>NC_089683.1:35610623-38432834 GCF_031753505.1 Anomalospiza imberbis | reverse complement strand
CAAGAAGAAGGAAGGAGAGAGCATTTATAGTGGTGGTGTTTTGTCTTCCAAATAACCTTTATGCATGACGGAGCATGCTTTGCTGGGGATGGCTGAACACCTGCCCAACCATGGGAAGTGGTAAATGATGAGGCAACACAGAATTCTGAATGGATATTGCTAAAAATAAATAATACCTAGAAATTACTAGTGCATATGTTGCACTTATGGCTTATGCATTGAAAAGGTCTCATCCAAATCTCTCTGTTGCATTGAATAATTTCATATAAACAGGCACTAGTCACCAGATTCTTAAACAGGGTGGTAACCAGTGTAACTGTGGCTTGGCTGGAGATCTGGCCTAAAGGTTATCATCTCCAGTTGGTTCTTTTTGTGTTTCCAGAAGCTGCTGCTTGTTGAATGCTCGTCCTCACTTAAAGTAAGAAGAGATCATGCAGAGGAGAGACATGGAGTCTCAGTAACTGCTACATTGAGGAGAGCAAAAAACATTCTTTATATTCTGTAGAAAGACACAAAAATGTGATAGGGAAGCTGCTTGGTTCTGAGCTTTCTTTTATTATCTGAGCTGCTTTATTATCTGAGCTTACCCTCCTATTCATTAAGCATTGGCCTGTTTGCAAAAAATTAAGCTAATCATACTGAAAGTAGTTGGGTTACTGTTAATGATCATGTAGGAAACATTGAGAGAGAATTATATTGTGAACAGTTTGAACTGTGACTGTCATCTACCTCTGCTGTCTACCCAGACTGTTAATGAAAGACAGTGTTTACTGTCAAAACCTGATTTTTATAGCAAGTAAGTCATGTAGAAACATGAGGGAATTTCTTTACATTTTTACTTCCTTCATTCCTTGGAAGTTAAAATGTCACTGATTGTCACCCTGGGTTTGGGTTCAAATTACGGGTTTTTTCTTTGTTAGTTTTCCAGTTCTCTGTACCCTCGTGCATCCCCCGGGTTTTCCCCTAGTGCAGTTTCCGTGCCTGTCTCCCCATTCTCATGGTCCCACTCACCCTAAAGTCCCGTGTCCGCCCCTGCCGTGTTCCCATTGGTCGCTGTAGTACACGTCATCACCACGATGTCTGTACCCATTGGGCGGGAGGGCTCCCCGTCCGCCCTGTCCCTTCCCTATTTGATCCCACTCTTCGGCATGCTCGAGGCCATTTGCGTCCATGAGAAGTTGGGAGCGGCTGCAGCTTTTCCACCGCAGCTCTCGCAGCCAATAAAGCATCCAGCCGCCACACGGACGGATTTGGACGAATTCCCTGCCTCTTTGTTTCTTCCCTCATGCCGACGGCGAAGCACGGCTAACAGCCCACCCCGGAGCGCGGCAGCAAAAGCGCCCAGGAACTGCGGCGAGCCCCAGCCCCAACAAAAAGCTGAGACGCCCAAGCCGGACGTTCGAGAGCTGACCTGGGCCGGGAAAAGTAACGCGCAGCTGCGACTGATATCAACCTACACAAGGAATTTTTTTGCACAGATTTCAAACTTCTCTTGAGAATGAGGGTGCTGTTCATTGAGTGTAGTCTGAAAGGCTTGGTCCTGAAGTATTCTGACTACTCCTTCAAGGAAGAGACTGTAGCTGGGACTATCAGTACTCAGTACCCATCTAGAAAACTCACAGAGAGGTCCTCAAATAATAAACTGAGTTTACTCTGTTCAGTAGAGACTTTGGCAGTGGATTCAGGTAGACTTAGGTTTTTATCTAGTGAGTCTAGTGAGTCTCAGCCATGTCAGAACTTAAGTCATATGTCAATTTACTCATATGGGCAACTATACATGCAATCTGGTGCAAGTTTATAGTTTATACTTCTGAGTATTTAAGGCTGTAGGAAGCCAATAAATCGTCTATATTAATCTATAGCATGTCAAAAGTTGTTATCTTTCACCCACATACTCCTCTTTGAGGCCATTTGACTTGAGGTAAACCAAGAATTTCAGTCCTCTGGTGCTGAAGTCATAAATGCCACAGAATGGCACAAGCCACGTGTCAACCAGCAAACAGGTTGATGAAAAATAGCTGAAGAATGTGCAAGATTATTTTTATACTATGCTTAAGGAAAACTCTGCAATGTCCCTGTCATCTGGCTGGGAACAAAAATTTATCCCTATTCACAAATTTCCCAATTTTTTAAGGTAAGGAACACTTGAAGAACACCAAATAACAATATTTGGGTTTTATGCAAAATTTCTCTGTTGGCACTGAAGAACATATATTTATCTTCACAGATTTTTAGCCTGGGATTTACGCACATCAAATAGATTTTAAAGCCTAGAGAACATTATGGTGGTGGCCAAAGTGATATCTACATTACAGCAAGTTCAGGGTTTTTTTTAAACCAAAAACATGATTTTGACCCTAGGTCATGGTCTACTGTTTTGCTACATAGTAGTTTCTGTACTCTCTTACTTAAATGCATTAATGTCACTTTAAATTTTTCTATAATTTCTAATTTAGCCATCCAATGTTTTGTGTTTTTATCAGCTCTTTTGAGGGATCTATAACCAGCAGGCTTGATTATTCTCTTACTAAAACTTTATTAGTGGCTCCTGTTGATGTCCCACTCCTAATAGTATTTAGGCACCCATCAGATAATGAACATATGAGCTACTATTTGCCAGTAACCTATATTCTTTAAACAGTTAACATTTAAAAACAAACAAAAAAAAAATCTGGAGAAATCAGATATCATAAACAGTGTGGATTTCTTCAGCCCGGCATATAATCTTTTTAGTGCTTGGCCTGAATTAGTCTTCATATTTTCACATTATATCTTCTTTTCCATAGAGCTCTACACACAATTTAGAAGGCTCAGAGTTAAATGAGATTCTCAAAAACTGTCATGTATCTCTAAGTAGTATTTTATTTTAAATAAAAATTTTTGAGAGTTTATAAGTGAGAAGGAAATGGAACTGATTAAAGAGTTAGGACTACCATTTCTGAGTTTCACATTAGCATTTTTTTCTCTCTTTTTGAGGAATGACATATAATGGGACATCAGAATCCAACAAATATGAATTGTAGGCATTAATTTACTTAGAACATGCAATTCACTGGAATAATTAATGCTGAGTTGAAAAACTTATTCAGGGAGTACTTTATGATGTGAAACGCTTTTGTCTGTGCTTCTAGAAGCTAGTATTGTCACTTTCATTCTAAAAATGACAAAAATAATTCAGAGCTTTCAATTTCTTATTTATTTTTCAAAATCCAGTGTTTTCAGGTTCCCCAAAAGCAGTCTGAATGGCAGATTTGGATGCTTCATGTCAGGCGTGCCTACTTCTGTCTGTATCAAAAAACCTTTTTTCTTTCTTTCTCTTTCTTTCTTTCTTTCTTTCTTTCTTTCTTTCTTTCTTTCTTTCTTTCTTTCTTTCTTTCTTTCTTTCTTTCTTTCCTTCTTTCTTTCTTCCTTTCTTCCTTTCTTTCTTCCTTTCTTTCTTTCTTTCTTTCTTTCTTTCTTTCTTTCTTTCTTTCTCTCGATAAAGCTTGAGAAAAGTAGTCATACTTTTGTTATAAACTTTGGGTTATGTGTGTATAGGATGATTAGGACATAAACATACAAGTTTGTGTTTAGAAAATATTCTAAATCCCAGAGGCAATATTCGCATCTGAATACAACTTTTATGCTGAATACATGTACAGTGTTGAAGTGCATGGGACACACTTCATTTTCTTGTGGTAAATTTCATATATCATGTACCTTTGATCACCTCCTATTTTTTAAAGGCCTATCTTGTCTTCCTTTTATTATTTTTGTGATGGATGATTGCAGCTGCTCAGTGGAGTGGAATGTTAGAAGTCTCAACAAAGAAAAGTGGAGTTGCCTAGTGTATAAGGCCTGAACATTAAATTTTAGGTAAAAGGTATAATCCATTGTAGATGACTAAAATAAGAAAAGGTTGATTAAAACTTGAAAGTTAAAACTTCTTCTACAGAGGAATGAGGTATTTTTTCACTGTATGTTTATTCTGAAATTTTTCTGCCTTTGACATTCAACATTCTTATTAAAAGGAAGAAATATCTTTATATTCTTTAAAATCTTTCCTCTCCTTTCAAAAGCTGGAAAACAATACTCATTATACTGAATTAGATGGCTTTTTCAGCAGTGGGAAATAGAAATAAAACAACAACAGGAAAAAAAAAAGTCTCTGAAAATGTCAGGAAGGTTTTATTGATAACCACTTGAGATAAGCTGAATTTTAAATATGTTTCTGAAAAGTTGGAAAGACCTCAACAGAATCATAATCAAGTACAATTGAAAATGTGAATAAACCACATTACAGTGAGAGAAACTGCTTTCTTTACCTATCACAAATAAGTCAATGAGATAATTCACAACATTCAATGTGTCTCTGGGAAGAACAAGTTTCCTTTCACATTTATTCTTTATGATTACCAATTTTAATGTAAAAGAAAATAAAATCATGTAGTGGAAAATTGATAGAAGTGTTTGCCTTTAGCTGGTTTTGTTTGTTTGATTTTGTTTGTTTGGTTTTGGATTGGTTTTGGGTTTGTTCTTTTTTAGTGTATAAAATATAGATTTTTCTCATAATGAATTAAAAACCTTATCCAGGATGTATGGAATTCCTGATTTCCACCTTAAATTAAGGTTTGATAGTCTTTGTTTGACACCTGTGAAGTTTATGGCCTGACTTAAGTGGAAGGTCATCCTAAGTGATCCTAAATCATTCCTGTTCTGAAAATGCTTATACTTATGAATCCATGAGTGATGTAGATTCATCAGCAATTTCCTTATGCCAAACGCATAATAAAAACATATTTTTACTTCATCATTTCACTACACATAAGCATTTAACTCTATGTACATATAAATATATATATATACACACAGTATACATGTCACTTTATGCAAATGTAAAAATATGATGCATTTTTATTATGTCAAAGCTCAGTTCTGAAAAATATCTCCTGGATCTTAATATGACTATCCAAATAAGAAATCTTTCATACCCAAATGGTCATCAAGAAAGCATCCTATGCCCCTCTGAAATAATTTGAAGCTTTTACATTAATTTTAACAGAAACTACATAAAACCTTACTTTACATTTGATATATACTTATCCAAGTAATTTGTTAGAATATGAAAATATTCTCCTATCTCAAGTTATTAATAATAAAAATGAGTGTTCCAAATTTATTTGAATTTTTTGCAGTCTACCTTTAAATACATATAGGTATATTTGTTTCTTATAATAGAATCTGAGATTCTAGAAATTTACTATAAATTATTTGTGCTTTTTGATTGTTTTCTGCAGGAAAACAACAAAAACCACAAATGAAAAGTAGTGTCAGAAAATATTTTCCTGGTTTATGCTGTACAAGAAAAACAGCTACATTCCACATAAGGGAGTCTCAAATCTGTACTAAAATCCTAATTGCAGTTACTTTCATTAAGAAGGGGAACAGGTGTGTTGGTGGTCCATTTAGCATTAAAGCAAGAGATCTTTTGCTATGGTGTTAGCCTAAACCCACAGCAACTGCGGCAAAAGTTACTAAATGTATGTATCATCAAAGCAATTGCATAGAAGGGTCTTGGTTTTGTTTTTTAATCCTGATTGTGTTAGATAGTTATCTTTTTATTGGTAGTTACAGACCAGTACAAAACTGTGATTAAATGTGTATCCTCTTCATAGAATATGGGCATCTCATTTGAAGTGATAATTGAGCTGAATAATTTCTATGTCTTCATGCCACAAGCTATTTTGCTCATGATGTGCTTAATACAATAATTTCTAAATAAATACTATACAAAATAGACATTTTCAAATAGGAAAAATAAAACAAATCAAAATAAGAACACTGGTGCAACTTCAGGTATGAATGTTTTGCAAATTTTAAACCCAGTGTTTAAAATCAAAATAATTGCATTTTAATATCACAATCAAAAGCATCTTCCTGGCAACACCTGTGCAGAACAGAACAAAAATCTATCTTCAACAAAGAGGCTGTGCAAGGTTACTTCTTTCAAGAACACAGGTCATATTTATTTACTTGTTTTACTTCTTGGATGGAGATCAGCATCCTGGCAAATTGAACTATCTATTTTAGGTAACACAGTAGCTGGGAAAACATAGAAGTAGAATCCATGGGGAGTTATCATCCATTTCTATCTCCTCTCTACCTCTTTCTTAGATAGTCATTATGTCATTATTAGGTCCCTGGAAGACATTTTGTAAATGCCATTATTAAATTTGGGCAAAATGCCTTTTCCATTTTGGAAAAAGTACTCAAGATATTTTTTTTCTGCAATCTTAAATGAGGCCAAATGTCCATATCGTAAAGAAAATAGATGTTCAACAACTGCCCACACAAATTGATGCTACTTACTCTTTCAACATTTAAAACTTTATTTAATAACTAATAATTTTACTTTTAAAAATAAGTTTAATTAATTTGCCTATTAGAAAACATATTCAAGCAGAAAACAAAATTATCTTTTACCATCAAAAAATCAAACCAAATCAAATTGTCAAAACTACTCTTGTAAACAATTTTGCTTTTAGAAGACATGCATTTTCTGCCAACAAATACTAGGTCTTGTGCAAAGGTTTTGATTGCTTTCATTAAAATTTGTATTTTAGTGACAAATGATGCTGCCAAGTACTTTCATTAATCTGTGTGAATAATAAGTGGTAGAACTGAACCTATTATTTTCTAAATTAAGAATTCAAATGATTAAGCATTAGTTCTGTGCATTTAGTAGCAGGCCTCAGATTAAAGCAACATGGTATAAGGGTTTAAGAAAGCACATTAATTCTTGTTTGTTGGAACCAAATGCCAGTAGCAAGGATTCCGGTACCATACAAAATCCTTAAAGTAGTTACCTTATAGAATTTAATGATGGAACTGAATTAAATAAGAAGCAGAGTAAGTACTTTCAATGTCTGGCATTTATTACTTTTGGTATTAAGACAAAAAAGTCCAAAGACCCAGAACTGTGCTGCCAGTGCCCAGTAATAGCTAAAATTTCTCTTCTTAGTTGAAAAGGTTTTAAGGCCTAGACCAAGGTTGGTCATCACAGATGGGAGAGAAATGGCACAATACTAGAAACTGATATTTCAGGAAAAGTCTTAAATAAAAGTATATTTAGGATTTGCTAGATATTAAAATTTTTCCTATGCAATTTGCATTTCAAGGTGTTTTTCATATGTTCAGAATAAAACAAATCCCATGAGAAGCCAAGTATGCTGCTCTTGTACTAAGTGCAGCACAGTTTATATCTAACAGGATCTCAATTTCCTGCTAGATGTCAAGTCTGAAGTTCAGTCTGAAAGTAACATACCTAGGTTTGGATGCCTTTAGATAGGTGCCAAAAGTGGGGGATATGTTAGAATCTGCGGCTTACCATGTTCTAACAGTGAAGCCTAGAGAATGCTTAACCTCTATGCTACTGCACAAGGTCATGAGGTTCTCCTAGATTTATGTTCTATCTACCAGGTTTTTGTCAATGTCTTAAACACCCTGTGCCATTTTAATAGCAGAGAAAACTAATACATGGTCATCTGTGTCCATAACATATAAAAAAAATCATAAAAATTTTGGTATTTAAAGCTAGAAGAGATTTCTACCCTGAATATGACACCAGTTCTCCAGGTGCATCTAGCTTGAATTGGTATAGGAAAGCTTCTGGGCAAGAATCATTGCCAGAATCCTTTAAGAGGTACCTAAAAAGCCAAGAATGTGGCAGAATAATCTGGTTGCTGCTGAAAAGGCTTAGTAGTTTTTCTTGGCAAAACATGTAAAAGAGAATGGGAGGAAGAAGGGAATAGAGAAAAAAAAAAAATAGAGAGTAATAAGAGGACAGATATGGTTCTCAGTTTCCTCCTTGTTGCAATATCTGTCCCCTCAGATGACTGACTAACTTCAGGTAAGGAAAAAGCAAAAGCAAGAGCAAAGACATCAACAAGACTGGGAAACTCAAAACAGCTTGCAGAAAACCAAGAGGGACAGTTAACTATCCTCTTTGGTATGCACCACTGCTTGTTTATTGGTGCAGATGGGATAGAGTGAATATGGCTGTGAATTTAGCATATAAAGTGAGAATTCAGATTTATAACTCTCAGTTCTAGAGAACAGAATAGCTGGTTATAGATTTTAACTATTCAAGATTACTATCTTCCATTTGAAAACCACAAGAGGACTTAGGTATTCCTCATTGTTTCTGTAGATTTGGTCCATATCCTTTAGCACTGAAATATTAATATTAAATCTGGAGATTGGTGTTTAATTTGATTTCATAGATCAGTTAGGCAACCAAGGGAGCAGATAATTGGATAGCTGCAGTCTGCTCTTCACTGTAGAGGGTCTTTTACAAACTGACAGTCCACTTATTTTTTGGATTTAGTGGTTGAATAATTCGCTGTAGAGAATAATTTTCAAATGTTGTAATAATTTCTTCAAGTCCTTTAAGTAGAGGGAGCTGGTAACAAAGAAGCCATCATCTAATTTCATTTCTAATGTAATTGTGGGTGTTGAGGACCGTATAAAATTCCTTAGTGACACTGATCAGACCATCTCAAATGTCATTTCTCCAACGTGTACTGATATGGCTGGCTTGAATTGAATTGAATTGAAGGTTCTCCAGTTGAATCCTGGAAACTGGGCTATCAGAGCAGGATCATAACATTACTGTCTTTGGGATTCACTCCCTCTTGTGGCAATAACTCACAACAATTGATGTGGTTTACACATTTTGCATCTTTGTTTTTTAAACAGTTCCTGCTACTGTTATTACTTGAGACAACAGTTATGCCACATTTAGTCTGACAGTTGTAAGGACAAATGAAACTCTATTTCAATTATATGTGTCTGTTCACACATAGTGTATACATATTGTTAATGTATATACAACAATAAACTGTCACATCACAAATATTTAAGCACACTGACTCAGTGGTCCACTCAGTGGTTCACTCAGTGAAGTGGACCAAAACCAACCCCCAACAAATATTTCCTAAAATTTTTCCTGACTACATTTAAAAAACCCAACTTCCTTTCAAAGGATTTCTTACTGCTGCTAAATTGTCTTATCATTTCAGAGGTAGTCTGCTGCAGATTCTCCATAGGAACATATAAGACTTTGTAATACTGGATGTATTTTGCAAAGGTACTGCATGAACTGCTGAATAATGAAGTACTTAGTATTCTGCAGAATGTCAAGCTTTTGAATTTATGGCACCCAGGTTACTTCAGTATAGTGGATAAAATTTTATTTTTTAGTAACTTGAAATTAAAATAGACACTAGATCATGCCTTAAAATCACAGTCTATTAAAAAAAATTAGATGGGACTGTTAGGTTATCTGGAACATCCACTGGAATGGGCAGAAAAGTGGCCATATGCTAATGCAGAAGATGTGTGTATGTTGGGTCTTAAGGGCAAAAGCAATTACATTTTTGTAAGCACAAAATTGTGAGGGCGTCCCAAGATTATCTGCCTAGTGGTTAGTGTGCCAGGTGGAACCCAATTCATAAAATAATGAGACAAAAATGAGAGAATTTTGAGAATTTAATAATTTGGTAGTGAGAGCAGACTAGAAACTGGGTGCAGAAGTTTAAGGAGACAAAAGAAGCTCACCTGTCCTCTCTGCCTGCCCTGTCTTTTACCCAGTTCTTTTCCATATGACAATAAAACACAACTGTGATCATATTATGTAACATGCCTCAGGAATGGTAACACCAGAGAAGTAGACTGTTTACACTCATAAGAATTTGCAGAGTGTGAGCTATATATATGAAATGTAGGACACAAACAAAAAAAGGATGAACTTTGACCATTTTGAAAAAGGTCATTAAGTCTTCTGTGTTCTGAGCATACAGAAAGTGAAAAAAAAGGTAATTTATTTTTCTTCAAGAGTGCTTTATTTTCTATGCAGAAAAAAATCTGAGTATAAAGAGGGTACTTCCTGGCAGCATAAAATGTGTAGCATATGCTGGATTTCAAGGAACCTGATGCTCATTATTTTTTTCTTTTATAAGTTTAAACCTTGCAGAAAGACTAACAGTTGCAAGTGCTAAACTACTAAGAATTAAACATATTCATAATTCTGACAGTGGTGTCAAAGGAATAAAAAGCATGGTGTTACTCTTTATTTGGAAATTAACATCTTGCCTCAATTTCATGACAAAAGTGGCTAAAATGAGGGGGATTTCCATGGCATCCTTTAAAATATTATGTTAAATCTCCATTGACAATGTTTTAAGTGTAAAGACTAGAGATTGTAGCAACTTCTGTTTTTAAAAAAGCAGCAGCACAAGAACTAAAATCCAGTACAATTTCCAAATAAAAGAAACAAAAAGCAAAGTAACAGAGTAACCAAAAGGTGGCAATGGATTTGTTGTCTAGAGACAATCTGAGCACAAACTGGTGCCATTTAAACAAATATATTGCAATTGAACAGCAAGGTAGATACAGAGGAAAAATTGAATGCTAAGTGAGATCCCTAAGAACTCTAAAGAGATTCATAAGAGAATTTACAGGGAATATTGCATGAATTGATAATGACAAATTCACCAAATTCACCAAGCAAATGGCTTCCAGATGTTCACTGTTCCCATTATTGTTTGGAATCCAAAGATGCATGGACACATACGAGGACATGGCATTATTTCGGGCCATTTTAAAACAAGATACTTCATCAGTTATGTAGATGCTCTTTGTTGTTCTTTTTTTTTTCTTTTCTAATATTTCTGTTGATCTAAGGATCACTGCATTAGGATATTTATGAGACTCAAGACTCATGTATGTTCTCACTAGGTTTTTGATATGACTAAATCTACTTAAAAAATCACACCATGTACCAATTTTCATTACAGATATCAAAACTAATTTAAAAACTTGGAAAAGAGATATTACTGACTTGTGTGCAATACAAATTTCATATATGTGAGAACTGACAAGGATCTCAGACTTACTGGGTTTTTTTTGTATCCAATGTCCTTGTGAAAGCATGCTGTATTCATTACTGTGAAGCACTTCCTTCTTCAAGTGATAGATTTATATTTAGTAATTGATTAAGCCTGAGATTACTTTTATGCAAATTTAGCCATCAAAACTGAAATGTCTTTTCTTAGTTTTCTGTGTGGACAATGAAGAGACACGTTCTTGCAGAGGGTGCTTCTGCCTATCCCAGAACAGATACCAAAGCAGTGGTGATGAGTTGCTTTTAAAGAGTTTGCAGTTTACCTTCAGAGGGTCTTAGCTTTAGAACCACCACAAGGATCTTAGATGATTACCTTAGGTTAGACACATAACTGTAGTCATTGACTCCATATGAAAGGAATCATATCCTTAAATTATTATAAACATTACAGTGTGAAGGGCCACTCATCCATCTTCTTGATTCAGTAGCAGGTCTTTGACAGGGGCTTACAAGAGATACTTGAAAGAATACACAAAAATCAAACCATGGACAGATAAGATACCATTTTTCTGAATGCTACCTTTCAAGTTGATTAATCAGATTTTGCTTTATGTCTTTAAGCAACTAGATGAATATGAATTCCTAGTTTTAGATGTTAAACATATTAATTATCCTTGAAGATAAAGAACATAAAACCCCAAGAAAAGAATTTCAGCACTTTGTTTAAGTGCAGTTAAAGAATTGTGCCGCTTATTTAAAAAAACAGGGAACTTTTGCTGCTCTGAGGTCTACCACAGCATAACTCCCGGTGACAAATTAACTCTGTCAGAGAAGGTAGTTCAATGTTACTTCTCTGCTGTGGAAATACAATGTGACCACACTGCTGCTAAGGCATATATTATTCTCTCAGAATACTCTGCTCCAAGTTATAATTTGCACATTCCAACCAGTCATGCAATGAAAAGTTAAAGAGAACCTCGTAGAGGAAATCAAGCATATTGGGTTATGTTTTGTGATACACGGTTCAGTATTAAGCACTGGAAAATAAGATGCATATGATATGAAGTCCCATGTGCATTTGAACATTTCTTACATATAAAGGTTTTTTATAATAAATTGGAATGACATAAAAGGAAAGCTGTAGTGTTCATAATGTGCAAAAAACCTGTCACTTAAATTATCCTCTAAACATAGGTTCTGTGGCTGCACTAAAACTATAATATAATTGCATTATTTTCATAGCAATTATAATGTATATAACCTTAGTCAATGCTAAATAATATGAAAGGCAGTAACCTCTGTACCAACACGTTATGCTTCATCAAAATATGAAAGTATATTAAACACCTGGATTGTTTATCATTATTGTTTGTCCTATTATTAATTTAAAATGACAATTATAATTAATACTGTTTGACTTTAGGCCTTGAAATAATGCATGACACTCCTCAGATAAACAATCTACCTATACTGCATTTACAGAAATAATCAAATCATAAGCACTTTTACAAAATAAATGACGGGCTAGTCTGTTTTGCTTTGAAGAAGTCTTTTGCATTACATTTCAGAGATCTATTTAAGAAGTAGATGATCACACAAGTCTTCAAACTTTGTATTTTTAGAGGTTAACAAGCTGAGTACTCAACAATTTTTGAATACACAAAAAATTTTTTTATTCTTTTATGTTACATTCTTTCTATTCAAGATTAAGGGCATCAGGCTAGACTCTTCTGGAGGAATCTTGCACAGAATTTTCAAATTTGTGGGGTTAAGACATTGCAAAGCTCACAAAATTTTGACTTCTATTGACTTTCTTTAAACATAAAGGAAACATGATATGCAATAGTCAAGCTGACTTCCATCAGAGTTTCTAAACATGGTATACTATTCTTATTCAGGAACAAATTTTGATTTTCTTTTTTCCCCTTTCTCAGTGTTGTTAAAATGTGCACCTACCCTCTATTTTTGAGTCAATACTATCACTGCAGTAATCCAAATAATCTTTTCTAGACTTTACCCGTCTTATATTGCATTGCAGGAAAGGTCTGAGTGCAATGAGTAGAAAATGCCAGGCTTACTTTCATAGAGACAGATGGTGACTGCAAACAGTGCCATCCATCCTATCTTTCTGTGTACGACTTTATGCAGAGTGTGACTTGAACTCATCCCTGTGCATTAGAATACCTCACTGGCAACACTAAAGAAGAAGAAAAGAAAGCCAGCAATGAATTTCAAGTATTTCTTAATGAAATCCAAATATTATAATTTCTTCCACCCTGCTCCTGCTAAACTGTTGTGACTCTGCGTTGTCTCCAGTGGCATACAATGTTTAGAACTGAGACTTGAAACATTCCTTCAAAGGCTAAAATCCAAATGGAATTGATAGTTTAGTTACAGGGACTTTACTACTGTTGTACCTCTTGTTAGCCAGAGGAAATGAAAAGCATTGACCTTATGACTAAATCATATGACTTAATAAATGGAGTAAATATCCTTGAAATAATAATTAAAATGGAGATCTTACATGATTCACTTAAAAAAACTTGATGATTTAAAAAATAGTTGACATGGTTTTTTTAAGTAAAATTTTTATATTGGTTTATATGTGTGTAAACTTATCTGTATTTATAAACTTAAAAGATCGTTGTCTTGGAAATAAAAGTCCTGCAATGAAAAAAAATCATCTTGAAAATGTCTATACATTCTGAAATTGAGGCAAGCACAACTTTTAAATTAGAGAAGTAGCATTTTGTTAATTGGCATGCTCACATTAAGTATTTAAGATTATAATTAATTACTTTCTATACTCTTAATTGAAACATTACAACATAGTTGGTTATTATTTAATTAGGAAACACATTAATTATATATTAAGGTCTTCAATTGTTTATATAGCCAAGCCTCCCCTTTGTAGGGAATTCAGCAGTAAACAAGCCAAGGCTCAGCAGAGCATTCTGGCATGAAGATGCAGCAACATCGGTGTTGTTGTGACTTACTTTGATTTGCATGGGCTGAGCAGTGATCAGTGAACAAATTCATGGGAATTCAGCCTGCCCTGCTCGGAGGAGTCACGAGAGCAGGCGTGTCTCAGTGCACTCAGAAAGTGTTACGTGCACTTGCCCAGATGCAGGCAGTGTGCAATCACACGGAAAGATGCTGGATTAGCAATTACCATAGAAAGCCCTCAATGCATAATAAAGGGAAGGAACCAATTGTAAAGGAAACAAATTTCCTGCCATTAATTTTTTCTGGTGTAGTCTATTCTAGTTCTCTTAATATTTATTGAAAAATAAAAAAAGGATAATGGTAGCTTTTTGCAGGTATATTTAAAATATTTTTCCCTTCTGGGAGGACATATATTTTGGTAATTTATACTCCAGCTATAAATGGGATTCTTGTATAAAAGGGGAAATAAGTTTAAATATCCTGGAAATAAAAATACACAAGAAAATCTTTATTTTAGAAATATACTGAACTAAAAAAAAAAAAAAAAAAAAAACAAAACAAAACAAAACAAAAAAAACCCCACACAAGTAGATGAAATATCAAGACCCAAGCCCACAAAAGTCTCTCAGCAAGATGCAGGCTTTATGACAGATAACATTTACAAATATTTTACCAGAAAAAAAAGAAAATAAGTTCAAAATTTTTGCTAGTCATAAAGGTATCACAGAACAAACTTTTTTTTTATTATCCTGTGTGTGTATCTTGTGCATTCAGTCTATGCTCCATTTAGGTTAATTTCATATCATACTTGAGCCAAAGTAGAAATTATATAAGGAAAAAAGGTCTATTTTCTCCATTCTACTGCTGAATCTTTTTCATTTTTTACAAAGTGTATACCGTCCTTTTTTTTTTTTTTTCTGTATTTCCATTATTTTATTTTCTGGTCTCTTTTCAAATATAAAAAGTTATAAATTCTAGACTAAACATGTTAGGATTCCTTTTCCCTCTTTGATCCCTCTAGTTTTGCTGACATTTTTCTGTGTGTTTGGATTCCAGCAATTTTGTCATCTCTGCCAGGAGACAGGGGAGTACATGGAACTAGGAGACTTGTTAGCTAGACAAGAGTTGGCTGAATTCCAGTGCAGAGCCAAATCTGTGCTTCTTCCTACGGCTGAAGGATGATACATTAGCTGATAGTGCTATTGGTATGTGCACAAACCTTGTAAGGCTTTCCCCAAACACAGGAGAGAAGTGGTTCCCAAAGCTATACCCTAACAACATAAAGCCACAAAGCCAGGAGAAAAAAAGTGACAAAAAACCCCCCAGAAAATATAAATAATTTTAAGATACACAGAAAGTTCAAAACTGTTACCCTGTGTGAAATCCAGTCTTCACCTGGAAAGCAAGACATCTGTGGTTACGGACTTGATTAAGATTAAGATTGTACTGCTCAGTCCTGTTTAAAGGAAATTGTGGACTTCAGTTTGAATTATATCTTCCACTAAAATGGAAAGTTCACCTAAGTCTGCTCTGCTTTTCCCTCAGGTATGATTAACTAATTTGTGCCAGAAATCAACACGATTCCAAATAATACAATTTTGTATAAGAAATCTGTAAGAAATAATGTTCTATAAAACTGGAAAACCTGGACAATTCAAAGGACATGGTATCAAAAATGAGACTGATGCTCAACTGGTTTGAATTCCTGCATCTGTCTTCATTAGAACAGTCAAAAGAGTTGGCTCCTGCAGAAGCCATTATCCTTTTCTAATTGCTATAACTACGTCAGTAATCATATCAGAGAATGTCCTTGGTAGGAAGGCAGACAGGTGGGAAGAGATGAGCAAAAATATTTTAGGAATAATCTAAAATTTTGGGCCAATTCTACTTTGGTAAAATTATATACCATGGCAGAAATTCACAAAGCTGTCATCAGGATCTAACTGACTAAAAACAATATTAGCCTTTGTACCAAGATTATGAAGAGCAAAGCAGGGATACTTCTATTGACTTCGAGGTCTGTCTATCCCACAGATGATAGTGTGATAAATGTGGATTGACATTATGCTAGTCACTCTGTTATATACTATTTTATTTATACACACATACACACACACGTGTCTGTAGATATATACTATTATATATATACAACCTTTTACTCTGTGTCAAAAGTGCAGCAGGGCACCCATCACCCAAAGAGAGTAAATTGCTCTACCTCACATTTAATGTGAGAAAACAAGCAAGAAAAGTGGTTTCTCTGCAGTAATGGCTAGACTGATACAAATTCATTACATACCTTAGAGTGACTTTTCTTTATGTCAGTTCCTGTGGGATCATGAATGGGCTCTCTCATATTTACATAGCTATAAGGATTTATACTTTGATTTATTATGGATATATTTCAACAGATTCTACATCAACTGTATTGGGAACTTGCAGTAAACTGAGTCAAGAGTGAAATTCAATCATGATTGTGTATAAAGCAGTGAAAGTGATGGATGTTAAACTCTATCAGGGACATACTATTGTAGTACTATTGTGCTAGAGAATATTTCTTAGTCTTATTATGACCTGGGTTTAATGTGTCATTGGATACAACATCATTCAAAAATATTTAGAAATAGGTGAAAAATATAAAAAATGCAAATAATTAAGAGCAACTGAAATAAATTAATTTGAATTCCAGTTGCATAAATATGCTTGGGGCTTTGCTTTCCCTTAGGATATTTCTGCCATCACATATGACTAGGATTCTAGGGAGCAGGTCTTTTCCTATCTGGAGCTTTATAGTTGTGTTTGTGTATGAGTCACTTTGCCTTTTCTTTAGCTGATTTAATAAAAGCCTATGGAAAATAATGTTCTGACACTGAATTTATCCCAAAAGACTTACAAACACTGAATATTTCATGATCAAATTTTTTTTTTACTTAAAGTGCCAAGATAAAATACGAATATATAAACCTGTTTTACTTCATGAATCTACATATTTCTTTATTTTACTGTAAGTGTATATATATTACGGCATGAAAAGCCACTGATGCTCAAAATGTCATTTTAGTTCTAGTGAAATTCTTTACAAAACCAATTCAAGAGACATATATTTTTTGCCTCAAGATACAACAATGCAACTCTGTCTTTCTGAAATCAGTATGAATAGATTAAAATAGCTGGTTTTGCATGCCACAGTACATGGTAGTTGTCATTGCCAGAAACAAATGGCATCAGTCTTTTAAGGGGATCACTAGACATGAAATCTAGAAAATGCACATATATCATGATAATGACTATCCAGTTATTCAAAACAAATCTCTGTGGTGTAGAATATGGTTTCCACTGTGCAAATTCAAAAGCTTATATCTATTTTCAAAATTGTATTCAAAATGGTATTTAATTGTATCTATTTTTCTTCTTTCCTTATAATGTTTGTTGAATCAAAAATACAAAAATAATTTAATTCATGTTATCTCCTTATGTAGTCTTTGAGAGAGATGGAAAAAATATAACCAAAAAATTGGCAATATTATGACAACTATCACATTGTGTGTAATTGTATGTTTAACCAAAAAAAACCCAAATAGATAGGGTCATAGATTAGAAACCAAATATTCCTTAATAAGGCTTATCTGTTTCGGCTATAAAGCAGTGAACTGTATGTCAGGTTTGCTTCTTGCCATCAACAGGAAATACAATTTAGTGAAGGCCAATGTGTGAAAAAATTTAGTAGAAAAAACTTGGGTGGGTGTCTCTGTCATTCTGTCATGAAGACACCCTCACTGTCTCACCAAGGTGCCCTGGGGTATCTTCTGCTTGGTACTTTTTGGACCTTCTACTTCACTACTATTGCTGCTGCAAGGCAGTAGAGAAGGATGGTTATTGAAAGGAATTTGTGTAAAATTCGGCCTGGTCTTAGTCTACCAGAAACCTCTGAATCAGCCCAAAAATGATAGTCTTAATATGTAGAACAGGGCACGATGTGTTTATTAAAAAAAATTAAAATATATCAGGCTTTCAAGGATAAAACTATTAATATTCAGTAATTTCAGTTAGAGCAATTACAGAGAACTACATGACTGCAGACAGGAGACAATATTAATCTGAATTTACAAAATAGATGTTTCTGTCACATACAGAATCACAGAGAGAAAGAAGACAGAAAAATATTTACCATCTAAAGAGACAGCAGGTTGTAAAAAACAAAAGCCACCTGCCAAATAAGATCTTCAAGAATGTAAATATATGTCTTTGCCAAATTTACAGCTGTTCATAGAGGAAAAGCATGATGAGAAAATTCATCAGCAAAGAGAAACTTTCCAGAGAGGAACATTAGAAGCTAGCAGAAAATCTTTACACATAAGTAGGCATATTACAAGTAGAAATGAAAGAATGTTAAATTTTCAAACAAGAAGTCTTAAATATGAATACACTTCAAATACCTATTTGAGATCCTTTTTAACTACCTAGATAACTCAGAGTATCTCCAGCAGCCATTAGCTACCACAAAATTTATGGAGTTGAATTTCAGGGCAGGTGACAAACTAGTCTTTGTCAAGGACATAGAATCTGGATTGCCATTATTTTTCTTACAAAACTGGAGAAAACAGAGTATAAAGATATTCCAAACCTGCTGATGTCTGAGCTGGTAACAGATTCTTGAAAAGCCCTAGGAAGCCCCAAAGTGGTTTAAAAACAGCCTTGCATTTCTTGATCCAATCACAAGAACATGTACCAATGGAGACCCTTTTTTATTCTAAATAGATATTTGGCTTATGTTTTGTTACCAGTTACTCAAGGTATCAGCTGCATATTTGTGATATTATAAGGAAAGGGGTATCTCTGTAACCCTGGTTCCCAATCCTCGGAGATGCTTCATATAATTTATGATGATAAAAGATCATTTGGTCTATCTTTAATATAATTTCTTGATAAAGGGGTTGTTCCCACTTATAAATGAAGCAATTTTAATGCATTCTTGTTTATTCACTTTGCATTCTGTTTTGGAAATTTAAAATAACCTTGCTGTTGCAATTAGTAAATAGCAACGCCTCTTTACACTTGACAACAGAGCTCACTGTAAATGAGAATCATACAGGGTGTAAAGGTAGCATAAACTGATGACACACATGGGAAGAATTCAGTATAAGATATGCTTTAGAAATACTTAGAGGTCAAAGTAAAACTTAGGTTTAGTTGAAAAAAGTTTAATATTTGGTTGAACTTTTTGCCAGCAGAAGTTGAAAAAAAAGTTGAAAATATGAAGCATGTTTTTCTGACTAGTTTGTTACCCTGGATTTAGCTTCCTTCATTTATTCATACCAACACTTCTTCAATATTCCTTAAATTGAGGTCTTCATTTTACTGCAAGTCAGTTTCAAGTCCAAATAACTTCTTAACATTGATCTGTCACACATTTATGTATCAGTGTATGTGTTTTCAGTGTTCATTATTGTTTACAGCATCTTCTAAACAGCTTCAGATTACAATGATTTAATTTTTTATTTTATGCTTTTCATTTACTGTAGCAAACTGAAAACTTCCTCTCTTCTCCTTACTTTTATTACACAGTAGAATCCTCCTGGTGCTTGCAGGGGGAAAAGATATATCTCTCACTTGACTATTGTAATACACCAGTACCCAAAAGTTGGTCTGCACTTAAAAAAAAATTTGTACTTGACCTCTTTCCTGCTGTAGAATTCCAGAATGTCACACATTCCTTTGGAGGTATAAATAATGATGCCCACAGAGACTTAAACATTGACAAGAAGTTGAACAGTTGAGTTTCTACAGCTCCTACTCACAACACAGACATCATAAGCATCTGCTTCAAGACACAGAAAGGACCAACTGAGAACAAAAGAAAAGGAAGTAGCATTAGGGTCTGCCAAAAATGTCAGCTCTGTATATCTCATATATACATAAACCTCCTGAGTCCACTAACCAAACAGCAGCTGAAAGAATTGAGTTAACACATATGCCTAGAGGAAAACCCAGTGGTGACTAGAGGTGGTTCTGGGACATGAAATCCTGCCTGTTTGCTGCATCACAAAGAGAATTTTGTGGGATTATGGACTACAAGAGATAGAGACATTCAACAAAACTGTCAAGGGATAGGATTAAGAAAAAAAAAAAAGAAAAAGAAAAAAGCTGAAGATGCACAAATGTTTGTTCTTCTACATGGGAAGTTTGAATCACCTGCACACAGATGTTATTAGTCCATTGTCTATCTGCCATGGATGTTAGACCGCTCCTGGCACAAAAAAAGTGGTGTCTCCTCAAGCAGAGTTTGGCAGTGTTTTGATATTTGGATTAGTTTATTGACCAGGTCAGTGAGGAGCAGTGACATGAGTGTGGTTTCTGTTTCTTTCTTTCACGCCAGTGGTATTCTAACCAAACTTACACTTCACACACCTTTATGCCTTTCAATTCTATCTGTACCTGCATTTTCCTCCTCCTTTCACAGAAAAAATGAACAGACTCCCTGTCATTATTTGTTGTTAATGCCTTTTTTCACAATGTGCAAAGATGAAATTTAAAAAGGGCTAAAAATTATCACTGTGTTTAAAAGGAAGAAAGGTAATGTTATTAAAGTTCTGATATCACAGAGTAAATGGAAGTGGAGAGAAAAAAATTAATTTAAAAATTAAATAGTAAAATTTCTTTCTAGAGATCTCATTTTTGTCACAAAATTACTGCATTTAACAGGCTACCTTTAAACACAGCTTGTTATTATATTTCATAATTCAACTTTCAATATTCTCTATCAAACCAAGCACATTAGAGATTAGGCTGCTTTATATAAAAATATCCCAAAGTAAAAAAAAAAAAAAAAAAAAAGCTCTGTAAATTTTGTAGCAGTGACATATGAAATTCACTTGAACTTATTTTCTTAGTAAGTGATCATTATGCTTTCCAGTTACTGTTAGCTTGGTACATTTGATTAAATTTAAACAGCAAACAATAAAATATATATATATTTACTGCAGATTCTGACCCTTGTTTTTTACACTGCCTTGACAGATCAGGCCTGGAAAAGAGTTTGCAATTTGGCAACCTACCTCAAAATTTCCCCTAGTGTACCTGGGAATATAGGAAAAGTTGGTCCTCTGAAAGCACAGAGAAGTTTGCACTAACACAAATGAGACTAAGTAAATTAAGGGGAAGAATATATGAAAGATTGGAGATATGATACTAGAAGTAACAACATTATGTTGATATAGTCAGATTATCTATTTAAAGATTATTTATTTAATTTTTCATAGCATAACTACATTTTTAATCTTGGAGAGAAATGTTCAACTGCAGCTGAGTCTCCAATGTTTCTGATGAAAAGCCTCAGAAAATATTATCTTTTATAACAATTTTAGGTAAACCTAAGATTTTTCCTCAGTGTGAAGATTTTTTTGTTTGGGATAAGATTCCTGATATAAAAAAATTGTTCTACAGTTATAGAACAGGTTCCATGTTTGATGCACATAAAATACATTTTATTACAAATATACTCAGATGTCGGTTTAATAATTAAATCTTTGATGGCCAAGTGACATGTGAACTTCTGACATCTGTTAAATCTCATCAGTGTTTTTCAGCATATTTTAAAGGGGTTGAGATATTAATTGCTAAAAGCAATGATCTTAAGCTAAACAGGTTTGAACAAAGATTTCACAAATAATTATGACTCCTAAAACATTTATTTTTTGTTGACACATAATATAATTAGGAGAAGATATAGTCATCACACCCAACCCAAAATGTGCTTTTAATTAATTATCCAAAATCCTTTAGACTCCTCAGATCAAAGAAAATATTGTTAAAAAGAAATTTTCAAGACTGTTGGAATCCTTGTGGATTTTACTTTTACTATGGTTTTTATTCAAAATAAGGGGTAAATATATTTTTTCTTCTGTAGAAATTAATTCTTTTATAAAAAGAGAAATAAAGTGATCTGGGAGAAGCCCTTAGATCTGCTTTTCCTCTCACTGGAACATAAAAAAAAAAATCTTGTAACTAAAATATGGCCAACTGAAGGAGATTATTTTATATAATGGAATTTTTCTCATCTTTCATTCACAGATAACTTTAGATTTGGTTTCAGCTGGCAATAAAATTCTGTGTCTAAGGTTACAAAACAACTCTCATGCAAAAAACCCAATGGAATCTATCAGCTGCATTGTAAAGATCTTGTCCTGTAAAGATCTTTCTACATACTGCAGAGGAAGATATGATTAAAACACTTCAGCAGCATTCAGAAGCTCTGGGTTTTCAACACTTAATGTTGTTATAACCATCTGAACGAATCTTTGGAAGTCATATAAGTCTGGGCAAATTCTCAAATGTATTCCTTGCTCTCATTTTGTAAACCAAGCTTCTCAGATATGTCTCAGGTGAGCATGTGCTAATGCATTTCCCTATTTCGTGGCTATCTGCCCGTGGTTCAGATCCTGAAGTGCAAAAGACAAGTAGCAATACTTATTATACCTGTGAGAATAAGTCTGTCAATACTTATTCAGTTACTTGAGTGACAGATTGCTTAGATAATGAAAGGACACAAAGTGGACAAAAACTGGTTCCTTTTGTTGGATCTTATCAAATTCCTGATAAAGATTAAGGTCATAGTGATAGATTCTCAGATATCTTGCAGTTCCTAATGTGACCTGGGATGCCTTTACTATTTCATGAGTCCAAATTCTTGCTTAGGTCAGTAGAGTAGTAGAAATTCCTAAAAGGCGTAGATACACAAAACTATGTAATAGAGATCAGTTCTGACACCAAGAACATATCATCAGCGAAAACTGTGGATTACTCCATCTATATTCAGTAGTATGAGGTGGGGAGAGGGGGCACTGTGTTCATCTATTTTGTTGGTTTTGTTGCTCTTTCTGTTCCATCAGATGCTTTTGGCTTTTATTTAAGTGCTTGCTTGTAATTCACACTTAGAGAAGAGTATTGTTATCAGCTTGAATTTTACTTAAATACTAATGACCCAAAAAATTAGGAGTTTTGGTTGGTTGTTTTTCTTCTTTTGAGTGTCTACCAGAAGAAAGAAGGGCTCAGGTGTTTTGTAATTCATATACATCCCAGGCATGTATGCATCAGGCACCTGGAAAATGGTTACTCTTGGGTGGGTGCTCTGCACATTTAGGTCAAGGAGATTTGGAAGTTAAGTTAGAAAGAAAATAAATGGCGTGTGAACATCAGATATGCTATGTTTCTGATACAACATTCATATTGTTGTTCTAGTAAATTTATTTCTATATATACTATGCAGAATTCCTAATATTGGCCACCTGGACTAAAAAGCTGATTAAATATGAGTATATGATGGACCTAAGAGAAAATCACTTTGGGGAGATTTTCAATTGTATATTTCTCTAATGGAGAACACAACACATTTTTTTTCACTCTGAGATCTGACAGATAGATACATTTATTTATCGTGACTGATGCTTTTAAAATTGCAAGCTAGATTGCTCAGTATTTATAGGGAATGGCTTTGTATAGAGCAGTCAAGCATAAGAAAAACAAATATGATGAAAATGTTAGCCAGTGCTATTTTGCACATCTCCCCTAAAGAGGACAGTTTTCTGAACAGTAGAGGACTTTGAAGGGCCTACTATACAGTAATCTTGACAAAACAATTTCTTTACTTTTCATAGACTTAAAACTGGGATTTCTGTACCTTTGTAAGTCTGCTGTGTTCTTATTTACCTATATTGATCCAAAACTTTTTCAATTTTAAAACTAGAATCCTTTCAACTCTGTCTTCTGATTGATTCACCAGTGCCAGTATTAACAGCTGAGTAGGTTGCTATATCTCATCTAAACACACTTTATCACAGTTTTCTATTGCCCATATGACAGAACCTCCAAGAGCTTACTGCAGCTGTGCTGCTATGGACTGATCCTATGAAGTACTAGGCATCTCTTGGAAAGGTGCTCAGCATCCATAAACCCCATGGGCAGAATAACATTCAGCATTTCTCAGAATCAGGTTTTTTGCCCTTAAAGTTGTAGTTTTTCAGCAGAATGAAAGCGTGATATCCTACAGCTATAATTTTGCTCCACAGAGGAAAGTCTGGAGAAGTTTCTTAGCCTTTGAAATGATGATAATAATAATGACCTCTGTGCTGTTATTTATTACATCTATTTGCACTGAAATAATATGTTGTAAGCTGTGTTTAAGTCAGCATAACCTCTGTAGCTGCTGATGGACCTTACAGGAGGGCTAACGACTTTCTATTGCTTTTACACAATTTAGAAGAAAGCGATAAAATTATCTCCTAGGGCAGTATATTTACCAGAAAGGGAAAAGAAAGCCTAAAAGCAAGTCAATCAAATCATAATTTGCCCAGAGAACTCAAAATGGAAGGTAAAGGAACACTGCTATTTTGTAAATAAACTATGTTTAAGATGCAGAAAGAGCTGAAATGAAAAGAAGGTTTGCTCTGTAAGAAGAAATTAGATTTTATTATTGTTTGCCACCATATCTGCTGATTTTATTTTGGCTTGATTGCAAAGTTGTGATATTGGACTACTATAAATTTTAAATGGGAAATTTTCTTTATGGTGGCAGTAACATAAGTTTCTTATAAGAATGGAGTTGAGTGTTACAAGGAATTTTGTAATGCCAATAATTTAATACCAAACTCCACATGAGTTTGTCCACTTACCGCCAAATTTCATACCCTGGAGTCCTCTTCAGGTGCTGTAGAATATTTCCAGAATATGATCAAAATTTTTGTTCTGTCCCAGCACTGCTGCCCACAATGTATTCTCTGAACACTTCTGAGAAAATTTATTTGCCTGTTGGTACCAAAGATGCCTTCACAGGTTATGGATCATTTACAGAAAATTAATTTTGAAGGAATTAAAAAAAATCTGAATAGTTAGATCAAACCTGAATCTATACATGCTATTGCTGACAAAAGGTGACTACATGTCTCTGGATCCATAGGTAAAACATTTTTCTCCCTATTAATATAAAATGGGATAGTCTGCTGTGGCAAATTACTGCCCAATGTGGCCAGGCAAAGTGGATCCTGTGATTTTCAATATATAAAATATTTTGAGTAAGATTGGAAAAACCTACAAAATATATCCAAAACAAGTTATCAACCACTACTGATTTGTCATGTTTTGGTATTTTTCTTGTTTGTTTTAATTTTCATTACTAATTCTACAATTTCAAATTGCGTGGACACATTTCTGTATCATAGCATGAGGTGTCTTCTAAATGACAATGGCTATTGGATAAAATTCTCATGGTGGCATTTCAATAATAACCTAGTTATAAATGAAAGAATATTCTGATTGGAAGGGACCCACAAACATCATCGAGTCCAACTTTTACATGAAGTGGTCCAATTGGACAAGTTTAGTATGATATACCTCCACAAAGATATATAATTGTGTTTCACACATGAGGAAGGAGGCAGAGGAACTTTCCTGTGCTGATTGAGATGTAGATATCTGAAAGGTGATATTGGGCAATTCTTGCTGTGCTCCTGGAACAGCAATACACAGGCTTTTCTTAGTGCATTAGCCACACTTCTAACATACACAGGACAATTTTTTTCAAAGGTTTAGTGTGACAGTACTCTGTATGCTAAACTTACTTCCCTCTTCCATTTACATCTAGTTCAATACTACACTTCTAATCTTCAAAGATCTGTCAGTATGGCTTTAGGCTAGTTCAGTGATTGCCTGCTGCAGAACAATATGACTTTGCAGACAGTGATTTAGGAAATAAATATGTGGTTTTAAGGGTGCAGGACAGAGTTAAGACTGAATTCAGAATTTTCTATTTGTACATGGAGCACATTTAAAGAAGAAATAAAAATTACCTCTATTGTGTCCAAAACTACATGCCAAGGCCCAAATATTTACACTCGCTTTTTAAAAATTTATATCTTACTTGGATAGGAAATATCTAGAACTTTCCAGAAGCCATATTGCAGTAGAAAATATTTTGGGAGTTTTTTGATTGTTTTTTGTGGATATTTACTTTCTCAACCTTACCTAAGACTTATTTTTTCTTTTAAATTTGTATTCTTTTCCAAACACGTAGGCACAGAAGAGCTTCCCATAGAAATAGGGTTTATGATATTCAGCTCTCTTAAAATTACTGACAAAATTGCAGAAATTTTCTAATATTGCTTATCTCTACAGATCTAGTCCTGTCAGAATGATTAAAAAAATCGTTATTGACTACAGATAATTTTATCATTAAAGAAAGCTGGACAGATCTTACATCATTGTAAGGACAAAATTATTATATATTGTTTCATATAAAGCTATTTTAAGCAATTAAATTAAATATATTTTTGAATCTTAGTGCAATGATTTACATTAAGTCAGGAGAAATTAATAATTATTTAAGGAAGAACCATCTAGAAAATTGAATTAGCAGATATCATATACTCTGTTTTTTTCAGAAAACATGTAATAGTAACTATGGGTTCTCTGCTTGTTTTTTATACCTCTGTCGAGGTTGGGATTGAAGGCACTTGAGACAGTATTTCGTGTTCGGACTCAGGTGTTTATTATTTCTTATCAATGTTACAGCCATGAGTTCTGCAGTCTTTCATTAGCAAGGCATAGAATGGCTAACTATATCTTCTTACAAGGTCTTTTAAAACTAAACTCTACAATTAAGGAATGACACCTGGATAATTTTCCCTTTTAACCCAATAACTGATCTCTCGAAGCTTGCAATGCGGACCTTCTGTCCAATCACAAAACATCACCCAAATCCATAAAGAAGAAGGAAGAAGAAGACAAAAACCAACCTGCCTCCGCCCTAAAACCTCCATCTTGCTTCATATTTATTTCTATATTCTAAAATCCCAAACTCTAAATGAACTAATAAATCCCAAACAAGTCTTCTACCCTGTAGTTTTACATATTTCTAACCAACTACACACCCATAATCCCAGTGCTATTAATCAATTTCAGTAGTCTTCTCCACAGCCTCAGGTCAAATGCAGTGCTCTCTTGTGAGTATGCGCATTTCAGCACAGAATGTTTAAAATTCTCAGCATCCAGGATTCCAACAAGTAACGTAATTTTAATAGCCTTGAAAGAGGTAAAGTATTTGATATAAAATTCAAACATTATTTAAGTTACACTGGAAGAAATAAGCTGAGCAATATATAATGAAATTGATGTAGCTACAAATCTCATAAAAACATAGCAAAAGGGGTTTAGGTATGATATAGTCATGTACAAAATGATGTCTGGTTTTCTGCAAGAGCTCGAGATAGAACTGAATAGTGGGCTCAATCGCTGGAAAACATTATTTTTAGACTGCCCTGCAGTCGAGGTTGCACACAGTTTTTTGCACCGCTACACTGCCTATTCCACCAGGATTAGAGGTCATCTGGATCTTTGCTTCAGCCAGTGGGTTCATATACAGCCTTATGAGCAGTTAAATTGTAGCTGCTTAGTTATCAAGTGCACAAGTAGCAGCTGACAATATTAATGCCCCCATGACTTAGGTATCAGACAGACTTCAACAAGCAGTCAGTTAAGGCATTGAGATCAGGAAGTCATTCTGTAGGTGGTGTATTACATCAAGTGGTCCTTGTACAACTGAGCATTGGTGGTTTTGGAGCAGCCAAATTTAGATTATGAAAGAGGTCATAACTGCCTCTCCCTATAATATGACTCCATGGGCATAGTGGTGATCATCTGCAGCAAGAGTTAGATGTTTATAGTGTTTATGTGACACTAAAATAACAGCTGACAAAATGACTTCTTCAGAAAATATCAGAGAATAAATGGCTGAAGGATAATGAAAGAATATTGTAGCCTTAATCCAGGCTATATTTTAAAACTAATTAGCAATGTGATTAAAGAGTTAATTAAAGGTAAAAATGTTTCTCCAGTAAATTGTTTTGTGCATCTGATAGCACGAAATATGCCAGTCAGATGCTGGTTTACCCATAAAACCTGTAAATTTATAGCCTGCTTAGAACATTTGTAATCATCTGTCTAATATGTTTGGGTATTACTAAATATAACTTATTGAAAGAGTTACTTTTACTTGAATAAATGTCTATTGGTTTTGTAAACTGCCTGTTTCTAAACCCGGACTTGGGTTGATGAGTGCCAGGATTGTTATTTCTGTAACCAGCTCTATAGCTGTGACTTCAAGGAATATGGCAAGGTTTGTGTTTCCATCACTGTAAGTTTGTCTGACCAGAGCAGCACTGAGTCAGATCAAACAGATTGGTACTAATGCCATTCTTTCCAGACAGTTAACTGGTGTTGAATGTCTCTGGGGAAGGTGGGAATGGGATGTGATTAATTTTTGTTTGGTTATTTGGTTTTGGTTTTGGTTTTTTGTGTTGTTTGTTTTGGTAATATATGCAACAACAGAGTAGGTAAAATCTGTTAGCATAATTCTTTAGCTTGCATGTATTGAACTAATAAATGTGCCCATGGGTAAAGTCAGTTTGTGCATCTTTGTGGTGTATTTTGTTTTTCTACTGCTCCATAGACTTTCTGCTACAGAAGGTTAAAATAGCATGACTGTATTGGGTCAAGTCAAACATAATACAAAAGCAAAAGGCTCACTTCTCCTTATGCACACCACACCAATGGTTTCTGACGACTCTGCTCTCTATTCATAGCCGCAGAAAAATACAAACACATATTTTTCTCACATTTTTTCAGGCACATCTGTAATACTGCATCCAGTTTGGAACCTTCCAAAGCAAAAGAAATGATGGAAAAATTGGAGGGAGTCCAGTGGAGGGCCATCAAATTAAAGGAGGGGCTAGTGCATAGGATGAGTAAAGAGTTAGACAGAAAGTTTTTTGTTTTGTCTAGAAAAGAAATTTATGTACTTTATAAGGATAAGATTGTGCAGAAGAAAAACTCCTATTCAGTCATAACAATAGGACAAAATTAAAAGTTTCAACAGCTAAACCCTATAGTAGGGTTACAGTATCTTCAATTTTGGAGATATTTGAAACTTGTCTAAGCACATGTCTGAACAATCTGATCTGACCTAGAAAATACTACTACTTTGGGCAGGAGATTGTTCTAGATGAATTACAAATTTCCCCTCTAAATGAATTGCATTATATTTCTGGAAAGACTATTTATTTTTTGATTTGGAGTCTGCTTTGTGTAAATCCTTGCAATATATGAGTCCCCAAAGAAAGCATCAGTTTTAATCTTTGTGAAAGTAAAGGATGCCATGTATAAGCTTCTTGATCATTAACATGTCCAAGACTGAAAGACAGATCATATCAAATGCTTTTGATGAATACAACCAAAATATTTGACAAAAATTTGTATTTCATTTGGAGCCCTGGGAGGGTACTTTTATTATTTCTATGGATCAAGCCCCTTTTTGGCTCTTTACATAGAGACATTACACATATTTCCTTAAAAGCGTTTCATGCCTTACTTGTTTGGATAAGGGTAAGGTCAATGTTCATTCATTTCCAAATTCCATTGTTTCCCATAGGATATTTTTTTTCCTTATGGAAAATTTTATTTGCTGTACTCTACTGAAAAACCTGCAACTGTGATCTCTTTTTCCACCACAGAAAAAACATGTTGATGTCAGATATACCCAATACATTTAAGATTTTTAGCTATTCATAGTTGCCTTGACTGTCTAACAAAGAAGGTCAGATCTGTATTCAAACTGAGCAAAGTGAATACATTTATTTAAAATGTTCTGCAATAGACTAGACATGCTCTGTCTTGTCTCTAATATTTTAGATGTGACCCTATATATGTCCTTTCTTTTGTGAAACACCAGAGTTTGATAAACAGAAAATTTAAAGAGTATAAGTAATATCCTGCCCTGCCTGCTATGAACACCAAAATTAGCCTGATTCATGGGACATGGGTGTCATGAAATACATTGTTTGACAAGCACCCTAATTACTTATACTAACAGCAAGTCTGAAGACTCCAGTTGAAACAAATCTGAACCCTATATATCATAAAGTTTGCTGCAGCTTTCTCCACAGTTTGCCATTCTTTAGAGGATAAAGATTTTTTTTTAATTTTTAAATATATTTTATTAACCTCAAATTTTATAAAGTTTCAGATGAATCTGAGATTATATATTTATTCAGAACTATGTCTGGAATGGAAAATTAAGATTTGGATTTTGGATAGGATACTAAGATAGATATCTTAGAAACTAAAAAAGAGCCAGAGTGATTTTCTTTATTTTTTCTTTTTAAAATACAGTTATAATCATCGGCTGTGTACAAAGCTGTTTGCTACAGACATTTGATTTTCTTTATATGTCATTGAAGTGAATATAATATTTATTCCTGAACTGTCACAATAATCAGAAACTTGGTGTTTATGTTGCAGCCTCTTCCCGTTCTTTCTGATTCCAAATCCTTTCTTAGACTAAAGAATTTTATCTGCCAAAGTATAGGATAATAAGAAAAATAGCAGTGTAACCAAACATTTGTTTGTCCTTTCAAAAAGGGTTTTCATCATCAGTGACATAATTATTTGAAAGACTGTACTCTAGCTTCCCTAAATCTCTACAGTTTTAAAATATAATTTCCAGTGGGGGCTCGCTTGAATATGTAGAAAAATTTTTGAACTTTTAGCTATTGCATGACCCATAGAAACAATTTTGTGGTTTAAGTCCACTTCTTCATTTGCCAGTATCTTTATCACCAAAACAAACAAAATATAGTAACCAAAGTTATTTCTGAGGAACGAGTCTTTATTGGTACTCAGAATACATTTCAATCCATTATGATTATGATTTGTGTTACGGCACACTCAAAGTATGATAGAAAGGCAATTTTCTACTTTTAAAGAAGAGTATTTAAAAAATAACTGATGCACTTTTTTAAGAAGAATGAAATACTCTTAAAGCTTCATTTTGACTTAAAGTGTTGTAATAAGATATCCATGACAACTGGTAGAAAGGTTAGATACATTAAATAATTTATTCTGAAAAAAAAATTATAATTTCTGTCTTTATTATTATAATCAGATATAATTACACTTAAATTATCTAATTATTGGCAGCATTTATTTTCAGAGCTCAGGCTATATACTATCTTCAAAGTGGCTAAAATAATAAATATAGAATACTTTATGTATAAACAGGAACAGAAATTTTTTATGTGTGTAACAGGTAAGGTAAGAGGGAAGTATAGAAAAAAAAAAAAGAATCTAGGAAAATGAAGCAGGCAGAAATCAAGCCTGGAGAATAATTGGTTAGAGTGGACCTTTAGAGATCATTATCAGCTCTTCCCAAAATACTTATTTTTAACATAATAAGATTACTCTCAAACGCTATTTCTTTAATCCCAAAGTGAACACAAAAAATCAAAATGCTGAATCTGTACATAGTTATGCTTACCTATGTGAACGCCATGGTGAATATTTCTTGAAGAAACGTTCACACAGCCCATTCATATAATTCATACAAAATATATTTGCAGGAAAGAATCATCGGTATTTTATTATTAACTACTTTAATTTCGAGGAAACTAAGAGAAATACTTCAAATAAAAAGTTAAAAATTAAGCTTTAAAGCTGGATAAAGCAAAACATAATAAAGGAAAAAGAAACTCTAAATAGCAAGTATATGCAGCAAGGAACTAGTCCTCAGGCAACAAAATGCTAAATAATTTCTCTTTAGTGGGGTCTACATCTCTATCCATTAGTGTTAATATATGCATTAGTATTAATCTTTGCATCACCTTTGATGCATACCTCAACTGGCAGAGTAATGGCAGAACCAGTCACATACCTGCAGGTAAATTACTGGCATACATTACATCTATGGATTATACACTTTGATCCGCACCTGTTTTTTTTTCACTTTCTTTTAGGTGTGAAGATCCATGTTTCCAAATAGGTAGAGCACATTTTAAACATTTTTACTGAGGTTTGATTTCCTCTCTTTTTTTACACAGGATGTTTTATGTTCTAATTCCACAGAAATTTTGGGCATTTCTTGCTAAAAAAGGACCCCCAAAATTTCATAAAATTCAATCAAAACCCTCTTATACTAGAAGTTTCCATGGATAAAATACCTCATTTTTTAAAACCATGTATTGTATGCAAAAATGCATGTATTTTCATGCCTGAATGCCTACTAGTATATCAAGAGTCATGCAATCAGTTTTGTATCTGTTCTCAAGCATAATTTACTATGAACATTTTAAACATTTTACGCTTCTTGAAGGCATCCCGCAGAGTCTGTGAATCCAGTGCCTTTGCAGTGTTGTGTGATCTGAAGCTCCTACCTCTTCGATTTGGTCATTTTAGTATCAGAAAATAATTAACAAATATAATGCATAAATAGGTGTCTCAAACTTCTTTTCTAATACTGTGTTGACACTTTTACAAAGCAGTGCTGTTAAGATCTGATTATTGAGAGATGATTCTGCCTGATTTAAGGTGCAGATCAAATCATATGCCAAAGGCACTAGTATGGATTTTATTTAATAGTACATGTAAGAGATAGAAAGAAAGGAATGGGGTGGGAAGAGAGGAAGAAAGAGAGGGAGAAAAGACAGAATAAGTAGAACGATATCACCACTCATGGATCCAGACAGCAGAACTTTCTTCACCCTGGTCTTGTCAGTGGTGGGGTTCCTGGAGTCATTCTTCTGGAAGTAGCAGTTTTATATAGTCCAAGTCCTAGGTATTCACAGGGCAGTTGCAGACATTCCCATAACTTGGAGTGATACATTTAAAATAAGTTGCTTCCTTTCCCACGGTCTATAACAGTGGGAGTTTTTGTCTGGATGCTTTAGCCAGGATGTGCTAACCAAAACTCACCTTCTTTAGGTCTGGAATTAGCACCTTCCTGTTGCAAATTTGTCTCTTCTGTGCTTCAAGTTCACACTGTGAAGCTCATCTTATGGCAAATTCCTTCTGTGGCCTTGGTAGTGTTTGAGGCAATTGTGATTTTTAAGTCTCTTACTAAAGTATGAGGTATAACCCAATAAATGAATAGGCACACTACAGGATTCACTAACACACTGAATAGAGCTCTCTATGTAAACTCAAGTTCATGAGATAGATGTTCTTGCACTAGGATTTTAAAGTTGCTGGTGGCTGGGATAAGGAAATAGGAGAGACATACAGTGATCCTTAATCATGGAATTTCATAGACATTGAATTAATACTTGACAGTCATGTATCTTGTGATTCATGCTACTGTTGGTGACTTAGCAACATCACAGTTACTGGCATCATTCTAGAGTAGAAATTGGTAATCAGAGAAATTATGCAAGAATGCGTTACAGTTCGATAAAGACAAAACTCTTGCATGGATATAATGGTTTCAGCTTGGGAAGCAAAATTTTATCCTAAACAAATAAAGCAAATATCTTGTTATCAAAAATTATCATCTTCCTCCCTGTTATGCAGATGTCTATGGAACTTATAAAAAACCCTAGACCACTAATATTCATATTCCAATCAAGGTGGATCACAGCAAAAGCAATTGTGAAGTGTAATCAGAACCTATTAGGAGCCATCACATGGAAGTCGATTAGAAAATAGCTGATTAGTTTATTTCATGAAAAGAAGAATTGGAATTTTTTTTATTGTCTTCTGCTCTGATTTAAATTTTTTTCCAGGTTTTTTTTCCTCCCATCTCCCCCAGTATCTTAGATGGTCTTATTCCAACAAAATGTTAAAATTCCTTTTCAACCTATTTTTTCTTTTAATGAAGAAATGAAATAAGGAAAAGTGTACCCAAAGGGTGAGGCTTTTTGTGTTCTTTTTTTTTTTCACTTGTCGACTTTCATTATACAATATTCTATTTGCACACTTTTGCTGTTTAAGAATATACAAGGCTGGGACTTGTTTCAACTCACAATGAAGACATTATTGCACTTCATTAAAACAAAAGTTGAAGCTCTGAACATTGTCACATTGACAATAAACAAGACCAATTAATTCTGGTTTTCCTAAAAGGGAAAATACTTTAGAACATGAAAAACATGGATTTAACTAATTGATTTACACCCTGGAGATGCACTATTGGCCCCAAGTACTCACGTGGCAATATGTGGAATGCCATCTATTGCCTTTGCACACAATAAACTATTTTTGTTAGGAGCAAACTAAATGTTATAAAAACATATAACTGTCTATAATTGATAAGATAAAAGAAATATTTATGTAAGTGTTCCCCTGCCAGCAGTGGTGAAACATGGAGGCCAGAAACAAATTAGGTGTATATAAACATATATAATACCCCCAAGTAAATAGTTATAGTTCTTCACAATATCCTCCCCACCTCTAAGAAATGAAATCTCAGTTATATCCTGAATTTTTGAATTACACATTCCTTTTAACTTTTTATGCAGTTTCTCCAGTTAACACATGGCTTTCTGCAGTCTTTTAGCATTCCCACATCTTGAGACAATGAGCTTAACAGCTCAACTACAGACTGAAACACTTGCTTTTCTTCTATTTGAACTTGCTATCTACTGCCTTTTCCTGATGCTAGTTTGTGATTGGCAAGGAACACTGCGCAACTGATCCCTCTTAAAAGCTCCATAGAACCATTTATAGTCTCTGGGCCACTCTTTTTTTTTGTTTACTGGCACAGACTTGGCAGTTTCATGTGTATGCACAATTACTTACATTGATAAGTATATATTTATATACACGTGTATTCATTCATTTATTTGTTTGTTTGTTTATATCTATATCTGTGAATATAGACATTAAATATGTGGTTGCTTTAGAAATGTAAATGGCACTCTTTCACAGAGATTAGATCCACATGTTCCCAAGTTGCCTTTTCCCTTACAGACATTTCATACTGTACAGAAAATAAAAAAGGTGATAGTTATTAGAGGATTGCACTGTAGAAGTAAACTCTTTACTGACTAACCTGATGCAGGTACTCTGTGCCAGTCACCTACCACAGTGCTGTAGAGGGCAAGAGGAATGTTTTCTGTCTGTCTTGAGGCCATGAAACAAAACAGAAGCTAGATAAGTTGTCATTCCTTTTTAGGGTTTTTTTTCCCCCTGGGATAATGTGGCTGTCCTTTACAGCCTTTTGTGATTAGTTGTTAGGATTAGCTAATTTATTGGAGGCTTGTTTTGCTCATTATGGCCTATATGTGCTCATTTAGTACTTTTTGAAGCTAAATTTTAATCTTTATTTTGTTCCCAGCTTTCTGTAAATGAGCAAAGCATTTCTATTTTGTGCCATTAAGAATTCAGGATAAGGAATAAGAATATGAGATATATTTTTCTTCAACAAAAAAAGAAAAAAGAAACATAGAATCATTTATATTGAAAAGGAGCTTTAAGATCGAGTCCAATCATTAACCCACCACTGCTGAGTCAACCACTAAACTACGTCCCCAAGTGCCACATCTACACATCTTTTAAATACCTCCAGGGATGGTGACTCCACCACTGCCATGGGCAGCCTGTTCCAAAGTTTGACAACCCTTGTAAAACAAAGTTTAACAAAACAAGATAAAAAAAAAAAGAAAAAACAATAGGTCAGAATATTTTTTTAAAGATACCTATATATTTCTGGACACAAGTAAAGTCAGATAATTTGTAAGAAAGAGAATGCAAAGAATTTAGCCTCAAACAGTTAAAACAAAAAATTTTTAAGCAAGGATGTGGATATCATAAAAGTCAAGTTTCTCTGGAACTGAGATGGTTAATCTGACTTGAGATCACTCTTCCCTTCCTGGAATGGACCAGAGTCTCACTCCCATGGAGACTGAGCAGTTGAGGTATCAGTAATCTTGCTGTAAAGAATTCAGATCTGAGCTCTGAAATGGAACTTGTACACAGCATAAAATATTGCTGGCTAACTTCCAACACATAAAGAGTCTCAAAGCTTTTGATAGGAGCAGCAATGAACTGACTTGCAGACAGCTAATGATTTGGTTTCCAGACAAACAAATCCATTTGGGAAATGGCAAACCAACCATCTTTAAAAGGCCTCCAACTGTGTAGGTCACCATACCATATCTAATGGAAAGGTCATCTCTTAGGAAAGGTTAGAAAACAGTGAGAACTTTTCACTTTTTTTTTCCTTCAGATCATTCCATTAAAATGGAGCACAAAATGAAGGGAAGGAGATGGTTCAGTCACACGGCTGCACTTCCTGACTGCTAGGCTTATCAAGAGAGTGCTGAGCTTTAGCACAGAAAGATGTATCAACTGGGATGACAGAGATATAAACACCACTACAAAATGTATATTTTACTATTGCTGCAAAAACAGCAATTGAGACTGGCTGCCTGATAACGTCGTGGCCAGCAAATTTTTTTCTTAGCTATAAAGAAAAAAAAAGGGATGATTTCCACAAGACACATTTTCAATGTTGCTTTTTTAATTGGCCCATAGTTCACAGTTCATTCCTTGCTTCTTCCTACTTTTTGCCCAGACACCAAAAAATCAGAAAAGATATCTCTTTGCTAAGGTAAGAAGATAAAAAATCCCAGCCTACCCTGTCCCTGTGTACACTACAGCAATTTTTACTTTCCAGTAACTATGTAATTATAAAGTGAATCTTCCTAGTAGTTCCAGGTCCAGATTTTTTTTTTATGAATGGCCTCTTATCAGGTAATTAAATAAAAATGGGCCAAATCCATGGTAATATTATATGCATTTACAAACAGTCTGTTGCTGAACTTCTGTGTCTTTTGCCAGCATTTTTACCACAGACCATTTTTTATTAATGATTCATTTTTATTACCGATTTTTTTATTATTTGTTCCAGATAGTAAGGGTAATTTTCCTTTCATATAAATTCAGTTTCTTGCGTTATAGTAGTGTTATCTTTTGGTGCTTTTTTAGAGACTACTCTGAATGTTTTGACACACATGGTTCTCATTTTTTTCAGATTCATAATTCATCAACTGCTTTTGCTCAGCATTTCATAATTTTGTATCTCTGTCTGTAAAGATCTTACATTTTATCTTCAATAATGCTAATCCTATGCAATTTAAGACAAGAGAAGAAAAAAGAGGATAAGCTCTTGATGTTAGTATTAAATTATTCTTTGCCTTGTTCTTTATGATGTAGATTGGTTATGTTTAATTTTTACTCCTGGAAGGCAAGGGCAAGTCAAAAGGGCTTCACATATTGCAGTTCACAAAATTATTAACATTTTATTTAACACTTAAATTCTTATGAGAAATAGGTATTTTCTGTCACATTTATACTTCAATATATATTTGATGAAAAGAGGTATTCATTTTAAAGACAAATTTAAAAAAAAAAGGAAGATGGAAAGGAAATTAAAGGTGTGTTAGTTCTGGAAAGCTGATACAGCTTGTACCTTGCAGATTCTTCAAGGAACACTTTTAAACTTATTTGAATTTTTTCAAAATAAAAGGCATTGTGAGTTTAATTTATATAATATGCAAATACTATATTATAACTTCTTGAGAGTCTGGAGAATATGTGACCAGGACAACTACTGAGCAAAATCTTTTGAGTGTTTACTCCTTAAGCATAAGATTTCTTCTCCTTTCTTTTCTCTGTATTCTTAGTGAGAAGAGTGTCAGAAGGGAAAATACATTACAAATTTGTGTAATTTAAATGTTCTTTTCAATGGTCATTTGTACTGAGAATAATTTTATAGCAATATTTATGAAATCTTTCTGCCATTTAATCCTTTTCTAATGTTCACCAGGTTTTGTTATTCAAAATTCACTTTTTCCCAGGGAGAATTTTTTTGGGGGTTGGAATTTACTTTAATCAAGAAAATTACTTTTGAATTCTCAATGGAGAATTCTCATGTAATAGTATTAGATAAATAAATTATGCATTATTATTTGAATTTCATATAATCATAAATATGTAATTTCTTTAGGAAAGCAACTGGTATGCTTTGAATTTCAAATAGCAGTTTGACTAATATTTTGCATTATGCTAGTTATTTATATCCTTTGTACACATGAAGTATAGATTACTTTAAGAAATATTATAGGTGGATACAGATTGAAAATATCTTCATTGGAAATACTGGTATATGAATAATACTTTCTGTGAACATTCACACTATCATAGATCAAACACATAAATATATTTAGAAAATACATGAAAAAGAGCTTTAGATTTGAAGTGCAAAACTGTGTCCATCATTCAGTAATACTCATTTCTGCACTCTTCAAGCAAGTGCATTTTCCTGAATGAGTTGTACAAATACTTGATACACTTTGGTTTTCAGAATCATCATAGAATCATAGAATGGTTTTGGTTGGAAGGGACCTTAAAGATCATCAAATTCCAATCCCCCTGCCATGGGCAGGGACACCATTCACTGGACCAGTGTACAGGGTTTTCATGGCCAAGCTTTGGTAGTGGTGGGCAGGGCTACAGGGGTGGCTTCCGTGAGAAGCTGCTAGAACATTTCTCCACGTCCAGCATTTCTGGCAGTCATTCCTGACAACTCCCGGCAGCTCCAAAGATGGACCTGATGCTAGTCAAGGCTGGGCCAATTAGAAATAATGGTAACCCCTCTGTGGTAACATATTTAAGAAGAAAAAAAAAAAGTAATTGTGCAGTAGTATTTGTAACTAGAGAAGATCTGAGTGAGAATTTGTGAGGAACAATTATGAAGATGCCAAGTTCAGTGGAGAAGGAGAGGGAGGATGTGTTCCAGGTACTGGAGCTGAGATTCCCCTGCAGCCCATGATGCAGACCATGGTGAAGCAGCTGTGCCCCTGAAGTCCACAGAGGACCACAGAGATTCAGAGATGCACATGAAGCCTATAGAGAAGACCTACAGCAGAGCAGGTGGGTCCTTATCTCAACTCATGAATCCTTCATTATATTTTGTCTCCTCTGTCCAGCTGCCGAGCAGAGTGAGAGGGCAGTGGGTGCCTGGCATCCAGTCACTGTCATTCCACTACAATCTAGTTGCTCAAAGTCCCATCCAACCTGGCCTTGAACACTTCCAGAGATTCCCGTGGACAAGAGTAAATAGCCCTACATTAAATTTAGAGACTTTACTTCCCACTCTTTCAAACTACTTTTTTTAAGCTAAATAATTGAGCCGACATATAAAATTCATCTCTTTAAGATGGTGATTCTTCAGAGTCTTCCTGGACAAATTTGGTTCCTTTAAGTTGTTATTCAAACCTATCTTTGCACTAAGTTTTATTGAAATTACAGTGTTACTCATGAGCTATCATTTCCCCTGGAGATTATTAAATCCTATATGACATGGGTTTGAACTCTCACTGGGAAAGAAAGGGAGGGAAGAGAGAGATATATCTTTCATGTTAAGAATTGATTCTTATATTTCCGTTTTCTATATTCTTTGAACATTTTTAATGTTATTGTAGGTGATAACAAAGAGAATGGGCAATAGATATAAAATTGTATTTATTCCTTACTGTTTTAGCCATAAGTATGAGCATTAGTTGATGCTTTGCTTCACAGTATCATTGTTTCAGCAACTTTCTGCATCTGGTTTCTTTGTCATTGCTGATTTTTTTTCTTCCTTGTCAGAACTATTGATTCAGTCTTTGCTCTGCATTATCTAGGAATCAATATGTAACTTTATGAAAATATTAAATTATTTTGGTCTTGTGATCTAAGCCATGGATATGGCTTTCTAATATGACAATATTTCTTTATTCCCCCAGTAAATTTCAGTGTGGTTTATCTACAATTGCTACTTTTATTGGTACTAGAAAATTGAATATTAGATGTCCATCTTATAGTCTTCTGTTATGCTAGAAAGTTTTTACTTCTGTATTTTGAATGAAATAGTTGATGCTGCATAGGATTCCCTTAGTGATTATAAAGTGTTTTTGAATTTAAAACTATTGCATCATATGTTTACCTTTTTTTGTTTTTTTAGTCAACAGGGGAAGTTAGAATTTTTGTCTACATTTAGGCAACAATGTCCCATTATAGATCTTTGCAGCTTAGCCTCAAGACCTTTCTAGCTCAATTTCCCATGAAGAAAAGAAACCTTATATAGTATTAGAATACACTATGCTGCGAAACTGATCAGCGACTTAGTAATAGTATAATAAGACATGATATCTAACAGAGATAAGTTAGATAAGACATGATATCTAACAGAGATAAGTTAGATACTGTTATAAGATATTATAACAGTATAATAAGACAGATATCTAACAGAGCTATTAAGGAAGTTGTAATTGTTTTTCTTGAATATACGTGCCTCTTCTTTTTAGTTAACTCCGCAATTAGCAAATTTGTGAGTTTTGTACTTACAAAACACAACATTTTCTATGTGATGCTACAGTTTCTCCCCAAGCAGCAAAGACCCATGACAGGGGACTGATCTGTGTTTCTACATTGTGACCAATAAAAGACAATGGCAATAAAAGACATAAATAATATATATATATATATATCTTGTGAGTTACTTCAGGGAAGAGATAAAGCTGGAGTCTTTTTATTGAATGTTTATATCACCTTGAAATGTTCCTCAGTCATAAGTATAAAAGACATATTTTTTATTAACCTTAAATGTTTAGAAAATTATTTACATATATTTAGAAGATGTGAAATTTAGTAATAACTTATACTCATCTCTTTTTAAACCTGACCTTTTTCTTACAGCACTTTTATTATATATATTACTCTGCCTTAGTTACTGTTCTACAGAGTTTAAAGGAGTCCTTAATTTATGGTCTCAGCCACAGAGTGAATTACTGTAACAAGGATTCTATACAGTTGAACATGACAAGGTGTTTTCTACAATTTTCATTATTCCCTTGCTAATGCTGAGAAATTCCTTTTTTTATTTGTTATGATGGTGCCTGTAATATTGTATTTCAGGTTAGAAATAGAACATCAATTTTTTTCTAATGTGAGTTTGAATTTAATCTTATGTTTTAAACTATGAAAGAAAATGTTTCTGCAAGGCAGAGATTGTTGCATCCTGGGTTTGGGTTCAAAGTATGGGTTTTTTCTTTGTTAGTTTTCCAGTTCTCTGTACCCTCGTGCATCCCCCAGGTTTTCCCCTAGTGCGGTTTCTGTGCCCGTCTCGCCGTTCTCGCGGTCCCATTCACCCCAAAGTCCCGTGTCTGCCCCTGCCGTGTTCCCATTGGTTGCTGTAGTACACGTCATCACCACGATGTCTGTACCCATTAGGCGGGAGGGCTCCCCGTCCGCCCTGTCCCTTCCCTATTTCATCCCACTCCTCGGCATGCTCGAGGCCATTTGCGTCCGTGAGAAGCTGGGAGCGGCTGCAGCTTTTCCACCGCAGCTCTCGCAGCCAATAAAGCATCCAGCCGCCATGTGGACGGATTTGGACGAATTCCCTGCCTCTTTGTTTCTTCCCTCGCGATGGTGAAGCGCGGCCAACAGCCCACCCCAGAGCGCAGCAGCAAAAGCGCCCGGAAACTGCAGCGAGCCCCGGCCCCGACGAAAAGCTGAGACGCCCAAGCCGGGTGTTCGAGAGCTGACCGGGGCCGAGAAAAGTAACGAGCAGCCGCAGAGATATTTTTAAAATAGTTTTAATTATCAAATGTATATATCACAAAGACTGGAATCTCATATTTCTTGGCATACTTTTTTTTCTCTTATTGGCATATGAGGAGCTAGGATTTGCATTGCAGATCTGTCACACTCTACTTTTAGTATGTGAACTGTAGGTCAAAAAAAAATGCAGCTCAAGGAGAAAAAACAAAAGAAAGTCAAGATTAATTCCTGTCATGGTTTGACACTGGCGCCATGCCAGCACCCCCATGAAAATGCACTTTTCCAAATAATTGCTGTGAGATGTGATCAGGAACAGAGCAGAGCAGGCCCAAGCTTCATAACAAAGAAAAAAACTTTATTAAACTACTACTACTATAAAAACACAAACACTAAATCCTGGATGAAGACCTCCCAAAACACTCCTCCTCCTCCTACCCAATTTCCAAACCAACCCACAGTGAGACACCACCCAGGATCCTGATCAAGTTGCCACCCTTCAGATAATCAACACTCAGTCTATCAAGGGAGACAGGAGTCTCTCCTGTGCCACAGACCCCCCAGGAAACACAATTGCCACCCTTGTGTCTCCATGTCACACATGGCAACCGCCCGGAGAAAATCTGCCATGGTGACACTCTCCTTTCCATGTCACAGTGCTCTCACCACCATGCATGGACAGACTGCTCATAGAGTTTCTTTTCAAGGATGCTTTGCCAAGGACCAAACTAAAACAACAGTTCAATTTCTCATCCTGGGACTACAGTCCCCCACCATTTCCCCCTGGGGCCGAGGGTCCAACAGCTTCTCCTTTTTGGGACTGCAGTCCCCCCCATTTTCCCCTGGGGCCGAGGGTCTAAGAACAGAGATCTTCTTCTTCTCTTCTTCTTCTCTGAAGACAGAGGGCCTCTCCACACCCTCTTCAGCTTTCCTCTGTTCTCTCCATTCCTCTGTTGGTAGTCACTGCAACAGGTCTCTTGGCCCACCAACACATCCCCCTAATTGCAGTCTCTGTTGCGGGAGAATTTGGTTCAGTCTATGGCTAACAAGAAAAGTCCAGCCACAAGCCACTGCATCATCTCCTCCCAACTCAAAAATTTCCTCTTCCATCATCTCGGATCCCAGACTGTCTCTCTTCTACTTCAAATCAAGGAGGAGTAATATTTTACAAAGCCTTCATTTCTCAGGAAAGGGTTAGAAGTTCAGACTCCCTGGACAGCTGAAATCTCTGCCCAGCAGCCAATTCCCAAGGCCAAGGCTGGGCACCTGCCCCCGCTTCTCCTTCTCCTCCATGCTGGCAAAGTTACAGGTGCCGTCCCGACTCTGGTCCCTTCCCTCTGTGGGGGGGGATGACGAAGGCATCTCCGCTTCTCTCCTCCCTTCCGTCTGCAGGAGTTGGCTCGGTTCCAGTCCTTCTACCCCTCAGCTCATCTCGACCAGGCCACATGGCTTCCCCTCCCCCACCCAGCCTGTGGCTGGGCGGGGAGGTCTACACTCATCCCACGACCAGAACAAAAGAGAGCAAGCTCTTGGGAGTTCTTGCTTTTAACCCCCTGTGTTCTCAGAGGCGTGTCCATACCTTCAGTGGTCACTTCAGGTGCCAGTATCCAAACCTGACCACTGATTGGTTTGACCCAACTTCCTGAAAAAAATTCACTTCCATGTCAAACCACGACAATTCCAAACCTAGAAGAGTAAATTATTTTTAATTTTAGACCTTCTGTAACATTCTAAATTTAATTTACAGTCCTGTACTTGAAACTTAGTGCGAAACATTTGTTCTTCTTTAATTGGTTTCCTTAAGGATAAGAAGACTAATAGATGAACTGTGCCCAGAACTGAAGTAAACTTTAACCAATGCAGGGTACTTCTAACTACTTTATGTTCCTTGGCCATGGCAAGTTTGTAAATTACACTAAAATCTAAAACTGCATCCATGTCTAGTTAATGTTTCCAAGCTGAAGGAGGTTCTTGGACCAAATTTTAACTGCAGCTTAGAACTCCGCATAAAGCTAGGAAGTCTCTATCACATAATCACAGAATGGGTAATGTCAGAAGGGACCATAGTGTGATATCTGGTGCAATCTCCTTGCTCAAGCAGAGTCATCCCAGAGCACATGGCAAAGGATTGTGTTTAGATGGCCCTTGAATATCAGTACCAATTCTGCTAAATTGACCTAATATTTAGTTCAAACCTAGGACAAGACCCTTAAGCCTGGATTGGCAAAATCACAGAATAAGATGTGTTGGAAGGGACTCTGAAGGGTCATTGTATCCAGCCCCTGGCCCTGCACAGCACCATCCCCAAGAGTCACACTCTGTGCCTGAGAGTGTTGTCGAAATGATTCTTGAACTCTGTCAGGCTCAGTGCTGTGACCACTTCCCTGGGGACTCTGTTCCAGTGCCCAACCATCCTCTGGGGGAAGAACCTTTTCCTGATATCCAGCCTAAACCTTCCCTGACACAACTTGGGGCCATTCCTTCCTGTCCTATCACTTATCACCACAGAGAAAAGAACAGTGTCTTCCCTTCTTCTTCCCCTTCTAAGGAAGTTGTAGACTGCCATGAGATTTTTCCTCAGTTTTATTTTCTGCAGGCTGAACAGACCAAGTGACCTCAGCCACTCCTCAAAAAGCTTCCCCTTAAGTCCCTTCACCATCTTTGTTGCCCTCCTTGGGACACTCTCTAACAGCTGAATATCTGTCTTATATTGTGGCACCCAAAACTGCATCCAGTACTCAAGGTAAGGCCACACCTGTGCAGAGCAAAGTGGGACAATCCCCTCCCTTGCCTGGCTGGCAGTGCTGTGCCTGATACCCTCCCAGGACATGGCTGGCCCTCCTGACTGCCAGAGCACTGTTAACTCATGTTCAACTTCCTGTTGCTTTAAAAATATTTTTTATTACAAGATTAATTACACAGTTTGTTATAAAGTAGCACCAGTCCTGGAACAAGCATGAACATGCTGATGGCAGACTGCTCAATTTCCTCAATCAAGGATTCCTTCACTGACCAGACAGAGCAGCCCCCTCACTCCCTGCTAGTCTTCATGACCATGGATGAAGACCTGACACTGATGATCTGGAAGAAGGACCATTTTCTTGTCTCACTTTAGCTGCAGGGAACTGCACATGGCTGTCTGACTGGTACTACCAGGCAGCATCAGACATGTCTGGACACACTGTTAACACATTTTCTGTTTCTTGGCCTTCTTTTAAACACATTTGTTCTCCTCTTTCTCTGCTCAGTCTTTACCCAAATAAACAACTTTTCCAAATCAACTTTTCTCTCCTGGTGCTAGATGTGACACATTAAAACTAAATTTATTTCTGATAGTTGCCTTGTTAGGCTCTACCACATATGCTAGTGCTGCTATGATTAGTTAGGTGTTACTGGTCTTTCAAGACTGTACTCCAAAAAGATGCCCAGTTTGCCTCAATTTTTCTGTAAATTTTAACTGCTTCTTAGTCAACTTCCACCTTAATTGTCTGTGAGGTCTGGTTGGATTTGTAACTTTTGACAACATCTCACACGATTTCTTCTGCTGTCCAATAGCTTTCCATGTCCTGCTCAGTTCTCTCAGCCTTAAGCTGGGTGAGATTCTCATCATTTGTCTGCAGCCTAACATGTCAAACACACACTGAAACCAAGTCTGTGAACTGAAAAGTAGGTGCTGTCTTTCATCATGTTAGCTTAGGTAAATGGGTTTAGAAAATGATGCAGTTAGACTGGTGTGACTTTCAGGTATAGAGATTCTCTGAGCAAAATATACACAGGTACTACCTAAAAAGTTCTCTATCTGCACAAATACTTCTTTCTACAGAGGTGATTTTTAGTGAATAAATATCCTCAAATTTATCCTACCTATGCAATGAATAATTATTACAATAGTAACTATGGTAATAATATATAAGCTTCACAAAAATTGCATAAATTAATTCTCTGATTTTAGACAATATCCTAAAGAAGAAATGAAGGCTGGAACTAAATTATCTCCAGAATGTTGTTGTTTTTTTTTCCTTCATGCTGTGGATGCTTTGAAAAGCCATATATAAAAGACATCTCTGTTGGTATCAGTAAATGTGAATACCATGATAGTTCAATCATTAGCAGATAAATTTGATTGAAAACATTTCTACATTTATCAGTAGCTAAATCTTTTCTGTTGTGGGCAGATGCTGTGTTAAAATAGCTTAAAAACTATGTTTCAGCAAAAAAAAAAAAAAAGGAAAAAAGGATCTATTATCTATTTGAAAGAAGGCTCCTGACTGTACACTAAAATATGACTCTTTTGAGTTAGTCCTCTATGAGTGCTTGCTCATGTGCTGTCTGATACAGAGATCTCCTGAGAATACTTTCCAATTGCTTTCCCAGAAGAACAAAGATGCTGCATTATGATGTAGTAACAAGGGAGCAGAGTCCACCTTCAGCCTTCATTACATAGGTTGTGACTTTTCTTTTATTAATATAAATTGCTTCATTATAAGAGATCATCTAATTATTTCTGAATTCCCAAAAGGATATTAAAATAACCCCCAGGGAGGTTTAAATTTCAGATTTTGCTAGAGAACGATGGACATTTGAGACAGTTGTCAGGGAGCTTCTTATTGTAGGTAGCCTTAAAATTCCAATAGCACTGAAATTAAGCTCACTGGATTGACAAAAACAAAAGAAAGAAATAAAAGAAGATGTACGTGTAAAACTTTGTGCAAGATAATCACAGTGCTTAGAATTGCATTAATCTAGCCATCAGGGGTTTGTAGCAGAGTTATAAATATTTTATTGGATTTTTAATGATAAAAAAATTCTTAATGGATATAATATAGGGTGAGTGCACTACTGCTTCAAAGCTTTGATGTATGGAAACTCCATCAGCTTTGCGTTGAATCAATAAATCTCACAAGTTTTTGTTATGATGTCTTAGTATCTTGTCGTCTACTACCCATTTACAACAAAAAATGAAAAACTATAATAAAAACATACAGCTGTGTCTTGGAGGTTTTTTTCAGAAACTGAAACAGCCAAAGAGATTATGAGTAGGACAGTGTAAAAAACCTGATTTATTTCTGTGTAAAAATAATTTTTAAAATACTTTCTCTCTTCTTAATGATGTCAGGAAAATTAAGCACTCATCAACATGGGGAAGAGAACAATTCCATGTTCATATATACCCCAACAGATTTAAACTGTTAAATTCCACAAGGAACCCTGAGTAAGAAAGTACCTGAAATCTGTGCCTTCTCCTTGTTTGATGCTGTCTACATTCTTTTTCAAAACAAAATATGCACACAACCAAACCTGGCACTAGGGTTTTGCCTCCCTTTAAAAAGAGAATTGTCAATATAGGTGCTGATTCCTGTTTGCTTGCGGGCTCTTGTCCAGGAAGTATATAAATATTTAAATGCAAAGCAGAATGGCTCTAATCAAAGGTTGTGCAGTAGCTCTGATTCAGAACAGTGGGTGGCCTGGCCTCTCAATTAGCAGGGAGATTAAAATCTGTGTCCTGAAATGGATTCTGAGGATTTAAACCTTGACAGTGTGGTCACACCTTAGAATTATTAAGGCAGAAGAGAACATCTCTTCACTGCATCCAGCAGTCTCAGCTGATAATGTTGAACAAATTTTACCTGCATTTGGAAGGCATTTCATAAAAATAAAAAAATGAAACATTTGATGACTTCATTATTTTGCTGCTTTCTTTATCTCCTCTTTACATCTAACTTTTGTCACCAGTGCTCTCTGATGATATTTTATTGAAAAAATAGTATGTGTAAGTGTTTCTACTTCTTTATAAAATATTAAATAGGCAATGCTTCCATTTGGAAAGCAATAGGAAAAGAAAGATAAATTATTTGAATACAAAGAAAAATATTACTGAAGGTAAAAATATCTTCTAATTATAACTACCGAAACCCCTAGTTCCCCTTGTTCTTGCAATTCTACTTCTATTAAACTACTCTTCTAAAACTAAAAATTCTCAATGAACAAAAATTTAGGATATATACCAGAAGCTTTGAAGACCTTGTGGTATCAGATATTAGAAACATGTGAAAAAATACTTAGGAAATAGCTGCCAGGTGTAAATCAAGAATTAATCAGTTGAGAATTGGCCTGATTTTTATTTCTTGATACTCAGTGCTTTTCTGGTTTCCTGTAACTGACTGGATCCATTCCTCCATCTTTAAGACAGCTTAAACGCACAATATTTTCATTAAGAGTTCCTTTTCTGATGTATTATATACTTAATCTGGTTTGTAGGATCTCTATTTTCAATTTATTAAGGGAAAAACTCTTTCTTATATTCTGAGTTTCAAAGAAATGTGGGGGTTTTTTTTGCTTTTGTTTTTTTTTGTAATAAACTGCTTCAGAAAAGCTACATATCCAGTAGTGGCATGTCAGTGAAGCTCAGTTACAGTAATTTAACAGATGCTATCAGTGAAATAATGTTTTAGGTTTTGATTTCCAATTCAGTTCTTTGCAAGCATCTGTGTTGCCTTAATTATGTATGAAAATATCCAGATTTTTGAGAGAGTCAAATACTTGCATGGGAGCGTGGCCAATTAGTATAAGATTCTTTATCACTATCACCTGGCATTTATGACAAGTAACTTTAGTGCAATGCATCTTGCCTAATTTTATTGATTTCAGAATGTGTTCCACATGATTAAGGACCGCAGACTGTTCTCAGGTACTTTACAGTCCCTTTAACTTTATACTTAGAGTGTGGATTTTAAATATTGCACCTCCAAGTTTGCCAAAGTTTACATCAGTTTTTGTAATTTAAATCTGAAGATTCTGAGAAAAAGCTTACTATAATAAATCTAAGAAGAAAAACAATGTAATAATAAAATTCTGTTCTCTAATGATTTTTCTGTGGTATTCTATGTTATCATGTGAAGCAGCCTAAATAATTTCTCAAAGATTTTGTTTCCTGCATATTTTATATTAAAAGAGCTCCTATTTGGTAAATACGGCTGTTGCATTTTTTGTTCATACCAGAAAGCTGAGTTCAGCTCATGGGTCAGTTTGCTGAAGTGCCAACACACAAAGCTTTGGCACCCTTCAAAATTACAATTTCCAGGGTCACATATTGTACATCACTAAGACAAAGCAACCACAGAGAACATGAATGTTCTTCCATGTGCCTCCTTGATCAGGATGGGATTAATTTAAATGTCTGGTGGAATAAAGCCTTTGTTTGTTTTGTGCCATTTTTCATTCCTTCATGTATCTATTTACATGTATCTATGTTTGTATCTATAGACTTTTTATTAGACTAACCCTGAAAAAGACAACACTTTTCTTCACCAAAATTAATTTTTTCTTCTACTGTGGGTTTAAGAAGTAAGTGCTCTGTGTAGCAAATGAGTTATTTGTACTAGCCACATGCTGTATTCAACTGAAGAAACATTCAGTCCAGCATTTGTAATCAGAATTCTGACTTTTTCTAAGAAACAGGACCATTGTTTTGCTCCAGTTAAAAAAAATAGCTTTTCCAGATTTTTTTTTGTTATACAGTATTTCACGTTTCTGTTTCTCCCAGTCAGATTCAAACAGCTCATATAATTCTGTGATGTTTGATTATTTTTTTTCTTTTGGTTTTCTTTTTGTAGTTGAATTTTGATAGTAGATGGAAAAGGTTGTTGGGTGTTTATATTGTATTTCTGTATGACGTGCTTGTTTAATTCACATATTATATAACTATGTCTGCCTAAATAATTTTACTGAAATCTAGAATTAATAGCTAAATTTCATATGTTAATGCACTTTATTAATGATATGTACGTATCTATAAAAATGTATGATATCTTTTGTACTAGATTAGACAAAAGACTTATCTAGCCCAGTGTCGTTTTTGCATCCAGACTTTCCTGGCTAAGAAATACTTCTGGATTATTATGTCTAGAGGCTACTAGAAAATCTCATTAACCTGGCCAACTATAGATATGTTTACCTTCCCAACAAATAGAGACATTGAGTTCAATAATTTCATTATGCATATTTCGAAAAATATCCATATTTTTCTTTTTCTTATATATATTGGAATGGACTGTCCTTATTTGTTCTTTTTATGAAAGTTGCAGTAAATGGGAACAGAGTCCAGGAAGGGTGTATCAAATCTGGTTAAAAATCGCTTGATTCATTGAGCTAAATCAAAGTCCATTGGGCTAAATCAAAAGTTCATAACTAAGTTTTCTCAAGCTTGGGCTTTTCTAAATGGTGGTAGACTTTTGAAGCTGTGGCTGTGGTTGCAGATGCCTTTCTTTGAAGAAACTAGTATTAAGCTGAGTCTATGTCTTCCATGAAAATGTCACTAATGCCAAGAGCTGAATAAACACAAATTACTTCTGCTGTTGCTTTTCTTTTATCAGTTTCTAGTGTATGTTCCCCAAACAGGAGCATTGTTTGTCTTGAAGACCAGGTTATCTCTACAAGCTCTAAGAAATTGCAATAATGGTGAAATTTTCATTCTATATGAAGCAAAGCAAGAGAATGACAAATACAATGAAATGTCTTGTGTCAGGTCATGCAAGCATCAGTTCTTCACTTACAGTGCAGAAATGCACAGACTCTGTCCAGAAGGCAGCTCAAAATGTTTGAGGTTCTGAGCCTATGTGAATTTAAATAGCCCCATGCTTTTACTGATTTAATGGAAGCTGAAGATCTCCTATCAGTTCCAAGTAGTTATATGGACAAAGAAATAGAGCAGAAGCTGATTTCTGCATGGAGAAGCATGCAGTATTTGCCCTGCACATCACCATCATAAAGAAAGAGTGGGAGTGCCGCGTTGTGTATAAATGCATAAAAATTATATTTGGTCAAAGTTATGCATGCTCTTTTGAAGAGTGTCATACAGAAAGTAAACCATCAACATTCAGATAGGTTGATGATGGTAGTTATATAAGTAGAGAGATAGATAGATAGATAGATAGACAGACAGATACATAGATAGATTGGATTAAGTTCAAATATGAAATTCTACCAAGATCATGACTACACTAGCTAGCTGCAAGATACTCAATACCACTGATGCACATGTGATGTTTTACTTACCAAACTATAAAGTGAAACTGACACCAAGTGACTGAAATCCAGTTACAATCTTCTGTCCCAGTTTCTCATTCTCATCCCAGTGCCTATTGCTCCTTCTCAGCCAAGATTTGTGTACAGTTTCTGCTGTCTTAATGTCTTCAATCTTATTCGAATGCACTATGTGTTTCATCATCCTATTACAAAGCCCTTTCAGGTATCATTTTAAATAAGATTCATGCAGCTTATTCTTGCTTCATATTGTTTCACAGTTAGTGCTATATTTCACGCATTTATTCACTATATTATGAAAGCCTCTTTCTCTGTCATCACATAGCAGACACTGTGTAGGGGAAAACCTGATGAATTCATGAAGAAGGAGATAGCTTCTGTGCCATGACACAGCTATAGAAGTTGCTATGGACTATTTCTTCCCAGATGCAGATGATCACAAGTGAAACATACTTCAATTTATATCTAGTGTTATATGCAAGACTCTATTGTATCACATAGCAGAAAACAGTTAAATGAAGACTTGTGGGTGTGCATGAAGAACTCCACTCAGTCTAAATCACATTTAACGGGAGACTAAGTCTTGAATAGCAATATATTGCTTGTACACCTCAAGTGCTTTTATACAGTCCTGTTCTAGCTTGAACCTTCTGCAAGCTCATAAACTTCTTCACCATGTCTTCTGTGATGTGTGTCTTGTTTTCAACTAGTGGATGGAGGTATCTAGTGACTTCTAATTGTTCTCTCAGCTGCTTGATTTTCCAATACTTACAAAGAGAAGATATACTTAGGTAGAACAACATTGTCTTCTAAAGAGTTAAATGACTTCAGACTTCTCTCCATTGCCAGAGTGAAAGAATTAGAGGGTGTGCTTGGGTAACCTAGTTACCTTTTTAAAGGATAAGCACCTAGAATTGTGTTGAGGCACTACAAATGCTGGAAAAAAATATTTTTTGAGCTATTTCTAAATACAGTGTGTTTCAGATATATGCAGCTTCATGGTATCATGAAAATAATAATAAAAATGACATATAATAATATGAAGCAATCAAAATTATAAGATTGTTAAGAGTTAAATGAGTGGTATTTCTTAATATGGACTATTAATTTTCTGCTTTATGAAAAGTGTCTCCATTTGAACCTGAATTGCCATCTGAAGTATTGTGGATTTTGAAACAAGTGTATTTGTCTCCCCTGAGTTATTGTTGCACTCAGAAAAATAGGAGGGAGCATTGTTGCCTCAGTTATGGTTTCAGGCTTTTGTCAGTCATAACAGGTTTAAATTGATTTCCTTTTTAATAAACTAAACCAACCAAAGAATCCAAACAAAGTCTGTAGACTTAGACAACAAATTTATTTTTATATTGATATGTTAGTAATCTTTTCCAAGGTTCCACATAGTAGAAGCAATGGAAAACTTTGGTCCTATACCATGTCATATCTTCTACATACTCCAACTTGATCATGCAATAGTACAAAGCTCTATTTGAAGGTGTTTAAAATATGAAATTACCTGTGATTTTATTACACTGTATTATTGCTTACTATCTGAGTAGACACTTGAAATTACTATGTTCTGGTAATTGAAACTGTCTGCCTAGATTTCTGAAATTAGGAGTCTTCAAGTATTGCCAAGATATTGTACTTTTAAAAAGTAGCTGAAAAGTCTGATGTCCAGATTCTTTCCTCATTGTTTGAGGGATAAAATTATTAAATCTGTCTGAGCTAGGATTGAAAAGACGTTTATGTTGAAATAGAAATAAAATGGTGTTATTTTCATGTGGCTCTCATAAACCAAAGCAACAACTTGTACATAAATTATTAGGAAATTGATGAATTTTAGATCACCAGTGTAGTTTATAAACTGTGATATGAGTCTGATTAAATAGATGAAAATATTAGTGTCACTGAACATTATTAGAATGAAGGTCTCAATTAAACCTTTAGCATCCTCAATATTTCTAGTTTCCCATCGGGTGATTGCACACTTAATGTAGGGCAAGATTCATATATTATTAACTAATTATTGAGTTTCTACAATATGTGAAAACCTTTGGCATGAAACACCTCCCTAGATATTAAAGGTGACTAAAAGCACAGAAAAAGGACAAAGGGGAAAATTACTCAAAATGAGAATCACACTCTCACTTGCTTTTGTCATAATTATAGCTCATATCAAGTTCAATTTTCATGAGTAGTATGCAATGAAACATCCTTACAGTACAATGTAGAAAGTACCCTGTGGGCTTCAATTTACTGCTACTTTTTATGTGCACTTTTAAAAGAAGCCAAGCATAAAATTTACTTATGTAAGTCCCTCTGCACCCATTATAGGAAAAGGGCAGGAATCACAAAAGGATCTCTTGGTTATATGTATGCAAGGTTCATGACTTACTAGAATTTCATATGTGAATATAAATTAAAAATGTGTCTCAGCATGTACTTTTCACTTTCTCTGCCTTCTCTGTGAGTGAGGAATAAAAGCTGGTACATGGAATAATTTCTACTTATTACAGAAGTAAAGAATAATTTGAAGAGAAATTGGCCCTTTCCACAGAGAAAAACTTGCACCTAAACCAACAAATCTGAAGTTTCAAATGCTGTTAACAGTTGGAGTGATAGCTTGTTATAGGTATACCATGTGGTACTATTTAGTAGCATATTAAAACATTTCTTCTTATCAAAATATTCCAAAAACCTTCTAAATTATTTGACATCTTCATTGAGGACAGTAGCCTCCTTTTTTTTTATACAACTTCTCTGTCGGAACTTGGATGACAAAAATCTATATAGCATGGTGCAATAATTGGTGGTAGCGCTCCACACAAACTGTGCTTTTACAGAGTGTGCTCACTTGTTGCAAACATGCACCAAATGCTGGACAGACTGGAACAGCCTCCTCTCTGAGAGAAATGGAACTCTCTGCCTGTGTTCAAACAATTAGATACAGTTAGTATCCTCACTACAACCTCTTTGAAGCAGGTGTTCTGTGCCAGGCACTGGGCACACTGAGTGTTGACTCCTTTCTGACACATAAAAAAGCAATATGCAGAAGTGATAGTTTAGTCAAACTGCTCTGTGGCTCATAACACTTACTCATGGAGCTGTGTTAGAAGCAGCAGCTATAATTGCAGTCTCACATGGAGATTGTCTATATAAAAGCAGTATGCAGAAAGTGGAGCTGTACAGGTAAAAATGAAGATAAAGATGAAGTCTTTGAAAAACTCTCCCTCAGCATTACTTTACCAATGCATTTTCTTGTTCTACTAAAACGAAAACAACTCATGATCAGCAGTCAGTAAAACATAAAATCTTCATTTAAAATTTCTGGTTGACAGGAAATGGGGTTTTATCACAAATGAGACATTAATATTTTTTTTTTTTTTTTTTGGGTTCTTTTCAGCATAATATTTCCTTGAGAAAAAGCTGACGAAATTACAAAATAACATTTCTGCCACATTAATTAATACTAGAGACAGGTTGTAAAGGGTTTCAAACACAACCCTAGTAAAGTAAATTATGAAGACATAGATAGATAAATAAATAAATAAATAAATAAATAAAACCATTCAAGTATAGAATTCACAAAATGAAAAAAAAGTGACATTTTGATATTTTTAATGAAAGACACTTTCAATTTGTTCAGGCAGCTTTGCTGTTTTTTCTGAAAAGCAGAAAATAAATTGGCATTATAAGGAACTGATCTAAGTAACTATGCTTCCTGATTATTTACAGCAGACCACATTGGGAAAACTTCAGCTAAAGATGAAAACCTATCACCCACCTCCCATGTGTTTCAGGAGCCTCCAGGGATTTATTGCCCTTTCTGAAAATACCATAATCAAGATAAACTTGATAAATAAACTCCTGTCTGGATAACATTACCTAAAAATTATTAAATTTCTTTTGCAGACCTGATAGCCTGTAGGGCTGAAATTTATAGAACTTGTTTTTTTTTTTTTTTTCCTAAGCAGTTATAAGCATTTACAATATTATATCACAAAGCACTTGTCCAAGTAACTGTTGTATTAACTGCATCAAAAACAAGCAGCAGGATATCATAAAACTGACAGAAAAAGAAAAAGCATGAAGATGTTTTTTCTTACTTTACATAAGGCACAAAAACCTTACAAAGAGAACATTTTGGCTTTCTAAGTACCAGATATGCCTGTGAAATACATGTTGCTCTTTTTTCACATGCAACCAAGATAATTGGTTTTTTTTTCTGCTTCTTCTCTCCTTCCAGCTGAATAAACCTATACATTATCACTGTCTACATACAGTTGAATGTTTAGACTGTTTACAAACTGAAGCCCTTAAATGTAAGGTCCTCTCAAACCCTTTAAAGCCACATAAAAAGTTAAATGTGGAAGGCATAACTTGTAGTAGATCTCTAACTTAACTAAATCTCTCTGGGAGTTGGGTATCTGGGTTCCTGTAAGGTTTAAAAAAAATCCCCTTGGGCTCCTGAATAAAAATGGTCTGGATTTTAGAAAGGATAAGATTTTACAACTCTCATTTAATAAACTTTTTTTGTTAAACCATCTCTAAAACATCTTTTTGCATGTTTTTCCCCAATGGCTGTATCCCTTTCTTTGATCTCCATTTATATCTTATCATCAAGGGCTGCTTTGAGTTTCCAGCATGTTTAAAAAGTGAGGTTAAGTTGCAGTTTAAATAGAAATGGTGGCAAGTACAAAATGAAGAGTTGAGGAATAGGCCTTCTAAATTCTCCTAGTAGGGCTGTTGTTATACCAAAAAGTTAATTAATAATAACAATAATAATAAAAAATTAATTAACCAATACATACATGCATAAAATATAAATACACTTGGTACTATAATAGTTTCTTAGGTGACAAGACAACCTTAGTTATTCAGAACAAAATTTTTGAAATTTGCTCTTCCTTGGACCCTTCAGAAATGTCAGGAAAAACAGACTTCAGCTGAGCTGCTCATTGGCTCCTGCAGCAGAACTGAACAAATTATTTTGGGAAAAAAATCTTCAGTTGATAAGAACTGAGGGACATTGTTAACTCCTGGAAGACACAAAAAAACAAGGGTTTTTCCTACATGGAGCCATAGTATTGATTTTAAAAGTGACTGTATTGTTTACTAATTTTACGTGCATTTAAAAATACTATTGAAATTCTCTTGATTCAAAGATGGCATTGCCCATGGCTAAACTATTTGAATCCTTGTTTATGTCTTTACAGAAACTAGGCTGCTTATGGGCCAATTTAATATTAGACATTTATTGAATTAACAGAACTTATTAAAAGTAATGAGTGTTTTATCCCCTTTTCAGTGGTTACATAGAAAGCAGGAAAATTTTTACTACAGCCTTAAATTAAAAACTAGAAGCAGAAAACTTCCTCTACTTCTCTATAATAATAAATAACAGTCAATATGTGGACATGCATTTTGTAGATGTAAGAACAAAATGCAATTATGTTATATTTCAATGCTAAATTGTATGTGAAATTGGTTTTTAAATTAAAATAAATTTACAAACAATATATAAGTTTATACCCTATCCTGGCAATATCAAAAACCAAATGAGATAATACATCTTCTCCACAGAAGAGGAATTTTTTTTTTTCCTACCTACATTTGAAACATTATTCTCTTCTATTCACTAGGTGGGGAACAAAGAACAAGTAACAATTCCTTTTGTCTTTGGAATTGTTTATTTCCACTGAGCTGACATACTGCCTAGTCTCGGATCTTCCACAACGTGCATGCAATAAAAACCAATTAAAACTAACCTTTTTCCATGAACAATAATATACATGGAATAATTTCATTTTATCTGAGTACATTGGAAGACTGGCTGCAGAACTGATTATTTCCATTAAAAAGTACCATTGATCTGGGACACAAATTTGATTTTTTTTTTAAATTTATTTTAAGAAGAATTAAACTTTACAATTTCATTTTGGAAAAACAAGTGAGCATATTTTCGTATAGCTAAAGATAATCCCTCTGTTATGGTCATGCTAGGATCACTGTCTTTCTGTGTCTGATAAGTCTGAGTCTTTCCCTCAAGGTTTTTATTCTGAAGACACTTGCATTTCCTAGATGAAAGGCATTCAGACACAGATATGATGAAAAAATTGGTGTTGAAGACTAACAGTCAACTTCTAATTCATGCAAATGATAAACCCAGCAAAACATAAAGAAAGAAGTTTAATATAACCAACAGATTCTGTCTGTTCCGTCAACAAAGAGAATCACCTGCCATGTTGTAACTTTGTCTTCCACCTGCTCCTGGCAATGTAACTAATACTACCCATTCTGGTTAGCAATGGTGGCAGAAGGTGGAGAGAAGAAGGGAATTTTGAATTATTCAGTATTATTCTACAGACAGATTATTTCATTCATATACTTCAGCAGTCCCAGCACAGCAGCAAAATTTTCTTTTTACATTGTTCTTTACTTCTAATAGGTAATAAGTGTTTGATTTAGGAAACACTGGTTGAAATTCTGCAGTGTGTCTCATGTAGGAGGTTCTAAGGAAGTTCTTCTGGCTTGGTGAGTTATGAATCCATAAAAAAGGGATTAGATGAAAACTGATGACTTGAGACCTACAAGGACCTATGTCTCATTAATGATCCTCTAAATGAACTGATCCTCCCAGTAGGTCAGTTTTTTCTCTATTTTTCTTTGGTAATTTTAATATGAGAAAGTAAACTGAAATGTTAAAGATTCGGCATGGTCAATATAAAAATCAGGCTTTTACAATCTGAGCAGTGTGCTTTGCAGCCTTCCTGACACAAGGGAGCACAAAGACAGCTCTCTGATCTCTGAGAGGGGCTGTCCCAGAATAACCAAAGTGAACATTTGAGGTAAAGAAACTGCTGGTTTTTGATGTGAGCCAAAGAATCATCCCAGGGCTTCTGTATCATGAATGTTCATGGAAATCAAGTTAAGGCAGCTTTCTTTTATATCCTGGATTGAGCTTGGGGAAAACCTAAAACAAGCAAAATGAGTATGCTCCTTCCATACAGAGGCTGTGCTTGCTTGATTGTGAAGCTTGGGAAAGAGGAGACAGAAAAGAACTCACCTTTTTATTTTTTTTTAATTTTCAATGTATAAGTGACAATTCAATAAAAGCTCTTAGTTAAATACTGTTTTCATAATACACTGTACAGCATTCACTTTCACCTACATCTCTAAACTTTTAAATGTATGATTAGTAATTGATGGACTCGAAATCACTTCTCCTTCATGAGAGAAAATCTAATCTCTGTAATTCTAGAATAGAAAAAGAATTAATACATTGCAGAATTTGTAAAAGGAAGCTGTGAAAGTTCTGAAAATGTAGAACTCAAGTTGCATTTAAGCTCTAGGGAGGTGCAATAAAAATTACAATATTTCCACATGAATAAGTAACATGACAAGTCCCATAGAAGACTGACACAAAATTCATATGACACATGAAATGGACTGAAATCTGCAAAACTGACAGGCTTCCAAATCTAACAGCAAAGCATAAAACTGGCACAAGGAACCATGTTCCAGTGCAATCCTTCAGGACCTGATTTCTGACCTGAGACTGCTTGACAGTTTTATCAGTTATCAGAAAGCAGGAATATGATGAAGTTTTCAGAGGGATGATGAATGGTATAAAAGATCATCTACTGATACAACGCAGTCTGTTAAAGTTGGGCTTAAATGCACAGTAGAGTTAAATGGAGCTATGTATCAGGAATAAAAAATGTAGAAAGGATGACCCATGTGGGGAAGTCAGCCTGGGCACTGGAAGGGACTTTGAGTAGAGTTTGATGCTTGTAGAGGATTACCCATGGGATACAGATGTTCAGTATAACATAGAAGCTATAGATCTCTATATAAGTCTATAGACCTCTGAGCAGAGAAGTATCAAGAGGTAGCAGGAAAGCTCTCCCTACATAAATTCTCATAATTTCATAATTTCAATTTAACATAGTCCTCTTCTTGAGAATTTCTAAATATACTTAATTTTTTCAATTTGAAGAATATACACCTAAAGACTTTCCTATGTATTTTTAATAGCATTAATTAAAATCTGTTATAAAGATTAGAATGATCATATTTTTAAAAACTGAATCAAATTAAATTCAATAATATAGATTTGGGAACATTTTTGATATAGATAAACAAAGAAACACCACTTGCTGAATTCTCAAGAAATTTCAAAAGTGCTCTCTAACACGAGAAAAATGTTTCACTTGATATCATTTTCCCTGCAAATATCATATCCCACCTGGAGGAGAAGTTAGATTTTTTTTTTATTTAAGATTCATAATTCTGCTAATTCAGTTCTTCATCCGTATAACAGAAAGTGAAAAAGACAATGAAATGTAATTTACAGGCAATCAGTCAGTAAGTGAAATTTCATTTCATTCATACAGAATCACCAGACTCTGATCCAATTAAATCAAACAGCTCACAGGTATTCAAAGAATTTTTAAAATCTTTATTTACCCTTCCCCTCACTCGTCCTCTTGAGAATGCAGACATTCTTAATGTCATTATTTCAGTTAAAGGGTTCCTTCTGGTAAAGGAATAATTCTAGTATTATAATAAGAAAACTAAATTTTTTGCTATATTAATTTCTAGGTAGGAAAGAAGGTACTGTATTAAATAATACAAAAATAGCTTCCAAACTTACTGTAATTGTTTTTTTCTGTAATAATTATATAACCTTCAAAAGAAATAGGATATTTTGTGGTTAATTGTGTCTATTCATTGCAGTGGGCAACAAAGTAAACTAAACAACAGCTTTCAATATTAACATGCTGGTTTTTAGTGTAGAAATTTTAATCTGCCTGTTGTGCATATTTTATAATAAAAGTATCATTTAGTGATACATTTCACTAATTCTTGAATAGAGTCTTGAGGATGCCTTAAAAATAAGAAAAATTTTTAAAAATCACTGTACTTGTGCACAAGTAGAGGAATAAAAATATAATTATTTTTAAAATTTAATAGATTTATAAATTTTATACATAGTTTTATATAATTTTTATATAATTTAACTATAAATTATATTTTTTCTTTATTTTTTAAACACATAATTTGCACTTCTATTTTGCAACAAGGAAAAAAGACGTCACTGCAGCATATGGAAGCTCATGCAGGGTCTGTTTTTTCCAGTCTTCCAGTCTTTATAACTTGGATATATTTGCTGAGTGAAGACTCAGTAGCCGATCAGCCCTCTCAGTCCTCTGTGGCTGCAGGTGGACAACTGAGGGGATGCAGCTCAGTGTGTGGATATGTGCATCCCTACTCACAAAAGAGCTGCCATTCCCGAGTGATTTGTGGCACAAGTGCCTAAAGAGAAGCTGAGATTACCCAGAAGGTGACAGTGCTGAAGGCACACACTGCAATGGATAGTTCCCTCTGACTTAGGAGTGTGATAAGGTGTGCTGGCTGTTGATGACAATGTGCTTCTTAGAAATTCAACTCTGATATCAGAGTTAGAAAAGTCACCTCTGGAGCAGAAATCCTGGTAGTGTATCTAAAGTGTTTGCCTTAAAAAAGCACTGTGGAGCCAGTTGGCCTTTACATTTCCCAGGTGTTAATATTGGGTATTTTATCTTCCTTTATATTAAAAGAATAAGGTCGAGTAAGTCCAAAATGAATTACTTGAATGCAGAGGAATTTCTGATACTTTATATAACCACTATTTCAAATAGGCAGCAATTAACTATGATCTTCTTTATGCACTTAATATTGCTTGTAAAAAAGAACCGCCCCACAGGTGTTTCAGTATGAAGCAATTGTACTCAACCTGGATACTATATGCATGAGTTAAGCAATGTTTTACTTTATTTTAAAAGTGTTGACATTGATTTTTTGATATATGTAATCGAAACCACTCATTATTACCCACTTTTATAAGCCTCTGCTCATAAACTGCAGAGGCAGCATTCCATAAATCCCATTAAGCAGGTACTACAATGCCCCACTGATCTAAAAGTTGAGTACATTTGCAAAACAGATATCTCACTTTTCAGGTTTTCAGAGGTTTAAGAGCAAACCCTCTCCTGGAAAAGCCAGCGGTAACTGCAGTCTTAAGTTTTAACCTTTGAGAACCTTTCACATATTACTGAGCTATCAGCTGAAAGTGACATTTCAACACACTCAGTAGATAGTTGTGACATATTAAATACCACCAAGTATGAAACATTTCGTTCTTTAGTGCATCCAAGTTTTATTTATATCTAGGGTAAAGTGCAAGCAGAAAGTTTGCATGTCCTGCATTGTACACTGTCCAGCATAGCAAAAACTGCAGAAATGTTGCTAACAAGAGATAATGGCAAGGTACCCTGGCATCAGTCTACTCCTAAATTCCCTCCTTTTCCTGTACCAGAAAAGTGAACATTTCATCTGGTATAGGAGACACTTCTAATGGCTTACATCAATAGGAAGAGATACCATTTGTCCAGATGAAGTAAGAATTAGAATTTCCCAGCACACCCCAAAAACTTACCTCATATACATAAAATTACTGACTTATAAAGAAGCCACTCACTTGAAGAGAGTTCATTGCAGTCAATAGATTATTCTTATTCTGCTTTTGTTAGATAAGTAAGACATGAGATCAAAGCTAGTCTAACTTACTTGGTTAAGTAGAGACACAACAGAGGATGATTCATCCTACTTGTCTTTAACATCTTTAGCAATGGGAGGGAGCTGAGATGAAGCCATAGACCTGCTGTCTAATAATAGTTGAGTCAGACAAATCCCAACATGATATTATGATTAAACTGAGGTTTAATTTTTGTGTCAGCAAAGCAATAAAGTCTCATACATGCTAGCACACCCAGAGATAAGGTGAAAGTCAGCCATGATTTCAAGTTGTCATACACTGCACATTGTTAAACATATTCTTCATGCAGAACAGACTTAAATTTCAGTTACCTACAGAAAAAAATATGTTTTTATTAATCAATATTTTGTGGAAGAAAATCAGCAGAAAAATATGCATATAAGTACAGGGTGAGTTACTGCTATTGCATATCATTTATGTTTTCTTGTTTTGGTTTTTATAAAAAAAAAATTAAGGAAGATAAAACTGTTGAGAAGAAAGACACATTGGGAGGAATTGCAACTTTACATTTTTCAGAAAATGTGTAATTCCCAGCTACCTATGCTACTTTTGCTAAGATCCTCCATGTTCTTCAGTCTTCAATCACATACACTGCTAAACCAGAACTGTAAATAGCAGAGCTGTCTAGTGTCCTAATATTGTGACAACATTGAAAGTTTACAGTGCCACAGGGACCTTTTATGTTGTCATCACACTGATACATGTCCTGTAAACACTGCTGAGGTCTTAGGAGTAAGCTTCCAGTATTTCTGTCCCAGTTTTAGGAGCTTTGTGAATCAAATAAGCCACATTTACAAGCACAAGTCATAAATTCTAGGTTATCTTACTCATGTTTTATACCCTCTGGAGAACTATACAGACACTAATGTAGAAAACTAGTAATTTGCTCTTTGCTGGCATAGCTCTAGGCTGCATAACCACCAATAATGACACAAGGGAGATGGTATGAATATACAGCAGCCTGATCTTGGATTGTACTAAACTGGCCATGAAAACACAACTTGCATTTCCAATCAAGTTGATAAGATAATTGAAGTGTTGGCCTCCAATGAAAGAGGGATGTCCTAGCCCCTATCACACCCAGATGCATCTTTTCACTGCAAACTTTGTGCCCCAGCCATTTCTGACACCAGCCACGAACTAATGCAACTAATTAGCCTGGAAGGAAATTAATCACAATGGAGGTAACTACTTTGTCCTACTTGGAGCTGGTGATCTGGAAGATGGTACATATATCAGGACTCACATCAAACTGCAACCATACTGCTAGAACAGCAGTGGGGGTTGGCAGAGGAAAAATAAGGAAAAGGAACAAGTGCTTTTTTTTTGTAAGAGCAGGCGGTTTGGTAAATTGAACTATTCAAGAAACCACATTTTGAATATAGGAACTGCTATATTTATATGAAGGAGTTAGGTTTATTCATGCTTCCATATGAACTTAATTGTAGAACATAATCTCCCTCTTTTTTTCTGGATTCAACCATCCTGTTCCCAAGATGCCAGATAGAAAAATTCTACTCTGAGGAATGCAAACAGAGAGATATCTGCTGGTATTTAGTGTTTCAAATATATACACAATGGATGAAGAAAAGCAGAAAGTCATCCTGAAGAAAGCATAAACATAAATAAAGTAGTGTAAATGGAGCCAACGAAGCCACTTGTGAAACATATAATTCCAAAAGAGTGTCTTCAGAATCTAGGTCTGCAGTGGTTTCTATTCTTCATGTGTTTTTTGTTGCTTCCTTTCTTTTCCTTCTTCAAATTCCATGTTCAGATTTTCTACCTCCCTTTCCTTTGACATAATAAAGGTAAATCCAGAGCATTCCAAGATGCAAGAGAGATTGATACTGCATTATGTTTTAATACAGATGTTGGCTGATTCCGCATCACCAATTAACAGAGGGGCTGTTAGCATATTTTGTAGTGCTCTGGGTATTCTGGAACTAGGGAGTGCTAGGAGATTGATTTCATCCAGCCTTAGCCACCAAAAAGTTTAGTCTAAAGTACTAATCTATGATGTTTCTGTAGTTAATGGAAAGAGGTGTATGTCTTCAGAGACTGAAGCATCTCACTTCTGTTGGGTGGGAATTTTGAAATGGAGCAAATTCCTCTTAGGACTTACCTTTCTCTTCTTAGCACTATAGACAAAGCCTGAATTATTGGGTTACGTAAGACACAGCTGTAATATCAGATAATAGCCAAGATGACTCGAGAGAAGCAGGGAACTGTTTGTAGGCACTAATCTTTTGATAGCATTGTAGGAAATGTGATGCCAATTAAAACTTTTGTTGTTTGCTAACATCACGTAGGTGGATAACTTGAAAAAATATTATGTAATCCATAGCAAGAATTGTAGCTACTTTATCTATATATTACTAGCTATGAAGAAGAGGGAAAAGAAAAAGAAAACAAGATGAAGCATGACTTAAACGTAATTTCACACCACATTAATATAAAATACTGTTATCTTTTACAAAAAAGTAGTCCAGAACCACAGCAGGGAATTCTAAACCATGTTAAATTGTCATATATTATAAAATTTAAATCTTCATATTACTGGAAAATATCATAAATAAATAGTTTTCTATGTTGTTTTTTTTGAGCACTCTACCATCTGGGTTTGATAGGACTCTGCTTTGGATTTAAAGTCCTAAATAAATTTCTTCAAATTTTTGCAATGTTTTTCAATAGCAAAGATGAACAGAAATTCTTAATTTATAAATCTTTTACAGAAATAAAAATGCACAGTCAACATGGGATGTGAATAATATAACAACCCCTCTATTTAAAATAGTTACAAATTCTTGCCTGTTTTCAGGAGCTAGAAAGTTTCATCTTGGAATTTCCCTAAGAGCCTTTAAAAGGCATTTTCTGTTTTAATGTCACTGGCATTATCTCTGTAATATGGATTTAGGTACTGTAGACTTTTGTGGTTTTAGGTATTTACATCTTCACTCTTCTTTTATCTCAATTGTGACAATAGAGGTCATTAAAAATTGCTAAATTTTGATGAGGCTTTCTGAATGGTTGCTATCACAACATCATAGGAACTGTTTTACTTTCTACTGGTTGGGGATTGCAAAAAACACAGGAATTAATACAGTCTTTAGGACTGCAGCAGTTTGGTACAAATTGTTAAAGAAGGGTATTTTAAATTGGTATTTTGAAGTACTGGTTTTTACACATTGGAGGAAAGTAATAATGATATTTCTTCTATCTTACACTTACTTATCTTTCCCGCATACTCACTGGTATCCAGAGAGCCCCCCATTGACGTTGAACACTGATTTCACAATTTCATGTGTATAGAGAGATGCTCAGAAGTCAACCAAAATCAGTAGAGCACAGAGAATCACCCAGGTTTTAACTCTAAAGCCTTAATTTGAGATTTGTTTTCTAGTTAAGCACTAATGAGTACAAATCCACCCTGTGGAGGCAACCACATGCATTGTCATAGACTAATTAAATCAATACTGCTCCAGGCAGTTGTAGCAGAAGTTGCAGGTTGAAGGTGCAAGGAATCAAACTGCAAGTACTTGGAGTGATGGTCACGTCATTGTGCATCTATAAGATAACCACAATTATCTTAACATTGATAAAAAAGAAAATAAAATAGTGAAAGAGAGTGTGAGTGAAAGAGAATGTGCCAATCCTTTCCTGCATACTTTTCCTGGAACCACAAGATCATAAAATTAATCACTAGAAAGTTTTTCAAATGTCCAATTAGTCCTCAGGCTTAATATTTTAATTTTTGCTCAGATTTTCCATTTTAAAAATAATTTGTGAGTATTTTCTGGTGAAAAAATAACACCAAATATTTAGATTTTGTTAAATCATTCTGTTTTTAAAATAGTCTATAGTTGGGTTTATTTCCCCCTGAAACATTTCCTCCCTATAGAAAAAGAGAGCAAAATTTATCTTTTGTCTTCTAAAAAAAAGTTGAAAAAATCCAAATGCCTTTAGTTCAAGCAGACATTCCTAAGAAATTATGAAATCCAAATAAGTTATCACATCAATAAAGCCCAATATCACATTCCTTTCAAGTTACTGAATGTCTTATCAGATTAATGAGTTGTACTAAACATATGTGACAAACAAACTCTTAATATATCATGAAATTAATTTGCAAAATTTAAACACAAAATTACTTCTTCAATGAACCTGTCAAATTTTATTATAAATTTTTGGTTCTAACAATGTGAGATAAAATTTGGCAATTCAACAGCATATACTGAAATATGCCTTTTTTCTTTCAGAAACATATTTTGATATGACTGGTGAAACTCATTAGAATGATAATGTTATCATATTAATGACACAGGAATGTATTAAAAGTGATCACCAATTCCCACCCACCCACCTCCACTCCCAAAGGCTGAAAGCTAAAATAAGCCTCCATCATTCAGTTAAAGTCGGTCTAGTGGTGGTGGTTTTTGGTTGTTTGTTTTCCACACAGAATACTGATTTTCAATGATTTTTATTTTGAGGAAATGTTTGCTTTTTTGGTGAAAAGCTCTCTCACCCCTAGACCATAATTGTATCCATACAGCTCTTACTGACCTCAGGTTTCCTAAAATAGCATGAATTCCTGTGAGGCCCTTGCAGTAGAAATATTCAAAGAAATACCAACAAACTGTCAATGCAATGGTATCAGTGTGATTTAATTTCTAGGAAGGTTAAAGCCTTTTTCCTCTCTGATGGATCATGGATTCCCTTCAATTATTCCCAACTGCATTATCTCTGGGGTGAGAAACACAAATGGCATATAGTACCCTGAATCCTACAATCATAGATTGGTTTGGTTTGAAAGGACCTTGAAGACCATCTGATTCCAACCCTCCTGCCATGGGCAGACACACCTTCCACTAGACCAAGTGGCTCAAAGCCCCATCCAACCTGGCCATGAACACTTCCAGGGATGGGGCATCCATAACTCTTTTGGGTCACCTGTTCTCAGTGCCTGACCAGCTCTGCAGCTGCAGAATACTGCAGTAAGAAGTAGTGTCTACACATTAAATCTGTCACTTGTTCAATATATTGCTCTACTCATGAAATATACTAAATTCAAGGTCTCTATCATCACCTTCAAGGCCACCCACAACCAAGCCTCTAAACTTGTCTAAGGAAGCAAATGAAATGGTAGTGTGTTTGTGCATGGTGTCTTCAGCTTTATGAAATAATAAATTTTGCTTCCTTGCTTTTTAAAGAAGCATTATGATGATATAAGTAGCAGAAAAATATCTTTCTGGAGTTTTTAAAAATATGCTGGTTCAATTTTCAAGTCAAATTAAGACAAATAGACCTCAGCTCAGTGGAATTAAAAATTCTAGTCACCAAAGAAGATTTTCAAGATTATTTTTGCTTTGATATAAAGGAAAATAAAAGTAATTTGATTTGTTTTCTATAAGTCCTGCATTTCACTTGCTCAGAATGACAGGAAGCATAACATTTAAAATAGAAAACTGTAAATATTTCAGTTTAAAGGGATCTTTATTCCATACAAACCTAATTAATAATTGAACAAGACTTTAACATATACTTGCCTCAAGTGTGGAAAAGGAAGGAGGTGGCTGATAGTTGTTAACACTTTTTGAAGGTTGTATGAGTGATGAGAACAATAATAGGATGGCTGACTGGCTGGAATGTGAAAAGTGAGCATATTGCTATGCAATTATCTGTACAGAATACAGAGATGGAAGACAATATGGGTAAAAATGTTATGTTACAACAACATTTGTGTTCTCATAGATTGCTCAGTGTTTTTGTCTTTCCAGACAGCATTTAATACACAATAGAAATGAACTTCTATAGGACAGGCAACTTGTCTATTTGCAATTTATAAATACCTTTTAAGGAAGTGCTATGTTTCTCTGATTTTCAGTATCATATGGAATGGTTTAAAATACCAACAGAGACATTCACATCAGGTTGAAATTATTAAGCTTAAATAGCAGCTATCAACAGTTTGGTGTCAAGAAAAAAGGTAGATGCTTGATGTGGGTGGCCCTGCAGAGATTTGTCTTATGTCCTCTGTTTTTAATGGTTTCATTAAAAACCTAAGTGACTTATCAGCCTTGACACTCAACAGTAAACTGATGAGTGCTGCAAAGCCTTCAGAGAACAACTTGTAAGTTTAAATTGGTCCTGATAAATTGATGAAATGGTCAGACATCTTTAAGATTAAATTCAACAGCGTAAAGTAGAAAAACTGCGCACATAAAAAAATTAAATCAAAATATACAGTGACAATAGCAACGAGGCTGGGAAAGATCTCTCCAAACTTGAGATATGGAGGACTGGAAATGTGTCCAAATAGATGAGTACTGCTGTACAAATGGTATTTTCTAACATGCTAGGAAATGAGTTGCAAGCAGAAAATGAAGCGAGGTATAATTATTACTCTACAAATAATGTAGCTGCAGAACCACTTCCAGGTTCATATGTTGTTAGAAAACTGGAAAAAACTAGAACCAGGCAGACGCAAATAACATTTCAATAGAATATGTGGGACAAGTGAAGAAAGAATGGAAAACCTGGAGGGCTGCTTTTATTTTATTTTAGAAGTAGGAGTTAGTGTTCCATAAGAGAAGGGAGAAATAGATCCCAGAGGTTTTATCACAGTCTTCCAGGGTGAAAGTATTACTTGTAAGAAAGAGAATGATTTTCAATCATAGAATCATAGTCTTGGAATACCAGGTTGGAAAGGGATCTCTTCATCCAACATTTCACAGCAAAAGCACAGTCCAGACAAGATGGTTCAATACACTGTCCCACTGAATCTTAAAAGAGTCCATTTTTGGGGAATCTAACAGAATTTCCCAGAGTAGCCTCTGGGAAGGTAATTCCAATGGCTGATTGTTCCCATTGTAAAGAATTTTCATTTTGTGTCTAATTGGGATCTCTGCAGGACTAATTTGTGTGTATTATCCCTCATCTTTTCCACATGACTCCTTGGAAAGAAGGAGCTTCCATCTTTACAGTCACCGTTTAAATGCTAGAACATACTGAGAAAGTCTTCTCCAAGCCTTCTTTTCTCAATGCTGAACAAACCCATTTCACTCAGACTTTCCTCAACAGGCTTCCCAGTCCTTTGATCATCTTCGTTGCCTTTCTTTGGAACCTCACCAACCTATTTAGAACTTTTTCCATAGTGGGGATTAATACTGAACACAGTATTGCAGGTGTGGCCTGACAAGCACTAAAAAGAGTGGGATAATGATTTCTTTCTGTCTGCTGGCAATGCCCTGGTTGATGCAAGCTAGACTCCCACTTGCTTCATTGCTACAGCAGCACACTGTTCACTCACATGGAGCTTATTGTCCAGCAGGACCCACAGGTGCCTTTCCACAGATCTCCTGTGCAAATAGGTAGATCCCAGTGCTGTACTCCAGGAATATAGGTTGTGATGTGAAACACTTTTACTTGTTTCACATCCAGTCTATCCAGGCCTTCCTGCAGAGCTCTGAAGTGTTTTTTTGCCCACTCAGTTTGTAATTATTGGTGAACTTCATCAGGATACCCTTGAGCCCCACTTCCTCATGAAGATATCACCAAGCATTGGGCCCCATACCGATCCCAGGGAAATCCCACCTGTGACAAGCGATGAGTTTCCAGAAGAACTGATTACCACCACCCTCCAGGAGCAGCCAAACAGCCAGGTTTCCACCTATTACACAAACTCCTTGTTTAGCCTGTCAGACCACAATTTCTCTGGGAGGAGGCTGGGAGAAGCCCTACCAAAAACCTTGGAGACATCCAAGTAGAAAATATCCAGTACTCAATCCATGCCCATTTTCTGTGTCCTCAGTGTTCTGATCATCAGGGTAATTTTTATTTTCAGGAACCATTGTTTATTTGAAGCATTAGGAAAACTTTAATCTTATTAGTAGTGTGTAAAGGAAAAAAGGGAGTAAATAATTGATATAGATGATCTTTCTTTATTCCTGTGTTTCTAGAGGTGTTTCAGATTTGTATATTTTGCAGTATGTCTATTTGTCATTAAAACAAAATCTAATATAGTAAAAATATACTAATCTTTCATTTCTTTAAAAGGTCAGAAGAGTTAGCTATGTACATAGTTAACCATGCACAGAGTCTCAAGATTTCTTAGCAAGCTGCTAAAATAGATAGAATTTCAAAACTTTTATAATGGTTCTTATAAAATCCACCACAGAATGGAGCTTTTTCGCAATTTTAATGATGTTTTACTCCATGCGTTTAAGGAGAAAAGAGAAAATTATTATGTTTAAAAATGTTAAGTATATTGGGATAATGTCCTTTTATACATATTGTTTCAGGTTTTAGAACTTTCTAATAGTTGCTTTCATCTTGACAATTCATGAAAAGGCAGTAAAAATATCTCAAAATAAGGATTGTTAAAAAAAGTTCTTATCTGTAAAAACTTTGTGCCTAAAAGGAAAGATTGTAAAAATCACAAGGTAGAATAGATCCTGAAAATTTTTCTTCCATTACAGCTTAAGCAACTTATGCACTAAGCTATCTCAAACTGGCACCAATACTAAAAAAAAAAAAAAAAAAAAGTAAAACTCATTAAAAAAAACAAAACAAAGCAACCAAAAAGCCCCCAAACCAAGTAAGGATCAGAAGACGCAGAAGACGTAAGACATTTGCTTCTGCCCAAGACTATGATCTTAAAAAACAACACCCAAAAAATGGTGCAAATGGGAGGCAGGAGTACTGGAAATAAGCTGATGCATGGACTATTCCTATTTTGGATCTGTGATTTAAGATCAGGGATATAGCTTAAAGGAAACAATTCCTGTGCCCAAGCCTCTTTCCAGGGGTCTTGAGGTGGCAACAAGCATTATCATTACACTAACATTGGAAGAGAAGAGATACATGACATCTCAAAGGACAAATGCATGTTTCCTAATTCATCTATGCTGAAGGGGTAAGATATTTGCATCTGTGTATTTCTAGTGTAGATTTCTGCATATTTCATCTCCAGGATCCGTTACCCTTAGGTTGCAGTGTCTCAGGGTGCAGTGTCTGACCTTGCTGGTCCCTGGCACATGTGCTCTTATCAAGGATAATTCTGACCTTCAACTTCAGGTGGCCCAGGTCTGTTTCTCCGTCTTTCTGGGAAACCCGCTACAGGGTTTTACAGTTCTCACTATGATTTATATATATGTATATACACACACATATTAAATTTATGTTGCTACATTATTTTGCTGTGTGACCATGGGAACTTCCTTAAGGAACTTGCCTCCAAGTTCTTGCAGTTCTTGATCACTTTGTGTCCTAGGGCCATAAGCAAAAGCCTACTTACCTCATTTATCAACCCTCTGTTTTAACATAGGAGCATAGCTGTACACAGGAGCTGGCTAGGCCTATGGTGAGTCAGAACTTAAGAGTGATGTCATGATATTGCATTTTTGGATTTGTGTAGAGCATTTTTTCCCAGCTAAATCACAGTAAGTAGTGTTTTCCCTGAGGGAAGAATAGAGTTTGGAAGGTGAAACAGGAGCATGGTGAATGATGGGTGAATGGAAAAATTTAGTCTTCCCTCAGGCTTATATGCTAGGTAAATTTACTTGGATGGGCTTGCCAAAACCTCGTTTACTTCACATATCCTGGTTCTTTAGTCTTTACAAGCTAATTTCCACTATGAATTCCTCTTTTTCTCTGCCAAGTATATTTATAAAACAACATCTCGTTCTCAGTCTCAGCAATACTCACACAGCACTTACAAGTTGTCAAAAGCTTAGTCAAGCACTAAGAAAACCCAAACTCACATAATTAAGTTAAATTCAGAACAAACATTGTCAGCCTGTATTTCAGCTGAAGTTTGCTACCTCTTTCAGACAGCAAGTGCCTTAAAACTCACTCTTTCATTATTTATACTCCCTGGTCTAAAAATACATTGTACATATTCTTCCTTGTAAACCTTCAGTCAACTAAACAAAGTCAATGTAGAGCTTGAAATTTACCAAAATGTTAAAAACCTGAAAATTGTCAGCAATACCTTTTTGATATCCAAAACCAGCAAAAATGAAATCTGCGTAAAAGATTAGAAGGTTGCTCTCCCATTCATTTCTCTAGTCTTCTAGGTAAGGCTTTGTTTGAGCAGTGCTTGTCGATCAAGCTAATAATTTACAATGGTTTTGTTACATGTCTGGATTTCTCTGTTTGAGTGTATAAGACTCAATCAAAATGTGCCAGACCTTAGGCCATGCCAGAACATCAACAAAAAAAAAAAAAAAAACAAAAAAAAAAACAATTCTTCTTCTCAACTTTTTCCTGAAAACCTTTCAGTATTAATAGAACCGAGTTTCTGACCCACATTCACGTACCATTCACTACTGTGATTCCTGTCATTGTAGTGACAGGAGACAAATTTTCAGTTTCTGGCATAGAAGGTGTCTGCTTCATGTGAACACAGGGTGTCAGCTCTACTACTTGTGTTTCTCTGGTGGCTAAAGCCTAAAGGCAGCCAGAAAATAAGGAATAACATGTTATGCTTTTTCAAGACAAGCATGGACAAGTTCCTGGCAAAGGACCTGTTATGATACCTGAAATAAATTTGCCTTACTTAGATGACTGCTAAAAGCTAGTTTTCTTTCAAAAGTGCAGAAGTGCCTGCTCTGATCCTAGATTTTTGGGTTTTTCACTAGCTTTGTTGTGTCACAAGCTTGCTTACCCACAGTGGAAATGATAGGGTAAATCATTCCCCTGAAAAATAACATCTTCAGTTTTGGGTTGTTTGTTTAGTCAGGTGTAATTAACCCTGCAAGTACAGAACCATTTGTGCTGTACAATGGAAGAGAAGGCAAGACGTGGAGAGATCATGGGGAGCATCAGCTGCAAGAGGACTGCTGTGGAAGGGAGCTTAAAATAGCTGACTATCTATTTGATGTTTGAAATTAAAGGAATTTTTCTAGTTGTGTTTTATTTTTTCCTGCTGATGTCATTTCAAACTTTCAAGAAGCTTTTTTCTTTCTTCCTTTTCTTTCTTATTTTAGAAATTAATAATAAGTATTAATGAAAATATCAGATTATTGCATAAAATGTCTTATTCATAATTGAAACTAAATTTATTACTATACTCTGAAATTATACTCTTACTGGAAAGACTATATCCTTTTTAAATTTAGAAAAATTGTCCCTTGTGAGAAGAAGATCAGAAACTACCTTCATCATTGCAATATCTCAGCACATTATGAGTAGGTTCAGTAGATTGTCTGAATATTGTATCAAAAACTATGTTCAAACACTTAAAAATGTTTGGAAATAAACTTGTGCAAATTGTATTCACCTAAACGTTCTGTCCTGTTTCATGAAGCCCTGAACAGCTCTCAGAAAGTCTTCTCTGAATTCACCAAAACCTGTTGCCAACAAAGACAGTAAAATGTAACTTTACAGTAACGGCAAACTGTATATGATGACACCCCCCAGATTTTAAAGAGACTCTGAACAGCAGCTACAACTTCCAGCATTTCTGTTTCATTATGACAATGCTAGTCACAGAGATAGACAATATTATTATTCAGGTAACCACAGTAGTGTCACATTATTAGATATTTAACTGGTGCAGCAGTGATTATGATGAATTTATCCACAACCCATGTTTTTCAGAGCTTTCCCTCTAAAATTTATTCTTTCTTTGTATCTGTTTAAATTAAAATATTGCCATTATTTGTTATAAATTGCTGCTCTGACCTATCTCACTGCTTTACAGAAGGATTTGTATCCTTGGTCTGTAGTATTTCCATTTTATATCCAGCCCATCAAAAAAAAAAAATCCATAAAACCCTGCAATATCAGGGAATAGAAATTAAAATAAAAATTAAATACAAGAGAATAAAAACTACTACTCCAGCGTTTTCGTTTGATTGCTTGTTTAACCCATGTACTTGTATTAGTTTGTAAGGAAACGGTAGTTTTATGGCTATATACAATAAGACTACCTTTTTTGCCATTTGTCGCCATTTATAACTTATTACCACAGCACTAGTTGCTACAGCATTAATATTTTTGAACATTTGAGGCTCATCTTACAATAGGACACTTCCCATTGCAGCATGAATATACACTAGGGCAAATAGTAATTTCATTCAACTGCAAAATGGATGTACTAGCAAATCACTGATGACATATCAACCTCCCTTCTGGCTTGGCAACTAAATTACAGAGGGTGTATTTAATTAAACAAACCCCCAAATTAAAATTTAAACCCCACAACTGAATGTAAATTCATGTTTTTCTCATGATATATGGAATTACTTGTAACAGATACTAGAAGAAATACCCATAAACAGTTCTTAAAAAAATACATGTCTTCTATAATGTTGCTTTACTGGCACTCTGACTAGGTATAACATTTCACTATAACGCTCCTGGGAATGCTAAGAAATTTCACTTTATTAATATGGGGCATATAGGCTTTCATTATATGGAATTTCTTGACTCTCCAGGAGTGACAAGGATCAAGGTAATCCCCGTCTGTAAACCAGAGGCATTAATAAGTTATTAAATTTTATGTTATGTTATATTAAGACCTGCATTATTTACATATTTTAATGATGGCTCATGAAATCTGTGCTGCTGATATTCTGTCACATGTTATAAATCTACCAGAACCCTACACAGAAAGAATGCAATGTATACATATTAAGTCTAAGGAACAGGGGTAGCCATTTCTTTAACTATGGCTTGCGATAATGCAGTTGCTTCCACATTCAGAGATTTGTTGATGTTGCCTATACTAATATAACACTTTGAATCAAAGAAAAGTTAAGCAGAAGCTTTTGTCACTGTTAGAAGGAGATTTTGTACTCATCTTTCTAAAAAGTGATCATCTGCTTAGACGGAAAAATTCAGACCAAGACCTCCATTTTGTGAAAATTAATTTTTATTTTTGCGTCTCCTGTCATTGATCTCCACATCAGCCCATTATCCATACTGACAGCTATGAATTAGCCTAATCAAAGCACAGTTCTTCATCTGAACATTTGAGCTTACAACTGGTCAGAAGCAGAACTTAGAGATTACACCTAGGTTTCAAGATTTCCCTTTGTGCTGGAGCAGGCAAACTGTGCTGGGTGCAATGAATATGTGTCTTTGATTGTCTCTTGAGGAGGTTTCCTACAGAAATTATTGACTATTCCTTGTACACCCTGGAGCAACAGGTTATTGATGGGTGCTGCCACTGGCCCACAAGAAAATGTAGTCCTCTGGCCCACAAGAAAAGGTAGTCCCCAAGCCATTTGTTCCAGGCGACAATCAGCAAAAATGTGTCTCAATGGGTGAGAAAAGTGGCAATCTGAGATCCCAAAGTAAGTGTTATCAACAGAATTTCCTCAAGTCTATATGCCATTGAAAATAATGTATCTCCACAATTTTATATACAATATAAAGTAAAATAGCGGGGGGGGGGGGGGAGTGGGGAGGGCTAATTGCAAAGTTTTTACCAATATCTTGGAAAGAAACTGGTGTGTTCCATCATATCTGATCAACCTAGCATATTCTGAAAGAATTTTTACCTATGAAAAATTTTGGTAGCACTAGGCTGCATTGCAAGTATCAATAAGGTTAGATTTTACTTCAGTTTGATTTACAGCACATTGAATCATGAGCAGCTTCTGTAAAATTTCTAAAACAGCTTCTCAGAGTGAAGACTTTGACCTATATCAAGTCTAATCAAGACCAGGAGTGAATGCCATCAAGTTCTTCCAATGTTTGATTGTTATGTAGAATGCGTATCCCAACATAGCATTTTTATTCCATGTGTTAAAAAAAGGACAAGTAGTGAAATTACTGTTTCATTTCATTCTACATAAAGCCATAATTCAAACTACTTTTTACATTTCAATTTCTATGTATGTTTGTATTTTCTGTTTCACATTTTGCTTAAAGTTTTCAGTGTCATCCATATATTGTGCCAGCACATATGTGACAAAATTGTTGCTGACATTTGACTTGAATTATATCTTCTATTCCTATATCTTTAAACAGTAATGGTGTTCTGGTGTAATTGGTATCCTTAAAGCTTTACAGTTTTGTTTATTTGTTTGCTTTTTTAAAAAAAAAGCAAGTGCATTACTCATCAGACAGCATTTCAAAGTCAAAAAAACCTGAAGATACTGGTCTGAACATAATTCAAGGACCTCAGTTTAGCAAAAAACTTTCCTTGAAATGTAAGAAGCATAATGAAATGACACGTCTACAGTATTTTACAAGTGAAAATATCCAGATCCCAGTGGAAAGGTGTCATAATTTTATGACTGATTCTTAAATTACCTTGATTATTGCAAATTTTTGGATTTAATTCTTTCTTTAAGATGTCCTGAAAATGAAAATATGCTTTGAATATATCTTGCATTTTGTTACTAAATAAACTTATTTTATCCAAGAAATATAAACTCTAAATAAAAAATTTACATTGATTCCATTAAACAAGATAGATTGTCAGACTTCCTTAATTTCTCTCATCCTTTTTTTTAACTTGTAGCGTGATAGAAAGAAAACTCCAACAAATATAATATTCTCCTTTTTAAATCCTTCTTACCTGCTCTGATTTAAAGCATTTCATGACTTCATCGGCTACAACTGTTATATGTGGTATGTGACTGCCTGAATGCAGTAATTAAGAGGGGTAGTCTACTTTAAAATTAAAAGGAACAATAAATTTTTTGCCACATATTCCCCAAAGCATTTATTAAAGTAGAAAACTATTTCATTTACACTGGTACAAATTTTGTGAGCATCTTCTATGGCTGTATCTATTGGATTTTGTAGATCATAAAATCCTCTCTTCCTCCCAATTTTTATAAGACTCTTTTCTTAGCTTCATAAATTCCTCCAAGTTGCACCACATACTTGGTAAATTCCTATTACTTTTAGTTATAATTTTTATTTCTGCAGTCCTTTAGAGACTCACTCAGGAACCAGAGCTAATGTAGTGTTCATAAACAAAACACTATTGAAAACTTAGACATGGTCTAAAAGGTCTTAAAACCAAAGGCATCAACCTTGCAAAGGCTTATGCAAGCTTTTAGCTTTTTGTGTCATGAATAAAGTCATGTCTATGCTATAATATTACATGAACACACCTACGTCAGCTAGGAATGGAAGGGAAAAATCACACTCTAAGCTAACACTCACACCAGAAAAACTAACTGCAGACTCAAGTCTCCTGACAGAGCTCAATACATATCATGGGATGACATGTCACAGTTATACAGACAGAAAAACTCTTCTGACAGCTGCATGCAGAATTTCTATTTGAACATTTTTGACAACAAACAAAATTTCATTTTACATTTGCTTTCAATTAAGAAAACAGTAAACAATTTAATAAAGTTATTGCATTGTAAAATGAAAATTTTCTTTTCTTTGATTTTAATTCTGATTTTTTTCTGTGCTCTAAGAATACCCCATATCCATTATCTGAAAATTTATTCACTTAAAAATAGCATGACATTTATGAAAAGTATATAATTTTAACAATGAATAGCAATTTTCACAATTTTAAATGTAATTTTCACATCCTGATCAACATCAGTATGACAGTAATCACTACATTCTGCACTTTCACATATTTCAATGCAATATAAATATGATATTTAATTTTTTCATGGAAACCCATCAAGGCTAGAGTGTTTGTTGGAAGTTAAAGTATTGCAAATAACTATCACTGTTTAAAAATAAGCAGCAACATCAGAATGAAAATTCTGTCCTCAAATGTGGTTTAGAAAAAATCTTGATTAACAAAAATGTATTGAAATTAAGACAAAAGCAAGACCAGATGTCTCTATTAACCACAATATCCCTAGTGTTACCCAATAAGAGCAATTTTTTCCAAAGAGCTCCTTAATACCTCCATGTGCCCTAAGGTCTTCAATAACTAACACTTTGGAAACTCATCATCTTTATTTTCCTGGTTAGCTGGTTACTACTGATCTGTCTGTGAGCACTTTATTTTATCCCATTTTGCTCAGTATAGCTTCCTATTATCATATAGTCATAGACCTTAAGGATTTCCCCATGAAAAACTGAAAGAGAAGCAGGCAGCCATTTATGTGCTTTGAATTTACTTTCATATAAACACCTATGCATATTCACAAACAATGCAAAACTAAGATGAGCTGTTGACTCCCTCAAGGGCAGGGAGGCCCTGCAGAGAGGCCTCGACAAATTAGAGGGCTGGAAATACGAAGTTCAACGAGCAAAATTGCTGGATTCCACCTGGGATGAAGCAACCCAGGAGGTGTGGACAGACTGGGGAATGAGATGCTGGAAAGCAGTGCTGTGGATAGGTTCAGCCTGAAGAAGACTGAGAGGAGACCTCATGAACTGCATCTTTCTTGTGAGCGGAAGAGGAGGGGCAGGCACTGATTCCTTCTCTGAGGTAACCAGTGACAGGACCTGAGGGAATGGCCTGGAGTGGTATCAGAGGAGGTTTAGTTTTGTTGTTAGAAAAAGGTTTTTCACCCAGAAGGTGGTTGGGCACTGGAACAGGCTCCCCAGGGCAGTGGTCACAGCACCAAGGCTGACAGAGTTCAAGCATCATTTGGACATAACTCAGGAAGGTGGTGTGATTCTTTGGGATGGTGCTTTGCAGGATCCTTGTGGCTTCCTTCCATCTCAGCATATTCTGTGACTGTGATATATGTGCACATATTTGCAGGGGCAGAAAAAAAAATTGTTCATACAAAGGGACTAATTCTGACAGATGTGTTTGCCTGAATATTATTGAACATGTCAACGGTTTTTGTTTCACAACATTGCTTTATCAAAAGGAAAATATTTGAATTGTAAATATCTATGTATCTGCCTTTCAATCTTTCGTTTCACCCATTGCCTATATATTCTTAAACTTGCAGCAAACCAAAATCCAATAAAAAAGACAACTCAGTATTTCCCTAGTACAGGCTAGGCACACATTTTAAACATTCAAACTTCTTACAAATCCTCAGCAAAAAATAAATGAAACAGGTTTTCTGACCCTGTTTCAAGCCCTGTTTAGACCTTCCTGTTGCCACTATATACCCTGAAGAACTCTGTAACACTGGGCAATATGAGTTGCACCGTAATAGCCTGTTCCCTGCTGTGTTGGTTTTTGAGGTTTTTTGGTGTGGGGAATTTTCTGAGTAATTTTTCCTGATAGCTTCTGTTTAAGCAGCTTTTCCACAGCGTTAGGGTGTCCTCATGGTACCCAGGAGATTTTCTTTGTCAATAACTGAAAGATATAATAGTAGCCTGCTAAGCATCTGCTTGCTCAGTGATTTGAGCTGTAAAGTAGCTGTCCTGAAATTGTCCTGGCTGGTTGCAGTCCAATAGCACTGTTTGCAATTACTGTTGTTACCACTGCCATTATTACTATAGGGTGAAGTTCACCCTGATACAGAGGACAGCACAAGGTCAATTTATTTTGTGAAATCCTAGATCAGCCTTTTCTGACACTGTTAAGGGAAACTGAAATTGTGCACGGCTCTTGTGCTTTCTCCTGACATAGAATTGAATGTAGCACATGTTAGGAAATTTCTGTTAAAAACTGTTGTAGGGTTTCTTTTCAGAAGAAAAGTAATTAAGAAAATTTAGCAATTCTGCACAATTCTATTCAAAAAACAACCAGAGAAATAAGAACCTGCTCTATACGTCTTCCTGAGGAAGTGAAGAGGCAGGTGCTACCCAGTGGTAGGACACATGGGAATTGTTCAAAGATGCACCATGGGAAGTGTAGACTGGACATCAGGAAATATTTCTTTACTGCATCAAATACTGCATCAGTCTTTCTAGAGATGTGTTTGAGGCCCCGTCAGTGTTTAAGAAGCATTTGGACAATGCCGTGAACAACATGCTTTAACTTTTTCTCAGCCTTGAATTGGCCAGGCAGTTAAACTACTAAATTACTATTATAAATATTATATAAATTCTGGCTTAAATATAGAATTTACAGAGAGCAAGTAGAAAAGTCCCATTCTCATGAACCATACCACTGGCAAATACTAATCAATATTCTCACCTCCTTTGTAGAATCTTCCCATTCTTTGAGGTATGATGTTGAAAACACCGTTTCTGAATTTAAAGAGTGCATAATTTCTTCTCTGCATCCATCATATTTTTCAAAGAAGCAGTTCAAAATCTTTATAGGTTAATGGCTCTAGGTTTAATCCATCTACACTGCAAAATAATTTTTATATATGGTGTTGCGGTTTCCATTGGCCTTTTTTGCTGGGACTCTGAAGCAATATGGCACTGAAATAACATCAAAACGAATGTTTGGGTAGGGTCTATATTTTTTTACCATCTGCATTTTTAAACACTTTTAGCATGAAAGAGACAAAATTGTATCACCAGAATTGCAGCTATTTTCCACTGTTTATCCTTAGTTAATATGCCTCATTTAAGATTAGTGAATTAGCAATATATCCAGTAATAGATTTTGCATTATTTCAGTTGCATTTCAACTTTGTGCAAAGGCAAAGGCAGAGTCTAAGAGAATAAAGAAATGCCCATTGTAGGAGAAGATCAGATTCAAGAACCTGAGTTCTAAGGAACCTGACAGTGCACAAGTCCATGGCACCTAATGAGATACATACACAGATCATAAAGGAACTGGTGTACAAACTGACTAAGCCACTATCCATCATATTTTAGAAACGGTGACGGTCCTGTGAAGTTAATTCTGTCTGTAAAAGGGGAAACATAACCCCTTTTTTTATAAAAGGAAATAGGAACCTAGGAAGGCCAGTCAGGAACCGCAGGCCAGTCAGTCTAATATCAGCACTTGGCAAGGTCATGGAGCAGATCCTCCTGGAAATTATGTTAAGTCTCATAGGAAATAAAGAGTTGATTGGTGATGGCCAACATGGATTCCCTGTGTCTGAAGCTCATGCCTGATCAAAACTTGTGGCATTCTACAACAAGGTTAGCATGTTGATGGATAAGGGAAGGAAAATTGCGGTCATCTACCTGGACTTGTGCAAAGAATTTGACACTCTCCTGCCTGGCATCCTTATTGCTAAACTGCAGAGGCATGTATTAGATTTAGATGGGTGTACCACTTGGTGGAGAGGGAATTGGCTGGATGGTCACACAAAAAGAGTTGTGGTAAATGGCTGGATGTCCAAGTGGAGGGCAGTGACCAGTGGTGTTCCTCAGACGTCAGTATTATGTCCAGCACTGTTTAATATCTTTGTCAGTGGCTTGGACAGTGGGATTGATTGTACTCTCAGCATTTTTGCTGACACCAAGCTGTGTGGTATGCTCAACACACTGGAGGGAAGGGATGCCATTCAGAGGAACCATGACAGGCTTAAGAAGTGGGCTGGATGCAAACCTCATGAAGTTCAACAAGGCCAAGTGAAAAGTTCTGCACCTGGGTAGGGGCAATCCCAAGCATAAATAGAAGCTGGGAGAATGGATTGGCAGAAGTCCATGACATGTGAGTTGGAGGAGAAATGAGTTCAGAGGAGAGCCACAAAAATACCCAGAAGAAAGGAGTACCTCTCCAGTGAAGACAGGCTGAGGAAGCTAGTGATGTTCAGCCTGGAGAAGAGAAGGCTCCAGGCAGACTTTTCAGTACCTGAAGGCAACATACAGGAAAGATGGAAAAGGACTTTTTACAAGGCCATGAAATGGTAAGACAAGAGGGAATGGTTTTGACCTGAAAGAAAGTAGGTTTTGATTTAGACATTAGGAAGAAATTCTTTACTGTGAGAGTGGAGAGCTACTGGAACAAGCTAACCAAAGCTGTGGATGCCTCATGCCTGCATGTGTTCAAATCCCTATTGGATACTGCTTTGAGCAACTTGGTCTAGTGGAAGGTGTCACTACACATGGCAAAGAGATTGGAATTAAATAATCTCCCAATCTACACCATTCTGTGATTTATTAATTGCTGATTAAAATAACATAAGACCCTGTAGGTTTGTCAGAAAATGTTACTGAAGTTTTTCTTAATTTTTTCTTTTTTTGTAACTGATTTTAAGAGCAAAAATTGTCCATTCTTCCATAATGAATGACAGTTTCAGGAAACTTTTGAGAGGAAAGACATCAAAGATAAAGTAACAGATACTTTTGTAAACCTTTATTTTACCACATTCAGAAGAAATAAGCTGATAGTCTTAAGTACATACCCAAAATATGTAAAAGGCTGGAAATTCAGCCTGACTGAAGTATATTTTGTCATTGTTCTGTTTTTGGTTTTACTTAATGTATGTTACTTTTGTGAATTCTGATTTTCTGAGTAATGTTATTAGCTGCTAAGGGTATGAATCTGAGACTGCAACCTTATCTTTCATACTTCTGCTCTTTTGAATACTTTATGTTCTCCATTCTGCTATTATCACTGGAAAATAGTAAATTATATATTCATGAGATTGAATTATGTTAAATATGCATGGTAGAGAAGAAAAGAAACATTTTTAAATGTCAGAACATATTGTCCGTGTTCAATTTGCAGGTTTTATAACAAAAGGTATCTATTCCTACCTGTCTCACCTGTATGACATGCTTTTGAGTAGTAATCTCATTCTGACCTTTTTTCTTTGAAAATGTGAGTTTGCACAGTCACACCAACTGTGATGACTTATGAAGTTTCTTTTAGTGAATACTGAAAAAAACCTCACAAACAAGGATTTCATATTGAAACAGCAGAGTAACTTCAGAAAAAAATGACAAATCTAGCTATATACTGTGAGATGTTCCTGCATTTTGCAAGATAACTGCACTTATTTCTCTTTTGATCCCTTAGGGTTATTTGAGGGGAAAAGGCTGTTGCTTCTCACTAGTTTATAACTGGTTTCTTTCTCTTCAGGTGGAGCAAAAGTAGATTGCCTTAAATACAAGTCTTGTGGGGAGCAGGTGAGCTAGAGTTGTTTAGCCTGAAGAAATGAAGGCTTGGGGGAGATCTTATCACTCCCTAAAACTATTTGAAAGGAGATTGTAGTGATGTGTCTTCTCCCAAATAACAAGTGATAGAACAAGAGGAAACGGCCTCAAAGTTGCACCAAGGAAGGCTTAGATTGAAAGCTAGGGGAAAAATATCTGTCCAGCCTTGGAACAGGATGCCCAGGGAAGTGGTGGAGTCACCATTCCTGGAGATATTTAAAAGTTGTGTCACTTAGAGACATGGTTCAGTGGTGTACTTAACTATGTTAATGGTCAGACTCAACAGTCTTGCAGATATTTTCCAACCTAAGTGATTTTATGATTCTTTATGTATGCTTTTATTCACAGATACAATGTGGAGGTGAGGGTGATGTCTCTCAAATATTCAATGCAGAGACCTTGCACAAAAGAAAATTTCTTTTTAAGAGAGAACGCTCACAAACTTCTAAAATACAAATCTCTGTCATTTTTGTGGAGTTTCTCACATACGTGCTTCAGACATGCCTTATTTTGGATAGTTTATGATCTCATCTACAAGGTATGAGGTAAGATTTAGTTAAGGAATGACTCACCATGCAGCTTCTGCTACTGAAGGGTTTTTGGAGCAGGACAGGCAATCATTTGCGAGATTGCCATTGTCTCTGTGCATCAGTATTTCTTGTTTCAGCCTACGCCTCCAAGGAAGCCAAAGTTCTCCAGACTGGGAGGTTGTTTTGTTTGGGATTGGTTTGTGATTGTGCTTGCAAATAGTCTTTTTTAACAGGTTTTAGCTCATTTTCCATGTGGTCTTTTGACAGTTCCAGATTTCAAGCACTTCAAAGAGGAACTAAGAATCACATTTTGATAACAACTTCATCAGTCAGAGCAATTTGCCTTTCATTCCTCAAAAGGAGACAAAAGAGGAGGATGTCTGTGACACATCTCAGCATTGTCAAGGCTTCTGCCTTTGCAACAAACAACCTTACTACATATTCATCATAGAAATATTAGGACCTAGCACATCAACCACCTGGGATATCGAGGTCACGACACAAGTTTCAAATTATCATTGAAAATGCAGAGTGAAAAGGCAATACTTTTAATCCTATCCATCTTTTTTTTTTTTTTTTTTTTTCTTTTTGCAGGTAAAAGTTTTGTGTCTAAGTAGCTCCTGTAGCACACATATTTAGATTAGCAAGGATGAATTTTATGAAGATCTCATTTTCCACAGCTTCTTCATGCACATTTTGTTGAGAGACATTGATATGTCAATAGTAAGACTAGTTATCCTCAGCTAGTCTCCTCAGCTGGTAGGCAGGGATGGGGAGTAGAATGAACACCCTGTAATTCAAGAGAAAGTAGTTAGTGACCTATTAAGCCAATTAAAAGCTCGCAAGTCTATGGAACCAGATGGGATTCATTTTAGGATTATGAGGGAACTGCCAGAACTCACTAAGCTGCTTTCCACCAAATATCTTTCCTCCCCTTGCTAATGGGGGAGGTCCCAGTATGACACCCATCTATAAGAAGTGTTGGAAGGAGGATTTGGGGACTGACAAGCCTATCAGCCTGACTTGCTGCCAAGCAAAGTTATGGAGCATATTATCTTGAATGTGATCACAGTGCACCTATAGGCAGGGAGTCAGACCCAGACAGCATGGGTTTAGGAAAGACTGGTGCTACCTGAATAAACTGATCTTCTTTTATGACCAGGTGACCCACCTAGTGGATGAGGCTGTGGACATAGTCTATCTGAACTTCAGCAAAGCTTTCAACACCCTCTCCCATGACATATTCCTGGGAAAACTGGCAGCCCATGTGTCCCAGTCTGCATGTACAGAGAGGGGGGAAAGTTTGAAAATACCTGGAGCAAGATTAAGACACAAATGAGGTCAAATGTTTGTGACAAAAATGATAGTTAACTTTTATTTACTATCAAGGAAGTGAGCAAGGAGAAAAGACAGGAAAGCAGTGAAAAGCAAAAAATTACAGAAGGGCAGAAGGGTTCTGCAGATGGACCTGGGCAGCCTGGATTGATAGATTGAGATCAACAGCATGAGGTTCAACAAGACGGAGTGCCAGGGCCTGCACTTTGGCTACAAAAACCTCATGCTGGGCTACAGGCTGGGGAAAGAGTGGCTGAAAAGTGTCCCAGCAGGAAAGGCCCTGGGAGTGCTGGTTGGCAGCCACTTCAGCATGAGCCATCCATGTGCCCCGGTGGCCAAGAGGACCAATGGCATCCTGGCTTATATCAGGAATAGTGTTCCCAGCAGGACTAGGGAAGACATTCTTCCCCTGTACAAGTACTTGTGAGGCTACACCTTGAGTGCTGTGTCGAGTACTGTGCTCCTCAATTCAGAAAGGACATTGAGGCACTAGAGCAGGTCCAGAGAACAACAATGAAACTGGTGAAGGGTCTGGTGGACAAGTTGTATGAGGAGTAGCTGAAGGAAACGAGATCATTTAGCAAGGAGAAAAGGAGGCCCAGGGGTGACATTATCCCTCTCTACATCTCCCTGAAAGGAGGTTGTAGCCATGTGGGGATTGGATTCTTCTCCCAGGCAACTAGCAGCAGGACAAGAGGTCACAGTCTTAAACTGCACCAGGGGAGGTTTAGTCTGGAGATTAGGAAGAATTTCTTTACAGAAGGGATCATATAGATATTGTAATGGGCTGCCCAGGGAGGTAGTAGAGTCAGCATTCCTGAGGGTGTTAAAGGAAAGACTTGATATGGTACTCAGTGCCAAGATCTAGTTGACAGGGTGTTCAGTCATAGCTTGGACTGGATAATCTCAAAGATTTTTTCCAATCTAGCTGACTCTGTGATTATGGGATTTTTTTGATATAAGACATGAGTCTCCAGAGGGTGAGAACATTCAAATACTTTTCTGATGGCTAATAAGTCTCTAGAGCACAACCAAGAAAAAAAAAATATTCACTTCTTCTTACTGTTCCTTTAGTCTGATGAAGTTTACAGGTTGAGAAACTCCATGTTTGCCAGTGAGTTGAAAATGGTGGCCGAAGGCATATCTCTGTCTCTATGTGATCATCACCATATCCCCGATTTAAGCTTCAAATGATGCAACTGCAGGGCATGAATAGCACCATTTGCCTTGATGTATGTCTATAAAGTTTTAACTGTGCATTTAAACTGCTAAATTATGAGCTGCAAAACTTTAAGTAGTGTCATCTTAGCTCCTGATGCCAGCTTCTATGAGATTGTAAGAGACAGTATGTTTTCCGAGCAATTAAGTTTATTTATAATTGGAAAACAATTCTGAATCATTTCCTCAGTGATGTGCAATGTTTGAGATTATGAACAGGCAATTATCATATCACATCTGATGAATTATAGATTTTAACTGTCAGAGAAATAGATTTCTAATTGGCCATTAAGTATTCCAACAAATAACTGCAAGGAGAGACAAGTACAGAAAAAAAATTAAGTTTTATTCATACAACATTACATATTTATGCAGCATTTTAGTGCTAAGTAACTATGTAGACAGGAATTAGAAATGTGTGTATTCATGTTAGTTTCTACCAATTTTTTAAGATAAATAAATAGGTAAAATATTGTGATTGTAATCCAAAGCACAGAGAAATCAATCAACTCTGAGGCCTTTAACAGTCCTGATATACACAATCATGATTCAGATTAGCATATTGACTTTTTAAATATCTCTTTCTTTCTGGTGAGAAGGCTGGTGAAAGCAAGGGACACACACACACGTGTTTGTGTGTGCACCATAAATGTGAGTGTGACAGAGGGAGATACTGCATGGTATTTTGTTAAGTTAAACATTTTTGAATAAGGTGAAGAGTAGTATGTACTTTTTACACTGTACTGGTGGTATATATCTCTGTTGTATGTAACAACTAATGCAAAAAAAATTCCCTGTAGATTTCAATGAAAATATTATGCCATTCTCATGCTGCTGAACCAGCATCCCTTGACCCATAGACATTTGAAAATACAAATTTACATGAAAGAATCTTGTTAATATACTACAAAAAGTTGCCACTATGTTGTATACATTGAATCAATAATAGCTCTAGCCTGATAATACACACAAGTATTCCCAGGACCTAACACTAAGTTTCTAGGTGCTCAAATTGGACAGCTAGTGTAATTGTGGTTTAGATCAGAGCAAGGAAATTAGTAATGGAAAATGATATTAGGAAGAAATTCTTTACTGTGAGGATGGTGAGGCACTGGAAAAGGTTGCATAGAGGATGCTGCATACCTGGAAGTGTTCAAGACCATGTTGGACAGGGCTTTGAGCAACCTGGTCTAATGATATGTAGGTTGGAAATAGACGATTTTTAAGGTATGTTTCAACCGAAACTATTCTATGATTCAGAAAGTCCAATAGAAAGGTACAATAAATTGACATGGCTAGACACTAGAGCAATGGATCCTTAGGTATTCTTGTGTACAAGAGGATCATGGTGTCCATCTCTTGAGTGAATGGCCCCTATGGTCATTGAACCCATGACCTTGACATTATTAGCACTGTGCTCTAACCAACTTATTGTCAGATGCAAAAGCTATTTTGGTGGAAAAAAGTTCTTTATATTTATTGAAGAACAATCAAGTCTTCTAAGAAAACAGATAAACCATTTGGTTTCTTAATTAATGCATGAAATAACTGCAACTGACATGAAAAAGAACTTTCTCTTATTTACAAATTAAAAAAAAAAAAAAAGGCAAGCTTTTCTTTTTGTTTGACTCCTTTTCAGGGAGCAATTTATTCCTTTAGGATCAGAGTATAAAGGTCTCCATATGGGGTTGCAGCTTTAAGTAGTTAGGAAGAGATGCTACTGCAGTATGCAGAAAATTGTTATCAGCAAGCTTTCAAAATATAAATGCATTACGTTTATGCTATGCTGTCTAGCTGCTAAATCTTTATGTGGGTGTTTGTTTAAATCTTTGCATCTTCTGTAAGCCACTTGTCTAAGAACTAGACTCTCCCCTTTGTGGCAGCATTACAGCAGCCATAAAGGGAGGAGGATGAAGTGGAGTTTCAAACTGAGTTTAAATGTGAAGGATTAACAGGAAGCAGTTTCTATGTGGCAGCCTTTATCATTCTGACTTGCTACAAGAAGGCTCTGTAGATAATTCAGATATTTTTCTGTGCTGTTTCAGTAACCTTGGGTTGAAACATAGTTTCTATTATACAACTGTAGAATCTTGCCAGGGCTGCTTCATTGATGATATCGATATAATCATGATCCTATAAGCATTTTGTCTTGACATATTCTATTTAAATAAGTAGTAAAATACAGGATTGCAATTTTAATTTTTTTAAAGTTTTTTTTTTTTTTTTTTTTTCTATAATGTGAAATGAATCACATACAACTTCTGGTAAGAAATAAGTATTTTGAATACACTAAAACATATTTTCTGGAAATAACATGCCTATCCTGGGATAACAAGAAATCCTGGGCCAAGTTTTTGGCTTCCCTCCTATTTACTTCAATATCAAGTGCATTCTCATCTCTCAACAGAAGACAGTGACCTTTTTTCAGGGAAAAGGTACTTCAAATATTTAAAAATAGATACTAAAAATAAAATCTTGTCACCGCTAAGGTATCTCATGATATGTCAAAGCAAAAAGCTCTCCCACAATCACCTCTGTCATTTAGTGGGGAAGATCTATTAAGAGGTCAATAAATACCTTCATAATGAAACCAATGTCCTTTTCAATGGAAAGAAGATTGATTCAAACACTGAAGTTCCTTAAGCTTGTTCATTGACTGAAGAATATATTGTATAGATTGAGTATCTCACCTGACCTTAGTGAAGCAGAGTACGGAGAAGATGATAGTTTTCAGCCTAGGCCAGAAAACCTAAAAGAAATTTTGTATTCACAGTGTGTGCATCATCTGAATTACATACTGGGATGGCTCATCAGTGATCTCATCTTCTTCTTCTCATTTGCCTACATCCTAGTTTCCATGAAAAACAGATCAAGAAGAATATCCCTAACAAAAGCCAGTACATGTTCTAGAGTTACCCACTCTAAGCAACGCGGGGATCAGGTCAATATGAGTGCCCCAGTCTGTCATAGATGAATGTATGAGTGCACAGAGGATAGTATCTGCCTGTATTTGGAAAATGTCACTTTACATTCAGATATACTAGTGTAAAGTAATGAAGTCCCATGTGGTAAATGTCAATCAATACCTATTCCAAGGTTAAAGTACAACCAGCAATTCTGTGATAGGGATTCAAAGCACAGAATCAATTAACTTTCATTTTGTTTAGTGCTTTTTTTTTTTTAGTGTCTTCTAAAGGATGTTTATGATTCTCAGTGAAACTTGGTACAAACTTCCATAAAAACCTATTCAGTATGAATTTGTGTGTGTACATAGATATCAATGTAAAAATAATAATAATATGTGGATTGTGTAGTTTTATAAATTTTTATTTTATCATTTGCTGATTTATTGCACAAAATTGTTGCAATATTAGTACTAATTACAAAGCATGCAAGACTTCATACTCTATGCTTAATCTGCAATATTTCTCATAATTAATCTGTAAAATGATTAATTATGTATTCTCCACTTGCATGTGCAGATGACTAATGAGAAAATCATATTAGGTCATTTAAGGCAGTTGCTACTTTAATGGATAAGCAACATGAGTCTATCACTCTGGTGACAATCATATAAGACATATATTTGCATACATACATAGAAAGAATACAGCATACATTGAAATACAGCTTTGTTTAATTCATTTCAGTATAAGGCACATTCTTACATAGATGTATATGTATATACTGAAAGAGAAAAGAGTCACTGATGGAGTTTTGATTAATTTAATATTAATAATGAAAATTTATTTAAAAACACTAAAATTAGCAAGTGCCAGTATCTCAAATGAAATGTGTTTGGGTTCATTTCAGGTAAAAGTTTTTCAGATTAGTGTACAAAGCATGGAATGAATTTCAGTTCTGATGACAGAAAAATGCAGCTCTGCTTCAGCGGTGAATGAATACATCTGTACCTGCCTCAGCTCAGCAGACCCCAACTCTTTCAGACATGGTAAGTGGGGTCAATTCTAAGCAAGCCTCACTAGTGCAGTTTAACCAGTTTGGAATATACTAATAGTCAGTGCTAAATAGGCAGTTTCCTTTAATGTTATATGAGAGTTTATTATCAGGCCAGATATACCACCTTAATGCCCCAGGGCACTTTATAGCGCAGAGAGTCCAGAGAGATGTGATTAAAATTACACTGGGATTGCCACAGTCAATCCCAAGAAACTCTCTACCTGGATAATAATGAAAAGCAAAAATAAACTATCACATTATACATATATATCAACATTTATTTGTTTTGCCAAGTGAAGCCACAACTAAGGAATGGGCCTTTTTTTAGTGTATTTTCAAGGTCACACCATGTACTTGTTTCTCTTGAAAAGGCTATAAATTTACTGAGTGAACCCATAGGAGCAAACAGTTGATAACAAATGGACTCTCTGAGGTAATCTAAGATTGTGCGCTCAGTTTCTAATTCTGTATCTTGACTTTTAAAATTACTTTGCTTTCTGTGGTGATGATGAGACAGTGGAAAAATATCCAGATAGGCCATAAATATAGCACACACACAAAAAAACCACACACATAGAGAAAAAAAAATCACTCAATCCACTGTGTTCTGGGGGAGAAGAACATACACATATATATAGATCCTACAGATTCAAAATCCAATTAGAACAATGTTTACTTTGTTCACAATGAGGAAAGTTGCTGCTTAGTAGCAATCTAAGAAATTTAGGGTCCACTGGGACCCATAAAAGCCATTACGTCTGATGAAGTCACAGAGATCATTAAAAAAAAAAAAAAAAAAAACCCAAAGGGACCCCACCCAATACCATCATTTGGTTTTCTTTCCAGGAAATTGAAAGTGTTGCATGACTATAAGACCAAGGTAAGACAGAGTGGAGAATCACACTTTCATTTAAGCACTGCTTTTCATCTGAGACAGTCCCAGAGCTTCTCTTTCAGTTCTCACAACTTGCTCTGAGGCCAGTAGGGGGTTATTTTCCCTCTTCTAAACTAGTGCAAATTGAGACATGGAAAGTGTAATTGACTCAAGTCTATGAATCCAGTTAGAGGCAAAAGAGTGAACAACCTCCAAGAGGTTTCCATTCATCTGTTCTCTGAATCTCAAGCATAAAATATCTTAATGTGCTTTCAGTTGCCAATGCTCTTGAGTTTTTGTGCATGAATTATACTTTGTTAGTGTAGTTGGCTTGTGAATTTGGAACTTTTTCCTTCTTTTTGAGTGTCTTTTCATTTGAATAACAATAAAGGGAATGCTAAAATGATCCCAATGGTTTCTGTCTCCATTGCTAAAAAGATGAGCTCTGCATTAATGATTATGAAAATAGTGTTAAAATGTACTTTTATTACCCACAGAAAAGTGTTCCATATAACTATCTGTTTTCAGAGTCAAAACTGTAAGGGTTTTTATATTAGGTATAAGGAAAACATTTATTTGCTGAATGAAATACTGGAATGAGCTGCCCAGGGTAGCAATAGTGGCTGTCACCATCCCTGGAGGTATTTAAAAGACGTGTAGATATGACACTTAGGGACATGTTTTAGTGGTGAATTTGGCACCTTTTAAGATAATTGTTGGACCCAATGACCTTAGAGGTCCTTTCCAACCTAAATAATTTTATGCTTCTATGAATATGAAAGGGAAAGTGTTTTAGAATTCATTTGGTCTTGCAATGAACTGTCAGGTGTTTCTGCTGTTCGGAGAAAGTCTCCAGGAGGGTGCAGACCTATACATCTCCAAATAGCTGGATTATTTTGTGTACTTAGAAAGTTGAAGGAGCTGCCACTTCTACGGAATGAATTATATTGGAGAATTTATACTATGCAATATGCTGAATAACTGTATTTTAATTTATACATTGTTTGTTGGCAGCAATCTGTGACAGTATCAGCTTCTAACATAATTACTGACTATCTCTCAAACTGAGAACAACTAATACCTTGCAGCAGGCTGATAGGCAATTATTATAGTGCTCACCAGAACATGCTCTGTGCTCAGTAAAGCCAACAGAGCAATATTTTTGGAGTTTCTGGAAGTAGGGAGGATGTGTACATAAACCTGCCTTTTAGTTAGATCTATATTAGAATGGACTTTTCATCAAATCTCTCATCCTCAAAATGTAAAATGCTGGCTACAAGCTTGTTGATATTTCTCTGATAGGCTTGATGTTTCTCAGTACATACGGGTAGAAAAGCCAAAGAAGAAGCCTATTTGAAAGCACCACTCAGATAGCTGTGACCCCCACTAGATTTGCCCAGTTCTGACTGATTTTCCTGCTCAGATCTGGAAAACAAAGAAGGGATGGAGGAACTTTGTTGTGTGATCCTCACTGTGCTTACTTCACCCGTTGTGTAACACAGATAAACTGGCAAAGCAGAGGTTGCTGCAAACCGTCATTTGGTCTCATATATGGTGAAAGCCAAAGGGATTGTCTTCAGCTTCATGATAAACAGGGCCATTAGCGGTCTATGATGACAATCTCTACCAAAAATAATGCACAGCTGGAACATAGCCACTCAGAGGTGGAGAGAAACATCCAGAGATATGTGGTAGTGTAGTGGAGGTGGTGTTGTTAGATGGGGGAGCCAGGTCACCATCTTCTTGAAGGGTGGGAGCAAGCATTTCCTTTCCTAGAGGTACCCTGATTGCTACTAATCAGCATTTGGGCAGGGGGCTTGCTTGGTATGAGTATGTTGTGTGTCCTGTTCATTAAATTTTAAGCTGTGTGTCGCTGAATTTTATGGTATAGTCCTTCTGGCCACACCAGTTAAATTTCCCTGTAACAAGAAATCAGAGAGGAAAGGATTGCTTTAAGAAGTGAACAGATGTGCAGTCAAAGCTAAAAAAAAAAAACCACTTAAAGAATTAAACTAAGAGCAGCAAAAGAAGCAATAGTTCTATGTCAGAAGATGATTTCCAGGAGGCGATTCGATCCTTTACGGCATATCATCTCCTTTCAACACAAATGTCACAAAAATGCAATTGAATATCAAATAAAATCAAATAAAATGTCAGGTACTTATACAAAATATATCATTCTTAAGCAAATGAAGGACTTCAAACTAAATAGTAAAATGAAATCAAATGCCTTGTGACATCCTACATTACATATATTTGCCAGGCAGCTGAAAAACACTTGTCAGTGTTGTATGCATTTACTTTTAATGCATTTACTGGTACTGAGCTGTTGTGTTTAAAAGTTCTTGGACTTTCAGCTTAAGATACATTTTTCTGAGTGGAAGTTACCTTGTTAAAATTTATTATGATACATGAATGGTATGTAGGTGTTTCAGAGCTTTTAATGTTTCTCATCTGTGTGGCTCTTTTTTTGGATTTCTGTGTAGTATCCATCACTGTAGATTTTCTGTGCCTAACCAGTTTTCCTTCTTCCTGCCTGAGCTTGGTCTGTGGAGTTCTGAATATTAAATATACTGGAAAACAAATTAGCAATATTTTATCAGATCTTAACTACCAACTGCATTTCATTTTACTTATATCTTCAAGCTGTTGCAGAGAAAAACACATCTATAAAATCCTAGCAATTTTGATATAACAGAAAAAAGGTGGAGAAGATTGAAACAGGAAATTGTATCTAGTGGCACTGAAGACAAATTGTATAATCAGAAATCCCTATGTGCCATTGCCATATTCATTTATCATTAAGAGACACTTTTCAAAACAGAAAGGGCAGTAAACTTTTTCTCCACTTGTACAGAAAAGGGAGTTGAAAACAACAAAAAAAAAAAATTTTTAAAGATTAGAGATCTGTTGGTCCTTTGTTTGTTAATTTATCTATGATCTACAGTTAAAAATACATTGAATCTTACTTTTACAAATAGTTTATCCATTCAGACCTGGATTTATTGTAATATGCAAATATCAGAAAATTGCGCTGGTTTTTCTAAATTCCTTCTTTAGAAGAAGTGATTTCTCTCCCTGGAATAAACAGTCCACAGAGTGAGGAAATAAAAATACTGGCAATGGAAAACTGCAAGTCTCTTATACCTGGATATATTGCTTCTCAAATAAAGAGTTATATTTATACACAAGTAGCAAACATTGCTGAAAAATACCTGAGGGTCAGTACCAAGAGACAGCTCTTAAATTTTGTGTCACTCATAATATAAATGAGATTCCTGTGGGAGTGATATGCTAACACTGAAATTTTTTTTGTAGTGACTCATGCTACAGTATCTGATTGTCAGGTAGATTTACAGTTGACAAGGTGATTTCATGGAGAAGCAGTTCAGAAAGTATATTGAAGGCAGTTATTTATTTATGTGGCAAATAATCAGTAGTTCAGTGCTGTTAGCTTCACACAAAACAAGGCCTTGGCTATAGAATGAAATCTTGCAGTATGGTAAAGTCAGTTTATTACTGTTACCTATTTATTATTTATGATGTACTAAAGACCTAGAAATCCCATTCAGAATCAATCTGTAATTAGGCCTGGGTTGAATAGGCAGATAAGAATAAAGAAATTCTGGGCTCCATAGGCTGTGAAGGTAATTATTTCCAAGCTCTGATCCCCTTGACAAGAAATCTGCTAGTTTCTGAGGAAGCAATATGAACACAGAGATTACCTTGCTGAAATCCTAAACATAAGCTAATTGATGTATCAGGTATGTTAATATTATAGTATAAGCATTGCAAATGCTTACACAGACATAGGCTTTTCTGGATCTATATTACCCAACCCTGTAACTGAGAAGGGACAATGGTCAGAAATTTGCAGATAAATCTCAGAACCGTGAAAATGTACTTGTGTGTCCAACTGCAAGATAACCACTTAAATAATCCCTTGCACATGTGGTATGAAAACTTAAGCTGGAGATTTTAACTGTAGAATTCTAGAACCATTCAGTTGGGAAAAGACCTTTAAGGTCATTAAGTCTAACCATTAACACAGCCAAGTCCAACACTAAACCATGTCCTTAAGCGACATGTCAAAACATATGTTAAATACCTCCAGGGATGGTGATTCCATCACTGACCTTCACAGCCTGTTCCAATGCTTGACAATCCTTTTGATGAAGAAATTTTTCTTTCTATCCAATCAAAACCTCCCCTGGCACAACTCTGGGGAGGTTTTGTCTTGTCCTATTCCTCGTTACTTTGTCTCCAGGCAAAACAACTCCAACTTTGTCAACTGCTCCCACCAGTCTTGTGCTCCAGACCCTTCACCAGCTCTGTTGCCCTGCTCTGGACATCCTCCAGCACATCAATGTCCTTCATGCACTGAGGGCCCTAAAACCGAACACATGATGCAAGGTGGGGCTCATCACTGTCAATTTCAGGGAGATGGCCACTGCCCTTATACTGCTGGCCACACTATTTCTGATACAAGCCACAATGCATTGAGGCATCTGATAAAGCATTTTCCTTTCTGGCAATATTCTGGCTCATATTCTGCCAGCTATCGACCAGCATCCCCATCATTTTTTCACTAAGCAGCTTTATATCTACTCTTAGAATCATAGAATCATTAAGTTGAAAATATCTTTAAGGTCATCAAGTCCAGCTGTTAACCAAGTCTGTAACATTGCATGGGGTTGTTGTGATACAATGGCAGCACCTGGCACTTTGCCTTGCTGAACCTCATACAATGGTTATCAGACCACTGATCCAGCCTGTCCATATGTCTCTACAGAGCCTTCATGTCCTTCAGCGAATTGACACTTACACAAACTTGGTGTTAACTGACTGAGGATGCACTCAATTCTATTGTTCAAGTCATTGATAAAGATCTTACAGACTGACCCCAACACTGATCCTTGGGCAACACCTCTGGTGACCAGCCACCAACTGGATTTACCTCCATTCACCACCACTCTCTGGGCCCAGCCGTCCAGAGAGTTTTCTATCCCATGAACAGCACATTCACCCAAGCCATGAGCAGCCAATTTCTCCAGGATAATAAAGTGGAGAATGGTGTCAGAGGTTTTACTGAAATCCAGACAGGCAACATCTACAGCCTTTCCCTCATCCACTAAATGGGGCATCTTGTCATAGAAGGAGATCAAGTCAGTCAAGCAGCACCTGCCTTTCATAAATCCCTGCTGGTTGGACATGATTCCTTGGCTGTCCTGCCTGTGCCATATGATGGGGTTCAAGATGATCTGCTTCTTGACTTTCCTCTGCACCAAGGGCAGGCTAACAGGGCTGTGGTTCCCCAGACCCTCCCTCTGGTCTTTCTTGTAGATGGGCACACTTGCCAATCTCCTGTCAGCTGGGACCTCCCTGGTTAACCAGAGCTACAGATAAATTATTGAAAGTGTTTTGGTGAGTGCTTCTACCAACTCCCTCAGTACCCTTGAGTAGGTTGGGTGGATACCATCTGTCCCCATAGACTTGTGTATGTTTAAGGGGAGCAGCAGATCCACTGACTATTGCATCTTGGATTATGGGGGCTTCATTTGGCCCCCTATCCCTGTATCCCAGCTCAGGGAGCTGTGTACCTAAAGAACAGCTGGTCTCACTAATAAAGGCTGAGACAAAGAAAGCTTTAAGTACCTCTGCCTAGTCCTCATTTGTCACTGTTTCCCACTGTATCTAATAAAGGGAGAATTTAAAATCAGCTCTTCTTTTGTTGCTTTTTCTAAAAAGTTTGTTTGTTATCTTTTATGCTAGTGGCCAGATTAAGTACTAGTTGAGCTTTGGCACAGCTAATTTTCCACCCACATTACTCCAGAGCATCCTTGTAGTTCTCTTGAGTTGCTGCCCTTTCTTCCAAAGGTCGAAAACTCTCCTTTTTCTTCCTGAGTTCCAGCCAAAAGTCTCTGTTCAGCCAGGTCAGTCTTCTTCCTCGATGGCTTGTCTTTTGGCACATGGACATGGCCTTCTCCTGTGCCTGTAAGATTTCCTTTTTGATGAATGGCCATTTTGCTTATGTGAATTTATAAAAAATGCTCTTATTTTATTGTAGACACAGTTTTAACTTTTATAGGCTTGATAAAGAATCTGGTGAAATGTGTTCTAGTGAGTTCACTGAACTATAAATAAGGTACAACATGATTATGCCCTTGCTCGTGTGGTGTGTTCCACTATCCAGGTCTAGAAGAATATTGATTTCTATTTTTCTGATGAAGGCAGGATTAACTAACCACTTATTGAGGGAAGGAATAGATTGTGGGTATGAACTGGAGGAAACATTTCATTCTCCTTAACTGGCTATTTACGTATAAGCACATGGCTTGAAGGCAGTTCTGGAAGTTCCTCTTAATGCTGTCCTTGAAATCTCATTTCCAGTGTTTAGACATGGTATCAAATATCTCAGTCTAAAGGACCACAATTATCAACTGCAAAACACACTTTGTATCTTACTTTCTCACTGGTCTTTTTAGTTAGTACAAAGCAGTCCACATCTTATGAATAACTGAACGTATTTTTATCACATGTGAACATTTCCTTACCTATATGATGCAACTGTAGTTTTACAACCAGTTTCTTAATTATTTGCTTATTGACAAAAAAAATACATAATTCTTTCACTCTCTTTAAACACTAAACTTTTACTAGATTCTTCCAAATGCTTTTTTTCTGTGTATATTCTCTGTCACTGAGAAAAAGTGCTGTAGTAGCATATTAACCATAGGCCATGCTATGTACGTCTGTGGAAATCTATTGACCCTTAAAATAATAATAAAAAAGCCACTTCACTAAGTCAGCAAAGAAACTCCAAATATCATTCAAAATATCTGTTTCCTGGTATAAACACTTCTGTCCAAGGCATTGTCATGGTAAAACCATGAATCTTCAGATCTTTTCAAGCTTGTCCACATGAACACTTTTATACATCACAGCATGCATTACTGAGTTGTCATATTCCTAAGTATTTGTAAGAACCAGTTTTAAGTAAAATGACAGCTATAGTTATTGCTTGTGCTAAGAAATATTTCCAGATATGTCTATACTTTCTACCACTTCCATCCGCCTAGAAGTAGTATTTTTAAAATATATTTGCCATTAACACAGTTGTTTGGAATGACTGTTGTTTTAACACAATTTTTAGCACACTAAACTCAGAAACTTCACATTCAAGTTATTTCTACTTACTTGTTTGTTTATTTAGTTAGTTGGTTGGTTGGAAGGGTGGGTGCGTTTTGGCGTGTTTGGATTTTTTTCTTTTTGGCTTAACAGAAGGTACTGCTATTTTTATTTTCAATTTTCTGTTTTAACAGTCAAATTTTCTAAATACTGACATACTTGAGAGTAACTAATTTTTTGGTACTCAAGTTTTTGTAAATTCCTAATGTCTAAATTACATTCTAGAATAAAATAATCTAAATTCTTTATGGAGTAAGTTTTTCAAAGACCAAATTTCTTAGGATTTATAAAGAAGAAAGTATGACTAGATTTTTGAAAATGACATGTTGCTCACAATATATTTTGCATTTAGAACTGTCTCCTAAGGGCAAAAGCCATTAGTTACTAATCCCTTAATGAGAACAGACACTCTCTTAACTGTGTATTTTGCTGAAGAATAGTTTGCACTTTGCCCTCAACACTTGGGTAATTAGGTGTTTTTAATATTCATTTTTTAATATTCATTTTTTTAAAATATTCATTGTACAGGAAATGTAAGATAGCTCTGGTTGCATTTGTGGTCTTTTCTGATGTTTCTCCATGCATTTTTAGTGTTGTTTCTGTATGTTTCATACTTTCCATAGCACTTCCTTGCATAAAAATGATGATGGGTGCAAATGTGAAAGGGACAATGAAGACATAATGACTGATAGAATGTGATTTATATTGCTGTAATTCATATTTTGTGTACTGATAATGTGTTCACATGTTATTAGACTGCTAATGGTGAATTATGGAAATGTAGATCACACATTCTAACATGATTAGAAATGGTTTGCATAACAGTAATTAAATTAAAAAAATATTGTACGTAATTATAATGTTGGGGTTTTTTTCCCCCTCATTGAAAAAACCCCAACAGTATCTGATGACACACCACTGAAATCAATTACCAGTTTACTGTCACTATCAATGGGTATAATATTGAGCATGTTTCATCACTGTTTTCTTTTTATAAAAATGGACTATAGGATGTAGTCCTAATTCAATAAAAATAATATAGAAAATAGAATGAATATACTTAAAACCTCCTAAAAAGTCTGTTTCCTAACACAATCTACTTTAATGACTTGTTCAAGAACTACTGCAGGCTTTAGCAGAAATGCCAGCATTGAATACATAATCTCTCTCCCCTACCTCCTGCCTGGCAGCAGAGTTCAACAGTGCTTCAGAGGCATCTTATCTTCTGAAGTTTTAATACTCGTAATTTATTTTCTGAAGAGAAGGTAAAACCTTAGAGCAGACCAACTGCCTCTGACAAATTTGCTGCCAGCAGAGAGCTAAAGGGAAGAGGAATCCACAGCATTCATCTTTCACACTAGTTGTGTATGAACCATGGATGACTGCGGGTAGATGAATTTCAAAGGTGGACAGTCCTGTCTCATCTGGATGTTGCAGGCTGTGGAAACTTAAAACCAGCAGGGATGCTTTTAAGTCAGGTTTTTTTATATGAAAAGCTAAATTTAGATAACAAACTTGATGCTCAGTTTGACTTTTTAAGCACAAATGTTACTTGAAAATAGTCTTGTATTCTTTATACAAATACAAACAAATATTTTACTTTTGAGGACCTTCAATTTTGCCTTTAGCCATTAGTTTGAAAACAGTTCCTCATATCAGAATTTTCTGGTCACATATAAAATTCTGTAACCAGGCAAACTATTAAGCATGTTATATGAACTTGTCCTGAATTTCAAAAATCAAAGTATTTTATATAAATTTAAAAACAAGAAAAGAATTCAAGATCTTATAAAGGTATGCCTTTTTAAAGTCTGGTTTCAACTAAATGTTTAGTTATTTAATTATTTATTTGGAGCATCCATTTCATAGATAAAATTCAGCTTAACATCTTAGTCTTACACTGAGGGTGGCAGTACTTTATGTTGCTCTTGAAAGCTTTTTTTTTTACTTGCACTTCTCATTGGAAACATAAGCTGTTCTCCAGATGACCCTATGGGAAAATAGACCTAGAAATGCCATGGCATTGAAAGCCTGAGATGGGACACATAGATGTTTGTCTACATATTCCTAGGAGTTGTAAGGTGTTCTACAAAGATAAAAAACAAGACACAGCAATAGACAAGTTTGGGTTTTTTTTTTTTTAACTGAGAACTAAAACAGAATTCCCAAACTTTCAAATGTTTTAAATTGGAGTATGTATTATTTAAAGTGTATTTTACGAGAGGACTGAGAAATGATTATTTGAGTCAGCTCCATCTGGAGTCTTTCCATTGATTACAGGGGGACTTCACTTAAGCCCTTAATACACAACACTTTCTTTCATAGAAGAGCATCTGAAACTAGGTCATTTAATCTATTCTCACACTAATTTAGGGTTATTTCCCTACAGCACATGCATTGACTTATTTAGTTTAAAATATCACAAAAAATTTTCACCTGCTCTAAATTTTTCCTCAGGACTGTTTTTAACTAATTGTATCATAGCAATTTTTAAAATTTTATTGGGCAATTAACAAACAAAAATCAAAGTTCCCCCCTTCAAGTTCCTTCACTCTTATTTTTTATAAAACTACTCTTCTTACTATCTTGACATTTTTAAGATAGTAATATTTCTTTTTTATATGTGTTCCATTACTTAATGGAATAGTAACTGGTTTTAACAGATCCTATCTGTCTTTGTTCTTTACAAAGCAGTATCAGATTGGTTTCTCATAGGTGTTCCTCTTTTATAATTTTCAAAAAATAGTTACTTCTGCTGTTTAATTAGTCACTGCACTGTGATTTCTCAAATATTACTGCAGGCAATATTAGCTTTTCTCTTTCCTATTATTAAAGAATGTGCTCCTATCTGACAGATAGCACTGTACTTTTCTCCTAAAAAAGCAGTTGTTAGAAAAAAATGAAAGGAAGGATATACCACCAATGGAATAAAATAAAGCACTAAAATTGTGTATTTCTGATATTTTAAATCTCCATAGAAATTAACACTTAATTTTAAGACTAAGGTAATCATATTCAGTACAATGTTCAGATCAAACAGCAAAGTTTAGTTGAACATAGATTTTTTTCCATATTCTAAGATCCTGGTTGTAGTAACAATTAGGAGAACATGTAGAAGAGAATCTTTCAGAGTGATCAAATTGTAATTGTAGGCTATCAAATTTATCAAGCTGTATTTTAAGCACATATGTCAAATTTTTAAGTGCTTTTTCTAATATAAAAAAAATCAAGTTCAAAAGTAGTTTAGAACTTGTACCTTCAGAGTCTCTCTAGCAATTTTGTCATTAAATATAAGTATATATTCCACATTGTTTGCTTTCCTGCTTCTCTTTGACAGCAGGTCCACTACTTCACTTTCAAAGTGATCCTGTGTTGCTGAAAGCAACAGGAATTTCCACACTTGTTTCAAAGGCACAGAATACTTGCAGTATCCTCAAATAGATTGATCCTATTGATCCTTAATAGATGGGACATAATTTTAAAATAGAAAAATCTTGCTTAGATGTTCAAAAGAATTTACAAAATGGAAAAAAGTATATCTTCTAATGAATCTCAAAAGCAAAAAATAATTCCATGACCTCAGGAAGTATGATTTGAAGGAACAGCAGCGCTGTGGTTCATTCATGCAAAGTGAAGAAACAAAAAACCAAATGCCATTTAGAGTTTAAACTGGCCAGTGTTATTTCAGATAACAAGAAGGACTTTTTAAAAGCATATTAATAACAAGAACAGATATATATAAAACATTAGACCAATACTTTTTAAAGATGGTCACCTGACTAACACGAATTAAGAAAAAGCCGAGATAGTCAATGGGGTTTTAGACTCTGCTTTTAATAGTAGTGATAGACCTTGGGATGCCCTTTCCTTTGAGTTGAAAGAACACAAGCATGGGATCAGTAGCTTTTCATTTGCAATGACTGAAAGGGTAAGGTACCAGCTGTATCAGCTGAATGTTCAGGCAACCATGGAATCTGAGATGATTCATTCCAGAGTACTGAAGGAGGTAGCAGATGTTATGACAGGAGCTCTCTCAATCGTCTAAAAAAAAGAGCAGACTTTCTTAATTTTCTGCACCTAAGACAGAGTGACATCGAACACATGTGAAAATTTGGAGCTGAGTGGCTGGAGAGCAGCCTTGCAAAGGGATCTTGGGGTCCTCTGCAGTACTGAGTCCTGCATGCTCAGTATGAGGCAGCACTGAGCCCTGGCAGCCCAGAGGGCAATCTCCATCCTGGGGTACATCAAAAACAGCAACACGGGCTGGTCAAAAGAGGTGGTAAATCCACTGTATTCAGCATTGGTTCAGCCTCACCTGAGTGCTGTGTGCAGTTCTGGGCCCCACATTTTATGAACACAAAGGTCCTTGAGTAAGTCCAGAGAAGGGCAACAAAACTAATGAAAGCTCTGGAAGGAGTTCTCCTTGCCCTCTACAGCTTCCTGAGTAAAGCAAGTGGAGAGGGAGGTGCTGTTCTCTTTCCTCTGCTACTCAGTGATGGGACACATGGAAATGGTTAAAAGCTGGAGATTTAGGCTCCCAGAAGAATTTCTTTATTGAGTGAAGAAGCAACAGACACTGCAACAGGCTTCCTGGAGAGGTGGTCAATACCCCGAACCTGTCAGTCTTTAAGAGGCAATTGGACAATATTCTCAAGAACATACTTTAAATTTTTGTCAGTCTTGAACTGATCAGGCATTTTGATTAGATGATAATTATATGTCCCTTCCAACTGCTAAAGTCTCTTCTCTTCTCTTCTCTTCTCTTCTCTTCTCTTCTCTTCTCTTCTCTTCTCTTCTCTTCTCTTCTCTTCTCTTCTCTTCTCTTCATTCCATTCCAACTTCTAGAACAAGTTAGTCTTTGAAGAGTATGTAGTTGCCAATGACACATGGATCACTTCTGGAAAGAAATGAACTCCAGCCAGGGATAAGGATTTCATTGCATTACCTGGTATGCTCCGGGTGCAATGCCAAACAGGTGTCTGAGAAAATTTATGTAAGAAAGGGGATTTAAAAGGTAGTAATAAAGCAGATCAAAATTATTTGGACTGTAATTAGCCACATCAAACATAACAGACAATCTCAGTAGTTTGAAACACCATACCTGAAGTTTTTAAAATTAGAACTCAATAATCTAGACAAGATATTGAAAATTATTGAAAAATAGAAAAAAAAAACCAAACCAAAACATAGTAATAATAATAAGCATAATCATAATCATATTGAGAGTTTTTGATTTTTCACACATGTACTAGATGAACATTGTGCTATCATGTGTTACATTTTTTTAAACTCAATGCTTTTTGGAGAAATTTTCCTCTAAAAAATTACAGAAATGAAATCTTTTGATTTGTTATTTAAAGATGCAGGATGCTTGATCCAAAATTTTTTTAATAGTGACGGTGTTGATTACTTACCTTAGAAAAGTAAAAATAAAATTCATAATTCAACAGAATAATATTTTGTTTTCTTTCAAAAGTGAAATGCCATAAAATTATGCAAAACAGATACAAGATTACCTAAAAAAAGTGCATAAAAGGACCAAGTGTTTTCAGTAGGCATGAGGAATATCTAAAAAAATAAATTAGGACTATGACAAAAAAATGAAGGGACTGAAACACTGTTATTTGCTGTGTATGGCTAACCATAAGAGTAAATGAAGTGGTAAGTGGTAAGTTTTCTTCCTAAAGTCAAAGTCTTCAATTGCATAAAAGTGAAAAGAACATTAACTCTTAATAATCAAATGTAGAATTATTATAAACCCGACAGAACAAAAAAAAATTCTGAGAAGCAGCATATTAAAACCATTGTAATAAAATTCTTTCTATGTACTCTGGAAGTCAGATGACTGCTAGATATGGCAGAACGCAAAACTGTCAAAGAGACATCCAACAATATTAAAGCCATAACAGACATTTCTGGTAAGGAAAGTCTGAAATGCTCCTTCTAACTGACATGAAGTTGATGAAAATTTAAAAAAACAATTTGTCAGGAACAGAGAGTATTCACCCAAGAGTTGTAAAATAATTTGAATATGACATTGTTAAATTACAAATTTCAAATTATAAACTAACATTCAAAAGAGCTGTTACGAGTGGGGTTCCACCAGGACCTTATGCTCTGCAGTACATTTGCAAGCAGTCTCAGAAAGATGATGGACACTGAGGCCACAAAAGTTGCTGATTAAACAATCATTAATTTATTTTGTATCGAGTAAGATAAATGTGCATAAAATAAGTAGTTGAAAGATCTTATGATACTAAGGAAAGAATTAATGTAATCTAAGTTTAGGTGTCTAGAAGTTTGATATCCAGAGTAAACTTGGCTTTTTAAACTTGGCTTTTAAGGTTCCACCAGATAGTTTGGAAAGATATATACGTTTGGGAGCTGATTCATCCATTTGTACTTACAGAAAGATGAATCACATACTTTATTATTTAGGGGGAAATCTTAGATAATGATCTTGGGCTGAATATTTATTTTTTCACAGCTGTGAGAGGAAACCAAACAAGATCTGGGCAATGAAATGCCAGATAAAATCCAATGCAAATAAATGCTAAGTAATGATTATGGGAAATAACAATTTCTATATATAGAAATGAGTGTATATATACATAGTGATTTATGCATGCTAATTTATTCAGGAAATATATTTTTAATCCATGGATAGTTCTTTAAAATTGGTTATTAAGTGACCAGAAGAAGTTAAAAATGCAATGAAAAGTTTGTGTTATCTGAAGAGAAACACATATCAAAAGCTAGGAAAAATATCAGCAGTATGTAAATCAAAATCATACTTATCTCCAGCACACAAGCCAAATAAGCTAAGGGAAAAAAAATTCAGGAGAGGTTGGCTGGGATCCTCAGACACATAGATGACTAACAGCCAACCTCAATGGAGTTGCAATGTTTGAAGAGCCAGCTCTGAATATTTTCCCAACACCCTGTAAATTTGCTTTTTGTTAATCTGACATCTCTTACATGTGTAAGTCCATTTTACAGATATTCTTTAGTGGGAGCATAAAGTCAGGACACTGTTAATGCATGGCACACTATGACCATATTTTCTGTGAATTGAAATACCATGATATCACTTTGGGCCCTGGATTTTTACTGTTATTACTAGGCACATTCCTCTTCACAGGCTGTCTGGTTGGCAAAAGAAATTACCTCATTAGTCTTTTTTCTTGTCAGGATAATCTTGGCAAAAAAAAGGTACTAGATTGCTGGGTTTATCTCAGTGATATTGTTGATTTATTCTGTGCTTTTAATCTGTGTTTGTTACCTATTTTCGTGAGTTTTTAGACCAATTCTTAAATCTGTATTCCTCCAAAATGAAAATTTATATTGAATTTTTAATAGCAAAAATTTGAAAAAATTATACTGTCTCATGTATAACTGCAGTTTGCTTTTTCTCCCTTATGAATATTTTGGATCAAAATAAATGCCTGATATGAAGCATACTGAAATCAATCCCTAAATCCTCTACCAGACATAACATAATTGATGAAAAATTCTTCATAGAGAACAGAGGAAGTGTAGAGGAAAACTAAAAGTTTCCAACAAGTGAAGAGCCTTCTTTGATGGTTGTTTGATTTCAAAGAACCAGTGCTCTGCTTTTACACTTATATTTTACACTTTTTACACTTTACATTTTTTTCTTCTTTCTGTTGCACATCATATTTTGCAGTAACTTTGGCATGGTTAGAGAGTGAACATATGGTGCTTTCCTTAGAAAAAAAGGTCCATGCTAAGTGACAGTAGAAATTATTAGTTAGCCATTTTAGAAAACTTTTGATTAAAAAAAGTGCATACTTTGTCTGCTATTTGTAGAAGTAAGCACCCTCAAGGGATTTGATTGAAAATGTCAATTGAGGTATGACAGATAGCTTGTAAAAACATTAGCAGTGTTTCATGTTCTACCATTGTTCATTATGTTTAAACTAAAACTCTACATAGATACTGCATGACAATACACATATTATTTAAAGGTCATTCCCTAAATGTTAGAGATGAAATAATGTTTCTTTTGGGTAAATATGCTTTGAGATTTGTTGTATGATTCATATGGGAAAGGGATAGAACAGGTAATGAAAAACAGGTAATAAAAACAAGCTCAAATATATTTTTTCAGCCTTTAGAGAATTAGTTTCTGTGATCCAAACACCAGATTTATTATTGACTACTTGCATGTGAAAAGTTTAAAGATGTGACTGAGGTTCTAGGAAGAAAACAACAATTATGTTGTATATTCTAGAAGCTTAAAAAAATTCCTAAACATAAACTTTTCTTAAAAACCCACTTTGGAAGACTGTAAGGGAGTCTAGCATGATTCTTGTAACCATAATATTAAAAGAGTATAAAACTGTATGGACACTCCCAATAAAAAGAGTAATAGTAATAGAGTCTGCAGAAAATTCCTTTGGAAAATTTTCTTTTGGAAAACTTTGGCATATAAAATATAAACTAAACTTACAGTTGCAACACTGCCAGAACTTTTTTGAAAATACCATCCAATTTTACATATTTGTAAATGAGACAAATACTAAACTAAAGAAAAAGAAGCATGTCATATGTAGAAGCATGAAAAAAGGTGACAGTAAGGCCTACTATACTTATGGAATAGAAGTCAAGGCACTGAGTAATTCCTTTGCTGCTCAGCTTACCCCTTGTACATTGTCAAGACAAAATATGTCCCTTACAGTCCTTATGTTCTTATTCAAATGTGACCTAATTTTTTCATAGAACAATGTCACTAGGCCTCATTCCTTTTTCTGTCTAACTGTTCATAAACTTTGTCATCTCCATCATCGCTCACCAACCACTCTTCTGGCAAAGATAGTGCTGAGACATTAAATTGCTTCAGACAGACATTATGAGGGATAAATAACAGATAGCAGTAGAAGTTCTTAGGAATATGTTGTTTCTTCCTGATGGGTAAATGTCTGTTACCATGCTGCTTGCCAGATTGAGAGAGAGAGAGAGAAGAGAAGCATAATAGGTTTCCTTCCCCAGCCGTATTCTCAAAGGTGGCAAAACCTCTTAATAAGAGTTTTATTAATGTATTTCACCATTCATTTACCTTTCTGAGTTCTTGAAAGTATTGCTGAAGTGGGTCCATTTGAAATGGAACCAAGTAAAATACTGGAATCAGATGCAAGTCCAGCCTGAAGCAGGCAGTCAAAAGCTCAGTGATACTGCCACTTGGAAGGAAGGGAGGAAGGGAGGAAGGGAGGAAGGGAGGAAGGGAGGAAGGGAGGGAGGGAGGGAGGGAGGGAGGGAGGGAGGAAGGAAGGAAGGAAGGAAGGAAGGAAGGAAGGAAGGAAGGAAGGAAGGAAGGAAGGAAGGAAGGAAGGAAGGAAGGAAGGAAGGAAGGAAGGAAGGAAGGAAGGAAGGAAGGAAGGAAGGAAGGAAGGAAGGAAGGAAGGAAGGAAGGAAGGAAGGAAGGAAGGAAGGAAGGAAGGTTCTGCATACAAGCTTCTTTATACAAGTTATCATTTGAACCAACAGACTCTTATGGACTAAGACTCAAACACATTTAACATTATTTTATCTACTCAAGTGTAGTCTAGAATTCAGAAAAATTGGATTGATGAATTCTGGCTGTTCATGCCTCCAGTGATTACAGAGGAAATGTAAAACAATTGGGATCTTAATGATACCTGAAAATTATGTTCTTTGCGTTGTGTACTACTGTTTTTACACTAATGACTGTATTTCTGATTCCCTTATGCTCTGAGTTGTTTAGTGTCCAGGAATTTGAGCTGGTGGGGACCAGCATGAATCTGGCATGAGTCCAGAAAGACTTAAAATGAGTGCATTCACAACATAGAGACTCTTTGTATGTGCATTTAGAGCATATTGAAATTGTTGTGCACATGCAAATCAACTTCACTGTCCGAGTGCAATAGCTTTGCCAAATCTTAGAAAGATTTTTTCCTCGTGTGTGAAAAAGATATGCTTTACACACTTAGGGAGTCTGTTCGATTAAATGAATATTAGGCCAAATTGCTGAAGCATATCTGAGCTTTAAAAAAATAAGTTAATTTATAGTTCAAGAAAAGGGATCGTTAAAAATATCAAACCAAAAAATTGTTTTAATAATGTTTGGTCATGTGGAATCCAGTAAAATGCATTCCAAAATATTCAAATAGATAGAAAGAGTTGGAATTGTTCAATATAATTTTTACTCAGATTCTGTTCAATTTACAGTCTTGTTTACTAAAGAGCTCTGTATTGTCAAATTTCTGTTTCCCCATAGTTCTCCATTTTCTTTCAATCTTGAATCTCAGAATGTATACAATATCCATGCAATGGTTTCTTCACTGCTGAAAATAGGATAATATACACTCCCTATTCTTACATAGTTTACCTTGCTTAACTTAAGGGAGTCGATCTGAGGGTTACATTAGCTTGTTAGTCACAATGAGGCACTGAGGTAATTTCCAGCTGATTATCCCCCACAGCTAAGTGATATTATAGGAAATCATACAACTTTATGTTAATACACATTAGAAAAATGGAATCTGACCCATTCTGAGTAAGGGTAGCAAAATTTTACCTCAAAATAAAATTTAAGAAGTCAAAAAATCTGACTTAATCTACTGACCCAGAGAGTGAAATCTTTGGATTAAGGTCAGTCTCTGGTAATCAGAACATGAGGATACAGATGCAATTTAGTATTCCTGTTTTCCATTAAGCTTAGAAAACACATTTCTTTTTATTGACAGATAAATCTTAGAGAATGTGTTTTAGCTGGAAAAAAAATCAAAGTCCTTAAGGAAAGGTTGACAAGAAGCAAAACCACCCAAAAACAAATTAATAAAGCTAACAAGATTAAAATAATTTCTTAATGAAAAACAAAGGAAAACAGCTCCAAATGGTGGCAAACACAATTCTTTTTTATGTAAAAGGGCACAGCATAATGCAAGTGTATGATATTTACAACAGCTGTGTTGAATGGCTCACAAACAATTCTGTCCTCACTTCTTTTGTTTCAGTTCCTTTTCCACCTATAGTTGAGCAAACATCACAGACGTCTGTTCTATGCCACATCAGATGGGGAAAAAACATGCAAGCATACAAACCTGGAATAAAAATTAAAAAAGAGAGTGTGAAATGAAAGAAAGCTGTATTTTGTATGCAATGTATTTTCCTTCTTTCATTTAAATAGCTGTAAATTTATATTGTAAATCTGGGAAATGCCCTAAGTAAGTAAAATAGTAGTTAAGACAGTATTTTTTTTTCTGAGATGGATAATGTACTTGTAAGCAAGCACTGTGTTTTGAATCATCTCTAAGTCACTGCTCCCAAGAATAAATGATAGTATGTGTTTTCAGAAATTCTTCTCTACGCTCCCCCCAGAGATAGTTAATAAACACAGAAAGTGTTATTAAATGCCTGCATGCTGAAAACAATTCGGATTTTTATGGAAAATAACATGTCTCTGAATAATATAACATACTCTTTCTTGACTACCATCTCTGTCACTTCATATGTTATGTAGCTTTATCAGCATAAGCACTTTTATATAGTTCACCCACAAAATTATTTCAGCTTTTTAATTCCTAGATTTTTTGAAATTAATGACTAATCATAGACTGTGCCTGACAGCTATAAATAAAAACATCCTGGAAGCCTGCTTAATAATTCAAATTTTCACATATTTATCTCTTGAATAATACTTAAAAAAATTTAGGAGACACATGAACACACAATTTTTAGCTAGTTTGAGCCCAGTCTTAGACCAGAAAAAACCTTTACATATGCTGCAAATCAAATATTCTAGATATGTGCTTTGAAAAGATTATATCTTTTCCATTGGTCCAGAATAGTGGAGTGAGGACTATTACATAAATTTCCTCCTTTTTAAATGGCTCCTTTTTCAAAATATGCATATTTTTTACATCTGCTTAGATTTTCTTTCTTTCACAATAATTCAGTTTCTTTGACAATCATTCAGTTTCTCTCTGCGTAAGAATGACACCGGGGCCCCAAGTGCAGCATTATAAGGTTCCTGGATTGTATGTATTGGGATAAAAAATTGTATAGAAGAATATAAGTGCTATATACTATACTATACTATATATATAAGCACTATATACTATGAGCACTCTTCACACACAATGCTTGTGAGTAACAACATCTACAGTTCAACTGTATATCTTCTTCATATGTCTTCTTCACCTGTATTAACAGCACAAGATATATTTGCTATGCTTTATGGAAGGGAGGAGGTGAATTTCAAACTATTGCAATACCTATTCAAGTGATATTTGATGTGATACTAGAGTAATTGTGTGTGCAAGAATATAAAGAGAAGCACAGTTCAATGACCATTATCACTAAAGCAATAGTCTTCAATTCTCATAAAAATTGGTCCAATATATATTAGACTATTATGATTGTGATTTTTATACTGACTTGGCTCAAATTACAAAGCAAAGCCTCTGTGTAATGTTTTCACTCTTGGATTGCAATCGTATACTCAGTTATTTTGCCTGGGGCAGTAAAATATTGAAAAATACTATTGTACTCTTTCCTTGTTGGTCAGCCATTTGTGACAAAAATACTGACAATTTATGTATGTTTAGAAGCCAAATCCATTGGCTTATTGCCCTAAAACAAGAGGTGAAAAAATTTACAAGTCTAACTCTGGAATGTGCTGATATTTACGTTTGCAGTAGGTAGTTGTATTTTGAACTCACAACTTGATGCTATTTTTACACATGAGAAAGCAGATGTCAAGAAAAAGTAAACAGAAATTGTTATGACCAGTTCTGTTGTTGCTGACATTATTTTACAATATTGTTTAATTATGAGAGAATCTGCCAACCTCAGGCCTTTTCCAAAAAGAGCCTCTCCTTGGGAATTTTGGAGCATGGAATTTTATGGCAAATTGTGTGGGATAAGTACATTCACCATGGGATTAAAACAAAAGGAAGGCCCATACTGGGTGCCTGTTGTGGTTGGTGATATGAATATCTACAAAACCCCACCTTTGTTGCATAAGCACAAACCAAGCATATGCAGGTATATTTCTTAGTGCCATTTTCCAGTTCTTAGACTTGTTGATATGTTGTGGTTGGTCTTATTGTCTCTTCTACATCAATACATGCTATTCAGACATGGCATTCTTTACCGGCTGCATGAGGTTCTTTTGTAAATATACAAAGCTTAAAATGTTCTGCCCAATCCCTATTTTACACACCAGGACTAGACAGCTTGGAAAACTTATCTTTGGTCGTCCTACATTTTCATGGAGAAAATTTCCAGATCTCTTATCAATCTATGTTAATTTCCTTCCTTAATTTGCACAGCAACTCAGTCTTACTTTAACATTACATCATCCTTTCCTAAAAGACTTGTAACATCACAAACATTTTAAACTACTTCTTTAAAATACTTTTTTTCCCATTTGAAATAGGTTTTCAATTATTTACTTTTAAAATGGCTTTTAAAATCCTTCTCTCATTTTAAATTTTTTCAGAATAGGTTAAAACACGGCACTCAGGATTTTGTAATATCCATGAGGACTTTTGTGTAGTGGTTAGCACGACATTGTCCAACATATATCTGTTCCAGCTACCTGCATAGTTTGTGTTGTCTTTGGACAACATTGGAGTCCAGGTTCCCCCCAACATACATGAGAAAATTCAAACTCTTAAAAATGTATCTCAGAAACCCTTAATCTTTTAGATCCTCTGACTTTTTTCTTCCCCCTACCCTCTCACTCCATAAGAAGAATAGCATGTGACTAGAAATAACTTAAGCATGCTTGTGTATACTTGTACTGAGTTTCAAAATATTCTAATGGAGAATGCTTACACACTAGGGTTGGCAGCACTGAAACCTTTGACTGACACTGACCTAAGCTTGAGAAGAGAGTTGATAATGAAAACAGTGAATTGATATGCACTGACTTCAGTGAATATCCTGCCATTTACATACAGAGTTGAAAAATGCATAATGGATTCAAGAAGTTGCTATAAATTTGTGAATAACTGTGAACTGGAATTCTGTAGTACACTTCTTATCCTAGTATAAGTTCTTGAAAAATCCATGATGGGTAGACATGTACCAGTTCATCTCTTGTCAGACACATATGATGAAAATATTTAAATTCTATTAAATCCACAGTTTATTTGAGACAGCCAATCATACAGCATGCAAAAGCAATTGACAGGTTAATTATGCAATATTTGAGTATTTGAATCACATTTTCTTATGCCAAGTTTAAACTATTTGTTCTCTAGGCAATTATGTTGGCACCTGGCAGGTTTAGGCAAAAATAACAAAGAAAATATAAAAGAAACATTTCCTAGAGAAACAAATAATTTAAAGAGTCATTCTTTGACTTGCATGTAAAGCATACCATTTGAGCTTAATGTATCCTGAACTTTTCACCTGCTAATGTGATTAACAGAAAATATTAACAGAGGCTTCATTTAAATGGAAATGGAGCAAGAGAAAAGATACAATAGAGGTTTAGAGAATAACCTCACTGTCAGATGCATACAGGGAATTGTATGATATTTTTCTTATAAAATATTACTTGAGTTATATAGCTGCCTGTCTTCTTAAATACATGCAATAAACAGTACCAAGATGACCATGACCTCATTCCAGTGAGGTGAGGAAGTATCATTCCTATTTTATGGCTAGAAAAACTGAGAAAAGTGTAATTGGAATATGTTTTGCCCAAGGTTATAGCAGAAGTGCATATGAAAGGTAGATACAGAAAGCAGATCTCTTCACAGTCCTGTTTATTATCCAGAAATCTCACTTTATTCTTTTTTAGAAGTATTCCTGTAATCTTCTACTGGCAAATATACACAGTACTATTATCTGAGCAAAGAAAATACACATATGCATTTGCTCAATACTGAATTGTTATTTCCTTCTTGTCTTGGAAACATCACATTAGTGATATTAGAAATGTGCCCTTAGTTGTCCTGTTATCTTTTCAAATATTTTCCAATAATTTTTATAGCTTCAGTCAAGATACTCATTATTGGCACGAAAAGGGGTCTTTTTATCTGTATCATCATGAGGCACATATATCTACAAGGGGCAAGGCCTATGGCTCTGGAAGTTTACCTGATAGTTTCACTAGCTGTCCTTTTTATCAAAACAAATATTGTGAAATAGGACTTCAGTGTCATTTGGGTCTGAAATCTCGTTAGATTGACACCTACAATGAACGTTTTATGATGCCATTCCCATGGCCACAGGAAACTGTGTGAGGTGAAAATAAGGCATGGTGTTAATTATGACTGTAAGATATGGATCAAACAGTGCATTCAGGACTGGTTTTTTGCTCAAGTATTCCAGACTCTGAAGCCTTAATGACAGTCTGGATGTTACTTTTTCTATTAGTATAATCAGAACTATCTTTTCTTTGGGATTTCAAGTTTATCATGCATTTTTTAAAGAAGAGAATTTATAGTTGATAATTGCATTAACTTTATAGGTTGCATGACTGACAAGTATAAATACATGTGTACTGCACTTACAGCATTTTATAGAGTGGAGGGTAATAAAAACAGGAATGAATTAGAGAATTTGTGAGTAAGAGACGTGGACATTTGTTATGAATTGGTCTTTATACATGTGTAGTTTGCAAAAAATAACTTAGTTACAATTTTACATGATGTTTATGCAACTTTTTTCACAAGTCCTTAGACTGATAGCATAAGAATGGGTTCTCTGGGGATATATGAAGTGTAATAGGTTTTAATGCTCTCACATTGGGATGCATTTTCTACATGGTATGTATGTATAGGTCTTTCTCTGAGTGGCTTATTTCTACAATAAAATCTTTCCACATGTCAGCAAATACCTTCCATTCTCTGCATTCATTTATACACCTTTCTAGACATTTTATGAATTTCCTCTTTCTTCCTGAAAGAGCAAACACTTTGCAAATGCTACACACCTTTCATTAGCTGCTAGACTTTGTCAGAATGGTAACAGCTGCAACTGAGATGGAAAAATGGTTTCCATTATAAGTTCCTGTATTAAATAGCCATTTTCTAACAAAATATTCTCTTAAACTGACTCTCCCATTTTTGGTACTTACAGCAGATTTTATTTTCCTTGAAGATAAGAAAGAGAAAAACAGCTCAAAAAAACTGACTCAGCCATTTCTTGACATGGTTAAAGCTGCCAATCAGTTAGGCCATTCTTCTCAGATGTACTGTGAGAGTTTTATTGCTGATGTCTACATTAGGAAAATATGAAGCATAAGCTTCAAGTCTAGTCCACACCAGACACATTTCTAGTCCAAGTCAAAATCTGCTGAAATGTGTCTGGACTGTGAAGTATGGTGTTGACAACTAAAAAATGGAAAGTGCTGGCAATAAGGAGGTTTCCTTCAATGAAACATCTCTCACCCAAACCAAACTGCAAATATAGGCAAATTAAAAGCACCTTCTAATCTGGTATATTTGGAAAACCTATGCAGCTTCATAAAAGGAGCATCATTTGTATTGAATATTAGTTGGCTGAAATAATATTTTTGGGGAAATGAAAAGCCAGTTGTGTTTCAACTAGTCAGCTCTCTTTTGTGTTACTTTTTTCTGTTTACTGTAATGTGGTCTAGGTTTACTAGGTGTGGTACTAATTTGGCTTTTTGACTTCATTGGTCTCCTTTTTATTTTGTTTTCCTGTACTGGATTTTGGCTATGTTATTATCTCTGTTTTTGCCACTTCACCATGTCCTTTTCTCTTCTTCTGCAGAGAGGTATCAGTGAGGTGCTGGGAATATTAATAGAGCTGCTGTAAGAGACTGGGAGTGGGAAACAAGATAAGGACAGGACTGATGCTTCTTCTTAGGTGAAGATATTGAACCTGGTTTCTCCTGAAACAAAATGAGCATTTACAGGAGAATTAGATAATGTCTTCCTGTCCCTGCTTTCCTATGTGCAGCATACATTTTAAAAGCACATGTCCCCATGAAGAAGTTTAATGACTCAAATAACATCCCAAAAAAGTCTTAAAAAATTACACTACTGTTTGTAAAATGAGCTTTAAAAAATGAAAATAACATTAGTAGTGACTCCCATATGGTGTGAAATAATATCCTACCCTTTCTGGGAGAGTAGGGTTGGAAAGAGAAATGAGAGTATTAAGTCAAGTTGAATATAGCAGTCCTGCAGTGGCAAATAAAAAAGCATACAAAAAATGCCTGGGTGTCTTCTAGTCCAGACACTGAAAGCAAGAACAGCTTCTATTTCTTATATTGGTAATCTCCATTTACCAGCATTTTTTCATGAGTACACACTGACAGTCTGTGGTCTTGCACGGGCAGAGAGTGGGATAGAGGCTTGAAAGCATGAAAACCAGATCTATTGGGCCAGTGGACACATGGGAATAATTTACCACTGAACACCTTTGTGCTAAGCTTCACTTGATACTAGAACTGCTCAGTCACTTGACAAACACTGCCTTTATATATGTTTGTAGGACGTATAAACAGGGCTTGCATTGTTTCAGTGCTGGGAAAGCCTGCCATGTGAAATCAACCTGCAGTTCACACCTTTGACCTTAACAGTATATTGCATAATTCTTCAATTACCGTGTGCCACATACAGCTCTAAAGAACCTTCTTAATACAGTAAGTGCTATGCTGTCCAGTGCTTGTATCAGTTACTCCTGCATAATTTGTAATTGCATCACCTCCTCCAACTCTGAGTTTCTAATATAATTTTTTTCTATTTGAATATTCAGTTAGATCACAATGCTCTTTTCAAAACATAATAATAATATAATAGAGTGGAGGATTTGTGTACCATATATTCTTCATAATTTCGAATAGAGTACATAAACTTAAATTAAGGAAATGTTTTAGTGTTTTGGAGAACACGAGGGGAGAAATCCTGGAATCTCAAAGCTTTTTTGGATATGTGTTTCAACCTGTGCTATTTGTGATGTTCAGTCAGGTGCACCATACTGTCTTTTCAATTTACATTGAGTGCTATGATATGCCTGATATTAGGTTCTGATCCACCCCAGAAGGCCAGGGCAACTGAGGTTCTTGTCAATAGATCCCTTGGGGTGAATTAGAGTGAAATGACACTGAATGACTGATGCTTAGGTACATATACGACAGGTTTATTTTAGAAAAAATTTATTGCAGTTGAAAGGAGTAGTGTTTTGTAGTGTTTTGTCTATTTTCTGTAGAAAGGCAACCATTTATATGGTGGAAAAGCATTGCTTAAGAAAATATGTAAGGGAAAGGAGAAAGATAAAGAAAGGACAAGAGGTAGATACAGGAGAGGAAAGATCTAGTGGATCAGGTAATGAGACGTGGTTGTTGCCATTTAGATATCTTGGTCTGTCAGGGGTGGGGAGGCCCACAGAACACAAAGTTCAGCAGGTTAATAAATGTTCAAATTCAGGTGGGAATGCCAAGAAATTTCCCCCTGGGGGGAAGTTTTACACTATATGTTGTAACATGGTAGATCATGAACAGTTTACTGGTGGAAGGTCCTAGAAATGTGTCTGAGGGCACTTTGGGTGACTTGGATGCGTTATGATACATTCTAAGACATGACAGCTGCTTCTCATATAATTGAGCCAGTTATACCCTATCAGAAAGGTTGAATACCTTCAGGCCTATGTATGCACGTCCCCATACCTCCCCCAGAGGGAAGTTTCACACCTGAACCACTTGTGTAAGAGAGGACATTGTCATGATAAAAAGCATTATCCCACCTCTGCAGGATGTGTTTCTTTTCAGCCTTTCCTCCAGCCTGGCTCAAAATCCAGCTTGTTGCTAAACAAAGATTGGTTTGTCCTGGTCATTCTCAGGTGGTAGGAGTGCATCTCCTCTGTTCTATGTCGATCAGAAGTTTTGTCACCACTCACAAAAAGCTCTCCCTGCCTATTGGATTGGGTGATGTAAACCTGACCTTAGCAAAGCACCCTGCTTTTTCTGCAAACGGCCAATTGATTGTCATTAACCATTAATATTACAGTCTCTTACACAGGTGAATAAACAAATGAGTCCTGATTTCACCATGCTGCAAAACTGATGAGATCTGTAAGTAATTTGAGCCTCACCTACACTTAGTTTGTAAGGAGAAACACTGGACACTGAAGATTGCATGATGGAGTAGTGAAGGTAAACTTTGTGTCTTCATTGGCAGTGCAACAGTAGCAAGTGTTGAACAAAGTAGTTAATGCTGTAGAGTTGATAGGTGTGCTGTACATATTTAGGTGGATTTAATTTCATTTTGCTCTAGTCCATTTCCAGGGACTTATGTCTATTAGCAGGCAGAGAGCATTTAGGTGCACTCTTGAAGCACATCTTCTGGTTTAATTTCATCAGAAAGGAACTCAGGTTGTGATCTCTGAGCTCATGCTAATTTATATGTGCAATAACATGCGGTAAGTAGGATTATCAGGACAGCTGAGTGAAAACTGCAGCTCCGATTAAAATTAAAATGCTAATATAGGCAACAATATAACACTGAGCAAGAGTACGTACTGCTTTTAGAACTGTATTACATAGAGCACAGATTTAGCCTGAAGATCTTGGCAATTGGTGTTGATTACTCTTACTAGTGTTAAGCAGGCTGCACATATCCATGTCTCACTATCCCTCCCTAGGAGCCAGTGTGAGTACTCTATAATTAGATAGGATAGGAAAAAAGTCACAACACACATTTTGGGCATATTTTTACTCTTCAATTCCTAATTCTGAAATGATAGCTAATACAATATTTTTGCATTTATTTTACTCTGTCATTTCTTTTAGTCCAGTGACTGTTCCCTAATAAGTGTTTGTTTTAAAATGCAAACTTCTTTCAATGTTCTGGATTTTATTTTTTTCCATAAATTATTTTGCTACCTTCTCCTGTGACAACCTAAACAAAGGAAAATTCTTAATTACAAAATTTAAGTGTCCATTACATTGTCTTCTGCTGAGATGACTTTACACACATTTACCAATGAGTAGCACACTGAAAGAAGTGCTACTAAGCCCTTCTTCCTTATGAAAGGAGGGTTTTGTGAATTCTTTTGTTCCTAACTATAGGTGCTTCTAGCACTGAAAAGATTCTGTGATCTAATAGCTGTTTTTCACTTTCTGTGATCATGGACAGCTTGCATAATATAACAAAGGTGGAATATTGTTGCCTTCCCCAGGGTTGCTTAAAGTTACAGTCCTGATCTCTTGACCTTTAATTCCAGCAAGTTTGATTGCCCATGGAACCCTGGTGTGCATACTTGGAGCTAATATAGCATTTTGCTATTCAGTTTGTTGTAAGTGCTTTAACACTGACATAGTTTTAGAAGAGCATTAGTTTCTGGGGATCTCCTGCACATCATGGAGTTAAGGAATAAAGAGCAACTGACAGCACAAAATAACCCCTAGACTCACAGTATGCCATGGGCAACAAAATATTCTGTTATGCATATTACAAATGTTGATGTGTCACAGAACAATGGTGCAAATGTCAGAGGCTGCTTGTGTTATATTCCCCAGTAGGCACTGTGCAAAGATAAGACCCAAAGAAAGATCAGTAGACCTCAGAGAAAAGAGCTCAGAATAGACGTAAGGAGTAAATGATAAAAAATAAACAACTTTTTCTATGTTTTAACTTAGCAGATGAATGAAAGAACAGCAATAGTAATAACAAAATAAAGTTTATCTCACAATGACTTACTTGTTTTCTACTTTCTTTTTTTCCATGTAAAGTAAATTAAAAATCTTCCAGTTGAAGGTTCAACAATGTATGATATTCAGTCTAAAATATTTCTTTCTGACTTGTAGTGAAGAAGTAACAACAAGAGGTTGAAAGAAACACAGTTTAGATAAGCTCATAATAAGGTTGGTAGTATGTTGTCTTGTAGGTAGAGTTCATTACCATAGGGAAAACAAGGAGATGAATTCATATGTGCAAGGAACGACTTTTGAAGGATTGCAATGATTTTTGGACTCCTGAGCAAGAAAAGAAAAGTTTTGCTCCTAGTTCTGAATCTCTGATATCTTCACTTTGCTGAGAATCCAGAATGTAAAATGTTCTTAAAATGCCAAACCACATTTTTAAATATTTTTTAAAAACATGTCACTACTATTTTGAATCTAGAATTACTGCAGTTATTAGAGATTAAACAAATGAAACTGTTTTCAGTAATGAATCACTAGGCTATGTTTCACTGTCTGCCCACTTGAAGAACAGCTGATCCATCAAAAGATCAGCACAAACTGCTAGGACAAGCTAGTCTTCGTGAACAGCAGCACTGAACTCAGGGAAAATGTTTTTATATCAGACTACTGGTAACAATTAAATAAAAATCTAAGTTTAGTCTGTAGCAATGATTGTGAAACATTGCTATACTACAGTGTAGCAAAATGCAGTAGAACTACAAAGAGAAATACAATGGGTCATAAAAAAATAGTATAAATGAGTAGCAAAGGCTAAAATTTAAAAATGTTTTTAGAACAATTTGAACTGAAGAATGGTAACTGAAAACAACTGTAAGATTCACTTCAGACCAGTCTTAATTCAGGTTTTAAAGGACTTGTGCAGACAGACCCACAAAGACAATTTGATTCATGTTCAGCTGCCCTATTTGGCATCCCTGTATACAGTGGTCCTCCATGTACAAACCTTGAGAATCTCTCAAGTCTGCAAAAGAAGCATACAAGACAATATCAGTTTATCTAAATCATTCAGTTTGAAGGGCTAATTAGCCTAGAGGCAGACTGTGCTTCTGCAAACCAACTTTTATTTCACTGTATAGTAATTTGGCCACTATATTCATAGGTACTGTGATTTAAAGCTCTCAACTATTCACATGAAAACGAATGTTAATAGTAATTATTTTAGTGACTATTTACTAAGATCAAACAACGGAAATCTTTGTGACACTACACTACTTGTCTGCATCCTTCCTCTGTTCTTGGTGAATTTAGAGTCTATGAAGCATCTCATGCACTCTGATAAAGTAAGAAGGTTGCAATTTGTGTTTTATTACTTTCACAGGTCTTGTGTAGATTGTCCTTTTTTATGCTCTTTTATTTTTCTTTTCTATCCCTTTATTTTTATTTTTATTTTTGGTCTTTTTTTTTTTTATATATACTTTAGAATCAATAAATTAGGTGTTAATCCAAGCTTTTATGCAAAAGTTAAAGTTTTAATCCTCATGGAGGCAAAACTTGAAAACATTACTTGAGTGGAATTGCAACAACTCAAAGCCAGGTGCAAAGGACAAAGCACAGCTTTTATTATTATGTGTGAAAAAAATCTAATTGGGTTATCTCTCTTATTTATATCTCAATGAGGCAACATGTCAAATAATTATCTACAAACACACACATAGCACAGTGATTCATTTCTGCAGGTGTTCACTGAGTCCCTTGTGTTTCTCAAGCAGATCCACATTTGCAAAGTAAAGCTCAACAAGTTTCTGAATGTAAATTTAATCAAATTATTTAGTTTTGTCTTTCACGTCACACAAAATAAAAATTGGTTTGTGTTTGTTCTGGAGAAATACTGTTTCTAAGAAGCAAATAAAAAACCCATAATGAAAAACTCCACAAGTTGAGTTTGTGCTTTCACCAGTTTATTTTCTACTTATTCTGTACTTCCAATGGTCTGCAGAACAGAATGATTTGTCCTGCAATGATAAATCAGTCTACATCTATTACGGCTCGCATTGTATTATTCTTTTAATGTAGAACTAACACTTTAAATTTTATCCACAATCAAGCTGCCAGTACAGTGAGATGCAAACTGCACAAAGTGGAAGAAAAATCAAGCTTTGCTGTACAATTGGGAGTTCCCAACCGAATCCACATATCACATATATAAACCGGGACTCTTGCTCAGACTTCAAAATCTTGCAGTGCTATTAGTTTTCATAATGAAAACTGCCAAACAGTGTAAGCTATCCCTATTTTGTTTTCAGTGGAAATCTAATTACCCAGTGTTCTTGATTCTGAATTTCTAGCTTAGCCTCAAAATTCCATTAAAGTCCTGATGTTAGAAGAAATTTTTAGTTTGGTTGCAGTGGAAAATAGCCAAAATGCCAGCAGTATCTACATTCATAAATTTTATTCGTTGTAACCCAGAATTAAAGGATTTTCATCTTCTGCTGCATTATTCTCTTCTTAATTTCCAACTAATGAAAAAACGAAATTAAAAAAAAAAAAAACAAAACACAAACAAATTGTAGCAGTGTTGCTATAATTTTCCAGTAGCTCTTTATGACTCTTCCTAGTTCTGTCAGGAAGACAAACTGACCTGGGAGGGTCTGGCTGTCTCTGAAACAACCAGTTAAGTCACCCCTATTTGTTTAGTAAACACAATTTCAACTTCAGAATAGTTTTTGAGAACAAATGGTGGAACACAGTGTTTACTTTAGCAATAGACTTTCAGGTATTGATCTGAAGAAGAGTGATCTGTGGTACAACAAGCTTCTATCAAGAAATTTTTATTCCTATTGCAACATCTGAACATATCCAAATGCTCTTGTCATTGTACAGAGATTATACATCTGTCTAATAAAAAGTGGTGCCTTGGATTCAATCATCCAGTCATGAGACATTCTTAGATTTCTCAACAAAATTTTCACCTCAACCACTCTTAGTTCCTCATGTTTTCTTCCCTGGGCAGGAGGATGGGAACCAAAATTAGCTCATGTACATCCCAGTGGAAATTGTAGTATCCATTATTTTGTTTACACTTGTATAATTTTAGAGATCTTTAATTAAACTGTAGAGCAGTGGAAGTTATTTCTCATGCCAGAAGTGGAAAAAAGCTTATTAGATCTATTTCATTTGTCCTCCTGCCAGAATTACTTAAGTCCACTATAAAAATAAATATATCGAGGAATGGGAAATGTCCATAGGCCTGGGGAAAATTAATGCAATAGTATAAGGATCTCATTGTTCATAAGATTTTAATTTCAATATGTAAATCTCAAAATTTCTAATTATGAATGTTTATCTTTCACTCAACAATTCACCCTTTAGCTGATATATGTGCAGACCAAATAATGGAGATAGTGGGCATATCTTTTTGCTGTCATGATAGTACTTTAGTAAACTGTATACCCAAATATTTTTTCTCCCTTCAACTATTTTGATTTTTCTTTTCATTAATAACTCACCAGTGTCCAGATATTTCAAATATATCTATATCCTATAGATCTGTTAGGTATACTTAATCCATATTGAGATACTCTATTGCTGGTGCCTTTCAGATATATCTTTATCATATTAATCGATGACAATAAAATGTTTCTTTTAAAAAGATCCTCATTGAAACAGTAAATGTGCTGAAAACAAAACTTTTCTGTTTCAGTTTTGGCATGTATGTCTTATATTTCTTTTTGTTCTTCTATTATTTTAGATCATATCTTTTGAGTTTCAATTGAAGATCCATACTTGACCTGAGTTTTCAAACTCTGAGCTAAGTTGTATATTGTCTGACTGTAGTCCCCTGTTAATTTTACAGCAGGGAAAAGACGCTTATCATGTATCTTGCTGTAAATGAGTAGCACCAGGGTTCTTGAGAGAGGACAAAATAACTAGACACTTAACATATTTGCCCCCTCAGGACCCTCTGTAGGTGGTCAGCCATTCCAGATTACCTTTATTGTCTGGTTTTTCTTGCTCGTGTTACACTCTAGGGTACAATGTTTCAAGACATGCTCAGTCTTTGAGAATGTCTAATAGCAATCACAAAGGGTTATTAAATATAGACCTTCATGTCATAAGGGATCACTTTGGTAATTTAGTTTGCCTGACACATCTACAAATTGTCTCCTAGAAAGCTTATTAAATGCTCTTGAAAAAAGCATAACCTAATGTTGAAAAAGAGTATACCGCAAATTGCAATAACATCTCATAATGTGTTGATTTTTTGTCTTTTTTGTTGTTGATTTTTAAGTGTTTTTTTTGGGTTTTTTTTTTTAGTTTTTTTTTTTTTTTTTTTTTTTCCATTTCTTTTGGTCTTTCATATTGTCCTCCTTGCCTGGTTATTTGGCATTCTGTTCCCACCTTTGCTTCATGAAATCTTTAGCCAAGGCCATGTTTTTATTTAAATAAAAATCCCTTTCCATTTACTTTGACATTTTTGAAATTAGAATCCAGACTCTGAAATGAAGGTTCTGTCTCATGTCCTTTTTCTTGATTCTTAGCTTGTCCTCTATTTAGCTGCAGTCTAGAACATGCTTGGAATTGCTTCACAGAGAAATTAGGGTTAGTGGAGTTCTGGCAAAACCTGACCACAGCTAGATTTCCATTTCACAGCTCTGCCTTTCAGGTACAACTTCATACATCACTGATGTGATTTGTACATAGTGTACACAAGTGATATATAGACTCAATAAACAGCTTTGATACTCCAACATAAACCTTACTTGTACTTGACTAACAGGGCTAAAGTAGAGGATTTCTTTACGTTCAACTTCTTTCTGGACCTAGAGTTCTAAAGAAAGACTTGTGTAGTCTTTAGTTTCAGGGACTTTGTACACTACTTGTTTGCTCATGCACTTTCTAACAATGCTTTTCAAATTATTTTCTTTTATATAAAATCTGTAAGTTCAACCTAGGAAAAGGTAAAATAACTATCAGTTATCAGAACTATCAAGGAGCATGAAAAAAATGAAGTATCTATGTTCTTTTGATAGCTTACTCCATGAATAATAGATAGCAGATGTGAATTAATTTTGCCCATTCTATTGATTTGTGCAGCCTATTAGAAAAGCATGTAAATTAATTTAGATATCTAAAGCAATCTGAAGCACTTACTGTTGACAGTTTTTGTAAAGTATTCCTTTTTAATTTCCTCTTTATTTTTTCTATTAACTCTGAATTTCTCCTTTTACAACAAAAAATATTCACATAGATATTTTAGTTGCCTTAATGGACAAATAGTGTTTAGTTACTCACTTAGGACTTGAGGAGCACTGCATCCTACATGCTACCCTTCCTGAACTCATACTGTCCCTTTCCATACTGATTGCTTGTCAGTAATTAGGTATTTCCACCATATTAATATCAAATATTTTTGTCACACACAGAGGTCATAACTATTAATCTATAATTATGTTTTCTAAATCTTCTTTTTTTTGGTTCTCAGTTCTCTTTTAATTTCTTTTGTGAAGTGTAATGTCCTCTGAAATATAGGTTATAATTGATTCTGTAATGATTCAGGGCCATCAATAAGTAAAAGAAAACCACAGAAACCCCATGTAGAAGTTCTGGCCTTCTTACATTCTTTTACTTCATTAACTTACATGGAGATGATTTCTTCCTTAGTTTAGAGACTATTTAGGCTGTTCAGTTCTGAAGAAGAGATGATAAAAAGGGACATTTTTGGATGAAAAGTTTCATAGGAAAGAAAAATGCTTTAAATAAAGAGCTACCATCAGAAGAAAGCAAAAAAGCAGCAACAGAAAACAATCAAAACAGAAACCCCAAGCATAAAGCAAAAGAAGGTGAACCATGAAAATGTAACACAACAAATCTATTATTTTTGAGCATGCATTGATGAAAGCTGTGTATTTTAAGATATCTGTGAAATACTATAACTCTTACAGTTATTAAGATAGCAATGCTCTCTTATTAAGATATCTGTTTAAGATGTCTTACAGCTCCAAGAGCATGTGATAAGCTCCAGCAACTTACAGAAAGTTTCACAGGTAAGTGATGGGCAAGAAACAGAATGGTAAGACAAAAATAGTTCCACTAATTTTTTTCATTACATTGTGGTGGGTTTTATATGTTTGTATATTTTCATTTTTGTAATTAATTTCTTCACTTTAATGCCCTTTGATCATCATAATACACATATATACCACCTGGGATTCTTTCTGTTTATTTCACTGGGGCTTGGATTAATCGCATACTTCTAGGTAAGGTGAAATAACTACTTAGCTCCTGACAGAAAGAAAATTTGAAATTCCTCATATGTGCAAGAAATCCAAGTGAAGAATTCCTTCAAATATCTTCAAGTTTGTCTTTTTGTTTCCTAAATTATAATGTAGGCAAAGCAACATAACAGAAAATTTTTATACAGGCCTGTTTATGGACATGTTTCAGGCCCGGCTTTTCAGTAGCTATTTGGTGAATTAAGAATCCAAATCCAAGAGAAATTGAAGTCCAGATCCAACTGATCTATTGTGTCTTTCAGGCTTCATTTCAATGTCTTTTGCTTAAAATTCCTTGCCTACTTCTTTTATTCAGATTGAATTCTGCAGTCCTTACTCTGTGAAAATCTCCATTACTTCTAAACTGTCAAGACATCATGAAAAACATCTCAGTGATTCAGGAACAGAGAAATCTGAGCATCTAGTACTGTTGTCTCATCACCAAGGTCATTATAACAAAATCAAGGGGATAATAAAGAGAAAGAAATGTTAACCATTTTTCTCACAAAAAAAAAGAGACATATTTTTCAATATTTGAATTATAATTATGCATTTTATCCTAGTGTTTTGAGAATGTGGGATCAATGCAAAATGTATGGTGCGTTCCTAGACATTTCTGCACATTGCTTCTTGGCACTCACTTGGCATGACAAAAAGTGACAGGGCAAATAATAAAGCTCAAAAGTGAGACCCATAAAGCAGAGGACCCAACAGATTTGATAATATTCAAACTTCAACTTGAAGATCTCTCCTGTTTTTGTAAAAAAATTTTCCTCAGTACTTTTGATCTTCAAAGACTGCTAAAGGGAATCACAAGTCTTGCTTTGTCATGTTTGGTTTAAGTGTTACTTCTTCCACATATTCTTTACAGAATCACTCTTAAGTCTTTCAAGATAACCTGTCTCTCTTCAGGCAGATTTTTTTTCTCCTGCTGCCACTTTCATCTAAGATGATGCAATGTTCATCTTTTATTCAGCACCTGTATTTTCCCCCCTGCAGAAACAATCTATGACTTGTGCTTTTTAAATAATAATATAACATGAAATAAATTAATTCAAAAGAAAAGTAGATCTGAAAAGTAAACAGTCTGTGTTCAGGCCTGCCTTTCCTTTTCTGTCTTTTAGAGCAAGGCAATGCCCAACATGATCAAAATCTACAAAATCTACCCAGAGAGTCTTTCTTTATGAAGTCTGGTATCTTTATGTTTTGTTGTTTCCCTTCTTCATACTCTCATAATTACTTCCTATTAACCTGAAAAAATACCTTCAAAAATCAAACTGTGCAACACCATAAACTTCTCCTTATCTGACAGCATAGGAAATTCCATGAACATTGAAGATACATTGAAGGTAAGAATGTGGTAATGATGTACAGAACAGATTGGCTAAACAAAAGACTTTGTGCTAAGTTTTCATATCCACATTAGCTGCATTTCAAGGCTGGGGCTTGCTGGGCCTTTTTTAATCAAAGACTCATTGATGGCATTAGAGACACAAAGCTTCTTAAAAATAAAACAGCTATTACTCTTTGAGATCTCTCCGGAACACAAACTAGACACATTCAGCATATATGATGGATCATTATGACATGATCCAGGGAGATACTGGCAAATCTGACAGCACAACCATGTCATGAATTGCAAGGGGAAATTATCTGCATGCCAGATTCTGCTGCAGAGAGGTAAGGAAGCTCAGAAAGGTAGAGAAGCTCTGCAAGTATTGAGAAATGAGATCCAATAGAATGTAGATGCCAGAATTTATACTTTATTGCTATCATTTTCCAACATAAGAAAATAAAGGAGATTTTTTATGTGTTCCTCATCCCAGTTCACCATCACTACTCTCAGAATTTACTTCAAATGGCTAAAAGTCTTTCACCTTGCAAATCCATCTGAAATGCTAAAGAGGAAGATATCCCCTCTTGAAAAGAAAAAAAAAAAATAAAATGTTATGAACCGGGTGAGTGTGGGTGTGGTGTGTGTGCATTTCTCTGTGCATATACAGTGAATGGAATGCTCTTTACAATGAGAAATAGGTGAATGCTCTTAATAAATGATAATGTGAGATATGGTTTTTATAGATATATGGCAGTATAACCAGATAAATATAATGACAGACTGTGAGAAAGTGAAAAAAGTCAAGTAAAAAAATAGAGGGGCACAAAGGATTTTAGAAGAACATAAGAAAGTACACTCTCCACATACCCTTAGTATTTCCTGATGAGTAAAATGCAAAATGTACAATTGAACAAAAGCTTGAATCAATAGATTGAATGTAGATGGAAGTAAACCATCTTTCATGAGGTGAAAAGCCCTGTTTTAAAAAAGAGGCTTATTGCAGATGAACAGATCAAAGGTTAATATTGCTCTATAAATACCTGTGTCTGTTAGTCCCTTTTGAGTCCACTTTTGCTATACTGAGACTTATGCCTTGTACTGGCTACCTAGAACAGAGGCTGACAGAGTTAGAGAATAAAGTAGGTATTTATTAAAGGCCTTCAATAGGTACACCTTGGACAGTGCAAAGGCCTCGCAGAGGCTACCCCCAAGATGAACAATGGTCAGGAGTTTTTCAGACAGATATAAGTTTGGTCTATTTGCATATCAGACGTTCATTGTCCAATTATAGCTTCTGGTAATGAAGTCATATTCCCCTGGTTTGCTTTTTCTCCCAATTCACTTTAGTTTATACTTTTCAGGGCCTAAGGCTGTAAGTTTTCCTGGGTTCCCAGGCCTGGAAGGATTGTTTTATCTGACCAAAATGTGAAGAGGGCTTACTAACACTATATATGGAGTTCAGAGTTATACACTTACGCAGTACAGGGTCTGAAAAATATAAAAGCTAAAAACTTAAGGCATCAAGATGAATACTCTTGTGTTCTTTAAAAATGAAATATTAACAATTATTGAGGCATTAAGAAAGGAAACATTTAATGCTGGCAGAGAAGGCAAATATTGGAAACTTTGGTGCAATCTTTTCACACTGTAGGAAATATATACACATATAAGTCGCAAATAGTCATATAAGCTAATTCAAAATAAAGAAAAAAGAATGGTCTATAAAACAGACTAAAAGAGTAAGTAAGACTGAATGAGACATTGAGACAAAGAAGGAAATGAAAATGAGAGGGAAATAGGAAAGCTATACAATAGCAAACCTATACAACCCCTCTGCATAGGTGCCAGAAGTACTTGAACCAGCTTTACAGCAGACATGAAAGAATTGTATTGGCAAAAGGACTAGTACCTGAATTACATAAAATTTAAAAGGAAAGAAATAGAAGATCTTATCCTGGGGAAATAGTTTAATTTTTTTCAAGTACTGGAAAGTATTTTTTTTCTGTATAATCTTTTGAAAAAGAGGACTCAGTAGGCTATTCATTCGTCACTGTTTATTTTTTTTCTGTCATTATTTACTGTCTTTTTATAGGTTTCAGCTATGTTTTCATGCCTCATAACTTTAAGATGTTTTCTCTTCCCCAAACAGTGAACAAGACTAGAAGTTTTGGCCTTCATCTCTGAGGGAATCCCATTGGATGATCTGTGTCCAGACCACAATAGCTTTTTGGGACTGAATAGGTTTTCTAGAAGAGTTTCCCAGCAGTAGTAGTATTTTGTTACCTATGCATTTCCAAAGGTTTTGGTTTAAGGATTACTTTGTCCAAGCAACAAAAATTTATTCTTGATTTTTAAAAAATTTTACTATTTTCCAAAACAAAACCCCAGTGTTGTAGGCAGCACATTAAAATCACAGCTCTATAAAAATTAGGGGCAGTTTTTTTCACTGATTTCTGAGATACAAGGGCTGTGAATTTTGAGGTTACTGATTGAAAATAGGCATTATGTAAGTACTTAAGAATATGTGACTGAGGAAGATTAGATCTCATTGTCTAATAACACATTGGGTACTACTAATCTTTTTCCTCCCATATTTTTAAGATAATTCATAATGCACAGCTGAGTGAAACACAACATATATTTTGTCCCAGAGATGGATAGCTATTCTTACAAACATACATTCTTATTCATACACTGACATTGCAGTCAAAACCAATTTATACAGAAATGCAAACTACGTTGTCTATATGACACTGTTTGCTAGCAAAATTTCAGCTACACTGTCATAATAAAAATTACTGCTAAAATTTATATTGTATGAAAGCTCAGTACCTGGAAAACATTCATGATCAAGGCTTGTATAGAATGCTGAGAAGTTCAGTTCATCCAAATGCAACCCAGGCAGCACCCTCGCTGTTCCAAGGACATAGACATGAAGCATAACTAGATAAATGGACTTAGCTGGAAGGGTACTTCAATATTATTGGCATGCTAGTGAGCACAAAAACATTCTATTGCTCCTCAGAATTTTTATGTTCTCTATTTTCATTCCAGGTAGGAAAGTTGTCAGTGCTACTCCAGTAAAAGTTTCAGTATTTCATGCAAATTGAAAGTACTTAAAGTTTCAGAATAAAAATATAAAAAGAATCAACTCAACCCAAATAAAAAACCCCACAAGAATCCCCTAAAGAATAGTGATATAAAGTATATATATAGTCAAATACTTTCTCTAAATTGACTAAAGAAGTCCAGCACTGTATTCCAGCTGAGTTATTCAAACCAACAGGGTATACTGTTTGAGTAGGTGACTAACAGGCAAGTCTATTTCCACTCTATCTGCCAGAAACTTTCATTGGAGAACCAATCAATAATCTGCCTCTTAATTTTTCTCAGAAAAAGGTTTAAAATTGAGTGGAGCTGTCTGAGGTTATTATGAGAAAATTCAGTGGAAAAAATATAGCACCTATAAAAGTTTTCTAACAGACGTCAGGTGCATAAAAGGGTGCCCACTTACAAAAGCAACGAGAAAATAAGGAAGGAATTTTATTTTATTAAATATTGAATAATTTTACCTATTAGTTACATTGTATCTCTGGCTGTTTTATGAGTAATGTCTTAAATGTGTAATTTAACATATAAAAATACACACAAAATCCTCTAGTGTTTTTTAAGAAATGCTTTTAAATTTTTTACGAATTGACCATATATAATGATTTTTTTAAAAAGCAAGACCCCCCCCCCTCCAAATTAGAGTTTGAATCTATGTGATAGACAACACTAATTTATGTCATTGCACTGTTACTTTTTTATAATTAATTCATGTTTATAGTGAAAAAATGTTGTGGAGATCCCAGGCTGGACTTAGCACATTAGATTACTTTGTTGTGCTTGTGAGGATGGGTTTAGAATAACAATACACAGAATACGATAATAATGAAGGAATGCAAAGCTATATGGTACTAATATGTTACAAACTAGTTCTGAACAAAGTTCATTTACATTTTTATCCAGTGTGGTATACATTGTTGTACATGGCTATAGATATTTTTAATCTTTTAAAACTGTCCAGGTTTTAAGGGGCAATCCAGCTAGGCAGAGAAGAAATCAGTCATGGAAAGAAGCAAAGATGTAAGGAGATAAGGATGAAGAAACTTATACAATATTCAACAGGAAGGATCTACAAGAGATCAGTGTTTCCATCTCATTGCAAAAGTAATTGCTAACAAATGTTTCAGCACCCTGTCCCTTAAAAAATCATCCAGGAACAGAAATTCTGTGGCATTACTTGGCAATCATTTTCAAGGATTAAACATCTTCACAGGAAGAAGCAGTATTTCTAGTATCAGGCCAAATTGTTCCTTATCGATGAATGGTGCCTTTCAATACACTTTTCAGTGCCATTTCCAGTACCATTTTTCAAACATGCAGCAAGCCATTGATTATTTTTACTCCCCTCTTCCAGATTACCATAAATTGTGCATTTCCCAATTGCTCAATTTTTTTAACCTGTTGGACGAGCACACATGGATTTTGGAGTCTGAACCTGAACATTTGATGATGCTTTTGGGAACTCTAAGCTGAGTGAAATTCACCTTCCTATTTCTTACACAGGATACTTAATTTATACTTTCCATAAACAGTCAAGGAAACAAGTCCTCACAGTCCCACTCCAAATTCTATATACAAAATGGAGGGTCTTGTTTTATTCCTTTTATCAAATACTTTTAAATTATGCACATTTATAAAGCCAAATCACTTTAACCAAGATCAATTAAATAATTACCATCTCTATTACATACTGAAATTATGCCAGTTTTCATAAATTAGGAGAAACAAAGAAGATATTTTAGTTAGTTTCATTTAGTTTAGTTTAGTTTTGGCTGAATATTTTCCTTTATTTTTACTTATAATATAAATTTCTTATATGCAAATTTATACATTATTAAAATGCATAGCATATATAATAAATTATATATATATATATTTACATATAAAATATATATTTTAGTAAAATACACTTCCTAGTGTTTTGATTTCCCACTAGGAAATTTAAGCATTTTTAAAACAACTGATGCATGTATTATTGTCTGTTGCACTAAACTGAAACTTTTTGTGTTATATTACTTAAAGGAATCTGCTTATGATGTATATGACAAATGTAGGAAAAATTAGCAGCATTAAGTAAAATTATTTCTTATATTTTTTAAGAATTCTGAAGAAGGTAAGCCAGAAGCTGAAAATGCAAAGTAATACCATAATTAAAATAGATGTAGTACAGAAAAGTGGTCAAAACTGAACATCATTCCATTATTAGGTTTTCACCTGGCACAATGTGATTGCCTTTATGTGATTCCCAATAAAGGCCTGAGAGACTGCAGCCTCTTAGGCCATAGACTTTCTCTGCCCCAGCTGTCCCTTTACCAGGTAAGGAAGAAGATATTGTCCTCCCCATTAAGTTTAGATATTTTTACTATATTAACTCTTTCTATGACACCAAAGAACTCACAAAGAGCTATCACTCAAGATAATCTGAAATTTTTATTGATACAGTATGGCATAAAGTTCATATTAGTTTTGTTTTTTCAGGATAAACTACCAGCATCCTCATTTTGTTTTACAGAGAAGTAGCGTATTTGGCCTTCTGTCCTCTTCTGATTGTGGATCCTAGAGGGAAAATTGCAGCATGAAAAGAATGTATTTTCAGTATCTTCTGACCAAAACTGCCATAAATAGGAAGAATACTGAATAGGAGTTTATCTTCTTTACAGGTATCTTGAGGGAAAAACAATTGAAACTATGTCTTGTTGCAAATTTGCATAGTTGGAAAGTAAAATAATGCAGTCAACTTTTCCATTAAATAAATCTAGTAATTTTTTTATATGAACTTTATATGAAGTGTGTGGCTTCACTTAGAAGTTTCATTTTTCAAATACAAATGGCAGTCACTGCTGTTGTACTACAACGTGAGCAGTTGAAAAGGATGTCTCCTTTAACATTAGCCCTGCTAGAGCCAGAGAGAAAGAAGCTGGAAGACTCTTGGCACTTCACTGTCCTCTAATTTCAATATGCGCCCAGATACTGCAGGAAGGAAGATATTGCAACAATGTTTAGAGACTATTAATTTAATGAAAGGGATTTTTTTAAATCTATATCCACACCATAGAGTACACTTTTGTTCATTTTTAAATTGTTTTTTATTAAGTTAGCATTTCTTAAAAGGAGACAAATGTCAGTCACAGAAATTAAAGGTCTCTAACACTTTAGAAGACATATCACAATATCAATGTGAGCAACCTACCTTTATTCCATAATTTATTCCATCTCTGATCTATAAAATATTTCTAGAAATGTAGGGAACTTACAGTTTCTTGATAATTGGTTTCAATGCTCTATGTGCAAAGACTTGGCAGTTCTGAGGTTGTATTCTCTCAACAAGTTTTGGTGTCACTTTAGTTGAAATACAGGACAGAAAAGTACATTTTAGGTCTTTCAGTTCATGTTCTTGCTGTCAAAGCCACCATGTCCTACAACTGTCCCTAAATTTGTAACTCTTGAAGGGTTGGTTTTCTTATTTGTCTGTACTGGACTTAATTAATATCTACCCCAAATCTATACTTTACCAAACATAAGAGTATTCTCATTCTCATCCCACTGTTGCCTGCTGTATATCCGTTAATTCCTATGTCACCCTGGCTTATATATTTTTTCATCTTTTGTTTATATGAGGCAGTCAAAACATTTTACATACTTTTCTATACTAAGAAAATCAAGATTTTCAGTTCTTTCTTGTAAAACAATTTTTTTATTATCTTATACTTTATTCTGTTCAAGGTTTGAATAATCTTTCATGTAACTTCTGGGAAACTGTTATCAATGGCAAATCTTGTCAGGTACTTTTTTGTTAATGTAATGGCAATGTCCATCCAAATACCTACTGAAAGCAAAACCAGAACTTTGTCTTATTTTAAGAACGTGAAGAAAGCCAAAACTCCTTAGAGAGTCTGCAGGCTTGAAGAGATTGTCAAATGCTGTACACATTACCATTGGAAGAACAATGAATTTGGATCAAGATTCCTGAGTAGTTCAGCTGGATGATTTGTTGTCTGTATTCAAAGAAGTCTGTTTGCACTTCTTTCTTAATGACTTGGAATAGATCTTCTCTAACAGCAGCTAAAGCTTAATGGATTTCATAAATACTGTGGAGAAAAACAACGAAACAGCATAAAAGGTAACCAAAGGTAAGAAAAAAGTTGAACTTTTCTGACTTTAGCTTTAAGAAAATAAGACTATTCTGAGCATTTTTACCTTACCTTTTGATAGGGAGTCACTTGACAGAAAGAAAATGTTTTACAGCAAGGGTTGTCTACTAAACAACCTAATCAAAATATTATTAAACAATTACACTGCAGTAGGCTGTTTAATGAAGTGTTTTCAATGCAGTTTGTACATTAATAGCAACAGTGTTAAGCTGCTTTGTGCTCTGTGTATCAAACAGCCTGGGGTAATGTGAGCTGACTAAAAGTCAAATAAAATCTTAAAGCGCCTTTGACAGACAATATACTTGTGCCAGGCTAAATCTTGTCATGCATTATTATTGAGCAGGGAAATGACAAAAAGGAATGTCAAGAGTTTCTATGTAGCATATATCATAGTTAGATATGTGATAACGAGGGGCCTTCTGCATTCTTCCTCATAGCTGTCCCATGCTCTAATAGGGATTTGAATCTGAGAAGGAGTTTGAAGTTGCATAATTTGTAGCTGTGAGGAAAGAAAGTTTGGATTTCTGTTCAGATTCAGAAACTCCTGGGCTGTAACTAAGGGTGCTGCAGTGGCACATAATTTACAGGTAGTCACTGGATCCCACAGGATCAATTGACTTTAAAAAAAGAGAGGAATTCTCAAGAAAATCAGGAAAATATCTGTTTGAATCTGCTGACTAAAACTTACCTAAAGCTCTGAGATTTGTACTTGTTTTAGCAAGAAGCCAACAATAGGGTATCCAGTTCTTGAATGGAGAAATAAGCTGAGTATTTAATGATTTCATCTGCAAAGCAATAATCTAAATTTCATTAAGAAGAGCCAGTGTTACTAAATACCAAACAAAAAGGAAAATCATAAGAGTAGGAAAGCAGAACCAAATCTGGATTTCAATCTGGACTTCTAGAGATAGGTTGAATTACAACTAACATAAGTGGGGGGAAAAAAGGGTGGATAATGTGAACTTTTGCAACATTCCAATTATCTTTCATAGTTACCCCAGCTACACAACTGAGAATAATAGCTAATGAGGTATGGTGAATCATCCTTAAAGGTGATTAAAGTTACTGTCAGCTCCACCTCTCTGCCACCCTGAAACATCTGAGCTGAGGTCATACTTACTCTTCAAATAACTCTACTCCATGTGGTGGGGAAATAAACAAAGGTTTTCACTGGTTGACAGAGTAAGCACCTAAGGGCTACAACTACCTCTGCGGCTGGCACATTGCCTTCAAATTGAGCCTGTGTCAGTAAGGGTGCCTAGATGCAGACTGCGCCCTGGGTGTTTTACAATGGTTTTGCTCAGAGGCCTTGCCAAAGCAGAGAGCAGCTCTTGCCATCTGCTTCTCCTCACGTTTAAGGGGAGCCTGAGCTCCAATAATAATGTCTTTTAGTTCCAACCTGTTCTGTCCCTGCATCAGTGTTTCTGTACATGTGCTTTGCCAGGAATGTGTGTGGGCTTTTATAATTTTATCCCCCTGCCACAGCAAGACTGTAACTGTTGATGTTAAGATGAGGGTAACAAGCACTGTTCCTGTGGTAAAATATAATGTCATCTCACAGCAGTAAATCTTGCATACTACAGAACCCACTCTACTGTGGAGAGAGGAGCAAGTTGCATCACAGTTGTGGCAGGGTGAGAGTATAGGAAAAGTTGCTGAGCTCTAAATCACTTACACAGCTTACTTTATGAACACCCTACAGCAGCTTGTTCAGTTTCTTGTGACACCTAATCATTTTAAGTCTTCTACAAAAATATTTAGTGTGAATTTTGCTGAAATGTGGGGAGATTGGTGCTGAAGCACATTTTCTTAACATCTACAGAAGCCAGCAAATTTAGAACAACATTTTGTCTCTCTTTTCCAACTAAGCAACACAATGCACAGATTGCAGCAATTCTCTCTTCTAAACTTCTTCCTCCACTTCCAAAAATATCTTTTTCCACACACCATCAAAGTGTTTCCTAATAGCAGAGAGAGGGCCCTAGGGGGGTGGTTGCCATGAGATAATTGGATAACATACTCCTGAGATCTTGAGGTGTCGGAGGCACGGCTTAGCTGTGCTTTGCCTCACAACACCCCAGGGATGTGATATGGGCAACTGAAGTTTCTGTTTCCACTTATGCCTCATTGCCTTAAGCATGCCAGACCACTCTCATGCAAACCTTGATGGTACTTCTGTGTCTAATATAGTCTATGCTCATGGGTTCTGCAACACAACACTTTCAACAGCAGTAGCTATAGCATGACACAACAATATTAGATCTAGCCAAAAAAAAAGGGGGGGAAAAGCATCTCCAAAACCACATAATTTCATTAGCAGATGGGGATTTTTGAAAAACAAAGCATTTTATAGGCACATATTTTCCCTGAAGGAAATGACCAAACTATTTCTTTGCTCTTCTAATCATGCCTGTTGGAGGTCTTCTACTGGTATATAAATATTTAGATTTCCATGGGGCAACATGGAAATGACTACATGGTCATGAATTTGGGACACACTGGGTGAAAATCCCTGCTTCCTTTCTTGCCAGCTATCTCTTTTTCTGTGACTTGGAGAATCTGAAAGATGTCACCATACCTGAAACCACTGCTAAATCAGAATTAAATTTTAGGCCTGAACATAGTTTTGGACACATTAACTAAAGGGAAAATCACCATTGGTTTGGCTATTTGCCAGCTCTATAAACATCTCTTATCAAGAAAAATACAAAGTCTCAGCACAAATCACAGGATTTTCTTGTGACAATGTTTTCTCATCAAAGGTTTTGCTGCTATAAACGATTAGAAATGTAATGAAAACAGCACCTAAGTCACATTTGATAACAACAATGAAGTCTGCAATAGAAGAATATAAAATTTTGCATGAGGGAACAAACCCCCCCCCAAAAATCTGGATCCACAGAGCCCTATACTTTAATATAAAAATATTGAAGAAGAAGAAATAGGAAATTCAGATTTTCCTTTGTTTTGTTTTGGGGTTTTTTTGGTTTGTTTGCTTTTTTCCTGGAAGACACTAAGTCAAGTCAAATATTAAGAAAAAAACCAATCCTCTGTTTCTATCACTCCAGGTCTTCCAACCTGTAGGGTATAAGCAGTCAAATATGTGCTTCCAGTAAGGTGGCTGAAATACCGTTTTCAGAAAAAGAAAAAGACAGAAGAATCTGCAAAGACATTATAAAAATATTCAGCTGATATTTCCCCAGAAATTTCATGTAATAATCTGTAATGGGATAGTCCCTTGCTGATGGTATGTTTCATTGAATTTTCTTTTCTTGTTTTTCCTTTTCATTTACAGCTGATCTGCTAGGTGGGGTTTTTTTTTTTTTTTTTTTTTTTTTTTTGTTTGTTTTCTTCACTGAAATCATGATTATAGGCTAAGTACTAACTTTCAGAGAGCCAGTGGCAATGTCTTTAAATTACTAGAAATACAAGCACAAGGCTCTTTTAAAAGCCTGAAATCTGAAACCACTCAAACTAATTGATTTTTCATACTCAAGTACTGGTATTACTGAAGGCAGATGGTCCCCAGTATGGCACAGTTTCTCCTATTAGCTTTCTTAGCATTTCACAACATAAAAAGAGTTTTTCTTCTTTTGTTGATTGTGTTGATGTCTTAGCATGCACTCTTAGGAGAACAGGTGATTTCATGAATTGATGTGGTTAGAAGGCAGAATTTGTTTCTTCAACATTGACTGCCTTGCTGTCACCAGTTAATTAAAATATAAAGGAAGATCTATCACAAAGCATTCTTTGTGATAGACTTTGAAGATAGATATAGATAGATAGATAGATAGACAGATAGATTTTGAAGCACTCTTAAAAAAACAACTTTAAGTAAAAGGGTGAGTAGATAATATGTTGCATAATGTCAGGATGAAGGGGAACTTTTTTCCCCTTAAGCGCTAAGCTTTTGCTGATTTGTATTGTGTTTGTTTTTCCTCTTCAGACAGAAATAAAGCTCAGCATGTCTTTCTATCCAATTAAAAGAATTAACTCACTCCAGTAATGAGAGAAGTGTGAATTATAGCACATACACCTATTCATAGAATTTTGAAATATTTATTTGTGGAAACATTTACACACTGGAGATGTTGGGGCATGTAGAATGTAATCACATTTATCTACCTAATTCCTACCTACTCACATTTCCTACACACCTATGGCATACATTCTGCCACTTAACACCCCTCTAGCTACCGATGGGGCTGTACTTTTATATCACTTAAAGACTCTACATGGGTAAACTGTGCATTTAGCCACCTGACATTATTTGTTTTGATGATTGCCACTTAAAAAGAAATTGTATTATGAGGTTTGGATGTTGCTTTTTAGCTGTTGTCACATTTCATTGTTTATCAGCTGTAAATGAATAATCTAAAATTGGATATTTTTTTCAAAGAGGGTTTTGAAGACCACATAATATATAAGCAAGAACTCGAGTTAAAATTAATTCTACAGATACAAGTATCATATAATGCAATTAACACATTTAATCCATCTAAGATGCTATATTGATGTTATAAAAGTAGTGTCTTCACTTGAACTGTTTGTGTTACATTTTCTTCTGGTAAATAAATAGTCAAGATGAGGTACTTGACCTGTTTTATCAAATACACCAAGAAATGAGACTACCGTGGCATGATTCAATACTTGGTCAATTGCAGAAGTAGTCTTCCTTTTCTACAGACATGAAGCAACAAATCTCTAAATAATTTTTTCATGCCTGTTTGAATGACACTCAACATTCAAATTCCAGGTGGAATGATTAAAAAGAAATATTTCCCAATTCAGAAGAAAGATTTTTCTACAGACTAGAATGACATAACTGGAAGTACCAGAACTAGAATGTCAACACATCACGTCATTTCTGCTCTGTAATTCATAAGGGAGCTAAAATACTCTCAGACCCCAAGAAAACTCAAACCTAAATACCTGGAAGGGTTAAGTCCACCTCCATGTCTAACCTCAGAGCAGACAGTTATAACCAGAGCATTCTGAAAAAGTCACACAAACTCTCACAACTTGCTTCTTGAATTTTACCTCCTTTGCTAAGTTCTGACTCAAAAATGCATCTGTATACTACAGCACGTTTAAGCAGATATTGGAATTATACTGTCTTAGTTGTTTTTCTAAAAATTTAGAAATCTAGGTTCATTATACTACTATGCTTTAATACATGGCAGAATCTAAAATCTCCCTCAGAAGCCAACTTCAAGTTTGGCTGCACTGGAGTTACACAAATGGCACTTTAAATTTACAAAAGGGTCAAGTAGATGTGGTACTGAGGATACTTCCATTCTTCCTGAAAAATCAACACACCACCAGCCTTGTGTCTTTCACCTTTTTTATTTTTTCACATATTAATTTTGTAAGCTTCAAAATGTATTTATAGACTTCCAAGAGCCATTACTCTTACAGGATTTCAATTTCCATGTTGACAATGTAGAAGATATGTTTGCTTTTATGTTCGTCCTCTGCTTTATATGGAAAATCATGTGTTTATTTGGTTTATCTGTTGTCCCTTTAAAAATGCAAGACTTGACTGCAAGATTTTTGATTTCTCTCCATACTTATCACTGAAATAGATGACAGTTCTTCACACTCACCAGTTGTATGGTAGTGTCCTGGTTTAGGGCAAATTTGGAACGAAACAAACCCACTACAGGTAACACTTGAAATAATTCTGTCTCATTTAATATGACCAGTTATGAAACCATTCTAGTGTTTTCTATTTAGTTTCTGCCATTGTCTGTTTTTTTACATCTCTTTGTGCTCAGTAAATGGAACAAAGAGTCCTGGCAGTGTCATTCATATCAAAGCATAAAATATTTCTTGTCTTTGAAGTCCAACTTTTAGATGTTTTAATTAACTTTCAGTTTTCTATTTTTTTAGGGTTTCTGTAGTTTTATCAGCTAATTCTATTACATTAGCTTTCTTTTTCTTCATATCTTATGCCACTGATATTGCTTGGATTGCTTTCAATCTTTGTTCTCCAGTATGTTTTAATTTATGACATTATTTTCTTCATATCTTAATATTAAAATTTTCAATTATTTTATTCACACAGTTAATTATTTTTAAAACTTCCTGGGTATAATTTCCTAAATAGGCATTTTTAAGCGTCTTTTCTGATGTTCAGGAATTACAAGTTTCTAATAATACTGTGCTGGTTTTATTATAGACTTTTTTGGCCCGACTAACCCTGAGGAATACTACTTGGATTTATTATAGACTTGGGAGAGGGAGAAATTATGTTCAGCCATCAGCAAAATGAACAGGACACAAAGCAGAAGCTGCAAAATCTGGTTTAAAATGAAGTTGCAGAATCAGACTTTTTTATTCTTCAAAATATAACTTAATGGCTAATGTTCATTCCTCAAGTTCATCTTCAGAAACTAAAAGTGTGTATAAATTCTCCTTAGGAGAAAATTGTATCGAGACACATATCTAGATTTAAGCACACAATTTCGAAGCTAGTCACACAAGGCATGAGAACAGGAAAACTTCTAAACAATCTTCTCTTGCATGCACATTTCAGGCAATTGATAATATATACCCTGGTTTGCTTTTCTTTTGGTGCTACACATGAGCAAACAAAAGAGGAAGGAGATCCACTGAGGATAGTTTTCAAGCTCTGGCTTCTTGAAATTCTTTGGTAAGATCCTTGTCAGTGTGATGAGATAAACTTTTTCTCACTCACTTGACTCCTATGTGTTTGAAAAAAAAATATTTTACCTTTTTTTCTTACATGCTGGCAAGTTTTCTATTGTTACTCTCTTCTCTTGAGAAGGATTTAGGTTTCTTCTGATGTTGTCCTTGCATGACACACACAGTTTGTCTTTTCTAAAGCCAGGCTTTTTCTGCTTCTTCAGTTTAGGGACTGAGAAGCTATCATACTAACAATCCTGTTGAAAAATCACTCATGGTCATTGCAAATCATGTTATCATTGTTGTTTATTTATGTAATGATAAAAATAAAACTGTTAAAGAAAAGGATTTCTGGAGCTGACTGTTGGCATCATGCAAATTTTTAGTGTACAACATCTTTTGCATTCCTAATAGTGTCTTGGAGATTTTTATCACTCAGTACTATGAGAGTTGCAAAAGTCCTGAAATAGAAGAGCAGAAGTAATAACCTGTGGAGAAACTGAAGTATGGAGTCATGAAGTGACTTCTTGAAAGTCAGTGATGAAACTGAAAAATGAACAAAAAATTTCTTATCCTTAATCTGAGAATTGAGTTTTTTGCACTAATGTGCTTGATTTCACAATTAGACCTTGAGAGCCATAGTTAACAGCATTATTTCACACACAGAATAGTTATGTCTCTTTCTGGGTGCCTTATGTAAAAATTTTCAGAACCATACTGTTTTGCCCGTATCTACATAAATAAACCAATGCTAAACAGACTTTCAATCAATTTTAGGGCAGTCCTGCCTTGTTTTCTTTCTTGCCTCCTGGAACAATAAGTGGTGATTTAAGGGGTTTCAAGCTAAGTAGCATTCTCAAATAGTTTTCAAGCTCTGTTTAGGGACAGTCCAGACAGCTCACAGAATCTCTACATTTGCATATTTGATAACATCCAGGATTAAACATTAAGAGGTAGCCAGACTTTGCTATTTGGTCCAAGGTTATGAAATAGATCTCATTAAGTATATTAGTATAAATTTAGTTCTTGTGCACCAATCATTTTATATGTGTTTCAAAGTAAAAAAGCCATATTATTATGCACAGGCAAGAGTCACCATGCAATCAAAATATAATAAAGCATTTTGAAACCCACTGAGGACTTAAGGTTTGGGTTTATCAAAAATAAAATTAAACAAAATAATGAAAAAACAGACAATATAGGAGATTTTTTTTTTCATAAGTGTCAAATAATGTAACAAGGGGCAACAGACACAACAGCTTGGAAGGTTCCAGATGAACATTAGAGAATTTCTTGGGGGTTGTGGGGGAGAAGATTCAGTACTGCATAACATTGTCCACATAGGTTGGAGAATCTCTAATTTTGGAGTTTTACTCAGGTAAACACAGCTGACCTGACCTACTGTTAATGTCTCCCTCTTTATTCTACCAGATATCCATCCATCTAGTTCATAGCAAATCAAGAAAATCTTGCCCCAAAATATGAAGAACAACACTGGGGGTAATTTGGGAATGATTTCATTTGTTGAATGCTTGCACTTCTATTTATGTGTATCCTGTTTAAAATTATCTTTCATGGTGGAAACATGCAGGGATATAATTTGGATTCCTCATGGCCATGAAAGCCACTATGAGAATTATTCTGCTAATAATGAAATCCTGGAAGGGTGATCAACTTCACCAGACTGCTTCTGTTTCAGCCATCCACTAGTGATTACCTCTTCAAATTTTTTCCATTCTATTATTTTTTTTTTTCTTAACTAGGTTCTTTTAATAGGGTCTTAAAAGTTCACATTAAAGAATGAACTTGTAAATGTCAGGAAACGTATAAACTTTAGGGGGTTGGTTTTTTGGTTTTTTTGGTTTTTTTTTTTTTTTTTTCTATTTTAAAATGTTACCAAGAAACTATATAGGTATAGACATACTCAAGAATAGTCTCTTAAAGGCAGCAATAAGTGTTTCTCATTCAGTACAGGAATGAAAAACATTCATTCCTTCTCTCTGTGATTCTCGTATTGCTGTGGGTGAAAGAAGTAAACCAGGCTCTTTTGCACTACATTTATCAAAACAGTGGTTATCCTCACACTAACATACTTGTATAATCATCTGAATTACAGCATGATGCATAGCTGTTTCCTGTGAATGCGTTTTGTAGACATCTACATTTGATTGAAAAAGTCTTGTTAGTAACTCACTGTTAAATATGGATCTGAAGTGTCTACCTGCCTCATCCTGCTTATGTGTGGATATGGCACTTGGTCAGCATGGTGTTGCTAGGTTGAGAGTTGGACTTCATGATTCTAAAGGTCATTCCGAACCTAAACAATTCTGTGATTTTATGATAAATCTCATTGCCACGAAGTTTAAATAGCCCGGAATTTACAGGTATCCATTTTATGCTCTTCAGCCAACTACAGAGAATACAGATGCTACTTTTTGTCCTTAAGACAGAAATTTCACAAAATACAGCACTAGAAAGAAACAGGCCTTTGAGTAACGTAAAACCTGTCCCTATACAGGTCAAATACTAGTGAGGACTGTCAAGTATTTTTTCCACAGTTACCGTTATAACTACAGGTGAAGCAGTACTAACATCAGTGAGAAATTTCATAAACTAAAAGCCATAAAAGCCATATAGCACATTCCTGGAAGTATTTAAGTGATAGATTCTAAACAAGGCCCTTGTGGAGACTTACTTAAAATTTAGGTAATATTGTGTAAAAATACCATTCTCAAATTATGCTGGTTAGTTGCTAACTATCTTTAGAAATAGAGGACCCTCTAAGAATGTCAAATGTTATTTTTTTCACATAAAAAATATAGATTATGCAGACATGCAGCCCACTATTTTTCATCTGTTTTCCTCATTAATTTTTGTTCAAGTGACTAAAGGACTGATGTCGTGACAAGCCTTCATAGGGTACAAAAATGCAGCTTAACAAAACTGGAGCTGCAGAGTCTCAGAACCCCTTTGTGCATTCAGCTCATCAGCAAATAAGGTACAATGTCCAGTAAAGACACATAACACCAGCCAAAACTAGTGTTGTCTTTTTATTCACTGCAAAGATAGTTTATGTAGATGGAAGCTAAAAATTCTAGGAAAGTTATCAAAAAGTGTTGAAAAAGATAGAAGAATTGTGGTGAGAAGAGGCTGCAGGAAATCAAGTTCTCACTGAAGTTTAATTCAGTTAAGAAGTCAAACAAGCACCAATCTCTGTGGAAATTAGGCTTTCTGATGCGTTGAAGTCAAATATTCCCATGTGGTTAATCTTCTGCAGGAGATAGGTCACCAGTTCTATGAAAACCTTATATTTAAACCCTGTCCACTTTCCATATGGTAGGAAGTCTTGCAGTTACTTTCCCACAGAAGGACTCAATCTTGAGGATGTCAGCTATGCTCATTTAATAGAGCATGCTTCTATTAGAATTTGAATACAGTTTCTTTTAAAGAAACCAAAAAGAGACAACTTGAATAACTATATTAAAAAGCTCCATACTTAGAGCACATCAAATCTATTAAAAACTCAAAGCTTATTCTTTCCTCTGCAAACATATATTTTTTCATTGGAGTATTTCTTGGTCTGTAAAAGGAAGAGGGTGCAACATTTAACTGACTTTTTTGAAGTATCTCAGTTTTGGTTTAAAAGACTGGTGACATTGTATAGGAAGAAATTGAAGGAGTGTATATTATATTTTCTTCTATCAAAATGTTTTTCTTACTTAGCCACTTTTGGTGTAATGCACATACATAAATAATTTTTTAAAAAACCCAGAACAAGTGGTGATTTTCTATGACATAGGATGAGGAAAATATTATTAATCTACAGAGGTTTCAAGGATAAAAATGTGTTATTAAAATATTTGTTATGATCTATGCTCACTTTTTTAAAAATGCAAATATTAGTGTGTCAATTATATAAAGCACTGACCATTGAAAAAGCCATCTCTGGAAAATATTATGTGACTAGTTTCAGATTCCTTTCAGTCTTTCATCCTTTGCATGGCTGTGTTATGTTAGCCATGTCACAGCCAGTCCATAGAGGTCCAAAGGTTTATCCCCTTGTATTTATTTGCATGGGCGAACACCTTGAAAAAGCCAAAAGTGTAAAAGTACAGTTTTTCTGAGAATAGTTGGATACTTTGATGGCTTTGACTTTGTATGACTTGAAAAAGCCTTAATTTGTTTCCTGTAGTTTGGTGTGTCAAACAGAAATGAGATTATTCTATCAAATACATGGGTCAATGTCATGTTATGAATTATTAGATATTAATTTAACATCATTCGACTATACAGAAACTATGAAAATGCCCGATACATTTTTATTGACATAAATATGCTATTTATAATGAAAATTTTAAAGGTGACAATTAAAGGAGGGAGATTTAAAAATTGTCACACTCATAATAAATTTTGTAGACTCTAAGAGTCATTTATCTATGCAAAACCTCTTCATTCTATCTCTATTCAATTATGTAGGTCATTCCATTAATTCTAGATGTACTCTGCATTGTACAATGTATTGTTAAAGAATAGCTTTTAAATGTCTAATCTGTATTCATTTACTATGCAACTGACTCACTAAAGTTAATTAATTAACTGCATTTAATCGGAAGCATTGCGAATGTGGTCTCATAAGGTCAAAATCAGGTTGTAATTTAAAAAAATATTCTAATAGTCCATTAGATGCATTAATATAAAAAAAAAGAGTTTTCTAAGTTCTTAAGTATTTCCTTCTTTTCTTCTGCCCCAGTATATTGGTAGTAGTTATTGGCAGGGCTACATTTGATTTGATTTTGATTCAAAAAAATTAATGTTCATCTGTCATCACACTCTCCTGCTGAGCTGTTTTCTTTCATACTTTTGCTGGTATATTTTCCATCACTTTTAAAATTGTTTTGCTTAGTGCAATTGTAAGGTCTTGAATAATTAAAAAAGAGAGATTAATAAATAAATAGCATAGGATACAATTTAGCTGAGTTGGAGATTCCATCAGCTGTGAGTCAACATTTACAGTTATCAAAAAATATTCATGGCTGTTTGAAATAAACCAGCAATTGAATCTTTTCCTCCAGGATATCTTAGTGGGAAAAGAAGTATAAAAATCGCTTCCTGAGAGCATGCAGTTTTGGCTGAAAAATAAAGATCCTGCATTATACCGTGTTCTAAGAGAAAGAGGTAGTGTGTATTCATATTTTATAATTATAGCCAGACATGTAGATCTTCAGCTTTTTGAGCTGTGATCCAATAATATAAAAGTGATACTTTTTTTATTCATAAGCTTAATATTTTTCAGCAGCAGCTACCTTGTTGGTTAAAAATGTTTCTGTTAACAAAATATGTTGCATGCATTGCACAGGCCTATTCTAGCAAGTAAAATAGACAGCTTAATGTCTCGTCTTAATCCTTAAACAAAGATTTCTTTTTTGCTCAACAAGTAATACATTTGTCCATGTTCAGCGGGTGACAAGCCAACGTCAATTTCCACAAAGGATATTTATGAACCCCATGAATGATATTTAAAGAGCCTTTAATTTCTATCTATTTAGACTACCATAAAATATATCATAAAAAGTGATCTCTGAGGGATCCAGGATTAAAAGCATGTAAATGCTATTTTGTTTTGCCCATGTGGATAGATAAGCATTTCCTTCAATTTTATTTATAAAATTGACTGTGGGTTGAGTGAATTGCAATTCATTCACCCCATGGACATTCAGTCTTCTGGGACAAAGAATGTGTCTTTCATTATTTTTCACATCCTAGGTAATATAGCCATTTTTGGTGTAGGTCCCCAATACCACTAGAAGTCATGATCATTTACATACAAGGCAAGGAGGATACCTTACACCAACTTGCCATAACAGAAAAAGCAAAGTTATAACTCTGAGAACCTTTCAAATAAATATAAATCATATTCTTCTGCCTTGCAAGAATATTAATGCCTTGACATTTTGATGTGAGCTTAGATTTCAGGTTTTAAGGCCAGGAGACTTAAAAATCTGATGCTTTTATCAAAACTGACTTCCTGCACAGTATTGGATATAAAGTTCCACCAAGCAATGCTGGTACCAGGTTCATTAAATTGTCACTGAAATAGAACAACAATGTCTCCAGGTGATAGAGTACATGTCAACTGATTCCAAATTGTTACAACACCAAATTGCATATGATGATTTTTTGACATTTTCATTCATTTCCATTTTTTATTTTCCTAACTTCTTTATTCATATATTGAATTCTGTTAATACATTTTCCAGATCAAAAAATTCTCTATCTCCTCACTGTGCAGCCTCAGCCTATGAGGTCTATGCAGCCTCCCCTTGAATTTTGTGTGCACTTTTGGGCAACACAGTGCAAGAAAGATATTAGAGAGCATCCAAAGTAGGGTAGCAAAGATGGTGAAGGGACTTGAGAGGAAACTGTATGAGGAGCTGCTGAAGGCACTTGGTCTGTTCAGCCTGGAGAAGAGGAAACTGAGGGGAGACCTCATGTAGTCTGCAATTTCCTCATGAAGGGAAGAGGAGGGGCAGGCACCGATCTCTTCTCTGTGGCGACCAGTGACAGGACTCAAGGGAATGTCCTGAAGTTGTGCCAGGGGAGGTTTAGGCTGGGTATTAGGAAAATGTACTTCACCCAAAGGGTGGTTGGGCACTGGAACAGGCTGCCCAGGGAAGTGGTCACAGCACCAAACCTGACAGAATTCAAGAAGTGTTTGGACGATATTCCCAGGTACACAGTGTGATTCCTGGTCCTGTGCAGGGCCAGGAGTTGGACTCAGTGATTTTTGTGGTTTCCTTCCAACTCAGCAGATTCTTTGATTCTGTGAAATATATTGTGTAAAGATAACTCTTCTGGATCAGTCATCTCATACTCTGATGTAAGTAGATGGAGCTTCTCTAAGTTTCTCACAACAAAATGTGTCTCCCAAGGACATTGATCACTCTCAGAGCATTCATATAACATCTCTGGAGAAAAAGAACAGTTTTCCTGTGATGGTGTAATTTATGCTAAATTATGACACTGCCACACTGAGTAGAGGTGATCAAAAACATTCTGAATTTGTTGAGAAAAAAAGTAATTTGGTTGTCTGATAACAATTTACCTATTATAGCATGCCAAAAATTTTAAGCAAAATTATAATCATCCTTATTAGGCATTAGTTTGACAGCACAGAATGGTACACCCTATTTTTAGCTGTGTGTTAGGAAAGAAGCTATCAGCTAGCCACAGTGTCATTTCTGCCTGAGGAAAAATGAAACCACAGCTCCCACTTATCAGAAGTTATGAGGTACACAGTCTGAGCATGTAAGAGATGTTCTATGTTTTCTCTGCTCACACTGTTCTACAGTTTATGAATATTTAAACATTCATTGCTGTAGTGTGGAAATACAGATAAACTCCTTTTCATTTCCGTGTCCTTGGAGGTTTCAATCATTGGTACTCTGTTTCAGAAATAATTTAATTTCAATAACAAAGATTTAAGGAAGCTTGTTTTAAAAAAACTTGAAGTTAAAAACTTGTTTGAGATGTGGGAGTCCTATTTTCTTATCTGCTTTCTGGTTGATTTAGAGTTAGCTTTTTTGTGTAATGCAGTCTAGGAACAGCATTTACTATTTTCATGGCCACCTTACATTGAGGGATTTACCTTGAGCTTTTCATCTTCCAATATCCCTAACACCATTTTAAACTTGATGTCTTCTCAAACTATACTATCATTCATTCTGTTAAAATGACCTCATAGCACTCATTGCTTCTAGACATTTCATTTCTTTAAGGGATACATAGGCTGATCACAATTAGCAACTGTTTATGCTACTTTGCTAGTCTTAACGATGCCTGGAATTTATTTTTTTTTGATATGGAAACAAAAAGGTATACTTTTTTACTGGTATTGGATAAAATACTTTACATTCCCTAGGTTAGGAAGTAAAATTGCAAATATCCATCCCATTAATTTAATATTGTAATAATTCATCACAGAAATTTAGTTTGAGCCTTCTTTAGAATAATATTTTTGACAACTCAAAGTGTTTAATGTATTAAATACACAATTTTAATAATTACTGTTAGGAGTTGCCAAATCTGGAATAGAGGTGAGCCTGTCACAGTTCCACATTTACAGGTGTAGCCAACAATTAGGTTTAATATGCATTCCCCATAGGCACATGCAATCCATAGGCACCTGATGAGTGTCATGCCCCACCTCTGGGGCTGACACCCTCCTGGGATGCCCAGGGAAGAGCCAGGTTAAAGACACATTTCTCCATATTTTTGGGGTTGCACTTTGTGCAGCTGTGCCTCTGCGCATCTGTGCGTACCTGGATTTTATCTTAAAATCATACACTGTCCTGCTAGACTGGGACTGCTTTGTCCACACTGTGGGTGGGATTCACCACGAAATTCAGTTTGCACAAAGATCAGTAGCACCTGCAGTACTTCTAGATCAAAAAAAGTGACATACAACTTATTTGACTCGGGTATAACCAAATAGTAGGGATGTGGCATGAGCATATTAAAGTGGATAGCTGACAAGAAGGGTCCAGAAGTAAAACAGGCAGCCAGTTAAAGGGTATACTTTCCCTAACCCATATACACTATTTCAGTGAATAAAAAAGGTTTATTTGACAATCTCAGGCTTTAGTTAGTATTCTGAAAAAAATGGAATATAATCCTAGGTAGCATGTCCTTTGAATGCACAAGTATAACTAATGCCTAAGTTTTCTTAATATTTCCCAACAAAGTCACTTACTTGACTTTTTTTACTGTTATTAAAAAAGAGTCAGGTCCTATTGACTCAACCCATTGCCTATTCAAGAAAGAAGATGCAAGCAGTTTTCACTGTTTACCATGTTAAAATGAAAAAAAACATATAATTGGTTATCAATGAGAAATAAATCAAGCCTAATTAAAAATATGAACATAAAATGCTCTTATGCACATTTTTAAATGCATTTTTCAAAAGTTTATGTTTTCCGAGTAAAAAGACTTTCAGAATGTAAACAAGGCCAAGAAGGAGCATTTTCTATTGAATCTGTCAAAATTTAAAATTCTTGTCAAATTAGTCAGCATGACACACAGTTAGACTTCATTTATTACCACCTGCTTGATCAGCTGTAGATGCTACCATATTGAATGAACTAATTTAATGAATTCAGTATCTGTATCATGAAAAATATAGACTACTCAGAAAATAAAGTCCATATACTCTCTCTATATTTAATCCAAAGATTGAGTACACAGGGCAGAGGAGTGTGGAGTCAAAGTTTTAATACATACAAGATGATTGCCAGGCTGCACTCAGTTATGTGTTTTAATTTGAATACTTTAGCTGATTTTAACTTACATAATTTTCTGTTTTCCATTTTTTTGGTTCTATTTCACGTACAAACATGCTGAAATATCAACATTTAATGAAGAGTTTCCCATCAGAAGTGTGCTTTTGAAATAAATTTCCACTTTCCATACATTGGTTCACTTTATGGAGTGCATAAAATGGATTCATTTTTCAGGGAACTAAATTAAAGGCCCTGGTCAAGTCTCCAGGTTCAGACTGGGCTCCCACTAGGTCAGCTAATACCCTTTCCTTTTCATGTTAGTGCATAGTTCTTGTAAATTTAGAAGGAAACTCGATCACCAGTACAGCCAAGATCTCAAACCATGAACTAGAACTACCCACAAAATGAATTGATTCAGCCTCATTATGGATAATCTGAACACAGGGCAAAATAAAAATAGCCTACAGATTTGCATATGAAGGATAAAGGTGTCAGGGCAGCAAATGTGCCATTTTTTTTCCAGGTTGCAAGGGAACAGAAATTTCTGTGTAAGTCCTGTGGTTGAGGACAGGCTGCAACTGCACAGTAGTTCAGCAGTGAACAAGCTCTTCCTCCACACACAGACACCAAATAAACTTATTTGCCATGCGTTAGAATAAGACTAAAGCATATGCAAACATGTGAACAGATTCTGCACATGGCTAAAAGTCAAGCATGCAGTCAAAACACACCTAGCTCTTTGGCTGAACTGGTTTTGACCATGCACTTAGGCTTTGGTACCAAGCTCCACAATTGTGTGATACAGGCTACAATCCAAGCCATTAATTTAACATTCCTTCATGCCATAAGACCTCTTTTGAGGAAAAAAAGCAATGCAATAATAAAGAAAAAACTTTTTTCATTCTTTGTAATTATGATCAACAAAAAGATGTCATAAAGCATAATGAACCACTATAACTTACCTTCACAGAAGCATTTCTCTAACTGCAATTATTTCAACATGTTTTCATTATAGAATGACATTTTGAAATACTTTCTTGCATCCAACCATATATATGTCTGCCCTTATTCCCTGACAATATTTTTTATGGCATGCAGTCTACTCAGTTAATTTTATTCTCTCTCTTTAACCATGCTGAGGCAATGAAGATTACAGTGCAGAACAATCACTTTTTAAATTCAGTTTTAAAAAGGAATATATTTTAATTTTAAATTTCATTTTTAAATACATTGGTAGTTAGGAAAAATAAGCAATTCTTCTTTGGCCTCTTTGATTCAGTGTTCTGAACTGTGTAAGATATTCCCTATGTTGTGAGTTTTACTTCAGACTATGTCTAGCTTAGTCCCATTAACTATATTAAGTTTTCATGATGGTTACAAAGAGATGTCATTATTATCATTTAACTCTATGAACTCTCAATATTTTTAATGAGGAGCTAGTTCCTGTTTTGAATTTCCATGAAGCTGTGTCATATTTCCATATAAATAAAAGAAAAATTTTGCTAGGACATGTATGTGTGAAGCATCATCATATAGTTAATAATTATCTTTAATGAAAATAAAACTGTAGGAAATTGACACGTCTCATTTGAATTATATTATGATAGCTTGAATTTTTTGTTTCTTTCCATTGTTACTGCACTAATATTTCATTCTTTCTAGACAAAATAAAAATTTCAAAAAGCAAACTATTTTGATGATAATTATTTAGACAGTTTGGCAACTCTGGCAAACTGAAGTTTTAATTTGGTATTTCTTGTCAGCCTTTTCTTTTTTACTTGGTTAACTGCTATATGGTATTCCAACCATATTCTCTTTTTCTATTAATTTAAGATATCTTAATTAAAGATATAAAAGACAGTATAGCCTCCAACAGGATACAAGCTGATTATATTTTTAAAGGTACAAAATCTAAGAATTGTATCTGGCTCTCAGTGGCCACCGGATGGAGCTTGGCCGGCTCGCTGTCCCGCTTGTGGCCGCAGGGCAGACACGCGTGGCTGCTCCTGAGTCTCTGCTGAGACTGTTGCGGGTGGCGGTGATTGCTGCGGCGTGGGTAGCACAGCAGAGGCACAGGGCATGAGGAAACTGAGGGAAAGGAATAAGGGAAGGACACTTGTCTGAATCTCCAAAGATTTAATACCAAAGGGGGGCACAGCAAGTGACAAATCTGAACCTGAAGGGGCTACTTTTATAGGGATAGGGGAAACACGGGGAGGACACAACCTTTGACCAATAGGAGGGCATCAGGGAAGGGGTGCAGGGTAAGAGCTCCCCAATAGAATCCAACATGGGGAGGGAGAAAACCTTACAACCCAATTCTGCTTCGAGGAAGGGATGAAAGACAGGGAACACTCCAGAACCAAAGGAGTGTGCTATCTTTGACAGACAGGGGTGAGACAAGGGAACAAGGGAGGTATACAGGTGGATTGACATGTGGATTGACATACATTTTGGCGGGGAAAACTGAGGTGAACAACTCAGGACTGAATCATTAGGGATGCCAAATGGGGTACATAGAATGAACCATTACAAACTTATAACAAGGAATATCAAAATTTACTACAGAAGAACAAACTGTAAAATAACAGACTACCACAAAGAATATTTGTCACATAGTCATGAAGAACCCCAATGTAATAATTTATATGCATTTATAAAGAAAATCATATATATTTATAAAGAAATGTTTAATGGTAGAAATTCAAATTAGACAAGAATCATTTGCCAAAAAGTGAGAGGCCATGGTGTTTGATCCTGTTAATATTCTCTGCAGTTCTGAATCCTTACAGTTAATGGGATGTACTGAAATAAGTAAATTATTATGCTGTCTTTGTATTCAGAGTCTATCTTAATTTTGATTAATCTATAGCACAGACAAGCATTTTCACACACACGCAGACACAGAATGCCAATCTTGTCAAATATTAAGCTTTTATTTATTTGTTTGTTTATCTTTCCACAGTTTGAAGTGTTAAATATGACTTCTCATAGTCTCAATTTTTTCCTAAAGAATGTCTTTTGCTAACTTGATTTCTTTCATTCCTACTCAGTGGTGTCTCTGGTGATAAGTTGACAGAAGGCCTGCCTTCCCATAAGCTCAGAATTTCTGAACTTACCCACTGCCAACACATATTTCTGTTTTCAGGACAAAGTGGTTTTGCATTAATGGACAGACTTGATGCTATGTTTGTAATTAGTCTTTTTGTTTTATTACAATGAAGCTGAATCATTGCTCTTGAGAAAGGAAAAAACCCTCTATCTTTTTCAATGACTGAATGAGCTTATTTCACTAGGATTTTTTTTTTAATTTTTCTAAAATCTGGTTAGTCAGCTTTCAAGTTTTTAACGCACACTTTTTTGAATGTAAGAATAATAATGATGGTCTCTTCTTCAATACTCAGTGCTTCCCACGTTACCTATCCAGAAATAAACACAACATAATTTATATCTTATCATTAATCTGTCTTCAATTAAATTTTTTGAATTATGTTAGCTCTGACAGCACATTAAAAAGAAGAAATCTAGTACTCTGCACAGATCATCCACCAGGTGGTATGATTCTAGGATTTTAACACATTTTATGCTGTTGTTTTTTTCTGTTATATTTATATTACCTTTCCACTGGGAAGAGCAAAATGAGCTATGCTTGGAGAGAATGGAACAGCCTGATGGAGGGCCGAGGAAAAGGCTACATTTTGTAATTAATATATAATCACACTATTTGCGTGTTATTTAGCTAATAAAAGGCTAAATTTGTAATTTGCATTACTTTTAGGTAGCAGCAACTGGAAGAAGAGTTTTGGACCTAAAGGGTATGCATTGGAGTACTCACACAGTAAATGGAAATGAAACAGATGTACCTCTGTTTTCATAAAGTTTCACTTTAAGACTTGCCAAACCGTAATGTAAGTTTGTATAAAGTCATAGTGCATATTTTTGAGGTAGACAGAAATGGAATTTCAATACTTTGGTTTGGTGGAGGGATGAAAATAATTTTTCTAGTTGAATGTATGATCTATTATGATTCAGTTGTTTGTTTTTTCCAGCATAGAAAAGGAGGATTTTTACATGCATTACATTTCAAAACAGTACAAAGTGGCTCTTCATTCTCAATGCAGACTTGAGTATGTGTTCCCAACACAGAGATGGTGACAGGGAACCCTGTAGAAAAAGATTAATGACACTAGAATTTACCAGCTTGGTGCTTACACTGCACTTTCAGTGTGCATGGGTAAAAAGTTTGTTTTCCTTTTTAGATTGCTTACCACTGCTTGATTTACTGGCAGAAGAGTGAAGTTTTTAAATAACTGTGGCATGGCTACCACCCTTCTCAGCAAGCAACTGAACTTGCTTTAGATTACTTGTTCAGTAATAATGTTCAGGAAATAATGTAATACTTCTTTCTACCAGGATTTTCCTCATGAAACATGAACTTAGAGGATATTGCATTTGCAACTCACTTCTGATTTCAGATATCTTTGAGATCTATTGTCCATGAGGGCAAAAATTTATGAGCAATCATAGAATCTGTGAAAGAATCCCTAAAATATCATATAGGTAGTAGCAATTCCTTTCAATTATACAAAGTATGTAAATGTCAAAACTATTAATATTGGTTTTCAGTGAGTTTAACAGTTTTACAAAGGCATCACAAATTCCTAAGTGTCTATGGTGCAACGTGATATTGAATGAAAATCTGATTACTGGTTATTCTCTTGAAAACTCAATTATTTAATTCATTTGCAACTGAGAAAGTGTACACAACTTGTGTAAAAAAAGGCAAACTGCTTTCCTCATATGATTTTATTAGAGGTGTAACTCCATTGATATTAAAGGGGTCATTTAAAAAAAGATTTTAGTCCATTCTGTTCCAATTGGTGGAAAGATTAATGGGGATAAAATCAGCAGAAACTGAGAAGTTTTATTAATATCCTAACAAAGGTTATAATGGTGTGGAAATTATAGAATAAAATTCAGTTGCTACTTACTGGATGGAATGTAGTTGGCAACCTTGAAACCTATTCCATGGTGGTTCCTCACACCCACAGTCTGCAGCCACAGCACCTGCTAAGGGGGATGGAGCAGAGGGAGGAGTGGAGACACCGCAGCCGGGCTCTGTGCAAGTCCTTGCAGGGAGGGAACTCAATGGAACTTTGCAGATGAGAAACTGCATAACACCTGTCAGGCAGGGGAGAGGGGAATACGTCCTGCTGCTGAGCCAACAGCTGTGATAAAAACGCTCTCTTCAGACTAACTTTGTTCATTACAGCCTAATTGTAATGCTGACCCACAAATCTATCCCAAAGTTACCTGACTACCATGCAAGAGTTCATTTTTTTTGGACTGTATTCTTAAAAGTGAAGCAAGAGAATTTTGCACCAGTCAGTAACAAATGATGCTGATGAGAGTCATTTAAGTTCCAACTAATAAAGAAATTGTATGAAATTTAAGAATGGGGGAAAAGTTAGAGAAAACTCCACTATAACTACTGGGATCATGCTGAGCCTGTCCTGTAGGGACACCTGTTGGGTAAGAACCACACTCAATCCATACAGAATGCATTATCTGGGGGTTAGAGCTTGTCTGTATTTTTCTTTGAATGTTTCTGCAGTACAATGCTTGAACTTTCACCTCTCACAATTTTATATTAATAAAGAGTGTAATCATGCAAACTGTTAGTGTGAGTCCTTCGTGGGAGCTGGCAGTCACTGGCAGCAGGGAATATGCTCAAATAAAGACGAAGACCCACTGAGAGGTCTCCCTCATGCTTTTGCTATGTCCCTGAATAAGTCAGTCAAATCAACTCCCAATCTAGCTGGACTGTTCAGGGAAGGGTCTTCCTAACAGGATGCTTACAGACTAGACATGCACAAGGGGCTCAGCTTTCTTGGGCCATTGACAAATTAAATGCCAAGAATAAAGGAAATCTCCCTTTTTCAAGTGACACAATTGTAGTTCTTTACAAAACATTACAGGTCCTGGTTGCCCTTCATCTTAGAAACTCCAGTTCCTCTTAGTCTTTTATATGCACTTACAGTGGATTTTGTGAGGGAACCATCATTCTATCTGGATAATCTGAGCAACTTAACAAAATACTGCAAGCTTGTTACTGGTAAAAAGGTTCAAAAACTGACATGAATTGAGACATTTTAACAGTCAGAGGTCTGTCTGAGACATGTTTCATAACATAAATTCATCTTCCCAATTAGTCAGAAATTTTAGTTACTCAATATCAACTCCTCTTTTTAAGTGTGCTTAAAGACATTGTCAAGTTTGAATTGCTCTACATATAGAAAAAAAATCTATGGACAAAGGTGGGTAATCACTTGGGGGAGGAGGAGAGCTCATGGCTTCTGATTCCACTAATGAATCACCCAGAAAAGGGAAGACAGGGCACTTAGGTTGAGGTTACCCAATGTTTGACTTTGATATCATGCATAACACCAAAAATGAGAATCTTATTTTTTTAAACAGTTTTTCTTAGAGTTTTCACAGCAGGTGAGCAAAGATAATATGAAAAACCAGCAAATGCCCCAGGCATGAAAAAAGAAAAGTTAAAAAAAAGTGCCATCAACCTCCAGAGGACAGGTTAGAAGAGGGTAATTTTAGAATGACCCTGCAGATACTAAGGTCAGCTAAACAGAATGATAATTGTGGTTTGCATACAGTAAAGAAGCATATAAAGAACGTAGCCTGGCTTTCCTTAAAGATCTGCACTTTATTTACAAAGGTGTATTCTAGTTCTAGGAGATGTGAGTGGTGGAGTTAAATGAAGGTGTACTCTATATAAATGAAAGTATACCAGACAAATTAGTGCAAAAAATATTTAATGTTTCAAAGGTCATAAGGGTATTCTGAAATGACACCACATTTCACTATGAGAAAGTGCTGCATTCTCACATAATTTCCATTTTGGCTTTTAGTCTTGGCAAGTGAATATCTCACTACTGACAAAGGCATTATTTTTATGCTTTAGTATAATTTTCATGTGAAAAATAAAACATCTTACACAAATATTTTGATAAGAGCGCTATGTCTTCACTACATCTGTCTGTATCAGGTGGTCATTAGATCATCTAAAAACTTATCATCTGAATAATCATGGCATGCAAAACCATGTCATTGCAATGGCATGATTGATTCTTCAAGTGTTCCTCCTCCTCGGTAGGAATAATTTTAACTTCCTCCCTAAACGGCTTTCTCCAGCTCTTGGCCCAAACTGAGAAGTCTACGGCCAAGGTTGGCAAGCTACTCAACTTCCTTTAGGATGAACACATATCCCCTTAGGGTCAAAATGGGGCAAAAAAGGCTCAGGTCAGTTTCAAGTGTATTTAATTTGTACAGTTACCTTCGAAAGTATCTCTGCTGGGTTATCGCGCATCAGTGATGTGTAGTTTTTTCTTGCTCCTAGTTGTGTGCAGACACATAATTTAATATGAATGTCCAGGTGTAGCTTCAGAAACTCTTTACCTTCTGACTCCTGAAAGCTGATGTCCTATGACTTATTTAACATCTGTCTTGAAGGAGGCTCTCTACTCACCACATTTTTAAACTGGATCAATCAGGAACTTTTGTATTGTTTTGTTTTCCCTCTGCTGTGTTTACCCCTCCACATTTATGAAGAGCAACCAGAGTACACCATGCTCTTCACTTTGCTAAGTTCTTTAAATTAGATTCTCAAAATTGACCTAGCAGTTTTCCCTCCCCTTTTATATTTTGTATTCCTTTTTTTTCCCATGTGAATTTATGCAAATAATGCATTTGCATTCTCTGGGAATGTCTGAGCCAATAAGGAGCTCCCTAGTTTGCACTGCTAAGAAAAGATTCTGCCTTGCAAAGAGACTTGCAAAAAGACTTTTGCCTTGAAGAGAGGAGGATGACTGAATCATTCTGGATGACTCCTCTACACCTCACTATTAAAATAATTGTGAGAAACACAACATCGTAGTCTAGTTAAAGCTGTGTGAGTCCTTCTTGTGCTCATTTAAAAAGCTGATAGTTTGGTGATTTCCTGCAGGAAAGGATTTCTGGTTTCACAACCTGATCTGCTAAAGGGGCAGAAGTACTAACATTAAGTTACAACTTCATATCAGCATTTTTTACATTGTTGGATAGTGAATATTCAGGATTTTTGCATAGCATTCTGAGGGATGCATAGTCTATACTGTCTGTACTGTCAACAGGTACATGCAACATATTATTTAAATGAGCATCTAGCAGTAAATTTTATGAGTGACATCCATCTCACCCAGTTTAAATATCTGGAATGTACTTCAATTTTAGGTTTGTGGTATAAAGGTCCTTTTAAAAGTTTCCTCAATTTTCAGGAAGACCATTCAAGTTCTGTCTTGTTGAAAGCCTTCCCAGAAAGATTGGTGACTTGTTCAGCCTCAGCACCTTAATGGTGGAATACATGTAACCTCCAAATAATAATAATGCCTTATTTTTTGGATCAACTCCCTTTGAGAGAAGCCCATTCATCTATTTTAAAATAATGTTGAATCATTATTTTTAGTCAAGTGTGTGATCTATTGATCCAGTAGTCCATCTGATACTCCTACATTTACATGAGTCTCCTAGGTATACCTTTGATATAAAGCCATTCAGTCCATACTTCAAAAGTTCAGATTGGAAAAAACAAGCCTGTACAAGTATTCTGCACTAAATTAACTCAGCAGACATCAAATAAGCTAGCAAAAAGCATGGATTATCATTCAGATAAGGTCTTAAGACACATCCTAATATGCTCATCTCCATCCTTGGCTGCTACAAAAATTAGTGATGAGCAAACAAATGACACTGCTAAAGGTAAGCTGCATGTGGGAAGCAGCTACCTCTGCAGTTATACTTTCAGAGGGCGCAATTGTCAGTCTGCAGCAGGCAGCAAGTGTGTGGGATGGTGATGAGGAGCTGTCAGTAGGCTGTGGTCACCTCTAAACCTAGATCAGAACCAGCTGGAACAACACATCCAACTCTACTAATATTACTGTATTATATTTAGGAACTTTTGAATATTTATCACAGAAGCTATGTCTTCCACATAAATTAGAAAATACTGCAATTACATTTCTTCATTCCACTAATTTCATTAACTATTAATTATGGTTCAAGGGTAGCCATGGACTGAGTCAGATAAGGCATCATAAGTTCAGTGCTGCTTTACATGTACAAGAACAAAATGTTCCTCGTTATACCAGTAGGTTCTCTGAAATGACTTTTCCTGAACTGCAAAAAAGCCAAGTGCAGGGTAAATCAATGAGATATGAAGAAACATTCAAAACAAAAAAATGATAGCGCATTTCTTGCTTAATTAAAAATTACAAACCAGATTTATTTCCACTTCTTAAATGTTATTTTTCAAACCAGATTTTTTTTTCTTTTTCTTTTTTTGATAAGCTCTTGGAAGGTCAAGGAAGGTGGGGATCTAGTTTAAATTAATAAATATAAAGGAAAAATCTTCCACCTACCCTTATGAAATAAAAATCATAAAAACTTTCTGTGTATAATGGAACAGGGAACACTACAATGGAACAAGGAGTGGGGGTGAAATTAGCACCAAAACTGTTGTGCAACAATAAATGTTAGTCCTGCGTTTTTAAACTGAATTCAGCAAAAAACTTTCCCTCTGCACCACAATCCATTAGTATTATGCTTGTTCCAAAAGGCTCTGCATCCAAGAAAAATGGACAAATATTTATGTGAGAAAATATTTTTTAAAAAATAAATTTATTAATAGAACAAAGGAATTTTTAGTTTGGGTCAGTATCTGTCTCTGGGGGAAAGCTACATGGGAAATTCTAGAAGTAAATCAACAACAAATTTCATGTACTTAATTCTGTATCCCAAAGGACCAATTCTGAAGAAAAATGGAGAGATGTTTGTGCCACCATATTTCTTATGAAACGGGTTTCCAGTGAAGGGGGAAATAAATTCATTGCTGCTTGGGTTTTGAGGCAATGAGTGGATATAATTTTTTTTTTAAACAATACAATTGTAATTTCAAATATAATCTTCCAGAAGTTCTTATCTTACCTCCGAATAAATTTACCTTGACATATATTTAGTAATGCACCTGATTTCACTTGTTGTATAGTCTAATATAGCTACTAGTTAAAGGCTAAAGATAAACCTTTTTTGTTTCACATCTCCAGAATGTTCATTATTGAGAAATAAATCTCTAAAAATACAAATATGTCTTTCCCTACCTTTGCTCCCATTTTTATAGTGAATCTATCCACTGAAAAGACTAATTTTTCCAAAATTCCATAAATTTAAACCAAGCATTCTGCTTACAGAAAATATTTCTTTTAAATGTGTGTGTTTCAAACTCCTTGTTCACAGGGTTAAGATCATTTTTATCACGCTGCTACTGATTTACTATGAGATTCTGGACAAATTCTTTTACCCTCTGTGCCTCCAATTCCCATATTAAAAAGATGAGGACATTATTCATTGGGCTTTTTAGATTCCTTTGGAATCTTCCATAGATGCTCAGTATTATGATTAATTATTGCAATCTATATTTATATATATATAAACACAGACCATATTGTAATGGCAAAGCTGTCTCTGGGATTTGTACAGTATTCAGATATGAGAAAATGAGAAGAACTATCTCAAATGTTAATCTAATGGTATTTGAAATTTGAGACAAACCAGAATGAATATATTTTTTTCTTTACATGACTGCAACTTTTTAAAAGACAATCCCACAAACCAAAAATTAGTCTGGTTAGTTTTATCTTTTGATTAATATGCCCACATTTTTCAAACTACAGCTCAACTAAATTTTAATAGTTAATATTAACTAACTATAGACTACTAGGAAAGTGCATACCTTCTCTCTGAATGTATACCTCACTAAAGATGGTGGGGTTATGATTTTAACTTTGAAAAAATAATTCTAATTTCCTTATTTACTAGAATGTATTTAAAATAAAATATGAGTTTACAATTTTAGAACTGTGTATCAGATTTAATGGCAATAAAGTATAAATGACATATTAATTGCTAGTTTAAGTTTATAACCTTGCCTTTTAGAATCTCCAAAATTGGATCTCTTCATACAGAGTAGTACTGAGAGTTAAAGTACTCAACAGCAAGAATAAAACCCCCAGTATGGTAATCCTAGTATTTATTTAAATGAGAACCTGGAATGCTATTGACATGTTTTTTTCTGTACCTGCTTAAAAAGTTTTGCCTTTGCAACATTCATTACCAATGACCAGAAAATGAAGGATTTTATAAACCTTTGTACTACAAGTAAAAAATGAAACAAAAACATAAATGCAATTCAGCCATGGGAAAGAAATATGTGCGTTCTTTATCATTTATGTTTTATTATCATAGGAAATTATTCAAGTTGCTGGAAAAGAATTGTAATAGTCTGCAACCTTGTATCATTCAGTGATGCAGGGGACATAACATTCCCACCAGTTCTATAACACAAGTCACTTATGTTTGGCTTGGACTGGAAGCACAGTCCTTGTTTTCAATAGACCCCTTACCATTAATGGTGACTTAGAAGGAAAACCTTTTGTCCTGGGTTGATCCTAAAGTGTCAGCTTAATTGTTTGCCAAGTAGCAAAGTAACAATTGTTCCCAGTCATTAGGGAGATTCATGTTAAACTGGTTTCCCACTCCCAAAATTTTGGAGCAAAAAAAATTGTAAAATAAGCAATGTCTCATAAGATTAACAGCTTCAGGAAAGTATGCTTTATATAAAACTGATGTTTCATAAGACAAGATAAACATTGGGCCATATGTTTCAGTAGCACTTAATGCTAAAATTGCTTCAAAATCTTGTACACAAGATAAAATTACCTTTGCTATTAAAGGAGAACCATAAGACTTTGCTAAACCTAAAAGAAATGCTGCAAAGCAAAAATGCATATTTTTAATGAAAGTATGAAAAAGATCTAAGTAAGGTCAACAGTTATATAAGGTTATTGGAAAAATTATGCAATTGATAGAGAGAAAATAATTATTGCCCAATGCAGTCCAAAATTTAATATCATCAGTCCTTTGTTATGTATCACAGCATAAAACTGTGTGTGTGTGTGTGTGTGTCTTTGGTTTCTATCTCATATTACAGAATTTACATTGCAGTTTGAGTTTTTTTCTCTTAGAATGAATTTCTCAGTATTAGCTATTAATAAGGAGTATTGAATATCATATAACAATAAAATATCAAATTAATAGTAAACAGCATTAATGTAATCAATAATCAAATACATAATAATTGAATGATTGGTTAACTGTAATTCCTAGCTTAAATTATGGTTTGCTAAATTTCATATACTTTTTTAGAAAGGCTGTTCAGTAATGTGGATGAGGTTCATTCTTGCCGTATCTCACACAAACTCCTCATTTCATCAGAACTAGCTGAAAGTCAAGGTAAAGGACTGAATTTTAATGAAGATACCATCAGCCACTTTCATGTAAACATTCACTATCAGGAGCTTCATTTTTACGTTTTTCATAGAATTTGACATTAGATATATTGACTTTTAATACCCTGTATATAATGGAGTTTAGAGAACCTAGAAGATGATTCAATATGCTAACCAGTATGTGTTCAGTTTAGATAATGATGTTTACTGGCCTGTGAAACACCCCAGAGCACCTGAATTGTCTTTATAAATCTGACAGACATTACATAGGATCCACAAGTGACCCCCATACATTTCCAGAAGGGAAGGCAGAGGACAGGAGTACAACCTAAACTTTTTAAATAGTAAAAATATGTGTGTATTTCTGTTCTCTAAATGTTTTTGACTCTGAAGATTTGATTTCAGCTGAGAGTTTAGACTCATAATATAAATTCACCAAATTTTAGAAGCCCAAAATGATGTCTCATGCCATACTCTGTGTCTGAATGTCTCTCTTTGAGGCCTATGATAGAGGAAGTAAATAATGTCAACAGGTTTGGATGTAGTGGAAGTTTGGGTTTGAAATTCCATTATCTAAAGAGCTGAATGATAGGGCTGAACTTTCAGAAAATTGTCTTTGGGTGCTTGAAAATAGAAATTTAAAACACAGGTTCGAGGTTTTCATGAGCTTTGAGAAGATACACACAAATGCTGAGGGGAAAAAATGTTTTTGCTATTTCATTATAATTTTGAACCAGGAAGGGAAAAGAGTAGTGGCCAATTCAGTTGTGAACTAGAGCTGAAGAGTTGAGAGTCTTCCAGTTGAAGAACTAGAAATTTTTAGACTCATTGTTAAACCTCTGACAATTTTATATTTTACAAAACAGAATAGAAAACAATTCTACTAGAGCAGCCAACTAAGTGTTAAATGAAGAAAAGACTTGAATTGTTTCCTTCTTGTATAGAAATGCAGCTAAAACCTCTGACCCAAGGAAATTGAAAACTAATTAAACACTGAGCATATCTGAAAACCCAAAAATGTATCGTCAGCCTTTCCTTTTAAAATTAAAAAGTAAAATGTTCAAGTTAGTAAATGTGCTATCAGGCTTGGATTGTAAAATATGAAATAATATGAAACAAATAACACATATGAAAACTATAAATAGTAATTTTCCAAAATCAAAGTACAATTAGAGGCCTGATTGATAGCTACTGAAATAAAACAATGAAAATATAAATAAACATTTTATTACAATTGGTGAGGCAGAAAAATAATGGAAGAATAATTTTATGAACTTCATCCAACATGTCCTGTATTTAAGATATGATTTACTTCTTTCCAAAGATTTTCAATCTTTCATTGAATACTAGGTCTTCTCCAATAATCCAAGTAGGTGAGAAACTTGGTAAGGTCATGTACCTTAAAGTACAGACAAGTATAAAAAACCCCAAACAAAACAAACAAAACACAAAAATACCCCCCCACACAACAACAACCACATCAAAACCCCAATCCAGAAGAAGCAGCTTCCTCTGACCTGCTGTAATAGCCAGCTGTATTTCATGATAGGCTGTTTTTGATGACAATGCACGCAGTGGAGTTTTGCATTTATCAGTCCAATGGATAAATAATTGCTTTTTTCCCAGGAAGTCGGAGTGTGTCTTGCACATGTGAAGAGGCACAATTGTGTTGCTTTAACATTTCCTCAGTTGTATTTTATTTCTCTATTGAGGCACCTTTGAGCTGCAATGTTTTCATTCTACCAGAGGAGTTTACTTCAAGTTCCAGGTGGAGTTTTTATTGTTCTTCTGTCAATATAGTAACAGGGAAAATAAAATTAAACTCATGTTCCAAAATTGTGGTTTCCTTAGACCACTAGCAGTAATATTGAGAACATGGAGGAGCTACAAGGATGTTCTGGGACAGTACATTTGTTTGACAGTTGCAAGAATGTATGTCACGTTTCTCAGCAGCAGAAAAGGTCTCTGGCAGCAAGCTTTATGCTAAATATTTTTCTTTAATAGCACAATATTCACCAAGTATTGCTTTTTGGAGAGGTATTTTTAAACTTATTATTTCTTTATCTCACACCAACTATCAAAGTTAAAATTGTGCAAGAATGAAAATTTTTTCCCTGTTTTTCTTCTAAAATATTATTTTTAAAAAATAATTCTTTAGTCCTGATAAACTGCAGTTTAGCTAGAGAAAAAAATGCATTGACAGCTGAACAAATACCTGCAAAACCTCTCTGGACGTGCTGAAAATTAGCTCATAAAAGAGATATGAGCTTCAACTTGCTTTCATTATTAGTGGCAAAATTCACCTTTGACTTGACCATTTATGTGTCCAAAAGAAGATTAAAGAGAAAAACTGTGTTATTATGTCCAAAATTCATTGGGTGGCCTTCACTTTTGTTTATTAAAAAATAGGAAAAGAGAAAACAAAAGCTGAAAAGTAAAAAAAAAATAAAATAAAATAAAAGAAAGAAGAATGAGAGAGAGGGGGAAAGAAAACCTAGCCTATTGGATTTAAGTGTCCAGTTTGATTTGTTGGACTCTAGAGGAGGTAGGAGCAGAAAGTGAGGTGCCAGATTTTATCCCCTTAGGAATCCTGGCTAATGAGGAAGTTTCCAAGGTAGGTAAGATATGTCCTCATTCTAAAGTATCTTGTTCCCTCCACCAAAATCTCTATAAAGCTTTTGAAAACTTTCAATCAGTGTTTTGAGAGGATCAAAATAATGAAGTATTTTGCACAAGCTCAAACTCACAGTAGTGATTGCAGCTTAAAACTCTGAACTGTGGACCAAGGTGTTGAGACTGTTCCTCTGCTGTTTAATTTAATGGTAGAGAGAGGGATTTTTTTTTAATTGCTGATTATATCTCACAACTTGAAAGGGAACTTTTCCACTGTTATCACAACAACAAAGGGGAACTGGGGAATAATGGAAAAAAGGTGAGACAGTGCATATCAGAGATGGAAAAGGCACAGGGTGTGAATGGCAGGATACAGGGAGATAGCGAGAAACTTGCTGTATTTATTTCTGCTGTAGAAGGTGCTCAATCTGTGGAATTATGGAAAAAATGGGGTCTTGTTAAAACACATTATTAGCTTTTTTTCCTGGATGATTTTCATTTTCCTTGAAACAATCATGCTACCAAACAGAAACTCATCTGTTTGCTAATGTAATATGACCTTTCCACAACTTCTTAATCATTATATCTATATTTTTCAAATTAATAGATATGAAGAAAGGAAAATATGTCACATGGTCTCCTTGTGTTGAGTTTTATAGACATATAAAAAAAATTACAGCAAGTGAAGTAAAGTCTAGCACATACCAAGTGTTAGGTTTGTGGGGTTCCTAGAAGTGTTGATAGTGTCTATATCAAGTTCTCAAGTGAAGTGCAGTATTTTCTGTTTCCAGGGGTTGTCTATGGAAAAGGACCTCATATTCACCATCAAACTTTAGAAAACCTTACATTTATTTTTAAGCAATTTAATAGCTGGTAAGTTAATTCTGTTGCACTGTATTATCAAGAAAATATACAATATTTAATTAATCGCTTTTTGTTCTTATGTCATTTGTCATGTATGATCAGTGCTGTCTAATACATTGAATAAAGACAACAGATTTGAACTAAAATTTTTTTACTGATACTGAATTAATTCCTTTTCTAAAATTTATTTGCTTTGCATTACCAAAGAGATATTAAGATTAGTAGGACTTCTTAAGGAGGTTGAAAATACAGTCTGAAATGAAAAAAAAATAACATTGATTCCCTTGTAAAAAAAAAAAAAAAAATACACAAGAAAAAGATTACAGAGATTTTTAAAGTGTGGGGTAGTTGTTTGATTTCTTTTTTTCTTCTTCTTGTGGTCTTGCCTCTTCTGTCCTAGGTATTTTCAACAATTTCCTAAATAAATGTCAAGGTTTGAATTTTTAAATAAAAGTTATTATTTCATAACTCTCTCAGTAAAGAATCTTGAGGTTGTGACAATAGTAAAATTATGTCTAGATACACAATGTGCTGTAGTAGTACAGACAGATTTTTTTTTTCTTTATAGCTATCTAAACAGAATTTGGAAGGGGAAAGCGCATACAAATATATCAGTCTAGAAGTGACAAGGACAGCTTTGCAAAACATATTTTAAATCAGTGAAATATACATTCAACCACTGTGAAAATATACACTGCTTATTCCTGAGGTAGACACAAGAATTGAGATCCTGACAGAGGCTTTAGAAGTCTTAAGAGTTATAGCAACATATTTAAGGGTCTGATCCTTCTTCCAGTATAATCAGACAGACTTTTTTTCCAATTATTTCAAAAAGACAGGAACTGAGACCCAAGATTTCTTGTATCATAATTCTACTCATACATCTCTAAATCAATGTAGTCCTACTCTAGTGTCTGCATATTGATGTCTTTTCATCATAAACCTTGTAATTTGCCATTTAGCTTCTTCATGGAAAATCCTTCCTTTAAGAAATTGAACTTGCTTCTTATGGTTCAGAATCAGAGATTCTGGTAGATTTTGTTACACCCAGTGTAAAAAACAAAGATTTTCAACAAAGATTTTGTTACACACAGTGTAGTAGGCGAAAAAATATAAATGCAAAATACACAGTGGTTGAGAAAGCATAGTAAGGAGTAGGAACAGAGATTTGCCATACTGTATGTTGCAGACTTGTTAATGATGACTTAGACTTGATTAGCACTTGGGAGCCTCTATATTTCTTGTCTGGACTGGGAAAGAAAAGCTGGATGGTTAAGGCTGGTAAAGGCTTTATGGTAAAGGCTTCTGTATCTTTCTAAAACCCACCAAATTATGATGGAATCCCACATATTTCTTTAGACTTTGCAGAATTTCATCCTTAAGGAATACTTGTGCAGCAAAATGGAAGAGTAACATGCACAGATGTGCTATTTGTATGACTTTTGCTTGTCTAAATTGTATATTGTTTTTAAAAATATAAAAAGGCCCAATCTAAAATATTATTACTATTTGTGGGTTTGGTGTGATCCAAATCTTACTGAAGAACCAGTGTATGTAAGTAAATTAAACTAGTATTCAGCAAAATCATAAAAGAATACACCTCACTGTTACCCTGAAATGTAAGGACTTTTGTTTATGTCTTAAAACTGGAGACATTATGTATCCAGGCTCATAATTTACAAATATAAAGATTTATCTATGCCATTCTTCCTGCTTGTTCCTCAACAAGCTCCTATAAAGTAAAAAAATAAAATTTCTTTTAAAACTTAATCTTTGTGTGAAGGTTCCTTACAGAAAAGATGAAGGATCATACCACCTTTTAAAGTACTGCACTTTGGATCTGCATTGCCATGCAGATCCAAACAGTCCCTCAAAATCAAGCAGGTTGGATTTTCAAAGAAGCATTCCCAGAAATGCTTTAAAGTCTCTCTGTGGAATATGAGTATACAGCATCATGCCATGTTTGGTCTTCTAACACTCAAGCTCTGTCTGGGAAATGCATCTTTAAGCCTCTTAGAAAAAGATTTATTAAATGGTGACCTGAGTTCCCTGACATGAAGTCTGGAGCTGACATTTATTCTGCTCTGAAAATGAAAAGAAATAAAAAAGAAAAAAGAAAAGGACAGAAAAATAAATTTCCAAGATGTGCTGGTTGCTTCTTGAAACCTAAGGAGGAAGGAAATTGTACCTAGCAAAAAGAAAAAATAATCTCTCATGTGTCTGCTATTTGTTTGTAAGGACAAGAAATAATTTGGCATCACATAGTTCCCTCTCAATTTTAAGATGAATTCAGTACCTGCTTTTTAATCTAAGGCAAGTATGGTTGCTAATATTTTGCAGAGATCTAGAGAATCATTTCCTAATTAGATAACATCCCAAAGAATGCATTTTAGCAAGTTTTCTTCTGAAGTAATTGCTAAATTGGTAAACTGTTCATGTCAGATTTATAATGTTGTTAAAGACAGATTTCAGAATCTTTGATGCTGTGGAACTCCTTACTGCCTCCTCAGAGTCTCAGTGATTTCCAGCCCAATCCCTTCAGAGCAGTATCTCTTAAGTTGTGCAGACATATTGAAGAGCAACAGAATATAGATCTGATTAAATGTTTATATTTTTACTCAAACTGCATAGCTACATACTATAGATGTTAAAGTGGCAATCTATGTGAAAAAAAAATCGTATTCTTAAGAATATAATTGTTACCTATCAAACCTTGTGAAGATATGAAACTTCACAAGAAGCCTCATCATTGCATTTCTCACTGTATATTCTCTGGCAGCACTTCATGTCAATAATGTTCAGGCACTTATGTTCAAAGAACCATTTTTTATAAAGGGAGAAGTTTTTCATATTCAGTGTTGTACTCATACAGTCGTACATCTACTCATACATTTTTAAGTATGAAATCACGGTGTGTGTTTGGTTTGCTAGAGGAGCGGTTTTAGCAACATGAAGATATTTTGTTTAGATTTTTTTCCAGCTCCTAGAGGTTGTCATTTGAAGTTCTGTTGAAGAAACAATAACTAAATCTCTGAGCATGGGGAGATCAGAATTGAAAAACAGCTCAGCACAATCCTGCTACAGTTTTGAGAACACAAGTCACCAAGTGCTTGGGGAACTTCTAAATATAAACCATTCCCAAGGAGAATGGGTGAAGTCTTGGCTCTCACAAAATCAGTGGTTCCACATACACTGAAGCCAATATTTGATTCAGTAGCCTTCGAGTGCTCACAGTGAAATTATATGACCATATGGACTCTGAAATAAATCTGTTCCTAATGAAACTGTTTGGCAAAAATGGAGAGATAAGAAAATAAAGTGATATCTCATACTGGTTCAAAAGGTTGTTGTTCTCCCTTTTCCACAATGAGAAAGGGAAAGATGAAGAAGGGTGCGTAGGATGACAAACCTTCCCCCACACCAGTTAGAAACAAATATGCAAGATAAAAGTAACAGAAGGTGAAAGGGATTGATTAAGTGAGAAATAAGAATACATAAATTCTTTCAGTTCTGCAAAAACAAGGGTTTTGCAAAAATGATATCTGTTACCCAGGAGTATCAATTTCTGGATGTGATTGAGGCAATTTCTGAACTTAGTTTTGTACTTTATTCTTTATTTATTGAATTAACTATTTTCTTTCAGTTCTTTCTGGCCTTCTAGTCAGAACTAATATACCCACTTCCACAAGAAAAAAAAATTAAAAACAAAGAAACAAAAAATAGACAAGTAAAAACAAATAAAACATCTTCAACCAACCAGTCACAACAATCCCCCTACAAAAACCGCAACAAACTCCCAAACCAAAACAAACAAAAACCCCCAACCAAGACCCAAAAAACCTCAAACAAACAAGTTAAAAAAAAAAAAAGCAAAACACCCCACCCCTTAAAAAACAAACAAAAAACCTAAACAACAAGGGAAAAAAATAATAGAAAAAATGAAGAAGTAGCAGTGGTGTTTTCCTAGGCTCTTTAATTTGGTAGTCAACAAAACTGCCTGAAAATACAGTCTTTCTTGTGCAACCTCAGCATTTTCTTCATTCCACTGCTTCACAGTAAGAATAAGTTACTTTGTTTCCTGGCAGCACTGGTAACTTCATATCTGTGAATTTAAAGCAGTCTGATCTTGGCCTGTGTCTGCAGAGAGGCTGAAACAGTATCTTCAACAGTATGAACTGTACTTGTCATCTGCCACAAGACTAGTGGATGGTGCAATTATGCAGCTGATTATTTTGGCTTTTTTCCCCGTGTTTTAGAGAGAATACAACATTTCTGCTGTGCTATCCACTATATTGCTGTCATTAGGCATCAGAATTGGCCTTTGCAAGCCATTTCTCTTTTCTCCCTCTTTCCACATCTAGTGAATTTACTTTTCAGAGCTGAGCATCCTGGAACCTGTGCTGAAACTACTGGTCAGTGTACAGAATAGCCCATCTAACAGGGGAAACTAGAACTTGAATATGTTCAGCTAGGAAGATTATTTTCTTGTAGCTGAAAACAAGCCCCCCCACCAAGTAAATATTATGGTGAGAAAAGAGAATTCTGCTTGGTCTCATCTAGGAACTTACCAAAAAAAAAATTACCTTCAAATCTAATTCCCATTACTGATCAGGCTATTTAAAAGTTTGCAACTGTAAGCAGCAATCTTTACTGCATTACAGAGGAACAGCAAACAAGCTGAAACAGCACAAGATTAGTAGTCATTCCAAAATTAGTGCTTCTAGAAACTGAAGGAACTTGCAGTGCTAAACGAGGATACTGTTAGCTGCACAACTTGATTTTGTTCCAACACAGCATAGTCAGGGCACCCAGGCATTGCAGTGCAAATGTAGAGAGAACAATAAACTTTATCTGGATTCAAAATTATCACATTACTGGAAGCAGTTTTCCTGTTAGGCATACCATTGATCTATTGAGTCACTGGCAGGGAGACTGCAGTAAGACACAGGTTGACATCTGCATTCCCCTTAGGGCAGCAAGAAAAAGGTCTCCTGGGAGAATTTACGATATATTAAAAGACCTCAGTTCATAATCTGAGCATGAGTAGCTTCCATTAAAGGCTGAAAGAGCTATAAAAATGGGAATTTTCAAAGGAACCTGGCGGGAAAGACACCGTTCAAAGAAACTGTGCTTCGATGTGAAAATAGCTATGGATTATTAAAGAAGTAACAGCTGATATCAAGAAAGCACATGCTTAAAAATATAAGTTATTTACTGATTGTCCTAAAAAATAACAGTCTGAGAAGAAAGCTTGTCTGTGGGTTGGAAAATACTCTCAAGGAAGTAGTTCCTGGAATTGAGTCAAAACTGGGGAATAAAGCAGATACAGTTGAAAAAGAGCACCAAAAAAACCACAAAAGCAAACAAATAAGAGAATTCCATTTTTAGACTTAAGTATGTGTGTACATGATAGGGACACATTTGTTTCCTATATCTTGAACGTCAGTGTGACTTTCATGTAACCGTTGATATGAATGAATCCGTATTGTTTTGAGGTACTAGGAATAATGCATGTTTATGGTTGGTCATCTCAACATGCATTTTTGTTGTAAAGACCTATTTTATATGAATAGTATTAAATTATCTAATAGTTAAACATCTAAAGAAGCCTAAAATCCTGGCTACATTTCTATTTTTTAATAACTAAACAATTAAGAAATTGTAATGTATTTTAAAGCAAAAATAAGTATATTATTAGTCTAGTTATTCTCTGTTTTGATAGAAATGATAATTTAATATTACTTCACTTTGGAACCTGAATTACTGTACATATTTTTTCATAATAATTATATTTCTGAATGAAAATACAGTTTTGAGTTTCTGGTGTTTTTTTTTTTTTAATTTAGGAAATGGGACAGTCAAATCTTCTTATAGAATTTGTATAATTCCATCTGGAATGGTCTGTGGTTTTTTTATTTCAGCTGTAATAAGGAAAGGAAAGAAGGCAAGGCAAGGCAAGGCAAGGCAAGGCAAGGCGGAAAGAGGAAGGAAAGGAAGGAAAGGAAGGAAAGGAAGGAAAGGAAGGAAAGGAAGGAAAGGAAGGAAAGGAAGGAAAGGAAGGAAAGGAAGGAAAGGAAGGAAAGGAAGGAAAGGAAGGAAAGGAAGGAAAGGAAGGAAAGGAAGGAAAGGAAGGAAAGGAAGGAAAGGAAGGAAGGAAGGAAGGAAGGAAGGAAGGAAGGAAGGAAGGAAGGAAGGAAGGAAGGAAGGAAGGAAGGGAGGAAGGAAGGAAGGAAGGGAGGAAGGAAGGAAGGGAGGGAAAGAGAAAGAAAAAGAAAGAAGAAAGAAAGAAAGAAAGAAAGAAAGAAAGAAAGAAAGAAAGAAAGAAAGAAAGAAAGAAAGAAAGAAAGAAAGAAAGAAAGAAAGAAAGAAAGAGAAAGAAAGAAAAAGAAAGAAAGAAAGAAAGAAAGAAAGAAAGAAAGAAAGAAAGAAAGAAAGAAAGAAAGAAAGGAAGAAAGAAAGAAAGAAAGAGAAAAAAATTATTAATAGCATTTTTAACATTCTTGTATTTAAATTGTGAGGTACAACACACAGAATTTGACAGGCTGATTACAGGTAACAAAAAATCCTAGAGTAGATTTTTATTTGTTAGAAATTACTGTATCACTCACTTTGAGTAAAAAAATTGGTCCTTTCTGTCCTTGCTTTGAAAATTAGAGTGCCTTAGTTGTGTTTCTACAGATGACTGATCTATCGCTCATAAATATATACACTAGGATGGCTGCTTCCATATATGCTAGCAGTAAACAATATATATCCTTTTGGAACAAACTTAACTAGTAGCTATAAGGTACAATTCAGGTCAGCAAAATCCCCTATGTTTAGATGAGAGAGATGAAGGAGAAAATTAGATTTCAGCAGACATTTTATGAAATAGCTGCCAAAGACGCTACAATAGGAGTCTGCAAATAAAAGGCATTTCCAATCAAAAAGAGGTAAAAACTAGAACGTGTGGGAACTTGCAGACAGACAGTTCTAAGTTGATCTCATCACACATCAGCAGTTCTGAGAACTTCGCTGAGACATGGGGAAGTAACTTGAAGGTCCTTTTTGCAAATATCTATGCCATGTGGGTCATAAAAAAATGCATAATGAATAACACATCTTTGCTATTAATACATTATTAAGAATCTTTCTTTACAGTAACGATGGAATTTTATTAATTTCATAACCTTCATGGCTGCATGCTTGTGAAAGAAAAGAAATTAGGAAGAGATTCTGAGAAAGCCAGACTTGACAGCGATTTTGCATACCAATAAGTATATTAATACTTTAGGTTCTGTAATTTTCCATATTTAATAGCCCACCCTTTAAAGATCCTTGGGACCATTACTATAAAACAAGGAGGAAAAGGATATCAAGATAAAGCATTAGTGAAAGTTAACTTTATCTTCTCTAGGGAGAGAAATTAAAATTTTTAAAATTAGAAGTCATCTTTATTCTTCCAGTATTCTCTATTTCTCTCTGACGAGTGTCCTGGAAAATCACTTGGTCCTTTGAAAAAAATTAAGAACGTTACTCTTTTCTATGAGAAGGAAGATTGTAAGGCATGTCAGCTAATCTAGCCAACTGAAAAATAGGCTTCTGCAGGGTCCTTTTGTGGGCTTAATCCCACTTTTAGATAAAATCAGAATGAAATTCCTATTGCATTAATCTTATACCCTTGCTAATATCAAATGGGGTTAGCTAAGTAATTCAACAATCCTGCATGAGCTCAAAGGATTAATAAGGTACCATGATTTATTTTGAAGTGTTGCCAAATCACCATCTCCTCCATCTTTTTTGTGTCAGACTGATTACATTAATAATAACACAACAGTTTGATTCTAATCTCCAGAATCCTGAACTTTACAGGGCAAACAGTTTGCTGATCCATCAGCATTTATTAATCGCACCAATTATGCTGAGGCCAAATATCATGATTACAGTGTGTGGTGCTTATACCACAAGGGAGAGAATGAATTTTTGTAACCCTGCAGAGAACAAGAGTCTCTTTTGAAAGAGCACCTATGCCTGGAGGCATCTGGTTGGAAATAGCAGATTTCTAAAATAGTCTAAAATGCCTTATACAAGAAACCAAACCAAGTAAGAAACCACTAGAATTATCTTATACCAGAAACCAAAGGTTTAAGATAATTATAAATTTTTGTGACTTTTTCCTCCTCTGTTGTAGCATCATCAGTATATGAAAATTACCCAAAATTTTAGAATTTATCACAACACTCCCTTGAGAAAAATCAGAAAAAGTTATGAGACAGGGCTTTAGAATGCAAAAGAATTGGAAGAATAAGAGATTTACTATTTTTCTGCCAATGTGGTTGTCTATCTACCTACCTGTCTAATCCACAGTCCGTCCATTATCCTTTTGTCTGCTTAACTTTTTTTCAAGACCAGTTGAACTTAGAAGAGAATTTAAGTCCCGAGTACAAAGTTTAAATATCAAACTACGAAAATGCTATGAGCTGTAATGTAGCTGTTGCCTGAAAGCCTGTCCAGCTTGGGAAAGTGTTTCTGGACACTGCTTTTATGAAATGTTCTTCCTCAGGAGGACAGATTTTAATGGCACCAGACTCAAGACAGCATAAAATAGGATTTTCTGTGGTGTCAACCTAAGAAAAACTTCAGGTTTTTCTAATAAAACATGTACAGTTTCAATCCTGATTTATGAGATTAATATTTTAAACTTGAATAGATCAGAGAAAGGGAAAAAATAAATATGCATTAAGGACGTGGTTTTCTATGTTTGGAATTTGTCCTCTAACTAAGATTTTAGATGTCTAAAAAGAGTCTCATGGAAATCTTTGCTATGATCAGAACAGGTCACAACATAGAAGCTGGTTATTTAAATTCTTATTCAATAGATTCTGGTTAAGCAGAAACTTATCTTTGCATACAGACTGTAGAAGGTGGTGGTATCTGAAGTAGAGGTAGTGGATTTCCAGATATCACAGAACTGACTGATAGTAGAAATGAAGACATAAATATAACTCTTGTAGTTTGCTCTGATCATGCTACTCCACTTTCTTGGAGAATGCTAATAATGTGTAAAGTATAAGTGCAAATAACTTTATTAAGACAAATGTTGTAAAGGTTACAACATAAGTGCAAAACTCTTTATAACATTTGCAGCTGCATAAAATGAAACCTTTTAGAAAAAAGTTAGATACAAGTAGGTAAATGGTTGATCAATAGACACTGAAAAAGTAAAATAAACCAAATAATAAAATCAGAAATTTGATGTTAATATAGTAGAATGGAAAAAAAAAGGACAGTACTCTGCAGCTCAAAATTTAAATGAAAGCAATGTCTTACTTGATTTTGCTAATATTTTAAAAAGAAAGTATTAACAACAATTTACTGCTGAAGTTATAATCTATATAGAATTTTGAGAAGATAATTCTGTCTTTACTAATTTTGTCATTATTTCAATAATTAATTTTTGGGCACTTTTTAATGTTGACTCATATTTCAAATGTGTTATCTCAAATGAACTTGTAAATAACTCACTTACATCTCTGCCTTTGCTTACAAAGAGCTCTCCTGAGGCCTCTCCATGAACTGTCTTTTCTTTTTTTATACTGTGTTTGTTCCCTGATATCATTAGGTGCTGACAATTCATTACTTTCTGATCTCCCATCAGACACCCTTGCTAATGAACCAGAATGTTTATGGCCAGTTCACCTCCTGCAGATCTAAAACATGTTTTTCTATTCAATGTTTTAACTAAGTGACAAAGCTATCGCTTTGATTTACCTTTAGATACTGAAGAACAGAAGTACAAGAACTTTTGGGAGAAGCTTTCCTGCAGTTTCATAGATATTAGTGTTTTTCTAATAATGAAAAACTCATTTAATTAAGAGAGACAACTGGATTATAATTGCATAAAGGGGTATTTAATAGTTACTTTCCTTATATTGTAGATTCTTGAACATTTATACAGTTTCCTAATTAAAATTTATGCATGCATCAATGAACATGAAGCATGGATGTTAGTTATTCAGCTTGTTAGTAGAACTCTTGTAATAATGTCATATTTGAAAATGAAAATATAATTTGCTTATAACACGTGGAAGAGTACATCAGGCTCGCAGGTGGCATTATTCAATAAGGGACTTAGAAACAGTGGACTTTAAGTGCAAATACAGAGATTACATCCTAAGAAATGTGGAATGGAAAATTATTTAAAAGCATAGGGTCAAATTGATATTGAAGTAATAATAGCCAGAACTCATTGTCACAAAATGATACCTTATCTGATAAGAAAACTTAATATGCTAAACATTCAGAAAAACTGTCATTTCACCTGCACTTGCTGAAACAAACCTTTTTCTGTTTGCCTTTGTTCTGGTTTGGCCCTAACCACTTCTGCCATGCCAATGCAAATGAGGAACCTTTTTTAGCACATGTCCTTTAACATTTGCTTTAGATGCAGCTGAAAAATAGTACATCCTTTACACTGCCAGATATTCATATTCTGAGGATTCAAAATATTTGTGAGTATAAGTAATTTCATTCTATTTATCACCAAGAAGTAGTTTCTTCTTTGCCTTATGGTGCCTGTTACAGTTTCCTTGTTCACCAGTAACAGGCCAAACACACTTACTGTTTCTGGCAAGCCCTTCCTTTCTTGCCCTATTACTTCCTCTTCCCCAGGAATGCAGTCCTGCATTGAAGAAAAATGTTGACAATTTAACAATTTTGACTGTGAAAGTCCATCTTCAATGTTTTGTCTTTTGTGCCAGGCTAAATTCATGTTGCTATCGATGTTCTCTCCCTGGGGAAATTTTACTGCTTCTGCAAAGTGAATATTAAAATTTGACTCAACATATTTCTTCATCAGCCCATGAATAAAGTTAATCTTTGTTTCCATTGTCTCTCAGATCTCTTAGTAGACATCTTCCCCATTAATTGAAAAAAATGAAAAAGAAGTTCCCATATTCCTCTTTATATTTTCATGGGCATACTATGTGAAAAATAAATTTTCATTTTTAATTAATACTAATCAGCTGATGCATTTTTTAATGAGACATATTTAATGTGAAACCTTCTAGGGAAATATTATGCTCCAGACTATTTTCTAAGTGAGTGCTTTAGCTTCCAGGTAAAAAAAAAAGGACAAATTTCATTTCTTTGTTAATTTAGCCTAGATGACCAGAGTAGGGAATATATTTAAAATAGCCACCCCAAAATATTCTTATAGCCAGTGAAAATGTATTGACTCTTCTGGTGTGGAAGGTCTCATGGTAATGAAGATGTGTAAAACGAAACAAATGAATCACATGCTGAAAATAAATGTTTATGACATTATGTCTAATACCCTCACCTGTGGGAGATGCTTGTGGGGAGGACAAGGTCCGAATGCCTTGGGAGAACACCATTGTCTAACTTATGGTGAGGCACTGACACAATTCCCCAACGTCCTTTGTTGTTAATGCAAATGCTGTGCTATCAGTCCCCAGTTGTGTACACTCCCAGTTCCAGAAAGTTCTGCTCCCTGTGTTTCCCCATTGGCTCTCCCTGGAATAACATTCCCTCCCTGCTCCCCCCCTGGTTAAGTCTCAGTCACCCCACTCTAACTCCTCCCCTGGCTTCTCTCCTCATTGGTCAAGTTGTACTCTAACCCCTCCTACCTCTCCTCAGTTACATACCCCAGCTCCTCCCTTGCTCCTGACTCCTGCTCCTGGTGCCCTTCAGTAGTGGTTGTCAGCCTGTTCTCCCTGCTCCTGTGTCTACCCTGTCTACCTGCTACCTTCCTAACCTACCTGGACCCTCCAAGAGTGCCTGAATAAACCCTACTGGACCTTAACAAGCAGAGGACCCTCTCATTTATCGTGGTGCGGCGGCAATTACAACATCTGGGCTCGGATGTCTGGTGGGCTGGTAAAGTTGTCGTCACGGACCACCGTGGGCTCGCTCCCAGTGCCGCAGGCAGTCCGACAACACCTGCCCGGGGAAACCACTGAAGGCCACCCGCACTCACCTGCACTCTCCCTCTTTTCTCTTCTCACCACCATGAGAAGATCTAATCTTCCATTCTCATTCTCTAACGTAAATTGACTGTTTGCTTGAAATACTGAAAACCCACAGATCCAGCTCACTAGGCAATCTGTAATTCATGCAGAGCCAATAACCTGAAAACTAGAACATTAGTTGCTAGATAATGTGCAAAAATATTTGCAACGTGTACGGATGAGAAAATAAGTGATTCTGGGTCTTTCTTGGGAAGTAGCAGCCACTTGTATAATAGGTGTGTGTTGAAGCCATCTGCAGTCAGTCATGATGGTAATGAACAGAGCTGTACTTTCCAAGGCAGAGCAGTCAGTATTTAAATGTCCTGACCACCACTAATCAAATCTTACAAGAGACCACCAACAAGTGCTGCCACTAATTTCAGAAGGAAATTGGAAAATGTACTTAAACAGCATATGGAACCATTTGACATACTTGGAAAATGTTTGATGAACTCTTGCCCTTCATGCAGATATGCTGAGGTGGTAGAGTCATCTTATGAGCAAGATCTCAAACATCTTATAACTTTCAGTTGTTTGCAGGTGGTCACAGAAGTATAGCCTTAGTACTTAGGCTTTTTTTTTTAATATTGAAACCCTTATTTTCTGAAATTCCTCTTTATTAATGGACCTTTTGAGCTGCATCCTCCAGCCCAAATGCAGGAATCTTTCCAAGAAATGAGGACTGAATGGCATTTTGACATTGTAGGATCAACTCGTGTTTAACTAATAATAACCAGGTATGTGATATTCATGGCAAGTTTTCAAAATGAAATCACAATTAAAAATTTGGCTTCATCTGTTAAAGGCTTGTGGGATTTTCCCCCCTCTGGTCATGCAATCTACTCAAACATCTAATTTTCACCTGTGAATCTTATCATAGATGAGTGATCAAATCACAGAATTTTCCATTAATGATTTTGAAACTTTCAGGACTGTGGAAATAAGAAGTCTAAGTACTTTAAATCTGTAGATAAATACAAGGTACAAAACTTGATCTGGTATGAAATTCAACCACCATGGTACATCTGGAAATGCGATGAAAAGTGTATTCCTGTTTCACTCCCTCTAGTAGTTTTATAATTGAGTCTGAATAGAAGTAGCTGAATATACAGTTGCTCTGAGGTCAAGAGAGTACAGGGATGATAGTTCATATAAATTATATGTATTACACTACCACATTCCAAGGATCAGTGCATTCTTAGGAAATTCTCATTGCTTAACTTTTGCACTTTCTCTGCAGATATTGTACTGACACGTATATAGGACTATGGTTAGAGCTGATCTCCCCCTAATATGGTCAGTCTGATGACTTTTATTTCATTTTGACAGCTATTATACAATACATGGCTAGTGAACCTGATCTTCATTATTTCCTCTCTCATTTTCTTTTGTGCTCCTCTTTTAACTCCAGAGGGTTGATTGTTCCATTCATTTCAAGGCACCACATAGCAGGGAACATCACAGAGCACAGTAAACTGCATCAAATATGTGATCCTAATATGCTGAAAATTCCACTTATATATTTTGTAGAAAACTATATAAGCCCAATAAGCCCTGAATAAACTTTTATACTGTTTAAATATTTCAACAACAGGTAAGATAAAGGTGTCACACATTAAGTCCTGGCACTACACACCTTTAACGTCCTGATCTGCCATTGAATTCAAGAGGATTTCTGTGAACCAGAAAGGGGAGAGGTGATTAAGCCCCTTATTGTCCTTGGTATGTGAATATTTAAAAGTGGTATACACATATTTTTAAAGAAATATAAATATTTTTAATACAATATTGGTAATAAACATATATTTAAAAGTCAAATTCCATTAGTGACCAGCCAACTCAAAGCCTTTCCATGACTCTGTGACTCCTTTCCCCCCTTTTTTCCCCATTTTTTCTTTATTTCTGTCATGTTTAATCAAACTCGAAAAGAGTGGCTATACAAAAGCAAAAAGATTTCCATTAAAAGAGAAGAACAGAGAATCAGTGTCAGACATCTTTCTACGCTGGAAAAAAAGACTCCCACTATGCTAATTTTTCTATACAGTTTAAATACAATCCAAAGGCATTGCTAAAAATTTAAATCGCTTGACAATAATAACAGTGATTCTTCAGAGATATCAATAGGTAATCACATTTTATGTTTATCCCCCATTTATGCCATAGATTAACACAGTTCCAGAAGGATGAGATATTTAATAGAAAGAGTATAAATTATATGACTGGAAAGAAAGTTTCAAAGACAATCAATTCTCATTGTTCAAAGTAACATTCTATGACCAGTAAGCTCTATGACTGAATAACTCTCTTTATTTTGTAGCAGTGAATGGCTAGATGAGTAGAGTGTATTTTAGGATATAAATTCCTCCAAAGGGTATATATTTGGATTTTTTGAATACTAGTTACTACACTGAAATGTGGTTAAAAATTTAAATATTTAATATACTTTGAGGTGAACAATCCTAATTAGATTAACTCAGCATGATCACCATTGATGCCAGTGAAGTCAATAGATCAATTCTGTGATGTATTTCTTTATAAAAAATTGATTTATGACTATTACATTATGTTAGTACACTTATAAATTAAATTACTTATGTTGAAGCAATCCAACTTTCATAGCATAGAAAAATATAACTCTTAATTTGTATTTTTCTTGGAATCCCATATTAAAATATTTTACTAGACTGTGACATTTTAATTAGATTTATTTTTGCATATCTCCTAATTCAAAAAAGATCAAATATCTATTTTTCCAATTTATGTGCATTTAATATATTACTAAAATCACAGATTTTTTTGCATTAAGGTAAAGTTCAAAAAAATAATTAAGACAACCTGTAAATTTTGCTGGGTATCCTTCCTTGTACCTTCTTTACTTTTGGTAGCCACATGTGAATTAATATTTGTAGGGTTGAGTGTTTCTGTTAGAACTACAAGTGTCTGTGCAATGGACACACAGATGGCATTAGCTGTATTTAAATATTTTTCACATTTGGCAAAAATAACAGCCAATCCACATCAAGACACCCAGCAGCTATTTGTGTCCCTGTGTCCACTTCCCTAACAACACTGCTGCCCCTGTCTGGCCTGTGTTTTATGCATTCTGACATTTCCTCAGGCCAACAGCTCCTTGGATGCTCAGACGTTTGTGCCATCCTTATCCACATCCTGGCCCATTGAGTGGACAGAGACATGTGGCAACAACACAGATGAGGAAGAAATTAATGAGGGGGATGTTTGGCTTGGATCATCCTTTCTGCACAGGCCAAAGCTCAGTACACAGTGATGGGGAGAGCCCACAGAATCTTGATACTGTTTTTAGGATTTGCTGCTGTCGGTATATGTACCAACATACATATAATTTCTGGACTGTTGCCTATTCATTCACACAAATATTTTGACCCTGTCCTGCCAATTCTGAAGGAAGACAATCTCAGCTTGCTACTTCAACTACAGTGTCCTTAAGGCAGCTTTCCAAGATTGCTATGGGACAGTATGAATACTGAAGAACTATTTTAGTCTTAGAATTTGGTTTATACTGCTTTTACAAAGCCAGAAATATCCCATTCAGACCAAGGAGAAATGAGAAGCAGGAATTAATGATGTGTGCTGTTTTGTGGTGTTATATTTTAGTTAAATGGTATGGTCTGTCTCACCCCTCGAAAAGTATGGTTTATTCCAAGCCTGTGATCCTCCCCTGCAGTATCCTGTGTCTGTAATCCCATTGGCCCAATCTATTCCGCGCCCACTTTGAATCTCCCTGTTAAGTGTGCCGGGGGGATGGTGTTCTCTCTCTCTTCACCGGCTCTCCTGGCTGGTGCTCTCTCAGCCCCTCTCTCCCCCTTCCCTTTCCCCCCTCACTCCCCTTTCCCCCCCTCTCCCTCAGAAACCTTGCTGCCTCCCAGGGGTAGGACCCCCAATAAACCCTCATCTAATCAGCACCCTCAGAAGCCGTGTGGAGTCTCTTTGCCTGCCTGCTGCTACCAGCGAACTCACAGCCTTCGGGGGCCCCCCGGGGACACCCCCGGAGGGTCCCCCCCCGAAACGCACCGCTACACTGTTTGGTAATTTTTTAGGGCCACAATATTCCTAAGAAATGACTGTGCATGTATGTACCTGCACTCTTTCTGCCGTGAGCACAGAAGAGAGATGACCAGGTTGGCTCTTCCCAGGCAGCAAGGGCCATGGCAATGACAGAGCCATTTTCTATTGCAGCACTTACACGTTTGTGTGTTTGGTGACTTTTATCACATCAGTGCAAAGTAAGAATCACAGAAAAGAAAAATAGGTCTGGAAAGACCTTCTGTAGGCAGATGAATTTTCCTTTTGTCACTCTTTATGGATATTTCTGAAGAATCCAGTGATTCTTCAATGTACAACCTTCTGAGATAGCCCATTTCATCCCATCACTAACTTTACTTTCATAAACACTTATTAGTCTCAATCTTTCTTTCTGCAGTTTCACACAGCTCTTTTTCACCTTGCATTTGTGCCTAACAAATTTAATCATACTTTTTCTTCATCCTGGCATTTTGAATTCTAATCTCATCTCCAGCCCGTCTGACATGCTTCTCTTCATGTTGTTTGAAAACTTGAGATCTACTTTTTATTGCATTATCCAAGTTATTAGAGCATATAAATAGATTATTGAAGTCTAAACATCTCTTGTAAATAGTGGATTGAATGAATTGTGCCTGGGGCTCTGCAGAAGAGGTTGTGTTGGGCAGCTCAGTGTGTGAGATTATATATGGAATAGAAAAACAGAAGTTCATGCCCTTCTGGGCTTCTTTTTGTATTTGCCAAACATGGAGTTCTTACCTCATTAATTTTTTGATCAGTGCATACATATGAAAAAACCCATGCCTGTTCTAGCCAGAGTATGGTTCTTCCCATATAACAGCTACATGCAAGCATTGCAAGTACTTGTTAGATTAATTATCAGAGTTGTGAGAGTATAGACCAAAGCATGCTGGGGGAAAACTGTCAGGATCTAGGCTCTGTCAGGACAGTTCTCAGAGCCTAACTGCGGTCTTAGTTTACTGACTTGTCAACAACCTTGGACTCAGACGTTGTTCATGAGTGTTTCAGACATAGTTTATTGAAATTCTATCTCCTTCTGCTGTAGAGGTGAGGTCTGCACAGTTCAAAATCAGTCACAATTTACCTGTGAACTGTTAGACACTTCCCTCACAGAAACCTTATTCACTGTGAAATGGTCAAATGTGATGTGATGTGATGCCCATAAAAGTCAAATTAGATCCCAAGCCTGCAATCTTGTTTTAAAAAGTCTAGAATTCCAGATAAAATTCTTGTTTATATGCAAACAGAATTGCATATAAAACTTCTTGTATGGGTAATACATTATGCTGCGGCTTTGTATTGATGTTTAGAAATTTTCCCAGAACAAAGGTTTTCCACTGAAGCATTTTGCCCCTGGCATTCTGCTCATTCCATTTTGTTCAAGGCATTCTTTAGCACTTAATGTAACTATGTTTTCTTTTTTAATATTGCATAAGAGGTATCCTAGATTTATTTCCTACCTTTTGCTGCCAATGGATTTATCTAATGAGACAGAGTCCCCATCACAGTGTGTGGCACATTGGTGCTAAAGTGCAAGGAAGTTGTTACAATGTTTACTGAAATATCAGTCAGGTCAGGGCCAACTCTACAACTTTTGAGAAAATAAAAACAACAAAAAAGCTACTAAAAAAAAAAAAAAAAAAAAAAACAAGAAAACAAAAACAAGCAAATTAACAAAAAAACACGAAACTATTTTAGGATGCCTTATTATGAACTCCTTACTCTTCCAGAAAATTTAATATTATGTTTAATTTGCAGGTCTATTGATGACAGATAACTTCATTAATTATATTTTTTTCCACTCCTTTTTAGGTTTTTAAATTAAATTTGTGCTGTGAATGGCATTGGAAAACAAAGTGATATATTATCATCTCTGGAATTTTGGAAGATTAGTACTGTTTACAGAGAGAAAATCAATATTCTTTTTAATCATCCTGAGCTTGAGCTGGCATTTTACACAGCTCTTCAGTTGGCAAATGGCAAAGTCTTAAGCTATGGGAACACAGTCATTCTAAAAGTGTGTATATCTTTATAGTATATGATGCCTCTGAGAAATATCTAAGGTAGCATTATGACATATTTCTGAATACAGTACAATTTTCTTGCTTTACAAAATATTGAGACATGCTTTCATTGTGTGAAAAGTAGATTAGATAGGAAAGAAAAGATTCATTTTGGGCTCACCTTTTAAAAAAAAAATAAAACACCAACCCCTTTTGATTAAATATCTGACACAGAGTCAGAGTTACAGTATTTGGCATCCTAGATAAAAGAGAAAGTCAGCATTCTCCTTAGTGCTGCTGCGGCCAAAAGCTGCATCCATTGAATTACAGTAGTGAGAATAAAAACGGAAGCCAGGATTTTTTCAGAATGGGTCACAAACTGCTGTTGTTCCAATGTTGGATGGTCTTCCTTAGGCAATAATGACAGTATTCAGAAACAGAGACATACAAAACTGAGAATAGGCTTCTCTAAATATTAACTGAAAGAAAAATAGAGCCAAGTAAGCCAAGTATAAGGTTGCAAAGTTGTATCTCAGATCATTTCACTAAGTCAAGGGGCTGAAAGACTAGCAGACAGTATGATCATTGACTTTAGAGACAGATCAAGTCATAGTACCTTTGTTCTGGGAAGGGAAAAAGAAGGAGAGAGGAATTAAGGAAAGACTGGCATATGAGATAAAAGAGTTTTGCTTCAAGAAATGTCTATAGATTTAGAGCTTGGACCTAACATAATTTGTTTTCCAATTTGCACTGCAGGACCTAATTCATGAAGTGATGTAGAAACACATTTTACTACCTTCCGGGTAATTTGTTTCTCAATTCCATGACATTTTAGAATCATGAAGCATTAAAATATACATATATGAGTTCTGCAACCTTTTGAAGTCCTTATATCCCCTCTGGAGGAGTACTGTAAATATCCTTGACACTTGAAATAACTGGACATTGTTAGAGTGATGCTAACAGAGTGGGTTAACAGCTTGTGCATGTACAAAATAGTCGAAGTCAGACAGAAAGCCATTATTATGACCTTGTGCTGACCACATTCTATGAAGTGTTACATGATCAGGGACAGGGAAGTTGCTTAATGGAAGTTATATAGTAGCTAGATGTATCCTTGTCACACTTCATCTAAACTGATACATTGCAATGGTCCGCACTGCTCAGACCTGGCAATTACTGTCCAATTCCAATCTATTCCACACTGCCACTATAATGAAAAATAATTAGGACCCTGAAAATGAGTTTTCACATGAAATGGTTTCAGTACTTGGACACAATCGCCTTTGGCAGATGGCTTTGGGTTTGCTTTAATATAATAAAGACAGTTAATCATCTCTAAAGAGTGCACAGAATGAATAAACTTTTAACACTACTTTCTCCTCTGAAACTCTCATACTGATTGAATATTTAATACTATAGAGTTTACATTTCTATGGGTTGTGTTCCTGATAGCAAGGAATCTGCACACATTCTTATACAACCTGGAGAAGAACCAAATTAATCCAAGGACCAATTGTTTGATACTGGAGTTTAGAAACTAATATCAAAGAAAAAAAAAAAGAAAAAGTTTTTCTCCTAACTACTGTAAAAGTACAGATCTTTAGAAAGTTCTCATGAACCCTAAAAAATTATGGCTTAATTGAATTGTGGGAAATACCACAACAGAATAATAGTAAGATTATTGATAACTTTCAGAAAACATGTGCCTCTTTTAGACAGCATGGAAATTGATGAGAGTGGGAAGCATTTAATCTGATTTCAGTTATCTACAGTGCAGTTGTTAGTCACTTTGGCCTCCCATTGTAGCCAAGGTAGAGAAATAGGCACTTTTAAGGTGCATTTGCTATGACCTGTATGAGATGCCTGCTTTTGGTTGAGATGAATTACAGACCAGAAGGCATATCAATTTCTCTTGCCTGACTATAGCCCAGAGCGATTAGCTCAAATGTAGATGTCAATAGTGTTTAAAGTTAGATTCAATATACCTGTCTTGAATAGCTGTTTGATTTCATTAAACCATTTGCTAGGTTTTGTAACTTTTTTGTATTTATATCTAGCATACAACTTCAGAAAAACAGAGTGATGTTTCATATATAAGATATAAATCATACCACACAATTTGAATACAGAAGAATGCCTAAAATTCATTGCATCCAGTGAACTCTGAGTTTTACACCTAAGTAATTCTCTTGACAAGGAAACCCCCCACCAAAAAAAAAAAAAAACCAAAAAAGGTAGGGCCTTATTTTCCCAAAGAACCTAAATAAATAAACAAGACAAAATTATGATGAAAGTTATATGACATGTGCACTTTTAACTATTTTTTGTGAAGAAAGGATTAGCTAAATAGCAAGAGATGTGGAAAGAGATGTAAAGAAGGCTGCTATGGGGAGAAGAATGTAAAATGGCCCAGTGTCACTGTTAGTGTGTTATGGGGATGTGGAGACAGAGAACAACGAATGCAGGAAAGCTTATTACCAACATGGGAAGTATTTCAACAGTCCCAGATTCCTTATTTTTTCTATACAATGACAATACAGTTCCTTTCTGAGTTTTCAGAGCAGCAGGAATAAGGAACATGCAATTTTAGTCAAATTTCTGTCAAAGAGAATTGTTTTGGAAACATCTGGTTGCAGTGTCCCCTTTGATGACATTCTTCTGTTTTGCTTCTCTGCAGAAGTCCTTGTTTTTGATTGCTTCTGTAGAAGCCCGGTTATAAAAAGAAGTTAAAAAAAAAAAAATAAAAGAAAGAGACCGAGGAAAAAAATCTCTTCAGAAAAATCTAGGTAAGACCTTGGACTATATGATTTTTAGTACATTATTGATTAAAGAAAAAAAATCAAATAGTCTGTTATTGTTTTATTTTCCATATATATTTTTTGAATTGTCTTATACCAGTTGTTATTAATATTATTGCTGTTACTGTTAATTTTCTCATCTCATTTCTGTTTACAGTACATTGTTTTTATCAATCCACAAGTTTCACCTTTATGTCTCCAATTCCCAACTCCATGCTTAGAGCTGGAAGGGGAAGGGTGGGGACCAAGTGCCTCATTTGGGAGTCTTGGTGGTGAGACTGCATTGGGGAATACTACCCTTATAGCACAACATTTATTGCTAAAGTACAATTTATTTAGTACATTTATCAAATTATTCAACACGTGTTTAGAAGCACTGTTTACCTGCCTTTTATTTCGTTTTCAATTAGGTAAGAATTCAGTAATTTATAAGCATGTGCATCACTATGAAAATAATGTTGTATTCCAGTAGAATAATTAGCACAGGAAACTTAAACTATTTAATGCATGGCTTCATAGAGAAAAGTTATACAATAAAAAATAATGGGAAATAAGTATATCCCTGTTCGGATGAATTAGTAAGAGAAGCTCTAAATTCTCTCTTACAGAATTTACAGTCTTCAGTGCTCTATGGTTTTCTTTGGCTTTTACATTATTGCTTTTAGTCAGTCTTGACAATTTTTAACCTCTTTTAACTACTTAACCTTCATCTTTTCACAGCTTTGTAAATTCTCACTAATTCTGTGGATGTCAGTTTTCTCTGATACTTACTCCAATGTAATTCCAGTTTAAAACTACCAAGTGAGATTGGGTTTACAAGTAGAAATAATAAACAAATCAAATAGCTTGGTCTCAAATTTCTGTTTAATTCTAGAAATCATAATTATTTATCAATCAAGCATATTTACTAGAATGCTTATTTTGGAAGAATGTTGACTGCAAGTTATAAGTGAGTTGAAAATTGACAAGTATAGTTCACACAACCATTTGGTTTTAGTATTGTTTCTAGTGCATTCAGTGCTGTTGGTTGTCAACCCAACCACGTGTCATACAAAATCTTTGAATACCTTTTTTCTATACAGTGAAGGTATTCATATGTCTAACACAACAATCCTTTCACTTCAATTTTTTTTCCTTATTGTGGATCTCAGTTCTCTATAAAAGACTATATGGATGTCCAAAATGGATTGCACTGATTGATTTTAAAAATAGCACAAAAGCTATCATGGAAACTTTGCCTTTCAAGATTGATAAATGAAAGTAAAAATTGTTGTGATATCTGTTCCTCATGTGTCTCGGAACAGTCATAGGCCTTTTTGTTACCTAGCATGTTTCAAATTCTGCTGATATTGTTGATTTTCATTACCTTTTGTCCAAAAAAAAAACAAAAACCAAAAAAAATAAAAAAAAAACCCCAAAAAACCAAAAAAAACCCAAACTAACTAAGTAAATAGGCATGCTTGAAGAAAAGATGGAGAAAATTAATCACAATTATTCTTTGTAGTATTTGAAATGTAGTTATATTGTTCATCTTTTTTTCTATCTCTTTGGATTTATCTCCAGAACACAGTGAGTCATAAAACACCTGAACCACTGCGTGAAAATAACACAATACAATAATACAATTGTGTGCTTGTGTCCCCCTTCCCCCCTCAAGATCTTTTCACCTATATTATCTGAATTGAGGTGTTTTATTGAGAAAATGGAAAATAGAATCAGTAAAAGGGATTTGTCTGAGCAGTGGAGAAAGATCCCTCCCATCTACAAAAAAGGCCCTTTAGAAATTGAACCAATTACAAAACCATATGTGTATAGGGGTGTATTGGTGGAGAGGGAAGTGGAGGTAGAAGGAAATTGACACTCTGAGATTGAAACATTTTCTTGGTGTTGTTCAACTAAATAATGCAGGAGATGGTCAATAGCAAATTTAAGACAGACAGACTTCAGAGGAGTACTGTTGAGATAATTCAAATAACTTTGTGTGGTATGTTGAGTGATTGCCTGTTTGAAAGTGCACTATAATACCATTGGAAGACTTAAGCCAGGCACATCTGAAACTACTCAGTTGCTATGTGTGTGAGTTCCTTAGATACAAGTAAAATTGTCCCTATATTTAGAAAACAGAAACAAAGAGATGTAATCAGGCAGTCACAGTAATGCATCAGTCCCAAGGCGCCTGTGACAGGTAACCACGATGGTGCTGCATGGATCCCATGGAAATCAGCACCAGTGTACAGCCCTTTAAAGTCAGTGCCGTAATCCAGACCAATGGACCTCACACAACACTCTGACATCAATGACAGCTTTTCCACTACAGGATGGACCTAGTGCTTAAACATCATCCTCCCAATGACCAATTTCCCTGTGAAGCTGCGTCATTCCAGATGGGACACTGCTCCTTCATGTCATAACTACAGTACATTAAGTATGTATTTTTTCATTAAGTATGTTGGATGGAAATTTTATATTGACTGTCATATAAAATGGCATGCAAATAACTAGCTAACAAACATGAGCACTTTAAAAGAAAATGTGTAGTGATTTAATATATGCCAAAAATAAATAGGAACTAAAATGTTCCACTAGTTCACTTTCTTTCACCATATGTATCAACCTCTTTAAGTCTTACAGGGTTGCATTCATAGCCACTGAGACAATTATTTACACCTCTAGTTTTCAGAGGACAACACTTGTCTGATTGTACTGTTAAACATCCATGCCAGCTTTACACATTATATAATCAACATATAGATGACTACTAAAGTTTAAATATGGAACAACACCTTTAGTGGCAGAAGTGTATTTTTTCATCAAAATAATGCCTCAGATACTCTGCTACATAGCTAAAATGAGCACAACAATGTGCTAAAAGCTTTATTTTCCATGTGAAACTTTAAAGGGACCACACAGAATACAAGATCACGGCTAATTTTCCAGTAGGTCGGCACTCCAACTACTATTGTTTCTGCCAAATGCTATATAAGCGTCTTTGTTTTATTACTACATTTCATCTTTAAATCAGAGAAAAGAGAAGGAAAACACTTCATTTTGGATTGGGCCAGAGTGTCCATAACCTTCCCCAAAAGCTTGCTGTACTATTTATGAGTTAAGTAATATACAGAATAAGACCTATTAATCTTTATGCATGCTACATACATTTCTGAACACTGGCAAGGATATTAAAAGTAGCCAAGTCATGCATTATGTCTTCATCAGCAATTTAAATTAAAATGGAAAATGCTTTGATTTTTCCTTCCATCATCATGTCTGGAGTTAAAAATTATAGCTACATTTGTAGAAGTCAGACATAACTTGCTCATGTTGTCACTTCACATATAGTTTGCCTATATTACACCATATGCCAGGAACTCTTACTGGCACATGCAGTAATATAATATAATTGGTAAAATGTCAAATTCTATGCTTACAATCAATTTCACAATCAGATTTTGAGCAGGCATAATTTTTAGAGCTACAAATCATTTCTGCTTGGTACTTACATCTGACTGATATCTAATTTCAGTTTACAGAAGAAAATATTGAGCATTTGTAATATTGATTTTGGAGAAAGTAATGAATTGTTCTGACTAACTCGATAATTACATGTTGGAAATGTACTTTTTCTCTGTGTGTTGTTTTTCAACATCCTACTAACCAATGACTAATTATTTCAATTGTTGCTTTCACTTCACTGTAGGTTTTTCCTCTTTGAATATTATAGTTTATAAAAGCATAATATACATTTCAAGATCTAATTATACATTTTCTCTTTATTTACTTAACTCTAAGTATTTTTTCACTGGATTAGGTAAAAATTTTAGATGCTTAGCCTAGACAGATTTATTATAGTGTGTATTTATTTCCTGCTATAATATTACCTGTCATCTATTTTACAATGTTTTACATGTTTTTATTGGTAAGAATTTGTGGCATGAAATAAACATTTAGCATAAGATTCATGTTATCTAATCTTAGAAGTCTACATTGCTTATGTTTAGAGATGTCATTCAGACTTTTTTATAGTCAAAGCCATGGAATTTAGTAGTTTTAGGGTGCTTTCCCTAAAATATGTATCTAGATCAGATTATGGATTGCATCAAAAGCCTCTATCTCTCTCCACTAATTAGGAATGGTATAAGCAGCAAGTTTACATTTAGATTCTATGTGACAGATAGAGATAAATCTATCTGATCAGACAAGTCTAGAGTCTAAAATCCTGGATTAAATTTATGAACAGGGGAAAGATCATAACAGAAAAATGTACATATATATGTGCATGTGCGTGAGACTGAGAGCATGTGTTGTGTATACAAATTTTCGCTTCTTGTCAACCATTATGCACTCACTGCAGTTTTTAATTACATGATCACATGCTATTTTTGCATAGGAACCATCTTCATTAAGGCACAGATGGATATGGGGATACTGCTCAATTAATGAAAAGTGTTCAATTTTTTTTTCCCCTTCATGCTGAATATACAGGCTCAAATTTTACTCACTGCATATTCGCTACAAACCTGTTCCAAAGGCAGAATTGCTCATTTCTTCTCCTGTGGCAGTCCTCACTGCAATATCTATCCTAACACACACTTGAGTGATTTCAGACTTGCCTTGTCCTGGACAGAGCAGTTGTCAAACCCACCGGGATGGTTCCTGCCTTTCAGCCCCTGAGGTAGCATTAACATCACTCTGACATGAGCAAGGTGATGTTACAGCTTTTCTCCCACTTCCCCCCATCCATGTTTTGTCACTCAGCTCTGCAAAGGTCACACAGGTAAGAGTAACCATGGCAGGTATGTGGGGGTCACACAAGCCCTGCTGGAGGTGCTCTATGCTTGATTCACATAAGACTTGTAGATGATACACTCACCAGATGTCACTGCAAGTGATGTGGCATGAACCGTCTCTCCAGTGTGTGCTCCTGGGTACCAGAAGCATCTCCTGAGTTTTAACAAACCATGAAACTTCTTCATAGATCAAAGATAAAGGTCCTTAAAGCATGGACGCATTTTCACAATACTCTTTAGCAAGGAGGACACTTCTACTCTTCATGAACTGAGACAAAGAGAAGAAGGGAAGGAGCAATGTGTCAAATAATATACTAAATCAGATAAGGTGTTTGAGATTTGTCTTTCAGAATATGTGGAGTACTTCAAAATATCATATGGCTTTTAAGTGCCTGTAAATTCATCCACATGATGAGGATTAGAAAACTAGTAACCACCTGTGAGAGGTTCAGCTGAAATCAATTGCTTATACTTTCATAAAGAAAATGAAAAATCAACATACAGATATTCTGACTTAGTTTTGGAGCTTCATAGTGTTTTAGAAGATGGGAGAGGAGGAGGGTTTTGTGTAAAATTTCCATTAAAAAAAAAGGCAAACTCGAAAAGCAGAAAGCTTGTCATGCAATAATATCTGACAACTTGGCTGGAAGCTTTGGATGGATGTCAAAGATCTCTGACACTCCATGTAATGGAGTATGGGATGGCAGCAGGTAATCCCCTATGTACTTGCCAGCACTGCACTAAAAAATTGTCAAACATATTTCATAGATCTTTGCTGAAAAATTATAAAATATAAAAAAATATACTAATCATTTTAAGTTAGGGTGGCATTTCACAGTCCATCTTCTGAGGTTTATTGTTATGTGTTCTATACTTTCAATGTCTCTGCTAGAACTTTATATTTCCTCACCATATCATCAGCCTCATTTGTCTGGATCAGCCATTATCTTCTTTTATTTGAAATTTAATTACTTTCCAAACCTTTTCCCTTAGGCTACAGTTCTTTACTCACAAACACTTTGCTCCTTTGGTCTCTCTATCTTTCACCCATCTCATCTGTTTTTTTTCACTTTCTGTCTACCCTAGTCAGTTCCAACTTTCTTGCTGGTATCACCGCTTGTCACATCATCTGGTGGTTCACCCCGTTTCTTTTCATTGCTTCCCATGTCAGGTTTTTTTGCCTAGTAAGCCTGTCTGGGATTTAGCTAATGCCAAGAGGAATTCAGTTTAAGATTTCTTGAGGGCTATGAGAATTTTGTAGGGACATTCATATAATCTAAATATCTGTTTGCAGATAATTGATCTGGGCCCATGATGAACCTTAGGATGAACTGCATTGCTCTCTCTTTGGCATTGACTTTATTGACTAGATCTCCTTTGTTTATGGTAGTTTTTATAGCTGGAGGGTCATCCTTGGATGCCCTGGAGATGTCAGGGTATTGAGCCCAAGGGATTTTGGCAATCCAGAAAGTCACTGTTCTATTATACATCTGATGACCTGTCTGGTAACCTTCACTGGTTACCCAAAGGTGTCTGATATAGTTCTGGATGCTATTTAGATGGCTGCAGACTACTGCTGAACTTAGAAACTGATTTGTACTCTTCTTGCATTCCTGAGCCTGGGCCTAGTCCTTGATCAGTGCAAGAAACTAAACTTCTAACAAAATTCTAAGCTACTGAAAACAAGATATCACATGTGTATTATTTTATGGCTTGATAAATAAATAATAATATTTGTAATACTGGGTCTGGTTGAGATGGAGTATGTGAGCTCTAACTCTGGATTCATTTTGTGAGATATTTTAATAACCTCAACACGGTAGGATCAAAAAAACCAAGGAATTTTCCTAACTTCAGTTGTCAGGTGTGATATTCCTGTGGTTCTGAACTAACTTTTGGCTGCTGACAAGGTCAAAACTTCTTCTTTAGCCATCTGCTGGCTTTATCTACTGACATTTTTCCTTTCAAGCCTGCATAGCCTGATTACCTTCTTCCATGTAGCAAATAACAAAATGAGGGAATGGTCTCAGGTTGCACCAGGGGAGGTTCACATTGGATATTAAGAAAAATTTCCTCACCTAAAGGGTTATCAAGCACTGGAACAGGCTGTCCAGTAAAGTGGTTGAGTCACAATCCCTGGAGGTATTTAAACAACGTGTAGATGTGGCATGTAGGGACATGGTTTAGTTGAGGACTTGGAAGTGCTAGGTTAATGGTTGGACTTAATGACCTTAAAGTTCTTTTTCAACCCAAACTCTTTTATGATTCTATGAAGAATACCCTGTTACCCTTACTAACAATCCTACATAAAACTATATTTGTAGAATAGAAATCTCACAGAACATCTTTATTTACACAAGCAATTTATTTCTACAGCTGTCATTTCTTAAAGAGGTAGATTGGGGTTTGTGGAGTGTTTTTGTTTGTTTGTTTTTCTCTGTTTAGCAAAAATATGACCAAAAGACCTATTAGTCTTACCAGATTATCAAAGACTACTTCTGATGGTCTTCAGTAGTATCCCTCATAAAAAGTAACATACATCTGAAGAGAAAAAAAATGCATTCAGTTACCAAGTTATGCCATGCCTTTATTCAGCATAATGTTTAAACAAATATACAAAAGTATTGAAAATTTTATCTTTTGATTAGCTGCTTCCCTAAATTTTGGCTTGAACTAAACAATGTGTCTTATAGTTTATATGGTTAATTGCTTAGATCTCTTACTAAAGTTATAGTACTGTTTGTGGGTTCCTTCCTACAAAGAGGTGAGTTACTTTGCCCAAGCCAATGATATGGAAAAATGATGGAATTTTTCCTCTTAAATCATAAGTCATATATTTGGTGAGCAATTTTCTTTCAGAATTAAGTTTATCATACATAGAAGATTTCCATAAAGAAAAATCACCCCAAACTTTGAAAAAAAAGAAAAGAAAAAAATTAGGTTTTTCTCAAAAATCTTCTAAGATTGAGGTAAAGGAGTTTTAGTTTCAGAGAAAGCCTTATAAAATCTTCAAGGTTAATGTCACACCTCTTCTAACTTGTGAGTAAGTGAAAGTAAGAAAAGTAGAAAAGTCAGTATTTTTTTCATGGAAAATTATGAGAATTATATCTCAAACTGTACATCTATTAAGAGATTTGTTGAATTGACTCAGAATGTTCAGCACATTTTAAGATCAAGCTACATATTAAGAAATATCAACCTTTAAAGTTAGAGATATGAACAAAAAATTGGTCCTTTTCTTTTAAATGCATCTCAATCAGAACTTGATTTCACGGGAAAGATATCAAGATCTGTTATAGACTTTATTTTTTTTTTAGTGGATGTCCATCAAATGGACATGTTGGTCTATGCAGCAAAGCTATTTGCTTTGATGATCAGGCTATGGAGCGTTTTCTCATTGTAGCAGTTTATTCTGCAGGAATTGCTCAACAAGGTGTAATAACATAAATACTCATTGGAACTGCCCATTGAGCCTGGATCATTTGAATCATAGCTGAGAGCCTCAGTTACTAGGTAGGTTGCTGTCAAACTCACTCTCTTGCATTTAATGACTATCTAAGTATATATTTGAAGAGCAAGAGCATAGCCTAGTGGTTGGGTTTCTGGAGAGGACAAGGACTGATGCAGATAGGGGGGGCTGAAAAATTCTTGTCAAGATAAGATCTATCATTGCTGAAAATTGTTGGGTTTGGATATATTTTAACTTTTTTTTTTGTTCCCCTGTTACTTTTGCTCCATCAGTATTTCTGACCAAATAAAGAAGCAATTTCTGATCAGATTTCTGGCTGAAATAATTTAGCATATGTTGTCTACAATTTTTTTATATTTTTAAAATTATTTTCTTTTCCTATAGGGTCTTTAAAGCGTTATTTTAAAAGAAAACATTACAAACAGAAATATAATCCAAGAATTAAAACAAATAAAAGCTGACATGGCTGATATGTGGAATATTCCTACATGTCAAATATAAACTGGACTACTTTGTTTTCTGAGCTAGCCCTCCTGTCTCCATAGACCATTAACTTTTTCTTAGGTTTTGAGCAAAGTGTTTAGTCAAGCTTTAGAATGACAGAAATAAGGTTCTTGTTGTTAGGATAGATATATGGGTCTTGTGGTAAGGTCTGTGGTTCCATTTTACATCACAAATTCCTTAAAAAATAAATTATAAGTTGCTATTGGAGACAATATGTTCTAGGATGGTATTTTTTTGATAGCAGTATATAGGAGATAGGAGAAGGTCTCAAAAATTATTTTATAAAGAGTCATGACTATCCAAATTAAACATTAGTCATAACAAGATATATTTTAGCCTGGGAAGTTCCAGGAAATCCTTATGCATAACTTGCCAGGAGTTGCCTCCTGCCATATGTGGTACATACATATAATTATATTGTACATTCCAGTCTTTAACACTTCCAAGGAAACTTAGTGCTTTAAATTACAAACATGAGGCAGATCAGTAAATATATCTGTATGTATATCTGTATATCAGTATATCTGTATGTATGTACAATTAGGTTCCTTAATTCAGCACACGGCAACTTTAAAGTAATAACACTTTTTACCTTGGTCAGCGTATTTCAGTCTGATTGTACATGTTAAAAAAGAGGAAGAAAAACAACAAACAACAAGCTCTTTCTATCCTCCTTTTAATATTTGCAATTTTTTTTTTTTTAATGGAGGGGTAAAAATGTGGTTTTAGGAAATATTTCAATTTCAAGAGAAAATATTTCAGATAAAATGATGAATAACTCATATAAGCCACTAAGTTACTCAACTTCCATATTTCTGCTTTAATTTTTATTAATTTTTATTTCAAAATATTTTCATAACATATTGAAATGAAATATTAAAATAAACTTCCTTCATTGGTAATTTTTAGAATATTTAAAAATTGTTTTCTGACCAGCCTATCAGGAGATTTCACTGATGCGATAAAATTTCAGACTAAGTGGTAAAACTTGCTGCTAGAAAATATTTTTGCGTAGCTTTAGGTGTTTGACGTATACTTAATGAATCCTCCAGATATCACCCAGAATGATGAAGTTTAATTCTGGTATAAAAAACAGATTATACATTCATTTCCTATAAGGAAAAGCTTATGATTTTGGGGATTGATTTTGTTTTTTGCAAGTTTTTTTGTTTTAAGTCTGCTCTATTACCATAAAAATACTTTTCTGGGAGCTTATGGTAAGTGACTCCCTGAGCACTTATTGCATGGAGCCATGTGCCTGATAAACACAACAGTTCCATGTCACTCCAAAAGACTTCTAGTGCTGTATAAAATACATTTCCGATATCACTGCCAGTATGATGAATCTTTACATACTTCTGGGCGTATATCGCATTTGTAGAGCATTCCTTTTGAGTATGAAAATTCTGGCTCCCAGTTATTGTCATTATGAACTCAGTGAGAGTTTTTTTTTCCTTTCCTTTATGTTGAATTATATGTTAAAATATTAAACACTATAACTGAGATAATATGAAACAAGAAATACATTCTGGGTGCAAATTTGCAATGTTTGGTCTCAAAATGCTTTGATTCCCTAAAAGTCTTGGTGTTGTAATTCAGACAACACAAATTTTATCTCACTGAAATACTGGCAGTACACATTTACACTTGATAATTAGTAGGAATTAGATATCCAAATGTCTTTGAATATTTTCCCCACAGTTATTCAGGTATCATTTAGAGAACTGAAGCATAACCAAAGATATCACAAGGGTCTATTGAAATGCCTTCTGGAAAAGACTGTTCATTTAGAAAGGGGAGAATAATGTATTATAATCATGCCCTTGAAGATATCTGAACATCTTTAAATGGGAAATGCTGAGCTAAAAAACTTATTTGAAAATAAATAAGATCTCCCTCACAAAACTTCAACTGACCTACCAAGACAATGGCTATGGATCCTCAAGACTGGAAATTTAACTTAAGCTGTAAAATGAAAAGTTTGAATTTTAAAAGTACCTTATATTCTCAAGAAGTGTAGGTCCCTTCATCTTTACTTTTGTGGGTTTACTTATTCTTCTTAGATAAAAATTATATATACTGCAACTATACTGATGTGTTACAGATTATCTGGGTTTATGGCAAATTTGGGAGAAAATCAATAGGATGATGAAACTGGTAAAATGAGCAAGACTAAAATCCCTTGTGGGTATTTGCACTGAACCTCAAATACACAGAATCAAGCAGCAAGGTAGTGAGAAGAGATATTTCAGTATTATCAACAGCGTGAAGTTGTTGGATGTCTTTCAAATTATTATGCCAGTCCAGACATTTTTTGCATAATGAGAACATCTTTCATGTGTCAGAACAGGTTTTGATTATAACTAAATAAGTGAAAGCAGGGATATGTTGATAAGGTCACCTTTAATGTAAAGTTTGGTCTGAGTTGTCTAAAGTATTTATTGGAACAGGGAAACCTGCCGATGAAGTGAGGAATTCAAAGAAAAAATAGTGTAAACCATCATATTTTAGAGGAAAAGATAAACATCCCCTTCCTCAAAAAAAAAAAAAAAAAAAAAAAACCCAAAATGAACACACCAATACTGAGAAAAGAGATCTGTTAAAATAAACAAACAAAATATGAACAATGAAACATAAATTTTGTTACTTACAATTAAAATTATTTCTTCAAACTCATGCTGCTAAATTTGCTTTATTTTTTAAATTATGGATGTGGTGGTTTTATTGTTTTACAATTGTTTTCCGTTAATGAGTTTATAATGGTTTGTCCCATGTACCCTGTTCTGTCCCCCTAATGGTTTAGCCCTAAGTTGTTTACTCCAATATTTTCCCGCCAAATGACTGTCAGTCCCTATGTCAGTCTCCCCAGTCCCTCCCTTGTACCTCCCTTGCTTCTTTATAAGTCCCTGTCAATCCCCAGTTCACTGCCCCTTACCCCTGCCTGTCAAGTTAGACACACCCTGTTTGTTCTGGAAAGTTCCCTGTCTGTTGCCCTTTCCCCAGCACACCATTGGACTGTTAAGCCTGCTCCCTCCCCCGTGCTGCCTTCATTGGATTACCCTGGTTGTGTTCTCCTCCCCCAGTGCTTCCCCATTGGATGTAAGTGGTTTCCACCCCTTGCCCCCTCCCCTCTTTAAAATGTGCTGCCACCCTTATCCCAGCGCTTACTTGTCCTTAAACTTTCCTGGGGAGAAAGTACCTTGGAATTCATACAAGTGACCCCTTCCTATTTCTTTGCCACAGTCCTTCATTCCTGCTTCAGAGCTGTGCTACCCATGCCACAGCCAGCCATAGGGAGCAGCAACTCCCTGTGAGCGCCGCCACCCTAGAGGTCTCAGGAGAGATCTGGGGGCAGCCCTTCCTGTTGCGCCCTCTGGCCATAGGGAGTGTGCTAGGTGGGAGATCTCCATACTGTGGCCGTGACCGGACAGCCACAATGTTTATTACATTATCCAGGAAAACTTTGCTCTATATATGTTTGAATAGTCTCTGTTTGCTTGTAGTTGGATCTTCATGAAAGCTGTCATTTCATGTGTTCAGAAAAAAGAAAAGAAAATGTTGATTTGAGAGCACATTGATATACAAAGAATGTACTTCCAATGGGTGCTGGGTGATTATAGGCTTAATTTATGGTTTGTTTTTTTTTTATGTTATACTATTTATACATAGTGTTACGCAGTAAGATTAGTATGTTTCTTTTAAATATCTCAGAGCCACTCAATAGCTAAAATTTGTCCTCTAAGATAAACTTGAGGGAAATATACTATATTAGTAAGGGCTAATTGAAAGATGTCAAGGGTAGCTTCATGGACTGTTTTTCTAGATTTTTGCAAGAAATTCTGGAGCTCACCTTTGTACAAGGACTTATAACCCACCTATATTGGAAATTTTTTCACCTTGTGTTGGCTCTTAGAATAAGGTGAAAACATGTTTTCTGAAACATAGTGTGAATGCTTTTAAACACTTTCTTTCTCTTTTTCCTGATGGTCATTTGTTCTGAAAAAACAAAAAAGAAATTGCCTTTACACATAGTTGTAGCCACTATACTACAAGCAGGTGAATTCCGTGAATTTTTGCTGTAACTGCTGAAATGGGAAGGGTGTTACAGCATTACCACACATGCATATATAGATACAAGCTCTGCCAAAAAGGTGACTGTCATATTCCTCTGTATTTGCACAAAGATAATCTGCTAGGACTTCTTGATAAACTTGGAACAAGTGCTTTAGATTTGTCATTTGACAATCATAAAAAGCTTTGAAAATAAACAAATTAAAGAATTGAAAATCAACTATTAATGAGTTGTAATAGCAGTGCAGAATTCCCCACTGTTGTACAAACTGTGCAAATTGTTTGGAGGTGAATCCCGGGCCATTGTCTGTTTTAATATTCTTTGGCACCCCCAGGGCTGCAAATGCCATATAAAGATATTTAATAATGTCCTTAGTTTTCTCTCCTGCATGGAGAGATGCAAAAATCGCTCCGGAAAACGTATCTACAGATACGTGGATGTACTTCAGTCTTCCAAAAGGAGCTTAATGTGTCACATCTGTCTGCCAAACCTCTAGGGTTGACACCCGAGGCAATGGAGGGAAGTGCCAGAGGCTGGCAGTTGGGGTAACTGGTGACAATTGCCCAGGCCTGGTCTTTTGTAATTTTGAATTGCCATATTAACGCAGGTGCATTTTGGTGGTAGAACGCATGGCTTAACTTTGTCTGCTGAAAAATGTCCGGGACTGATCGACTTGTCTGTGCAGCCATCGCTAAAAGGTCCGCCCTCCGGTTACCCTCATTGATGTAACCTGGAAGGTCTTTGTGCGATCAAACATTTAGGATGTGATAAGGTTGCTCTCTGTGGGAGATGAGGCCAATCAATTCCGAGACCAAGCTGAATAATTTTTTGTTTTGTACTTCCTTGAGCAGGGCATGTTCAGCCCGCTCTGCTATCCCAGCCACATAAGCCGAATTGGTCACCAAGTTGAAAGGTTTTTGAAATTTTCAGAATGCCCTCACGACCGCAGCAAGCTCTGCGATCTGGGTGGAACCTTCAACCACCTGAACATCAGACTCCCATTTCTGAGTGTTCGGGTCCCTCCAAGTGAACACTGACTTGTGGGATTTTCCCGACTCCTCAGTGAACACTGTGATGGCATTCTTGATTGGTGTTTTACTTTTGAAAGATTTTGGGGCCAAATGTAAAGAATCTTGAAACAGCTTATGTTTGGGATAATGTTTGCAAGCTTATGTTTGACCAGGATAGCTGTCCAATGAAATTTGGAGATGTTCATTGGTTTGCAGAAGTGCATCCAATTGGTCCAAATTGAAAGGTAAATAGATACATGCCGGATCGCAGCCTGCGAGGGTCTGGAGGCGAATGCGGCCTTTGATGATTAATTTGGCCATCAACTCTGGTGGCGTGGTGATGGTCTTCTGCGGGGTATGTAGTAAAAAAATCCACTCAGTTATAATGAGTGGGCCCTGGATGTGATGTCCCATTGAAATAGCAAAGCATGGTAGTGTGGTGACTTACCAAAGACACCAAGATTGATGGGGAGGGACCGCTCACACGATGGGCCTGTCGAGTTTTCATGGCAGCAGCAACTCTCTCCAGGACTGTGCGGGCCTAAGGTGTCAGAGGTCGATGAGATGACAGGTCATCGTCCCTCCACAGCAGGGTGAACAGTGGAGACAATTCCACGGTGGTGAGCCCGAGGAGAGGTCGGATCCATGTGATGATCCCACACAACAGCTGCATGTCTCTTAAGGTCTTGGGATCTTCATTAATGATGAGGCTTTGAGGAGTGACGGTCCTCCTGGTGATGAGGAATCCCAAGTATTTCTAGGGACTGGACAGTTGTATTTTGTCCTGTGCAATTTGGAATCCTGCACCTTCTAAAGCAGCAATGGTTTTGGAAAGTGATGAGTCTAAGTGAGATTGAATTGCAGCACAGACAAGGACATCATCCATATAATGGAAAATAATTGCCTCAGGGAAAAGTTTCCGCACGGGTGTTAAAATCTGGGCCACGTATGTTTGGCAGAGCACAGGGCTGTTTTTCATACCTTGAGGCAAGGTGGTCCAATGGAATCTCCTGTAGGGTTCGCCGCAGTTGGTGGAAGCTACAGAGAACGCAAACCTGGGGGCATATCCAGAAAACATTGGGAGGTTAAAAAAGCAGTCCTTGATATCAAGGACTGAGAGCTGCCAATACCACGGGAGCATGGAGGGAGAGGGGAGGCCAGGCTGTAGGGGACCCATATCTTCAATGACCTCATTGATTTTTCTGAGGTCTTGGAGCAGGCACCATTTATTTTTCCCTGGTTTTTTGATTACAAACACTGGGTGTTCCAGGGGCTAGTTGATGTGACTAAATGCCCCAAGTGCACCTGTTCCTCTACCAAATCATTGAGCGCTTGTAGTTTTTCAGTTGGAAGGGGCCACTGGTCCACCCACACTGGCTTGTGGGTCTTTCACTTGAGAGGTGGGGTGGCGCGCTCCACAGTGGCCCATGCTAAAAATCCCAAGCTGGATTAGGGATATCTAACCGAGCCCCCCACTGAGATAGGACATCTCTGCCTAGCAATGTGATGTTTGCCTCAACCACAAAAGGTCTTACGATGGCGAGTTGTCCCTCTGGTCCCTCCACGCTCACCAAGTTCTTGCTCTACATGGAGTTGACAGTTCAACCGATTCCGGAGATGATGCCACAAGGGGGCACCAGCTCCCAGTCGCGGGGCCACATTGTCTTTGGGACAATGGTGATGTCTGCACCACTGTGTGCCATCATTTGTATTTTCAGTGACGTGCCCATGTGTGAAATTACAGATGAAATAAAAGGTCTTTCCCTGCTGAGCTGCGGTGATAGGTAAACATGGAAGTCAGTATCATCATTAAATAGTCAAGTCCGGACAAAATATACATCTGGGCCAACGCTGTGCCCTTGCACAAAGTAAATGGGGGCTGATGGCATGTAACAGAAACAGTAATTTCCGCCCCTGGCTCAATCTGGACCACCTCAGGGATAATGTCTATTTCAAACGGCATGTGTTTGTTGTCTCCCAGGAGTAACACTGTGGCAGGGCGGTCATGATATGGGGATCCCAGGAAACGAGCCGCAACCCTTACCAAGTCCTCGTTGGGGAACATCAGATACATGGAACTGTAGAGTACTTTACGTGTATCCTTATTTAAATTCTGGGTGTGGCGGAAGAATCTGAGTCCCTCCTCGTGGCTCCTTGCGTGGGAGGCATATTGTCCTGGGATTGGGTCTCCTGGATGGAATGGAGCCCCTGCTGATGCGGCCGGCCATTTGGTGTCATCGCATGGTGCCGCATCGTGCTCGGTCTTCCATTTCCCAGACGATATGCTTTGGAGCGGTTCCTGGGGATTCTTGGGGAGGGAGCAGGTAGAGCAGGCAGATGGTTAGAGTGGTTAAAGTCCCTTGGTGACAAAAATGGACAGTCCATCCTGAAATGTCCCAACTGGCCACAGTTGTAGCACCAAACTGTCTGGGTGTTGGCCAGTGCTTCCCCTACCCCTTTGCTGACAGCTAAAGCCACAGTGCACTCTATAGAAGTCACCTTGGTACAAGCTTCCACCATTTGCTGGATGGTAGGTCCTGGTTCCTGGGGAAGTTGCCTGAGGATTTTCTTGGCTTCTGTGTTAGCATTAGTGAATGCCATTTTCCTCAACAGTTCGTCCCTTGCGCCCTCATGTTCTATCGGCCGGTCAATTGCCTCTTTTAATCTATCAACGAACTTAATGAATGTCTCATCCAAGCCTTGCGGGATGGTGGAAAAGTTTTGCAGTGGGGTTTTGTCATCAGGGATTTTGAGGAGGGCCATTTTTGCTGCTGTCTTGTGTCATCAAGGATGTGGAGGGGGAATGTGGCCTGATCTTCTGGCCAGCTGAACTCTCCTTCCCCCACCAACGCCTCAATGGCCTCATCCCCAAAGAGTCACAAACACAACGCCTCAACATTGTGTTTGGAAACGAGAGGCTTCAACCCCCTTTTCCACTGGATTTCCCATAACATAAATTCAGTTGGTGATCACAAGGATTTTACCATGTATCTTATATCATGAGGTATTAGGGTGTGACTGGTAAAAGTTAAATCGAGGACACTTTTAAAATAGGGCGAACTGCGTCCATAATCCTTGGCAGATTTCCTTAGTTCTTTGACCTCAGCGTAGGGAAGCTGTTCCCATTTTTGTCTCCCTTGTTGGTCTACAGTGACCGGCACTGCCAACCAGTCCAGGTCCTACACCAAGCTGAGGTCCCCCTCCTTTATTGCCTCCTCCCTTACCCAGGTCCAGCTCCCTCCCGGCCTGTTGTTGTTACCAGGGGTGCCTTCATCCGCATCCTCTTCCGAGGCTGCAGTGAGGTGAGCTAGATCATGGAATCTCTGGCTGGCTGGTGGGACCTGGTGGCTTTTGTCCCGGCAGGCCAAGATGGCCTGCTTCCGGTCAGGCCCACTTCTGGTTCCGGTGGCGTGGGAACCAGAAGGGACCAGAGAGGGAGGGGTGTGGCCAGAAGTCAGGCCCAACCCACCCACTGGGGCGTGGTCTTCATGGAGGCCAGAACCACCCATAGGAGGCCCACCCACAGATGTCGTCGGAGGGGCAGAGGGGGCAGATCCCGATGCTGACATAATCAATGCAAAAGTGGAGGGGACCGACGCAGGGGCAGAGCCCGACACAGAGGAGGTGGGAACAACCAAGGCGGGAACAGCTGAGGGAAGTGAGGGGGAAGGGAAGGCGCCATTTTGTGGATTGGCGCTGTTTTTGGGTGACAACCCTTCCCTCATGGTCTTTAGGCAAGGATGAACAACTACATGAACCTGAATAACTGGGGGTAGAACTGGGATCTAGGGATTTTGGAGAGAGGGAGTGGGTAGGATCCAGCCAGGGTGGCCAGTCCCGGTCAGAGGAAGGGACAGAGCGGAGCAGGAGACAGCAGGAAGCTGGAGGAAACCCTGTGCCTGTGGGTGACGTCTGGCTCCTATTCCACTCATAGAGGAATTAGGGTAAGGAATGGGGGGGGCAAAACATGGGGAAGGTTAACTGGGGTCCCCAACTCTCTCCCCTTTTTCTTTTAATAACTTAAAAATAGAATCAAATAAAGAATAAAATTTCCCCACTTTTAAATTTCCCCTTACTTGAATGTCATATATACATCTTCCCACTTTCCCTCAAAAAGAAACAGAATGCACATCTTCCTGGGTTATCCAAGGAAAATGGACAAACAGAAAACAAATGAAAGCTTTTAACTCCCTTTTTGAAAAAGAAATGTCTCCCAAAACAAGGGTCAATTTAACTTGGAGATAAATCTCCCGTTGGGCTGGGGACAGGTGGTTGCCCATGAGGTTGCCCATAAGGTTGCCCATGGTTATCTCCCAAAGCCCTTAAAATTCCCCCATGAAGGAAATGAATAACAGAAAGAAGACAAGCCCACCCCGGTGCCTACCTCTAAGGCACAAGTGACTCACCCAATCGAAGGCAAAGGCGAAAAGAAGAACTTTGTGGAGGCTGGTGGGACTCTGTCCGTCCTCTGGGTCCCAGGAGCTTCCCCCCGAAGCTGAAGAGGAGGGGAACAGCAGAGGGTTGTGGACAGGCAAGGAGTGAACAGTCCTTCCAACAACAAAGGTGCAGATCCTCCTTGAGCTGGTGGCAAACGGTGCTTTTTCCTCGATGAAAGCAGCTCACGGAGCCGTCGATCTTCAAGGGTCACTCTTCAACTGGACAGGGCAAGAGTCCAGCCAGTTCTGGTGCCAACTGTAAGCCTCTCTGGACCTTGGTGCTGCAGGGAAGCCCACTGCGGGCCAGTCCGTGGGAGCCCAGATAGCATAAAATCCAACCCACCAAATGACGGGAGGACACTCGGAGCGCTGCTGTTCTCATGGGTTTATTGCAGGTACAGCAAGGGAAGGAGGAAGCACGAAAGGTGCATGGAGACAGCCTCACGAGAGGGGAGATGACTCTGAGAGCCCCCTCCAGAGGAGGGGTCGGGGATTATAACCAGGGGAGGAAAGGAAGTGTTGGGGATTATAACCGGGGGAGGAAAGGTGGGGTCAAGGTACAGAAGGACCAATGGGATAGGATGGGGTGATCGGAGAAAACCAGTGGGAGAGGGGGAGAGGTGTTGCTTCAGCCAGAGAACCAATGACAGCACAAAGAATGGGGAACTCTCTAGAACTTGGGATGGTGAAACAAGATGATAGACATTAACAGAGGAGGGTACAACTAATGATAGGCATGGGGGAAGGCAGGAACCCTAGGGCAGTGCTTTCCCTTACGCTACTCTAATATCCCAGGGCATCCCTGTTGGATCTTCCCCTGGACCGCCTTCCAAAGTGCAGCACAGGAAAGGCTGTTTAAGAGAATATATATTATGCTTACAGAGGTAACAATAATAGCAGAACCTTTGATGCAACAGTAAAAATGGTTTAGAATCATAGAGCCATTGAAGCACAGAATAGTTTGGGTTGTGCAGGATCTAGTCTAACCCCTCTGCAATGATCAGGGGCATCTTCAGCTGTCTCAGGTTGCTCAGAGCCCCATCCAACCTGACGTTCAGTTTCCAGCAATAGGGCATCTACCACCACTTGTATATGTATATGTGCTCCATAGAAAGGCAGACACAAATGTATTTTTTATGGAGCAAACATCGTAATAAAGCTCATTGAGTTTATGTTGATCAAAACTTGAGTGCCTTCATTAGCATGTTTAAAATGGATAAATCCTGGTAATAGCCTAGTTGTTGCCACAGGCCTAGGATCAGAGAAGGAGTCCAACAGTCTCAGAGTTGTGTTTGTGTGTTTCTGGAACACAAAAAGCATGTCTCACATACCCTTCCAAAAAATCATATTCCCTCTTTTAGTGTAGTTCCAAAATTGCTCCAAGAACTTCAGTTTTAATGCTAGTATTATTTTTAAGTTGTATTTTGGAAAGGAAAGCCTGAGAGAATGTTCCAGCACTGAAGTTTGTTACTTAACATTAAATAATTAAATGACTGTACTTACTACAGAAATATTAAGGTTATATTTGGACGCTAGGAGGCAAATCAAACCCCCTTAAACCTGCTTTACTATTATTAATGGAGGTTGATTTACAGAAAAAATATATGATAAGTATGATCTTTAAGCTCCTCTTGTAGTTCAGGGTCCTCATTCATGAGCATTGAACACATGGCAGTGGCAAAACTAGAGAGCCTACTTAACTAGGCAGGGGTCAGGGGATTGCTTTTATGTGTTTTAATCTTTTTTCCTGTAATGCTACATAGACTAATTATTTAGATACATTATAATGCCAATTTTAACAAAGAATGAATTAGTGTAAAACAAGTTTCTAGAATATTACTTCATTGTGATTTTTCTAAATATTTAGTTTACATCATCTACAGCAATCCTTAACCAACACTTCCAGGTGGGCTAGGAAAATATGATTTAAGAGAATGGTTGCACAGCAAATTTCCATTTTTCTTTTACACAAATATTGAGAATTAATTTATTCCTTTATTTGTTAAACATACTTTCTCTGAACTTTGTAGTCTTTCTCCCCTTTCTTCATTTCCAGGGTGTGTGTATCTTTGGATGTGTATATATAAATACGTGTGCAGATTATGCACATATAGATAAAATCTACATAGATGACTGATATGTTATCACAGCTAGAAACTGTAATGTGGAAGGGTCTTAATCCTGCCTTTAACCATTCACTTGTTTTTCTGTGGAAAGCAGAGTTTGGAAAAACATCAGATGTTCTGCCTGTTTTGATTTCATTGGGGCTTTTTGAGGTTGTTTATTTGTTTGGGAGTTTTTTGAGTTTGGGGTTTTTTTTAATGAAATTAATTATCATTATAACAATTTAAGCATTGTATTCTTTTTCCTTTGGAGTGTGGTAAAATATGTTTATTCTTCCACTACAAGTCAAATCTTTGAACAGATCTGGTTTTCATTTTAGAAAGAAAAAAAAAATCTTGTGTGCTTCCCCTTCTGTTTCCCTCATCCCAGATTCCTAAGTCTGGATGAGCAATATGAAAACCAGGATCAAATAAAGTCATCCCTTGAGAGAAATTATCCTTAAAACTGAAAATGAAAAGATGCCAGAAATACAAAAGAAAATTCAACAGCATACATGCCTAAGACAAAAGTGTAGTTCTATTTTTATTAGTAGTGTGTGCTGATATTAATGTTGGGTATTAATGATATATTAATAAAAAAATCAAGTCTAATAATACTGCAAATACAGATGAGACAAATGTGGAAGTAATTCCTTTGATTTTACCAGGTCTTTCAGGCTACTTTGTGAGACTTCTAGTTACTCCAATATACAATTCTAAACATTTTAGTTCTCACCATTCCTGACAAACAGGGTTTTTCTTTATTGTTTCCAGTGTACAAATAATTCACTGCTAATCCTAGCTGGTTGCTAAGCATCCTTCCCTAGGAAAGGTAGACACCAGAAAAAAACAAGTGAGTTCTCCTAGCTTAGTCCAGAATCAGAATCAAAACATTTTATTAATTTATTAATGACATGTAGTTAATCTACAGTGAACTATAGACTCAGGATCAATATTGGTAATATAACAGATAAATCATGTTACCAGACCCTTAGAGAGAATTAATAAACAGTTACATATGTCCCAGCCCCCATAAATCACCCCCAGAAGCACCTCCTCCCCCTATCCCCAGCACACCCCACATTCCAGGTAGCTCCTCACTGTCACTGGGCAGTGGCAAATGCTCTCTGCCCTGGTGTGCATCCCTGCAGGTGTCCTCTTTTCAGCCATAGGCTGCTGCCCCACCTGGCAACTCTTCATGCTGCTTCTATACCACTTTTCAGGCTGGATCCCTCTGTATTTTTATTTCTTTTACTGTATTCAACAGAATTTCTTTCTCCTGGTTAATTCTTTGGATAACCTGGATGATAGTGGTCTTCCTTTTGTTACATGGTTACAAGAAGGACATTGAGGCACTGAAGCATGTTGGGAGAGCGGCAATGAAGCTGGCAGAGGGTCTGGAACACAAATCTCCTGAGAAGCAGCTGAAAGAACTGGTATTGTTTAGCCTGGAGAAACTGAGGCTCAGGGGAGACCTTATCGCTCTCTATAACTGCCTGAAAGGTTCTAGAGAGGTGGCAGTTGGTCTTTTCTCCCAAGAAACAAGTGACAGGACAAGAGGAAATGTCCTCAAATTGCACCATTGGAGGTTTAAGTTGGATATTAGAAAAAAATTCTTTACTGAAAGGGTTGTCAAATATCAGGAACAGGTCACCCAGGGAAGTGGTAGAGTTACCGTGCACAGAAGTATTTAAAAGACATACAGATGTGGTGCTTAAGGATATGGTTTAGTGGTGGATTTGGCAGCATGACTCAATGGTCTAGAGGTCTTTTCTCAGGTATGTTTGGAACACATCCCCTCGCTGTTGCTGTGCATGTCACAGAGTCACAGTCCTGCCTTAAGATCTGGGGGTACCTAGGTCACCCCATATGTGGATCACGTGAGCACCCCACAGAGATGTTTATGTTACAGCTGCAAATGGTAAAAACATTCCTCTGAGAGAAATCTTAAAACTGATTTCATACAGATGTAATATTTGTTCAACTTGTGTCATTCTGTTCATTTTACCATGTATAACCATACTTTGAGATTAAAGTAATTCACCTGGGTGAAGACAAGGTGGGGAGGTGGATGTTGTGGTTTGACATAGAAGTGGATTTTTTCAGGAAGTTGGGTCAAACCAATCAGTGGTCAAGTTTGGATATTGGTGCCTAAAGTGGCCACTGAAGGTGTGGATACGCCTCTGAGAACACAGGGGGTTAAAAGCAAGAACTCCCAAGAGCTCGCTCTCTTTGGTTCCGGTCAGGGTGCTGTGCAGACCTCCCCTGCCCAGCCATGGGGCTGGGTGGGGGAGGGGAAGCCATGCGGCCTGGTCGAGGTGAGCTGAGGGGTAGAAGGACTGGAACTGAGCCAGCTCCTGTGGACGGAAGGGTGGAGAGAAGCCAAGATGCCTTTGTCGTCTTCCCCCCACAGAGGGAAGAGACAGAGAGTCCGGATGGTACCTGTAACTTTTCCGGCGGAGGAGAAGGAGTGGGGGGGAAGGTGCCCAGCCTTGGCCTTGGGAATCGGCTGCTGGGCAGAGATATCAGCTGTCCAGGGAGTCTAAGCTTTTAACCCTTTCCTGAGAAATGAAAGCTTTGTAAAATATTACTCCTCCTTGATTTGAAGTAGAAGAGAGACAGTCTGGGATCCGAGATGATGGAAGAGGAAATTGTTGAGTTGGAAGGAGATGATGGAGTGGCTTGTGGCTGGATTTTCTTGTTAGCCATAGACTGAACCAAATTCTCCTGACAGAAGCTATACTTAGAGGGGTACGTTGGTGAGCCAAGAGACTTGTTTCAGTGATTACCATCAGAGGAGTGGAGAGAACAGAAGAGAGTTGAAGAAAGTGTGAAGAGGCCCTCTGTCTTCGGAGAAGAAGAAGAGGAGAAGAAAACCTCTGTTCTTGGACCCTCGGCCCCAAGGGAAAATGGGGGGGACTGTAGTCCCAAAATGAGAAACTGAACTGTTGTCTCTTTTGGTCCATGGCAAAGCATCCTTAAAGGAGCCCTATGAGCAGTCTGTCCATGCATGGTGGTGAGAGCACTGTGACATGGAAAGGAGAGTGTCACCATGGCAGATTTTCTCCGGGTGGTTGCCATGTGTGACTTGGAAACACAAGGGTGGCAATTGTGTTTCCTAGGGGGTCTGTGGCACAGGAGAGACTCCTGTCTCCCTTGAAGGACTGAGTATTGATTATCTGAAGGGTAGCAACTTGATCAGGATCGTGGGTGGTGTCTCACTGTTGGGTTGGTTTAGAAATTAAGTGGGAAGAGGAGGGGTGTTTTGGAAAGTCTTCATCCAAGATTTAGTGTTTGTAGTTTTATAGTAGAAGTAGATTAATACAGTTCTTTTCTTTGTTATGAAGCTTGGGCCTGCTCTGCTCTGTTCCTGATCACATCTCACAGCAATTATTTAGGAAGGTGTATTTTTCATGGGGGTGCTGGCATTGCGCCTGTGTCAAACCATGACAGTGGGTAAAAGAGACACAGGATGCAACTTACAGGGATAGCAGTAGAAAATTTCATGTACCTTAAGATTTCACTGCTTAAATACAATGTGGTCGTCCTTGAATTCCCAAAATTCAAAGAGATATATAGTAATTTCTGCAGGAAAATTGGCCTGGCCTGTTTTGGATATTTTAAACATTTTGGTTGAGACATGTCCTGTGTAAGTGATTATTTCTGCCCATAAGATTTGAAAGGAATTTAAATTGATTGTTGTGGATTTACACAACAGTTTTAGACTTCTAAAGTTAGACAAGTAAACATGCAATCTTTACTGCCTATGACCAGACATCAAAGCAGAAATTACTTGAAAAGTCTTCATCAAAGCATAGTTTCCTGTTGAATTCCACAAAATATTTCCAGCAGAATACACAGTGAAATTCTATCTCTTTATAGATCATGATCCAATGAAATGATAATAAAAATCAGCTTTCAGCTGAAAGAAAGATCCTCCACACCTCATTCTAGTTGTGACAAAATTTAAAAAAATCTCTATACAACTAAAGCGAAGTGAGCACTGATTTCAAGAAGGAGAGAGAGAGAGAATTTGTTTCACAGATGATCCAAAAGAGTTTTGCTACAGGGACACGTTCTTCTCTAGAGTAAATTGGCCTCTGCCTCTATGCTTGTTATTCTTGACCATTGTTCACCAAACCTGTTCATAAAAATCTCCAATAACGGGTAATCCAGACCCTTCCAGAGATTACTTTTTTCCAATATTTAGGTTTGCAATATTTTTTATGTTTAATATTTCAATTTTTTGCAATGTCTAATATAAATCACTTTAGCTAGTCTTATTCCAAAGTGAGATACGGAGAACAGATTTTTCAAACCTCCTTTTCCTTGCGTGCAGCAATTGTTTGCATGTTTGATGACTACTGCTACATTTTCCTTCTGCATAACCTTCTTAAAACTAAACAGTAACTGTTTTTCCTGTCTATCCTAATAATCATGATTTTCAGACTGTTGATCTTACCTGTTACTCATCACTGGATTTCCTCCAGCTGGGCCATAGCTTTCCTGAAACACTTTTCCCAAAACAAATGTTGACTTATTTAGTTAAAAGTGTTGCATACATGCTTTTAAACCAGTCTTTCAACTGCTTCTAATGAGGAACAGTTGAACCAAAATTAAAAGAAAATACATGGAACTGTTTTTGGTTTTGTTTGGTTGGTTTTCTTTCCCTGACAAAGGATCTTACAAGATAAAGACCATAGTGTCAGAAATCATTAAGACTGATGTTATGTATCGGATAAAAAAGCACATCAGCTCTTCTCAGCACCATGTCTGCATTGCTCTAAAAACTTTATGGACCTCTACACTACAATTTTTTTTCAAAGCTTTCAGCTCATTGTAGCATCATCTGATGGCAAAAGAAACTTATTTTTTAATTCATTCAATGAGGAAAAGGCCACAGCAAATAATTTTCATTTACTCTCAATGCCTGATCTGGCATTGTTGTCATTGGGATCAGGCCCCTGGTCAATGCCAGCTGTCTAACTTAATTTTCTACAGTCTATGGTTTTTCACATTTGTGCATCTGTAAGTTTTCCAGCAGCTTGTTTGTGCCAATGAAGAGTAGAAAATTTTCCAGATATTTTTGCTGCTGCATGTACACTCACTGTACTTTTTTTCAACAGCTCAGGTCAGAATTTAATATACCAGGACAAGTTAGATTCCAAATATCTATGATGAATTTTAAACCAAGGATTAATGTTATTTAAATGGCTGTTCTTAATGACCTTGGATTCTTATAACATTTATTATGCTAAATATAGTATTGCCTTGGGATATGATATTGCATATTTCAGAATCTATTTGCACAGATTGGAATGGAGCTTTGAATTGGTGATTATTGCATTTATTATTGGGTAATAATATTTATTATTATAATATTTGAAAGTTGATTTGACAAGTGCCAATGGGAAACTTGTATTCCAGACAGACTGCCATACTTGTAGTTCCTACAACTACAGCAAAAATTCTAATGTAAAAGCTTATCTCTTTTCATTAGCTGAAACTGGAACAGAACAAATAATAAGAATACAGCCATGCATGCGTGTTCAAAATTGTAAATAAAATTCTTCACTCATAACTTTCTGCATTCTCTTCACTGAGTATTATCATACAAGGGTTTATGAGCAGATTGTTCCCTCAGAGAGTTCATTTAAATGAAATATATTCATAGACATTTGTAAACACAATTATTTGAACCAAAACAGGAAAGTTGAACTGATTCACTTCTGGAACAAAATACCTTACATGCTTCATGGATTCAATCAAAAATAACCAATGACATTGAAAACTCCAATATTGATTATTCTCAATTATTTTTTCCTAAACAATTTAAATATAAGAGGTCTGTGAGATTATTGTGTGAAGAGTAATTAAACTAGCAAAAAAATCTAAGAAAATTATAAAGGGTAAGTAATACACAGGATGGACATGGAGAAAGAATAATTTATATGGAAAGGTTATGAAATACAGAACTCAAAAAATACAATTTGAAATTAAGAATAGACTTCAGAGTTGGAAAAGCAATGGATGGAATTGATTTATGAAGCATGGAACTATATAAATTTGTTTAGAATGTGGAATCAGTTACATTATTCAGGTCTATTGTGTTTATTACTTTAACCCATCATGCTCTGCTTCATTGCTCAGAGTGACAACACATTAAAAAAATATTTCCATTCTGTTGTTTTGCTCAGGAAATTTGTATACTGCAAATATATTTCTGATGCTAGAAGAATAAAATACTTGTATAAACAGTACATATAATGCCACTTGGAAGCAAAATTTGCTTATCAGGTACAAGTATATTAGATTTTTGATCTGGATAATATTTTTCTCTAGGACAACAACTATCTCATAACAATAAAGGTTTGTTTTGCTGTAGTCACTGCTACATGTGAGATCTCTTTGTCAGATCTCTGTGGACTCAGGATGTGGAATACAGCAACAGATCTCTTTTATTTTATGCTGCTTAATGGTATGGTTTATTTAAAAATAAAAGTGTTTAAAGCTCCAGGCATTCTGAGAAGTCATTGTGGAAGGCGTTGTTCAATAATTCCCACAGCAGATTAAAGTTGGTGGATGTAAGTAACTGGTGGAGTGAACTGGAACTGTCTGTGTAAAGAACAAAATAGACTACAAACAGTAATAAAGCCCAGGACTTTTGGTATAAACTGTTAAAGTAAATAATAGCTAGGGATCTTTGCTATATTGAGATGGTCTTGAAGTCACACTTTGTAATAAATAAGAGCATTTTAGTGTTTAGCTTCTGACTTTGCTTCAAATGAAATGTATTTTAGTTTTTTACCCTTTCCTGTGCCCATGAATTACAAAAGCCTAAAATAAAAGCTGACTTTAAAATGAAAATTGGCAGAAACAGTGTTATGGAAATCGGTGTTTATCTCATGTTTTGAGGTAAAATTATGAAGAGTAGTAAGGCCACAACTTGAGAAGAACCTTAATATTCAGCCTCTGTGAAGGAGTTAATTTGGTAACTTGTTAACAGCTCTGCAGTTTACCAAGATCAGGACAGAAATTCACATAGCTAAACTGCAAGGCTGGATGTGAGCCTGCTTTGCTAAACTTTCAGGTGAGTAGAAAAATGTGTTGCATAAGTTGTGGTTCATACAGGCAAACTTGTATGGTTTTGTAAGGAGATTTATTTCATGTTGAAAGAGTAATAGTATTTGAGATGATGTATTTCATACCCTCAGTTTCAAAGCACTTTTCTCTGAACACTTGTGTGTCTGCTTCTGAACAGACTTCAAATAGAAACCTGTTGTCCAAGCTATAACTAATCTGTATCATCTCTGGTTTTCAGTTCAAACTGTCTGTTATAATCCACTAACTTAGAAGGAGCATAAGGATTTACTTCCTTTCCTCTCCCATGCTCTTTTGAGGAGATAACTTTAACTGATGATACCATTCTCCATCCTAAACCTTTTTCTGGGATAGGAGAGGACAAGGAATAAAGATCAAGTAGGAGAAGGTCGCTGATTCCCCAGATTCAAATTTACAGGGACTTTTGAGGGTCTTTTAAAGTAGATATTAGTGTCTGACTTCTGTTAGAGGCACATATCCCAAGACTGGATAGTATCCTGCCCTATCCACTAAAGTAACTACCAGCCAAGGTACATGTAATGGAATTATTACACTAAAGGACAACATTTTTTATATAGCTGCTGTGAAGGAAAGACTGGAGATTACTCCTGCAGTGCCAGTGTCACTAACAGACTGTGTCATTATGTTATTTAGGAAATTAGATGACATCATGCAGCTGCATGAGGCTTCAAATCTTAAAACTAATTACTGATTGATAAAAGAATATAATCCCAGACATGACTCCTAATAGTGTATGAGTTTTTCACTAAACTGAATTGTCCTAATACTGATAAATTATCCCATTTGAAACAGGCTTCATGTTCTTCAAAACATGGCTAATAATAAGTCAAACTTATTGACCTGACACAGTTAGTAGTTAAAGTGTTAGAAAAAAAAATCCAAATTCCTCTGTGTCTAAATTTGTAGCTCAGAATGTCTCAATTTTTTATAATTATTGTTTGTGAGTCTCTTTTTTTTTAATACAGAAACACTAGAATATACAGGTAGTGAAATGTTTATACTTCAAATATTTTTAATAATTTGCTAATATTATATTAGTGAATAGTTGCAATATATATATGTATATAAAAGCTATTGTTATAATAGAAAAAATATAATACTCTACAGCATTATGAGAGCAATGAGACTCCTAGGGAGGAAGGATAAACAGATATTGAACATACATCCCACATTAAATATACTAAACTGAATCTGAGATTATCATTCCCTTAACAGCTATATATAGACAGTTATTTGTAAGATTACCCTTCAAAAACCTTTTTTGCTATTTCAAAACTTCATCAGGAGTTATGGCAAAATAATTGAAGGTGAAGTAGTTATGGGACGACTACCACTGCTAGAAAAGGAAGTATGATGAATCAAAGGAGTGACAGCCACAGCTCAAAGCAAACCACAATTAGGATACTTAAACAATTCTTTAATAAAAAAAATTGTCTTAATTTGAGAACTTAAAAAACTCACGATTGTTCAGGGAGGGAATTTTTAACACTTTCTCAGATTTGACCTCTGGGTTTTGCCAATTTATCTAAGCTAATTCTGCATCTCTATATTTTTGATGCCTACAATAATCTTCCTAAAGAGGTTAGTGAAGGGATGTGTTATGTGGAGTGGCTGAGATCACTTGGTTTGTTCAGCCTGGAGAAGAGGAGCCTGAGGGGAGACATCATTGTGGTCTTTAACGTCCTCACAAGAGAAAGCAGAGGGCCAGGTACTGATCTCTTCACTCTTAACGCCCAGTGACAGGACTCCAGGAAATGACATGAGATTGTGTCAAGGGTGGTTTATGTTGGATATCACAAAAAGTTTCTTTACCCAGAGGTGGTTGGATACTGGGACAGGCTGCCCAGGGCAGTGGTCACAGCACCAAGCTTGACAGGGTTAAAGAAGAGTTTGGACAATACCCTCAGACATATGGTGTGATTCTTGGGGAATCTTGTGCATGGCCAGGACTCAATGATCCTGATGGATTCCATGCAACTCATAATATTCTATGAGTCTATTATTCTACAAAGATTTTGTCAATAGACCAGTATATAGTAATCTCTGAACTGAGAATCTGGAAGCAAAGGCAAAAATGTTTGAAATTGAAAGGGAAATTTTAAGTCTATTAAGATGCCCCTCTGTTGAATTTAAAATTAAAATTAAAATTACCTGAGACTGATATTGGGCCATAATGAATAGGACACTATTCACTGAAGAGTATTCACTATTCATTATTGAAGATACAACATGACCAAAGAGCCAGTGTTTGTTCTGATTAGAGCAATAGCTCATCAGAAAAGCTTGAGAACTGTCTCATATTTCTGTTGCTTAATGCAACATTTTATTCTGTGAGTTATATTTTGCTCACTATATGAGCAGAAAATGGTGTGTAAAACTGTCTTTATACCCAGAATGGTCTTTCACACTGTTTGATTTTCAGTCTCTCAAAATGGGGAAACTAGAAGACAGTTCTGCAAAATAAATTCCAAGTTACAATATGAAGTTATCAATTAATAATTTTCTCAAGTAACATAAAAATAGTTTTAAAGAAAAGGCAACTACATATATGATATATATGTTCACTATATGAGCTCATTAAGCCTAAAAAAAAAGAAAAATACATTTTAAATATGGACACAATGAAATTATACATAAACCTGCTATATTTAAATGTTTGCACCACGAGAAGCAGTTTTATTTATGTGTTCTGTGTTACATCTGTGTATTTGAGCACAGCTAATTTTTCTCTTTGCAGTCCTATTTTTTGCCACTGCACTTTGCTAAACTTTCATAACATCTGATCTTGCATAACATCATCCACAATCAATACTTCCAAAAACTGAAAAAACATCTTCTTTCTCTGAAGTAGTATTAGAAGACTACAGGTAATTCTGTTGGGAGTCTGCCACTCTGTGACTAAAAATATTCTTATAATGGTTTTACTTTTCCAGGAAGGACTTATAATTCCATTCTTCAAACAAAACTGAATATCTTCAGTATCTCAATTGTTATCCATCTTTAAGGTGTATTTTTCAACTAAATTGTAGCAAATCTTAAGGTAACTTAAAATTTCTGAGTATGCTAATAGGTTGCATAGGATGCTATTAATGATTTGCAAAGCCAAGTATTATGTTTTCCTCTAGTAAAGTTTTCTTTATTATTATTAATGGGTCATAATTTATAGTTAAGATAACAGTACTAACTCTTGTAATTGAAGGTAAATAATAGTTTTATGGACTACATTTTAAAATAATTTTTCCAGCACCTTCTGGTTTTTGTCTAATAGATTAAGCTTCAGAATCAGGGTAAAGAAGAGTGGCATTTAACAATTTTGTGTAATGATGACCACTTTAGAGAGAGTACTAAGAAATTTTAATATCCCCAAATATTTAGGCTTACATATTTTGCTCCAAAATTTTGCATTTCTCTGTAATGGATGAACAGTTGTAATAGTTTTGCTCATCCCCATCTTTCCATGCAGGTCTTGGCTAAGCCTGCCGAGAGCTTTCTTGCTCTCTTTCCTGAGTGCAGTGATGGTGTTCATCCTAACTTTCAAAAAGATGAAAGAAATTTACCTGTTTCTCTGATCACAACATAAATTTTGAAATGTGATATGAGTCTTCTATAGAGGTTCAAAAGATGAAAAAACATTCAGGGTATGTACATCACAATTTTCTGAAACTTGATCTCCTAATAGTTGGGCTATAACATTCTTCTTTGATAATTTTACTGACAGAATGAAAAGAATAGAGAACACTAGCAAGGACTTTCTATACTTCTAAAAAAATAAATCATGCTGAATGAATCACTGTCAGAACACAATTTGACTCTTTCCATTTTCTTTTTGACTGCTTCCTTTTTCTTTTTTAAAGTGATATTCATGATTATTCATATGAGTCATTCTCTCAGTTTTTTATCTCACTCCTAGCTGGACATAAGTGTCACCAGGATAAAAACATAACATTTGAAGACCCTAGATCAGTCTTGTTTATTTGCTCTGAAAATCTTTTTCATTACAACATGTATCTTTTAGTCTTTAAACTTTGGACACAGATATTTTTGTTGTGATTGACAGGGGCAAAATGCTGTTTGATCAGCAGCTTGCTTTCTCTGGAAATCCCTTCAACTAACTAATCAGACTTCTATTCTTGCCTCCTTTTCTCTGTTTCCACTCTTTCTATGGGTATTTGTGTTAATAAAAATAGCAACAGTAATTATAAAAATGTGAAGCAAACAAAAAACCACAACCTAGCATGCATTTATTTCCTGCAGGTACTAATTTGCCAAGGACATCTAAGCAATCAGAGAGTATTTCAAGGCAACTTAAGAAAATACCATTTTACCAACATTTAGAACTGTTAGTCTACTGATGTAAGATTCTGTGGTTTGACTGTAAATTGACTTTACAGCTTAACTTCTGGGATAAATAAGGGAAACCAAGTAACTGACTGTAATCACAAGTTACTCACTGTCTCAGATTTTCCCCTTCATGTCCTTTTACAACAATATATTCCTGCCCCACTGAAGATTCTTCTCTCTGATATCATTGTTACTGAGGGGATCATCCTACTACCTTTAGCAGAGGTACAGGGTTAGAGTCACATGACATTACATTGTCTCTAAGACCCAGCTACAAAATTCTTGTAATTTTTTTTTAATAAGCTCAAATTGTGCCCTGTATTTTTACTTAAAGTGAATAATCTTATAGTGCATTGAGAGGTAGAGATAGATACAAAAAGAAAATAATTGCAGAAAAACTTATAGATCTTCATACTCAGCCAGGTAAGGCATTAATCCTAATAGTACTGAGCATAGTTCCAAAAGACTCTGTAATGAAGAAAAGATGTCCTCCTTACTCTTCTCCACCAACCCTTTCCTCCCCCCTCCACCTCCCAAAATGCAATTAATCTAATGTGAAAGTCATGGAAGAGACAAGAAACCTTTTTCTCCAGAGCAGAGAGATAAAGTATTTATTATTTTGTTAATGCAAAGTTTTATCTAGGGGACAGAGATGTAATATCTAAGTAACAAGTTTCCATGGGTGGACATGGGATGTTTCACCTCCAGACAATCAAAGGATAGATGATGCTACATGCAACTGTAGTAGCCATTCATCATTCCCCTTCCCAAGCATGTAAATACATCTTATACACACAGCAGAAAGAGTAATTGAAGATCTCAGAGGATGAGCTAGGAATTGTAAAAACTTCAGGCACAGGATGTTATCACAGGGGTACCTCAAATCATATTGAAGAGATTAAAGTACAGTATTTAATTCTTAAGGAAAAATAATGCTTAGCTTTCTGACAGAACAGTTCATGTGAGAGGACATGTCAAAGCTTCTCTCTACTAGACATCATCTTTCACAGCCTGTATCTGCACCAAATCAGCCAAGTTTGCTGTAGACATTTACTGTGTGCTGTAGACAGCTAATTGAAACTTTTAGCCATGTAATTTGTATCAGAAGTACTCGCTGTGATTATGGATTTTTTTTTCAATAGGTTCTACCTGTATGCATTCTTTCCTCTTGAGTGAGGTTATCTAGGTTTAGTAGCCTATTTTTCCTATGACCACATTTTTTTGTCTTCCTTTAATATAATTAACATTATTCTTGGCTTCACTTTTTAACTCATAACATACTGTTATATATCCCTCAAAGAATGCTAAAATGTGCCAAATACATAAACAAGGAATATGGACTAAATTATATTTTCATTTTTGTCGACTTAATTTAGTCTCCTATAATCCTTCTATCAATAAGTTCCACAATATTTCTTTTTCACCCATTCCAATAACATTTAAACCATAACCTTGACTGACCTTTTAGGGTGACTGGCTTAGGAAGAGATGCCAAAATACTGTAGTGCGGGATGCAAGTCCTGAAAAATATTTTTCAAGCTTTGTCTTTTCAGATCATGCTTTCCCCAAATCATGTGGGACCTAAAAGTTTGAACTCTGTCTTTATTTACAGCAGCTTGAATAAATTCTGAGGGTAATAGTACTAGATAAATTTTTTTTTTGTCTTTCATCAAACTTCATGCACAGACAATGTTTGAATTGCCCTACTGGATCTATGGTTTCATGGATGAAATTTCATTAATAATTTCACTGTATTCACCCAAACTTATTTTTGTTAGTTTAGTAACTTTTTCTGCCCTATATCCCTCCCTGAGGCACACTACTAATGACTTTCCTGAATCTGGACTTCATGCCACTTATCACAACTCTTTGAACCCAAGAGTTTACCCAGTTTTAAATCCACGTCACTGTCCGCTTATCTGATGTATACATAGTTAACTTATATATGATGATATGACAATGTTGAAAAATTTACAAAAACCAATATAGTCAGCATTCACTGGTATACCTGGCTACTCAGCAGGTCAACCACATCATTGTTGAAGGCTCTCAGGCTTGTAAAGCATGACATTTTTCTCCACAAATCCATGCTGACTATTTCCTTTGTTGGCTGCTTCCTGCAACAAGGAAGAATGGGAAACCAAAGAAAAGTGACCTTGACAGAGTACTTGGGAGGTAATTTGCCTTTTTTGGCACTTTTTTCTTTTGAAATATGGATTATTTTAAAATGTTTTAAGAGGGATCTGTTGAGTTCATTTTGCCATAAACCAAGGGTAATTTCTATCAGATATTTTGAAATTATCTGTAATAATAATAGATAGTGAGCAATTTTCTGCAGAGAACATGCAATTAGTCCTATTTATCCCTATTTTAATTATGTGATTTATAGAGACAACTCATGAATACTTCTACACCATCCAGACAGACAGCATAAAGTATTCCCATGGCAACATGAGATGGGTCTGCTTCTTGTTATCCTTGTTTCCCAAACCACACATGCTGGCTTTCTCTTAGAAGAACCTTTTGTGAATTAGGAGTGATTTGCTGCAGATATGGCCCTTGGGCTGTTCACAGTTCAGTTTGTGAAGTTTCTCCAGTTGTCTGTAAGATTCCATGTGCTATCTATTATTCTTCCGGAAAACCTTAATTCCTACAGAAAAACAATAACATAAAATAATAATTTAAATGAAAAAGCTGCTGAAGCCCAGCTCCTTTAAAGCAGTCCATGGTAAAACATTCAATGGTCATATTGTGCTACTTGGATGAGGTTTAATAAAGGTGTGCTCTGAAAAAAAAAAAAGCACAGTAAGAGATTGCCTCCTCAAAACAATTCAAAGCTGAGACCATTAAATTTAGCACTGTCGGTGCCCATGACTTCAACATGAATGTGAATTGTTGTAGGCCAAAGCTCTCAATTATGTGAAATAAAACTGATATCTCATGCTTATATAAAATAAAACAGTAAATTAAAACCAAATTAACACACTACATACCATAACCAAACTGATTAATCAAAAATCAATGTAGAAATAACCATATTTTAATCAAGTTCCTGGAAATCTGAAGAAGATTTAAAGAATGAAAAGAATTTTAGGAATATTAGGGATTCTTATTTAATTTCTTTAGAGAATACTTAACTCTAAGAAAATTGTAAATTCAAAACAAGGATATAGAGACATTGATTCTGTTTTGAACCATTCTCCTGGGCTTCCACATGGCTGTGTTTAGAAGTTTATCTTGGGTGGAAAAGTATTTGGGTGACATTAACTGAGACTGAGGAGAGAGATCTCATTGTGATCTTCATCATCCTCACCATGGGAAGTGGAGGGGCAGGTATCAATCCCTTCACTTTCATGACCAGTGACAGGACTCAAGGAAATGGCATGAAGTTGTGTCATAGTAGGTTTAGATTGGATACCAGGAATAGGTTCATCACCCAGAGGGTGGTTGGGCAGTGGAACAAGGTCCTCAGGGAAGTGGCCACAGCACCAAGCCTACTGAGTTCAAGGAGCATTTGGGCAAGGCTCTCAGGTCCACGGTGTGATTCTTGAGGTGTCTTGCATAGGGCCAGGAGCTGGACTCGATGATTGTTATGGGTCCCTTCCAGCTCAGCATATTCTATGATTCAGATTCTTTGATAAATGAAGAACAGATTGACTGTTCTGTTACATGAAGCACTGAGATCCATGCAAAAAGCTACTGTGAAGAAACCTTGAGGATTATTGCTTTCAAGTCATTTAATCATAATTCTGTATTATGCCTAGTGTTCCTGTGTTTCTGGGCAGACAACTGCCAGATGATATGTGGGAGCACATGCCATGCAGTACTTGGATAATTAAGTCTAATGCATCTGGAACTGGTGACCTCTACTAGGCATGGTCAAGTGATCTGTATGTACACATGAAGGAAAGTTATGCATGCACAGTGGTCATTTGTCTGGAAATTCAGAAAAAAAAAAAGAAGACAAAAAAAGGCTTATTTCCTTTTTCAAGCCTGAAGAAAATTACAGTTAAGCAAAGGAAACCAAGATATATGGCCACCAAGGTTTTCTTGTCCTTGAATTATGGCCACAACTTTTCTTTCTGTATCAGAGACAGTAGATATTAGTCACTGATGGAATGGGATCTGTTTTAGGAGAAATGAGGCTACAGTTCAAAGGTTTTGTGCCACTTTGATAGCAGATGTGTCTAAGAATACAGCCTCAGTCATTTGCTGGAAGATGTTTCCTCACTGTTCTCATTTCCTTTGTTCCTGTTTTGAGCTGGTCTCTATTGTTCATCTTTTGGAGACTTTGAATTACTGTGATGATGCTGAAATGAGTTAGTAGAGGGTTAAACTTTGAAAAGTTAATGTGTCTGGCTAGTTTTGGCATTAATATACAATGAATGAATTAAAATGTACAAAGCTGCCCTTAGTGCTCTGTGTAGTTTCTCCTGAGCTTATTTTCTCTTCATAAGAGGTGTCATTAAAATAATGTGAAGTGCAGTAGAGAATGCAGGAATCCTTCTTTCTCTTTCTTTGCAGAACATAGATTTGACCAAACACAGCCCGGAGTAACTTAATCTGATCAGATCTTCGTTGACTAAGATTTGGACTAGATGATTTCACGCTTGCCTCCAGCCTGGATTACTCCACAGTTCTGTGATCTACAAAATGCACTGAGTTAGGAAGTGTAATGAAATTGAAGGTTATCCCTGCATTGGGAAAACCAGCAAATGCTGGGGATATGAGTGCAATCATCCTAAGATTTTCTGTCTTTCCAAAAGAAAAAAAATATTTTTATCAGAAAGAAATGTATAGAAAACTCGCATTTAAATGTTCAACTGAAAAAATGTATTGTTAACAGGAGATTTAGTAAATATCAGGAAACCTTAAGCAGGGGAATTGTAAATTATAGGCAAAATTCAATCCAGATCACTATGCAAAAAGAAATTGTGTGTAAAGTTTTCCAGAAACCAGGGGAGTGTAGTTTATCCATAGTTATAAACATTACAATCTAATTGGGCCATGTTTTTTTACTCCAAGACATATTACTACCTCCAGTAATGTCATCTCTAGTTCAAGTAATTACTGACCATGAGTGAATATTTTATAATCTGGTGTTAAAATGCACATTTTCTAGATGCATAAATATTTCACCAAGTAAAAGAAAAAGGGGAAATTTTAACTGAAAAGACCATGCTATGCAATTAAGGTAAGATTAAATTTAAAGTTATTTTCTCAATAAACATGCAAAATATATCTGACACGTAGTTGCATCTGACTGATTTTTGCAGAGTTGACTTTTGAAAAATGGCTTTCCGTTTTTTTCATTATTGGAATTTGGTGCATTTATGCCAAAATATGTTTTTGCAGCAATTCAAAATGAAGACATGAAAGCGTATCCTTTTTTTTTATTTCTATTCTAAAATAAAAATATTGTTTAACTTACATGAATACTAATTTAGTTTGAAAATCTATTCAAAACCAGTTATGAAAATAAATGGGGAGACAATGTTTCTTGCAAATTATTCCAGGTGTTGATGAAATCATTAAAACCAGCCCTAATACTGATTTCAGCCAAACCATCAGAAAATTATCGTGTAATCATATTTAATCTGCAAGTGTAGAGAAGTTGAGAAAGCTTCTCCCAGGTTTATAGCAGAGCACAGAAGGAGTGCAGGAAGAAACATCATGCCTGCCTGGGCAGAAGCCCAGTGTCTGGCTCAGCCAACTTCTTGACTTACAGCTTCAGGCTCAGATCCATAGGTATGTAAATATATCATTGTATAACTTTATCTGGTAATGTTGCATGGCCCAGCTCTACCTGCTTGAGTTTCTGCTGTTTCTTGTGCCACAGCATCACTATGCCAGGTAGATTTTTCAAAATCGTCTCTCTTTTTCTGTTTGTTTGTTAATACAATTTGCACAACATTAATGAGAAAAGATCAAGTATATCCATAGTAATGTTTAGGTAGGTAATTCTTCACAATCTCTGAGTTTAATTACAAATTTATTAAAATATTTTGTAGCTTTCACCTCTATATTTGATATCTTCTGGAGGAAAATGAAACAATTATAATAAGACCATATCAGACTGCTTCCAAATGCAGATAAGTGCATCAATAATGTAGCTCACCTTGCAATGCAGAGGTAACCGAACGTAACTTAGTTATGCTTAAGTTCATCACCTAAGCATTTCTGTGGAATCAACAAAGATAAATGGGACTCTGAAAAGAGTGATTCTCTTCATTTTAAGATAGGAGCACAGAAAAGCCTGAATCTTCTGCAAAAATTCCTTAATACCTACAATTTATGAATACTGCCTGGAAAAGTGTGCTGGTCAAAATCACCAGATAATGGTTTCCTGGACAAATTATAGTTCTACACACTTTTTCTGTTATGCTTTCCACCCTATCATGAATCCTTCATCATATTTGTTTATAAAGTATTGAACAAGACTGACCATTGAACTGACACAGTATGGCTATTCTTGCATTCAGTGCATTTATTACCTCACATATTTAGAATAATTTAGGAACATAAGTTTATCATTTATGTAAATGTGGCAGCAAACTTCATACAAAATTACCCAACACACACATACAGTTTTGTCAACTGTTCTGGAGAAAGCAATTAATAAGCATATCTCCACATCTAAAGCATTATATTTTGTCTAAGCTGCATGAAATGAAGATATTCTGTCTGGAGACAATTACAAAGAGCACTGAAGTAATTGCATCCATCTTTTCGATCAGCTTTTTTTTCCTGCTTTTCATTATATAATTTGTGTGTATAAATTTAATCATCTTGGTGGCTGACGAATTAAAAATAAATAAATAGGGATGTGCTCTGTGGTTTATGCATAACTTGTCAGGCTGATAGGTTGGAAACATATTTCTTCTTTCATTCAAAGGAAAGCAGCTGATACAGGATACATTTCTTTATTTTCATGTGACAATAGACTTCTCCTTAGCTGTGGGTGGTAAGTTGCACTGTGGTGTAGATCTGCCTTATACAGGAAATAAATATGTGAGATAATTGTACAAAGGAGGAAAAGTTACTGGCAGAGGAAGTGAGGAAGAAAAAAGCTTTCCTAACATCTGTTCTTTGCATTACAAAGGATCAAATTCAATTATGTGCCAGACCCCTAAAATTATGAAACTTTTAAAATATTCCTTTTATCATTTCTTAATCTCTGCTTCTCTTGAACATCAAGGCTGCTGTCTGCTTTTACTTTTAGGTAATTTTTGGATCCTTAAATTTTAAAATATATTTCCCAAATCTCAATTCTTACATTTTAAAATAGGTAGTTCTAACACCTGGTAAATTTAGAATTGTAGTAAATATCAAATGTGTTTATAATGAACATGTAGGATATGACAGAAGAAGAAATTAATTCATATGCAGGATATTTGTGTTTATTTTCTGCAATTATTTCAGCAAATAAGCACCCTGTCAGAAATGTTCATGGAACTAAAAAGTAGAAAGGTCAAGAAACTGTAAAATGTGTAGATGTTTCCCCAGCAATGAAGTATAGAAAAATGACACTGATGCTTACTTACATTTAGCATTAAAAAAGCTACAAACTCTGGACAACTGAGAAAAGCCTGGTACATAAAACTCATTCCTGGATTTAAGTGTATCCAGTCTGGGAACATATCAATCCAGCTGTTTTTTGGTTGTTGTTTTCATTAAGAAATGAAGTCATCAAAGCTCAGACACCAATATCTTATCACTTATTTCAAAGAACATCACTGACACTTCTTTTCTGTACCCTAAACAGAAATTTCCTGCTTAGCTTCAAGAACAAAACACCAAAAGAAAAAACATTAAAGTATTTCAGGAGAAGGATCACACCTTTCTATTGAAAAATGCACCTCTTACAAATCACGTGGTTTGTATAATTGAATTTTCTATACAAGACAGATTCAGGCTTCACTAGGAATCAGAGCGGAAGTCAGGGCTTACAGTTTCTCATTCTTGTTTCAGTGACATATGGATATTTCAAACAGCTAAAGGAAACAGTTTGGATAGAGTTTTAAAAACAAGGAGACAACAGTGAAACAAAAATCAAACAGACCTCATGATGGTCTGGAACATTTTTTCTGACTTCCTTCTTAGAGTGTTTTATGAGTTACTTTAAAGAATTTTCCTAAAAATCATTCATTGTTATAATTATTTTACAAGATCATTAGGTAAATGCCTGGTGTGCTAAAAATTTGAATTTTCATAATTACAGCTAAAACCATCTAGGCTGACATTTTTCTGCTTTATTTACAGTGTAGAAATAGTTAATATGCTGTTCTTGAAGATGGTGCCAGTGTCTGCATTTTAAAAAGTAAGTACCCAAACCAAACTATTAAGTGCTTTATACTTTAATTTTGCTAATGGAAGAATTTTCTTACATAATCCCCATGATGGTAACTAGTGCTATTAGAAAATTTAATTAGCTATTAACAAGTACATTTGCAAAGAAATTTTTACCCAAATAGACATATTTGTAAACATTTTATGTGAACTATCAATTTCTTGCATGAAATTTTATTATTTTGTGATTATCTGAAAAAAAAAAAACCACAAAAAACAGATGGATTACAGGAGATGAATTACAATGCATCAAAAGACACCTTACTAGAGAAATACACATATTTGTCCAGAAAATCACTGGTTTTGTTTATTATAAAGAAAGAATCCTCTATAGTCAAGCAGAGACAGATGAGCAAAGTGCATTCATGGAAAACATTGTGCACTCAACACAGTTGCTGCTGTTACTTATTTGTCTTCTGTTTCATACTTCAAGACATGCATTTTCTTCATGATCTCCATCTGCTGTTACAGGAAAAATGTGGCTAAACTTGGAATCTTTTGTTTTTTAGACTAAGAGAATCCACTTGCATCTAAACATATGATTAATAAATATGAATTCGGAAAAAAAAAATAAAGCTGTACAAAGCATATATTTCATAAAAATGTGGATTCTAGATACCAAAGAAAACACATATTCAGAAATGCCAAAATCTAACTTTTAAATGTACTATTATTTAATTTCTAAAGGACAATACTGAATGCCTTGTAATCACTAAGAATTATTAAACTTTATGACAAAGTCATAAATATATTTTCAAAGAAACAACAAGAGTAATAAGAACTAGCCTCACTAGAGTTTATATGAATACTTATGGAGCTTTTCTATTTGGTTGTGGGGTTTTGATTTTTGTTTTTGTGGATTTTTTTTTCCTACAGGAATAAAAGTGGTAGTAAAAAGAAGCAGTGGTGACATATCCATGTTGGTTCAATGAAATGAAGATTAAAGTTTGCTATTAAATGCAAAGGAAAAAAGGAGAACAGGTGAGATCTCTTTCCAAACTGGGAAAAAAAGCCCTTTAGAAACAAAACATATTCATTAAATTAAAGGTGAGGAAAATATATTTTAAATTGTTATATCTTTTATAATCTACACGTTTATTAAAATTTTACAGCTTTGGATATTTTGCAATGTTTTTCCCTTTTCATTGTAACTTCTGGGTCTGGCCTTAGAGAAATAGTAGCCATCTTCTTTACAATGTATTTAATCTATGCTTTGATTTCACTGCTTACTTGATCATGTCTTCCCTCTAACCTTTCTACAGAGAAAAAACTATCTAGCAATGTATGAGATAGTTCTACAGAGAACTATCTAGCAATGTATGAGTGGTATGGCAAGCTGTGAAACAAGAAAAAATAATCCTAATGTCACTGGGTCTCGGGACTAGTAAAAACAAAGTGTCATAACCTGAATTTCACTATCCAAAATAGTGAAGGCTAAATTTCTCCTCTGTTTCTTTTCTGCTGTCAGGGAAAAAGCTCAACTAAAGTAATACATCAATAAAAGATAACATCCCTTAATCAATCTGGACAATGACAAGTGAGAATGGAGTTGAATTTCTGTCCCATTCACTCTTTCTACCTGCTTGCAGCCTTTTCTCCTCTGCTAATTTCAATATAGCTACATGGGAAGTTCTAGTAAAGATAAGATGCTGATGCTGATGTGTAATTTCTGTGGCATAGAATAGTCCATGCTGAGGGTTATGCCTAGGTATAAATCTGCTCTACAAATTGATTAATAATAAAGTATATATTTATATTTGACAGATCTGCTTGTGCATAGCTGTTTGCTTAAAATTATCTCTATTAATTTAATTAGATTTTTTTCCCTCCCTCATTTGTCCCTCACAAGATCAAGATAGGTATAAAAAGGGAGCATCATCATGTTTGTACATTGTCAGAAGAGCTCTTAATTTCTAATTACATAGCCACATGCTCTCCTGCACTACCATAACTCACTTAAATTGCTGAGATGCCACCAAAGCTATAATTTTGTTTGCATAAAAATTGTTCATGTTGTTGAGGAGGAAAAAGTCTGAAATAAAGTTAGGTAGGTAGACTGTCATTTAGAAATATAACCCACTGGATTTCACCCAGAGAAGCACATCAAATAATGGGCACTCTATAGCAACACTTCTAATACCAAAGATTTGCACTATTTAGTTATTTCATATATTGGATTATTTTGTTTCTAATTAGCTGTTTTCCTTTTACACTTCAAAATTACAGTAAGAAATCAGATTAATTAAAGGTCTAAATAACTCTAGAAAAATGCCTTCCCCTTTTAACTTTTTTTCCTAGAAATGGCACTTCTTTCCAAAAACTGTCCTCTGTAAAGCAAGAGGAATTTTTTTCTAATTCAGATAATAGTAATAGTAGCATTTAAACAAGCAACAAAATCAAAACAATTTTATTACAACAACAGGAAAGCACCTGAAACTCTCTGGGTTTCATTTTGGCTTTCCCTTTTGACTCCTTATTTTACACAGAAAAAGCTCAAAATTAATGTAGATTGGCCCATCTCTAGAATACTAAAGAAGGGATCAAATAAATGTGAATGTGGGCCCCCTAGAATTGCTGAAGTAGCTGGGAACAGTTTCTGGCCAGTAATTGCTTGAACCCCTACCTACAATGTTGCCCTTGATTTTAAATAAAATAAAAAAAAAATAATAAAAGAACCTGATTATCCATTAAAATTATTAATGTTTTTGCTATTATAAACCCTCTGCTCTACAGGTTATTTCTTCCCTGCACTTATTTCAGCAGCATATGATAATCTAATATCTGTTACAATTTGCACTTTCATAATTAAGTCTGTGTTATCAAAAATCCAGAATAATTGCAAGATGTACAAATAAGATATTTGAGTTTCTAACAAAGGTGTTTAAATGGTACACACTCTTATTATTCATACACCTTTGTTTGAAATGTACATCTCTGGAATAATGTTTATTATACTTTATGCTAAAAATAAATATAAATAAATAAAAACTTAGCTTGAATTTATTGTGAAATATTAGGGGGATAGTTTATGATTTCTCAATGAATGTTTTTGTTAACCTAAATCTTTTTTAAGACTATGGTCAATTTATTTCATACATACTTGAATCAGTCCTGCTAACCTACTATATATTATCTGAAATCTGGATATTATGAAGCATCTGAGCCTCTGGATGTTTTTGTAAACTCATATGGGAAAACTTACTACATTTTTTTCATCATTGACATATGGAACAAATGAAAATGAAACGTTTTTATATTGTTTTACTTAGTGTAAATTGAAAAGCTAGATCATATCTCAATCAAAATGTTTTTGCTCTCCTAGAACTGGCAGACCTCTTCAATGTATGTGAGATTCTCCAGCTATAATATGTCTTTAAACTTTTGAACGTTTATGACTATGAAAGATATTTCATAAAATATAACGAACATGAAAGCTGACAAAACTAGGAATGGCCACAGGCAAATTTGGAATCACTAACCATTGTATCACTTTGCAGTGATGCAGTCATAAAATAATACTATGTTGGGATATGCTGGTTTTATTTACATTTCATCTGGAAGTTGCAGTAGGCCTGTAATGCACACACAGAGAAATAGAGAGCAATAGCTAGACAGAAGGACAGAAAATCCCAAGGCTGACTTAGCTCCTCTCTACCATGGGCAAAACACATAGAAAATGAACCCATTTTTATAAACTAAAAATATTTCTGAACATTTTGTACAGCATTTAATCAGATGAACCTCTCCTTTGATAAATCTGCAAGTGACTAGGGAAAAAGACTTCAGTTAACCCGCAGGTCTCAGTGAACAGATACCCCTTGGAGAGAGTTCTTGGAATGATATTTTTGCCAAACATAGTCTGTGTTTAACCTTTGTAAATGTCTATATATGGTCTGTAAGCATTTTTTGCAACTACTGTGTTGCAAAATCAATCTAGCAGTCTAATCCAGAACAGGTGTCCTATGAATGCCTTTGCAAGATTAACATAGAGAGCACAGCCTTATGGATGATTTTAGTAACTATGATTAGCATTAAGAGGCAAATCCCCCTCCATATTCTTGGTGTGAAAGGATCCCATTTCAGCACGTGTGCTGCTCCTCCACACAAGAAAGGGAGCAGGATGTGGGGTCAGGCTGAAGTGGCAAGGCTAAGCTGGAGATGGAAGAATCAATGTACTGCAGTGCAGAAGGCAGCAGTCAGCAGAAAAATGTCATCAACTTCACAAATTCTCCATTTAACATACCCCAATAACTAGTAATCAAGAAATGTCATAGGCATTGCATAGACTCTAAATGAGCTGTTTTAATTTCCTGTTCTTGAAAAATTTATTTTATTTTATGAAAAATTAATACTAAAATGATCCAAAACAATCTAATGGTGAAAATTAGAGATAAAATATTACCACATTAAGAATATTTTAAATTTCTTTCTATCTGTGTAAATACAGACAAGCAGTTAAAACATTTTCTGGGTTTAAAAATCTTCCAGATTTTAATCAATCAGGTGGAAAGTTTTCAAATACCCAAAATTATTAGCATGATAAAATAATAAGAGTTACAGTAAGTATTACTCATGATTTTAAAATTAATTATAACATAATTCTGACTTTTCAAGAAGGTTTTATTATGAATGTTTTGATTTGTAAAAAGGTGTTTTGTTGACAAAATTTTTGCTCTCATGTGTTCCCTGTAGATGTAACCTAAATGTTTAATGCAATTAAACTTCATTTAACAGAAAACAGACATTTCCCAAATGCTCATTTCTGGCTGTGGCTACATTCTGTTCTAATGGGAACTGAACAGTGCCACAAACCCCACAGCCCTGCCTTCCACTGCCAGCTGCAGTTCTTTAGTTTTGCCTTTGCTAGTATAAATGCCTGATAGCATATAAATGTGTGTCCATTAAACTATAGTCTTTTTTCCATATAATTTTAAATTAAAATAATTTATAAAAGGGATAAAGAGAGTTTAAAAATCTGATCACCTTGTCATAATTTCTTCAATTGTAATCAAAAATAATTTCTTATTATCTAGTTGATCAAATTGGATCCCACAGTACCAGACCATTTCTAATTACTTAGGATAGAAATAAATTATATGCCAATAATAAAAGTTGGGCCAAAACTTCATTTATGCTTTTATTAAGCCTTTTTGCGTTGCTTTCAAATGAAGATCTCCCTGAATCCAATGAAGTCCACAGAATCCTATTCAAGAGTACAGTAGATCTGTTGCAGCATCAGAGGATAAGTTTTTGGGGGTTGTTTTGAACCTGAGTCCTAGATCTTTAGTTGCTGTTCCCTTACTATTCCGATACAGAAAACACAATAAATGAAAAAAGAGGTCTCTCAGCATCTCCATTCCCTATGCATTTATGAATCTCTTTTACACCATATTTTAACTGTCTCTTCTGAAGAATGAGATCTTCTAATTCAATCAATTATTCCTCTTATGGAAGTTCAACACTTTTGATATTGCTTGGCTGAATCATTCCTGGTATTTATTTTGGCATCATCACAGCATATATAGTACTCATAATATAGATGTACCATGGATTTATACGGTAAAATGGTCCTGTGATGTTTCAAGTTCTCTTTCCTTACAATCTGTAACTTTTGATTTGCCTTTTTGACCACCTCTGAATGCTAAGCTGATGTTTTCGCTGAACATTCCTTGAGGTTTTCTGGCAAAAGTTAATCATCTGCCCAACATTTTGCATGTGAAGTAATTATTGTTTGTTCTCTCACTTCTTGCCAAGTGCATCACTTGATACTTATCACCACCCAGTTGAACTGGACTTTTTACTTCCTAGGTTCTCAGTTTTTAAAACCTTTTTGCAATTCTGTATGCATTACCACCTTGAAAAACTTGCTGTCACCAACAGACCTTGTAAGCTTACTAACTTCTCCACTTTTCCAGGTTATTTGAAAACATATTCAACAGACTGGAAGAGCATCAGCTCAGATAGGTTCTAAATGAAAAATCTAAAATAAAAAAACAAAACATACAAATCCAACAACAACAAAAACCAATCAAACAAACAAATCCCCAACAAAAACAAAAACAAGCCATTACAGAACAAAATAGAGTATGACAAAATTTCTTTACTTCTTGATAATCTCTAAGAGTATGACATGATTTCTTTATTTCTTGATAATCTATATCACTGACTACAATGTGTTCTTATACTAGAGAAAGAATATGGATCAGACAGGCTGTAGTTTCAAAAGGATGGTTAAATAAAATTTAAAATCTGTTTGACATTCAGAGACAGCTGATGTGATACTCAGTTTACTTGGCTACCATGCAAACCCTATGATTTATTACTTAGCTATAATGACAAAATATTGCTAAAACCACCTGTGGGGGGAAAAAAACCCCAAACAATAAATAACACCATAGTTTTATAGAAGCTTATTTCACTGTTTATTTACAATTAGTGTAGGCTAATCAAGAATAATTTTGTCTTTATTATTTCCATAAACTATGATTTATAATTAAAACTGGAAATGGTTATTTTTTGTCATTTTCTTATAGCAGAATAAAAATTTTATCATGTCTTGAAATCATTCATGAACAGCTATTATAACCAATTAAGTTGTTGGACTGAGATTGGATGGGAAGTATTAAGACCTGTATAGTTTAATTGTGCTGAAGGTATTTTTTTCAGATATTTATTTCCAGTTTATGTGTAGCCAGATATGTGTAGCAGAATAGAATAAAGAAAGAAAAGTAGTGAAAACAGAAATCATTATCACAAGCAAAACAGTTTCATTATTGAAGGGATAGAAAAGTTCCTTCAGTTCAGCTCTTTTATCCACCATAGATGAGTGAGATATTTTGATGAGCTTTTGTATATTATGATAATGCTCTCTCCACATTTTCATTCCAGAAATTGGTCTGTGGCATGCAAGGAGGATTACCAGCAGTTTGTTTGAAATTGAGTACGGTAAGAATCATCTTCTAGCCAGGGGATGGAATCCTTACAGGAAAAATGGAAGGTGTAGGGAATTCTCAACTGTAGAGTTTAGTGTGAACTCCACCATTCATTAAACACAATGAGTAGGGGATTCTTCATTAACTATTCACATCCTTCATGAGCTGTCAGCTCAGACATTCCAGCCCATGTGGAATCCTTATTTTTTCTTCTGACTATTCTTCACTAGGCAAAGGCAAAAGAATGATGAAATGGAGCAAACTGAGCATGAATGTCTTTCTAGACGTATTTCTGTAATGGAGATTAACCAGAAAGGTGTTTTAAAGCTTGCTAAATTGGTATTCAGCCTTTGGCAGGAGCAGCTAATAAGGCAATGGCCTCAAAAGAGATTTGTGTACCAGCAATGTCAGAGTGCTTTTTTCAGGTAGGTAAGAGTTGCCACGCCATCAGAATTTTCTGGAGTGGTAGACACCTGAAATTAAGCTTGTCATCAGGGTTGGTGCAAGTCTATGCAAGCACTTGATGAAGAGTTCTGCTGTTCTTTCTGGTAAGTAGCAGTGATGCTACTACATTTCACCAGTGGGTTGGTATCTTTTTGATTTATTAATTAGAGTGGCATTTCTACTTAGGCCAGAAATACTGGAAAGCAAAAAATCCATCATAGGTTTGTGGAGAGATGTAAAGGCAGCTGAATCCAGAACTACTCGTGTAAAAGCTTTTTCCACCTTTCTGGAAACTTGGAAAAGGCTTTAGTGAACCAGAGGATGAAGTCATGATCCCTCTTTTATTGCAGAAACACCTGGAGTAGAATTTTCTCCAGTGAGCCACACAGCTCCCAGGACACTGTGGATGCTGAAGAATGTAGAAATAAAAGCTATCTTCTTCTTTCTTGTCTTGTGTCTCTTCACGTCCTTCAACCTGGAGTACTTCTGCCTCGTTCCATTTTTCTAAGTCCAATGCTCTAGGGACAATAGTGAGCAGTTTAGAGTGGATTTCAGACAGATTTAAGATCCAAGCTGCTCTCTGGGTTAGATTAAAGAATCAAGGAGCATTTCAGGTGCTGGTCATTGACTTTAAAAGAGGATTTAGGAAGATAGTAAAAGGGAGTGCTGTGGCTGTCACCAAACCCCTATGATTTGTAGTAGAAGTTGCATAGACCTTGTCCCACCTGAACAGCAAGTACAACCCAGCACCCCAGACTGCTTAAATGTGACATTAATTGTAACTTAGGAGTTCTTTATCAGATCGTATTATTATGCAAGAATTCTTCAGCCACAAAGGAAAACTATGCTTCAATGGAGGGAACATGTACAAAATTACAGGACCCTCTCAATCTGGGACCTCACAAGCAAATTTATTTCAATTGCAGTGCCTTCTGCATACTCTGTGCCAATCTTACTAGCTAAATTTTCCTTGGTTAAAGCAATGGGCTCTACAGTGGTACTTTCAGAAATTTTGGAGAAGTTCCCACTGCCCTGGGAAGACAGGAAGATTCCAGGACAGTTGTTATTATTTCATAGTTCTAATTCTGGGGTTTGTCTGTCTTTAAATATTCAGAGAAAAAGCTTATGGAGAATAAGTTGAGCAGAAAAAGTTACTTTATGTGAGTTCTGCCTCAACCTTCAGTCTGTAGCTCCTAAAATTGGGCAGAGGAGGAGGTCAGAACTGGTAAGGAAGTGTAAGACTGGGGTCAGCAAGAAATGCAAGGTAAGTCAGCCACCCTGAAAAGGAAAAACTAAAACTTCCTTCTCCTTTCCCCTGAATGTCCTTTCTCAAAGGAAGTGCTCTGAGAATATGAAAAAGGCAACTCTTCCCATGATGACTGATCCATGTCACACAACAGTGTGAGGTTGCAGCTGTGGTCCATGGAGACTTTGGGTCCTGCAGCTTCTGGGTAATGGTGTACATGTCAGCAGAAGGAGCTGGGCAATGGCAATGGCACCTGAGGTTGTGATGTACTGGATGCTATCATGAAGTTCAGAGACTTTTGAATGCAGAGAGGTAAGTGGGAGTTGGAGGGGGAGGGAAATCACAGTATTTATTTCATTTGCTTTTTTTCTTATTTAGGTAATGAAGAACAACCAAGTGAAGGTCATGATATTATAAGGAGCAAATTGTTAGTTATTATAAATTAAGGGATGAATAAATTGGATGAATAAATGAGTGGCAGAAGAAGAAAGTGAATCTCCAATTTATTTAACTTTTAAAAAAGACTTTGATAAGGTCAGGCTAGATGCTACCGTGAGATGCAAAAGATCTTTTGCTCTCTGGAATTGTAAATTGGTCTGATTGTTTTTAATACTGTAAGGGAGTTTGAAGATGGTATTGTTGTATATTTCTGACTTTAAACAAAACTAAGATTTACGCGATGACATTATTTAACATAATAGTGAGAGGTTTTACAAGTTGCCCATTTGTCAGTGGGGACTGAAAATACAGAACCAGACTCTCCCCAGCGGTGCCCACTAACAGGAAAAGTGGCAACAGGCACAAACTGAAATGTCAACTTGAAAAGAAAAAAATACTTTTAAACATCAGAAGATAGCTTTATTTCTTTGAGGGTGGTTGAATACTGCAACAGCTTGCTGAGCTGTTGCAGTTTAAGACTAAAAGACAGTTTGAAAACCAATGCTGACACATTAGCAGTGTAATCAGCTGAGCCTACCTTTTGCTAAATGCTACGCCATGGAAGATGTGGTATCTCAGTCTTTGGAGAAATCTTTAAAACTCAACTGGACATAGTCTTGAGCAACCTGTGCTAGCTCACCTTTCTTTGAGCAGGAGTTAGATTACCCAATCTCCAGACACCTCTTCCAACCTTAATGATGCTGTGATTTTGTGAAATTTTTCACTAGATTGGAAAAAATATTAGTTAATTTTATTAATGTAAATAAATACAATTTGCTGTCTTAAAAATAATGTAGATGCACTTAAGATTTGGTAATTTATAAGTATGATTTGCTGTTTGCAAATATGATTGTCTGATAGCCTTTCCTGCTCTCTTCTCTAATGGTTGTTCAACTTAAAGTCACATACAGAAACAATAATGTGATCATTCTGTCTTCAGGACCAATATGAAAATAAGGTATGTATCACAAGATAACAACTAAGAGGGAACTTGTTTAGATAATGACTCAGGACACATTGATTTTTGCTGTATTGATATAAATCTTGGTTAATCAGTAGTACAGCTGGTTGCAGGAAATGACTAATGACTAATCTCCTTACCTAGAATAATGTCAGTCTAACTAGTGCAGGCTATAACCACACTGTATTGAGCACCATTCTTTACTTTATCCAAGATACATTGTTGTGATGAGTGAGGGAACCAGAACAACCATAAACAGAGTGGGTTGAGAGGACAGAGAGTTTGCTCTAGATAGCAGAAAACAATATTCAAGCAGAGCAGAGTATGGTGTAAGTATCCATGACTACGTGGGGGTAAATCCAGGTTCTGTCAGGTCCAGGATATGTCCTCAAGAGCACATGCAATAGTGATGGTGAGGACTGGGTTTCTACCAAGGTGTCACTGCCTGGTAGCTCCTAAGCAGTCTTCATTCTGTCCAAGTGACAATCCACATGGCAGACAGACAGGAGGAGAATAAGGAGTTTTTCATGCTTTGCATTTCTCCAATGCAGTTTTCTGGGATGAGAGATGAAGGTTGTTAATGGAATGGCATGCCTGCTTTTCACGTCCATATTTTAAAACTCTTAAGACAAATTGACAAGAGGAGAAAAAGACATTAGAGATTGATTTGGTAAGTGGTAAAAACCACATTATTAAGAATAAACAAAATATACTGAATTTCATTAATCTTAATATGCTATATGATATAAGTACTGTTACAAATTTATTTACTGAGATAATAAAGTCAATGATTTGTCAAAAGCCCCCATTTTCCAATCTTTTTAATGGTATTGCATTCATGAAATCATAGAATCATAGAATCAGAATCCTAGAATGGTGTGGATTGGAAGTGACCATTGGCAGGGACAATATCATGGAGATGTAGTATAGATTCCCTGACTTTTTTTATTTTTTTTTTTCACAGTTGGGAGTTCAGTTTTCCTGAATCTAGTGGAAAAAGGTAAGTAATACCAGGAGCTTGAAAACACAGGGCAAAAGACTGAGACACTAGGACATCTAACAACTCTGCTAGTCCACATAAGCCATAGAGTCTCTGCCTTCAGCATATGAAGGAGAAATATTCATTCTGGGAGTGTAATTTTTTTCATTGTAATATATGCTTATGACAAAATGAGGATGAGAAGAGAACCTCAGGTTAAAATTCAGCCTTGAATTGATAGATTGCTAAAGCTGGGAGATAAAATGGCCCTTGTCAACTTGAAAGTTATATATTCAGCGTAGCATCAAGACACTCAGTAATTTTTAGATAAGTTCTATGACCTGTATTAAACAGTAAGTTGTACTTCATCATTCTTTTACTCAATGTCTGATCGTTAATATTTTAAAACACATATGTGTGCTCCACAGGTACATCCCAATAGTAGATTTTTTAACCTAATGATCAAAATAATTTTTGAAAGACAGAGCAAATTCTTAAGAATATTTATTTTTCATTCCAGTTTTGATGCAGCTTTTATTGGATTGCTATTTACCTAAATATCATACAGCCATGTCATTCTTGTATGTTACTTGTTTTCAGACAAAAAGCCAGGACTGAATAAATTTTAATTGTTAAAACTATTGGTTGCTGTCTTGTTTTAGAAGCAGAAAATTTGTTCCTTCTTTATTAGAACAATATAGGTGTTTCCATCAAGATGAAGCAAGGGTATTGAGAATAATTCTTTCTATTGACCCTCTGCAAAAAAAAAAATGCGCTCAAGTTCACTTGAATTTTTCTTGCATGTGATTCACTGTCTGAAAGGGTTTCTTACATGCCAGTCAAGGAAGTGCTATAACTGTCAGCTAGTTAAAAGTGGTGGGAAGAAACTTCTGTGTTCATTAATACAGAAAACATGAAAAATTCACAGATGGAATTTCATCAGTAGTCTATGAGTCTGTGAAATTGTCCCTGCCAATGGCCACTTCCAATCCAAACCATTCTAGGATTCTAGGATTCTGGGATTCTATGAATGCAATATCATTTATAAGATTTGAAAACGAGAGCTTTTGTTAAATTATTGACTTAATTATCTCAGTAAATAAATTTGTGACAGTTCTTGTTCTTGTTCTTGTTCTTGTTCGTATTTATTAGAAAAAACACCAGTGAAGACATTGTGCTCATATGAAAGGTAGACTTCAATATATAAAAAATAAAAATCTTCAAAATACCTTTTAGTGACTTTATCAGTATTCCAGGGCTCAGTAAGGGGTCAGATATGTTTATGGCATCTTCCTTTGGGCAATCTGCAGGGGTTGTGATTATCTTTTGAGGACCTGTCCTGGTCCTGGTCCCTATGATGGGAAGTATAAGCAATCTTGTCAAGAGAAGAGTTTTTGACAGTCCTAAGGAAGGCCCAAGGGAAAAAATACCCAAGATATTATGCTTTCTTCATAACATTATAGCTTGTTTTATCTAGAGGGAGAGAGTCAGAATGCTAACCAAGAGCTCCTACTTACAGGTAGTCCTTTATCTCCTAGGGTAAGAAAATTCACAAGTCTTGTATCTCCTAAAATGTGTCAGAAGAAAAAAAATGTATCTTCTATAAAATAAAGATATTACTGTTTAAACACTCTTCAAGCATGTAGAATAATACCAAGCAGAAGAAAACTGTGAGGTAACTTTCAGGCAGTGGAACTGATCATGGGACTTTCAGCTTGAGATGTGCTGTATCAAACAGATTACCCCTTGACCTTCAGCTCCTTCTTCCACTTTAATATATAAATTTTTGCTTTCCCAGCCTAAAAAAAAAAATCAGTTCTGCTACTAAAAAAATGTTTTCAGTTAAGTCAGAATTCCCCATAGTGCCTCCAAAGAAATATTTTTTCTCTACCCTCTCATTAAAAACAATACAAAGCCAAAGCTCCTGTTTAATTATATATATATAAAACTTTGCCTACAGGTCCACCTCTGGCTTTGCTATTGCATCCTAGAAAGTAAAAAGAATTAAAACACATTTTCAGGCCATAAAAATAAGCACAGGACATCAAGGAAAAAGAAAATTATTATAAAACCTCTGAAACAGTCTGAATGCTTGTCATAACCTCCACTTTAAAAGTCTGTTATTATGTTCTACTCAATTATGACAAATACTTTATGATAGTAAGTAATAGGCAATGCTATCATTAAATTAAACTGTACAAATGAAAAGGGCTATTTTATTCAAATAATGAAAAGCCAGAGAACAAAATAGGAGTTTTAGCATGGGTATGGTACAATACTGCAAGTACAATCTATATTGGTAAATGCCAATCTGACCCAAATTGCCTCTAATAGAATGCACTGGAAAATAATTTCAATTAGGTGCTAATAATGAAAAGTCTTTTTTTTTTTTAATATTAATGACTTTTTTTGTGTGTTTACATTAGAAAATTCAGCGAACAGCTATTCAAAGTTGTGTATTCTTTGTAAAGGCTTAATCTGAGAGAATCTGGCTTAATATGAGAGAATAAGAGAAGGAGTGAAGAATGTAATTTGGCAAAGTATATCCAGGAACACAGAGGACACTGTGTAAGTATTCCAAAATTTTGGTACTTGCTCCATAGTCTGTGACCCAGTTTCTTTGCAAAATGACTATTTTCACAAGCTGAAGGCTCTAATATTAAAAATGTTGTTTAATACATATGACATTTTCTGGTACTCTCACTTATTCTTGAAAAAAATTTGCATTTCTAATGAATAGAAAATATATTTTAATGTATTAAATTTTCATTATCATTAATCAACATGAACTGCCATGGGAACTGTGTCAAAGTGTCATGGTGAAATACAATGGTGTTCTAAATATTATCAAAAGGTTTTGTGTTTGGACTGGTAATATATATACTGGACTTCTATATTTTTATGGAATTATAGAATCATTAAGGCTGTAAAAGACCTCCAAGGTCGTCAAGTCCAACTTTTGGCCAAACACCACCACGTCAACTAAATCATAGCATGCCACATCCAGTTGTTTCTTGAACAGCTTCAGGGATAGTGACTCCGCCACTTCCCTGGGCAGCCCATTCCAATTTTTAGACATCGTTTCAGTAGAGAACCTTTTGCTGATATCCAGCTCAGCCTCCCCTGGTGCAGCTTGAGGGCGTTTCCTCCTGTCCTGTCAGTGCTTGCTTGGGAGAAGGGGCTGACCCCCAGCTGACTACAGCCTTTTCTCAAGTAGCTGTAGAGAGTTATAAGGTCTCCCTTAAGTCTCCTTTTCTCCCAGCTCCCTCAGCCACTCTTCACAGGACTTACACTCCAGACCCTTCTCCAGGTCTGTTGCCCTTCTCTCGACTCACTCCAGCACAACAATCGTGTCCTTTCATCCCAGAACTGCACACAGGACTTGAGGTGTGGCCTCACCAGTGCTGAGTACAGAAGGACAATCACTGTCCTAGTCCTGCTGGCCACACTATTTTTAATGCAAAAATATATTTTGAAATATATATTCCATGTGTAAAAAAATTTATGTGACATTTACCTCTCTTAAAATGTTAGACTGCTTCCTCACTAGGACTTATTTATTAATTAATTAAGATTTTTTATTCCCTACCTCTTTTGCTTTGGAGGGAAAAAAAGTTTGCTTTTTTGGTGTTGCTTAATCAAAGATAAAACAATCACATGTAGGAAATAAGTACGACTCCTTTGACAGCTTTGCAGATTTTGCTGCATTAAGCATTTTTGTGGAACTTCTGCAGATTTTAAGAGTAAATGATGCATGAAGCCAGAGCAAATTGGGCCCTAAGTGAGTGGGTGGGTGAAATAGCGGATTTAAAGGATTAACATTTATTGGACTACCTTATATAAAAGATTTTTACTGTATAATAATGCAAATCAAGAAGATAAAAAAGAAGGTACCTGATCATTTTTGAAGTGGAATGGGATATATAAAAAGAAAGGAAAAAGTTAGAAGCTCTATCATGAAGCTAAAACTTTGAAAAACCCTTAAACTCATCCTCTACTGCAATGCATGAAGAAGGCAGGGGTAATCTGGAGAACAGAAAAAGTCTGGAAAAGCTTCCATTTCCAGCACTGCCCTCAATGGACAGAGAACTGCAGGGCTCTGGGAGATTTACTGAACCCATCCAGCCACACAGAAAATATCATCAGGAGCTCCTAGTGCCTAAGAAAGATATAAATTCCATATAGTAGCTTGAAGAGAAATCCCTGATAAAAACCAGCTTTACTTTTGAATTCTGCAGAAAATGGTATTTCTAGTGGTGTAAAATCTGATCCTGGTCAGTCCTGCCTTGCAGATGTGTGGGTAATTAGTAAAGACAGAGGGAAAGATTAAGTTTATCTTAGAAAAATATGTACATTTCTAGACAACCTAACATCTTTGTTTTGTAGGCTGCTCTTCGCAATTTAACAGAGGATTCTACTCCATGGTATAGACATAAGGCAATATTAATAATAAAAGATTAACAACAGCAAAAAACCCCATCTAAATTCTTATGTTCTCTCTTCTTTTAGGATCGCCTTAGGTGAACTTTAATACAACTTCACAGTACTCAGCTAAGTGCAAAACATCCCAAATGCCCCATAAAATAAAAAGAAAAAAGCATTAAACCACAAGCAAACAGTGGATATAAATCAGGTCTGGATGCATTTTTATATCTTATATACTTTTATTGTGTGTCTTTCTTCTAAAAATATATAAAAATATTCCATAATTGAAGTTATTAGTTGTAAAAGTGACAAAAAATTTGAAATGTTTTTGTTTAAAGACAGGAATAGAAAGGCATGTGAAGGATATTTAAAACAATGAATCCAATTAGTAAGTCAATCTTAGTAGTCTCTTAGGAAAAGAGATCACATGGCTTCTGTTTTTTAATCAGCCTAAGCAATTCCTCTTACATAGGAATTAGTTAAACAAATTATAAAACTGGGGATGTTGTCACTTTTAACCTTCATTCCAAATTCTTAATTGCCTTATGTAAGCCTTTGGAAACGTCAGAATTATTCCTGCAAGGTTTACATAGGTGCACAAAGTGGCAATCCCTGCACTAGACATTGGTTAAACAAAAGAGGCAGAGAGAGGTGAAAAGGTTGGCTAAATTATTCATGCAGGATTCCTTGTTGGGGAGCACACACCTTGCTTGTACAAGAAAATCTTACACCACATAATCTTTCTGATTCTTAGTTTACCCCTAAAGGAAAAGCTACAGGCATGAACAAATGCTTTCAAGATCAATACTTAAATAAACTACATAAGCACATATAAATATTTGACAGCTAGTAATATTTGTTGTTTTCAGTTTATGTGTGTTTTATAATGCAATGACAAAGGGGCCATATATAAGAATGAATTTTTGAAAGAAATATTTAAAATCAGTGCCATGAAAATCTCATCAGTGAGACTCTCTTGGATAATTTCTCAAGAAATGCAATTGAAGTGAATGCGATTGAAATTTTAGTCACCACTTTGACTACTTTTCAACATCTCAAAATTTTGTACAAATGGAATATTAAAGAACAAGATATCAAAAAAGATGATGGATGGGCTGAATAAAGAACCCAGATTTCTGGGGATGAAAAAAACTATTCATTTACTTGTCTATTCTTTACATGTTTATTCTTAGCAACCTGTATAGATTTTTCTTCATTAAATGCATAAACTCTGTATTTATATTGGAAGATATAGCTGAAATGATAAAATAAAGCCAAATAAAATATTGCACTATGAAGTAGATATCTAACAAATGTCACACCACTTTTGCAAAAAAAAATCAGAACAAATCCTTCTGCGGGTTTTGTTTTGTTTCTTTTTTTTTTTTTTAATTAGAACTGCAGCCCACATTTCCACCATTATTACAAACACTGATAAACAAACTTCTCATAACTTCTAATCTTTAGGTACTACTATGGAACTCTTTGCTGCAAACCTGGATGCATTCCCTTAGGCCCATAGTGAGGATTGAACATAAAACACTGACAATTGCACAGAACTAGTGGGAAATTTATGCTGCATTTGGGTATTCAAACCAGTTTAGTCAAAGTGACTGGCAGTATTGAGGGCATGAGTATTTTTTTTAAGGTACTTTTCTATGTGTACATTTTGTGTGGTCTGTATAGGTGCTTTCTAAGCAGGCTAGGTGTTGAACTCTATCGTGCTGATTAGATGGGAGAAAGAAAATTGAAGAGTGTGTGACTGGAATAATAAGGGATCCTGCAGAAGCGAGAAGTGTATATTAAAGCCAAAGCAATTTCTTGGTGTGGAAAAAAAAAAAAAAAAGCAACACTCCAACTTAGTGTTAAAAAGGCATATATATAGCACTATGTCCTAATGAATGAATCAATTACTGTGCAAAAATAGACAATACTTTGTTTGATTTCCAAACATTGTGAATCCAAATAGACTACTTAAAAGTTACTATTTTGAGGCTTAATTGGAAAAAAATATGAGCAGGCAATGGCAGAGAAAGAAAAAAAAATAGTAGAAAATGAATAGAAAATCATTATAAAATTAAAAAATGTCATTCTTTTTTCTTCATGTATACTAAAAGCTGAATATTGAGGTGAAGTTTTTTGAGATCAGTCTCAGTTGCCATGTTTCATTAATTTTTAATTCATTTAGTGATGGCTCAGTAAAAGATAGAGGTTCAATATTGTATCAAAAGCAAAATAATAAAATCATATCTAAGAAGAAATTTTAGAGAAAAAATGTCCATTATTTTACACTTTAAGAAGTAATGCAGAGTGACTAAGGCCTGATTTCACAGGGTTTAAAGCTTTTTTGCTTGATTGTTTCACTACCTCTGAAATTCCTGTGCTTCAAAGAGTTTTGCAAACTGTTTCAAAACAAGGTTTGCCTTTTAAAAAGTCATAATATTTTGGACAGAGTCTTCTCTATCATATTTCAAAATAGGCAGCTTTTTTATATTTAAGAAGAAAATTATATGATTTTTTTTTTTTTTCAGAGTTGTATTACCACTTACCCTGAAGTTTGGGAACAGCTTCTGGAAATAGATTCTGCCTTCATATGAGGATTTTCGCAAATTGATATTAACTTAAAAGGTCATTTATAATAAAGAACAAATAAGATGTTGCAGAAGATCTAATTTACTGTCTTTATTTTTCAGGAAGCAAAAATTCCAAGGATAATTTTGTAGCTGGATGAGTCCTGTTGGATCATACTGCACTTGCTATATATTTAATCTTTTATTGTTGTTATTGCTGATTTTTCTACCACTTCTATTTTTTCTGGGCTTTTTTTGTTTTGTTTTGTTTTGTTTTGGTTTTTTTGTGGGTTTTTTTTTTTTTTTGTTCCTCTTTCTATTGAACTGAATTCCTTAAGCATGGGGCTCCTCTTTCTTACTGTCTTTCTCCTTCCTCTACCTGCTCTCTACCAAACCAGTGTCTTCGGTGTGTAGTTCTGCTCACACTCATCACAAACTTGCCATTAATATGCTGTTCTACCCTGTTTATTGTTGCCTGCTACAGCTAAATCTACTTTGTGCACTTGGACCTCGAGAAACACAGTTCTACGCTGGAGAACTAATTTATTTACTTTTAATTCCACTCCTTGAAGCTGATTTACACATTTCTAGTGCATGTATGCTGGGGGACAGGGTGTTTGTACTCCTTGATTGCCACTTGTGTGTTCAAAAGTGAAACGATAGAGGTATACATGTCCTATAATTCTTTTCAGCATCATTTGCATACATTCATATATCATGTTTATGTTTGGACTGGGTTCTTGCAATTCACAAGATTCATGTGAAATTTAGTGGCAATAAGTTCTTCTTCAAAGTTTAATTCCTTACAGGCTATAAGTACTACTATTGGTACTGCTATAATCCTGCACAAAGTACAAATGCATTTTATTCATACAAGCATAGATCCTACTTGACATTTTTAATAAAATCACTTTTATCACTATGCACTTCATTAATTATTTTGTAGTTGTTTGGTTTTCAGAGTTATTTCAGATTGTTATTTTAGTTTTGTTTGTTCATTTAGTTTTGGTGGGTTTTTTGGGGGGGATTATTACATTTTTTCTTGCAAGAAGAACAATCCTAACTAAAAAGTCAAAACATATTTTCCCCAGTTTAGATTTAACTGGAATACAAAATGTACTAGAAAATCTGTGAAAGAAACAGCCCATGTAAGTTAAAAAGAAACATGAATGCAAATGCACACAGAAATTCACACTCCTTACACATGCTCACACACACACATACATTCTTGTAATTAAAAATTCTGCAAAGCACTTGGGCAGATTCTGACTGTTGAAAGTGATAATTAATAAAAAATTAATAATCATTTTCAGAAGTACTATTATCAATGTTCTTTTGCATCCTTGTAAATCCTCAGGCAGGTTGGTAGAGCTCTCCTTTGCCTCAGTAAATCTTCACGTGAACCAGATTCTCCGTTCCCTCAGTGCAAACCAGAACATACATTAATTTGATGTGAACAAAAGGGATAGCTTACACCCATGGACAAACACAGAACCTGAGTCACTGCATATGCTTGAAATCATGCAAGTATTTTCATATTTGTAGACACAGAATGCCATATCAATTTTCAGTGTTGGAAACATTTATGTTTTATCACACAGTGATGTAAAGCCAGGTTGTATATGTTCAACAATTTAGATCCATCTGTTCTGCAGAAAAAAGGTAACTACTGAGTCAGCCTGAGGTCAGAGATAAAGTATAACTTGAAGTGCAGCAGGCAAAAATAGGCTTTTTCTGTTGAAGCTAAATTACCAGTAAGGTAAACCACCCATGAGGTGTCCAGCTGGGAAGTGAGTGAAGTGAGCAACAAAAGCCTCAAGGTGAAACTGCTTCCTCTACACATATTGTCATTTATATTGTTGTAGGCTTCCTTAAATCTTCATCAGCATTTAGAAGGAGAAAAAATACCAAAAAAAAATCATATAGGTGGCAGGAGTTTACTATTGAAAGAATACTTTATAAATAATGTAATGGACTAATTTTGATGCAATATTTCGAGACCCATTTATTTAAGTTATTAAGCAGAAACCTCATATAGCCTTTTGAAAATGCCATTGAAATACTGATATTTCTTTCTTAATGACATTATCTGCATGCTTACATATTTAACAGATGAATATGTATATAAAATGTGTTGCAGTACATTTCTATTCATTGATGCAAACTGCTACAGTTAATAGCTTATGTTTCCTTTGAGAGCTTCTTAGCAAACATTTTTGTCTTTCTGGCTTGATTCTGGATTTTAGTGGTACTTCCCTCAATAAATGCCTGTATATTAATATGTAGAAATTTATAAAATATTTTCCTATCCTACTTGTCATATATGCCTCATTGTCATATTGCACTACTAGAAAACATATAGCATGCTAAATTATTCGTTTGATCTCTTTAATTAAAATGAGCACTGAATCAGCAATTCTATTTGTGCATCTGTGATCTTAAACCTATGTATATCTAATTAATGCTAACTTTGACTTTCTGTCTTTATTAAGATTGCATTGCCTTGTTCTGTGATCGAAACTGATCACTAATATATTTAAACCTAAATACTTAGGCATTTTTTTATGGTTTTGAGTGAAAACTCTTTGAGAATGAAATCTTGCTGAAATAAAGATGTAATTCATTCTTCTTTAATGCAAGGTTTTGCAGAAGACTTATTCAGCTCACATTCATATTGCCGATGTGTCCTGAATTGTTGCTTCAAATAACAGCAACCAGAACCACAGAGGAGAATATAACATTGTTATAAATCACAATAAAAAGTATTCAGGCCCTTGCATTATTGTTGAATATATAGGCATTATAAACACCATGCAAAACCAAAACTGTACTGAGGATGGATTCCCTATGTTCATGTTTTATTTATGTCTGTCGTGGTTTAACCTGTCAGGCAGCTTAACACCACACAGCTGCCAGCTCACACCCCCTCTAACACCTCCACACACCCCTCACCCCCCTCTCTGCAGTGGGATGGTAGAGAAAATTGAAAAAAAAAAAACACGAAAAAATAAAATTTGTAGGTTGAGATAGTTTAATAGGACAGAAAGGGAAGATAATAACAATACATTAACATTAAAATTAACCTTAAAACTAGTAATATTATTATTGTTATTGTTATCATTATATTTTAATTACTATTTAAAAATCAAGGGATGCACAATGTGATTGCTCACCACACACCAACTTTATTCCAGGTGAAACCAAGACGACATCTCAGACACAACTTATTTAAAGTGCCTAATTCTTAAGCATATTCAAATTTGTTCTCTGTTAAATAGGGTACAGGACAGAGGAGTTTTATTTTTGCACCAACACTTTTAATCTTGCTTATTCATTAAAGTTTTTAAAGTGCGTAGATTGCAAGTGGATTTAAAGTATCTGAACTGTAATTACTGTCATTAGTGCTGTACCATCTGCATCTTTCAGGAACCAGCAGTTTGAACTAATCACCAATAATTGTTTTCAAGATGTTTAGCACATCTTAAATTTAAACATCAAAACAAAAGCTTATATTTGGCACTGATTTCTGCCAGTCGTCTTTTTCCAACATCCTATTATCTATACTACTTTGATGTGCTGGATTATGCCCTACATGAGCTTCTCCCCTAACTAAAAACTGATACATGGTTTTGAAAAGTGTTTGATAGTTTCTGATTTCTTTTTTCCCCTTAGTGGCCACATAACAGAGCCATCATACATCATTACAGGGGATCAGAGTCCTTGCTGGGACCATAGCATGGAAAATTAATTACTTTCCAATACAAACACAGTGATTCCTTCTTAAATCGCCTCTTATAGTCACTGAAGAAATGTCTGGGGAAAGTTTTATCTGTGTAAATCTATCACACCTGACACAAAAGGAACAGATCACTTCAGATGTAATAGATGCTACCATGGTGCTTTGACTAAGATACAAGCATTTTAGCTAATGTATAGGTATGCACTTTTAATAATTTTGCTCTTTACTTTGTCAAACAGTATTTTTACTTTTTATGGTTGCTAAAAGAATTTGACAAGCCTTGCGTGAAAATGACTCTAACATTGTACTTTGTTTCAAATACAAGTACACCTAATTCATATATTCAATATTTCCATATAAGACCACAAAAAAAGAAGACATTTAAATGAAACAGGATTTTTAAAGAATGTTTAACAAATGAAAGTTAATAGCATTATCTTCAGGCTTCTTAGTGTTTTATTCCTTTTATTTTTGACAGTTAAACTTTGACAAACTGCAATAGGTATCTTATGCCTTTTCATACATAGAACTGCTTTGCAGGAAAGAGACTTTAGAGTGGAAATCCTTCAGGGCAAATATATTATGGCACCAGTTTTATTTCTTAAACTTAACACAATCTACTGATATATCAGCCCTCAGGGTCCTAGTGATATTGTGTAATCTTACCCCAAATTCTTCTAATAGAGAATAGATAAGAAAAGGTTCTGTATCCTTCAGTTCTTTAGTTTTATAGTATTATTAAGACACAGAATAACCTGAGTTATTAAATAGCACACATAACCCTGTGATTTGTAAGAGAATAACCTCAGATACTTGTGAAATATCCTACTAAACCAAAACCTGAACTGTACAGACCTGTTTATTCATGCTGTCCTTCCTACCTCAGCTGTACCTATACTGAATCTCATCTGTGTTTTATTCTCAGCTCCTTCATCTGATTAACCACAGGGTCAAAGCCTCAGTGTGACTTCAACAAAGAAATAGTCCAAACTCAGTCTTTGTTCCAATATTGAGGCCATCATCTAATTTATAAGTCATAGGAGAATAAGCAACTAATTCCTTTCTGTCTCCTGAATCAGCATCAATATTTAATTTCTGATCAGGAAAGTATTCCTGAAGAAAATACGAAATAGATGATGCCCAACACCAGCTATGTTCCTTTCTCAGATCTGCCCTTCTTGTACTGCACAAATGATTGCAACCATAGATCATATGGTTGGAAGAGATTTTTTTTTCTTTTAATGGAATAACAGAATCTCTTGGGTTGAAGGGGACTTGTACAGATAAGCCAATCCAACCACTCTACTCAAAACAGGTCAGCTACAACAGATTGCTCAGATCCATGTCACACACTAAATGTCTCGACAGACACAGATGGCAACTTTATAGATTTTCTGGGCAATCTGTGTCAGTGTGTAACCACTCTTCAATAACAGAAATCTATTTTCTTGTATTCAGATGAAACAATGAGTTTCCATTTCTGCCCATTGTCTATTTTCCTGTCACTGGGCACTTCCTTCTTCATTACCTCCCATCAAACTTTTACATACATTCATAATATCCATTCTCAACTTTCTCCAAACTTAATAGTCCCAGTTTTCTCAGCTTTTCCACATGTCAGGAGCTCCAGTCCACTGTTGTCTTTGTGTCCCTTCACCAAACTAAGTCCATTGTTTTCTTGTCATGTATCCAGAATTAGACACAGCATTTCATCAGGACTGTGAAAAGGAAAATAATTACCTTGCTAGACTAGCTGGCATCACTCTTGCTAATACAGTGGAGAAGAATGTTGGTTGCCTTTGCAGTTTGTTGAAGGCCTCCCTAACTTGGTGATCTTCCTTTAATGGTAAGTCCTCCTAACTATAGACTTTCTCTCTGATCTCAGAGGCCGGAGACATCTGTAAGGCAGTTTAACTGGTAAAGACTGAGGTAAATAAGGCATTGAGAATCTCAGCCTTTCCCATGTCTTTTGTCACCAGTTTCTCTGCCCCATTCAGCAGCAGGATCACATGAGTGTGTTTTTGCAGTTTAAGTGTTTGTAGAACATTTTATGGGTCCTTTTCTGACATGTGGATCGCTATACAAGAAAATAATCGTAAATCTGATTTTTTAGAGTTTTTTTCTTTGTTTTCAAGAGGTACAGATCCTCTTAATAAAGTAGTATTTCTTGTTTTTTAACAGTTCAAAAGTTCTTTCAGGGAACTGTTCCATGAGTCTGACACTCCTAGGAAGCCTTTTAATAATTTGTACATACCTGGGACGTGGTGTATTGGGTTCATTTGAATATTAACTCCTCTGAATCAATCCAAATTCTTGGAGATTGTTGTAGTTTAGGAATCATATTCCTAATTTAGTGTTTTCTCTGAAGCACTCCAAACCATGTGCTGCTCCCTTACTCCTCCCTTCTCCCCTAGCATACCCCTCCATTCCCAGTGAGATTAAGAGGAGAACTGGAAGCAAAAAAGGTAAAGATAAGGGTTGAGATAAGAACAATTTACTGGAAACTGCAAATGAAATAAGAAAATTAACAGTTCCAGCAGCCTTATTAATAACAGAGTGTACAGGAGAGGTGAATGTTTCACAGACAAGTGCTCACCATATGGAAGCTGACATTACCCCAACCACTCACTCCATCACCAGCCAGACCAGAAGGGACCTGTTCCTCCTCACCTCTCACTCACCCCCTGTACATTATATTATTATTATGCATTCTATATTCTATAGAATAACCTCAGGGTCCTGGCCATGCCCCTCCTGGCTGCTGCATCAATTAACCCTGTCCTGGCCAAAACCAGGACAGGTGTATAAGGCCAGCTAATTAAACAGAACATGTTTGGAACGTTGTTTAAAGATATTTTGTTATTCAACCATGTTAACAAAGCGGTGGATTATTTATTAATTCTTTCATTTCTTTGGTTTGATTTTAAAGATTTTTATAAGAAATTATTAAAAAAAATATTTCCCAGTAGAAATCTTACATGAAATATTTCCAAGTGACAATGGTTACTTAAAGACAAGAGGATGGAATGAATCAAAAGCAGAGACTGATGTCTTTCAGCTTGCCTCTAATTTCTTAAGCCTCATAAACATATAATTATGTATTCTGAGTCTCTTTAAATATATCCAGTTGTATGTATATATAGTATTTTCTGTATATGTGCACACACAAAACAGTCTCTGAATGAAAGAAAAATATACAGATAAACTTTATAGCATAATCAGGGCTGATCTTTCCAGTTTTTAATTGGTAATAAAATCCAGAGCCCTAAAAGTAAAAGTCTATGTATTGTAAAGCTACTTCATGCAAAGCCCAACATCCTAACTCTGAAAGCTATATTCTTACCTTTACAGATATAGAAAAGCATCAAAGGTTTTTGATGCTTTTGACTTTAGCAGTCAGAGAGATGCAAATATCAATCAAGGCATTTTATCTAAAATATGTATTTTGATTAACCATTTCAAGTTTTCAAATCAATAAACAGAATATGGATATCATTGATCACAAAATTATGATAAAATGAAAACAATGTGTATGGTTTCATAAGGATTTTTCACTCTTATATGTTTTACCATCTTTATTATCCACAATCTTTCTAAGATTATAGACTTTTTTATGATATAAATTTTGTTTTCTTTCACTTGGCATTAGAATCCATATATATTGCACAGTGAAGGCTTCAAAGAGGAGTTGTAGTTTACTCTGTCCATATGGATCACTTGCAATATTTATTGATAGGTTTTTACAAGGGAAATATTTTCTAATGAACCTCGAAATAGAAAGATGATTTCTTACAAAATTTTCAAGCACAGGGATGCTCCTCTATTAAAGGCATTTCTACACTACAGCAATGACACAACATAAAAGTTAGAGGGAAATATTAGTTTATAAGAAATATGGACAAACATTTGGAATTTAGAAGTAGTTCATAGAAATATATCCTGCCCAAGTCTCTTGGTTGTAGCGTGATTATCCTTCCATGCTGCATCTATTTACCGAGCAACTTGCTAGCTTGTTTTTCTTTTAGATCAAAGAAGACATATAATTTTTGGCATGTATTACATTTATCATGACTTATTTCCTGTATTGTCAGAGAATTTAAAGATTAAATAAACCAAATTAAGCACTTGCTTATTCATAGATGAGGAATCTATTATATGCCAAAAGTTTTAGGATGCAAAACAACATATTGAAATACCAAGGCTTTTCAATTCTGTATTACTACATATTACATGAAAGGTTTGAAATCCTTGATTGATGAATTTTAGTGAGAAACAATAATAATATCAGAGCCCATATATTATTTCCAGTAGGAAATAAGTTCAACATATTAACAAGTGCACTTAGGACAACATGATAACAAAATAATTTAGATGTGTATCTATAGAAAAAAATCATCTGGGTTAATACTTCACTATTTTGCCTTTGACCTCCAAATTAATTGCATTGTGACTGCAATCAACATCCACTACCTAGATTACAAAATTATAGTTTATTAGATACATAGTTATGATGTCTAAAGCAATGTTTTGATGTTTTAGAAGAAAGTAAAGCCAACTTAAAGTATATATTTCAGATTCATTCAAAATAAATGAAAAGACAGCTGCCAGATATGGCATATATTAACTTAACACTTGTTCTTTGATTATTGGAATAGGTCATTCACTGAGTAAATAAAACGACTATTTCTTTTTATCAAACATGACATATTTTCCTTAAAATATATTAAATTGTGCTAATTTTATTTGTACAACCATGTATATTTGGATGAAATTCCCAACAGAAAAAATACATCTGCAGGATAAAAGCATTAGCAATGCTCATGCAAATTAATCTATGTAGAGGAATTTAGGTAATCACTTTGACAGTTTGAATTTGGCAATCTTTTAATAAGCATGCATCAATAGTACTATGTGACTTTGATGATCGGACACAACATAGATATTTTAGTTGAAAATAGTATAACTCCCAGAACTATGGATGAAATTTTCTGGAAGTGATGCTTGAATATATTTGTGCAATCCCATTATCAAGTAGACTTTCTTCACAAAAACAAAAAAAAAAGTGAAAAGTGACAATGATTTCTCTTCAGGTAATTACATGACTAAAAAGCTACCATTCATCCTGAATTGAATGCTACAACAAAATTTATCAGGTCTTTGTTGGTTTCTAGATTCATTACATGCTTATGGAAGTGGGGAAAAATGCTTCTAAAGATCTGAAATTGAAGGAAAAATCAGGATGAAGTCCTGACTGAAGAAGAAAGCAGAAACCAATTATCTCTTAGACAAATAAATTGTAAATAGAATCTGTATTAATAATTGCTTTGTATATTGTCATTCTTGTACAGACCAGGAATATTATAGAAATAAATATTTTGTACTGAAAGCTGACTCAACAGAATAAATGAGAAAAATTAGTTGCCCTTTCTCTTGGGTCACTTTTGGGGTTGATGTGGTTACAACTGGACCAGAAAATGGCATCAGGCTTTATGACCTTTTAGAGTTCTAAGCTTGTTTTGCATCAATATATTAGATCAGAAGTTGACAAATATGGGCTTTGCCATCAACCAGAGTAGCAGAACAGTGTCCCAGAGAAACCATTGTTCAAGCTGTTCACTGAGACTGTTCACTGTTATCAGAGGCTTCAAAATCATCTTATGCCAAGAAAAAAAGAAAGATCACTATTGATAATAACTGTATTCCAATAATGACTTCATATGTAGGATGGTTATCAGCTGATAATCACCTTGAGAGTGTTAAGCGTCAGGATAAATTGCGGGGTGTTTCAGTACATTACTATCTGGCCCAGGGAAAAATATATGTTACAAACTAGTAGGTGTAGGCAGATATTCCTCGTTTTACATTAATTAACCCACTGTCTGTATATGTCATGAACACTCCCATCTGTATAAGACTGAATCCTCATTAAAGCTTTGATCACTTTGCTGGTTTCTGTTGTTGCTGGGTTTTTTTTCTGTTAAAAAGAACATTTAACCCTCTCAGGTTTCCATTTATTTTCTTTTCAAAAAGATTTTATTGGCCTCAGACCAGGTTAAAATAAAATATATTTCAGCACTGGAACCTTAAATATAATTAACACAGGTACTCATGCCTGACTTTTTTTTTTTCTTTAACATTTCTAAAATTTCATCATTTGGGACAATTTTGGTGATTTTTTATCTCATTTGTATTTTTACTTATAAATATTTAAAAGAAGGAACAGAAAATAGAAGATTGCAGAAGTGTAGTGGCCAGTGTTTTGAAATCCGTGGTTATTTGGGACGATAGACCATAATGGAGCTGTTACTGTTGCTCATGTCAACGCATACTCAGGCTGTAATCCATGGATTACAAACACAATGGACCAGAGCAGATCCTGCTGTATGAATGGCTGCTGATATGCATAAAACCCAATCATTCTTCAGATGATTATTTTGTCTAAATTTAGAATTTGAAATGTTGGCACTACCAAAGGTACTTTTGGTTGGGTGTCAGAGTAGAAGATATTACAGGATTTAGCATGTGTTAGCATTAATTGACTATTATGTCTGTCAAGCAAATAAAGTCCGAAATAATGGAATTAAACAGAGCACTAGAATGAAAACTGCCTGGAATGCTACCATAAGAAAATGTAGCTGAAAGATGGGTATTTATAAAGAAATTTTGTACAAATTTTCTTCATGAACTCTGGTATGAAGTCATGTTTCACTGTACTTGCATTTAATTGATGTTTTGCATTCTTTGTATGCAGCAAACTTCTAAGGAAAAAAGCTTTCTGAAAAGATAATTACTTTTCCGTTATAATGTTCTGAAATATCTGTATCTTGCTATTTCATTTTTTATTAGGGTTTTACACTGATAAATTAAATTGCTACAGGAGTGGGTTTTGTGTGAAAAAGACCTTTTCATTTACTATAGTGTGGAATTTGTAAATTTTTTTGTTTGTTTGTTTGTTTTTGTTTTTTGTTTTGGTTTGTTTTGGTTTCTCTGTTTTTGTTTTGATACCCAGACACAGGCAATTATTTTTTTTTTTTGCCAGATAGATATTTTGAGAAACAGATATTTTTAAGTAAGTTGGAAAGAAGAGAAGAGAAAATTGTAGTAAACTTATAACTGCATTTCTGTGTTAGCTACAGCAGTAAAACTTTTCTCAATTGGGCCGACAGAGAAACTTACAGTGAGTATCTGACTTTCTGCCATAAAACTCAGCATGTAATAATAAATGCCAATAGTAGTCGTTGTTATTGCTCACTGAAAAGACAGAAAATTATGCTTTCTAAAGGACACCTTGAGGAATAAGGACACTGTGGGTTAGCAAATGAAATATTGTGAAGGAAGTACTGAAAAATATCAAAACACAAAATAATTATTAGTATCAGGAGTCTTTAGCATATTCACAGACAAGTATTTTCTTTATTCCATTGTTCTTATAATCAACATGGAGCTATGAAACTCATTAAGTAAAATTTTATTTTTTGGTAACTCATAATTCGTAGAGTACTAAGCTGGACAATACTGAAGAAAAACACTGAGTTTACTTGAATGGTTATGAAATGGTCATTCAGCAGTAACATACTCCTTTAATTACATCCTATTCATTAGGAAAAGACTTTGTATTTGGATACAGTTATTACAATGGCAACATAACTTTTCTCTTTGTGTAGATTACTCAGTTACAGGTGGAGACTTTTACAGCCTCCATGATATAGATTTTGTGCAAACAGGACTTCAATCATCTTTAATGGCAATGTGCACAGATACAGGAGGAAGGAAAACATAAGCAAAAACTCCAGAAATATTTGCCTGGAGACCCAGGGTGAAGTTCTAGAACAGTGGATTTTTGCAAACACTACAGATATAGGATCTGATTCAGTGGTTTCTGCTGTTAGTTGCTCAAGTACAAAAGTAATTTTTAAGTTATGTCCGCAAGCATAAAAAAAGTTCTTGCTTCCTCCCCCCCCAGCCTATCATTCTTGATAATTTATTTACTAGTTGCAATAAAAATGAAGATGGATTCTGTAAATGAAATAAATTTCCAGTTGGCCAACTAATAATACATCCAGAACTAATTTTTTTTCTTTAATTAAACTGATAGTGCTAGCTGTAATAGCTCACTGGCTTAATGTTTTATCACACTTGTGCTTAAGGTAAGTGTAACTTCAGATTCACAAGCTTTAATTTTCTGAAGATCTGAATTTAAAGGCAGGAAATGTCCAGATATTTTCCAGAAATTTCCTTGATGGTTTGTACAAAAATTTAATCAGCACATATATTTGGATATTTTTAAATAATATTTGATATGCTGATTTACAAATGTTTTTCAAATCAGAAATACCTTATATTCTTAAAAATAATTTAAAAGTGGTATGAGAAAAATAAATACAATAATCTATGTCAAAAACAGATTATATCAAACCCTGCTAAATCATATTACACATCCTTGTAACATCATAATATGGAAGATATAATAATGATTTACTTGAGACTGCTGTATCATAAACCATAATGAGATCATAAACTCATAAAAATTAAAGCAAAATGCAATTAATATTTATATGCTGTTGTAGTTTAATGCTGATTTCTTATTATAATAAAATATTAATTACAAAATTAAGAACTCTCAATGGAAACAATACTATTTTATTTTTTAAAATACTTTTATGAAATGAAGAATATTGTAATAAATAATATCCAAACACCTGCAGAATGACATTTTAAGTTTTTGCAGTTTAATTCAGAATTAAAATGTAATAGTTAATTTTAGATGTACTGAGAGAGTAAAGAGAGTCTTGGTGAAAACAAATTACGTGACTTGAACTAGAGAACATAAAAAGGAGTCATACAGTAGGAATCAGAGCTCTGCAAGCTTGGAATAAAATCACAGCAAAGCTCACACCACTACTGACATTGTATGAGCAGAGTGATTCTTATGAGACTTTTCATTACATTCACAGATGACCTCTATTACTCCGCTCTTTCTTGACAATTCTGCAAGGAAAGGACATTCCAGAATCCTATGAAATTGCAAGCAGAAGAATACATATATATAAAAAGAATGTTGAGAGTTACACTCTCAGCTCTACAGCTATGTGGACCAGTGGTCAAATGGTCAATTATCTGTCAGCAAAGTGCTTTTGGAAATACTCATCTGGCAGCACAGCTCATCCACAAAAATATCCTCAGTTAAGTGAAAATAAAATGCAATATAATGTTATTTATAAAGGATTATGAGAAGAAATCCATGAAATGAGTTTTAATTCTAGTTTAGCATGTGGTTTTATCCCATCTTTCAAAACACAATTTTATTGAAAAGGCAGTGCCAGGCAGGCAGGCAGGCAGGAAGGAAGGAAGGAAGGAAGGAAGGCTCTTTTTTCCAAATATGAAGTCACTTTTTTTATGAATGACATTGTTTTTTAGACTGGATTAAATGATTCCCCTTGTAAACTATGCGTGGTCCTGAGCATTTGTTGTAAAACTAATAAAGAATGAGAAGTAAATTCCCATTCTAGTGAATCCAAAACACAACACAGACAAAATAAAACCTATCAACCCGCATCAGCTTTTGTAAAAATAAAGCTGTACACTTATGTGTCATCCAAAAAATTGTAGAATCTTGCACTAAATACATTTAGAGAGGATTAATTTTTATCAGAAAATAAAGCTAATTTTTTCAGGTTATTTAATATCTTGAACGAAAGTGAAGGTTTCTTCCTTACTGAGGAATCTAGAAAATGGTGAGCAAACATTCCTTTTGTCCTACTCCAGTACTGTCCATGCTTTCTGGTAGACACTGTATTTCTCCTTTTCCCTAATTGATAAAGACTCCTGCAAGTGTATTTGACCTTCTTTCCCTTTCTATGAAAAGAAAAAGATTTATTAAATTTTTCTGCATATGGAAAAGTGAATCATTATTGCCAGGAGATAAGAACAGTTATTGTACAACATTTGTGTCATCTAAATTTAGTCTGGTGAAACACCGTGTTACTTTCATTAGACTCTTTTTTAATAATACATTTTTCTGTAGTCAGCAGAGAAAACATATGTCCTCTACAAAGGAAGTCAGAGCAAAACACAAAAAGGAGAAAGAGCACCTGTAATGGAAAGAAAATATTTTACACAGAAATATTTTCTTAGTGAGATGATGATTTATAGTATGATGAGTTACAAAATCACCGATCAAGGATGATCAGAATTAAATCTGGCAAGTGAGATTTGCATTTGCCATGAAGAAACAATACCTCATCTTTGAGCAATGCATCATGGCAGTGAGAAACAGATAAACAAGAGAAATCATTTGCTGTGGAGAAATGACAATATCCATGCAGATCCCTGGCTGTAGTAATATAAGCATATATCCTCTGGCAATAGCAGTTTTAATCTTCTTTTCTGCTTGATCTGCATTGGATACGAGCTCTCTACTGACAGGTCTTGGCTCTTTAGTTCAAACCGAGGATGCTCAAAGTGCAGGGCTTTCCCTTTAGTGCCGATGGTTGGTAGAGTTAATCCACACAGTGGAGTCTAGGGCTGAGGGCACAATTTCTCTATACAATTCTATATCCATAATTAGCACTCCAAGCTCCACGTGGTCTTTCTTGCAGTGACACAAAGGAAAAGAAAACCATCAGGCCATTCTGCTTTCCTTAGATTCCTGCTAGGTAAGATGTCAGTGACAGAAGGGCTTCTCCTGAAGGTGCCATTTCTCACAGCTGTAGGTTCAAATATGTGTATGGAATAAGTTTAAGCTCAGAAACTTAAAAAAAAAAAAAAAAGAAGTATACTTTTGAACTCATTTTCTTATTACACACTTGGAATTCTCTTCTTCCTTTAGATGGTTGGATGTTTTCCCTTTTTCTTATACTGGCAAACATTCAAGGGCAAGCAGTCTGACACATGAAAAAATCTGAATTGACAGACATTCTACAAATCAGCAACTCATCTAGTAAAAATAGAGAATATGAACTGAAACTCACCCTGGGAAGAAAATCTTGACCCAACACGGTGGGAGAAAGAGCAAGCCAAGCAATTTCAAAATTAAGGGATCAAGGTGAACAGGATCATTTGATCATTTTCCTTGAAGCAGTGCCAAATATTTGAAGGCAAATTGAATTTGCAGCAAGGAACTTCAGCACATCATGTAGAATATGATCTAGCTTAAAGAAAAAAAAAATCTATGAAGAGGTGGGAAAACATCAGATGAGATCCTCACTCCTGATAATATTTCTTTGAACAGCTCTGGTTTCTCAGATGAGCTGCTAAATTATTCTAAGCATCTGAATACCTCTTCTGCAAGGGAAAGGCAGTGCAGTAGCTGCTTAGTTACATGGCAGTGTTAGCTGTCTTAAGGGACCCTACAGCACTCACACATTTATTGGATAGTCTGACACATCAGAAGAGTTCCAACTAGTGTTTTAATCATATTACTTACAGTAACTAAAATAGCACCAGTATCTATTCTGCAGATATTTCAGCCTTAAGAGTAGTAGAAACAAGGTGAGGCAACAATAGCATTGCTTTTCTGTTAAATTCTGCTTCAAAAAGATATGAGTAAGGGGTTTTGGGGTGTTTTTTGTTTGTTTTTTTTTTATTTTTTTTTTTTCCCAAGGGGGTTTGTTTGTGTTTTATTTGTTTTTTTATTATTTTGGGTTTTTTTTTTTTTTTTTTTTTTTTGTGAAGAGAATAGTAGTGAATAGCTAAAGGAATTTCTCTACTTTTTTTTTTTACTTTTTTTTCTTCCTTTTCTTTTACCCAGGGATTTTATGCAAAAGAACATATCACAACAATATGCATCTCTCAAAAGCTACATGATGTTGCTTAAATGCAGGTTAAGTATCTAATTTTAATTGCTTATGCTAGCTAAAATCCCATTTAAAAAAAAAAGAAAATGTAAGTTAAACCACTAGCATGGGGATTCTACACTACAGAACACAGTTTTCTGACTACACATGAAAATAGAAAGAAACAGTCCTTTAATTCAACTGAGTGGCAGCAAGGTATTTCTGTAACTGAGGGTTCTAGCAAATTCCATTTTGCCATACATTTTGCACACAGCTTCTCTAAGTAAAGTCTCATGTTATCATGGTGTCTTTTTCAGGCTAACAGAGACAGAGATTTAGAAGGATTTAGTCTTCTCCACAAAATGCAGTAAAACCACGTGCATAGAAAATCTACTGTCTAAAGAAATTTTTAGTCTTGGATGATCTGTGTGCTACTTTGACTCCTGATCATGACAGTGTTCCAATACCTAAGAATGGGGAAAAAATTGAAAATTCATCCACATTTTTTCAAAAAGAAGAAAAGTACTCTATGCTACAAACAAGACGATCACTTCCTGGTTGTCCCGGTTACTCCGTCTAACCACGGACACTCTCAAGCTGTCCTGGTTGCTTCTGTCAGACTGTTTAGTCTCACCTCTTTCTGGAGCACTCCTACATACCTGCATATTTCCAGCTTGATAATTCTCTGGTTAAACACAAGGGTTTTGTACAGTTGTTGAACAGTTCCTCATTCCCAAAAATTTTGAGAGCGAGGAGGCAACTAAAAAGAGAAAAGTAAAACAAAATTTGGCCAGAGGTAATTCCCTTTATAACCTGTTTTTTAAGGAGACAATGAGTGGGATATTAGAGTCTTTCCTTTCCACACTCTGAATCAAATGGTTTTGCTGGCCAGCAGCTTAACATATTACTCAGAATGGTTGATCATTCCCTCTTGGAAGTGTGACATAATTTAGGATTATCCAAAACTGTCTTCTCCCTTCCACTAGAAAAAGAAGAGAGAATTAAAATTTTTTAATGTACTTTATCTGTTCCACAAAACATGGAAGGAATTTCACAACAGATAGACTTGTGCATTTATTTCCTCATTCAGCACCTGAAATTAAAAATTTCCTCTACCTATTCTATATCTTAAAAATACGAAAAAGCAAAAAACAAACAAAAAACCAACAAAAACAACAAAACAAAACAAAATAACCAAAAAACCCCAAACAAACAGAAAAAATAACAGAAAAATCCCTAAACATACTGCTTTAAAGGCTCTTTTGATTATTTAGAACATATCACTGAAAAAAATTAAAAACAACAGGAAACTACATACACGTACTGTGAACACTATCATTACTGTAATACTTGTGCAAAGAATAATCTCAGTGTGAATAATGCTTATGTTACGCCTTTGAAACTCCTTTTGATAGGACTACGTTTTTGTGCTTGAGAAATTTATCTCTATCTTTCTTAAACACCTGAGAAAGGACCGAGAAATTATCAAGAGATTTGACGTAAAATAGCAAGATTATTCTTAATGCTTCCAAAAATTGTCTGCTTATACCCCAATATTTCTGTTAAACAATTTTAAGAAAAGCTGAAAAAAGTGCTTCTATGAAATGTAATTTTCTTTAGTTAAATTCCTATATAAGAAAACAGTAAATTCCATCAAGTCGAATCAAGATAAGAGATATATATTAAAGATAAGAGTCAATGAATATGAGGCATTTTGTTCGAAATAGAGATCTAGGTAGTTTTCATTACCTGAGACAGAGAAATACTCTCACAAGGCATGATCCCTTCAATTAATTTCCTTCAGGATGAACTGTCACCTGCAAGTGTCCATGACAGAATTCAGCTAGATCTCTAATTTTAGATGTCTTAAGCTAGCCATGATATATCTCACCCCAAACTAAAGAGCTGCCTTCATGATAATATCTTTTGAATAAGGTCACTGAGAGTGCGATCTAGCCTACACAGCCTTTAGTATTTATTATAGAAATTTTATTATTTAAAACAATATATTATTAAACTTTCCTTTAACAGAGACACTAGAAAATTAAACCTGAGTACAAAAAACTGCAAATTTACCCAACTACACCAGAACTATGTTTTTTCAATGGGTCTTTTTGTCGTGGTGACAATAACATGGATGGTTTGGTGTGTGTTCCATTATACAAATTTGGACCTCTTAGTCAACCCATCATATAAAAGAAAAGGAGATGAGAAAAAGTCTTTTCCCAAGTTTTTTCATCACTCACCAAGAAGCAAAGTACTAATATAGGGTGTAGCATCCCAGGTTTGGGTTCAGATTAAGGGTTCTGATATATGTTAGTTAGCCGGTTCTGTGTACCCCTGCGTACCCCCATGTTCCTCCCGTGGTGGTCCACTCCGGGTCATTTATCATTGGAGCATCACCATGCCAGTCCTGTAACCACCACCCCTGTCCACTCCTGAGAGTTCTGTGTCTGCTACCCCGCCCCTGCATTCCCATTTGTCCCAGAACCCAGCACACACCCCTGTCGTGTTCCCATCAGTTACCGTGTTCCGTGTCACTCCCCCGTTGTCTGTCCCCATTGGGTGAGGGGGGCTTCTGCCCCTGTCGGCCCGCCCCCTATAAAACCCCACGTGTCCCTTTGTTCAGGGACACTCTTGCCCATGCTGGCTTGGGAACAGCTGCATTTTCCACCACTGCAGCCATGAGGGAATAAAGAGCTCTCAATCACATGAGCAGGGTGTGCCATTCTCTCACTCTTTGTCTCGCCTCAGCGTCTGGCTATGGCGCGGCAGACCCACGTGGAGGCACAGCCCTAGAGTTCCATACCCACGCGGCGGCCCCGGTCCAGCGGACAAGCAGCGCGCTAGCCAGACACCCCTGCTGCTCGGGACAGGTGGGAAGAAAAGTGGAACGCCACAATAGAGGACACATATTTGTTACCACATTGTCACAGGTGTACTTGTACAAGAGTACTATTGTACCCAGTACAATATTTTTGTGTGTATTATAAATATATAGATACATTTACCCATCAGATACATTACATTGAACCTCCAGTCACAGTGCAGACAGCTGTCATGGATTTCTAGGAGCAGAGTCTGATCTTGAAGCTGAAAGAGATATTTGAAAAAAAAAATGCCCACATTGGACTCCAAACAGTATTTGTCATGCTTTAGGGAAAATTTTGGGAGGAAATTTTCAAAGGGGTCTCTCCAGACAGCAAATTTAAGCCACCCCTCTCCATATCTCCATACTGGTTCGAGAGGAAAATCTTTGAGAGAAGTAGAAAAAAATGTTTATTTAACAAGCAAAGTATTCACAAACATGAGAAAATGAATAATATTAAACAATGGAACTTCTTCTTGTTTTGAAGAGATGGTGAATTCAGAGAGAATTATTTTTGTAGCTTTGGTCACTCACAATTTTATCAGTCCTTTCTGTGCTGGAAAATTCCACATTCCAGGGCTCTGGTGGTTTACAGGTGTGAACTTCCAGTGGTTTTTTGGGTTTTTTTGTCTAGAGTAGATTTGAACAGTTTTAAGAAAAAGAAAAGCCACCGTTCAGGAAACTTTTTTACCTTAATTAGTTTAAAAAACTGACTAAAAGTAAAGGAGAGCTCTCTCCTGCTGCCCGTGCTGCAGACAACACAGTCCAGGAGCAGGAATGCAGAGGAGCGAATGCAGTTTCTGCAGACAACCTGCACGCTTCTTGCCCCTTCCTTTGGCTCTCAGAACCAGTCCTAAAGGCACAGAATTCAATATCCAGCATAAGCAGAACAGGTGATTGGGGATTCAAGCATCATGAAGTCACCCCAGAATAATTACCCACATCTGTCTATAATTGAACTATTTGGGAAGAAATAAATCAAAATTAGACACATTCCTCTCAGGATTGGAAAATTATTTACAATAGAAAAACGAGGGTGATTTATATAATTGCAAATCTTACAGTCTTAAAGGAAAATAGCAAAATATGTATATCCAACACAAAAAAAAAACCAGTGAGAGAATATACACAAAGGACAGAGGCATTCATGAATGTTTAGAACAGTATGGAGGTTTTTTGAGTTAATGTTGAATATAAGTAATAGATATGAAGGAGGGCAGTGAAATAGAATATTTTGAGAGCTAATGGATTCCTCTCTCAGTTTTAAGTCTGAGTCTGTTTTATGAACTTTGCTGAAACATTTAACCTTCCCAAATCTCTTTTTTCCATTCTGTAAGAACAGACAATCTGATCCTCATGAGTATTGAGAGGACTAATTAAATTTTTTCAAATCCTTTCAAGTCCTTGGATGAAAAACACTTCATGTGAGTACTACCAACCTTATTTTTTTTAGATTACAATTAGTAGAGGTTCTTCTTTCATTTGTTTTAGTTATTGGAGTCAAAGGATTATTTGAAAGCATCATTTTTCATGAAAAACATATTGTTTCTATGTAGCAAATAGATCAGAAATAATTTCTATAGTTCACTAGAAAGGTAATTCTCCTTTGGTTTTGCTTTCCTATTGGTCCACAATACTTCAACACCGTACGCACCCTGGAGTGCTTCCAAAGGAGGAAAGCTTGTGAAGAGTGCTTAGAGATTTCTTCTTGGATGTAAGAGCTACTATTTTAAGCCTGGTGTTCTCAGCTCCTCAGAATAATCAATTTTATGAGGTGATCAGTTATTTTTCAGTTTTTTGTGTTTTGGTTTGGTTGTTTGTTTTGGGGTGTTTTTGGCTTTGTTTTTGTTTTTGGTTTGGTTTTAATTATTGGCTTTGTTTTAATGGGTTATACTTGAAACTGGAAAAATAACTTTTGTTTCTTCAAAAAATGTGTTTGAAATGCTATATGCCAAGTGACTAGAAGCAGTTGTCAGCAGTTGAGAAGCCCTAGATTCAATGATGAATAACTTATTAGCTTTAAGACCACGCAGATTCTTTTACATATCTTTCTGTACTGCTTTCTTCCCTCCATGCCTTTTACACTGAGTTTTAGGTATTTTCTCAAAGCTATGAACATTCTCTTGGGAGCAATTGCTAAAATTATTATAATTATTGCATTACAGGCACCAAGATACACATCGGATGTCATTGGAAATTTCCCATATCTATTAATTAAAGAATTGTAAAGAGGATATAAAATAATTACCATTACCATTATAAAGAGGATATAAAAAATTACCATTACTGTAAATTCCAAGAGCCAGACTCATTCTCTAACACATATATCCTGTTGGCATCAGTGCAAGTTGCCTATGCATTCCAGTGGTTGAGAATTTTCTCAAGGAACAAAAAACATTCCTAGCATATTCTGATGGCATATTAGCAAGAAGAACTTGGATGAAATTGTGTACAGCATAATGCTGGATGAATATCAGCAGAAATATCTCTCTAAGTCTTTTGAAGAACTGGAAAAGGGTCATGGAAATGTAGACTGGACAAATTATTCTGATAAACTATTGTAAAAAAAAATAGTGCTGGAAGAAAAATAAATCAGATGTCCTACTCTGTGACTTTGACCACTAATGTCTGTGATTCTTTTAGTCTAGGATAATAGAAAACAAAATCTCCTAAAAAAATCTAGCATGTGCAAATGGAGTATAACAAAAACATTTAAGCTTTTTAATATACTTCAATTTTTCCAGTTTTAATGCTAGAATAGACACAATAAAAATCACAGAATAATTATTTCAACTTTACCCAGCAAGATGATTATAATCTTCCATTACACTATTTAATCAGATCTACTGTAAAACACAAAGAAATGGTGAGATTTAATTTTGACTAAATCAGAAAAGTGCTAGGTAAGGATTCATACAAGAGAAGCAGAATGCATTTGGGAAAGCTCTAATATCTAATACAAGAAGACACGTTCTCTTTCTTTTTTTTTTTTTCATTTTTACTCAACCAAGCCAGAGAAGAACAAAACCTCTGACAGAATAAATGGGAATAAAGAAAGCGAATTAGAAATTCTTTAAAGGAAAAAAAAAAAAAAAAAAAAAAAAAGATACTGAAAGCACACAGGAAATGTCAGTCAGAACTTTAAGAAAGAAGGGAAGCAAAATACCTAATCTAACACAAAAGGTGAGGTTAAGTTAAAAGAGTAAGTATTAGAGAGGTGGTTGGCTACAACAGATTCTGTTACATTTTAAGCAAAAAAAAAAAAAAACACATTACAAAGTTTTACAGCAGCTGTCATTAGATAATAAAGTGGAGACTGATTTTCATTCCTTCAAGCTGCAGTGCTATAACCTGACTAGATAGCACCATCATACTGCAAGGAAGTCTTGAAACTCATTCATGTAATATTTCTTTTGCCAAGTTAGAAATGTTACAGTGAAGAGAGAGGAAAAGAAAAATCCTCATCATTGTAGTTCAGGTCCTAAACTGGCATGAATTAATTGCTTTCCTCTACAAAGGAGGATTGGGGTCTTGGATGGAAACTCTACCATGTAAAAAATATGTTTGCACACATAATGATACAAAAGTGAAGTTGCAAATATCATATAAATAGAAAGGCCTGTCAGATGCAGAAAGAATAGAGTTCACTTCTGATGGTCAGTGAATGCATCAGTTCCATAATATAACCCCTATAACCCCATAAGTACCATAGAAATATGTCGTAGAGCAAATTGAAGCAAATAAATTCATCAAAACTACATGTCAACTGGTCAAAGCTGTACAGAGAGCATAAGGGAATAACTAATATAGTTAAAAAAAAGAAAGTCCTAACAAATAGAAATCGATTGCACATTTAGAAATTTTACACCATGTATTTTATTCCTTGTGATTTATGCAACATTAAGAACCATGCTGCTTTAGAACTTCTGAATTTATTTTATTTAGTTCATTGTCTTCCTTTTTTTAACGAAGAAAGAAGCACGAGGTTGCTTGAATTTCCTGTTGACCTGAATTTAGTATTTCACAATATCTCCGTAGAGTTCTCAAATGATGTAAGCAATTTCTTTCAAATGTATTGGATTCTTTTGGCTTAAAATGACATGAAATATTTTCATGTTTGTTGGGGAAAAGGGGAGATATATTTTTGAGAAGCAAAACATTTGAAAGTTTTGTACACAATGAAAGACAAGGATGACGAGGTTATTTACCAAAGAGCAAAATCACAATAAGCAAAATTTAAGGATTCTGTTGCAAGGGCATTTTGATAAAAAATTCTTGCTTTCTTTCCCAGAATGTTTTACTTTCTGCTTGGTGAGAAATTATTTTTGCCAAATTTTTTATTTCCCCAGATGCAGTTGTATTGAAAATAAGTAATTAATCTATGAAATAGATATGGTTACAGTTTCTTGTTTTCATCATTGCTATCATATATAAGCTTTTGAATGAAACAGTTGGTTTTTAGAGAGCCCTTTAATTCAACATATAAATGCAGGTAGCCAATAATAAAAATGGCCAAGTGGAAAGATCTTTTTTTTCAACACAGACCACTGGAGGTTACTAAGTTTACCAAGGTAAAGAGGACACATTCTGAATCAATTAAATCTAGATGAGTAAAAATCTTTTTTTTTTTTTTTTTTTTTTTTTTTTGCAGGAGAGAAGAAACTGGCTTACCAGTTTTTGTAATTGGCATAGACATTCACTTTTTTTTTTTTTTTTTTTTTATTAAAGGTCCTCTTTTTTCCCCCCTGTCCTTGAATTCATTCAGTTTAGGGCATCTATTTTAATTCATTCAGTATAGGACCATCTGATCTGGCATTCAGCAGAAGCAGTAGAGCCAGAATGAGCATCAAAGAAAACAAGGGTTGTTATTAAAGCAGAAAACAGATGCAGTTCTGAAGGTTACTTCCTTTCCACTTCCCTCCATCTCCTACCCATTTATGAGGAATGGCAAATGAACCATTAAAGTACTAAATTCAGATAATTTCTGCCAGAAAGTATGTGAAGCCTAAATCCAACAATTGGTTTTATAATTTTTAAAAGCTTTTTGCTCACCAACATGATGACTAGGTTATCCACTCAAAATTCAAAAATAATAAAAATTACACCGTAGTATAGCCAGAGGGAATAGGCTTACTGCAGCAATTATTGAGCTGAATTTTATTTCTAGGAGGACTGATTTCATTATCATTTCAGTCACTTCTGAACAGAAGACTAGGGTTTCATTGCAGATAGTGTAATAGATATTCCTCAGACTATGCTGAAGCAATTGGTCTCTGTCTTTCTGTGATACAATGCAATCAGTATGACTGTTTAAGTTTCTTTTGTTTCTTCTTATTTCCCGAAGGGTTCTCTGTCTGCAGCACTCTACTCACACTTAATGTTTATACATTCGTCACTGCTTGGATACCTGGTATTCATTTTAGGATAATGGAGCTCTTGCAATCAACTCACATCAGACCACCCAGACAGTTCCTCCTTTTTTCCCCTTGAAGCTGCAGCTTCTTGATTATCAGTTTGGTTAGAGGCCTCCAGGCTGCATTTCATCAGAGGAACTATAATACTTCCAGATTATTTTTAGATATCATTCAGATGGAAGTTTTCTAGCCCTTACATTTTACTAAAGAAATATGCTTATATAATAATTCTTTGTGTATTTGGAGCCAATTTAGCTGGTAATTTGTTAATTTATCTTATGATATCTTGAAAATTGATAGTATAGACAAAATTGCTTCTGACTTTATATGTACCTTACAATAGGTGAGGATTTGTCCATGCCTAATAAAAACCACCTAAAATGAACTATAATTTATCTTGCTGTGATTTACAGTCAAATGTTCCATTTCCATAGTAATTTGAGGTAATGTCCATGCAGTTCTACTGCACTTACAAGTAATGTATGTTCCAAAATATTTTTATGTGATTATACTCTTACACATTTGCCTTGTTGGCTGTGATTGCATGAGAGAGGCATTTCAGAAAATATTTTTCAAAGATTAATTTACATGGTTTGCCATCTCCAGACATTCTTGCTAATAGATGAAGCCATTTAAAATCTACAGTTACAGCACTTGGTCTAGACTAAGTTTAAAAACTCACCAAACTGGTGGTATAAGGTCTTTTCTTCATAGTGTTCAACAGTGTGGAGATGACTGAAAAGCAATTCTGAAGTGTTCTCATTACTTACCTACAGTGTGTATCTCTCTCTCTCCACAAATATGTATAAATAAGGAATAAATGGCAATGTTATGATATATATTGGATTAATGCCAGTGGCAAAGTGAATATGTATTCATGATTAATTCTGTAGTGACAAAATTGTTGAGCTGACAAATGTGTTACCTAATTGAGATTGCTCTATCATTAAGTACATTATTTTTATACTGTAATTCAATTGCTCCTGGATCTTCCAATGGCCTCATCCTGTTAAATCCTGACTTGATTTAGCATTTAAGTTAAAAAGTAGAGTTGGTAGATGAATTTTTCATTTCAGAAGAGACCTAAAATAGTATTCTCTTCTTCTTCACTGTGAGGAAAACAGGCAACCAAACCAGAAATGTTCAGTGTGTTCAGAATTCTTACCTCTTCTCTCTCTCTTAAGTTTAATTTTCTCATGAAAAAAAAAATGTAAAAAAGCAACCTTTTTCTCCTTCTGACTTTTCTTTTAGAAATATTGCAACTGTTTTTTTTTTTGTTTATTAATAAAAAAACCAAACAACTTTTTAAGGAACATAAAAGGAGTATTACATGTTCCCATCCTTCTCTGTTTATTGAGGGAATATAATACTAGGTTTGTCATTTTAGGTGGAGAAATAATTTTCCCAATATGCATGGAAAAGGATAAGTATATTATTGTAAAATTTAGGGTGTGTAGTGTGTAGGAAATGTTATTTGAATAAACATGATATTTTCTATGTTAGTCACCATTTACAATGATTGCTCAGAAAGAATAATGGGTAGGAATTAGATCAGAGGTCAAAGTACAAAAATAAAATCTTATATAATTAATATGAGACAGAACGGCAAAGACATCTCTGAATCTGTTAAATGCTGCAAAAAATTGTTGAGGTAGATATTTTATATGTGAAACATAGAACAGTCTTTTGGGACACCATAATATAGAATAAGAAGTCATTAAATGCTTTATGACTCTGTGGGCATATTTTCAGCAGGTAGTGAAATTCCATAGATCATTAATCAGTCATTAATGAAAAAGATTGAAATATCTTAATTTTAACAGATGTCAGAATAGATGAGGGAAGAAGTCTTCTCTGATGACTCAGCTAAGTGTCATTGCTTTGATTCTCCTGAGTGCATCTTATATATTTCAAGGCTTATTAACTACCTCATCATGAGCTGAAACAGTTTCTAATACTATAGCATGATTTGTGCTGCCTGAAATACAACTTTAAATCGTGATGTCCATTGAAATGTGCATTAAAGTGAAATTAGAAGGCAATGAAACCCCAGAGAGTCTTTTCATTGGGTTTTGCATCCTTCAGACTGGATACAAGCAGATGAACAGAGAACACTCTCTTACAATAGCATCATTACCATAAAGGAAGCATGGTCCAGAAGTTAGAGAATAAGTTTAGGCTTCAATTGCCACAAATTCCACTCCTGTTTTTTCCATTACCTTTCAATGTTTGTTTTTTATAGCGGAGGAGATGATGATCCACTCCCACACTGACGCTGCTGGTTCTCCAGAGCTGCTCTATATGTGCAAAAATTTTCCTCCATGGCAAAGCTGGGATCATCTGCACTATCTCAGGTTAAAACCCAATGGAAGAGGAAGTATCTGAATCATTTACACCGCCAGAGAAGTACTGGGTATCTTTTCAAAGGAAAGTGGTCAAGATAGAGTCCTGATTTTACCAGTAGTGCATTTGTCAAGCAGTTGGAATAAAATGGTTGCTGGTAACATATCCAAAATGAGACAGCTTCTGTTGTACAGAAAATGTTCCATGTCAAATCACTGCAATAGGCATTCATATTCATATCCTCTGGACTGACGTGAGTGTAGCTGAAGGAGCACTAGATGCAATTGAAAACCGATTTAGTAAATATTTTTTTTTTTCCAATACAAGCTCACTCTTTTTTCTCATGCTGCCTTTTGGATAATTGTCTTATTTGCTGGCTTCTGGGGACTCCAGCCCCTAACTCCACCTGTGTATTGAATAGGCAATCCTAGTATTCCTAAAACTGTGGTTGGACAGGGTCCAGATACCTCAGCCTTATAGTAATGAAATTATTTTGATAACTTACTACTGTACAGGCAACTTCACCAACATTTGTTAGCACAAGAAGCTAACAAGCTTTGGAAGCTAAGTTTAGTACACCGGAAAGATATACTTTTATTGTTAGAGTTAAAATGTTGGCTTCCCAGAGCTAGGAAAAAATCAAACAAATATATGTTTGTATAAGCCTGTGAGAAACATAGATATTAATTCTGTTATCACTTATTAATTTTAGGGCACTCTACCCACACAGAGTTCAGAAAATTAACCTCCAAGTTACTCAACTTACATTTTTTGAAAAAAATAGCAAGCAGATAAATAGAAAAAGAAATCTTCCTTGTTTTATTGCAAGTTGTCAATCAAGACAACTTGATAGTGATGTATAAGCCCATCTAAAAAGAAAAAGAAAAATATTATACATACACCATATAAGCAAGTCACTAAAGGCTGACCAGAGTGTCTCTGCAGCACAGAAATTGAGCTGTATAAGCTTCTGGTGCCAGATGCATTATTATGCCAGCTATCATTTTTAAAGCAATGAATAAATACAGTTTCAATCTGTTTGACAGGAAAATAGATTTACTCTAACAGAGTAGCTGGTCAAATATAGTTCCAAATGAAGCTTGCACTTTAGCTGATTTGTCAATAATTATAAAATTACTGATTAGTATAAGATGTGAGCTGGCTGGATCCCCTGAGTATTTGGTTCTAAAAAAAAAATCCATCATACTTTTGGCAGCCTACCTGGAGATTAATGAAAGGTTCACACAGAAATAGCGTTCTATGATTGCACACAAAACACATAACAGCAATTATGGAATAGATCATCTAGCTTTTGTAATAGCAGCCATGTTCCACATGATCTTCCTTGCTGGTTATTTAAAGACCCACAGCAGTTTATAAAACTACAGAGTAGGTTACTTATTTGGTGGGGTTATGCTATGGTCTCATTTGATTGTAAATCTCCTGATTTTTTTCATTCATTTCAATGGGATTTAAATGGTACTTTTGATAATAGAGGTGATTAATATGATCGGCTTTGTGGTCACTGATTTTTTATTCCTCCTCAGCTGCAAGTGACAAATGCTTTCGTAATTAAATTGACTGGAATGTCATCTATAATAAACCAGTATGATGGAGAAACCAGACAAATAAGACTTCTGAAGGTTTCTTCAGTTGCTGCAGTTTTGTTTTCTGTCTCTTTTTCTCTCTGTCTCACATCCTTCCCCCAATCAATGTTCCTGTTCCTCACCTTCCTAGGCACATAAGCTCATGTCAACCCTTAGGAGAGGGTTAGGTTCATCTTAGTAGTGAGTCAAGGTGACAGAAACCTGAAAATCAAGGAATTGGTCTTGTTTGTGAGTGCAGCTTTCAGAGGCACTCTGATCTTGTTTTTTTATGTGGAAGAAAAACACAGTCCCTTATTTTCAATCTAAATTTTTCCTTCTCAGGCTGCTGAATGTACTGAAATCCAATCCAAACTCCTCACTTTCCATTCCCTTTCCTCAGTGTGCAGGGAAGGGACATCTCCGAATTTCAGTTTTAGGAAATATTCACAAATTTGCTGTAGTTTTCCGCTTTGCTTCCTAAAGCAAAACGGGTAATGAATTACCTTTAAAACCATGCTTTTCCTGTTTCCACTGCAGGTGCCAGATTAAAGATTGATATTTTCAAATAGAAGATATTATTTCATTTTCCTTTTCCTGTCTTTTTTCTTTTTCTTTTTCTTTTTCTTTTTCTTTTTCTTTTTCTTTTTCCTTTTCTTTTTCTTTTTCTTTTTCTTTTTCTTTTTCTTTTTCTTTTTCTTTTTCTTTTTCTTTTTTTTTCTTTTTCTTTTTCTTTTTCTTTTTCTTTTTCTTTTTCTTTTTCTTTTTCTTTTTCTTTTTCTTTTTTTTTTTTTCTTTCTCCTCTTTTAACTCTTCATCTGTTTATTATCATCCTTGGAGATTTTTTTGATTTAGGTCTCACTATAATTTTACTACTTGTTTTGTCTGTGTCATTTCAACAGACTTCCAATTCCTAATATGGTCTTACATCACAAAAGCTCATCAGAGGATCTTTTCATTAAACATTTTATAATAAACACATCCAGGAATACAAAACTATCTATTATCTCTTTTTGAACTCAATTTTTCTGATAAAATATTGAAAGCTTTGTTCCTTAGTATTTTTGCTTAAAATGCTTCTTTTAAAATATCTACAATTTTCTTAGAACTTTTAAAGATCATAGAATTGTCGTCTATAAAATAATCCCATTATAAAATGTATTATTCCATTTGCAGAATTTATGATCTCTCTTTAGTGTTCTTTGCCAGGACAAAACAAAATAAAGCACTCCTGCTATCACTACTTCTCTCTTCCATACTTTTCATGAATGCTTCTTCCTAAACAGACTAACATTTCTTACTTTATATTTTTCTTTTATTTTGTCATTCATTCATTCATTCATTCATTCATTCATTCATCTGACCACTCCTTCCCTGCACTACAAGTCCCTCTGAATATTGTGGTTTGCCAGCTGATTTGCTCCTTCAGTGTCACTGAAGCACTGACTAGGAAACCTAAACATGCAGCACACATCTGACCTCTAAATATAGATGGATGTCTTAATATTAAACTTTACCTCAGCCCAGGGGCTTGTGCATAGTTTTTTAACTCTGAGCTGCCAGGTGGGCAGTTAGTAAAGACACCCTCCCCAATTAACAAATATGACACAGGAATCATATGGGAATATCTCCACTTGGAGCAGCAGCTGGAGGCCATGCAGTAAACTCAGAGCATATCAAAGGTCACAGAGCATCTATCCATATGCAAGGTGCTGAGTCAAGTATCTTGTCAATACTGTCACTTGGGCCAGTTCAGTTGCCTAAATTCTTGCCTCTGGCCATTTAAAAGGGTCTAAGGTATGTCACCTGGCTTCCATCTGCCAGCACAAAGTACAGATGTCCATAGGTATTCAGTCTTTTTTATCCTCATAACTTAGAAGTATCCCATTACTCCAATTTGTGGCAAAGGAGATAAATGGAAGACTTCACCTATGCAACTATTACTTCAAAAGCAGATTTACACGAATTAGCACTGCAGATGCATTTTTCTTTTCCTGTGAATGTCAACTAAATTACATAAAAATAAAAATTCTTCCTGAATAATTGGAGCAGCCTTCAACTTCTTTGTTGAAAGAGTCTGATACTAATATTGTATCAGACAGTATTGCTTTTGAGAGCTCAGAGCTCCATTGTGGTTATTACCTGACAATTCTTTGTTCAGGACTGCATTCTTTGTGCCATTCTATACATTGGGTAGGCCAAGACTCCTGAGTGCATGCCTTTAGCAATTATTCCCCATCCAGTAATGCTTTGTAAACTCTCATTCCTTACACTGAAAACCATTGCCAAATTTTCAGATCCTTGTGTACAGCATCAGATTATGATTGCTGTAAAATGATCTGAACTTTTATCCAGGGCAGATAAAAAAACTGATAAGTCTTACCCTTCATGAGAGGGACTGAAGTACTTTTTTGGATGGCATAGATATTTCCATTATAATTCATTAACTTCTGCAAAGAGGGTTTTCAGCTGTGAAATGTTGCATCCCAAGTTGGTACAGTTAGGGAATTTAATAAATGTTAGTTAGATCAGTTCTATGTACCCCTATTTCCCTCTCATAGTGGTTTGCTCCAAGCTGTATCACAGGAGCTCGGTCATGTCAATCTTGTAACCACTCCCCTTCCCCTCGGAAAATTCTGTATCAATCACCCCACCTCTGTAATCCCATTTGTCCCAGAACCCTGTACACATCCCAGTTATGTTCCCATAGGATGTCATGTTCTGCGTCACTCCCCTGTCCTCTGTCCCCATTGGGCGAGGGGGGCTTCCGCCCCTGTCGGCCCTCCCCCTATTTAACCCCCTGCTCCCAGTACCCCAGGGCCATTTTGCCCATGCTGGCTTCAGAACAGCTGCATTGTCCACCACTGCAGCCATGAGGGAATAAAGAGTTCTCAACCATGTGAGCAGAGTGCGCCATTCTCTCACCCTTTGTCTCGCCTCAGCGTCTGGCTACGGCGTGGCAGACCCACGTGGATGCTCAGCCCTAGAGCTCTGCACTCATGCGGCAGCCCCGGTCCAGCTGAGAAGCAACGTGCCAGCCAGACCCCCTGCTGCCCGGGATCGGGGGTAAGAAAAGTGAAATGCCGCAGTGAAGGAACACACATTTTGTCTGCTGAGGGCCTGATTATATTTGTGTACACACAACTATCTAAAGTCTGCATGCACACATGTGTACTTACACATTCATGCCTCTCAATATATATCCAAGCATATAGTTGGATGTTTAAAAAGCAGCAAGTAACTATAGACATAAATACATAAAAAAATAATTTATTATTTGATCCTGAACTACTCAAAGCTTTAATAAACACCATTAGCAACTGGGATCTCAGTTTTTATTGCAATGAGAAAAATTACATTTTTCACATAGTAAAGAACAAAAGTTTTATATTGTGCATCCTAATACTTCAGATGTTATAAAACATAGGAAGCATTTGGAAAAAAATATTAAAACCAGAAAACCAGTTAACTTTTTTTAAGGTTAGAATATTTTAATCAAATGCCACGAATGACTGAGGAAAAAAGAAATAGATGACTAATTATTTTTAAGCCTCTGAGTTAATAATACTAGCAATCACTAGAGAGGGAATTACATCATTTACTGCATGGTCAAATCACAGCAAAGCTGTGATACAACTTAATATTAATAATAGACAGAATTTTAATTCCCAGACACATTTATAGGAGAAGGGGTAGTAAAGAAAAAAATGAATGCTGACACCATGATTCGATGATGGGGGTCAAAATCCAAGGGATAGTGTATAAACCTGTTTTTGCAGAAATATGCACATGGACAGAACCAGAGCCAAATTTATATTTTGCTGACATTTCCAGTAGGCTATCCTTTGCTAGCAGCAATACTTACACTCAGCTGTTCACTGATTCTTCTTCTCTCTTTGGCAGGACAAAAGAGAATAAGTAGGAAAAAACAGAAATAAAAATGTTCATGGCTTGAGATAAAAATAGAGTTTATGAATTACTGCCATGGGGAAAGGAGACTTGATTTGGGGAAAACTGACCAATAAAATAATTATTGATTCAGGTAAGAGGAAACAAAAGTGAGGAGGTTGCAGGCCGTAGACAGTCCTTGCTCTCTGCTGGCACTTTTTCATCACGTTTTTCCTCTGCTCTGATGTGGGCTCTCAGCCTGCAGTGTGTATCTGCTGCATAGTGTGGGTCCTTACAAGGCCTGCCAGGAATGCCTTCTCCTCCACAGAGTACTTACAGCTTCCCCTCTGACCTTGGCCTTGGTATTCCTCTGCTCTTTCTTACTCTTTTTGCTTCCTCTTGCTCTGCCTTTGAAGACAATTTGCCCTCACAGAACATCTTCCCCCTCAGTCTCTCACTGACAGCATTTCACCAGCAGCAATCAATGCAGAATTTTGAATAAATTTTTCTTACTTAGATACCTCCTATAAATAATATATTGCAGGCATTCCTTCTACCATGGCCTCTAAAGTCTACCTTTTTTAATTTTTGACATTTGATAATTGTAACTTTTTTCAGATCCTATGGACCAGCTCCAATACTTATATGCTCATACTAAAATAACGAAGATATGTTGTAGCATCCCACATTTGGGTGTAGATTAGGGGTTCTAATCTGTATTAGCTAGCTGAGCTCTGTGTACCCCCATGCACCCCCCGTGTTTCTCCCTCCCCCGTGGCAGTTCGCTCCGTCTCTCACTGTTGGAGCTTCAGCCAATTAAAGGGCACAGCCCTAGAGAATATTACAGTCATCATAATAAAATGTCTTCATTACTAGGGGATTTCAGTCTACTAAATAAATGCAAGATACTAACACAGAAGCTATTTCTACCTGTTTGCTGTTTCTAGTTATTTGTGTTATACAGACCAAAACATATATTTTCATGGGGCCTCATATGTGTTGTAGAACCTGTTCCTTTCTGCAAAAATTGCAGTATAACTTGCATTAGTCAGCAGCAGACTAGGCTCACCTGTCTACTGGTGACAATAACTGGTATAAGGGCAAGTAACTTACACCAAATTCCTAATCCTTTTACTTCTGAACTTGGCCTTGATGCCTTTGCACTATCACTGATAAACACTCTGAAAAGTGGAGGTTTTTTGAAATAAAAGCTTCTCAGTAAATTGGTACAGACGGCTCCATCAGAACCTAATTATGACTGTGGAGCCAGAAAATAGATTGCATTTCCCATACATTATTAATGCTCTTCAAATCCTCATTTGTCATGTTCAAGGTTATGTAGAGATGACATTCAAGGAACCCAAACTTCTTGCTAAACTCATTTCAACAATCCAAGTCCTTTATAAGAACAACTTCTTAGGCTTTTGAATAATATTAAAACTATAACACCATTCTCATGGGACTGTACGGAAACCATAAAGTTGTAAGAAACTTATTGATGATGAAAATTAAGTTCAGCACTATAAGAAATAATTTCATTAGCAGACTTTCACTTATATAGTGATTAATAAAGTATGTATATAAAGAAATTATTTGTTTTGTAGGACAAGATGATGTTTACTGTATGCACATGTTACCAGCTAGGCACATTAAGACCTGCATTTAATACAGAGGCACATGACCAGAAGGTGGCACAAAATATTATTAGTAAATGAACATTGATTCTGAAAATTTTTAATAGAAGAAAACACGCTTCAAGTGGAAACCATAAAATATATGTGCAATTTCTGCCACTAGAATTATAGGAGACATTTAAAAAAAAGAAACCTAAAACCATATTGTACATGCTTACTTATTTAAGTATTGCAAAAAAAGTAAGACAAGCTTTGTACAAGTAAAATAAGTCTTAGGCTTTCAGTATTCTGACACTTCAAAAATAACTTTGAATACAAAAGTGAAATGAAAGTATGTTGCATTTTCATAGTATCCAAATTCCTCTTAGTTTGCTGGTGTGTCAAATAATAATGGAGGAATCCTTGATGTTTCAGGACTTTTACCATATCTTGGTATTTCAGTACAGGAAAGTACTCTGCTTTATTGCAGCTGAAGTAAACTAATTCCTAATGGAAAAAGTGAGCATTCACAGCTATCTGTGATGAAAGATGAACAAAAATGTACTATGAACACAGTAGATATCTAAAACATCTGAAAAGTATAAAGCTTCTACCATTCTATTCACCATTTATACTTGCTGAAGCCATAAACCACTTGTTAGAAGAAAAACTGTGTAACAAATTAGGTACTGATGTGTAGCTGTTGGTCACTTACCACAGAGATATCCCGAAAGCAGATACTAAAACTTTTATAGAACCTTATCATGGCAAACCATCTTATCATACTTTACAATATTACATTAAAATTGAAGGCTAATCCATTTTACAGATTTACTCTCCAGATAAAATGAGATAAAATCCAATGGACCAAATTCAACATGTGTGCAACTTCCATCATCTCTGTACAATTCCATAGATAATAACTACTCCACTGAAACCCAGTAGGTCTTAAATTTACATCTAAAAAAGGCAATTGTAAGCCAAGGGAAATTTAAAATAGTTAAACCCGTCCATTTATTGGCCTGTCTTTTTCAGTAATCTCTTTGATATTGTTTCAGATACTAGGATTTGAGTAAGACCTTATTATTATCATTATTCTCTCATATCATGATTCTCCAACTTGATCTTCCTGAGAAGCTGTTACTCTTCCAATGTGTGTGTGTGTGTGTGTGTGTGTGTGTGATCTGAATCAACATATTTGTCTATTTTTACAAGCATATGTAGAATTGAGACTGGAAAACTTTGTTTAAGTAAGGATACTTTGATTCTCATGTCAGTATACAAAACTAGATAAAATAAAAAGGAATTGTAGAAATTAAACCTACTTTATTGTCATATCAAGTAACAGCAAAAGACAACATACAGATATGGGCAGAAAAATGACCACTTATAAAGATGCATGTGGCCAAAGAATTAGAAATAATTACTCAACACAAATAACTAATTGCAGTCTAAATTTTAGGTGTTCAAATAAGTGCTGAAATATATACTGATTAGGAAAACATGACCAATACAACTCTCCAGAAAAGTATTGAGCATATCTATGTAAACACATGTTCTGTCCCCAAGTTTGGTGATTGTTTGATATGACCCTTTTGACTGAAGTGAGTGAATATGTTCCCACAGTTTCTACAGAATTGGATCACAGGTCTTGGAATTCAGTATCTGCCATGAGAACTTGCAGAATGAGTGTTTATTGATAGTGATAATATTTTGATAGATATTTTGAACCCTTTTTGTTTTAATGGTCATTTCTGTACACTACCTTTTGGTTTCTTATGTCTTGCCAATACCACAGTGCAATTTATTGCTTGTCATGTATGGTATCTTTTCTTTCTCTCCTTAGACTCCATGAATTTAGAAATATAAATATTTATTCCTCTTCACCAATAAACCCAAACAATTGTATTTTACAAGGAATTATTTTTAAATGTTTTAAAACTGTCTTCCAAACAATTACATGTTCATTCCTATTGCAGAAATTCTCACTTTTTTTTTTTTTAGAAATAGTTTCACCTTTTGCTTCTTTGCAAATTCTTGAAAAAAAAATCTGCCTTGGTGTCTACAAAAGAACAAAAAGGAAATGCAATTTGCAAATTGAATTAGGAAACTTTAAGCAACATAAAATTCACAAAATCTTTAATGTCTATAGTGGCCACATAAATTGCATACCTAATCTTTTAGTTCCAATTTAGTTAGTGAATGCCTATTATAATTTTTATTTTTTCCCCATAAATTTCTCTGTTCCTATGTCTATTCAAAATGTCCTTCCTTGAATTCTTGAGTTCCTGATGTTGTCTGGAACAATGAAGTGCCCATAACTGCATAAACATTCTGCATGAATGGTCACATATAGCTATATAGAAAGAGGTTTTCATTCATTTATTTTCTGATTTGATTGGTTTACATACTATAGAAGATAAAACTGACTGTGTTTTAATCTTTTCCTCCATAATATAAGCCGCTAAAAGCTTCTTTGTTTCTAATGCGATCCATTTAGAGCAGAAAGTCCCACTCAGTGTTACTGTGCTCCAAGTACTTTATATTTGTGAATATCTATGTTTTGGTTTATTAACCCCCCCAGGTGCCTGTATGCAGGTTTGCAGGCTGAAGATCCTTTAAGTATTTCCAGTCCACAATTAATTTCTTGGTTTTTTTGATATATTTCTCATTTCTCATTTTTTGCATCAGCTCTTCATGTAGTATGAATGGAAAATGTAATTAATGCATTGTTTGCTTTTTCTTTTTCAGTTCATTAATAGAAGTACGTAATGATTCTTTTATTTCACTTAGCTATAAATAACTGAATAATCAATATTGAGATTACATTGAAAATTAGAAGCCTATTGTAAAGATCCGTCTGAAGCTCTAAAAGTTTGAGGTGAAAAAGAGAAAAAATCAACAAACTTTAATTAACTAACAGTATATTTTGCATATAAACTAATGTGATAGGGGTGAACATTTTTAAAGGAACATAACTGCTTCTGTTAGTGTCAAATCTTCAACAGATATTGATTAAAGCTCATACACTGCTATACATCTTTATCTTTGCATACCAGTGCAGTTTGGTAATCAGTTTAGCACAATGCTGAAGGCAAGGAGCACAATATAAAAGTACAAATTTTTTACAACCAAGATAGGCATGTAGATGGAAGTCCTTTAATCTTTATAAGTTGGCTCCTTCTGCTCCTGGTCAATCAAGTCAGGCACAGTGCCATTCCAGTCTCTCAAGCATTTCATTCCAAGGTCTAAAACAAGACCTTTATTGGTTTGACACATCAGTCAAGTCTTAATTTGGTATCTGATGAGCCAACATAGCACCAATCTTTGTGGTAGTCTCCAGTTCTTCACTTGGAATTTCTTTGAATATTCACACCCTATGATACTTCTCTGAAAATTTTCATACATTTCCTTTTTTTTTTCTCATTTTTTTGTCTTTCATTACTAAAGCTCCATAAGGACACTGCTCTTGAAGACCATGAAAATATATAGTTATTTATGTCAAAAATAATTTTTAAAAGGAAAAAGGAAAAAAATTCTTTTTTATTTTTGTCTCCACTTTAACTGTCCTTTTTCAGGGAAAAGCTAGAACATACAGGCCCAGACTGATGTATTTTTCTTCACCAGCAGTTGATTTTTTTTTTTTTTTTGACATAAGAATAATGCCTGGGAAGTTATATTCTTCTACCTAATGCTCTCTCAATCGCTAACTGATTTTAAAGAGGAAACACTAGATTCTGTATTTCTTTTACATGAACTCATCTTCCTTTCTACTTCTGAGGCTGTGTAAATGTCCTTGTTCATGTAAAGGAATTGCACTTGTCTGCTCCAGCTTCTGAATACCTGCCTCTTTCTTCTTGTTTTGAATTGGGATCTGACTGACTTGCTACTCGGAGCTTCCTAATACCTTTGCCATAAGATTCAGTGAACAGTCAATACCTGTGTACACAATCCTGAAACCATTCATAAATTTGTAGGCGTCTATTAAATCTTTATTAATTTACCACTTTTCCACAATCAGGAGTTTTGGGCTATTCTTCATATGTGTGGCTCCATAGTCTCAAACTTCCTTGTTGCTATTTTTTTTTAACTCTGCAGTATTTTTGAGAAGACAGAGCCAAAACTAAAGACATTACTCGAGACGTGGCAGAATCATATATTTATGGAGAGAAAGAATGAGTTTTGTCCTTAATCACATCTGGTTAACTTCTCTGCATGATGCTGAACTTTGAGCTAAACAGAATTTTCACAACCCAAGATCCTGTTTCTGATAAAGAATAGTTCAATACAGAGGCAATTTCCCCAAATTTTGATTTCTCTTCTACATATTTGTGTGCTGTGTTTCTGTGTGCATAGATATAAGGGTACATTAATCAATTCACATTCATCTGCACTGAGTTTAATCTGAATTTTTTTTCCAATTTTTTTGCTTGTGAATATTCCTAGTGAAATAAATTTAGTATCCTATAACTTACAGAGTTATACAGTCTCTTCATATACCTAAGTTTTTAGAAAAGAACTAGAAAGTATCAGACAAAGCCTATTTTGAGTAATAATCAGTAAATTTAATTGAATTTGCACTGACAGTTTGAATCTATCTTCAGCCCTAGGAGGTGTTTCCTGTGTCCTTCTCCTCCTGGACTGAGTAAAATCCTACAGAAACACAGTATGGTGCTGGTGAAAGCACAGTTTGAATTTAATGCAAATGCTTAAAAAGACTATCAAACTTTCAGGAATGGTCAGGATAAATACATTCCCTTCAGTTATGTAGCTTTTAAATAGATGGTGTCAGCTGCACAATTCCAGTACCAAGTTTATGCCATTGCATCATTTTTTTTTTTTTACAGATAGGTGCCAGTGCCTTCCTCCAGCTAAAACATACACTTACATATTCTGAAATATTCTGAAGACAAAATTGAAATGTGCTTGCACATAAACTTGTTAAGTGTTGTCTCCTTGTGAATCTATGTATTATCTGAAGAATTTCAAACTAGGCCATTACAGTCAGTCCCAGTGCAGAGCTGTCTAGCTCATGATTTGAAGGGATATGAAGCCAGCTGGGTGTGTTCTTGTCTCCATCTCCAGGATGCTTACCTAATGTCATCTGTCATATAATGGATGTATTTTGGGGTGGGAAAGTAGGGGGAATGCAGCCTTGTCTGAGTTCTTTGTAACAAAAAAACATGGACCCTGGGGTGTCCATATGCCACAGATTTTCTCTTGTCTGTTCCACTGAAAACATAACCAAAAAGCACATAATAAAGACTGAGTTCTATCAGATTTTGTCCTAAGATACGGGTACTGACCTAGTTCCAAAAAGGATGTAGGAACTTTCATATAAGGAACACACTGCTGCAAAGTTGAAAATGTATCTATATTTTATCTTTGATTTTATATGCCATAAGTTAACACATTAAATAAATATAGAATATAATTAATAGATTATTAATTTAATAAATAGTACAGTAGATTTGGTAGCAATCATTTAGAAACATAGAATATTCAGAAATAATTCAGTGTGCTTTAAGATATTTGTTCTTTGAAGGTTACATTTTAGAATACATTTGGGATACATATTGAAACATTTTCAGTACAGTTTTTGTCCTTGACTGCAGGACATACGGCAGCATGTATTGCAAAACAGGTGAAAAACATTTAATACAGACCAGTAAAATTCACCTTTCTCACTTTCAAGGGCATACCCAAGTTTCTGCATTATTCTGTAGTAGAAAGAGATAGTTCTCTATTTGGATTTTGCTGCAGATGTTTTGGTGACTAAATTTTAATGACATATTCCCTTTTCTCCTCATGATTTTTGGTGATAAATCATAGCTACTGAATTTTCTGTTGTGCATTGTTTGGTACAAGATAACAGTGTTCATGCAGCCTGCCCTCATTATTTGAAAAGCAGGAATCACTGACTTCTTTGAAGTTGTGCATTTTTCACCTTTTTTACAATTCATTTCCTTACACAAGTACAGTGCTTGATACTAATTTAATTTAGCACAATATGTTGCCATGTAATGTTTAGTCTGTATGAATTTTTAAGAAACACAAAAGAGATTCACAGTGACATGTGGATGACTTACAACACAAAGAAAATCAAAGAAGAAGTTGAAGAATTATTTTGCTATTATACTAAGTCTTCTTTCTTCTCAGCTGGGAAGATGCTATGCAGTTGCAATGCCTTGTCCCCTTTGCATGCTCCTAAATTCATTAGGCAGAAGGAGCATGGCTGTGGAACTTAGATCCATAAGTTTATCTACCAGTAACTTACTGATTTACTGGGTTTTACATAAATGTGTATCTGTAAAAACAGAGAGACAAATATATTCCAGTACTTCAGTCTTGAAAAGTTAGCAGAACTTAGTATGCTTCAAGGGCTTTTAGAGACTTTAGAATGATATCTCACCATCAAATATTAACATGAATTAATACTGAGAAAATGGAAAAAGACTCATCAACACTGACAGAAAGGGAGGCCTGGCAGTACAATGATGTACAGCAGTGATTTCACCAATCCTTTTTTTTTTTTGCTTTGCTTTTCTTGTCTTCAAGAGTTATTTAGCTGGGCTAAGACCACTGATTTCTCATTTGAAGGGCTACATTTTGCTAAATATACTTATCTTTTCAGTTTCCTCAGACCATTTAGACGATTAAAGTTTTCCTTGTGAAACAGTTCAAAGAAACGTTCTTGCTTTCATTTCAATGTATACATGGGATGAAGAGCAGATTGAAGTGGGCCATGATGTTGGACATATTTATGTGTAGGACACTGGTAGTTATCCAATAATCAATCAATAATTACTGAAAAAATAGAGAATACAGAAGGCTGTAAGTCTACATGTGAAAAAGAAATGTGATGACAAAGTGGAAAAATTCCAATATACAATATTCCAAATCAATCATTTTTGAAAAGTATTACTGGTCATGATTAAAAGGCTGTATTTATTGGTTAGATTGTTCTTAATTTGCTTAAGTGCAAGTGAAGTATCACAGCTATTATCCATCTAAATAAGTCCTCTGGGAGATTTTCATACTATCCCCCACTTTATAGCTCTTGCAGTAGAATCCATTTCAATAACAGTATTGCCTTTATTACTTGGCTATTTATGTGACTCCTGTTACATTGAACATTAGTTAAATTAAGTGCCTTTTATTTAATATCTTACAACTTATATTGGATTGTTTTTGCTTCTGGTGAGTTTCTATAGATTGCCATAGTATAAAAAACATTCAACTGGAAAAAAAAATAGAATCTATGATGCTATCTTTCAAAGTGGCTTGAATGACTCAATCAGCATTTATCTCAGTGATTTCCTCTGCTGGAGGGAAATTTTTAAAAAACGGAATCATTTAAATGATAGTAAAATCATGAAGAGAAATTAATCACGCAAGGTTTTTTCCTTTCAACTTCATTATTGTAAAATTTTCATTGATTTTTCTTGCCACATGTCATCTACTGCTGGATTGATATGACTGTGTGACAAAACAGCCAAGAAAGGTATTAGCTATTTTGTCTGTGAACCCTTTGGCCCTGCACAGAGGTAAATCCAAATATTATCTTGGAGTAGCTCAGAAACATGGAGAAACTGATTTATCTCCCTGAAAGATGGGAGGTCATAGGAAGGTTTCAAACATGTTCCATTCCATTCCAGCAAAGATCAAGGCATCTGAGAAGAGCCTCAAATAAACTATTTTATACCCCCACAATGCATAACAGAATAAAAAATGACACCTTATCTCTTCCTTCAGGATATCAGTACACTTAATTTTCCAGTTAAACAAATATAGATGTCAGTTTAATGCTGTAAAATAAACACAGCATAAGCCACCTTAATATGCTGCTACCATAACAAATACATTAGTGCTAGAGCTCATGATAAGTGTTAACTTAAAAGGGAAAGTATTTCTCTCCCTCAAGAAAGTTAAATATGGTAATCCAAAAGAGTCAAATTTGCAGAACCTGATATAAGAGTCTGTCATAAAAAAAATCTCTTCCCTGTTCCCTCATGTCCTCTTCCTGATTCTATAAAATGTAAAGTACACTAAAATCCCTGGAATACTTCAAGTAGCTTGATACTCACAGGCAAAAAGGATAGTATCATATTATCTTAAAGACTGAGTGAGATCTTATATAATAAGCCATGTTAAATACTGATTTTAAAATATTAAAGTAACTTTAACATTGTTTTTTTTTCTTATTCCTGCTCATAAATAAAATTTATTCTTAAAATTCAGTCTTAATGTGCATTTATCAAGAACAAAAGAGACCCTAATAAACAGCTTGCTGTTTTGTTCGCTCGCTTTCTTTCTTGTTGGATTTATGATTAACTTTTAAAGAAATATTCCTTGAATTATGCAACCTGGAACAAATATTTAGTGTTCTAAATATTCTATATATTGACATTCTATATTTTGACATTCTGATCTCCGAAAATACTAAGTACATGTATTCAGTACGAATAATTCAATTTGTACTTTCTGTCCTGTGAATCATCATGCAAAAGAACAAGCTTAAGTATTCACTGGCTGATGGGTAGCTATTAGGAAACAGTAAATCTCATTAATTTCTCTCATGAAATTATCTGGTACTAATGTGATAACAAAGCAGAAGCAAAACAACAAGATACCTGTTGTTTTGATGCTGATTTGCTCTATGTGTTTTGTTGGTTTTTTATAATTTCAATCAAAACAACAATTCCTTTACCTTTACGATATCTGAAGTAGATTCTGAGACACTTTATTTTTCCTACTATATTTGGATGTTTATTCTAGAGAAAAACCATGATAAAATAATGATGTCTTTTGACTTATTTTAGTTTCCTAGTGCCTATTGCTAAAAACCCTTGGGCTTTTTAGACACCTGTGATACTTTTAGAAGCATATATTTTTTGTGAATTTTGGTTAAAGACTAAAAACTTATTCCAGTGCACCCTACAAACCTCCCCTTCACACCCCAATATTCTCTATTTTTTGTTTTCTTCTAACCATCCCATTCCCTACTCTCTTTGGTCCATCCTCTCCATTAATCCTAATTGCATGTTCAAGGCTGAGTATTTATTCCCTCTTGTTCAGTCTTTTATGTTTTGTTTTCTCCTATAGATGGTTTTGATGTTTTTTTTTTTTTTTAGGTATGAAGCCACAGATTGGAATGCCATATCCACTTGATTTAATATAATTTTAGCTCACCTAATTGTTCTTTGGAACATATAAAATGAAGTTTAGTGTTTGGCATATTTTAGGAGAGCACTTTGTAGCTAAAATATGCTCAGTAGATTGCTATTTAAATGACAAGATAACTGCTTATTAAATGGTGCGTTTATTTTAAGACCAGAGGATTAGCGACTTTTTTTTTAACTTCTTTGGTAACTTAAAGTGGTGGCTTTCACCTTTCAGAATTCATGCATGTTTTCTCCTGTGGAATCAATATGAGAATAGCTATATTTTCTGGATTAAAAAATCAGTACTGCTTTAGTGAAAATTTTATTTATTTGCTTGAGTAATTCCTCTGACCTTTTTTTTCTATTTCATTTTCATTTATATAGAATAAGACATTTGTTATTTCTCAATTTAAATTGTTTTTTATCCATGCAGGACAAATTAAAATAGAACTCTTAAGAGAATCATATCATCTTGATTACCATAATAAAGTAGAGGCAGGTTCCACCACTATTGCTCACTGACCTGTGTCAATGCATTCTTATTTCAAATTCCAGCTCTGTAAGTGACCTTAGGCTGCTTAGTTAATCTCTGTGTACTTGGATTTCTTCCTCTGAAATTTATTTATAATCTTTTTTGGACCTTTACAAACAATTTGGTTTGGTTTATAATAACAAACCAGGTCAAAATTTTGCTTATTATTGCAATCATACCACATCAAATTCTGATGTAGTCATAATATTATTTCTGTTGTAAATTTTCAGAAAAAGTCAGTGAAAATGAAACACAATCATAAGAGTTCTACCTTTAGGCTGTAGTTCCAGAAAGACTGTGAAGATTACCATGAGCACTCGGGGATTGCCTGGACTCTTTTTCCATCCTTGGCATCCTTGCATGACCCATGGCAACCAACCTGTGTCACTGAGTAAAGGTCTGAACAGAGATCAAAAGTGGAAAAACAAAGAGACACAAATCCCAGCCAATCCAGGATACTCATGTGAAGAATGTCCTTGTTTACTCCATTCAAAATTTTACTATTTTCTGGCTGGTGTTAAGTTTCTTTCCTTCCTTTCCTCTTTCTTCAAACACTACACCACATTTCACTCAACATTCAAGACTATTGCTATTTGTAATGGGCCATAAATATAATAAATTATGGTCATTAACCCAAGAAAAGATACAATTTTCTCTTTGAATATACAGCATCTATAAAGGTTTGATCCATGGTTTTCTAGGCTTGTATCAAGCTAAAACCTTGCCTAGACATGAAACACAAAGATTGGGCCAAGGGAAACAAAGGAATGGGGAGAGAAGGGGGTTAGAAAAAGAGAGAGAAAGAAAGCAACTTTACAGTAGGTTTTATTGTGTTTCTTATTATGCTTATTTATTGATTGATTTTTTTACTTACTATTTACTAATAAGTTCTAGATCAGAATTCTGCATGGAGTGGTTTTTAGTCATAACTGTCAGGAACTGAGGAAGGACCACAGGAAGGCATTAGAAGATGGTGCTTCAGAACAGAAGCCTTACTGAGTGGGCTGAAAACACAGTAAAGATGGGGAAGGTGAATAATTCACATTTGCAGAATGAAGGAAACTTCTCTTTTGATATGTTCCTCCCTTGATGTGGATTTCCTGTACTTTCTGTTTCCTTATATTCTTCCCCTTCTTGCCACAATCCATTTAAATGACACCTTTCCCCAACATGATGCCTCTAGCATGAGGTGTCCAGCTTTCACAGGGTTACAAAATCAGCCAATTAAATGAAATTTATTCTCGCTGCATTATTTTCTATCACTGTAATCATCTCAATTCTCCATGAGATCATGAGTCACTCAGACTCAACTTAATGGAAGCAGTGGGTCTATCCCATTCTAATAGGTGTTGATCTGGTCCTTTGGCTGCTACATGAGGGTCCAGAGGCATCTCTCTCAGACTCCGTAAAAGATGTAGCCAAAGCAGGTGCCTGGACACCAATAAATTGTGTGTGTCAATCGCAATATGAATAGTATCACTTTGTATCGATCATTATATCAACAATATTTATGCTTATAACATACCTTACATATTAAAATATGTAAGTAAAAGCTTTAGTTAAGTTTTTCAAATCTAAAATGAAACAGCTAAACAGAACAAGCTGTAATTATTTTTCATAAGCATGTGGGATACGCAACCACTAAAGGGGTAAAGATGAACAGATGTAGCTTAACCTGGGAGACACACAAGCTGGCGAAGAACAAGATATGAGTAAAAGAGTGCAAACAGACAGGACTTCTGCCAAATTAACAAGAGAAAGAAAAAAATCAAAAAACAGATCAGGATCAAATGAGACATACACTTTTGGGAAGGAGGCAACAGCATAATAGCAAAGAGTGTTACCAAGAAAAATAAAATAAAAAAGATGACAGCCCACTACAGTTCTGACAGAAGAGCCTAAGTCTCAGCAACTAAAGATTAACAAAGGCACTTCCCATCTCTATCAGCTATATAAAATCATCTTGGTGGTATTGCATACCCACAACTATCTTAGGACAAAAATATAAAGACTAGGAGCTTTGTAATAGTAAGAGTTTATCATTACCATGATTCATGATGTTGATTTAATGAAATCTTTGTCCCCAAGTTAGTACCCTACTGGTTGCATCAGTTTTCTACACATTCTTGTCACAGCAATCTGCAATTACCTAATTCACATATGTAGGTATGTGTGATACCTAGATATATAGATATATAGATGAAGAGATAGCTAGCTAGCTAGCTAGCTAGATAGATAGATAGATCTACACACATACATACACATAGACATATATATAAATGTTCAGTTGCAACAAAGGACTGTGGAGAGTTTACCTCTAAGATAAATATCTCAAGTTAGCAACATTATTTTTCTATTGCTCTTTTAACTACAGAGTTATTCTGAGCAAATTCTCATTTCACTTCTTATTTTCACCATCCTCTTCAGGGTTTCAAATTATTTCTCTTTAGTTTACTAAATAATTTTAACTTAGTGATACAAGGACTATGTGTATTCCAAATTTTACTTGAGTATGTGTGGTGGCTACCTGCCACAACCTCAAGCAGACGAGATGCGCCGGCTAGCACTGCCTGTGTGAGGCTGGGTGGCCGCCACGTGAGTGGGCATTCTAGGGGTATGGTGTCTGCCGACCTGATAGTGCTGAGTGCTGCGACGTGGGTTACACAGCTTTGGTAGGTCCACACGCTGAGAGGAGACAAAGGGACGAGAGAAGGACACTTTGTTTGAGAGATCAAAGAGCTTTTATTACCCCATACGTGGTAGGAACAAAGATGCTCTCGGGGAGATTGCAGTGACAAAATGCTGGGGAGCAAAGGGTGGCAGCAGATTAAGTAGGGGGTGGGCAGACAGGAGTGTAAACCTGTCGCACCCAATGGGGACAAACGAAATTCAGGATTGACAACAACAGGATTGACAAACGAAATACAGGATTGAACTCCCTTGTTCACTCAAGGAAGTGAACAAACCTGACTGATTGGACCAAACAAGGAGGAAACAGGGAGAGGTGAGGAGATTGACAGTTAACTGTGGATCCAAGTGGCGGGAAATCTTGGGGCAAACAACTTGGAGCAATCCACTGTGAGGGGAACGATGGGTTACAACAAGGAACAAACCTAACTAACATTAATATAACTGACTAAACCAACCCAACCTACAACAAGTATGTGAGCCATTACGAATGACAGCTGGTTGAATGTATTGCAGAATGTACTGCTGATCACGTATGTGTGCCTGTGTTTCTAAAAATATCAGCATCAAGGGAATTGTGAACAACTTAGACACCTTATATCACTTTATTTGTTTGTTATTTTTGAAGATATATATGCACTCTTTGGCCATTAAGTTTTCATTCCATTCTTTAATACAGCAGAAGGTAGAACTCATTAATCATATGCCAGGCTTGGAAGCTATAGTTATAACTCTCAAAAGAAAATGCTATCTTTAATATACTAACAGGTTTAGTCAGTCAATGTAAAGCTATCTTCATTGTTTTCCATTGAATACTGCACTCTGCTTTTTATTCAGTATATTTGCTGTTTCTATAGAAAACTAAAATATCATTGGTACAGTATTCAGTATGCTAAATATCTAGTTAGTACCTAATATTTGTATTGCGCAAATAAAAATGCTTAATATTAATTTGATTACAACTATCATTGGTTTTAGTATTAGAAAGTAGAAATATAAGAACTTTATTTATATGTAAAAACTGTACCACACTTTTAATATAACATAATAATGACTGTGTATAAATAAGTGTGGTCAAATATGGAAACTAGAGATGACTTCACAAAATTTGTCTCTCAGAGCAATCAAATATTTCTAAGATGAGTTTTAATGCAAATTAGAATTTTGTTTTCTAAAGGTTGGTATGGCCTATGCTGCAGTCAGATTTGCATACAGATACATGTACATTTGAACTAGGAAGAGATGTGTAGCATCCCTAACACCAATATTTATTAATACAATTTTTTTTGGTTGGGTAGATTTATATATTGTAGTTGATATTATTGTAGCAGCTTGGAAAAAAAAAAAAAAAAAACAGATATCACTGTTTCTTCCGGCAGGATCCATCTTTATTACACCCACTTCAGTATTTATATGTTTCTACTATGGGGAAGTTTAAAGATAGTCTTGGGAATGTGCAGAAGGAAAGACAAAACAGCCAACACCTCCAAGCACTCCTTAGAGCTGACTTTGCCCTTATCAGTCACTCACTCAAACATGCTGTTCCCAGATTCCTTGGTGACAAAAAAAGAGGCATCCACACCTGGTGTTTATGGCTGTAGTCATTCCTCTGGTATGCACCTTTCCCAAGAGAACAGAGAGTGTTTATCAAAGTTAAGATAAGTGTAACAGGTTGCTCTTCTACACAGGGGTCTGGTTAAGGCTAGAATGGCTGCTGCAGGCTTCTCTGCCACAGATATGTTGCCATGTTTTGGAATTATCACTAAAACATTGTCAATAAAGCACAACTTTTTATTTGCTGAGCAATATTTACACAGCCACTACCAAAGAATGATAACTTCTTTACAACTAGTAATCTATATAGCTGTTCCATAAAAAAAAAAAAAAAATTAAAGTCTGACTTATTCCAATGTATGTCAGTATAACTATTATATTTAAATAATTATTTTTATTTTAATTTTATTATATTTAAAAGGTTTCTTTTAAGAAATCCTTTCTTATATGCATGATATGTTGTCAGACTCTTGACTAACTATCTTAATTTTCAGTTTATCAACATTCCTTAAACCAAACTTCTCAAACTTTTTTTCCATTCCATGTGACATGAACTGATTTTTATATTGTCATAAACTGTTTTCTTTTTCAAAGGCTGTCATGCTCTATTTCCAAATTATGTCTTCCTTCTTCTTTATTTATGAAGTTAAGCCCCACATGTGGTTGCTTTTATGGACACATCTCAGTACCTTCATACTTCCACATATAGCAGTTTCTTATACAGGAACTACAATAACTGTTTATTCAGAATTAGACACCTATTCCTTAATTCGCCTTGCACTGTAACTGAACATTTGCAAAAATCCCTGCTTACAAGAGACAGGAGAAATTGCATTCAGGATGTTGGTGATACTGAAACTAAGTTACATTTAAAATGGGGATATAAAATCACTTTGTTTACATTACAGTTTTCATGTAAAGAAAATCCACAGCTGGTGCAACTCCAAACTTGGAGCAGGCTGAGATTCCCCACCATGACTTTGATGTCAAACAGACTGTCTTTATGTCTCTCTATCAAAGAACGAATAAGGCAGAACTAGTCTATTTATAGCTTTTGATATTTTCATGTGAAGACAAACACAGACAAAGCTATAGGTTTGCTGACAAACACATGAAAGTCTCTGAAAAATCTGACTTCCATAATTCCCATTTATGAGGAAATTCTTAACAAGTGATTATAATATAGATTATTAGCCTTGGCTCCAGTGTTACCAGTGGCAAATTGAACCGTGGGAAAAATCTACCTCTCTCTGTGAGTAGCAGAGACACTTAATTTTATGAAAGATAGATCTTGCATGTCAATGTAATGCCTTGCACTCTTATGACCTCCAGGCTGAAAATAAAAGGATAGCCTGAAAAAGTTGCTGTTGGTGTAAGATCCAGCCGATAAACTTAGAGGCACAGATCGCTGTGAACAATCTCCTTCATGCTTTTGTCTCTATTCCAATTTACCACTGAATATAAAGAATATTTCTTCAATGGGATTGATGTTGGATACTTGAGAAATTCCCATCTGAGGAAAAAAAACAAGACAGCTGAATTATGTAAAGTCAATTAAACAAACATAAAAAAACCACCTCATCAACAATGTATTAAAAATTTTCTCCTTAATAGGATTCAGACTCAGTAACAATAATAGTATGCCATCAGTCGAGAATAATAACTACTGAATCCAAAAACATCAGAGTTAATTTCAAAATTTGTACTGATTTAACTTTCCAAGAGTAAGTTAGCTTACTCTGTCTATCTACCTATGCATGTAATCAATAATTGTAACTGAGTACTTTTCCCTGTTCAGTGAAAAAACAGAAGTAGATTTTTTATTGTAATGTCAGGAAGGAACTCATTTAAGGAGGAAGAACTACCACATCTAGTAGGAGAGTAAGTATGATATGGGAGAAGGGAAAGAGAGCCACAGCCTAATCAGATAGGGAATTTTCTTTAAGCATTAAGATACCTCTGGTAAGATAAAGGTGTGGGGCTACTGAGAAAAAAGGAACACTAGAGAAAGGTGTCCTCTCTGCTAACATACCATATAATACACCTATCTAACATACCATATAGAGTTTTAGACATTGTTTTAGATACAAGTCACTGACAATAGCCATTGCTTACAGGCCAAATCAAAGGCAATAGTACTTACCAACAGGGTGACCAATGAGTTGTAAAAACCTTTAAAGTAGGAACAACCAGGAAGAGATATAATGAATAGTTATCAAGTAAGAAAGTGCCAGATTGGGCTAGAAAGTTGAATATGGATGTTATGAGTGCAACCTCAGTAAGTGTTCATATGATTCCAAATTAGGAGCAGGTGCCAACGCACCAGTGGGTTGTGCTGTCATTCAGAAGGACCTCTACAGGCTGGAGAAATGAGACAACTGGAATCTTCCAAATCTCAGCAACAAGAAAAGCGAAGTCCTGCACAGGCTGTCTGCCTGGACAACAGCTTGGCAGAAGAGGACCTGGATGTCCTGGTGGAAAAATTGAATATGCTTCCCCAGTGTGCCTTCATATGAAAGAGCATCCTGGGCTGCGTTAGGAAGAGAATTGCCAACAGGTCAGTAAGAGTGAAAAGACAGTGTATAGACTCTCACCTTGGCAAGAGACAAGTAACAAATGCGTGGAAGGTAAGTGAGAGAGTTAGTGATCACAGAATATTAAGATTTCTTTATCATTTATTGTCACTGGAATTGGGTTCTGTTTACCTTGTAAAAATATAACATCTTTGAAAATATATACTATATCCTTATGTTTTCATCTTTTCTAGTGATTTGGGACTTTCAAGAAATAGAGATTAATTCTATGGAAGAAAGATCCCATCGTCAATTTCCAAATAGAAAACCACTGCAATAAATTTTTAAAATATTCAGTCCTGAGAATTATAGGTTAATATCCCCATTTCACTCTAGGAAGTCAAGGGGTACCACAGAGAAGAGCAATTCTCTAGAGATATGAAGCAAAAGGAGCAGACGGCTTTCCAAGCATCAGTAATGGTCAATAGAAAGAGTTTATTCAAAATAATCTTCCCAAGAGAAAAAAATTTAACTTTATTAGCATTAAGCAAAGGAGGGTATAGTCAGTGATGTATGCATATTGGAATTTCCTCACTTTCCTGAATTTCAGAGATTATTTACTAGCATTAGATTAATGTTGTTATTCTATCTGCTGCTTCTGGTTCATAGCTAATACTTAGAAGATGGGAGAGTGGCTAGATTTTTAAGCTGATAGTGAATTCAAGAAGCCTGCCTTTTCTTTATATTTTCTTTTTTAAAAAATAACCAAAACCATAATGCAAACGAAAACCAAACCACCAACTAAACAGGCAAAAACCCAACATAAACCTTTTCAAAAAGTTTTCTTACATGCTGTGCAAATCCTTTTTGATATGACCAGACAGATACTCTGTGTTACTTTGTTAGAAAAGTTGCTAGGTCAGGTTTTAGTAAGATATATATATATATATTTTTATTATCTATAGAAATAAAAGGCTGAAAGCTTCAAATACCAGTGAATTTGTGAAGCTCAAATACCAGTATGACACACAAACACATTAAAATGCTTAATGACCAGAGGAAAACTAAATGACTCTAGAGAATAGATTATAATTACCTCAAGCAAATATATATGAAGCTTTATCTTGTCATTTTGATCCCATTAATCTATGCAATATTGCATTTTATCCTTTTCTGAAAGTTTGTTCATAGCTGGTCCTCTTTTTTTATCTCGAGACTGATTTCTAGCTCTTTCCATGTTGCTCCTTTTGTTACTTAATTACATATTTTGACCTGCTTGTTTGTTAAGTGACTCTGGAAGAACTGTATTTAGGATAGTCACCTTATTAATTGCAATATTTTTTTTTAATTTTTCATGTCTTTGTATACTACTACCCTGAGTGGTTGATAGCCATCAATTATTTCTTTATTTTACTTACTATATATGCAGTCATTGGATTCCCAAGAAGAAAGTCAGCACCTGCACTCCACAACTAAATTCAATTAGGTATGAGACATGCTTGCTACATTTTCTTGAACCATAATATAACAATTCTAAAGATTTAAGAGCTAAAACCACAAAGGTGTCTGAGACTCAGTGACAAGATCCCTTTATTATGTACTCTGCTACACTGTGAAATCTGCATTGCTACTTGATGGACACAGGCAGAACAATATTGAGGAAAATTTATAATCCTTTAGAAAGATTTACAAAGCACAGCATGCAGAGTATGGAGAACTTTACTCCACAGAAAATTTAGATGGGAAATGAAACGCTGCTTACCTCTCTCAATGAAATAAGCATCCACCTTGAGGCTGGAACTGTTCTTTCTGCTATATTCTCACTGCTATGAATACAGTGTTGGAGATAAATATGCAAGGTCTTCTTATTTTTTTTTGATCAAAAATTTAATAGTCTATAAATAAATATAGTCAGATGAAATCCTAGAGGCAGAAATTCAAGTATTCCTGTTTCTGGTTTGACATTTGGAGTTTTACTTATATTGTTCATTTTCTTACAGGCACGGGTTTAAAGATACACTCAGAGTTGCATATCTGAACCTGTTCCAAAAAGAGGATACCCTGTTTTGTATTTATAAAAGGACAGGTCTCTCTGTGCCTATATAAATAACCTTGATGGCGCAACTTTGGTCACATATTTAATCAAATTTTTTGCCACTGATATTTAAAGAGTTTTCACAATGTTAAAGAGCAGTTAGAAGAAGAATTTAAGTCAGCCACTCCTGTAAACTCAAATTTCCCACTCCCAAATTTTCAATATTCCAATGATTCTGTAAGCATTATATTATTGCTGAAGGGTTCTACATAAGAACATGTCTGATGAGTATGGCTGAAAACATGTTATTCAATCCTTTCCTTCTGGTTTGCAGCTAATACTTAAAAGATGTGTTTTAACAGGAACTTATACATCTAGGTGTTTTGGGTGCCAGCTCACTGAAAACACTGTAGATTGAACTTGTAATTAGGCAACAAAATTAATTAGAAAACCTAGCCTTGAAAAGACAAGTTCTTTATTTATGGAAATGTTGACTAAATTCTGAAATTTTCTAACACATAAATAGGGCCTATATTTTAAAAATCTTTCCTTTGAGCTAGTATTTATTTATTACCATTTCTAGCCAGTTATTACTTTATTAACATTTTTTATTATTTCTGGGGTTTAAATTCTGGTAATTTGTCTTCTACAAATTCATTTTTTGTTAAAGATTCTTCTTGTCTGCAGCTGGTGGTAATTTTTACCTAAAGCATATATATAGTTTTAAAAGTTTTTAACATTGCATCATAGAATGAGGGAAATGGACATTATCCATTTCTCCAGTAAAAATTTCCTGACTGTCTTGAGCAAAACTTTCACATTGCCTAGTTTCCCCATTTTTAAATTTGTGTTCATTCCTCGTTTTTAATAGTGTCAATTTCCTATGCTTTAGTAAATAATTTTTAAAAGTGTTATAAAAATTCAAAATAGTTGGGATTAGTCTTATCAAATGCAAAGACTAATAATTGATGTGACTAAAAATTATTCCCCTCTTTTACTTTTTTATCAAGCTAGGGAGTTTGGAGTTATTTTATTGAATGATACCCTGACAAATATTATTTTCTGCAATTAAATGTTACTTACCACTATTACAGAGTTTGAAAAGGAAGGGGTTTTCCTTTTATGAAAAAATACCCAGTTTTAAAGATAAACTTATAAACCAAAAACTGACACATAGATTTTGATGAAAATTTTGTCTTTTAGATAGTTCAACATGATCTACCCACAGTTTTCTTATTGCTTTGTGGTTCAACTGGATCCTTTCTTTGTTTTTTGCTCCTTATTGATGTTTTCTTCTCTTCCACAATCTCAGCTGATGCATTAAAAACAATTTAAGGACTCTTTTTATTTCAGAAGTGTAATGGTTTTAAGTCCCTCTGATGATGTTATCCTTTAAAGGTAGAAAATTCCTACGGTGATAATATTTCTAACAATTTCTTCAACCTTCAATATTATGCATAGTCTTTCATCTCATTTTCCTTCATTAAAGTTACTGCTTCAGGCTGCCTACAAAGTTTGCAATATCAAGTACAAGTACAGTAAACATTGGGATGTGAACATCATTTGTTTTAATTTTCCACATCAAATAATTCTATCTTTGTCTTTCAGAAGAAAACGTCAAGAAGTTTCTACCCTTTCTTCTCCATTTCTCTGTTGTTTAAGGTATAGTTGATTCACGTTTTAGAGATGTCTTTGGTAAGACAATGATGATTTGTAAGACAATGGAATTAAATAGCAGTCTGATTCCATCGTCTTACAAATTAAACAGCAGTCTAATTCCATCATTCCTTTTTAATTAAAGAGACATTTTTGCGAATCTCTTCATGTTAACAGCTCAGACCTCTCAGTTATTAAAAAGAAAAAAGACATGAAACCCTTTTCTGTTAGGATAAGTCGTGTATAGCCATGTTTGTGTCAAAGAGAATAAATTAGTGTTTAAACACACCTTTATTAGCTGCTAGGTTTAGCATATGCTCATTATTCCCTGTCCTGTAAGAACTTTATTTTTCAGTGATTACTAAAGCTTTAATATTTATGATATTTTTAGAGAGAAGAACTTACTTTCTCATTGCTAATCACTGAATATTGGATTGAAGGGAAGAGAAGCAAAAATGTATTTGACCTTCTAATGTAAGATTTCAATTTAATTTAGGAGCTCAGATCTAGATCTGTTATCATGAAAATTCCTCTTCAGCTGATTTCTAAAACTTAACACAACTTATCTCTTAAGGGTTTTCATAACTTTTTTCCAGAAATCTTCCTGAGTTTCAATAAAAAGTTCTTCTCTTTTGATAGAATTAAACTGTTTGGTAATTTCTATCCCCAACAGAGGAAAAGCATTTTATTTTTTAAATTTCATGGTGGCCTTGACCCAGTAAACTATTATATCTATGGGAACAATCTCACAAAATGCAGTGTTGATAAAAAAAAAAATTCTTTTTTACAACCCATTTTGGTCATCAGCAGAAATAACCTCAGTTTAAGAATAATTAAGTACCTGTGGTTTAAGAAGAATGAGTTCAAATTTCTTGTGATTCTACTGAAAAAAAACTCAAGGTCCAGATCCCAAGAGATGAGATGTCTAATTTATAGAATGAGTCTTGCTCTGAACAGGGACATGTGACCTGCCTCATCCCTTTGTGCACTATATCTTATCAAACAAATTTGGTAATGATCTATAACTTACTAAATCACCTTTAGGATGTTACCAATAGGTTAAGGGAGGTGATCCTCCCCCTTTACTCTGTTCATGAGACCCCACCTAAAATATTGGATCCAGCTCTGGAGTCCTCAGCATAATGACATGGACCTGTTGGAATGAGTCCAGAGTAGGCTTATGAGGGTGATCAGAGGGCTGGAGCACTCTGAGAGTAGACAGGCTGAGAGAGTTGGGATTGTGCAGCCTGGAGAAGAGAAGGCACCAGGGAGACATTCTGACAGCGTCCCAGTGTCTAAAGGGGGCCTACAAGAAAGCTGTACAAGGATACTTCCAAGGGCATAGAGTGCTGGAAGTGTTCAAGGCTAGGCTGGATGGGATTTTGACAAAGCTGGTTTACTGGAAGGTTCCCCTGCCCATGACAGGGGGCTTGGAACCAGGTGATCTTTAGGGTCCCTTCCAATCCCAAACCGTCTGTGATTCTATTTAATGTCTATGTTCCACAGATGGAGTAGAGAGTCAACATGAGGATAAACTGGATTACTTTCTGATTGGTACTAACAGGTGACCACATTACTTAAACCAAAATGCTTTTAAATAAAGGCAATGTTCTCATCTGCAAACTTATCACTCTCAAAACCAGTCCAAAAACCCCAACATGACAAAAGGGTTCCAAGGTGACAAATGTCTCCATACAAGTACTTACTTCATCAGCTATACCTCCTTTTATTTAATACATCCTCAGTTTCCTCGGATTTTTTAGTGTCACTAAGAAAGGACTTCCTAGTTAAGAATAATTCATCATTACAGTACAGTGGCAAAGTTACAGAAAAATAAGGAGACTGTAAAATCACATACGTATAATTCTGCTATTAAAGTCAAATATATATGTATTAGTTAGAATGTCTGAAAGAAAAAAAGCAAACCAAACAACTGAATTTGTTCTCTCCCTGACAACTAAGATCTGGAGATGAAAAAAAAAAATCTTTTGGTGGAATTTTTCACATATATTTTATTCCATAGGAAGACCATAATTCCTATGTACTTAACAGGTTTAAATTCCATTTTTAACTAATTGATTGCCTGTCAATTCAATTTACCTGACAACTTTAGGCAATTAGTTCTGTTGTGCATGGATAACCTGTATACCTTATAAATCCTGTGAAAATTATGTCAGCAATGCCTTGATACCAAAACAAGATTCCCTAAGCAAGTTCATGACTATCAGGTTTTTTAGTACAGGCAGAGACCTAAATGCACACAGCCATTCTAATTTTGGGCCTAAGCCAGTGACACGCTTTCATACATAAAGGTTTTCCTGGAAGGCATTCATTATTAATGAATGTAGGTACCATCTCAGCCTGATTTTTCAAGAGCTATCTCTAGTTTACAAGCAATAGCATTATGTAAGTTTTCCCATGGTCTGAGGTGCTCCAGTCCTCCCCTATTGTTCTTAATTGGAAACTGACTGTCTGCATTAAGTCTGCAGATTGTACAGAAGCTCATTCCAGGAAACAGGCTTCAGGGCTCAGCCCAATCAAGAGTATGATGACTGACATCACAAGGATGGCTAATCTTCACAGTAAATAAAGAAATTTCATTGCTTAAAGAATGTCCATGTCTCAGTAAAAATACTGGTTAATTCTGGTTATTCAGCAATCGATTTGGAACTGTTGTCAAACTGAAATGAGGAAATGATAAAGTGTTCTGAGAGCCTTGTGAGGAAAAACCATTGTCAGAGGATATCTTGCTTATAAAGAAGCTGTGTTACTGTCTTCTCTGAAGAAGGAGTCATTTGGTGGTTAGAAACAATGCCTTTTACTTCTGCTGGTGGAGCATCTGTCACCACATTTGCAATGTCTCTGTGACATGTTTGCTCCCTTGGAGGCTTTTACTTGACTTTCCCTCCCAACTCCCAATCCCAAATGATAAAGAGCTTGTGTTTATTTGACACTGAATTTTAATTTTTAAAAATTCTTTCGGAATTATTGCCCTCAGAACATCACCCAGGGAATTATAAGTCTGCCTTTCCTAATCTTACCTCAGGATAGTGCCAATTACCTTATCTGTTCTCAGCACAGCAATCACCTCCAGACAGCCATATAAAGAGCCTGACAATATACATCACTGTCTGTAAAACACCTTAAAAGTCTGGGCAGCAGCCAGATTTCAAAAGACCTTGGACAAATTTTTGAATTGTGTCCCATACAACTTAAAATGATTTGGGAAGATTTAATCCACATGCTTAAATCTTAAATTATCTTTCAATACTAGAAACAAATGGCAAACCTTGAAGGATTTCTAATGCTCTCTTCTTGTACCTAAAAACCTTAATGTTTCTGGAGATAGGCATACTGCTTTCAAAGGTGAACCGTTGTTCTTATTTTAATGGGGATGTATCAAGTTTCTGACTGAATGGCTCATGAGCATGCAACAAGCAAACCCACTGCATGTGGGCCAGTTGACTGCACACCCAGCACAGTGATGGTGCCTGCTTGCCCAGCTCCCCTGAGTAATGGGAGCTCTGCAGAGCAATGAACTAGACCACTATATATTATCTTGATTTGTTATCCTCTTTCCACTTAGTTATACATTTCTCCAGTCTGTTTCCCATCTCTTTCTCGAGCTTCCCAGTGATATCTGGAATCTTGCCTCAAATTTGCAATCCACCCTTCTGTCCAGTGTTGGGGTAATAGGGATACAAATGACAACACAGATAAAAGTGAGGAAAGAATGTTCTTGTGCTGATTTTTCAATAGATTTGAAGTGCCTAGGCAGTGTGAAAAATGCCATTAGTCCAAGTCTGCTTCATTAGGCACCTAAATGCTCCCAAAGATCCTGCTTTAAGAGAGATAAGAGAAAAATATTCTCTGAAAGCAAAGATGATCCTAAAGAGGAAATGGAGCAAAGAAAAGTGGAAAAAAAAATGTGGAAAATAAAAACTACCAGGATTCAGTGGGAGCAGTAAAGCCCCAGGGGGAGGGGCAGGAGTGCCTCAGGTCCATCAGGGTGGGATCTAGCAGATAGATCACATCCCACAACCCCAGCCGAGAGCAGGAAATCCAGGGGGAACTGGGCCAACCTCAACCCTGGGTACAAGGCACGTTCCTGGGTTTGGGATAGATGAGGCTGGACCAAGACATAGGTTTGAGAGTGCACCCCCAGACAGGCAAGGCAGGGCTGTGGGGAGATGGAGCTTGGTCAAAAGGCATTGCTGGGGCGCGGGGGCTGATGGCCCAGAAGCGTGAAACGAGTTCCTGGGCAAGAATAGAAGAGGCACTCCCCAGGGCGTGAGCAGGGACAAGAAAGGCTGTGGGTGCCTCTAGGGCCCTGACAGAAAGATTCATGTTAGGAGTTAAGCACTTTATTTTTTGTAACCACCTATTAGGCACCTATTACCTACTTCACATATCCCAGATTATTTTAGAATATGCTTTTTGAACCCTATTCGTTCCACTTAACCTTACAATGATGAAGACCCTCAGGGTAGATTTGTAGCATTTCTAGTTTCCTTGATCAAAGGGAGAGAGATGGACCTCCAGAAGGTTTTTCAGTCTAAGGTCTGAACTTTCCTCTGAGAGTATCTAGGTTGGTTCTTCAAGTAGCTCTCTCTTTTGACTTTACAAGGTTGACTACACTCCCAAGTATTTCAGTTAGGTGCCTCAAATTGGGTAGGATGAATTTATGAGATATTGCCTATGATCCTTCCTCCATATGACTCTTCTCTACTTCTCACAAAGGCCTGAAAATTCAGTCCTGAGGAGATGTCATGGTCTAATCCCACTTTTCTAACTGACTGTGATCCTGAAAAATAAATTAATTTACTACAGGTAGGTAACATGACATTGCTGCTTTCAGAAAGAAGAGCACAGACTCAGACAACTTCCTTATAGCTCTCTTGACTCTTTCCTCCATGGAAAGAAAAAAAAAAATACCTAGAAGGTTAATGCTGATTTCACCTAACCTGCACTAGAACATTGAGTCATAAAAGCAAGAATAGTCCTGGAGGCAGAAATAGTTGTAAAATCATGATAAAGACAAATGCTTCTCCTTGGCTGAGGTGCTATAATTTTCTAACAACCAAAAACTAGGTAGCATAGTGAGGAGGGAAGCACATCTCCTGCCTTGACAGGGAAGTTACTCATGTCAGGACACCATAGTCTTCATATGGTAGAAGCCTACTAGTGGCCAGACCACCGGCTAAAGTAGATTCAATCCATGGCATTAGGAAAGGAGATTGTGTAGAAGGAGAGAAATAAATCACTATATCTTATTTTCTTACAGCAAATCCTTCAGGTGATTTAACTAGGACACAGGCTCCATGTGAGTGGGTTTAAGGGGATTGCTCCATCTTTTCCATCCACTTTCACTGTGAATCTGAACCAACATATTTAAACCAAATCCAACAAAAATGAGGGAGTTATGGAGAAGATAAAACATTTTAAGCTGTTTCTAAAAACAGTTCATGGAATTCTTTAGCTCAGTCCTACTTATGCAAAAGCAAGGGAAGAGTGCATTAATCAAATCCATGTGGGAACTGTGCAACATTATAGATGGGAGAGATTAAAAAATATAAAAAGAAAAATAGAGACAGCCAACAATGTAGGAAGATATGAAGAGGCTCAGAAAGTGGATCAGAGAGACCAGGGGACTGAAATCATGGCCAAGAGAACAACAGGGGAGCCAAAGGACAAACTAGGGAAAGGAGAAGCAGAAGGCAAACTCTGCAATTCAGTCCCATGTCAAAGCACAGCTAAGAAATTAAAAGGAAGACCTGGAGAAAAACAGTATCAGCATGAATTGAAAGTATACTCTGAGAACAGCATTATTGGTCTACTTCTGGCTACCTACAGGCTGATTTCTCTAGACATAAGGAGACAAAATCACTGAGTAACTCTTAGACCTACCTGATGTTGCCAGTGTTTTCTGACTTTTAGGCCTTCAACCTCAGAATTAATTTTTAAATGCTATTTTCTAGTATAAATGTATTTTTCTGTTACAATGATTGATGTTTTATAGGCTTGATATAGTTTATTAATTTTCTTTGTGTTTGCATAGTGCAATTCTCAATATGGATCTATTTAAAAGTAGATTAAATGTATTAATTATAACTTTTTTCTTATGGTATAGCAAAATCTCTTTTTAAATTACCATGTTTCTTTAATTTAAAAAAGCTTCTTTCCTGTTAGAAATCTTGTCCTTTGTTTGGGTCTTTTCTTAAGACAGTTCAGGATAATTTTCATAAAAAATACTATTCGAAGTTGAATCCTGAACTTATCTTGAAGTATCTTGAAGCTATCATTTCCAAAATCTGTCATTTTAACAGAAATCAGAATTTTAAATTTTTTACTTAGTCTCCTGCTCTCTATGCTCTACTGAGCTCAGGCATCACAGTTTGGTAAGAACTAAATTGTTGGATTTTTTTCCTTTGCAGATTTTGCTTTGTTTCAGGTTGTGCACACATTTATCTATGCCTCTTCTTAGATTCTTACTATTATATAATATCTACAGGACCCTATAAACTAACAAGTGTTTTTTTTCCATGGTGTGTGCTTTTTCCCCATTTCTGTGTACTTGTAACCTTTGAAAACATGATTCTTAATACTACCTTTTGTTTTGCTAAGTATAATACATAATGTGAGATAACATCAAAGAATTGCAAGTGAAACAGCCTATTCTTGCATGTTTGGGTAGGTGCTTAGCAGAATCAATATCCATTTTTAATCTCTTGCTACATGTGCTGAATCATTAATGCCATATTTCCAAACATGCAGTTGCCAATGTTTGTTTGGTTTTTTTTTTTTTTTTTTTTTTTTTTTTTTTTTTTTTTTAAAGTGATTCCAGAAAGCTTTTTCACTGCTTTCGTGGTCTATGGAAGGCTCATTTTCTTAGTCAAGCTCAACAAAAATGGAGATAGAAAATCAACATCTGTCAGTATGTGTTTAGAGTAAATTGTTTGATCATGAAAAAACTAAACAACTGTCTTCAAACTGCCAGCCCTTTTATTTTCTTTTAAGGAAACTTAGTAGCACTTTAACAATTATAATAATATTTTTCTTCTGCATTCGGTGTTCTGGGCTTCCCTGTGTTCTCTTTAGCTGCAAAGTGTTCAAAACAGTATTGCCTGGGTACTGCCCTCCATGGCTGCCTTCTGCAAGGGACAGTGGGCATTAAATGATTGACATCACCATAAAATTTTCATTCAGCTACTTATATTTTGTGGAGTCTTATAAGACATATTGCAGAATGCCTCTGTAGCTCTCAGGAATCTTTGCAAAGACTAAACAAATTCAGAAGGGATACTTAAACCATTGATATATGGTTACAGCAGGAGTAAGTACAACACTAAAATTAACCTTATATGCAAGATTTATGGATCCAACATGAATTCTTCTTCCAATTAGCTGAAATATTCAGCCTCAGTATAAACTGCCTTGAAGGCAGGAGTAAGGATGCACTGATTAACATAGTAAACAATCTTGCTTATCAGTTAATAAACAAAACAGCAAAAAAATCTATATTTATTGCTCTGCTGGCAGACAGTCAAGCCCCAAATAAACAACTGGTTTGTTGAGATCTAAATAAGACAGAGAATGTTCTGAGTTGTAGATGGAAATTTCTAAGAAAAGTTTGGGTTTATAACAAGAGAAACTAAAAAATCACACAAATTTCAGATACAGAATTCAAGATGTTATATAAATATAGTATTTTGTAATAACCTTTTGGCCGTGGGAAGGTGCCTTGTTTTCAGTTTCACTGTTTACATTAATTATATATTGAAAGCTTATTCATTATGCATGAAAGCTAGCAAAGGTAGAGACCTATCCTACTGCTCATAGTCATTGTGTCTTGAACAGCATGAAATATGGGAGATAAATATTGTAAAATATTAGAGATTAATTTTAACTTCTCCTTTGTATATTTTTTTTCCATCATCTGTAAATGTTAAGTGCTGACTGAGGCAGAAAAATCTGTCATAGAATACTATAGTTTAATCATCTATGGTTTTTAATGTGCTACTCAAACATCACACTGTGCAGATCTGAGTTAAGTTTCCCGGAAAGTTTGCACAATGCAGGCATAATTTATTTTCAAATACATGGATTTTTTCAGATGTCATTACAATCAAATGCAGTACTATGACATTTAACTATGTTATGCATCTGGATCCTCGCTGTTTAAGAAAACAGAATGAAAATGTGAGGAAGCTACGTAGCATAATCTTATTAGCTTATGAATAAGTCTTTGAATATTCTGATTATTGCCTCTTGCAATGAAGATCTGTAGTTAAAATTTCCAATAGCAGCTAAAACTGATGGCGGTTCTAATAAAAAGCTGTAATTTAAGAAAGTATCAAATCCTTATTTAATTCCCATGATATAAACTTTAATAACTGAAAGAGAATTTTGTAAGTTCCATTGATTTATTTTGTTCATCCAACAAAGTTTGGTATTTTCTAGGGAGGGAAAAAGACCCAGCACAATTTTGTGCTTTAAAAGATTTTTAATGAAAAATAAGTGTTAGAAAGAAGCTGCTTCCAATGTCTATTTCATTATTCAGGAAGGAAAAGCAAGGCTTACTTTCTTTAACTCAGAAATGAGCTCTTAATAATTTTTGGTGACGACTATATGAAAAAACTTGACAGAGCCATTGTATCAAAAAGAAGTTTTGTGTGGGGGAAATCTCTTCAGATCTCTTTGGTTAAAGGCCATTTATTTCTTCAATATTATGTCCAGTTAAAGATAAATGATAATGAACATTTCATTTTCAAGAACTGGTGCTGTCGTCATCCATGTGTAGCTTTAAAATCTGCATCTTACTATTTTATATTTTAATTTTTTATATTTATATTATATTATATTATATTATATTATATTATATTATATTATATTTGTTCCAATAATTGAGAAGAGCAATAAAAGATCTGTTTTCTATCCAAAAATATTCTCAAACCTAATTTTCCCAAAAATTTTAAAATAGCATTTTCTACTTTAGAGAACACTTATAAAGCACTGAGGCTTAAATCATAGGCAGCTGAGCACACATTTGTGTTGTGATAAAGTGTAGTTTTTCAAAGAAAATGGACTTTTCTACTCAAAAAAGCTTAACTTTTTTTGTACCAAATAACGAACTTCAAAAATTTTTATCTAATGATAGTCAGATTAGTCCTAACACTTTAACTTGGTGTCTAAATACAATAGTTTCTCAAAGGCAGCTATCAGTACTGCCAGTCATTATAAAGATCATGTGAAATTTCACCCAGCTTTTTTCTATGCATCATGTTTTCAGTTATTTCTTGCAGAGTTTTAATGTAAGATCTGACAAATTATTCACATAAAGAATGAGGATAGTAAGCCAAAATCTGCAGCTGAAGTAAAAGATGCACACTTAAAAACCCTGAACATTACTGAGTGAAAACATTTGTCTCTGTAATAGTATCTTAAATAAATTCCAATTCTTAAAGCATGAAACAGATTCTTGACATGAGTTATAAATATCAGACTTGTATTTAGTATTTTTGAGACCATGCAAAGAAAAAAATAAGATCAAATATTTAACAATATGATATGCCTTTCCACCCCCCACCCCCCCAGATTATTCTCACATTTGAATTCTAACAATATGCAACAGTGAGGAACTTTATGAAAGACCTCATGAATGTTTGTGGGCTGGGGAAGCACGCCTTGTATTTGAAAACAGGAAGTCAATGAAAGTCTAACTGAATCTTAGCAGGTGAATTAAAGATGACCATAAATCAGTTTAGAATTATACTAGCACTTACAGTCCAAAATATTCAGTTGCAGACTATCCCAAATTAAGTAATAGTTAAAGCTGTTACACATGAGCATTGTATTATCTACCATTTTTTTTTTTGAGTTTATGCTTCATTATTTCAGTGGGTTGTTTGTCAAGTCGTAAGCATCCCAACCTATTTTGAAACTAATTTTCCCGATGTGGGTTTTTTCACCTTGTTATAAGGTGTTCCTGAGGTTATAAAGTAAATTTTTTAACAGCTAGCTTCCTTTACTCATAATTTTTTTTCTTGCTTTTCTCAGCATGTCGTGTTACATCTACATTTTCCACATACTAGAGAGTTTTCATTGCTCTCTCTGTTAAATCCAAAAGGTAGTTCTACTCTGTTCCCAAGGCTGTATTCCTTCCGTAAATACTAATAGAGTGTTTCTGAGTAGAGTTTATAGCTCTGGAGCATCTGGTATCTGGAGCATGCTTGCAGTTTCAAGGCTTCTGATACCATCTTGTTTGGGGGCGCCTGTTATAAACCATTATTTGACTTCACAGCCTTCAAGTCAAGCCTAGGTAATGTTTTATAAGTACAAAATAGTCAAAGATACGGCTCAGTTTTAGGGCCATTAATAGCTGCCTCCACAAAAATGATGATTGATGAGGAGATGTGAATACATGTCCATAGATGCACTATACTTCTGTAGCTACTTGTTATTAATATCTATTAGTTTTGGCATACCTCTCTGAATTTATCAAAATTGCTTCTCAACACTACTCAGCTAGGTTTCCAGTATTTAACTCTTTCATGCTCCTAGGTTGCAGTGCCTAAAATCTCACATCGCCAGGTCACCTCCCTACTGGGTATATTGCTGGAACTAAATATATAGTTTTTCCATTTGAGATGGAAAATCACAGAAAAAGTAAGGTGTCAAAGAAACTTTGTAGTTATGAATACCTCCAGAATGCTTCTGTTGAACAAAACTTAATTCTACAGTCAATGTACTCCTTAAAAAGATTCACTTTTGCTTTCTTCCAGGAGTTACACTTTTGTTCCACTTCTATAATTTTTCTTTAATCAAATGCAACTTTGTTACAGACAGATCACATATAGATTGGTGAGATTAACTAGCTGCTGTAATTTTTGTAATGAAAGTTTTGAAGTGCCCTCTGTTTCTGTTTCTTTAGCTGAAGGTCTCTGAACAATTAATTGAACTCCTTCAAAAGTTTTAGTGACTGATAGAGACTGTACAGAGGGACATATGGAGAGAAAAAGATCCATTGTTTGCATCTCTTCTGTTTTATTATAAGATCATTTTTCATAGTTTCTCCTGTCATTTCTCTCTCTCCCCTCATTTTCTGACTTCCAAAAACTATACTCAAGAGTGGGAGAGAAGAAAGTATGAAAAAGTGCAGGAATACTGAATGTATTTCTTTATGATTAAAATTCAATAGAAAATTGAAGGTAATATAATAACTAAATTTGCAAATCTTTCTTCAAGCATTAAAAAAGTTTTTTTAAAGTATAGTTCATACTTGTTTTCTAAAAGAGGTACCTTTGAGGATTTTATTGATTAAGTAAATTATTCAATAAAAACATATGCATCTGTATGATGTCAATATATATATAAATGTTTTTGTCTTCAGAATGATTTTTCTTGTTGAATGTTAACTCAGTCTGCATCATTTGAAACAGTCAAAATACTGTGAAGGGTTCTGAATCTATGAAATAGAATTGTATTCACTCAGCTGAGCTGCACATTTTTCTCTCTTTTGGATGAATGAGAGCTATTTCGATGCTTCTTTCCAATTTTACATTTTTAAATTTTTATGAAACAGGAACTTTGTATTTCACCTGTCTTCTGGAGGCTTGCAGTTAGAAGAATAAACAGTAGTGGCAGGAGAAACACTGGAGGACATCTTCTATTCCCCAAAGCAAAATGAAATTGTCAAAAGAGCCTCAAGAGAGCAAATAGCAGATGAAGGAGTAACGGATCAACTGGTGGGAGTGGAATTTCCCTTCTTTTACTAGTGATGTTGTCATAGCTGGGTGAGCCAAAGTGAAATGAATCAAATTCAGTGCCAGCCTTCATTTTCTAATTATTACCATGTTTGCTGAACTGAACACGTCTTTTACTCCTAATGTAATCATTAAGAAGACTCTTCATTCCCCCACACTAAACAATATTCACTAAATCAGGAGCAGATATTTCCTGTTATTTAAATGGATCATATACTTCTCAGCTGAAGTATTTTGAAGTGCAACAAAATCACAATTTCTTAACCAAAATATGAAATTAAATCATGTAACAAGGGAACTATCACATTTACAGGACATGTTCCTTCTACTAAGGATGGGATAACTTAAGAATACCTGTTTCTCACCTTAAAGCATAGTACAAGAAAAGGTAATGATTTTTTATTATACTCATTAACATGTGGTAAAGGTAATTTTGTTTTTTATTATTTCTTTTCAATTTCTGTGGGAATATACAAATAACTCCAAATGAATTCAGTGGATGTTTTCCTTATTACCAGAAAGTTGATACTAGAAAGTTCATACTAGATATTCATTGTCATCAGACAATGAATGATTTTTCTTTATTTCCATTATCTGAGGCAATTTTGATTTTAAAGACCAGAACCCTTTTGCAGGTTGAATAGGTCTAGTGTACTTAATTTTCTTATACATCATACATACAGATTGTACATGCATCAAAACTTTTCCTTAAGACTTTCTATCGTATTTAACTCATAAATCAGAAGGAAAATCAGGCAATATGGTTGTAGGGATAGTATATTTGAGTATACCTGCCTCAGAGTTTCTGATTTTGAATAAGCATGTGCTGATTTGTGCTACACTTTAGATCTTCACTGCATAGCTTTGCTACAGAGCCTCTAGTAGTGTAATTTTCTTTCTGCAAGTTGTCCATGCACCTAATTTGTTGCTTCTAAGTTTAGTTAATTCAATAAGGAATTGAATAAAAAGTTCAAAGTCTCAGTTCCCTCCATGCAGAAATCCAACTTAAAATAATTAAGTGGATATTTTATACTCTTATTAATAGAGAGTGAATCTGTCTTCTTCTAGAGGCATTAAACTGTAGATGCTGTTATATCGGTATATTTTAAATACCTCTCTCTCTTTTCCTCTCGCTGCCTTTTTCTTTCTGTTTCCAGAGTCATCATCAAATGAAAGAAAAAAAAAAAAGTTAATTTTATGGATCTCTCAACATGCCAGTGTAGAATAGGTTCAAGTATTTTGACCACTAGAGAAGATACACTTCCCTGATATCAGTTTTTGAGTCCTAGAGAAAAATAGAAAATCTATAATGAGTTACTTGGAAAAGCAGAAATATGCTAATGAAAAATTATATTTAATAAAGTAGGCTCATAAACAAGATTCTTACCTTTAATTTTAGATTAGTCCCTCCTTCTAAAATCAACTTTGTTGCTAATCATGTCAAAACTTGCAAAATTTCCCTGCTATTGTAGTATAGTTTAAAAAATAGTAACAATATTGAACATAAAAATATTGTTTAAGAACACAATAATATGGAGTTCCAATTTCCTGAGTCACTTTTAAAATAAATTCCAAGCAAATGTTGGCACCATGGTACTCAGTAAAGTTTGTTTTTCACATCTATGACATGATTAAAAGAAAGCCTGACTAGCCTTGCCAACGGGACTATGGACAGTGCCTAACTGGCTGCAGTGACTTTAAATGACTACCACTTGGTCAGCTAGATCAATAAAACTAGTAAAAAATATAGAATAAAATATATAAAATATAAAACTTTATATTATAATTACTACTGTCAATTTGCAATGGCAGCATGCTCCTTCATGTAATCTGATATTTTTAACTGTAAATATCTTTAATAATTGTTACTTTTCTTTTGAATAGGTGATATAACAGCAGTCTAAAGAGTGTATCTTTAGTTTGTGCTGCAGAGCAACTGTTGAGATTATGAGGACAACTGTCTATAAAATCTTATGAAGACTTCCACTGTGTGCAGTGTTTTGGGGAGTTCCAGGGCTCTGTTGCTGTTTCAAGACCAGTTATATTATGCAAACAAGGATAAAAATGCAAAAAGCTGGTCCTCTCATATGCTTTGTAGAGAGAAATATTATATCTAACAGATATATAAACTTTATCAAATTATCAAGTACATGTTCAGTACATCAAGACTCCTTTGTCTAAGGGTCCTGTTCCATCCAAGAAAATTTTATTGTGCAACATGCAATAAATTGCATTAGTGATATCACTGGAATGATTTGCAGTGTAAAATAGTGTTCATTCTGAATAAAGATGACAGTCTGGCTCAAACAGCATTAAATGAAGAGTGAGAGTGAAATAAAAGGTAATCACTTCAAATTACAGTACTAGAACAAAACCCTGAACTAGCTCCTATAAAACTATTTATGGGTTTCAGCTGTTCTCATTCTGAGGACATAAACAATCCTTGTTTGCTGATGCTTAAATGTCTTTAAGAGAGAACTGTTACCACAAAATCTTTCCATATAACTGAAATCTCTAATTGCTCTTTGATCTATGGATAGCTTACTCATTTCCTTTATTAATGTATTTTGGCCAGAGTCCCCAGCTGACAACAGACTAATTTAATAAATCTCTATAAAGAACTCCACAACATTTACATGTAGCATGAGATACAATTTGACCATTAATCGACCATTATTGACTAGTGTTTGGAAGAAGAAAAAATCAAAACCAACATATCTGGTGGTACACCTGTTCACTTCATCAAGCTATCTTCATTGCCCAGTATCTCAGGAGACAATTTTACATTTCTGCTTTAAGAAACATCCTGCCAGAATAGTGGTGTATTGTCTGCTTTCTAAAACTTGAAAAGAGACTGTGACCTGGTGCAGATTCTGCAGTTCCATTCAACTCTTCTCTAGCTGTTTATTTATGTATGGAGAAGAAGCCAGTTACAGCCCCCTTTGATTAGGAATGCACAGCTGTAAAATGAGATTTTAGAAAACTAAGCTTTAGATTATCAGAAGTCTGACTCTGGGAACACAGCCTAAGATCTGTAGTTTCTGTGTGAGCATGATAGCTGTGGGGTTATGGATCATGTTCCTGTTTTCTGTTCTGTGTGTACTTTCAGGATGGCATTGATCTCACCTTTAGAATTATAGATCCAGGTATTTAATTAAAGCGAGATGTTTATCCAGATGAAAACTAGTTTATGCAAGATATCTCTCAAAAATTTAACAAGCACAGTGATGTTAAAAATAAAATTCAAATAAATGTTATTATTTGCAAACATAACAGTTGTCTTAAAATAAAATATTAAAATTATTGAGTAAAATTTACATGAATCCCAATTTCATTAAATCTGTTTAGAAACAGTAGTAGCTTCCATATTTAGCTTTTCATTTTCAATTGGAGTCAAAAATTCATCTTCTGATGTTACCTAGGATAAAGCAATTGTACAGCCTTCTTCATTATTCTTACAAGTTGAATTTCCTGTGAACTTTTTTAAATTGTAAAATAGAGATACTCAAAATAGGGCATACATTCACACAGAACTCACTTTAGCTACTGTAGTGGATTTCTCTGGCTGAACACCAGGTGCCCACCAAAGCCTCCTTATTGTTTCTCTGCTCAGCTTGAAAAGGGGAAGAAAACACAAACACTTGTGGACCAAAATAAGAATGGGGAGAAATTACCCACCAATTACCATCTTGGGCAAATTGACTTGAATAAATTAGTTTAATTAATCGTCAATCAAATTAGAGTAGGGAAATGAGAAACAAATCCAAATTTTAAAAGCACCTTCCCTCCACCACTCCCTTCTTCCTGGGCTTGACTCTCCTCCTGAATTCTCTACCTCATCCCCGCTAGCAGCCCAGGGAGACAGGGAATGGAGGCTGGGGTCAGTTCATTACATGTTGTCTGTGCTGCACCTTCATCCGCAGGGAGAGGATTCCTCACATTCCAGCAAGGGTCCTTCCCATGTGCGACAGTTCTCCATGAACTTCTCCATGATGAGCCCTTCCCACTGGCTGCAGTTCTTCGTGAGCTGCTCCAGTGTGGGTGCCTTCCACAGGGTGCAGTCTCTCAGGAATGACTCACAAGTCCTGCCAGCAAAATGTGTTCTAGGGTGGAGTCTGTTTTCCATGGGTCCACAGGTCCTGTCACGAGCCTGCTCCAGCCCAGGCATCCCACAGGATGGCAGCCTCCTTTGGGGATCCACCTGCCCAAGCATGAGACCCTCCATGGTGGATATCTGCTTCACAATGGAGGTCTCTAATGGGATCAGCTTGCCCAGTGTCAGGTCCGTCTTGGAATGCAGTAGCATTGGTCCCTCGAACGTAAGGGAATCTTCTAGCAGTTTCTCACAGGAGCCACTCCTGCAGCCCACTCCAATACCAAACCTTGCCAAGCAAACTCAATAAAATTACCTTTGTGACATAACTGAGATATTGTTTGCCATTAGTCATTTTTGAGCCCAGTCCTATTCTCATGGATGTCAATGTTACAGAAGCATTGCCTTCAATAGAGTAATATTTTTCCCTTAAAAATATAGAAGGAAAAAATATTGAGGAGTACTTTTCTGGACCACTTATGTAGTCATTCTTTCCCAGTGTCAATTTCTTTTGAAGTATGATTTAAGATGATTTTGCTGTTTAAAATGACCTTGACATAACTTAATTAAGCAGTGAAGACTGGCATTCCACTCCTGTATTTATCGTTTCTAGTTATGATGTAAATCCTCACAGTGTTTTATAGTTATTGGCTCAAAAAAATTTCCAGATCAAACAATCTACCACTGTAGGGAATAAAAAAGTTTCACTGCTGGTTCAGATATTGTAGATAGCCAAAGGAAAACCAGATATTTCCTTTTTCATATTGCATGCAGATATAAGCACACTTCAGTGCAAGCAAATGTGAATTCCAGTTTGAACATATCTGAGAAACATTATCATTTTATTTGACATAAGAAATAATCATATTCACCCCAATATGATTATCCCAATCCATTACAATCTTATGCAATTCACCACAACGAACAATGAATCAAAATTAAATTTATTATTAATTATTACACCAATTTGTTGTACTAAAAAGATAAAATTGTAAAAAAATCAGTAGGCTGAGCTGCCTACTGGGGTTGAACTACAACAGTCACCTTAATTTAATTGATAGTATGGGTTAATCAGTCAGTAATCTTATGTTCTCTAAGTAACAATAAAACAAATTTTAGATGCTGAGGACATCTGAGAAGTCCACAAAGCAGCTGAATGATGCTGCACTGGATGAGCAGAGACATTCTGGACTGGCAGAGGAAAGTACATAGGATAACCTCAAGCTCTTATGTTTAGGCAATGAAGCCTAAACACTGAATTTAGAAATCCCAAGACCAGCACAGGAGGAAGAGGACTAAATGAGAATAACATATGTTGAGTATAAGGAATTTAACAAAGTTGTTTACTGCAAATACTGAACAGATTGAAAACAGAATGAGATTAATACCCAGATCTTTACCAAAAATCCTTATTCAATCATGTATATTTAAGGTAATCTTGTCATATGAATGGAATGTAATAAAATAATGGATGAGTATTTAATTATTCTATGCTCCCTGACAGAATTTGTTTTAGTACTCAGTCTAGAGACATGCCTTTAGAAATATCATCTGAATTGAAAAAATAATTAAATTAGAGGATTTAGACATAAGCCTGGAGTCTTCCAAGCTCTGAATATGTGCACAGAGTCCTCATTTTCTGGACTGGACACACATGTCTGTATATTGCTGTTTGAAAGGTCATGGCTATGAGATAATCAAATATGCTGCAAATGTGAGAAAAAAATTTTACTAAGCCAGGGCTGATATACAATCTATTTATAATTCTTTTTATTATTTGAACTTATTAAAAAGTACAAATTTTGTTTTAACTTTGATTATGACATCTTTTGAAACTAATTATTATTTTCCATTTTAATTCCCATTATTTTTTAAATGGTCTCAATAAATGGCAATGAAGATTCTATTTTTGTTACCCATATTTTTTGCTGAGTCATATCTAATTGAGCTCCTGTAAATTTTGCAAATGTATGTGTGATCTAGAAATCACTGCTGAATTTAGGCTAATATCTGTCTAGAAGTGAAGTGTGGTAATGCAGGCAATCCAAATAAAAATCGTTGCAAGAAAGTCATTATAGTCTGCAATTCACAAAATGGATTTTACAATGTGTGTTGGAAAAGAGGTTTTGCCTTCTACACAGTTTTATAATAACTCATAGAAAATAAAATAGCAATGATGATATGAATATAAGAGGGAGGTCATGGTTATAGAACCTGTCTGCATCTCCTTCCTCTTTCTGGGTGCTGCATTCATCCCTCACATTTGACTTCTTCTGCACAATTCTCTTAATGTATTATTGTAGGATTCTTCCAAGTAATTTTAACATTTTTTATTAACTTACAGTCCCAAAATTGTTACCTATTGCAATATAACTGTGCTAGAAAGAGGCAAGGCTGTACAGAGCTGCCTCACCTGCTCAGCAGCATCAGAGGCTGTTGTGCATACACCTGTTAGCAAGTATATAGTCATATGACAAAGTCTGGCAGTGGAGACCTAAGCTGTTCAGAAGCTCAGATATTCACAGCAAGAAAGTAGATCTTTGCAGAATTAATTTAGCATCTTAAAGGCATGTTCAGCAGGGACTTTCATGGTCCTTTTAGCATCCAGCCTGGAAAACATACATACATAGCCATGCTACTTAAAGCCTAGTCCTTTATAATGATGGGGTGGTTCTTTCAAGCACTTCAGACTTTTAAATCACTTCTTGAATTCAGCTCTTCTCTAGCCTGTACAGGACATAAGCACACCTAATGCCTAGAACATTCTTTCTCATCACATTATTTCACAAATGTACCATTTTTCTGGCTAACATCTTTTCAGAAAAACCTTAAAGGTGAAAACTTTAAATCTTAGACCAAAACATTTGGACCTGAGTTTAATTAAGACAAAGTATGGTTTGGAACACTTCTAAAGGATGTCAATGACACCTAGACCCGAGTCTAGCATTTGGTGAGTTTAACAAGAATCTTTGCAACCACCATATGATGACCAAAAGTAAGGGAAAGAACAGACAAGTCCATGAAGAGGTGTTATCAGGGCCTTTTCATGGCAAGTGTTGATCTCTATGAAGTGAATTAACTCCTGAGAATGCATTCTTGCTTCAAAATAAATATGTTTGACAGCTTTCAGCAAGTCAAGCCTTCAGGTCCCTCCCAACATAATTGGATTTTGTTTTCAAAGTGTTTCTTCCTTTATCCTGGATTGAAGCAAGCAAGCTCTTTCTTAATTATACGCTTTAATGCTTGTTGAGAGCTGAAGGATAGGAGCAAATAAGCTAAATCCCACCAGATCAAAGTACTTTTACACAGTACAATACTTTGCCCAGCAGCAAGTGACATATCAAACATTGACCTCTTCACAAAGGTGTTTAGCCTCGTGGTTGGCCTTCTAACAGTTATTTGTGATCTCTTCCCCTGTTTGCCACAATTCATTTCTCTTCTCTTCTGCTGGAGAATGGTTCATAGCAGATTATAAACTATACAGTTCACTTAGTGCGGCGGTAGTCACTACTGCTGCAGAAATTCTTGTAATTCTTCCAAATCCCCTAGAATTTACTTATTTTCTCTTTTTTTTTTTTTTTTTTTTTGCTTCTGGCTTTCATTGCATAGCATTCAAAGCCTTGTATTCACTATTAAAATCTGTAAGACTGAAACAGAATTTCTCCCACTGTAGCAGTCATATTTCTAGTGTCAGTAAATATGTTATTCAGAGTTTATCTAACTTGAGCCAGTTTTCAATTTCTTACTGCACTACTTTGGATTCATCCAATTATATGAAATGCTTACACTTGGACTTCACTCCTTTAGTTCCTCATGTCCAATTTTATATCTTTGCATGTATTTTTTTTTTTTCTTTCTTTCTCTATTTCAAAAAGTTTCACTTTTGAGAATGGATGTAAAATGTATTTTTGTTTTGAAACAAAGTCCAAAGTAAATGTTCCAAAATATTCCCCTCAAGTTTTATGATTTCTGGACATACTTTCCTTTCCTTTGCCCTTGTAGTCTCTTTTATTCTTCCCATCTTCTCTATCTTTCCTCATACTTTTTGATTCATTTAAGCTTATGCTCTATCACAACAAATCACTGCTGATTACTAGCTGTGTCTCCTTCTCATATTAATATGTAAAATTGAGTCCATGTAGAAGAAAGACTTCTCTGCCTATTTCACCTCTCTTTGGGCTGCCCTAAGACTAATGGACTCTGTGTTTCACAGAATGCACCAGACTAGTCTTCCACTAGTTATCCTAAAATACTGCAGGGCTTCCTCCTTCCTTCTGGTCCTCTAATCAGTTTTTCTGTCTGTGGCAGAAAGAGCATGACCCTTTAACTTTGTAAGTAATTTCTACTAGAAAAAGCAGCATTTATTATTTCTTAAGGTAAAATTAAGCAGAGAAGGGACACTGCTAAGTGTAGATTTCCTATTTACTTTTGTCCCATCCTATTTTCACAAGTTGACTTCAGAACCGTACATCTGGAGGCCAAAATTTTAGTGAACTGAATACATGTCCACATACACAATTATATTTTCAAATTATCTCCATTAATTTATCACCGTGACAGTAAAGAACGTGAGTTGCACAAGTTTGTACCATTATTGTACACTATCATTTGTAGTGGATGAAGAATGAACATGGCAATGAATTTGCTTTGCATTTCTTCAGGTAGTAACTAGAGTTCTATCAAAGCACTTGCAGGTTAAGAAATATCTAGCCTTTAAGGCTTTTATCTATTCCATAACTCTAGTATATGACCAGCATGAACAGAGCCTCCCTGGGCAGTGAGATCCAGATTTTGGAAGTTTTCTTGGCAGCTCCTGTGAAAAAGAGCTCCAGTGAAAAGAAAGGTGCCTACCTACCTTCATACTCAGGACGGTGTTTCTAGGGAGTTTAGGCCAGTGTTGTGGTGTTTTGTCATTTCTTTTACAGAAATTTTTAACTTCCACTGTTAGCCATTGCTGTTTTATAAAACTTCTTGATGGACCACCAAGTAATAATAAAAAAACTGATCCTTTCAAGTGATTGTCTCAACAGTAAAAAAGAGCATGGAAGATTCAACTTTTAAAAGTGATTTTTGGTGAAAAGATACAATTTTAAACCTGATGTTCATAATACATATATTAACGTAGGCCATTGCTAAACCCATACTAAGAAACTGATTTACTACTCTAGGACACAAGATTAACAGATGGATAAAAGTGTTTGTACAATTCGATAATTTTAGGCTAATGTTCCCTTTTTTTTCACAAAGGTAAAATTTTCCACTAGCTTCTAGATAAAAAAAATCCTTATTTATTCAGCAGTTGTCTTCAATATAACGAAAAAAATACATGTTTATTTCCTTTAGATCATTAATTTGATAGCACCTTTTTTTGAGAATCCATCATTCTATGAATTGCATGTCATAAACTACATAGTAAGGTGTTAAAACATATGTGAAAGCCTTACAAAAAAACAAAGCGGTATGTTAGAAACAACACACTTATATTTTTCTACTAAATTTAGCATAATGTGTAGACAATATCTTCAAATGAGATTGATTGTTTTACTCTACTAACTTGAAGTATCAAAGTTTAAAAAAATAAAGGCAATTTTTATTTTATTAAAGCAAAAACCAAAATTAAATTGCAAGAATAAACAAGACTTAAGAACATGTGTTAACTGAAACAATTTAAAATTCTTTAATTTCAGCTTTTAATTCCTGACAAAAATTTTAGTGAATAAAAGGAGCTTGAAAATTAGTGTCAAAGCAGCACTGGGTGTTGTATGGGAAATACCCAAATCCTTTTATCTATCACTTTCAACATGTTGAATGGCAATTCTCTTGCAGAATAGAACTTCTGTGTATCACCAAAATGGAGTCAATAAGCATTGTTGTTAATAATGGGCACCAAGAAACAGAAAGGGTTTATGTAAATTTTTACTTTAATTTTATCAGAAATTCTTGTAAAAGAAAATCACAGACACATGGCCAAATCTTTCAATAAATTCTATATTTCTAAATGGTGACATAATTTGAGGAAAGATACAAAATAGCTGCTGAAATTAAGCATTTTTAAAAACAGTTTTAATCCCTCTTCTGTTTGAAGATGGATGGTGCATGGGCACCTCTTATCTACCTGCATATATACTTTTAATAAACGATACAGAACAACAGAAGCAATCATGTTGATATCGAGTCATTCAAAATTTGAGTCCTCAAAGATTTGAATCAACGTTTGCAGGTTTTTTTAATTCTTAATCAGTAACTATAGCTGTATGGTAATGATTAAGTAATTGCATTGTGAACATTGTATGGGTAGGTAATGTTTTATTTCAGGGAAAAAGGAAGACAATCCAAAGATAAGTAGATGTCTGGATTATAGTTACTTTACTAGGAGAAAAGTCAGCAGAACTAAGCAGTAACTGGGGGAAAGACAATTTTGACAGTGGGGGGTTGTGACCGCTGACTTACTGATCACCTACTCCAAACAGATTCCAGAATCAAATGGAAGGAAGAACTGCACATGCAAGCTAATTAGCATGAGAAGCAAGTGGTATACCTAATAAATAGGGGTTTGAGTGCTAACTTCAAAAAATTATGTATTCTGTAACCAATGAATGCTGATGCATTTATTTATTAAAATATATAAATAGTGTCAAGTTTTGATGAATGTTGAGCCAGCCTTTCATGGGCTTCCACCAAGGTCCCTAGTTTGCTCAAAGTAGAATAAAAAGGAGAAATATCTCACCTCAGTGTGGGCAATGCACACCCAGTAATAAGCCCTCATTCTGGACAACAATGTAAGTACCCAACCAAAACTTGGTTACACATGTAAAAGGACACATATAAAATAAATACAGTTTATCTGGGGAAGTAACAGCAAGAGAGAGCAGTTGAGGCAATCATTCACAGAATCGGGAAAAACTGGAAGTTAAAACTGCTTGGATTTTTTTCTGTGACTTGCTTGTTCACAGTATCAAGTACCTAGAAAATCACAGACTTCAATTTCTTTTCTGCATGTAATAAGTGAAGACTATGGGGAATGAACTAAACAAAATTTTTTGCAGAAGTTTAATAAGTTATTGATAACCCTGAAATTGTTCTATTTTTCTCCTACTTCAGTTCTTTATATTTGATCCACAGTTCTGAAAGTATTTTTTTTTAATAAAATAATTTTCTGCAATGTTACAGCTTTAGTATAAATATCCACATATCTCCACCCATGATAATATTAAATGTACATCATGAGTCTAGATATAGAATGAAAAAAATAAAAGTAAGATGCAGGACAACTTGCATTTCTTTTACCTCAGCAAACAGGGAGAAATCAAAACACCCCAGTTTTGATAGATGCCAATCACCTTCCCTCTTATCCATTTAGAATACTATAAAATAACAATAATTTAAGAATATGAACAGAATAGCTTATAGTGGAATTCTCACTAAATACTGTGTACCATGAATAAATGAAAAATGCATAGGAAATTTGCAAATAAATACCCAAGTAGAGTTACCTGGAGCAGACTTCAATCTACTTAAGGTAGAGAGGTGCTAGTTACTGTGTGTTTCCATTATAGCTGATGAAAGGAAATAAATACTTTCAGAACACCTAGACCTAGTTGACCTACTTTGGGATGAGTTACATTGCATGTTAGGATGTATATCTTCTTCAGCAGAAGTGGTGTAGGATTATTTGCTCATACATCAATATTAGTATTAGCCTACATTTGATCAGATATTTAACTCTAGTTTGATCCTTGCTTTCACATTTCTAACAATAAATTGCTTTCAGAATGTCACCAAATTTATCATAATTTTCTGAAAAATGAATTCATGCCCATTTTTCCTTTTGCCATGATATGTTTTGGATTATTTTTTTAATGCTGATAATGTCTCTTATATTTATTATACCAAAATATTTTATTAGCCTACTCCTATTTTTTGGACATAATTAGTAATTAGATTACATATGGTCTTCCTTATAGATCAGCAAATTCTATTTAGTGACATCTAAAATAATGATGGAGTAAGAAAGTGATTAACATTCATTTATGTACAGCATAAAAAAAAATTAATATTCTACTTGTTTTTAACCATGGAGAAGATATTAAGGATAAGAGAAAAACAATGTAATAAGTGGGGAAGAAGAAGGTAATTGAAACATCAGAAAGAAAGCTTGTGTTAAAAAATAATGATAAAAAAAAAGTAGCTGGTAAAAACCTATAAAATATAAAATATCTCAGTCAAAAGAACTAGTATTCTCTGTCATATTATGTTGGAATGTGTTATTTGTGAAATTGCCAACTCATCATAAGGAAGCCAATGAAAGTGTTAACATATAACAGATGGGAAAATACGGTGTCTGCTTTTAAAAGGAAAGAAAATTGCAATCTAAATAAGTGTAAACTCAATGTCATATGAATCAATGGTACTGAGAGCTCTGGACAGACTTTTGAAGGAAAATATAATCAAATAAATGGAAGAACTTGGAAAATGGGATGAAATACAACACACATTTAACAAAGGTAGTTCATGCCTGATTAATTCGATATCTTTTTTGATAAGTGATTTTTGAGACAAGGGAAATGAAGTACATCTAATCTATCTGGACTCAGGCTCTATGAATAATTGATTTTTCAGTTCAATTACTCATCTGAAAAAAAAAAAAAACCTGGAAGAAAGATAATAACAATAATGATTAGAATCAATTGGTTAAAAATTATGGAAAAGGTAGCAATTTTACTAGCTAAATATGTATTTTCTGTAAGTCTATGCATTCATATAAGAAAAAAACCCCACTAGTTTAAAATCATAATAGCAAAGAGTAAGTGAAGAAGGTAGCTATTTTCTGCCAAATCTAAATAGGAACTAACAGCAGTGAGATCACATAAGGCCTGCTTATAAAAAGTATTTTTTAAAAATAGCTTATTTTGTTTGATTAGATATTTTGAGAATTTTAGGACAGAAAGATTTCAAAAAGATATTTAAAATAAGCCCAGGATAAATTAGGTTGTTTAAGTTGTTGCAGCTAACAATCATTTGAAAAGCAAGAGGTGGTACTATTATTGCTCCAATACTTAAAATCAAGGAAGAATACTATCTGAACAAAACCATAATCAAAACATAGATAAAAGCCTTGATAGGACTTTATAGTTGTTAAAGCCAAAGAAAATAAATAAATCTTAAAAATTTATAGATTACAATTAAAACAGTAACATTACAAAAATGTAATAGTTGGGAAAAGCCTTTCACTGAAAACCTAGGGAAAATGGACAGCATAACAATCCCATTAGTAAGAACAGTAAATTGCTAACTTAATTGAAGTATCAGATGTTTTAAAACAATTTTTAGAGCATCACATACCTCAAGTAATCCTTTCAGGAGAATGCTTTACTTAGCCATAAGGCTCTATGTCCTCACAAATCCCATCATGAAGGTGACAGTGGTTATTATCTTGAAGAAAGAAAACCCATTCAGATGGGTCGGCTGCTAAGTTTAAAGGGTATCTTAGGCACTGTATCAATATGGTTATTTAAAATGCTCTTAAAAAAGGGAATGCTTTCTTACAATGGAAAAGAAATAAGGATAATTCTTGTTGCTTGCATACATAATTAAAAGCAATTTTTATAGGTTTCTACCACAGTTTGGCAAATACATAAAGAGCTTCATTAGTTAGAAAGGTAAACCCAGATCAGTCAGGATTTATTGTGGTTAGGCAAATTGCTGCTAATAAAATTAGGATGTTTGTGATTTGAGTTGCAGTCCCCATGAAGATAACATCTGATACATTTTATTATTCCTCAGAATGGAGAAAAAACTTTAGCCCAATGTAATGTAAATAGAAGTTGCTTCTATTTAAAGAATCCCACCCTATACTGGAGAAAAACTAAGACCTAAAACTATTCCTTCCTGTCAAGTTTGAGATCCTATATGAACCTTAGGTTGAGGTTTTTTCAAATTTCGTGTCTTCAGGGACTTCAATGGAAATTCATTCATTTCATAAGTGGTTCTAAAGAGCAAAGATGCAGTGTTGCATAAGCAATAAGACTGGAGAATTATGCAACAAATCTTATAGTGCCATGTACAGATATCCAAGATGAAATGTATGACAATATACAGTATTGGTACCTCCTTTCATAGAGATAAACTAGAAGTTTATTATTAGAACAAGGAGAATATTAAACTATTCTAAAGATGGGAAGGGAAGAACCAACATAGAATGAACCTGAAGTAACAATATGTTCAACTGTAAATGGTCTAGAGGAATTAGATTTAAAACGGCTGTCATCCCAATAACATACCACGATGACAAGAAATAAGTACTGTCTAAAACCATAAGGAGGGCAAATTTTATCTCAATACTTAATTAAAATTAGATTTCTGCCAAAGAATTGTGTCCAAATGAAAGCACTTATCTGGCTACCATAGTAAATATGGAGCAGTTATGAGGCTTTAAGCTGCAGAGTACCGGGCAGTTATTAGACTTAAGATTAATGGAGGCAAAGGAAGAGGCAAGTCTAAGACTAATGGAGGTAGGAGAAGAGGCAAGTTTTAGTCGTGTGGAAGGACTATTATCTGCCAGTAGGAATTTTATAGCAGTAGGCAGAAAGGATTGGTAAAGGATTGGTGAAATACAGCTGGAATGTGCTGAAAAAATTGGTTGAGGAGACTGAGGTGTATGCACAGAGTATTATCTGCCATCTGAGCATTTGAAACATTAATGTCATGAATGGCAAGCACAACAGCTAATGGCAGAAGCTTTTTAGGAAACCCAGTAGTGATTTTATCAGGAAGACCATCTTTCACCAAAGAATTAAACCTCCACCTAAGAGTTTGCCTGAGAAGGTGCAAGCCTCTTCTGTGCAAAGTTGTGTTCTAATGTTTTCCTTCAGCACTATGTTGAGCTGTGCACATCCCTCGGCTGCAGGGCACACAAAGCTGGTACTGGTAATGAAGGAGCCTGTAGGCAGCTGCCATTTGCATCAGAAATAACACCACCTGTGTGTGCTTGTATTTATCTCAGAGTGAAGCAGCCTGTTCTCATGTGAACATCCTTTTGTTTGACACTAGAAATGATTAATAGGATTGTTCTTTTCTAAGAATATCCTATAAGAGCTCTAAAGACCAAAATGCCATCAAACAGATGGGATCTGCATTATGTGCTGTTTCTTGACTAGAGGTCTTTCTAATGATATACAACTGTGCCCTACATCTGAAGGTATATAAGATTATCTATATTATTCTTTTTCCCTACAGTGCTACCTCCAATGAATGGCATTTTAAGCAGTTTCTTACTGAATCCAAGTGATCTTTTCACTGGGATCATAACACCAGTCTCGGTGCTTTGCTGCAATGTACTGCAAATCCCAAGGTAGACAAATCAGATATTTAAGCCACCTAAGTGTCTGTTCCCCTGCGCTATAAGTTTGGGGATATGAAGGATGTTTCTTCAGTAACTGATGGCAGCACAGAGCACTACATTCAATTTTGCTTTGGGGTAGCATCTTCCGTGAAAGAAGGCATCAGTCCCTACTTTACCTGTTCCAATTCAGAGCACATACAGTGCAAACACCCTTTCCATCCTATGCTGCTTGTACTATGGAGGTGATAATTCTCCATCAGTGAAACCCAATATAGATATCTGGGAACAATTACATCCAAGTTCCTACCTGTGCAAGGACACTTTTTAAGTCGTCACACTTGTAAAAATCTGGCATTGGCTCAGGACAAGTAATTTGACAAAATATAGATCTATTTCAAGATGGCAAAGCTTATGTTACTAAATAGCTATATTTCTTCATTATGAACAATGGATAAGTTTTCACAGAATGGTCTCTCTATTATTGAGTTCCTTGAGGCAAAAAGTCTGTGACTTTCTGACTTGATTTAAACTACAACTGATTTGCATCTACAAGCAACATAAAGTAATAAGACTGAAACATTGAAACTGAGGAAATAAACATTGTTGTGTTAATAATGATTTTTTTCAACACCTCTATTTCTTTAGAGTTTATTTTGGTAAAGTAATTTATAAGAGCAGAGGCACAAGTTTTTATTTTCTCCATTGCTGGTATTCCACAGTAGAAGAGTCCTACAAACAGCAATTAGCAGAAAGCTAGTGATTGTAAGGAGCTTAGAGACAGAGGAATGGGTATCTGTTTTTTCTTGGGAATCAAAACACTTGGCAAGTCTGAGGAAGAACCTTTTGTAAAGCAACTATTCCCTTTGTGTGAAAACAAAACAAATTTATAGAATTACCTTATATACACAGTTACTAACCTTATTGATCATTGAGTCTGAGGTAGGGGTGCATAGGAATGCATGAACTTTGCTAGCTGAATGGGTGCAAAAGTTGTGCAAGATGGAATCAGTGAGGAGCAGGGAATGGGCAATTTTCTGAGTTCTGGAATGAAATAACTGTATGTATCACTGTATGCCATGACGAATACCAGGATAATTTTACTTGTAATTACTCTTCTGTGTGACTGGTCACCTAAACCAGAAGACAGTGTTTCTGCTCCTGAACTAGATAATTAATGCATTGATCAAGAAAGAAGTTAATATTACAATCAAAGCCTCAGGAAAAAAACATTGTGCATTATGTAAGTTATTGATGATAACACTTAAATAAGATTTAAATCATTCTGACTGTCTAAACTTCATCTGACTGAATACAAAGATACATGTAAAAATGACAAAGGAAACCTCTGTTCAGGGGTCTAGCAGAAGACAGGACCTTGGAGGAAATGAGAAGGAAACTGAAGAGGTAAACCTTCCATGCTAAGGAAACCTCCCTGCTAAGAAAGACAGGAAAAGTTATCTGGTCCATTTTAAGAAAATCACGCTTTTCCCTCAGAAATGTATTTATTAGTCAGTGAATGATTAAATTTTCACTTTGCTCATATCATCATTTCTGTATGAAGTCACTGAAGTAATTAATTCTTCATGTGAAGATACATTTATTTTCACTACCATTTAGTAGCTTATTGTTATAGAATGATTCTCTAAACACATTTATTAAGTATCTGACCATTATCAAAAGATCATGGACAATTATTTGCAATTTTGTTTTGAAGTATAACAACAGAAATAGTCCTATCCATAAACAGTAAATAAAAATGCTCTTTTTTCCTTCTTTTTGCTTAAATGACACATTAACCTTTTTGATTAATCTAGTGCTAAAAGTCACATGGCATTATTTTATTAAACAGCATTTCATGTCGATCTAAATAGCTCCAATCAAACATCACTTACTGTTTGCCCTTGGAGTGTTCACTTCTTGTGCTATTTGCATAAACAAATCATGTACTACACCTCTCTGATGCAAATCCCATTGATTAATATCACATGTTTATCTTGCAACAAAGGACTTCATAGGTTAAAGATCCACTGACTTGAAGAGGAACAAGAGCAGAGAATGGGAATACACAGTCTTCAGTCATGTGAAGTTCCCTGTGGTGACGATCAGCGCAATTCCACTGAAAGCAATTGAGCTAAAATGATTTTAATCTACATCTTAATTCCATCAGTTTGCCTGGAAAATGAATAGCCAGGCATTTCACTGGTAACAGCTGGCTTTGTAGGTTCCTACATTCTGTATGACCTTGTCTAATTTCCTCCATTATTATTTGAACTCCTTTGTCCTAAAGCTATAATGTATAAAACTATCCATTGAAATAATAAACTGAATCTAGACATTTTTTTACTATGCTTATTCAAGGCTCTGATCTCATTATGCAACAACATAATATATGTCATTTTTTCCCTATTAATTTATTGATTGTTCCTTTTTTGCTAAATCTGAGCTGCTTATAACTAGATCAAAAAGAATGTGGCAAAATGAAGGTTTTGAGAAGGGGTATGTAGTTGCAGAGCACAAAAAAGAAGATTCTAAACTAAAGAGGTTTAATCTTTCTCTATCCTGATCACACAATTTAAATAGGTCTGTGACAAAATACCCAGTCAAATAGAGACACAATACCCTATTTTCTGAGTCCAAAAATCAATTCTACCCTTACTTCTCTACTTGTCTTTCAGAAATAAAATAAGAATTTGGTTTTCTCTAAAAAGAATCCCCAATACTTGTAAGGAATTTCACAACAAAGTATTGGATGCACATGTGACTAGTAAGCAACTATCTTGGACTATATATATCATCACCATCTCAAAGTCATCACCAACTTAAAACCTAGCATTGCAAGTGCTTTAAAAATATTGCTGCCTACACCATTTGGAGTGTGGATTGGAACATAGCTTCACCATCTTATTCCTCTTACAGAGGAGTTTAAGTTCAGCATAAAGTAATAAAAACCCCGTATTACAGAATATTTTTCATCTCAAATAATCTTGAAGAATGAGAGATTTATAAGTCCAAGACTAAGGCTTGGAATGTTGTATGATGTAAAGGTACAAGAATATCTTCAATTTATTTATACTGGTTTTTGTGTGTCAAGAGCAGCATTTGACAAAAGTCCAAGCTGTCAGAAGGAACTATTGTGAAGTACAGAAGGCAGTTAACCAACCAGACTTAAAAATACATTTTAAAAAATTTTTGTCTTTCTTTAACAACTGTTAGAAAAGCTGAAACTGATATTTGATTCTAGCCACTAACACTTTCTGTCTCACAAACAAAAGGATCACACAAGTTAATCCTGGTTAAGTTCTGATGTCCTGCTGAACAGGACTTTTGACCCTAGGCAGAAAGGTCATATTATTATGCCTTAGTTCCTTTGTTGCAAAATAGATATTTGCAAGAAAGTTGAGATCTACTGATAAAAAGCACTACATAAATTGTAGATCGTTTCCGAAAAAAGTATTTTTCAAAAGAATTTTACTTAAGCCATTCCCTGTTTTCTCTCTGAGAGGTTGTGGTGGTTTTTTTCTGTTTTGGGTTTTTTTTTTGTTTGTTTGTTTGTTTTTGGGTTTTTTTGTTATTGTTGTTCTTTTTTGGGGGGAAAGGAGTGGCATGATGTGGCAAGATAGTTGTGTGTATTTGTTTAAAATATCATAATGTTCATCATTTCAGCTGATGTCATATGATTTTTTTTTCACGTACCAGCTTCTAGGACCATTGTATGAAAAATTTCATATAAAAGAAATAAACAAATGAGCAAAATTTTATTCAGGCTATTTTAATTAAAAAAAAACCCAAGTCAGAAATAATTTAAAATTTCAGCTTATCACTTGAAGGATGTGCCATAGATGTCTTCCAGGCTCCAATGGGCTCTGGGCTAGTTGGCAGATATTTAAATAAATTTTAAAAATCAGGACATACTTATGAGGTTTCTGTAAAGAGAAAGGACAAGATACAGCAGAAGAGAATCCAAATGTTACAAAACACACTTAGCAATAATTAGAAGTGTGTCTGATGTTTTTTCCCCCTTATAATGAATTACAGCCCTTATTTTCCCATTGAGGCAGCTGGAGCTCCATATGAAAAGGCATGAACAGCAGTTTGAATGCTGCAGACGTATTGCTACTTTCTCTAGTCAAATAAGCTCAATTCCATAGTCATGTTGGTATTTTGCCAAAGCTTTAATAATAGTCAGAATGCACAAGTGTAGTTTACAGTCTTTAATTGTAAATGTATTACACAGAATAAGAAAATACTTACCTGTAACAGCACTTTGAAAATCCATCCAAGGCAGTGAAATTTCCTATCAAGAACACCATGATAAACTGGTGTCTCGTGCCTTCTTTTGAAATAGCCTGAAAAATATATCAAGCATTTAATGTTATTAGCATAAATCATAATTTCTTTCTCTTGATAGTTTGCAAAACAAGTTACTTAAGGAATTCTTTTTAATTTACTTAATTTAATGTTCTTTAAGTGTTGTCTACTTTTTTCTCATACAGAGCTAATTTCCTGCATCACCTGCTGTACACACTCCCTTGTTTAGTCATGTAGCTTTCAACTACTCTGTATTTAAAAAGTAGCATTTACTTCCACGGAGAGACAGTAGAAAAATCCTCTTTTTAACAGTTTTTTAACAGGATAACCACTTCTTTAACAGTTTCAGTCATAAGTGACAGGAAAGAGATGCTCTTACTGGAGCATGCCAAAGCAGTCAGAGATTTCAATCAGAACCAGGGCTGTAAAATAAGCGATATTATTTATTTATGTATTTTGTGAAGCAATTTACATATTGTATGGACAGGAGTAGCATGAATGTTTTTTAGGGAAAGCTGCTTTAGACAAAAAAAAAGAATCAGTTTTATTGGCAATTTAAATTTCTGCTTTATAAATATGTTTTATGAAAGATTTTTTAAAATAAAAAAAAATTCATTTCATTTTTGCTTCCTAGTTTGGTTGGCTTTTCTTTCTGATACAATGCTGTATATTTCATTTTTGAATATTCAGGGAATAATATTGCATTGCAATGGATTTTTGGTAATTTTTTTTAGAAAAGTCATTATTTTCTCTTATCAGTCTAAAATTTTCTGTCCTTCACTATGGCCAAATAGATTTGCTTATTGTAAAAAGTACAATTCTTATTCCTCCGCCTCCCAAGCCTTCATTACCCTTCTCAGTTGTCTCTACTTCAAAGTAAAGACTACTGTTTTCACTATCAGAGGTCCTGCTAGAGATTTGTGATTAGCTTTTTGAAAAAGTATTCACAAACTGCATAATCTCTATTAAGAAGTCATAAATTGTGATAAAGCTGAGAAAGATGCTTTTTATTTACACAGTGTAAAACTGTTGAATAATTCTTAATAAAAACTAAATACAAGACCGAATTATCATAAAAAGAATTATCACACCTTTAGATTATAATTAAAATCACATTAAATTCACTCACATACAGTCATGCTTTAGTGTTCCCACAGGAAAAACGCCAAACCATGTGCTGCTTGCTCACTTCTCCCTCCCCCTGCCCTTTGCTCTCCCTGTGGCAGGCTGGAGAGGAAAATTTGAGGCAAAAAAGGTAAAGATTACAGGCTGAGATAAGAACAATTTACTGAAAATATTAATGCGCTTAGGAAAGGAGCAGTAACAGCCACAATCCTAATGACAGAGCGTAAAAGAAACAAATTATTTGCAAGTTCATATCCACAATGTTATCCAACCTCTGCTGAGGCTAGTCGCACTGTTTTAGTTAGGCATATACCATATGCTTTGAAGGAGATGTTAAAAAAATCTGGTTTTCCCTTTGTTTATGTTCCCCCATATTTTTGATTCAATGTTTTATGCTTATTCTTACAAATTTGAAAATATGCACACATTTTGGAAAATGCAGTGGGAAATTTGTTAGTATATTAGCCGTAACAAAGTTCTAGCCTTAAAGAAATTAATTTTCAGGTATCTTTGTTACGAGGAAAAAAGTCTTTTGTGTCCATGCCTAAGCAACATGATTTCCATCAAGGGCAGCTGGGGTAAAAATAGGTATGAATCTGACCCTAGAAAGTGAAAACTGTATATAAATACTAGGGCCAGACACTCATAAATGTGAAGAATTTTATCGTTAATTCTTACATGGGAGCCAAACAAGTGCTCTCATAATTCTTCCTCAAGCATGGTTACAAATGCAAACCATCTGGAACATGTTTTGCCTAGAAGTAAATTACTTTCTCACATAGTGAACTGTCAAAAAGATAGACTGATTTATAGAGCATTTTAAATATTAGCTCAGGAGTTGAGGCGCTGGGTCAAATCTTTCTCTGACATGGATTACCTTTGTGATCTTTGGCATTTGACATAAAGCGAGGTATGAGGAAAGGACTTAACATGCCTAAGTTGTGATCTAAAGGCCACTTCATTGTGGAAGGACTTGTACTCTGCAGATGTCATTATTTTTACTTTTTTTTATTTTTACTTTTTTACTTTCTAGAGTTCCTAGAAATGACATAAATTCATATTGGCAGAGGTCAATACACTGCCTATCTCAGCTTATGGCTAAGACTTAATATTGATGGTTACAAGTTGTCCTATATAGGTTGGCAAGCATTCAAAGTCTGTATGTCTGTCTGCCTAAACCCTCTGTCTGGCCAATGTACTTAGAGCATTTATAACACCTTCCACAGGACCATGGTCTTCATATAAACTAATGTGATTCATTAGTTTCTTTGAAAATGTAGGAAATAAGACATATTCCCATGCTCCTTGTCTTCACTTTGAGTAGGCTGCTGTTCAGGAGCAGAGTCTTCTTATCTAGTTGTATTGGTGTATTGGAAGTCATCTGCAAGAGAGCTTTAACCTTTTGGAGATGTCCTGCTCTTTCCTTTGGCTACAGAGTCTACAGTGACTGGTGGAAATGTACCAAACCATTATAAGTTACATAAACCTTGTTATGAAGCATTCCACCATGCTGATTCCCTGAGCATGATTCCCTGAGCAAAATATCAGAATTTGAGATTTCACCCTGCAGTGCTTGGCTTCTACAGGTGCAACTCAGGAAGGCAGCATATCTCCACGGGTGGTGGCAAATCATTCCAGCTGCCAGGCCTGTCACTGGCAGCCCACTGGAAATCTGCTCTGGAAATCTGCTAGAGACCAAAGCCTCTGGGAGTGCATGGTTGGTGTGGGATCTGTCATGTGTCCTAAGTATAGGATTGTTGCATCTCGGTTTGGGGTTTAGGTTAGGGGTTCTGATCTGTTAGCTAGCCATGTTCTGTGTACCCCTGCACACCCCCCGTGTTTCTTTCCCCTCCCTGCGGCAGTTCACTTGGGGCCCTTGACTATTAGAGCTTCTGCTGTCACTCCTGTGACCACTCCCTGTCCTGCCTGGAGGGTTCGGTGCCTGTCACTCCGATCCCCCAATCCTGTTCACCCCAGAGCCTGGGGTCCACCTCAGTCACGTCCCCGTTGGGTGCCGTGGTCCACGTCATTGCCACGGTGCCTGCCCCCATTGGGCGGGAGGGCCCCTGCTCTCCTCGCCTCGCCCCCAATATAATCCCGTGCCTCGGAGTGCCGGACGCTGTTTTTCTCATGGGCCAATTGGAAGTGGGTTGTGGCGCCTCTGCGCAGCTCCCCGTGACAATAAAGGACTTTCAGCCTTCCAGGTGTGGGGAATTCGGACGTTCCTTCACTCTTTACTGGTGTCTCTGGCTCGCGGTGGCAAGAATCCGCGGCCAACCCCGCCCGGAGAGCGGCACAGAGCCGAGTCTGGAAACACGCAGCATCCCCGGATCCTGGAGAGAGGCGGTACCACTCTAGGTGCCAGAGCTGCCAGGGGACCGGGAAAACACCACGAGACGCCGCGTAGAATCATGGAGAAAAAGAGATGAAAAGCAGGTTCCTGTATGTAACCTCACTTAAGCACAAATCATCCCTGCTGTTGCTATGATTAGGTTAATATGACAGGAGTGCATCATGAGTTTTAGGAACTTATTGTGATTGCATTTATACGTATTTTATTTGAGTCATGTTTTTGTTTAGTTTAACAAATAAGCTGTTTAGGCAAATTAAAGAAACTCCAGGGGGAGTTTTGTTTTGTTTTGGTTTTGGTTTTTTTTTAACCCAAGTGCAGAGTTTGGTTTTTCTTTGCCCCGGTCCCAGGCAGCTGGGGGTGCCCGGCTAGTGGTGCTGCCTTTCGGCGAGACCGGGGCCGCCACATGTGTGCAGAGCTCTAGGGCTGAGCCTCCGCGTGGGTCTGCCGCTTCTGTAGCCAGACGCTGAGGTGAGATAAAGAGTTAGAGAGAAGGGGCAGACTGCCCATGTGGCTGAGAACTGTTTATTCCCGCGTGGCTGCAGCGGTGGACAAAGCAGCTGTTCCCAAGCCCGCATGGGTAAAATGGCTCTGGGACAAAGGGAACCTGGGGTTAAATAGGGGGCGGGCAGACAGGGGCGGAAGCCCCCCTTGCCCAGTGGGGACAGACAACAGGGGAGTGACGCAAGCCATGGCAACCTGTGGGAACATAACAGGGGTGTGTACAGGGTTTTGGGACAAATGGGATCACAGCAATGGGGTAATTGATACAAAACTTTCTGCAGGGAAGAAGGGAGAGGTTACAAGACTGAAGGTGAAAGCTCCTGTAGCAGACAGCCTGGAGCACACCATTTTAAGGGGAAAATAGGGGTACATAGAACTGATCTAACTAACATTTATTAAAACCCCTAACTAAACCCACCCAGCATGCAACACCCAAGGGCAAGTCTCAATTGTCAAAGTAGGTAGCACTCTTTTTTCCTTAAAATATCCAAATATGCTTATTCAGACTTTATAAACTGCTTTAATAACAAACCTTTCTTTAATGTTTCATATTATTTTCTTTTATCCTAAGTTTTGGCAGTCACACATAATAGTTATTAGGATTTCTGCTTTTTATAAAATATTTAATAGAATTCTTTAGTTACACACTTTAAATATTCTGCAAGTCGCAGATGGTAAAATGAGAAAACATTTGTTTAAGAATCAAAATAGTCAACAAAAGACCAGATCACCTCCTTTGGAAGACAGTAATTTGGCACACCTATCTGCTTTATACCAAGCAGAAACAGAAAACAGCACTGTAAAAAAGCTTTGTAAACAAACAAAAACCCCACCAAAAGAAAGAAAGATTGATGTTAAGGATCAAAGAAATGCAGAAAAGTGTCATCAGCATTATAAGATGTTATAAATCAGGCCATTTCTGTCTCCTCTTTTCCAGAAAATCTCTTATTTAAACAGTATGAGAAACTGCAAACTCATTTTCTTATTGAACCTATAGCCTGCTGTAGGCATCCTTGAGCATTCAGATTTTAATAAGTGCACTGTCAACAGGAAAATGCTGGTTGCTGGTCTCTAACTACCATGAGTAGTTTCTGTAGATTTTAACACTTAGACTTGCAACACTGTGTAGAATCCTTCATTTCATATTTTTTAAGAGATGAAAGAAATGTTCAAATAATAAGGCAATTTCATATTGTTTCTAGGTCTGCAAATAAAAATTCTATTTTTTCCTAATTTAATTTAAGGGCTGTAAAATCCTGTTAAGAAGTAAGACCTTTGGAATACATTTGTTCAAAAATGTTAAATTAATGTTACTCACTCTGAAGTTGCATTGCTAATATTCCCTAGATATCTTTGTTCCTCAATATAACACACTAACCTTTCAGTGTCTGATGATACAGATGGGAGTTTTTTGGTCAACCTTCTCTAGCTTAAGTTCACTTCTTTGATTGAAGCAATGAATTCCCTGGAATCCTTCTTTCCTTGCAAAGAAGACTGTCAGGAGAATGAAATTAAATATTTTCTTCCTGTTTCTGTGACGGAATTAGGTGATGAAATATTTTACTTTTCATCTTATTTTTTTGGTTTACAGTTTTTCAGTGGCAGAAATTACATGTTCAAAGGAATAAATGCCATAACACAAGTTTTAACTACTGAATTTTAAAATGTTCTTAAGCAAAGCAAAAGGTGCAAATGTGGACCCATATAATGTTATTTGAGGTTAATGACAATATAAATTGTGTCCCTATTTTTTGGAGAAAGCTTTTGTGAAGAGATGTATTGCCACAGGTTTGAAATCCATGCTCTGTGACAGCTGCTGCCTGGAAATGAGTTCTAATGAGCTGTCTCTTTTCTAGGGAAAAAACCCAACATTAAGACAACAACCTCTTTGCAAATTGTAAGAGCATGGGAGCAGAGGCAACTTCTTTATCCTGAGCTGATAAGCACATGCTGACATCAATGGAATTTCAATTCAAAAGCAAACCTACACTTCTCAATTCAAATGTGAAAAAGGAATGTGAGATTAGTGTTTGCATAGACAATCAAGATTTGCATTTATTTTCTTGTGGGTTTCATGATACAGAAATGCTTTTGTTATTTCAAAACTACTAATACCTAAGCAAATGACATGCCCTAGAAAATACAGACTAGATTATGTTAATCTAATATAAATCTATAGATTTAAATATATTGTAAATATTTCTACATTCTGAAAGAGATTAAATATATGTATTGATGTCAGAAAGTATTTCCTGTGCAAAGACAAACGTGCCTATTCAGAGCTGGCTCTCGGGCTGTGTATCAGTTCCAGTACTATTTCAGAAGAAAACACTGTCAGAAGATAAGAACAAAGGGCCAGAGAGTAATCTTATTGACTTCAGTGTTAATGAAGAGTTGCCTCATACTTAATCAGAGGGTTCATGTTCATCCAATGATTTCAAAACCAGAGTTTAACCTTTTGCTTTTCCAGACTGTTTTCTTTATGTACTAAATAATATGTTTCTTTTTATGGTGCTTTTCTAAATTTTAATTGCAAGTGAACAGATTTTCTGGTACTTAACCCCTCAAACTGTATTGTATGTACAGAAATTGATATGTTGCGTATTTTCTTGTAAATTCTCTGTTGTCCCAGCTGATGATGTACATACCTTATGCTAGAGCTACAAGGGCTCTGTAAATTATTCCACTGCCGTAAATAACTCAGTTTTCAAAACATGTTCTACATTGTTTACCTACATTTCAGTCTCTCTGATGACTGAGTAAATATGTAACCTGGAATAAAAATGTATACTATGTAAAGCAGCTAGTACACAGGAGAAGTCCCAGATTAAATTCTTCAATTTATTTATGTTTTTTAAAATATCCCTGTATATACATATGTATATATTAAATATATTTCTGACAATTAGATAGGAATACAGCCATTGTAATTGATATTTATTCACATAATAAGTATGGATACTGTCAACTCTGTTAGTCATGTTAAGAGAAATCTATATTAGAAATCCTGAAGGTATGAATCCTCATATTTGCCTTACTACTTTCAATTACTAGTAAAATATGCTGACATTGTAAGTATAAGAAATTTAATGGATACAGTATTTTATTAAACTGATCCTTTGAAGACAAAGTGGTAAAGAATATTTCCCACTAAGTTGTACAGTCTTTGACTAATATCCTGAAGAAACTTTTGGATATAAATGAACTAAAAAGGGAGATCTATCTATGAGACAGAAACATACAGAGAAGTATGAGATAATTACTCAAACATTTCATACCAAGGAAACAGAATGCAAATGGATTTTCTAGTAAACAAAAAGAAAAAAAATTAATGAAAACCAAACATAATATTCTATGCTTCCAGAGAAAAACATGAAGGCACCCTGACACAGACTGGTCTTTAATCTGTATTGTTTCCTTCATGTATATTCAGCTAATTCAACTAATTCAAACTAGCTAAGAAAAGCTGCAGTTTTCATTTTTAGGAATTTTCATATATTCCCATTTTTCATATAAATGGTACTATGAACAACAACACAGGAGGGAATCATTCATGCCTACCTAAGTGCAAGGAGGACACAATTTTTATTAAATACTAATCCTGTTTGTTACTTCTAGAAGACATGGTTACAAAACACTGTGATTTGTGGATGCTTCCAAAGAACAGCTCTAGGTCATGTAACAATTTTTTTCCTAATTTTACATGGAATTATAATATGATAGAATGATTTGGGTTGGAAGGGGTCTTAAGCACCCTCTAGTTTCAATCCCTCTTCCATGGACAGGCCTTTCCGTAGGACCAGGTTGCTCAGATTGTACATTCCAGCTGTACCCAAGGACTATTTCCTCCCATAGTTACCGTTCCCTTTACTATGCCCAGCTAGCTGAGTGAAAGCAAGGATTTGTGTCCCAGTGGTGTATTGCTAGTTATTCCAAAAGGAAAACCCAAGTTATCTGGCTGAACAGCTGTCTGATCTTTTTGAAAGAGCCAGTAAAATAAGCAGATGTTATCAAAAAACTGGAAGACTCTTTTAAGTGCTTTCATTAATTTTGTTTTTTTAATCAAACACCAAGTTTAAGTTAGCTGCTCTTTTTACCTCCACACAACTGAATTTAGTCATTCTGTCTGAACTCAGAAATTCTACAGGCAAAACATTTTTTCTGCTTTCTTCATAGTACCAGTCATTGATTTTGGTTACTTTCTAACCTGATTGAAGAATTGTAAGCCTGCATTTTTGAACTGGAGGATCCAGACACTGGAACATTATTTATGTCTGATACATATTTGAAGATAGATTATAGATTAGATATAGATGTAGATATAGATATAGATAGAGGATTAGATATAGATATAGATATAGATATAGATATAGATATAGATTAGATATAGATATAGATAGATATAGATAGATATAGATATAGATATAGATATAGATATAGATAGATATAGATAAATATAGATATAGATAGATATTTCCTTAAATGTTGACGCCAGGTGTTCAGACAATTCTTTTTTAACACTTTTCATCTTTTGCCTGTATGTTGGAGCCAGTGATCATTTTTTGATTAAAGCAAACTTAATGGGATTTGGTTTTTTGCACATGAAAAATGAATTTTCAACCTTTGATTACTTCTATGCTGAGCAGAAATGTTAGAGACATTTTCAAGACTTTAGTGAAAGGTTCCATTATACATCTAGCTGCCATACATAGGCATAACATAAATGAAATAATTCAGAAAACATCTTAAAAGCATGGCAAGTGGATAATATTAACTGTATTAGGAGCCACTTAGCAGATTTAAATTTACTTCAATGACTTCAGTGTGCAGTGTGGACCTGTAATGTAACTGAAGAAATAAAAGAAAAGCAATAGCAGCAGGAGCTTGATGAGGGTAGAGCACGCTGAAAATGCCAAAAGGTCCATCTACAGAGCAGAAAATACTTTATAGAGCTGAGGAGGTCTGACAACTTAAAAAATACTCAATTTTATAAAGCAAACAAGTACTAAAAATACTCAAGATGTAATTTATTTTTTATTTTAAAATAGTGATTAATTTCCTCTTTGCAACTTTCTTTCCCTATGTCACTTCTGAATAATCCACTTCCCTGCCTCAATGAAGATAGATTTCTACTATTTAGCATGGGATATCCAGTCAGTTATGGAGTCATATAAAATATATATTTGTAATACCTGCCTTCTGAAGGGTTTCAACCTGTATCTTATTGCTTGTGTCATTTTCTTCTGAAGTTAAGTGAACAAATGCCCTGTGCACTGATTGAGAGTAACAGGGAAATCCTTCTTGGCACACAGACTCCACAGGTCAGGAGTTAATTCCCTGTTCCAAAAAAATTAAGGTAATTTTTTTTCCAAATGATTATTTATGTGCTATATATTTAATCTAGAGAACTCTTTCCACTCCTGCTCTTCTGCATGCAACTTTTTCATCAGGTAATCATAACTACTTATATTCATTGAGGACAGAAACCACAGTTACCTGGACCTTTTATCAGGATTTTGGAAACATGTCCTCTGCAACACTAATCTAAAGATGAACACTTTACAGAAACACCAGGGAAAAAGGGAAACAAAGATAGGCCTCTTATATGGAAGGAAACTGAAAGTGCTGACTTTCTAAGCAACTTATCCCTATTCTAACAGACATAAAAATGTTTCTACTCCCTGTCAAATTGAAACAGAGACTTTCAATTCCAATACAGAGCAGGGGATAAAAGAATAATTTGATTTACAGAGCACATGAATGGGAATCGGGAACCTGGCAGATGAGGACAGAAGAAATGAGGCCACTCTTCTATGACAAGAGAGATTAAAAAAAAAAAAAAGGAAAAAGTCTATATTTAGCTACATACTTTTTCAATAAATTTTCACACATTATATCGGACAAGCATAGAATGGAAAAATGCCCAAGAATGGTATAAAGAATTTCACAATGGGAAAAGTGAAACATGAACTACCCCATATCCCCAAAAACCTATTTTAATTCCAAAAAAATTTAGTAAAAGAAATGCAATTCAAATACAAGGCTTTTTGTATTTTAAATCAGTTTGTTAATTTTATAATAGCACAGTGTGAGCACATGTTTCTAATAGCATGGTGAGGCCAGGTTTTTAACAGCATGCAAGACTGAACTAAATTTAGAACACAAAAGAAGGAATGGAGTTAAACAGAAAATGTAATGAAATTTCACATGATATTATCAAAGATAAATTGTAGAAAACAAAATGAAATCTTTTCTGATAAGTAATTTTTTAGTCAAGGAAAATACAAATCTAATCTATAAGTACTGCATTAATAAAAAAGGAAAAGATGTGGCACTACCTGGGAACTTCTAGTTTAGCTCGACAAAATGGACATAATGTTCAGAATATTAAGGGGTAAGGAACTACTAAAGACAGGAGAGCATATGCTGAAGGTCATAATAGGAAGCTGAAAGAAGGCTGCTCTTGAAGTGTCTTAAGTATTTGTCTTAAAAACTTGTAACTTATTTTATGAAATAATAGATATGCTGCAGAAAAGATGGTGATAATAATGGCTAGTGATGCACAGAGTTGGAGACGTCCTCAGGAAAATTAGGATATCATGACAGACATTGAGAAATACGATGAACAAGCCTAATATAAATATATGCAATAAGATGGGAATTTATAACACCTGAATGCACTCCTGTGTTCAAGAAGTGTCTATAAACTCAAAGCAATAGGGCTGTAATGACTATGAGGAACATATTTAACAGAGAAATGGAAATATTGATGTTGTTATATAAAACATTGCAAGCCTTCACCTGAAAAAATGTGTGCAATGCTTAGCCAAAAAATGAAAGATGAGAGATTGAAATGAAGGAGGGCACAAACAAGCTTTTTAAAAGTATGTGTATGACCTAAATGAAGGCAAAATTATGTTTCAATTGTTAGATGATGCGACAGAAAAATAAATGTGAAAAAACTTTCTATTAATATATTAAAAATAATCATAATTTCCCATTTTATCACTCTTCTTCTGCTAACTTAAGTACCATAACAAATGAAATACAGAATACTGGGCTCTTACACTCAAGTAGAATCAGTGCAACTATTTAAATAATGAGGAACTTATTTCTAAGAATCTAAAAAAAAAAAAAATACTTTTTTCATGGTCAAGCAATCTACCAGCGAGCCTAAACCTTAAATTCAAGTCCTGTGTTTGTACTATGATCAGAGGTGTCCTATATTTTAGGTGATACATATTTTGGAGCTTGTCAAGCTTGCTGCACTTCATTCAAGATAAAAATCTGAACTAAGACACCTTTCATAGGTCAGAACTGTCTGCACCCCTCAAAAAAAGATAGTTTTCAATGAGTCAAGAGTTTTAGACCAAAGCCATCAAAGCTTCAGTCTTTAAAAGAGCATTTCAAATGCATTTGACAAAGTCGGCCAAAAGCTTTCAACAGGAATACAAAAGGATGTGGTTGTAGAGTATTTCATTATTTGGGAAGGACTAGCTTTGGATGGCAACCAATTTCTCTCAATGTGTGAACTGTGAAAAGCTGCAGAACTGAGAAATGACAGTTTTTATTTTTTTTATTTGTGTTGCCCATATCAGCCCAGGGCTGTTGTCATAGGATGTTGTCCTACAAATGATTAATAAATAAATATGTCAGCAGTGTAATCTTTCCTGTGATCCTAAACTCAGTAGAAAAATGAGATTGTGCATTTTTGTGTAAAGAATCACTGCATTTTGTTTATAAGCTGTGAGATAATCACCATGATATTCATGATAATATTCTAGTGTAAGACCTGCCTTTGACTTAGTATCAGTAATGGTTAGGAAATGGAACAATTACTGAAATACAGCACACAGCACAACAGCAGTGGCAGAGATGAAGCTGCAATCTGCACCTTAGTGATGAGGTCAGGCTACCATCTCCTCTGGAACACATAACATAATTAAAATGCTTGCCTGTCAGTCATAATTTTTTGCCGTGCACTAGGTCACCTGGCTTTCTTTATGTGCCCTCTCCTCAACCACAGATACCTTTACCACAAGGGGTGCTTAGTCCAAATTCATTGAGGAAGAACACTAGGTAAAATAGCTCAGACCAGCATCTAAATTTTTAAGTCATTAAAATGAAGTAATTATTTTATTGTCTTGAATGTTTTTGAAATTAAAGAAATAATAAAGTCCCATTCCTAGATAAAACCTCTTAAATACACCTAGAATTTAAATAATGATAGTAGGAAAAAGGCTCTTTAAAAATAACCTGAGCCTTTCTTTTTCCTTAAGATTATTACAATATTATTTATTGCAATTTCTATTTTTCATCATTAACAGCAAATTATTAACCATTATTCAAGGGTTTAATTATAAATGCCCTAATTTATATATGTCCCTCCTTACCTTGCAAGACTCAGATAATAAATCTATTAAATTCTATCACTCTATAAAATCTATTTTTGTAATTTTGATATGAACTTAATGATTTTAATTTATATTCAGTATTGGGAGTTTTAATCTACTAGGTGGTAGAAACATGGACCCAGCTGTATTGTGAGCTTGGGCTATATAGGAATTATCTTCTATGCCTAAAACAATTCATGAGATTTTGGGAGACATCATAACACTGAAATCAAAACTTTATTAATGTGTTTCATTTTCAGGAACTTGAAGTCAAAACTGGAGAAATGTGAATAGCATGGCCGCTATCTGATAATAGTTTATGGTCAGAAGTACAGACAGCTGGACTCTTGCTTGGTCTTGATGTTGCATAATATTTTATTTACCCAAATTTATATTCAGTGTCAATCAGTACTACAAATACTCAAAAATATGCAGGGTAGGAACTGATTGCCTGTAGGGCACCACTGGTAAAAACTCTTATACACTGAGTTAGCTAGGGTCAGTTTAAAGTAATATGTCAGGTTTTAGTTTTTTTTGGGTTTGGTTTTTTTCGTTCTTGTATTTTTTTCCTAAAAAAAGATGAGCCTTCTAAATCCAAAGTACACAGGAAAATTATTATTGTTAGCAGACATAAAATAATAACATAAAAAGCTGGTTTATACAATGTGTTTTCTCTAACTCCATGCTGATTGGCATTAAAAAAGAATTAAAGAGGGCTAATGCAATCATTCAAGTCCTAGATTATCACTTTCATATTTTTATGTAATAGATATATTTCAAGACTTAAATATGTGATCATTCTCTTTTAAAATATTGAAAAAACACTAGCATTCTTCCAGTTCTCTGGAACTTCTCTCACGTCCAGGACTTTTTGAAAATCAACATTATTGGTGCATAAAAGCACTTGCTCAGTTCTTTTAATAGCTTTAGATTGAAGTTATTAATCCTATTTCTTTTAAATATCTCATTTTACAAGATAGTAAATATTTTCCCGAGTTGCTGTTGAAATTTAAAATATTTTGTGTTAATACACTAAAAGACTGAAAATAAATACTTAAATAGTTCTTTTTGCATTATTGTTGAAAAAACCCTGACATTCTCACTTCAAAAGAAATATTTTCTTTTCCCCCTAGTATATTGATACTCTTTTAATTCAGTGTATCCCAGGTTCTCCCTTTTTTCCTTGGGTGCTTCTCAACAGTTTCCTACAGATTTTAGTGGTTTCATGACTTTGCCTCCTGCCTGCATTTGTTTCTTAATCAGAATGCTCTTTATATTTAGCTGATTTCACTGTTCTAGCTGTGCTGGTTTTAATGATTTTCTCCTGCTAAAGTTTTAAATTTTGTTCTTACTTTCTTGCTTTCTATTTTCACTGTCCATTGATCCTGCAAACAAACTTTTTCTCTCTTCCTAATTCTAGTAAATTGCAGTGAAAAAAAAAAAAAAAAAAAAAAAAAACAACTGCAATGCAATAAAAAGCAAACACCTATTCCTTACCAAAGTATAATCTGGTGTTAGCAATAGCGCAAAATTCCAGAGAATAAGACTTGCAGTTGTCTGGAGCAGTTAAAGAACCCAGCCTCTTTCAGGAAGTTACCTCAGGCATACTTGCTGTAATCAACTCCCTGTGCTAGAGCAGTTAACAAAAAACTCTCCATAAATTTTACTTCAGTGGAATCTCTTCTGAGAGCCAAAAGAGGCAAGTACGACTAATTATCTAAGCCTGTGTTTTACAGAAAGCTGCTTTCCCTTATTTCCTTTTTCTTTTCTTTGGACCTGATGCTGTACCTGTCATTCATGGCGGTGAGAATTTACTGGCTGGAGTTTCCTGGGGACCTGCACCATCACTATTCATCTCTTGCTGGTGAAGGACACAGTTCTTTCCTTTGCACCTACTCTATCACATTTTTACATGATGGGCTACACTGTATCTGTAAAACAGAGCAGGGAGGTTGCCACGCTCCAGACTAGAGCAGGGAGGCTCTGGAGATGTCTTTGTCCTTCTCCTGAAGGAATGAGTGACTGGGAAGGAAAAAGAAAAATTGGTGTTTACTGCCTACTAGTTCTGGGGCTGAAAACAAAAATCCTATGCAATCTCTAAAGAAACATAGAATAAAAGATAGCTATGTAGATAAATATCATCTCACCCTGCAGTCAGATTTCTTTTTACTTACTGGTAATTTAAAAGAATAAAAAAAAAGTGTTTCTGGCTATGTCACAAGGTCCAAATTTCCAAATTTTAAAAGCTGTAATTATTAAGCAGCGTAATTGTACATATTTTAAGTTAACCTTTATTGATTTGTGTTTATTGAGGATCTCACCCACTATATAATCAAATGCAAACCTTATAGACCACAGATATAAGAGGCAAATATGCCAAAAGGATATTTTGTCCTATATATATTTTTTCTTTACAGCTGAAAAAGCCTAACAGCTGTGCTTAGAATACATTTCATTAATCCAGATTACTGTGAAGAAAAATAAAAGCTTAGTAGCACATATATCTCTTTGCTTTCTCTCTATGTGCATTCTGGAATGACAGAAATGTTTTTGTCCAAAATCCTGCCAGCTGTGGGAGATATTGGTGCTGCAAAAAGCCGACATACCTCCACTGCTGGCTCTTCTGTGGTTTGTAACCACTTGCCGACAACATTAGGATTGATCTGTAAAAAGATCAACAAAAGTAGAAAGATAGTTGCCAGTGGTGGGTCTCAATGAACAATTCTGACTTTCATTTTTTCTCCTTTCAATGTCTTTTAAGATAAAATTCAATGATGAATCAATGTGAGGTTGCAGTATGTGCTCTTGACTAACTTTCCAGAAGGATCTCAGCATTGTTCAGTATTCTGGTTTTTATTTTCCTGCTGAGTATAATGAACAACACAGAAATTAATATGTCTGAAGGGAAACTTAAACTGAAATGGATGACTGATACCTGGCTTTGCTTCTGTCAAACAGGAACCTACCGCTGCCACTTTTATTCATGTCAGTGGCACTGGTGGCACCACTTATAGAACAAGGTCATATTTAAGGCACATCAGGCAAGGACACTCAAACCTTTTCAAAGTCTGGACTTATATGGAAAGTTTTTTAAAATGCTGTTCAATAGAGTATTCATGTAACATTTAATGTAGGATGGAATTAATCTCAACCTATAGAACCCATTTGTTTAATTTCCATTAGATTCTTTTTTCACCCCTATTTCTTAATAAAAGTCAGATTTTGCCTGTCATAATCTTTCAAAGCACTTGCTTTTACATTGTCACACTTACCACAGCTGTCCCCTGTGTGTATCAAATGCAGTGTGCTACTGCCTGCATTGTCTGTATCTCAGATAAATGTCATGCTGCTGCTGCTGTGCAGCCTGTCACCTGTGCTTAAGTACTTCCCTATCATGGAGCTCACCTCTGACTGCATCTTGGCAGCTGCCAAATCAGTCTTACAGGAACTGTGACAAGAACTGTAATATGGAGCAAAATTTGTAAGGCATACCAAGGACAGAAACAAAAGAAAGAGTTGTGTGTGATCCACTCATAACATAGTACCAAAAAAAAAATTGCTTTTAAGTAAGCTGCAGTTAAATGACCATATCAAATAAAGGAGGTACCTGAAGTAATACTGAACATGAATTTACGAGCACAGCTCCAAAATTTTAACCCTTGCTTAAATTATATATTGCTTTTAGCCTAGCTCCTCCAAACTTTGCCTTTTTCAGGTCAGGCCTGACTTTTTATGTGACAGAAGCAAGACATGAATTAGAAGTGCGGTGGTAAGGAACACTGTTCCTGAAAAAATACTGTTGGTTTTTTACCTGTAACATGCCAATGTTTTATTTAGTTCTGTTCTGAACTTATCTTCATCGATTTTAATTAATGAATCCTCTAAAAACTAGAAGGAAAAAAAATTACAAACTTTCAAAAAATTCAAACTTTTTCCCTTGAAAATTCTGGATTGGAGTTTTCTGGCTTTAGATCTTGCTTCTCCAAAAGTAATGCAAACATGTTTGAATTGAACACCTGCTGATCTTACCAGTCCTTTAATTTCTTAAAGGAAATATGGAAAGAGATGTGTTTTATCTTCTAGATCATCAGTTCGCATGTTATGTTATATATACATATATATATATATATATATATAGCCTTTATCAGTGGAGAGATAGTGGCCATGTCAGTCTGTAATGAGTCTGGCCTGGTTTAGATAGCTGCTCTAAGATGCTATAAATTGTATAAATTGTTTCCATTTCCTGCAACTGCTGTTATGTGAGAAGAGGCAGAGTCTCGATAGTGACATGCCCTAGGTGACTGTATCCTCCATTCCTTCAATTTCAGCTAAGAGTTAGACCTGCAAACAGAAGATTAAGCAACTTACTTGGCCAGAAAAAGGGATCTCTTTTTTGAGGCACCCAAATGGTCTGACTTCATGCCATATAACCAACGTCCCCACTTAATTCAGGAACAGGAATTACAAAGTTTAGGTGCAAGGAAGATATCATGGATAAGCAAACAGAAAAAAATTACTTCTGGTTCCTCTCCAAATACAGATTCTCAAAAAGCAACAGCTGACTGAAATATGTTCCCACAGGGTTTGCAAATGTGCCTTTGTCCCCACCCAGCCAGTCCTGTGACACCATATTGTTGCAATACATCTACAAAATGAACAGACAAAACCTACTTCAGATGGATTTGTACAGTGATAGGTTTTAAGAAGATAAGGTCATCTCCACACACTTAGAAGCCCAGAGGCACAAAAGAAAGCGGGAGGGTGAGTTCCTCCAGATCGAACCCTCTCAAGTCATCTCAGGAGGGTGTCAGCCCCTTAGGCTGTGACTGAGATCCATCAGTTGACAGGAGATGGTCTCTAGGCCTCCTTACAGACTGACAGTGGATACTGCCCACAGAAGTAGAGAATTCAGTGTGGGATGCAGAGGGGAGCATTTGGATTGTACAAGACTATTATGGATATGAGCACCTCAAAAGAGAGATCACTCTGATGACAAATCAAAGGAAATGAAATGGAGGGTATGGGTAACAAGAACAGGAAAACAGAGATAAAGAGATAAAAAGGGCCAGGTACCTCTCATCAGGCTGGTGGTCAATATGTTTCATTAACCATACACTATGTCTGATCACCTTGTCTGATCTGTCCTGTACTCACATTAAGTTCTATATTTTACTATTTTTTTTCTGAGTAAGGCTCTTTATTTTCAACATGCATATGTACATGGAGACCTGAATTCAGCAGACAGAACTGGGGAGTGCAGGTCAGAGGGACCATGTATCTCCTGCGCCAGCAACTCAAGAGGCTGCAGTGGGACCTGCTGGAATGTGTTCACTAGCTAATAACCACCTGGACTGGCTGCTGAATGCAACAGATTCTTGGGGCAGCTGTAGAGACCTGTGTGGTCTGAGAGGATATAGGTGACTAAGCTAGCAACTGGGGAGACTGCAAAATGTAGGTGTCAGACTCACTAGCATCTTGTGTTTATGAGTATAAAGAAACTGGGAAACCAGGGAATCTCCAGGGCCTGGGTAATGTGTAGACTGGGTATCTAAAGGAGGGATCCATGCTATGTGGCTAAATTGCCCACTTACAGACTTTCATTCTGAGCTGTTGGAGGTGGAAACAGCTGTCTGTGCTACCTACATTTGTGTGAGTGCTTCTGTCTTTGCTAATTTGTGTGGCCACTCATATGAATTGTGGAAGAGTACCCATGTGAGTGTATGCCTGTCAAGGACACATGCTTGGCTCGGTCTGGCTGCTGGCTGCACCTGGGACCATGGCCCTGTGGCAGCCTCATCTCTGCCAGACTATGAGATTCAGCAACTTGCAGTGAATCTCATGTGCATTTGGCTTTATGTGTTACTTAAATTGAATGTTATAAACAGTTATAAACTCACAGAGAAATGTGAGGGACGATTTCAATCCTTTGACTCAGATGAGAATTTCTCTTATACGAGAGACAATTTCCCCAAATATCAAAACTCAAGGGGTTCCTTCTGTGTTTTATAATACTTTTGCTCAAAAGCTGCAATCTCTGAAAGACCTAGTTGTGAAGTGTGGGAATGAATTTTGTACTCTATTTTCATTGAAATAACTTTTGGTATTGAATAAAGCTTTGGACAGTCACTTCTTCAGCCTTTGCTATGCTGGTTGTAAGTGTGAAATATTTGTGTAAATATTAAATAAGTCATAGAAGTTTGGGGTTTGAAATCAAAAGGGGAAAAACTATCTTGAGAAAAGGAGAAATTGTGCGGAAAGAGGATTTTTAGTATAACATTAAAAAAACCCTAAATCTATTTGCTATTTGAAATTGCAGCAAGTTATATACCCAGGACTTTCTAAAATGGGAAATCTATTTCTGTGTCTATATATTGTAGGTTTCATACCACACCCATGATAATTACAATTTAGCAGAATATGTTACAGTTATTTCCAGAAAGAGTAAGCAATCGGAACAATAATTTCCATAGCTTCTTTCAGAATAATAAAGGAAGAATTCTATAATAGGTGCACTTTTTTATGGGAGATTTTGTCCGTTTCTTGCATTATATGTTATATGATGAGGCTGATATGATCATTAGGATATCACAGTTTCTTTGAAAGATATACCAATAGGAAGTAGCAAGCCACAGCTACCTGATTTGTGTGAAAATAGAAACAAGTCTGAGAAAACCATTGGCTTAGTTACTATATTCTTAATCTGATACTTTTCTGACTGCTATTCAAAAATATACTTAGTTATTTTGGCATGATGGGAAGTCATTCAGTACTTAAAATCATCAAAATGGTCATATTAGACTGAATCCACATCCATCTACCAATTTCATAACAATGTCTAGCAGAGGAAGAATAAATTTATGTACTAATTCTTAGTAATGCAAGCCCAGACTGCAGCAGGGTGCAGGGAATTCTAAACTCAGGGCCTAATCTTTCTCCTTGATTGCTCCTGATGGATTTGTCTTCTGTGAATGCATTTCATTGCTCTCTGAATCCATGCAAATATTTGGCATCCACAAAATCTGTTGTCAATTACTTCCGTGGTTCCGTGGTCTCCATTTTATATCATGATTGGAGAGGCCATAGTATATCCCACTAACTTCACTTTGGAGAATAGATCAGTACACAAAATTAAAGTAACTCGAGAAATAAAAGGTAGGCATCAATAAAGTAGTTTAGAAGTAATCTAGTAAGCATGGGCTTTTCACCTTCCCTCTGTAACCACACTGAAGACTGCCTTTGAAAACATTTGGTTATTTGACTGGCCTGAGCTACACAATGCCACATCATCTTTAGATAAGAGTCCCAGAGACAGCTAAATAAGTGCACTTCTTCACTTAGAAATGCTTCCTTATGATCTAAGAATACACAGACCCTCTGCAGACACCCCAGGAACTGAACTCAGCCTTCCTTAAGTTCCTTCCCTGTTTTTTTGTGATAAAACCCGAAATCCCTTTATTCAGTGTCTATCCTAGTTAATTTATTTTTTCCACATCTTAGTCTCTAGTGTTTGTTTGTATCAGATTTAGTTGTAAGCAAGCAGAGTATTTATTACTCCAATTACTTTATGAGGTATTGCTAGGCAGAGAACTCCTTTAATGCAAGGACCTACCATACAGTTCACATAACCTTGTATTTATTTTTTAAAGGAGAAAATGGCTTTCATTTCTAGTTGATAGAATTTATCTCTGAGATGTGAAAATCACATATTCATCACAATCCTTCCTTTTCTGATCCTGTTAATGGATGTGCATTCTCATGGTGATTGCATCCCCTTTCTATAAATTTATACAGAGAATGATATGTTCTTTTCTATTAAATATTCTGAAAAAACCCCATATTTTCAAACTCAAAATCCTTCTCATACTATAATGAATCTATTTTATTACAGTTGAAAGAATGCAACAATATGTCCATTTCTATTATATTAAAATTCAGTGCAAAATACCTTTCTACTAAAATATAGCATCTGCTTGTAAAGCAATATTCACTCTTACAGGGAAAATAAAGAACCATGCACCTGTGACATTGATTTAACATTTGGAGTGACAAAGAATTTCTTTAAAAGGAGAGAGTAAATTGTTAAGGACTAAAAAAAAAAATAAGGGAAATAAACTATCACTCTGTCCACTTTTCCTTTTACAACAATAATTAGTAACTTTTAAATAATGGTATTTACTTAATATACATTTAACTATGTTTTTTCCCTCTGCATCAAAAGTATTTTTGATTTCAGCTCAGAATCATAGCCACATTTGCTATAGAAATCTGCAGGTTTGGAGTGGGAGTAAGTTATATGTAATTATCTCTCTCATTTTCACCTCTTTGGACTCACCCATGACCATCCACTGGCAACTCTACCCTTCAAAACCAGGTGAAAAGCTGCAGTGAAATCTGTTTGTTTTCTGATTCACCTCCGTGCCATTAGACTGCTGCCAGTCAGTAGCTCCAGCGATGTACAGTAAAACCTAAGTTATAAAATGCTGTGATAGTCATGTGAATTTTTTTTTGTGGGATTATATTGTTCTCCAGATAGAGGAAAGGAATTGTTGTAGAAACAGTTTATTGGAGGTTAACACATTTAAAAAAACAAAAAAAGGAGAGCTCAATCTTGCTTTCTCTGATGGGTGTCACAGGGCTTTAAGCAGTATCCAGCTGTGTTAGTGTGATGCAGAATCACATTTCCTTGAAGCTAAATCAACAGTGTGATGGTGCTGTAGGGACTGCCATCTCTGAGCTATATTCTATTAGTATATGCAACAGAAAGATCAGATAGCTGAGTACTGATAAATATTAGTAATGGATTCATCCTCTGGAATCTAGGAAGAGCTGCAGCTGCCTGGCAAGCAAGGGGAGTGAGGCTGCAGTATTTGCTTCCACAGCACCAGTTGGAAGGAGTAAAAGGGAAACTTGTCAGCGTAAACTGACAGCTGCTGACTCCAGGCTTTTAGTAGCCTAGCAGGTGCTGTGCTGAGCAGCACACAGTGATGGTGGAGGAGTACAAACAAGTGGAATGAACCAGAGAGTAAAAATTGCATGCAGTGTCTGAGAAAGGCCACTGATCCAAATTATTTCATTGAAATGGATGTTAAGTGCTGCAGTAGTGTAAAGCAGTCCTCTTTTGCCTTACCAGCAGATATCACATAAGAATACAGATCCCCCACTGACCTTCAGAGCCCAGAAATGGTACTCCCAGACAGTGTGTAAGGACATATAAACAACAAGATGGAGAAATGCCAAATAGATGTTTATCTGACAAAATATTCTTGAGACTATGCCACATTCTCCCAGTGATCCTGGAGGATTAATTTTTCTTTCTCTTTTCTCATCTCTGAGTTAGAAGTTTGGCATGCCATACAAGACTGGAGGTATGGCACAGTGCGAGCAGAAAAAAACTATGGCACTCCAGGCCAGTAAGACTGTAACTGTAACCAAATATCATTGGGCTAGTTGTTGTTTGATCCTGGCCAGTATCTAAGCACCAACACAGCCACTTGCTCAATCCATCTCCCTGTCCCCAGGGAGAAAATAAGAGCAAAAGAAAGAAAACTTGTGTGTTTATGGGAAACTTTAATAAATTAAGGAAAGAGGGGGAAAAAAACCCATGCAAGAGATGCGGAGGCAATCACTCACCACTTCCATAAGCAAACCAATGTTCAGACAAGTCTGCAAGCACTGTTTTATTGATGAGCATGACACTACATGGTATAAATTACCCCTTTGGCCAGTTAAGGTCAGCTGTAGCAGCTGTGTTTCCTCCCAGATTCTTGCCCAGACCCAGCCCACACTCTGCAGAGGGCAGAAAGAGTTAAAGAGAAGGCCTTGATGCTGTGCATACATTGCTCAGCAGCAGCCAAAACACTGATGTATTATCACCACTGTGTTAGTTACAAACCTAAAACACAGCACCATACAGGCTGCTATGATAAAAGTTAGCTCCATCAAAACCAGACCCAGTGCAGAATCATACAGCTTGTTGCATGATGCTGATGCTGCTTTTCAGACTCTAGCTAGCACTGCCCACACCAGACTTGGTGTTCAGGTCTGTTTCCAATTTATGCAAGATGGAAATTTAAATATCAGGAAAAATGGGTGAGATTGTCAGTCTTTTTTTTTGGGAGGGAGGAGGCTTCTTTGTTCTTTCGAGCCACATGTGGCCTCTGGATGTCTCTGAAGAAGCTGACTGAAGATGGTAGTGTCAGAAATAACCTGGCAGTGTCTGAATTTGAAAATATGTCTTTTCATTCTGAATTCTTGTTTCCTGGCACAGTTCAAGGCAACTTAACTTTTGGTACCATATTTCTCACAGACATCCTTGCCAGAACCATGCTATTAACAAGGCCATTTGTTATTAGTTATATGTTTACTTCCTTCTATGGGAACATCTGAAAAAGTGCCCATGACCCAAGCTCCTCAGAGTAGCCCAGGCTTTTCTAGGGGAGGGAACTCTGCAGGCATCCCTGAATGTACACACGCTGAGCTTCATCCATCAGAGAGAGTGCTCATTGGGTTTGGGGGGCAAGGTGAGAGAATCATCTCATGCACAAAGTTTGCAGTGCAGATACCTGCCTACCAGCTGCTTGCATGGGAAGAAAGGTCCAGAGATACTCAAAATTAGCACATCACCACATGCATCTACTACCTAGGGAATTAAAAGACAGACAAAAGACTCAATAGACATCTTTCATCTTTGCAGGCAGGCAATTTTTTTATCACTTTCTCCCTTCTCCCACACTGTACTCCGTGCTCTTCCCTCTGCCCTTCTGCCCTTCCTAAAGAAGTAGACAAGGTAGCTCACAGAGCTTTTAGGGACTTCACCACCCTCAGTGTGAAGGGCTATCTCAGGGCTATTGCTTTTCCCCTGTCTTATGCAGGCTGGGGTGCCAGGAAAGGAAAAGTGCAGGGAGATGTTGACTTAAGTGAAAGTCCACTGTGGTTGACAATGACTTTCTTCTTCCACCATGTCATGGTTTGACACTGGCGCGATGCCAGCGCCTCCATGAAAATGTACTTTTTTAAATAATTAAAAATGCTGTGAGATGTGATCAGGAACAGAGCAGAGCAGGCCCAAACTTAGTAACAAAGAAAAGAACTTTATTAAACTACTACTACTACTATAAAAACTACAAACACTAAATCCTGGATGAAGACTTTCCAAAACACCCCTCCTCCTCCCACCTAATTTCCAAACAACTCAACAGTGAGACACCACCCAGGATCCTGATCAAGTTGCTACCCTTCAGATATTCAAATACTCAATCTTTCAAGGGAGACAGGAGTCTCTCCTGTGCCACAGACTCCCCAGGAAACACAATTGCCACCCTTGTGTTTCCATGTCACACATGGCAACCGCCCGGAGAAAATCTGCCATGGTGACACTCTCTTTTCCATGTCACAGTGCTCTCACCACCGTGCATGGACAGACTGCTCATAGGGCTCCTTTAAGGATGCTTTGCCATGGACCAAAAGAGACAACAGTTCAGTTTCTCATTTTGGGACTACAGTCCCCCCCATTTTCCCCTGGGGCTGAGGGTCCAAGAACAGAGGTCTTCTTCTCCTCTTCTTCTTCCTTGAAGATAGAGGGCTTCTCCACACCTTCTCCAACTCTCCTCTGTTCTCTCTACTCCTCTGCTGGTAATCACTGAAACAGGTCTCTTGGCACACCAACGCACCACCCTAAGTGCAGCTTCTGTTAGGAGAATTTGGTTCAGTCTATGGCTAACAAGAAAAGTCCAGCCACAAGCCACTCCATCATCTCCTTCCAACTCAAGAATTTCTTCTTCCATCATCTCGGATCCCAGACTGTCTCTCTTCTACTTCAAATCAAGGAGGAGTAATATTTTACAAAGCCTTCATTTCTCAGGAAAGGGTTAAAAGCTCAGACTCCCTGGACGGCTGATATCTCTGCCCAGCAGCCGATTCCCAAGGCCAAGGCTGGGCACCTTCCCCCCCCCCCTCCTTCTCCTCCGCGCCGGCAAATTTACAAGTGCCGTCCGGACTCTCTGTCTCTTCCCTCTGTGGGGGGATGACAAAGACATCTCCGCTTCTCTCCACCCTTCCGTCCACAGGAGCTGGCTCGGTTCCAGTCCTTCTAGCCCTCAGCTCACCTCGACCAGGCCTCATGGCTCCCCCTCCCCCACCCAGCCCCGTGGCTGGGCAGGGGAGGTCTGCACAGCACCTTGACCGGAACCAAAGAGAGCGAGCTCTTGGGAGTTCTTGCTTTTAACCCCCCGTGTTCTCAGAGGCGTATCCACACCTTCAGTGGTCACTTCAGGTTCCAATATCATAACTTGACCTCTGATTGGTTTGACCCAACTTCCTGAAAAAATCACTTTCATGTGAAACCACGACACACCATATACATCTCAGATCAAGACTCTCTAAGATGTCTGTTTTCATAATATTTCTAGAAGATTAGGAAGCCAAAATCTTTATCTTAAATACTTTATAAAATTTATTTCCGTGGAGTTTTGTTCCTTGGTAACTAACCATTTAGTCCTGTTGTTCGTGGTGTCTGTGTATATGTGGAAGGGAAAGCTGTTTTACCTATGACTTTTACATGCCTTCTCTAGTAATAAAGGTAGAAAGTGTCCTTGATTGCACATGTCAGGTCTCTTGTCCTTTGTAAGGTCTAAACTTTCACTTTCTACCAACACCAAAGACATGCTCTAACTTGAAAATGGTTTCTCAAGAACTAAGAAATCTGAAGCCACAAAGGCAAGTCCTGTGTTAGGAAAGAGAACAAGCAGTGAGCAACAACTGGATTTAAGCCTTATTCCTATAAATACTTCTGCAAACATTTTAATTCTGCTCATCTACTTAAAATTATTCACACATGTAAGATCAGGACCTTACACTATAAACACTCTGAGAAAATAAACAAACACTAGGATTCTTTGTTTGGTTTGTTTTATAATTACAGACCAAAGATTCTGGGTGAAAGGAATGATAGAAATAATTTAAAAAAAGTTATACTTTCTTTGTTACAGGAAATTATTTGAACATCAAATTACCAGTGAACCAAAGCAGTTCTCAACTTCCACATAATCTCATATTATTTCCTCCACCCAAGGCACTCATTAATTTTCAACTTTGACTCCTAAAATTTATGAAAAATACCTCAGATATTACTTTGCATAATAATATTTTCAATTTCTCTGAGAAAAATCTGTTTTCCAGTTCACTAGAACACAAACATGCACTGAAATACCACTCCTTAGAAGGCAAAGCAAACAAGGCACAGTGCTAGTAGATGTCTTTTATAGACAGTAGAGATTACACATGGAAGCTTTAAAAGAAATGTATAGGCCTGCATCACCACAACACTGATTGCAAAGTGATTGCTTTCTATAACTCCTGTTAAGCTTTCTTAACTTAAACAGGTCACGTTACAAGCCAGTGGGGAGAACATATTGCTGAATCAAAGCTTCTACATTCAGTATATTAGGTAACATTAAATATGCAGTAACTTCAATTTTAATAATAAAAATAATATTTAAAACTATGAGAAAACTTCCAGCACTCTGACCTTATATTTCTTGGGATTTTATCTCTAAAAAATCTTTATTACACATTTAAAATACATTATAGAAAGTCAATGCTACAGTTCTCTCAGCATATTTTCATTTTAGAGTAAGCAATGACACAAAGGGGTTTCTGTGGATGTCAGATTGGGAGATTTACAGTGATTACAAGTGGAGAAGTCTGTATTGTACCTTCTACCAGTTCATTTTCTTTATTAAGGGACATAGCTAATGATTTCCTTTAGAGATTGTGAAGTGTGGATTAGGAGAAGCAGGCATCATGTTCCTCTCCTTGCAGATGGGGAAACTGTAGAAGAAAGAGGTAAAAGTTACACCTAAACAGATAAACTAAATGGGGCTCCAACATAATAGTGAAACTCAATCTTCTATAACAAAGGACAGACTGGTTTCAAACCTATCTCATTTGCAGTTCAGGACTTAGCACAGGCTTTGATCCATTAGTCAAGATGTCTTGGATTTTTTGGCAGTTAAAAGAATTAAATAGTAAGATATGGTTTATTCTAGTTGGCTTACTTGGCAGAAAATTATCCTGGGCAGGCTTAATTTACTACTGAGCAGATAGCCCAAAGTAACATTTCCAAAATCATCACTAGACATCCAGTACCAAGGCAAGGTAAGACATCAAAACAAAGGTATTTTGAATACCAGATATTAGGTGAAGAACAGTACCACAGATGTTAAATCATTTTTTAATCTCAAAATTTAATTTAATTTTTTTTCTTTGTAGTATTTAAAAGACACTGTCTTCATCCATGGAAAAAGACTTTTTGATTTTACTGAAAGCTTCACCTTACTCAGAACAAGCAAAGAAAAATGAACTAAGTCCAAATAGCTTAAAAACAGAATGTTTATGAGAATGATTTGTCAAATTTATCAAAGGGATTTGGATCAGGTAGATTCAATCACAATTAAGCATTGGCAGAATTTTGTCCAATTTTTATATTTATCACATAAATGGGCTTTAAGATCTATATTTGTGTCTAGAAATGGACAGGTTTAAGTATGAAGTGAGAACAGAATAGAGAATAGGACTATGTATTTCTTTTTTAAATTGTTAAATATGTATAGAGATATTCAAGTACACCGAGGCAATTACAGCAGCTAAAGACTTACTGCTTCTTTTTAGAATAACAAATTATACTGTGGAAATTTTTGCTGTGTTAAAATATTTCAGTCATTTTCTTGATAACTAAATATTTCCAGTACCATTTGAACTGAGGCATGCCTGTAAATTTTGTTATTCATAAATATAAAGTCGATTAAAAAAAGACACTTGGGGCATTTTCTTTTCTCCCTTTGATTCGTAATTGCAAGTGCTTATGAAATAAAATATTCCTATGGTGCTGTTGTTACTCTTTCAGAGCTCAAGATACTACAATTTTCTTTAGTAGTGAGGGATACAATATTTATTGTTTGTATTCATAGAGTTAACAGCATCTGACTCTGTCATATATATTTTTCTAAGCTCCTCAGGTCTTGAGTCATCAAAATCACCCAGGGAGAGATTTACAGTAAATCAGAGCAGACACTTTTTGTTCTTTCTCTTCCCCTCTAACTCTCTTCTGTAAGTCTTATTTAAATGTACTTCTGGAGGTAATTTTTGTGTGGGTATATTTAGTTCCCTTTATATTTTCAACAATCTTGATAAAATAAAAGATCCCTCATGCACAATAAACTTGTATTTTCTGTACTCAGAAGCGAAGTGTAGCACTTAGACCTGCCCCAATTGCATTGGTTTGGAGGATATTATATGTTACTTATTTACTTAAGCTGAAAGAGAACCTGAGCCAATCTACTAAGGCCATAAATTAGAAATGCTCTTGGACAAATTAATCATGACCTACACCTTTATCTTCAGTGAAATGTCGCCAGTTTCACACTAAAGAGAAAATGGCCAGATTTTGGCTGCCTAACTCAATGCTGCTTCTTTCCTGAGTATATCACTGCTCTAGTTACAGCTTTAAGGATTTTTTAGAAGACACAAATGTGAGGCTGGAAAGTTCAAGATCAATTTACAGCAGTGACATGTTTTCTTAGCCTATGTTTCACTGAGCAGATGGGAAGAGCTTGGGGAGGGCATGAAGTTCAGTCATGTCTGGATAAAAGTATTAACTGCAAAACTGTTACAGACCCTCAGCATCTTTTGCAGGTGGCCTTTTTCTTTCACACATGATTTTTAAATGGAAGAATATAATCCTGAGAAATGTGGGTCTAATTTTTATTTTAAAAATAAATAAAGTAAGGTGACAATAATGCACCTTTGGGGAAAACCATGATATTGGTTTATTTTCTTCCTACATTTGTGAATTGATTAATAACTTCAGAAGTGGCTGTAGTTCTTCAGTGCCCTGGTTCTGGCCAGGACAAAGTTAATTTTATGCAGTAGGTGGGATGGGGCATGCCTAGGACAGAGAGATTATTCTATATCTCCTCACATCTTTTCAGGGGTGGGTAAAAGGCTATCTTCTATTTAAGCAAACATGGTAGAGGAAACTGTCTGGTACTGTCTGTTATTGGGATTTTTTTGGTGCGAATAATTTATTTTCTTGTACCCTCTGTCATTTGTATTGTTACTGTTTGTTTTCTTAATCTTTGTTCTTTCCAATAAGTTGTTTTATCTCAACCCTTGATCTTTGCCCTTTCTGCCTCCCTGTCCATCACACCACAGCAGCAAAGGGGAAAGGGGGGAAGCAAAAGAGAGTGATGTGTGGTTTGGAGAGTGTTAGTGGGGGCACTGAATTTGGGAGTACAATTCCTAAACCACATTATTCAGCTGAGGGTTGGGTGGAGTTTGAGTAGTGTAGTTGGGTGGAGTTGAGTCATCTGTACCATCCTTGATATCTCAATTCAGATGACTCCAGGGTTTGTTCTCAAGTGTCCCCATGAACTTTTTGCCAGAGACTCCAGGAAGGACCATTACCCGCTGGATGTAGTGTAGAACACATTTTTCATGTCTTATCCTGGCTTTACTAGCCCAAAGGCTACTGAATAAACAATCTCTTGTTTAATTTTTTCAAAAACTTGTTGTCCAGGATCCCACTTGAAATCATTCTTCTTCTATGTCATTTGATAGAGACAGTTTACAGTCTGACTGTAATCTAGAATATGCATCCCTTTGCAAACCCACAATACCTAAAAAACCCCTGTGTTTTCTTCTTGCTATTTGGTGGGGAAATAGCTGCTATTTTTTTGACCACATCCATTGGAATCTGATGATGTCCGTCTTGCCATTTTGCTCCTAAAAATTGAATTTCCTGGGCAGATCCCTTGACCTTACTTTGCTTTATGGTAAAACTGGCCTGCAGGAGGATTTAGAATATCTTCTCCCCTTTCTAAAAAATTTCCTCTGCTTTGTTTCCCCACATGATGACATTATCAATATATTATGTTATATGTTATGTGGCCTCTCCATTTCCCAGTGCAGTCTGGATCAGTCTCTGGCAAATACTGGGGCTCAATTCAACCTCTGGGGCAGTTGGTTGCAGGTGTACTGGATGCCCCTCTAGGTGAACATGAACTGTGGCCTGCATTCTGCTGCTAAAGGAATGGAGAAAAATGCATTAACAATGACACTTTGCTGCCTTGGACTTCAGTTCATACTGAAATTCCTGCATGTCTGGCACAGCAGCACTCAGCAATGGTGTGACTTTTCAGGCCATGGTAGTCCACCTTCAGTCTCCATTCCCCATTGGACTTGTAGGACTATTTAAAGGTACTGGCTGCTACATTCCCTTGGAGTAAGCATAGCAGAGGGAGCAGTGGGGTGGTTCTAATTCTGAGCCAGGGGATGGTTTGGGTAATGCCAGTTTCAGAGGGAGTGGTCAGTATCACAGCTGTGATCAGGCTGGACCCTGTGGTGAATCACTCTCTTTTGTAAGCTTTTGTTATTGATATTGCAGCTGTTACTACTGGTCCTTTGCTTATGCAGCAGTGATAGCAGGCAAAAGACCTTAAATTTTTTAAAGATAAGTTCACAGAAAACATCTGCCAAGTAGCTGACTTTCTTATATGCCATTCTGGTTGGCTGAAACACCACCTTTCACCCCTGCCTTAAAACCACTTTGCAAATGCCACTGTATTAATTTAGTTAAGGTTCACAATATGCACTGCATGTTCTTTTGAGGGAAGAGAACAAAGGAATCTGCTGGGTGGAGGCTAAAGGAGTAGTGAAGACAGAGATGTGTGCAGAATTAGAGGGTTGATAGATGTGGAGCTGTTTGCATATTTAGTCAAAGAGAAATATTCATTTTCTGAACTCTTTTGCTTCTTCAGTACCACTTCACTTTTGGGATGAAGAAGAAAGATGAGGTAGAGAAAAAAAATACTGTTAATAATATACACATCAGATAATGGCTTAAAGAGAGTATCCCCTCACATTTACTGGGTAAGAGTATTAAATTATTAGGACTCAAAACATAACCTTTCTATTCCACCATTATATGCTTGTAAGCAAAAACATCAGGCCAAAAACTGGTGAATGTTCAAGATAAAGAAAATTATAGAAGAGAGGGAAGAGATGCACAGATGGGGAAGGGGCATACAGCTGCCTGGCCCAGCAGTAGGGGAAAGCAGAAGATAACACTTTGCAAAAAGCCTGACACAAATTTGTTTTGTCAGATGTGCCTCTGTAGCAGGAATCAAAGGAATTCAAGTGCTTCATCTTTGTTTTTCTTGATGCACTAAGCCTCTCTCCCTTTTTACACACCATTTTCTAAGGGTACCCCAAAGGTGAGCCATTTGTTTCAGTGGGGCACCACAGACCCCAGGATCCTACTGCTCATAAACTATTTTATTAATTCATGTTACTCACATACTGCTGGCTTGAGTGCATATACATTAGTCTTGCTAAGAACCTTTATTTTAAAGAAAGAAAAAGGATAAAGAACAACAAATTAATCAAACCTCAGTGATTATATACCAGCTGCTGAGCTCCTAGTAAAACCCCCAGCACATGTGTTCACATTTTCCCATTTGTTTCAGGATTTACAGTGAAGAGGGGACATAATGTGAGTGAATGTGGATGAAACTCCATTTTTTCTAATGAGTTACATATGTTTTACATTAATGCTTGAACTGCATGAAATGCATGATATGATTGGGTTGATGGGAAGTATATAGGTATATAGATATATCTCTTGCTAATAGCAAGATATTTCTCTTCACAGTACTGTTTAATACTGTGAAATATTAAAAGGAAGGGAAATACAAAGCACACATCTGACCTGTACCCAGTGCTGCTCTTTATTAGTAATCACATCATTGACTTAGATTACTTTGAGGCTCTTCATTCTAATGACAGAAGCAATACAGACACACACTGACATGAATTGTTCCCAAGGTGTTTCCTGAACTTAGTGAACTTGTCCAAAGGAAGAGCTGCAGAGGGTATTCAACCTGTATTCCCAGCTCATCTGTTTTCAGCTGATGTCTGAGAGACTTGGGAAGATTTTCCTTGGTTCTGTCTCTAAGGACAGGGAATAAAGAGAATAGAAAAGAATCCTTTACTCAGCGTTTAGCAGCAGTTCCTAGAGTAGTAAGTGGTAAGATATATTCGCCTTTGAACAGATTTCCAATAAATCTGGAAAGGCACAGGGGGTAGAATAGATCAATGAACCATGCTGAGTTACAGAATGACCTTACAGCCCACAGGAAGAAGATCTCATTGGTGTTTATTTTTAGATGACAACTGTGTTGGACTGACTTTTCTTTCTTGGCAAATGCACTAAGAACAGAAGTGGTATAAATAACACCTATGGTGATTTTGAATATAGCAGAAAGGAATCCAATGAGGCCTCCAGCCTCCTGTTAATATATACATCAAACCCCAGTTAACATCGTTGCAAATTTTAACCATGTGCAGTGGTTAAAGAAGCAATCTTATGCCGACTAAATGGCACCACTGGCTATTTTGCATTAGGTTAGTAGCAAAAGCTTGCCTCATGAACAAGCTCATGTCTCAATGTTTTTGGAGAGAGCTGCAAAAATAAAACTTCAGGTGCAGCAGCAGTTGGCAGTGACACAGATTTTCACTGAGCCTTAGAAAGACAATGAAAAGCAGGGTTAGTTTCAAAATAAATTGTTAAATAAATAGAAAGGAATAAAAGAATAGAGTAAATTCTGCAACCACATTTTAACAGTATTTGTTTCCCTATTTATTTGGGCAATTCATTTTTGGTGAAAAATTAAGAATGACAATATTTACTCTCTTGGAGCACAGTCTGAGTTTAGTTTGTGTTAGTACTGTAGAAAGTCCACCTTAAATTTGACAAAACAAAGAGCAACATCTTGACAGTATACTTTCCATGATGTCTGTTTTTATTAATTGCTTTTTTTGACCCCTCAACTAGGAGTTTCTTTTGTGTTGCTATTATTACTTGGAATCTTACTTTCATTAAGTAGCAATGAAGTACCAAGTGCTTATGCTTGCAGATTTCATGTTAAAAATGTGTCCTGATCTTCATTTCAGAGAAAAAAAAAAAAAAGAGGTGACAAAAAAAATTATCTTACACTCTTATTTATTCTTTATTATTATTGTTTATAATTTAGCTATAGCTAAAATGTTTTTACTGTTATTTAGATAGATCATGATTTATGCCTATTTCTCTGGTAGGAATTATGAATGCTGTCAGTAGCAGTACTGTATTTTTCCCTGTTTAGCATATTCTGCTATAACAGGCACCATAAAACCAGAGTGTCTTGGCTGTATGTTGAGTGTTGTTGTGACGGGGATGACGAACAGAGGAATAGCTGCCTGGCTGAATACAGATATCTGAGCACTGACTAAGCACAGACATGAACACTGCCCTCCTTAAGGAGAGCGAGGAGGGCTCAGGCATGGCAGGAACAGCTGCTGTCAGCATGGCTGCTGACCTGGAACACTGCTTCTTGAGAGGGGGAAATGCTACAGCTCTCTGCATTTTCACTGTGGTCGATTTGAATTTAGGCACAGATTTTAAAAGACTAACATATTTGACCTTCCAATGCGTTTCCAACCCTTTGTTGGTTGAAGTGAGCATCCACAGAAGCCCTGGGGGCATTACCTTGCAGAATTTTTTTTCATATTTCCCATTTTGGTGACTTATCTCACAAGGCAACAATTACGTTTGAAAAGAGATAAGGGGAACTCCCTCCCTCATTTTGGAAATTAGTCCAGGAAACAGAAGAGGAAAGGAATACTCCTTGAAGTGCTAAATAATTATTTAAGTCTTTGAGAAAAGGATATAAGAAGTGAAAGAAGAAAATAATGTATTTTTTCTCTCTACATATATTTTTTTGCTAAAATACTAGTAACATATCAGAGTCATTCTGTGAAGACATAAAATTACGATCCAATTAAAACCAGATGACAGGAAAAAAGAGTCATTTTGAGTCTAGACTTCAGCTTAATGACTCAAATTCATATAAACTCAAAATCAAATATGCTGACATAAGGCATTTTTCCACTAATTCAAGAGTAAATGATCTGTTTGTGCTTGAAAGAAGAGCTCAATGTGTTATATTTTGCATACTATTTTCTGCTTTTTATTAAAATGCAGAATGAGAAATAAATGAAAAAAATGTTCTAAAGAAAAAGAGTGTGAAAAAACTGAGGATGTGTTCTCTGTAAAGGACAATAAAAAATCTCATATGAAATTGTTATATAAGTTAATTATAAAACAAAAAAGACAAAATATTCTGTTTATGGCTCTTGGTACATTCTGAATGGGATTTAAAATTCATTTATTTTATAAGGTCATCCACAACCTTGTAAGATGCTAAGTTTTGTAGGATTTTAACAAATATTTCTGCATAAATTCAAATGCTGTAAGCAATGCTTTATTCAATTGAACTTTTCAGAAAGTTTCATTTTGCAAAACTGTTCAGATAAAAAAGAGGAAGTCCCACTACAAGCTGTAGAACTCTATTCAAAAGTTTTACGGACAAGAGTTGGAAAAACATATCAGGCTGTGGGTAAGGGTTATATAAGATGAAATGGCTTCTGTGCTTCATTCCCAATGCCAACAGACATAGTGCAGTGTGTGTTTACAAACAAACTCTCCTCTCTCCAAAACATGTTGGTGACATCCAACCAGCCGACTTGGAACAGCTTCCAACATGTTACCCTTTAAAACATTCCCAGATATGCTAGCTATTATGGTAATTTAGTAGTTTTGCCAGTTGCCCTGGATTAAATCTATAAGAAACCAGACTAATAGGTTAGCAATATGAATGACCACCTATCAGTATCCAGCTCTTTTTTAAATTTTCTGGAGATATAACTGTAAATATTAAAAAGCAAATACAAATTATTTAGTGGGTAGAAGTACAACCACAGGGATCAACAACATTCAGAAGGTGATTATTTTAACACCTTACACTGACTGGTAGCACATAAAAATTCCACTAAATGAAAGCACAGCAAATATAACTACAAGTCAGCAATACAGCAACCAAACCCAGACAATGACTACAGGCAAGTATAGCAACAGAATGATGAGTGATAATCATACGTTTTATAGCGATGGATGGATGGATGGATGGATGGATGGATAGATGTGTCTATCATCTATCTATCTATCTATCTATCTATCAATCTATCATCAATCTATCTATTTTTGCATCCATCCCAAAAGATAACTAATAAAATTATATAAAAAGCAGTGGATATTTATGATAAACTCCCTAGCAAAGCCATTAGCAGCATAACATTCTGGTTATGCTTCCATAAGAATGCTTCCCTTCTGCCCGGATCTCTAAGTTCTCATATCTTACAAAGGTCTGCAAGATGCCTGATGTTGCCACTTGGGAGTCACAAGCATATCCTGGCCAGTATTTCAAGCTATTTTAAAGAAAATGCTCACCTTTCTCAGCCGATGGCATCTGCAATGCTGATTCTCTTCTGATGAACTCATATTGATGAATTTCTGAGTCTCTTTTATCTCCTTATAATGCTGTGACCCACAGGCCACACACATTCTCAGTTGTCCAGACTATCCTTCTGCTGTTTTGCTGAATCCATTCTAGTCCAAATACAAGAGACTGGGGAGCCAGTTCTTTGAAACAAGCTGATAGACAGCTTCTCTTTTCTTTCGTTTACAGCTGTCTTAACCACAAAGCTATTGCATTATTTTTGCTATGTTCTATTCATTATGCTGGCTCAGCAGCTTGTTAGTTCAGCAATTCTGTTATAGTCTACAGATATTTTAAGGCCCACCAGTTATGCTTACTCAGCGACTGAGTTAGCCTCTGTCCTATCTCAAGCAATGTCAGATGCAGTTTTGCAGGGTTTAGCAAGAATTGCACGGTTCAGCACTTCAACCCCATGCACACAGAGAGATAAGTGATACATTGTGTCCCATCTTTGCTCAGCAGTTGCCTCCCCAGAAAAAAAAAAAAAAAAAAAGATCTGCTAAAGTTTACTGGCCTGTACTATTGTAGTGCTATTGCAGATTCCTTCCTCTGTCAGAAAAATAATGATCCCCTTCGGCATTTTGGATTTCCTCTTGCAGCTACCCAGCCTTATCATTTTGGTTTCAGGTCTGTTCACATGTGGCCAAGAAAACAATCCCTAATCAGCATCTTTCTGGGCCACCAGAGCTCCTTGTCAGCAAATATATTTCAGGTAGGACTGTGGGAATGCCAGCATGGTCTTTCCCTTGTCCCTGCAGGAAGTTAGCCGTTGCTGCTCTGAGGCACATGGTATTCACTTGATAACCTTATTTCAAAGCAGATGAGAATGTTTGATTTCTGCACTGAGAAATCTTCGTAAGTCCAAGTGAAGATAATGGGAAGTTACGTTACTTACCAGAGATCACAGTGCTACCCAGGGCTCCATGCAATGACCAAATATGTTGCCGTATGGCCAGCACCCAGGAAATCCTTCCCTATCCTGAAGGATTTATTTACTGTTTGATCAAAGGCCTGAGTAGGGCAAAGAGCAGATGGTGGCTTTGGTGGCTGCAGAGTGACAGCACCAGGATTAGCCCCAGTGTGAACCAGCAGAGTGACAAGCCAAGAGAAGGAGGATTTGATTGAAAAAAGCATTTCCACAGGTGACCTGCTGTAAAAATAGCATATGCTTCAGGAGATTGCAGGCTGCTGTATGGATTTAACGTGGTCTGTGCTCCTTGGCACTAAATGTAGAACAAAAGAATTACTGAAAAAGCCACACTGAGAAAAAGAACATTCTGTGTGGGTTTCCAAAGGAACCAAAAAATAAAATAAAAATAAGAAATGAAAATAACTGAAGAGATCTCCTAACCCTGGGAAACTCTGATTCACTCCCATGATTTAAACTCTATACAAGTTCCTGAGAAACTTCAAATATTGAAAATGTTTTCAAATATTAATAAATAACATATCATATTTGTTCTACACTGGAGGAATGGTGTGACACCTGATATGGTTAAAATGTCCCTCCACACCTATATTTGAATACCAGATGTAAATTTTTTGTGTACCTTAAGCCACTTCTCAGGTCTGCATGTGCAGATGGAAGTAATAATTTTGTGTTTTAATTAAATATAGAATGTTCACCCACTCTTTGCACATTAAATGTTAATGACAAGAGCGTGACATAAGTGTATATTTATTTTTTTAATAAATACAGTTCATGGATTTGAAGGCTGTGTTGACATCATAGACTATTTTCCTCCCAAGTTTTATTAGTGTTTTTCCAACCTGTTTCATATTTCTCTAAAAGAAGGCCACTGCCACTCCCAAGCACACTTTCTGCTGATGGTTACAATCAAGTGTATAGCTGACAGAAGACTGAAGCAAGCAAAGAGAATATTTTCCCTGCAAAACTTAATTGTTGCTGAAGTTCATTAAATTAAAATGAAAGTCCTGGAAATCCTTATGCTGTACAGAAGTTTCTGCTGAGATGGGTTTACTTTTGCTCTGGTTTCTTTCTTACATACCAACTCCATGATGTACAGTGTTCTTCACACATTTAAATCAGTTGGTTGCTTAATGTCACTGAGCAAGATTCTAAACAGAATTATGAAGCTTTTATAATGGTATTTAGAGCTTAAGTATTCCTCTAATGTATCCATTTCCCATGAATAAAAGATTTTTCAGGTAGAGAAGTAATTTAAGAGCAAGATTTTTTTAAATATTTTTATTTAAATGTAAGAACATTTTAAACCACTTTTTTTCTGGGAAAACAGTGAATTGAGCAGTATTAAAATGTTTATCGAATTTCTCATATTGCCCTACAGTTGGTTTAAAAAATAAATTTAAAAGCCCAACCACCTTACTTTTTTGAATAAGCTGTAGAGCTAAAAAAAATAATCTGGAGTTTTGAAGAGGGTAACAATCAGAAAATAGAACAAAAGCAAGGAAAATCTGTGGTTTTCTAGTGAGTTTGTAATTCTGAGAGCAGAGGCTTAAAGCATAACTGTAGTTTCAAGAGGAAAAACATCAGTGGAAAGTATGACATCAGGGTGAAAAGTGTTTGAGGAAAGAAAAAGAAACAGTAGAGAAAGATGGGGGTCAGTGGAGGAGAGAGGGATGTAGATGAGGGATCAGAAGCATGAGCGCAAATTTTCTGAGCAACAGAATCAAATGCAGGCTACAGACTGAATTGCAAAAAAGTGGAACTAAGAAAATAAGCAGTCTCAATACTAGTATTAACAGGAACCACAGACCACAACTCTACTGGAAACCATTACTATTATTGAGAAAAATAACAAATCTTGTACTTCTCTCTATCTTCTTACAAGATAGCTCTGAAATGAAGGGCTTTATCTCTTGTTTGTTGTTTTTTTTCTTTTTTGGGGGGGGGTGTTTATCTTCAAATGAACTATCATGCCTGTTTTATAATTTTTTTTAAATTTAAATATATTAAGCATTCTATCAAAACTTTTCTCACCTCTGCTCTGTTCCTTGTCCCATTCTGCTCCCTTCTTTTCTGAATAAGCATTTACTTCTGTTTTCAAATGTTTTTAAAAGCAAAAGGCATCAGTGCAAAGCTACACTCTTTTACTAATTCTTATCCTGTACTTCTTGCTCCAGAATACCTACAGTTGAAGACTTTTATGAAACAGAACATTGTTCTGATTACAGTCTAATTAATTACTAACACCTACAAATAAAATGCATTAAGGCTGCCAAAAATGACAACCTTTATTAAGGCACAATGGAGAAAAGCATTAAGAAAAGCTATGTGGGCTATCTTAGTGGATTTATCAATTTTAAAAATTCAACCACAGATGTTCAATATTCTAGTGAAAATTTTAGTATTCACAAAGAAAATAATTGGTGCTACTAGTTCCATTCCTTTAAAAAAATCCTCATTATCAGAAAATTCATATTTTTCTAATAAATTTTCTTACTTTTAATGAAGCTAAAAATATTTCTCCATGTTCTGCTTGTACAAAGATGAAGCAAAGAATTTAAAGTGACTCTCTCTGACTTAATGTGCCAGTGTCACGCAATATTCTTCCTGAGACACCAAGCAAAGTTCTGCAGCAGATGTCTGTACTAGTCATGCACAGTCACTTCCAAAACTTCCATAGAGCCAAGAGGAAAAAAAAAAGAAGAGAACTACTGAAATATAAAATGCTTAAAATTTGAAGTTTTCTTCAGGTGTTGACTCTGTTGACGTCTTAGTATCTTAAAGTCCAAGTCCAAAGTACAAATGGTATGCATAAGTGTGACAAGCTGCAACTAACTGGAAAATGGTTCATTATTCTCAGCTTAATTTAGCGTTTTATAGCTTTCTGAGGAAAACCTGTTGTATTGTAAAGAGAGATGTCATATGAAAAAAAACCTTTTAAATTCTATCAGGTCACATAAGCCCAGAGAAAATGCACAGCAAAGAATACTTTGTGTTGTCATTTTATGCCCAGGGGGGATCTGTAACCACCACTGAATCTGGAGTATCTCTTATCAATACTATTTCATACTATGCTTTCTAAGGAATATGCAATGCAGACTATCTCTATTGAGGGTTTTTTTTTCTTTTATTTTCTACTTATCGTTAATTGAAATCTTTTTTACTATCAGTATTCATTATAAAGTCACTTCAGGAAAGATTTCTTTCCCCCTCCTTTATAAATACCTGTTATGAGAGTAGTTAGTATATTTGTAGGTGATAAAACAAAATGAATCATAGATTCCTTATAGGGAATTCTACAGGGAGAGCCTTATTGCATGAATATGAATGAATAGGAAAAAAGGTCTTAATTTCCAAAGAGCAAGAATAATTTCCAGATTTTCCTATGCAAAGTAAAGTCACTATTTTAAAAATACAGAGGTGAAAAAACATTCAGGAGAAACTATCCTTCATAAAAAAGCATTGCCCGTCAGAATTTCTAAAACTGGATGGGGAGAGGAGAGGAGAGGAGAGGAGAGGAGAGGAGAGGAGAGGAGAGGAGAGGAGAGGAGAGGAGAGGAGAGGAGAGGAGAGGAGAGGAGAGGAGAGGAGAGGAGAGGAGAGGAGAGGAGAGAAGAGAAGAGAAGAGAAGAGAAGAGAAGAGAAGAGAAGAGAAGAGAAGAGAAGAGAAGAGAAGAGAAGAGAAGAGAAGAGAAGAGAAGAGAAGAGAAGAGAAGAGAAGAGAAGAGAAGAGAAGAGAAGAGAAGAGAAGAGATATATTTTGCAGATTGCTTAAATACAGGCTAATAGGATTTTGCAGCATGCCACAGACAGGACAAGCGGAGAATACCAGGTCAAGAAATTATATTGAGCATTACTTGGAAAGAAGCAGTTGGAATTTTAGCTGTATCCCCTGAACCAGAAAGTATTCGAACCTAGTCAGCTCAGCCTGCATCTCCTGTGATTAATACAAATAGATGATAATAAAAAGAATGATCCTCAGAGACTTGAATACTGCTATTTAAAAGTATTTTAAAGCATTTGGAAAAAGTAGAAATATTCACGGATATTTATGTCCCAACTTCTACTATGTCTGTCCATCAACTTTTCTTTAATATAGACTGTTATTTCTTGTGCTTTCTTTGTGTGTCTGTTGATAGCATCATTATGTTTTTCTTTTCCTAAAAATGCCTTTTTGCAATCTTCAAAGACATGAGGTAGAATGGAATAGTTCAAAGGTCTCTAAACATTTTCAACCTGACTTATATTCCTGCATGTTCTGAAAGAGGGAAATAGTCTGGATACTACTTTAAAGATCTACTTTATCTTTAAAAAAACCTATGAAAGTTTGATCTGTTAGATGTTTAATTTCTACTTCTTTAATGTATGAATAATGCTAATCCCAAATCTTCCATCTCCTTCTTTGTTGCTTTAATTTCCAAAAAAAACACAGCTTCTCTATGTTTTGTAAGAACCAAAATGTCCTGGTTTGTTCTCTTTTCATTTGAATATACAGTATTCTGTTAGAAAAAAACTGTGGTTTTATTGTGCTGTCCTTTGAAAATTCATTAGATTGAGATTTTTTTAATTTATTCTGCCTGTCTAATCAGATATTAAGGATTGTAAAATCTTCACACAAGATACAGAACAGCACCTTCTACTGGTCTTCTGTTGATAAAACAGATTCTAGTAGTTCTAATGTGGAGATGTGCAGATGAGTGACCAGGTCAGCCACTATTATTTATATAGTCATAATACGCATGTAGTCTTGATTTATTATAAATATAAAAAACACTTTACAAAGGCAGTCAGGATCACTGAGAGAGAAAATAGCAGAGAAAGGAAGTGACTTGTTTTAGGACATTCAACGTTGTCACATGTGGAGAAGCAACTCAAGAATGCCAGTTTGGTGCCTAAACTCAAGTGACTCTCCCAGAGTTACTCACTGTTATATACTCATACATATATTCACAGTTATTTCCTATTTTAGACACAGTTCTTGATTTTTGCACATAACCCCTTTTATTTTTTCCTAGGAGCACTGAACATTGAACAATCTTGCTGACTGGAGTGGCTGCCAAAGCAGCAGATTTTGCAGTAACTGCAACAGATTGAAAGTGGTAATGGTGAAAAGTGGAAATTGTAAAGTAAAAGAGGGAATAATTCATATAGGGGATAGATGGATGTCACATGCTTTTCACAGCCTATCAAACAGCTGCTATTCAAAATTGCACATATTGATTGTTTGAAGCAGTATCCACAGCAGTTCAATATCTGCTTTTGGACTTGAGTATACATAACATTTGTTCAACATTTTCATCAATGAAAAAAATTGTTAAAATGGCAGTGTTTGTATGTGATTTACAAACAATGAAAGAAGTGAAAAGAATGAAAAACCATTCATAGTAAAAAAACTTCCGCCTGCTACAAAACCCTTTTGATATTTCTTATATTGCAAAACACTGATGAAAAACTGAATTGTCTTTTTTTCCCGTTTTGCCTTTCTTCCCTCCATCTTCAGAGCAGTTAAAATACATAAGTCATAGAGTTCATATTGATGCCTGAGATTTGAGCACATAAAAGGCACAACAAATATAAATGAACAAGCTGTGTTTGTAATGATGCTGAGCATGTGGAACCATGTTTATTAGTCTTTCTCTGAAGGACATTTATTCACAAAGTGGTTAATATTTGATTTTTTAAGGTAGTTTATCTATTTACACAGAATAGTAAATAATTTTGTGAGTAAAACTTAGGTGTCTTGGTACTATAAATTAAAGGGTTCCTAAAGTCTAATTAGTATTAGACTAAGGATTGTGCAAAAACACATTGGGAAACAGGGAAAACCTCAATTCATAGTAGTTTTCCAACACTGCCATATTTTACAGATTGGTAGGCAGCAAAATATGGCAATCAGGTTTTTGAAGTGTTACTAGATAATCAAAAGTTAGCCAGTGACTACCTATATACAGTTGTCCAAAAAAATGTTACTGTTGGATATAAGCTTTTATATGCCTCATTGTTGAGAAAATATAGTTTTTCAAGAAAATTTAAAGAAGTATACATAAAAATACTCTGGAGGTCATCTGATCCTACCCAAATCAGAATTAAATGCAATTGCATCTTTCCTGGAAGCTGTTTGCTTAACCATCTTCCCAACAACTTTTGTTAATGGAAAGCTAGATATATCATGCATCATTTTCCCCATAATATTGAATCTGTATTTTCCATGTTCCAACTCAAAAGAAGAAAAAATTTCTTCACAGAAAAGGTGGTCAGGCAATAGAGCAGACTGCTCAGGGAAATGGTTGAATCACCATCCCCTGCAAAATATTTAAAATAGTGTAGGTGTGGTACTTAGGCACATGATTTAGTGGTGGACTTGGCAACTTAACAGCTGAACTCAATGATCTTAAAGGCCTTTTCCAACTTAAATGGTCCTTTGATTCAAGCCCTTTTCTCAACTTTTTCACATTAGACGTGGTGAGCAGTGCACTCCTTTTCTGCATCTTCTTCTGAGGTATTTGAAGATTATTACAAAAGTTTCTCAACCTTCTCTTTTGCTAAGCCACTCCATGTCTTAACATTTATTTTTCTCTTTGGTCAAATTTTCTGCCCTACCTATCAGTATAAGTAGTTGCACATTTTGTTTCCTGGTGTGACTTCCTGTTATTAAGTACAAAAGTAGAAAAGTAAAGTTTTTCCATGCTCTTTCCAGATATAACTATTATACCTCCACCAAGATGGAAGGCCAGGGTTGTTTTATAATTTTTTTCTTCTTTTTTTTTTTTTGTTTGCTTAGTGGTTTGATACAGTTAACTCATGCTTGGTTGTGATCTCTAGCTGACATCTTTTACTTCATTTTTTCCCAAATTGCTGCTTAAATTATTTCCCAATATGCAGATAAATCAAAGTTGGGTAGGTTTCCTGAGTTTTGATGTTAGGGCTAGAGCTGAGGCTTTCTATCTGTACCAGAAAACTCTTAGCACATTTTTATGTGTATTTTCCAGTGCTTAAGAGGATTTAAAAAACACGCCAAATGTCACAAGGCAGTTGAAATTCATTCTGAATATCTGTCTTCCAACAACATATTTCAGTACAACATACTTCCAACACAATACTTCAGTACAACATACTTCCAACACAATAACTTCAGTTATACTGCTTAGTGCTCTGTTTGTTGTCATTTTTTGCAGTGTGCCCTGTAGAACAAGATTTTTCTGTTTATAACATCTGAATGTACTCAATATATTGCCCAGCACAGAAAGATACAATAATTTAGGGGGCAAGTGGGTGCTGTATGTACTATCAAAATACAGGGTAACAGAAACAGATTAATATATTTGAACTACCTATTTATGAAAAAACGGTTACTTTTATGGCACTTTAAAAAAAAAAAAATGCAAAACTTTATACCATAGGATTAAATAGACAATAGTACCTGAATTAATGAAGAGTATAAGCCTACTTCCAAAATTGGTTAAAAAATGTTATTGTTACATTAAAACATCTCTGAGCTGATGGCATATATTTTCTTTCCAGTAGAAATAGTCTTTAGCATTGTTTTTACCATTTCAAAGCTAACTCTGCAATTTTTGCCTTTCCTAATGCTCTGCTACCTTTCTACCAACTCAAAAGGGATGCAACCACATCTGGTAGTCAATTACCAGTAGCATCTTAACTGAGACAGGTGTCCTGGATCCTAAATCCTAAGATCACCTTTGAAATCAGGTCTTCAATGACTTCAGGTATTTGGCACTGCTGCTTTCTTCCCAGCTGAAATAAAATTCCAATTTACTTTCCTCTTTAGATCTGCACAGGAAATGGCTCTACATCAAATTGTTATGATCAGGGAAGATATTGCTTGCAGCAGTCTCTCACAGGTTTCAAAATTACTCAGAGGGATTGAACAGCTGTATGTGTGTCACCAGTGAAGGAAAAAGGGAGAAACAAAAAAGAAGACAAGAACAATTTGTAACTTTTGATGGAAGTAAATTTGCAAATAACAAAAAAAGAGAAATGGAAGATAAATAGAGTGCTTATTTCTGAGATGGAGACAAAAGGCATTTGAAATTTTACTGCAGATCATAGAATTGCATCTTTATAAATAACTCTGTTCAAAATTATATCAATTCTTACAGGCTAACTCATTTGACATTTCTTTTTAATAAAGATGTGAAAATGTTACTGAGAGTTTTAATGGAGCTAATAGTTTTATGATTTTAATGCTTCAGCATTTTTCAAACCAGTCTTCAGGAACTCAGTTGTAATCCATAGCAATTGCTTAAGAATTTTCTGTGAAATTCCCTCTTCAAAAAAAGGTAATTCAGAAATATGAATAATATAAAATTTAGTAAGATGCTTATGTTTAACATGAAACCTTATATAAACTTTACATAAAGGAAAGATCTGCTTCCTCAAATGATGCATACACCCCATTTTCACATAATTTTGAAACTTGAAAATTTTAATGATTTTTTTCTTATTTTAGCACTTGCAAGGTTGTACATATTTTGTGTCAGAGTTTATACTCTTAAGAATCTTTGATTCTTCATTGGAGATTTGTCAGAATCTTTCTCACTACCTTTTCCAAATGAAGCTCACTGTCAATGTCACAAGAGATTGTTCTTCAGGAATGGAAAAACTTTCAGTTTATTAACAACTATAATGTTCTTTGCATGAATTCCACTTAAGAAAAAATAATATTAAAAGGCCTTATTTTTATTGACTTTTTTTGAATGGCACATGGCATGTACAGCACTGCACTGTACTGTACATATACTGTACTACTACTGTGTTGATAAAGCTCTTTTACTAATCCACTTTTACTAATTTGCTGTATTATTTGAGTTTAAAATATTATAATGCTGTGATAAACCGCCATACTGTCAGAGCTCCCTTACATGATACCCCCACACATGGAAAGAAAATACATTTCCTTTGAAAGAAATTATTCACAGCTTTTCTGTGGTACAAGAGGTGTTTTCATGTAACGGCACTTCCACAAAGCCATCTACTCCTAAGGTACCCAGGAGTCACTACTGCAGCCTGTGAAGAGAGTCTTGTGCTCACCAGTGCTGTACAATGCAAGACATGACCCTTGGGAAAATGTGTGTTTCACTCTACCATCTGAAATACTCTGTTTGGTTGATAAAGCTGATATGATTTGTCAGAGGAAATCAGGAGAGGCTCCAAGCCATCATGCTACTGTCCCTGCAGGTGTTGCAGTGACTGATGCTTGTCTGACAGGTCTTCTAAGACTGTGGCTCCAAGTAATACAGTGTTTCTCCCATGAGCAGCTACAGCTCCTGAGTGCCCTGGGTCCCCTAACTTTTTGAACTAGAGCTCTTCCAAGAGAAGGTCTGTGCACATCATTTTGCATTAGACTTTTTTTTCATTTTACCTTAGACTTACCCACTGCTTCCAGGACTAACTAAAGAATACTTGTCAGAAATACTTACACAGACCTGCCTTGAGTAGAGGATTGAAGGATGGAAACAGTTATGAAAAATTAAACATAATCATAATATTAGATTATATTCAGCTTCAAATTCTTTCACAGATGCTTCAGAGTACCTGCTGAAAATCACTGTTTGTCCCATGCCTGCAAGCTAACTTCTTCAGCATAGACAGAAGCTGTTAGCAGTGCTGGTGACCACAATGTGCCCACGGGGCTATCTCAGTCTGGGACAGTTCTATGTCCAGTTTTTTAATTTGGTATGATCTCTGAGCTATATGCACCAACTTAGAGATATGACACACCAGAATTTGTGCCAGAGGCACTTTCTCTGTTCTAGGGGGAAAATTCATCTCCCTCTTCTCCTCTCTATTTCACATTATACAAAGTCATGCCTCTAGTGTTTTTCCATATGTGTGCATTGTAAGCCTTTCTTCTTATCTTCAAAAATGGAGACTTATGTTTAGCACTAATTCTCATACCTTAATATTTTATACTTCTGCCACGTTTTTATTTTCCTTCTGAAGCAGATGTTTTTAAAGTGCTTCCATTCCTTCTCTGGTTCCACCCTCACTACTGAGGCACTCAGAGAGTTTGACAGTGCTGAACAACTTTTTAATTTCTGATAGATGCTACAGAAGATACCTGGGGGCAGAGCATATCACTATGGGCTGCCTAAAGCTTTACTTCATCTTCTTCCCACTGCTTCTACCTCTTGTTTAAGGCTTTGATTATCATAACATGGTACCACTTGCCTCACTTAAAAGGCCATTTATTGCTGCAGAGTTGTGCTGGAAGAACTACATGCTCCACCTTTTTAAAAGGCATATAGGAAATTATGCTGACAGTCTTGTTTTCACTTGTGTGCCAAAAAGACCCAGTGTCTGTTCCTTTGGCTTGGAGTAAATGACCAGGGCTGCTGACATAACAGCTGCCACTACTTGAGTACACTAATGACACAGAGAGCCATAATTTTAAATATATGGTATAAAAAAAAATCTTCATATTATGGTTACCGGAGTAAACTAAAGGTTATATATTACGATTTATGAGAATGACTTTCATAAAATTTGTTTCCTTATACAATTTTGGTGGTTTGCTACATTTTGGTGCTAGATAATTTCACTAAATGATTTCTCTTTGCATTTAATCTTTACTTTCTTTTCCCCCCCTGTATTTGCTCCTAAAATTAAAATTGATTATGAACAATTCATCAGTGCACTAGGAGTTTTTCTGACATCATTCCCACTCCTTCCTTTCTATAGACAGCCGGCTTTTTGCAGACCTTTTCATAGAGGCTTTGTCATTCCGATTTTTCCTCTTACAGTATTAAGAAGAAAGTAATTATTCTTTAAAAGTATACAGACAGGCCAGCATTCAAAGACTGAAGTGCAGAATACTAAACAGGCACTGTCTTAATGTATTTCAACTGTACATAAAATAAGAGTATGTCAGTTTCCATATTAATTTCTTCTGTTGCAAATTCTGAACAATAAATATTATTTTCCATTGAATATCTCAACATCATAAGTGCTTTCTTATTGGTTTATGTGTTCTTTATTTTTTATTTATATATTTTAAGCTTTTTAGATTTTAAAATTTAAAAGGTAGTATTAAAACCACATATAAACTTCCTTATCAGAACACTAAAATACATATGTGAAAACTAAGAATTATAAATAATTAATCTGATAATTTTACAGAATTGCTAGCAATACAACTTGCAGAAATTGGATTACCTACTTTTAAAATAGACACAAAACTTTTTTTCAGGTATCAAGAATTTATATTAGATTAGAAAAAAATTGTCATAGCCATTTCAAGTCCCATTTCATGTCTAAAACATGAAATGTCTGACGAGATAAAGTAGTTACTATTTCTATTAGGAAAGGAAACTATTACTTTAGAACAAGAAAAATGAGATAAAAATTTTACATATAAAGTGACTTTGAAGAAAATACTGTTAATTTACTTAATATACACTGTACCACAAATTATCAAGACATATTTAGTATGTCTATTTATATTCTTAGCTTGGCTAATATCAGAAATATAGTATATCACTGTCAGTTTTATTATAGATTTTGTTTATTTTTACTGATTAGTTAATCCTAAGTAAAATATAATTAAAGAATATGAGATTTTGTAAAATAATACATGTGTGAAGGAATTGAAACTGTTAGAATAGATATTATTTTGTATTTTATTGATCCACTTGTTTACCCAGTTTGAAAAAGAAAAATGGAAACTATCATATTCATATAAGAGAAAAATTACAATTGTTTGGTTTTTATGCTCAACCTAAGATATTAATCTGATGTAAATGCTACATTTTTTCTGAAGTGTATTAAATGTAATTACAGAGATGTAATTCAGCAACTTAAATTCATTTAAGCAATATTTTAATCTTATTACAAAATCTAATACCACATTGATTTAAAAATGCTGGATTTTTTATCATGATATGCTACATCATTTACACCAGGTAATTTTAAATGTATTTCAGTTTCAATTTTTCAAAGGAGAAAAATAAAGACTATATTTGTGCCTAAAGTGTTTATAAAAGTTTTCCTTTTCAGTACACATTGTTGTGAAGGAAATTATTATACTTTTCATATAATTTCTTCATAGCGACAAATTTCTTGTTGAAAGCATAAGCATGAAAATTAATTTTCTACAATGTGCTAGCTTGGATATAGGCTTAGAGGACTTTTCCTCGTTCTTGCAAGAATTTTGTATATAAAGTACCCCATTTTTCTCAGAAGTGTTCTACGATCTTTGAGTTACTACTGCAATTATTTACACATTCATGGATTGTAAAGTCAGAGGGGACCATTAAGCTTCTAGACTGACATCCTGTGTAAGAACAGCATTCAGATTTACTCAGATATCTCTGATATGAAGTCACTAATTACAACCTGTCTACTTTGAAGGCATTCTAGCCTGGAAAGAACAAGTACAAACATTTGATCCCATAGTAACAGTATTAAATATATGGATGAATATAAAAAGGGAAGAAGGAAGGAGAGCAGAGACGAAAGAGAAATTTGGGATGCTAAAGCAATGTTCACAAGATAATTTCCAGATTTCTCTTTATGATGTCTCTGGACCATCAATATTCAACATGACCCTTGTTGGTTCTCTAAAATGTAGAACAATGTCCTGGCCCAGAAATCTCCAAAATTTCAGATTCCCAAAACTGGTAGATTATGCAATTTCCTTTTAGGACAACCTTTATATGCACATTGTACATGAGTGAGATGTTCTTGCCTTTCAAGTGCCAATGGAGAAGGGATGCTGGGCCAAAGAACTGTGCTGCCATTTGTGCCATTTCTTCCCTGTGTCTCAGTGCTCTAGTTTGATTTTAAATAATTTTAACTATTTTTTTTGTTTATTTTAAGAGTTGGTTGATAATTTCTCAATTTTACACCTATCAGAGATTTTTTTTAGCTTGCCATAATCTGATAATAGTAAACTCTAGGAATATGCACAATTGTATCTACCAAACAGAAAACAGAGAATTCAATGATAAATATGTAGAAAAACAGCAGTGTCATAGCATTTCAGCATTTCAATTTCCACTTGGTTTGATGATATCATGTCAGTCATTTAATTTTTAAACAGCATGAGCAACTTAAGACAAAGCAAAATGACAGTATGGCAAGAGCAATACTCTCTTCCTTATACCTTTTATTTGATTTCACTTTTATTTCATTGTCACATGAAAGAAGCAGCTTAATGAATGGAAGAATATTTTTCTGGTTCTTCACTTCATCTAAGATTGTTTATTAATTTCTTGTTCATATATATTATTCATCAAAGTGTTCTGCTATTTAAAGTTGTGTTTGAGGGAACATACTAAAACCAAAAATTGATTCTTCAAATTGGAAGTTTGGACCCGTTTTGCAAATAGCTATTTATAGAAGTTGTTTCATTTCTAACCACTATCTCATTCAGGAAGTCAATTTCCAAGTTACTTATGCATTTTTCAATTAATTAACTAGCAATCTTTCCCACTCAATCTGATTTCCTTTTCAAAGTCTAAATATGAGCTATATTTTAATCAATTATTTCTTCTAAAATGTAAATTTTGTATGGTTAACACATGAAAAATTTGACGTATGAAGTCACCGAGAAGAGATGGATTTGCATAATTCCTTGTTATATACCATTATTTGAAATAATAAAAATAACTTGAATTATAAATAAAATCTTTCTCTGAAGATTTATATTTAAATGAGATATTTGAGTCTCCTATAAACCAACTCCTAGTGTGTTTGTACTCATAGAATTTTTTGCAAATGAAAAGTGAGAAATGTGTTTTCTGAATACTGCAAGATTAAGTGATGATCAAAGTGCAGACCAAATAATGTCCTTACGTTGATCATAGAATTAAATAGCTGAGATTCAGTGGCTATATCCCTCAACATGTAGACTGCATGTGGGATGAAACAAAAATTTGATTCCCTCAAGTTCATAATAATAGTTCTGTTTATAAGCATTGCAAGTGGCAGAGATCAGCTCCCTAAGAATAAAAATGACACCATCAGCATCTGACTTACTGATATGGAAAATTATCAAGCTTATATCCAAACCTACAAATAATTATTCACCTGCCTGATTTTACGCAGGTCACGTTGAAGCATCACCTTTGGCCAGGAATCACGTTCTACTGCTGCCCTAAGGACTATTTATTGCATTGACTGCCCTCTGACCATGACAGCTTTCTTGCTTTATAACTTATTTGTATCTTATTGGTATTTAGAGGGGGTGACTTTCCTTTTTCATGCTTTTTCATGCAAATCTTTAAAAAACAAAGTCTGTCTTTCAGTGCAGGTTCCTGAGATTTGACTGGGTGTAGCAGATGCTAAGGACATTGTATGCTACTCACTGCCAGAGACTTATTTCTATGGATGCCCAGAAAGCATGGCTGTTCAGTCTAATATAGCCTCTTAGGACTAACAAAGTGTAACTTGACTTGTTTTGAGCACATCTGTTTCCGTACTGACCCCTGCCACTTTGAAATTTACTTTCCAATCCCTGATTCACCAGGCTAATCTTGCAAAATCCTCAGTGATTTGCTGAAAAGCATTGAAAAAACTGTACAGTTATATTTTCCCCCCATTTCAAAGGTAACAAGTAACTTGCAATAAGGATCTTGACTCTATACATTACATTTTGGAATACAGAGCCATTACCAGGCTAAAGCAGCAGTTCAAAATGAATAGAAGCACCTGAAATAATTTCTTTGTGTTTCTGGCCCCTGTGCACAAAGCCTTTAACACGGTAACAGTGTGTGTCATTTCAGCCAGTTGCGGGTTTTGCTCCGATTAAGCTGTAAACCCTTGAAAGTAAGGATTTGTAATGGAAATGCTGACACAGCCTGAACTGAAGCAGGGTGAATGGTATGGCATGGTTCTCTGTACCAAAACAGCACAGCCTCAATTAGCACCGCTCTCTGTACACACAGCCATGACAAAAGGGAAGCCGGGAGCCTGGATATTCACCCAAAGCACTTAAAAGGCCAGCATGAATCATGAGGGTCTTGCATGTTTTTTTGTTTGTGTGCAGCTAGCAGTGTGGTGTGCTATTCATTCTAGGTTAAGCTTTCAGTGCTGTCTAATAAGTGGCCCTTGTACAAAAACGTGATCTGTGCTTTTCCAGATATTTGTATGTCAGGCAGCTACACAGCAGCAACTTCTGTAATCCCTTCTCCTGCAGTTAAAGCTACTAGAAAGGCTTAATAATATCCCAGAGGCAAAGATGAAACGGTATCTCCACAGCTACTGTTTGCTGTAGAGAGCTTTTGAAGTCGAGCTTAAGATGTCTTTATTTCCCTACCAGAAAGAATTTTTTTTGCCCTTCTTTTTCCAGTGTTGTCATGATGATGTCTTTTTTCTTGAAAAATATTCCAAGAGGCTGTAGTGTTCCCATAAAGCATTAGGGAATGAGAACAGCTTTTCATCAGGGGCTCCTAGAATTTGTAAGTACAGTTTGTCACTACAGAAGCAAACAGCCATCCTACCAGCAATCTCAATTTAAAACCCCACACTTTCTTCTTTATCAGGTTTATAGCAGTCTCAGCCTTCACTGGAAGCTTACTCCTGCCTGGCTTCTGGCCTTTAACTTCGGTTTTTAATTAAATATAAACTGAGTTCATCATACACCTCCAATTTATAGTTCATTCATCTTTGGTGTATGAAAGTGAAACATGATAAAGCTGTTAAATCCCTATAAATTCTCATCAAATGATGGTATGGCTTGATAAAAAAAAGAGGATACTATAATATTCTTGCAAATACTTACTGATCTTAATTATCAGAATTATATTTTGCAATTAGGAACTCTAATGATTTCCCATGCCTTCTTGTGAAAGATTCTAAAAAAAAAAAAAATCCCAAAATAACAAGTTATTATTTAACCATAAGACAAAAAAGAGCAGATTCAAACAAAGGGGAATTACAATTTTAAAAAGGGGCAATGCTTGTCACCACAATTCTTGTCAGTGGTTTACCACTGCTAACTCTCTTGTTGGTATCCAGTCAAGCAAAAATTCTTAGAAGAGTAAAAAATGGTAGGGATGTAGTTTAGTAGAAGTTTAGTGACTATCCCTTCCCTGATGAGACTGAAAGCCAGGAGGAAAGTGTCATTGTGTTTGCTTTGGCTATATAGCAGCTGAGGCTGGGCACAGCCTTGTGGATTCAAGGTAAATTTCAATTTCTCAGTGGCAAATAACAAATGAAAGGTAGAGGCAGGACATTCTTTAAAAAAAAGCTAACAAGGTTTTTACAGAGTATTATGCAAAAAAAAAAAAAAAAAGGATGTTGTAAAGAATATAAATAAGAGGGACTAGGAATATAGATTTGCAGCATTTTTTTGAACACACATGAATGAGGAAATTGAGTTGCTAAGGATAAAGAGGGTAAAAAAGTTATCCAATATGAAATTAGTGAGCTTTAGCAATATTACTTAATTGAAAAAGTATAGAAGAAAGGTCTTTGCAGTTAAAAAATATGTAGAAAATAATCTTAATATAATGGCATGAGCATAAGGATACCCATGTTGAAGCTGCCTTTCAGATTCCAAGTAAAATTATTATATTTTTCATTGTAACACAGGAAGGAAGATTTGGACAAGTTCTGGTTTAGTGAGGCTGAAATATGTCACTGAGAGTGACAACTATAAACAAACATTAAAATAATTCTCAGCTATCACCTACAATTTACATCTGACTATGTAATCAGTAATTTTATGGAAGGATGAGATTCAGTCACAAAAGATTGAAATAAATCAGAATACATAAAAAGTGATATTTGCAGGAACTCACCTGAATTCTTTAGAATCACTTATGTTTTACTTGCAAGTAGAAAAATGTGGGAAAGTATGCCTAGGTAATTTTAAGTTTGCCAGATGCTATAATTTTAAGTTTGCTAACATAACTCTAATGAAAAGATTCAACCTAAAATTCCCTGTCAGCAACGTTTATATATAGTTATAAAAGTCCTCAATCTCTGTTGAGAGCAAAAGAAAAGGCAAGCAGTAAAATGAATACTTCTCTGAATACATGTGGACTTTTATTCATTAATATCAGAGCTGACCTGTTACTATATGAACTCAGTAATAACTGAAAGCCAGTCCATATGCCTCATGAAATAAAATCAGTATAAATGTTATTGTTATTGGCTTGATACTATCTGTCATGTAACAAGCTGTGCTGGTTCACCCAGGTAAGACCTGTTAGAGAAACAAACAAAAAAATAAATAAATAAAGCTGATTTATGCCAGTTGTATTTTGATTTGATATATGCACTTAAGTGAGTGCTTTGCCTTAGAATTTAAACAGGATCAATGTGTACAAGATGGGAGGTCCTGTTTTCTCACATTCCCACTTTCTGCCCCAAAGCACCAGAAGAGAGGTTTATCATTAGAGGCATTTTCTTCCAGTTAGTATCTCTGTTTCCATATAAGGACAATAAAGACCCATCAGAAAGGGAGAAGGATTATCCTGCAAACTTCAGCTTCACTCCAAAAGAGGTCAGATTCTTTCATGAGGTAGTAGTGCAGAGGACCTGCCTGGCACTCAAATTTGAAACCTCAGCAGGAAGTTATCCAAAGTGCAGGAAACTGGAAATTTCCTGTACCTTAAACCATCAAGGAGACATAAGCTTGGAGTGTTAGAGAGTCCACTCCAAAACATGGTCATTGGACTTTGATGTAATTAATTGTGAATTCTCATCACACTCCAGATCTCTATTCATACATGCTGGATTTCTAGTGTATCTGTGAGAAACTAGTGTATGTGTGAAAAACCACATGTAGAGCACTCACTTCTACATGCTTGTAGTTTTGTCTTTATAGTATTCCAAAAGAAACTTAAATGGTCTTGATGACTCTGAGATTTGTTTGAATGAAAACAAGATACCAGAGATAGAAGATAGATCCCTGGGCTTTTCTCTCCTTACCCACTGGAGAGACAATGCTCTCAGTCCCCTCAGCCAGGAATAGAATAGTAGGAACTATATTCTAGACTAACATATCCAAACAAAACTTTAAAGTGTTTCAGTTCACAATGACCTTTTTCACTGACAACAAGGAGGAAAAAAGCACAAAGGTAGGTATATGTTGACTGTGGATTTTCATTTCACCTTCCTGCTGTCTAAACTATGCCCATAGCTGCTAATCCTTTCTCTGCAGGGCTTCTAATCTACCCCACCTGGATTCTAAGAACCTTGCCAACTCTGTATAGTATCCTGATGTCTTGTCCTGCTGCTGTGATCTGCAGCAGTATGTGTCCACCTGCCAGCCTTGCCACAGGGCTTCAGGCTTTCATGATCCCATTCTGAAAGCAGCTCTTCATTGTTCCAATCTCTTTGATGCTCTTTTTCTAGGCTTTGACTCAATAACACTTTGCTTGTCTTTCTTTTTCTCATTCACAGCGGCAGCTTAGCAATGTGCATAGTTTGAATATCCCTTTCATAAATAGTGTGCCAGTTGGCCCACCCCATGCCTTCAAATTGGAAGGCTCTCAGCATTTTGGCTGCTAATCTGCCAGCAGTTTTAACAGAGAGTAAGACACCACCCCAGTGTTCTATCAGTACATAAACACAGTACAGCAACATTCAGCTTAAGTGTCACATCTTTATCATGGTACATGGCCACACATTTTTGGGGTTGTATAATATGTTCAAACAGATAATTAATTTAAAAATATATTACTGGTTAAAAATAGCAGATACTATTCATTTAGATATTCAAATACCTTCCTTCCTTCCTCCCTTCCTCCCTCCCATTTCTGGAATTGTCTAATCCTTATAGTATTCACGTAATGTTGTTAGGGACTAAGGAAAATGAGCTTAAAAAGGAAGTGCAGAGTGACTGAAATGTGTTGGTAAATACAGTGATTACTATAACAGATGATAAAAAACACTGAGTGATATTATCTGTGTCTGTGTGAAGGTGTCTTTCACTTAAACTTCAGGAACCCAAAAGCCTTTTGGGTTCATTCCCTGTTATCCCATTTTAAAATTCCCACTGATTGAATTATTACATATGATTTTTATTGCTGTTAACCTAATCAATGTAAACCTAATGTAAACCTTTCCTCTCAGTGAAGAATTTAAATGTGCTTTTGTAGCTGGCATTATTTAATAAATAAAAGAGAAATGATCTGTAGATCTGGCTGTACTCTTGGCTCAAAGTCACCTTCTATTTTTTTATAAACTTGTCCAAAACATCCTCTCTTTTTTACTGTAGACTTTAAAATCAAGTGTTTCTTACCTAAAAGTTACTCTGAGACAAAGCAGGGATCAAAACAAAGGACAAAAGCTTTATAATTAATACTATGTTTACTATTGAATGTTTTGCTTGTCAACACCTGTCAGGCTTGCAATATTTTCTTCTCAAGCATGGAAGGTATTATAGAAATGTCAAGACCTCATAGGAATTCAGTACAAAATGTCTGGGAATAAGTAAAGTCTTTATTGAGGCACCATGAAAACATGATCAAATACAGATAAAATACTTGCCTCTTTTCTTAAAAAAAAATTGTCACAATTATATGTGGTTTTAACAAATCTTGCCTCTCAGTTTGCAACAGCCTAATCCACTGATACGAGAAAAAATATATACCTTCTTTTTGTTCATGGTAAGGACTTAGCATTTTGTAGGTGTTTTGGATTTACTACTGAGTGACCTTCCTGCAGGTAGGGCTCCCTGAATAGCCACATAGTGCAATGTGCTATTACTCCCAGAAGATATGGTACTATCTACAGCATCAATAAACTCTTGAGCAGATGTTCAATACCTAAACATAATGACCACTGGGGAGCCATGATAACTGCCTACAAATACATAAAGGAATGTTATAAGAGGATGGGGACCAATTATTCTCATTAGCCAACAAGGGCAGAGTAAGAAGGAATGAGCATTCTCTCTAGGCAGAAAATTTAAGAAAACCTTTAGCTGATAAGATTAAGAAATTATAAAGCAAAACTGCCAAAAGAATTGAAAAGGTTGTCATCATTTAAGATATTTAATGTGTCCTTCTGCTATGCCTATTTCAGACAAACAAACTCGGGGCATTTATTTATTTATTTAGATTTATATGTTTCTGAGACAAATTGTGTGACACTGAATTGTGTGTCTGACTAATGCAACGAAGCTTGAGAATGATCTTACTGTGGTTGATCAGAACAGCCATTTGTTTCCATTCCCAAAGAATAAATATTAACCAGGAAAATTCATTTGTACAGTGATTGAAACAAAAATTAAAAATCCTGTCAAGGCATCCTCTTGTGTATATGTGGATATTTGCAGCACTCTGCTGTGGGTCTTTTACCTTAATATGGAATGACAAGCTTTTCCAAAGTTTTTTCAAAGTAGTCTTATGAGCAGATGAATAATCTTAGAGCATGAGTGTGCAATCTTATAGAAAGTGTATGATATCTATTATATATATATTTTACTTCAAAACTGTATTTTTAGGCGTGACATTTCCAAAATTACAATAGCTTACTTTCAGTCCCTATTGACTCTCAGAAGACTTCCCATCAGAATCTTCATCAAAAATGATCGATATCTACAATGTTTTGAGTTTCAAAAACATCACAATTTGCCTAACTGTAGGAACTGACTGCAGGAATATCCTGAAAGAGAGAAAGCAATATCCTTCTTTTCTTCAGATAGGAAATGTTTTTTCTTTAGTCAGAAATAGCTTTGAATAGTTATAAAAAAATGTATTAGCTTTCTAGCCAATAGTGATAAAAACCATGTAAGATCACTTTTATGAGTTGAACACAACAGAAGAAATGGTGACTTTTATCTACTGATAATACTTCCAAAAGGCCTGAATATAGCTACGCCTTGCAATCTTGTATTATATACTAGTTTCATTGCACTATTTATGAGTTGAATATGCAGATTTCATGTTGCAGTAAGGCCTATTCTTATATTATCAAGATAAGCTCTGTTCTTGAGCAGATTAAGTTAAAATAGTACCTGCACTTCTGTTATTTTGTAGCCATCATTACACATGGTTGTCAGACACCTTTGTATGTGAGCTATAGAATAATTCCCTTCAAAAAACTTGATCAGAAACTCAGCTAAGTAGCATTCAACTAAGAAGGCTCTGAAGCATATGGATCCAGTAGGATTTGAAGTGCATTTTCCAAATTATGATCCTCTATACCTTTTTATTGTGTTAAAGCTATAGGTTAAGCCTACAGGGCAACTGAAAACAAATATAATGATTTTTAGTTATGCAGGGAAATTTCCCGAAAGATCTTAAAGATTGCGAAGAATAAAATTATTTCTATAGTTTTTTGAAGTGTTCATTTTGTGGTAATTTTGATGTCAGTAAATCAAGATACACAAGGATTATATGTTTCATTTTTCACCATGTGGTAGACATCCAAGTTTTCCAAGTTAAAAACCTCCAACCAAACATCAACATTCTTCTGTATCATGCTCAAGGAATAAAATCTTATTTGATTGATATTATCTTGATTGGTTTAATAAATATGAAACCTTCTCAAAAATATACCTCTCAAAAAACCCTCAAATATTCCTCATGCTTCAGCAAGAATTCCTTAGAATGATGGGTATAAACCACAGAATCATCAAATCATTAAATTTGGAAAAGAACTCTTAGGTCACCAAGTCCAGCTGTAAACTCCACCACAAATACCACTTCACATGAGTACCACCACAATCACCATGAAACCATATCTCCAAGAGCCACATTCACACCTTTGTAAACAGTTCCAGAGAAGGCAATTTCTCCACTGCCATGGGAAGCCTATTAAATGCCTGACCACTCTTTCAGTGATATCAATTTCCTTAGTATTTAATCTACGCTTCACCTAATGCAACTTAAGGACATTTCCTCTTGTCCTGTCACTTTGGGGAGAAGAGATTGACTGTTACCAGGATTCAACCTCCTTTTAGACAGTTGTGGACAGTGATAAGGTTCTCCCTGAGCCTCATTTTCTCCAGGATAAAGAACCCCAGTTCCCTCAGCCAATCCTCATAATATTCCTGCTCCAGACTATTCATCATCTTCACAACCATGTGGTTCCAACAACTTCCTTTATTCTTTTTTTTTTTTTTTTCTGGATTCTGAAACTGCAGTACTTATGTCTGTTCATAAACTTATGGTCTGAAAGCAATGATGTTATTTCTTTAAAAAGGAAAGCATTGAAAATGTAGGTTATTTCTGTAGGAGAAAATTAAACCTCTCCAAGAATATAATTGAGCACTGAAGTTACTCGCACAGAAAAATATGTGGGCATGTTAGTGTAATTTCACTGCCTCCAAAATAAGTTTTCTAAATGCAAATTGTCCATTGGTAATGATTCGTGGAAGGTCCTTACCCATAAGCTATGGAAATTGCTGGGCAAGTCCTAGCCAACATGTGCCAAAATTGTGCTTGAGGGTGTTCTAAGATTTACCAGTGTAGAAGATCATATAAAAATGCTTTAGAACCTTTTATGACACTATATATTTTACTAAGAGAGCCCTACCTAATACCTATGTACCTAAAATTACTTGTTCTGGTCACTTCAGTGCCTGGTAAAGTCATGGAAAAGATTACTCTAGGAGGCATTGAAAAACACCTGGAGGACAGTGCAGTCAGTCACAACCAGCATGGCCTCATGAGGGAAGAGTCCTGCTTGTTGAACCTGATTTCCTTCTATGATATTGAAGCCCCAGAAGTTAATTTAGGAAAGCCAGTAGATAACATCCTCTTGGACTTCATCAAAGCTTTTGAAACTGTCTCTTATAGTAGCCTTCTGAACAAAATGTCCACCACACAACTGGATAACCAAGTTGCATGGTGGGTGAGCAACAGACTCACAAGTCAGGAACAGAGGGTTATGGCAAATGGAGTGATATCAAACTGGCAACCAGACACTGGTGTGGTTCTGCAGGGCGGCACCCTTGGCCCAGCTCTTTTCAACATCTTCATTAACAGCTTGGACACAGGACTTGAAGAAACATTAAGTTTGCAGATGACCTTAATTTGGGAGAAGCTGTCAACCTGCTTGTGGGCAGAGAGGTCCTGCAGAAAGACCTCAACAAATTAGAGAGTTGGGCAGTCATCAACTGTATGAAGTTTAACAAAGGCAAGTGCCAGATTCTACACCTGGAATGGGGAAATACTGGTTGTGTGTATCAACCAAGGAACAAACAACAGGAGAGCAGCACTGTGGAAAGCGGCCTGGGGGTTCTGGTTAGTGGCAAGTTGATTATGAGTTGAATATGAGCAGTGCCCTGGCAGCCAGAAGGGCCAACCGTGTCCTCGGGGGCATCAGGCGCAGCTTCACCAGCTGGGCAATGGAGGGGATTGTCCCACTCTGCTCGGCACGAGGGTGGCTTCATCTTGAGTCCTGTGTGCAGTTTTGGGTGCAAAAATATAAAAAATACTTTAAGTTATTAAACAGTGACCAAAGTAGGGCAGCAAAGATGGTGAAGCGTCTCGAGAGGAATCCATTCAAAAAGCAGCTGAGGATGCTTGATTTGTTCAGCCTGGAGAAGAAGTGGCTGAGGGGAGACCTTATTGTGGTCTTCAACATCCTCAAAAGGAAGAGGAGGGGCAGGCACTGATTCCTTCACTTTTGTGACCAGTGACAGGACTCAAGGAAATGGCATGAAGCTGATGGCTCCTCAGGGAAGAGGCCAGAGTACCGAGCCTGTCTAAGACCAAGAGGTGTTTGGACAATGCTCTCAGACACATGGCGTGACTTTTGCGGTGTCCTGCATAGGGCCAGGAGTTGGACTTTATGATCGTATTGCATGGTGATTCTTCCAACTCAGCATATTCTATGATTCTATAAATTATAATGAGAATTCTATATCTATGCAAGACCGAGAACACGTATGCTATTAAAAAGATTTGCAGTCCAACTAATCCAGTAGATTTTATCCCATCAGACAACTTCACTTATATCTTCAGGGGACAACTTTGTATGCCGAATTTATACCGAGGAATGTCAGGTAGACATTTCTATTTGTTGTACATTAGGGAGAGTTTTGATTGAAGGAAGTTTGTGCAACTGTAGCTTGTAAACATGTATTCAGGTATTCCCTATGACACAGTAGTTATTTTTCATGGGTAGGAATAAAAATCAGCTTATGTTGTTCTTGGTATTTCCCAGGGAAGCTAAATATATTTTTTTTAAAATGTACATGGGTTTTCAGATAATATATACACAAGCATTTCCGTAGTTTCTGTCTACAGAGCAGAGATGATTGAACTGCTACACTTAGCACAAAGACCAAGAAACAGATCTTGGTATCCTTATGGAGATTCAATATGCAAAAAATAAAAAGTGATTTGAACATCTGCTACTTGAATTCCTTACTAATCTGCCAAAGAGAATGCTTGGGATTGTTTTTAGCAATAAGAAAAATACACAGTGAGTTGGAAGACATTGATAACACTTGAGCAGAACAGCTCTTCAGCACTCTGATGAGATGAGTTACTGTACAGATGGCTTCCATCATGCAAGTCTTTTCTGTTTATAGGGCTGCAGGTGGTAGAGTGGGAAACAGGGTAAGTGGAGGAAAGGTTAAGACTCCAAATCAATTGTAGCAGTTCACCAAGTAAAATATATCCCTGCTGAATGTACTAGTTGTTTATCAGCACTGCCATCTAGAGCTGTGTGAAAAAAATTCACTGCAGACAGCAGAAATGGTGAAATGAGATCTTTCGTTGCTGAAGAAGATTGTACATAGAGGGAATCATATGCATATAACATTTTATGGTCTTTAAGGCAGTGCATCAAGTAACTGTGTTAAGGGAGCAAGATAAACCGAGATTAAAAAAAGAATGAAAATAATGTCTAAAATACTCTTAAAATTTTGGCTGATTTTTATTGCTGGAAAAGAACTCATAAGAATTTGTACTGTACATAGTTTAGCTTCCCTTTTGTAACACAACTGAAATGTGCATTCTCTTGATTTGCCCTTATGGGCAAGTTATTTTATCTGTTATGCATCCAGTTTAAAATACTTCGGAGTATACAGTAATCACATAATTCTTTCACTGCAACTTTAACTCTCCTGGGGTGATTTTAATCATTCCTCATTGCTGAGGAGGAATGACAAGAGCTAATGACAAACAGAGATACACTGAAATAATTTTATAATTTTCACACCTTAAGGAAGAGAAGGAAAAGACCGAAGCTGAAGTGCTGGGGAAGCTCAGAGCTTGCTCTCCAGATCCCTTTTTAAAAGGATGGGTACTTTGCTGTCTTTGCTACTGTTGTTGTAATTTTTGCACAGAAATGCAAAATAGATGTGTTCAATGTATCATTTTCCACACACGCTGGGGAAATTATGACCTTTTTTAGCTGCATTACCTTATTCCTCCAAGCAAGGATTGAGGTTGTTTTCTGTAGGAGCAAACGCAAACTATATTTCATGCTAAGACAGACTTCTGAGATGAAGGAAGGCAGGAACACAATTTCTTTTCTACCTAATCCTTAAAATATAATTTGAAATAATCATTAGCTTTAAGGCTCTTAAGTAGCTATAATATAGGCAGAATCCATGAGAGTGTTAAAGTGTATAAAACATCCTTATTCTGAATGCTATGGAAACACTAGCTATATAAATGCCACTTAAAAAAAAAGGATTTTTAGTCATAATTGCACTGCAATGTAGAAACATTTGTCTTAAGGTATTTGGGCCTAAATTTTTACACCTGATTTTTCTCACACAGAGTCATATTCCTACAGGGCCTTGCTTGTGGGAATATCTAGCCCCTCTCAGCATACACACAGCAGCAGAATTACTGGTATCACACTGACCCTACACGTGGCTGTGGGGTGCTCATGTAGGGTTGGGAGCCTTGCTGAAGGCAGTGTAAGTGGCTTCTCTGTAATGGCTGGAGACACACTGAAAGTCTGGCCTTCAGACATCAGCCTCCCTCTGTTTCTGTGTTTCTGCACACACTGGGAGGAGTGAAGCCCTTTTGGTATGGCATAAGCACCAGAGGTTAGCCAGATTTCCTCCAGGCAAAAGCATGTTCATCTTCTCCATAATGAGCTGACCAAAGTAGGGCATGAGAGCATATCACATCCAAATATCTAATCCCTGTGCAAGTTAGCATCATCTAGAAACTGCACTCCTGGATAAACTCATGTGTTTGGGACACCTTCCCTTTTCCTCCTGCTTTCCTCCTTCTCCTACTATCTGCAATCCTCCACAAGATATTACAGCCTCCAACTAGAATAGTATGCAGTGCAATAGCCCTTGACAAAATGCATTCTTGTCCAGTTGCTCCCGAAGAAGCCAAGGATATGCTAAAATAATGAAATTTTAACATATGAAAGTATTGTTCCATAACACTTGTCTTTAGGAATCTGATGATCCTTACCTTAAATAAGGGTGACACTATCTTTGCTGCCTGGTGACAGGAAGTCCAGGAGCACGAGAACTGACAGCTGCTGGTGACAATGCAACTGGTGACCTGAGGAATGTGGATGCATTCAAAACAGGCTGACATCCATGGAAAATTCATTTTAGTCCTCAACTGCTGGCAGATCATCTTTAAATAAGCTTTAGGTGAAGTAAGGTGAACTGAATGTTTTCAGGAGGAGATCTGAAAGCTCGGCCATCAATATTGTCATCCAGTCTCTTTTGACTTTAGAATATATTATAGCCTCCTTTCATCTCTAAGCTAATTAACAAATTTATTAGAGAAGGATAGTCAGAAACAGATTCACCAGGTGTTGGCTCTAGACCTTTCTTAAATGCATATCAGCCCAGGATATACAGATTAAGACATATAATTGACTTATCACACCTTAGACAGGTGTTTTACCAAGTTAATGTGAATCCTAACCCACTGCAAACAATAAATAAAACATGTACTTTCAAAGGAACAAAGTTTTAAAAAAACAACCCAACATTTGGGTTTTAGGAGAAGTTTTACTTCACATTTGCCACCAGATGAAAGTATAATATGGCTCTGTTACACTGGTTTAGCTTATACACGGCACCTCAACAAGCCAAAGTAACTTAATGAAGTATCTGGGGCTTTTCAGTGTTTGGATTTCTCTTCTTGTAATGAAAGTAGCCTGTCATCAGTGAGAATCTTCCCACTGCATGCATTTACTACTTCAGCAGTGCTCAGTTGCAAGAGTAAGAACTAAATATACCTAGGTTTGCATAAAACACCATGTCTTTCTTCTTTGCTTGCATATTTGTACTGTTAAGATGATGTGAAGCATACTGCTTTGGGAATATTTGGGAATACTGAGAGCTCTACTATCAGTATATCTGGTAGCTTTAAAGATGGTTTTCTGTGTGAATTATTTTTACACAAATATAATTAAATATCGTTTATGGCATTGCACTTTATTCCAAGGCACAAACTAAAAGCAGCAGAGCTTTTAGCAAATTAAATTAAAAATAATATTTTAACTGTGTTGTACACAGAGGTTTCACAGTTTAGGAAAGCTGAAGTCTGAAATTCAGCCTCTGAAATGATGTGCTTAAAAGCAAGGTTCAGTATGTGATTTTAGTCTAGTCAACCCAGTGGCTTAACATAACAATGTTATTATCAGGGAGCCATACCTGAAACTCAGATTTTTTTACATCTTTGGCTATTCTGATTCTTTTGTAGTTTGTTTAAGGCAGTTCTTGCTCTTTGACTAGTTGGTTATTTGTACTAAGTTGAAGGGGAAAAGATGAGAGCCAGCTTTTGATGTTCTGGGTTGAAATAATAAAAAAGTCCTTTTCCCTTGTTGGACAATATTACTTGCAGAGAGATGGAGCATTCAAAGAGAAACAGATGCACATACAGCAGTCTAAACTCCCTGTCACTGACAGGTTCTGAAAAACCTTGTTCATTGTTGTATAGCTGAACCTGATAAAACGTATGATTCCCTACTGATATCTAGGAGGCCATTAAAATATCTCGAGCTGTTCTGAAATGCATAGTCCCAATTAAAAAGAAGTCTCTGTGTACTTCTTCCCAGGGGTAGACTGATAAGCCAACAGCAAGCCATTGTAGTAGTGGAGACAGAACGAGTGTGAGGATTAGCCCTTCAGGGAGCACGGATACAGCAGAGCACCAAGGGGCAACACTGGTGAGGAGCTGGACTTGACAGAGCCTTTCGGGCACCTGCTTCTACAGGTGGCTGCATTTTTCTACCAGGGCAATACAAACTGCCCATAATTGCTAAAATTTTCTATATTTCATTATCATAATTGTCTGGTTTGTTAAATATTGCTGCTTTATTTAGTCGTTGTTTGAATTTTTGTACCATGAATACACTTTTTTAGTGAAGAAAATAAAAAAGGGAAAAGAACAACAAAATCTCTTTCTCTGCCAGAGATTCAATAGTTTAGACCAATAGACTTATTAAATTATATTGCCATTTTTCAGTACATACTTACATAAAAAGGACTTTTTTTTCTTAGAAACACTAAAAGCACAATGGTCAAGAGACAAATATCATGAAGATAAGGGCAGTAATATCTAATAAAGTCTGGGGAATCCAAATTTCAATCGCTCTAATTTGTCTTTATCTTGCTAACTTCAGCAAGCTGTGGTAAAATTCTCTGTAAAGAATTACACTTTTAGGAGTCTTCTAGCCAGACTTCTAGTCATTCATGTGTCCTGTTCAATGATCCTTGTTTAACAGCCCCTCCTGGATATTTCTACCTAAGTTAGATATGTCCCAGAATGCAATGACCTACTTTCTCCCTGATCCCAAAAAGTCTTTATCTTCTCTGATTCAAATAGGACAGATGGCCCAGAAGAGATTAACAGACCTCCTGAGACATATTTCATAAAAACTGGGAGGTCTGTTATAGTTCACTAGTTATGTGATCTTTGTTCTAAAACTGATATAATAGTTATGATTGTAACAGCTTGGACATTTCAGATTTTATTATCAATTAACCTTCAAAATCACATAATGATTACAGACATAATAACTGCCTTTTTTTTTTCATTGAGTATAGAGTACAGTATAATTTTAATGGTCTAATATTAAAAACATAGTATCAAAAAAATCCTTTTGAATTCTGATCAAACTCAAAAGTTGTCTGGTTACTTAGCAGGATTATGAATTTAGTGATCATACACAGCCAGCTACTGTTGCACAGTCAGGATAACACTTAACTGCAAAATTACTCCAAAACCCTGTGTTCATGGCATTAGTAAGCCAGAGGTGAAATAATGACTGTGTTAAATTTTTGTTTCCCATCCTACTAACAATGGAAAAGACATGTTCAGTGTTTCAGGTCTAAGCAGTGGCAAAGGGAAACTGAGAAGAAATTGTTTTTTTTTAGACAGTTGAGGTTTTTGGTTAGGTTTTTTGTTTGACTGATTGATTGTTGTTTACTATTATTATTATTATTATTATTATTATTATTATTATTTGGGTGTCCAGAGTGAGATGTGCCATGTTTTGATGCTATTTTAAATTGTTATAATCATATTAATAATAGATAAGGAAAAGACAGAAAATTATATTTTCCATAGGAATAGCTAACCTGCTAGTAATACACAAATTCCTTTCAAGGAAATATAGAGAGCATTAGAAAACCAAAATTTTACTCTGAGAATGTCTAAAAAAGTTATTATTTTCAAGTGTAGTGTCAACCACTCCTTGAGGTGAATAAATAAGCAAAGATTCAATGTAATAAAGAAGTGGGAACTGTGCACTCACACTATATGAGAAGTCTTTGAACTACCAAAACATCTCTGAAATTAGAAATAAAGCACAAAAGTAAAGAAGACGTAATACAACGGGAGATAATTCTTGTTACATCAGACCAGAGACTGATTCCTAATAGTATAGGATGGTGAGATATCACTCATCTAAGTTTTGAAGAAAAAGAATTCCCAGCTGCTCTTAATATTGTATAAAGCAGCCTATGCAGTGTTCATGTAAAAACTGTTGGTATTCTTTAACACAACACTTTTATGTGTCTCATTTTAATAAGGTGAGATGACAGTAAAGAACCTGACATTCAATAGTTTTTTCAGATTAATCATATTGGGCAGGGTGGTCCTTCATATATGAATGAAATTAAGTTAATGGAACACTTGTTTCTTGCTATCGATTCTCATTGCTTATAAATAGCACAAACCAGATGGATTTAATTATTTTATCTTACTAAATAAGGATTTTTTTCTTCCTCTTTCCTATTATTTTTGTGTTAACAAGATTCTGGTACTATCAAGAGATAAGTTATTACATTTATATACAAATAAATTTTACCTCCAGAAAATAAGATATTGCAATAACTGTTACAAATCAATTATTTTTAAATCTTAAAAAGAAACTGATTTTTCTAAAATTGTAGCAATGCTAAAAAATTGGATAATGCACCATTAAAATCAAAATAACTTCTCTTTTATAAAAACAGTTAAAATAAAAAAAAAAAAGAAAAAAACAAAATAAAAACATTCTGTATTTTCCTCACATTAAAAACATATGATATTATTACAACTTCATTACAGAAAAAAATATTTTTTGAAATAACTTCTACCTACCTGTTATGATTTAAGAATTAAACTTACCAACTTAGTGCACCCAAATAAAAAAACCTAGATTCTTCAAATCACGTGCTGCATAGTCACTTTCACTTCCTATCTTTCTACTCTGTCAGGATAGAGAGGAGGATTAGAGGGAAAAGAGATAAAGATCACAAGTTGAAATAAGAACAATTTACTGGAAACAGCACTGAGATAAGATGAAAAAAACAGTAACATCAACAATATTAATAACAAAAAATGCACAAAAGAGCGAGTGATTTGCATGCAAAAGTGATCACTGCAGAGGTCCACCAACCACAGCCACACCACCCCGACAGCTCAGAACTAGTGCCAAGCCACTGTTTGCTCCCTCTTGTGACCTGCTCCATCCACCACACTTGCTTGACTGGAACGAATCCCTTCTTCTCAGAAGAGACTTTCTTCCCCACCCCTGGCAATGATATGAATTGTTTAGAATAATCTCTGGGTTCTAGCCATGCCTCCTTCTGCTTACTGCAAACTTAATTCTGTCCTGGCTGGAACCAGAACAAAATCATAGACTTTTGACAGTTTTTGATTTTTTTTTTTTTTTTTACAGCATACTATATATATATATATGAAACTCAGAAAAGGATACTATATAGTATACACTATATTATCCTCTGTATATACTAGGGCATGCTATATGTACAGAAAAAGAAGGACAAATAATATTAATGATACACAAACTAAAAAAAAGCAAGTAATGCACAGTGCAGTTAATCACAACCCACCCATTGATGCCCAGGCAGTTCCCAAGCAGCAAACCCCAGGCAATTTTCCCCCCAATTTATAAAATGAGGATGACATCATACAGTAGGGAATATCTCTTTGGCCAGCTTTGGTCAGCTGTTCTGGCTGTGTGTCCTCCCAGCTTCTTGTGCCCTCAAGTCTACTTATGGCTGGGGTGATGTGAGAAGCTGAAAAGTCCTCGACTTTGCGCAAACACTGCTTAGCAACGACTAAAACATTAGCATGTTACTAAAGTTCTTTCTTATCTTTAATAAAAAACACAGCCCTGCAACAGCTAAAAAGAAAACGAATTTTATCCCAGTCCAAATCGGTTAAATGGGCAATTCTGACAGGGAGAATAATTTCACAAGTGTTTACAGACCAAAAAAATTAATACATTCCTTTTAGTTACATGATTTGGGATTTTTATAAAGGAGGAAATTAATCTGGAATTTGGAATTCTTAACACTTTAGGTATCTAGCCCAGATATTACCCAAATGACACTATAGAGGCTCACATCTAGAAAGCAGAAGGTCACTAACCAAAGTAATCAAAAAGAACCATCTGCAAACTTAGTAAGCAGAGGAAAGCAGATGTATAACATCTGCAGAGAAAAATACTGTTTAAAGTCTCTCCTTTGCTTCAATGCCCTTGGAAGACAATCAAGCTGTGATAATTTATTCTAGATAAGTTCTCTAATTATTATGCTTCAAATAAATGCTCTTTTTTTGTTTGTTTTTTTCTTTTTTTTTGGCTTACATTAATAGAAGAGGAAACAATCTGAATGGGAAAAAAGGGCATTATGTTCTCTTAGGTTTATATCTCTCTCCAAGCCTAGGATAGTCTGGAAGTCAGGTCGTCTACCTCCTGAATTAATGGTTTAAGGTTTGACTATGGTAAACTCCAGAAGATGTATTTGATTTAGTTTTGGTCCTGGGTAGATTTAATTTTTGAGTTTTCTTCAGAGATTGTCATCTCAAATTGAATCACAATTAATCAAGAAAGATTAATAGTACTGTGCATGTACTTCTATCCCCTACAGGTGATTAAATGTTGGGAATGTTAAAAGATGAATAAGGAATGGCTGAAAGGACACATTTAATTACCTAGCAGATTAAGGAGAAAAATTCTGGAAAGAAGGTAAAATGGATGAATGGACGGGACAGCAGTTTGTTAGCAGTCTGAATCAGACAGGAAAAGCTACAGGAAATAAAAAAGGTTCATTTTTTCCAAGCATTACTCCACCCTGATGCTCTCAACATATTTTGCCAGTTGGTTGCATAGGTATTTCTAACAAAGCAGCTCATTTTATTTAATCTTGTTGAGTTCTTCATATTGTGTTGATCACAGTTGAATTCAGCTGCCTGCACGAAACAGAACAAAATAACACAGGCAAGTAGATATTCAAGCAAAGTTCCATTTGGGAAGGCTTGAATGGAAAGGTGGGTGGCTAAGGTGCAGGGAAGGAGGGGGAGTTCCCTTGGCATTGAAAGTAAGAATTTTGAGACAAAAAACCTGGAAATTTTCAAATATCATGTGGATTAGTAGTAGTTGTGCAAGGACTATTGTATCTCTTTGTAGCCATCAGTGAATGAAGTGTGTTAAGGTGTTGTTTCTATAGCAACTTCTTTCTGCTGCAGCCTACCAAGAGCTCCTAATGCACATACACAAGGCAATTTTTAAAAACTTGTAACTGATCATTTAGGCACATTATTAGTGCCTCAAAGATTAAATGGTCAGAGACTTCAGACACTGAAGCAATTAAAGGGTGGGTGGTAGCTGAAATCAAATTTGCTCCAGTATTGCTCCTCGGTTCCCCTTAGTACATTTTATTGAGTTACGGCAGAATCCATTCAAGAAAGTGTTAGGTAATTTAGGTTCCATGTGATAAAATTGTGGAAAGTTAGAGAAGGGACCCCTGACCATTTTAACCTGGTGTCAGAAGGATTCCAGTGACCTATTTTAGGAGGTTTAGCTGGAAAAAAAGAGTTTCACTCAAAAGGATATTGAAACATGTATACCCTTTTCTGATGTTCATATCTTTAACTTTTTGGACTTGTGGATGCATATTTACCATAAACTTTCCAGTGAATCCATTTTGATCCCCTTATGATGCTGTATTAAATGAAATGGGAATTTGGTGAATACACTGGTCCATATGTGAGGCTATAGAAACTTATTTTACCTCAGTCTATTTTCATTGTGAATTAGGGATGAAGACAAAAATTCCCTCTCCACAGGGTATGTTTAAAAGGAACCTTTTGTATTCCATACTGATTTCATTGTGTGCTCCTCTCCTGTGCTTTGTATTGGCTGTCTGTCAAGGTCATATGAACCGAATTTCAAATATTACTCATATCCTTTCCTCAATGGCTCATTAGAGGATTTTAAATAAAAGCTTTTATTACCACAAAGGCTGCAACAATGTCTGCATCTGTATGTGAGCAGGTGATCACTATTTCACAGAATTTAAGACAAGATATCACTATTATCTTTGTCAAGAGACCAAAACTCCTGAAAAATCAGATGAATACATTTAGAATATTTCCTATGGGAAAGATTACAAATGTATGTTAAATATTTCTCTAGTAATACAAATGATGTAGCAAAAAATTATAATTTCCTTCATTCACAGGATAACTGTTAAACTGGCACTGGAAGTCAAGTGAACACTTGCTTGAGATGAACAAGTTATTACTTGGAATTCATCAGTTGATCTAGAAGAAAATTGTTTATTATTCTGACTGTAAAATTGTTATGAGAATCCCAGGCTGGTATTCTAAGTCATAGGACTATATAAATCAAACAAGTTTTTGTACATCTTTATTTCCCCTCTGGGTTCTCTTCTGTAAACAGATATCCTACTTTTATTTAATAGATGTAAGATCATGGCTATAATCTCAATACTAACTTAAAGACAACTAATAGTTTTTTTGTTTTTTTTTTTTTTCTGGGTGAATCTGCAGTAATTTCATGTACTCTCACATTTCAGTCTTTCTCTGCTTAAAATATTAGCTGTATGCAATCATATGAACAGTGAGAGACAGTGTGATTTATCCTACACTTTCTGAGTAATAACTAGGAGAGATATAAAAGAATTTTGTATTTTGCGTTCATTTTGAACATAGTTTTTGGAAGCATTTCCATTTTATTTTTTTGTGTAGATTATCTAAATGGAAGAATATACACAACCCTATAGAGGAACAACTTAAAAATGTCTGTTCCCAGTGAGTTTTCAGCAAGTATTTATGTAAAATTATTGGTAAGAGACTATAATTTATAATTAGAATTTTATCTAAGGCCCTGTATGTGCAAAGTAATGCTGCAGTGCAGAGTCCATTTTTCAATCCATTTTGATTTTCTGTCATGATTTCTTTTTATAAAGGTGAATACACATTTGTTTCATATTTTCTTTGCTCCCTCTACTCTAGTGTTCGCAAAATGGAAACTCTGAAAGGTACAAATTCGATTTCACTTTTTCGTCACATATAGGATCCAGAAGTAGAATGTCGATGGAAACAGGATAAAGGCATTTATGAAAATAAATTTTTAGTAATATACATGCAAACATTTATTTGAATGATTATATGCATGATTAAACTTACAATTGGCTCCACCGAACCTGTTGTTACCAATGCTCAATCAGCCAAGTCTTCAACTTTGGTCTTGTACATGTCTGTAATATTAGGATCAATACAATATATATCATGTAATAATTCCTGACACATACAATGTCTTTTTCTAAAGCAAAATACTTAAAGTGTTGGAAGTATATTTAAGGAACTAGATTCTAAGTCTAGCGCTATTATATTTTGTTTTAATTTGAAATAACGAGGCTGGAATCTAAAACCTCAGTGCTCAGAAGCCTCTCATTTATTTTTTCAAGTAATCCAGTGAAGCAGAGATTAAACTACTGGAATGTGTCTCCATGGAATTAATCTAGCAGAGATTAGATGCTCTAGGAAACAGTGGAGTTGATTCTTTTAAAGTCAAAAAAGGGTTGGCAGCTGTATCAGAAATGTGATTGTTTAAGAGATCTTGAAGCTTTTGGAAACTTCCTGTACAATATATTTAATGGGAGGTAATTTACTCTCTTTACAGGAAATATAATGTTGATTTTTTTCCATTTGACTGAAAACATTTCCTCTTATCTAGCATAAACATGTAAGATAAAAGTGCAGATGATATTTTAAATAATTTTTTATAAATATTTAAATTTGCATCAATTATTGTTAAGCTCAAGGCCACGTGCATTTACTAAGAGGAAGGGAAATAAATGAAGGGCAGGAAGATCAATTGGTGCTTTTTTCATGACTACAGCGTTCCTAGATCTCATTTTTGCATGTAGGAAAAAAAAATGGAAACATCTCCTCTCTGCCCCCTTAGATTCCTTATTTCAATGATTGATATGTTCATCCAAATGTTATTTCTTTGTATGAAAGAACTGCTATCCTACACACACAAAAGTGTGAGAGAGCCCTTGATGCTCTTAAACCATGACATGTTCATGCAACAACCATCTTGCCTTTTGTGCAGATGTCTTACAAAGGATGTACTGTTCATTTTCCCCTCAAGAAATACAGACCCCCATCCTAATGGTGACTGTATTACAGCAATGGATGATAACCACATCTGCATGGTTGCTGGCTCTCCTCCCAAGTAGCATAAGTTTTCAAGAGAAGGACACACAAATTTAGCATGTCAACAAGCTCTGCTCTTCCAGAGGCAAAGTTTTGTCAGAGGCTAGATATCTGAGAAAACAAACAAACAAGGCAGTGAACATCTTATCCAAGTAATCCTATACCTCAGTGGTATGCTTAGACTTTGCCTTCTCATTTTACTGCTTGCTTTCAATGCTGAGAAAACTATGATTCTTTTCCCTTGACAAACTCAAACTACCTCCAGCTGCACAGAAAGAATTTAATTTCCCTGCCAAGATGCCCAAGAAAGTGGGTTAATATTTTCAAGAGAATTAAGTGATCATAATGGATAAGTAAGGAGATATTTGTTCTCTTTTGTGTTTCGTCATACCCAGTGATGTATGCGAAATTAAATTTAGTAAATACTTCTTTCATAAATTTGGCTTCAGGTTTTTTTCTCTGTACAAGTAAGCACTGCTAAACTTGAAGTTTAGAGACTCAGGACCAACTCACCTTAGTCTGCAAAAGCTATTTGAATTTATTTAGACAAAAAACAGTGAATAAGCAAAAATCAATGTGATAGTCTCAAAATAAAGCAAAAATCTTCCTAAAATCAAAATAAAAAACAAAACCAGAAGAATATGACAGAAGTTCAAGACACTAATCAGGTTATGAGAAGCTCTTCATTCACTCCTCAACTTACCAACAAATTTTCTTGAATATTGTCAGTAATCTCCCTGCTGCAGTCCTGAACTATAAAAGACAGATAACACTTGCATTTGCTCCATTACTTAAGCCCTAATCTTCATGGTGTAAGAACCACTCATACTGTATAGATGCACAATGCATAGCATACTGATCTGAGTGTCACATACTAATCACATTTGTATCATTTTATGTACTATAAAATTTCTTTAGCTATGTTGCTGTGCTGCAAACAGTTATGTTTGCTTAAAAGCCGATGTTGCACACACAAATAAGCAAAGTTTCAGAAATTGTTATCCAACTTAGGCATTTTAGTCTAGCATGCTGTTATTTAAGATTGTGTCAGCACTTCTCTTATTTTTCACCAATCCATAATTAGCTTGTACAAAATTCACTAGGGACTACGTTTTAGAGTAGAAGATCTTTTATGCAAAATTGCTTACCAGCATGGAAATAAATAGCTTAGTTGAAGGTTTACTATAATGTAACAGGAAATTTATTTGTGTTCTTATTTGTCCTCGTAAAATAGAGATCTTTTATTTAGTCTATCTCAGTGAAGGATGAGCAGATGACAAAGAGTACTGTCAGTTTCTGAATCCATCTCCTATATTTTCTTTGCAAAATTCATTCCTTTTGTCTTGTATGCCGATTACCCTTTTTCCTAGTTAGGATAACGTTAAGATTCTGCAAAAGGATAATCAAAACCAGTTCACTTTTTTTAGTCCTTACTGATCTTCCACTCTTACTTTTTTCAAGTTCTCTTCTTTAATTTTATGTTTTGTAATCTCAACCTTTATCAAGGTCCTTACCCTGGTGAGCTTAAATTTTTCAAATAGCTTATCTTCCCACAAGGATGAAGGTCACGTTTCATAGATTAGGCACCTTCACACTCAATAAGCCTTTATTTTTCCTGGTAACCATTAGAAATAAATAGGCACCTCTAGAGGGTGACAGATTCCACTCATGGACAATATTTTTCACTATTATTCACTTCATAAATATAATGGGTATTGTTACTTACTTGCATCTGTCCACAAGAAGTATTAATAGACATTTTGCATTTCTTTCATGATGGGTACCACATGTTAAAGAAGCTATATAAATAATGGCGCCAGTATTATGTCAAAGTTTGTTTGTTAACAAAAGACCACGACTTCCATGGATCACTCTGAAAAAAATGTGTTTTGTACAGATAAGCTATTAAAGATTTTTACAAGCACTTCAAAGCTTTCATATACTGGTTTGCCAGTGCCTGAACTGGCTTTTCATCACACTTAGGAAATTGATCAAAACATTGCTAAATACTAAAAATATACTTGCAAGGGACATTCCATATTTCTGTTGGAAATGTGAGAATGGACAGTGATTGTAAAAGAAAAATGTTAATTGAACATAAGAATGAAGTGTTCACATCACATTTTACTAATGGTCTGTCTCAGCTGACATGATAATTCTGGTCAGTTAGGTTAGGGTCTAATCTGTTACGCAATGTTAGAAACTGTTTAATGCATAGTTGCAGACTTAAATAAATATTTACTTATTATTCTGATCTATGACATACAACTGGTACATAGAAATAGAGTGATGCCTCAGTATGTCAACTTTGTTATAACACATTCAGAGAAAAACTAAGCAGTAGATTGCAAATAGAAATTCCCTTTAGGAAATGCTGTGAAAATGTGAAATAGTTTCTTCAGAGTTAATTGATAAATCTTCATTTTTTCCCCATTTCCCTTAGAATAAAATCTGCTTGTAGGAATTTTTTTTACCTTTATACTCAAGAGTTAATGGACAAAATATAGGAATGGTCTCAAGAAAAGAAAACAAAACTGGACTTTTCAAAGGTAAGAATGATAATGCTTTTCCAGTAGTTAATTCATACTTTCATATTGGCCCAAGACATCTTCAAAGTGCCCAGTGTCAGAAAAAGCTGAATGCATTTTTCTTCCTAATTTCTCGAGTTGTATGAACAGAAAATTCTCTTGAGACAGAAAAAAAAAAGAGAGTTTGAACTAAAAACACACTTTTTGAATTAGTGGTTTAAGTAGACAGCTGACAGAAGGTGAGAAGAAGCATTTCTATCAACATATCTAATTTTTAAAAAGACATTTGAGGATGTCAATGTTACCTAACACTTCTTTCTTCTTCCTACACTTAAGTTCTGGAGAAAAGGCGTTTTTAATATTTCTCCTGCCAGTACTCCACACTAGGTATTATATGGTGCTATGTGGTGCTATATGGTTCTTGCAACTCAGATTGTCTTTCTGAGGGATTTCTTCTGCCATGAAGCACAATTTAAACATCAACTCAGTCATAAGACTCCAGATATAGCATAGTTGAAGAGTGAATCCTCATTCTATAATTTTTTCTTAGAGTAGGGTAATCCATTCTCTGGAGTTCTGGGCAGTTGTGGTGGTGTTACTTATAAAACTTGTAAGGATTTACAAGTGTTTACAGGTGAATTAAAGGTGAATTTCAAATTATTGATTGTGGTTAAAGTAGCCAGCATGATAATCTGTGGGGTTTTTTTATTTTTTTTTCTTCCAGTAGAAAAACAAACAAAACAACTTGCTAGTTTTACACTACATCTGTTTGTCTCAAATTAAGGTTTCAGTTGTAAAACAGCCTACTTGCTCTCAGAGAGATTCCTGCTGTGGGCAGGAAGGAAAGAAAACTCGATGAGTTGAAGCCAAGTTGCTGTTAATTTGCTCAAATATGCAGAGATAAACTGTGGTTCAAACACTCAAGTTCTATTCAAGTGAATATTTCATCACAAAATACATGACCTTTAAAAATACTATTGAAATATTGTCCCTTTATAAGTAGAAATAACTATATGCTATGTTTATGTGATCATTAGTCCCTTTACCACGCATTTCAAAGGCTTCAAGGTGCTCTCATGCTGTTTACTTCATCTGTTCAGATAGTGGATGATATATGAGATTCTTAAAACTAAAATTGGTGTAATTCTCTGATGTTTTATCCCTGAAAGAAATGTCATTTTATGGAACTATTATCCGAATTGATTCAACAAACATTAAATTTTATTTAAATTCCTTAACCAAATATAAATTACAAGGCTAAAGAATGAGACTCTTTGTTTTCAGCAGTACTACACCAAGGCAGGATTATAACCATGTCAGAAAAGGGGGGAAATTTCCTACTAAGATAGATTTCACTGGTGTTTTCTGTCCCAGTGTTAATCATGTGTGCCACTAATATGGAAGTTTTAAATTTTTTCATCTTAGTACCTTAGGAGAGTTATTTCCTCAGTCTTCTCATGTCCAGATCTTTCTCAAGAAGCCAAAAGGTCCCAGGCATTATTCTTGTATTCTTGCTTCATGTCTTTCAGTGCCTCAGACTTGCTGGACGTGCATAGGGCTACCTTCTTGGAGGCACAGAGCTGGCTTGACACACTCAGTGCCAGATCAACTGTGTGTTGATAGTGCCTTGTGGAGTTAAAAATCAGACTGGACACAAGTTGCACTTGCCTGGTCCATTGCACATGGTCCATGTATGGCTTTCTGAGCCTGTCCTGAAGGTGACACTGTCCCTGCCAACCCTTTGCTGTGACTGGATTACATCTCTTGTGGATTTGCTCATGGTCCTGGAGATACTTTAGTGTCTTGGATGCTTTTTCAGATAAATAAAATCATTTTAATTTCATAACATTTTTATCAAATTCTTCCTTTTTTTTTTCATGCTGACTTAGTGAAAAGAAAGGAAAAAAAAAGATACTTAGAAAAGCACATCCGTTTTGATCGGCTGTACTTAGTTTAACAAAAGATGCTGATTTTGGTTTACCAATTAGTTAGATAAGCAAAATCAATAAATTATTTTTTTCATTTAATTTTAAATGCTACATTAGGGGAATATTGTAGGCAGACTTATATACTCTCAATTTATTTGTTTCAATTACTGATGAAAAGGAACTTACGACGGTAAGGAGCCCATAAACACATATATACTACATTAAAATAATTTTTGGATGCGAAAAATTATCTTATATTTTTTAAATTCCAATTCTTTTCCAGAGTTTACCTGTAAATTGAATGAGGCCAAATCCAGCCCAAATAATAATAATATGCAGCAAAATAATCAAAAGCTGTATAATACTTATACATCAAGGAAGCAAATTAGGGGTCCAGCATTTAACAATTCTTACATGTGTCAGATCTCTTATATGGTGACACATATTTATATTGGCCATATACTGTTTTGCAATATATTTGCATTAGTATATTATTTCTGTGATTAGGATTTAGTGGTAAAAAAATGGGGATCTTTAATTGACATGATAGATGAAGTATATATCTGCTTTAATATCAGACAAAATTCCTTTAGTGTTAATTTTTTTCTGGAGAAGAACCTGTGATTCTAAATAGTATTTGCTCACTATGATTATAAGTGCAAGCACAAACATACTGAAAGCTTCAAAATACTACAATAATCGAAGCAAAAATATCTTATTCACCATGCTAAGGGATCAATTAAATATGTAATATCTAAACAAGATTTGCCAAAAATTTTATAGTTAGCAAAAGGAAAGGAAAAGCCATAGATCCCTTGATTCTTGCATACTCTATTCCTATTTTTATACTAATCCTGACCAGTATTTTGTTCTGAGCTACAATTTATAAAATTACCATTTATTCCTGTCAATGTTCTTGACAAAGTAAGGAAACTCAGAATTTCTCCCTTTCAGGTTATCGGGGACAGTATGTCATTAAGGCCTTCTGGCAGCAGTCCAGCAGGTCTTCCCACAAGACCTTCCCTTCTGGCTGACTCTATACTGCCACTGATTTGTGCAAAGAAAAACACGTCCTTCCTTACTTCCTTGAATGTCATGCAATGAAAACATTCTTTATACTGCTAAATATGGCAACTTTTTTGACTGACAAGAAGGGACTTACAGCAGCTAAAATCACAGAGATGCTTAGTTTCAAAATGTGGAATATTTTGGGTAGTTGAAATATAATTGCTCAACCTAATCTTCCATCTTCTAACTCATTCTTCCATGGAAGTGAGTAAAGTTGTTGCCTTGAAATGGTATCTTATAATCAATTTTACAGCTGCCTGGTTCATGTGGGTTAGACTTCACTTCAATTACCGCTATATTAAATGTCTACTAACTCCACTTTATGCATAAAAGGAAGAATTTGGCTATATGATAGACTTCAACACCTGCTGTTTTAAAGGACAGTACCTCAGACAATAAGGAAGATCAAAATGAGCCTTGTGATAGGTAGTGAGTCAAAGATAAGAAAATATTTCTTCAGAACAAATCTCCTAAAATTTCCTTTGAGTTTTTGTTGGCAGTGCAAACAACTGGGTGAACCTTTCTAAGGTTTTGTCAATTTAAATGATATAGGGTGCTGCTCTGCAAACAAAGGAAATATTAAAAATCCCTCTCTATCCTTATGAGGAATCCAGTTGTCTTTCAGGAAGCATAAATTAGCTGAGACACAAAAGCTACTTTAAAGCAATCTTCATCTCACTTGTATAACACAGTCAAAAGTTACAGAAATTTTCCACCTCAGCACTCATAAAGCAAATCTACATTTGACCTGTACTTTTCTATTTGCTATAATTTTGCAAGGTAAAATGTGATGTTTAAATATCCAAAGGCAATAAATGCATAATTATCATTATTTTCTTTGAGCATTGCAGAAAAAAAGAGAGAGAAATAAGTCCTTTGTGATAACAAATGCACCTAATTGAAGGTAAGAGCAAATTAAGTAAAGACTAATACAAGTGAAGATTAAAATAGATGAAAGTTGTGATTGGTAAGTGCTTAGGCACCTAATAATGCAAGAGAATGTATTTCCTGTAATTCAGCAACCTAAAACACTTTTTCAAAAATCTAAAGGCAAAAATGGAGTATAAAATCATTCACCAGTTTAATAACAATAAGGAAGAGCCAGAATACCTAGACTAATAATAACAAGTTGTTCTTGAAAGTTTTATCTCAGAACCAGGAGAAGAGTATGACATAATGGCAAAATATGTGCATAACTAAGTTATTAAAAATGAAGAAAGAAAAGAAAAAAACCCAACATAATAAGATAAGAGAATGCACTTGGAAGTCTGAACCACAATATCTCATCAGGAATGTATTATCATGAGTCTCCATGGAATATATATAAACTAATAAAAGTGTAAAGACATCTGCTATAAGGTTTGTTAAAAATCTGATAGTGAAAAAGCAATTTTATACAGATATACTGGGTTTGGGTTTTTTTAATAAAAATATTTAAAAAAATATTCCTAGCATCACTAAAATAACACTGCTTTAATTTACTTTTTGTATTCAGGTCTAGTATTTTTTTTTTGTGTACTCTCTCTCCAAAAATACAATAGATATTGAGTTTATTTCTTGAAGAGCAGTTTTACGTCTATTTCCCCACCAGTTTTCAGGATATTTTAATGTTTCTGGTCTGTTGAAGAAGCAAGTTTTCATCTGGGTCCTTACAGTGTACAGTTTAGTCATTACCAAAATCTCATCCTTTTATAAAAACCCCAGTATATCTTTCTGAGGGAACAAATTTGAGTTCTCTGAGACCAAGACCTCACCTAGCACAGTATCCTAGAGCAGGAGCTCCTTGTTGGAGTATCAGCCATGTCATTTTCCCTCCATTGCCAAGTATAGCTGTCACAATGACAGACATGAGTTTGACAAAAAGCTTAATAAAGTGGGAGCCATAACACCTATATTTTTATTTTTGAGGTAGGGTGAATATCCATTTGCTTAGTGTTGGATTCTTAAATACAGACAGAAATTCAGGAAAGTTATATTTGATCAAGATCCCTGTAAAACCATAAATTATAGTGAAAATCATACTCTTGGAAACAGCATCATATTGTGGGATTTATGTCATCTTGTTTAGAATAAATTTCATAAAGAACACATACTGCACAGGTGGACAAAACAAGTTTGTTTTTTTTTTAGGAGCTTTTCCCAATCATTTACTTTTGTTTGGACAACCTGTGCTCCACTCTTTTTCTTACTAGAACCGAACTCCTGACAAATAATCTACTAAAGTAACTGGATCCAGCAGAAAACTGGTCCAGAACCAAAAATGTACTAAATCTCTGAGGCTTTACATGGTCTTTTTTTTCACCTGATATTGCAGGGAAGAGTCCAGATGCAGAAGCATTAAGGAGTTTTCATAATTATACCATCAAATAATGAATATAATTTTCCCTTTTACTGCCAAATAGGTAAGTAAATAAAGAAGTTATGTGAAAAAAAAAAAAAGTTAAGAGGTATGAGCAGCTCTATACACTACTAGTCGTTACCATAAACATGTTTAGCCCTTAAGGTGGAAAATAATGCAAACTGAGAGACAAAGTGAGAAAAACAGGTTAACCAATAATTTCTCAAAATATTAGTGAAGTTCTGTGCAATATCCACATGCATAATTTGGTATTTTTTCTAAGAACAATTAATTGTTATTGTAAAATCATTATATTTATGTGTGGTGGAAATGTATTAAACTTTATAAGAAGGAAATTTTCATAAAGCAAGAAAAATTTTCAACTAGAAATTGAAATCAACTAGTAATCACAGAAGAAAATTACACAGAAAATTAGAAGTACATATTTCTGAGAGGACATAATGTAGCAGCAAGGGAATATCTTCAGATCTGTAACACCAAAGATGTCATTTCTACAAATCACATTTTGTGAGTGAAGGGGACATTGAAGGCACGCATCCAATCCCTTTGTCTGATATATGTAGTCAGACTCAGCAGTCCAAAATCAACAGATTGCATTAAACCCAAAAAATGCAGACATGAGAACAAGAATATAATCTCTGGAGCTAAACCTAACACACAATTTTGAGAGTAGTAATCTTGATCAAATGAAAAAAAAAAAAAAGTCTTGGATTTTTGTAGGGGAAGAGAAGTCAGAACTTTATATCACTTCTGATTTGTTTCTGTCCTAAACCTGTATATAGAATAGCATTCCATTACAAGGGTTCTGATGCAGAAGTCATGCACTGATGCTCTGTTTAGATATTGCCAAGTATTATATTGTTTTAGCATCTGTAACAATGCAATGAAGTCCAAATGTTTTTAACTGTCCATGCTCTTACATGCCAAATGCTTGATGTGAAGATAGAAGTCAGAATTACATGTGCACAAATTCCTGAGCTGTGTGGGTCTGCTTAGCATTTCATGCACACATATTGGGAAAATGTATTTTGCATGAGTTCTTTAAAACATTTGCTATATATGTTTTAGGTTTTTTTCCCTGTGCTTATTTGTCCCTTTCTGTTTTATAACTCTTAAAAAATTAGTAGTGAATTATTGTGGTGAAATTAAGTTTTATACTCATCTGCCTTTGAGAAAAGGGAAAATGCTTTACCAACTCTCCTAGGAAGCAGGGATGCAATACAGCCACAATTCCTTTCTTTTGCCAGTGACAGCTCCCTCCCCATATTATCTTCTTACACCCTGGGACTGGCCTAGGTCGGTCACCCTCTCTCAGGTAGTGCAGCCTATCTCAGGAATGAGCTGAAACACACTTGCCTGTCCAATGTTGACCACACTACATAGCTGGGAGGAATCAGGCTGGTAGACTTTGGCTGAGAAAATATAATAGCAACCATTCTACACTCATTGCCAACTGAGGTGTAATGATTGGGACAATTAGAAAGAATTTATTTTGTTTTATCAAGTTTGATTGCCTGGAATCCTCTATTTGGATTTTTATTTTTGGGGGGTTGGCAGAGGTAAAGGATGGGATATTGATAATTTAGAAACAGAATTCTCCTTCATCATGCAAATGGCTCTTATATTTGATAAGAGAAAATAATATGGAGAAGCTTGAATCCTGAACATAAGCTCTGATCATCTGTATACTTGATAACTGGATCCCTGTCTTTGATTTGGATTTCAAAAAATATTTGTAAATCTAATCTTTTGTAAAGGTGATGCTAGCTCCAAGTTTTTCAGATACATACTAGCTGCTGTTCTGGGGCCTAGCACACAATGGTCAGTCTCAGGATCTCTTCTAGTTGACAGGAGAAACAGAGTCATTGATATTACATAACTTTATGGCACAGGAAAGGTTTATAATTTTATATTTTAATCTGCTTGCATCAGAATTCATTATTACTTTCTTACTTATACTCAAAAACTTACTAATACCCAAAAATCGGAACCTTTCCTCATAGAAGTTCTACATTAATTTCTGATTTTACTAAATCCAGAAGAATTTCACATTTACTGTAGTATATGCTTAGTAATATGCTTATACAGAGTTCCTAAGGCTATTTCAGGTAGACTTCGCATCAACTAAATGTATGTCAATTGAGAAATCCCTCCGTTAAGGTCATAGGTCTCAAATTAGTTCATTTAAGGCCAGCACAGTGTAAAATATTTTAATTAAGATGACCTCAGTTACAGTTTTCTATGTTAAAGCTTTTTTAGTTAATGCTCCCTAGGTCTTTTTCTTCCCTGCAGGACACAAACTGCCTCTATTTAAAGTCAGTGGAAATTGCTGATATTCTGCAGGGAGGAATAAGGTCTTGAGATTAAGAAGCCTGCATTAACGACACCTCAGTTAAGATGCTTTTCTTTCAGAAATACCTGCTAAAAACAGCTTCCAAAGTGATTTAGGAGCACCAAGTGCCAGAATCTGTGTTTGTAGTAACACTTAAGATGCAGGTAAGGCAGTCCAACAGCTGAGATTTAACTGCAGGGAGACTTGTTTTGTTTTCACTTTCTTACTTGTTTTTAGCTTAACATTGGTACTGATAAGACAAAGGACAAGATATGGAACTAAAATAGATATGAATTTATAACATTCAGTTACAAATTGAGCATAACCTCCTACTAACTGAGGTTACCAGATGCAGTGTTCCAAAATGATGTCCAAGCGAATTACCTTCCCAAGATACATGTCTTGACTACTCCTCCCTTCTTCCTTTTTGTATGCTCCTAGCTGTAATCAGCTGGTGGTTTGTTTCAGTAGTACTGTAGAACTATGACCCTTGGTGAGGTCAGTTGTTCTGACAGGAGAATGGTGGCATAAATGGTGCCCAAGTTACCTTCAGCATAAGTTGTGTGTGGTGATTTGGCTTTCAATTACTATGACCAACGAAAAACTAAATACAAATAAAGGAAGGACCACCACTAGTTCATTAGACTGGCATTTCAAACTCAGTGAGTTTGTTCTCACTTTAGTAAAGTTAGATATTACTGTGAGTTAGCAACCACAGTGTACATTATTATTGTGAGTGTAAGAACTATTACTTATGTAAAAATTCTGATGAGGTTTTGTTATTCTTCAGCTTGGTAGGTTGTAGAAATAATAGTAAGTGTTCTAAAGAGAAGAAAAGTTGGGCCCTTACAACACAAGGAAGATAGGTCATGCCTTAAATGTGCTAGAGGATATCCATTTATTTTTAATCACTTTGCATTATCTAGGAAGACAATTTTAATCTGTTAAAAGCATAAAAATATTATTAGAAAAAAGGCTTGTTTAAAATAATTTCTGTTAAAAAATAGTTATAACTTAGAGTCTTACTCCCCAGGCAATGCTACAGCTACTGAGGTACTGAGTTTCAGGTTGTCTGGCTTTTAATTGCAGCAAGAGGTCTAGAACTTAAGTATAAAAATAAGTATGAAATTCAAGTTTGTCCTATAGTTATAATTGTGGTGTAGCTGAGAAACAGGGCTGTGCCTGTGTGCACACCTGATGCACTCAAGTCATTAACTCCTTGGGTGATCCAGAAACTCCCCTTGTATACATCTGCATACAGGAGATAATGGAGTAATTTAGACAATAGACTGATTTGAGACAGTGATTGACCAAACTTCTAGCCACCCTTTCAATTAAGGATTTGACTAATTGGTGCAGAAGCTCTCCTAGTGGAAATTTGAGACTGCCCTGAAGATTTCCCCCAGGAAAGTCTGCAGTGCCTAGACCAATTTCTGTGCTTAAATATGTTGATTAACAACCTGGGTGGAAAAATATGCTATCTCAGAGACTCTCAGGGGTGTCCTGCCACAAAATTGATCAAATTGTACATAGAAAAGTCCAACAGGGCAGTCTTTTGTAGACAGTTAAGAGAATTAGGAGGTTTTGTCTGCAGCTTGAAATAATCTGTTGCAGTGGAGTTTGCTTATGGTGGGGTTGTCACAAAGAAGTAGTGCCAGATGAACTTCAAGAACTGAGTAGAGAAGTGGATTGAGGAGTCTCAGGCAATCCAGCTGAAGATAATGCTGCAAGGACCCAATGCTGCAATGGAGGTGCCCATCTCTGTCTGGAGAGCCATATTTTGTCCAAGAGATCTGATTCCCCACATAAGACTTACCCTGTGCTGAGATCCAAGTGAATAAGATTTTAGCTAATGGTCCATTTGTGAGTGTCTTTGCAACATAATAATCTAAAAGCTAGTGGTCTAGTCTAAACTCAGAGGAAGCAGTGTCACCTCTACAGCATGATATAGAGCCGCTACCTTTTAGGCTGTTAAAAACATGTAATTCTCTAAAACTAAGAGTCCTGCACTAATCACACTGAGATGCAGGTGTGCTTAGGGCACTCAGGTTCACCATTCACACTCAATAGCTGCGCTGGCTCCTGCATCCTGTGATGCAGCTGTGATTACACAGCTGCAAAGGTTCTTTCCCCCACCATCACCCTTTTCCTCTTCCCTCACCCCCATCTATGTCAGGGTTGGAATCATGTCCTTGATTTTCTGAGATTCAAGAATAATACCTCACCCAATAGCTTTTCATTCAATTATAATTACTTTATAGCAAATACAAAACATTAAGAGAAATTTAGAGTGGAAAACCAAGGAAACTTTACCACACCATGTTAGCTAATTAATCCTGCAAAAAAAAAAAAAAAAAAAGCAGAAAATGAATGGAGAAAATGAAAGAAAACCACTCAGTAAAAAAACAGAACATTCATTTGAAGCTTGACCTGTGTAAACTGCTAGTAGCACCCTGAGTTACCTAGTCCCTTGAGCAGGCATAACTTCACAGTGGCAGAACCAAGAGCCATTCACATAAAAACTTCCACAGCAGAAGGAAACAGTTATTTTTCAGCTCCATCAGTTCTCCAGTGGGGTTCATTGCACAGAGCTGAAGTGAGAGCAGGTGTGAAAGGTAAGCAGTTTCTGGCAGTAATAGCATATGATAGCTTAAAGTACTTATAAACACCAGCACCTCATACCCAATGTGTTTCTTTATAGACAAACCAAGGAATCATTCCAAAGTGTTTAAATGTCTAGTTAATATCATACAACACAGCAAGAGGGGTTTGTTTAGCAGTGGACAATGATATCTGTAAAACTGGGTGATTTAACAGGTTCTTAACCAAATTAGGAATATTCTTAAAAACAGAAAAACAAATTGTTTCAATGCAATCCACAAAAATGCTGTATTTATTACTTTCACACTTACAGTTTTTCACAGAATTGGAATATCCTCTATTGGAAGGCATCCACAAGAATCATAAAAGTTCAGCTCCTAGCCCCATCCAAGACCATCCCCAAGTGTCATACCATCTTCCAAATGCTTCTTAAATTCTGTCTGGCTTGGTGCTCTGACCATTTCCCTGAGAAGCTTGTTCCAGTACCCTCTGGATGAAGAATCCAAATAAAAGCCAGGAAATCTATGTACCAAATGATTCTGAGTAGATTTCTCTAAGGTCATAGAAATTATCTCAGTATAAACCTACATTAATTTTGTAAAATTTAGAAAAAAAATATCTTCCATAGCAATTTTGTGCTCTATGATGAGATACAAAAATTTCAGATAAAATGCTTACCAAAACATTCAGATATAGAGAAAGCATCGTTAGTTTTTGATGTATGCAATGTATCTCTCATAAAAGTAATCAACAGCTGTCATATTCACAACCAGCACAGAGGTGCTCAAAACCCCTGTCCAAAAATTATCATCATCAGCCATGACTCTGTTACCTGAGATTCAGACTGATGATAAATGATTTAATATCCATAAAGCTCAACAAGGCCAAGTGCAAGGTTCTGCAAGTGGGTTGGGACAATCCCAAGCACAAATACAGGCCGAAGGAGAATGCGTCAAGAGCAGCCCTGCTGAGAAGGACTTGTGAGTGCTGGGGGATGAGAGGCTGGACATGACTCAGAAATGTGCACTTGCAGCACAGAAAGCCAAATGTGCCCTATGGTGCATCCAAAGCAGTGTGGCCAGCAGGGACAGGGAGAGGATTCTGCCCCTCTTCTCAGCTCTGGTGAGACCCCACCTGGAACCCTGAATCCAGCTCTCAAGTCCTCAGCACAAGAAAGACATCAACCTGTTGGAAAGAGTCCAGAGGAGGGCCACCAAGATGTTTAGGGGGATGGAGCACCTCTCTGTTGAGGAAAGACTAAGAGAATTGGGATTCCTATAAGAAACATGGAGACACAATTTACAAGAGGATGTAGTGGCAGGACTAGGGGAATGGCTTCAAACTAAAAAAGACCAGATTTAGATTAGATATTAGGAGGAAATTCTTTACTGTGAGGGTGATGAGGTGCTGGAACGGGTCACCTTGGGAAGCTGTGGGTGCCCCATCCCTGTAAGGATTCAAGGCCAGGCTGGATGGAGCTCTCAGCAACCTAGTCTAGTGGAAGTGTCCCTGCCCATGGTGGGGGGTTGAAATTACATAATCTTTAAAGTCTCTTCCAACCAAAACCATTCTGATTCTCTGATCAGTTTCAGTGATTCGTCCTCACTCATTAACTCAAAATCTTCATTGCAAAAGCAAGTCACTGTATTTTTTTGTGTATCATTCAAGTTGAAAGACACTCCTGTTAAAATCCTCAGAACTACCACTGAAAATGAAATTGTAACAATATCCATAGCTAAGAACTACCAACATTAAGAAAATGTCAGAAAATTTATTAACACTATAGATTCTCTGTGATTTATTACCAAATTATAGTAATAAAGATCTCAAGATTAAGGTATGGTTTCAACAGTGAAAGGCAAGGAGAGAAATAAAAAAAAAACATCAGTATGCTCCATATTACAATTTTGTTCACTCATTTTTTGCCTACTCAGATTTGTCTATGCAACATTTTGTTCCTTCTACATCCAGTGACTGAAAATAAATTTGAAGTTACATCACCTTGCACTGAAATCTCATGATATCTAGCATGGTAAACAAGGTCAGCAACTGCTTTTGTTACATGGCTAAGAAGCTTCTAAGAGCTATTTAGAGGTGAAATCCAATTCAAGTCAATAAAAAATTTCTATTTACTTTATCATGAGCTTATATTAAAAGGATGATATTATTGATTCAGTAGATAATGCTTTTACCTCTAAATCAGAATTAATCCAATATCATATTTGGGACTCTGAATTTAGTATTTTGGGCAAGTGTGGAGTTGCATTAGCTTTTAAATCTGAAATGGTATAATCAGATAACCTTTCAGAAACACAAACTTGTCCTCTGTCTAAATAAAATTTAAATCTAGTAACCTGAACATTTACACCTGTAATCCAAAGTATTTTCAAAAGTATTTCTTATAGAAGGGTTTCTATAAAGCCTATAATTCTAATTCTAAGTAGGTTAATTATATTATATAACTAAATTGTGTGGGTTTTTTTTCCTTTTTCTATATGCACAATACTCTCTGCTTTCCATTTTAAATTAGTCTATTTTTTAGTATATTTTGATCAGTTCTACTCTGCAAGAGGGATACCAGGGAAACTTCCTATACAAATGAAGAACTGTTTAAAAGGTAGTAAAAAAAGAAAATTTGAAAAAAAAAGTAAAAAACATTAAGGTCACATGTTGAAGTATATTATATTTTTGAGTGGAATCTTAGTGAAATCTTTGTTTGGACCAAAGAAAACTTAGCCAAAGACCTAGAAAGAAAGATTAATAGTGAGTAGTCAATATCTGCAATTAAACAAAGTTATCTGGTGCAAACGAAAACCAGATGTGAAGACTGAAGAAGTCTCACACAATCAAATATCTGAGACACCAATGACAAACAGAAGTCAGTGAAGATAAATGTAAATCAAAGGATAGTATCAAAACCAATCATATTTTCATAGATGGAATCAGATTAGCCTGTTAACTCAGCAGAATGCATCATTGGGACTACACAGATAGTTATATGAATACTTTAATGCAGTGACAGTCAAGAAAAGTAAATAGAGTGTTAGGAAAGGAATCTAGAGCAAGCCAGACTTTTTCTGTGCCAACAAGAAATTTTTTATGCCACTGTATCAACTCAACTTCTCCCCAGATCCCAGATCTTGAATAATGTGTTGTTTTTTCACAGATTGCTTTGATTTTTTGATTTCAGAAATAATATAATAGGACTGGAGAAAGGCAAATGTTAAAGTCACTTTCTAAAAAGCAAGAAGGGCTCAGTCAATCTCTTTCTTATCCCTGGGAGAGCTCTCCAAGGAGCAGGTTCCCTTCGAAATATTTCTGGTGACTTGGAATAACCTGTATGTATTTGCCAAAGGTAGCTTATTCTTTATAAACCCGATACACTTCTATGATGAGTTTCCTAGGTCTGTGGATGTGATGGAAAATGCTTACTTTGAATTAACAGGGCTTTGAATCTCATCTGCCACAGTGTCTTTAATGGGGAATTATGGTCTAGATGAATGGACTACCAGGAAAGTAAAAAACTGGATGAATGATCATGCTCAAAAGGTAGCGGTTCATAATCTGCGTAGAGACTGGTTACAGGTAGAGTTACTCAAGAACTAAACAGGGAATTTATCTTGTTTGTTATCTTTATCAGTGACCTGTAGGACTTGATGAAGTGTGTCTTCATCGAGTTTGTAGAGACAGGGCATGTAGTTGATATGCTTGAGAGAAACACTGCAGTTCAGAGGCATCTAGAAAGGCTAGAGGAGTGGGATAACAAGATCCTTATGCAATCCAACTATGACAGCTGCAAAGTCCTGTGCTCGAGGCACACTCACCCCCTGCTGCCAGGGATTGGCCAGGGACTAACTGCCAGAAAACAGTTCTGCTGAAATGACATGGTGGGCAGTAGGCCAAATATGCGTCATCTCTGTGCCCTGGCAGAAAAGCTCATTGTATACTGAGCTGTAGCAAAAAGAGCATAGCCAGTAGATCAAGGGAAGAGATTATTGCCCTTTATTCAGCAATTAAGACACTCCATCAGGAATGTTGCAATTGTTTTTCAGGACCTTGGTACAAGAAGTGTTTATAAAGAAGATGGTAAAGGGTCTATGAGACATGGCTGAGGCCACTTGGTTTGTGCAGCCTGGAGAAGAGGAGACAAAGGGGAGACCTTGTCATGGTCTACATCTTCCTCACAAGGGAAAGCAAGGGAGCAGGCACTGTTCGCTTCTCTCCAGTGGCCAGTTATAGGACCAATGATAGCATGGCATGAAGTTGTGTCAAAGGAAGTTTAGATTGAATATTAGAGAAAGATTCTTCATGCAGAAGGTGGCTGGGCACTGGAACAGGCTCCCCGGGGAAGAGGTCAGAGCACCAAGCCAAACAGAGTTCAAGAAGCATTTGGACGATATTTTCAGGTACTTGTGATTGTTGGAATGGTCCTGTGCAGGGCCAGGGCTGGATTTCTATGGTTCTTGTGGATCCTTTCTAATATGCTGGATATTCTATGATTCTATGATCCTATGTAAAGTAGAAAGAGTACAGCAGAGTCCAGAGCCCAGAGTCCAGCAGAAGGTGACCAGAATCGTTGAGGGTGGGGCACTTCATCTGAGAGGAGATGAGGCTTATTCAGCCTGGAGAGAGAAAGTAGCAGCTTTCTGTTACAGAGGAAGAGGCTACCAATAAGACAGAGCCAAGTTCCTTAACACCATTATCAGAGGGAAAAGAATACACAATTGTAATACATTCAAAAGAGGCAAGTTTGAGAGGATATAAGGAAAGGTATCTACTCTATGAGGGTAATTAAGTACTGGAACAGAATTCCCAGAGAGGCCACAGGATTCCACTGTTTAGAAGTTTTCCAGACTCAAATGGACAGTGGAAAGCAAGCACTCAGGTCTGAATTCACTGTCATCCCCTCTTTGATCAGTCTGGGCTAAATGACCTCCCAATATAATTTTCAACCTCAATAATGTGGTGATCTTGTGTTCACATGTTTTTAGGGCTCAAGTGACTTGTCAGAAATAAATCGTTCATGGCTGAATTTATAGCAGATGGTGGTATTTGAATAAGCCTGGTATAGTTTGTGATAGGAAACCTTATATAGAAAGCAGAGACAGTTAAGAGTGTAAAATGGAAGGATGTGCTTCAGCAGAGATCTAGTACTTTCCAATATGCAACAAATTAGACAATGGAAGCAGAAATGAGATTTATTGAATTGACATAACATAAAATTTTCAAAGTTGTAAACATAAATTGCAGGACAGATTCCAAAATCAAAACAATTTTGTCAAATTAAATAATTATTTGGGAAGGAGAAAAAAATCAATAAACATAAATGCAAGACTGTGCCTTTTGATTAGAATATTTCTTAATCCAGATGACTACCTAACTGTAAAAATGGAGCTGAGGAGCATTAGCAGAACATGTATCAAACATGTTTTCTAGTTTTAAGAGTATAGAACAGCACAGTAAAATGCATTTACCAAACCTGAAATATAGGTAGCAATATTTTCCTTCTACTGCTAGTACAGCTTCTGCTGGGTCTTTCACAGACATCAAACTACATGACCCCATGTCATAAATTATCAGAAATAATATCGAACCCCATTCACATGACCTGTGAAGAAGGTTTGAAAGAACAGTGTTTATTTTGTCTACACAGGGAGACAGAGAAGAAACATAATACAACTTCTGAAATATGTAAAAGGCTCCTGCAAAGTGAAAAAAACCAATCTGCTTTCTCTTTATGTGGGGGACAGGTCAAGAAGACATGAACTGTAATTGCAGCATAAGAGCCTTGTGTGACATAAGGAAAATTTTCTGACTTTAAAAATAGCAAATCACTGAAATAGACTGATAATGAAAGTGGTAAGAGTCTGCATAAACTTTGGACTAGGGAACAGGGTAGACAGAACACTGTCAGGGATGCTAAAGATATAATTGTTTCAGCCTAGGGATGGAGAGTTGGAACAGATGACCTCCAGAGAACTTTTCTAACCAGAGGCATAAAATCATGATAAGAGTCAAATATTAAATTTCTCTTCCTAAAGGAATGAATAATTTCATAGAAATTGAAAAGTTCGGCCCTTATGAAAGAAATAATTTTTCTCACACAGCTGTGCTTTCCAGTGGTGATAAGCAGTTTCACTCTTAAGGTGAGGAGCCCTAAGGATAAGACTGATCTCAAGTATTTCACTATTTTGAAAAGCTGCTCCTTTCAATCACAAATTAAAATATAATGGGTTGAAAGATAGAAGTTTGAAGGGAATGTACATTCATTAACAAATGAATGAATGATTAAATATATTCAAAAGATGTGATCTCCAAAAGCCTGTGAGTCCTGTTTGTTGAATAAGCAACTGCTTATTTCACAGAATCATTTAGGTTGGAAAAGACATCTAGATTGATCTCATAATTTTCAGCTGGAGAAGAACAAGAGCCACTACCACAAAGGATATGGCCCCCCGATATAACTTCTGGTGTTCAGAAGCTTTGGAAATTCTCATTTGATCCTTTCTTCTTCCCTTCTTCTTTGATGTTTCACTATGCGATCTGACCCTTCAGAACAAACTCTAGAATTACATGACAGCATTTAAATGGAAATGGATGGGTCTGACAGGAGACAGGAATGTTATAATGTACACTATAAGTTACTTAAAGTTTGCACTCTATTTCACACAAAGCTTTTGTAAACATAAGAAAAGTCTTAGTAACTCCCTTTTCTTTCTGATAAAAGTGGAGAGTTGTGTTGGTTCTCTGTACAAGTGTTGCTAGAGTAATTAGTATAGAGCAGCTCAGATGTAAATGTTAGACCCACTGATGATGTTAATCAACAATTACATTCACTTCTGTGGAAATCTGCTAGTTTATTATATCTCACTATCAGGTCAACAATGCCATGTGTCCAAAGAAATGCATCAATTTTTAAAATTGAAAGGCAAAATGCCAATAGGCCTTTAATTTTCTAATTTGTTTAGAAAACTTATTTTAAAAAATCAGTTTATTTCTTTATCTCTCTAATTAATAGTCTTATTAATATGCTATTATTTTCAAGATAACTTATTAAAATATTTATCTTCCTAATAGGGTTTATTTTTAGGCAAATTTATACTAAAAATGCTACCACAGTATAATTTCAAAGTGGAAATGGCAGGTATTGTTTTAGCCAGTGTGGTGATCCAGAAAATTTTAAGGATTAGGAGTGCCGTATAGGAAACAATTATTCTGCCTTTGAGAGGAAGGGCTAGAATTAGTTGTTCTTTCCATTGGAAAGTGAAAAGTGGAAGGAGATCTCTGGGTCACTGAAAATATTCACCAGTGCTGAAAATGAGAAGCATTCCCTATTGCTGAGGGACAAGAGGAATAGCAGCTTAATTAATTAATTAAGCTCTCCCTTAAGGTAATGACGGCTTTCCCACACTCTTTGATTATTCTTTCAATAAGAATAACAAGAGTGGTTTGGCTGAAGTTGTGGCATAGGCAAAAGAAGTTGCAGAGACCACAGTGATTTTAACAGGCTGCAGCCAGGCATAGGACTCCCTGTAGGCATAGGCATCTTTTGGATCCAAAAACCCTGCACATTTCCCCCTTTGCCTAAGGACTGTAATCAGGGCATTTTAATTATTATTGTTTTAAGCCTCAATCTATAAAAGCTTAATGCTTGTACAATAAACTACTAAAAATTTGAAGGGATTTACCTATGTGCAGTTGTGCATAACAGCTTGCAAGATGAGACCTTCAGCAAGAGTTCCAAAATCATCTGAGGAAATTAGAAGCTGTCCTTTCAAGTGTCCTTGAAAATGACAGTCTCAACCTAGACCCCTGTAGTCATGTAGTTTGTTCAGTCTATTTCCATGTGAATATCAAACAGGCAATTTAGAAGTCTAATTTTTACCCTCCCTTTACTGTCAAAAAGGAATTAGACCATATGAAGTCATCAAGGACTATCTGAGGATTTGCTGTAACACCCATCACCATGGTATCTAAGTGCTTCCTGAAAAGACCTATTAATCACTGTGACTAAGCGTTCCCTCCTACCTGATCTGTCAGCTGAACGGCTGTTACTTGGGTTTCTGATTTATGTTCTCATGATTTAGCTTAAATATGGACATGAAGTAGGACACTGGATAAATTCTCTCTTTTTGAAATTATCACAGAAAAAGACTCAATTTAACAGATGAATTTGTTTATCCTAGGATGATGGGATAAGATTAGACAAAGAGTATAGATTTTTGCAACAAAACTGGGAATTTAAAAATTAGGCTGGAGTTAACAAAGGAAATGGCACTAATTGAGTTACTAGTGCATTTTCTGACAAAACAATTTTCATCAAACAGTATTATGTTCTGTAGAAAAATTAAGGTACAGATTATGAAAAGTTTCTCAAATGCCATTGGAAATTCTCATCGTAACTTCTATCACACTGTCTTAAAAATCAGCCTGTTGGTCTGTTTCTCTAGAAACTCCAGATCAAGCAGATCATGGCTTTTTCAGTAACCTCACAGTCATTGGGAGGATCTCATGTAACATTTTAACTAGTCTTATCTACATGCTGCTTCTTTCTCACATTCTCTTTTTTTAGAAAATCATTGTTATTTGTTAGGCCTTTTTAGTTTCTCTCTAACTGATACTTCTCTGAAGTCACTCAGCTTTAAATCATTTGTTTTTAGAAATATAGTTTAAAATTGCCTCTAAAGGATGCTTTATAATATTCTTTATGCTTCAGCAAAGGGTCTTAAATGAATCCAGTGTACATCTTGCACTGACTTTTACACTTCACTAACACAAAATTTTAAGCCTTCATCTTCTTATTGTATACCTTCTCATAATCTTTAGTAGTCCTTATTCTGTATTATATTTATGCATTAAAGAGTGTTCTCCATCTCTAAAAAATGCACTGATTAAATTCTGTATTCTGCTGATGAAGAACAGAAAAGTGCTCTCTAATGATGAGAAGTGGGTGGGGGTTTCTTCATATTACTAATTTTCTTTTTAACTATTTTTGTTTGTTACCTATTTTTTTATCTGTGTAAAAACATAAATAAAAACACACACAATTTACTAGATGTTATGAAACCCTGTTTCATCTCAACACCAATGAAGGTAAGTTGCAGAAAAAGGCAGAGGTGTAACTGAAGTACGAACAGCTGGAACTGGCTAAAATCCCCCATATGTTGGGTCATCACCTATCTTGCCTCAGTTTCCCCCCTGTGAGACAAGGGTTTCTGTGTTAGAAGAGCATGTTTAACTCAAGAACTTGGGAGTGCAGTGTAAGAGCAATTACAGTTGTGTTAAAAGTGTTAGTCTCCAATATCTGCTGGTAAGAAGAGATGTCTACCAACACCTCTAAAAGTTTTTTAACAGCCCAATACCCTAAGCTTCCACTTTCTCTGGGGATTGATAGTAAATATATTTCAAACAAAGTTGAGGACAGAAATAAGGATTATGGTCTGAAAAAAGTTAATTTGTAGTGGGCAGATAAAGTTTGAATTTTACCAGAATTTTCTGTTGAGCAGCTTGTTTTCCATTTGGATCAGAAGTGAATAAGCTTGGAGCAATATGTTATAGGGGTTATTTTGACAAGTTAAAGGAAGGCGAATGGGCTCAAACCTTCAACTCCATACTCTGTCCATCTTCCACTGAGTCACTTTTCAAATATTGTTTAGCTTTCCCACCTTCTTTCTCTCAGAATTTAGGGACAGAGCTGCCCTTCCAGTGCCAGTGTGCAGGTTGGCTGTATCCATGGGTACTTACAAGCCCCAGATGAACTCGACTCCTAGGATCATTTAACACTCCTTGGCACTGGTGTTTAATTAGAGAATGTTTGAAGTCCTTCAACTGCTAGTCACTCTCAGTTACTTGCATCACCTTTTCAAACTTTTCAACATTTATTTTTATTTTTAGAAATGTTTAATCCCCTTTTTAATAGAAGAGAGCGAAGAGGATTAAGCCAACAGACAGTGAACTGAATGCTAAACAATCTGAGGAAAGATGTTCTGACAGCAGCCTGCATAGACCCTTTCAGGAAGGCAGTTGCACAACAGGCAGAAACATAGAGGACATTTTAAATATATGTGTTTCTTACAAATGATTGTCAATGCCTATGTGAAAAGATTAGAGATTTAGGTTAAGACAGACGTTCACATAAAATATGAGGGAAATAAAAAGGAAAAGATCTGGAAAATAAAATGATTAGGGACTGATTGAAAGGTAAGAATATACTTTCCTACATATGACAAATGTACAGCTAGTCAGCATCCTGCACAGACAACCATCAATTCATTGCTATGCAGAGTGCCAAAAGCAGGCTTCCACTTCAGATGTGCCTTTAAAACAAGGGAGAGATATGTGAGAAACTGCTAGCAGAAAAATTTGCCATCAGTTTGTTAAGAAAGGATAATTTGGGTTAAAAAGAAGCTTTGGAATTTATCTGACATTTTCTTTCAGTAGGGCCAAACTCAAGGGCTTTTGCTTCATTGGAGACTGCATCCTATTTTGTGGTGTTGACTATATTAGGTCTCATAAAGATCAGTTCTTTGGCAGACCTACATTTGCTTCAGAATATAATTCATCCAACTTTTATGTAGTGATTAGACTTAATGTAGCGCTATTACAAATAGATTATGTGCCACAATTTGCCAAAAATAGCCACATAGGCAAGATAACCACAAAGGTAAGACAATAGGCATCTCTGATAATAAATATATATTGAAGATTTTAGGTGTCTGAATCACAGATATACAGCCTCTCACAAAAATGGTCAGTTTTGCTGAGGGCTTATGAGAGATGTATTATATAAATAACAATTTAAGCATTTTCATAGTTGGTTTGGATTATGTTTTTTCTAATGCAGACAATTTTTAAATAGTAAATAACAGGTAGGCAAAGAAGCTTCTTAAAATCTAGTATTTGTTTGGCAAATATTTCAGAGGTTCTATGGTTCTGTAAGTAGTTATTCATCTGTCTTTCTGAGCTTTTTGCACTGTAAAGCTTTAGCAGTGATAATATATGGTTTGCTATGTTTGAGTCAGCTTTGTCCTTTGGGTATCAAAATTGCTTCCTTGTAGCAGATCTTCAGTTGCCAGTGGTCTGTAAAAGTGGGCCAGGTTCCTTGGCACCATATGGGATTCTTTAGTGAGATTCTCTGAATTTTGTGCAGCCTGAAGAGTGCATTAAGGAGGCCATGAAGCCCAGGGCACACCTTGTGGCTGAATATGCAAAGAATGGTAATGAGTATGACAGCTCCTTTAGCTCAATGACATTCAAAGTCCTTGCTCTCACAATGCCTGACCACTGGAGTTACTGGAATGGAAAAGACTGTTCTGTCATTTAATCAGTGCTTTTCACTCATTGGGATTCAGCCCCAGTCTCTAGTGGCAAATGTGCTAAGATTTCTACATCTTTAGGGCTGCAATAACTCACTTAACCATAAAAAGGGGTGGGACAGATGAAGAAGATTAAGAAATGCACTGGTTTGTGGAGGTTTGCTTATTTGCAGATGTTTTCATCTCCCCCGTGGATGGGCTGACATTCTGGCACTCATGCTTTTCCCCTCAAACATCAACACTTCTTTGTCACAGAAAGCCCCAAGATACATCTCCTGTGTTTGTCCTAGACACAGACATTATACCACAGAGAACAATAAACAGTATTGATTGTTTCCTATCATACTTGGATGACCCTGACTACATTTTAATAATTTCTAAGATCTGTGTTGCTTAGGCAGAATCCAGGAGGCTGTTGGACTTGTGGCTCAGCTTCTGAACACATTGTGTCTCCTTAAGAATGAGATTTATATTGGCTGCATCCCAGAGGTGGATATAATGACCTCTTTCACCTTGTCAAAAGGGCAGCCTTGTCAAACCCGCAGTAGTCAATATCCTACAGCGCATCCATTTAGCACAGGAGCAGAGCCCAAACTGGGACTTAGGAGTGCAGGTACTCAAATGCATAGGTCTGACAAAGACAAATAGCACAGCGATGCACTAGCCGAGCAAGGACAAAGGGACGCCTTGCCTCCACTGTTTGAGAAATTGAAGCCCACTTAGATTTCTCCTCCATGCATTTTATGATGTGAGAAGAGGTTTAATTTTTTAAAGTCCCTGATAGTAAAATATAAGATGCAGAGGAATACTTCTGCTCAACCCCACACATTTTCTTTTAATTTTTCTTTTGCCTTCCTTTTTTTTTAATTGTCTGGAACTTTATCTTTTTCATATAGGTAGATATAGGTAGATTGGTGGGGGCTCTTAAGTAAAAAAGTTTCCCTGTTCTTGCCCCCAGTGCTCGCTGATGCAAGTACATATTTAATAGCTTCTGCTTATTAGAGAAGCATGGTAGCAAGCAGTGGTCATATCAAAAAGGCCAGATCTGATCTTTTTTGTTGACTCTCTTAAGTAATGTTGAAATTCTGTTGTGCAAAAAGCCTGTAACACAGAATGCATTCCACAGGATGAGATTTACTAAAACTAGGATTACATTCCAACTAAAAAAAAAAAAAAAAAACCTTTGAGTAACACCTGTGAAAAGAACCAAGATGTTTTAAATTAATATTTTTGTGACCTTTTCATAAAACCATAAGTAAATTTTGTAAATTATTCTACTCTTGTATAACTTAAGTTTGTGTTGCATGTGGCACAATTACCCTTCTAAAAAAGCGTTGCTGTTCAAAAGTCTTTTTTTTAATGTAAAGATTTGCAGTGATCTCAAATCTATTTAGAATTAGAATTGTGCGCCCCCTTCAGATCATAGTTTTCTGACTTTAATGCAAATAACAACAAGCAAACTCAGTGGAGCCAGTTAAGCAAATTCTGTATAAAATCACTACCAGTCCCCAATCCTACAAACACTCCACATGTAGCTAATATAAAGCCACATTGATTTCAACTGTACTACTAACTGTGTGAAAATTAAACACATTTATAAGCCTTTGCAGGATCAGGGCTTCAGAGAGCTCACAATCTGGTCTTTGATGTCAATTTATAAATCCCCATTATAATTAACAGGAGTTTTACAGGCACATCAATAGCAAAGTATATGAAGAGTGCATTCCTGCTAGCCAAATAGTCTGCAGATGGAGTCCCAAAATATTCATTGACTCCCTGCTGACAAGGAAATTATTTATTATTACTACCTACATGATACAGTACTAACCTTGAAAATTCATTATATTCTAATGAGGCCAAAGCCACTTAAACTAAATCACCACCTCAAAATCTGTATTAATTTAAGAAAACATTACAGCTACCATAGAATTAGAAATTTTCAGCATCCTTTTGTTATGTCCCATAATGGAGGAGATAAAACTTTCTAGAAACCAGAACAATGCTTGCCACACTGAGCTGTGTTCCATTTTCTACAGTAGGAAATCAGCATCCAACTACATCATGGGACAGAAGGGCACATGGAAAAGAAAGAGGAAGTTTTTTAAGCAAGGGAAAGAAGGGTCAGTGGGTGCTTCAGCAGAAAGAACAGTCCTCCTACATCTTGTCTCAATGGAAGAGCAATCAAATATGTTAGACATTTAAGAAAAAAAATATTGCAATTACAGGTATTTTTCTAATTACTGACAGAATCTGCAGTGGTATTTACTGGAAAACAAGTTACTATTTGCTTTCTCTTTTATTTTAATTATTTACCCCATGGTCTTGATCCATTTCTGAGTTGGGGGAAAAAAGAAAGACACAGAAGTGGGCAATATTTTGCTTTGTTCATTTCAAAAGGCAGTAGAAGTTTAATCCATATAGGTGGGGAGAACTGTTGAAGAGATGTGCAGGATGAACAACTGCTACACTTCTCTCACTGAAGACTTCAAAAAGACAAAAATTTATTTATTTAAGAAAAGGTAGTGGGTAATATTGAGGAAAGGGGTTTGGGAAGAGGGAGTATGTATTTATATCTAAGGCATTATGCAAAACCTCAAGTTCAGAGTCTGATTCTTATGCTTTGAAAGGGTCACAGCATAGCTTACAGAATAAACATCTGTCTTAGGTACATGTGAAAACAAATATTTTATAAAACAACTGATAAAAATCCTATTTTACTGGTTCTACACCTTGATCTCCACAGACCTTTGCAAACATTTTATATTTATCTCATACTAATCTCTCTAAACCCAAGAGGGTATCAAATATTAATTATTTGTCTGAAAAAAGTTCCCCATATGCCAAAGGATTCTACTTTGTCTTTACACTGAATCTGGAGCAAGCTGGTGTACATTTAAAAAAGCAACTTAGTTTTTCATGCTAGCACTGAAAAACTTCAGTATGTTTCATTGAAGTATGACAAATTAACCAGAGAGAATCTGACCTATTCAGCAAATGTCGGGGCTGTGGGGGTTTATATTGTGTTAATAACAAAAAAGCAATACAGTAAAAAGTTCAAGTTTGGAATGAGAGTAAACAAATTCTAAATTTTGTGTCTGAGTCTCAAATTCACCAGCTGGTGTTTTAATGATAAATCAAGTTATAAAGTGAGTGCTCTGAGGAGGTAGCAGATATGCTTTTTGTTTGTGACATAGTATGATCAACTATTTAGAGTTCACCATAAACCTTTCTAAAAAATGTTCTGGAGATTGGAATAGGTCTATCATACTGTTCACTATCTGTAAATATGTGTTCACTTTCTTCGTCTTTTAGTATAATTACTGCTCCAGGGTTTTTCTGAAAGATCGATATGACCAGATTGTAAATAAAGACCTTCTCAAGGGAAATGTACACTCACATTCATTGTCCTTCAAAGAAGGAGTGTTATTCTCTTAAAACCTCTTTATTATCTTTAATTGAAATACTGGTAGTAGAGAGTTTAGGCATTTCCCCTTCACTCCATGTTTTACTCTTATTTTAACCATTTTTTTGTAAAAAAACCTAGATGAGTTCACCTTGATTTTTGACATGAGAAATTTTAGAATTATTTAACTCCTAAATAATTCCATATCTGGAAGAGCTATTGTGCTATGGCAGAAACAGGATCTTATATGTTAACTTGGAAATGGATGTCAGAAGATCACCATATGTTATATTTTAAGATACCCTTGAGTTTATAGTGTTTGCTGAGACACTGGTCTTATGTTTGTACTTTAATTCAAGTAGGTACAATGGGAAAGGAAAAGTATGAATTATCATTGTAAAACATGTCTTGAATGCCATGTGTAAGTCAGATTACCATATCCAGGAAACATGAATTTCAGTGAGGAATGCCTAGCAAAATTGAGCTTTAGACATCTATCAAGGCAGACAAGGCTAAAACAGTCAAAACATCTTAAGGAGGTTGCTGGTGTTTTCAGGCCTGCACCAGGAATTGACAGTGGGCTATCAGGTTGCTCAATTCATCTGTCCTGGGGTTTCCCTAGCAAGGGAAAGCACCTCACTCCATTGACCCCAGTTTCTCCTGATCATGGCAGCAGAATTAGCATGTGTTATGGTTGGAACAACTAGCTTTATTGTTCTCCTCCAGCTGCAGTGAAGCACAGGAGATATCCCTGGACAGATCCAAACACATCATTTATGTATTTTATTGCCCTTTTTCCTATTACTTTACCATCCTCTTCACCATCATTTCTGCACTCCATCACTGTCCCAAATAATTACTGATAATTATTCCCTCCACTGAGTTCAGTCTTGCTACATCCATTGTTAAATTTGATATTTCTTTTTCTGCTAACTAAGTGATGTCAGCATTACATGCTCAACTAACAAGGCGGCTTAAGTGCTGTTTATCCTGTAAAGCTGTCCTCCCTGAAAGGTCTACAATGCTCCATTCCAGTTGTCTGTGATGTTTAGCTTCAGGTCTCAACTCCTCTTTAACCATCTCTGAAACCCAGGCATCCCTGACAGTCCTCATAGTGCTAACTGTAACATTTGGCATCCTCCTACATCGTTACCTGTTGTGTCCAGCGATTTCTTGTGTCATAGTTTATCATATCCTGTTCAGTTTGCTTAGCCCTAGACCAGAACTTATTCCGATTCCTTGATATTTGCCTGTAGCTCTAACATGAAAAGGAAATTAGACTTGGCCTCTTTATCTTTGCAATATGAAGACTGTGGTCAGATATGAAGTAAAGTCTTGCAGATATCAGTTTTAAAAGTACAGTATGTAGGGCTAAAACCACTGAAAAGAATAATTTTAAAAAACAAACTGATATAGCTGCAACTGAATATATGTACAAGTATGTATCAGACACTGTAATGTTTATAAAACTGATACACCTGGTCAGTTTGAACTCCAAAGAAAAACTTAACTCGATTGATATTCATTGATGCCCGTCATACTAATGCTTAGTCCCTACTCATTTTTAGTTGCTCTCAGTAGGCATTGTAAGTAGTGAGGTTTAGCAGCCATATTCAGCCCCCCGTGTGAGCCCTTGGTCCTGCAGTGCTTGTCCTCTCCGCAGTCAGTTTCACCCCAGCATAGGGAGCAGGCTCCAGAGCTCTTCCATGGGATATACTGATGTGGGCAAAATGTCTGGGATCATCCCTTTTGTAAAATGTCTGAGTTTCTTGACTTGTGTGAGTCTGGCAGTGGCAGAGGTACTGCAGAGTGCTCAAGGAGGTTGCTATGGCAAGTTCCCTGTCCTGCTACCTGGCTCTTTCTTCTCTGCCCAGTGCCTCCTGATTTCCTTAAAGGTTGCCTATTTTCAGTGAGCAGTAATTGTCCGTGAGCAGGTTGCTTATAGTTCTGGAGCCTTTGCTTTGAAGATATATCCATATTTCAAACAGGTAAATTCTCCATGCTTTCAAAGCTGTACATCCTGGCAAGAAATGCCATGTAACAAATTCCAGCTCACATCACAAGTTCTCACAGAAAATTGGTAACGCTCCTAACAGATGACAGGTGCGGCCTTGCAGAGTTTGCCTAGGCACATTTAGCTGAAGGCCTGAAGCTTATTCCCTGAAGCATTACAGTTTTTACAGGACTACAGGGTCCAAAAATGGTTTTACACATTGTTACTTACTGTTCTTATGTCTAAGTTTAAAAGAAACCTAATATTTCTTAAATCCTGCTTGGTATAGTTCTGGTCTTGGGGGTGCAATAGACCTTTGCTTTGCCTGCAGTATAAACTGTTCATCTACTAGGAAAGTATTTCTTAATACTGGGCAGTGAAATTAAAAGGCAGTCATCCAGGGAGATAGTGGGTGCAAAGAGAAGTTACGATGCCAAGGCAAAGATTCTGTTTTCTAAACCAAAATTTAACAATTATGTAGTGAAGGACTCTGATGTGTTTCCTCAGAGTGATCAAGGATTAGACTTCTCAGTTCAGGAAATCACTTCCCACTCCACCATCCAACAGCAGATTCTGTCTTGGCTCCTAACCTTTCACTGACATCACTGAGCCCTGTCTCTGGTCCAAGACAGATTTACACTCTACTGTAAAGTTCAGTCCTGAGGAAAAAGGACACAAGGACATTCACTATTCCATCAAAAGTCAATTTAGAAATCAACAGATGAAGTACCTGTTGTCTAGTTAAGGGCAGGCATGAACTGAAATAATCTCATACAAAGCCTGTATTACAGCTGATGCTCCAATTCAAAGAGTATTTTTAGTGAAAGTACAGTATCTAGAGGTATATGCATGCTATCTTCTCTTTTACTAACTCCACTTCTATGCATGCATTCATTATTTTTGAAAGACAACTCTTAAAATTAGATATGGCCACTTACGTACAAAAATACTGAACTGAACTGAAACAGAATTAATTGATCAAGGAACAATGCTGGAAACAAAGTTTGCAGCTTCTCCCTTGAAAATAACAATTAAATCTTTTGTGGTACTAGCAATCGACTTCTTATTAATTTTGTCTAATAGCTGTTATCATAAATGCATGAATACATAGATTAAATTTTTTCAGACACTAGCAATCTACATGTAGTAGTAGAACAATTATGCCGGAATTGCTATTTAAGGATGAGTGTAAGAAAATATGGGTATATTTTCAAGTATTGAATAGAAATGTGATAGCTGTCTCACTTGTATTTAACATACTGTATTACTATTTCTTTGTTCTCCTTTTAATAGCTCATCATCTTACTGTTCTGGCAGGAAAAATATCCTTTTAAATCAGGACACACTGTCTTTATTTATAACTGAAGTATAAATAGGCAAGAGAACTTATCAAGTCAAGAGACACATTTATAAATACATTTTGGTCTTTCTACTGTAAGAAATGAGTAGAAGGAGAAATGAGGTTCTCATTCTTCAGAGTGTGAGACAATGGGAATTCTACATTCTACTACTGCTCTGAACATGAGATTTGACTTCTGCTGTTGCCTCTGCTTTCAAGTTTTCAGATATAATAGTGCTATTATATAATCTTACTTTTTTGAAATTTTTGCAGTCAAATGTTCCCGTGGCATTTAAACTTTGAATCAGTTTGTCATTTCCCTACAGTGAGTTTTCAGACAAATTTTCGTATTTCACTTTTCTGTCCTGCTCCTAACACCCCAGTCTTCCCTGCCAGGTATCATGGCAGGTCTACCTCATTTGTACTGCGTTTTAAAATGCAACATAGCTTCTAGTGTTTCACATACTAGGCAAAAAAAAAAAAAGGGCTTCTATTTCTAGTTCTTCCTGTGATGATTATTTCTTCATTACTCCCTCTTTTTAGTGTGTTGTTCAATGCTAGGAGGAAATTTGGGATCAAATGGACATTGCACAGGAGGTCGTATTGGCTATGCCCCCAAAATTACCCTTTCCTTGGTATCCAACTGTCTATCCTGCTGCATCACAGCTACATCCCTGCCTGTATGCTCAGTTTCCCTTCCAGAAACAGGACTGAAAGAGGGCTGGTAGTCAGCATTTTTCTTCTTCCTGCATGCAGATACAGCACTATCAAGGTTAAAGCAAATATCTGTCTAGGCTGCTTTTAAGTATTTTGCATATTTTGCATCTTATTCTACCCCAAGCCCATTCATTCATCACAAGGTCTCTGCATACACCAGGGCGCGGCACTACCTGCAGACAGTGCTACCAACACCACAAATGTCTTCCAGAACTCACCTCCAGTCTGGAGGTTCTAAGTGTCGAAGAAGCATAACAGTTGTCCCCCATGTTTCCTTAATGAAGGAGATTGCTAATGAGGGCTGTTTCTTTGTGCAGTGAGGCAGTTCAGATGAGAACAAAACAGTGTCTTGGGGTTAAATATGGGTTTAGAAAATGTTTTAAAGATACATTAGGTGAAATATAGTCTATCATCAAGCATTCATAATGTAGTTTCAAAACCTAAAGAGAGAGGAGGATTTATTTAAGTAATATTTTTATAAAATTACTCCAGAAATTAAAATATCCCCAAACACAAAGTTAAAGATTCTGCAGTCAAACATCAGAGGACATAACTTCTATTTAGTTTTATGTAGCATAATTACCATGCTATGCCCATGATGTGCAGGGTGAAACAAGCATATTAAAGATAGATTCATAATTAGATCTGAGGTACTTTGCTAATTAACAAAATGGATAGACAAAATCTGTATTTCATTAGGGTGAGATGTATCAGCTTCCTCCTGTGCTTCTACATTTTTGATATATTATACTGCAGTGAGCTATTTCCAGTGGATCGTGTGGGGATGTTTTGATAAGTCACATGCCAAGCAACATAATAAAATAATTTATGATCAACCAGACTGGAAATATCACTTGGGGGATTCTCTGTATTTAATGTTTTGCCATATGAGTTCATCACATTGCTCTCAGATTTTTGTGCTGGTGTTGCTTCTGATATTATATGGACAATCTTCCTTCTCTCTCTCAGAAAATGAAAAAATTAAAGCTTCTAAGTGCATGTATTCACCTGGAAGAGTCCTATCCTCTCACTCGGAATGTCTTATTTATATTAGGTCTTATAAAACTTGTTAGGACTTATCTTTTTTGACTTAAAAGCTTGTTCATCAACTAAGACCTTGATGCATATACCTCCCAACGAAAACTGATCAGGTGTATATAGGTAAATAGAATGTTAATTCTCATTCTCTGTTTATACTGTAAAGTGTAAAGAAGAAGAATGCACTTGAAGAACCACAAAAGCATGGATCAAATTTAAAAAGAAATGTTACTTTTTTTCCCATCATTTTCTTACTGTTCTCTAAAATTATTTTAAAAAACAAACCCAGTACTTTCCTATAGCTAACCCTGCACATAGAAGAAAACTTTCCCTTTTACTAAGCCCAGGATTATATATATCAAAAGATTTTCTATGTGTCTTTACACACTTCTGAATTTTTAATGTTTATTTTCATACATATGTATGATGCTGTCCTCTTTGCAGATGTTCTCTCTCCTTCTTGCTATAAGGTAATTCTGCTTGTATTCTGTCCTTCCAGTAATAACACCACTGGATCTTTTTGTCTCATCCATGTACTTAATCTATTTTCTATACAGGTCTTACCTGAAAATTGCTGTAAGTAATGTTAGTGAAAAAGAAAACAAATCTATTTAACTACAGTAAAAGACAAACTAATATCTTAGACAGCCACGTGGTATGACTTTTCCTTGCCCCTCTTCCCCACACCAGCTCAGAAGAACTCCAACACTGACAGCATCAATATTATTATAATTAGCATCACTGAAAATACAGTGATATTGAATGCTTGCTTTCTTCACAGGTAGTTTATATGTTAGTTTGTTGTATTGACACACTAAAGAATACAAAGAATTTCTCTATTGTGGGTGTGTTTTCTTTATTCACTTTTTCAAATGAATACATGGATCTATGCACGTTTTTAGAAGTCCCTGTTCCATCTGTAGTAAATGATATAAATAATAATCCTAGGGGAAAGTATAACATAAAACAAGACCTAATTATGAAGTGAAGACTAAAATAACTGCAGGGGTTAAACTCCTTGATAAAACCTTTGCTGTTTGGGTATAGCAGTAATACAAAATGAGGTAGTAAAATCATTTACTTCCATCTATACAAAGCTTACTTGAGAAATTCAGTAGAAACATAAAGACAGTCTTTTTGCTTAACATGAATAGTTATAGTTTAGGGTATTTTTTTTGTTAATTAAATTGAAGATGATCTCTAAGATCAAGTCCAACCTATGACCGAAAACCACCTTGTCAACTAGAACACTGCACCAAGTGCCACATCTAGTCTTTCCTTAAACACTTCCAGGGATGGTGGCTCCATGACCTCCCTGGTAACATTTACAAAATACTATCACCTTTTCTGTGTAGAATTTCTTTCTAATGTCTAACCTAAACCTACCCTCATGTAGTTTAAAACTATGTTCTTCCATCTGGTTGCTGGTTGCCTGGCAGGAGGGGCCAACCCCCACCTGGTTGCAATCTCCTTTCAGGCAATTGTAGATAGTGATAAGGTCACCCTTGAGCCTCCTCGTCTCCAGGCTAAACACCCCCAGCTCCCTAAGCTGCTCCTCACAGGGCTTATGCTTCATACCCTTTACCAGCTTTGTGGCTCTTCTTTGAACAAGTTATACTATCCTTCTGCAGTCCCAAAACACTTAGTGTCATCAAGGTTACAGATGTTTCCAGTCATTAAATACTTTATTTAAAAGGAATTTTGCATGAGTCATACTGTTGTATCTTGTAAGTATTAAATCTTGTCTCGGTAGTCTGCTGCATCCTCCAATATTTCCACCTTTGAAATATTATAGATTTGTTCATAGACAATCTATGCCTCAAGTTTTCTTCATCACAGGTTTTACAGACTTATGCTTGAATGGCAGCTTCACAGGTTTGGAAAATATCTGATTTCAGGCCCCAGTGCATCTGATGTTTGGCAACTTTTAGTTGTATGGCACGCTGACATGATAATTTTGGCTAAATCACTAAAAGATGAGACTAGGGTTCAGCTATTTAAAAGCAGTCAGAAGTCTAACTTCCCTTGAAACCATTTATTTTCTCCAATGCAATATTTTTTTGTGATTGAAAGCTTTTATAAGGACATTATAATTGCTCAAATAATACAATCAATTAATATTGGACTGTTTTGGATGGTCTTGTGAAATGAACTCATGTTAAAGTAATTGATAACAACTGTTCTTGTCTGCCAAACAGACAGAAGTGTTGCCATCCTCCAACGAGTTTGAAGAATGGAATTCTGATTTATAGGACGTGCTTCATTATTATTTTTAATCTTTCACAGAAGTACTTAAGCTCAGATAGTATCTAAAATGCTTGAAAATCTGCACCTGAAGTATTACAATATTAGGCTGTAGGAGGTAAATGTAACACTGATGTTAGTAATCAAAATGACATCTGCAGAGAAAACATGCAAAAGCAGTTGTCATTTGATTTGGGCCCTTCTAGATGACTAAGATCCATCAGACTGCTTGAAAAACTAATAAAAACCAGCTGATTCACTTAGCATATTAGTTGCTAAAATGCATCAGGGGATTTGGATTTACAGGCAGCATATCCCTTCCAGGCTCTAGAGAAGAGATGCCATGGAGGCCAATTAACCTAGGAATAGCTGTTAATCCCGTTTAGGTCATTGAGAGGAACATGTACAGCTGAATACATGGGACAAAAGCTTTCTTGATTTCACTAATCTTCTATTTAAAACAGTTCTTAGGCAGTCACTCTAGTAACACTGTTGTACTTCACAACTTCTCTGTACTATACAAACAGCTCATTAGGTCTCAGAGACAATCATTGTCCTCCGGACCTTCCTTACAGGCAGGAAAACTGAGGCACAGGAGCTGGGAGGTATCCAAGGCCAAACACAGTGCCAGTAGCGAAGTCAGGATTACAGTTCTGGAACAGCTACAATGAGATTCCCACTTGATTTACCCCATGCAAAATAACATTTCCATTCACAAGAAGGGCTATGTTCGGAGAAAAAATTTTCAAGATCATGCACTTTTGAAAGCTAGTTATTGACCCTGATGGGTGTACCTTAGGTGATAAACATCCAGACCCTGATCTAAGGCATTACTTAAGCACCTACACTGAAGAAGCAAATGAACAAACAAACAAACAGTATTTTTAAAGTGTTTTAAATCAGCCTCAAACAAAAAAAAAAAACTGTGTTTCTTTTTATTGCAGTTGTCATCCCAGCAGGATTAGTAGGCTTGGCTGACATCTTTTACCATGAGTAGCTCTTTGCAATTATTATGGTCACTTATATCTACTGTCCAACATAAAGACAGTGAATAAAGCCAAATAACTGCCTTTTACCTCACTCTGGTTTTTTTGGGTTTTTTTTTTTTTTTTTTTTCACAGGCTAGATAATCTGGTCCTGCCTTGCAACCAGACAGGTCATGATAAAAAACATTTTATGCTATCACAGTCTCTCTGAAAAAAAAGTCAGAACTGAGAATTTTGGCATAGCAGGTAAAACATGAAACAGAATATTCTTGGTTGCTTCTGTTTATATTCAAATATCTATAATGTATGCTTACTCTACGGTATTAAAAAAAAAAGAAATCATACAAAATCAAAAACAAACCTTATATATTGTGTCATTCAGTATTTCTTCCCATACCTGGATTCAAAATTATGTCCACAAGATTAGTTTGACATACAGAGAAGTGAAAGAATATTATATTTATGTTTACTTTATTTGGTATGCAGATGGCCCAGAAGCTGTGACGGTCAAGGATAAGCAACTCCATAGGTAGGGTCAGTCTTTTATGGTTATAGAACTCCTGTAAGTCTCTTGCAACAGAGCTTTCTAAATGGTAACAGGTTGGTTTTTTATTATTTTTACACAAAAAAAAATTCTTGTTACAATTTTTTTCCCTCATCTATAGCAGTCTAATGGAGAAGGAATACTAAATCTCATTTGAAAATACTGGGCCCTGGATAACAATTACATAAAGTCTGCAGTCAACAATGAGAATAAGAGATCCAAAGCACATGTCTCTGACTAGTGTAGACCAATGCCCAAAATAAACCAATGACTCTTTGTAGTCCCAATGTACATAATATATTTAATTTTAGATATTGGGATTCTATTTATGGAAATCTGTTGATAACATGTATTACAATGACCAGTATTTTCCTGCTGGTTCACTCCTTTTCCCCCAGCTCTAGCTCCAATTTCACATTTTTAAATTGGTTCCTCTTATTTTCAAAAAGCCAGGGATCAGTTTATAGAAGTTCAAGTTTTACCAGAAGTTTTATTGAAAATCAAATATCCTGGGTTTTTCCTTCTGCATAACACTATTTCAAATAGATATGCTAATTCCTTCAATCCATTTGGTATTCCCAGGGTTGAATTGAAGTTTATTGAAAATCTGGTGTCGAAGAAAATGCACTATATTAAATCAACTTTCATAAAAACAGAGCAAAATTATTTTGGTATGTTAAGTTTAGCCAAGGAAAATATATGCACAGAATTCTTAAACACTATTGAATAACGAGCTACAGTAGAACCATTTCATCATTGTCCTAACAAATCTAAATTCTGAGCTAATATTTAATTTCTTCCCTCAACTGTAACCACTGTAACCTCACTGATTTCAATTTATAATTGCTATATACTTTACATTTGAATAAAGATGTATTCCCAAGGACGAGTTATGCTGTTCTTACATGTTAACCTCTCTCCTTCTTCAGACCAAAAAAGCCACTTATGGAATCAAATATCTCACCTCCTCCCGTGTTGAGGATGCAAGCACTCCATGATTCCAGACACACTTCTAGTTAGAAGTGTTGCTGTCTGTTTAGAGGTTTGTTTGGTTTGCAGCAAGCTGTCTCTGCAGCCAAAAAGAAGAATTCACATCTGTTATTTTTATTGTCTTTTGTGAGAAATACCTGTCTTTATTCACAATCTAATATTCTGATAAGATTACCGTCTTGTGTTCCTCTTATTGAAAACTCAAATTAATTTATATCTACACATCCTAACATCCTATGTGATGAGAAAGTGAAGCAAAAATAAGATGCCTATCTATATCTACAAATATTTGTTCTCAGGAACCTTCTCCACATATTTGTCTCTTCTATAGAAAGCAAACACTTTCTCTTTTCTTACATATTGCAGCAGGATAATGATGAAAGAGAATAAGATAAAATTGGCTGTAAGTGCCGATTGGAGGGATGAAGTTTATTCCCATGGTCTGCTCACCTCATATATGAATGCATATCTATGACCACAACTTTTACTACATCCTGTCAGAAGATGCAAATAATTTTTTTATGGGGATTAGCTCTGTCAAGTGCATCTTTCTCTCCTTACCTTCTCAACCACTAAGATTTCAATATTTCTGACATCATGTCTTATTTAGAAACTTTTCCTCTTCTTTGCTGAGCATTTTATTTCTTCTGTACATTCATAAACAGTCTACAAGTCATAGTTGAGGTTTACTTCTTTTTAAGATACTATGTGGACAGTTTATTACTTTTTTGTCTCAGGATGTAAAGTTACTATTGATTTGTCTAGAAATCTTTCTTCTAGAGAATTTTGAATTCTTCAGAAAAAGAAAGATTGACAGACAAGCCCTACTGACAAAAGTTTCTGACACTTAAATTTTCCTCTCCTTTGAATAAGGAGGCAATGTCTGCAGAGATCCTAAATAGAAATGTCCTTGCTACTCCAAGCATTCTTTAGATTATTCTGAAATACTTAAGAGAAGGAAAGGGAGAAGGAATGAAGGAAACATCTTTTATTTGAAATATCTTGCACAGCGTAAGGCAGTGTCTCCTACATAAATTTTGACAAATTGTCCATTTATTTACTTCAAAGTCTAATCTAACACATCTTATCTAGCATGTTTTCAGGCAATAATGTGTGTTTTCAGGCAGACCAGGGAAATCATCAAGCTAGTTGCCAAAGCTAGGGTAGTCTTTCAGCTGGAAATTGCCTCGTGGATATGACTAAATATTCTCACCAGGAAAAAAAATTTACTGAACTGAAAAACTCACTATTCCCATAGCAGTCTGACACTTATTTTCCTAACCTCAAATCTTGCAGCTCTACCAGGCTCTGAGCTGTGAGTAAGTTACCACCAGAGCACTTAGAAGATGTTTTCCATCACGTCCCAGATTTGCCTCAGTCATTGTGTCATCTTTATTAGTTCAGAAGAAAGAACTTGCAGGGGTCCAGGAAGGAGTAGATAATCAAAACAGAATTGGAATATGTTCATCAATTTGTGCTTTAGGAAAAGTATTGCTGAATTTGGGCGGCTGAAATGCTGAGGCATGACATCTGATTGATGTTGTTATCCCAGTGCAGATCTGCACATCCTCTGAAGCCCTGTTAGGGCTGACATGAAGAAAAGAGATGAACACAGAGGCCAAAATAAAAATCACACACGGAATAAGCAAATCATGATGTTTAAATTATCACTTGCAGAGGCTATTTAGCAGCTCCAGAAGAATCAGACTGAAAAAGCTTATTTAAAGGAAATCTTGCATCTTAAAAAATTCATTTCAAATGATGCTGAGTTCAGCATTACTCTGTGTAAGTGGCTTTAATATCTCTTATTCAAATTCATGTACAAAGATCTCCCTTTAAGTTGCTTAAATACTGATGGCTATTAAATTTGTGAATGAAAAACAGATTACTTAGAGAATAATTAACCAGTAATTAAAGACTAATTAAACTGAGATGCTCTGGAAAAAAATGACAAGAGTTAACACACGGTACAAAATGTCATTTTTCTGTCTCAAACAGAATCAAGAAAAGAGAGTTTTTTACATAAAATTTCAGTATTTGTAAAGTGTACAGTTACATAAGAATTAATCATTACTGAAGAATGGTTATTACTGCAAGTCTCAGTATTCAGGGAATGGTTATACAGCAAAACTTAGAGAGGTAAGAACAACACATAAGCTGTGAAGGCCGTGTATTTAAGAAAACCTTAAATTGAACTTAAAGTGAACTTAAAGTTGAACTTAAAGTGCTTCAAACTAGTTGTCCTCTAGAGCATGGGACAAGAGAGGAATATTTGTTGCTTCCCAGAAATATTTCTGCGGGGTAGTGATTTCTTTACAGGAAGCAAAATGAAATAGTAGAGCCCAATCCCTAAGTGTGAGTATTGTATTGCATTAATTTAAAAGGAGAACAAATATACAAATAGTTCAGAAGGAAGACTAGATTGTTTTACAGAATCACAGACTGGCTGAAATTGGAAGGGACCTCTGCTTGTCAACTGCTCTGACCTCCATGCTCAGCGTATGCCCTGGACCATGTCCAGATAGCTTTTGGATATCACCAAAGTGGAAGATTAATTTGCTTTTCTGCACAACCTCTTCCACTACTTGGTCACTGTAAGAAAATGCTTCCTGATGGTCATGAGGGATCTTTTCTATTCCTGTTTGGGGTCTTACCAATGCTGAGTGGAGGGAAAGGTTCACTTCGTCTTTCATTCCCTAAGTTGTGATATATCTTTATTGATCATTTTGAATGTTTTAAGTTTTAAACATCTTTAGCTGAACATAGGTGCTTATTTTTCTGAATCTGTAATATGAAATGTTTGCTAAATGTCATTCAATGAACTAGTGATTTTTGTACATCTGTTTTTTTTAAAATCAATATTTGCTTTAAACTGAGTTTATAGGCCATGGTTTTCTACTTGTTATAGTTTAGGAATTGTTTTCTTCTGTTGGGGGATCTGTTTTTTTTGTGTTGTTTCGCTTTGTTTTAAATAAGAAACACACCTGGATAAAAGACATAGTAGTACTGCAGAATGATTTTAAAAGGATGACTCACTCTTACCTAGTTACATGCAAAACCAGCTCTTTCAAGAAAATAACCCTGGTCCCACACATACCTCAATGTCCCAAAGAAAACTGATAGCTAATGCAAGAGTTCATGGCAGTGAATCCCTAGATCTGACACTTAAAATTCGAGGTTAGGGACTGCAATTCTTTACATGTAAAAAAAGCTGAAAACCCCAAACTAAGCAAACCAAAACCAACCAACCATAACCAGTTAAGTATCCTAGCTTACATTTTTTATTACTGACTGCTATAAAAACTTATAAAAAATCAGTACCAAATAGTTTGTAGTTCCAGTCTGATTGCCTCTGGTTTTTTCTTTGTTTGGATTGGGTTTTTGGGTTTGGGTTTCAGGTTTTTGTTTATTTGGTGATTGCTTGTTGTTCTTCTTGTTCTCCCCATTGGTTGACTGATTTCAGCCAAATCTAGGAGAAGTAGGTCTGATTCTTCTATTTCATGTGGACTATTGTTGCATGCCGGGTGGGCTCAGTTAGGGGTTTTAATAAATGTTAGTTAGATCGGTTCTATGTACCCCTATTTTCCCCTTAAAATGGTTCGCTCCAGGCTGTCTGCTACAGGAGCTTTCACCTGTCAATCTTGTAACCACTCCCTTCTTCCCTCGGAAAGTTCTGTATCAATCACCCCACCTCTGTGATACCATTTGTCCCAGAACGCTGTACACACCCTTGTTATGTTCCCATAGGATGCCATGTTCCACATCACTCCCCTGTTGTCTGTCCCCATTGAGCAAGGGGGGCTTTTGCCCCTGTCTGCCCGCCCCCTATTTAGCCCCACGTTCCCTTTGTCCAAGCCACCATTTTGCCCATGCGGGCTCGAGAACAGCTACTTTGTCCACCGCTGCAGCCACGCGGGAAATAAAGAGTTCTCAGCCACACGGGGGAAGTGCGCCTTCTCTCTGGCTCTTTATCTCACCTCAGCATCTGGCCACGAAAGCGGCTAACTCACGCGGAGGCTCAGCCCTACAGCTCCACACACACGTGGCAGTCCCGGTCTCATGGAGAAGCAGCGCGCTAGCTGGGCACCCCCAGCTGCCCGGGACCGGGGGAGAGCAAAACCAAACGCCACAGACTGTATATATTTTCTTATGATACCAGAACTCAGTGGGGAGAAGAAGCCAAATTAAGGGCTCTCATCAAAGTAAAATCATAGTTTAATGTAAGTAGCCATTTCATATGCTTGGCCTGGTGAGTGTTCCATCAGAATATCCATGCAAGTTATCCAATCATCTTTGATTTAACAATGGTAAGGGTTGTGTATTGCGTTGTCAGTTCCAGGAAAAAATTGAAGTGTGTTAACTGAACTTTTTAGGTGTAAAATCTAGAAAAGTGAAGATACTTTTGCAGAATAATTATATGGCAAAGGAACAGACATTTCAAGACAGATCCATACAAATTCAAGGGTGACTACTGCTTCATCTTGCTTTCTTTTAAATTTTATGTATTTAAATTCCAAGTACTGTGTATGCCTGTGGTAGCAAAACTCATTCAATTGGCATAAGAGATATTCAGAAAATATCTAGTTTTGTTTATATTCACAAAGTAGCTAATGTTTTCTGTGGAAAAATACAAATGAACTTGTTTGCCATGCAAACCATGTTAAGGTTGTGAACTATGAATCTGCTATCATTCAATAATTATCAGTAAGTTTTAATGGGAATCAATACTACTTTGAGGCAATGAAAAAGATTTACCAAGTTCCAGTTCTGTACTTCATTATGAGTTACTGACATAAAATTTCAAAGGCAAAATTAAAAATAAAAAGTCTATATTTTATGTATACAAAAGGGAACTATTTAATTTCAATAATTTCTGTCATTTATTAGCTATGTGTTTCTCCTATCTGTAAGAAGCTGTCTCTGGTATTCCACTAGTGCCTTTTCTGAATATAGTTGAAAGCATGGATATGTACATAGAAGTATCGAAAGAGCTGTCCATCACCAGCTCTCAGGGTTTTTCTCTTAATATTTCTGGATCACTCTCATTAATAGCAGTTGCAGTCACAAGAGAATGATAAATCTCAAAGTATTATCCAAATGCAGTCCAGCTGACATTAAAAAATTCCATTCTGTTACTTAATTTTTACTGTACCTGTTGAGTGTTTTACATAGTGACATTTTAAACATGAGGGGGGAAAAAAAGAGAAAAAAAAAAAAAACAGAAAGCCAAGGAAGGAAGAAATTAAATTCCTTTTATACTTTGGTTATTATTAATATTTTGCACCTAAAACACAGGTAATCATTTGTAGCATGGGTGTTCAGTGGTCCACTCACTAAGCTCACTAAGGCTTGTCTTACATATGACTTTAACAAAAACTGATGGTTACACAGAATATGGTTGTCTATCACAGCAGGTTCCAACAATGTAATGTTACTAAAAAAGATTTATTTCACAGACATGAGCTAAGTGTGCAGAAGGATACAAATATCTTGCCACCTTTCCATGTTAATACTAGATGAAATTATCTATTTTTGACATGGAGGGATTTGTCAGTGTTTTTGAGTTTCCATATGAACAGACGATTTTTTAAAGCTAAAGCAATCAACTACATGTGTTTTCCTATGCTTTGTGTCATGTATGTGGCTGTGCTTTATAGTATTCCCATTACAAATTCCATGACAAGTCCTGAGCTAATTCAGAGTAGATAATGTAGTCCTGAACTGACAGGAAGATTGCTGCCTCATTAGTCTGCAATCTCACATCAACTCACACATATGTTGACCCTAAGACCCAGCAGGCAATTCTGGAAAAACCACCAATGTTGTTCTCAGAGCATAAACAGATGAATGAATCTTTGTTAAATATGGTACTTAAAGGTATTCTGTAGCGGTGTGTGTTGGGGGGGGACCCACGGGGGTGTCCCTGGGGGGCCCCCCAAGGCTGTGAGTTCGCTGGTAGCAGCAGGCACGCAAGGAGACTCCACACGGCTTCTGAGGGTGCTAATTAGATGAGGGTTTATTGGGGGTCCTACCCCCGGGAGGCAGCATGGTTTCTGGGGGGGTGGGGGGGAAAGGGGAGTGAGGGGGGAAAGGGAAGGGGGAGAGAGGGGCTGAGAGAGCACCAGCCAGGAGAGCCGGCAAAGAGAGAGTGAACTGTCCCCCCTGGCACACTTAACAGGGAGATTCAAAGTGGGCGCGGAACAGATTGGGCCAATGGGATTACAGACACAGGATACTGCAGGGGAGGATCACAGGCTTGGAATAAACCATACATTTTCCAGGGGCGAGACAGAGCACACCATTCAACTAAAATATAACACCACAGTATTCCATTTTTGGATGACATGACAAGGTGATATCCTTTCTGTGCAGTCCCACAGAGAAAGTGTCAAAGACTTTCTGTAGCATTGACTGATTCTGATTTTATAGTATGTCTCTGATACTCTTTAAGAACATAAGGGTAGTGCAGAGATGAATCAAAGCTGAGTTTGTATGATATAAAGAAAAGGATCCACTCTCATCAGCAAGAGAACTGACGATGCTCCCTGTCAGCTCACATTTCCCTACAGGGAGTTACCAATATGTACATAACACTTTAGGAAGCAGAAGATGTGGTTTGGGGTTTTTTTCAGTTGATAACAGAAGAGTTAACTGTGGATGAGACTGAATTACTTAGGAACAAACGGAACTAAAAAATGTTTACAATCAGGGTTTCCAGGTAAGAGGAAGTGGAAGGAATTGACCCCTATCAGACAGCATGCTGGAAGAATTATCCAGACAGTTATTGTCTGGACAGAATATGTTGGCAAATGAAAAAATATAAAACTATATACTACATGTGCAAGTGTCCTTGTGCAATCCCTTATAAGCTTCTACACCAAAAGGGAATAGTTGTCCTTATTCTTCAGAACTCAAAGTAGTCATTGAATTCTGCTTGCTGTTAAGCTTTTCTCTTGACCAATGCAAAACTACACATGAGCTTCTAGAAAGAAGAAAGACAGATTTGGTGACATTGGAATGTTACCAATGTTATCTAATATAGTGATACTATTGACAACATTAGTTTATGACAATATCTTGTGCCAGGAAGTTAATAGCATGTTGTGGAAAAAAGAATTTAACCTAGATGCATTATATTGTCTCTACCAGGAGAAAGGGTTAAGAAAAAAAGAAAATGAATCTTTAAATCATTAGGTTTTCAGTCTGAATTTTCATTTGACCAAATTTTCCACAGATTTTGAAACATTAAATGAACTGAAAGTTACTTTTTCCCCTTCCCTGCACATTGCCGCTTGTCACTCATACTTGGTGGTACTTGGGAATCTGTGCAAAATAAACAAATATTAATTGAAAAGTTTGAGTTGTCAAAGATAAAAGAATTCAGGAAGGAAACAGTGGATTGCATTGTGTTGCCTCAAACGGTTTGGAAAATGAACAAAATATACTAAGTTGCTGCTTAGAAATGCTTTTTTTATTTCATAATCAGAACAATTTCTTTTAATGTTGACATCCAAAGGCATCATGAAAAAAAAAGTCGACTTAATCCCAACAAAGATTTGTTTGTATTCAGTTTGTTTTCACTGCACCTTTTTTCTACTTTTAGATTTGGTTAAGGACAGAAATAATATAAACCTCCAGATAATTTATTAAAAGCATTAATTCTTGCCCCATTCTTCTTACTCCAGCCTATGATTTTCTTTAGCTCTGTGGTACAAACATTGGCAATAACTTGTTCCAAAAATTCCTGGGGCTATCATATTTCAGACAAAAGAGAAAAAAACCACAAATATTTACTCTCTAGTAGTGTAAACCAGCTTATCTCCTTGTATTTGCAAGGAATAATAGTTCTACATCTGAAGATACACACAAATACATTCCATTTGATTGGTATTTAAAATCTTCCCTGAGCTGCAGTTATGTTTCTGAATTCAGAATTTGCCCCAAAAGTACATGGTATTCCCTGTGTGGATTTCTCTAATGTTTATTATTCACAACTTTTGTACAATAGCACAGCATGTGTCATATTATCCAGTGTTTGGGATCTAACCCACATCTCACATGAAAGTGAATCTTGCTGCTAGGAAATACTCTAGCTCTCAGAGGTGCATGTCATCTTTCTTCTTCACTTCAAAAGTAAATAATGAGGCAGGCAAAAAGCCTGAGTGATTCAGGGGCCATGCAGTCATCTACATATTGAAGGGAGATCAGCTTAGGATCCATTTCCTTAGGTTGTTCACTACAAAGTGAAAACCTGACATGGCAACTGAATTCTGACTCAGAAAAGCATGTATTATTAGGTAAGCTCTGAAACCAGTAAATCCTGTTTTTTTTGGGTTTTTTTTTAAATTTTTATTTTAGGGGCTGAGAGAAGCAAGTTGCTGTCTAATTTTAGGCACAATTTAGCACTAAGAATATTTTATCTTCATTACACAAGGAACCTGTCATATGAAAACAGCAATGAAAAACAAAATACCAATTGGAAACTCTGAAAATGCACCATTCTGTTGTAAGTCATCAGGTAAGCTACCCTCATGTGGTGATCTGAAGAGTTCAAGTGAACTCCAACTAACCTACAGAAACAGCTCCACGAGCCCCAGCTCACAGGAAAGAAAGGTTGTGTGGGGAAGCCTCCTGTAATACCTCCATTATCCAAAACATATGTGACTCTTGTTTTAACACCTTTTTAAAACAATGCCTCTTTTAGGTGTCATGCTCAATAAAACACTTGTTCTCCAAAACTCAGAATGAATTGGAGAAAGAAGGAGAAATAAAAGCCACACTTTTTATCATTACAGTTTTATTGAAATTTAAACACCCAAGTGAAAGAGATTTACATAAAATTATTTGACCTACACAATATAACATACATGATTGAAAATTGCTTTGCCATTCTTTATAAAGTCTCAGCTTGACTGGCAGATAGAATGTAAAAGCAATATATGAGCTCTGCTTTTGTTTAAATTTGCACTCCTACATGTCAAATACTATTATATATTCCTGCCTAATATTTTACAACAGCAAGGACGTTAGTTCAGCATCCTTCTAAAGAATACCTCAACATGTGCCAAAACAGGCAAATTTTGGATTCTTTACTTGACCTTTTGTGTAGTCTTGCTTTTAGGACTAAAAACATAAACAGAAATCAATTGTGATATTTTGCTAAAAATCAAGGAGACTTGGATCATAATTTTAAATAGGGGTTTATTTATTTAATGAAACTTTTAAAGGATCTGTAAACTTCAAGGGACTTAGGCATCTAATTTTCCTAGGTAAATTCTAGAAACCCACTTTTCTACTTTATGAAGAGCATGATTAATGGAACCTGATTGCATATTTATCTCTCTATTGCTTTCATTGCAAACTTACTGAAAAGAGCTTTTAAGAGTTGAGCCACCTCAAGCATAATCTCGGAACTAAAGCTAAATACGAACATTTTGTGAGAGAGCAGAGAAAAAATAAAGGCACCATTGGACAATAATGAAAAAGAATTATAGCAAACTATGTTGTATTTTCTGAAAAATCAATGTTAAACCACTATGTTTTGATTGGTGCTTTGCTATTGAAATTGTGAATATTTTAAATTTTACAGTTTTGCACCTTCAATTTTATAAAATAATATATATTTATATATGAAGTTCACCAGTACACTATAAAAATGATAACACAGAAAAAAATTGTTTAAATATTTAAAAAACCTAACATCAGAATAAAAATGTGTATCTTTGTTAATATGAAATAATAATCCTAAATACTTTAAATTACTAAAAAGAAAGAATTCTAATTATTTTTACATTTTCTAATCCATTTTAATGCAAAATTGCCTAATTTGACCAAATATTCTAATGAGAGTAAGACTGCATTTTTTATTGCATTTTTTTTTCACTGTATGTTTTCAATCCCATTAATAATGTCTTTTCTTAAAATGGTATGCACTTAGGAGGTCAAATAGGGATTTGAATATATAATCATGCATTATGAAGCTCAGCATTTGAAGTCAAGGTTATAGGAAATCTCTGCTAAAAGAGTGGAATAGCTGAATCTATTGAACCTTGAAATATTTCATTTTTCCATTTCTTCAAATTCCAGATTTACAGTTCATAAATATGGGTTTGGTTTTTGTAAGCAGGGGTAACAACAATTTAGAGTCTACTGAAAAATAAATTTCCTCCATTCAACACTAAAGAAAGCAGTCAAGAGATGTCTCCTTGAGTGCACCCACACAACTATATTGTTCTTTTTCTGTGTAACTCACAGCTGCTATGCCAAAGTGATGCACACAAAGGTTAGAGTCAGCCTTCACAAGGTCCTTTCTAACTAAGCCTGAGACAGGAAAGTTTGACTGAGTTCTGTTTCTTTCATGGGTATTTCATCAGTGAATCTTCCCTTTCAAATTTCCACATCTTTTTCTGTTTGTTCCCTTCTCTTTAAAGTCATTGTTTGGAGTATTTGTGTGGGGATTTCTGTGTGAAACATTGTAGGATATTGGGAAAGATTGTGTTAAAAAAAAATACTATTATGCCTAGTGTTATCTTTTAAACAGTGAGTGCCTGTGAATGTCCATCATAGCCAAGCCCCTATAATCCCTAACTCTTTATATGTGTATCTTTTCTCCTAGCCTTTTTTTTTATTGTTTTGTTAGTTGCTGTGCTCCAAAGGATCAAAGCTGTCTTGATGGATCACATATACAAAGCCATATCTAGGTAAAAAAAAGTTATAAAAAGCTACATGATGCAGGTCTAACCCACTTGTTTGTATGCCTCACGGGTTCTCCTGTGATCCTTATCCCTGGAGGATATCCGCTTCTCATGGTCTCAGCTGAAAAGCTTGGGATCAAATTGCTGAGACTTAGGCATTTAGCTTCTTAGATTCCCTGTTTTGTTTCCCAACCTGTCAGCAAAAATTGTAGCCTTCACATAAAAAGAATGGATCTGCATTTGAATTACTGTGCCTCTCACATGCTTGGATCTGGCTTCTTTTGCTTTTGGGAAATAGTTAAATCATTGTTCAATGCACTATAATCAGAGAGCATATCTTATGCACTGTTTGTATTTTCACATACACCCTCATGAAACTCAGTGTGTGCTTTATAACACTGTTTCCCACAATCTCCAGCACATTTTGCAAAAAGATGTCTAACATTTCAGAACAATAGCTTAGTGAGAATGAGTTTTGCATATTCCAGTGGAGTAGTTGGTAATGTTTGACTTTGATGCGCTGCTACATAAAGACTGTCCACTGCAAGTGCCTCTCTGCTGTTCCTGTACTTTTCTTACTCTTTCAACATTTCCATATCATTACTGTTATTTCCTATACTATTTCTTCAGTATGGAAAAATAGAAAATATTAGGAATCAAACATTATGTTTTCCCTGAACTGTACTTTTCAGTAATTTCTCAGCCATTTTTGAAGAGGCATATAATGAGAAAATACCTGGAGACATCTGCTGAAATAAGTGTTTTTCTTCTGAGATTTTATCAGACCTTTGCATCATTTGATCCCTGTATAGAAGATGGGATAGAGGGTTTACCAGAGGAAATCAGAGGGTTAAATTTTCTTTTCTCTCCTTGTCCTCTCCTCATAACACCAGCATGTTTCTTCCCCATGTCACTTCTGCTGCCTGCAACCACATCTCTGTGTAACACCCTCCTTTTAGGTCAAGGACTTTTCTGTCTTGATATAAATATTAATAATTTCATTTTTTAACAAGGAATGATGTATATGTTAGTTTTTAAAAGCCCAACTTCTCAAAAACTGCTGATCCTAAGTGACAGAGTGCTGTCTAGTAAAAGGAGTGGAAACTGGAATACATGACTACTAAGCTCTGCCATTGAATATTTCTTTGACACAGAAGTAATTTAATTCCTGTGATTCAGGCTACCCACTTGTAGAATTAACCTAAGAATAATTACCTGGCTCACTGCTTGTTCCAAGGCTTTATTAATGTTTATAGAGCACCTTGGTTGTCAGGTTTGAGTTCTTTGTTTCAAAATTCTACATAGTAGAAAAGCAACCAAGGAAACTGTTAATAATTGCCAAGTAACTGATCAAGTAAAGCAGAGTTCTTCATTCATGGCAATAGCTTTTCTCTGCTTATCTTTTCATGTATAAATGTGCTGCATTCTATCAGATCCTGAATTAAAAACAAAATCCAAAACATTCATCATGAGGAAGTGGAGCTGAAATTATCTCAGAGACCTCAGTTTTGGGATGTGAGGAAGACAGAGAAGGGATAGATGGAAGGAAGTTTTTCTGATGGAGAAGAAGGAATTTATTTACTAAATTTGGCCAACAAAATTACGCTTATTCTTTTGATCAGAACAGCAGGATGATCATGTCACACAATGTTCTAACATCATCTAAGCCTTCTCTGGAGCTTTCCTGGCACTGCTTAATTTCCTTGGGACACCTATTTGTTATCTCATCGGACACTCTAATCTGAACTACACTAAATATTTACAGCACCACAGGTCCTCCAGCCTTTTTTACCACAGCTGAAATCTCTGTTTGAGGGAGCAAATAAGCCAGGTGTTTTCCATACATACATTCTCAGCAGATTCTTACATTGAAAAAAAAAATGCCCTTTAAAACTTACATACGATGGTCTCATGTGCCTCATTTGTCTCTTATTATCTAATTTTATTTTAGAATCTTCTGATTTGTTTCACTTCTAGAATCAAGCTGAAGCTCTGGAGGTGATATGATATCAAGAGACAGCAAAAAACAAGCAATTCACAAAATAAATAAAATGAACAAGGACAAAAAAGGAGGAGAGAAAATTTAAAAGACACGATTGTTTTCAGTTTGTAGAAAGAAATTTTGCAAAGGGACTTTGGATCAGCAGATATCCTGTAAAAATACATCAAAAATATCAATTTGGATATCTTTAGCAAGGTAAGGATTCTCCCTGCTCATGCTAGTGGGATACCTACAGTGATATATTTTATTACTGTAACTTTAATTCCTGGGAGTCCAATTCTACCCCCATGTTATTTGAACTGTGAAAGTTATAAGTATTTTGGGTGAATATGTTGATTCATATTGTTAAGGGATTTCAGGGAAATAAGTGGGAAAACATAGATAGTTAAATATTAATATTCTAGAAACAGGTAGAATTGAAACAACTTTCAAAATAGCTTATGCTTAAAAATGAAAGAGATAGTATTCAGAGCCATCCACATGGCATGAATCTTGCAAGTCTTTTTGGAAACATATCTATGCTGGTGTGCACAACAAGTAAAATAACAGTGGTCTGAAAGGATTTTTGCAGTGATTCCTCTAAAGCAGAGACAGTTTGTCAGCTGTTCAGATTTTTCAGAACACATATGTAATCTCAGATGGGGACAAGATTTTGAATTAGGTAATGTCTTTACAGGGGTAAAAAACCCAAACAACTGTCTTGCAAATGTACTGGTAATATAAACATAATTCAAAGAGATGTATAATACATGCATATGTAGGTAGCTGTGTAGATGAAAGGCAACTAAATCCATTTGGATCTAATACTTCAGTATCTGATTTTGGCATGAGGTTCCTGGATTTTTCCAGTGTCTCTTCTACTGCAATTTCCAGCTGTCTCTCAGTTTTGATATGTTTCCTGTAAGTAACATAACCATTTTCAAGTCCCTAATTCACAGCTTCCTATTATACTTGCAAATAGTCAGCTAAAGTATGTCTGTTCCTTAAAGGGAAATGTGGGTTTACTTCTTTTTTTCTCCATAGCATTGACTGTGGCATACCAAAATATATATCCAATAGTCTGAAAATAAAATATTATTTTACTTTAAATACTATCCATTCTAGCACGAAACCACATACACATAGATATGCATAAAATTTAGTCACTAAAATATTCTGCTAAATAGAAAAAAAAAACTGGGAAATGAGTGTATGATGCTTTTATATTACATTAGGCTACTTGTTTTAAACCGTGTTGGTATGCAACTGACATTGATGGAAAGCCTTGGAGGATGTTTCTTGCTCACTAAGCACAGATTTGCATGATGGCAAACAGTTTCTCCATTACTGCTGATATTAAGGGGCGGTATTCATCTACTTGACAATTTTGTTGTCTCCCTGCCCCCTTCCTTGTTTTTCAATGTAGCTTGCTGGACTGGAGAGTAAAGATCCTTCATTTAACTGTCATCCAGGCCCAGTGTTTTAGCCTGACACTCCAAGTTAATTTAAAAGGATAAGATTATTGCAATGCAAAATAATTCTTAGTATCTGTACTTAAGGTATGCAAAATGTACTGCAATTTTAATGGCTCAGTTGCTCACATTTTTCTTCAGCTGCTGCAGAACACACTTCAAGACATATGTTTTAAATTACCTAAAAATATATTTTATTATAGTGCACTGAAAGCAAGGCAATCTGGAGGACAATATTTCCCAAAGAAATCTAGCTTGGTATAATTATAACATTCTTACATTCTGAATTTTGGGAATTTGCTTTGTTTTGCATTTTTACATTTGTTTTTGCAGTGGAAAAAGATAAAAAAGGGAATATTTTCTATTAAAATAATGTGTCAGACAAAATGAGGGGTAAATCAGAATTAAAAATGAAACATTTTTTATTTTTATCATTAAAAAATGGGAAAAGTCTAATACAGAAAACATTAAATTCATAATATACACTAGATTTAGTAGCTTTTTCTGTTTATACAACTCTGGCACTGTTAAAGGCTTTACCAGTCAGTATAGATGGAATTATGAATGACTGCACTGAAAATCCTCTGATATTTGACATGTCTGTGCATTCATGCAATAGAAATTTACCTGTATTTCTGCTGGACTATTTATTCTGTCACTACAGAACCCCAAAGGGTTTCAGAGCTAACCATTCCAACCTTTATTTTCATGTGTTTGTGCTGAGCGTAACAACCTAGGAGGTACTCATTTCCTGGAAAGACACCCAAAGGGAGATTGAAAGCCATGCCAGAAGATGGGAGACAAGTTATGTTCTTTTGTTATTTTGAGAGGAAAGCCTACTGCCACGCACAGATGTTTTATTTGCCATCATCATCCAGCAAGATGTTCAGTGGAAATAAATCCTCAATGGTGAGAGCAACTGAATCAGAGGACTCTAGCAAGCAGCCTTCTGCAGTCAGAAAAGGCCCAGCAGGCCCCTGCTCTGCTTGGAGGAATTTGCCTCTATTCCAGTTTAACAATGAGCCAGAAAGGAGATATTTGAAGCACTAAAGTGAGGAACAGATGGGTGAGCCAAAGGTTAGTGTCAATGTGATCTTCTGAAAATTAGCTGGATGGTCATCATTACCACAGGCAGACACAACAAGAAATGTCATTGGAAGAAACCAAGCAAAGTAGCACGAGCACAGAGACATAAATCCCCACACACCCCCACAGCCTCCAAGAGCATGTACATATTAATTAATTAAAAGAATTTCATGCACCTCAAAATCTACTAATTGGTGATGTAGGTGGTCTCCAAAGTGATAGGTAACAGAGACATCTTTAGTGAGGACACCCTAATTGGAATTCCCATCGAGTTAGACTTGATAAAACAGACTCATAGGTTTCAGAGGATATTAGTTGCCTTAGGTAGAAATGCATTTTGTTAGACAGCTCTCCCTGAGAATGCGTTCCCCAGCTCTCATGTGCTTTGCCTCGGGGTTGTGATATGCATTATCATAGACAAGCACAGTTGTCTCACCGATTCACAGAATGTAGTGGGGGCATGATCCATTATCCTAATTACCTTGTTGAAAGAAATATTCAAGAAAAATATAAAAAGATGTATTTTGAGCTTCATCCACAGAAATCTATGTCTAGCCAAGTGAATTAATGCACTGTTATTTTCTGGAAACCACATATTATACTCATTGGCACAGATTATAATTCCAGTGAAGTCTATGGAAAGATGCCAAATTATAATAGGTGCAAAAAACTAGATCTAGCTGCACATTTTATACTCTTCTTTTTCTTTCTGCCACTTGAACTAACATGTCATTAAATCCGTACACCAGCCCTATAATATAAATAGCAATCCTCTTTTTTATTTATTTTTCTTTTGTAATAAATGACTAAAAAAATGTTTCTTGGCAAAGAGTATAAAGGATGAAATATAAATCCACACAAATCTCCAGAATGCAACGTATTTTCACATTGAAAGAATGAAGTATTTACTATCAGATGGCTTCAGAGATCACTAAACTTTGATAGTCAAATGATTACAGAAATAGACCCTGTTAATGGCATATTGTGACTTCAAATAAAAAGAACTGGTGTAGCACTGGAATGACAGTCGAGGAAGTGAGAAAATTATGTAGTTTCACCTAAGAAAAGTAAAAAAAAAAGCAGGAAGAGCAAAGACCACCTTAAAAAAGAAAGGGACGCAGAAGTGTAACTAGCCATGAACAGAAACAAACCTTTGAAATTATATCTTCTCTGAATTTTTACTCACTGCATCTTAAAAAGACGTTGGCTTGAAACCTTCCACAATTCTAAACTCAGCCTTGCTCTTATCTTGCTTGTAATCTTTGAACAATCATAAAAATGCTTGCTGGTTTACAGCATTTATAAACATTATCCAAAAATGCTATGCCAGTTGGCCACACAGTATCTTATTTGAAAAGCAATGCATATTTCTCAGTGGAGTATCTGACATAATAAAGACCATTTTTTTCTGTCTAAAAGAGTAGAGAAGGAGGCAGGAATGTCTCCATTTTCTAATGCAGTTTCTATATTCTATTAACAATCATTATCTTAATTGCCACCCACACCCACGACTCACAATCTGCTCAGTCGTTTATAATATATAAAGAGAAGAAACTATATACAGTGTTACTGTGGCTTTCAGAGAGAGAGAGAAAAAGCATTTTTCTAACTTTCCTGCTAGTTTATAAAACAATCTAAATCTAGATGGCAGTGAAAGTATTTTCCTCACAGCATCATTTAGAGATATTAAAAGAACCATATCTAGGGAAAAAAGAGACAAAACTGTCTAAATCTTAAATGACTGCATTAGTTTCCAATCATGTTCTTATTTATTTTAGCTTTATGATGTAAACTTGTTCTCTTAAATAAGTCAGAAGCAATTATTTCCTATAATTCTGCAAGAGTAAGAGGCATATCAGTGTCTGTAAGCTGACACAACATAACCCAAACAGACTGTAGCACAGTCGAGTGCTGAGAAACAACTCTCTCTTTACATTTAGGATTCAGGGTCCAGAAGAATTTGGGGCAAATAGAAGACCTCTTCTGTTAGGTTCTTTTCCATGGGAAAGACACAGTCACCTCTTCTGTTAGGTTATATGGGTCCTTTTACACCACAAAGTGAAAGTTCCTAAAAGACCTAAACCATAAATGCACATAAAAATATGCCTTTAGAACACATTTGTTCCCAAGGGGTCTCTCTCTCTCTGAGCTTACATCTATATACAGGATACAATTTCTTCAATGTGCCTGTTCTTTTGAATGACTTCAACACTCATACATATATATGAAATACAGCCCATTGAGCATTTTTCAGCTGAGACAAATACTATGTGTCCTCCTACAGCTCCTGCCACTGAGATCTAAGAAGGTATTTCACCAAAATATTCAAGAATTGTTAAATGGTTTTTGGAGAGTAAGAAGGACTTCACTCAAAATTATAGAAACATAACAGCAGTGTTCTGTGTTCACTCCAAATTTCTTCCAAGTACTCTTGAACTTGTGTAGAATTTTTTTAAATAAAAAAATAAATAAATAAAAAGTGTCTGCATTGGTTTTAAGGTTCCTTACAGAACCATTTTGAATTTTTGGGAAGGTAATTTTTTACAAACGTGCACCTTGAATACAGTCAAAACATTTAAAATTTCTGAGAGCAATTTGTGTATGAACAGCCAAGCCATTTTTTTTTGTAATACTTTCATCTAGCATGGTTCATAGCAGTTCATACCTAGTGCAGTTTCTTTCTCCATAAGTGAGAAATCTGGGGAAGAGGAAGGAAATGGTTAATCTCTTTTCAGAAGAAAAAGGCCTGGAACTGAGGCTGACCTTGCTTATAGTCTATACATTGACCTGAATGTTCATGAAGTCAAATCTGCATTATGAAGTCTCATATATATCCTCAGATCAAATATTTTCTTTAGTCAAATAGCACTGACTTTTGGGAAAGCTCCTGAGGCATTTAATAAACTAGAAAACTCATGTCACTCTATGTAAACCATGCTTTCCAGTGCTTGAGTCCTATTTACAGAGCAACATAGATGCAGTGAGTCTTGATGAAAGGGATAAAGTCAGATAGTTGCTTCAGCCAAGACCCAGTGCTCTTTTCTCCCTTTCCATTTTCAGCTTGCCTTTCCTATACTCTGGGCTTCAGTGCAGTTGTACTTGTGGTATGCATGACAACTTTACTGCTAAGTCTGTCTCTGGAAGCAGCCAACATAACTTACTGTGAATCAAATCTCACATGCTTGCACTTCATTATTTTACTTTATTCCTTTACTTTTATTCCTCTACCTTCATTCCTCTATGGCTCTGGTAATTTCTGAACAAGAAGCATGTGGAAAACAAATTGTGTATGCATGCATGTGTGCTTTATAGACATGGATAAGTAAATACAATCATGTACTCCTCTTTAAACTAGGTGATATGTTACAGTAAAAATGCATCACTGTTTTATAGCATTTTCAGTGAGGGAGAAACGTATAAGAAATCTGCCAAAATTATGGCATCTGTTTTCTGGAGATATTAGCATGTTCGGTTTAATTGTACTTGTTTAGAAAGAGTTTTAACTCTATGCTGTGACCATAGAGAATGATACACACATTTAAAACACAGAACAGAGAGGGAAGATAAACAGTGCCTTTCCATCCCAGTAGGAGCTAAAAAGAGCTCAATTTCAGACTCTTAGGAGTTGGGCAGTTTGTGTTATCAAGTGTTTTCTAAGACCATCTATAAAGAGACCATTCAGGCAAAAGTAAAAACTTTCAAAGTGAGGGGGAAAAAAACCACTTAAATGTTACACGTTTTTGTGGTTTTTTTTGTTTTTTTTTTTTTTTTTCTCAGAGCCCAAATTAAAGACATGCATAATAATAATAATAATAAAATAATAATAATAATAATAACTTTTTTTAGTCTGGAAAAAAAATGAAAAGCCTACGAATGTGCTACTTTTTTATTTGGTGTGTTCCCCACACTTCCTCCTTTCCCTATAATTATTTTTGTGACTGGCTGAAAATAGCTAAAATTACCCAGATAAAAAATGTGTTCCTAGAGGCCAGACTAGCCAAGTCCTTTCTCCTTTGTGCGGGAAGTGAGGATGGAACCTTAACAATAACTCCCTACTTAGCATGCACTTTAAAAACATGAGATGAACAGCAATGTTTACAACATAACACTGGTGGTTCTGGAAAGGATGGCTCAGGGCACTTCTTTTTTATGTTATTGCTGCTCTGCAATATCTCTGTAGTTTATGAGGACTTGTGCCTCAGGACAAAGATTAATGATGTTAATTATTTAGTACCTACACCTTGCACTATATTGTTTTGTTTCCAGTTTTGTATGTATACTACTTGAGCAGCCTAAGACACTCAAAAGTTTGAATATGATACACACAGTTGCTTTTGCTCTTTGGAGCTTTATAAGACAAGACAGTAAAATATCTAACAAAAGACTATCCACTACAAGCGTGAAGTGAAAAGGAAGTAATTCTTTCTTAAAAAGCTCCTTTTAATATAATTTTTCCATTAAGCATGCAGCAAAGAAATACGAGCACTTGTCTGTGTAGCTGTCAGGTGAGTCTGGCTCTCAGTGGCCACGGAATGGAGGTTTGCCGGCTCCCTGTCCCGCTTGTGGCCGCAGGGCAGACATACGCATGGACGCCCCCGAGTCTCTGCCAAGACTGTTGCGGGTGGCGGTGATTGCTGCGGCGTGGGTAGCACAGCAGAGGCACAGGGCACGGGGAAACCGAGGCAGAGGAATAAGGGAAGGACACTTGTCTGAATCTCCAAAGATTTAATCCCCGAAGAGGAGAATTCCCGAAGGGGGGCACAGCAAGTGACAAATCTGAACCTGAAGGGGCTACTTTTATAGGGATAGAGGAAACACGGGGAGGACACAACCTTTGACCAATAGCAGGGCATCAGGGAAGGGGTGCAGGGTAAGAGCTCCTCAATAGAATCCAACATGGGGCGGGAGCAAACCTTACAACCCAATTCTGCTTCGAGGAAGGGATGAAAGACAGGGAACACTCTTGAACCAAAGGGGTGTGCTATCTTTGATAGACAGGGGTGAGACAAGGGAACAAGGGAGGTATACAAGGAGAATGACAAGTGGATTGACATACATTTTGGCGGGGAAAACTGTGGTGAACAACTCAGCACTGAACCATTAGGGAAGCCAAATGGGGTACATAGAACAAACCATTACAAACTTATAACGAGGAATATTAAAACATACTACAGAAGAACAAACTGTAAAATAACAGACTACCACAGTCAGGTGTAGTGATCCAGATTAGGTTTTGGCCTGTATAAATATGGAAAAAAATGTTGTGGCAGGAATTTTAATGAGCCCGAATGAACAAAGGGAGCTTCTTCCAAACACTTTGTAGTCATTGTAGGAAATATCCTCTTCCCAATCCTAATTACACTGCCATTTACATCTTCTCCCCATATCCCTTCCAGTCTCTTTCAAGCTAAAGGAGTAGTTTAATATAAAGCTGATGGGTAATTTTGTTATATTTCATGATGTTCAGGTTTAACTAAACTAGAGAACCAGAGCAATAGAAGGTCACTTTGACTTGGACTTTTCCTGATTTAAAGAGAAGGATGTGGCAAAAAAAAGGAATAACCTTTAAGAATATGTTTCTTCTAAAGTATTCTAAAGGAATATATTTCTTCTAAAGTACTCTTTCTCACTTTGACTTGGACTTTTCCTGATTTAAAGAGAAGGATGTGGCAAAAAAAAGGAAGAACCTGTAGGAATATGTTTCTACTAAAGTATTTTAGGTTGTGCCACATTTTCCTCTGATCTATTCAAACTTACTCCCCTTCAAATCATTTGCATTTTAATTTCCTTGAATTTCCTGGTCAAAGTAATATTTTCAATACAAGATACACTCTTCTAAGCTCAATTCATCCTTAGAGTAAGTAAAAAATTACCATTCAGAGCCACTTTGTATCAGCTTTAATTTACAAATTCCTTTGAATCAATATGCATTAATTGAAACCAGCATTTTTTTGCCAAAAGATGCTGAAAGTACTTTTATTTTCAGTAAAAGTACTTACTTTTGCTTTCAGTAAAAGTAATCACCTTTCTTTTAAAATAAGTGCTTGTTGTTACCTTTGCAGTCAAAATAGTAAGTTATATTATGATTTGAGAAATCACTGCATATAAAAGTTGTTATTCTGTTTGGTTGCTTTTCAAATTTATTACCCTTGAATTGGGTAAAAATAGACCATCAGCACAAGAACATTCTTAACTGTCAGAGTATAGGTATGGTTTTAATTCAAAGCATGGTTTTATGCCCTATTTCTTCAGTCTCAGAAGATAAGCTGTAGCAGCCTCAAGGCTAGAATACAACCAGTAGCTCATTTTTATATTAGCACATTTTATGTTCAGATAGATTAAGACATCTCCTTATCATATCTGAACGGTGTTCAGATATGCATTTTTATGTGTCCAAGACCTTTAAAGGAAGAAGTAGAGCAATGTTAGAGTATGACTGTGTTATGCACTGGAGGAAATAGCAGCAGGATGAAGAATGGGTGTGCAATAACTGGCTCTGCCACTGGACATAGTGTCCTCATACAGCAAAATGTAGGTGGTTTGTAGCTAACTTTGTTATGCTATGTGCATTTCTTTGACACTCGCTGGCAACTTCCAGTTCCTCTAGTGAAAGCTGATCCTTTCTACCATATTTTCTTCTTCACTAGATTTTTAGACAATACATCAAGAAATAGTTAAGGCTTGCTGACATGTTAATATTTACCATTTCTTAACATCATACAGCAAGTCTCTACTTAGTGGGCTGAGTACAGTAAAGCTATTGAGGCTTAAAGAGTTACTATGAATCCTGCCACAGAAATCTGGCATAATAGAAAGGATTTGAAATCTAGGCTTTTAGTTTGGATCCCGATATTGTCCATCCAGAATAAGCATATATCTGCTCTAAGAAATGGTAGGTTCTGGTATGTTCCCTGGGCTTTGTCTTAATAGCTTAACTTTCTGAAAGTTAGTAAAAGATTTCTTGCTAAACAAGAGTGTCCTTCACTTGTGAATTTCATTGCAGACTGCACTGGAAGCTTGCAATAATTTCAGTCTTTATAGTTCAGACACTTCTAGGTAGTCTGTATTTCCATGAACTAATAGCAAGGTATCAAATCAAATGAAGGAATAAATACGTATGTGGTGAGCTGGATGGACACACATATGCCCAAAACATTTTTAATTTAAACTCATTTTAACTGTACATATACTAATAATTTCTAAATATATGCACTTTCACCCAAACTAATATAACTTAATACCAATGCATATTTATTGTTATTAGATTTTTATAGCTTTTTTTCCTGTATGGCACCTCATAGGTGTTAAGTTAGCTGGATTCTCTAAAATTCAGGCGGTTTAGAGAACAATAGTTCCATTCACAAGCAACATTAACCGCTTAGCAATTTATAGCTCTTATTTACACTTACCTTGTGCAATATAGGTAGCATAAATCTTCATTGAAACAAAAAAAATAATCTATTTGGATATAGTGAAACAAGAAAATATCTGAGATTACTTTATTGTGTTTCATAAAAATGGTCTTTAGTGTTTGGTGTAGGCAAAAATATCCATATTGAATGTAAAATGCAATTTCTGAAAATAGTTTTCCATAATAATGTTTCATTTACCCTTTTGTTCTCTCTTCTCCTCCCATCCCCCTCATTTACTGCATTTAACAGTGAAAGTGTCCAATAAAGATGAGCAAAGAACAAAAGAAGAAAATCAACCTATTTTGTCAGAGCACTAACTCTGTCAGTGCTATAAATGATGGCAAGGCTCCAATTTTTAAAATTGTTTCATTTAAAACCTAAACATTGAATCCCTGTACTGTGTTTAGAGGCTTTTCAGCCTTCTCTGATTCAATTTAGAGGAAACATTTATGGTGTCTAAATTGTTCCTGGCAGTTCGGAGCTCAGTTGCATTTTAAACAAATATAATTTATACAAAGCTGTGCCACATATAGTCCCAAGAAATCTAAAATATCAATCAAATTCATTTTCAAACCAGTTTTACTAATAATAGTCAGTGTTTCAATTGCTCTTCCCTTTTGTAATAAATAGTAGTTTAAAACTGATAACTGTGAAATACAGAGTTATCTTCCAAGAGCTCTCTTTCTCATACTAAATGACTAAAAGACTTCTATATCCAAATCAAATAAACCCTTAAAACAGCATGTAGATTTCTTGTTCAGTTATTATACATCCATCCAATACATTAATCAAACATCAGATAAGTTCAGCATGGCAGTGTGGCAGTGTTTGTATACTAGAACTCTTCATTTTCTTGTTTACTAAAAATAAAAAATGTGTACAGAAATTCAATAGCTGTGTCCTTCTGCTTTTGAGATGTTATAATCAAATACCAGGTAGACTAATCTCAGTGTGTCAGCTATTCATTTCTTCTAAGATTTTTCTCTTCTCTTGGCTGTTGCTGTACTATTCTATATACACATATTGTTGAAGTGACATGCCTGTGGCGCGTCCATCTGATTTATTCTTCTTTTTGTGAGCTTTAAAAAAGAGAATAGATTCTTTCTAAATCAAGACATAAAGTGTATACTTGTATACACAGATTAAAAGAATACCTAAAGGTTGTGTCACCTACTTTAAAGGTTGAATACAAAGTAACATGCTCCTATTTTCAATGTTTCCTTGACAAGTCTTACACTCACATCGATTCTAATTATGTAGCGTGTCAATACCTACACAATATTCTGAAAATGTCCAATCTTCTATCTATTTTTTAAAGTCTTCACTTACTTTACCTATTTAATGTTTTTCTTTTCCTTTCTAAAATTTCTTTCTTTTTTCTGACACTTGCCTACTGGGTCAATCTTTCCTTTTTAGTGGACTAATTATTATAAATTCCAACTTTAATCTTTCCTGCGTAACTATTATGATTTTCTTTTTACTTGCTTCCTGCTAGTTTGAACTCTCAAACCTGCAAAGTCTAATAAGCAGCCTTTCTCTGTTGTTTTTTTCCCCTTTTCTCCCTTCTTTTTTTTTTTTTTTTTTTTTTTTTTTTTTTTTTTTTTTTTTTAATTCAGACAGTATAATTGCCTATTACTTCACATTAGTCCACTCAAGGTGCAGATTGTCACATTTGTTAGTTAGTTGCAGCTTGATTTTCAAAGCTGATAGATTCTTGTAAAATCCACCAACTTCAGTCAGATTGAATATTTCAGTGCCTTTCTGGAAATCAGGTTTAGAGTTCAATTTTCATCTTAATTTACATTTTCTGCTAAGCAAAACTTTTTAAAGTATTCACCTTCCACCTTTCTCATTGTGTGAGAACTTGGCAATTCTTTCAGCTCAAAACTCTACCACTGAAATGATTGGCAGCACCTTCAATTAGTGTAGTTTCAACTACTTAGGTGAACAGTTACAATTTTTTAACTTCATAAAACCGATTAAAGTTAAACCAGTACATCATTTCTCTTTGTAAAAAACTAGAAGATTTACACCAACTGTTTAGAGAAAGCACATTTTTGCTTGCAGCTGTCAAAACAGCCTGTCAGTTCAATTATCTGGAATGCCTATTAGTCAATTTTTAATAAAGGTTCAACTACTTCTCTCTGCTGTTTAATGAATAAGGTCCTTCTGCACACCTTTTAAATATGTGTTTCATGGCCCCTATGGAATTCAGAAATTATAAAGAAAAAGTGATTTGATTTACTCATAAGATGCAATGTAATTTCACGTGTTGCATGAAACTGCCGTTATTTCTGCTTATGAGACCTCCTGCACTCTTGACATTATTAGGCCTTCTGCTGGAAAAAGCATCTTGTGCTGGTAACAGCACTTTTAAAAATATGACACTGCTAAGATGTTTTGGTTCAACATTTTCCAATACTCACTAAATGAGAGTGGTAAACCGAGCGCTTGCTCATACAGTAATTGTATGGAAGGGTTTTCTTATTTTTCCTTAAACATTATTATTGTTCTAAAAATAATTATTACTAGAAGAGCAGCAGAGGAGAAAATGGGGAGGGATAGAGTATTACACATAGCTCTGGTTACTGTTCATTGGATTTCCTTCATCTGCCCCCAGAATGTGTCATACCTCCCGCCAGAGGACTGGGCAAGTCAGATGTTTGTTTTCCTGTGGATAAATGTAAGGAGAAGTTTCTTTACTAATACCTGTCCTGTATGTTCAGAGGGATGTTCAGCAATCTTTCTTCCTCTAATGAAACATTATACCATTTCTTTGCCAGAAATCATGTCCTTTGCTGTTTAGGTATGGTATAAATGAGGCTTCAGAATTTGCCTGGATGGGTGCCCTATGATGATGGTACTGTCATTTACCATCAGCAGCCCCCAGGTTTCCTGCCTAGCAGGGTCAAATGGATCCAGCCACAAAGTTGTTGCAATTTTGAGGAGCTGAAATGACCTTGGCCTTATCTTTCCTGGCAGTCTCTTCCTTGACACATGTTCCCATGGGATGTTTTCTTTCAGGCTGTCTTCTGTTCAATCAACAGGACAATAGTTTACTCATATTTCTAATGGGAATGAATTTTGCGTCTGTTTTACTTTACACAGCTAATCCTCCATGTGAAATGATGCTGATGAGGTCACTGATGACAGTGGATATTATTGCCTGGGTTAAGTAGATGATCCAGGCATTCAGTTATTAGTCCTTTATTGCCTTGTTTGTTTTTTTTTTTTTTTTTTTTTTTTTTTTTGCTGTTGTTGTTGTTGTTGCTTTGCTTTGCTTTGTTTTGCTTTGCTTTGCTTTGCTTTGCTTTGCTTTGCTTGGGGGTGAGGGGACAAAATGGGAGGTGGCACTGTTTTCCCCAGTGCGAAAACTCAAGTCATTTAAGTACACCTGAAGTTTGATGATAGGCTTTCTCTTCTAGTCTTATCTGAACCTTTGAAATGCAGTGCGGCATTTCGCTTTTCTTCCCCCCCGGTCCCCGGCAGCAGGGTATCCGGCTAGCGCGCTGCTTCTTGGTGAGTCCAGGGCCACTGCATGGGTACAGAGCTCTAGGGCTGAGCCTCCGCGTGGGTCTGCCATGCCATAGCCAGACACTGAGACAAGACAAAGGGTGAGAGAATGGCACACCCTGCTCACGTGATTGAGAGCTCTTTATTCCCTCATGGCTGCAGCGGTGGATAATGCAGCTTTCCCAAGCCAGCATGGGCAAGAGTGGCCCCGAACAAAGGGACACATGGGGTTTTATAGGGGGCGGGCCGACGGGGGCGGAAGCCCCCCTCACCCAATGGGGACAGACAACGGGGGAGTGACACGGAACACGGTAACTGATGGGAACATGACAGGGGTGTGTGCTGGGTTCTGGGACAAATGGGAATGCAGGGGCGGGGTAACAGACACAGAACTCTCAGGAGTGGATGGTGGGGGGGGGGGGGGTGGTTACAGGACTGGCATGGTAATGCTCCAATGATAAATGACCCGGAGTGGACCACCACAGGGGGAACATGAGGGTATGCAGGGGTACACAGAACCAGCTAACTAACATATATCAGAACCCTTAATCTGAACCCAAACCCGGGATGCAACAATGCAGCAAGTCAAGAACCTGCCATTCAGTGAATATCTACAAATGTTTTAAAATACTAAAGAGGTACTGAGTGAGTGATACTTGTTTATAAATGAAAAAGGGTTTGGATACGAAACATGTCTGACTTGAATATGTCTGCCAGTGAATGTGGGATTTGAGATTACAATATATGAACTTTTTATTTAAAGTGACCATAGCATCATCAGGACTTCTAAACTAAAATATAAGTTTCATTCAGCATTATAATAAACAATAAATCCTAAATCTTCCCCTTACGGAAAAAAAAAAAATCTCCTTCCTCCCATGTATAATGTCCTCTAACCCTAGTCCTGATCTTTGCCAGAAATTTTTAGCAGTTCCTCTGCTTCCTGCAGCCTCTCCTCCTTCCCTGTCCTGGGAAAAAATATTTTCCTTCTTATAGCCTCTGGAAGGCCTGGCTGTGTTCCTGCTCAATTATCCTTTCTGGGGCTTCCCAGCCTCTTCCTGCTGTGGACCCTCTGCTTGCTCTGTGTCCTTCACACTCTGCTACTAACATCACATCCTCCAGAATGTATCATACTCTCCAGAAGCTTCTCCCAGCTGAGCAAGGTCAGCCGCTGTCAGGGAAAGCAGCATCTCCCCTTTATCCAGAGGATTTCTCCTGACCCAGGCTTGAGCTGGGTTAAAAATGCAAAGCAAACATTTTTCCTCTCTGGTACTCATCTAGGTCCCTAAAATTGAACAGAATCTAAAATAAATAAATAAATCCTAATTGCACATGGAACAGGCATGCATTCATTTTAATGTAAAGTAAAGCCTACCTCTTACAAAGAGCCTCTAATTTTCAGTGTTTGGAAGCCAGAAAACTTGAAAAGAGATGCTGGTTTTAAAATTATAGCCCACATCAGATATAAACAGGGTCACTGGAACAGCAGATTAATGTAACCTACTAAGGGTGAAACAAATCATAAGGATTAAAATGTGTCTCTGATACTGTGCAACATTTTAGGTGGTGTTATGTTATATCATTTTTATCTAACTTCCTAGGTGTTACTATTATCATCACATTAACTCTGTATATCAATTTCACCCTCATAATAGCTGCATACTACTGAGAGAAATTATTGATGGTATACTTGGAGAAGTTGTAACACTGAAACACTAGGGATAAGATTTGTGTGGCCTACAGTGTGTAGGCCTCTAAAATAACCTTTATTGCAACTTTGGTCCTTAAAGTAAATCTTTGTTCAAAATTAATCCTCTGTGGTGCTTAGCCCTGGAGGTGCCTAAATTTCTTAGACTTCCTAGTTCTTCAGTTGTAGGATTTTACTTAGGGATCTGAGCTACTCAAGCACAGACTGGTGAAAATTTGGGTCTCCTCTGAGAGTTCAGGTATGATGCCCAAACCCCACCTTAGTCTCTTGCAGAATTTTATGCAACAGCAACTTGTCAGTTGAAATGCAAAAACTGTTTAGGTTTTCTCTAAAAAGGAAAGGAGATGGCTGGTACCTTTTGCTGGCATTGTTTCCCCTTTCTTGTTTAGTAGGAGATTAAACATTTCCCTAGAGTGTAAAAGTGGGTTAATTCCATTCTTTCTCTCTTGGAATTTAAATACACTGTTTTCCAGATAAGTGCCCTCATCACCAAGACCATGTTTCACCTACAGCCCTCATAAGCTTTTCTCTCTCTGCACAGTGACTTTGATGGAAGGGCTAAACAGCCTTTTTCCCTGGAGAGCTGAGCAACCAATCCACTTACATAAAAATCCATTTAAAGAGAGCTTTAAATTCAGGTCTTTCTAGAGATTGCTCTAACCTGCAATGTGTGCAAAGGGCGCATTGTGGAAACACCACAATCAATGCAATCACAATTGTAATTTGTTAATGTTTTGATTGGTGTTAATCCATAACTAGAACATACTTATTTGATCAAACTCCTCATAACTAAATGCATGGTACCATCTAGTTTCTGAATATCAAGAGGTTTTTGTAGAGGAACAGAATATGAAAATTATGTGAGTGGTCATGAAATCCCCAGGATGAATGAGGAGACAGCTAAAGACATGTATCTGGCTGTTTAATGGCCGCTGAGATCATAGTTTTTGACTACATACCTAACAACTAAATTTGATATTAATATTTTCTTTTTGACAAGGTTATAAATTTGGAGTTTTGATTCTTCATTTTAGCAGTCCCCAAAATTATAATTTACTGCATTAAATTTTAACTGCGAGCCACAAGATTTTTCCAGAATGTATATGGCATATAATTAAAGACATAGACATTCAAACTAAAAGCAGAAAAGATACACAATTGTATGTTGAATTTAATATTGCCATATCCTGACCTTTGATCCCCTAAATGGTGACTTTTTTGGAATGGAATACTCTTCTCCACTCCATCTGTAACATCTCAGCCTGACATTCCTAGGACTTCAACCAGCAATAACCCCCATATAAGTGAAGACAAAAATTATTGCTAAGGATGTAAGACAATAACTTATTCTGGTTCACTTTTTTTCTTTACTTATGGTTTAGCATTTATTGAGAAAAACAGCACAGTGGAAACAGCATTTCTAATTCTCAGTCCCCACACCCTGTGCTTTTTATTGTTTGCAAAATACTGCTGTCATTTTCATCTATAAAAGATGTGACACTAGGGGGAAAAAAGTGATTGTTCATTTAAGTACAATGCTCACAGGATAGAATAAGGATCTATATCCATTGATTACCAGGTAAATTGAGATAATTCTAGTTCAAACAGAACCTGTTCCTCCTTATCCTAAATTTGCATTACAAAACTATGAGAGAATCCTTCAGGGAGAATGGGGAGAGTTGTAAGGGAACAGTTTTTGGACAGCTGAAGGAAAAGATGGGCACCTGCTGTTCAGTAAGTTGAGGGAATTGTTGCATATTGCAAATTTTATGTGTGTTACCAGGACAAGCAGATGGCCAGAGACAGCATTTTCTCCTTATGTGTAGTTTATCTCCTTACATCTTCTAATGGCCTATATTAAGGTTTCCCAGCATTAAATTCAGTTCAATTTAACAGAGTTAATATACATTTAAGCAGTACCAGTTGCTGTCAAAATTGTCTGCTTGGAATAGATAACTCTTTCAAGTACTTTAGCAAGGATTGCAGTTAAAGGGAAACACAGTTTGGATGTAATTTTGGGTGCTAACTCAGACCCCTGGGAATAAAACTGCTGCCTCACTCAACATCAGTCACTTGTGTTTTTCAAATAATGTTTTGCCTTGCTGGGCCTTCATGGGGAAAAGGATATAACAGCATTTGTCTCCTGAGAATTATTGTGCGGTTTAATCTGTGCTGACAATATGCAGGCCTGGTCAATGCTGGTTTCTCATTAATGTCACACCACCTTTTCTTTTTTGAAAATGTTCTTTTGTTCATAGAGCTACACTGTTACATATCTTTTTGGAAAAATTTATCTGGGCCTTTACCTGGATAAGGCAATACCTCTTGTTGTTAAATAGTATTGAATGTTATTGACATTTATATTTAAATTATTAAAGTACATTAAAAAGCAGTGGATGTTCTTAAGCAGAGAAAACATGAGGAAGTATGGGGAGTCACTAGCATTCAGTAGTATCTGAGTATATTTGTCAAGATGCAGGAAAAGCTAGGATTGCTTGTTTTCTGATACTTTTTCCCTGCTTGGACTGCTCCTTTTCAATAGCTGATAAAATTAAATAAATAAAAATAATCTCTGAAAATACAGGCTGGGTCCCAGAACTCCTTTCTATTTCTTATTTTTACTTCCATTTCGTATTTTCTTGAATTCTATATTCTTGTCTGTAACACAATTTAAACAACACAAGGTTTAAGTTTGTGGTCTCCAAACTGGTGTAGTTTCACTTTCAGTCTAAGACTGAAAATATCTAACATCTGTTTTGGACAGTTATGTCTCTTTTTGGAAGTAATATTTACCATGTAGTTGCAACCACAACCACAAATCAGTTAAAAGGCTCCATTATTTTCACTTCAGTGGGATCCCACACACAAAATATTTGCTGTTCCAGTTTTTCCAGTATACATTCCAGTTTTTATTTTTAATTACCTTTTTTTATCTGTTAGTTTTTTATCATCATTTACAGTGAGATCTGTTACCTAGACCAGATCAAATGACTGGAGAACCCAAGAAAAAAATCTCTGAGCAATAGAAATGTATTTCACTTTTTTTTTTACTTAAAGGCAGTGTCAGCTGCTCAAGGTAAGATGATTCCTGAGAAAATGGTCTGCCAGAAACCTTCTGGAAAAGGCTAAGAACTGAATACTAAAGCATCACCAACCTTATTGAATCAACTTTGACTAAGAAACTTTTATTTCCAGACAGAATCCTGTTAAATTTGAAACAGTGATAAGTGAAAATTAAAATAATTTCCATTTCTAAAACAGGACTTGAAGGAACATTTGTGTATGACCTACAAAAGTGCCACCTCTACAGCACAGTACAATGAATTTTTTATCCCAACTGGCTGTTTCAGGGACAGGTTACCTAACAGTTTCAGTTATTATGAAATACCCATTTAGCTGATTCTTCCCTTACACCAATAAGGTGGTAATGTCAGATGTGTAAACAACTGAAGTGCATGCACTTCTAGATAAAACAAAAGATGTTATGGAATTGTATGATACTACTGATACCAGCCTGAGCATTACACATTGTAATGCTTGTGATGGAATAACAAACCAAAAAAAAATCTACACAAAAGCAAACCAGCTTCTAAATTGCTATGGATGCTAATTCTACTGAAATGCTCTTCTGTGATGACACAGGACTGTACTGATTTTGGCTCACTCCATTATTTTCAGTGTATGCAGGAATAATGGTCATGCTTTAAAATATTAGTTGGCTTGGTTTTGATAAGCATCCAGAAGTCCTGCTGCTCATTTAAATTTTGATGCTGCAAAATTGCTTTCAGTGCATTCTGTCATTTTACATTGATTTATATTTCAGGGTTGTGGGGTTTATTTCTTTGGAGAAGGTCTGAGCATATCCTTGTTGTCAGAAGGGTCAAATGGACAGTAAAATATGCTGAAAATATCAAAATGTGATAGAGAGATATCTTTTTAATGGCATAGATTTGAATTCCATACAAACTTTAGCAAATAGAGTGAATTTACAGTATCTTTATTTCTGCAAGAAAAAGTACAGAGAATATTTTTATTACTTTTTTTGTTTCACTGCTAAATGATTTTTAACAGAAATGTTGAGTTTCTAGTAAAAAAAACTTGAACTTCAGTGATTATTTTTAAGATGTACAGAGCTCCAAGGAGTGGTGCAGTTGACACACTGGAGGGAAGGGATGCCATCCAGAGGGACCTTGACAGGCTTAAGAACTGGGCCCATGTGAACCTCATGAAGGCCAAGGGCAACGTCCTGCACTTGGTTGGGGCAATCCCAAGCACAAATACAGGTTGGGCAGCAAATGGATTAAGAGCAGCTCTGGAGAGAAAGATTTGGGAGTGTTAGTGAATAAGGTGATCAATATAACAGCAATTTGTGCTTGTAATCCAGAAAACCAAGCAGGTTTTCTGTTTTGTGCTTGTAATCCAGAAAACCAATCCAGTGACCAGCAGGTTGAGGGACATGATTCTGCCTCTCTAGTGAGACCTCACCTGGGAGGGTATTGTTCAGCTCTAGGGCACACAGTGTTAGAAGGATATGGAACTGTTGGAGTGAGTCCAGAGGAGGCCCACAAATATTGTCAGAAGGCTGCAGCACCTCTACTGTGAAGACAGGCTGAGAGAGCTGGCCTGGAGAAAATAAGGCTCCAGGAAGACCTTATAGCAGCCTCCCAGTACCTGAAGGAAGTATGCAAGAAAGACAGAGAGGGACTTTTTAAAAAAGTAGTGACATTGGGGATCAGATTCAAGCTGAAAGAAAGTAGGTTTAGATTAGATATTTGGAAGAAATTTTTTACTACGAGAGTGATCGGGCACTGAAACAGGTTGCCCAGAAAATTGTGGGTGCCTCCCTTCCGTGGAGGTGTTCAAGGTCAGGCTGGATGGCACTTTGAGCAGCCAGGTCTAGTGGAAGGTGTCCCTGTCCATGGCTGGGGAGTTGGAATTAGGTGACCTATAAGGCCCCTTCCAACCTAAAGCCATTGTATCAGTCTATGATTGTATAAGGTGTAAGATTGCACATCTCAATCCCAAATTTTGGGAGCAAGAATGTTGGTGCGGTGCCATGTTTCCTTTGGCATGCTCATTTCAGATACAACATCCCTGGAGCAGTTTGCCTCATGGATCTCTGCACCCTAATCCCGACCCTAAATGGCATCTTGGTGTTGAGGCTGAAGTTCTCAGCATCATAGGTGGCCCAGATCAGAAATTTCTTGAAGCAGAGATGTTTGAGCAATGCTGTTCCTCTTTGGAATGCTTTTTTCCATCCCTCCTGTCCCAAAAGCTGTAACTTTTGTCGCTATGTGAAGGCCAGTCCTGACCTTGACTCTAAGCATAATTTAACCTTGGGACACAGGTAGCCCATCATAGAAAGCTGTGAAGGCAAGAATGTGGGTGCAGTGCTGTGCTTCCCTTGTCCTGCCTCTTCCACCCCTGTATCCCTGGAGGTGTAGGCATTGTTAGTCTCCAAATCCTTACTCCAACTTTAAGGACAGCTTGGAGCCCACTACCATGGATGGTCCAGATTAGAAACGTGTGCAGGCAGCAGTGCTGGTGCAGTGCTCTGCTTCCCTTTTCTTTGCTGACTGTCTCTGGACCTGTAGATTTTGTGGCTCTCTAGACCCTGCCCCTCACCATAAGTACAGTGTGGGTCTGCAGCTGAAGCCCCCCTTGCCACTGGTGGTCCAAATTATAAAACTCTGGAAGGAGTGCTGTGCTACTTCGGTGTGCCCGTTCCAGGTACAGCATTCCTGGAGCTGTAGGCTTTGTGGCTCTCTCAAACCTTACCTAATGGCAGCTTGGGGCTGCTGTCTGTCTATGTTTAGTCAGCCTAAACCTGAGTCAAAAAAATTTCCTTTGCATAAATCCAATTGACAATCTCCTTAGTAATATATCCTCCACCACCTAAGTCCAGGAAGGAGAATCAAGCCATAGTATTGTCTGGCTTGCAGTCTAAAACATCACAAAAATTATCTATGGGTTTGGCGTGCATTTATCTAGGGGATGAACAATACCCATATGTTCACCAGATGACTACAGAGCAGAATTGTTTGAGTCAAAGTTCAAGGCCACAATAAAGGACAAACTCTTTCTTCAGGACTGTTTTTGATTAAATTGCTGTTTACAAAGGAATTTTTTAAAAAGGAATATTCCAAAACATGTGGGAGGATCATTGTTCCTTGTTATCTCTTTATTTTCCAGTTATGTTCTATTAAATACAACTGTTTTATGGGCTATTTTCATTAAGCTTTTATTTCCATCACAGTGACTCACAGTTGGAATTACAGCATATGTAGTTCTCTCAGCTCAGAAGCCATACAGTTGTAAATTAATTCTGAATATAAATATCAGGGAACATGTATGCTCGCTCTCATAGTCAAACTCTGTATACATATATGGTTACACATGCATACAAGGGCATAAAATAATAAAAAAAATAATTAATGTACACACGCACACACAAATATATCCCTACATATATACCTAGTGTTCATATTTACACACTGATATTTACAGGTATTGCAATGATATTTAAATATATACAGATTTGTGTATATTTGTGTGTGCGCGCGTGCATGTGTGTGCGTGTGTGTGTGAGCATGCATGCAAAATTTCGATTTCTTGTTCTTCATCCATTGAGTTACTTAATTTTGGAAAAGAGATGGCAGAAGACTCTGAATGTGTTCTGCATCATAATATCCTTAAGCAAAGCTTTAACATTCTCTTATGTTCCAGTCTTTCTCTAAAACAGCTGCAGCACAAACATTAACAATTTTTCCTTGACTAATGTGTGCTTTGTACATCCTAGAAATAGTAGTGATCTGGACTCTGAGCATAATTCTTTTATGTTTATGTAAATTGAAATAATGCAAATATAAATCTCCTTTATTCTTTTGTGCAGGGCTATTTACACCTTGAATTTAATGGAGTTATGCTGTGCCTTGAATAGGCAAAGAAAGACTTAGAGGTAGGCAGGAAACATGTCCAAAATTTTTGCTGTTTATCTGCAGATTATTACAGTCTGAGAAATACCTTTTCCTACTGAGACAGAAGGATGCAGTGTAAAATCCTGTTTCTATGTATCAAATGCCTTCTGAAGGCTGCACCTGGAGTGGTATGTTGAAGGAAAAATCTTTCCCAAATAGAATAATAAAATTGCAGAAACTAGAAGAAAGCCTTGCTGTAACCTGAATGCACATATTGGTAAGTTTGCTTTACCATTACCAATGGTTTAATTAAATAATTTTTTTTCTTTTGAGTGGAATAATTTAATTGGTTAAAATAATGTTTATTTAACTAAAAATGAAATTATAGTCCATTATATAAAGCAAATAATCGTAAAAGCTGGCAAGAAAGGGGGTGAGAAAGCCTTCCAAGTTTGAGAAAGACACTTTGGTGATGCTCACATAATACTCAGACATTTTTACAAGATCACAACATGTTGCAAGGTAAGTGTGTAGATGTCTGAATGATAAAGGGAACAAAGTATTTGCAGTTTGCAAGGTTGTATTTTTATACTTCTGTTGATGTGAGAGGGACATATCAAAATTGATTATAAACACAAATATCACAATGAATGATTTTCTAACATTACAACAGAAAAACCTCCTACAAAATTGTGTGGAATAAAAGCAATAACATCCTAGTGACATAAAAATATTTATTTCTTGGAACGTGGGAAATTTAGTTGCACATTATGAAATTTTTTGGTTTTTTTTTTTTTTTTTAATTTTTAACCATGAGGGCAGTAAAATCCTGTAGCAAGCTGCCCAGAGGGGTAGAGGGACCTCTGTCTTGGGAGGTGTTTGCAACCTGCTTGGATTAAACCTGCTTTGAGTAGCGAGTTAGACCAGATGACCTCTGGATACCCCTTCCAGCCTTATAATCTATGACTCTGTAATTAATTGCATCATTTTGATGAACCATCAGAAGATTTTAAAGCCATACTGAAATAATGAATTCATAATCTTAACTCTCTTATGTTGTTCAGGCTGTTATTTTGTGGCAGATTTAATATTTTTATTCATAACAGTACTACAGGCTGTCTTGCCTTCCCTGTTTAGCAGCACCCCTCAGCTGTGTTTGGATATCACCACACTGGAGCCATGTATTTATTTGTCCTCTGGGATCTCAGCTGACTTTTGATTTTAAGCCTATTCATCAGTACAGGATTTGTCAGCTATTACTTCAGGAACATAAAACCCAACATTGATCATTCTTGAAATAAGCTGACTTTGTAGTAAATAAATAGTTCTATCTGCCACAGGACATGCCAGATTTTCTACAATTTTTTATATATATTGCAGACAATATTTGCATACCAACAGTTACTTGAAGTAACTTTTAATAACATTAATTATTCTTTCCAGGTGTGTTCTAAATGAGGAAAGTAAATAAAAATTAACAATATGTTCAGAGTCCCTTGTAAAAGAGAATAAAAAGGGATAAATGAAGTTGGAAGATTTGGAAAATAAGTTTCCTTGGTCTTATGTGAAAAAGCACAGACACTGCAGTGAAATATCATTCCTAGTAATTCTCAATATCAACTTTAAGAAACATGTAGTGTTGTGCATGTATGAGGTATGCATCTGTATACACATAAACACAGAAATGCATGGGTCAACAGTGAGTTTTACCACTATACCAGTAAGATTCCCTAGCAATTCTTTTTCATACACCTTGGTTCTCTTGTAATTTTTCTCTCACTTCATGGAAAAAAGATCCTCAGTCTTAAGTGCGCTGCAACTTTTCAGGTTTATCAGATTTGAAATAGTGTTTCACTGCCATTTGAAAAAAATCACTGGGTGGAAAAGCTATCATCAGGACCATAAGAGGAAGCTATGATAAAAAAAAAAAAAAAAAAAAGCAGAAAATTATTTTGAAGATATGTCCTACTACTGACAAAATGCCCAAACAATGAGATGCATATTTTACTTATCAACCTTCCCAATACATATCATTCATTGAATTTCTTGGACTTAATTACACAAGTTTTGCATCATTCAATATTTTGGGTATTGGAAGTTTTGTCCAATGAAGAAGCAGAAGTCCAACCTTGTACCAGGAATTTCCTTGTAACAGATTTATCATGTTATACCAGATGCCTATCATTTTTATTTTTGAAGTGAGGTATACTCAAAATATTAACTGAATGATAATGGGCAAATTAAAATTATGGAATTGGATTAGCCTTATATTTGCCTACCTATACAGGAAAAAAATATCTTCTAAAAAATGGCAAATAGAGTATTTACTAAGTCAATTAAAATTTGATTTAGAACAAATCTTCAGTTAAATGTATAAAATGCATGAAAAAAATATTTTAGTATGTTTTGACCTTCTGCCACTCCAAGTAAAATATTTCTAAGATGCCCAGGAACATGAGAAACCACCTAAATCTTGTGCAACTGTACAGACACACACCAAACAATAAACTCATGCTGGCATGAATCACAGAATATGCCAAGTTGGAAGGGACACACAAGGATCATTGACTCCAGTTCCTGGCCCAGAACAGCCCCATCTCCATGAGCCACACTATGTGCCTGAGTATTGCCCAAATGCTGCTTGAACTCCACCAGGGTTGGTGCTCTGACCACTTCCCTGGGGAGCCTATTCCAGTGCCCAACCACTCTCTGGGTCAAGAACCTGTTTGTAATATCCTTTCTAAACCACCCCTGACACAATTTCAGGCCATTCCCTTAGGTCCTCTTACTGGTCGTATGACTGAAGAGATCAGTGCCTGCCCCTCCTCTTCCCCTCCCAAGGAAGTTGTAACTGCAGTGAGGTCTCGCCTCAGTCTCATCTTCTCCAAGCTGAACAGACAACGTGGCCTCAGCTGCTCATCATAAGGCTCCCCCTTGAGGTCCTTCATCTTTGTGGCCCTCCTTTGGACCCTCTCCAATAACTTAATATCTTTTTTGTATTGTAGCACCCAAAACTGCCCCCAGCACTTGAGATGAGGCCGCCCCAGTGCAGAACAGAGCAGGACAATCCCCTCCCTTGCCTGGCTGGCAATGCTGTACCTGATGCCCCCCAGGACAGGTTTGGCCCCTCCTGGCTGCCAGGGCACTGCTGGCTGATGTTCAACTTGCCATTGACTGGGACCGCCCCAGGTCCCTTTTCTAAAGCACTGCTCTCCAACCCCTCATTCCCCAGTCTGTCCGTGCAACCAGGGCTGCCACATCCCAGGCACAGAATCCAGCATTTTCATTTTTGAACTTCATATGGTGACTGCCCAGCCCTCTAATATGTCAAGGTCTCTCTGCCTTCGTGGAGTCAACAGTTCCTCCCAGTTTTGTATCATCTGTGAACTTGCTTAGTATCCCTTCCATCCTCTGTCCAAGTGATCTGTGAAGATGTTGACAATGACGTCATATAGTCTTATGACTACACAGCTTGTTTTCTCAAAAAGTGATAGAATTTTTTAAAATACTGTAGATTTTTGTAGTAACTGTGATTTTATTTTCTGTTGCATTATTTGCCATTAAAAACCAGAAGTGAGTTTAAATCAAAGAAAATAATACATTATTTGAAAATTGTTGAAATAAGTATTACTTTTAACCAGTTTATTTCTTTTTTTTTCTCCTCTGAAACAAAAAAAATTCCAGCTTTCTTAACACAATTTCCAGTTTCCTCATTTAAATGAAGGTTGCTTTCATCAAAACTTTTTCAATGTGCAAACTGTTAAATCCACAATTAAAGTCAGATCTGAAGGTCACATGAAGGAAGCAGTTCTTATTTTATGCCATCCATTTGAAGCTTCACACCTTTTCAGGAAGTAATCATTCAGTTCTTTCTTTATAGTTGGTGAATAATGTCATCTGAATAAGCAAGATTTAGAGAAACAATTTCAGGAATGTTAGTTTAAGCCTAGGTTCAAGATGGGTATCACCTTACCTAATAGGAGTATTGCAGTGTAGATTTATACTTCATATGTCCTCCTTATAGCTGATGGAGACAAGTAAACAGGTTCAGCATACTTCAGCGTGGGAAATAAATTGCTATGTCTTTAGCTGAAGCACCTGTAGAGAATGGCAAGTGGAAACTTCAAAACCCAACCACCTGCATTGCAATTCCAATAAAATAAATATTTAAAGCAAGCTGAATATAAAAATAGAATACAAAGATATTTTGCAATAATAAGACCTTTCTTTCCATTCTTCTTAATTAATATGAATGACATATTTGACTTATCAAAAGCTTGAAATTATGTTTCCATAATCTACTTTCAATTCTTATGTTAAATCTACAGGTCTACTTAGCTTCAGTGTATATTTTATGTATGAAACATATTTTAATATATTTTATTATTAAAGTTTTATTTACAAGCATATATTATTATAATATGAATAGAAATTTGAGAGACAATTCTATCAATCTGATTGTCTAACACTTAAGGGAATAATTTTTCAGAACTGTTCTATACGTACCAATTAAATTCTTTAGTTCAAAAATAAAAAAGCATATGCATATTTTATTTTATTTTTCCAGTTTTCAGTTCTTAATGACCTCAGAACAGTGTATTTTGAAGGGATTAATGATCTGCTAGAAGATGTTCATTGCCCAAGGTATAGAGATTTAGGCTAGTCATTAATACTGGGGAAATATTTTGTACTTCGATCATTGCTGTCAAGTTTCTTAATGTATTCAGACTTTAAATAAGCTCTTAAAGACTGTGATAATGCAAATTTCAAACTTGAAGCATCTGACAAGACTCACATTGAAACAACCTCTTACAAAAAAAAAGTCTTCAGAATATCTCTTTCTAGCCCCTTATCTATTTTTTTTCCTTTCTATCTGACCTACTTTTCTCCTGCACTTGTCCTCTGAAGTCCTTCAGTAATCAGGTTGTACATCTATCTAAAGCACATGAGCAAAGTTTTTGGCCTTTGGCTGAGAGACTTTAAATAGCAGTACTGTCATACAGCCCACAAAAACACAAATATGCATTGTGTGAACTGAACAAGTTTGTTCAGTGCTAGATATATGTAAACACACACACACATTGATATGCATAAGTGCATGAACATAGACAAGCACACACATTTGCCTTTTTGCTGAGACTGCTGAAAAAAACATAAAATATTCAGACTAAGACTTTATTAAGGGTAAAGATCAGAAAATCCTTACTTTGTAGCTCTGATTTCCATTAATCTGTCTGTGATAACTTCACAAGAAAATGCAAATTGAATGGAAAAAATGTTTTTTTTTTTCACCAAGGCTTTTTTTTTTGTCATGCTAAGTAAATCAAATGGAGTATAACAAGAATTTACTATTTAATTTACTTCTTACTTTGAAAGTATCCAAATTATGGTGACTCAAGCATTTTTTAGCCTGACTAAATTTGGAACTTTTTATTCACATAACAGCAAGTTTCTTGTTTCTGTCTATTTGGGTTATTTGGTTTTTAAAGGCAGGCTCATATTTTTACACATGCTGTTGTGGGAACACCTCTTTTGGATGGACTACACTCCAACGCAAGCCAGTACCTGCATTGCCACCCTCATTCTTGAATTTCTGTGGCAGAAAGGGATACAGTGATACTTTCCACATACATGACACATAGTACTCCATCGAAGTCCAGATGGTGGAGTAGCCTCTGATTTAGGTCATCCCTGAGTTGTCCTTATACAGTCGCAATCTTCTCCACTTTATATTCTGTCACAATGCCTTTCAGCATGTCAGTGTTGTCTCTCTAAAGTGAAGAAAGCAGGAAGACATCATACCATTCTGACTTAATAGTTTGCTCAAGTCTATGGCAGAAAAAGTTCAACTATACCCAAGTTCTCCTGCCTGATATCAAAATTACTCATATACATTTAAGATCAACTACACAGGATGGTTTTCATGTTAGGATCCATTTAGATTAAAAGAAAAAGTACTTTTCCAGATGCTTCCAAACCATCCCCAAAGGCACCAAATTTAGCCTGGCTGTGTGATCATGAAAACAGAAGTATTATGGGTATAATCCTGATCTGTTGAATGAGAATTTACCTGTCGATTTGAAGGTTGCTAGTGGCCACCCTTCTGATTCAATTATCTAATTCAAGAAGATGAGTAAGAAAGAAAAAGTGGACGCAAGGCTGGGATTTAAGTGCTTTACTAATTAATGCACTTTCTTTGTCAGCTTTATTAAATATTTGATGATCTTGCAAGCATATGTGGTTTAAATATATACAACCTATGATAAATTTATATTATTGTAACCAGAGTTTGGCAGGTTTAAAATATTTACCTAACTGCTAACTTGAAATTTGTTAGTTAAATATACCTGTATCTGGCTTTATATTTGTGTCTTGGAGCCTACCTAGATGTGCTGAGCTCACTAGGAATATATTTAAAATTTTCAAATTAAATTATTATAATTCATCTTGAAATTAAAGCAAGCTGAGTTGAGTCTTTTCCTCATCATTGAGTCTTTTCCTCATCATCATCAGCATCATCATCATTACTACATTTCCTGCTGGTCATCTCCTCCCCTCCACAGACTCACCAAGCCACAGAATGATTAAGGTTGGAAAGAACCACTGTTGGGTTATCTGGTCCTACCTCCTTGCTCAAGCAGGGTGTCCTAGTGCATGTTACACTGGATTGTGTCCAGAGGGCTTTTAAAAACCTCTGGTGAGGGAAATGTCTCAATCTCTCTAGGCAACTTGTTCCAATGCTCAGTGACCCTCAGATACACTCAAATACCTTCATCTAATGCTTTCAAATTACCTTTGAAATCACCTTTAAGGTACTTATTTAGAAAATAAGACTTGGTGATTCAAGTCGTGACTTGTGAGTCAGAATCGTCTGTCTTGAATCATGTCAAGTGTAGAGCACTAAGAAGGTTAAAAAAAACGTTGTTTGCTTTTATAAGTAGGTATTTACAATATTAAATACATATCAGGAGCACATCTGTTTTAAAAAATACTACATATACATCTCTCAGAGAGATGCTTACATTGGTAAGTCATAAAAACTACTCTGGTATAGAAAAAGCAGTAGTTCCCCATTGAGCAAGTGTTAGCAGTCTGAGATAATCACAGCAAGTCAGGTTAATTGAAGTAATAACCCATGTACCACTTAGCACATCTTAGCCTTAAGGCTGGGAAACTGTTAATATTCATATGTAAGGCTTTTGCTGGAAACTTAGAGTTTGCTTAAACTTACAATTCTAGTAGCAGGTATTCAAGAAAAAAAAAGGTAAAAGAAAATAGAACAAGAAAAAATCCTACATCTGCCTACATATCAAGGATCCTATACAGACATTTGATGTAGGATTTGGTTTATCTAATTTTCAAAAAGATGCTGTGTAATAGAGGCATGTTGTCCAAACGGGTATTTAAAGAAGAAAGCCAAAAACCTTGAGAACAGTTTACCCTCAGTTAGACAATTAAAACAGGTGAGGATGTATGGTCTACTGGAAGTGTTCACCTTTTCCTGTTGACTGAATACAATACTAGATTAGACTAAAAGTCTAGGACAACTTTATTCTGGAGGGAAACCTTTTTTTACATAAAATCTAAGGACAACTGCCTTCTTTCTAAATGAAACCGATGTACCTAGCTGACTGAAAATGAAATTAGGAGAATTACAAAAACCATGTGCTTACCATAGAATAATAATGATTGCAAACCAAACAGAAAGGTTTTCTTTCTTTTATATCACAAATAGATTTTGAGAGACAGTTTTTTTTCTTCTTTGTATGTAATTTTATATTCAGATATTATTTACAAAGTTAATTGGTATGGCCTATTGAAATGCAAGAAAGAGACCCTATTCCAATACAAGCTTTTTCATGTTCAATACTGTGGCTTCTTTGATGTTTTGAGCTTTTTTTTTTTTTTTTTTTTGTAGTTAAATGGGTAGCTCGATTTAAGTTGAGAGGCACATCACTAGACAACATGCTCAAACACTGACTCAATTTACCAACATATGAAAATGGTGAGTCAATCTCTTTCATAGAGGACCAAGTAAAGGCAAACACTTCTCAATACAATGATAAAGGAATACTGTCTGATCTGATGATTAATCAGAAAGTCTTCCACCTGTTTTCTATGACGTTGTATTCCACTGAGCATCGTTTCCTGTATTACAAAGGTGTTTTGCTGTTGCTGTTTCATGTGTTTGTGTTATTCATGCTTCATTCTCACCAAAGTGGATGTTAACATAGCACATGTATCTGATGCCTGCCAGTCACCATCAGAAAACAAGATGATCAAGTAACAGTAATGGAAAAAACAGCAGATGTTAGTGAACCCAATATCCCTCACTTTTTGATCCAGTTTTAAATATTCTCAGCTGTTTGAATTTGAGGAAAATATGCAGCTTGGACCAGAATTTGCTTTTGCTGCCAGAGTCCCTTCTTAGTGGTTATGGTGGTAGTAATGATGATAGTAGGCCCAGAAGCAATGTTTTGAATATGTATGCCCCCTTCTCATCACAGAATCAAAGAAAGGTCTGTGTGCTGTGACTGAAAGATATGCAGTTGATTTAGTTCCTTGAAAGACTATTTGTTTCTCTGAAGGCATTCCTTGCTTTGATCAGTAAGTTACCATAAATAAAAAACATAGCAGTTGCATAAAAGGGTATTTTCCTTGGGAAAGAATAATGTATCCTCAAAATTCAGCAAGCCCATAATCTCTACAATGTGGTATGGCTCCAGATCAAGAGCAATCCTCTCTGCTATTTCCTGGTGTATAGATAGTGCAGTTGGATGATTTGTGGGATGTTTTGTCTTTTTCTGAGATCAGCCTGTGTAGCAAAGATTTGGTTGGTATCTGTTTGGTTTTTTTCCTCCAACTAAGTGTAACCTCTTGCTTCTGCATAATAATGACAGTTCAAAGTCAATTATTTAATATTGGATAAATAAAATGTTACATTCAAGGCAGAAAAAAAAAAAGAATCCTGATTTATACAAAAGGAGGTTAAAGGACATGTCCAAGAACAGTTGAAATAAATGAAAAGAGTGCAGATTGCTAGCATTTGGAACTGCACAAAATAGAAGTAGAAATAGAAGGAAGTAGAAATCACCTCCCTCTTCAGTAGTGGCCTGAGACAGGAACACAGATAGGTAAGAACCTATTTCGCAGAGCTTGGAATTATGCAGAAGTATAGTTTTCCATCATTGTCCATACTATCTTCCTTTTACTGGAAGGGAAATTTTATCTCATGGATTAGAATCCTTCCATGCACACAGCATAGCTCATGTGAGTGCAACAAGTTGAAAAAATGCAAATCTGTGTAACTATTTCATCTTGTAGGACTGTATTGGTTGATCTGAGGTAAGAGACTGAATTATTTTATATGTAATAATACATCTCAGAGCAGTGTGTCTGTGGTCATCTTACAGAAGAGTAAAAATTCTTTTCTCTCTCTCAGCCTCCATTAGGATGTTAAATTCTTAGGAGATGTTTGCATTCTCTCTGTATCCTTGATGTATCTCTTGCACCCTCTTGGAGTCAAGAAAATAAATCTGTGCCTCTATTCATTAGAATAAGGTTCCTTAAGGTGCAAAATGGGAGAATTCAAACAAGTATTAAAACTTCCACACTTGATTGCAATTTTCATTGTTCTTTGGGGTTTGAGAAAATTTTTAAGGACATCTCCTATAATTTATAGAATGAAGAAAACACTAATTAAGATGTATATGGCTATAGTTTGGGTAGGCTAGCAGCAGGACCTACATAAGCAAAAATAAAATAAGTTAGAAGGAAAAGGATAATTCATGTTTTGCATAGCAGCAACAGTAGTCTTCTATGGCACTAAGTACTACACATTCTACCAGATGTGATCCATTATGCAGAGTTAAAATTTAATTCACCTTTCAAGACCGGTCCACACAAAGAGATAAACTCATTCAACCACATTTTCTGTACACCAGAAAGTGACAAAAAAATTTGCTCAGCCAAACCACGGAGGACACCATGCTACATCCTTTAGATGTGAGATTACATTACATAACACATATAAAACATCTGGAAAATATTATATAATACTTTGATTCTATTTATGAACTGTTTTGTCATGGATTGTACAAATATTATGTAACAGCAATAAATCTTTCCATTTATTTCTTGCAGTTATTTCCAAATAACTGTAACTGAGATAAAAATTTGTTTTATTACAAGATCTTTGACATGAGACTTTCCAGTTACAATGAACCAAAGGCACCTTAGACTACTCTCACCTGAAGCAAATGAACAAATAAGAAACAAATGTAAAATTTTTTTGTGGGGGAGACAAGATCATGTATCTTTCAATATGAAATACAGAATCTCCTAAACAGTTTGGGATTAATTTATGTCACTGTTTATGGTTCTTTGATAGGCCTTGCCTTAGTCTTCCACCAGTTTTAGTCATAACTCCATGGGGAGAAATTATTCCCCTCTGCTTCATTTCATAACTCCTGAATACTGGAAACAAGTTGTTTAAATATAATTAAATTCCTTCAACATATTCTGTCAGTAGTTAGCCCTTGCAAACTATCATAATAACACACTTGAAGAGACCAGCACCTTGATTAAAGATGTAGATTTTTCTTGAAATGTCACTTTAATTATGTTAATGAAAGATATGTACAACAGTCCTTAACTCTGACTTTCTTACACAGAAGATTAAATTCCTGAAAAAGATGACCAATTAGAACAGTAGGCTATTCAGATGAGATGAAAAGTTACAATAAATATGAAGTTATTATTGAAAATAATTTGTATATTGATTTTTCCATTACCCTTCAGAAACATAAATTTTTCAGAGTTTAATTAGAAGTCTTAATGCACGTGGTTTAACTCCATAAAGCATAACAGGATACAAGAAGACCATAATTCTCATAACCAGTTAATTTATTCTGTTAGCTTCTTGAAAATAAATAGCAAGCAGGAATTACTTGCAGCAGCTCTGTCAGAACACCGCCTTTAAAAAAAAATCTGTAAAAGAATTCTGTGCTCTTTTTTCTTCTTCTTTGTAAAGGAGGAAAATTTTATACATGCATGCTAAAGTAAATGGGACTTCCTATTTACAGGATTTTCCTGAAATAATTTAAGTGTCCTAGTGCTGTCAATAATCAAAAAAGCAGGAAGCTATTTTCTGGGACATTATTTGAAATAACCAATCCATTCTGAAGGGAAATCCTAAACTTCTGTGGGTGACCACCCAAGCAGCTGTATCACTCCCCTCCTCAGATGGACATGGAAGAGAAAATAGAACAAAAGGTTTGTGGGCTAAAATAAGGACAGGAAGAGATCACTCAACAGTTGTCGTCACATTTAAACCAGACTCAACTTGGGAAAATCAGTTTAATTTATTAACAAATCAGAGTAAGACAATGAGAAATAAACCCAAATCTCAAAGACACTGCTATCATCCTTCCCTCCTTCCCAGGCTTAAATTCACTCCTGAATTCTCTCCCTGCTTCCCTGCAGTAGCAGAGTGCAATGAGAGTTGCAGTCATCCACTGTCCATCCTCCTCAGCAGGAGGACTTGTAACACCACTGCCCTCCTTCTGAGTGAGGTCCCTCTCACAAGAGACAGTCATCCACAAATAACTTGTGTGAGACCGCGTGAAAAGGCTGTAGTTCTTCATGACCTTCTTCAGGGTAGGCCCTTTCCATGGAGTGTGTCCCCTCAGGAAGAGGCAGTTCCAGTGTGGGTCCCGTATGGGCTGACAAGTCCTGCCAGGAGCCTGCTTCAGCATGGACTTCCCTTGGGATCACAGCCTCCTTCAGGTACATCCAGCTGCTCTGGCATGGGGTGGATCTCTGCATGCCCATGGTCTTCTGTGGGCTGCAGGGCCCCACTTCCCTCACCACTGTCTGCACCAGGGGCTGCAGACCAGGGGCTCCAGTGCCTGGAGGAGCCCCACTCCCTCCTTTTAGACTGACCTGGATGTCTGCAGAGCTGTTTCTCCCACATTCTCACTTCTCTCTTGTGCTGCAGTTTCAGAGGTCTTTTACCCTCCTTCTTAAATCTGTTATCCCAGGTGTGCTACCATCATCCCTGATGGGTATGGGTTTTGCTTTGGCCAGCGACAGATCCATCTTGGAGCAGCTGGCACTGCCTTAGCTGGACATGAGGAAAACTTCTAGTAACTTCTCATAGAAGCCACTCCTACAGCCCCCCCACCCACAACAGACCACCATGACCGTCCCACCCACAGCTAAAAAAATCTGGCCATGAAAACCAAATGAAACTTCCAGCACTTCTCTCTTCAGAATGAAAATGTTACAGATAGGTAATGAACTGTTGGCTGCAACAGAACTGTCTTGTTAAGCAAGATCTAGAAACAAGCAGCTGAGGACATAAAGACTATTTGAAAAAAAAAAACCCAATCTATAAAATCAAATAACACTCAAAAAAAAAATTGATTTATTTTATATTTATACCACAGATATTTTATCATGCTTATTTTCAGTGAAACAATCAACTTCTAGCAATATCACATTTCCCTCCAAGCAACACTCACAATAATATTTCATTTTTTCTTTGGACAATTATTTCCTCAATTTTTCAACAAAGTAGTTGCAGTGGGAGAACTACCATCCATGGAGAATTTCAAAGTGATTCACCCAGCTGAAGAGAAGCTATTATTTTATGCTTGATAATGACCTTGCTTAATTACAGCTGAAAGCACAACCTGACTTCACAGAGCAAGCTGGTAAAAAAGCAAAATATCAGCTGTCTACCACACCACCTGGTATCCTCAATCCTTCTAAGGCAGTTCTTTAATCTGGGGAATAGTAGAGAGTCAGTACTTGCTGCTCTTGCTTCTAACTTCCTTCTATCCAGAAACAGCCAAGTGTGTCATTTCTTATAATACCAAATTTCCCTGTGGTACTTGGTGCAGCAAAACTTCTAGTGCTGCTGTCCTGCCTTCCAGAGATGACAAGAACAAATTAACATGCCCTTCCAGTCAAGCTGAACTCCTTGGCTACCTAGCTGTTGCCAAGGAAATGTCCCGTCATAGCTAGTACCTGCACATCTGGAGGACAATGGGGCTCAGTGGCACTTCCAACCTGGTCCAAAGCCATAGGAAGCTGATGGGGGAAATGGCTAATGCCAGCAGGAGAGACTGAGCGCTGTACATCCGCTCTGTTAAGTGTGAATAGCACCACCTTGTGTTCTCGGCCGCACTGTTTGTAAGACTGCCCTACTGTAAATCATTCCTGTACACTCCTTTCTGTAGTAATTAAAACAACGCTCTTTGCTATGCCCCTGGGTTAATACAATTTGTTTTATTCACAGCCTAAGTCATTTGCCTCCCTGTAGCACACTGCTATATTCTGTCTATCCAGCAGTGTTGAGGGAACAAGTAGAGTACATTTCAAGGTGTACATAAATCCAGTTCAGGTTATTTCAAATGAAATAATAAGGTAAGTGCTATGTGCTTAACTCTCATAGGGAAAACTCATAGGAAGATAAAGAAGGATTCAGGAAAATCAAAGCTTTGCCTCAGGTTTCTTCATTTAAAAATATGAGGTGAGGGAGAAAAACAAAGAGGAAAATAAAGAACTGACCACTCTGAAAATGCCACAAAGGACAGGGCTATGGCTACCAGGGGAATTCCAATCTCTGTTTTGAAGGTGAGTACCCATACCACACCCTTCTTACCAAGATGATTGAAGTCAAAAGATCCAGTTAATAATATTGACACATCAAAATCAGAGGAAATCTTTAAAGAACTCTTAAAGAACCTGTCTTAGAAACCAAATATTACAGAAAAAGCCACAAGCCAACTAGTCCAGTTCATCTAGAGAAGGAAAAAAACAAGTATATATAATGGTAATATCCTCTCAGCTTCTGAAAATTTTCCATTTAGAGCATTTCTTATGTGTTTTATGGTTCAAATATATACATAAAAATCTTACAAGTATTTCTAGTGGTTTACACAATTTCCTGTGGAAATTAATTCTATCTCTCGGGTTTGGACTTGGCTTTCAGTGATGTAATTTGATGGTCACTTGCTCTTTTAGTGAAAGAGGCAGAAAGAAGTCTCTCCCTGTCATGCTCCTTCATGCCACTGATGATTTCTATAGAATTCCTAGTGACCTCTTTCAAGCTGAAAAGTCCTAGCCTATTTCATTCTTCACCATCAAGAAACTGTCATTAAAAACCTTTGGCCAACTATGTTGATCATGAATTTATACAGCTGCTTAGTGGTCTTTTCTGGTTAGTTCTCTATTCCTTTCCTAATAATGTTAAAACATTTGATTTGAATTTTGAATGCTACCAAGACTTGTGCTGTTTTCATAAAGTCATCTGTCATAACTCCAAACACTTAGTGTTTGTCAGCATAGTGTTCATTATTTTATATAAGAAAATAGTTCTCTTCCTCCCCACACCTGTAACTTTACATTTACACTGAATACCATCTGCCATTGACAAGTTATTTAGTCCTTTTGAAATATTTTACAGGCATCTCTCACCTTTAGTACATTGAGAAACCTTCTTTATTCTGATTTAATTTGAGAAAAATAAGTTTCTATGTGAACTCTTAAACAATGGAGTTTGGAGTGGACACTGAAGTCAATAGGGAAGATAAGAACCAGCTGAAAAAGGGGTCTGTAGTAGTCATAAGCCACTGAAAGTAGTGCAAAAAACTGTCTAGGGAACTGAGACAGCACAGCTTATCCCTTTTGTTTGATTCACTTTATGTTCCTTAAAATTGTGCACTGCAGTCAACAAAATATTTAACTGGTGCTCTGTATCCTAGGAATGACTTGTTAGATTTTAGTCTGAATATTGACAAGAGCTTAGTGACAGCATTGCAATGAACCCATATGTTTTGTCTCAGTAAGATCAAAAACCTCTGGTTAACAAGAAGCAAAAAGTATGTCTAGCATCAGAACCATTTGGAGAAAAAGCAAAAAAAGGTAATAATTTGCTGACAGCTGTATTCTAAATATTGTTCAAATTCTCCCTGGAGTTCCATCTGAATTTTTTTGGGGTGAAATACTGTCCTATGGCATTACATCCTATGAATAGAATGCCATGATTACAAGTATTGGAAGAGGTCTCTAGATCATTCAATTTAATCTACCATTTTTGCAATACTGAATTGTTTTATTTTTCTGCTTTCAGCCCCTGTGAATAGTCTTTGTAACCCTGTGCATTTGTGAGCAGGATAATGATAGTTATAAAATATTTTACTATATGATGAACTAGTTTATTCCCTGTTGTTTGTTTATGAAGAATAAAGCGTCTAAGGAAGTAATTAAACAGATGTTTATTGACATGAGTTTTACCACTTTGGAGGAATGTGAATAATGAGGTTTAACTCAGAAGGGTATTCACTAATAGCAGTAGAAAGTTCCAAATCTAGATCAATAGGGACATAGAAGTTAAACCAAGCTAAAGCATTGTGCTTACATCATCTGCATTTATTTAGTGAAAACACTTTTGTACTAAAGGGACAGCATCACCTTACTGCCTTGAAAAAAATGATGGAAAACTACCATAACTAACATCAAGAAGTCATTTTTTCCCAGGCAGCACAGGGAGAATTACCTGTCACCTATGACTCATCATCTGCTGTATCTTTTCAAACAGATCCTCTTTGTTACTGACTAATTGGAAGAACAATAGTGGGCATGCAAAATATTCTGAGAAAGATAATGAAAACCCTGGATTCTTATTGTTCTATTAAAGATGTAGCAATTCATCACTTAGCATCATTAGTGGCTGATAACTGGAACTGTGTCTATAATAGACATTCAATGTTTTATTGTGCTTCAGTCAACATAAAGCATAGGTTAACTGTAATAGCTGTCTGTATTAAAATTTAGACACTGCCTGTTGAAGCTGGATAGCAATTTGGTGATTATTCATATTTTTAAACATTCTGCATTACACTAATTTATTATGCAAAATTAAATTAGCGTGCATGGAGCATATGGATTTTTTCCATTTTTTTTACTTATTTGTGGCAGTGATGAATGGCAGATAATTTATAACACTGAAGTTTAATAATTAAAATTACTTTTATTATTCTGTTTACTAGTTTCTTCTTTCTGCAGTCTCTTGTAATTTTGCCACATGATTAGCAACAAATTTTGCACAGCAGCACCTTCTAATAGAACACAGCATGGACAATTTTCCATGCAGATTCAATCTCCGTCTATATTCCACTAATCCCTTGATTGTTCCTGGGGAAAATAATCAGATCCCTGTTGTGTTCCTGATGCAATGAGCATTTGTAAAGATAATAACAAGATTCAGTGCATCAAAGGACTCAGAAAATGCATCTGTTCTTTGGCCTAACCGAAAAGGGCCACACAAGGAGCCTGGTCAATTATTCCCTGAAGATTAGTTAATACAGCTTCATTTGTGGACTGTTTCTACTTGTAGTAGAAATATGGTGCTCTGGTGGGTTAATCTTGCCTGAGTCACAGGTGCCCACCAAGCTCCTCTCTCACATTCCATCCTCAGCATAAGATGGGGATAGAATAAGTTGAAAAATTTTGTGGGTTGAGATGACGACGAGGAAATCACTCAGCAATTGCCATCATAAGCAAAACAGTCTTGACTTGGGGAAGATCAGTTTAATTCATTGTCTATTACTAACAAATTAAGATAGTGAGAAAATAAAACAAAACTAAATATACACCCCCTTTTTCCAGGCTCAACTTCAATCTTGACCCTTCTACCTCCTTCACTCCAAGTGGTGCAGGGGGAGACAGAATGGAGGTTATGCTCAGTTCATATTAATCTTTGTTGCTCCTTTCTCCCTGCTCCAGCATGGTCCCTTCCCACAGGCTGCAGTTCCTTGAACTGCTCCAGCATGGATAGGGTGCAGTCCTTCAGGAACGGATTGCTCCAGCAGGGGTTCTCCATAGGCTGCAGTTCCTGCCAGAAACTCTGTTCTACCATGGGTTCTCCAAGGATTGCAGCTTTCTTCAGGTTGCAATCACCTGTTCCAGCATGGAGTCCTCCATGGGATGAGGTGTGGGTATCTGTTGCACTATGGTCCTCTGTGGACTCTACAGGGGATAACCTCCTTTGCCATGGTCTGCTCCATGGCCTGCAGGAGAATCTCTATTCCCAGTCCTTCTTACTTGGCCTTGGTGTCCTCAGTTGTTCCTCAGAGTTGTTATGCAGCATTTTTTACCCTTTCTTAAATAAATTATCACAGAGACACCTCTGGTGTCACTGACCAGTTCAGCCTTGAGCAGTGGAGCATCTCTTTTGGAGCCATCTGTAACTGGATCTGTTCATTGTGAGGGCAGGTCCTGGTCTCTTCTCTGAGAAGCTATCCCTTCAGCCTTCTGCTGCAAAAATCTTGACATGTAAACTCCGGTGTCAAACTAGCCAGCTAGCCAGAGACACCTCAGTTGAAAAGAAACAAATACCTTTTCACAGAATGCTCACTTGACCTTCACTGGGACCCAGCTGACCTATCAGCAGATACAGCTGACGTAAGAGCCAATTAAAGAGCTGGAGTAATGAACTCTAATCAAGTCTAGATGATCAATTCAAGTTTGTTGTTATCTATAGCTATCATAGAAAATAACCACTTTACTAGGGATCTCCCATCTGGTTTTACTGCTGAATCAAACTCAATTATTGGAATTTATCTGTTCGTCTGGATACATTTACAGGAAGAAGTCCACAGCAAGATGCATGCTTCTTAGTCTTGCTCTGAAATGAATACCTAAACTGTCCTGTCTCTGTGACTCCTGGACATAAGCATAGCCTTATATTCAGACATATCCTTTCAGACTCTTCTAAACTGAATTTTTCAGAGTACCAATTTCAGATTGTTGTGATCTAAAATCATGGAGTTCCCATGCATCACAGTTTTATTTATCTTCTCTTTTTACTGTGCAATCTACATAAAGATATAGAAGGAGAGTGGAATTAAAAAACCTTGTAAATTATACTTGTATCCATTTAAAGGCCTTCTGCATTGCAAGCCTGATGGAAAAAGATCTTAGTTGAAACCTGATTCTGCTTTGTTGTGTTTTTCATCTTACATAGGAAAATAGCTACAGAGTAGTTTTGAAAAGTTTTTAGGAATGGATTCTTTCTGCTCATGCTGATTTCAGAACTTCCACTGACATAAATAAAAAACAGAGCAGACCAGTGCAGAATAGCTTTGAAAATGCCTTTTAAGTGCTCAAATTTGCAATTTTGCATTAAGTTACATAAATATGTCCCTCAAAATGCTCACATTTGGAATACTATCTTCCCTCAGGGAAAAAAAGAAAAAAAATACTGTTATATGTTTTCCATAGTCAGAGTACAGCAGAAATATGGATCAAATGAAGAATTAAAAATAATAATTGACTTGTTAAGCAGATGACATATTCATTGATGTCAGAAAGCTTTTATGCTAGAAAATAAAATGGACATATATAGCCTTCTTCAAGACCACTTCAAATTATTACAGATGTTTTGGCAGTTGCGGAAAGTGCTAATGAGACCAGCCATGACTTTATATATCTGACTCTTCCTTCCTGAAATAACTGTTTATATTCAATATTTTGGGAGATACAAAGGCTAAGTAATTTGGCTTCTGATCTTAAATATCATCTAAACTTTACATAGCTGTCTCCTACTGCATGTCTACTCTGCAGCATATAAGTAGGAGTAGATTTAATATTTCTTTTGCAATGCAGCACCACAGTTTTTCTCCTACCCCATAAGGAGCACCGTGTTGTCAACAATTCAAAAGAATTCACGGGATTGAAAGCACTATATTTTAAGTACTATTTATCCTTGTGCCTGTTTTCTTCTCCAACCCAGTACCCTGTACTCAAGGACCCCATTAGTCAGCATCTTCCCTGGCACCAGTATAGCGGTATAACTTTAACTGTGTTGTGGTTTAACCCCAGCCAGCAGCCAAGCCCCACACAACTGCTTCCTCACATCCTCACCAGTGAGATAAGAGAGCATCAGAAAGGTGAAAGGTAAAAGGTAGAGAACTCATCAGCTGAGACAAAGACAGTTTAACGGGGAAAGCAAAAGCTGCTCACACAAGCAAGCCAAAGCAAGGGATGAATTCACTTCTTCCCATGGGCAGGCGGGTGCTCAGCTATCCCCAGGAGAGCAGGGCCCCATCACACCTCACGGTGACTTGGGAAGACAAACGCCATCACTGCAAATGTCCTCCCCTTCCTCCTTCTTCCCCTGTCTTATATACCGAGCATGATGTTCCGTGGTCTGGAATGTCCCTTTGGTCTGCTGGGGTCACCTGTCCCGGCTGTGTCTCCTTCCAAGCTCCCAAGCTCCCCCAGTGTCCCCACCAGCCTGGCAGCACAAAATTCAGAAAAAGCTTTGCCTTTGTGCAAGTCCTGCTCAGCAATAACAAAAACATCTCCACAATATCATCGCTTTGTTCAGCACAAATCCAAAACACAGCCCCATGCAAGTCACTGTGAAGAAAATTAAGTGTACCCCAGCTGAAACCAGCACAATGTGGTAAACCCACAAACCAGAAAGAGCCCCCGACACCTAATCCTATTTCATTGTGTTCACTGAAAAGAAAACATTTTGACATCTCTTTATTATCTGCCCAAAGAATAAAAAAAGAAACATCCCTAAGGAAATACTCTGTCTGCCATGAGCGACTTCAGTCTGAATGTTTCACTTTGGCCACCTAAAAAGTTTATTAATTAGCAACAAAAAATATGTTTTCTTTTTCTCTCTTAAAAATTTAACAGCTTCCTTTTTCTCTTTTAAGCGATGAAAATGGTGCAACTGTGCGAAAGATTGGTGTAATACAGATTTACATGATTCTGCTAAAGATATTTTACATGTATGTGCTTGTTAAATTAAAAGTAAATTGCTCAATGTTGAAATATAGGATTTTCTTTTACATTATAATTAAACTCAGATATCAAATATTTGTAAGAAATACATTAGAAACACAAGTAGAAATTGAAATGTGCAATATTCCCTATAAGGCATCTTACCAAAATGCGCTTGCAAACTATCAGTATTTTAAGTAACTGCAAAAAATGGTAATTTTGTCATCTGGAAAATTAGGTATTGTCCTGACAATGGTAAAAAAATTTGAAATTCCAACTGAACATGTAATAAAGGCAAATTACAAATAACTTTATCTTTTCCAAAGAAAGGTGAAATGATAATACATTTCTGTGCTCTGATAAGGGGTTTTTGTGTGTCAAGACACTAAATCACAATGACTAAAAAAATGAAAGGAAACTTTAAAAAATTGCTTTAGTGATTCTTTAAGTACACAAAGAACGCATAACATTAATTTAAAATATGAATTTAGATTTTTTTTTTCTGTACATTTCCATCTTACATGGAGAAAGGTACTTAAAAACTGAAATTTAAAATGTCTTTTACATATCCTCAGGAACACCTTCCTTGATTTGGAATGATCTATGATGGTATGTCAGCTTCATTTCAATACTGTGTGAAAAAGCAGCATGTAAAATATATACCAGGAGAAACATTGTTAAGTCAGCATTTTGGTTTTCTTACAAATTGCAGCTCAGTAATAGCAGTACTACCACTTAGAATTTGAATGTGTTTTGTGAACAACTTTTTGTAATATTGAATTTTCATTAAAACTCTGACATTAGCAAGTGAAAGAAAGGTGACACTGCATGCTGTCTCTTGCACAAACAACAATATCAATTATCTCTACTTTGCTTAGTTGTGGATTCACTGAGTGTACATTGCATTGTTTTGTCCACAAAATTTATTTCCTAATTCTCATTGCCTCAACATTCATGCTTTTTGTATATTAGGGTAACACCAGTAGAAAGAAGGAAATCATGGTGCTCTTCAAAAGTAATATACTGAATTTAAAATCTTTGCGATGATTATAATAAAACACATATATGATACTTCTTTAAGACTTTCAAATACACATTAAAATAGAAAAATCTCACACAGTTTAAAAAGCTGCTTCTGTTTCAATTTGGTATGGTGAACTCAACTAATGCTATTATAATGAATCTGTACTAAGGTGGGCTGAAACATATAGTACATACAGAAAATATTGAAGATAATGAAACAGAAATTCTGTTTCCAAAAATTATGAGTATACATATTACTGGGGAAAATGGAAGCCCTGAGTGAAAATCTTAGATTAAAATATAGCCATATATCTTCCAGAGACACGGCTCACTAGCATACTGAGAGTTTTACACGCTATATGTCACAGTGGTCTCTCATTCTACATTTTCCTCAATAAAGTTCACCATGGAAAACAAACTGTTTATCACCTCTTAAACAATCATTTTACTTGTTCAAAGAAGCAGAGACTAAAACTGGCACAGTGCTGGTTTCTCTCATAGGTATGTGTCTAGTTGTCTACATTTGAAAAGAAAAAACACAAGAATACATTGTGGATTTAACCTACATACACAGATAAGTATTTTCTAGCTTTTGACTGTCATTCAGGAAACAGCATCCTGTGGTTTTATACCACATGTGTGAGTGGTGGCATTTTACTCTTAAAACACTGACATGAATTAAGAGTATAAATGCATTAGGAAGTGGCAAATAGGGTATACAACTATTTTACACTATTTTGACAAGATTCTAAAAAAAAAGCAGCAGTATTTTATTATACAATGATATGAATTAGGGTACAAAATAACCCAATATTCATAAATAATATAGATATGGATGATATATGGTAGTGATAACATTGAGATCTGTGAGATGGCTTGAAATACCTTTCTTGTATTAGTTGCTATAAGGCCACATGCAGAAAACATTTCCTTGTGTGAAAGATAAGCAATTTTCTGTTGAAATATACTATATTTTGACACCAGATAACCCCAGATCATCCATAAGGAAAAGGAATGTTGTTTCCTCCCTCAAAAAAAAAAAAAAAAAGGAAAAGAAAAAGAAAAAGAAAAAAGAGGCAAACACAAATGTAAATTATGGTATCTTAGCAGAGGAAAATGAAAATTATACAACAGCAGTTTTCCATCAGTGCAAAACCAGAATTCTGTTTCTGTTCATGCTATTCCATTGGGTTTAATTTCTAAAATCTTGGTTGAAATTTTAAACATTACATTGAGATGATTTTTCTTCAGATACGCAGAACTGAAGAATTCCTAAAATGCACAGTACAACATTGTGAAGTAAAAGCAGAGAAAGGTAAGTACCAGAATTTTTTTTAAGGAAATAATGACACACAATATGAACATTTTAGCTCTGCAGTAGCCTGAAGATCAGCTATAGAGTACAGGAGGCATTGCTGTACTTATGTCAATGAGGCTGGCAGCCATTCATTAGATGTGGGACTTCAATCTTCACTCCAAAGAGGCTGCTTCTCGACACCCTACATGTGGCTGTTTGGTAGCTAAAGTGGTTGAACTTGCATGTGATATGGTATATGAGCTTTTAACTTATCAACCTCTCATTTTGTAGCATGAGGAAAATATGTCTAGCTGAGAAAAGTAGACATTGTTCAGGAGCAACAATCACTATTGACGAGGAAACAAACATAGAGAGGTTGTTTTTTCCTGATGGCTAGGGTGTGTCCAGTGAATTTGTAAAATGACATTTTTACTATTGCCTAACTTGTCCATGAGGTTCTGTGATGAATTATAGTGTCATATATTTAAGGAAAGAATGTTAACAAATACCAGTAAATTACCTTTGTTCATTGACCTTCCAGATTAAGAAAAGGATTGCTCACATGGTTTAAGTGCCACCAGAGCAAGTATCCAGCCCCAACTGGACCACTTAACTTGAGTGTATTAGGTGTCTAGGTGTCTAGGATCCTTTTACAATAAATAGTTATAAAATGAACAATGTGTATATGACAAGTGAAGAACTAGAAAGACATAGTACAAGAAAAAATATTACTTTCATTTATACCTAGAACTTTTCTGTATGACTGTATGCTGTATATTAAGGTATCACTGCTCATTTAATTTCAGAATCTGATGGTTTTGTTGCTGTAGTTGTTGATTCTTTCCTGAACATAGTATTTAATTGTGCAGTGATCGTTCTTGAAAGACTCAGAAAGACAGGCTGCCCACAAAGTGAGAAATTTAAAATCTTAAACATTTTTTACCTCACTTTACAGTTTTTGCACTCTCCTAAAAGGTGGTAAACATATTAGCCAAGGCAGGTTTGCCTTTGTTGTGCAAATAAGATAGCTAAATTAAGATCACACACTTTTCTAATACTTTTAAAATAATCAGAGAAGACAGGTAGTGGCTGTGTTTACACTGAAAATATTATTACCTTCTTTTCTACTGAAAATAAGCCATTGTGAACTCAAGAATAAAAGAGACATGAGGCCAGTCAGAGAACAAATATATAAGCAGGCATTCAGGGAGAAGACTAGAGGAGTCCCTTACTGTTTGTTTTATCCTAGGACAGTCTAATAAACAGGTATTGCATTGCACAAGTCATGTTTCCAAATCCTGTGATTTTGCTTGTACTAAGTATCTGCTGATTTAGGGACATAAGAAAAGCTGTAGACAACTACGTAACTGAATAGGTCATCAGTTTCTTAGGTACATAAGTCTTTAGGCAGTCACATAGTGATTTAGAGACAATTTAGAAGACTGTGCTGTATATATTAAGCAAATAATTTGCCAGACAGGAGTAGATATTTTATTTTGTATACTTCAGCTATAAAACCAAGCATATTCCTATCACCACCCCTGTCCCTCTCCACCACAAATAAAAATTGAATGATGCCAGATGATACATCTGCTTCAGAAAACTTCAGAGGAGACTTGTAATATTTTGCACATACTCAGATACCTAGCTGAAATCAGGTGAAAAGTGCAGCCACTGAAAAATATCAGAACAGTGCTAATTCCTACCCCTCCTGCCTTCCCAAGGAAAGCAGTTTTGTGTAATCATGTTCAGTGTAAGGCTGCCTATTAGTTCTCCCCTAGTGACATTTTAGACTGCTAGTTTAAGAGAAAGAGGAGATGCAGAGATAGTAACATCCTACAGGAAACCAACAAAGCATGTTTCCTGGGAATTAAATACTTTGTTTGCTCTTGTAGGCATGAGGACATGTTCCGCTTGCTTCACGCAGTGGCAAGAAGTTGCAACCAGGCACTAAGTAGATTACACATATTTCCCAACCACTCAAAGTCTGTATTTCCAAACCAACCAACCCATGACTGGCTAACCATTCAGCAGAATTTCAAAATTGTTAACGTAAAAAACAAAAGAGGTGGAAATATCACAGTGAGGGTTCTTGTGGTAGATATAAAAGTTTAAGATCATGTCAGTTTTATATGATAGGGAAAAACAAATGTGTTGCTCTTTTACTGCAGGCAAAAAGCCAAAGTGTATCTATCTTCTGTTTACAGAAGTATTTAACAATTTAATGGTAATGACAAATATTAGATTTGCACACCTCTGCCCATAACACAATCACAAAATATTCATAAGATGCAGCTTTGCACAATGACTCACCTGCAGATCTCAGTCTTGAGTTTGCAAGAGGATATTTTACTGATAAGCCCCCCCAAGAGAATTACCCAAAAATCTGACTCAGATACAGTGCTAAAGGAAGGACATACCAGAGTAATGCCACATCACACTTCAGGAAATGTGTGTTCTTCTGTGGTTGATAGGCCATTCTTGTGGAGGTTCAAGATTAATCTGTATGCTTCTTCAAATTTTGGGTGGCACAGAACCAGAAGAGTTTAATGTTACCTCTTGTTGATATCTTCTGACTTCTGCATATTTGTGCTGTGCATATGAGAAAACCTCAGCCCTTCTACTAAGATTTATCAAAACTGTTTATTTGCAAGTTGGAGTTAGGACCCTGGTCTAAATTATCCAAATACAATAGTGATACTCAAGGTTATTTAAAGTGTTGGGTGCTGACTTGTTTCTTTTAGGATTAGCACAAAAACATCCTACAACAATATGCAAATGCATTTTGAGTACCTTGCAGGAAGATATCCAGGGGATCTCACCTTTAAACAAAATGAAAGGAAATTTTGCTGTTCAGAGCTCCTCCTCTCCCATTCCCCCACAACAGAGGGAGTGATACCAGAAAGGACAGAAGAGACAGAGCCTAGCAAAGAGACAGATGGGTATCAGCCAGACATAAGGCCTGGAATATGCAAGTATTGTTCAGGCAGTCCCAGGGGATTTACAATGGCACATTTTTTGACATTGAGGAAGTTACAGTGAGATCAGTGACTTATTTAAAATCTTTGTTTCATATAGCCCTCTGCTATGCCATATTCATATTGTAATTTGATCCAGATCACACCCTTTGGTAAGAGAAAAGAAAACACAAAAAAAAAAATATGGAACAAGGATGAGAGGATTTTACTCACACTGAATATATAACCTTGCTATGTGGTACAAGTTTATGAGCAGATGTTCGTATGAGGAGAAGCAAATCAGGAAGATCAAAATAATTACAACATGGCTGAGAGGCTGAATTTAAGTCTCTTTCATAAAATAAAAGATCATTGGCTGCCAAAGAAAAATGAGAGCTTATACAAAACATATGAATAGATGAGCAAGACAAATAACATATGGGAATTTTGAATCAGGATAGACAAAGCTTTTAGAATTTATTCCCTGGTCAAACCATAAACAAATGATTTACAGTTTGTTGTAAGTTTTAAGAATAATGGAAAAAGGTTTTTTGAGGTTCAGATTGGGAAAATGCAGCAAACTTGCAGCTCAAGGGATATGCAAAATCCATAGGTTTCAAACTTGGGAGAATAGTTGGAAATATAAATGTACCTTTTCAAGTTCTGATTCCAAATCCAAAAAGTCTTTTCAATAGCAAAACATTTAGAGGTTCTTCCATTACTTTCATTAAAATATTTCTGCATTTAATTCCAAGTATAGTTAGATTCTGATTGCATTAACAAAGACATAAATCCAAAGCTCCATTGAAGTCAATGGAAATAGGGTATTATTATAAGGTATTATTATTATAAGGCATTATTGGTTATTAGGCTCATGCTATAAAATGCTGCTGAAAATTTTGTCCTGTCTGTATATGTCAAGATAGCATGCGGCCTGTTGTGTTTCCTCCTTTTTCTTACTGTGCATAGAGCAACAAAATCTGTATGTTCCTTTCAGGTGACATTCCATATTAAGAGCCAGGTCATGCCATCAATTTTTAAACACAACTACCCACTGAGATCAATGCAAAGTGCTACTTAAAACTTGACAGTAAGGTGTGACCCTATAATATCAAGAAATGCCTCTTTACTTGTCTAAAAGCCTGGTTCTAGTTACAACAGCAGTCTATCAGCAATAAATACTGCATTTGTAGCATTCCAGTGCTTATATGTTATATCCTACTGTGTTTTCAAATGTGATCATTGCTTATGCTTTTCAGCTATCTAAACTTCATTCTAGTTCCTTCTATTAATAACAACAGCAAAAAGCACTCAAGTGCAGCAACACTACAATTTGAAAATTGGGTAAAGAACTAATGAGGTTGTACATCCAGACCAAAAAATGCCTAATGCACATAGAGATCCTTGTGCTCTACAAGGTCTTATTGGCCTCTATAGGACCACCAAAGTAGAGGGTAGGAGAATCAGAATGGTTTGAGTTGGAAGGGACCTTAAATATCAATTAGTTCCAACCCCCCTGCCATGAGCAGGGATGCCATTCATCAGACCAGGCTTGTCAGGGCTCTATCCAGCTTGTCCTTGAGCACTTCCAGAAATGGGGCATCCACAACTTCCTGGGCAACCTGTTCCAGTGCTTCACCACCCCCTCAGTAAAGATTTTTTTCCTATTATTTAATCTCAACCTGCCCAGGATGTGCTTGGCCTTGTGGGCTGTGAGCACACAGACTTGTGTCCTGTCCTTTAATCAAAGCTACAGACCCTTATCCTGAAAGTTTTGTGTACATCTTTAGCCACACAGCAAATAGCGTAGCAAAGGCAATGAAGGGTGTTCAGAATTCAGAGCATGATGCAAATAGATAAGGTCTTTGAAGGGCTGAAGTCTCCCATTTATTTTCAAATTTTTTGTCTCCTCTTTGCAGATGTCATGCACCCTGCAAAAACACTGATAGTTTATTAATGGGAATAGTCTCCCTCATATTCCAGCATAAGTGATTTCAGGTAAGGTAAAAATGGGTAAAATGTTATAGCTGCAAATGTAGCTAGATCATTACAGATAAGCTAGGCAAATTTATCATGCCAGTAATTCTATTCATCCTCTGCATTTTACCAACTCATTTTGATTTCAGCAAGCCAGTCAAAAGCACCAAAGATCTAAAATTAATTTCACCCCTCTGCTTTGTCCTCATGTATTTATTTCCACTCACACACCTTACTGTATACAGGTAAAAAAGGTTTTGATTAATTTTCCTGGCACAGGCATGTCATTGCCTTTCCATGAAAGAACAGAAGAAAAACATTTGCTAGGTATATTGCTTTAACATGGAGGGAAAGAGCAAGGGAATATACTCTAGGTAGGCACTGAAAGCTAAAAACTCCCATAGTTTAGAAGTATCCTTACAACTGTGACATTTTCAAAAAGGATTTTAAACCAGCTTTTCCAAGGGGCTTAAAGATTGCATTAAGTACAAGATGTGATTTTCAAAAGGGCAAAAACAGATGACATGTAACTTCCAAGTTTCTTTCAAAGTAAGGCTGAATTATTAAATGCTAAAGTCACCTCTAAAATGTGATTTAAGCTGTAAAATCAGGTAATGGCTTTTGAAAAAATTAACTGCCATTAATAGAAGGATAGGACTCCATGTAAAAGAGGTGATTTTTTTGACACCATTTCATGAGTTTCAATGCTTTTTGACACAGGAAGTCTTGGTCAGGCAACAATATTTTTCAGGGAATTAATAATAGTTTTTGAATATTCTTCTAGCAAAATTCAGCCTTGTGATCTTCTACCAAAGAGTAAGTGAAATCTCACAGAGTTTAAGAACTCCCCTACTTTCACTGAGTGTAAATCTTATGCTGTGAAACACAGGATTAGGAATTTGGGATCTGCATTATTGTTTTAACTGCTCAGGATTTTTAAATGTGTTCATTTTGATTAGAGAGAAGTTTGACAGTCAGAATAAAAGGTAAATTCCTATTGTAGCTAACCTTCAAACTTGTTTTACTGTTGCTTTCTAAAACCTGAAGTACAGTTTTTGTTTTGAAGAAAATAATGACTTCTCTATCAGATCTAAAATATTTTTGTTCCAAGAAGCAAAAAATCAATGCCAAAATCCCTTCCTACTGTGATTACATTGCAGCAAAGAACCTCTTTCCTATTGTAAAAAGCATTATAGACAGACACATGAAAATATGATATCTGTTCCAACCACCTTAAGCAACTTTCATTAAGCCAAGTTCAAACTGCTTCTTTTGCCTATTGCCTTTGACCTCTGAAGATTATGATCCATCATAGTAAAAATATTTACAATACAGAAATGGCTAGGGGTTTTTGTGTATAAAAGACTGTAAAAGTTATGCCTTGGATGATGGCATTTCTGAAGCAAGCTAGTTCAGGGTAAAACAAAAATAATTATTGTCACAGCCAGAGCTCAGGTCTGGCCTGATTTCCCTGGGTACAAAATACATGTTTTTACGAAGTATCACAAATGCTTCTATCTTTAATGTGACATAAATTGAGCCATAGACACAGGAATAGTTGTAGAATTCATTCAGCTTCTGCTGCATGTTTTTGATGTTCCATTTATAAGCCAGAAAATGACAAACATACCAAGAGAAGGATATAAATAATGCCGCAGTACAAGTTTGTGGAAGACCTTACGCCTGCCAGCTTTCCACAAAACACTTTCCACAAAGCACTTTACATTTTAGTTAGTAGCAGAACTCCAGTTTGTAAAACATAAAAGAGATTGTATCGCCTCTACTGCCTGTGACACTACTAAATTCTTCCATTAGCTGCTGTTAATGCATTGAAAGTTACTTAAATTACATCTCAAGGTCGGCGCTCCCCAGTACCACCCAGCACAAAACGACATCACACAGCTTGGCTTTTTAAGCTGCACATGTTGCAGGACCCAGACACCCCTAATTTACTGTGACACGGAATTAGATGAGGTGCAATCTGACACCATGCAATTACCATGTGTGATACAGCACTCTGGCTTCAGAGGCCACACAATATGCAACAAAGGAACTATCTGCAGATTTAAGCCTAAAGCTGATCATTTGCATACTAAAGGCACTTCAAAGGAAGACCAAAACATTCTTTTGTTGTATCGTTATTTGTAATATTGGACATCATTCATCTATTTGTAAATGTATTCATCTGTGGTGTTGTCATTGAAGGTGTCAAAATTCTCAGTTGAATTCTGTTTTGACAATAATTCCATATTGAAATTTTCCTTTATTCCCCTGACAGAAGAAATTATTTACAATGGCAGCTACAGTTATAAGTTTGTGAGTGTAAACAAACAAATATTTAGAGGAAAGGAAACTCTGGGGAGTTTTAAAGACACTTTTAAAGACAGTAACTGTGGAAAAGCCAGACATCTGAAGCATCTGTAGTCATAAAAGGTGGCTGAACCAGTGTAGGACAATGGAGGCACCAAGTGTGTGCATTAGTAGAAATGGTTAACATATCCACTTAGCAGGCTTTCTACAGTCAGGGTTATGCTGAATAAAAACTGACAGCTAAATTTTGTGTAAAATAATAATTTCTTTTAATTAATACACTAGGGTAGGTATTTGGATCATTCTGTGTCTGCTTGGTTCAGCTAGGATCTTCAATGACCCTATTCCAGTTAGAGGGAATTTTTAAAAAATATGGTGATGGTAATAAAGGGGTCAGAAGAAATGAAAAACATTTAATGATTAATAGAATTCCAGTTTTCAGCACAATCGCGAAACTTTGTTTGCCCTCTCTTGTCTTGATTAAAACAGGGTTATCATAGCACAGAAAACAACAGACCTTCACTTGCTTCAATAGACCCTCACTAGAGGACTACAGGTATTTTGAAGGCTGAAATTTCTTTCTTTTATAAAATCACAGCCTTGAATTTCTGCCTTGTTAAAGTGCTAAGGAAAGACTCCACTTTTCTGGAAATGAAAAGTAGGACACTGATGTTCTTGGTTCTCTCTGAATTTTGTGCAGGAGAATCTTACAAAGATGATAGCTGGCCTCTTTTTCCTTCATTGCTTTTTATTACGATATGAATTAAATAATTATCTCAGCTTCTGGCCCATATAATAATGTCACCTGCTATGTTTAATCTCTGTGGCTGCAATGTTCTTGAAGAACATCTGAAATCTGCACAGCAGTTGGGGAATCTGAGTACACTAAAGAAATTATAACTGTACATTTAAACTTGTTGCCGCTGTACGTAAAATGTTTCAAGTGCTAGCACAGACAAAAGAAAGCTGTATTCAGAAAGATTCACTTAGTGTGAATCAGACCTGATGGGAGCAAATCTTCCCCAAATGCCTTTAGCTATCAACTTTATCACATAATCCATCTTTAGAACTCATGAGAAACTAAAGTTAGCAGGATAGACAATATTTTTCATCTGACAACATCATAGTGTGCAGTTGAAGGATTGTACAATGTTGGCTATCATGAACACCACAGCCAGCAATGGGTGAAAGAATCTCAAGTCAGTAGAAATACTTATAATGTGCAAAATTCTAGCATTAACATGTTCTTTTGAGGAGTCAGAAGTTTCACAGGGTTCAGAAGAGCACTTGCACATACACACACACACAAAACCCCTTTTAAACTACTGAGTCTGCTCATTTGAGTAATTGCTCAAAGGTGAGTAAGGGATCTTGTCATTGCTCTTTGGGAGCAGCTTTCATGAAAAACCTACTGAGTATTTCAATAACATTAACATGTACAGTGTATTAAAAGCCTTGAATATGAGCTTACTTCAATTGCCCAGAGGTTTTTAGTCTTACACATGCTGCATAGTTAGACATTCCCCTCTCCTTCTTGCTTCTTCTTATCTTTACTCCCTTTTCCTGCCATATGCCACTAATGTAACCAGAGGCCACTAGGGCAACTCACTCCCAGGCTCAGATATTGGAAAGTCTAGTAAATGATCAAAGCTCAGGTCAGTGGGAGCACCTGTTTGGTTTTGATCACCCTCATTACTTATGACAAGCAGGAATTCCTCTTGTCCTCTCAGAAAAGTGTTCACGCTGGTGGTGTACTTATTTTGATCTCATACTGAGAATAAAAGTAGACTTGTGATTAAAACCTGGCGTATTCTACTGGAAAGCAAAGTTACCTCAAAGTGATGGGGATGGATTACATGTACCTCAAAAATGAAAAATATAGTATGATGGTTTTAGTCCACAATGTCCTTCTCAAAAAACCTGTCCAGAACAAATATGTCTAGCTGTCTGCAAGAAGGATGAAATGCAAGATCTTTAAACAGAAAGAAAATAGATAGCTCACACTCTGTTTTTCAATCCTGTTGTCCTGTAAGCTCATAGTTCTTTTTGTGGTTAGGAATGTCTTCTCCCATCCCTTTAAATTTCCTTTTAAGAAGTGTAAAATAAGATTATACTCCATTACAGAAGTGTTTTTCAAAAGGTGAATTTCTCCTGAATTTGCATTTGTGATATGATGGCTCATTCCCTGCAGAGTGAGTATTTAATTTTCTTCCTAATGCATTTTGGAATATTATTTTGTGTATTTTCCATTTGAGTGTCTACATTAGTTTTGATCCCAAACCTTTTTGCTTTAATATAGTCTTGTATCAATTATTTTCACTGGTTAATTGTTACCACAGAAGGAAAGTGGAATCATTGAGCAGCTTTACTTCTGTCTTTTAATTTTAATTTACCCTTTCTCGTTCTGTCTAAAAAAATGAGGAAGAAGTTTCATAGTTTTTGATATTTCACATGCTTATTTGTATTTTCTTTCTCTGATTGTAATTTATTTTCCTCTCTCTAATGCTTTATGTTCCAAATTCAATTGTATGCAATCACATGAAAATAACAAACAGCGTGGAAATCAGGAATAGCAGATAATAAAAAGAAAAACCACAACAAGCCTAGGTGGTAAATTACCCATGAACAATAAAAAAAAAAAGGACTGTTCTGGTCTAGTGATTTTCTATCTGTTGCCTGATATTCTGTGGAATACTTGCATGATTTAGGAAACCCTCTAAATATATGTTCTGAATTAGGTTTTACAAGAATCTTCCTCTCCATTACTCTCTTCCTCCTCCCTTCTCTCTCTCCCTTTACACACACACATGCACACATACAAACAAACAAAAATGCACATATATATATATATATGCATATATATATGTAATTATAGAAAAAAGGTAACCTCCAGACTTAAACATTTCCAAAAGAGCTACTCTTGGCAGCATATTTTCTTTGTGTATAGTGTTTCACATTTCAGATGGGGGCTGTTCACCAATGTGTTAGTTTCATTAAGAGCTCATCGCACCCATGAACAATGATTCACTGCACTTCCTGTCAACAACAGTCTTAAATGCCCCCACAACTCTTGGCCAGTTCTGAAAGTCAGTTTGAGGTTTAGACTCCTAAGTATTCTCTGGTTACCTCCACATTGTATTACACAAAATTGTCTTTGTGTGAATTAGCAGCAGTAGGCCAATCAAAAATTCTGCTCAACTTCCTTTCACACATATCATTTTATCTTTGGAGTTCAGTTCTGCTGAACTTGTGTTGAAAAATGTGGTGTTTCGTCTTCCTAATCTATTTCAATACAGTACTTGAAAAGGAATTTTTGGATTTCTTCCATTGATAATCAGTTATCCTTTTCTCTTTGTCCTTCTCTTGGTATGTTACAATCTACTCCCTTCTTATTAATTCATTTCCCTCAAGTCCTTCAAGAAATGTGTTGACCTGTTTGGAAACTCAGCAGTTCTGAACTGAAAGTTACTTATTACTATCCTTTGACTTCTGGGAAAAAAATGGAGAGGAATCTGTGCTAGGAAAAAAATTATGAGAAAACCCTTTCTTTTCTACCCAGAAGTTTTTTACATATAAAATTCCTTACATATAAAACTATGAGATAACACATATTCTCTCAAAGTGAAAAGTTTTATAATAAATACACCAAATTTTTATATCTTTTGGATTTGTAAGAGATAATTTGAACGATGCTATCTGCTTCTGATTTAGCTGTTCCTGTATTGAATCATAACAAAAAATACCAGGCACTAAGTACATTGGGAACATTTATAACAACTTAGAGGGATTAGTGACCTTTATAGATTCTCTTAAGCAGTAAGAGGGCTAGACATACTTACTTCTGAATAAATTTCAGTTTTCTCTTACATATTTAATATCACTTCAATCTAGAATATGCAATCTACTTTACTTCCTCAGAAATTGCTTTCCTGTCATATATCTTGGAGGTTCTTTGATAGTTCTTATTTGTGTTGTGGTGCCACTAAATGTAACATAGATGCTGTACAAACACACCCTCTGTTCACCCTGCGTGAACAGAGACTAAATGGAAAAGACACATTAAATATGGGGGACACATTAAATGGGGAAATAAATGTGACTTGCTCACAGCCACCCCACAATATGGAGGTAGAGTTGAAACCAGAATCTCTAAATAATTGCATTGAGTGCTAAATCCCAACACTCACCTGAGTGAGCTGCATTGCAGGAATTGCTGAAGTTGATCATGTATTTGGGAGCACTGTAGGTGGTCTGAATTGGTTAAAAGAATTTTCCAAATGCCTGTCTAGATTTTTAATAAGCATGCAGAGCATAACCTAGTGCTCCTTGTTCTCATAAAAGACTATGCATTTCCCAAACTGCTCTGAAAAAGAGCTGGAGATAAAATGTCTGTTTTTCACAAACTGATCTGCTGCCACTTTAAGCTACACTGCTTTTTTTTTTTTTCATTCTGTGTTCGTTGAGATCTCATTTAGTTGCAACAACATGAGCCTAATGCAGCAGACATATGGATGTTTAGGGCAGCATGTTATTGACAAATTCCTTACACTGATGATTTATTATGTACATCAATGGACACTTGTTCTGTCTATGAAGCCTGTTTTCTCAACTCTGCTCATCTGGGAGAGACATGCTGTGCACAAGTGGATACAGGGTTTGTTTCATCCAATTGAGCCTTCTGTGGAGCCACGTATTTCATTCTGATGTATGTCTAGTTTAACTCCTTCAGTCTGTTCTGTGACCTGAAGGTATGCCATTCCAAACTGAATCACACTTTAATATGTAAGTAGTGCTCAAGGTGCAAGGGAATACTAGGAAGAGCTGTTCCTTAAACAATGTGCTCGTTGAGAGATTGAAAACATCACTTGAAAACAATGCATTGAGTCTTGTCAACAGCATTTTTTACTGCATATGAATATTGTTGATTTCAAAGAGGCCAATATGAAAATGTACATCAAGTGGGTCTCCTGAATCTGTCCTGCTGATGCTACTAAAGTAAATTCTCCTGAACTCAGTAGGATCAGGTCCCATATTCTTAGAAAAGTAAAGATTTACTAAGTTTGCAAAAGCTTCATATTGTTGGCATGCTGAAAAATGTTTTCCAAAAAGACTGGTATTTATAACCAACCCCCACATTTCAGGTTCATCAGAGGGTGTGTATCTACAATACTAAGCAAACAAAACACACTGTCATTTTCTGGAAGGAATCAGTGACTATCATGACATCAGCTGAAGCAGATATTCTATATAGCTGCTTTAGCTAAGTTAAATGCTATATTCACTTTTTACATCACCTTTATTTTTGGAACTAGCAAAATTTTCTTTACTTTCTTCCACAGCTATTGGAAGTAGTGAAAAAGAGTAAGGTCCTTGAGTGACATGAGATCAAATGTGGAAAATCTTCAGGGACTTTCTAGTGTGAAAGTCTTCTGAATCATATGCTGGCATGTACAAGAGGTATCTCACTGCATAAGATGAAGTTACCCTTACTGAAAGCATAATTTAACATATTGAATGTGCAGTCCTGACAGCCGCCATTATGAATAATTAAATAATATAATTACAGATTTCTCAAGTTGCATTACACATCACTACTTACTATACAACCTTCTAGGTAAGTCTATAACATAGATTTGGCTGGATTTATTATAAATGGTCTTGCATAATCTGACCTCCACATGATTCTTTACATGTGAAGAGCTTTTTTCTTTTCTTTTTTTCCCTTTTTTTTTACTTTTTTCTTTTTTTTTTTTTTTTTTTGCCATCCTGCACATTTTTAGATCTGAAGATAAAAACTTTGGTTTCAGCTGGCACCTACTTTGAAACCGGGACATGAGACAAACTCACTAATGCATCGCAAGCTTCCAGCCTTCCTCAGGATTCCTCCTGGGGCACATCCTGGGATGACTCCTGCAAGTAACACAGTGAAAATAAAAGGATGTTGATGCATCTTACTAGGGAGAGTAAAGGAAAGTCATTCCAGAAATATTTATTTAAGTACAGGAAATAGTGAGGTCACAGTATACTTTATATATGCAAATCAGAAGCATGATTTAAATCTAAAAGTTCAGAATTTCTTTATTCTGATTACAATCCTGGTAATTCCAAGAATATGGGAATTCCTTTAAAGTAATTTTACAAGCATCTTTAATTGCAAAAGTATTACTTTCCGATTTTTGTGGATTTTTAAATTTTATTGATGTGTTTTCTGCTCTGTGACTTTTAATATATGAAATTAAAACAAATGGCTAATCAAAATACAAAATATTCAGTTCAAAATTATTTAGATCTAAAAATTTCTGTGTTTTAAGAACTTTCAGCTATTTCCTTTCTTGTTCCTGCAATAGCAGAACTTGTGAACAATATGCTTTTTACTGCTGATTCAGTTTTCACCTTGCACCTGAAATAGTAGTCCAGTCAGATGAACAAAGGAGAATTACATTTAGTTAAAAATTCAGTCATCAATGTTCAATCTGTCATATACCTCAGGCACCATTTTATGGCAGGATTTATGCTACATAACTTTGGAAAGTGTAATATTCACTACTATCGTCAGTTCTACGTATCTAAACTAGTCTTTACAATGGGATTCACCATTTAATTCACCATGAATTAAATTATAGTGGATTCTTTTCCCCTACATTGGCAGTATGCAGAACCCATAACTTGGTCTAGTTGATTGACTTTTAGATTGCTCAAAATAAATGAAAAGTTCCCAGCCCTAAAAAGCCATCTCTGGGACTTTGCAAGGAAATAGATCTGATTACAGGACCAAGACCTAGAGATTATCATGACAATGTCTTTCTGCTATTTTTGTGACAATTGTATGAAAGTTATGAAGTGACAGCAGTAGAGGTCATGCTGTCAGAATCTTAAAATGTGCAAGCTGAAGGCCCTATTTGTCGTTCCTTTTAGCTGTCATTTTAGGTCTAGCTCACTTTACAGTGCATTTCTCTTTTATGAGAAGGTGTCAGCTGCAAAAGGTGGTCTTAGATAGATAGCAGTGCTTGTACTTCAGAGAACATTGGCTACATGCATACATATGAACATATATATATAGTTATATATGTATGTTTAAATAGAAAATGAATATATACAGGTGGAAAAATGAGATACAAAATAGTATAAATACTTATGTTTTCACCTATATTCCAATATATAATTTTCCACAATAAGCTTAGGAAATTATGATTCAGACCATTGCTTGAATGAAACCCTTGATTTCCACAAAGGCAGAGGACAAGAAACACATCATTACTAAATACTGAATGAGTTATGGGTGTTCCCTCAGAAATAAATTTATGGTGAATATCTTGCCCAAATCTATTATGTCTTCCACATGTAAAAATAATGAAATATTTTACAAAATCATTTTTCCATTTTTAAATTAATTATATCTGCACAACTCCAAGTTAAAAAAAGTTTTATCATATATTAGAAGCCTGAATTCAAACTGAAATACATTTTTAAAACCACACCAATAAAAACCATCTTGATTGGCTTCTTTTTGGGGGGATAATGGGGGGAATAAACTTACTGTTTTTCACTAATGCTCACCCAATTTTGCAGTAAATTAATTTTTATCTAAGATCAAATACTTCAGAACTGTTTTATAAAAAACAACATCATGGTTTTTAAATATTCTTACTATTTTTGATATTTCATTTTTCTAGATTTCACCTGAATATTGGGATGACTGAAAAACTGACCCTGTGAAAGCTGATCAGTGCATTCTGATTGGTTCTGTATTAATAGGATGTTCTGCTTCCTAAGAAAATATTTATAAAGACACAGTAATTTGCATGCATTGATGTATCATATTTTTTTAAGAGGCATGGCTAATGTGTATAATTTTTGTATTTAATGGCATAAAATTTTGAAAAGGACTAATTATTTCCTGCATTATCTCTTGATGACAGAGTATCAACAGTCTATTTTAAGTGACAAGCAATTTGTAGAAGAAGCTTTGCCACTTTTAAATGTCAGTTAAAAATAAAATCAATCTTTTTTAGATTACAGATTTCAGTAAGGCTTGAAGGATTGGTGCTAAAAAACACTGAAAGACTAACTATTCATTTGAAGCTATGGAAAAAGTGAATTTGAAAATTTTCAGGTACAGTGAGTTCTATTAAAACCACAGTAAATGTTGCTTTAAAATGTCGCTGCAACACGTCCCGTTTGAGGCACTGGACAATAGCAGACCCTGCTGATCCATGGAGTATTCAATATTGAATTTTTAATGATACTTACTCTATTACTCTGTTCTGATTATCCACTCAGCATCTGTAATATTGGTAAAGACCTTGATAAATCAGCACATTTTTGTTTTTCTACTCAACACTTCTTACATTAGAAATTTTCTGTCACAGAATAATTCATCTTACATTAGATCAACTATTTTCATTTATCAACCAGATCAATAGACAAACCTGCTCAACAGCAAATGCATCTTTTGTAAATCTTAATGTTGGTCTATTTCTCTCAGACTAAATATTACTTTGGAAATAAGATTTGGAAATAGCAGGTTTATTCATGATAAAAACACAAGCACTCAAGGCTTGGGACTTAGGTATGTTTCAGAGTTTAAGATGGCTGCAGATGCTGGTGTTTAGGCAGCTGAATCGCTCCCTTGATTTTCTTGGAAAAACTTAACATACAGCAGTAAACTATAGAGAAAAAATATTTTAATAGATTAGTTCTGAATCTTTCTAATATGTGGTAGAGTATCTTTATTTATTTACCTATATATATAATGAATGTAAGTAGATATATGATCCATACTATTTCTAAAACAGCATAAAAACTGAGAGAGAAACATCTATTTTTGTAATAGAGGCATGTGTGCACTTGAGGGGTTAATAATGAGTTAGAATACAATTTTTCATCACATTCTTCACAGTTACGCTGGTTTCATTTGCCTTTGTGGTATGTACAAGTGTCTTGTTGGCATGCAAAAAATACACATCAAGACACACAAAATTCAAATATCATTGCAAACCAAACATCCCTCTCCCCAGTGCTTTAAATATGTCGTTAAAAGAAACAATGTTTAATGAATAAGGAGGTGCAAACAAAGACTAAAGAATTTTTTTTTAAATCTCCAGACAGCCAGAAAACATAGTCCCAACCCTAAATGATCACACTTAATAACTAGGTGAATTAAACACTGTATTTTCTTCATCCTCTGTTGTTACAGCTCCAGAGCTTTGTCATATTTCACTATCATAATGAACTCCTTTAGAAATCATAAACACACTAATTTGAGTGATTGGCCTGATTTGAATATCACTCTCTCCATTTTTTAGATCTTGTTCACAGGCAACGTCATTCAGCAAACTTTCATTAGAGTTATCTTTAATCCAGTCACAGATCTCTGCTGTAAATGATCTAATTCAGGCCCTTGCCATTTCTTAGCATCATTGTTATCTTTATTGGGTTTTCCTAGCACATACATATTCTCCCATTCCAAATCAAACTCTGGATCTTTGATTTGCATCTTTTTTGAAACATTATCCATTCCCAAGATTCCACCAATAACTCACCTATATTCATCACACAAATTGGAAGTTTCTAAAATTTCAGTTTTGCCTCTTCTTTCTTCTTTCTGACTCCTATCATACCACTGATAATCTCTCAGTGATTTTAGTCCCTATCCCACAATCATTGCACTTTCCTCTGTCCCATGTCCAGCCTCACAAGAGGACAATCTGAGGAAATAAGCAAAGAAGAACAACTTTGCTGTCGTTACAGCCGGACAGCTTTGTTTTCCTTACAGCAAAGAAGGATAACAACAATGTATTAGGAAAAGCATTGCCAAGAGTTCAACAGGGTGATCTTTCCCCTCTACTCATCTCTTTTGAGACACAGTAGAAGAACAGAGTCCTGTTCTTAACCTCTGAGTACAGGAGAGACAGGAATGCGGTGGAAACAAACCAGTAAAGGGCCACAAAGGGGATAAAGGGATTAGAGCAACTTTTGTGGAGGAAAGGCAGTGAAAGTGGGAATGATTCAGCATGGAAAACGTGTCTCAGGAGGATCTGTTCAATACCTATAAAGTTCTGATAAAAGCAAATGATTGTGCTCATTGACAGGACAAGTAGTGGTGTACACAAATTAAAACACAGGAAAGTCTACCTGTACATAACAAAAAAACTTTTCTACTGTGAGTGGAATCAAACATGGAAAAAAGATTTTCTAAACATAATATGGAGGTAACCAAGGTAGGTGTCCCAGCTTAGTCTAGACAACCTCAAGAAGTCTCTTCTCCTCTGAACCATTCTGAGAAGTGGGGCTTTATAACTTTGTGAAAAAAAAATTCTGCTAGAGCTCAAACATGCCATTATCCAGGATTATTTTGTAATCTGAGAGTCACAGATTGCCGTGTTTAGATCTTTATCTTGGCCATTTTTCCATTCCCTTTAAACTAATGCCAAATATTATAGGATTTCTAAAAATTATTTCCGAACTTGAATTTTAAAAGAGGTCCATAACAAATCATAAAATTATAAACAAGTTCAGATGTTATGTAAAAGACCAAATACACAGATAAATATTAATGTTGAAACAAAACCAAGTTAGATATAGCAAAGCCCTGCTATGACTATTTATTTTTTAACCCTTTCAAAGTCAAAATTCAATTTTGCTTTCAGCAGCTAGACTCCTAAAGTGAACTTTCCTGAGTTGTCTTTCTGTCTTTGATATAAAATATAGAATTATTTTCTGGAGTGAAGGAAAGAAAAGTAAGGAGTATATTAAAAGTTTATTTCATGGTGCAATAATTTTCTGGAACTGGAAAAATTGAAAGGTTTGTAGAACCTCTAAGTTTTATAGCTATGGATTTTGATTTTTTTAATAAGATTTGTAGCATTCATCTTATTTCTCTATTGCTCTAAGTATTTTCCTTATTTTTCTATTCTAGAAAAAAAATCCAGCCCAACTAGAAATAGAAAACAAAATCCTGGTTCTTCTGAGATGAGAAACAAAGCAGCCTAAGGGGGTAGGATATCACCTAGAAAGTTATTGCTTTCAGTCTGATCAGCTCTTCAGACAGTCCATGAATTGTACTTAGAAGTGGAAAGAATGTAGGTCACTTTGGGCATATAGTCACCGAAATTCAGGAAGTTATGAGGAATACGCTTTGTATATTCTCTGAAATAGGAAGAAGAATATTGCTATGGAGATTTTAGCAGGCCTATATATTGAAATAATTTCTGTAACATGTTAAAATAAACAAAAGTTTCTTTCTAAGGTCAGTAAGAGGTTAGGTCACGTAAGCTGGAAGTATACTGCAATGAAGGTATGCAACTGGTATTGGTGATGGTGGTGTGTTAGCTGATTTTCTTTTTCTTATGTATGAAGATTTTTGCCTTTTAAAAACCTCACAAAATTACATAAAAGTGTTCCTGTCATAACATGTTAGGTTTGAAATGTGACACGCTTGTATGTGTATGCACATCTATATGCACGCACCTGGCTATTTGGCTGTCATTTAGCATATGGAAAATTAAAATTGAAATTCGGTTTACATTCTTAATGTTAGTCTTTATTGTTTCTATATGGTGCTGTGTGCTTGCTCAAAAAACTCACGAAAAAAGCTTTCCTAATTCCTAATTTCCTAATTTCCTTATTTCCTATTTTTTACACTTAATGTCGAAATATCTTCTTTAAGATCTCAAAGAAATTGTGTAGTAAGGATAGGCACAGCACACTCCACAGTGTGTGATCACAGTGTGATCACAGTCCACTTTTTGGAAATTTTCATTAAAGGCATTTTTTAATTAGTATTTTTTTTATCTTTTATTACTAAAAATACTAAATATTAGTTTTCACAGCTCTCCAAATATCATAAATTATAGTAACTTTTTACGTTATGCATTCCAAAATGAATATATTGATTTTGCCTTTATAATATTGATAAGATGAAATTTTTTCTTTCATTATCCAGGAATACAACTTAGATAGGCCATTTTCGAAGGCAATGTAAAGATGTCTTTTCCCAATATCTGAATTTTTTTTAAGCTGATAAATCTTAGCAACTGGGAAATTTAATATGTGATTAAAAAAAAAAAATAGATACTTTGTCATTTTGGGCAGCTTTAAAGATAACAGCAAAAGAGTTTCTATCCAAACACTTAAAATTATAAAAAGACAAAGGGTCTTGTTTTATTTTCTAAAGCATATAAAGAGTAGAAATTATAGAGATAGTATGATGTATAAAAATGCTTGATTGTTTTCTATTCCTGTTGTTTGCCTTATTACATTTTTGTATGTGGTGGGTTCACAGCAAGGATAGAGATTGTAAATACTCAGAGAAAATGTTTGAGGGCATGAAACTTATTTCTATCACTGTTTGCCAAGTCAGCACAGCTCTATTACAGTTTGTTCCAACTGTAAACTGAAGACAATTAGAAGGACCCTGAGAAGCAATAAAAAAACTTGAGAGGATGAACACTCTACCATGCTTTTAACAAAAATGCTCTGAAGATTTATTATACTTATAACCTTTATTATGAGCAGTTGTCACTTTTTTTGCAGTTTAAATCTGTTTTCTCTTCCTTAGGATTAGTATTTGCCTCTACCTCCTACACATCTATTTTATGAAATGTCTTCTCAGTATTTCCCTCCTGATCACAAGGTTACTTTAGAACATTGCATTTTATAAAAGCACGATAAATTAAAGTGAAAATGAAACAAAAAAAAAACAAGAAAAAAAAAAAGACCAAAAAAAATTTTAAGTAGCAGTTTCCCAAATCTACATCATGACAAAATGTAATAAAATATTGAAATTAATAAAGCACTTTTAAAATCCATAATAGTGGTTCACTGAGTATCTATTATGCATAGTACACATTGATTTTGAGCTGTCACATTTATTTAAAGAAAATGTCCACACAATTTTAGCGTGTAATGCTTATATCTTCTGCACTTCACCTCCCCCTCAAACTACTAAAATATATGAAGTGCTTCTCCTTTCCCAAGAAACCATAAAGTCACACAATTAGAATGTAATTGGCCTATCTTGAAAGCAGATCTGAATTATGTCATCAAGACTCCAGAGGCAGAGAACACTTAGCAAAACAATGGCTGGAAGATATTTTAGGCTTTAGTAAGAGAGATGAGGTTTACAGGAGCTATAGCATATTATATCCCAAAGCAGGAGGTGCTATTGTGCGTGTTAAATATGAAAACTACTATCTCAGAAGAGGTAGAAAGGTGTTTACATAAACAAGAGACAGATCTAAAAATGTTAGACACATTTCATGTGTTGTCACAGCTGTTTTTCAAAGTGTACATGAAGCATGGATATAACATCACACAAACATTACACAAAAGGGGCAGATCAGAATACTTTGTAAAGGAACATAAATCTTTAACTGCATTTTATTTTGGAGTTTTGTTTGCAAGTAATGTTGACCTCAAACTTAGCAGGTCACAGCTAATACTATTGAATAATTTTTTTACCATATTTGAAGTGAATAGGGTAAAGGTTCTAGAGGCATTTTCAAGAGTTCAAAAAGTTTTAAATGTTTTTTTGGCTCTTTGTGAAGAAAAAGAACAAAAAGCCATATTTAATTTAGTCTGTGCCTTTAGCTGAGAATTAGGGTAAAGAGCAAAAGTGTAGATGTTTTTTCTCTCTTTTTAAAGCATAAAAAGTTTTAAAGTGGAATGCCTCGTTGGCTTTAAAATATATTATGTAGTGCATTCAACAATCATCTAAAAATTGCTCCTGTTTATAGGTAGCTTGTTTTAAAACCTAGGATATGTGAACAGAGATGTGAAAACATCACCATAAAGAAGGGGTTCTGTGGCTGGTGTATATAAAAGAGCACCCTGTAAATTGGAGGAAAAAAATAAGCAAGCGTGAGAAATCTAGTCTTAGTTTTTCTAGGATTATGTTCTAATTGGAATAGAAATGAAAAATATTTTTAATTTTGCACTGTGAATCACAAAATAAAAAAAATTACTTGCTCAAAGTTAACCCTTCTGTATTCATTCTCATTTATTTATCTATACTGTAGTTCTGTTGGAAAGGTTTGCTAAGGAAAAGGAGACTTTACAAGCTAAGCAGATGACGCATTTTGACATTTAAGCTATTAAAATGATAAAGAATATTTCTATGCATTATCAAAACCTGTTCACCCTGTAAACAGCTGAAAACTTGGAGAGAATGTGTTTTCTACTATGATTTCTGGTATATTGGATTGCACTTACTTTGAAAAATCACGGGACACAAGAGCTGAAACTTCCTATTTTAAAACTTGAGGGAATGGAAATGAGGCAGATTGAAAGGTTTTTCTCCTCCAATTCTTTATTAACTTCTCAGGAGTAAATGTGTAGAGGAGCTGTTTTTTCCCCAACAATACAGCAAGCACTACAATTTTCTGACAGGAAGCCCAGACTTAAGACCAGACTATACTTTCCTTGTCATTTCTACTGCTTCTATTATAGTTTTTCCTTTCATATATAAGAAGACACACACTTCTTCTTTCAGTGTTGCTTAGCATTTTATTTCTTTCTTTTTCCCATTTTAAATCCCTTTTCTCCTATTTCCTTAGTTACATGAACAGTGAAGAGTGAATTTATTCATATTAAAGTTCCTCTTTTTCCTTAGGTTGTTCCCTTCAGTCCCATTTTCTCTATTGATTGCTAAGGAAACAGAACTTTAAAAAACCCTGTTTCAGTTAATTTTTATCAGGCTAAAGGGCATATAATGAAAACCAGGTAAACACTAAAGTGATACAGACAGAAGATTCACTTATCATTTCCAGTAGAATAAGTATGTTGTTTGAACTGCAGAAACCTCTATAGTTAATGAACATGACTCACAATTTGTCAGAAATTTGTAAGTAGCACCAACATCCTTTTCCAGTGTGATATAATTAGAATGTAACTACCTAAGAAGCTTGATGAATAGGTATTATCTAATAAACACTGAATTCCAGAAGGAGAGGAAGAAGATTTGTTTTGTTATCATCTGCTTCACTAAATTCTCTCATTTTTTGCTAGTGTGATTCTGTAAGGTTTCAGTATCAGCCTCATTCCATGAACTTTTCTTCAAAGTCTCTGTTTTTAGCCATGAACCTGCACATTGCAAAAAAAGAGACAGAAATTTGAAGTCAGAATTTGAAATTTGAAAAAAGTTTAAAAAAGGTGTAAAGATTAATATCACATGACAGATGAAGTTACTCTAAATGTGATGCCATTGTCAAAAGACAATGCTGCTTTGGAATTTAGAAACCTTATTTGAAATAAAGGGAAAAGATGTGACTTAAGAAAACTTTATTTTATTTCTGCACTTACAGTGTTTTCCCTCATAATCAAGAATGTCTATTAAAAAAAAAAACAAAAGTTCAACTAAAGACAACAAATACTATACGAGATCAATGTAGCAGTGTGCAGCATTTGGACAAAAAGCAGGAGTGACTGCATTGTTCAGTGTTCTCACTCTCAAACCATGATAGATTTTAGAAGAGCAGTAATAGATTTGCTTTATGCAAAAATATTTTCTGAAAATTCATTAAGACCTGTAACGCCCTGGAAGGAAATGTAATCTACTTCAACAGATAAAAGAAATTGGTTGCCATCCTTTGGCCCGAAGGCCGAGGGTCAGAACCTGGCACGTGTACTTTCAGATTAGTCCATTCTCAAACAACTCTGAGATCTCTTCCAGGTTTCTCATCTGAATATCCTACACACTATGATAAGTGGAGGCATGGCTCAACATAAGGTTTCAAAAGTGTTTTAATTACATAAACTCACTAAGTGATTGATATTTGTGACCATTAAATAAATTCTTTCAAGTTGTATTAGCTGTGTAGTTATTAATCTTCATATTTTGAACCAAATAAATGCATTCACAGACAGGACATTTTGGTTAGAGTTAGCTGCAATTCCTCTAAAAACAACAGGAGTTCATTGAAGTACATGATTAGCATCTTCTGTTGCAGTGAGAATGTGCCTATTACCTTACACAGACTCTATACTACTTGTGTAGTAACACATAAAATCATTATCTAAAACATGATTTTAAAGTATGTGACAAATTTGCACCACAGAAATGAGACTCTTTTTTCTTTCAGAAGTTCATCCTTGCAAAATGGTTGTTTGTTTTGTTAGGGTATAGCTCCATGGGAAGAAAGCTGAAAAAAGAATACTACAAATGCTTTTTGTAATTTAATCTCTCAAGATTAGGTGTTCATAGAGCAGGATTTGAAGATTTGCTCTTGGCTAAGCTCACTACATTCTCATCTAAATCAATTCTGTTGCCATCATTAATTTCAAGGGAAACCAAGAGAGACTAATCTCAAGGAATTTCAAAACTCTAAATCCTGAAGTTGGTATTTGATTTTTAAGTTCCTACTTGCCAGACTTTTGCTACCTTGATAAATATCCTGGCAAGCTCCTACTTTTGGAGGCAGGAAAAGTTTTTCATTTGGCTTTTGCCATAGATTTTAAATTTAACACCTGATTGCATGTTGAAGGCAGTTTAATCAACATCTGGGCTATCTCAGGGTATAAAAGAATTAGTTTCATTTGAAACCTTTATTTTTTTTAAACTCTCTGCAGGGTATGACTACAGAAACAATGGATGATGGAAGACAGGTATCTTAACCAAATCAAATTTTGTTTCCAAAAATTCAGCAAAACAGGAAAGTACATCCTCCTATACTCCTTACAAAAATCTGCTTTGCAAACCTCAAACCATTTGCTAAAAGAAGCCCTATCCTACTTCTACGCAAAATAAATGAATCTTTCTTTAGCTCTCAGCTCCTGTGGGAGCTTTCTTCAGTTTGAAACCTCATGTTGTAAGTCTCCTTCACATGCCAAAGCGCAGTGTGATCTCTGTGCTGCAACCTGCTTCCCTAATCGCTTCGGCAATAGCCTTGCGACATTTTTAGGACAGGCAGACTTCTCTTTCACTGGCTGATTACGACAGCCAGTCCGAGCTTTCCACGAGGGAAAAAACCTTTCTTCTAAACTCATGTAGTAATTTCCTCTAACATTTCAAGAACTCCTTTGATCCTGTGACATACAATTTGCCTTTCCCACACAGTGGTTTCTTACCTGCTGGAGCTCATCCAATGTGCCGTGACTTTCCCAGATGTAAGTGTAAATCTTTCACACTGTTAACATTCACTCCTGCAGCAACACTTTTCTACTTTGGTATTCCTTTGAATGCCAATTAGGATGTCACCATCCTGATTTCAGATGTTAAACTAGAAAATATTTATCAGACTCTCTCTTTTCTGTCAGATAAATGTAAATCTATATTATTTAATATAACATGATTTTTATCGGTAATCCAAATCAATATCAACTAAGAGTTCTTGAATGATCTTGTCCAATCTTACAAACAATACCATTCAGTGATACTAATTTTGAAAATTGTGAGCCTTTTAATACCCAGGGATCACAAATTACTTTAAACAGTAATAGTTCAATAAACAATTTTTCTAAAAGTAGAATATTTAAAATAAGACACAGCTTCTGCTTTGTATTGGCATTTTAGCAAAGATTTTTAAGTCCACCATGATAACATTATATTATCACATATTATTCTGTGAATTCTGTGAACATTACAATATGTGGGGAGACTTGAAAGAGTGAGTATATCTAAGCTCCCAGTAAACCTGTGGGGAAATTTCTCTTTAGTCAACTAAAAAAGTTCTGCAGAGGAAGTTTAGGGCAACTTAAGTGTGAAGTGTGCATGTTCCACCTTGATATCTCATAGTATACTTTGTAAAACATAAATAAAGAAATTTTTATATCCTTGGAGCAAGAGGATACATTACTGGGTACAAATTACTAGCATTTGAAAGTGTTACAAAGGACTTGATTTTCAACCATATCTCTGAATTTATTTTTCTTAAATGATAAATAAGGAGGGGGAAAAAATGCCTGAAAGGTAATTCAGAGGACTGAAGAGAAAGCAACAAATATTGTGTATCTTTTCACCAAAGATAACACATCTGGAGGAAAGAATAAGCATTTTCTTAAGGACATATTCTTTCCTTCATCAGACAGCCAGATTTACTCCAGATTTAGTAGAATTTTCAGGTATTTCATATCTAGAGAGAACAACTTTCAAATCAATTGAATATCCAGGTATAATTTCTGAAGCCTTAAATTCAGCTTAATGGCTTGAGCTGAAGCAGTGTCTGAGGTTTAGTATGTGTTTAAAAATCTCAGGAATTCTGAAATTCTTTTTTCTGCCATTTATATGTTGTGTGAAAATTGATGCTTTGCTTTAATTTTCTGTATTTCAGTTCCCCACAACTCCACACACATTCCATGATAAATGCAAGAATCTCTAGATGGAAGTATTCTATACCATTATAATGACCCTTCATTTGAGTGTGACTGGCTTTTAATAATCAGCATTGTGTGATCCAACTCCAAGTTGGATCCAGATGGAGATGAAGTGAACAGGAAGAATTAAAAAGTTTTTTTTTTCCAATTTTTTTTTAATTTTAAATTTTATCCTTAATTCAAGACTGAAAAAAAAATGCAGCCTATGAACAAAGAAAATTAGAATTCTTCCTTTCAGAAACTGGAATATGAGTACTTCAGGTAAAAAAATCAGAAAAAAGTTGTTAACTCTTCTGAATGTATTTTCCCTTGAAGTGCTACTTCAGTACTTCTTTCTGAAACACATATGTTGAGCAAATTTTGACCAAATTCATACATTTGGTCAAATCACATGTTTACATTATTCTTGAATTTTAAACGTATCTGAGCCTGTGTGTCCCAGCATTGTTGGATAAAATAAAATATGAAGTTGAGGGGAGGGTGGCAGTGAGACAAGGAGACAGACAGGGTGGAATGGGATGGACGCAAGGGATAACTGCTGTTGTACAAACTTATATCTGTGCAAAGAGTTGCCAGGTCTTACAAATTTATTTTCTGTTATAAACAGGGGGTCTATGGAAGGAAAATGAAAGTCATGTTAGTGCTCACTGCTACAAGAGAAGAGATCCTAAATAAAGCTGCCCTGAACCTGTGAACTTTTAAATTACCTAAACATATGTGGACTTTTCTTCATGTTGACATTATTATTCCTCTGCTGAACTTAAGCACATGCTTAAAGGATTTGCTTGGCTGGGGCCTGTAAGCATAAGCTGACTTGTTTTTTTGGGTTTTTTTTGGTTTTTTTCTTTCAAGTTGAGTGTGCATAAATATATACAAAAAGTGTGCAATATAAACCAGTGCATTTAGTACAGATTTTCAGTGGTACAAAGAAACACATTTGCATCAGCTTTTTCTCAGTCTTTTGGATTTATCTTTCAATTGTCTCCTCTGATATATTGAGAATCTCAACATTTTAAAGAAAATAACTTCTCACTTGATTGCAATTTCCATAGTCAAAAGTTCAATATGTGTCAATCTTTTGCAAAAACTTATCAAGCCTGGGAGATTTAACTTACACACTTTAACGCATCCTTTTAATTGCTCGTGTTTCTGAAAGATGCAATCATGTTTCTTTGGTACCATTTAATAAAATTAAACATATCAATCAGTAGCTTTTTCCTTCAATTTTATAACAGCTTTTGGAAACAAAGGCTGCTTGTGTCTGCTCTATTATGTCCAGGGGAAATGGTGAGAGTGTAGATGTCTTTCAAAATATATAACCTATCACAAACCGTCTATCTACAAAGTGCAGAAATATTTTATTAGCAACCTTTCTTGGCACAGTCTAGAAATTAAATGTTCCCCACATGAATGGGAGTATAGCTGTTCTGAAGCACTAAAACATAAACATACTGATGATATTTTGGTTCATAGGCACATCTTATTTGGCCCCTTGCTGCAGACTTACTAAGCCTGAGTTTTGTGGCTGCCAAGACACAGTGGCAAAGGGAGTTGAAAAAGGTAAGTTCTTATTAAGGTGGGGGGAATAGAAGTAAACATTTCCCACATCTCCTTTAATAGAAGAGTCACCAGGCTACATTCTTTTTGATTAGCCAGTTCCTCTTTTCACTATAGGTCTTTTCAGTGTTCTGCTTTACAACTAAAGTCCCTGAGACCTGACATGGGATTTAGTAAGCTTTAGATAACATAATCTCCATCTAATGGGAATTTCTGAAGCCAGTCACTAAGTGTATGAATTATTATAAGAAAAGAAAATCAAATTTAATATCAAAGAACTAACTTTAGAAGTTCAAGCAGCGGACAATATTCATTTTCCATCGACAGAATTGTTTAATAAGAATCTATCAGCAGTACAGGAAACACTAGGTACTCTGGAAATAAGTGAATCACGATGGCTTATTTCCTTTTAATTCTATGATCCCAGCTGGAACAAGGTGTGATTGGAGAATGGTTTAATTGTTCATAGACATCTGTCTTTGGATTCAATTGAAAAATAATATCCTGCGCATAAAATGGCCTACAGGATTTTTGACATTTTTATATCTTTCACAATCAAGGCATTGTCAGAAAATCAGGTAGTGGAGCTCTGAAAAACTTATGGATATATTTAAAGTAGAAGAGGATAAAACCCTGGTAATATATCAATATACACAGCTGGAAAGCAGATGTTCAATTGAGTGCACTTAGTTCTTAAAGAAAGCTATTAAAGCTGTTACTCACTCAAATGAGAAATTTCTATAATTTATTGTTCTCACATTTTTGATTTCCCTCTTTCCCTTCATTTTAAGCAGACTATAGGCCTTTTTTCATATTTTTGAGGTCAATTACCCTGAAAGTCTGACTCAGTGCAATATACTAAATGATTTCTAAGAATGCCCAAGGCTACTGTCAATCAAATTAGCCAGTGACTTATGAGTTGTTTACTGTACTGTGAAATGAAGTGATAATGTTTGTCAACCAGTAAAATGTAACATTTAGCATTGGATATACCCACTTGAAATAGGTTTTGCATCAGCTTTATTCACTTCTTACGAGACTGACACATATATTTGACTAAGTCCTGATTATGAAAGGAGACATTATATTAAACTTTATAGAGCACTGGTAAGCAGACAGCTCAAGCCTTGAAAAGCCTCGTGTGGTCCAGTAACTGAGGTGGCATGCCACTGAGGAGTCACATTTATTTTCTTCTTGAGAGCTCATTTGATTCAAAGCAAAAATTTGGGCAGAGAATTTCTGGTTCAAATAATTCAACAAATAGTGACCCAGAATGAGAGAAGGATTGGATGTTTTTTACCCCTTTTAAGTGTTAACAAAGTTTGAAATTAAAACCAGAGTGGGATATCATCACTTGATGTAGCATATTAGGAAGAAGCTTGTATTGCATGCTTTCTTAGACAGTGACTTACTAAAGTACACTACTGAGGTCACACTGCAGGGAAACTGGGAAACTCTATCCTTCTCAAGCTCTGAAAGCTTAATTAGTAGTTTGTGAAAGAAAACTGGAAGTTCAAACCAAAAAAAAAAAAAAAAAGCTTTTATATTTTCTCCAAAGGGAGATGGTTTGCCACTCCCACCAAATGTTTTCCTAAAAATTAGATTTAAAAGCTGCAAAATACAGAAGAGAACTCATAGTCCAAATAGACATAGTCCAAATAGACAAGCACTTCTGTATAAACTGTTAGAAATACAAAGAAGGAAAAGAAATACAAATGTGGCACAGATCCATTTCAATTTCTATTTTGTTTCTTTCTTAGTTATGATTTGGTGTAGATGAACTTGATATGTCTCCTTGTTCTAAATGCACGTGCACTATTCAAGTTCACAAATATCTTTATGAAAGTTAAATGAAGTAAGCTTAGAGGTGGTCAGGGCTGAAATCATTAAAATATAATTTTCCCTATTGCTTTGCACATGTCTTACCTTAAATTTTCAGCTCTGGGCTTTTGCATGTAACATGTCATCTGGTCCTCATGGGATAGTACCTGAGTAAGGAAATCTATTGGTGACTCAGCAGACTCCTGAATGGGAGACTACTGAGCTCCTAATATATGCAGATCTTCATTGTGAGGAAGAGGGGACAAGCAAGAGCAGACAAGCCTTTTTCTACTCCTAAAATAATCACTAAGCTGACATGTATGGAAATGCTAAAGCAACTATTTTGTCTTTTCCAAGATTTTCCTTTCTTTGCATCCCAGGGGAAATCTTGAATGGGCAACAGCAGCCTGCTTCCAGTTTCTTTTCAGACCTGTCCAACAATTCAAAGAAGCCAAGCACAGCAGGAGGACTCTGTTCCAATACATTTAGCTTTTCTGAGTGGAAATAATAGAAATAAATAATGATCATCATGTAATATAATGTTCTAAAATGATTCATTCACGCTAAAAAGAAAAATATTACTTATCTATCTTTACTTTTTTTCTTTAAATGTGAGAGCATAACTCTATATTTTAGGGACAGCATTTTCAATTTTTTCTAGGTGAATCTAGGCATGCATGCTTTCTCAGTTCTCTAATAATCTGTGATCTTTCCTTTTCCTGATGCAAAATCTTAGTTTTTCTAGGCCACTTCAACTGAAAAATTAAAATCCTATACTGAACTGCCTCTGCTGGGTCAAAGCATTAAATCTAAAATATAGTTCTGTATTTTTTCAGTCCTGCACCTTGTAAAAGATGTGAAAAACATGTTTACATCACCGTCTTTACATCATTTCACAATTGCTGTTTTGAATTTTCTCATTTCCCCTTCAGTCTTGTAAGTCTGGAAATCCCCTCCAATTTATCCATCACTCTTTTTATTCTGGTCTAGTCTTGCTTTTAGGTACAGCATGAATTTCTGCCAAAGGAGTATGCCATTCATTTTCAGGTGTCTGGCCAAAGAAGGTGCTCATTGACCTAGGTTTAAAATAAGTGGTGGCAATGCTACTGCACTCAGAGGTGCGGTTGAAATGCCAATAAATGGAAGAATTTCTAAAGCATTTGGTTTCAGTTTTTCACATCCTTTTCCTTGGAGTAAGGTTTTAGGGTTTTCTTATAGCAGCTCTGATATTTTCTCTGTGTGAAATAAGAGATGAGAAAATTGCATAAGAAATAATCCCAGAATCAGGTAATGCGAGCATGTCTGTGCATTGCAAGTTGCATGTGCATGTCTGCAGGTTGCACTCAGAGGATTTAATCCCATGACAAAGGTTTAACCTCATCAATGACATCTTGACCAAGCAGAAAATCAGAGACCTGGAAAGAGATTGCAATGGCTCCATATGTAAAATTTAATTCAAAAAAACTATAAGGCTGATAGAAGAGGGGCTAGCAGTATTCCTGGCTTTCCCTTGCTGGGAAAAAAGGTCAGCAAGTAGTCAGCACATAGAGCTCCACCCAGCACACAGAAGTCCTTGGACAACCAAATTAGAGAAAGTCATGGAAATCAATAGCTAATCTCCCCTTGTTTTCGGCAGGGCAGGATTTTACCTACCAGGTCTGAAACTAGAGAACACAAGCAACTCACTGCCGCAAGGGGATGTGAGGTAGTAGGGCTGGCAACAAAAGCAGCAGAGTAATATTCCCATTGCAAAGGACACAACAGATCATGCATCATTTCAGTTTCATGACCATATGCATGGGTGAACTGTACTGCTGTGCTCCATATTTTGATGTGTGTTTACACACTAAACATTATGAATAACTTAAAGATCCATGCATTCCAGTAAAAGACAGCTTTAGTAACTCAGTTCACTGCTTGCTTTTCAGCATGTTCCACACAGCAACTGCAGGCAGTAAAACAGAGATTCAGCACTCTGGCAGACCCTTGTTGTGACATTGCCTTACTGCTGTAGGCTGTACTCTCAATAAACATCACAGCAAACAGTTCTCAAATGTAATCAGATATTATACTTCCTTTGGGTTTTCAGCATGAATTTTGTTACCTCTTAAAAAAGAATCCGCTTTTAATACTGTGTCCATGTAAATTTCAGGCACAGCCTTTTTTCTTCTTTGGCCACTACTCCTGCACTGGTAATTCATACCTTCTGTGACACAAAACTATAAAAGATATTGTATTTCTCTCCTCACCTGGGCTCAGGAGCAGGCACCATTTTAAATCACTTCTGGTTTGCTCATGATTTTTTGGAAATATTTGCCAACTTGCTTAATACAATGTACTGAAGTCCTGATGTCAACGGCACACTTCACCCTGCTACAATGCAGCTTACACCTACTGCTCAGGGTCAGCTGTAGTTAGCAGTGCCCTCACCTTGGAATATTTCTGAATTCCTCTAGGTTACTGTGCTAGAACTTGTACTCTTTGACAAACATGTTCTACTGCTTGCTCATTTCTACTCTTTTTATTTTTTTCAGGTGTTATATTCATGATATCGCTTTCTAACACACAGTTATATATATGTTCATCCATTCTCTGTATGCCATATGACATGAAGGAAAGTATCATCAAGAGAATATTATTAATCTACTTCGTTTTTTACAATAAATATCAACACAATTGTAAACATGACCTTTTCATGGTAAGTCTTCTGGTATGGTAACCAATTAAGGTGAACAAGAACCTGTTTAAGGAGAGTAGTGGAAAGATGCTTGAGATGCGTAGCTATCATGTAGTCTATGCACAGCAATGGTTTGTGTAGGTGACTGGCCATATGACTGTGAGAAAACAGGTTATTGTTCCTCCTTTTTGGAAGGTTACAGAGATGTGAAGAGCAGGAGAGGAGGAGGCAGCAAAAGAATGCAAAGAAATTTCCTGGTAAGCTGCAATAAATTTAACAGGAGCTAGCAAATATAGATCATGGTTGCAATATTTAATCTGCCATTTGTGATCATAGTTGCCATGTTTGCAGATGCAGTTATAAAGATTACATGGCAGTGGGAAGAAAAGCCACATAAATATGATTACTTTCCTAAGGACTAACAAAGTGAAACCAATCTGAATAAAGGAACATATAGGTGAGTGTTGCTTTGACATCTTCTCTGAAACTGTTGTAATAGTGATGATGTGGTAATTTTTTTTCCTATTTAAGCAAAATTGTTTGTATACTACTGGAACTGTTAGTCAAGTATATGCCAATCTGTGTGTTAATTAGTATAATCTCTTCTCTAGTGTACCAGCTAATTTGTTTTTTTGCCTTTATTAGCACTTATAAAGAGCTAGTGAAATGATTCTCTCTGTGAGAGACACTCCCCCTGCTGTGGTTAATAGTTTGTGTTAAAATTCATCTTCATCCAGAACTCAGGCTTCAGGTTTAAGGCCATTTTGAGGCTTTCACTTAAACACACTGGAGAGAAATCTCTACCTGCTAATAGTTTAGTACACAATTTTTTAATCAAATATACTTTTTTTTTAAAGGTGTGATGAATTACATACTAAAGCAAGAGTGTTTGTTAGGTTTATATTGACTATACAGAAAGAATATATCACCTAGCCCTGATTAAAATTTCTATATTGAATATAACTAACATGAAGTAAGAAATAATAACTAATTTTCAGATGGATAAAGTTACATGAAATTAATTACAGCTGGTGTATTATCCAGATAGATGGATAAAACTGGTAAAAAAGCTTCACATTTTCCCATCTGAATCAATTAGCTATTATCAATTTTCTGAACAGTTACTTCTGTTTCTCTTCTGGAAGATATGCAAGCAAAATACTAAAATAATTCAAAATCAACACTATGAGTCTTGTATTCCTTCCAGAAACTTTTCTGCAGAGCAAGTGTTAATGCAATCTCCAGCTGCATAAGTCCATCCACGCCGTTATTATTATTAATTTTTTTTAGTGTTGCATTTAAGGAAACAAGACTCCTGAAAAGACCTGTACATATTTCTTTTTCCTGCTAGAAACAAAATCAGCAGTGCAAAGTTTCTTGCCATGAAGTCTACACAACAATGTTTTCTGCAGCTTTAATTTGTGGATGAAGAAAGTACGCAATAAGCAATACACCCTCAAAATGCTTGAGGTAAAATAAAGCATGAATTGTTAACTAATGTCATAGAGAATTTTCTCTTGACCCGTGTTACTTGCCCTTCAGAGAACATTACCCAATACAGCAGGTTTTTTTTATCTAAAGCATTAGCAGTGTTTTGTTTGTTAAATGAGTTTAGACATCTACTTAGACATAATTTAAATACTTTTAAAACTCCATTAGATATGTTTATTGCCAAAATTTAAATAGCATTCTCTTAGTTCTTCACCATTGCTTTAAAAAATGGCATATGTACGAATGTCTGGCAATGCTAATTAGCCCTCTAGTTTGTCAGTCTTCTGAGGCAAAAGTTTGATACCAGTGTGGTCTATTGACCACTAATGTTATACACTAGTAAGTCTCCACTGAAATGGCAAAAAAAAAAAAAAAAAAAAAAAAAAAAAAAAAAAAAAAAAAATTAGGAGAAATAAGTAGAAAGAACTATGTTGTGATGGAGTCTGCAGACCAAAAAAGTATCAAGAAATCCCAGAAATTTTTAAGACTTTTGTCATATCTACATAAAAGCTGAAATTTCTCAGGCAAAATACCATAATCAAAAAACTGAACCTTATAAAATATTAGTTTTAGAACTTTTTATAGTGAATAGTTGTCCAATACAAATGTTTGAAATTTTTTTTATAATACATCTCATAGCTCAGGATGACCAGATGTATAAGAACTGTTCACAACTTTGTAGGAACCAAGATAAATCTTGATTGATTTGAGAAACAGAAATAGGTTTGTTGGGTTTTAATTAATAACAACCAACATCAGCAAAAAATAGCAGTCTGGGAAACTGAAATACAAGCAAGCAAACCCTAGAACCTAAACAAAATCAGTCTATCATGTTGCACTAAACTTGATCTATAAGTCAGAAATCTTCAAAGATTTATGATTTCAGTCTCTTTCAGGTAAGACTTACAATCCTAACAACCTACATGTTCATGAACTAGGAAAGATGCAAATAAAATGGGTTGCTAAAATACATGAATATACGCCATGTAAAAAGAAAAATAACTGACAGTGCACAGTCATACCAACAAAATATTATTGGAAAATGCCCATCCAAACTGATTTTGCAGGAAAAAACATTTAATTTTGTCTTTTTTTTCAAACACCTCCTTATTAGTCAAATTTACTGCATTTCTATATACTAAAAAAAATTCATGTATTTTTTAATCTAAGCACTGATAACCTTATTTTATGCCTTATCTTTTCAGTCAAGACAAGAAGATTTACTGAACACTCAAGAAGTAAATAGTTAGTCCTTTTGTATACTATTAAATATTTCTACAAGGAAAAAGTTTATACATGATTCAAGTAGACACATATTTTCCAGAGTAAAGCATTTACTTTAAAGGACTTTTTCTTTTGATTACTTTAATAATCAGGTTTTTGTTTTTTTTTTTTCCAAAATACTGTTTCTCTGTCTAAAATAAAGGTAAAAGCATATTTCTAGTGGTTAATATCTGATTTATGGAAAGTACTAAGAAATTGTTTGCCATCTATATTATATTTGTTATGAAGCATAAATTCTGCATATGTGATGAAACCAAGGACAGTAGAAGAATGAGATGAGAATTTTCTAACCTAATCCAGTAAAGTCAGATAATCTATGCAATAGCTCCTGCTACTGTGTAAAAAAAAAAAAGACAGAATTCCCCTCTATTCCACCCTATTTGTGTAGCTTGTCATTAACCACACTTTCAACAGTCTTGACCTTCCCCTTTCTTTTATAAGGAATTCCACAGATAAATGTCACCAGAGTAAAATACACATTTATTCAAAATGTAGCAGATAGCATGCACCTCTATAAATGTCTCACACATATGACTGCCTGAAGAATTTTTAAAATAAATGTCTTCCCATGAAGGGAATAGTGTTGACTGAATTAATCATTGGGAAATGATTCTGCTCCATGTACTCTCTCTCACCTGGACAGTTACAATTGCAGCATGTAGCTCACCCTCTGCCTTTGTCAGTTCCAAAATCTCCTCACCACAGCACAAAACGTAAATCAGATATTGAACCGAGCAGACCTTTCGGACTCTATTCTGGTCATTTATAGTTACACTAGGCTGAATTATACCATGTGCCCTTTATGTGGCCCATGGGATTATTTCTCTGCCAAGAATTCTCCCTTTCAGACCAATAAAATGTATGGCAATACAGCAGCCTGGACTGAAAAGAAGGGTTTCATTATTTTTTTATTTTATTAAACAGTTTATCACAGCATTTATTCTTCCACCCGTGGATACACAGTGTACTTGAGTTAAAGTGTTTGTCTAGAGATGTTATATATGCTAATATATACCAATGTGATTACATATATTTTCCTGGAAGTCAGAAGCTTGATGTCAGCAGTCACAATATGAGGAAGAGCATACACATACTTGAAGGAAAATAGTCAAGACATATATGTATTCTGAAAAATGACTGGAAGCATTACAGAAAATGACTCTAACATAAATATGTAAAACATATTTCTCAGATATAGACATTTGCAAAACCCTGTAAAACAGGATGAAAAATGCCTGACCTAGGAGGAAAAAAGTAGAAGCAGGATATAGTTCTTAATTGACATCTTGCCACAAAATTTTAAAGTTAATATTCATACAATATTCTGATGTGTTGAGATTTTATGTTACCATTAGCCAGATGGATCAAATTAATGGAAAGATAAATAGATTGGATGTGTTTGACCTGTCCTGAAGTAATATTAATGTACTATGAACTTAAAATGAGAAATAAAAGGAAGTGAGATTAAAAACTGATCCAAGGGAAGCTGATGAGAAGATTCCTATGAACTTTAAGGAGATTAACTTTACCAAACATGCATTTAACTACATTATGTTAAATATGAAACACCATATCTGTTACATCAAAAGATACAACTACTTGGCATTTGTGACAGTAAAAACAATAATAATACACCCTTAAATTATAACATAATAGGTCATGGTACTGCTGTAATCCCCAGAAGTCAGTCACTACCTTCAACAATAGCTAAATGAGTTCATAATAGATATCTGTCACCTGGCAAAAGCTTTGAAGAAAGCAATGTAGCAGAAAGAAAATAGATCACCAAACTATGATAATTGTGCTTTATTTATCTGCTGGACCTTTATATAAATAGAACAATCCCCTTACACAATGAGTTAAGTTATCAGAAGGGTTTTATTCTGTTTCTTGCAGTTTGAGGGGGGGATTGTTTTTTTTATTTCCTAGGAGGACTAACATTATATTATTTCAAACAGGTAGTGTTTCACTAATTAAAGAGCTTGACAGTCTTTTTGTCACCTTCCTTCTCTCTTTCCCTTCCTGCCTCTGTCTTCTTATAAACTTTGCTATTGCAATTTAAGAATTCTGTACATAAATAGTTACTTTGGATCGAGTTTGCTTTCAGCATTTTACTGTGTCTGGCTGAAATGAAGTTAACTTTTTTAATAACAGACCACTGTATGTCCTCTGGGATGGCACAGTGTTTTGAATCCATGATTAAATGGAGTAGATAACACTGCAATATTTTGGCTATTATGAAATCACAGACTGGGTGAGGTTGGCAGGGATCTCTGAAGGTCATCTGGTCAAATCCCCTACTCAAGCAACAATCTACAACCAGTTGACCATGGCCATGTCCAGAGAGCTTCTGGATATCTCCATGGCTGGAGACTCCATAATGTCCTTGGGCAACCTGTGTACTCCAACACTCTCAAGCAGCAGTGTTTGCTTGTTCAGAAGAATTCTCCTGTTATCCAGTTTGTGGCCACTACCTCCTGCCTTTTCACTGAGCACCACTGGGAAGTGCCTGGCCCTGTTTTCTTTTCATCCTTCCTTCAGGAGTTTCTGTACATTAGTAAGATCCCCCTGAGGCTTTTCTGCTCCAGACTGAACAGTCTCAGCCTTTTCTCATAGCAGAGATGCTCCAGTCCCTCAGTCACCATAGTGCTTTCTTGTGGTTTATAACCAGCTGGAAATTAAGCTCGGAGCAGCTGCTTCCTTTCCCCCCATCCTCTCCAGTGAGAAAGGAACAAAAGGCAGAGATTATTGATTGGGATAACAATTTCCTAGAATAAAAGCACTGAGATAAGGAACAATAACAGTAACAGCAACAATACTAATAGCAGTGCATAAAAGAGGATGATTGCTTGTGGAAGTCCTACTGACCAGGTACTACTGGGACCAGAGACATGCAGCTTCCCAAGACAAAGGGAGGAATGCCATGCCAGGATTTTTTTTCCTTTGAGCCCAATTTCCCCTGAGCCCAGGCAACAAAACACAATGACAGAGAAACTCTTCAAGTTGGACCAGCCACACCACACCACTCTGTTTGCTACTTTGCTCCCCCAGTAAAAAAGGAAATTGGTCACTTAAACTCCTCAGGAAGTATCCCTTGTATGATGTATTATTTCAGTGAATTCATCAGCCTGTATTGGCCAGAGCTTTTGGTACTGCAGTGTCATATCCAGAGTGGCAATGAATATTAATTTTTATTACTGTAATTAGTACTTTCTTTGGAGGAAACAACTTCTAAATGAATGTTTTGCCATGCAAAGAGTTAAATTAATCATGCTTCCTGTCTTTCCTCTTTGAATTAGAGCAAAATTAGTCAAGTGGGACCATTCAGAAAGGGACACTAAAGGGCCTCTAATGTTTATTGCTCCCATTGAAATGAACTGAATTAAAGCATCCTAATGTTTATTGCTCCCTTTGAAATGAATACAATTAACAGAGACAGCACACCTGATGGTATTATCATGCCTGGTTCATCTATCCCAGACAACACATTACCTAATGCTAAACTGACTCACTTTGAAGAGAGGCACACATTTCTTACTGAAATTATTCCAAAATTTCTTTTACTTGCCTTTCATATATCCAGACAAATAATTTAACTACATTCCGTACATATGCATGTGTTTCAGCTTCAAAATTTAACACAGTTTGTTGTATTATTGTTCCTAATGAGAATGAAATAAAACCCAACAGAGACCTGACTCAGAACCTTTCACTTCCCCTTAACTTTCAGTTTGACTTTCTGTAGCACTGTGATCAACTGAATCCTAAGTGGGAGTTGACACTGTCTCAACTTTCTGCAAATGCAGATAAAATGGAATGTGAACTACCAGAAATTCAAAGCTGATGTAACCTGGTTCTGCACCATTACACATAATTGGTATCTACAGCTTTGTACAGCTGCAATTTCGTTTCTTTAATAGCATGGACTTTGACAAGAATCGTGTTGTGGACTTTATTTTTTTGTCATTTTGAGTGAGGGCTTTTCTCCTCTCCCTTTCTGGTATCACAGCTAACTTCTTGCACAATGCAAAGTTCATTTCTGAAAGAAATCCTGTCATTGGTCTTTAATAGCAGGTTAATGGGCTGTGAAATCTCAAATTTTCAAGACAGATTTTGTTACAAGAAGAAATGTTCCTTATATCTTTTCTCTGGACAGCAAAGATCACTTCCTTTAAAATACCTTAATACTCAGCACACAAGAGGAATTGTATCACAAATAATATATAACAATGAGATTTTCTTTATATTCTTCTGATATCAACAGCATTTTTGAAGAACTGCTGCCTCAGGTAGCATTTGCTATTCCTCTGTAAATCAATAAAACTTTCTGCCATAGACTACAGGATGTGCCTGCTGTGAACTTACAAATATTAGATGAAAGGGTTCACACACAACACATCATCAATAAGGCTGTATTTTAAACCACTGTCATCTGCTGCGTGATTTCTTTCATTATTTAACATATTTTTCTCCATATTTGCCATTCTGGTCTGGACTTTTCATGATGCATCCTCCTTATGTATGATACATGTGTGTATCAGCAATGTATAAACCTATACCCATATATACATACACACACTTGTATATATACATATGCATACACAGATGTGCATGTAATGCCTATATAAGCATGTTTATAAAGTGAAACTCTAAGTGAGAAGATAAAACAGACCATGAATAAGGAAAATATTTCCCCTAATTTTAAAGACATACAGACTGTGGCCATTAATAACGAGTGTGATACTGCCTGCAGAGAACTTCAGAAGCATTTTAATGAATCATAAAGTGATTTTAAAAAATAAATGATGTACAAACTTTTAAGAACTTCAGCATGATTCTTCTAGGAAATGTTAAAATGGTAGTTTAGGAAAAAAAGCAGAGAAGTATTTGCACAGCTAATTAATATCTGCATATTCAATTGTTAGTCTTAGGAAACAGGTTGCTTACATTTTTTTCTTAAATTTGGCTAGGTAACATCATTCTGTCTCTTCTGTGTTACTTTTTACTGATGTAATATCGAGGCAGTCTATTCAAATTAGAGCAATTTCTAAACATAAAATATGCATGTCAGCACACCCTTCCTAAACACATTTCACTTACTGAGCTTCTCTTTTTTTCTTTTATACAATAGCTCTGCACCAAATACACCTGAAAGATGTCAAACAAAATATGACAATATTTGAAAACAAAGCAACAACTGTAGAAATTTTAAAAAATCAAACTAATATTTAACAAGTGCCCCCCTACCCACCCACTGTGTCTGTCTGCACCAAAACCAGAAGGTCACTATTTCAGGGATATAATAAAAATTCTCTTTAAGACAGAATCTCTTTTAAAGGTTATGTGACTATTAAATATCACCAATGCATCCCCTGAACCTACTCCACAAAATCAGTGATGCTGGGCAAACATAAGGTTCTTGCCTATCCCTACCCAGCTCACTCTTCTGTCCATACAGAGCACATCCCTACCTACTTTCCTGTCCCATACTCTAAATGGCCAGCAGTGCTTAGCTGGGAATGCAGTTTTTCTCAAGTTCTCAAGCAGGCATTTAGTCCAGTTCAAAGCCTGACTCTGTGTGTCCAGATTCAAGGGTGAAGCCATGCCATCAGTTGCGGTGCCATTGTCAGTGATTATGCTTTAGGGGACGTAGAAATGCTATGTTAGAGAACATAGTCATAGCCTGCTACAGTCAGAGAACATAAGCTCAGAATGATAAAATAAATTCAGGATCTTTTGCCCCGGCTTTCTAATTTTGGACCTTTCAGGTACAACACAGGCCTTCTGGTCTTCAGGCTCTGCTCTGCAGCCTCAAGGTCAGAAAGATTTTTTTATGGGGTTATGACCTAAGAAGTCATCTGCAGAGAAAAGTTTTATATCAAATGATAAAATAATGCAAAGCAGTGAGAAATGCCAACGTATCTTTTAATGATAAGTAATTTTTGTTTTCACACTATTTGTAAGTACATTTCAAGCAAGTGTCCATAGTTTTTCTCATCAGAAACTGTTTCTTTAAAGGCCTGATACATGAATAGAAACTGTTTAGCAAAATAATTAAAAGACAAGTATTCATCACCATCCTTTAGAGAAAAATAACCTGAGTTCTAGTTCAGCTTCAAATACATCTATCATATTTGAAGTGCTAATTGACATATATAAGATTATATTTTGCATAAATGTTTACTAAAAATAGCACTGGATATGTATTTATTAGGGGCAATTAAGAACTAATAATAAAAATATTGTTAGGATGTCACAAAATTTTGAAGACTTACCATACTTTAATATACTTGCATTTGTGAGAGAAGATTATTTACCTGATACATTTTGGAAATGTTAGAATTCACCAAGTTACACACCAGAGATGAGAAAGCCCCTCTACGCCTGCTTAGGGCTTATGAATTCACTCTCATTCACTTTCATTAGGTGTAGGATGAAAAGTCTTTGAAAATTGTCAATATTTATACATTTATATTTAGATATTCTGGCATTTCCTGCATGACAGTGAGATCAGTTCAGGAGAGTGAAAGGAAAGTGTTGACATTTTTCTGTTGGAAAGTTTTCTACTGACATTAATTAAAATTTCATAAATTCACAAACTTTGATAACATTAAATACTGAATCCAATATTTTCATTCAAGAATTTATAGAGCAAGAAAATATTAAGATAGCTTTATTTCAGTTATTTGACATCTATCACTAGGAGTAAGATGTCCTAAGAAAGAACTTTCTTCTTTACTAGCATCTTTTTTTTCATCAAATATTCTTATAGTTCTTCAGATGTAGATTATGATTTTCCCTTCAGGCTTTAAAATATTCTTCCCTAAATATTCACAAGTGCAATCGTCTTCTGGAAACCCTGCTCATAATGTTTACCAAAACTAATTTCAGGAGTCTAATTTAATAGGTCATTCCAGGTCAAGATTAACTCAAGTGTTCTAAGTCCTCTGTAGACTCAGCTCTTTCTTGTCAATGATTATGGGTTTATAAGCCTATTTAGAATAAACACATATAGCAAACAGACAGCCATCTGTGCAGAACATATACATACTCCACAATATGATGAATATATTACTGTTACAGGTGCCATAGAGATGTCAACTCAAATATTGGACAATGTTATTCCAGTGTTACAGCCCATGTGACGTGGCTACAGCAAGGGCAAGGAATAGATACGTGCCTGCAGACAGGCATTAGGGATCACTGACATTATCAAAAATGGTCACTGCTATTTTGCATAATTCATTCTTTAAAATGTTATGTGAATGTATCAGGGAACACCTAGAAAGCTAAAGTTTTCTGAGGACCAAAAATCTATTGAGGAAATATAATGGGAGTGTTGCTCATTTGACAGCATTTCAGAATCTTAAACTTAGGCCAAAATCTTCTAATTATCAGATTTTAAATTGGTTAAATAGGCAGAAAAGAACTAAATGCAGACAGAAAGTGAGGAAAGGAGTTAGAGTTTAACACACATAAATAAATATTTAGTTTCAGTTAACTAAAGTGGGGAGTTAAAGAAAAGCAATCTGATAGCAAAGAAGGTACAAAGAACAGCACATAAGAGAGGACGATGGGAGAATTTAAAATTGATCTAAAAAGCTGACAGAGAAAGATGAGATGTATTATCTTCCAGAGGCCTTCTGGAAGCAATGAGATGGGAAATAAGGCTAAAAGAAAAATAAGCACAGGTGTGGAAAGTGAAGGGGCTAATACCTTGCAAACCAAGACACAAGCAAATGCAGAGATAACAGAAATAAACTGAAACATCTAGACCCTTTGAATATCCACTTCTGAAGATAAAAAAAAAGGCTGGTAAACACTTGAGGTGTCTGACAACATTAAGCCTCTGACATCAAGGAGATAATATTTTGGACAGAAAACAAGTCAGGTGACACAAAACTGAAGGAGGCATATGGAAAAATTTTTGCAACCAGAACAGGAGAAATGGGGAAAGAAAAGACAGTACAGACTTATAGAGAATAATGAATAAAGAAGGGAAGAACTACCAACAAAATAACTGTTTATAGTACACTTGTGTAAAATGTGTGTATATTCCCACTTTTAAACTAGGAACAAGGCATGTTGGTGAATAATTTAGAGTCAGAAAAAAACCTGAAAACCTGGTCACTAAGGACTGTGCTGTAATAATAATAAAGGATTCCAGAGAGTGACTAAGAAACACAGGTGTGAATTGAGCAGTGAAGCAAGAGGTGGAAGAGTGGGAGGTGAAGAAATAGGATAATTAACAGGGAAGGATGCAGATAGTACGGTGAAGATGTAGAAAACATTAGTTTTATGGGAATTATTACAGGAGTAGGAAGATGCAATGATATACATATTTTTTGAATTAATTTAACATTCAAGTTAATTTAAATTTTAAAAATCATAAAAATTAATTAAACATTACATTCAGATATAAATCTTCAGCACTGGGAAAGAGACAAAGAGAAATAAGAAGGGTAATCTGTGTGATAAGCAGAGCAGAAGGGGAGTTGGAAAGAAATTGAAAGTGTAAAAGTATATGTGGGGGTCTTGAATTCATGAAGGAAAGGGAGGGAGATAGAAACCAATCACTTTAATAAGGACAAAGTTATATGTCTAATCCAAATGAGCCATGAATCCATTTTCTTAATGGAAAAATGTGTTCCCAAAGTCTTCATTGAAGCAAGTCATGAATAATCAATGTATTATGTGCATGTTTCCATTAGTAAAGACTGATGATCTGCAATGTGCTGGTAGTGTGGATCACAGATGTCTTGACCAAGTAATTATTGCCAGAAAAGTCACATGTGAGTGATAGAAATGTATCTATAAATTAAATACATTAGTAAAACAGAAATCACAGTGCTTTTCTCCTTCTCTGGTTTGGTGCTAAATTTAAAAATCACCAAAAAACAGAGAGCAAAGGACTTTCAGAGAAACTTTCAGTTGTGTTCATTTGAAACCCTGTGCTTTCTCTTCTTTGATCCCTAGAATCAGATGGATTGCAAGAATAACATGGAAACACCAGAGAAGTGATTTTGTTAATCTAGTCCTCTCCTCAGAGGATCAGAACAACCATTGGATTAGGAGGATTAATTTAGTCTGTGCAGAGAAAGTCACAATCTCTGTTTTGAAAAAAACATCTACAGAGCATAGTGTCAGATAGCTGATGCAGTAAAAAACAGTACTGCTGATTTCACCATATATTCTACTGTGCTACAAAATTCCATATTTTTCACACCTATTAAGATTTACTGTACTGAATTCAAAGCACTTGACGGCCTATGACAATTGCATTTGTTCTCTACCCCTTAGGAATTTTATAATTGCATGAAAATTATGGGGACATATAAATAACTCTAATAAATAGTAAGGCTTTTTTGCACAAATTGTGTACGTGTAATCATGGTTTTCCAGCAAGGAAATGAATGGGAGTGGTTGTTTTTAATCTTATTGGGGAAACAAATTTATACTGGGCTAGTCCTACAGAACTAACAACTTCTCCTACGGCCTAGATCAGAAATGAGTGTGTGGTCTCACTCTGGGAATAACTGCTCAGTCACATTCTCATCCTACAGCTGGAGCATCATCAGAGAAAATCATCTATAGCACAGGATTTGCAACCAGATTGTGGTAACAGATGATCTACTGCTCCTGCCTCCAGCCTGCTACAGAATTCCAGCTGATCCAAAATATTTAGGAAATCTCCAGTACAGATGGGCTCCTGTAGCAACTGGATGTCTTCATAAATGCTCCACATTTGTTTAATCCTTCATGGATGGCAAAGTCCATTGCTCAATTCAACTCAAGCACTAATATTTTATTGGCATGACAAGATCTGCCAAAGTATAAATGAAAGAGACAACGTCCTCAGGGGGTCTGCACAAGATAAAAAAGACCTATACTCTGTGTTTCTACTCCTTTCTGTAAGTCCAAGAGGGGCAGTAGTTATTTAGCCCAGTTTAGTGATAATAATTTGAAAATTATTTCTTTAGGAAGGCGTAGCATCACGTTCCTCTAAGTTACCAGGTGCCAAATAGAGTTCAATAATTCTTTCTTTGTGTTTACCTTAATTTTATTTTTCTCTTTGAAAATAAAAATATACAAGGATCTTAATTATATATATTTTTTTTTTTTTACTTATGCAAGCAAGGACCATCAAGGAATGAATACATGTTATTTATCTTGTTTTTTTCTAGTAGGTTAGGGCGGTGGAGCTACAAGAATTTGTGCTAACCAAAGAATTTGAGCCATGCATTCCACAAAGTGAAATAAAGGCTTTTCCCAGCTCTGTGAATCTCAGACTATCAAAAAAAGTTATACTTAACAATTATGAAAATATACCTCAATCTTTTTGTTTGCCATTTTTGTTTTAATCTTTTGTGACAGAGTATTCACACATTTTACCACAAGTAAAAATGTAAACTAAGAAGAGAAGTAGAAAAGGTTAGTCATAATAAAACAATTGTAGTAGTTTGTACAATATAAATGTCCTCCCCATGGCTGATAAAATTATTCTGCTAAAACACCAAATGCATATAGGAACATTGGAAATTTTCTCTAGAATGGAAAAATTAAATCATTTTAGATCTCTCCATCTTTCTCATAGATCTTTTGAGACTGCTGGTTGTTCTCAGTCCCTGGATCTTTTTTATAATGAATCAAGTCTTCTGGGAACTGGTGAGGTTTCAGTAACTCCAGCAGATTCAGAACAAGCTATTCCACCTGCCTCATGGATTTTAATTTTGTTAAAGTCAGAATTTGTGTTCGTGTTTTTCGCCTCTTGTTCATGTCTGGCAGTCTGCCCTCTTCCAGCTCATCCCCACTCAGGTTCATTTAGTTCATTACTCTTGCCTAAGGTGGAAGAACTTGCACCTGCCTTCAGTGGAGTGAAACCTGCCTGAAACAGTCACTTCGAGTTTGAAATCTGTTCCCCAATCTGCTTACAGCCAGACGGAGCCTGGTGCTCTGCATAGACGTCATTAGCAAGTTCTTCATTCCATTTTCCAGGCTGTCAGTGGAAATACTTTGTTCAGGACCTACTGGACCTAAACAGATATATTTGCTACATCCTTTTGGTTTAAGAGTCAGTCCCTGATAATCATGCTCTTAATATAAGTTTCTCCTCAGTTTTCTGTTTCTGTTATCTAATCCATGTTTTCACAGTCAGATTGTAAATTGTGTTGAACAGCAGTGCCAAAGTCTTACCAAACTCTCTCTATATATATTCACTGCTCCTCCCCTATCTCCATGGCCTATTACCTTCTTCTGCAAGGAAAGTACAGAGACTTGACATGATTAGTCTTGAAAAGTTGATTTTGAGCATTGCTTGCTGTGCTTTCATCTAGGCACTTTCCCTCCTCCCTGGTTTCTGAAGAATTAAAATCAAGCTGCCTAGGTCTTTAATATCCTGGCCTTTCCTTGTCTCCAACTTACCATTTAAGGTAAAACTGTATTTTGCCTTTTATTTTCTTTTCTTCCAGAACTTCATTCTTTGTCCGAGCATTCTCAGAGTGAATTTCACTGATATTAAAAAATTTTAAAAATGTGTTTCTTTTTCAGTTGCAACCAACATCATCACATTTTTTCAGAGATTTTTATAAGTGTATGTAATTCCATGCTTCCCTTTTTTTTCCCCCTCTTTGAAGCTCACAGTATATTTATTCTCTGCAGATCAAATTCTGTCTATAGATAGTAAACAAAAATTAGGGCCATTCCCCACTACATCAGGGTTGATCACAATTCCACAGGACAGGAAGAGAGGCAAAGCTTGAATGTATACTCTAAAAATTGGTCATATACAGTCTCGAAAAAAATACTTTAATGCTCCAGAATTTTTTTTTTTTACCATAATTGCTATAGCATGTAAAATTCTGCTTTATTAATGGCACTGGCAAAACTTCTGTCAAGACTATAAAAACTTGCTCATTCTTATATGCTCTTGCTTTATTGGGTTGCAAAAAGTCAGATGTTCAAGATTAAATTGGGACAGACCCTCAAGCCTTAAAATTCGGTATTTTTCTTTCATCTTGCCCAAACCTGTCACAGTAGTTCCAATTCCAACATAGGGAAGCATAATTTATTTAGCCATGTAAAAACATTCTAGAAAATGTTTCTTCCAATGACACAATCAATCTTGAAATTTGGACAGCTGTGTTTCTGTGATATGAATATAAATTTTGCCATTCATCTGAAAATATCTCCTATTTACAAATTGATATCTCAGCATTCTCATATGCTCAGTAGATATTCATTTGTTTTCTTTGATTTTCCATTGATTTTTCTCAAATATTTCCTCTTCACTGGAACATGCACGGAACTCTGAATCCCTGTAGGTGACTGGTCATGTCCTATTGCATGTCCTACAAGTGCTCATATGACTTGATAATTCTTTATAGATATGTGACTATACAGTGGTTCCTCACCCTCTTTTCTGTTTAATCATACCTAGAGAATTTTGCACATATTCCTTTTGGATAGCATTGCATTTTTAATTCACCTTCATCTTCACCGTCATCTTCTTTAGAACAAGAACTATAACTAATAGAACTGATATTTTTCATTGTGTCTCTTCAAAGACCATGAAAGAAGTCAAAGAGTTTTAGTTTAGATGCAAAAAGCCATAGCCCAGGTTAGACTGTCACTAGGCGTCTCTGAGGGGCTAATTAGAAAACAAAATGAAGCTAGTATTTTAATCTGATAGAGAAAGGCATATAGAAATGAGATAGCAAAAGCATTTATTGGTTCTATTTAACATAAATTAAAATTTCACTTACCAGTAGTAGACCTTACTCCCATGAAATAAAGCTTTACTTTTGGAGAGGTCAGAGAAGGAACCAGTATAAAAGAGCTTTAATTGTGAGACCCTTATTTTCTGAATGTGCCATAGATTTGAGGCATTTTGTTATATTTCTAATAATGCCATCATTTTTATCAAAATTTTGAAGGCATGGAAAGGTTATGTAAAGCTTTGAAGGACCATTAATAGTTGGGAATTCTTTTCCAGTGCTTTAGAATGCTTTAGACCTAACTATCACATTTCATGCAGCCAAATGTGTTAGTGATAAAATATAGTCAGGACCCAAATGAATAAATGAATAATTGCTTTTTCAGAATAAAAGTAGTTTCTGACTCTGCAGACATTGGCTTTGATAAATACAGCTGCCACCTAGGATAAAGCTAATATTGCCTTTCAATGTGTGGCCTTATTAAATAGAGATCTTGCTACAGGTCTTACTGTAGCATATGGGACACATTTGATTAGTTACCAGAATCACTCAGGGTGCATTGGTTTTCATTTCTTTAGAGGTGTGGGCTGGGAGCAATTTTTTTCACAATAACCTACTGATTTAAAATTGCTATTTGACATACATTGTTCATTAACATTTCATATCTTCATTGATAAGGGAGATAAGTACCTCCCTGGGCTAGTAATTGCCTATAGAGTTTAATGCCTTCAGATGAAAGAATCCAATACACTGAGCAGATTAGAAGCTGCCTTTAAAGATTTGGGATTAGTAGAGCCCCATAAATGATCTGAACCTAAGGTTAGTTCTACATAGGGGATTCATGCTAGTCTTTGCAGTGTAAGCCTCAGGGTTTCTGGCACTGAAGGTGGCATCCAGACTCTGCATTAGATGCTTTACCAATGCCTGAAGAAAGTTTGATTCTTTACACTAAAAATCATAAGAACCAGAACAGTGAGGACCTCACTAAAAGCTCCTGAAAGCCAGCAAGTCCAAAAGGCTGTAAATGAGTACCTGGTTGCACTACCCAAGGCAAAGGAGAACTTTTTTGATGACTTTGTTGGCCCTAGCCCAAAACCTGCCACAGCAGACTTCCTTCCTCACTTCTTTTGCAGTTGGAGAAGTAGGGTGTGACTGTTCCTTTTGTAGAATTGACAACTAGATAGCACCAACAAATACCCTGAACACAGGAGGTCTGAGTTTGATGTCTCACTCTGCCTATGAATTTTTCAAACATGCTTTCCCCATCTTCCTGAAAATTGTTCCAGTTGTCAGGTCATTAGACTCAAATGGCTTATGAAGGCAATACATTCTCTGTACTGCATGACCTAGTAAAGACCAGAAAGCACTGCAGAAAAAAAGGTCACAGGAGTGGTCAGTGCACATCTCACAGGACTGGGACAGTTGGATAACAGCTGACATTGAATGTCTACTACACAAGTTACTTACCTCTTTCTTCTCTCATTTTGGCAAATAGAAATATTTGAAAATATCTGAAAATAGATAATTTATCCAACAGCTGCTGAAGGGGAATGCTAGAGAAGGGAGTACATGGGTCATCTGTGGAATTACAGTGATTTTTCACAATAAAATAAATAGTGGTTTAAACAACTTTCGAGGAGAAGTTATACCAGGTGCTGTCATTTTCATAAGGAATTATGAGGTATTAAGAATTATATAATTCAGTTTTTCCACACTCAGCACACCCAGAGGTGGGTGGGAGTTAATGGTCCACATAAAGGGAGCAAAACAGGGAAGTGAAGATTTAAAGCAACACTATTTGGCTTAGGAGTTTTCGAGGAATATAATGGACTTGTCTTCCCTACTACTCCTAATAGGATCTTTTGCAGTCATTCAATGTTCAACTACAATGTCAACTACCTATGAGAATAGGTGATACTGCCAGCAAATTTGGCAAACACAGTAAATACTTTGTTTCTGTGTGAGAAGTTTGCAAGGACGTCAGCTTCCAGAGTAATTCTCTTGTCAACAAGAGGGAATGCTATCTCTTGTTTAGCAGAGATAGCCAACTAGTCGGCTGTGCTATTTATATGCCTATTTTTTTTTCACTCTCTTCAACACCTTACTGTTTCATTAAGCCAGTTGATTCGTTATTTGAGAGTGGAGAAGTACAGCTCAGTGAGCACCCAGACAGTTTAATTTAATTTTCTCAGGTTTTTAGATGGGGGGCTCAATTTGATGTGACCCCTAGAAATTGAACCCAGCCCTTGCTGTAGCTAATCAAATCCTGGCAGTCTGTTACATCAGCCAGAAGAATTTCAAATTGTAGTAGCATTAGTTTGTTAGAAAAGTTTATTTTGTTACAGCTGACATGATAATGAACCTTCTTCCCTTTATCCATTTCAGCAGATAGAAAATTTGATCTTGTATATGAACATCTTTATAGTGAGGAACAAAAAAACCTACTCTACTTCATTATTAGTTTATAACAAAGTAGTTTCTGTTCAATAAGGAGAAAAGTTGGGACATCTGACTTTCAGAGTTTAGAGGTTTTTTTGTACTTACTAGTTTTGAGGTAGTTTTTGTTGCTTTATTTTGTTTATTTAGTGCTATTTTGCCCTTGAAAAATGAAATATACTTTTTTTCTCTTATCCAGACATGGTATGGCATGGTATGGTTATCAATTTCGGTGTGGAAGAGCCTTCATCTTCAGTTCAGTCATTTGGATAAAAAGGTGATGAATTATCCTTTATGACTTTGTCTCAGTTTTCTGCTGCATTCATTAGGGTATGCATAATTTTGACTCCAACAATTGCAAAGTACAGATTTTATGGGAAAGTCAGGTTCAAGTCTCTAGTAGGGCAGAACTTGTGCTGAAAGTGAAAACAAGTTGAAACCAAATTAAAGAGCTGTTTTCCTCAAACAAAGATAAAATTTACTCTTGAATGCATATATTTAACCCATGGAATTGATATTTTACAAAGTCACAGATATTATTTGTGCTATAGATGAGAGTTTATCATATAATATTTCTTGAAATATTTGTTATTGATTTTAATGATGTTTAATTATGTTTAATGATGTTAAGCCTTGTGGACAGAGCCAATATAACATCAATTAATCTTCAAGTAGAAGTCTCTTGGAAAGTAAAAATTTTGCCCTACCTTTCCAAATGGCTTTCTGTTCTTTCAACTTTTCTCAACTGGCAAAATGTACTTTAAGGATTTCACTTTTCTCTGAACTGTGAATCTTCTGCCCAAGGCAAGACCCAACAAATGTGCGGTCAAATCCAGTCTAGCAAATCTTATTTTCTTTGATAATGGCAAGTTTGATCTGCCCATGAAACCTATTTGGGGAAATGTTCCATGCAATTCTCACTGGTGTTTAAATCGATTAAGCCAAAAACAGAAACAGAAAAATTCTTTGCCATTTCAAGATACTCAAGGTGAGACAGAAATATACACTTGCAGCCCAGAAGGCCAAACATATCCTGGGCTGCATCAAAAGAAGTGTGGCCAGCAGGTCAGAGGGAGATGATTTCCCCCCCGCCCTCGAGTCTGTTCTCAGGAGACCCCAGCTGCAGTGTTGCATCCAGGTCTGGGGTCCTCAGCACAAGAAGGACATAGATCTGTTGGAGTGAGTCCAGAGAGGGCCACAAAGGTGATCCGAGGGCTGGAGAACCTCTCCTATGAACACAGGCTCAAAGTTGGAGTTGTTCAGTCTGGAGAAAAGAAGGCTGCAGGGACACCTCATAGCAACCTTCCAGTACCTAAAGGGGGCCTACGAGGAAGCTGGAGAGGGATTTTTAATAAGAGGCTGTTGACAAGGGCCTGTAGTGATAGGACAAAGGGGATTCAGCATTAAACTGAAAAAGAGTAGATTCAGATTATGTTTTAGGAAAAAATTCTTCTGGGAGGTGGACTGCATTGTAACTTGTCACAAACAAACACATACACATGCACACATGACTGTGACTGCCATTTCCCAGCCAAACTTGTAGCTTGCTATGTACTTGTCTCCCACACAGCTCTCCTACTGGTGTCTGTGTTTAGTATACTGCCAACAAGACAAAAGGTGAGAGACATTCACATTGGCAGGCACCAATACTCCCTGTAGTCTGCTGGTATAGAGCTATTTGAAGGCTCCTCTGCCTTTCTTAATTCCAGTTCAATGGTTAGCAACCTATTTTATAATATCTATCATCCGAGAACAAACCATTTCACCTTATACACTGTTTTGGGTCATGGCAGAAGCCTCACATCAAACCTCATCAAGGGAGATGGTAACTTTCTTTCCCCAGTGACAGGAGAGCTCACTGTCCAGCTGAACACGTCTCAAGTGTTTGCCTTAGTTGGGTGCTATGACAGTCATGTAACAAATTTTCAATTTCTCCTGAGAATTCCAAGTATTTTTTTAGAAGGAGAACAGAAAAATAGGTTTCTGCTATAGAAAATTGCACGTCTCCTCCTTCTTACCACATTTTTTAAACCTCATGTCTTTATACATGAATTCTGACAAGAGGGTGTCTGTTACAATTTTGTGCTTCAGCCAGAAAATTCTCTAATATTACCCAAAATACTCCATGTTAATCACATGTGTAGAATGTTACACATTTATTCATTCACTTTTTGTATTGTATTTTTCTTTTGAACACCTGGAAAATATACTAAAGCCATTCTATGACAGCACAGTAAGATATATAGTTTGTGCAGCCTCATTTTTCAATCAATGAAAATTAAGACTAGAACTCTCAACCTGTTTAAAATGCATTGAAATTGTGAATACCTTGTTTCTAGGCTGATGCTGCACTTTAATGTCCATGCAGCATATATTCAACAAAGTGTTTTAATTCTCAGATCAAATTATCTGGATGAGATTGGGGCTCAATTGCCCTTGTGTCATAAGACAAACACAGGACCATTTTTCACAGCTCTCTAAAGAAGACTATGTGAATAGCAAATCAGCTGCACAAAGACAATGAACTACAGAATTTATCAGAAATTTTAAAATCCAAAAATTAATTACATCTTAGACCTTATAATATTAAGAAAGGGCTATTAGTGACATAAAGGATTGGAAAAATAATTTGACTTGCACTAGTAGAATGAATTTTTATCATCAGAATTCCTTTATTTCTCTATGAAATTACAGTACACTATTTTTGCTAATAGAGTAGCCCAGTGTTTCAGCAAAGGGATGCATATACTACAAAAACAGCACCCATAGATTATCAGTAATTTTATATTAATACTTTTGCAATACCAAATCTATCTTTATGGTTACAGTTTTTAAGCATCTCTACTTGCTAGAAAGATCTGGAACAGTGTTTTCATTTTTGTTTTAATTTTTTTAATATTAATTTATTTCTGAAATAGCTTCATGATATTGGACTGATGTTGTATTAAAAGAAATATTCCACAATTTGTGGACATAAATGCTAGTAGAATTTCATTTAAGTAAATATTGGTTGTTTATTGCACAGAGTAGACTCTGTTTCTTTCACTGTGAAAACAGACAATTTTCAGTTAGTATCTGACAAGAGTAACAAAAGCTTTATTAATTTTGAAGTCAATATTATTTTCAAGAAAAATCTCAAGTCAAATTGTCAGTTAGTCCAAATTTTCAAAGCTCCACTGACTGACCTCTACTAGCTGTGCCTCCTATAGGAAATACACATTTTTTTATATGGACATAATACAGAGATGTAGCACAGGATACTATTAAGCTGCTTAACTTTCCTCCCAGTTTTCCCAGAATGACATTAATGTGATTCAAGCCTATATTAAACTGAGCTATCAAATGGCTTTTTGCATTGACGTCTTGTATTGTTAAGGGTTAAATCTGGTAGGACGTGGCAGTGTTTCAAACCAATCTTGCCTATTATCCAGTTGGTGCATTCACATTGGTTGGTCTTGAAATTTTCACCAGCCTTCAGTGAGAAGGCTTTCAGAGCACAGTTTGAATTTCTAAAATTATTTCTTAGAATATAATACAAATTAACTATTTTGTCTTTCATGCAATCTAAGGCCTTTATGTGAAGCAATTTTCTTGACATAAAAGAAACATAGAAAGAAACAGTCAACTTCATTTGAATTGTCATTAATGACACAATGTGCTTCCTGGTTCCTTCAGGGGATTGATAAGACTACTTCAGAAGAACAGAAAATTTGTCAGACTAACATCTTCTCAGTGTCCATATTATTTCTGATAGTAGGCAAAAATAGATCCTTAGGAAAGAATATTCAAACATTACTAGAATTCTAGTGAACGCCCTCCAGAATTTTCTGCTAGCCTCCAGGAAATTCAGTACTTCAGAATTTCTTCAGCTAGAAAGAAAATAGTCTTCATCTCATAGGAGCATAATGTTGCAATCTGCCTCTGAGGTAGGGTAAGTGACATTCCTGTTAATAAATGCCTTGGAGTGAATTACAGTGAAATGATACTGAATGGCTGGTGTGTGTATGTGAGGCAAATTTATTTTAAAAATTGCAACAGGAACGAGATACATGGCCATTTTGGTTATTTTCTATAAAAATGTAAAAAATCATAAAGATAATTCATAAGAAAATAATGAAAGGGAAGGAACAAAAAAGAGAAGATAGTAGAAAGATATTGCCACCCATGGATAGGGCAAAAAGACTTGATCATTGCAATTTTGATATCTGTGGTTGGAGTAATAGTCACAGTCTTGATCCATTGGGGGTGAGGATCAAAACAGGTGCTCCTCAGGTTATATACATTCCAGTTATCATGGAAACACCTAAATCCCCACCCAGACAGGGAATTCTTCATATCCAAAGCAATACAGTGAGGCATGCACAGTTTTCTGCTGGAGAGTTCCCAGTAAGAGTGACAGAGTGCTTTGGGGTCCTTAGTGATCCACAGCTCCCTCTGGGGATATGACCACTGTTTGTCCCTGCTTCATGTAGTAGTGCAGCTGTGTCTTATGATGACAGGGGGAAGGTGGCATCACAAAAAACGCAAGATTTTCTTTTTATTGGCCATTCCCCTTGGCTGGTTTGAAAGACAGCATGTTTCTAAATGTCATGGATAAAATCAACCCCAGAGCAACATAGATTGACAGTGGTTAGGTTGCCATACAAAATTCTATTTTCTGAGGAGCTTGGTTTTTGCATCCACACACCCTATACCAAGAAATTTTACAGTTGAATTACATTGTATGGGAAGGATTACTTTGTTTGCAAGGTCACATCACTGCAAGCAAATCTATTACAACATTATTTTAGTACCCTAGGCTGAATAGTCCACATCTATTTGATCCTTTCTCTCAAGGAAACAACTCTCTGAGTTTTATTCCTTTGGTCACTTTCCACTGATCCCTCTCCATTTCTCCCATATTTCTCAGCTGTGAAGAGTCAGAACTATTCAGTGTGCAGGATATGGAGAACCTCTAAGTTTATGTGATTAGTGATATTTTATGCTTTGTTTCTTATTTTTTTCCCAGTAGTTCCGAACTACTTTCTTTCTCTCACTACTGCTGAACATTGAGCTAACATTTCTATAGAACATTCTAGTTCTAAAGTTCATGAGGTATACAGAATTTATGATTGTTTGTTTCCATGTTCATAAACTTAAACCTGTCTACATTGACTTTTATTTACTGTTTCCTGTTTACCTTCTATTACTTCTATTCTGATACCAGTAATGTTTCTTTATGGAGTCTAGTTAATTGCCTCAGCTGCTCAAAGTAGAAATGCAGTTGCTGACAAGAATGATAGCCTAAAATGAAGACTGCTATAAGATAAAGTTGACATCTCATAAACATGTCTGATTTTACCAAATAAAAATGAACAATATATACATATATCTGACCTGTTGATTTTTTTACCGTTACTCTGGCCTCCTGCTTCTATTTCTTTTCCATATCCAGAAATATCACAAGTGCAAAATAAAGATATAAAAGTGATGTTTTATGTTTCAAATTAATTTAAGACTGGGAAGTAGGTGTTCTTCATAACACTACCAGTCTTGGACATTTATTCTAAAATTTCATAGATTTACTGAGAAGTTACATCTGGGTTAATTTTTCCTGTGTGTGACATCTCTTTTCTCTGGCTCAGAGCTTATGTGTAGAGATTATCAAATGTCAAATGCAAATTTAGAATGGATCCACGCTGTACAAAATAGACTTTTAGAGATATTGAGCTGACTATTCCCTTTAAATGTTAATGAAACTGTGGTAATTACTGAAATACCAAACCAGCATAAGAGCTGGAGATCACAGCTGTAGCCCATTGCTAATAAATTACTGGCACAAGCACTGTCTTGGCAGAAAGAGTTGTACATGAGCTTATTCACCATGCCTCCTTTTTAAGTAAGGTATGGTGACAGAGCACAGCCAGAAAACTGTGGGACTTTTTTGTTTTACTAAAGAAGTATAAATCTTACTCCCAGCCAGGCTGCCCGTCTTCCCATCAGTATGTCTCCGTCACTCCTTTTTTTTCACAGACATAGAATTGCAATTATAACCTAAAAACTATTGAACATGCAGTAAACTAAAGCAAGCTTCTCTAAAACTTTTTTTTAATAAAGATCAGCTTATTATATTTTATTATATTCTAATAAAAAAATATTTATGCTTGAGTTTACTCTGTTTTTCTTTTTTTAACAGAAAACTAATTGTGTACAAAAGTAGACAGGCAGGATAGAAGAAAAGTGAGTTGAATAATGGGGGAAAGGGTGGCACTGCTGCATTTTTTTCTGTGATATTTTTTCAGCCAGCAAGCCTGTAGCACAGAAGCAGTGAAAAGGAAAATAGACTACTTGAATGGGGTAAGTAACCTCAAGACAAAAAAATGTCTAAGGCCAATGCCAGCATAACTAGGCAGTAAAGAACCAGTGATATCTATACTAAAGAAGGCTGTTGACACCTTGATTCTTTGATCTGTGAACTGTGTGACAGGCTTGCAAACGGATAGTTTATTATCTGGGAGGTGAATAGCAAAGTCCTACAGCGTTTCACAGGGTTAATACGTATAAAACAGCCATTTAGATGTGCACCAGGAGCAGAGCGTGGGAGGAGTTTGCTTCAGCATACAAGGAAGTTGTACGTGCGCCTGTGCCTATATGTATGGCTACGCATATGTGCTTGTGTGGAGCACTGCGCGGTACCCAGCTGGTCACATCCGCTGCAACTGGGGAGATCCACACCGAAGCTGATCATGGAATTGCGAAATCCTTTTATTTCACCTTCCGATGGCACTGAAGGTGGCCTAAGCCCGATCGGGACCTTATTCTTGTTTTCACAGAGGATCGGTATCGTTATACTCCATTTAAATTCAGGAATAAGCATCTCGTGACGCCATGCTCCACTGCATCGGAACTGTATGAGCAAGGTGGTTCTTGCAAGAGAAGGAGAGACAGAGAGAGGGAGAGACTTCCCAGGCTGAGAAGAAAAAGAGACATTATCTGGTTTTTATGTCTGTGGGTTGACATATTTTTTTAAAGAAATCTGCAGCTCAAAGGTATTGGAGTAATATTTCTGTAAGCCTTGTCTCAACAGCAATAAATTTATCTGTATCAACAGCAGAGCCAGATAATTCTGCTGTTGTTCTTACAGCGATCTGTTGTTTCACGGATCACACAGGAAATTCCAAAGAGCAATATTTGTGTTACCTGACATTATATGAGCTTAGTCATTTAAGGCAAATAACTAGTCTTTTAAAGGAGTTTGCATCTCACCTAAGCTTGTTTAAGGGGCAGTCTTGCCTCAGGTGCAGACACTTGATTTTTTTCTTTCAGTCATTTTTGAAAGTATGTTTGGCATGCAATCTACTATTGATGTATGGTTACTTTTTCTATTGTGTTTTGGTTTTGTTATTTTTTAAGAGGTCTCTTTTAGTTGCAGACAAGAAAATGTGTCATTTCAAGGCAGTAATTCTTGATACTGGTAGCAAAGTCCTTTGAAAGCATATTGCTATGTGATCAGTACAGACAGGCTACCTGGATTTTTCCATCATTTTTACTCAACATCCATGTTACTGTGGAAGAGTAAAAAGACAGTCATGGAAATCTTTGGAAATAAAAGTGACAGGAAAGTTGCTCAGATAAATGAAAATTAGTATTATAAAGCATTAGGGACTTGGGGTTTTGTATTATATTATTTCTGTAGCAAAAAATAAAGAGTTAATTGATGTGAACAGTTACAACTGGATACAAATAAGTTTTGTAAGGAAAAACATATTTACAATTGAAATGTATATGTATATCAGGGGAAAAATAAAAAATATGTTATGCTTTGAGTGTATGAAGATAAAACTATGAAATACTCAAACTTGCGTTATTGAAACTCGTTTAGTGATTAAAAACTGAAATGATGAAAAAAGGTAGAACAAAGACTTTGCTTGCCGTATATGGTAATTGGGTAGTAAGATATATTCTACTGCAAATCAATTTCCTCATTCCAGTTTAGAAGTACAATATAGCTCTGGCAAAGTAGCATCTTTACGGTCCTATGGATTGACATCACAAAGCCGTAGCCTTCTTTTGAAATCTATGGAACTGTGATAAATCTTCATGGTTCTGTATTCTAAAAGGAAAAAGGATTAAAGAAAGATTTTCAAGAGTGGCATATTACCTCCTCTACATTATTTGGAGTTGAAAGGATTGCATTATGGCAGACTAGCAGTTATCAGTTTTTCATGGGATTAGTAATTAAATAGAATTTATAGCAATGGTGAAATATTGTCATGGTTTAAAGATTTAAACAATGGAAAACTTTCTAAACCACTAAAGCTTAAAGATGGAATTATAGCATATGAGTATAGAATGTATAGAAAATCTTCCTTTAGGATATGTGATTTTTTTAATTGTATCCTTTATTAACAGACAAAACCATAGAAAAATGACCATCCTAATAGACCTATCCTTGTTTTTTGATGAATAATGTCAAATGACTTTTAAAGGACAGTAACTGTTATGCACAGAAGCATATTGAGATTTATCTGAGTTGCCATTCTTTAAGAAGGGAGTCTATGATTATTCTGCTTTTCTTATAGCTCCAAGAGTCTTTATTTGTAATCTTACCAAGGAAATTTTGGAAAAGTGTTCTTTGGGAGCTACAGAAGAAATTAAGACCCAACTAGGGACAGGGGCTTTTTGATGCAAAAACAATAAACCGAGATTTGGGTTGCAAGGACAGGTGGAAGAAAATCTGTCCTATTTCTTTCATAAAATGGCCAGGGTTGATCAGGGGTTCTCACTTGCTTGTTCTCTTGTTTTTCAAGTTGCCCTGGAATTATTTTGCAATTCAAGCTTTTGGGATTACTCTACAAGGTGACAGAAACTACATGCCTTTTGTGGATGTGAATGTTGACCCTGATTATTCCATCTGGCAATGAGTTGCCCCATGCATTTGATTTCCAAGATGCAGTTCAGCAATGTATGAGGTCTTCATGTGTTCTTGGATCCCTAGGCTAAAGAAAATTTTCTTTTTCCAGGTTTACTGGAGGTAAAAATTCACAATGAGGAAATACATTCATCACCAAAAATATTTTAAATCTAGCTTTTCTTCATATTCTATTCCTTTTAGCGCTGTGTTTAATATGTTCTCAGCAGCCAAAATGTTACTAAATGCTTTAATCAAACTACTTAGACAGGAGTTTTTTATTTTGGTTTTTTTTCTTCAGTTTGCTTTGTTTGTTTGTTTTTGTTTTGTTTTTTTTTCAGACTTCATAATTTAACTTAATTCTCATTCAGCACAAAGAGTGGATGTTTGGATCTTTCAGTGTTCCTTGTTTATTGGTGTATCTAAGGCTAAAATTTCAAGCAGAAACAATGAGTTTTTCACAGTAATGTCGAAACTTTTTCCATAGCAGAATACACTGGCTCCATTTCCATGGGATATCTTATACCCTCAGTAGTAGGCTAAAGTTAATCCAAGTATGACAGGGCATGATAAAGCTGCATTAATATTGTATGAAGAATTCCTCTTATAAAGTCATTGAAAGTTAACATGAATTTTTATGAGGTTCTCTTGCTACCCTAGAAAAATAAACTAATATGGAGCAGAATTTAATTGCCACATGTAAATATGTATAGAGATTTAATGATTGCAATGCATTGATTATGCTATGTTTAATTTAACAGTCTATTATTAATATCCCTTACGAAGAAACTTGAAATTTAAAGTACATGGCATTAAAAACACAGTTGTCCAAGATTCAACTACAATAATTTTAAGGTATTTTAACTAGTTGCCTCTTTCAGATCCAGGCTTGCAAATAGAGGGTCATGTAACAAATCATCCTCTCACACAGGGCTGTGTTTCACTGTTTTTTTTCCTTTCTAAACTGATGACATCAGCCTCAGAAAAAGAGATTTACAGGGAGTTCAAAGGATTCCAAATAGGCATGAACAAAATGTCTGAAGAGACTTCAAGGTTTTTGTGAGGCCACAGAAATGAACAGATATTCCTTGATCTTAAAGTAAAGCCCAAACTATCCTCATACATTTAGTATTAATGTTCTGGGTTTTTATTACACTTGTGAATTATCCTCACACAGGAGAAGACTGAGGTTTTTATCCAGATAGTCAATTTGTTCCAGTCCACATCTTTATTTTGGCTGAAGAAAACTATTATTAGCTCAAACAGCAACTTTCCCAGTTGAAAACACATGTAACATTTTAGTAATCTAGATTTATGTCAGGTAGGTCATGAACTTTTATTGTATTCCTGTGGTAAATAACATAAACAAGCAGAAAAGCTGTTGACCACTTGTAGTGAACTGGCTCCCCTATTTCAGTTTGAGGACAGTTTCAATGAAGCAAAAAGAAAAAGCTTGCATAGAGCTGTTGAAGCCACAACAAATTGATTTTTTCCACTGCTTTTGTTACCTCATGGAATTTCTACAATGTGAGAACTGAACAGCTTCAGCTGAGATTTTGTCCTCCTATTTTATGGAGAAATTATACACTTACAACAAAATTTCTTTCACATATCCAAATTCTAAACAATTAACTGGGTAAACACTTTGCTGAAGTGATCAAATAAATATTTTCCTACTTCTATTTGTTGTTCATTTGTTTGCTGTAGGATTTTGCTATCTTCCAGCTCACTTAGTGGGCAGTTTATATAGAGTTTTCTTGAACAGAATGCACTTCTTAAAGGATTATCAGTTTCATACCTGAAAGTATTACACAAGAGCTTATAATTAAGGGCACGATTTGTGAAGCTAGGCTAGCAAAAAGCTTTTAAACCCCTGGCATCTTCAAGCTTGTGTGTCATACTTCCTTCAGTAGTGTGGACAATATCTCCAATCTAACTTTTCTTCTTGGACCTTCTGAGATTATTGAGAGCTATCTTAGGTGTCTAGATCTTGCTTTGCTGTGTGCAGTACAGTCATATTCTCAGGACATATCTATATTGCAATCAGAAGTGTGTCGCCTCCATAAATAAAGCACACTTGTGGTAGCTTTTCCTTAGCTGTCTCAAATACCAGGAGAAATGCTGCAGCATTTCAGAAGTGACTGTGTTTTTTCTCCTGAGCCACTTGATATTTAAATGATCAGCCCTACCTTTTTTATCTACCATATATATGTGACTCAGAATGGGTGAACTTATGTGTATTTTTAACATATATGTTGTAGTCACACTTGCACTGTTATATGACTTTAATTTGAATTAAACAATCACTGGCTATGCACCTCCAACTGTCAGTTCATCTTGTCAGTTCATCTCCTCCTGAAATATTGGAGACAAAGGATGAAACACCATCTGCAGGGTTTGTTTTCCTCCAGTGACTGTAAGGTGAAAATTATTAGCATAGATGATTAGCTTAGACCAGCTGTGTTACTTCCAGTTGGACAAAGTTATATCAGGTGAATTAGTTTCTTTCTTTGCTGATCTGAGTCCTGAAGGTGATAACACTATATAGAAAAATGCTGGTTTCCACTAGACTGATGAGGATAGTCTTGCTTTCATCACCAGTGTTCCAGTGGCTCACTACCTCAAGCAGAGTCATGAGGGTCCATGGACACAAAAAAAAAAAAATTTTCCATCACAAAAAATTTTCCATCTGGATTGGTTTCTTCCTTTGGTCATACACTTGTGCTTTTTACAAAGAAAAAGGATTAAGTAACCTTAAGAGGACAGGGGGTATTTTGTCCATTTACAACTGCACACACATATGCTAGAGCAAAGAGACTGTAAAGTCATGGTCTCAACTAGTTTTTGGTGTTCCTTTAATGCTGCAGCAGTGAATACACTGCTTGTTGTGAATCCTAGTCAATGAGTCTGGCTCTCCTCCTCTGAATACTGAGGAAGCTTTAGGGCCCCAAGTCAGGACTGCAAATTCCAAGTCCAGAGAAGGCAAACGGTTTTCATTCACTGCAGTACAGAGCAATACAATTTAACACATCTTTTCTGAACCTAAGCCCTGCAGCAATCACACTTCTCCTCCTGAGTTGTTACTGATGCAGGTTTGGATCCAGCCTTGGCACACTTCTGTTGCTATAATTCATGAACAAGGATACCAAATCATCACTACTCTTAGTTTTACATTGTTTAAATGAAGATCCAGACACTGATTTCCTCTTGGCAGCAAAATCCTTTGGAAGAGCCTTCTGGACCTTGAAGCAGTTCCTCTAAGCACTCCCACACCTGCATCTGAACATTCCCCACCATCCTACCAGCTCTCAATGTCAGCTCTTTGAATTGCAGGTTGATTTTGAAGGAGGGACAGTCAGGCATACAGGCAGAAAATGCACTCTGAGTGCAGAAAGGTGCAAGGTTGTACAAAGATATGTATTTGTCTGATCATATATCACCAACCCCAAGTATACATACATGTGATCCAAAAACTGAAAAAGAAATTTGAAAGAAGAGGGAATTCTGTTGTAGACTTTTTTTCTTCATTTTCTTTCCCCCGTTCTGCCCCCTGGAGTATCTTTGAAGAGAAGTTAAATAAAAATGAACATTCTGGAACTTTGCTGGTAAGAGATTTAATTTCATATGTTACATTTTAAATAAATTTGCTTATTTTTATTATGAAAAATTTACTTTGCCTTAGTAAGTCAGTATGACAGCCACCTACAGCTCCAACAATTACTTTTCACTGCTTACAAAACCTGTTTTAAAAAGTAACTTGTAATTAGATTAGTGAAGCAGTTTAACAGACTAAGCATATATTGAATAAATGAGCAGAAATGTTTAATCTGGAATGATTTACAGGGAGACCCACATGTAATTTTTTCTTCCAATGCAATATTCCAAAGTCCTAATTTTTGTACTTACATATGTCAAAATAGCAGAAGTCAGTCTTTAAAATTAATAGAAAAGCACAAAAATCTACATTCCTTCTCTGCATACTCTTGCATATGCTTGCAGGCATCTTATATGTGTGCATGTTAATGCACGTGTTATGTGTACATGTGGCAATGAATATAAATATTTCTGATGGAGGGTGTTTACAGGGAATGTGACTCATACAAGAATTACTGATTATATGTATGTTATCATCCATTTTTATGAGCTGCAATGCATGAATCAAAGCACTTTAATCTACAAAGGTATTCCACACAACATGGATTCGTTGCCATAGCATTTATCATGCAAAGTCTAGCCTCAATTCATTGCTGAATTAAAGAATACCTCTCCAAGCAGCCATAAACAGAGGACAAATTCTGTAATATTTTCTGTGGCACAGAACCCACATCAGTATAGCAGCCATTCTCACCCCACCAACCATGGATTTCTTTTTTAATGTAAGCAATTTTGTCTGGGATGCAGACAGTAATCTCTTCTACCTCAGATGTATATGTATTTTTTTAATTTTTGGCTCCTTTTCTAATTTTAGCTTAATTTATAGTTTAATTGAAATGGCTTTTTCTATTGCTTCCTCATATTCATAGTAGTTAAATAATGAACATAATTTTCCTCATTCTTACACATACTGTGTGCTCTCTTTGAGCCAGAATCTGCACTATAATTTTATGGGACCATCAAAATGTTAAAGGACAGTCAGCTGTACTCTGAATCCTCTGGAATCAAGACCTGACAAGTGGGATCACAGCCTTGATTTTGGAAAGTCTCGTTTCAAGATGTCATTCTGCTTCAGATTTCTTGTACGGATTTTGGCATGGCCATAGAGTATCTAAGCTCTGTGTATGGTGTTCATCTTCTGTAATGATGGACAGAGATGCACTATGCAACACCACTGGTGAGAGTAAAATCTGTCCTTCCCTAGAATGTATACATGAAAAGACACAGAAAAAAAATGAAGTGCAACACAGAAAGAGTTAGGATGATACTACCACAATATCTAGGTTTTAATGGTGCATCCTTTCATGCACATTTTACAAGAAAACTGTAAATATTATGAATCACAAAATCACATAACCACAGAATCACAGATCATGCCAAGTTGAAAGGCACCCACAGGGATCGTTAACACCTGGCCCTGCACAGCATCATCCCCAGGAATCACATCTTGTGCCACTCACAACTGTAGAAATTCTCCTTTTCTCCCAGCTCCCTCAGCCACTCCTCACAGGATTTGTGCTTGAGACCCTTCACCAGCTCCATTGCTCTTCTCTGGACACGCTCCAGCACCTCAATGTCCTTCTTGTAGCGAGGGACACAGAACTGGACACAGGACTGAAGATGCAGCTTCACCAGTGCTGAGCACAGGCGGGTAATCACTGCCTTGCTCCTGCTGCCCACACTATTCTTGTTCCAGTTCAAGATTCAATTGGCCTTCTTGACCATCTGGCCACAGCTGGCTCATGTTGAACCAGATGTCAACCAGCATCTCCAGGTCCTTTTCTGCCGGGCAGCTCTGCAGCCACTCTTCCTCCAGACTGTAGTGCTGCAGGGGATCGTTGTGTCCAAAATGTAGGACCCAGCACTTCACCTTATTGAGCTCCATAGCGCTGGCCTCATCCCATCAAACCAGCCTGTTGAGATCCCTCTGCAGAGCTTTCCTGCCCTCCAGCAGATTTACACCGCCATCCACCTTAGGGTTGTCCTTGAACTTACTGAGTACTAACTTGTACTGATCAAGGCAGACACATATGTGTCTGAAGCAGGAGGTTGTTCTTGGTCTTGCAGGAATGCTTCTGTCTTTCACCTCCTAAATTCTTCCACTCTGTCACACCAGGCAACTGAATAATTTCTCAGACAGTTCTAATTTTTAATGATTTTTTTCAATCATTACCAAGAGAAATGTAGCAAAAGACCTGTACTGGTGTTTTGTATGATATTATCACTGAGATGACACACTTTCATTTTCATTTTAAATAGCAAGTTTAACTTTATAATTGTTCCTCTAAATGAGACAAGTAACTTGCTGGAAGATGTGGTTGGGAAGGAGAAGAAAGCACAAAAAATGCATGTTAGTAGGACTGCAAATACTCCTTGGACATACTAAATGTTTATTACACAAACTAAAGGGCTGTATTATCTAACAAAATAACATGTGCTTTGCCAGAGGTTCAGAACACTGTTTTTGCTTGAGTGGCAAGGAATAAAGCTTATGAGAAAGGAATAGCATCATCTGATTATAGCAGATGAGACAGCAACAGACATCAGTTTAGGACATTAATTCTGACACGCAGAGTGTCTGAGCAACACTTGGGGCTTTGCACTAAACTAGGTTGTCTTCCCAGATGTAGCCTTGTGTAAACTCAGTTAATGTATTCCAAAGAAAATGCAAGATATTGTTCTTTCTTCTGTAACACGAATGTTGTAGGGAAGAACAAAGTTATGTTTTTAAAATAGACAACAGGTAGGATAGGCACAGATTTAGATTTTTTAGTATACTAACTCAGTATGGTCTCCTATAAGTAATAGAGTATAATGAGGAAAGTTGTGCTAAATCTGTCAGTACCAGTAAATTGACATGGGAGATGAGGTAAAATTCCCATGGGATATAGAAAATATCACTTAGGAGTGTTGAGAGATATCAGTCAATTTTGCCTACTCTCTACCTCATAAAATTTGAAGGGGTAATACGGACAAGAAGAACAACCTGGAGTCTGATTTCTAGATCGCGGAAGAATATAGTAAACCAACAGAGGTGCTGGAAGTCAAGAAAGGAGTATATGAGGAGAATAATGGAGCAGCAATACTATTCCCTACTTATTTAACGTGTATTTTAGGGATTCATCTACATAAAAAAGATTATTCTTACTACCCATAATTTTATAAAAATTGCCTCATATTTTATATAAATTCTCCTCTTAACATGTGAAACTGTTGATGTGACTGTATAGTTTGCTAAGAATTTTGTCTTCCTTCTTTGAAGAGACACAATCATTTGTCAAAATTTAATTCTGTATTGTTTTTATTAATCCTAGCTATTGTCTATAAATCACAGCTTACTGATTTATATGAAAGCCAGATAACAGTGATATAGCACAATAATCTCAAATTAAAAAAAGGAGCAAAGCATGAAAGATAATTAATTCCATCAGATTATGTCATCGGGCCAAGCAGTGCAGTTCAGGTTCAGACATCCCTGAAGGGAAGCCATGAAAATGCCAGGAAACTGAGAAAAATATGACAGAAATAAGATATAAAATGCTGATGACACAGCTTTTAAATAAAGTCCTCTATTTTAGTATGTAAATTAATTTTTATTCCTTTCTGGAGGTTCATTATAAACTTGCATTATTCCTTCTTCCAACCTCATCTTTTCATTTAAAGAGCTCTCCAGTAGTCCAAAGAGAACACCTTAAAACAGTCATGAAAATGTGTTGACAGGAACAAAGCAGCAGATCTGAAATATTTGGTTCCAGTCATTTGCATTTCAGCTGCACAATGTCTAAAACATTGTAAGCATTTGTATGGTAACATTTATGTGGGATAATATAAACAGCAAAACTAAAGGTATTCTTCAAATAAACCCACTTGTTGAACTGTTTAAAAACAAGTGGGTGAAAAAGTTGTGGTATATGCATTTAAAATAAGAAATTTATATATAAGTCAGTTTATCAATACTTTGGAAAGAATGAAAGGCAAACATTGCTGCATTAGCTCTAAACTCGGAAAAAATTCTTTACTATTGCTTCTGCCTCTTCTTTCAAATTACAAGGAATTAGAAATAAAGTCCTGTTCCTAAATACAAAACCAGAATTGAGAGTATCCAATAATTCATTAATTAGGCTTACTAGGAAAGAATATGAACTGTAGTGATAGGCATGCTAGTTTTGTTTTGTCTTTTGCGTATTAGGCGAATTCTGTAACATGGCAAAACAAAAAAAAAAAAAAAAAGAAAATCATTTTCTCTGATAAATCTTAATTTAACTTAAAAGATTCAAAAGCACTAAAATTCCACATGCTGTATGAATTCCTTTTTTGCACTTTATAGTGAAAAATTCTTCAAGACTCCTTGTCATATATATATTGAGGTTGGGGGTACAGATTGTACTCATGTGATTTGCCTCCCAGTCTAAGATCAAAATCATCAATGCTTCTATGTGAATGTACCAATGAGGAAATGAGCAATTAAAGTTTTAGCCACATGAGAGGTTAATGGTGCAAGTCTCAGTAGCCATGTGACAGTCATTCAAAGCAATCAATGTGACCAGCAATATTTTGTGTCCATAGAAGATACAGGCAAACAAGTCAGAATATATTTCCAGCAGGAATTAATAATTTACACTTCATATATCAACCCTGCAATTAGATTCCATCAAAAAGAATTAATAGAGTATCACATCAGATGCCCACCAATGTGAGTCATAGGGGACTCTCCTCACATAGGTGTAGGATCTAGTTTGAGGCAAAGAAAGAACTGAAGAATTATCAATCAGAGCAGTTTTCCTTCTTTATCTCAATAACAATATCAAAATTTAAAACAATAAATATTTCAATACCTGCTTGTTTTAATGTTCGCTAAAATCTTAAGGCACTGTTTCTCATTGAGATCCTGAGCCATGTGTCCCTTGAAAAAGAAGGGAAGGATTGAGATGCAATAATATCATATTTCTGTTAATGACATAGAATTACAATTATTCCTCTTGGAAGGCAAGGGTTAAGAATGAGAGAGGTAAAAAAGTATGCCAGGATAAGTAGAAGTAGGGGAAAACAGATTTAGTATTTTGATCATATATCAGCAAAAGTGGTTTTTAAGATATTTCTGCATAACATTTGCAATCATTTTGCATTTATTGTGTATTTCTAAAAAGTCAAAATTACATGGTTAAAGGTTAATATTTGCATTTTTTAATATCCAGTATATTTTTATAAAAGAATTGTGTATTCAGACAGTAGTAATGTATAGATTATTTTTATTTTAAAAGAAAAAGTTGATCTAGACCATGGAGGATGTTGCCTTAATTTTCTCCTTTTTCTTTTCCTGTAAGAAATATAAAAACTTATACTCACATTCAAAATATATAAGAAGAAATGTTACAACAGACATTTTGCCCAGTCACCCTGAAGACCATCTTCCTGACATAAATATTTCATATGCAGATCATCTGCTATTTCTACAGACTATACATAATGACTAAAATCAATTGCAGTGATTCAAACCAACACCTGTGTTTCTCCCATCTCATAATATGTAAAGAAAAATATTCTGATGTCTTGATTTACTAATCCATAGTACCTGATTCAAATTATTCCAGCAAAGTTACTAAAATGTAAAACTAAAAGTATGTTATAGAATTTTCACCATACACAAAAAGCTGTTTTATTGACTTTATTAAACTTTTAAGTCAAGTTTATTCTTAAAATATATTTTATACAGAAAAACCCCTAAAATACCCTAAATAATTCTTCAGTGACTGATCTTCCATTGAGTCTCTATTCTTGGCCTAAAATGAGTGATAAAAGATTAATTTAAAATTTTATTTCTATGTTGGAAGCCCTACAGTCCTTCCAAATGTAGGTGGACCCAATCACCATTAAGGTCCCTTTACTGTCAGTGATTCTGAAGTAGCACCTCTGGTGTCTCTTTCTTCTGTACACCTCTAGTATCTCTTTCTTTTAGTTTACTATTTGTTTTTTAGTTCCTTATGTTATTTTTCTTCTCTCTCTCTCTCTCTCATTCACTTTCCTCTTTTTTTTCTCTTTCTGTTTCTCTGTCTGCCTGCCAGACTACCTATTCCCTCTGTCTCTCCCTCTCTTTTGATTTAGCCTGTCCAAGCATAGGAGATTGTTTAATTTATTTAATTCCTGGTACTGGTTTGTTCTAAGATAGAAGATTCTCTTTTCATCAATTTAGAGGCATAAAAGTAATGAAAACTGGTTTGTAATCTGCTGAAATCTGTTCTGCTATTTTAAACAGGGAAGTAACAGTCCCTCAGTCTACAACAGGCAAAATTTTTTGAAAGCAAAACAACAAACAGCTCCTTCTCAGAACTTGTCTGTTGGAGACAGCTGCATCTCCTCAGTCATAGAATTACAGAATGACTTGAGTTGGACTGGTCCTTAAAGGTCATCTTGTTTCAACCCTTCTGCCATGGGCAGGGACACCTTCCATTAGAACACCATGCTTAAAGCCCCATTCAGCCTGGTGTTGAAAATTTGCAGGGGTGGGACATCCACAGCTTCTCTAGGCAGCCTGTTCCACTGCCTCACCACACTCACTGTAAAGAATTTCTTTCTATAACCTAATCTAAACCTACCCTCTCAGTTTCAAGCTGTTTCCTACTGTCCTATCACTACATGTCCTTCCAAAAAGTCCCTCTCTACCTTTCTTGCAAGCCCCCTTTAGGTACTGAAAGACTTCAAAAACAATAATATGTCAGTAGAGACATTATCAGATCAGCCCAGCAGCTGTAGAAACTTTCTCTTGATTGAATTATTCATTTTGTGCTCTGGTTTCCAAAAAAAACATCACCGGTCAATTGAAGTTCTGTCCTAACTCTATGACAATGGAATACAAGGAATGTGCTACATTGAAGTTTATATATGGTCTGCCTGCTCAGATGGAAGAAACCTTCCAGCAAAATAGGAATCAAACAAATTTACTAAGACATCTGTTATCCAACTAAAATTTGTATCAATACTGACTTTGTAATTGTAATTTACGATAGTTCTCAACTGAGCTCATCTACAATGTTTAATATCCTGGTCTTGCATAGCTTTACATTTATTGCTATGACAGGGAAAAAACCTGAGTCATTATCCAGAAGACAATTAGTATCAGCAGCAACTAATCCATCATTTCTAATCTAACCCTCAGAACTACTGGCACCAGTTAAATTACCTGTGGAACCAACATTTGAATCACAGTCAGGGTAACAGATCAGTTCATCTAAAATAAATGGAAGAGAGAAATACAAAAGACATTCTCTGTTGGCTCTGTAGAGTACGTGTGCTTTCAGTCATATGAGTGACAAAATCCATTATCTACACCTCCAACTGTGGAAGAAGTCATAAGCAACTCTTGTCCTTGTTGCAACACCTTGGCATCTGTTTTACATTTTCCTACAATGAGTGTGGTTAATTGGTTTATTTCTCTTCAATGTATTCCACAGAAATGCACTTGTTTATTGTCATTTCTCCCTGACAAAAATGCATTGAGAATCTGAGGAGGAACCTGTTACAGTCATCTACAGATCTTTGGTATTGTACAGCCAAGGACAGAGCCTGGCATGTTCTGATGTATCTTGCTACTTTTCATTTATCTTTATTAGCAGTGGATCCTGGCAAGTCCATGGATGATGAGTAAAAATTAGCTTCTCCAATAAATGCCAGAGCAAGAAATATGCACAAGTGGCTTTCCCAGTTCAAACTCAATATTTGAAAGAGAGCTTAGAAAATATTATCTCTTTTCTGATGAGTATTCCTCACACTTTCATCAAATATTCTGGGCTGAATTATTTTGTGAGTGGAGCAATGAGTCTGCATTTCCACACAGAGGCTTATGTAATTAGTTGATAAAGTTCTTCTTGCACACTTGGGAATATATTTTCTTCCTTTGGACATTAGACCAGAAATGTGCATTTCCACTTATCCTTATGGTCCCTGGACTTTTGACGATGTTTAAAGAAATTTAAAAAATACCATCACAGCAGCATGATTTTCATATTCTAAAAGCTTAGACTTGATTAAGCTATTCCTAGGAAAAGCAGTCCTTCTGGTGCATTTTGCTCACCTATTGCTTCAGAATAAAGGCCATGTGGCTTCTGTGGGGGAAAAAATGCTTTGAATCCACTTACACTACTTATTTTCAGAAAAACAAACACCAAGAAAACCTGAAGCTGTAGGAAGTTACAGGTCTTTGAGATATGAGAAACCTTGCATTACTCATCACCTCTGCAACCAACATCATCAGCAATTTCTAACCATGGTAATCAATGCTAGTGATTCTGCAGTACATATGGCTGTCATTTCACTGAGTCACTTTCTGAAGCAAGTTGTCTGTGATCCCTTTTCCCTGCTGTGATGAAATTTCTAGAAAGATTCTCACAGTTTTTCACCATTCAGACAACCTCTTTTTCTTGAAGAAATCACTTCTCTTTCAGCTGTGCTGACCCACCTCTTTTGCTGTGATAGTGGCTGCTATATGAACCTGAAAATGAACAGAAAAAAATATTCTAATATTACCCTTAATGTCTTCTATATCTATTTTGTTTTCATCAGCTTTTGAATTCTCTATTTCAACTTTTTTTGCTCAAGACAGCTGTAGTTCTGACCTAACTATGACACTGCCTGGCACTCAAAATGGCAGAATTGAACAGAAAGACATTCTGACCTCCTAATTGGTTTGAATCACAGAAGGAAACACATAGATTTTGGTATGTAATTGCTGATACTGGTACCACATATGTCTATTCTTATAAACAACAATGGGACTACATTTTCACTACTGAAATAACATTCTAATACACCTGAAAACTTTTCCTTCCTAAAGCCAATCAGAAAATCATTGGTGAGTTAGAAGTCCTCTCTTCTTTTAAATTTTGTGTGAAAACTTTACAAATCAGTCACAATTCAATAAATGGTCTAGACTCTAGTTGCATTCAAGCTAATTATAAGGTCAGAATGTCTTGTTATTTGCTTCTGCCATAATTTGGTTAATAACTTACCTGATAAAATGATAGTTTGGGGTGAGTCTTATGAGATAACAGCTTTAGTTTAGAAAAAAATCCCAAATAAATATGTAACGATAATTATTTTGGGCAATTTTTATATCTGTCCTACTGTGGAGGTACAGCCAAAGTGAAACTAACTCTAATGATCACATATTTGCCCTGGGATGTGGGACTACTTCAAACCTATGGAATATCAAACTTTACAGACTTTTTTATTTTTTTCCCTCATTACTTGGTCCAAATATTTATTTAAATGCAAATCTTCTGATTCCGATTTTTTCTTTCCAAACTGTGAGTACAGCTATAGATTGGTAGACTGGTGTTCAGGCTTGATTCCTGATCCAAAGGCATTAACTTCAATGGTCTTTGGATCAGATCCTTAGAGAGCTTGTTTTCAGTATCCTCATTCCAGTAATCTGTAATGCATAATTAAGTGCAGTCAAAACTGAGCCCTGAGTCCTCTGTTCATTATTCCTTTCGAAGTTACTGTGTTGCCATGCAGGGCAAAATTTTGTCTCTTTTTGTTTATCCCGATATATATCTAGCACATTATCTTATCTGTGGCTCTCTACCTAGTCAGTAATCTCTGATGTGGTACTTTTTCAAATACTTCTTGAAAATCCAAGTGTAATGTATCTGAAAAGTTTTATTATCTGTCACATCAGAGTTATTTTCAAAGAGTTCTAACAGGAATATTTAAGCAAGATCTTCCTTGACTGAAGCAATTTTGGACACCTTTAATGAACTATAAAGCTGGTACTCTCCTACTAACCTCCATCAAGACCTTTTCCACAAAGCTCATGTTAAACTATGTGGCCTACACTTTCTCTTAAGTCTCTGTTTTCTAATAACTTACTTATATTTGTCACTTCTCAGTTCTCAGAAATGTCTTTCATATTTAGTGAACTTCTAATACAGAGAATTTTAAGGGCAACCAACATCTTACTTTGTTCTTTCACAAAATACATTTTTACGTGAAAGGCATCCAAATGTGCGGATAGCTTTGGTTTCTGTACTGTTACTAAGTACACAAACAGAAGTATAGAATAAACATTTAACAGTTATCTAAATGAGCAAAGACAGTTTGGGATCCAAATCACAAGATATGTCTATCACATATCTAGCAACAGATTGAGGGATTCTCCACAGCATGGCAATTATTTCTAGCCAGGTATAACCCTCCTGTATACATATTTTTTTTAAAATCATTATCTCTATCTGCTTTACCCACCCTCCTGAATAAATAAACTTTGCTTAAATAACTCTGCACTTTTTCATGGATAAATCCCCAAACCTATAACTCTGTAAATATTTTGACACTCCTTTCTCCTCATCATCTCTACTGGGAACATTTCAAATATTTGGGGTCTTTTCTATTCTAATTAGCTTCATTACAGTGGACAGCTAAAAATTCCACTCTCACTTAATGTTTTTTTTTTCTTTAAATTGAAATGTGAACTGGATAAAAACTGGCACAAGATATTTTCACCTTTCCCACTGAATATCCCAATATTTAATTTTTCTAATATATTGGCAGTAATTATCAAGCCTTGTTTTAGTGAATGTTTGAGCATAGCCCCAGCAGGAGAAAGTTAAAAAAAAATCATAGGAAAAGAAGCATTTTTCTAGGCCAGTATAGGTTTCACCTTCGGTATGTTCCAGCAACAATTTTTCTTCTTGCTTTTTTTTTAAAGACAAATTTCATTCTGGACCTTACAGACTCTAACTTCCTAAAATAGTATACATTGCAAAAAAGTAGTACAAACTTTTTTCCTATTTTCCAATTTTTAGAAATTGTCTGAGAAAATAAAAAGATGGTTGAAGAATGCAAGAAAGATCAGAAAATAATTTATAGCAATCATAATGGCAAATATCAGCAGTTTATAGATGTTTCCCCTTTAAATATGATATAATTAAAAGATGATAAAATTCTACAAAGCGTATGAGAAAATTGAATGGGGCATATCCAAGTCTGTATTGTGAAATCTGTAACCAAGCAATGTCTGACCAGATTTCAAGACTCCACCATCTCCAAACACAAAACTGCTGCAGTAAGGTGAAAAAGCCACAAATGTATCAGATCTGATGGCTTGTTTCATTCGGTGCATTTCAAATAAGAGAAGTATTGGTAAAACCAACCTGGCAGCTATTAAGGCCAAAGACCCTAGCTAAGAAAGGTTGGGAAAGTCATGGATACATGCAAGATGGAACTGGGAAGTGGAGTTGTGAACTGGAGCAAGACTAAAACAAAAATTATAACAACCATTAAATAGTAGTACAGCGTTTCCAGCAGAGAGAACTGCTTATATAACAAGATTCTCTAAAACTGGACTCAAAAAGGCAAGAAAATCCCTATGGCTCAACTGTGAGGAAATGTATATGACAAAACAGTGACTGTGCTGTTAAAAAGACAAATTCTAATCATTATACATTAAAAGAAGAGTAGGCCTTGTTAAGAAAGACGGAGAAATCATTCTCGCTGTGAAACAAGAAAAAAAAGTCAAGAGACTGAAAAGTCTATTTGAACATACCCTAGGCATGCATTTGTGCTGTGCCCAGCTCAAAATGGGGCATTTCACATTCTTGACCATTATAATTTTGTTCATACTCTTCCCATGAACATTGCAGAATTACTGAAACATACACATAGGAAGGAAAATGCAATAGAACTACCTTATTATGGTCATGAGAAAGAGTTAGAACATAGTGCAATTCCAGTGCAACAAATATTTGATTGGTCTTTTTGAAAATAAACAGCAAAGTATCCAAAACAGGCAAAGCCATTCAAACTCTTGTGGTTATCTCCTCAGATCAATATTTTTCATGCAGTGGAAGCAAGGTCCCTGAGGGAATCACAACAGTGTAACTGTTAGCAACTGTTGACTATTTAACAGAAACAGTCATCTGGAAACAATCAGCCGTAGAAGAGAGAACAGAGGAGTCCAGCTGGTGACAAGTATTCTTAAAAGTGGTTGCCGGGTAGTATCAGAGAGGAAGGAAAATTTTACTACCTGTCCCCTTAGCAAGATATCTCGCAAAGACAATGTGAAGCAGATACTTCGTTATTTCAGTGAGCAATTTATGACAGTCAGGATATCTCAGTTCAGCACCTTGCTTTTTATGCATTAGCTTAAAGGTATAGTAGTCATTTGATTAATTACAGACATCTGTCCCTGCTGCTGTTGGCTGTATTTTGTATGGGCTGACATCAAGCTTTAATGCATAAATAAGTAAACTTTGAACAGCATTTGCACCATCTCTAATGTCAATGTGTATCTCTTCTCCCTTTCCTTAGAGTGCAATAATTCAGTGTTTGACATTATACATATTTAGGTAAAAATTACGAATAGTGCAAGTGTTTAGATATGTTTTACTGCTGTTCTTTTCTCTGCTCTGTACGTCTTTCAGCCTCCACTAGTTAAACAGAGAGCTGCTCCCACACAGGCCATTGGAAAGTTGTTACAATGATGATGTTGTTTTAACATTTATGGAAATCTCCAACATTATTCTGTGGAGAAAAGGGGGAAAAAATTCATTTCCTCAATCTTTCTATTTCAAGGTTACTATGGTTTGTTTCATTGCCAACTTCTGTATGTCTTTAATTCTCAACTCTTCAATTTTTGAGTGTGTCCAGTCTTTATTTTCCATTAGATAAGTAGGATGAATAATAGAGCATATTAAATAGAACCCCACAAAATAATAAAAAAAAAAAACTTTATAATGTATCCTGCAAAAAAAATATACCTACAAAATTATCTGTGCAAAGGTAATGCCACCATCATCATCATCATCACTTAGGTATTTAACTCAGCCTAACATGATGTCTTTAAGTCCTTCTAAATCTTTCTGTTCAAGTCAATTTTCATGGTAATAAATGTTTTTTTTTTGAATGCCAGTACTTTAAACATTTACACCATTTATTCCATAATAAATTGTTCTTGGAAAATGCTATTTACAAGCTGAGTTTCTATGCTCTGGGCTGTCTGCCACCTCATTTTGGCTTGCTTCATAGAACTCTGCATGTAAATATGGCTATAAATTGGTATAAATCTCCTGTAAGAGTCTCCTACAGCTCTCCACCCAGAAATACAATCTATTTGCCCTCTCCAGCTTCTGAGAAACAGCACACTACTCAAACACTCATAGAATGTGTCCTTCATTCAACAGAGATAATTAGTTTCAGTTACTTTAACTGAGCAGCTATTTCCCTTCAAAAAGGATATTGTATTTGCCTAATTGCATTTAAGTGCTAAACACTGTACAGGATAAGGTTTCCTGAGTATGGCATTTTTTGGGAGTTGCTGGTAGAAGGCTAGCTGCCTGTTACAAGGGTCAATAGAAAGCTGCAGACAGTTTGAGTAAAGGATGAAAATTCGCAGATCACTGAGCACAAGCATATTTTTTTCCCCAATGACTGTCAATAAATCTTTCCCACAAGATTCATATCCTTATCACATGCACTAAATAAGCATGAAAGGTAAATTGTTGACTTTCTGTTATGCTATGAAACAATCAAGATTGAGCTGAGCTAAATGAGTAAGACATTAGTCTGCAGATTTCTGCAAAAGACCTACTGAAACATCAGCCCCACCAGTCTTTTTTTTTTTCCTTTGCATTTTCCTGTCTTAATTAAAGAGCCCTTTCCACTAGCTTGATCCAGTAAGACACCCACAGTGCAGATGCTGTAGTTTCATTCCAGTCAGAATACAGACATGCTTCACAACTTTGCCTTTAATTTTTGGCTAAACAAACAGGCAAACAAACAGTAGATGAAACTAATGGAGAGCTTAATTAAATCTATCCATCAAGCCCTAAATTTGCTTCCTTTCCAAATAGCAGGCACTGTCTTTAAATCCAAAAGGACTGATGGCAAGATACCCAGTTTAAAATTCTCCCACTGTCATAGACTGTTTTACTAATTATCCAGATTCCAAGGCAATCATACAACCGTAATCATTCACCTCACGCCTGGAAACATAAGTCTTGTTCTTTTGATGAATATTTATAAGACAGTGTAAAGCAGTCTACTTTCTTTTCCCTTCAGGCAAGACAATTTGGAGTTCATCAATATGTATTACCAAGGACTTTTATAAAAGGCACTTCAAAGGAAATTCATCAGGCATTCCTTTTGTCTTGATTTCTGTTAGACTGATACTTCCTTTTGACAAGTATCAATAAATTATCCTCTGATGGCTAGAAACTTGATGTCTTATTCAGAAACTTCCTCACACAGCAAAGTCTAGTCCTTAAGTTTCCAACGAAATTTTTAGCATCTAGCTTCTAATTTAAGGATAAAGGAGGACAGAAGAAGTAAATGAAGCACAAAATAATCAATGTATTTATGCAGTGTTTCTATGATCTATTTTGCTTTCAGAGATGACAGAAATTTATCAGTTCAGATTTTCCTACATTTTCTTACATTAGTATTTCCATCCTAAATGACCTACATTCTTCGTTACTTTTTCCATTTGACTTTTGACCATATTTGGAATTCCTTAAGAGAAAAATTAAGGCTCTCTGTCCCCAGTGCTCAAACTGAACAATAAGCAAATTAAAACCAGATTAATGCAGATATGTAGTGTTGAATGACAGAATGTCTCTGTCCCAGTTGGTTATTACTTTTCCTCCCTTGGATGCTGACACAAGGGCTCATATTTCTGGGAAAGGAGAGTGGGATCTTAAAGGATAATAGAAAGAAAAGAAAACTTTTCTGTTTATTATGCAATATAAAATACTGTGAATTTTCATATGTTTCTTTCCCCCAATTTAATTATTTTTATAAATATGTGTGCATGAGAAAAGCTATCATAGAACATAAAAAAGATGCACAAAATTAACATGTGATGATAAGGTCTGTGAGAAAATGAGGATAATAATGGGGAAAAAATCTCAATTTAGTATTTTCTGCCTTTATTTTTTTAAATAGGAAATGTAATTATTGTAAGAATATTGTATGAATTATTGCAAGAATATTTTGTGGATGTGTGGGTGTGAATTGCAGTTTTAGCTTTAAAAGGAAGTCAGGCCTTTCCACAAGTAAAAGTGAACTCTCTAGTCATGTTGAGCCATAATAAGCTCACATACCATGGTCAGGCTAAGCTTAGTTCCTTGGTAGTAGAAACATCCTGAAGGTTTGGACATTTGGGGCTTCAGTAAAGTGTATGTAGAAAGTGTCCACTTTTTCTGTCATGCATTTTGCCATACTTGTATCATTATAAAAACCTATAATTTCTCATGAGAACACATTCCATAATTTAGGGTCTAGTTTGTGTGTGCCCTGGGAAAAGTGAGGAATGATGATATTTTTTCTTGTAAAATACATATTTTCCGATGAGCACCTCAAAAATGTTTTGTCTTTTTTTGAAAAATTCTGAAGGAACATATTGAAAATTAACTTAACTCCTCTATGTCTTATAACTAGAAAAGTACAGAAAAAATAATTAGAAATTATTTTATTATTTATGTTGAACTTTATTGGATAAACATGCAAACTGCACAAAGGACTTTTAAAATCTTTCCCAAAACCATACTGACAATCTAGCCAATTTTCCCTTGACAATAAAGATTTACAATACAAAAGAGGTACATATAGTAAAAGGAACTGCACATAAGTAGTTTATTTGGAGATGCCCTGAAAATAAACTGTCAGACTTTTCATTACTGGATTTGAGTTCTCTTTAAAACTTTCTTTTTATCTTCTCTGGGTAGAGAGAAATCTTGTAGATCTACAGAAGGTAATAAGAACAATAAGTACCTGAATATGAAAAGAAAAAAATTATCAGAATGTATTTGTTGTCATGAGTAGTATTATAGGAGGTAGAACTACTGTGTATCTAGAATTTATAGTAACTTCATAGAAGAAGATGAACTCTAATGGCTGATCCTGATCAACTGCTTAGCACTTACCAAAATAAAAAAGTAACATGTCATGGTACATGAATAAGTTTTGCTATCCCAAATTGGCAAGCTGCTGCTCCTTGATCTCAGCTAAATTGGATTGTTTACCAAGGGAAATAGAGGAAAATTAATTTTCTCAATCTTTCCCTGAAAGAAAAGTCCCCTTATTTTCCTCATAAATGTATTCTTTGTGCCACATGAAGTGCTTAATGTTCAGATTTGAAAAGCTGGTTATTGTGGATATCTAATTAGAATAACTCACTGTCTACATTATTGTGCTTAATGTGTTGCTCTGAATAAATATTTAATATGCTACCTCAGGTGTTCCTGTATTAGAATTTTGATATCTCTTTCCTAATTATGGCAGACCAGTTGTAACAGTGAAGCTTATGTCATGGTCAGTAAAATTTCTAAGGAGAAGTTGAACATGCATTTTAAAATATTCATTCAAGGTTAAACTGCTAAGACTTGAGAAAGTTCAGGATGAAAATAGGTAACTATTACCTCACGCTACTTTTTTTAAATAAGTGCCTATTAATAGATGGATGAAAATTCCCTAAGGTTTAGTTTATGACAAGCAACATTTCTTTCAAGGCTTGGTTTAGGAAAAATCCCAAAACCAAACAATGCAGGTCAGGGTAAAAACATGCCTGTCAGCCTCCTGAGATAATATCTCCCCAAATTTATGATGCTTCTGGCATCATGTTTTTACTTCCATGAAAAGTTTTAGGGTCAGCAACAAGAAACAGCATCCTTGAGTGACCCTTGAATGAAAGCATATCTGAAATCCTGGAGGTCTCTTTCTTGTGTAGTTCTCTGTCTTACCTACTCTTTGGCATCATGATTTTTGCAATCAATTCAGCATACCCATCTTCCAACATCAATGCAAAAGATTTCTGTTTCCTCCTGGTTCTTTGTCTACCACACAGGACATGCCTCAGTGCCTGACTTTAGGATCTGTACTGCTCCAGCCTGAGGAAAATTTTAAATCTTGTAACAGAAAGAAAAAGGAAGGGGAGGTAGTATCTATAATACAGCCCAAATCAATCTCAATTTAAAGATAAAAACTTATCTTATTTATTAAGTGTATAGAAGTCTCGTCCTGTTATTTAGGACTTTCAGCAGACTTCACTCCAGCTGAATAACTTTTACTTATGGGTTTTACATGTAAATGAAGTATCCATGCGGAAAAGCAATTGGCCTGCTCAACAGAAATAAGGTATGTTAGACATTCTCAAAAAGAGAATAATAGAATGCAATTCTATGGAGTATTAGATGATATTATTTCTGTAGGATCTACATATCTCACAGAATGATCCCCAAAACTGTATTCTACTGTGCACTTACATTTATTTTTTATATTACAAGTATAGGTCCTGTTAGAAATCCCTAAAAGTTCATTAAGCAATGTTCATCATGTGCCGGTTTGTCCCTTGGCAGTAGTTTTCTCTTGGAGTTGAGTTTTAGGTGCTTGGATTACTTTTCACTTTTTTAACTCCTCCCTCCCATTTCACACAGACATATGTCTCCCATTTCACGCAGACATAATATCAAAAAATAGGAGTCAAAGAAACATGCCTTGCATGTGCTACAAATAATGAGATCTGTGATGACCCCATGGTTATTTGTGAACCTTATTCTGCTATATAAAGCCAGGAAAGTTTTTTTGCCAAAGAACTACCCTCTTTGCCCTAGCTGCTGCATCAATAAAGCAGATTTGTACGTCATGACCTTTGCTTTTTTGTTCCAGTGGAAGCTGTAGATATTTTAAATCCTGAACTGCAATGTTAGTTAGGGAGCTGAAGAGAGAAAAGATATATCTGTCATTTGTCACACTGCTGAAAAAACAAGCTGTAGTATTCTTTACTGGTGGCTGCTGAGGTCAGAGCTAACCAAGGCAAGAAGAAATAACTAGCTCATCTTTAGAGTCTGGTAGGATGAGACAGAATTTCACAAGGAAACTGAGATATGAGGCATTACCAGCAGCTACTGCTACAGATCTGCTGTTTGAAATTAGCTATTTTAAGGACACATAAACTTACAGTCTGATATAGGATAATACAGAAAAATAGCATATGAATAAATATTAGAAATAGAATATACACAATTTAGCATATATGAGTCACCAAAACAATATGCGATTGTAATTGCAGAAAGTTAAAAAGGGAAATCAAAGATAAGATTCAGAAAACAGTAATATGCCATGGTTGTTCCATATGAGATGTTAGAAATCCAGATTAATTGAAAGCAAGCCTTTCAAAATGAAATGACACTCTACAGTGTCCTGCATGTTGATATGATCTTCCCATGTTTGGCACTGTCACACTGGTACATCTGTAGTTGTACAAATGGAAAATGTTTTATGTGCCATCTACAAAAAACACAGATGCAATCCATAGCAAATATTTAACTCTTCAGGGGTATATATTAAGCATAATGGTCATCTGACTACCTCCAACAAGGCAAATATCTCAAGAATCCGGCTTGATATTGCATTTGACTTTAGTAGAAGTCTTGCTGAAACTGAGAATAAGAACCTCAGCTCAAAAAATGAGTCAACACAAAATATCCACACCATGGATAACATAAATGAGGAATACTATTATTGGCAACACAAGACACACTGTATAATACTGCTATACAAGCAGTGTATCAGTTCTGAAAACTGCAAAAAAGCAAAAGAAATCCTTACTTCCTTCATGTCCATTGTCTGGTTACAATTTGTATTTAAACAATAAAAGGGGTTATTTTATATTTCTTGATGCATCTGAGCACAAAACACCTTCCACTTTTTCCCCAGCTACTTTAAAAAAAGTCTATATATTGAGGACTTTTGTTCCCTTAATAAAGTGGTCATGGCTTGTACTACATCACCTGTCTGGCCTGCAGATCACAGATATCAAGAAACGTGTTCTATTTTTCCATTTAAGACCTCTGGCTTTTTTTTTTTTTTTTTTTACCATTTTCTATCTAACTTTACTCTTTAAAATACTCTATTACATGTTTACAAGCAGACAAGCTAAAATCCATACTTCTTAGGGAACTTCAGAAGGTACTTAGATTGTGCAGATTCTCTTCTTTATCTGTCTTTCATCTTGTCTTCTACATTTACATAACTTTTTTGTGCTCATCTTGAATACTTTGAGGCTGTCAGGTGTTCCTCCACATAGCTGGAACAGAGTAAATCTTATCTTGTCATAGAGTAAATTTTTTTCTGTTTCTCAAAGTTTTTATCCTTTGACTCTACAATAATTAATATCACAATATAAAACAAATAGATCCATTTGCATGCTTGAAAGAGGAAACCAAAGTTTCTGCTACCCTGAATTGTATGTTCTTTGTTCTTGGGAGGGGGTGATAGTAATTCTTTATTTTATATTTTTTTAAACTTTTCTTTATCATCGATATATCAGGTAGACACAAGGATTGCTGACCTACCTTGAAAATACAGTTAAGTTTTCTGAAAAGGAAAATTGCTGTGTGATATAGCTGGCATATTAATTATACACTAGTCCAATGATTGATTACACTGTGGAGTGGGAATTGCTCTCAACACTCTCCTCTTTGAGAATAAACCACAAACTTATCATTAGAGCACCTGCATCCTCACACAGGCATTCAATGATACCATCACTGTTTTTAATCTTCCTGTAATTTTGGGAACGCGCTGTACACTCTCCAAGGTGCAAGAAGGACATGTTGTACCCATTAACCTTTCCACACAGAGAGTGTTCATTGCATCCAGCAGTCTGACAGGGGCCCAGTCAGCTCCTGGATAGGACTAAGTAACAAAATGTGTGTGTTTTGTACAGCATATGCTATCAGCTAACAATTTGAAAGTCATCTTCCACATGGAGTGAGCTTAAAGTGAACAAATTAAAGCTCATGTAAGAAAATAAATCATCATGATAATGTCCAGTTGTGTTTGCTAAAGAAACATGGGAAGATGGGAGAATAAAATATAGGGATTTTAAGGGCTGTCTCAGTGACAAACTGTATGAACTAGACAGATATAAGAAAATATCTTGATGTGGTGAATTTTTCATCAGAAGTCAATAAACTTGGTAAAGCTGTAATGCTAACTAGCTTACCTTCTGCTCTTTTCAAAAAGGTTAATAGATACAGCACATTTGCTGGTGTGACACTGAAAACAAAGCAAGACAAATGGCATGATCTTGTATTTGTTTTGTACCCTTTTTAACATTTTTAATTATTAGTTTGTGCTAGTCCTTCTATATGTAAAAGTGGCTAAGTGTGAATAGATATTAGAGCTGCTTGAAAAGCCTTGTCATGAAGCCATCATGTAGACCACAGAGACAGATCTTCCCAAGACTAGCTGTGGTGCTGAAGGCTCTTGTTCACTCTGCATTCAGTCCCTTTGAATTTGTGCAGGTCCTGTTGTTTCTCTTCTGCCTTGTCTGTACACACTGAGGTCTTGCTGGTCAGATAGTCACCCCAGCAATTTCATACAGCAGGTAGCATAATGAAACTGATTTTTTTTGAGGCTTCTAGGCACAACTGCAGCATGGTAATCTTGTGAGTATTGTGAGAAAAGCATATGTGCCTCTTTAACATATATGACATTGATGTAGGTGGGAAAAATAAAATTGAAAACTTCAGCAGCTGTTCTTTTTCTTAATTGCATCCATTTCATATAATGTGTTCATCCTTTACCTGAAGTCTAGGCTCAGATTCTACTACCACAAAACATGAAACCTTTTTCTGATCTCCAAAAAAATACTATTCAGTACAAGCTTAGTCGGAAATGAGTAGGACTAAGCTTTGAATTTGTGGCTTCCAAAATTTTTTTTTCTTCACTCTTTATCACTAGTATATATGTTGTTCCATGAATGTCACTGGATCCAGGATTCTAAGAGAATAATTTTAAGGACTGGCTATTATCTGACATCTTTTACCAGCCACACAATTCGAGAATAGAATGAGATGTTCCTACAAGACATACCTCATATGAAAGCAGTGAGATTACAATCAGTCAAAGAAAAAAACCAAACTACCCACGGAAACTAGACCAGTAAATGAGACTACTAGAAAGCTTCATCAAATTTTGTGAAAAATCACTGCTGATTGGTGGATGGGGTCACTTGGGTATTTCCCTCTTGCCCAAATACATGCTGAAGCACTATTTAATTACAGAACTTCTCCTTCATCTGTTGTCTGTTTGTGAGGTGATGCACTCCAGTCAGGTTAAAATATTTGAGGGACTTTAGGAATATTTTGAGAAAAAATAATGACCTGTGACCTTCAGGAAATCAGATTAGATGTCTTTTTGTGTCCTGAAACTATTGAATCTGAAGTAAGGTCACTCATCTTTTGCATCTTTTAACCTTATGATTTAGGATGTATATAATCAGTACTTCCAGGCAGAAAAATCTCAGGTCAGATTCTTAAATCATAAACAGAGGATTTCAAACAAAAAAAAATGAAGTTCAGCCATGTAAATCTATTGTGAGTTGTGTTTTTCCCTCTTTTCAAAGTACAAGAACCTTCATCAGGTACTAGATAGGTGTTTACACAAACCTTAGAAATATTTACAGTCAGACTTGATTTAAAAAAATTAATCCCTGAGGCTATACAAACTTCCAAAATGCCTTACAGTATCAATCAATACCACGATCCATTAATTTGGTTGCAAGTTTTCACAACAGTTTTTTATAAAACCCACAAACTACTTAGAAAGATTTAAAAATTGTGGAAAATAAAAATAGGAACCTGAATTTCATTAAATACTTGTAAGTGCTGTAAGAACTCTAAGTTTACTAAGCTATCAACAATTTCAGTCTTGATATCTGTGGGGAACAAAAGGTTGTACATTCAGCTACTGAAAAATGTAGGATTTAAAGAAAAATAAATACCAAAAGAAACTCAATGTTTTCAAAAGTTAAAACGCAGCTATGAATCCACCTACATGTGGAGATGATTTAAATAAGTTTTGGCAATTCAATTGTATGTGGGAATTTCTTATTTTATTAATCAAGAAATAGGAATTTCTGAGAGTCTGTTCTTATGCTGAGTCCATTCTCCTAAGCATCCACTGATTCTAGGTGAAAATAAGCCAACAAAACAATCTGAGAATATTGAAGAAAATAGATAGGACCACATAATTTAATGGAATTTTCTGGTAGTCTTCCCCTAGGATGATAATGGGGAGGATATTCCAGTGCTGGGAAGAAGTAAAGATGAAAGTGGGAATCCAAGAACTCCAAAGGCAGAAAAATTGTGATGGAAAGCCCAAAAGTGTTACACCGTCAGGCCACCCCTTGCAAAAAACATTATTGAATTACTACTACAGGAATGACCATTTCAATAGGTTTATGTACCTCTAGCATCAGAATTAATTCCAGAGAATCTCTAAAATCTAATAATTCTAGACTATTGTTTCACACTGAGGAAACAAATTGCAACAACCAACTTTCAACAAGCCTACATGTGATGACAAATTAACTTCAGGGTCAGATTCATGGATAAGCACGTAGCCCAGGCCACCATGGAACAACTGTGATAGTAATTTTTTTTTTCACTAAGATGAGAGATGGAGGGATGGAGAGCTCAAGCACTGTAAAAAAAAAGCACATGCAAAAGAGATGTCATAAATACTTATTTGTTTGTTCCTCTTTCCCTAGCAACTTTAGACAGACTAAGTGGTGTTTTTCACTTGCTAAATGCAGCCAGTACAGGCATTTCAGATCGCTTGGTATCTGTTTTAAACAATAATTCTTCCTTATAACATGAAAGTCAGAAATTCCTCTACAGTGTACTTATGATTCCCAGGATAAGAAATTAAGGGCATGGCAGCTTTTATAGCAAAGATATCAGCCATCTTCACCTATTGTCCAAATTAAAGAGGTTCTTACAGACATCTGTTCTTTAAAAACTGTAAGATTCACCCATACTGGAATGTCTTTGGCACTTCTGGGACTCTTCTTCTTCCTTGGTTCAGCTTTCTTCCTTTTGAGTGTTTTTTTCATGTCTCACCACTTCAGCCCTGCTTTCTGAAAAATGTCATTATATTTGCCTCTCTTTACAACCCACATCCTTTTCTACCTTAACCTTGCCACTTTTGATAATTACCCTATCTATAAGGTAGACATCTAATAATCTCTTAGGACTTCAATACAAAATGTAGCAAAAGGTTTGTTTGAGTATCTCTACTTGAGAACTTCTTGTGTCTGCAGTAAGACTGAAGAAAACTGTCTTATTCTTACATGGTATAGTTTCTGTTCATTAAGCGCTCACAAAGTCTTGAAATTTCTCATTATAAGGGCAGTAGATAAAAGATCAGTGGAGAGACATTTTGCAGAAACAGGCATTATCCCAGAAGCCAGTTTGAGGCTTAGAGTAATACAGAGATAACATAAGAAAGCTGTAACCTCCATTCCTCATCTCTTTACAACTTGATTTAATTCCTTCAATTAAATCCTTCTGGCTAAAAAGGTAACAATATCAACAACAGAATGAAATACTGAAAAAGATTATTTTTTAAGACAACCCACAGAATAGGTCTCACAGTTAAATTTAGGATAACAGAGGCTTTTTTTTAAAAAATAAAATTTAGTTTTTTGATTTACTTTCAAAAACTTTCAGCATGTACCAGCTCATGAAACCAGTTCATTAAGCAACTAAAAGGATGTTAGAAACAGTGTAACCTAAAGAATAGGAACACAAAGACATATAATTATTGCCTGTAGCTTGCTCCTGTCCTGTGCTTTCCAACAGTCATCAAATACAATTTCAGAAATGAACAGTAAAGTGCTTAAATGAAGTAAATGTTGCGGTAGGAGAAAAAGAAGAACAAAGAGGGAACAAAATAGAAAATAAGATTGGAATGGGTGTCCATTTCAATTTGTGAAGATTTCCTGTGTGTAATTTCCCCCCAGTAACATTCTGCAGTTGGGATATTTTATTATCATCATTGTAATAATAATAATTATTATTATTATTCCTTCTAAGGTGACACTCACTCTGAAAATTGCATAGGTCAGACCTCATGTGAATACTCCTATTCTGAGATATGCACACAGCCAAGACAAACTGCCAGCCTGCCTTACACCAGAAAATAATTAGGCGAACAAGGAATCAGCATGATCAAAACCTTAATTTTTTACTATTTTACCTTAAGACCTTCAAATTATCCGTCATTTGAGAAAATCAGGTAAGGCTACTAGAACATTTTGGAATCATTCAAATGTATATAATTTTTCTACTTCTTTATCCACTGAGTTTTTCAATTGTGCACGTTTGGTCTTATTTATAAAAGTGATATTGACTTCAAATTGGATAACAGCTTTTTACTGTTTTTATTGGGCTTTTTTGTTTATTTGGCTGGGTTTTTTGTTGTTGTTCTGTTTTGTTTTGGGGTTTTGTTCATTTGTTTGTTTGTTTCTAATTTAAGTTAGGAAAAAAGCTTTTCTGTCTCTATATAAATGGTGAATATAATCATCTCATGACACTAATTCCCTGTGATGAACTCTGTCCTTGCTGTTATGGTAGTAAATTCCTTTCACATAAACTTTTCCTTTACTTTTTTACATCTCTTTCTCTCTTTTTAGTTTGATATCTGTATAATTATTATGTTCTGTATAATAATACTTATCTGTATTATTATTATATTCTTACTACACCCTGTAAACTTTGCTATCGATATGAGCAATTTCAGATAAGCCCTGTCTGTTGACTGATAGCAGTGTCTAGCATGATCATAGGTCTATAAACAGCAGTTGTTCCTTTCCAATAATACAAAACAAAAAAAGAAAATGAAAAAAATCAGAAGTTTTTTGCCTAATCCGACATACTGACTGGAAATCATTTGTTGCAGTTACTATAACTGATCTACTAAAAACCAAACCTACTCATAAAACATATCCTCTTTCCTGCTTGTAGACATTGATCTTTCATTGGCATGGAAACTGTTGTTTACAACAGCCTGAAGACATTGTTTACAGGTGTTGCATAATGTTATTGACATGAGCAGCATTGTTTATATAAGCAGAATCACTGTGTGTAAAAAAGTCTCACATCTACATGTGCTTCCTCATGCAGTATGACCCTACTTACTGCATCTGATCCATAGCTATTAGCATTCAGCAGGCAATTTGATTTAGAAAATAAAGCTTGAAAATAGCTTCATTTCACATATATTACTTTCTGACTGCTGCTGTGATTGCTCAGCCAGAGTCCAGCTGTGGAAATGTTAAAACTATTCATCAGGCATGAATATTCATCAGAGTGGTATTCTTATTTTCCCACACATCACTGGGATGGCAGACACAACTGCTGTGTGAGAGGTGTGAATTAACCCTCCAACTCTCTTTAAAAGTAAAAAGCTCAGGCACATCAGGAAGCCCAGTGATGTCTGTGCAGTTGAAAGGCAATACTCTCTGGGTCTTCCTAATGCAGATGTATTTAATGTGCTATTTGTCATATCAGTGGCTCAGTCTGAAAGAACAGGGCAATTAAAAATAATGACAAAATCACGATTTAAGCTTCCCAGCTCCTGAGCTCAGTTTAAATTCATAAAGGTTTTTTAAAGGAATTATTTGTGCTTGCTTTTATAGATTCAAGTTTTTAGGGACAAAATGACAAATTAAAAAATTTTGGTTTTAAGTAGATTTTGAGGCTGAAAGGTAACCATAGGATCAGAAGGTTCAAGAAAAGCCCATAAAATACAAAGGCTTGAAAACTGAAGATAAAATGGTGAAAATGTTTTGCTAGAAACATTAACTGTCTTCAACAGAAATAGGATTTGGTCCAACCACAAAGAAAGGCATATCTTAAAGGCAAATTCTGTAACCCTTGCATTCTACATATCCTGTTGAGTTCAAAAGTTTATATAGAGCGGTAACTGTATATCTTGCATAGTGAATACAAAAATTCAAGGTGCAGTTCCTAACACTGAATCATGCACCACATTCTCAAGGCTGAGTCCTGGCAGCAGACCCACAGTTGGCACAAGCCAGTGCAACTGTATTGATTTTGGTGGCTCTACAGTATTTGACATCAATTAAAGACAAGGTCTATTAACTTTCTATTGTCTCTAGAGCATCTGCCCATAGCTTTGTACTGATACATATTAATATGGTAATAGTGTTAATACAAAAATCATTAGATTACAATAAAAATATTCCAAAGCTTGTCTGGTGATATACAACAATAAAGCCCACTCTGTGGCTGAAGTGCTGTGCACAGCCTATATGCCATTCTTGTCCTAGGTTTTTCTTTGTATGCATGCTTTGTACCAGACTTTTCTTTAGGATAGAATTTGACATCTATTAAACATTTGTCTGAGGAGAAAAAAAAAAAAAAAAAAAAAAAAAAAAAAAAACAACAAATAAGCAAGCAGACAAACAAATGATGCCTAAAGCATTTTCCTAATGCCACCTGGAACTGATGCAAAAAAAAATACCATTTTAACAACAATGTGCTTAAAGTGGTTCTTTATCCCTTATAGTTTGTGATTGATATACATGAATATAATATTGAAGAAAAAAATATGCACCTAGTTCTACTAGGATGAATATTCAGATATCACCAAGTTGTGCAGGAGTGTTGATCTGCTAGAAGTAGAAGATCTATGCAGAGGGCTCTGGACAACCAACAGTATGAGGTTCCACAAAGTGAAGTGTTGGGTGCTGCCCTTGAGTCACAACAGCCCCATGCAGTGCTACAGACCGGGGAAGACTGCCTGGAAAGCTGCTTGGCAGGAAAGGACCTTGGGGCTTTTGGTCAACAATCACATGAAAATGAGCCAGCAGTGTGTCCAGGTGGCCAAGAGGTCTAATGGCATCCAGGCCTGTATCAGCAATAGTGTGGCCAGCAGGACCAGGGCAGTGATTGTCCCCCTGTACTTGGCACTGGTGAGGCAACACCTGTGTTCAGGTTTGTTCCCCTCACTGAAAGAAGGACATTGAGATACTGGAGCATGTCCAGAGAAGGGCAATGAAGCTGGTGAAGCATCTGGAGCACAAGTCTGCCAAGGTGTGACTGAGGAAGTTGGTGGTGTTTAGACTGGAGGAAAGGAGACTCAGGGAGGACCTTATCACTCTCTACAACTGCCTGAAAGGAGGTTTTAGCGAGATGGAGGTCCACCTCTTCTTCCAGAAAACAAATAACAGGACAAGAGGAAACAGCGTCAAGTTTCACCAGGGAATGTTTAGACTGGATATAAGGAAAAATTTCCCCACTAAAAGTGTTTTCAAGCATCGGAATAGGCTATCCAGGTAAGTGGTGGAGTCATCATTTCTGGGGCTACTTAAAGTACATGTAGCTTTAGCACTTAGGGATACAGTTTACTAGTGGAATTGGCGGTGTTGGGTTAACAGGTGATTTAAAGGTCTCTTCTAACCTAAATAAATCTATGATTATATGATTCTATAAATTTACTCTGTTGTGGGCTCCAGGAGGTTACAAGGTGAAGAGAAACAGGCTAACGCTACCTTTAACTTGAACTTCCATCACCTACCTAATGCAGTATGAAGTAATTAAACCATTATTTGCCTCAACTGTTTTGGATGTGTATGTATGCATATATATCTATGTACATATATATAAAAATAAATATAAACAGGCATGATCAAGTCAAGTGTGATGAATTTCAGGCCATGTAAAATGAATCCCACCCACATGCCTTCAAGGTAACTGTAAGTAAAGCTTGGAAAATGCAAGATGAACGTGCCATTCAAGAAGATTGAGATGATAGTCTTCAGTATACTATATATATATATAATTATGTATATATATATATAGTTATATATATATATATAGTATACTGAAGAATATATAAAATATAAGAGATGTTACTTAAACACCTCCACTCAGTATAAATAAGAGATGTCATTTAGACACCTCCATTTTCTATTTCTCCTGGTAAATCTACTCCAGTCTGGAGGAAAGAAAAGATGGTTAGGTGTCAACTTGAAAACAGTCATACCATAACGCATAATTTTAATTGCCAAAGTACAGTGATTCCTAAACTACTGTCAGTTTCTGTTATTCTACCATGTACTAAGTAATGCTCATAAAACATTATGTTAGTGATCCTCTAGTTTGCTAGGACACATTACTAAATTAAGACTCAGGTACTCAGATGCTCTCAGTGGAAGAAGGATGTGAACATTGCTGATCATTTTCTGAAACTGTGAGCTTAGCAGGTACTACATGCAGTACTATCAGTTTCTTGAGAACCCAGCCCTGATGTCATTTGGTTCAAAGAGATGTATAACTTCATGATAACTAAAACTATTTCTGGCTCATGTAGGTAAAAAGATATCAAATAACAATATATATTGTTGCATGCCAGGTTGGTTCAGTTATGGACTTTAATAAATGTTAGTTAGGTCGGTTCTATGTACCCCTATTTTCCCCTCAAAATGGTTCACTCCAAGCTGTACCATAGGAGCTCTGACCTGTCAATCTTGTAACCACTCCCTTCTTCCCCACAGAAAGTTCTGTGTCAATCACCCCACCTCTGTAATCCCGTTTGTCCTAAAATGCTGTACCCGCCTCTGTAATGTTCCCATAGGTTGCCGCAGTCTGTGTCACTCCCCTGTCGTCTGTCCCCATTGGGAGAGGGGGGCTTCCACCCCTGCCTGCCTGTCCCCTATTTAACCCCATGTTTCCTTTTTCCAATTCACCATTTTGCCCATGCACGCACCTGGGAACGTTGCTGCGACCACTGCGGCAGCCACGCAGAAAATAAACAGTTCTCAAGGTCACAGGGCAGAGTGCACCTTCTCTCACCCTTCATCTCCTCTCAGCATGAGGCTACGAAAGCGGCCGACCCACGCAGAGGCTCAGCCCTAGAGCTCTGCACCACGCGGCAGCCCTGGCCTCACAGAAAAGCAGCATGCCTAGCCGGTCGCCCCCAGCTGCCCGGGGCCGGAGCAGAGAAAAATCCAACGCCGCAATATATCAAATATATATCAAAGCTGAACACACTGCACTAAAATAATAGCACTATTGTTTAGGGAGGACCAGTAAGATTTTTGAAAATATAGAAGCCTCATTTCCAAAAGAATTTTACTAACCGAGGATCATTAATCCTACTGAAAGCCAAAGGGACTTAGGCTAGATTGATTTCAGTGGGAGTTAGTCATTCTGAAAATCTCATTTTAGGTTACCTGTCCACATCTTTACACTCCCTATTTAAATGTTTTTAATATTTGGCTGTTAAGTCTCTTTTTAACATGAAGGCTTAGGCTTTAAACTTAGATTGTTAAAGATATTTATTTATTATTTATTATTTATTCCTGTGATTTCAGGGGAAATGAGGTACCTAGGCATCTTTCAAAATTCTAACCACTGTTAAAAAATTTGAAAAGTGTGGTTAGGTAACAAAAAGGATTTGTAAACACTGTTGTTATATAGCATGTTTCCCTGACCTTTATCTTTTCCATTTTGCAATGAATGCTGCATTCTCTTCAAAATTAAGCCATTATTTTACGAACCAAACAGTCATACTGCATTATGTGGGAAGAACGGAAAACAATGTTCAGATGTGCATAGAGACTCAGAGCAGTGGGCTCTGCCATCTGCTCTGACATGTATAATGGCTCAGAAGTTCATTGCAAATCCAATATGCAGTGACTGTAAGAGCTCAGAATCAGCATGCAGTGCCACTGCATGACACGCTGAGCAGCTCAGAGCAATAGGCTGTGCAGTAGCATTCATGGGGTTCACACATACATGGATGTTTCTCTCAAATTTATTTAGGGTAGAAGAAAAAAAACAAAAAGAGAAGAATGGATGAATGTTCAGTACTCAAAAAAAATTCCAGGATGGTGCATGTTTTGCATGTGAGCTGATCAATCAAGAGCTACATTAATTTATGAATAGCTTGGGATTGATTGCTTATGCTGCTTCTGGGAGGATTTACTCTTAATATAGGATTTCAGCAAAATGCTTTATGTTTTCCTCAGTTTCTTTTGGAAAATAATAAATAGATTGAATGGAGCACTTCAGAAGATATTTCATTTCTTGGATTTTAAAATCAATATTTTTCACACTGTCATGAATATTTTTTTGCAGAAGCCTTGGCAGCTATTTTTGTTCATTGTAATTGTGGCTATGAGTGAAGATGGAGTACCTTTCTCTCATTATTAAGAGCTTAGTAGCCCTGAGCTAAAGGCTGCAATTCTTCATGTCACCACTGTGGTGGCAAATAAGATTTTCTATTTAGTTTCTAGTAACCTCATTTGTCAAGGAGACTGCATTTCAAGTTTATATAGATTTAAGACAAACAACACTGGACAGTTAAACACTTTTTTGTCATTAATTTAATTAATGGATTAGCAAAGAATTAAACTTTTAAATGGAACACTAGCATTGCTGATATGCTGGCCTATTTCTTTTTGTAAAGGTTTGTAAAGTTAATGTAAAAGTTAAATAATTTCTCATTAATGACAGTTTCAGCATGCTGCTGGCACAATGTCATGCACTGAACATGAGTGTCATCCAAAATTATGGCTATGGTTTTCTCCTCAGAACGTTTCCCTTTATACTGTATGTTTTTAATGTGTGTGTGTGCACATGGGCACGTATGTGATGATCAGTAGTGTGGATCATATGAAATCTGGCACAGATGTTTACAAAACTTGAACAGAAGAATTCTGTCAAAAAGAGACCTCTCTTCTTAAGATTTCTTGTGTGTTTCTTTCCTTCTTCTTTCTTTTTCTTCCTTCATTTTTCCTACATTTTCTTAGTGATTGTTGGGATAAAAACAGTTATCTTAGCAGGGAGGAGATGCTAAGTCCCTCTCAATCTTCATATGACATGCCTTGTGTGCTCAGTGACTAACCCCTGCTTCAATTGATAGTGCACGCTAAGGGGCTCTGGATGAAGGTTCTAATCAATGCAAGAGTAGAAATCACTTTTCTACACACTATCTTAGTCAATACCATTTTTCATCTCTTTTAGATGGTCCTGACTGAAATACATAAATGCCAGTCTTAACTGCAGGTTTTTGATTTGACAAAATTTAAAATTCAGTGAAAGAATGAAGATGTAAATGACTCACAAAATGAAATTAACATAGCCCACATATCATACTGTTCTTTCTTTCCTCTTCTCTCATATCCACTTCTGTTCCTTTAGGGTTCCTGGAAAGTGTTTGATAATTTCAGGTAGGACAGCACTTTTCATATCACAATGCAAACACTTGCAACTCCCAGAGGCTTGTGAAGATTAGGATTTTTTGGACACCCAAAACTTTTATTAGGTATTCTGGAAAAGGATGTGACATTATGCAAGTATCTTAATTCTACAACACTTCTGTTGAGTGCAAGCAGTGAAAAAAGCTTCAGATTCTTTATAGTGGAGTTTAGGGTTCTGAAAAACACCGAGTCATGTCCCACCATGGAAGAGGCTACAGTAGGCATTATTTATCATGTCATAGCAGAGTGAGGAAGTCCATGACTTCTGATGGCCTGTTGAAAACTTTCTGGCAATTCTTTGCAGACAAAGTTTCACCATTTTCAAATTTATTCTTGTTATTATTTTCCTGATCAAAGTGCTTTTATACTTTTAATATAAACAATAATTCAAATTAAGGGAAAAAATCAAACTTGTTGAAATTTTCAGATTTTGTATATCCTGTTAATTCCTCATTATCTTGATGACAGAAACAATAAAAAATGTCTAAGAGTTATATTTTCATTTTATATTTTATTTTAATTCTGATAGATTAAGTATACTAAGATTTTTGTTTCTGCTCAGGAACCGAAACATTAATGACTAAACTTTTGAAAACCCACATTGTCGCTCTCCAAGCACTTACAAAACTATTAGATTTTTATAATAGAAAGGCTTCTCATTTGGTCATTATTATTAAAAGCAGTATTATATTGTAAACACTAATCTGAAAAACTAATCTTAAATGAAGAAAGTATTTTAATTTCAAGGTTTCATTGAATTCTGATTCAAAACTTATATCTATCCTTATGTTGTTTTTGTAAGGCTGTTTGATCTGACAGAGTTAACATTTCTTTATCCTAATGCATTAAAAAAAACCAAAACAAAACAATGAGAGTAACCCTAAATTTTCACATTCTTTTAGCAATCCATTCCTGAAATATTTTTAAAACTGGGAAAAATTCCCTAGATATTTTCTTGTAGCAAAAATTGCTGCTATGTTACAGTAGCAGTAAAATATCTCCTATCCAAACTCTTCCATTTAAAACTTTCTATCCAATTATTTACAAACTCAAATACTTTAAAAACAAAAATAATCTCTGAAGAGCATCAAAAATCTTACTAAACTCATTTTGCTATTATATAATTGTATGGAAAAATGTGTTCCAATCACAATAAAATAATATGAACATTGATTTATCAGTAGATGTTTCTTATTTATAAGCATTGTAGTTATTATTTTGATTTGGTTACTCAGGTTACATTCCTGCAAAGATATTCACAGTGGCCACCTGTACTTCCACAGGTGAAATTCCACAGATTTATCTGAGTTTTGTGTGTTGAAGAGGCATTATTACTATTTTTATCAATAGTAGAAATAGACTGATGGTTATTTAGAAAGCACCTTTTTATAGACAGAAAGAATATGATGCTCCACTTCCATAACATTTAACCAAAGGAGGAATTAATCCGGTCATATTCATAATCATCACTTAAAAATGACTTTTCATTACTTAGAAATCTCCCTGAGAATCAAAGGCTTGTTTGTGGTTACTTAACTGAACAATAGATTTTTCCCAGTGCTCACTGTGTACATCCTCCTTTCCTGAGGCTAGTGATGCCCAGGTACAGAGGATACATGCAGCTGACAGGGAGTCAGACCTTGTCACCCTTAGGGCTTTGTTTGACTGGGTGCTGAGTCCCAGAAAATGCTTCATTCATTGCAGATAAGGAACCGTTGTTTTCACTACTGGATGTGGATAAAGGAGAGTATACCTGAAAGGACAAATTTCAAAGAGAAAGCAAATTTACAGTAGACAAGGCAGATAAATAGATTTCTAAGACTGCATTTAGGAATAAGAGCATTGTGCACCAGCTTCAGTATTTTTCTTAGTTTCTATGTCTCTTTTCTTCTTCTCTTGACTGACTCCTTATCAAGAGGCAGTTTCATCACCAGAGAGGCTGCCTTCACATGACAGTGCTACCAACTCTCTCTTGTGTCCAGGCATCACACTGCTGCTCCGTCAGTTTTTACTGGTAAAGATATTTGTACAGCCACAGTGTAAACAAGATCACAAGTGCTGCCTAGCAGTCCTCAATGGCAGTCAAAGATGTTTGGAGAGAAGTGAAGATCTTGCCTGCTGACAGCTAAGCAGAAAGATCCTTTTATGATATATGATTTTTGAAGCACACTCTTTGATTCAAAAAAATCCTTCTGCACAGTTATATGCTCATAAATATATGCATTCTTAGTAAAAAATGCAAGTATTGGCTAAGTGCTGTCTCATTTATTTCAACAGACATGACACGTATACCTGAAATTAGATGAATGTTGAAGTTCACTTGAATTATGTCTCATTTTCTGAAGTTTCCTCATGATCCAGCATCAACACAAAATATATGTTTTGATTAGAGAATTCAACTGTGACTCTGAGTATTCCACTTTGAATCTGATCCAGAATACTAAATCACCATTAGCTACAAATCTTTTGAACATTTAACTGTTCACAAAAGAGAGAAGAAAATTATATTGTTATAGCCATTTTAAAAATCATTTTGTCACCACAGTGTTCTGCATATTCTAATAGTCTAGTTTTTGTAAGCTATATTAAATTTAAAAAAGCTCTGGTAGCTTTCTTGATAAATTCTCAATGGTTGGTTCCATTAAGCAAAGATTGGTTTGCTTGTCTGGAAATGAACTAACAATGGGTTTAAAGTATTTTATACAAAGTCTTGGTTGGAAATACATTATTATTTTAATGTGTTTTGCCATTTGTATTTTCCCTATTTTGAAAGGGTAGATCAGTTATCTAGACTCCATACTGAATAATTCAAATAAGTGTTCTGTATTAAATATTTAATCTATTCAAAATTATACATTCTTAATATATATCACTTAAATGCATACATTTATGGAAGCCCAGTTTTATTAAACCAAATTAAATATTGAATCAAATTTAATAATTAAACTAAAGTACTTAATGTATCAATTTAACATATAACTTCAATGTTACCACCATACTCAAATAACAAAGGAATAAATATTGAATGGGTTAAAAGTAACCTTGCTTATCTGCTGCTAGAAATATTTCTTCTAAAGTCAAGAACTAAGAGGTAGATATATGTGAATATGAACAGAGAGACATATATTTCTCTGCCATTGAGAAAAAATTTCTTAGACTAGAAAACAGAAAATGTCTGCTACTAGAGTGGCCAACACAGGCAAAAAAAGTAGAAAGTTATATACACTTGGGTTTTATAAACCTATTTATAAATTATCTAAACTTAATTTAATAGCAAAGAACTTGTTAGGGAAATTGTTTTCCAAGCACCTCTTTCCTTTCTTATTTCCAGCTCGTGCTATGCACTCTTTGAAAATGGACTCATAAGCTGTGATACGTTGTAAGCTATTTCAGCCAGACCCAGAAAAAAATTTTCGTTTGAATTGAGCGCCTAAAAGCCTAGTAAGTCTGGTGTATGGCACTAGTTTCAAACTAACTCTTCATCTTCTTTATGAAATACTTCTTTTTAGTCCATTTCATATCATCATTCAGCAAGGAATTGACTTTTTATTATTTACCTGCATTGACAACTCCATGGATATGACAAGTACACAAATCTAATAGTTCACTCACTTCACAGATACACAGGATCAGTCTAAAACAAAGCTGAAAAGTTACACAAGATTGATTCAGATTTCCAGTTCTTGGACTTTGATAGTTAAAGACAAACTGGCTTGTTACAACGGATCATTTAGCCAATCTTGTAAAATAGCTTATTCAAACTAAATCTATCCTACCCTTAAAAATGAAGAATAAACAACATTGGTGGCAAGGACAATGGATAACTTTAGAAAAAAGTGAATTTACTGAGCAATGGGAGCATAAAAAAAATAACACCGATATGCCTCTGGAACAAATAGGTAGAAAAGAACAAAGTGAAGAGAATAGAACTTCTTTGCTTTAATCAGAAAGTGCTAAAACAAACTAATATATGGAAATCAATGCAGAAAGAAAAGATTGGGTTTGGCAACACTTTGTTAATGACCAAACAGACTAAAATTCTCTAAAGGCAGGAAGTTCTTAAAAGTATTTTCATTATCTAGATTCCTGATATATGCACAGGGAAAGTCTCTGTGTACCATATTTTCTGAATCTGACATTTTGCAGCTTTTCTGCAGCAAGAAAATCAAAGAAGAAAGTGCTGGAAAGAAGAACTGTAGCCTAACAATTGACACTATTTCTTTGAAATATATGGTATTTCCACCTAAAGCTATTTGTTCTATCTTCGTAGTAAGAAAGAAAATGATCACCAATTTGGCAACAGTTGCATTCTCTGATGTCTAAAGTCTGTCTGCATTTTTGGAATGCCAAAAGACAATTTTATTCAATGGAATTGAATATTCTTTTGAAAAAAATAATCCAGAACACAAGTATTTTTTCTATTATTATTATAATTTAAAATATTTGTACACTCTGATCACTTTTTGTTTCATTAGAAAGAGTATAAGTTTCTTAAATAAATTAAAGAAATATAACTTAAATAAAAAAATGAGGAAGTGCTTCCTTAGTCTCAGTGCATGCCCTAGGTGTATCTCAACTGCACACTGAGGAAATGTGGGACCCTTCAACTCAGAGTTTGCCAAAAGAAAAACAGAGTGAGCAGCTCATTAGTCAGCTACTCTCTAAAACATGTTTAGTTGGTGGAAGAGAAGACAGGGGATAACATAACATACTCTTGTAAGTTAAAAACAACTCTACACACCAACTTTTTGAAAAGAATGTAATACAACTTCTTTCAACTTTCTTATTTGCTGAAAGTAATGTATCTGAAACACACATCTGCAGGCTTCAGCAAATATTTGCATTTAATATCTGAAGTCCATAAGTGAAACCAAATCAGCAGAATTCAGTGATGTTTTAGACTCAGTGCATCTTCATTTCTCTCTCCTCCAAAGCTGTATAAACCAGTAGGAAGAGACAACTCTCATCATTATTCTTTTGTAAAAAGAGTTATATTACAGTAATACCTGTACTTATATTTCTGACTTTGGATTTTGAAAACAAACCAACAAACATATTTTATTAATGATAGAACAGGACAGGAAACTCCATCTTTTTTTGACATTTTTGGGGGGTTTTCATACTTTTGAACACCGACACTACAAATATGTGACTTATTAATCTAAGTCATAGTCTCATGATATTTTGAACAGGGTTTTTTTTGTTAGTATGAGTGCATCCACCTCACAGAACTTTGAGCTTTTGAAGACTACAAGCTGAAAAGAGACAGGATTCTTTTTTATGCATGTAACTTACAGGTATTCAGAGCTTCACGTTTGCCTTTTTAATAAGTCTTTCAATACTGTGTAGAAACAGCATTATCATGACAGATTCTCTGGATGTGAAAATTAGAATAAGTCCAAATTATAGGAAGATACATTAAGAAATAGCCCTTAAAATGCCAGTTACTCACATCCTTTCTCTTTGCATTCTGCCACAGCAACATTTTGCTTTTAAACAATACAAAATTTGAAGGTTGTTACATTACAGAATTGTTGCTCACCGCTGTTACAACTCCATTAGTGGCTTGGACACAGGGCTTAAAGAAACACTAAGTTTACAAATTACACTAAACTGGAAGAAGCTGTTGACCCCCTCAAGGACAGAGAGGCCCTACAGAGAGACCTCAACAAATCAGACATGGACAATCACCAAGTGTATGAAGTTTAACAAGGGCAAGTCCCAGATTCTGAAACCGGGATGGGGCAACCCTGGCTGTGTGTATAGATCAGGGGATGAGCAACTGGAGACCAGTGCTGTGGAAAGGCACCTGGGGTTCCTGATCGATGGTCCTCATCATTGAACATGAGCCAGCAGTGCCCTGGCAGCCAGGAGGGCCAACCCTGTCCTGGGGGGCATCAGGAACAGCATCATCAGCCAGGCAAGGGAGGGGATTGCTCTGCTCTGCTCTGCTCTGCTCTGCTCTGCTCTGCTCTGCTCTGGGGAGGCCTCACCCCAAGTGCTGGGGCAGTTTTGAGTGCCACAATATACAAAAGACATTAAGTTATTGGAGAGGGTCCAAAGTAGGGCAGCAAAGATGGTGAAGGGTCTGGAGGCGAAGCTTTAGGAGGAGAGGCTGAGGTCACTTGGTCTGTTCAGTGTGGAGAAGACAAGACTGAGGGGAGACCTCATTGTGGTGTTCAACATCCTCACAAGGGGAAGCAGAGGAGCAAGCACTAATCTCTTCACTCTTGTGACCAGTGGCAGGACTCAAGGAAATGGCATGAATCTGAATTGTGGGAGATTTAGTATGGATATCAGGGAAGGGTTTTTCACCCAGAGAGTAGTTGAGCCCTGGAAGCCCAGGCTTCCCAGGGAAGTGGTCAGAACACTAAGACTGTTTGAGTTCAAGGAGCATTTGGAAAGTGCTCTCATACCCATGGTGTGACTCATGGGGTGTCCTGAATATAAGCAGGAGTTGGACTTTATGGTCCTGATTGGTCCCATCCCACTCAGCTCATGATTCTATGATACATCATGTCAATTTTGCTCAGAGGTAAGATGACGCTAGGACTGTGATTTCCCTGCCTTGGGAAGCTCTCCTGCTCAGAAGTCTAGTCTGGAAGGCATAGAAAGAGTGTTATGGAAGGATCCAGGCCTCTCATCTTGTAAGCTTGATCTCAGTAATTCACTCACGAATATAAGTAAATTGAGGCTCCTTTTTCTTCCTCCATGTGGGGTCAACTAGGGTGTTACAGTCGAGTTCTTGTAGAATGGAGAAATAAGAATGTATAGCTCAAATCAGAGGAATTGAAAGTAAGATACTAGAATTAGATCATTAAAAGGCATATCCATAATTTATTTATATGTATTTTTTAAACTAAATGTCTATAAATATGTGTATAGTCTTTTAGTGGAATGGATGAGAGCAGGAAACAAAAATATATTAATAAAAACTGTATTTCAACACAATTGTATTGTATTTCAATGTTGTCATAGTACTAAGAACATAAAAATGCGGAAATAATAAAACAAATAAAAGACATCTCTTCCTAACCCCTGAATTTACCAGTATCACCAAACTTTATGAGAATTCAACCAAGTCAACCAAGAAGCTGGAGTGTCAAAATGTGTTAGTGGGATCCTGCAGAGCTGTGCTAGCTGCTGAACTCACAGTATTACATCATTGTCAGTGCAGGTGCTAAGCTTCATTAGAACAGCTCATTTTGATTTCCTCTGTGATATTCTCTCCTCTCTCCACTGAAGCCAGCACTTTTTCAGTTCTCTTGTCTAGTTGGCTGCACAAGCTTGGGTGTTCAAGCCAAGTAGGGAATTACAGCATTTAATTTTGCAAAAACAATTGGGATACTGATTAGCAAAGGTTATCTGGGAAAGGAAACATCATGAAATAGATTTCCACCAACTCCTTGTTTGCAGGTGCACGGGGATGTAATAGTTCCCTACTGCAAAGCACGGTGCTGCTCTGAGCTGTTGCCAGTGTCTTCTATCCCTAAGACTTCTTGAGTGTGTGAGATGCCTGAGAAGAGGCTGACTGGAAGGAAGGTAACAAGAATGGCTTCATATTTTATCTTTGCATCTGTCACATTGCTGAAGAGAGAAGTACACTCAGTTGAAGAGAGATGATCTAATCTCCCAATATATTCATGACTCATGTTTGACTATTTTAGTCCAGACAGCAATCAGACATTGGAAAACTTTATTCAAGCTGCTATTCATTTATTAACTTTTCCAGGTTTAAGCCAAGTTGAGAAGTCAGATTTAGAGCCTGATTAAGGCATATACCAACAAATTCACACAACTGCTTAATATAATGCAAAATACCTTATCTCAAAATATAATTTGTGAAGATAAAGTCAGTGAAGAAAACAGAGATGAGAAAGCAATTCAGCTCACTCTAAAGTGAAATTAAATACCTCCTTTATGATGGAATTTAGCTGCCTAAAAATAAGATTCTGGACTCTCTTCAGATGTTTTGAGTTCCCCTAGCCTACACAGATTCCAACTTCCAACTGAAGTTTTTTGAGTGTGAGCCCTTGTGCTACAATAGACATTCACTGGTCCTTGGGTGATATCCACCAGTCTGCGCAGACATACTGAGTAAAACCTGGCATCTGAAAAGCTACTCAACATTCGTGTTTGGACAGTTCCCGTCTGGTTAGCTGAATCACTCCCTAAGTTTAGTAGGTGCTAAACCTCCCTAGGTTATAATGGGAATTTTAAAAGCATGAACTTGTTTTAGATGAATATAGCAATGGCATTCAGTATCATTTGAGAAGCCCTAGAACACCTTAAGCACAAGATTTGAAGATGTGACAAAGATATGACTCATGGAAGATGTGTTCTTTTCAATCCAGGTAGAAAGTCTCAAATGTCTAAATGCACAGTAAATGCCTACATGCAGACAACCAAACCAAGCTGTGCCTCACATGTAGACATCTGCATACAGTCTCCTCTGTTCAGATGCCTTAGAGCCAGTCCATTGGCTGGCTCCATTGAAGAGAAACTACTTCACATTGAAGGTCACATTATCTAACCTTCAAACTTTAGACCATTTCCTGAGTCATAGACTATGTCCTAAAATCTGTAGGAACTTAAGTAGGATTTTGTCATTTATAACATCTAAATGTCTGTCCATTACAAAGAAACTCTATCAATCCAACCTGTTACCATTCTTTCTTAATAGACAGAATCAGTTCCTTTGGAGAGGTCCCAGAAAGGAGACAGTTCTGGCTGTGTGTCTCCTGCCTCAGCTAAAGACTAGGGCTTTGTTGTTTTCCCTTGCTGTCCTACTGTGAGATCATAATTTAATCTTCAATCAAGTGAAGAAAGAAGTTTTGAAAAATCAGTGTCTTCATAAACAGCTACTGACCGTTCATCTTCTTGAAAAGGTTAGCTCTTTCACAATTTCACTGAGTCTTCCCCCTCACCGTAAGATGACCAACTTAGTTAAGAAAGTGAAACCTATTAAATAATAAGTTTCTTCTAATTATCTTCCTTTTTGTTTTGAGGTTGTAATGAGAATGGGAGAAATACACCCTTCGAAGCTCAAATTTCAAATTATATTTTTGCTACTATATGCCTAGAGAGGATGCTCGTTGTACTCATAGTTTCAAAAGTTTAAAACCTACAATATTTGAGTTAATTTAAATTTGATGTTCCAGCCTACTGAGAGGAAATTCTGCAGTACCAAGAAGACACAAATTGGGGAAATATGCCTGTGGCCCATAGAGGCACAGTAATCAGTTTTGGCTTCACAAAACCTTTTTGAAATATAGGAAAAAATAAATTAAATTATGACATGTAATGCATATATTTGCAACTGCATGAGGTTTATTATTTCATTAGCAGGAGATTTGAAGTGTTATTTTGCAGAACTAGTCAAATTACAGAGGAGGAAAATAGTTGAAGAATGCTTCAAAAATAGTTGAAGAATGCCTTTCTTTCTTGCCTTCAGACAAGGAAAGAAAGGTTGTGAAATACATGTAAGGGACAGATATCCCAGCTTGAGGAAATACTTCCAAAGGCAATCTATTCGCATGTTTATTTTTATCTTTAAAAAAAATACTGGTGTTGGTGAGGGGAATCTGTGAAGAGGGGAACTGATAGGACTGATGTTTTGAGACATCTCTCTGCAACTAACGCAGAATAAGTGCAAATGCACGTGGAGAGTCCTCTCTCTCTGGGGATGTGCTTCTATGGCTGAGTGACAGACAGGACATGCTGTCACTATGTCCTTGCTGACAGCCAGACCAGACTGGGTCCTCAGGACATGTTCTGCAGCAATGTCACCCATAATATCTCCATGTTTATGCTTTCTTCAGAATTAAAGTAGAGAGAAAACACTTTACTCAGGTCAAACTTAAAGGTCCTTCCAAGGATCAGGCAGGCTTACAGGTTCTCCTCATCCTCTCCTGATAATTTTTTTTCTGTTGCTCTGATTTTCATTTTCCTGCTCTTTCAGAGAACTTATCATATTCTCTCATTTCAGACAGGTGCTAGCTAAATACTGATTTAATTTTCACAAGATTGGCTACTGTTCTTCCTTCCTCTGCTGCTCTGTTCTACACTGGGGGAATGCGGAAAAGGGGAGTTAAATCTATAGTTCTCAGTCTGAAGGAGGGGGCTGTACCCTGATCCCTGTCAAGAAAATAGTCTGCAAACAAGTAACCCTAGAAAATAAAGTCACTGCCATGCAACCTCCACGCAATCCACAGAGAGGTCCTCAGGCTTCTGCTGGAGTGATAAGGCCAGGTATAAGGGTCAAGGTTAGTCCCACCTTTAAACTGATATACTGATATGACACATTATAAGATTGGGCGTCTGACAAATGAGGACTAGGTTTTTTAACTAAAAAAAAAAAAAAAAACAGACAAACTGACCATTGAGTAACTGCATTTAAAATGTTATTGAATAGCATTTAATATTTAATAATTAAAACACTTTTCCAGAGAGTGGAAGACACACTACACTACATTACATTCCATCCCCAGGTTTAGAAGCTCAGATGCACAACTGTTCAGCATGAAAAACTGAAAAACTGAAATGGTCTTTGTTGTATGCCGGGTTGGTTCAGTTAGAGGTTTTAATAAATGTTAGTTAGGCTGGTTCTCTGTTCCTCTATTTTCCCCTCAAAAAAAAAAAAAAAAAAAAAAAAAAGCTCCAAGCTGTCTACCATAGACATGCCCTTACCTGTCCGTCTTATGGCCACCCCCCATTTATTCCTGAAAGTTCTGTGTCAGTCACCCCATCCTTGCAATCCTATTTGTCCCAAAACACTGTACCCACCTCTGTAATGTTCCCGTAGGTTGCTGTGATCCACGTCACTCCCCTGTCATCTGTTCCCATTGGGCGAGGGGGGCTTCTGCCCCTGTCTGCCCGCCCCCTATTTAACCCAATGCTTCCTTTGTTCAAATCGCCATTTTGTCCACACGCGCGACCTAGAAACAGCCACTCCAGCCACCGCAGCGGCCACGTGGGAAATAAACAGGTCTCAGCCACGCGGCAATAGGTGTGCCTTCTCTCATCCCTTCGCTTCCTCTCAGCGTACATCTACGAAAGTGGCATTACCCACCCCGGAGCGCTCAGCCCTAGAGCCTCCGAGCACGCGGCAGCCTCAGTCTCACCAAAAGGCAGTGCCTAGCTGGGTGCCCCAGCTGCCCAAGACCAGAGCAAAGAAGAAGAAAAGCTGCAGATCTTCTCAGAGAATGACCTGGAAATTTCTATTTTAGTTTAGCGTGAAATACTATACTTTTGTCACACAGAACCTTAAATTACAAAAACTAATGTAATTGCTCTTCATTTAGAGGATAATGCAGAGACCTGTATGTTTTGTGGGCAACAAACACCTTATCATGCATCTCCATTTGTAAATGCTACTTCATTAATGCCTTTGTCTCCAAGACAGACATTCATCTTGTTTTACTTTAGCCTTCTAAAAATTGTCTGTTCTGTGTAGTCAATCAGAGGCAATGGCATTTCCAAAGAATGATTAATTTACTTACTGATTCTCCAGGTATCTATTCTTCCTTTCAATGACAGAGTTCAACACCTCATTTAGGCTGGCCATGAAAGGATGGAATTAAGTGGCTTAAACAAAAACTGTGAGATGCCACCGTGACTCCTAAAGCATTGCAGAAATTTGCACATTGCTTAAAGATACTACACAGGATGTAAGAGAGATTGCAGACTGGGACCAGTCAGGTGGGATACTCCACCTGTCACTATATACCTAGCTGTATGACCCATCCTTAATTTCTAGATAGCTAAGGACAGTTGTATCAAACCCCACTCTAAAGATGTAAATTTTTTCCCAACACTGTACCAACAGGAAGTAAACTTTACATGACTAGAGCAGTAGCAGAAAGGCAGGAGGACTAAATGAAATTTGTAATCTCTTCCAAGAAGAGAGCTTAATGGAAATTTACTTTAAAGATGTACCATTCCAGCTACCCACATTATTTTTCCAACCTGACTTGCCCTTCATAACCTCCAATTCATGAAAGGAGTAAGCAGGTCTGTACTCTTCAGTTTCCATGTGGTATATTCTGTCCAAATCTGATCCACAAGCAATGCAAACAGCTGTAGAGAATTTCAGATTAGTTAGGCCAATTGACTTTCTTGTTTTGGCTTACCTAATAGTGCTTCTAACATTTCCAGATGTATGTTTTATATGAGAAGTATTGTTTAATCTGTGGTGACATTGTTCATTTACTCAAAGTAAAAATAAATTAATTTTAATTTCTAGGAATGAATATTACAATGAAGAGCTTCTGCTACATAAGACCTGCTTCTGAACCCCAACAAGCAATTTAGAGATAACTAAAACCAGCCAGAAATAATTCTACAAGTCTTAAATATGATTCTGAATATGGAACTCTTTTCCTCCAATGTGATCACTACAGCCTCTTATCCATGTCACTATTCATACTTTGACCATTAGCCATGTTCTTTGCTTTTCCATTTAACAGGAAATTGATGAATCCATCTACTTGTTATTGGATTTGTTGCTATCAATTCTGAGCAGTAAATTTCATTGGCTACTCACTAAAAATTTAACTAATAAGAAGCTTTTTTTAAAACTAAAGCATATTTATTGCAGGTATTTTTCAAAAGCCAAATCAATAAAGTTGCAGCACATAGCATATCTATAGTTTGCAATGTAGAAGGAAAACAGCCTCCCAAAGATATGTAGCACAATAAAAGTACAAAGCCATAAATATATAAAAACTATAAAATAGTAGTGAAATGTCAGTGTGATGCTAAGTAACAGATAATAGTAAGTAAAATAAAAAATGACCACTGGAATAAAAATCACATTTTTAAAGGTCAAAGTTTTTTATGAGATTAATGCATAGCCATATCCTGCAGTCTTTCCTCATCTTAGGACTCATGTATTCCAGTTGGGAGTACACCTTAATCAAGACCAAACAATACTGCCTTAATATTTGAGAATTACTACAGACAAATCCAATAGAAATAACTGGTCTTTGTAAGGCAAGAAGATAGGCATTCAAAGTCCTTATCAGAACTGTTTTTCTACAATTCTCTGAATTCAGATATTAAAAAGACTAGGTTTTTGCCAATTAACTGGAAATACAGTGATTTCCAATATTCTGATAGGAAACTACTGTTAGGCAGGACTTTTACTAAGAGAGAGTCAAGAGTCTGCACACATACATTTCTCAATAGATAGTAGGTTTGCACTAGAGATATGATGCGCTATGGCAGCATAAAGATATAGAAAAGTAGAAACTGGGAATGCGTAACAATCTTTCATAATGTATGCATTTCAGACCACCTTATCACATTTGTATGAACTAGAAATGAGACACTGAAGAAAAACTTTTCTTTAGGATTTTTTTTTTGTTCTAAGCTTCTCCAGTTAAGTCACCTGTTACAGATTATGAGTTTTGAATATATCTTTACAAAGGAAGCTAAAAAAATGTATAATTATATACTGCAAATTGATTTGTCTGAATCAACACACACAAGTAACTAAGGGCAACCATCAAACCACAGCTGAAATGCAAAGAGTAGATTTATTTCATTACCTACCTAATAACCCTGGACATAACAGACATGCAGGAACACAGGCTCCATGCAGCTCAGTTCATCCTAGTGCACAGCAGGAGGAGGGTTGGGCGTGGCTTGCCTCACTATGCAAAAAGCTTTGACCAGGTCTGTGAGAGTACCTCACCACAGGAATTCTACTTCTCAAAACAGGCTATCTTAGCAATGCAAGATGTAACCAAAATTATGCATTCTATCACCATCTTCATTTGGTGTTAAAAACAGGTGGGGCAGTGTTCCTTATCTCCTTCATGACTCATCCCTGATAACTCCAGGGGATATCTTCTGCTAATGAGCCATGGAATCTCATTGCATGACTCATAAAATTACATCATCTCCTTGTGAGATGCTCTGCCCAGGGGGAGGAACCAAGCATTCATACCTGGATATAATCTGAGAATTGGAACACCACTAGGCTGGATTCCCAGAGGACAAGAACTGTGTAACCAGCACTGGACCTTCAGAGGAAGAGCAGACCCTTCTACAGGATCACCACTTCAACAGAACCACATCTACCACTTCAAGAGGTCTGCAGTCATCATTTAATCAGACTGCTACCACCACCCTGACAAACAGAATGTCAGGTTGTATCCTGACTCTGTCAGTTTAAACCAGTGTTTTCTGTCTTTATCTTAATTTCCTGTTAAATTGTAAGTCTGACTTGGACTCTCCCACTAGTTTGTTTTCAAACTAATACACAGGCAGAGTGTACAACAGTACATACAATACAAGTACAACAGTACAATAGTAGGCATAAGAGTTTTCCCACACCAACATTTTTAGAATTCCCAGCTACAAGTTCACTTTGAGCAAAACTGTTCCCTCCTCCTCCTCAAATCTTCCAGTTTTAACCTTTTCCTACCAACACTTGTGAAGGCAGATTTAAAGAATATGAATCTTCTGGTAATCATTTTGTCTAAATAATTTATCTGATAGTTCAGTCAGCATGCACTGCCAATGGTAAAGATCATCAGTGTGAGACATTAAAGATTACTATTTGTTCTAATTTGCCTTGAGATGCCCCTGTAATAAGGCAAATTTAAGGAGAATAAGGCTAGTTTAGAATCCAATTGAGGCACTTTAGAAATGTGCCCTCTGACAAGCATCATCAGGCTTCAGGTACAGCAGGCCCCAAAATGTATCAGGGTATCCTTTGTAAATGCACTGTTAGCATGTTTAGCATACTTCTGGATTTACAACCAATGAAGTCAAAGTGGAGAGCCTGTGTCTGTTCTCAGCAGTAGACTTAACAATGGATGCCACACATTGGAAAGGGAAAAGAATAAATTTCCTTTACCTCGGCTGTTGAAGCTGCACTGGGCAGTTGCATGGGCACCTGAGCTGGAAGATCACAAAGAGCCTTGCAAAAAATTAATGTTCTGTTTTAGATAAATATTCCCTTTGCCTTCAGTATAAAGTTCAATGCCTTACAGAATAAGGGGAGAGTGACATTTAACTGTCAAAACCTCACCTTTTAAGTTTGATACAACTGTGTTAGGTGACTGAATTAGCTGACCTTCAAATCTTTTCCTATACAAAGATATTGACTCACCTTGGATCCTGTAGATACCTATGATAACAACTGTAAAATTTCACAAAGAAAGAAACAGCATCTTTAGATTTCCTTTCATTATTCTTCATTTCCATCTGTCATCCTCAGTCCCTTAGCCTTTAGGATATCAGTATCCATTTATGCACTTCTCAGGATACCTTTTTGGGTGATGAATTAAGCCCCCTGACCAGAAGGGTACAGTGTCATGTTGCTGCTCAAAATAAAGATTGTTTTGATGAGATGTAGTTTGTCTCAGAGACAGGAAGAAATGACTGTTCAATTTCATGGAAGGGGACCATGGCAATGGAGATACCTTTAGGGAAGGTGAAAGTGTGTGTCTTCCTGCTCTTTCAGTCCATAGTTATTACTTCTAAATGGGTAAACAGGTCATGAAACAACATGTCCTTGCCTGTGACAAGCATGTATGATAGATGTTTTATAGGTTCATGCACTTATATTTGTTATGAAGTTTTGTTTTGCGATCCTTGACAGATGCAAAATGTTTAGTTTGCTAAATAAGAATAAAACTGCAGAAAATATCTCCAATTTCTTTTTTTCTCTAACTGTCTCAAAAATCCCAATAGTTTTCACATTTGAATCAAGTTTCTTGACAGACATATGGTCATAACAGAGAAATCATTCTAGTTGGTAAAGCCCTAAGCTAAGCCCAAATTAATTTCATCATTTGTAAATCACTGTCACTCGAATGTTTTCTCAATATGGCTTAATTATAATTCAACACAATGTAAAGCTTCTGGGAAAAGACCTGCATTAAAAGGTACTTCCTGGGAAAAGTGGGAAATCAAGAGCTCTCAGCTAACATTCCACTTTATTATTCATGTATAATACTTCTGCACCACTGAACATCTGCTAATAAATTTGATTCAAGTTTCCATTATAGCTTTTACCCTCATCATTCAATATCTGCATGAGCTTGTATCTGATGAGAATTGACATTATTTACTTATTGCTGAGAATTCTTATCCTATTAACAATTTAGCCCATAAAGTCATCAGGTAAATTAAAGTGCTTATAAAAGCTTCCTTCTCTGATTTTAAAAATGAAATAATAATCTTGATTTAGAAGAGAATTTCTGTAGATTCCCTGGAAGATAACTGACAGATGGTCATCTTGGCAGCATGCTGCAGTAGTGCAAGCATACATTTATTGAGAGTTTCTGATGCAGAAGGTGATCAAGAGCATCAGAAGCTATTACTTTTAACTTTGAGGTTTGTCAATCTTCTTTTCCTTTGTGCCTCCACATATATAGATAAGCTAAACCCAGATCAAATATACAACTTTCTTTGAACAAGTACAGATCTGTCATATTGATTTGGTGTTTGACTTTGTTCCATGTGCTATGGTTCTTTTCCATGTGGTTAGACCACGAATTTAGGGTTCAGGTTTCCTAAGTCCATTCTGAGATCTTCCTCTGAATCACTGTGACTTAGTGATGCCTTTTAAGGAGTCACTAAGATCAAGCTTATCAGAAATGCTTACCAATGTTTCTATTTCAGCCGTGTTTATTTGTGCCAAGCTTGAAACACCCACAATGGGTAAATCCTCTTAATACTCCTGGCCTTAATCTCTGCATGTGTCTCTTCTTCTTATAAATGCAATAAAACTAGCTCATTTTGTATGTTTGTGTGACATAACACTTTTGAATCTCTCAGAAAGGCTTAGTAGGAAGGTCATAATATAAAATCAGAATACTGGGGTTGTACATGATAAAAATGACTATTACTAAACCAGAAGTAGTCAACTAACAGAAAATACTATATTTGTCTTCAGATACTTATGGTACAGAAGATCAGTATACAAAGGAAAGGGCAAAGAGTGCCAACTGAGTTCTTCTTGTCCAAAAGTGCATCAGGAACAGTTAGGCAGGGGTGCTACAGAACCAGGTGAAATGGATATGCATTCACCAGTGACTCACCCAGAAGGAAAATTCCCATCCAAGAAGATAGGAGATATTTTTGTCCTTCTTGCAGCTTGCCTTCCCTTTAAAAGGGAAAAAAACTTGTGCAAAGAGACCTTTTCTTTCATCCAGCAAATTTATTTCATAGATTATCTAGCTTTCAGTATAAGACCATTCAAAAACCTTAAATATGTTACATAAAATAGTCATGTAACACCACTGGAGCTACAGTACTTACTGTGTCATGAAGCATGAAAAGTTAATTGGCCTGCACCATTGTCAGGAAATCTGTTATTTGAAGTACTGCTGGAAAGGTAATGCATGAATTGCAGCATGATACAGCACATTTCAGCTTTTATTATGTTTTCTTTTTCTATTTTGATTTTCAATTGCTCAGGCTTCCTTTTGCAAAGTTATTTTATTCTCTTTTTAGATTATTTTGCAAAACTGATACTTTTGAAACATGGAAGAAAAATGTCAACTACACTGTTGGAGTATGAATCCCCTATGGTCCCTGAGACAGGTCATTCAGCCTTTCTGCCCAGCATACATATCTACATATGCAATTTTCTTTGTCTTAGTAACTTGTTGCAATCGTTACTATATTATAGCCCTATTTGGGATTACATTGCTATAGCAATATTATTAAATTCATTTGATAAGATGACTTGACCCTAAAACTCTTTTATGCTTTAAAATTACTACTAGGAATAAAGATCAGCAATAACTTGAGATTTTATTCATTGCTGTTGCTTAATTCTATATTTGAGACCAAAGTACACTCTACTTGATAATAACTAGTCATATCAGAAATTAGGAATCTGTCTAATCTGAATCTATTTGTACTTCACGTTGTCCACAGGGACCGCACTGCTCCTAAAATCAGCTTTCATGTAGAGATTGTAGGTTTTGTATGACCTTTTGAATATGAATATCATTACAGATATAGCATAAGAGGTCTGGATATGGTAATTTTATGAACTTTCTTCATTTTTTGTTTAAACTATTTTGCTTTTTTTACTATATTGTGCATTTCTGGTGCATAAATATTTTAGACTGGTTTGATAACCTGTAAATTAAGCATCAACATAATTAACCAGCCCACATTCAATGCTGGCTCCATTATGTTTTAGAATTAAAGGATGCCCACAGAGCTTACTCTTGCAAATTTCTTCCAGATCTGGAGAAATTCTTACGGTTTCATAGCTGGACTTCATCAAATGAAGGACAGATCTCTAGTGGGTTTGATTTCTTACTGCTTTACTCCTGTAGGTAAATACACTGATGCAAACCACAAATATTACTTAATCAGAATAATAGCATTCTACACCCAGTTTGGACTTGGGTATATTTTTATCCATGCAAAGTAACAAGTATTCTGATTCTATTTTCCTTGATGAAATTCAAACACTCTGAAAACACTGATTTTCTTAATAGTAGTTCTGAACTTGGTGATGCACTCTGTTTCTTGGAAAATTAAATTCTGTTATATCATGTCAAAATGAAGGAAAGGCTAATGGTCTGCAAATATTTTTATACCCTTATGAAAAATTTTCATATATTTAGTATCAGAAGGTTTTCCACCAAGATTTCTATGATGATTTTCACAGCCAATTTCTGGCTATTCTGCACTATTTTGGTTTCATAGGGCATTGAATTGATGGAATAAAATTGTCCTGGCTATTGCAATGAGTTAAACATTATCTAGAATCAGTCTTTTCTCAGACACAGACTGTTTATTTAAATCTGTTGAAAAGTGAAAATGGAGGACTTATGAAGGAAAAGTCCCTTTTATTTACACATCTGGCATCCCAGAAATCAGTTGCTAGTAACTACAAGCAATTATGATAAAAATGCCATTTAGGAAAGTTTCTAGTAGTAATGATAATGAAGCAATGAGATAGATTGTCTGGGGATATTGTGGATTCTCCATTACTGGAGGTCTTTAAGAATAGGTTAGGCAAACATCTGTCTGGAATATCAGCACAGACAGTTTAGCAAGGGGGTAAATCCATAACAAAGTGCCTTTGCTTAAGGTCACAGACTGCCCAACACAAGCAAAAGTAGAGGTTGCAGTTCCACAGTACAAAATGGGACCAGCTGCATGGGCTCTCTACAGGTCGCTGACAATATCTCCACATGCAACAATTTTTCTTTGACATGTAGAATGATTAAGCAATGACATTAGCTCTATGGGTATGCGCTTTATGTAGTGGGAAGGGGTTTTTTTTTTGCTATATACTGAATTCCTTGATCTGCACAGGGATCTGGGGAGGCACAGTACTGCCATGCTGAGGAAACAAAGGAGGATGGTTCTGCTTTCACTTCTCTGTCCTCTCTTTTAAAAAGCAGCCCAGCTTGCTGCCCTGTCTGTCAGACTGAGTACTTCTTCCAGGTCATCACTTTTATAAAATATGCAAATGCACATTAATAACAGCAGTAATCCAGCAAAGTATTCATATGAATAATTAAACTGAAACTGCAGTTGTCAGAAACACAAGCATGGTGCATGTTGTACATTATTACCTGTGCATTTTCTTTTAACCTCCTGGGGGACTCGCTAATTTGACATGCCACTGTGGGTTCACTACTCTCTCCATTTCCAGGCTCACCCCAAAAACCCAGCTGATGCACATTGTAGACAGACAACATAGCACTGACGATGTTATTCAGTAGAAAAGTGAGGCTGGGAATGCTTTCTGAAAGGCTGAGTGTTGTGCAACTATGTAGGAGGAGACATGCCCCTTTGCACTGCAAACTACAGTCAAAAATTTTCTTTTGGGTGCAAGCTAAATGTTTTGGGTTTTTCTCCTGCTCAATACAAACCTAGAAAAGGCAAATCAGGGTGAGTAAATCAGGCTCTGGTTTGGGGGAAGTCCCTGCCAACGGAAGATGCCTAAGCAAAGTTCAGTCTCATTAAGCCTGAAGGGCTGTGTAGTTTTACAAAGAGTTTAGATGGTAAAGTTTAGATAGTATGAGTCACTGCCTCACATTCCTGTTCCTGTACCACCATTCCTTTCCTCAGCCATCTTGTATTCACTAAGGCTCATGGGGCACCAGATTAATAGGATGATGCAAATTAAACTTCTTCGTTTAAAGCTGGTCAGTTTCAACAGATCATTATCTGCTCACCAAAGATCATATCAAATATTTGCTCCATCACAAGCGGGAATGCAGGTAAATTCCCACTGGCAGAAAGGTGGAGAAAGAACCAAAATACTTTTAATATTTGTAAAGTTAGAACATTTTCCTCCTTGGATTCATTCCAAAACTTCCTGTTATTATCCCTCATGCCCCATATATCTGCTTTCTGTATGCTTTTTAATCACTAATGAAATTGCCTCGGTCAAATGGCTATAATTCAGACTCATCGCATCAGACCAAGAAGCTTAATTCTCATCAGTGAATCTCAACTCCACAGAAATTTCACTGAAGTCATTGCAGCTGTAAAAGTGATGTTAAAGAAGAATTGAACTCTGTCCTAAACTACTGATTTATTTACTGTGTACAAACTTTAAGGCATTTATTATTTATAGATACAGAGGTGGAAAATATCCACTTTCTGTTTATTTTGGGGAAAACTGAGATCATGCTATTATTTGCTTGGTCAAATATAATCTGTGATTGCACTCAACAAACAATGCAAGGGGGATAATTTGGAAGGTTTTTTCAAATTTTATTTAACATGAAGAGGCTCATTCTCTTTGACCAGTGCCTCACAAGCATTTTCCCTTATTTTATCTGATATCATTGATTTAATTGAGAAAAGTCACTCTAAAGTAATGACATTTTTTCTTACATGCTTTTTCAAAAAGGCCAAATAATGTAATTAAGACTATGCAAAGCAAAGGAAAAACAACAACATAATCACCACAAAAGCAAAACCAGCAAAAAAATTTTGAATGCTGAGGCAGAACCAAGGCATGTGCATGTCTGCAATAAAAAATTGACACAGTTAACATAAAGGTAGGTGACTTGAAGATGATCTAATTTTTTTTTTTTTAATTACATTATGAGGGCCTGTGGTAAGAAGAAATAAAGGAAGGAGGGAAGGAAAGAATGAAAGGGGTGTTCTTACTCCCAAAGGATTATTCATAAAAACACTTTTATCTCAGTAGTTTTTTAAGATTTCTAGTTAAAAATGGGTCATTGGCTTAGTGTAACATGACTGAAGAGGAGGTAAAAGGTACTGAAATCTATTTCTGTGTTATTAATGCTACAAATAAGAAAAAAATCACCTTCATTTAAAGTGTTTGCAGCAAACTATGATATAAACCAGGAAAAAGCCCTGTGGACTCAGTGGGCAATGGATCAAGGCTCTAAACTTGAAGCCACTGGCAGCTCTCTGACTTTACTCATCAGCAAAGTTAGGTCTTTTGAATCCTCAGAGTTTATGCCAACAGTGGTTGCTGCTGTGCTGTCACCTGTACATGCCAGTAACTCTTCTTGGAGGGAGAAGAAAGGACTCCTACTTAGATTAGATTAAAGATACCATGAAAAAGGAATTGGTATGAACAGCTTCAAGATACACAAGCCTTTTTCTGCCTTTGTAAACTACAGGACTTTGAATGGTATTAGACAGTTGAATAGTGAGCCAGAACACAGACATACTGGTTTCCTTTTGTGCAAAGGCCTAAGAAAAGGTTTTTCCCATCAAAACAGAACCACAAGAAGAGATGAAGAGTATTTTCTGTGTCATCTATAAATACAAGATTTGTCTTCCAATCTTCAGTGTGTTAGGAAAAAGGAAATGTGACCATTTTCTGAGTGCAGAGTAAAGATGCCAACATGATTTCTCTCAGTTAGAAAACATCTTTTTGTTATAATATGGGACTAAGGCCAACAGTCTAACACACTGAAATCCAGGGTAGAGACGTCATCAAGTAACTGCAGAAAAGGAACAGCAAGAAAATATTTTATGACCTAAAGCAGGCCTTGAATGATCGGAAACAATCATCTTATTGTGTTTAGTCTTTGCAATTATTATCCAGACCATGTCTGGTTATTGCTAAAAATAGTAATTATGCACAATTGTAACTGGAAGCAATAATTTATTATGTTTAAAAGAAAAATCAGTGAATTTTTAACATTCAAAATTTCACTTTTATTTCAATTTCTCTTCCAAGAATATAAATAATATAAATAATATAATATTCAAAAACTTATTTTTTATTAGTAAGACTATAACAGCAGACTTTGTTGATCTGGGAAGGGGCAAAAGTTGAAATCACAGAATGTGAAAAGACCACTATTTTTATTAGTTTTTGTTATTATGGCATCTTTATCTCGACTAAGGTCTTTGTCCTTGTGTACTTGAACAGGCCATAGAAGGGTTGAGATGCCAGTGTTTCTACAATGGGCACATATTGTAGTCCTTGGCAGTTTGACACCCTTTCATGACCTAGGACATAGTGCCCAAAAGGACAGACATATATACACAGAAAGCAATATACCCTTGGTCATTTTACTAAATTGGTTGTTAACAACAGCAACAGAGACTTGGAAGAAAAATGTTCACATCAAATGATAATTTTCAGAAACACTTCAATGTGCATTGACTAGTTCTCTGCCTGGATTCTGTCTGACTGCATGTACAGGGTCAGAATAGTCACCATATGTTCTGCTAACAAGGCAGATTACAGAAGCAAAGAGAAACAGAAGCTTTTATAAGGAGAGAAGAATCATCAAGAAATTCTCCTAAAAATAAAATGAAATAAAATATTTCTTCATTTTCTTCATTCAATTATTTCTTCAATCCGCTTTTACCCGTGTTTCTTTCCTTTGAAATAAATACTTTCTTACATTACTTTTCTGAAACACCCATAGAATTTGTGGATTTTTCAAGCATTGAAAGCTATTATTTCAATTAACACTTTACTTTTAGCTATATTCTACTTAGAGTGGCACTTCTGAGAAGCCTTAACAAGCAGCACAGAGAAACAGCTTCTCCATCTACAAGCTGCACTTAATCATTTGTCTGTGAAATATTGAAAGCTTCATTAAAGCACTAGATTTTGCTGTTGCCCAGATTGTGGAGGACCACAGTGATTCAATTGTTTTATCATGTAGTCACAGAATAACAAAATGGATCAGGTTGGAAGGTATCACAGTGGATCATTTGGTTGCACCTCCCTGCTCAAGCAGAGTCATCCTGGAGCACATGGCACAGCACTGCAGATGGTTCTTGAATACCACCTCTAAGGGCGATTCCACAACCTCTCGAAGCAATCTGTTCCAGCGTTCAGTCACCTGCAGAGTAAATAAGTTCTTCCCTATGTTCAGGTGGAATTTCCTCATCCTCAGCTTCTGCCCATTGCCTGTTGCTTGGCACCACTGAGAAGAGCCTGGAAACATCCTCCTGGCACCTTCCCATCAGATACTCATAGATGTGGATGATCCATTGTGGTATTGAAGCAACACTATTAACATTCTTAGTATTTCTTCTCTCTCTGATCCCAGAAAGCTTGACCTCTCGCAATACAGCATAAATTTGTCACTAGATGCTTCTAGTCATCTTCTTATTATTACTTCTTATTGTACAAGTGGGGGACTGCTTCTTATGGTACCAGTGACCCACTGAAATCACTTGCCTACATATACGCCATTTGAACAAAGAGAGCACAAACAAATATTCATTAACCAACAACACTAAGTTCTTTGTTTGTATTTAGGTTACAATAATTGAGTTTTCAGGCGTTTACCTATGTCACTTAACTTGAAACTTCCACAACACAGAATCAAGCATTTGAAGTACTGTCCCTGGCCTCTTTACATAAATGGAAATAGGTGGTTTAGGGTACAATATATCTGAAATATTTTAGACAACTTTAGGATGAAATGGACTGCACCTTGAAAGTACCTTTCCTGGGTGGAAGGGAAGTCTGAGGAGACTAACTAGGGTGCCAGCCTTTACTGTCTAGAAGAGGTCATGTAGATCCCACCACTGATATCTAAAAAAGGTAGGTGTGTAATCTAAAGTAATGTATAAGCCCAAAAGCCATCTGTTTTATATCAATCTGTGGATGAAGTTATGTGCTTTTTGGAGATTCTATGTTCTTTTTATTGATTTTCAACTCAAATAACTTCATCCCTCTAAAAACAGTTACCCAGTATATAGAATTTTCTAAGCCACTCTATAGTCTCAAAATAGGGACTCCCAAATATCTCAGTAGTTCAGAGAGGTAGGATAAGTCAATTTCTATATGTGACATTCTCTTCATGGCTTTAGATGAATTGCCAAAATTATGCTGAAAATAAATTGCAAATTTTAGATGACTGCAATTATATTTTTACATATATATAGTGACCTAAGTATACAGGTTCCACTAAAACTTTTCCTAATTGAGTTCAGTATTTTCATTAAGGCTTTGATGAGAAAGACAATTTTTAGACCACCCCTTCTGTGAACTATTATTCAGGCTGATTACTAACTATTTCAATGAATTGTGTTCCAACTTCACACTACTTCTAGATTTGATCAAGGCTTATAATACTTCCTTGGTCTTATAGAAAAAATCAATCATATCTTTTAGATTGTATGTATTATTGAATAGGAATGTGCTTGAATGTCCATATATGTATATGCAATTATGCCTTGGAAAAAGTGTTATTTTCTACCAGGACTCACATAGTCATGCTATTATGCTGATCAACGTATTAATGGTTACAACGTCCAAACCTTGCACACATTACATCCTTTTCATGAAAATTATTAAGCACATGTAATTTGGCATGCTCTCATAGCAATGATTAGCCTGCTGAAGAGCATTATTAGAAACATGAAAACATAGTCATCCATCATCCCAAGTGTATCATGTTTATCACAGTCTCTAAACAGCTGAACCTGGGACAGGAGGTTGACCAGGTTTCACTTTTTGATTTCTGTTGTCTTCATGTCATGTTGCTCTGAGTGATCAAACAGTGCATATCTTTTTAATTTCAAGCTTTAGTTTTGTAGTTTCCTCATATTTCTTCAGAAATCTCAGGTAGGTTGCTTCAAAAACTTGTTTTCCCAGAAAGATAGCTCTTTCCTCTTCTGTTCTTTCTTCATCTATTATTAATAAATCTATGTTCTAAATATGTAGTCCATTATTGATGAACTCGCTTTCCTGTGTTGCATTGTTTTTGCATTCTATACCTATAGCGTGTATGTATCTATAGAACCTTCTAACTTGGTTCAATTTACCTGTTTTGGGGTTTACCTTTGTACTGAACCCTGCCTTGGAACCAGAACTGTACCTGTTATCATTACATTTCAGAAAACCTAGACCAAAAAAATGCACGAGTGTAGGTGCATGTTAGGCAGCATCTGCATTGGAAAATGGCATGGGGCAGTAGTTGTGCACTGTCTGTGGAATGAGATAGTTGTTGACAAAGACTCAAGATCCTTCCCACATAAGTTCTATGGCAGAAGGATTACTTCAGAGTAGCTCTCATATGGCTACTATTAGGGAAATGTCCATTTGTGGCTGGGGTGTATTAACTTGATCCATACCTCCATCGTATTTTCCAGCTTAGCTTCAGATAAAAAAAACCAAAAATGTTCATATACTCTGAGATCACGCCACAATAAATGCATCTTTTTGGAGGACATCCTAATCTGAAATACTGGTGAAGAACTACAGTGTCATAGAGTATCATAAGTTACTATTTATTTTAGAATTTTTGTTAATTTTAACAGTGGAAGTGAAAGTTATTTTAAAATTACTTCATGTACTAATTCAGAACAACCAGCTGCATGTTTGTTCTTCAAATGACTGCAAAGGCACTACCAATACATTTTCAAATAATTTTAATGTTGTTTGGTAAGTCAAGATGTTTCAAAACCCACATGGAGTTGGCTTCTTGCAAGAACCACTTAATGATATATTTTTTTTTCTAATTTTGCATGCAACAAAGTCATCTTTCTGGCCATTTGAATCTTATTGCAGCTCATGCATCTAAGTGTTTTGAAGGGGAACACTAAAAATCAAGATGGCATCAGATTAGTATTAAGAATCAGCCATGGTCTTAAAGGTCAAGAAGAGTATCATCAGAGATATAAGCAATGAGTATTTTATTTTTGCAAGGTTTGTATCTACATGAATTAACCTATAGAGTTCTGAACATATTTTATATCATTACAGGCTCTCATTCAGCCAAAATTTACACATGTATTCCAGTCTACATTTCTGAATATTTCCAAATGGCTACTTTAGATAATTTACATCACTGCTATTTAATGTATCCTAAAATATATTTTCCCCTTTCATTTTCCAGTACGCTTTGTTCAAGATAGCTCAATAGATTATTTCTTGGAAAATATGCCATAATTAAAACAGAAAAGAAAGTCTTTTAATTGTAGCTGTATAAAGGGTACCTAATATAGTTAGCTTCCAGCATTCATCACAAAGCAAAAAAAAAAAAACAAAAAAAAAACCCCAAAAAACTGACTACACTGAAAAGCAGACTGCAGTTTTAGGCTGTATGCAGAACAGGCAGCCTAAAGGGAATTCAGACAGTGTAAAGAAAGAGAGTAGGATACAGGTCCTGGTAACCTTCTTCACCACCTACAGAACCCTCATCACCAACAATATAGTGAGCTGGTAATGAAACATGGTAAGTCTGAGAGAAGTTGAAATAAGAACCAGTGTAATATTTTGAATTTTGTGATCAAAGCAGACTACATGTAAATAAAAAAATGGACCAAATTTCCAGAAAGTTTTTCAGGGAGCTACTATTTTAATTTGGTATATGGCAACATCAGAATGAATATTGAGAATCCTTTAAAGAATAAAAATGCCAAACTTAAACCTTGCACCATTTCATTCTATTTGTCTTCCTTCTGCATGGGAGTTATAAACTGTGCTGCTGCAAAAGCTGATGAGTCACAATAATCCTGTGACAAGTTTCGTCAGAACAATTATAAGGAATAATATGTTGTGAATAAAGCAGCCTCTGATTGACTTGGTGCAAACCCACAAGTAGATTTTCACATGTTTGGATAGAAAGAGTCAATGCTTTGAGAATCTGTACTACAGTGTGTCTTGATTTTCTACAAATCAACCCTATTCAGACAATATTATTCATTGCACACACACCCCTATCAACAACATTAGAACATTTAACATCAGTTCAGGACTTAAAAGTTATTTTATGCCACAAAGCAATGCAATTTGCAGTCTTAAAAGGAATATTCATTTATTACTACAGATGAGAGACAGCTTATACATACTGACTGTTTTAATCAGGTCAGAGCATGGTAGCTTGTGTTAAAAAGGATGTGTCTATGTGCATGCACACTTGTACACATGTGTTCATTTATAGGTATACATACAATTACATTTCAGTTTGAGTAAAATTAGTACTGTCCACAGTCACTGAGAACAGACCAAGGCAACATGCAAAAGTTAGGGCAAAAATGATTTAGAGATATTTGTTTTTTAAATACATGGAATTGCTGGGTTTTTACTGAGTCTTTTCTATTATATACACTGACAGAAAAAAATCTTGAGATAAAAAATATACTGAGAAGGAAGGCAAACCATGAAGACTAGAGATGAATAACGAAGTTTTCTCCAGAGACTCATGCCCCTCAAATGTCTGAACAATTGGTTTAACCAGTCAGCTAAGGCCAAGTGTCTCCAATGCTTCAAAAGATAAGAAAACAGCTAAGCAGTCCTTCAATGTCACAAAACTGGGTTTACAAGCTAAGTATAAAGCTTGTTTAGTTGTATAATCATAGAATAATTTAGGTTAGAAAAGGCTTTTGTAGTCATAGAGTTTGACTGTTAGCCCAATGCTGCTAAGTCCAGAACTAAATAATTTCCCTAAGCACCAAACCCACCCCCCAAAAAAGGCTTAGTCTCTTTTGTATGTTTGCTTTCAAGGCTCAGTCTAGAAGAGGACACTGGTTTATCATTAGTTTTGTCCCTGTCTGGTTTAGGAAAAAAAATGAAGTGCCAGAGATTGGTGAGATAGGTATGCTAGACAAGCTCAGTTAAATTCAAGTCTCAGCATGATGCTAGTCCAGGATTTGAGATCAGATTTTTAGAGGCTTTGGATGAGATTTAGCTCTTAAAGTGGGGTAGGCACCAGAAGAGCTTATGAGCTGCCTGTAAGCCTAGGCCAAATAGGACATGATGACATGGGGTTAGCATGATCAACGGCAGCAACCTCTGCATTGAGGACTGAGGCTAACAGGGGTTTCTGTACTGTTTAAAGCCAGAGAGGATGTGATTTGACAAAGACTTTAACACTTTAATACCGTGGGAAATTTATGCCAGAGTGTCTCCACCTGTTAAGAACAAAATTTAAGGATTGCAAAACCTATAGACAGGTTTCTGTCAGAATAAGTCATAGTTTAAATAAGACCTTGGACGTTTCAGAAGTTAGAACCTGAATATTAAAAATGCATGAAATCAAATGTTTCCTGTTCTTGTCACAGGGATTATTAGAAAGATGATATTTAAATCTAAATTTCATTTTCTTTTTATTGTCAGTTTTTCTGTGGAGTTTTCCATTTTGGTCAGGTATGGACCAGAGATTTATCAAGGTATAAATTCTTCCCCTTTCCCACAACAAAGAGAGAGAGAGAAAGAGAGAAAGAGAGAGAAAGAGAGAAAGAGAGAAAGAGAGAAAGAGAGAAAGAGAGAAAGAGAGAAAAAGAGAGAGGGGAAGGCAGGAAGAAAGTAAGGAAGGCAGGCAGGCAAGGCAGGCAGGCAGGGAGGGAGGAAGGAAGGCAGGAAGGCAGGAAGGCAGACAGGAAGGAAGGAAGGGAGGGAGGAAAGAGGGAAACAATTTGCAGAGCTGAAAACAGAACTAATTTTCAAGACTCCCAATTCAGTGCCATAGTTTTCACTTTCTGCTGCTCCTTTATTAGTTCTAGAGGCAAAGGAAGAAAAATGACATAAAGTACTATAGTTATATTTTAATTCCTTGGAAAGTAGAATAATTTAATTTATAAATTTTAATTATGTCCCATTTTCTATAGTTCCCTTCAGTACTCTCATCTGAAAAAAGCTTGATTATTTTTAGTACAACAAATTCCATAAGCTTTCTAAGAGTATTTTTTCACTGCATTTAACAGATCTTTTAAATAATAGATGTATATTTCATGAGGGAACTCTATTACCACATACAAGGTGTTAGCATACTTTGTACAATTCATTCCTAAGGCCCAATTCAAAAAAACAGGAGAACTATTTACAAGGTACAAAGTCTGACAAGAAAACAGTGACAATTATTTTTGGATATTCTTCAACATAGTAACAGTTATTGAAAGATAGCAGGGTAATAGTTTTTTTCAGTTTCTTATAACTTTGCCAAATTGAAAGCCATTTTGCTGAAATTTTCTGTGGCAGAGCTGTGCTTCATGACATACAACAAAATTAAAATGTGAGCAACTAAAGAATGACAGCTCATCCCTCTACAATAACTATCCCTTACTCCATCATCTCAAATGTGATTATTGAATTTCTATTTTTTTAACTTTTTAGTTCATGCATTATTTTTAATATAAACATAGATATTACAATTCTATAGTACTGCAAGAACATGTGACTCTGCAGCTATCTGGGAAGTCCTTAAATAGCATACTGATCTGATGGACAACTTAAGAACAAATCCATATGACTCCATGGATAAAATCTGAGCAAAGGCCACAGACTAATTCATCATACTTTGAGTATCAGATGAAGAAATGGAAAAAGTAGCATGTGATCACTTTAATTAAAGTGATGGGCAATTAACAGACCTTAAATAAATTTGCAAAGGCAGCCAGCTTTCCTTAATGTTGCAGGGTTTTTCTTTGCAAACTTGGTAGTACTCTTTCACCATAAGCTTTTCTCTGTAAGAATTCCTCGACAACATATTATCTCTCATGCACTTTACATATAGAACTTGTAAATTGGGAAAAAGATATCTTCCTGAGATATCAGTTCATAAATACTTTTTGTGCTTCCTCGGTTGAAGAGAGTTTCAATCTATTTCTTTGATTAGCATTCTGCTCTAATGTCCTCATCAAGCTTCTGTAATAAAGCGTAATCAAACTGGATGTTCCATGAATTTAAGATCTATTATCCATGTGCATGCTAGGTTGGTGCATCCCAATTGAGAATGTGGAAGAAAAGAAAGCAGAGTAAAACTGAGAAAGGTATTGACTAAATATCAGTCAAGTTATTTGATTTGACTTTCCTCCCATCTTCAGTGTGCTCCAGGGATTCTGGGTGAAATAATACATGGCTGCCACATGCTTTTCATCTCCTCAGATCAGCTTCTAATGACAGTAACAAGAGGAATTAATCATAATCAGAAAGCTACAAGTTTAAGAAAGATCCCCCATATGAAATCTTTCCCTCTCCAGCTTCAGCAGTATTCAAATAAACACTACTTATATTTGCATAAATAAGACATAAATCTTATAGACATAAAGCCGCCTTTCTGTCTTCAAACCAAATCTTGAATCAAATTTTAACAGGGAAAGAGAGGAAATGAGTAGAATATATGTGAAGGCTCCTTTGGAAGGATCCAGGTATTCTTTCTGAACACCTTCTCAGAAGTATATCTGAGGGAAGAATGAGGAACTGTTACTTCAACAGAATAGTCTTTAGCAGTTTTTATAACCAAAAGTTAGGTTATTCTTCATTAAATGGTTTGTTTATTTATTTATTTAGTGTCAAAAGTTTATCCTCTAGATAATACCACGGTTAGTATATATGTAAAACTAAGCTAACTTTTCTAAAACAACTTCTCTGCTGTTCCAGGTCAGGTGAATAACTCAAAACTTATTTCTCCGTTCATACACTATGGACTTGCCTCATAAAAGCAGTCTTAATCTCTATTTTTGTAGATAAAGACTAGTTAATCTGGATATGTCCCTTAAATACAATAGCTTATTAAACATGGAGGTTGTGGATATATTCAATCATTGAATTAAACTCTTTGGGGGATGCTTAAACATAGGTGTCAGGCGTCTTGTACCATTTGGGATATCCTACAATATTCAAAACACATGCGTGCACCTGGTGGATTTGCACAGGAATTAGGCACCTGGGATCTTCAAAGGCAGCAGCCACAAAGCAGGTGACATAATATAGGTGGAGATGTGTAAGAAACTGAGTCATGATCAGGAGCTTGTATAGAAGTCATTATATTCATATGGAATACAGAAAGATGCCTTTGAAATACACATGTAAAGAAATATAGCAAGCATCATGCATCAAGGTTATAAGTTCTTCCTTGCAATTTTGTAAAAGAGAAGCCTTTCTGTATTTTATTAAAAAAAATAAAAATCTGTCCTTTAAAAATTCTTAGTCCACTTGTTAACATCCTCATATAAATAATGCTTTGACTTGGTCCTCCTCACTTCAGTCCTGCACAATGGGACTGTATCTCTATACTGTTCCCAGGGTACCTGTCCCAGGGTGCATGTCCTTATTGTGCTTTAGCTTGAACAGCAGGTTTTGCCTCAGCCATGCCAGTCTCTTGCCTTCCTTGCCTTATTTCTTGTGCCTGGGGCTGACTGGTTCTTGGACTCTACAGAAGATATCCTTAATAATCTGCCAATTCTGTTCTGCTTCTCACCCTCAAGAGCAGTTTCCCAAGGGGTCCTATTAAACTCCTTGAAAAGCTGGAAGTTTGCTGGAACCTAACTTTCCTCCCTACCTGTCCCATGTTCCTCAAGGCTGTGAGCTCCACTTGTGCCTGATCACAGCAGCCCAGCCTGCCTCCAACCCTGACGTTCCCAAACAGCTCACACATGTTCATGTCTATCAGCTCCATCATTGCTTTCCCTCTGGAAGGGCTTTCTATTGCCTGGCTTAGGAAGCTGTCTTGTTTTAAGACAGTTTAAGGGGAACTCCAGAATTTCTTTCCTGCCCTTATTTTTAACAAATCCCTTTCCACCAATAAGAAGAAATGAATATGAGAGAAACAAAAAGAAGGGGAAAAAACCAAACACTAAGCAAAGCCTCTGCCTTAGGCAAAGACCACAAGGCAAGAAAGTCTGCTTGGGCAGCTTCAACTTTGTAAAGGGAATCCCCCAGGCCTTGCAGTTCTGTTTCTGGCCCCTGCACCTGGCTTTAAAGAGACAGTAACATTTTTGGGCATAGATATACGTGGAACAAAACATTTTGGTTTACCCAGGACAGAAATTATCCTCCATGTATTGCAGGATTGTTTTTGGGTTGCCCACAGATTTGTATTTCTTAAAGCTTTTAGAGTTAAAGAAGTTGGGTTTTTCCAAATGTATTTAATTGTGGCTATTTTTAATAATTAAAGTTAAAGAATTAAAATATAACAGTTTTAATGTACTCAGAAGGTTTATTTTATTACACCAGGACCTTTCATCACTCTTTCTAATTCTGTCCTTGGGCTTTGGCTTGTTTTGTTTGAAATGGAATACAAATAACAGTATATTTTCAACTTGATATTGGAGTTGCTTGGCTTGAGGCAATTTGCGTCACAAATTTAGCATTATTTAAATGCAGGTTTGGATTTTATTTATTGTTAAAAAATTAAAATATTGAAATGATATTCAATAAACATTTTTACTGAAAGGTTAAATAATAAATATTTAAATCAAGTGTTATTTAAATGTAGGGTTGTTTTCTTAATGTGTATGGAAGGAAACACTGATAATTTAAAAGGAGCTTTTGTAGAAATACTTACAGATAACAGACCTTCACCTTGTGACCAGTCAAAAAAGAATTTGAATCTTGCTATTGGTTTCCTTTATGCAAAAATTAGAAGAATTCTTTGTTCATATCTGTCATAATATAATTAAATTAAGCACATAGATGAACAAATTAGAATAATAATTTAATTTTGCAATTTAAACTGATTTGTCAGATTAGTTCAAATCTAAAAGAAATTTCTGAGGAAAACATGTTTCTGTTCATCATCTGAGAGGAGAGGAATGGCTTAGAAAATGTGAAAGAAGTAAAAAAATCCTTCTTTCTTTATATTAAAAAAAAAAAAAAAAAAAAAAAAAATGTTGAGGGGTCCAAGGAGCATCTAGAGCCTTTCTCTAACAGCACAGGTTTCCAGGCTGCCTCCAGATGTGATGGTCTCTGCAAAAAGAAATGAATGAAGAACTTCAAGAGCTAGAGGAGAAAACAGTTGCTATAAATGTTATCATTGTTGCTCTTTTCACTTGAACTACCCAAAATCATTGAGTCGAAATTACACAGCAGTGTTTTCCTCTTGCGCTGTGATAAAAAAGTCGCAGAGTGGCCTTGACAGGGTGCTAAGATGTTACCTGCTGATTTTTTCTTCTGTCATGATTGACATTACTTTCTGTCATTCCACACAAGAAAGACTTAGACAACACCTCAGTGAAATGCTGATAGGTCATGACTGATTTCAGAAAATATCTACAAAACAGAATCTGAATAGACATACATAAGAAACAGTTAGGACTGAATTTCAATTCAAGGTCTCACCATTTTCTACAGTGTCAGTTTCAGCAGCAGAAAGATGAGATTATGCTGAATTATAATCACAGTGTAGCCATTCAGGATGTCCCAACCATCAGATCACTCGGGCAAAGCGCAGAACCATGAGCCTTCATAACTAATCCAAACTCACTCCACCAACTGCCAACTACAAACTTGCACCATATGATTCCATCTCTAAAAACTCAGCGTAACACACTACTGCTTGTAACAACCCCCGGAGCCTGGCACCTTGGGGTAAAATCCCATTTCTACTGCCCACAGAAAAGTAAATTCCATCATATGCCTGTTTGTGTATGGGTGCTTTGATAAAAGTGATAAATCCTGGGCAATTACCCTTGGTTCAGAGTATTTGAATATAGGACTGTGGACATGTGGCTATTGCTTCGAATAAAAGCAGAATAGAACACTTTTATAAGTCAGTACTATTGTTCTCTGACATATACATGTGCTTCTTTGAAAATATAAAAAATATGATAGAGTTTTAAGGAGCAATAAAGGACTGATGCGCAACTTAGTAAAAGTTGTTATACCTTCTTGGGGTTTTTTGCAAAGAGGCTGCAAAAAACCCCAAGAAGGTATAACAAATGACACTTTAGTATGAAAAAACCTAAAAATGGAGCAAAAAATATGAAAGGAGTATGCTTATTAGAAGTTCACCAAAAGTCCAACTGAAAGCTAAATGTAGAGGTAGGGAGAAACTTCAGGAAGAGATATTCTTCCAGGAAAGTAAATTTGTATATCTTATGGCATATGTAAAAACTATTCACAGATTTGGGCAACTGACCAGCCAGGACAGCACTTTATCATTCTGATAGAAATATTGCCTCTGGCTAACAGAGTATGATGATAAGCATTCTGAATTGTAAAGCAAGAAAGAAATTAAAATTAGACCCAAATTTGAAGAAATTCTGAACAAGCTTCTAGTTAAATTCAAATGGGGAGTAGAGCTGTTCAGATTTAATCTTGCAGCAGTGTTGCATTTCATGTTTTCCATATGGTCATCTGTCTTGTTGATATTGTTTCTTATTCCTGGTAGATCATTTAAATATTTTAAGCATAGGAAATAGAATAAATAGTAGTTCATAAAATAATAGAAGCAGTAACGTATAAAATATAAATGCAGTTATTTCACAATTTCATGGGTAGAAGACACTACCCATGGTCACAAAATGTGAAATAGGTCCTGTCAATGCACAAATGCACTTATGTCTGTTTTAGGGAAAGTACTTTATCAGAAAAATGGAACAGATGTAAAGAAAATAAGATGTCTGTGTAAAGGGATATCTCTGTACTGCTGTGTTTTTACCCAACAAGATATATGTAACAAAGGAGAGCATTTTGATCTGTTCAGATTATTGTTCTTCTTGCCAGAGATAGTTCCTATCATAAGCAACATCTTTAGAGTTGATGTGATTTTTACCTCCATATAGAGTTTTTTTTTTTTTTTCCCATCTATAAAAAAGCACATTAAAAATAAAATAAAACACATCATTTCTGCAGCTGCACATTAAATAACAGGCTAAATGGCTTTAATTTAGGTGACAAATTGGTATAATAATGTAATGTCACCCTCTGAGACTGCCTTACTGAACAACTGACCCTTTGAAAAAGGAGAAGTTATAATCACTTTTTTCTTTGGAAATCTCTCAAAACTTTTGTTGAACTTTATTCCTTTCACTTCTTTTCTGTTAGCATCTCAGTAGAGTAACAATAAGCCAGTATCACGTGTCTCACTACTAAGAGAGCTTTAATATTGTTTACATCAGTGAAGAAAAAGGCTCAATGTGGAAACCTGCAGATGCTTCTGAATGTTAAGTGTTTTCTAACATGGTGATGGCAATCAGAAGGAAATGGACTCTGATGCCCCTCATTCCAGCAAGTGTTCCCTGAATTTTTACCTCTGATACTCCTTTTATTTATAATTATTTTTTTAATCAGTAAATGAAATATAAATTAATTAAAAACAGTGCAATGGCTGATCAAATTTGCTTGGTGTACCTAGAATACTTTCCCAAGAAAACTGGGCAAACTACCTCTTTTGTAGCATCTTTAACAGGCTGTTTTTGCTCTTGGATGCAGTGGCCAAGGCATAATGGGGATATAGAATATCCTATAAAAATGGAAGCAAAATCCCATCTGAATTACAAGCTAGTACAACAAATGCTGATACTAAGGACCTACTTTGCTTTAAATTCGTGAAATCAATGCATTATCTGTGAATAAAAGAATGCATATTACTTTAAAAATTGGATGTGATTTAATTACATTCTATCCCATTTTCAATTTTTTGCTGTTAGTTTTAGTTAAAGGCTTTGAATTTCTGTTCTTAAGCTGCTGCTCTCTACCACCTAAATGATTATGATTTTAAGTAAATACGGATGCAGAGAAAAAGGGGAAAAGCTAAAAATAATTTGCTCAGGACCTCACTACCCTTTGACATACTTTTGAAGAAATTCTCTTTGGAAAAGAACACTGATGATATCACTATTCATTTTGAAAGGAAATTGACATACCTATGATATATGTAAATGTTTTGTCATGTCTTTCCTTTCTAGACAGTGTTTTCATGACAAGCCTATGAGGGAGAAGTTTCACCACCATAACTGACAGAGTGACCAGGAAATCCCATGTGGGTGCCTCTCAATCCCACTAATCCACAGAGGCTCTGAGATGCCTTATTCTCTCTGATTTGTTCAGAAATTGGTTTCAGGCAGAGAATATATTGAGATATGCCTCATTTAGCATCTACAAAGAACTTAGTATCTTGCAAAGGACTGTATGCAGTACTATTCTGATCAACTTTGTGTACTACACTGCACTTAAGAATGTGATCTAGTCCACGAATATTAGCCGAGCTAGCAAGAAGAAATCCCAGCATACCCTCTTCTGTTACCACATCTACTTACATATACTAGTAGAAGCTGGTCCTCCACATTTTTCCCCCTACTAACTGTATCAATCAAGAGTTCATCCGTAGTGTGTAGAGGAGAACTGATGCTATGAATTTACAAAAGGCAAATTCACAAGACATGAAGACATGTTATTTGCAGACTTTCAGAAGCCTTACTTGCACACAATGTCGTTGACAGATTTTTGGGTTTGGGCTGGTTTGATTTTTCTAATTTCTCTTATGGCTTTCAAATCAGAAAGAAGAATCTTCTAAGTAAACTGTAAGAAAAAAAAATTTAAGGCAATGATTTTGTTGACAAAAATATTTTTTCTTAAAACTTTCTTAGGTGTCTTCCTTGTGAAGAGTGCATATATATCTGCTTTTATAATAAAAAGTCTTAACTTTGGCAAAATCACTAGTTTTCAAGAAAAAAATAAGGATTAGTTTACCTTTGAAGTGTCAGCACTGGAAAAAAATTAAGTGGTGAATAGAGATTACCACTTTTAACATGTTTTCCCTTTGGTGTCAATTATTTCAAATCCAGGTTTCAGTTATTTCTATAAAAGTGTGGTAGTCATTTAGACCATGAATACCCTTAAAGAGATCAAAGACTACCAGAAGATTGATACATGCTGCAAAAATATATTCTTTTGCTTTCACTTAGACTTCACAGACTCTTAAAGCAAAAAATCAGCAGAAGCCACTTCTGGTGTAAAAAGTGAACACTTTCGTTCTTTAACTCTTTGGATTTTAGATTAGAGCAGAGGTAGAATAAACCACCTACAGGTAAGAAGCCTGAGAACATAGGTATCCATCCTATTTTTAGACAAGAAATGTAAACCTAATAATATACTGAAATGATATTTGGCTCACCAGTGGAGATAAAAGAGGTTGTTTAAGCCCTGGCCTCTTATGATATCTGAGATTTGATTCTGAGCCTTCAGAAAACCCAAGTCCTTGAAGATTAGTCTTCTTATGACAAAAATCCCTCCTGTCTTAGTGCAAAATAAGCACAGCAATGGTCAAAACTCCAGCAACTATCATTGTCATCAACATTAGAACCAGTGGTTTTCAGGCTGTTACACTTTAATGGTGATACTCAGCATCCTCTGTTTCTGAAGTCTACAAATTGTATGTTTGACTGCTTCAAAACTAAGAATCACTTTTAAAGACCTGGCTGCATTTTGTATACATCAGCTGCATGCTGACTACCTGTTGTCTCTGTATCAAGGACTCTATAGCCCAGTGCACGGATAAAACAGTTTAGGTAGATAATATGTTAGATGATGATACATCTATAGCCTACAAAACAGTTTCAGAGATGAGCAGAAAAGAAAGCCAGCATGGATGAAATGTGCTTATACAAGATTAAATAGCTGAGAAGAGACTGCTTGACAGAGGAAAAAAGAGAACAAATCAAGTAAGCTTCAAGATGTGCTGCACAGAGAAAAGATGGTACTACATTCTGAAAAAATAAGAATGTGCAAATCTTAAGAAATATTTGAATCCTTGTAATCTTATTTTCTGAGGAAATTTTAAATATGATTTGTAAACAACAGATATTACTGGAAAATATTTCATTTAATAACTTAAAATATATTTTATAGATCAGTGGGGGGTATCGTAGGTAAGTTTAATATTTTAAAGGGAAGTTTAATATTTTCTTTTTGGTAGGGAAGTTTAATATATTCTTTTTGTTTGAATTGAACACTGTAGTTATTGAACAGATGATACTTAATCATATCATGTAACTGCTTATTACTTCCAAAGGGGATAGTGCACTACATTCTATTTCTTCCTTTCACACATATCTTTGATACATATAATCTTTACTGCAAAATTCAAGAATCTGTGTATTGAGTTCTGATGTATTGGACCAGCTGCTGCATCTTGCCACACCCAGTCTTGCAAAATAATGCTAATCCAGCATTTCTAGAAACAACTTGATCATATACTGAATTGTTGTTCCACAAGAAATCCCAGCATTTTAAAACATTATCTGATTTAGGAGAGGAAATCTGTAGAACCCCAGAAGATAAGGGTCTAATGTGTGTGTCTCAAACACTGATAGCCAGGTGACAGTGAAGCCAACCAAGGATCCTTGGTAATAATAGACAATTATTGGTAATAACACATCATGTGGAAGAATAAGATGTGTCAGGGGAAGGGGGTTATAAGGAGGTAGGGCAGCACTTTTCCAGGACAAATACCCTTGTTCTAGTCCCTGGAAATAAGCACAACACAGTACAGCACAAGCACAGGAATGAAACCAAGAAGTGAACATTGGATTGTAGGAGGGATGAAGACCACCAAAGACCCCTGAAGCCCTCTGATACATTTCCAGAAGGGTCTGAAAGAACAGACTGTGAATGATAACTAGCTTGTATAGGAAGTGAGAAACCTATATTCAGGATGGGGGAAACCTTTTTATAAACGAGTACCCCCAACTAGCCTGCATGTGCACCCCAGGACCCTGGACATCGTGTCCGTGGATCAGGACTGGAACCAGAATTAGTGATCTCTTTTCTTCTCTCTGTTTCTCTCTTTTCTTCTCTCTGTTTCTCTGTTTTTCTCTCTCTCACACTGTCTTTTTCTTTGTCTTTAATTAATCTCTTTCTCTGTTCTTTTTCATCTCACCCCCTTATCTAAAACCCACTGCTGTGTGCCTAAATAGTAGTACTACCATGTTGATTTCTATGCCAAGTGTGCAATTTATTAATAAAACTTTGTGTTTTTGCAGACCCTCTGACTTTTTCCTTTCAACCAGAAACATTTACAAATCTTGAGTGTCCCTTTCCCTTAAGAGTGGGATATCACAAAATTTAACTATGAAATTTCTCAGAATTTCCAGTCATGTAAGGAAAGAGGACTGATAGCCTTATCATGCTTTTTAGCTGCTAACATAAAAACACAGGCAGGCTCTGAGATGTCCTTTCCAAAGAACTGTCCTTAAAATTGTGGTTCTGCTGTTGCATTAGCTTTTTTTTCTTCTTCTTTTTATTTTTTTTTTTCCTTTTTAAATGCATTAATTTAAAAGCTTTGTGATAAGTGATAAATGTATCAGAAAATTTGTTCTCACACCAAGAACTGAATTTCTTCCTGGATGCGGAAAAACAAGTACCTCTCTGCATGCACTGTTTGTCTGGGAAACTTAGCTAAGCTAACAGAGGATGAGTTTCAAACTTTTATTTAATCATTCTATGCCAGCACAGCATCAAGCAGAACCTTAATCATCTACTTCACTAACCAGTGCTCAGCCCCCAGGGTGTCTCACTCTGCCAAATGATGTTTTACTTTGGCTCTGATATAATCTGAATTTGTCTTCTGACTAGCTTTGTCTAATCTTACTGGGATTTCTTTAAGGAACTCATCTAGAAAGTTTAGCTGTTTATGAAGAAAAATATAGGGGGAAGAAACCAGTCAGATTTTTCCCTTCATACAGCTTCCAGATTTTGAGTAAGGGATTTTATAAGAATGCGTAAGAAACTCCTACCCTCTCAGCATGCCTCTATTCAAGAACATCTTCCTACAGGACCTGTCATCTGAGGAGCATAAATATGAAGACAGTGTAAAATCTCATTTAAATTATATTAGAGGATGCTAGAGGTTGAATTTTTTTCCCCAACTTCATTAATCTCAAAAAAAAAATCTAAACAATAACACTCTCTGGGCTTTTTCTATAACAAAGGATCACAAATTCACAGAACCATCTAGGTTACAGAGATCATCAAGTCCAACTTATGACCTAACACCATTTTGTCAAGTAGCCCATGGCATTAAGTACCACGTCCAGTCTTGCATTTAACACCTCCAGGGATGATGACTCCACTACATCCCTGGGCAGCCCATTCCAATGCCAAATCATTCTTCTGTGAAGAACATCTTCCTAATGTCCAGGCTAAACCACCCCTGGTGCAGCTTAGGACTGTGTCCTCTTGTCCTGTTGCTGGCTGCCTGAGAGAAAAGGCCGACCCACCCCCCACTCCCCCAGCTACAGCCTCTTTTTAGGCAATTGTAGAGAATTATAAGGTCTCCCCTGAGCCTCCTTTTCACCAGGCTAAACAACCTCAGCTTTCTCAGCTGCTCCTCATAGGGGAGTGATTCACCTTGTGTTTCACAAACATCTTCAGTTGGAAATGTTTGAGTTTTCTTGAGAAGTGTGCTATGTCATATTAACAGTACATTTTCTGCATGCAACAAAAATCTTTAGGGAAGACTGTGACTGTTAAGGCATAATTGTCTAAGCATTTTTCTGAAAATAATGAAGCTCAGTAACATTCCTGAAAAGAATGACAGGTAATACACTCAGTTTATATGTCTCCCAAACCCCAAGATGTTATTTCTCTAGTGAGAATCCAGTGGTTCTCACAAAGATCTTCTAAGGAGCATGTGTTTGTAAATGCATTTGACTTGTCCATTTAAATTGCTTCCTGAATTGTCCATGTATATAATTAATGATAAAAATATTTCCTGAAGAAAATAATTTAGTTATAAAGTGAGCAGAACATAAATATATCTACAAAATAGAAAGACACCTACTGCTGAATCCAACAGACATCTAAGAAACTTATGAAAGCTAAGGAAATACTTTAATATTTGTGTCCTGAGCCATAATGCATGATGCAGATAATTCCAAAAAGTGACTTTCTGAAGGATCATCATCACTGTAGCTTTTCCTACTCAATATGTCCAAAATTAATTTCCTAACCATGCTGAACAAGCATCACAAGCATAAAGGTCCTTCCTCTCTCATGAGGTAGCCATGGCAAGTGCTTCTATATTGCTTTCACCATGCTTTTGAAAATCTCATTAAATTACCGAAGAGGACATTCAATACCCTGGAGAAGATAGTGCACCTTGAAGTACTGACTCACTAAGGAATCTTTATGTATAAATGTCATTAGTTTCCATCTCCTCCAGATGTTTCCCTTAGCCAACAGAACAAGTACAGTTAACAATTTCCTAACATAATTTAGAAATGTTAATTCACCCTCTTTTCCCACTATACACATATAATTATTATACACATATAGTTCTATGATAGTTGATTTCAAAGGCTTAGACTTGATGTAGGAATTCTAAATAGATGTTTTCAATAATTGCACAGCTTATAGCAGTAGTGAAGGATATGTCACAGATTGGCCTACTGCTATCTCTGCCTTCAGCATTTCCTGTGTCTGGCTAAATTACCTTCAAATAGGCACTTTGGTGCCTAGTAAACTCTAATTACACTTTATTTAGAAGTAAAACCTAATTAAATGTGGAAACTTTGAGGTATATTGGCCATTTGGTCACTTTACGGACATTAATAATACAAATAGGCTTTTTTTTTTTATCATGCGCTTGTATTCTCCAAATTAAATGGGTCTCAGACCAGGTTCTTCCATCAATGCATAATCCAGACAAAATGCTTCCTGTTGCCATGTTTTTAGCTCATGTGTCTATTTGTCAGTGTTAGCCCCAGAAATATGGTTAACTGAGATTTCCATGATCGAAAGCTTTTTGAATGTGAGGCTTGCTATATAACACCAAAGTGGCAAAGTTTGCAAGATACCCATTATTCAATCTAATTCCGGTGTTGTCCTGGCTGTGCAATATTGTTCCAAGCTGAAAACTGATGCCCAAAAACATGCCTGAAATAATCTTGTCTGAGACTTATCCACAGGTAATTCAAGCATATGTTTTCCCCAAAGTAAATTTTCTACAGACACTTGTTCTTTTAAGGACCTGCAAAGAAGGTATGAAGTGTTTTCCTCAACCAAATCAGTGGGAAATATCTGAAATCTGGCTTCTACAGCTCTGCAGTTGTTCAGCTCTTGCTTCTGTTCATATCTTGAAGCTTTTTACTGTCACCTTGTGAAAAGACTCTCACTAGAGCTTTCCAGCGACTGCAATAGATAGTGGATTAAGCCATGATTAACTTCTGTAGGATTTGGGTCAAACCTTGGATAAAGACTAAGAAATGGACCTGTGTTTGTTCTATAAATCTAACATACTACAACTCAGACTGCTTATTGCCATGGACAGACTACTGGTTCATATGGCTTATTCTCACTGAGCTAAAATATTTATGTTAGTGTGAACATTCAAACACATTAACACAGATAAGAAAACAACAGTTGCAAGCAGCTATACTATCATGTACCTGTCAACTTCTGAGCACTCTAAGATATTTCATTAGTAATATATTTTTATATTTTTGTCCTTGCACTGAATGTTCCAAGATATTATCTCTATTTAAATCTGTGCTTGAAAAATGATCTCATAATGATTGTTTGAAAAGATTACCACCATAACCTGTTATTCCTTAGCCAAATGCAGAGACTGGTAAATTACTTGCCTCCTTGAATTTGTCACTGTGCCTGACAGCTTGCTCATACATCCAGTTATGATTATGCATTGATTTTAATGATGAATAAAGTATAAAAATGCTAAGATAAGCATGGAAAACCTCACTGTTTCAACATTCTTTCTTATAATAAATTGCATATTCATCTCATACTTGCTAGAGCTGAAATTCTATGGATTAGGACAGGTTAATAATGCAAAATATGAGTCTAAAAGACGTCTCTCCTCTTAGTACTGAAGAAGATGAAACTTTGCAAAGCATCCTACAGCAGAAGGCAGAGGAATAATTTGTTTGCTGTTAGAGCTTATGTGGCTTTTCCCTTTTTCTGAAATGTAAATGTCCATTTCTTAACAGAAATGCGGCTACAAAACCGTTCCTCAGCCTGGTTACTAGGACTAGTTTCTGTCCACCACAAGAGAACACATATAAATTAAGGAAAAAGTCAGGTGGGTGTAATAGTTTAAAAAACGATGTAGTTGTGTTAGATAGTGCCTTTATTTCCTTTCCTTAAAATTTTTGAATTTTAAAGAGAGATTCTTTTGGTGTAACAGAATAAATTATGACAAGATAATTTACATTTTCCTGACTCTGTAGATGTTCCTCAGCTCTGTCATGTCACTAATATCTTGTTCCTGTTCTCTGATAAGGTAGAGGACACCAGATGCAAGTAAATTTGATCAAACTGAGGCTAATGAGCTTCCAACTGACTCTCACATAGTTGGGAGGTCTCACTTGAAGCACTAGTTTTGTTGCAGACAACATGACAAAAAAAGATAAAAACTATTAAATGGACATTCACTGCTGACATTTGAATTGCAAGATGATTTTAAATACCTATTTAATATTATAAATAGATTACTAATATGGAATAATTTAGTTTTATATGACTCTAGAAACAGTTTGCCAAAAACTGTGTCCCCAGCACATGGCTGTTCTGGTAGCTTGTGACAGTGCATACCATTGCAGTAGGCAGGCATAATTATTTTATACATTATTAATTCTTTCTGTGAATCAAGACCATGAGCCTCATATCTCATTTTCCAAAACACAAGAGACCCTCAAAGAAGCTTGTCTAGCATGTAATATTAGCACTTTCTGTTTGCCTGTCCCTGAAAAGGAACATGTCCGGTCACTTGTACCCACAAAGATAATGCTAAAAATGTTAGGAGATCACTTCAAGTACCATATTTAGTTAGCCCCTGACATGTTTAAACTGAAATAGGGTAGGTTTGTATTAGATAATAGTAAGTAATTCTTTATTGTGAGGGTGGTGAGGCACTGGAACAGATTGGCCAGAGAAGTTGTGGATGACCATCCCTGGAAGTGTTCAAGACAAAACTGTATGGAGCTTTAAGCAACATGTTCTACTGGTAGATGTCTCTGCTCATGGAAAGGGGATGGAACTAGATGTTTTCTAAGGTCCCTCCAACCCAAATCATTCTATGATTCTATGACTTTATGATAATAAAGCTTTTTTTAAAGCTGCTATGGTGGTGATACATTTTTTCCTTTTAACAAGTTGAAATGAACCCAAAAACTTATTTCCCATAGTCACCATACTGTGATGTACCCATAAAACCTGACTTCTGAGCAGTCAAAATGCCATGCCTGACAAAGGGGAAAAGTTTTCTATAGTGTTGTAGTGTTGTTTCTAACCACAAGGACTATCTAATGCTGTAGTTTCTAAAAAAAAAAAAAAAAAAAAAAAAAAAAAAATTCTAATAATATCAGATTTATTCTTTCTGCAGTTGAAAATAATAACACTGATAGAATGATCATCATACACATCTTCAGTATCTAACTACTATTTTTCTTTCTCTAGATGTAGCAATAGTAAACTTTGCTTCCAAATCTGAAACCTATAAAGAAACAGCAGCCCTGAAAATTCTCTCCTGAGTCTCCAGGCTATACTATCTTATACTAAAGCTGCTTGAAATTGTTTGCCAGAGATGAGAGCTGTGGTTGTGTTGATGATCCCTGCCTTCAAAATATTTTCAAGATAACAGTCAAGTTCAACTTTTTCTAAGTCTGTCTGAACTTTGGGTATAATCTCTTTAAAGGTTCAGCTAAGCTCACCAAGCTTTGCTGGGTTTTTCTTCCCACAATATTTTTTTCTTACATTTGAAAACCTTCAACAGCCTTCCAAGGAGGCTGTGAAAAGCCCTTTTTATTTCAGATTCTCCTCTGATAGAGAAAAGACCTCCACAAACCATTAAAAAAGAGAAAAATATGCAAGCCAGAAAAATGTTTTTTAACATTTTCCCGCTGCAAACTTCATGTGTGCCACCCTGGCAGATTTTGTTGTTTTGCTGTGCATAGGTCTGAACAGGCTGGCCCAGAGAGCATTAGCATTCCACTTTAAAAAGTAAATTCAAACCTAGATCAGTGTTTTGAATTGTCTCTGACACCTAAGTCCACTATGGTTTTTACTCACCTTCATGTTTTAAACAGGAAGCTGAGATGAAAAAAGGATCTATGTCTTCTCTGTACTGGCTTGGTTTTAAAGAATATTTCCAACCAGGGAAAAAAAAAATCTAGTACATATCTGGAGACAACATCTGGACATTGGCAAATAGCCTGCTCCTATTTGAAACACTGGTTTGTTATGTCAGCCATTCCTGAAGAATGTGCTACAGACCCAGCACAGATGGCCCAAGAGACTCAAAGGTGTGAAGCTTTATATCGATGTATTCTGGCACCATCACTATTATTTCTGTTGTCTAAAATGAGGATAAAGGTATCAATTCAATTTTAAAAGTACTAAGGTTCTTACTGACAACAGCTGCAGCTCAAGAAAATGGTCTTACAGTTCATGTTCAAGTATGTGTAAGCAATTGGCCAGGAAAAATATGGAAATTTGACTTTTCTGTGGTTCTGACCAAGCCATAATGGCAATAAAAGTCTGATTTGTTCCCAAGCTGAATTACTGCTTAGAAGGTGAGGTGTAAATGGCATAGGCAAATTAAGGATATGTCTTTCTGTGAAGCTGGAATAGAACAAAAAGGTAAAGTGGGAAAGCAATCAGGAATTGCACATGCCTTTGGTATAGAATGAGGCTGAATTTTTGTATGTGTTTACAATATGGGTACTGCAATGGGGTTTTAAATTTTTCACTTATATTTTTCAGTATTCTTGAACAATTGATAAAAAATGTATGAACACATTTGGACTTTCTCAGGTACAAGCCAAGTTTTACACTGCACAGTAAAATGGCCAGGAGTATGTCATGAATTCCATATGGAAAGCAGATTTTCAGTGTTGAAAGCATGACTGAAATATTTAAGGTGTTTCAGTCATGAAACACCTTTTACATTTACTCTGGAAAAACATTGTTTCTACTCTTAAGGAACTAACTAGGACAAAATCTGAATCGTCTTTTAATTTCCAACCCTTTAACTCCACACACTTTTGTATTTTATGTCATGTAGTTGAAATGGAAAAAATATAAAGACAATGAAAAGAAACATTCCTTTCTAACCATAAGTAATTCTTGAGTAAGGTATGTACCACATACATATCACTGGCAGTGGCCATCATCTGTTAAACTGCTCTTAATGCATTCAAGTAAAATTAATTTGAAATTCTTTTATAGAAGTACCAGATAATAGTAATTTCATTGGACCCAAATAATAAATATAGGAATGGCACTTGTCTTGTCCCCATCCCTTCGTATTTCTATATATGCTACTCGTTTACAAATCTTATTAATATATCCTTAGAGAATGTTCAAACATTTATAGCTTGTTTAATTCATGAAGAAATTATACTTTAAATAGATATTTGTTTTCTGCCAAGTCTAGTATGGCTAACATGGCTCAAGCTATTTTCTTCCCTGGAGGGTTCAATGCCAGAAGAATGTTCCCTGGAAGTTGTATACACTATTGCTATGTATGCTTTACTCCTAAGTCTTAAGAAAAACTCAACAAACCAAAAAAGCCATTCTAAACAAATATATTTAATGCAATGCTAATAGTGTTCAGTTTTACTTTAGGTAACACGGATCATAAAAACTGTATTAAAATATTTATACTTTTTAAAGGTTTTTCACCTGGATCATTATAATACACATTCCTTAGTTATTTTTACATATAACCTTATGTATTTTTTAAAATGCAATAAGAGTTTATGATATTCATCACTGTTCTAGAGGGAAAACAAATGTCATTTAAAAAATCGTTTATATTAATTCAGAAAGGGTAATAAATTAAAAGTAGCCTTAATTTCCTATGATTTTCCCTTCCCTGAAGAAGGAAATGTCAAAGAAAATTGTTAAGATTCAACAAGGAATTTGAGGGATGCATGAAATGAGAACGAAACAAAGTGAAACCATAAAACAAAAAATAACAACCACAAAAAACACACAAAAAACAGGAAAAAAAAACAAAGAAGAAAAAAATGAGAGGGTTTCCAAAAATTTCAAGCCACAAGGTTTTAACATTTTGGATTTTCTTCTGTTTTTGTTTTCAGCCATTAACTGTTCATTAAGGCCAGGGCCTGAAATAGATTGAGGCAAAATGTTAGTTTGTTGCTGTGCTGAGAGATAGTCCACTGATTTATGGATATAAGCTGTGAAATTTGACTTTTGGACATGAGGTGAAGACAGCTATCTATTTTCTTCTGAGGTCATGTGTGCAATCCAAAAGAATTGTAATTATAGTTACGCCAATAGAATTATAGTAGCAAACCACTATGCTAGAGACATAGTTCACCATGGGAATGTTCTTTTATAGATTGAGCTAGCATCAATTTATCGGGAAATAAACAAACATCATGCACATAAGAAGAATATTTTGCTTATACAACCATTTTTATACGAATGTTTATACCAATGTGACTATACCAAATATGGTAATAGGGGAAAACATACTAAGTGATACTTAATAGAAAATATCTGCTCTAGACTAAGCCTGATATGAAATATTGCATTTTAGAATTTGCTGCAAAAGTAAAAGAATTTGTAGTGAGGATAATTTGGGATATCCAAAGAAGCTTACACTGTAAGTTGGATGGTAATTGACATGGCTGTGCTGTTTTATTCATATGATTTCCCTAACTATTTTCAAGTCTAGTGGAAAAAATGTTATCTTTTATTTTTTATGTGTTTCTTTAATTTCATCTGTATTAAGTTTCTTAGTCATAAGAAAGGCAAATATGATAAATGTTTCCATGATCCTTTTTTTTTCATATTGAATAGGACCTGTATATATGTTACTGAATGCTGGTTTACAACTGCATTCTTCTTTCTTTTGCATAAAGTAGTATATTTGTTATTGCCTTATTAGCATGATTTTGGTTTGCTTTTTTTTTTTTAATGAGCAAACAATAATGGTTAAATTAGAAATACTGTTGGAAATAAAAAAAAGTGAAAGAAAAGTGCAATATTATATATTTCTAGTCTCTTACAAAACAAATGGTTTTTATTTCTGAAAACAAACAAACAAACTAAGCATTGTAAATAACATTTTAAATTCAAAATACACTACATGATCTGGCCTGAAGGAGACTTTAAAACCCAAAAAGGAATATTTCAGATTGGGAAGCCTGACACACAAGAAATTTGACTGAGACATACATTTATACATAGATGCATATATATAAAAATATTACCTTCCTTCCCTAAAATTCTACTTCATAATGACTTACAGGTGTGAAATTTTTCATGAAAATTAAAGAAGAACAAGAAATTAATAAAGTGGGAAAACATATCTGATTAACAGAGTTATCTTGCATATCACATTTATATTTTGAAACAGCTTGCTACAAGATGAGTAACCTAGTAAAATTCAGAAATAATTGAAATCTTATGTAAACAATAAGGATATCTGCTTCTCATCCACAGTGCTAACAGAAAGTTTAGAAAAGCCTGCATCAGTGTTACAGTACAATGTCTCCCATCTTTAACCTTAAACTGAGACAAATCATTATGCTGGAAGGATTCCTCCCCTGTACACCCAGATTTTATGAGCTGGAGAAGGAAGACGTAAAAAGAAAGCATTCAAGGAAGAGAACAAGATGCTACTATAAAAGTTTCAACTACAAAGCTACCACAAAATTTGTTCAGACATTGTGGTTAAAGAGCTGAAGAATGCTAGTAGCTGTGGTGGTAATGTGAATATTGATAAAAGTGACTTTGATGCAAAAGAAACCCTAAACATTATACTGCATAGATTTTCAGTTACTCAAGTCTGTCTATGCTCTCCCTTGAAACATGATTTTAAAGCCCACACTAGTGCTTGAATGCTTCCCATTCTAGGCTTTGTTTTCACTAAGGGGCAAAAAGCATACTCAGTATACTCATCAGCATCCTAAATTATATTGATAGCAGAAAACACCTCAATGAAAGAAATACAAACTATATGTCAAAATAGATTATTATGCTGTGGAAGCCAAGAAAAGAGCTACAAGTTCTGACTTGGCCACATCTAGCTGTGTCTATACAAAAAATCAACACAGAAGTAGCAGGACCAAACCTGGAAGAAAGTAAATATCTGACTTTGTTCCAAGAAACATGACTGAAATACAAGGGCAAATTAAATTCAATAGTGACCAATTACTGAACCAGGAGAAAAAAAAAAATATTAGGAATGCCTATACAGAAGAATATGGAGCTTGAAAGCCTTGATTAAATAATGCAAGGTCAAAGTAAGAGAGAGTAGTGGTTCTATTAGCACAACAAAAGAGGAAATATCAAAGCAATCTCTGGAACAACTGCAGCAACTAAGTTGCCACATGTCAATATGAACAGCCATGCAAAGCAGAGAAAAAGGGACAAGGTTTATGCAGAAGAGAAAACCTAAAATTTCCCTATCACACTGCTGATCAACAGTGTAGCTGATACATGCTCAGCAAGTAAATGAAATTCATTCCTGAAAAGAAACTTTCTATTAGTGCTGAATGCATGATGTAGAAGGAAAAAAAAAAAATACTTCAAAGGCAAATGCCGTTCCCCAGACCAAATCCATATCTGTCTGTGTATGATACTGACGAAAGCTAAATGGAAATGGGGTGATTTGATATGCTGCTGCTGGGATTAGTTCTGATGGCAACACTGTGCTGTCCTGTAACATTAAACGTGTTGCAGCATGATCCAGCTTCTGTGAGGTCTGCAGGGGTCTTTCCTTTCACTGAAATGGGAAAGGCATCATCTTCTTAATAAGAAAGGAAAGGTGGGGAGAGAGGACTGGCTAAATACTGGAGGGCGTTCATTGCTGCTGCTTTCAGCCCGGCCCAGTGTACAGAGCAGTTGCAGTTCTGCGGTATCAACCTGAAATGGAAATTGTCAGTTAGTGGGTCACAGGCTAAAACTCTATCTCTCAGCTTCTTCAAAGAGAAGAACAAGCATCAGTCTGCATGCATGCATTATCCCCCCTGCCATATTTTATGTCAGAAAGCACACTGAAGGTGCAAAGACACTTTGTGTATTCCCCACTCTTGCACTCCCTGGTCACCAGAGTGAAGAAATATGTCTCCGTGCAACCATCTCTTTTCTAAGTGCAGTTGGCTGTGGCATGTCATGCCAAAAGGCTATCAGCACAGTTCCCTGCAGTCTGAATAAGCCATGACCTGACCTCAAGTTCTGCTCTTCTCTCTGTGTGCATGTGATAGAGAAATAGCTCTAAGAAAAATATGACAGAAGCAAATCAGTAGTGATAGAGAATGGGGCTACCTTCTTAATCAACGTGTGGCCCAGGTTCTTTTAAGAACATAATCCTTCACAATAGCTATACCTTTAATTCTTTTATGCTATTTTCCTGCTGGCTTCCACAAAGCATTTCATCTGTCTAGTGAAAAAGAGAGGCTGCTGACCTTCCCATTTACAATAACCATTGTGAGGGATACACTTCACCTAAGCTTGGCCCCATGCAGAATAGCCCTCTAGCTTAACATATTCATTTTGGTACCCTTCTTAGAAGAACATTGCCTGTATTTAACACTTATTTCAGGATGTGCTGTGTCATGTTATTGATGAACTAAATGTATATGCTGTTGGCATAAATCTTCTTTTCTCTTTGTGTCCTTCATAAAAAAATCCTACTTATAAGATGCTGTCCTGATCCCTTTCTTCTTCATGAGGCTTAGCGTGTTTTGATTATAATGAAATCCCTGTTAATTGACCACTCAAAGACTGGGTCTATACTTCAGCCAAAACTTACACATCTCAGCTATTTTTAAAATAGCTGTTCCTGGTATTGTAGCAGTTTATTTAAGACAGCATGGAGCTTAGTGCAGGTTAAGCATTTCTCCTCTGTACAAACAGTACTATTGTTATTCTTACAGCAAAATAACATCTCAAAGCTGTCCTTTAAATTATGTTGTTGTAACTGGAACTCAGAGCATTTTTAGGACATGGTATGAAGGATTCAGAACAAAAACTGTGAAAAGAAAAATATTTCTCAGTCGAAGCATAAACTCAGGATGTTTCTAAACATCATAAAATAAAAGTGGTGAAATACCTTTCTTGGAATGCTGCTAGAAATCCCCATTTACTGATGATCTTAGTGATCGTATAGGAACACACATACAAGATAGGAACAAAATTTTGTCGGGAGGTTGTCTAGTTTGTTCCCCCAATTTGAGCACCTATCAGTATTTCAGAATGGCAATATTAAAGCCCTCAAGGAGCTTTCCAGTGGTGCTCTCTCATCTATGAAGGCAATGAATTTCAGCACAGGATCTGTTTTCTGTAGTCTAGATGAAAAAGAAAAATAACAATTGAAAGATTCCATAAAAATTGAATTTTTAAACATCTGTCCAGTGTACACATATGTGAAATAACATTTGAACTCCTTTAAAATATCTGAGATAAAAATTCTTCAACCCATTAAATTTTTATGAAATATCAAAAATACCCATTTAGATTAAACCCCATTTATTAACATCCAGAAGGTCAACCTTCACCTGGCTTCATTTAGCCAAGCCATTGATCTATCTTTCCACTTCTTAAATAAAAATAAAGCTTTCATATTCACTGTATTTTACTGCAGTCTGGTGTATATATTTACTCAAAATAGAGATGTGACTATGTAAAGTAAGGAGTTCTAAAGTATATATTAATTGGAATTGGAGTTCAAAGCATTTTAATCAACTTACTAAAGATAGATGTTACTGTCTCTAGGCCTGGTCTAAAGATTTAATACTAGAAATGTTATTTTGCTCTGAAGAGGCTTCTGATGTCCTTTTAAAGTGTATGGTCATTTCACAGACATTGACTTTAGATACTGGCTTCTCCCTAATTATTTTTTCCTTTAATTTGAATAAAGTTTATTAAAAAAAGATTGGAATGAATGATAACTCTTTCCATGGCCATTCATTTGCCTGCAGCACCACTTTTTAGAATTTTCATAATACAGAAAATGTGATTAAAATAATTTACTGTTCTTCATGAATAATAAATTATATAATAATTCACACATCTTGTACAGAACAAGCTTGTTTGGCTATATTGCTTGTCATGATATTATGAAGCTATTAAAACTTTTATGGGTTAAAATAAGGATTCCCTAAGTTTGCTTCAGTATGCTTGGTCACATTTAATGCAAGTTCAGTCTAGTACACAGCTATGTTTAGTACATGTTTAGTTAGCTTGGATCTAGGTTCTGGCAATAGTTCTATTGTCTTCTTGGGGAATCTGCTTTTTGTCTTGTCTTGTCTAAACTTCCTTAGGTTTTATATTATTTTTTTTTCATGCTGGGCCAGAACTTCTCAGCAGCAGCTAAAGCACTGGTGTGTTAACACCACCTTTCCTAGCTACCAATGAAATCCTAGAGTGGTACCCTCAGCACTCTGAGGGTTGCTGTGGGAAAATGAACTCCATCTCAGCCAGACACAAAACAATCTCTATCAATCTTACCTGGGAAAGAAGAGCTGTTCCTATACACAACTCTCTAACAAAAATAAATAAGTAAATAATCCAACATAAACCCTGAGTTATACTTGGGTTGATCTCAAAAGCAGCAATCCATGACTGAACAAAAACCTATAGAATGTGGCAGTAATAAGCAGACTATGAGCAGATTTGGCATTAAAGTTTCCTTCTACTTCTCATCCAGAGTAAAACAAAGAGTCTACCTAACAATATTTTTTTTTTTCATTTCAGGGTTTTCTTCTCATGTTGTATTGCTACTCACTAACTTAGCAGCACAATTGCCCTTTATTACAATGCTCTCATTCTATCCTTTCATTAATGAGTCTGAGTTGAAGACTAGATTGAGAAAAACCCACATGATTATGAAATGGATTATCTGGTAGTATGCCATTAGTATTTCTGAGATGACATTTGTAGATGAACTTAACCTTTTAAGTGAAAATTACATGTTAATAAAAATGTCGTTTATTCTTATAAAAATTGTTTAAATATGATCACATTTATTCATTATATTTCAGGTGTTAGACCTTTTTCAGTTGATTATATTAGACTTTATATTTTTTGTTTTTTTCCTTTTTCAATCTCTTTATTAAATTTGCATGATCAACTATATTTGCTTTTAGTGTTGAAGCTTGATGACTTATTCAAAATCCATACTGTTTTCAAAGATGCTGCAAACCAGCTGGCTCCAGCCAAGACTTCTTCAATTAGCATCAGGGTAAACCTTTTCTTCCTTCCATCACTTGATCATACAGCTGATATAAAAACACAGAGAAAGAAAGGAAGGATGGAAAGGAGTGGTAACCTGTTTTACAGTGAGGAATTCTGATCACACAGCATTTTGAGCTATTTTTATTTAACTTGGTAGAAATTTTGCTCCTGATTCTGGTGCCTATTATTCCAGCCTTTATGAATGAGATTTTTTTGTTGGATTCTTAAAGACCCCACATTACATTATTCCGAATGAAAATCAACCTACCAAGAGAAGTCACTTTTAAAGTAAATACAGTAGTGAGCTATGCAAGTGCACATATTTAACCTCTGAAATTTCTTTGACAAACATTGTTATTCTCCCCAGTATCACCTTCAAAGTGCTTACTGTTATGGCTCTCTTTCTTTTGATTTCATTGAAAATTGAAGAAATCAATGCCATTAAAAGACACTTGAGTTTTGATAGCAAAGGAATGGAGGGATTTCTCACTGTTTAATAAGAGTTTAAATAAAAAATATATATAAAACTCAGATTAGCACCAGACAATCATTTCCACATGCAACATGGGAAACCTGCAAGTACTTTTTACCCAATATTATAAATGTTTGCAATTAGTTCATATAAGATACATGAATTGTTTCCCCTGATTTCATCAATACTGAAATCAAAGGCACTCAGTCACTAATTCTGCTGTTAAAAAACATTGCAAAAGATCAACTTTCACTAAGTATGCAACATAACAGCAGGCAATCTGATTACTGTCTGCACTATGTATAACATTAAAATTATACTGTGTGTGTACATGTTTACCCAAGCATGTTCATATGCAGTTTGGCTATGCAGCAGCAGTGTACACAGCCCTTTCCACTTAAGGATTTGTCATCCAGTCCTCTGAAAGGACAAAACACAATAGTGATATCTATTGCAAATCCAACAGCATCACAAATATTAGGCCCTTGGCAGGGTAGGTGTAGAGTTTCATCTTCAGACAGGAAATATGGAGATGATTCCTCTCCTCAAAGGATTTTTCATTTTCCACTCAAATACTGATATACCTTAGGGTTTAACCAAAACAAAACCTGTACACCAATGAAGTTGCACAGCTTCTGTCAAACAGCCTGTTCTTGTCACTCTCTGTATCACTGTATGCTACTGTTACCTATGGGTTAGATGTAGGGAAGATAAAGCCAAAGCCTTTCCAGTAATTCACAGTGAAAGGATGAGAAGCCATGGATACTTGATATAAAGAAAAGAATTTACAATGAGAATGCTCAAACACAAGACCAGAGAAGTTTAGATTTTGCAACTTACTGACATAAAATAGCATAACGATAAAAAGCTGAGGCAACCAGTAATGTATTTCTAAAGTTTCATACCATGGTGTGTGAGAATTGCTGCAAGGAATAATTTGAGAAATATCTCTGCAGATGACTCATATTTTCAAAAATAACTAGGTCATTAATCCCTCAGGGATTTAATTTCACCTTCCTTTTACTTCCAGAAGTTCCTTTATTTACAGGAGTTGTCTGCCAAATTCAGGAAAATGTGTCAAGTCTGGAGTACACAACAAACAGCTTGGATTACACAAGCATTGCCTCCCTTGCTGTCCAATGGAATAACAAGAGCGTGTCTCTGAGAAATAAGCCATTTCCTTTCATCTATTTGAACTGAAAAGACACCATGCTGAACTGCACACTGAATCTTCTAGTGTGCATATCTGTAATTCAAATGAATTAACCACACACATCTAGATAGATCTGGATCTAGGAGCCAGAAAGAGAAGGATAGAAATAGAGTTCAGCTCAAAAACCATGGGCATCCTACTTATTTGTGACTTTTCTTCAGGAGAATCCTCAGGGTTCAATCCCATGGAGTGCTGAGTTACCTCACCTACCACTAACATCAAAGGCATTCAAGGGCACTCGGTGTCTCACTGAACAGAGCTTCAGCCTGTCGACATGTTTAAACTCCAGACATTTATTTTTAATGAATAAAATAACATTCCTGTCTATGCTCCCCCACTTTACTAGTACTTTTCTCCTTTCAGGCCTGATTTAGAAAAGTGCTAAGTAAAACGAGCACTTACTCCCTTCCTTTTCCATCACCAATTATCCTTGACAGACGCAGAGCCAAATGGCACAGAGGATTTCTTTGCCACATGGGTGGTCTTCAGGCTACAGTTCTGAAACATAGTAATAAATTCAGCACTACCTAACAGAAATCACAGAAGCAAAAGTTAAGGGAGGGCAAACTTACTTTCTAACACTTTGCTAAATGAGACTGAAAAGAATGTTTCTGTTCAGAACCTCAGTTCTTGCTTCATAAAATCTGGCACCTACCTCTGCAAGTAGAGTAACTTATGGCCTTAACTATCACTAACTTACTAATTATTGAAATTCTCTGATGGGACAAAAGCAATATCAGAACTGAATCACTCAACTCCTGCCACAACCCAAGGTGGTTGAATATCACAGAAACATTGAGTCCTGCAGGAAAAAAGTTTGTGAGATTTGCAACTCAAGTCTCCTGACCAAGGAATAGCCTCTTTTCAAAGGAAAAGCATAGACACTCTATAAAAGACATTTTTTTCTCTTTTTAATTTGAGTTTAAAATCACTGTATGACAAAACAGGACAAAAAGTGATAGTTAGAGCACACCCTGCCACTGCAGTGAAGCCTACTACACCACATCTCTTTGCAGTCTCTGTGCCAGGCTGGATGAGTAAGGCAAAAGGAAGCATTTCAAATGAAAGGACTGAAAGTGAACTGCATCTCACCTAACGTCAGATGAACAATAATGAGGCTGCTGTTACAATTCCCTCTATAGTCAGTAGGAAAAAACAGGGAACTGCACTATTTAAAAGGTTTCTTTTAGGATGGAGTAAGATACTTTTCTCCATGGACTACGAAAGTGGATTTGACAAACTATTGATTAATGGGTCCAAGATTCCTCTGTTGCTGCAGACCTGTGACTTCTCAACCTCTGGATACTGTATAGTGCTCTCTATTATCTGTGTTCCAGTCAGACAGTAAAATAATCTGGGCTAGGAAATGGGCTTCTATTGTGAGTTTATGCGGAAAAAAGCACAGTGGAGAACATATATATATGTTCTCCTACTAATAAATACTAATGCTGAGTACCTAGGGAACAGGGCAGTGGTAAACAGTAAATAAAACCAATCTCAGTTTCTGAAATGTTATTATAAATAAGACATTATATTACATTATATATATATTATTAACATTATATTGTTATTTCATAAAGATGTCAGCTACTTTGATGGCATTATTTTTTAATAACAAGCTGTCGCAGGGTACAGCATTACATTGAAAACCTATTGTTTCATTAGATTTGGGTAATTGCAAGGGCTCAGTCAATGGAGAAAAGAGAGCATTCTTATATTGAAAAAGTTCCCCACCACATCACTTGTACACTAGCAGCAGGACTGGGAGTGGAGGAGCTCATTGCTTTCAAAAGGCTGGAAATAGTTCCAACATTCCTACTGCCAGAATACGTTATTAATATTCCTTGTCTTACAGCCTAGCAAGTGAAAAACTAGAGACCTGTCATCAATTAGAATTGTGATGATGAGCCAACCTAAAATAGGCCAATGAACAGGGTAAGTGCCCCTGTGGTTTGTCAATTACCTGAATTATTTGCAGTAGTTTTAGTGTCATCTGCAATGAATACAAATAGAAAGCACATGATGTCTGGAATGCAGCATGTTTAAGATCAGCTTTGGTGCTAACAGAGGAGGGGAAACAACTGACATGTTTTAACAGAAATATTGCAGAAGAGGAGCTCTCATTCACATCTCTCTCCTCACCTTCACACATGTTAAATGGACTCCATTCTGTCTGGCAGCCCTGTGCTTTTTATAGAGGGTGAAACCTAGTGGAGGGAAGTGCAGCTCTGCTGACCCTGCAGTCTGTGTCACGGTGTCACTGGCCAGTGTCACCACTCCTTGTCAGTGACTCACTCAGAATCAAGAAAATGGGTCAGTGGGATTGGTAGTGTAGGTAAATTCAGGGGATTTCAGATCACCAATGCTTTTCTCTTCCCAAAAAAATCTGTTGTAGACAGAAGGCTAGAATAAGCAGAAGAAAAGGCAAGAGTAAGGAAATCCAGTATTCCTGAATTCAACCAAGTTATAAAGAATAATTTTTGAAAAGGGGAAAAATCAAATAAAAGAGATTGATCCCCTTTTTGTGTGTGCTTCCTTGAAAGCTTCTTAGAAAGTTTTGTGGTAAATTGCGTGAGAAATATTTAAGAGAAAATATTATAATCTTGCAAAAATGAACTTTTATTCTTTAACAAGAAAACTGCTGGACTACTACTGGTTTGGTGAATATGTAGACTGCTCATTTGTTGGTCTTCCTTTTACATTTCTCTTTTTCTTTATATATTTCTGTCCTTCTTTGCTTTGTATCCTTCCCTCACACTTCTTCTTTAACTTCTTCAGAAATCACTGGGTAACTGCAATGATTTGACATTCATAATTATGTATCTGGCCACATTGATATTCTGTGTTAATTAAAAGAATGCATGGGTAATTATTGGTATCTCATCAAGTCGTCTGCTGTTCCTGAAAGGTATTTAGAGATTTGTATTTTATATGGCACAATTAGTTTCAGAATATTCAGTAAAAGCATTGAATACAATAAAGATTTGGAGTACTACAAAGAAACCTATTACTCTAGAACCCTCTCCTTTCCTCTTGGCTTTCATATAGCTCTGGAGGCTAAATCAACCATAAGAATCTAACCTTCATTAAGAAATTTAAAATGTAGCTATTTAGAATCCTAGCACTTTAAATATCTGGCTTCCCCATTGCCTAAGCATTCAGACCAAGACAGAAGAAAGAGGTAACTATTGTACCTAATTTTCCTCTACATGCTCAGTGAATGCACAGTGTGCACCAGTAATACTGGCTTCCCTACAAAAAGTAGATCATTCAGGAGAAGGAATACAGAAGCCCAACTCACCTACAGGAAAAGGGGTATATTCACTGGTCTTTCCAGGGCAAGTAATGCAAACAGGCTAGGAGGTCTTGATCACTAGAAAGAAGGAAGCTCTAAGACCCCAAATGTGAGCAGAGTTCATTATTTTGAAAGGAGGACTCTAAGACAGTGCTAAAATATCAGTTGACTTCATTCTACCTACCAATCACAGTGACTCCATCTTCTATAGTGACAGAAGTTTAAATAATTAAGAGCTTGCAAGTTTCTTACAAATTTAGAATATACAAAACATTTAAAAGTCCACAGTCATTGGAAGCATCTCCATAAAATAATCACAATATCCTTCATTCATATATAGAGATATAAATAGAAGTGTGGAGTAGAATTTTGGCTACATTTTTACTTGGTGCACATGCTGCCATCATGCTCCAAACATTAAATGGGATGATTCACTTTACAGAATATCCAGTATTGTTACTAAATTCCACAGTGACTGTTTTATTATGCTAATTGATAATCTAGTGTGCTCCAAAGATTAAAGGAAAATGAAATTAAAGCTACAAAATCAAAGGGTAACAACTTTATAATGCCTCTTTAATTTAGTGAAATACAATTAAAGTCATACAGAGATAGAATTGACTATGAATACCAAAATGAATGTAATTGACAGAGTAAATGTTACAGAGCAGGGCTGCATAAGAGCAAAAAGAAATGTCAATAAATTTCAGTGCCATTGAGCTTTACAACTGAGCAGGTGCACAGAACATCACAAGTCTTAAAAAGTCCTTGGGGATAGCCAGCCACAAAGAAAGCTATGATGAATGTTTATGAAATCACAAGTAGATAGTATTGGAAGGGTGTGATTTTATAGGAATGCAAAAGGCACCTGAAATGTAATACAGACCATAATTACAGTAGAAGCTTGATAGTGCACAAGAAAAATGCTCCATTGATTGGGAAAATTTGAGCAGAACATACTGCAGTTTTTAAAACCTTCTGTGCTCACAGCTTGCATTTAAAAATGGTTTATTTTGGGCTATAATCTGTGGAGAAGTTGCCTCAATATTTATTTTAATAAATGGTAGAGATATGGTAGTGTAACCTTCAAATTTGTGCTATTGTTGTCCAGTAATTCAATAGTTTTTCTGTGCTGGACTACTTATTAAAACATCTTTTCCTATACCACATCCCCTGACACCTTCTTACTGGTTGCATTCCATCTGGAAGGACTGTACCAATCCCATTTAACTGAATATCATACCTTCAAATTACTATGTGGACTGCTGGGATCAATGACAGTGTACAAGGCCTTTTCAGTGGAGAATGTAATTTCCAATGCAACTCTGATGTGAGAAATTTGAAGGTGTTACCTCCTACAGGTCTTGTGGCTATAGTGATAAATGTGTAAGATGTGCTCTACATCCCGTGTGATATTCTTATTTATCACAAAAATCATTAATATTTTATTATCCCTAGAAGTAACAGGTATGGATCTAGAAAAAAGTCCTTCTTGGAGTATCTTCACTAAGCTTATTTTGTGAAGAGAAGTCCAGTTATTCTGGCTGTCAACACAACATATTTTTGAAATTGTGAATTCACAGCCAAAGAATATTTTGCAAAATTGCCTATAGTGGACCAGAGTTTACATGAGTATTATAATCAGGTTTTATACAGCCAGGTTTTCACATCCTGAGTATTTTTAAATTTCATACTAAAAAATAAATTAAGCTGCACTGAGGGTTACATCTCAGTTTTTTAGACATTTACAATGTAGATTTTTACATATACTAAGCATCTAAAAAAACCTCTGTAAATGAAGTGAAAACTAGTACCTTCTGGAGGATGATTTGTTTCATTAAAGAAAGATAATCATGTCCAGTACATGTCTAAAAAGCTCAAGTATGGCTATCTACACTGTCAGCTATTGAAATTGAGTAAAAATATTCCTTTTTTCTCACAGTCAGGAATGTAGAGGTTATAATTACATGTTCTTTAGAAAATAAATCCTGTTTATGAACAAATGAATTAAACAAACTTATTTACATTTGACCTCAATATCATATTTATTTATTTACTTATCAAAAAATTGGAGGTGGGGGAAGAATGTCTTTGGAATAATTCAATAATCACATCCTGCCTCAAATAAGGGGATTCCATGTTTAAGTCCTAGTCTAAATGAGAATCTTTGATTTATTTAAATAAGCTTTACATTATTACCTGGTATTTTCCCCACTGTTGCAGTTCCTGCAAATATTTCAGTTATTAAGTTCATGTTAGAGGAAAATTAGACCCAATGGTGATACATACACTTCACAGATTCCCAGACTGGCTTTAACACTGAGATTCACCAGCCAAGAACATCCCACCTCCCTACTACTAAACCTTCCTATTCAGCCTAACACAGGGCCTGCAAGCTATCTGTTTTAATGCTGTTCCTGCATTGGAATTGTTTGCAATTCCTGCATTGTCCTCTGCCTTGGAATTGTTTACAGCTGCTATTTGGTCTGGGCTCAAAATTATGCCAGGTGCTACAATAACAATTAAGACAATAAAGGCCAGTGATATCCTCAACTCTTCATCTGCACTTTGATGAAATACATTAAATTCCTCTGAAATTTTCAGATGTCAGCTCATCACTGATTTTTTTTTTTTTCTGTAATATTAGGAAGTTCATAGGCTCTACCAGTCAGCTAAAATAGGTCTATATAAGGGTGTGGGTCAGCAGCTAAGTGCAAACACAGATGATCAGTCATTCCACATTCACGCCAGAATGGTAAAAGCAAGAGTAAACACTTGGGTCAACATACGAACAGTTTCATAACTAAAGGAAGGAAAGGTATAAAACAAGCATGTGATGTAAAGGCAGTCACTCACCAACTCCCAGCAGCAGAACATTCTCAGCCAAACTCAAAGCAAGCACAATTTGGGGAAAATCCATCCCCTCAACTTCACTGTTGAGCACAATGTTATATAACACACAATATACCTTTGATCAATTTAGGTCAGCCTCTTTGGTCTCCTCTCAACTTCTTATGCACCCCCAGCCTATTCACTGCCAGCCAAAGGAACAAATAGAGAAAGCCTCTATGCTGCAAAATTACTGTTCAGCAGTAGCCAAAACACTGCTGTGCTATAACGACCATTTTAGACACAGGTCTATACAACTTCCTGTGAAAAATATAAACTCCAAAACAGCCAGAACCAGTACAAAGTCACTACCCAAAATGAACAAATAATTTTGACCTATGAAAGAAGCTCTTCCAACAGCCAAAAATCCCAATTAATGGGAAAAGCATTTAAATATGTTATTTATTTATAAAAAGAAGATATCTAGAAGGGTGATATTGTTATTGCTGGGATCAAATTTTTTCCTAAAGTAACAGAATGCAAAGATACAAGGATCAGTCATCTGAAATAATACTTTCTTATTAGTCTTCTAAGGTTTGATTTAACTCAGGATAAAAATTTCAAGATTAGTTGAAAGACATAGGAAAGAGCACAAAATAATAATTCTGGTATCAGTGTGTCCCATAAATTATAGGATTTTGTAAATAGTTAAACAGCCATTTTTTAACTATAGACAGTAAGTTTGTAACATCCAGGAATGTTAAATGCCACTGGCTAATTGAATGGTGAAGAATAATATAGACCTAAACAACAACTTTCTTATTTGCAAAATAACCTAAATCTAGCCTATTTAAATAATTAAGTGTAAACCAAATCAGGGATGTACATTTCAGCTAAAAATAACGCATCTATTAGATCAGAAAATAAAGTTTCACATCCTTTGTGGGCAACGTCAAAGATAAGAAAGGAAAAAGTGTTCACTTTAGGCATGTACACCATGCTATTTATAGCAAGAGAGAAATTAGACTCAAAAAGTTTTTTCTGAGGTTTATGAAGTTCTGACTCCAGTGTGCACAAGGTCAGAACTTCCCAGGATTAGCTGTAGGTTTCTTGGCCAGAAGTGTGGTACACAGGAAATAAACAGTCACAGTGACTAAGAAATAATTTTGTCTGGAAGATATAGAATCCAGGAGAATCTTTCACTCATCATACATTCTTTATTAGTCTAATAAACCAGTAAAGCTCATTTGGGAGCCCTTTGTGAGCTGATAACATCTTTACAACATGAGGTAGCAAACTAATGTATGAGTTTCTGTATTAATTTGTGAGCGGCTGAAATGTCTTTCAAAAACTAATGCACCAGGAAAGCAAAAGAAGCATCCATGTAGACAGGGATAAAGCATAGAAGAGCCAAGATCCAAGCCTGTATAATAAATATGGCTAGGCCCTGGATGAAATCCTGGAGATGAGCACTGCTATCTCAATAATTGTCAAAGTATGAACTTCACTTCAGCAGGAGGAACATTTCATATGCAGTGGAAGAGATGACAACTCCCAGGGCTTGCCAGGTCAAGGAGGCACCTTCACCATACATCATGGGAAACCCCTGGGAGGAGATCAGTTTCAAGCTGGCAAGTTGAAATCTCAGATAATTAAAGGACTCATATCTCAACAATAGGAAAATGACAAAAACTTTTTCCTATGATAAGAAAGCAAATTGAAGAAAACACAGGGAGGCAATAAAAATTAAAATTTATTTCCCTGACATAAAAGCAAAAGGGAAAAAGAGCAATTTCTCCTACCCCTACTTCTTTACCTCTTTTGCTGTGACATCTGAATAAAATTTTAACATTTTTCCTTCTTCATTTGCAAAAAGAAGATGCAAAAGGAATCCCATCTTCACTGCTAAGTCAATGGAGACAGAACTATTCTGACACCAACAGGGGTGCAAATTCATCTGTTGTGGACTTTGTCACAGGGTGATGAACAAACAAACAGTAAAATCTGCTTGTCCCAAACATATGGGAAAGCTGTGATTTGGAGAGGTGAGGTGCATCTTTATTTCACATGCACTGGAAAGATGTTTTTGTCAAAATTTCTCTTCAAATGTTATCAGACAGTTCTTGTTTATTCCTTTTTACTATTTGACAGTCAGTGTGGGAAGGGAGGTCTTCATTTGAGAGATTTAGTTGCACTGTGTCAAGGCTTCACAGTAATTTGAAAAGTACATTGGGATGATAATTTTACTGATGTAGTGCAATCTGATCCAGCACAAAAATTACATATCAAAACTGACATGGGTGTATTATTGTAAGGGTTTTTTTATGTCATTATAAAGGCAGAAATGAGTGTCTAGCAGAATACTGACATAATTTTGCTTTTTGTTTTTAGTAATTAAAATATGAAAATTTCAATTTTACCCTACATATTTGCTTTACTCTGAATTGAGGTCTATTTTGGGACCCTTTAGAGGTCTGAGCTAAGTGACAGAGATGTGCTTATCCAGATCCTAGCTGAGTAGTCAGGGCCAGTATTTGCCCATACACGTCAAGGCTCTCTGTTATAGACAGCATTGTCAAGCTTTGGTACACAAGATGAAGTCAAATAACTTTCTAGGATATGCAAATCTTTTCCATACTCTGCACTAAGTGATCATCAGTCTCCACTTCATAAAGCTTAAGATAGTGAATCTAATGGTGAATTAGCACAGAGGAATGCAGGACTGTGCAAAGATAACTACTTTTGGTCCAGAGAGTCTTTCAGCAAACTTGATTGAATAGAAAGGGTTAATATGGCCCTACGTATGAATGGTGTAGACACCAGACACTCTTTGTCAGATCCCATGAAAGCTTCTTCTTTCACTTCAAGTTGCATGGTGGCTGCCTGCTGAGATGAGATGTAGAAACTCTGGTAACATTATCTCTTCCTTTTAACTGACATTAATGATTCTGTACGTGTGTGAAGTATGGCAGGGAGAGGAGGGCACAGAAAAATCAGGGCTGCTTTTAGAAAGGCCTTAGGCACATGCTTATAAATACAGACCTTTGCTACTGGGATTAGTCATGTTCTGGTCTAGCTCCATAATGCTTTCATGTCACAGATACACTATGGAGAACACAACCTCTAAAATTAAGATATGGTGTACGCAGTACACCAAAGCTGCCTTTCTATGCTCAAAACTGGATAGCATTGTGATTCTTTTTTCAAGTTCATTCCATTGTAATCCATCGTTGCACTCTGGTGGATTTTAAGGAGAAGTAAGAAGAGACTTTGTAAACATGCTAAGTTTTGGCACCATTATAATCACTTTTGTGTTTGATTTTTTTTCCCAAGAATTATAGATAGACACATTTACCCAGAGCATTATACTCATTGAATTATCTAGTAGAAAAAAAAATGAGTCATTTCATGCAAAGGGAATATTTAGAGTGTATGGTCAACATTTCTGGGAATTTATTACTGACACATTTATTTGAGGCTGTTAAGGAGGCCTTTCTCTGACCAATAAGTCCTTTGAGAGTCATAATTGAAGCCTGATAGATTGATTACAGGAGATAAATCTTTGTTTCCCAAGCATTTTTTTAAAAATTCCTGGTACTCTTCCTACCCAGTTGTTTATAAAATACATTATCTTGTTTTAATCTTTGTAAAGAAGTTAAACTAAGCATGTCTTTATATATCTGTGTTGCATTTTCCTGAAGTATTGTTTAGAGTAATTCTCCCATCTATACAATTTCCTTTACAGTAATTTTTTGCAGAAGTACAAGTGCTGATTTAACTGGCCATAAAAAGAGAACATTTATTCACAGCATCTGGCTTATATGCTGTGTTCAGAATGGCAAACGTTTTTGTTTGAAACAGCATTGGTTCATCTAGACCATCCCCCTGCCTGTGCTACTACAGTTCATATTGCACCATTTAATTGAAAACTAAGCAGCCAAATGAATACTATTTTGCAGCATCCAGCATTCCTCCCCAAAGAAATATGATACAATACATTGTAGGAACTACTACAAGCTGGCAACAGAAATTCAGCAAATCACATTTCAAAGAAGAGGGGAAGAAAAGGATTTCAATCATGCTATGAACTACAAAACTCATGTTTGCTGTAAGTTTTGATGTCCAGATCTCCTTCTTTCTCTTCATCTCTCTCCAACCTCTTCTCTTCCTGCATCACACAACATTTATTTCCTCAAAGTTTTAATGCCAATTTCAGTATAATGGATTACAGGTGAGATAACTTCATTGGTACAACTGCCAGTGTGAATATCATTAAGTGTTTTTACAAGACCAATTTTCAATTTGGTATATTCCCAATTTTTTAATTTGTGTACTTAACATGAAAAGAACATGAATTTATGAATACTACTTTGCGTACTTCTAAAAATCTATTCTCTGTTTGGTTGTTCACTCTGATAGGTATGGAAATCTTGAAATATGAAAATTAGTCAAGAAATAAAAAATGTTTTCTTTATTATAACATTTTATTTTTTTTATTGTAAAATATTTTTGGACCATATTGAAAATTAGTCTTTATAGAAAGCCATAGAAACCTTAATTTTTAGTTCATGATTAGGACTTTAAAAAATTACCTAGACAGTTTAATTATTTCATAATTTTCCCTTTTGATTTAAACACTGTTGTATTGTGTTTTTACGTTTTATGTTTTATGTACATATTCTGTAAAGGTTTGCGCCTTTACCCCCCACTTGCCCACAGTGGTTTACCCCAAGCTTTCCCGCTTCTTTCCCCAATGTCAGTCATCCCAAAACTGCCAAGTCATCCCCCTGTCCCTTCCCTGGTACCTTGTCCATCACTCAGATCCCCGTCCCACTCTTCCAGAAGCTTCTACCCTGGGCATCGAGTGATTGGGCGAGGGCCAGGGAACCTTACCTTGAATTCCTCCCATGGGACTTTGTATCTGTCACCTTCCACTCCCCCAAATCCCCTCATTGGTTGGTGGGTGATCCCTTCCCCCTGTTACCACCCCTGTATTTAAGTTGTTGCAAGAGTCCAGAGCTCGCTCTTGGTTGCTGGATTCCCTGAAGTGCGAAGCTCCTCAAAGCCCTGGATTAACTTCAAACTGTTACCCCAGCCTTGAGTCAGCCCCTTCTTTGCCTCCTCGGACGTTGCCGCTCCTCCATACAAGGCTGACAGAACAGTGCTCAGCCTTAGCTGCTCCCCGAATCTGCCTGAGACACAGGGGAGTGTCCCCTGCAGCCAACCGTGCCTTTGCTGGTCGTGTGAAGACAGGAGGCTTCAGGTGGGCATGGCGGCAAAACACCACCTAAAAGACGATCTGTCTACATCTTTGCATAGCATTGACATAAGCTTTAAAGCACAACTAAGCAGGGTTGTATAATCAATCCAAATAGCAGCAGCACCCTTTCTACAACTGTGATCACATCTCAAGCAAATCAGGAACTGTCAGACTCAACATGGATTATAATTCTACTCCACACTTCTAAATAACACTCCAGCTCCCAAAAGACAAATTTTGCAGTAAGCTTCATGGTGAATGACTGGGACCAGAGGAGCAACTGAATGATTTTTTGTGAAAGGAACTTTAAATTGATCCTTTTTCATAGTTAGTAAAAAATGCATGCAAGCATCATGTTCCCACCCCCAGCCTGGGCTGAGCATCACAGCCCTGCTGCAACAAAGACTGCTAACATAGCAGAGCAATATCATGTGATCTTCAAAAAGTCATTAGCCTATGAAACTACTTTTCTCAAAGACCTAAGCAGATAGTTTGATGCTAGAGCAATCGTTGAATAATTTAATTTGACATCAGGAAAAGAAAATATGCCACTAACATATAATTTGCTGATATATAAGACTCAATATAAAGAATATGGACTGAGAAGAATGTTGGTATTTGCAAGGAAGTGGCCCAGTAGAATATAAATTCATGGTAAAACCTGAGAGATTACTCTAGTACAATAGAAATGGATAATGTACTTTTGATGTGGATCCTCATTTCAGACAAGTTATGAGCAGTAAAGTGAAAATCTAGTAGGAAATCACAGTATAACTGGACAAGACAAGGATCAATACCCCTGAATGAAGTCCCGTGGCACGGGAATTGAATTAGGAAGGATGAAACCACAATTCAGGAATTATTCCAAGTCCACGCCTGTCACGACTGTCTATTGTCAACATTCTATCCCATCAGAGAGCCTATCTCTAAATTACTGTTCTAGATTTAGAACAACCAGGATGAAATGATTGCATACTCAATTTATTATCTACTCTATCATATCTTAATAGGTTTGTTATGATTATAACTGTGGAAATATAAGAGAAATATGCAATGGTACACTAAAGTAAGACAGAAGAAAATATTTAATTTAATGGTAAATTCATTGATGAAATATATTGCCTAACAAGTAACATGTTATTTTTATTGTCCCATGCTTACCAGAAAAGGAATTTGTTCATTCTTGATTGGATTTAAAGTCCACATGTAGCAACTCTCAACAACTCTGATTAATCATACTTAGTTTTCGGAAGTTATCCTTCTCTTGTTTATACCTTGAAAAAAATTCCCATTGACTGTACTTCAAGCAAGATAGAATATTCCAAGCCCAACACCAAAAGCCCTCCAAGGAAAAATGAAAACCCATTCCTAATCTTTAGGTCTAGAAATAAGGCCTTCATTTGGGAATTCATTTCATGTATTCATATAATTTGATTTCACATAGAGATTTTTACCTTTTACCCCTGAGTTTCATGATGACAATTATCTGTTAATGTGTGCCAAAGTGGTCATCTGTAAAGTCAGGTAAAGTATTACTTGAAACTTACTTTTGCAGTCCTGGGTAATTTGTAAATACAATAGATATGAAATAACATGAGTTCAATAATCTACATATGCAGCTTTGGGAAATAAAATTCATTAGGGCTTAGAAAATTATTTTTTCTTCAAAACAAGCCATCTTCTAACACCTTAAAAAGGAATGTTTGTTCCTGCATTTATCCACATAGAACTATAAGCAACATGTATTTTTGATGAAATTTTAAGCATCAAGGTATATTTTAGAGGACATGAAGCTCATTTCACACTGCACAGTCACAGCAAATGTTTCTGCTACAGGTTGTTGATGGAAAGGAATGTTAAATAAAGATCACCTTCAGATACCCTGACCTCAGGGGCAGACTTGCCAGCTTATCATCTTCCTTTGTACCTCTTCCGCCTCATCCATCCTCTCTACTTCAGTTCACTTGGTCTTTGAACCTCACTCTGTAATATATCATGCCATATTTTTCAAACTGCAGGGTATGTTAAAAGAAGAGCAAGCAAACAAGCAGGTGACACCATCTGGTACTCTGTCCACCCAGCCTGATGGATAATGGACAGTTCTGTGCTGCTTTTTCTAACTACTAGACATAAAACTGGATTTAGTTTCTCTCCACAGCCTTCCCCTCTGCTTTCTTTCATGACTGTGTTATTCTCCCCCTTCTGCTCTTCTTGCAAAATAGTAGGAGAATGCTGTCTGGATTCTTCCTTCACCCCTTTGCTGTATCCTGGCTTTCATAGCAGTTAGTTGAAGTAGTGGTTTACAGCTATTTGTCTACCTCATGAACTACCACAAGACAGTCAGGACCTTCCAACAAAAAATATCTTACAAGAAAACTGTCTATTTAACTACAGATAGCACGTAGTTAAATGTGTTTATATGTAACTGTTGGTAGGTGGATAGATAGAGGAATAAGATGATAAACCAAAAAAAACAAGTACATAAATAGACTGCTGGCTAATACTCAGGTCTGGCCATGCCTTGCATCTGATCTGCAGTCTACTCTGTCTTCTCATTAAACTGCAATTTTAACTATTTTCTTGAATGATTGTACCCTCTATTCTGTGGCCATGTGTGTGTGGATGTCTGAGTGCCAGGAATCAGTGACCAGGTAATAAGCACCATGTGCTCACAATGTCAGAAATTAAGTCATAATGTTGATGTGTCATCACATCAGAAAGGATAAAGCTGATCTAGCTGGTGAGTAGGTCTTGCTGCAGGCCCCCAGCCGGGTAATAATTAACATTGACTCTATAATTGCAGAAGGCTGATCAATTACTTTATTATATCATTCTATACTATATTATCCTATACTTCTTAAGAAACTCAGTAACCCTTACAGCCAGTCCAATACAGCTTTGACCTCATTGGTCAATCCATCCAAACACCATCCAGTGTCCAATTAAGAAATCAGCCTTTGGTAAACAAATCTCCGTGACACATTCCACATGTGCACAACAGCAGGTGCAACAAGTGGTGATAAGAATTGTTTCTCATTCTTTTCTCTGATCTTCTCACAGCCTTCCACAAGAAAATGCCTGGGAAGTCTGTGCCTGCTCTCTGTGGCCAGAGAGCTGCTGCCACAAGTAGGGTAGTTTGGTAGCAAGATATTAGAGCAGCTTTAGGTCTGGGTGAGATATTGGAGAGACTAAGGAGTCTGAGCACTTGGTGCTGAAGGGACCAGGAGGATTAACTCATCATCTGTGGAAGATATAAGGTCTGGTAGTTGACTACTGGTAAGGTCATAGGTCAGGACCAGACAGAAAGCCCTTTAGTGTGTGTATATGTACAAGCCCTGTACATGAAACTGCTGGGATACCGAGGGATCTAGTTTACAGCTACTGGTTAAGTTTGGAGCTAAGGCCAGCTGCTGGGAGGATCCGTGGTGTTTGTGGCTGTGAATATGTGTGTAAGCCAAAGTAACAACGGCTGAACTGTATCTACACACCAGCATCTTGGATGAGAGAGCAGGGATACAAGGCCAGCTGCTGGATAGACCTGAGTGTATAAGGTCAGCAAGTGAACACATATTGTGTTTGTATACATATGTATAGATTTCCCACTAACAGACCTTCCTCTGGAACAGAAGCACGGGAAGCAGATCAGACCATTTGAATTTAGATCCTCAGTCATTGCTGGAAGAGTAATTTTGTTCTTGATCTCAGCAGGTTCTCTTCAGAACTGAAACTCACTGAAATCCCTTTCAGGAAAAACCATTTTCTTTCCTTAGGATTGGTAAACATACTTTCTGTTAACCAAATGAGTTTCTGTATCATTGGAGGACTCTGCAAATATAATACCCCCTTTATATTTGATGTCATAGACATTTTCTAGCTTAACTACATTCTCCTGCAAAAATCTTCAACAATTTCTAAGATGAAAACTTTAAATACACCTACAGCAATGCCCCTTTGACTCTTAACAGCAGAATTCACACAGCTTCTCAATGAAAGGCATGTTTTGAGGCATTCTCAGATGGCCCTTGCAACTGCAGGTAAAAGATCAGGAGTCTGGCTTTCTGTTTTTAATTCATGTACTCCTGTACTCACCTGCATGTTAACTCCAGATAACCTACATTTCTCAAACTTCTCCCTGAAAACTCTTATTTGTACCACCCTGCTCACTCGCTATTTTTGCAAAACCTTCTTCAGAGAAGCAGCTCCAAAAAAACTTAGTTGGAGTAGGAAGGACTTTTCTAAGGACTTTCTGCCCTCTAAGGGCAAGACACCAGTGTGATATATTGTCTATTTCAAGCAATTGCTTTAAGCAGCACCTCCTTTTCTCTTATATCCCTTAAGTTAAGGAACCTATGCTTTCTTTACATCCAAGAATGGCTAAAATAGTAACTGAAAATTTTATCTCATAGTAACTTTAATTATTCATGTAAATACAAGATAAAACAGATACATAGCACTGTGGAACTCTTTCTTTACACATTTGAATCATTTAATTCCCCTGTATCATACCTCAAGAAAAGGCTATAGTACAAACCTTATGGCCTTTCAGAAATCTGTCCATATATATTTTCTGACAGTTCAAGCTTCTCCATTCATCACTATGGTAGCAAATACCCAGAATTTTGTATAGGGTAGTAAAGGATATTAAACTTGCTCATAACAAAAATATCCTATCTTCCATCTCCTAAAGCAGATGGAAATTTTCTTCTGGAAGATTACAGTTGAGAGGTGAGTTTTTCTGATAATCTACTGCAAAAACAAAAGCCTAAAGTTAAGCACATAAATCCATATTTAGATCTCTACCTTATTAAGAGCTGAGCTCACATTAATTTCTTTCAGAGTGTTTCAGAATCAAAGATGGCATGAGCTGGAGAGCCAGAGAGCATACTGAAAGCCAGGCAGGTATCTGAATAGAACCTCATATTTATCTGTTTCTGAACTTTTATTTTTGAAGGTTTTGGCTCATCATTCAAGTTGTTTCATTGTGGGGAAAGAAGTAGGGAGAAGATGAAAAAAAGAAAAAAAAAGAACTAAAAAAAAAAAAAAAAAGAAAAACAAACATAAGAAAGTCTCTTGATTCCTGAATGTCTCTTTGGCTACCCTTTCTGATGTGTGACTCATTGCTGGCTGGGAAGGGAATGAGCTTTCACAATGAATAATAAACTCTGCTGAAACACAGATCTGTTATGCAAATAAACATATTAAATGAATGCATTTTCCATGCAGCATAGCTTCTGCCAGGAAATTTGTTAAAAACATTGTTTGCCATTGATAAAGGCAACATGCCAAATTCAAACCTGGTGTGAGTGGGCCCAAGTCTGCTGGTTTCAGTGGCATTGTGCCCATTCACACCAGGTCTGTAATTGGCCTATTGTGTTTCAAAAGCTTTCATAATCCAAGAAGTGCCAAAGTGCAGATAAACAAATTCTTTAGCTATAGAAGAGTTTTTTTTTTCAGCGTCAACACTAATTTTCAGTTCACTTAGCAGACATAAACTCCTTCTGGCTGAGTTCAGTCTGTGACTGAACCAACCTTCTAACCTACAGAATGAAAATTATTGGGTACTTCCAAATCCCTCTCTGCAGTACTGCTAAAATGAGCTAGCCTTGAAGGCACCAGCTTCACAAAATGTATCTCAGTAGAAGATGGGAAACAGGACTGATTCAATAAAAATTAACCTGACCTTCCTGTTCTGACTTCATCCCAGGCAAAATCTCTTTCAAGTTTTAGAAATATTTTATTTTCTCTTTTTTTCCACACGTTATGTCAAATGTAAAAAAAAAAAAAAAAAAAGGCTATAAACATACAAAAGAGCGTAAAATGAACTGTTCCTGTGAAATCTTTAACCTTGTTTTATGGTTACTAATTATGTAAATAAACATCTCAATTTTGTGAGATCTGCACAGAGATTAAGTCATCCCTCAGAATCTTTTGAAGTATACCCATGCAATTTCAGAGAGATGTTTCTGAATTCATACTTTCTTTTATCTCAACTACACCAAACACTGAAGGCTATCCTGATAGCTGTCATAAGGACATAATAATAAACATCAAATCTGGCAGAGAGTTACTAAGCTAAGTACAATATTTGCTCAGATAGGTCTAACTACTCTGAGACATTCTATGACCATTGGAGCAGTATGGGTATCTGAATGGTTAGAATAAACAGTGACTAGGAGATTTGGGTTCCAATGAGAGAGAATCAAAGATTAATGTGAGAATTAAGAGAGTGGTATGCAGTATAAAAATAACAAATCAGATATATAAAATTTCTTATTCAAGTTGACTTCCTTAATACTTTTGGAGTGTAAACATGAAGCTGGCTGCATAAGATCAGGTCACTTATTCCCTGAGGAGAGCAGACCAAATTTTATTTTCTTGATTTTGGAAGATTTAAGTCCTGATTTGTCTTCATTCAGGCATAAGAAGTCCTGGGGCAATTTCTTTCACATACAAATTACTGATTTTCATATTTTTATCATAATTTGGGTTTGGTTTTCTACTGCACCTACTTTTTTTTTTTTAAATTAGAAGTACAGCTCCTACATATATGAGCAGTGTCTGTGGCACAAAGCAGAAAAAACAGGTTTCTTGCTGTACAAGTATGGCATAACAGCAAACAGTGCCACCAAATCAAAGCTGCAATAATCTGCAGCTCCACTGACAGATATCTGCACATAACTTCAATGTGACTTATGTGCCAAGATAATGAATTCTATAATGCAAATTTACACACGGGGGTCAAATAAGGAAGTTCTTTGTATTTGACAGTACATTGGGTATTAGGTATTTGTCACAAAATAAATAATTCATGTCGCATAGCTACTTGCTATGTAAATGATAGTCTATGTATATTAAAGCATTTAGCACTTAGAATAAAATGGACAGCTGGGGCCAAATGAATATCTCTCAGGACACATTACCATTAGAGCTCCCCTGTGAGTTTTTAACTCTTTTCACTTCTGAGTGCTGTCATGAGGACACTAATTGAATAAGGCACAGAATTCGTTCTAATACAGGCAGAGCCACAAAAATGAGAGGAAAATAATGTAAAGCAGCACATTAATTTCAGATTCGACTTTCCCCCAATTTTAATGTTTCTCAAATCCCCCATGTAATTTGGTTCTGATTCAATTTGGGAAAAAACAAAGGTTAAATATTTTCAAAATATCAAGCAGATGACAATCAATACATAATTTAAATATGTTTAATACAAGCTGAGATTTGGGCAGAATTTAAAGTCCAAAATTTTCCCTATATTTTACATGAATTTAGACTATCATTGAACACATTCTCTCATTCCAGCCCTCTAAAAATTCTTCTCCTATTGACTCAGACCCAAAGTGAACTTATATTCCTTTCCTATTGATAACTCAGACCCAAAGTGAACTTTAAACAACAAAACAGAACACGAAGTTTAACCCACTAAAGAGTGGACATGCAAGGGGTTTGAGTGCATGCTTTCAGTCCTACCCAGTATTGCATAAATTTCCTCTAAAGATAAAAGAGACAGAGGCTGTTTTAACATTCTGTGCCCTGATCCTGATGTTAGAAACATCATGAAACTAAAATTGTCTCTGAGACCTATAGCTGTGAATGCAAGTCCACTAAACTCAGTATAATTGCCTGAGATTTATATCCTGGTTCAAGCTCAGCATCTTCTCTCCACTGGAACTGCTCTGAAATACACAGAACTTATAACATTCAATGATTACTTTGAACATAGTATAAACCAGATTGGACCTGATTTATTGATCTGGCTGTTACATATATTTCAAAAATATTTTGCTCCTTGGTTTTAGGATGATCACATGATACCCCTGCCAATAACCTAGACTTCCCTAGGGCTAATTTAACAGCTAAAGATCAGATTATACAGAAATATGATATACAGAGAAGTAATTTATGTAGGGAGCGCGGGACTCCAGGACGGTTTAGATGGATGAGAGATCTCTGAAGTCAGGTCTTAGAAGATGTGGTTTATTAAAAGGGGTGAAAGGCCCTGCTTGGAGTTGCCAGGCGCAACTTGTGGCAGGCCCAGGGAGAGAGGGAGAGAGAGGGAGCGAGGGTTCCAGGTGAGGGTCCCAGGGGAAGATCCAAGAGAGCGTCCGGTCCCTCAGGCACACCTTATCAGGGGGCTTCAAGGTGGGCTGGAACAGGACTTGGGCCAATGGGGTCACAGATACCTGATACTTCAGGGGAGGGTCACAGGTGTAGGAGGAACCATACATTGGGGGGTGAGACAGAGCATTCCATTTGACCTTTGGACATGTCTGTAGGTAAAGGGCATTGTTTAATCAGAAAGGGGGGTTGCTTTCAACCTGGCTATACTATTGTTTTCTAGTTATGTAGTAGTCAAGGTTTGCTATTTCAAATCTAGTTCTCATCTCAGTGTCTGTATTTTCCAAATCTTTTGCCAGGCAATCATATTTATAAGGTTTTCCTATTTCATCTTCCCCAAAAAATTTAGAAAAATTCATAGTATCTGTGATCATCACTTTTGCATCAGTGTAAAGTCTAAGCTACAGTGAAACAGATTATAAAGCTGAATAGTGAAGAAAGATAAAAGATTCTGATGTTTTAATCATTCACAAAATATGTCTATTCCCACGTTGAACTCCTAAACCCCTAAGCCAGCATGAACTGTTACTTTTTAATACTGCATACCAACATTTATTTCATTTCCAGTTTATTTTATAATCATACTAGTTATCATAAAATGAGTTCCCTGCTGAATTCAGCTTTGAATTAAGGTGATGAAATTCAAAGAGCTAGACCTACGCGTGTCCTGGATTTTTTGTATCCTGGTTCAGCACAAAATATGTTAACATAACCATCATTTGACCACAACACATTGTCATCCAATTCTGTAAAACAAAAGTGGAAGACTGTAGTGATTTAGTAAAGATACTTAAATATTTTTGTGTTTTCCTAAATGAGAAGTTATAGGTTCCTCCATAAACACAAAGAAAAATCTTTGTCCTTTGAAATCCAGGTCATTTCAGCTTTTGAGCATAGATCAAAGACACCTAAGACAGTAATGCTATCATTGACAAACCCATCTAGAATAGTGCAAACTTTGGCAAAATAGAGTTTCAACCTCAAGTACTGAGATACTGCTGGTGAGCATCAGCCTCCCCCCAGGAACCTGGTGTTATTCAGGTCAGGCAGAAACCAAGTGATCCATTTGTGGGGTGTTCTTTATTTGCAGCCAACAAGGTGAATACAGTGTTCCACTGTCAGTATGCCCCAGCTACCTGGCTGGTTTGCTTTATTTAGGGCTGTAAACAGCTTGCCACATTTTAAGGCAGAAAAAAAAGCTGCCAGTGTCTGTGAAGGTGGAGAGTAAGGAGGAAGGGGGCTGTTTAAGGTCATCTAAACATAATTTACTTGATAATTTCAGTATTATAGCCTTCATCACTACTTTAAAAATGTTGGTCTACAACCTGATAATGCCTCCACAGTCAGCAGTGTAGAAAGGAGACCTTAGACCTTTTCTGCAATAACTCTAGTCCTGGGTGGATTCAAACTCTCATTGGTTTTGCTCTCAAAGTCACATTTGTAATATGGTGACAGCTGGCTCAATGCTTTTTCATGTCATTAAAATCCAATGTCTTAAAAGAGTAAGTTTTGTGAAGCCAAGAAACCATTTCAAACACAGAAAACAAAACAGTATCATAAAATCTAAGTTGGAGTTTTTTCCTTTCTGAGATAACCTTTCCCTCACAGCAATAACTGAAGGACAGGATTATGTGGCAGGAAGGGGGCACACTGTGCAAGATAGTTTGGACCTCCAGCTGTGGAAGTTGGGAGAGAAAGTAAGGACTATTTCACTGTGGCTAGTGAAAGTGAAGGTTTGTTTAAATTGATGGAGCACAAAGGGGATCATGTACCCCCCTTTGAGACCACCAGCTGTGGTAGACACATGCAGTGCCAGTTCCAGTGGTATGTGCATGATGCCTCCACTTGCAGATGAGAGCTCTTTTTGGCTCTCTGGGTGGCATGAGAATTGAGACAGTTTCAAGAGTGCCCTAGCAACTGGGTTTGTGGGAGATTGGTCTAATTCTGATACTTCACTCTCTCCTGTGCTTCTTCAGTACCAGAATGCACAGCTTCTTTGCAGTTGGAAAGCTGTATTATCTTGCTCATGAGCTGCTTTCTCCCCTGCCTGCCTCCCTCTGAGATTGCCCTTTCTGTGTGCTCTTGTCGTATCCTCAAGGTCAAAATGTGTGGAAGAAGCATAATGTTTTTCCAGGTGTTTTTCCTAAACAGCTTATTCTCTGAAGATGCCATTTTTAAAGGCTGCACAATAATAGGAGCTAAGTGAATAACTCGAAATTGATTTGAATCAATTAAAGCATTTAATTTTTATTAAATTATTCTTGCAGTTTGATTTTGAATTATCAAAATACAGTGGATACATGTAATAATCAAATAGAATACTATTCATTTCAAAGGAGAAATTAAGCCATTTTTTTCTAACAATGTCAAAAAGCAGGCTTCGTTTTTGCCAAAATAGATTACCATTTGGATGTGAATACCCCTGCAAACCATTCCAATTTCAGTGAAATGGTATTTGTAAGTGGAAATTTCTTTCATCTTTTTCCCTTACCACTTTTAAACAGACATCACTTTCACAGCAAAAGGTAGACAAACCAACATGCACAAAATAATTACAAGGTTTCCATTTGCTTATTCATGTGTACATTAATCTGTTCCTGATCCAAAGGCCATTGGATTTCATAGAGATTTCCTTGAACTCTTTCCATACCTGTGATTTCTGAGCAAATGTTGAGACAAGCGCAAGCAGCTTATGTGTGTCCCCATATTCCACTCTTTTCATGAATCTGTATGCTAATCCACATGTAAGCCATTCTGAGGTCTGCCTTGATGAACAATTAGTGTATTGTGATGTGCAAAGCTCTGATAAAACTATTTCTTAACCCATTTTTGCTTATGCAAGGAATTTGAATAGTTGATCCCAAGAGCATGTAGCACTAATCTGCTTCTTGTATAATACACTCTTTTCCTTTCCTTCTCACTTTGATTACTTCTGAAATCTAGTTTGTTATTTTCCATTATTTGTTATTGTTTTATTATTTGTTATTAATTTCTTAGTTTGCTCTCATTATTTGTTTTTCTTCTTTGCTATTGCTTTATTTATTTTTATTCTGTTTCTGCAATATTTTTTCTTTTGCTATTATTTTTCTTCATTAGTTGAAGTGAACATTTATCTCTGCATATCATGTAGCTTATTTTTATTTCATTATTTCCTGTGTTTGTGTTACACAGCCACCACTGCTCAGCCTCACAAAGTCTTCTAAAGGCAACTCTTATCAATACAGCACCACTGAACCTCACAGATAATGCTTTATTAAATGTTACAGTGAAGCTGAAATCTTACACAGTAGGTGGCATAAAATCATTACCAGCTTGAATATTTTTGAGGATCAAGATGATAATGATAAAAGCAATGTCCCAACAGGGGACTCGCCACTTATTACTTAATCCACCAGCCCCCTATAGGTGTATTTTGGCGTCATTGAATGCCCACCCAAGGGTTGTATGAAAGCCTGAAGAAGCTAAGACACATCAATGGTTCTGGAAAGGTCTTGTAACACTGCCTAAGCTCTCTGGGGTTTTTAGGGACTTTTTGTTATCAATAAAAAGTTAATGGGAAGTAAAAATATTGCATGGGAAATGTGTGCTTAAAAGTCTTACTTTCTTTATGACTCTCTCCTGTAAAACTGCCCAGAAAATAACATCCTACACTGTCTTTTCTTTTTAAATAGTATATGTGAGTGATCTCTCATCTCTTCTTTATCTATGGGATATTTAGATATGTAATATAAAAAGGATTTGTAAAACAAATAGTGGTCTCCACACTCTAAATTTCTCCGGTCAGAGCAAATGCAATGTCATTCACTTCATAATCTGAATTATATTTCAGATATGAAAGGCTAAAGTAAGTTAATATTTTCCTGAGCAAAGCTATCAAGCAGACAAACAGTATAAAAATGTTATATGGTCTTTCCTTCTCCTCATGTCAGTGTAGATCCAGTTTTAGAATCTTAAAGGACTGAGGAGATCTACAATGTCTTTAATAATATTGGCATTTTCATGAACTGTGTAATGTCCTCTACCCAGATGGTCAAAATTTTCAGGAAGATTATGTCTCTCTTTTGAATTATTTATAATGTTTTGAAGGTCTCTGTTCTAGTACAAATCTACATTTCCCTCTAAAGCTCTTAGGATTTATCCATTGGAACAGTTGGAGGTTGGGTTTTATTGGTTTTTATTTTCTTTTTTTTTTCCCCATTTGGACCATAACATAAGCAGGTCAAGTCCAGTACCCTCCAGTGAGATCAGTGTTACAGGAGCATGGTCTTAGCTTGTTATATCTGCTGTTCAGAAAAGAGAGAGGTCCCCACAATGAATCTAATTTGTATAAAATAACAGAGATCTCCACTGTCTGTCACTCTTACCATTGACATGCAAATGACAAAGCCCTGGAGTCAAGGCTGTACTACATCACCTAAAGAAGCAGAGGTTGAATGCTAACCCTAATTGAATTCCCAAAAATCACAGCAGGACCAGGAATTTACCCACTACTGTATAGAAGGTAATACATAACAAAGATTGGAATTTCTTAGAGGATATAATTTTATAACAGGTAATGGCATTGCAACAACAATAAAGAATGTTTAGCATCATTTCAGGTACTTTAAGTGCGTGAATTAGTGTGCCTGATAAGTCAAAATTTCTAAATTTGAGATATCTTTCCCATTCAACACAACTAGACCTTAGAGTCTGCAGTAAGAAGTTTAATTAAGTCAAATGTTTAACAGAACCTTTTCTCTAGCTCATTTTACCTAAATAAGGTAAAAATTCTTTTTATGGGACACACAGGCAAACAAAACAAATACACATTTTGAAAGAATGGCACTTTATAGACTTCATTGAGCTGAAGCACAGACAGCTATATTGATAACTCAGTCTTACGGTAAGACCTCACTGGTTTTAGATTGCTCTTCTCTGACTGTTTCTCTATACAATTTCTTTTATTTCTCATTGTCTTTAACGTTCAATTCTGCATTTCTTTCAAGTAGTCAAATATTACCCATCCACACTGGTATAAAACCAATGCAAAAGGGTTATTATTTTTAGCTACACAATTTTCCTTTAAAAGTTATATACTCATATACATCCTATGCCTTAAAAAATGAGAAAGGGAGTAGTAGATACACAAACCCTTCTCTTTCCTTCTAGTGGCATGAGGTAAATTGCACAATAAATCAATTTTTATGGATGCTGTTGACTTGCAACATTTGCTGCTTTTAAAAATTAATAGCTGAAATAATGAACATCCTCAAAAACTCTCTGAACAGTCAGCTTGATTAATTTCCTGATATGAAAAGCAGTTGACAGGTGCAATATTCTCTGCTGAAATTTTCTCTAGTCTGATCAGACTACAATCTAAACCTGTTCCAGTAACACGAGTTTATTTGCTCTGGTTTTAATTTGTGCAAAACAAACAAACTTAAGTCCCATATTGTGCTTTGCCTATACATGCATACATACACACATCCATAAAATATTCCTTGCTGTAAAAAAAAATAAAGTTTAATTTTTGTGCAAATATTATTCTGAAGTCATAATAGCACTGCACAGTGCAAAGTGCAACTGGCATCTCTTCATATTATTATTGCCAAACTGATAAGGAATTCCTGGGTATAAGAAAATGTGTGCTGCATTTTGAGCATTTTCTAAGTAGTGGTCCATGTGTCAAAGTGATATAATCAGGAATATCTCCTTTGAATGAAATGTAGATACACAGCTTCACCTTAGTGTTTCCATTTACCCCCCTTTCTGAGTCTCACTATTCATAGACCTTTAATATAGGAGTTAAAAAAAAGTGCTAGCCATTTCTCTTTCTTTTTTCTAGAGTTGGAATTAAATAATGTTGTTCTCTAAAATGGGAAACATTTGGGATATACTTCTAGTTAGGATAAAAAAAAAATAAGAAATCAGAAACATTTTGGTTAAGTATTAGGGAATTTGTTTACATTTTAAAATGTTCATAAGATTTAAAATATCTGAAATTTAATGCCATCTCATGTTCTTTGTTGTCCTGCTTTTTATTTCTGAGATATTGGTCCAAAAAAATCAAGACAAATGCCTGAAATCATGATTAATGAAGCTGCTGGAGATATTCAGATGATCCAGATGACTACATCCTGCATCACAAGCAGTGAATGGACATAGGATCTTCACATTCAATGAAAAAGGTGATCAATTTCTCAGCTATATACAATCTCTGCTACCTAAAGATCCTTTAAAACTAGCTCTTGTAAGGAATGCTGGAGTGAAAAATAAGCAAAATATGTTTTTAGTCGGAATGTAACCAATTTTATGTTCTTTCTTATTTTTCATGACATTAAGCTCCATGATATGTCCCTGTATACCTCTGGGAGTTTTTCTTCTGTTATTCAGGAGTTTTCTCTGCTGATTAATAAACTCAGTGTTACTGTGAGAGAAAACTGCATAGGCATGTCTTGTTCAGGTACTCAAATAAATGAAGCTATACAGGAATGTCTGAGTGAGACTGAAGGAAACCTTCGTAAAAGCTTCAGTTGGCAGATGGGGATATCATCTATGTTGCTGTCGAAGATTTCCAAGATAATAAATATTTCTCTCTTGATAATCACGTTAGATAACTTCTCCATCAGCAGTTCTTGCAACTGTTAAGTGCCTGGGGGGTTTGTAGATTAACAAGATGTCAAGGCTGGTCTTTACTGTAGTCTTACAAAATAAAGGGAAACACTCAAGGGAGTCTGCTTCAACAGAGTTCATTAAATTTCTCAAATATGCAGAAGAATTGCAGAGAGATAGCTAATAAAACTATGCAATCTGTTTGTCAGATATGTCAAAAAAATTAATTTACAAAAAGTAGACATTTCCACTACAACAGGGAGGCAATTTTTGGGATAGGACTTTCAAATGCATATACGATCCATCAAAATAAGGTATTAGAGGACAAAGGAACAGGTAACAGGACAAAATGGGCTTGGAAACATGATTCTAGAGAAAAAACTTAAACTCATCAGGAATAAAGAAGCATGAAAACAATCTTCTAGATAACAGTGTAGACAAAGTGAGATATGAGAAGTTTTTAGCTTTGTACAAATAAAATTACATTTTGTCCCCAGGGGACTATGACATCTTCCTGAATGAAGGCAAACATCAAGGTCTTTAGCATCTGCAAATATATTCTTGCTAAGTGATAAATTCTGGCTCTGTTTAGAGGAAGATGAAAACTGGGGGTTATCAAGTTCTCAGAGACATCCTGCTTGCAAACCAGCAAAAGGCTTCAGACAGTAATGTGCTTTTCAGTGCTTCTTGGCTTGCTTGGAGAAAGGAATAGCTGATGTCACCCAGGCTCATTTGCTCACAGATGTAAATTAATTAGAATAGTAGAGATGGAACTCCTGTACATAGCTGGTCTCATCTTCGTCTCAGGAGCATCTACAGTCATAATTTTTCTCTTCTCTTGTATCTCCATTGTGCCTGAGTAACACAGCAGCACACTGATACTGAGTACATTTGTAAAGGCTATGACATCACCTCCTCCTAAGTACACCAGTGCTGCATTGCATATGTCCATTTACTACCCAGAATTAGTTGAAGCATTTGTTTGGGTTATAAAACATTGATTTTCATGGTCCAGGGAGGGGGACAGGGGAAATTGCCATCTCAAAATCAGAAAAAAAGGCATAGCATTGAAATTGGCATTGTATAAATTAAAGTACGCGACACGCAGTGCCGGAAAAGCATGTCACTGAGCAGAATAATAGTCTACTACAAGTTAAATAATGATGCCAGTAGGAAGAAAGGAGGCCAGAGTCAAATAAAAGACATCTACTTATTCACAACTCAATTTTAAACTTTTGTTTCCTGACTCAGAATAAGCACCCATAAGATGTTAACTCCAGATTTAGTGATAACTGAAGATGGAAGGGCACTTCATCTTTTTTTGATTAATTATGGACAGATTGAGAACAAGGAAACTGCTCTGATAAGCTGCTTGGGCCATGAGGAAAGAGAATCTACCCAGAAATGCCCAGATGTCAGCTTCACTGGAGGCATTGACCCCAGGGAACCAACTTAAGGCAAAGCAATATGAAGATGGAAGCAACACTAAGGAGGCTAAAAGACTGTCTGCTTCACATCTTAATTGCTTGAGCTATTAAACAAACACATCTGGTGTTGATGTCTCTGGAATGCTGTACTTTTTGGATATCATATATGCCTCTGTGTTAATGCTTTTATGAGCTGCTCACTTTGGACTTGGAGACTTAGGCTATTGGCTTTTTTTTTTTTTATCTTCTAATGCAAAACATATAGGCACTTATTTGGTGATTTCATTTTATTTGTCTTTACCCTCAGCCTTTTGGGGTTTGCCTATTTCATTGTCTATCCATTCGCCTCCTGCCGCGTCTGCTTTTCCCCGTTTGTTCAAGAGAAATTAGCAAAATTAAATAAAGAAAAATTCCACTCTGGCGGGCATGAATTTGTTAGAGTGAGTTAAAGGAGACAAGTTTGCACAATTTCATTATGAACCCAAGTAATTCCTAAAAGAGATGCTGCTTCTTATTTGCTCAATAATGCTTTTATACATTTCAAGCTTTATGAAGGATTGATTTGATAAAAATATCCTTGGAGGACTGCGACCTTGAGTTGCCTTTTGTGGAGAAATTTGCTGGGAATAACCTAAAAAATAAATGAAAATGGAGACTACAGAGAATTTGTATTTGTAAAATGATAAATTTGTACAGACATACAGAATAAGAGTTATTGATAATTTTTTTCAAAATGTTACAGGCTATGAAAGGCATTTCCACTTGGCTTCCTGAAAATTTCTTATACTTCTTAACCTTTAAAGATGTAAAGTAATGATAAAAATCACATGTACAATATGTCAATTACTTAGGAGTCAAGGATACTGTAAAGGCACAATCCTATGTTGTTATCTGATAACATGAAAATTCCAGACCACAGAAGGTTTTTTGGCTAATACTTTGGTCTCTTTTTGTGAAATAATGCATAAAAGACTTCATTTCCCTCAAGAATGGCCTAGCTGCTTACTCCATAAGAATGGGAAATATTTCTTGTTATCCCCAAAAAATATGGTGTATTATCCTACCCAAATTGTCTCTGCTGCATAGGTTAAATACACACCAATGATGATTTGCCAACAATAGAGCCTGCAACATTTTCTCTGAACAAAGAATATTTATCTGAGTAAATGTATCTATAAATAACATATATGAATCTTTTTTTCCATTCAAAATGATACAGATAATAGAGTAACTCAAGATTCTTGAAAGTCAATATTATATGTTCCTGTAGTTTCAATATATTTCTTATAAATATTTTAGTGGCTTTATTTAGTTATCTTTCCTTCTGCAAAATTGCTATAAAAGCAAAATACATAAGAAAGCTATACATACAAGTTTTGAGTGGGCAAGGGGGTGTTGGGAATGTTTTTTTCACAAATATTATTTATAACATGGTTAAAGTATGTATGATTTATTATAGGATTTAGATTTAGACCAGTAATCTAAATTTTGGGGTACTGAATTTTCACAGTGGAATTATGCACCTTAACTTCCATTTGAGCTTTCTTGCCATTTACTCTACAATGACAATGTTAACGACATTCACAGTTAGATTGCATTTGTAACTATGAAAAGTTCATTTTAGCATTGTTTAAATGGAAAACAAATTTCAGCTGGCAATGAATAAAATTTATACTGCTGTGTTATTCTATCATATTCATTCATGCAGTGGCATTTGGTAACATTTGCATCATTTGCAATGGGGTTACGTTAGTGTTAATGAAAAGCTAAAACAAATATTTAGTCCTTTGTTAGTTTGAAAGCTAACATGAAACATAAAAATCTAAGTCTAAATTTCTAGAATTGCTTTATATTAAGGTAATTTTGCAGCTATCCCTGTCCCCAGGACTTCCGAGGAGAATGCCTGGCTATCACTGTGCTTCTTGTTTACAGAAAGGAGCAAGAAAAGCTTAGATAAAATCATAACAAAAATTAGTGGTCATTATATCACTGTGGTTTCTGCCTGTACAAACACAACAGTCTAGCTAGACCTTTAATGTCAGCTACTTGTGTCAACTCTTTGCAGCACCTGGAGGTATGGAAATGCATGGAATTAGCAGCTACCTTTATTTCCATCCTATAAGCACTTACTTTAATGAACCCAGTGTCTCTGATGACTAGTTATGAGAATTAACTAAAAGTACATGGTTTGAACTTGGATACTCATTCCTGTATTTTGGCACCATTTTCAGAAGACCTCAGTTAAACAAGGCCTTCTATAAACTGCATTTTTCTTCTCCAAATTAGTGACTTTTTTTATTGTTTTCCTTCCAAAATCTACATAATGGATTAAAAGCCTTCAATGTTTATAAAATTAATGTCACTCAACCACTTATAACTTCTCTGCTACAGATATTCTGAAGGGTAACAAAAATATATCCAGTTTTTACTTTATAGTAATTTTCATTTGTTTAAAGAATTAAGAAACTATTGAATTGTTGAAGTGTAAATACAGAGAGAAATTATCAAATTGAGTAATTCTAGCCATTACACCTTGCCTGACTAAAACCCAACAAAACCACAGTCACACAGTCAATTCCAGTGGCAGCAAGGTAGTGTTTTTGAATGAAAAACTTTATTCCATAGACAACAAATCTCATAAAAATAGTGCAGATACTTGATATTTTAAGATAATTAGAAAAATGTTCATAAGAAGTCCAAAATTTATGTAATATAATGATATGCATAAATTGTAATAGTAACTGAATTGAAAGACAAAATCTCATATTCCAATATAAAATGTCATATTTCAATAGTATTTTACATCATTTTGCATCTGTACACACACAGATAATATGTGATAACAGAAAATACAACAGGACTGACAAGCTCAGGAAATTACATTGTTCATCAGTTCAGTGTGCTGTAGGATCAAAACCAGTTTTGCCCTGTTTTCAAGGACAAGATGGGAGAAGGTTTCCTACCTTCAGTTCAGCATAGAACCCAGTGCTTGGCAGGTTACTGACCTACAGCAACAGGCCACTCCTGCTTCTTTCATCACTTTCAATATGTTTGAGGCCATTTTTCTCTCTGCAGAAGACCATTTCTCACACACCACATTTTCAAAGTCTCTGCTCATTCTGATGGTTGGGTTTTGTTTGGGTGTTGGAGGGATTTTTTTCAAGAGATCCTGTTTTACTGACATTATTACCTCTTAAAATTTAGTGCCCAAAGTAGAACAGAAAATAGAACCAACTGAGTAAGTATTAGGGGAAATGTAACTATTACCTTCTATGTTTTATATATTACACTTTGGTAAATAAATACCTACATGTAGCTTATCTATTTTTGCAACAAGGTCAGACATCAACTGCGCAATTTCTTTGCACTGTACATTTCTGCAGGGTAATTTTGCAATTTCGTAGGAAAAATATGTCTCTCAACTGCATTACCTCACACTCGTCTTCAGTTAATTCCTTTTGTTATAATTTAGGTGTTTTTTTTTTTTTATTAAGACCCTTTCCAATTTCATTTCCATCCTTAAAATCCTTACTTTATACAATGTTCATCTAAATGCAACTGTTTATGATCCACAAAGAAACATATTGCCTACTTTGCTGACCTAGTCAGTAAACAAAAGTAGTGGACAGCATCACATTGAAACAAGGCAGATTCTGTCCTACTTCAATAACAAATAATTTTACTAATTTCTTCTGGACTACATTTTCTTTCTTTCAATATTAGAATATTTTGTCCATGTGAAAAATTTTGCTAATACATATGTCTCCATCACATATTTCACAATTGTCCTCTTCAGGAATTAATATAGTGGGGTTTAAGCACATTTGTTCTTAGGAAATCAAGTCTGCCTTCGCTGGGTTTTCATAAAATGATTGTTTAAAAACGTATCATAAAAATGCTATCATATCTTCATTGGTGCCATAGTCAGACTGACTCGTCTACAACTCAACATTTTTACCTTCTAATTTCACCACCTATTTTTTTTAATAAAATTGTAGTGTGTTTGCCCTTCTACAATCTTGTAGGACTGCCCTAGAATCCTTAAACATAATTAATAATGGTTCAAAGATAGTTCTGGCTTAGTTAATTTCATCACATCCTGACATCTTGGCTGCTTCTAAGTTATTTAATATTCTCTAACTTGTCCTTTCTTTGTTCTGACCTATTTTCCTAAGTTTTGTTAAAATTAATTCTGTTAAAAATTAGCCATTATAACTTAAGATTTAAATCACCCTTGTGTTCATGCCAATAATGTATGAAGGGAAGCTAGTCTTTGAAAATCAGGGGGTTCAAGCTAATTTAATTCAATTAAAAGGTCAAACTGACCAAAACTGAAAACCAATCACAATACAGATACAGGTAAGGTAAGGTTCCCTATCTACCTATCAGTTCAATATACAGTTTAGAGGATAAGGTCAATAGGGCCATTCATTCTTATGGGTCTGCAAGAGCTTTGATTTCTTCAGAATTTGCCACAGTGCATTAGATGATTTATTGCTTTTTTCAGCATGGACATTCTGTCTCGAAAAATTGGTTTCAAATTATCAATTTATGTGATATTTGCTTCCCAAAGTAGTAACAAATATTAACTGCCACCAAGGGCTGTATTTCAAATGGCACTTTGGATATAAAGAACATTTTTGAACAATGAGCAATTTGCCAGGAATATATTAATTTTCCCTATCATCTTCTTACAGAAAGCCCTAAAACAAATGTCGTTGCATGGCTTTTCCTCTCTTATTTTTGTTATCCTGTAGCCTCTGGTATCTGTCTGTATGGTATCATGCAGCTGGGGGAGTCAACATGATTTGTCCTTTTTATTATAAGTCTTTTACATAAATTATTACTTTGCTTTTAAAGAAGGAGCATCACTCCTCTAATGAACCCAGCAGTACACTGCAGCCTAACCCCAAACCTATGTCAATGTACAGAGTCAGAGGTTCTTCTGTCTAGTCCTGCCATTAAAAGTTAATTTTCACTATTACACCACCAACCATCATAGATAATTGTCCTTGTAGTTTACTCTGAGGGGGACCTAATCAATTGCATCAGACGTGGATGCCATTGGACAACCGACAAGATAATCGTTTATTTTGGGAGTAAGAAAGCACCCAGTGCACCCCTTGATCTAATTCTTCTATGGGGGGGAGGCTCTGAAAAAGTTAACTGAATTTCTTCTTCATCTTTGCAGGTCATCTTCAATTTATCACCATGAAGTCAAGTCTTGTGGGAGCACCACCATTAACCTCCACTAGCTTAGGTATATCCATCAAGTCCTCATTCTGTTTATCATTATTATCAGGGAAGTCATTGCTCTTCAAACCACTGTGACTATTAATTTCCCACACATTATAAACTAAACCCTATTTTATCCATAAAATTCAGAAAAGCTGCAACATTCACAGGTTTTCATGGGGCATATAAATGTGACTTGTGACTTTACATTCTTGAAATACCATCTGTGGAAGTATATTTAGTATGTCTAGATAAGAAATCTACACTAAATAAAGGCCAAACTTCCTTTGAATAAAAATACTAGTTTCTCTCCTCCTTTCTTAACTCTTCCCTTTAAAGAATATTTCAATGAAATATCATGCATTTGAAAGACATGAGTAATTGATTCAGCAACCATGTCATCTATTCTCCACTCAATGGGTGCCAATAACTCCTTTTAATGTCAGTGAATGTTGTGTGCATGCATTTATAATAGAATGTACTCCCATGGTAGAGATTAAAGGTTTTCATGGAAACTGCAGGTCTATACACTCCTTTTCTGTAATTAATATCCCTTAAAACAGGAAAAAACTTCAACAACCTGGCTGTCAACAACTAGTGGCAACAGAATAGACTTAGCCAAACAAAAAGACCCCAAAAACTATCATCTTTTGACTTAATTGTTCAATCTCATTTCTCCTACGCTTCAGCATTCACATTAATTTGTTTTCAAACAATGAACACTTTAAGTGGCTCCTACTTACATGTCCAGCATTTCCTTGTTGTTCAATTTCTTATACCATTGTAATCTGACAGCTTAAACATTGCAGGTATAATGGGGTATTTTGTATTAGGTGCAAAATATGACTATAGCCTATAGACAAGCACAAAGCACACAAAAAATAAATAAAGAAAATTCTAGGATATTTATGGTTGGGACCACACTGATCTAGTCACAGAATTAATATATTTACCTATAATGGCTTGAGATTATCTCTGTGCTCTGTGTTCCTTTCCCCAGGGATATGTTATACTCTATGCCCCATTACCCAGTTTGGGAATAGTTTACGATTCATTGTCAAGAAGGGAAGAAGGAGGGTTCCTCCCATAAAATATATATTAAAAACACAAATGGTACAAGTACTGAGAACCACACTACAAAAGCAGAGACAGGAAGATGAAAAGGTGTCCCAAGCAGGCAGAAAAGAGCCAAAAAGACCTGAGGTGGTCAACACAGCAGTTTTTGGAGGCATGGACTCACAGTAAACTTGGGGGCTGCTTCTCAGGAGACCAGTAAGAGTTCCTTCCATGGACAGAATGTTCTCATTAAACTGTGCACTTGATTAGGTTACTATTATCTTCATAGCCAGTGTCAAAAGTGTAAGAACAAAGAGGTATCAACCCTTTGGAGGGGAAAAGTGAAGGTGTTCACAACTCTTTCTATTATCTTATGTTTATGGTGGGAGATGAAAGAGGTTATTTGAAAATGGATACTGAAAAAAAAAGGGTTTATCACATTTATTCAGGGACATTTTCAAAGTTTCAACCAGTTAGCCTCAAGTGGATTTGATAAAAGATACTAGTCTGGCTGAGACGTACAACCTTTTCCTGATGCTCTCACTCACTCAATTGACATGACATAGCAAGGTGTACTTCTCCAGGGTGTTAAAGACTGAAGCAGAGGGAGTACACTCCCTCACATCAGCAGTAAGTGGTGAGAAAAGTCAACTCTGGTGAAGGCACTGCACTTTGGTTTCCCACTCTGTTAGATACTGTGCCCTTTTTCCAGGTCCAGCCAGTGGCAGGGCTTAGCATATGTACCAAAGATGCAAAATGCACTCACACAGAATATAAGTACACAATAAAACAAGGGGAAGAGCAAGGCTTTTACAGGCAGCCCCATGAACATAATCAGCACTTACGCAATGGAGAGCACCACTGAAAGTGTCATCTTGCTCCTCATTTCCAGATGATGAAGGTTAAAGCTCACAAGGACAACAATCTTGATTCACAAAGTTGCTGTCATTTCTGGATGATATCTAAATTTTAGCATTGGCCTCCAGATCTCACAGCTTTGGTGTCTGCAGAAGTTGATCTGCTACTTTTAGGCAAATCCAGTTTGTTAAAATTTCTTAGAAATTTTGGTGTCTGCAGAAGTTGGTCTTCTACTTTTAGGCTAATCCAGCTTGTTAAAATTTCTTAGAAAATATGCCCACATGCTCACAAAGCCAGTCTTCTCTGTCCCCTCTCCTCTCTGTTTTTCATGCCTGTTCCTCCCAGATCCACTTCAGCTACACACCCCACTCCCCTTTCCCCAGCACATTGCCCTTCTTCTAAACACTCTATAGCAATTTTCACACATCCTCACAGCCCCCTTTCAACATTCCTTAATAAATTTCACACAATCCTTCAAGCCCTGAAATACTGCATATATTTGCTCTTTCCAGTAAAACTCAGCTTAATCCTATTTCTCCTTGCTCCCTTCACTTACAAAGTTCTAATTGAATATTATCTTATATTGGAGTGGTTTTTTTCCTATGGTTTGTCATTCCATGATATGAACCCCTTTATATCATTTCCCCTATCTGCCATTGCTCAGGTTTGCATTTCTGAGTGTTTGATTTACTTCTTTTCCTGTCTCATCTCTTTGTCTCTTAAGCTGAATAGCCATTAATCATATGTCTGTAATAGACTAGCTATTCTTGAATGCCTCTCATTGACACAGTAAGGTCTTCAATCAGTTGCCAGGTCAGGGCACAGCACTTAACTTTAGCCTGTAAATGGTTGCAGTAGCACCTGCCCAGCAGGTGGCTGCAGTTCTGGTTCATTAAAGCAATCCTTAGAGAAGGACTTTCATACACTTCCATGCAAGAGACTTCATCCTGTACAGACTAAATCTGATTCTAGGCTAAGACTATAACAGATGTCTTGTGTTCTGGTAAGGTTTGTAGACCACTTTAGGACACCACTGTCAAGAGGCCACTGTGTGGCTTTTAAGGGTAAACCTCAGCACAGGTGAGATGCTGGTACACAGCACTGCTATAGCTGGTTTTGCAGGAAGCATTAATGAGATGTCTGATGTTAAAATTACTACTTCAGAAGATCTGCAGGGCTGCAAAGATAACCTGTGAAACACAGAGGAAAATTCTGTGGAAAAGATTTTTCTCTGATTCTATGAGTTTTTCAACATTACCTTAAAAACTACTCCCCAGAACAGTGGGTTTTGGCCCAATGCACTGACATGATTATTTCTATTTATATGTCCCAGTTTTAGCAGAAAACTTAAAATAACACAAAGAGTAATATCTCACAGGTTATTTCGTTGTTTCCTTTACCTTACACAAATATGAAGCAACTAATCAGTTTTTAACATTCTCCTCCTTTTCCCAGCCACTGTAGTAGTATTTAACTTATTGGTAATGCTACCAATTCTACAGACCACAGATCCTGTGTTATTTTAAATATATCTCCCCTTACTTTCTATTACTCCTATTTTTTTCATCAACTTTTTTCTTTGGAAAACTTGATTTGTCTAAGATACACTTTTGTATTTTATTGAAATAAATTAAAACTACATTAAGTATAAGGAGGAAATGTTGTAAAAGAAAAAAATCCCTCTCAAGTCTACAGTCCAATAGTCTTTGGCTTTGGTCGAAATATTTTTGGTCAACTTCTGTTTTATGTCATTAAGGTGCTTTGATTTTAAATGTATCATAGTGATATAAGTAGCACTTAATCAAATAACGTGTCTCTATATCTTCCCATTCATGTTTAGAAAAAAAAATCTATAAAAATCTCAAAAAAAAAGAAGAATATTTACAACTACAAAATTGAAGTAGTTGAATCTTCACCTTTGTTAAGAAACAGCTATCTTGTGATATTATACTTTAATTTGTCAACCTATTTCAGGGTCATGAAATGTGTCTTAAGATTCTGGGTTTTTTTGGAGGATGAAGAAAACTGATAGTTAACATGTGATTTCCAGCACACACAATAAGTAAATGAACTGCATATTTGATGCACTTATTTTTTGTTTCATTTAGACAAATGCCATCTGAAGTATAAACTACCAAACAATGAATTACAGATTGAAATTCATACTGCTTGATAGTATAGGCACCTTTTTTCATACTTTCCCAGGTCAATTTCATGGTAACTTGGAAATGATAAAAACAAAATTGTTTTACTATTTCAGAAGTGCGGTAATGAAAAACAATCAGGTATCCTAAAATTTACACATTTTGAAGAACCATTGGACACAGAGGTAAATATGTCCCTTTCAATCAGTTTCGGGGAGCTTTCTGTTCTAGCAACTTAGAAACCTTCAGTAATTGCCATCTACTCTTCTTTCTGGAATCTGCTCTTTTTCCATGACCTTGCCTCATTTTCTTCTCTACACTGTGTGAAGAAGTGCAGGAACGAAATTTGGGCTTCTAGAGGGGAGGGGACTTTCTTCAGCTGCAGGAAAAGAAAAAGATGATTGCTTGGGATTAAACCTCAGGGAAAGATGCAGCAGGAAGAAGGGAACATCTGTGCTCTCATTAGCACCTTTTGCCATCTCCTGGAACAATCTGGTTCCCTCTCAGTTTGACTTTTCCTTAGTCTAGGAGAGTTCTGCCACTGAAGAAAGATTTAATTTTGTCTTCCTCACTTCAAGGCAAAAAAAGGCTTGAGTCAGCTCTGACTCCTTTAGCAACATCTAAACTTTTAACTTAAGTGTCCAGTGAAAGAATTTCAGAAAGCTTGTCCTTGGAATTGCTGTTTATGACCAGCTCTTCTAGTATGTTGGATCATCCACCATGAAGTCTATCATTAAGAATCAATGTTTTTTTCTCCATTAACTATGAAATGGGTTATGGCAATCATTGCTGATTTCTGGTACATAAAATAACTTTATTCAAGGGCCATAATAATAATGAGTCAGCCATGATCGACTGTCTTCTCATTCTGAAAAAAAACACTGAGCAAATTTTTCTTTTAGGGGTGTATATCTAGACTTGCTGATCAGATGTTACCAACCTTATCCCTCTTGTGCTCACTGTCTAGTCAAAGACATTATTTCACCAACTAAAGGTATATAAATAGCATTTTTATTTAGGCCTAGGTCATGATCACTCTGCCTGTTTATGACCTAATTGTCTAATTCTGTATGCTGTGAGTACATTTACACTCCATAGTCTACTTTTGTTTGTTACAAATATATGATATAAAATAATCCCAGGACACTGAAAGACAAAGTATACAACACTGAATACTGTTTTTTATGACTGGAAATAAGTGTGGATCTTATATTTTGGTTCTTTTAGCGTCTCATTCATCCTTTTCACCTACTTGTATTATAGACCAACTCTGGATTCAAGATCAGAAAAATATTAAGATATTTTATTAGTTAATAGAGGGATAAATAAACATTAAATGAAGAATCCCTATCCAGATCAGACTGTTAGCATTATTCCAATTCTAATGTTTTGTTTCAGCCCAAACCTGAATTTACAGAGCCCATTTCCCTTCTAGTTTAATTCAGAGTGCTGAAAGTGAGCTGTCTAGAGGCAGAGACTGTAGCAGAACACACCTTGTTCTGGAAAAGCCAGTTCTTAACAATCAGTCAGTGTTTTGAATTCATTGTGTAAAAGGCACTGAAACTGCTGTCAAATTACTTGGATAAAATGACATGGTGAAATATTTAAAAGTGAAAAAAGATAATCCATTATCCTGCCCTTATTTCTTGTAACGCTTGGTAGACTACACTCAAATTAAACTGAGGTGAAATGGGCATGAAGTCATAAGAATTTGGGCTGCTCCCTCACAGAAATTATTGTGTAACCATTAAGACTAACTGGTTTAAATAACCAAATTGACTAGGTAAGGTTGGAGGACTGGCCAGTTTTACAGAGACTTTCTTAAAACTGGGTAGATTGGAAGGTCAGCAATTAAACATTATAGTAATGGATACCATGGAAAAACTAAGCCAGAAAATTTCTGAAAAGATAAGAGATGGATTAACGTGGAATGCAGACGGGTGAAAGGGAACAGTAATCCAGAAGAGCCCCAAATCTGCTCTTATCACACTAATGTTGATAGACAAGCCACATACAGCTAGACTTTTCAATTTCCTTAGTGTGCAATGTTGTGCTATATTAAGTGACATGGGATTTTTTTACTATTAAATAAAGATTTATTCTTTAGACTTTGGGCTGTAGTCTGAAGAATTTGGTAAATTCAACTCATGGGACATTGTACTGGTGTAAGTTTCCAATTATATAAATATAATTTTCTACTCGCAGCCAGCTATTTTCATGACATTTTATATTGAAATAGCTTGCCATTACCTGTCTCTATCCCATAATATACACCTTTGCAGTTTACAAAATGTGAAAGTGGAGAAAGTCACTAATTTTTAAAGTTCAAAATGTAGATACCAAATTGTTATACTAACCCTGAATGGATGAAAACAATAAAAACAAAAAGCCTTATTAATCTTATCAATGACATTGTTTACCATGCAAGAAACAGAATCTCTGTTGCATTGAGTTTTCCAGGTAATCAGAAATAATTGTATTTTACTTATTGAGCTGTGTTTTCTTGAATGCCAGCCTAATTCCAGCATCAGAACAGGTATTTTTCAGGCATATATATTTGGTTATAGATTATAAAGTTTATAAGTCCTCCAACCAAGTCCCTTTCAACAGCTGGAATTCATGTGAGATTCCCCTCTGTTGGAGAACCCACCAGCTAACCAAGTTAGGCTGGTTTTCATCCCTTTTGCACCACTCATGAAAAACAAAGATCTCAGAACATGTGGAAATCTGATTTTTGTCCACTTGCTGCTACTTGGCTTCCCTGTTAACTTGTGCCCATGAATTCCATTAGCTGCATATTATGAAACTATATATTTTAGCATTTCTCTTACTGTTGTTGTTCTATCTACAGCTGGGACTACATTCACTATCTCAGGTTGTTGGTGAGTTTTACGATAAAGCAAACTCCAGTATTATCCCTCCTCCCTTCTTTTACTGTCAACTTATCTGTTATGACTTTTAGTTTTTTATTTCAGGTCCTAGCATGCTATAAGGTCTTGGCATGTGTTTTCACAGGATGGAGCTGAAGGGTGGCATGTAGTGTACATGTTCTGTCAGCACCAATAGATGTATAGTCCTGGTGCTAAAGGAAAATAAAAAATATTTAAACAGACACTGACATTCTGTCAGTACTACTCTTTGTGATATGAGCAACAAGAACTGAGTTTTCAGTCAGCTAACAGAGCTAAATATTCTTCTTTCACTGAAGTACAAACACATAATCCATTTTATTATTGGGAACCATTACCAAAGATCATCAGGCATTAGTAAATCTTGATCACAACTGATTTAGGATGGATTCAGATCTCTAAGCCATAGTAAAAATTTCTCAGCCAAAACATTGCTTTTTGCCTAAGTATTCAAGCCTTCCAGAACATGCCCACCACCTCAGTTTAAAAACACCACAAAAACATTCTTTTTCTAGTACCTGAAGTTTCTCAATAAAAACATGATCTAATAATATCATGTAGCAGATTCCACAGTCCATAGGCAGGCCTGTTGATGAGGTCCAATATGAGGTTTTACACATGACTGCTTACCCATAATCAAAAGCAAGGCTTGCTGGGGAAGGTGGGGATGATGACATTTTGATTGTATGAGAGCTCTAATTTTTTCATAAACTTGACAGATAGGAGAAGGGAGATATGAGAATGGAAGTTAGGCTGATATGGCAACATCTGGAATACAGAGTCAGCGGCCTTTGGATGAGATTTCCACCTCAAATAAAAGTAAGAGGGCTGAATAAATCAAATACACACTGTTTAGAACTAGCAGGGGCACTGTAATCTTTTCCTTCCACAGCTTACTTGTCCTTTATGGATGTGAATTAAACGACCTAAGGCGATATGAAGAAATTGTGTGAGATAACCCAAAAAAATCCCCTAACATTTCCAGATTCAGTAAGGTAGTTTTTGATAAGGGCTTTCAAACTAGATGTATACAAACAAGCAGCAAATATTGCCTCCAGCACTACATAATTGTTCTGACTAGCTGTACACCTAATCATTCCTCACAACTCCAGGGCCTTCTTTTATATGTGAAATTTAATACAACAAGAATTAGTGCTGTTTAGCATTGAAAAATCAAGGAGCAAACTTTTCTAATAAAGGAATTATGCTTCCAGACTGAGGACAAAAGACTATGGGAGGACTACAAAAGAGCAAAATTTTACTGATATGAAGAATGTGAGCTACTCTGGCTGCTTGGGCATGGAAGCCAGAAATCAAGGATTTTATAAGAATGTCTACCACCCTCCAATCCCAGATTAAAGTTTAACATAAATAAGGTAAAATATCTCATAAGAACAGTGATCTCAAAATTATTTCACCATATCAGCACAGTTGTCTCAGTTGCATAACCTCTCCGTGCTTTTTCCTTAAAACATTTGTATGGAGGATTGCTGTAAAAAAATAGATTAAATAAATAATCACATCCTCCCTAACATTTTTATGTTCAGTATTAGCAACATCGCACAATAATTAAAAAAGGTAAAAACTAAAGCATGATCTATTCTTTTAGAAGGCTGCTTATGTCACAGTACTACATAAGGTGTTGAGGTCCCTAAGTAGTAGAGCCCGAAGTACAACCTGGAATCTACCTATGTGAACTCCCCATCTCATATCTGAAGCACTGTGCCTTCCTCTGGTGAAGGCCTCTCCCTCAAGCACACCACCACTGTCAGTTTTAGCTTCTGGTGTTTCACGCCTGAATATTTCTGTTAGTACTAACAAAAACAGTTCATATCTATCTGTAGTTGAAGTTTGTATCTAAATGTAAATATGTCCTTAAGCTAGCTGTGATTCATAGAGATTAAATGCAGAAGGAACTGTTTAGTCAGCTAGTCTGGTAAACTCTTGTATTTCATCCAGTTTCCCTTTCATATTTGAGGGATAATAGGCAGCCCACACTGTCAGGAAACACAGTGCAACTAAACTGATTATGTGCATCCCTGTCTGCAGTTACAGGCAGTGGAATCAGATGGAAACAGAAGCACTAGGTAGTGGGTTTGCAAATCCATTTTTTCCTGAACTCTGATATGAGTTTGCCTAAAATTTTGATATGAACATTTAATTACAATTTTGATTTCTCATGCATATGAAAATATGCTAGATCATGTGTTCTTCTGGTGACAATCATCATTAAAAGCCTGGACCCTTCGGCCTGACTGGCAAAACATTTACACAGCCTCCAAGAGAAGCAGAACGCTGTAGGGCACCCTAACATTTTTGTTGTTCCTAGATGCATTTTTTTGCTCAATCTCTTTCTTGCTAAAAGAGACAGTTTAAACCAGTTTGAGCATTTCAATTAGCTGTAGGGTTAATGGCTTTTTCTATTACTAGTATAGTAATGGTAGCATCCTGTATCTTACAATCAAGATTATTTTTTTAATTCTCTTTAGATTCATATAAGTCCAGAATTATTCTTTTCACTGGGCAGAAAAAATCTCCAGCTATTTTTTTCATGTAACTGGCAATAAAACATTAAAAATCTATAAGAATAAATGTATCATCTTGCTTCCCTCTGATTTACACAGAGGAATAATCAAAGGCAGGCCAGGTGCTTCTTGTATTGACCAAGAAAAAAACAGTTTTTTGGTTTGTTTTTTTGGGTTTTTTTTTTTTTTTTTTTTTTTTTTTTTTGTTTTTTTTTTTTTTTTTTGTGTGTGTGTGTGAGACTGCGGATCCAGGGATGGCTTTAACTGAAGTGTTTCAAATCTTTAGTCAGGAATGTCCATTTCTGTCTTTAGGGATCTTGGGAAAAAATTAAATCAATTGAATTATTTCATCTAGAAAAGCACCTGCTGTGAAAAAAAATAAAAAATAATTTTATCAAATAATGATTAATGCAGTACCTAAGCATTACAGTCCTATTGCTGTGATACATTATGGTGGCTCTAGTGGCTCGTGCCCTGGTTACAGCTTCACATGTCAGAATTTTTCATGCTAGGGAAACCTCCATAGAGACTTCAACATGAAAGCAAAAGACCTGGGAAATTGCTCAGGGGATTTTTAATGAGCTATAATACTTCTGCCATCACAGAAAGGTGTTGCCACCTACTGACTGCTGAGAAGGGTGCATGAAAAGAATTTGGTCTGCCCAGGGCACTCCCATCTGTGTGGCCACCTCTGTGTCAGCTAGGAACCAGGGCATCCACTGCCTCCTGCAGGCATGTCTGAGAGGCTGAGACCTGCACGGCAGCCTGTGGTCACCCCAGACCAGGCAGCACAGCAGTAGCCTGTTAGAATATCCATACTATGGCTGCTAAAGCTGATCTCCTCAGTGCCACAGCAAAATTTCCCCACCTATCTTTCTGAATGTTGATCAGCACTCATGTCAGGAAGGAAAGAAGAAAAGAAAGGGAGGAGAAAACAATAATTAGTGATGGAAACAAAGACATCACATTTTAACTTTGCTGAGAAAACAAAATTATAACTGTCAGGCCACAGTCCACCACGACTTAATTTATTTGTATAGTTAAATTTCTTGGACAGACTCTGGAATACTTCTGACTGGTTGGAAGGAGCTTTCTCTCAACAGGCGCTGTTCATGTATTAGCATCATCCAGAGCTTACAACGGTTTGGATATGAACACCTGATTTTAGGCTATGAGGTAGTATTTATTGACATTGACACATTTAACCTGTTTCTTTTGGTGTAAGGGCAAGAATTAGCCATAGTACTCTCTAACTTTGTAGGACAGTAATACCCTTCTAATTTCCATAGATATTAGCATTGACATAATCAATATCTGCAGCAAATTAGTGCTTCTTTAAATTCTGCTCTGTCCATCACACATAATGATATACTGACTAAAGATTTCAAATGTGTTATAATGTGTGAAAATAACAGTTCTTGAGGTGTTTGGCTGACCTTCTTGATAATAAATATGTGTTGCGAAAACCATCAAAATACCATTGCTAGCCAAGTTGTTCCAAAAAAATTACCTAGAAAGAAATGATCATATTTCAGGTAGCAATTTTCCATTTTTCTGAATGTTTACTTTATACACATGCTCACATAAAATTAATTTCAAAAATATATTTCTTATGAAACTTAAACATTAATTCCTCATTAATTTCTACAGAGGAATGCCTGCATACATATCTCACATAAAGAAAGATGCGTAGGACCTAATTATTGAATGATCTTCCACGTGGTAGGAAGAATAAATAGAATTTAAAAAGGTAAGGGGAGGAGGACCTTAACAAAAGTCAGAGAACAAATATGTATTTATGGATACTTCACAAGGTTCTAATATCAGCAAAAAATGAAACTCTAATCTTAAATTACTTGATTCACTGCACATCACTGTCCTGTCTATAACAAGTAGTACCTAAATGTTCATTGAGTATAACTTTAGGTGCTATAGTTTTCTGAGAGATTTTTGTCTGGTATTCTTTTTAAATAAGTCTAACAGAAAAGGAAATCAATTGAGAAAAAAGACTTAATTTTTGCTGATACTAACTACCAAAAGCATTCAGTTCTAAATATCTACATTGAACTTAACTTGAATATATATGTACTGGGTTAGTTAAATTGAGAGAACATGCTGAAATTACCAAGCATGCACCTTTGCTCACTTCGGGAAACAGAGCTGAATCAGCGTGACTAATTAAAACCTCAGTGCTTTGCATACACTGTATGATGGAATTTGCCTTCCAACTGCAATTTGAAATAAATATTATCCCATAAATGTGATCTCTTTAGTTTGGAAAGAAGCACAGGAACACTGGCTTGTAATGCAAGACCTTGTAGTTCCCAGAGAAACAGGCATTATCGGAGACAAATTCACCTTAAGTTGGAATGACCTTTAATAAATGTTCGACTCTCTACTATCTCTCTCCATCCCATCACAGAAACAGAGACACTTAGGGCTATAATCACTTACTGAATATAGACATCTAGAGTACAAATCAATTGCTCACTCACATCTCATAACTAGTGCAATTGCACTGACAGTTTGATCCAGTCTCTGTTCCACAGGAAGGGCACAGGTGTGCCACAGGTCCTATATTGTCTGTTACAACCCTGCAATGACATCCTAGAGATCCACAGACATTTTCAGACAGCACTAGAAATTGGTGCATACACAAAGACCTACTGAATTCAGCTGACCAAATAAATGGGTATTTACTTTAGGATGAGCTAAAAAGATTTCTGGATCTAAAAACTGAGTTGATCATGGGACTTACTTCACTTCCCTAAATATAGACTGGAAAAAATGAATAAAACTTACTAGAACCAGCATATTAATGACACATCCTGGGATTTCCCACAGTCGATTATATAAAATGATAATAATTTGGTTTTCATTACTCTTTTTTTATTTTTTAAGTAGTTCAAGCTTAAAGCTTTGCAATTTTTTAGGTTTAATCTTTTTTTTCTAGGTGCAATAATCTGGCAGATACATGTGCTAACGCATCTGTTCTGATCGATATGCACATCTCTCTCTAAGGATCAGGCCTCTCCTGACACCATCAGCTGCCTTTGCAATCTAGTCTTTGTGCTTATAATGTTACATAAAATGTAACAGCTCATCCAACTGGTGTGGTAACAGCTCACATCCATACAGCTAAACACTTCCAGCTTCCCAAGAAAAGCTGGCTGTGCACAACTTGCTTAATGAGAAAAACCCTGGCCCAAGCTTAACCTCAGTGGCCTGTAGCTTAACAGTTTTAGTCCTACAACCAAGGTACCAGACCCTGGTACTGTTTAATTTACTGGGACAGCTATATTCAGAGAACCAGTGGGAACTGGAATAAGAAGTGCCTTGCTGCATAAGAGTGTGGTCTATGAGCCCAGTATTACTTCTCCATCAGTGACAGCAGTAGATATTAAAGTACAGTCTTGACCGCTTTCTATATCCTAAACTCCTCATATTCCCCATTATCCAAAATTGTTTTATTAGCTTTTATTACCATTTGGAGCAGCTTCTAGACTGTTTGCAGACATCTTCCTTTTCAGAAGACTGCTTTATATTATTGTGGGTTTTTTTAATTCCTCATTTTTATGTTGTTCTATATCTTAAGTATTCAAGAATGTCAATATTTGTATGCTAGATTTATTTGGTCCACCCTTTCCTAAGAAAATGTTCAATCAAATTCCTTAATGATCACAACTAAGGAGCAGCTCTCCCATTTTTTTTCTTGAATCAGGTTCCGTGTCTCAAGATACAGAGCTGCACCTGTTCTTGTGGGGTCTGAATCAAGATTTTCCAGGAAGCAATGATTTATTGCATTCATCTATTCCTGATAAGGCTCTGATCCAGTCAATATAGGGAGTTTAAATCACTGACTATCAGCACCTATGCTAAAGCTGCAGCTACTGTAATGTTATTTAACATACCCTGATCTCTATCAAGTTACAGTACAAGAAGAGCACTAGGTTTTTATTGTTGGAGTATGGGATTTCCATCTGCCAGTAATTTCCTCTATTCCCACTATATTTTATGCTGCAATGCCTTATACTATATTTTGTGTACTGTGTGAACAAGTCAGTCTGTCATGCCTGGAAAGTTAGCACCAGCATCTCCTACAGATTTCCACAAGGTCCCTGAGATATTTAAATCAGTATTGTCATTTGATGCCAAGCATTCATTTCCTCATCTTATTCTTCGGATTCCAGATTGGTGTAGAAGCACTTAAAAGTTTTGCCCTTGCACTGTCACTCAATACCACATGTGCCAGTCAACTGGCACTGTAGGAGGTGTCATTTGCCTTCCATATTTATTATGATTGTGCTGAGAGTTTTAAAGCATCTTGATTAAACCAATTTATAAAACAAAACAATTTACTCCTCACAGATATTTAGAAAGAAATTTTCATGTTTTAATTTGTGAAAAAATGTCCTTTTCTTTTGGAGATTACAGGTGAAGGGTAAAACTTTTTTCCTGATGTTTTCAAAGGAAGTACAACCTATTTTTATTTATCTTGGGCATTGTTTTAAAATCCTTCATAAAAAACTTTAACTTAAAGCATGTTAGTTCAATGTTACTTTTATGTTTTGAATTTTTTTAATAACCTGTTTTGTTCAGCCTCAGTTAAATTTCAATAACAAGAGAACAGCAGGAGTGACTGAGGCCTGAATTCTGCCACTCCTGCCAAATGAGGTTTTCTGTTTATTACTTATATTGAAATCAGTGGGTCTACTCCCCCACCCCCCCAAAAAATACACTTAAAATTACATATATTTTTTTTATTTAATCTTGCTCCAGACAGGAAAGTCTGAAAAATATGAGCTCAAAAGTGATGTTTCCAATCACAGCTGCACAACCCAAGGAAAGACAGTAGAGTTTATCTACCAGAATCTCCCTTTTTTAAAAAACTCTTTCCTAAGCCCTCCTAGCATATTAAGTACACTGGTCTTGGAACCTGTTAAAATTTTGAGTATTGATCTCTACTAAATGATGTGATCAGAGTTGAAACTGAATGAATGATTTCATGTTCAAAGACCTGAGAGAACTGACAGGGACAAACATTAGTTCTTGCACTCACACAAATAGTTACAATTTCTTTGTTTTCACGCTTTTTCATATTGACAGACATTTAGCCCTTGGGGTCCACTATTATGCACAGAGTGAGTGGTTTATCTTTGTTTCCATTAGTATGAGAGACAACAGAGTGACAGTGTGAGGAAAAGAAAGGCAATACTGAGGTGAATGTTCAAAACAAATCCAATTTCAAAGTCTTGTGGTGCTGAAATGGAAAAGTCTGTGTGTGTTTGCGTATATGTATGTGTGGTGGCAAATGTGTGTTCCATTGCAATATGAGCTAAAAGGCATTTCAAGTGCTCCCTGAATGACAATGAAGTATTGGAAAGCAATGACATTCTAATCATTGTTGCAAATGTCAGTGCAAGAAGCCCGTGGGTTGTGGGTCCCCAGTGCACAAGTTAACAGCTTTACAGTAAAATCACTGGGGATCAATTATAAGAAAACTGTTAGTAACCTTCATGCACTTTATTGCTGAAATGCCTGAGAAAAAAAGGTCTAATTATAGTCCTAACCTTTCCCAGGGGGCCATGAATGAACCTCCCAATGGTCCATGAATGAGCTTCCAAATATGGCATTGAATAAGAAGGTGAAAAAAGCCGTAGTGTGTTATTTTCACATGTTTAGGGTTTCTTATGCAAGGCACTAAATAACACAGCTGGTGACCAAGCAAACTGAGCTGAAATGAATGAATACTCTGTAATGCTAACTACTGAGTTAGTAAGAGTTTCAAAAAAAAAAAAAAAATGAAACCAAAACAAAAGTGTGATAAGAATACAAGTTTGTTAAGAGACAGAAATTAATGTCAACCTGAAAACTATGAACAAGAATTAGATGCAAACGCAAAATTGCATAGAGCTATTGTGCTAATAACTTTTGTGGAACTTTCTGCATATTAATTTTTACTCAGTATCATGCTTCATTTTAGCAACATTTCAAGAAAAAAGGAGAGAAGTTATTGAAGACTTTTCCAGCAAAGGAACATATTACAAGATTCTTACCCAGTAACTGTCTGAGGTGGAAAAAAAATCCAACCTAATTTGCTTTCAGTCATTCATGACCTCAACAATAATTCTGAAGTCAGGATAGATCACAGAAAAAGAGGGGCCTAGTGAGGGCACATTCTTCATTTGGCCTAGTGTGGCAATGTCTTGAAGCTGATTTTCATGCAGACAAAATCCAGAGGGACAAATATGCCTGGATATATCAGCCTTGCAAAACCAAGCACGGAGTGACTTATGAAAAATAGACACAGTAATGAAATGCATAACGACAATAAACCACTGTGTGCTATTACCATACAAGACCTACTGCAATAGGTCTTTTGTGGTAACTCAACACCATACCTTTGGGTATGTCTCCTTCCTTGCCTTGGCCACTCTCTGGGGTATCTCTCTTCCACCTGAGCAGCAAGCAGAGCTAATGGGGACAAGAGGGACACTTTTCTAATTCTCTGGTCCAGGAAGACTGGGAGTTGAGAAGAGCAGCTTCCATATGTAGGTTTAAGCTCCAGTCTTTCTCTATTAACATCATGAGACAATGTGCAGTTCTGAGATGGGGGGAAAAAAGCAGACTCTATCCTCTTGGGACCTCAAAGACTCTTACCTCAGGTGCTGGCACATTGACTTGTTTTTTGAAGCTATGAGCTTATTCTTAAACAGTATTGACAGGAAACAGCAGATGGCTAAATTGCTTGCAAATGCTTTAATATTATGGTTTATATTCACCAAGACACTTCCACACTGACATGAGCAATGTCATTTTCTAGTAATGTTTGGAATTAGTCCCTTGGGTCACCAATTCCCAGGCATTACCAGATGATAACTCTAAAACTGTGATTACTTAAATATTTTCAAATCCTGAAGTACTCTTATAAGGATAGAATTTGCAGCCATGGGAGCCTTGTTACAGTGTTGCTATCCATACAAATATCGCTAAAGTCTTGTTTCAAGTATCCATCAAATACCCCCTGGTAAAAGAATTGATAACTGGAAAGGAAAAATTTCTTTAGGCTGAAGCATATTTTATAAGATCTTCATCAAATGTGGTTTCTCATTTCCCTTTAGAAGAAAAAGACATTTTTAAAAGAAACCAATTATATTTAAACTAAACAGATTAATTTGAATTTCTTATAAAGTGTCTTAGAATATTTTTGACCTTGGAAAAGAGAATAGCACACCTTTTGACAGTACACAAGTATCAAAATATGCATAAGGGAATTAGATATTCAAAACCTGCTAACATTCAATTGTCTCCAGCTCCTCCATAAAACTCCACTGCTGTTAATTCCATAGATTTTATGGATTCATGCTGAGTATTTTATTTGTAACTCACAAACTATTTTCACTCATCTTCCTATGTAACTCTTAACTATATCTAAATATTATCCTAGTCATACTTGTCTGAAAATATATAACATAATGTGCAAGATAACATACAACAGACAATTCACAAGTATATATTTATTGGTAACATTTTGCCTTAAACTTTTTACATTAGTAATAGCACTTTCCAGTATTAATTCTGTTGGGGCATTTTTTAGTTAAGATTATATTTTAATAAGTAGTGTGACCATGTTTTAACCTATTAGAAGGAGATTATATATTAGCTGGAAAAAATATTTACTTATAAATATAATTTATTAAGACCATATAAAAAATTCAAGTCAACTACATTTTAAGAGGATTATATCTTTAGCATTGATCTTGATACCTATTCAGTAAATTTCTGGAAATCTGAATGGCTTCAGTGCTTTAGACTTATATGTCTAGAGTAATGCATTACAGAATAGTGGCCCAAATCAGAATGTTTCAAATAAACAGAAAAAAAAAGAGAAGTAATTAAGAACAAAAAGAATCATACATTAAGCTGCTTGAACCATTAAAAGCATGAGTAGTGGTATCAGAATATTTGATAGAGTATATATAAAACCTAAAATTCAAAGTATGAACATGGACAATCGCCATAACCAAAAATTTAAATAATTAGAAACTCTTACAATACATTTTCATTAAACAACAATAGCAACAACAACAACAAATATACAAGCCAGATTGAGCAGCATCACTGAAAAGAGATATGTAAAATATTCCTAACTGCTGCTAACAAAATTCTGACAAAATGCCAACAGCTACATCAATAAAACAGCCATGATATATTGAATAATATCTAGATAATAATGTGGAGCAGTCATTCATCACATCTGTAGGAATGAAAGTGCTGATACATCTGAAAAGGTTCTAGTTTCAAATATTATTAGTGTTCTTCTCATAGTTTATCAGAGTAACTCCAAATTTTTGTCTCAACACCTCATTTTACCAAAGATGAAACCCTGTTGAACATACATTTTTAAAAGCCACTTCATTAAAAGATTTTTTTTGAGTTTTCTGATACCTACATTTTATTTAATATGCATGTTGGTTTGGCTTGGGTTTTTTTTTTTTTTTTTTTTTGGTTGGTAGGTCGGTTGGTTGGTTGGTTGTTTTTGTAGGGTTTTTCTTTACAAGATGTGGGATGTCATGGCATTTCTTTCAAACTCCTGAAAACAGCAGAAATGGGGAAGTGTCATCTCCCAGATAGGTCTGGCTTCTGTTTCCAAATTTATATTTGAAAAGAGGACTTGAGAAGGCTTTCTCAAAAACCCTGTCTGAATTAAAAATATCTGGATATCACAAAACAATATTGTTTCTATAAGTGGCAGCACCAATCTCTTCAAGCTGAAAGTTCAAAGTTTACTTGTCTTGATAACCACGTAAAGGACAGTGTTCTACTCTACAATTCCCTTCATCCACTCCAGGGAGATGAAGCCGTTTACAATTTTTTTTTTTTTTGATCCTGTCTTTTATGGTGGGTGTAAGAATAACATACCGCACCTGTGCTTTGTACCATCCTTCTGCACCAGCCTCTACACCACAGTACAATATAAAAAAACTGTAAGCTGTGGGGAAGGATTTAGCTAAATGTCATTAAACTTAGAAGAAATTTCACTGTAACTCCCTCCTGATATAGGATGTCCTTGACTGTATTTATCTGTTCTGGAAATGAGCAGTACAGAAAATAATTCATTAAAAAGTGATAAACTACATTATCCTTCAGCAGTTGATAAATGCCATGACTCCCAGCTGATTGTAGCATATCTATAATGGAGTGTGGAAGCGTGGGTTGTGAATATCTTCGTTATTCATTCTGAGGTTTATAAAATGCCTACAGCCACAATAGTGAGGCTTTATATACAAAAATCAAAGGCATAAATTTCGTACACAGCCCACACTGGGATGTGCTACCTAAAATGACTGCTGCTGCTGCAACTAGAAATTCATTGACAATCCAAGCAGGGGTGTAATATAAGATGGAAAGGGACCAATTGCCTGAAAAACAGAATCAAGTATCTAAATTTCCTCTCAAAAGGATTATCCACGGTAGCATAATTTTGATTCTGTACCAGGCTCAGGAACTAGCTGAGTTGAGGTCCTGGTTTCAAATGACAGAAGTAGATTAGGATGACTAAATGTTGCTCAACGTTCTTTGCATGGGAGGTTTATACCAATCATACTCCACAACTGATTAATTGTTGCATCACTTGAAGAACTACTTTATTTTCTCAAGTTTCTACCATCAAAGAATAGACTAGACACACATGGAGGTCTCAGGCACTGGCGAGTCAGGAAGGAAAATGGAACAGCCAGGAGTACAAAATGTTATAAGTAACAAGAACATCCATAAAAGGAGAACCTTGTAAAGTGTGTGGGAGAAGTGAGGCAGGACACAATGAGTGACAATTAAAATATAGAAGAGAGACAGATGGGATATGGGTGGCATAAACACACTGACTGCCGAGCAGTCAAACTTGGGAGATGCAGTGTCAAAAACAAATGTAATGGAAGAAGAGGATGATAATGGAGAGAAGTTAAAATTAATCTATAAGTTATCCTATGGATATAATGAGTGGAGTGGGGTAGTAGATATCAAAAAGAGGAATTTCCTCCTACTTTTGACAGTAAAGGAAGTGTGACCTCTAGAAAATGTCTGAATCTATATATATATAAAATACCTAAAATCCCACAGATGCCTCGTGAACAATATTCAGGGTATGTCATCTGTGTGATTTTATTTTAAATACTTATCCTCATATTTTGAGGAATCTAAAGGTAACTTCAGCCAACTAATAACATAATCTGAGAAACTGAACATGCTTATTGGCAATAGACAAGTACAGAGACTCCAAAGAAATCTGGTACAGTGCTGAAAACAATATAACGTTCCTTAGATAATACCTGAGAGTACTCATTCATTCATTCACTCCTGCACATTATTTATTTAGGAGATTACCTTACCAGGAGCCTTTACGAGATCTACCCAAAGCCTCCTGGATTCAAGCTAAACTAGATTGTCTCAATGCTAAAAAGTAAAAGGAGACTAGAGTGGCAGACTTAGGCATGAGCTCTTGGCAAAAATTAATTCCTTAATAGGGGTAATATGTCTGCTGTATTCCTACCTGTCACCTGAGTCACCTGAGAGCAATTGGCAGTACCCCTCCAAAACAGAAAGTCACATTTAAAGCTAAAGAATTCACATGCTTCTTTAAAGAAAATGAATTATTTAACAACTATCCAAAATTAAATATGTTACAAAATGCATTGTCTGTGAACCAAGGAATCAAACCATATTTCCAGTGATCTGTGTCATACATTTTGTGCATCATCTATTGCTTATTGCAATATCACATTGCAATGTTAACACCCTTAGTGCATTACTTCCAGATGCTTCTCATATCAACAGACAATATCTTCTTTTTGTTTCCTGTGCCTCTCAGAACTCCTTTCCCTGTTTCCTCCAATGTGCACTACCTATGTTTTGTCTTCTATCTGGACAAGAGAGAATATCCACTACAGCTAATCAGGTGCTATGTGCATCCCAAATGATCACCTAATGTATACATGTTAACTGACAAGGGATTTTCTGAGTTATAATGGATCATGACTGAATTCACCCTGTGATTCCCACAGGGAGGTACAATAAAAGAACTTAACATTTTTTCAAGTACCTAATACAGGTTTTAGTGTCATAAAAAGACATCTAAATTTAGATATTCACATTTAGGTATCTAAGGAAATATGATATCTCTCAGCTGCAATTTCATTCAATGGAGATCTTGTCTAACAAGTCATCTGAGCCTAGGGAATGATCCAGCTGACAAATTTGCATCTGGGGATGCCAATCCTCTCCCTGGACTTTGTTCACTGAAGTGCCTCAGATCGTAATTCTGTGGTCAGGAGTCCACCACTATTTGAGAAGCACTCAGTCACCATGAGGGTTAGTCAAACTGGACACAGGACTTAGGAGAGATGATCCTTTAGTGGCAGGAGGAAACCTGCCAGGTTGGGTGTATATAAGTTTATACCAGAAGGCACTGAACAGTTGTGCAGGCAATTGAATTGATACTAGCTCTCCACCAACTGTACCAGGAATTTAGACACCTACTTTCTGTAGGTACCAACTATCCTAATACATTTATATTTACACAGCTAACCTCTAACTGAATGTCTCCTTTAATGTCCTTGTAAATTTGTCAGGTTTGGTTGGATTGATTAAAGAGTCTCTGTAGAGAATATCTGATGACATAAAATCAGTCTAAAGCTTTGGTTTCCAAGGTCTGCAAAACAATCTGCATAGAAGGCACTCAAAATATGAAAATGTCAGAATTCGAGTTGCCTTAATCTGTCTCCCTCATGTGAATACATGATGGTATATTTTTTAATTACATAGTCACATTTTTTCCCTCCTCTGCTTCATTCAGTGTGCAGATGAAACAGTGCTCATTTAATGAGCAGCAGTTCAGTATTTTGTTTTCTTCTTATTCTTTACTGTGCAGCTCTAGGCCTTATTTATTGCTCACAATTATAACATTGCTCAGAAGACAGAGTTATTAATTTCCTCATGGGCTTTTCTGTGTAACTCACCTCTGTAATGCATTCATTTTCACAGCACCCTTTCGAAACACTTCCTCTATTCACAGCTGAGATGCTACACTTGGAGAGATTAAAGTCCAAAGTATCCAAGATATGAAGTGGCCAATTTAAGTCACTTGGCAAATTATTTTTTTCAAGGACTTAACATTGCTTCACATTTATAAGCCCTGTACACACCCCTGTTGGTATCATCCTTGCACAGAGTACTCATCATTCCTGCAAATCAGATGTCAGGAATTAGCTAAGTACTCGCAAATAAAATAAAATCAGTAAACCATCATAAAACAAATTTGGCTTGTGTGCCTTGATTAGCATTATAGGCTTCTTGACAAATCTACCTCAATTTTCCATTGACCTTCTTCACCAAGCTGCTTATTCTGCTTTCTAATTTCCTCGTCGAGTTAATCTTAGTTTTCCTCCTGACTTTCCATTTAAATTCAGTCTTAAAGGAAACACACAGAAACAAAGTCACTGAAGACTTCTCAAAGCCTTGGTAAAACTTAGTTTTATCTTCAATGCCTAAAAAAGTCTGACTGTGGCAGAACTTTGACACAGACAGGAAAATTCTCAGAGATAGAGGGTTTCTAGTTCTGTCTCTGGCATGCTGAAGGGGTGTGGGTATGTGCGTATGCGTGTATAGACATGAAGTAGTGCTATTTCTTTCTCTTATCTTTAACACCTCACCCCAGCAGGTGCCATAGGAACTTGGCAAAGCAAAGATGACAATAACTGCTTGGCTGTTTCCAGCTGTCTAATTCCCTGAACAAATGTGTATATTGTCTATGCATGTAGATGGTCTCGAGCAGTCCAATCCAGTCTTTCATTCCTTCAGCTCTCCCACTTCTTTTTGTCTTTTCCACCCTCCTCACTTACAGAAGAATGGCTTTATTGCTGCTGCCAAGGCTGTCACTAACCAAACACAAGACCGGGCTCTGTTCAGCACAGTCTACATCTATCATGTGCCTCCCATGACATTTCAACTGAGTGATATTTAAACAATGCTAAGAAATCAAGAACCATTTGGTGTTATTCCCATGAAGCTGGTGTAAGAGGATATTTATTTTGCAATTTGATACTGATAACCCTCAGCACTTTCCATCCCTACCAGCCATGGATATCTGCCCCTCATCTCAAACAGCTGCCTCTTGTTTCAGGCTCCTTCACAAACAGCTGTTTGTTTCCTTTGGCACCATCCTTTCTCCAGCTTTGTCAAGATCCATTAAATATGAAGCTTAATATTGTGAACATCATATCAAATGGCAGCTCACTTAGGCCTCTTCCAAAAAACAGAGATATCCTCAAAAAATACAGATCCTGAGAGTCTTCTATATGGTATCTCTAGGGACACTTACAAATAGTGGAGCAATGGACAAAAATTCTCCAAGAAAAAAAGAAGAAAGTTCTCCATATAAAGAGACAATTCTGGATTGCAATCATAGCACTCTAGAATAGCAATCTTTGCTGTAATGTTGAAAATATTGTAAATGCAGAATAAATGCAGAGATTATATTAGAAGTGAGAGTGATTAAGAGTTCCCATGACTCTATGCTGGCATAAGTCTGGTAGATAAAGTCTCAGAAATAAAAACCCTCAGACAGAGAGGATATTGAAAAGAAACTATAAGCAGCAGCTTCCCACAGTGAATATAAATAATGAATGCAGATTAATGAATATGCTAAAAAAATAATGAGTAAAGGTAAAAGAAGACATCAGTTATATCAAAGACGATGGTAAACATTTAATTTAGTTGTTTAAAAGCTTATGCAATCAGTACAAAAGGTTCCAGACTGAGAGTTAAACAAAAGCTCTGGAAGAACAAATATCTATTGACACGGGAGTTACTGAGTTCATTTCAACCCAGTGGTGTTCATTTCATTCTGCTGGTTTTGATCTGTGTTAATACCTTGTGAGAACAGATTCATTGTTAGTTTTTGCTGGAAATGAGAAAAGACTGATTGAAAAAATAATTGAAAGATAATGTCTATGATCTGAAAAAAAAATTGGGGAGAGGTAGGGAAAAGGGGAGAAAAGGAAGGGAAAGGGCAGACTGGGGAAGGGGAAGGGTGGGAAGAAGGGAAAGAAGGGAAAAAAGGAAAGATGGAAAAAGAAAAAAAAATTAAAAAATCAAAAAGGGGAATAAAGGAGGAAAAGGAAAAAAACTGAACAGGAAGTTAAGAAGAAAAGGAAAAAGAAAGGGAAAGAAGAAAAGAAAATTCAACAATCAAATTCTATTTTACAAAGAAAAACACTGTGACAACAAAAGCAACAAACTCCAGTCCATCAATCATTTAAATCAGCAGAGAAACTTCCTTAGCTTGTCACAGACTTTGAATGTGGACTGAAGAGAACAGCCAAAAGAGCTACAACGCCCCAGAAATAAAGGTCCTGTGTTGCATCGCGGTTTGGGGTTTAGGTTAGGGGTTCTAATCTGTTAGCTAGCCGTGATCTGTGTACCCCTGCGCACCCCCTGTGTCTCTTCACCCCCTGCCCCGCGGCTGTTCACTCCAGGTCCCTCGCTGTTAGAGCCACTCCTGTGACCACTCCCTGTCCTGCCTGGAGGGTTCGGTGCCTGTCACTCCGATCTCCCAAACCCGTCCGCCCCAGAGCCCGTGGTCTGCCCCGGCCGCGTCCCCATTGGGCACCGTGGTCCACGTCATCGCCACGGCGCCTGCCTCCATTGGGCAGGAGGGCCCCTGCTCTCCTCACCCCGCCCCCGATATAATCCTGCGCCTCAGAGTGGTCACGGCTGTTTTCCTCATGCGCCAGCTGGGAGCGGGTCGCGGCACCTCTGCGCAGCTCCTTGCGTCAATAAAAGACTTTCAGCCTTCCACGTGTGGGGAATCCAGACGTTCCTTCACTCTTTACTGGTGTCTCTCGCTCGTGGTGGCAAGAATCCATGGCCAACCCCGCCCGGACATCAGCACAGAGCCGAGTCTGGAAACACGCGGCGATCCCGGGTCCCGGAGAGAGGCAGTACCGCTCTAGGTGCCGGAGATGCCCAGAGACTGGGAAAACACAGCAAGACGCCGTGGTCCTGTAAAAGGGAACTAAATGGCAACTGAATTTCACTTGGTGGAATATGACTTCTAAAGAATTTCCCAGTTGGGTGTCCACTATTTATTTAAAGGATTGAAATTCCATAAATGAAATATTTGCAGCCAAGGAATCAAATCCTCTGGGCCTTGTGACCAAACAGTCTACTAAATCTGAACCATCATAGGCCTGTTTTCTCACTCAGATATGCAAATCCAGTTCTGATTACACCAACTCAACTGTTTGTGGGATGTAGGGAATATTTTCTAATTGGTCTGCACCAACTTTTCAAAACGGCCAGCAGTCAATGAATTTCTCATTACAACTGAAAAAAGGAACTTTGAAGCCTTCAATAAGTTACTTTATACAAGCTGAAAAATATTGACACTGAAACTGAATGATTTGACCAGCTACCAAGCATCCTCACTGTTGATAACAGCAAAGACATGGTTACCTTCTCTATACTTTATTTTTCCTGCTCTTTTAAAGTATTTTGACCTTGATTGATCCTCCCCTGCTATTGGAAAAAGGTACTCGGGTTTGATCATTAATCTCATAATGCAAATTGTCAAGCAGCACTGAAATTATTTGATAATTTGCATAATGTTTTTAGTGTGTAGGTGAAAGAAGCCAACTTAAGAGGGCATATTTGAAAAGACCACTGCTTTGCCCAGCTGCCATAAAATGCATCAGCTTATCAAACAAGTCAGGGTGCAGTTGGCCCTTCTGCTTGTTATGGAATATAATTATGGTGCCACTGATTGCACACATAGCAGCACAAAACTGTTAAGGAGAGGCTGTTAAGGATCAGTTGGGATAAATGGCAAGCATTCTCTGCTACTTGTACCTCTAAAGTTGAAAAGCGTCAAAAAATACTGTGGACAAAAAGACAAATTAAATATTTTTGTTTCACCATAAGTAATATATTCTGCTGGGAAACTGAGAACACTATAGAATGGACGTAATAATGTACAGTAATAACAATATCTCATACCTCATATGACTTCTACTGTGCCTGAAGGTATTCAGCACCTCCAGGGTTCTCACACTCTGCAATGTATCTGGACATACCATAATCTCATATATCTGATTAAAACAGTGGTCATTTATGGCTAAATTTCATGCCCTCTGGAATTGACAACACTAATTAGCCAAGTATGGCCTGACTCAAAGCCTTATCAACAAAGGTAAAGATGTCCTGAGTTCTGACATGGATCTGTGGTGTGGCCTTGGATATTCCATTTTCTTCTGCCTCCTCATGATCGCATTTTCATGATTTAAGGAAAATAACATTTAATCAGCTATCTCTCCAGGGTATTTTAATGCTTAACCAATCAACTATGAAGCACGATATTTTCCAGAGCTCTTGGAAATCTGCTCATTATCCTGCTGATGAAGAACCTCTGTCCTCATGATACCGTGAATCTTTGGCCTTTTCACAACCAATTTTAAAGGGAAAAAGATGTGGGATTGTTGCAAAGTCAGTCATCCCATCTGAGCGTACCTGATCTTGTCTTGAAGTTAAGTACTCAAGGGCCAGCTTAGCACTCGGATGAGAGACCACTCAGGAATCCCACAGGCACAAGTCAATGAGCCATGGTAAATTACAGAAACTGAATTAGTTCAAAGACTCTATTAGGTTCTGCCTTCATGACTGAGCATTTGAAAAATAGGAGGAGGATGGTTGAATAGATAACTATAATGTCTGCCTTTGAAAAACTGCTGATATTAAAATCTTTCTGTGCCCCATTCTTTTTTCCTTTTCTATTCTTTCCTTACCATCACTTATTAGCTGATTTTCTGGCCTATGAGGACCTACCCACGCTCTGAGAAGCGGCACAAGGGAATCAGCAGCAATTTCTGTTCCTGCCACAGGTCAGGGAGTAGAAAGGAGCTCCTACTGTCCTGCTCCGCAGTCCAGTGAAATGTTTCTAAGTCTGTAATACTATCAAGCAAGCTGGAAATTTTAAAAAGTCAGGCAGGTTAGCATAAGGAGCCCCTGGGAACAAAAAGAAGATAAATTGTGGCTTCCTGTCTACATTTTCTTGCTTCACAGCAGTTAACAAAGTAAGCATTAGTTTTCTTTAGGGGCATTGCTTCAAATCTCACTTTAATATCATGTTTAAATGTTCCAGTAAAATTCTTAGTCTTTCAACAGTTTCCTCTCATGATACCGTATTACTGATGGATTTTGGCAGTGACAAATGACAAAGCATGCCTGTCTATGAAACCATTTTCATTTGTATTCTTTCCAGTTCCTTATCTGTCCCATGAGAATAAAAAATTAAAATTAAAAGATAATATTTCTGAGAATAATATTTAAGTAACATAAACTGTAGCAGTGTTTCATGACATTAAATTCAGTTCAAAGTACTTTCTGGTTCCCTTGGATAAGATATCTGGTTTAGACATAGCTGAAAGTGTTTTTAAAACCATTTCTTTCTCTGAAGTAAATATTTTTTTAAGAAAAAAATTTTTGCCTAGAAAATATAAAACAGCTGATGAAGTTTTCATTATTTTTTTTCTTGGTTTTACTGGTTTAGTGTTTTGAAACAAATGTAAAAATTGCAGTATTTTATATGAAAAAATGTAATAGTGATTTAATGAAATTCTTAAGCATGTTTCAGTAAAAATCTTCAATAGAATAAAGGAACATTCTTAATGGTTTGCTTGATTTACCAAGTTGAGACCTTCTTTTGCTTTTGAAATACCCACATGAGAGGTAAAGTAGCAATAAATCACTCTTTTTAGAGGTTTAACATAGAAACATGTACTAAAATACTTTCCTTCTTTCTCGTACATTTAATTACATACAAAATACTGGTAGTGATATTTATGCAGCAGAAAGTGTACATTTCTTGCTCATTTTTCAAGAATAAAACATTTTCTCATTTCACTTTATTCAAATATTTTCTCTACTTATTTTTTAGTAGCTTCTACCTGACTCCCTGTTGTTCTTAACGAACTCTTTTCAGGCTCTTGTATTTGGATTTCTGTAATGTTGATGCCCTGCTAATTAATGCATACATGGTGAAAACTCTGCCTGTATTTGCAAACTGAAACCAGGTGTAAGTAGGACACTAGGCATGGCAAATTGCTTAGGAAAGATTAGTCAAAACCCTGGTTAAACAGAGAACTGAGTGGTGCTGTTGAAGGACAGGATGCCATCCAGAGAGACCTGGATAAGTTCAAAGAATGGACCCATGGGAATATCACACAGTTTAACAAGACCAAATGAAAGGTGATGCAACAGGGTCAGGGCTATTCCCAGGGTCAACACAGGCTGGGGGACCAACAGATTGAGACCACCCTGCTGAGGAGTGGAGATGAAAAAGAAAAAGCTCCAGGGTGACCTATGTGCAGCCTTCCAGTACCTGATGGGAGCCTACAAGTAAGATGGAGAGAGACTATCTACAGAGGCACGTAGTGACAGGTCAAGGAGGGATGCCTTTACACTGAGAGAGAGAGTAGCTTTAGGTTAAATATTAGGAAGAAATTCATTACCGTGGGGGTGATGAGGCACTGGAACAGGTTACCCAGAGAAGCTGTGCATGGCCCATCCCTTGAAGTGTTCAAGGCCAGGTCAGATGGGTCTCTGAGCAACATAGTCTAGTAAAGGCATCCTTGGAAAGGAGGTTAGAACTAATCTTGGAGGCACATTCCAAGCCAAAACATTCTATGATTCTATGAAATGTTTTTTTGTGTGCAGGCTGATCAATAAAGAAAGCATAAGAAAGAATGAAGATGGTTTTTCCAAGGATGAAATTAAAGTAAAATCTGGAATACATGATGATCTTTGGACAGGACCTCATGGGCAAGGGCTGGGAGCTGCACAAGGAGTTTAAGATTAATACATGTGCATGATAAATGTTTTCTAAGGCAAGATGTATTGGTACTGTAGAAGCTTTGGAAAAAAAGTAAACAGAGCTCTAGAAGCATAGACAGCTATAGTTGCAGTAATTAAGAGAAGACTGTAGGGACATAGGCCCTTGCTAGCAAAAATGAAGGAGCATAACAGTCCAAGGTCATTATGTGAGAAAAAGTACACAGCACTGACTATCAGCATTAGAGAACAGGGAATGGAAAAAAAGTGGTGGTAAGGAGAAGAATTGAAAGTGCTCACAAGAGCTGTGAAATACAAGTGTTCATGCAGGCAACTGGATGCGCAGTAGGAGAGACAGAAAGATGTTATCAATAGTTGAATCCGTGTGATGTTGTTAGGTATGAAACAGGGAGTTGTAATGAAATGCAGTGGAATATGGGAAAGGAGAAGATGTAATTACTAGTACTAGTTGCACTGTACTGTAGCAAAAGACCTCAGACACCAGGGTGCTAAAACTGAAATGAAATCTATTCTATGTGAGGGGACAGGGGGATGACTAGGCAGTTTTGGGATTATTGACATTGGGGAAAGAAGTGGGAAAACTCAGGGTAGAACCATCAGAAGAAAATGGGGTGTGAAGAAACTATTACAGAACGATTACAGAAATGTAAAAACACAATACAACAATTCTAGACTGGAAATCACTGTCCATGAGAGCAGACTGTGAAATGGATGAGGGTGAAGAAGACATATAAGTTGGCTGAGGAACATAAGTGGTGATTTTTTTTGTCAAGGATAGATCAGGGATGCAGCAGAGATGTTAACAATAAGAGGTGGGGAAATGACAAAGAAAGAAACTGTTGAATATAGCAAGCTTGTATTCTCTAGGAAAAGTCATTTTAGACAGAAATAGTCTACCCTGTTTTTAAAATTATTTTCTAGATTCAAGAATCCTTACCTTTTCTTTGATAAGTTTAAGTGGAAAAGTACCCTTTCAACAGGTACATGTGTGAGAGAATAGAAGAAGGTTTTTATATGTTTTATATGTTCCATAGCAGTTGTCTGTTATTTAATTCTGAACAACAAAACCCATATAGCTGAGACACCATAAAGAAAGAATGTTTGATTTCAAATATTTCCAAAATAAGGTAACTTAAGGGTCATGGAAATGCATTATGCAGAGGGATACGTAGATGAAAAAGAAAACAAGACATCCTCCTATCAACAGTAAGCTATATTAAACTGTGGAAAAGTCTTCTAAAGGAAGTGCAGAAGCCCTGTCCCTCAAGGTTTTAAAATTAGGTGGAATAAAACAGTAGAAAACTATAGAGTGTGATATAATCTTCAAGTGCTAGTAGGATAATCTAACTGATCTCTTCTAGCTATAATTTTTATAATTCAAAATCCATGGCTTGTGTGTTTTGCTGCCTCAGCTCACTGTGGGTATACAGTGATTGTGGGTTTGAAAGAGTGGTCAGCAGGAAAAGAGAAAAAGAGTTAATGAAAGCAAAAAAGAAAGTGCCTCCCACTAGAGAGGTAACTGGCAGCACTAACAAATATCTCAGCAAGTCTGATTTCCCATGAGACTACCTCTGATAGCTAGACCCAGGCAGCCAAACCTGAATGGAAGGTAATAATAATTAGATTCTGATGAGTGAAGAACTCACAAGAGGACCAGCTTTGCAGGATTTAATGAAAGGAGAATGAAATATCCAAATTTTCCAAAATATCTACAAGGTAATTTTATTATGGAATAGTATTTTAAGTGGTTAGATGTTTCTTGCTAGCCTAAGGATGTGTATTTATGTAAGAAAAGAGAGATGCAGAGAAAATGGCTGGCACCTTAACAAAACTGATCACAGCTGGGGGTGTGACAATGTGTGCATTTCCAGTACAGCAAGATTCAGGGTGACCCATAGCTGTTATTCAAAGTCACTATCAGACCATTTAATTTTCTGCTTCAGTTCCTTTCCTCTTCCTCTCTCCAACCTGAGTGTATGACCATTCAGCATCTTCTCTCATGCTATTCTTCCTCCTCATTTGCTTTTGCTCTCAATGGTGTTTTAGGAGAATAAAGTCCCTTCGTGCAATATCCATCTTCTTGAATTAATCTGAACTTGGAGCATGTGTTAATAGCTCAATAAGCATTTTCTGACCTGTCTCCATGAACAAAACTTGAACCACAGATGTGAATGTATTCACTACTCAAAGTCACTGAACGGGATTAATATTTGTGCTGCTAGTATGATGTCTCTTTGTTTTGGAATTAAGTCACCAAATGAACATTTAGAGAAACACCCAATACACATTTCAAGGTAGGAAAAATATCAAGTTACTTTTAAGCTATCTTCCAGAAACTGCATTATTTTTCTGGAAAGATGCTCATCCACTGGAACTAAATGGTTCACTTATTTAATAACCATTAAAAAATTTGCATTTTATTCATACCTTCAAGCTACTTTCTCTCATATTTTAGTTCCTGAGTATCAGTTTGCCTCCAAGTTCTGCCTGTTCATCCACAGGTATGGGTGTCACAAAAATCAGCATTATTCCAGTAAGACACAGCTATACTGCTATACATATTACTGCTGCTCCTGGAAACAACAACTGGCTGATACTTCCTTTGACCCAGGAAGGGTGGTTTTTTCCCTCTGGGAAGCAGAGATTATAGACTTGAACAGTGAAGGTAATTTGTAATATTAAGAAGATGACAAAATTGCTAACACAATATGTGGAATATATTTTAAATTAAAAATTGCTTTCACCAACTGAATATCCTTTAGTTTATCAAGTAAAACTATTTATGTAGTTTCTCAGCACTGTAGTGCATGAGATCAGAACCAGGAAGGCTGATAAATTAGTTGCATGCATGATAGTTGCAGTAATAGATTTGCAATTCTGGGTAATAAGGCACCACACTAATACTTAATGTGTCATCTCTGTTTTTTGATGATGGAACATTTCTCATGTAACAGAAACTAAGTATTGGAATGTGTCAACATGCTGACTCCAAACATTAAAGCAAACTTTTATCACAATTTCACACAAACAGAGTAGAATTATGTGTTGTGGCATCTGAGTCACAGTTGCCTTATAACCTCCTGTACCACTGATCATATTCCTGCCTGCTTATGTTCTTCCCTTCTTTCACAATGCCCATTTTCTGCTTTCAAGTACAGAGAATCCAGTCTCTTGATAGATGAACTAGCTACCAACTCTTAATGTTATATTCCCACTGTAGAGTCTACTAAATCAACTAGTACTTCCCACTGCCCTTGAAAACTAAATTGGGCCGGTACCCTGTGTTTTTATGGGCTGGTTCTGAAATATTTTTACAGAACCCCCAGAAAAACTCTTCTGCTATGATTCAAATCTAGCTTATTTTCCTTCCCCATATGAGCTTTGCTGCCCATCTTACCTTCTATATGATTTGATGCAGACTTCCAGCTCTCACTGTAACTCATACAATGTCAACTCTTGTGCAGATCAGTCTACAAATAAGACAGGTGCTTTTTTATTATTATTTTGAAGTAGAATGCTATTCAAAAGCTTCTGTGATGTACAGAATGGGCCATTAGGTCTTAAAAATCTGATTTCACTTGTGAGTTATTTTATTTACACACAAATAGTGAAGTAACAAAATGTCAGACATCATTCACACCTGTAGGATAAAATACCTTTTATAGCCTTATACAACCACATACTAAAATCCGTGTAATTTATGATGCATTTACAACGCTGTAAAGGCCATATTTGTTCTTCATATGTCATAATTCTCATTTCTTGGCTCCCAGGACTGTGAAGGGATTTATTGTGTCATCTCAAATGTACTTTCCTAGGAAGAATGAACAGTTTAGGCCACTAGATTTACCATTTACATCCTTCCTGTATGGAGCTGCTATACAAAGTGTAATATCACGCTGAGATTGATAGGATACTACAACAAGCTGCTATTTCTATACAGTAAAAGCACTGTCACTGTCTTTACTATAAATTTATCTTAAAAACATTAAACTTGATCTATATCTTGGAGTGGCCAGGTATAGGTCAACAGAAACACAGAATTGAAGCACAGGAAACCTTCATTTAGAATGGTTAATTGAGCTCTTTTTCATGGTAGGAGAAAACATATTTTGATCCATATTGTCTTCATGTGGTTGGATGTCCAAGTTTTCCCATTGGGACTTAAGAACTTTCTCCCATGCAAATTTTATACTCATATTGAATACTAGCTTTTAAATGCAAGAGTCCTATTTCAAGGTTCTTAGCAAGATTACTGATAAAAAAAACCAAGAATTTTGGAAATATCCCTCATGAGAATTAGTTGTGTCATTGCACAATCGCCTGAAGCAAGAAATAAAGGCTTGAAATAAGAAAACTCCTTTAAACTGTTTGAGTGTGCTAATAATTTTTTGCATATAATTTATAAGACAGGATTGGATTCATGCCATCTCAACATCTAAAATTTAAGGATGGGATTCAGCTGCAAAAGGATGAATGTTTAAACGTCCTAAAATATCTTCTGTGATCTCTGGTCGTGCAAGTCTCATATATGCTGGGGCAGTTCTGGTTTCAGTATTTACATATCTTCTGGTAGCTGAATACGACCTCTAAATTTGTGGTCTAGGAAAGTCCTCTAGGTTCTCTCTGTCATCAGTGATGAAAGAAAAAAGTGTCCAAGGAGTTATTCACTTCAACAAACTTTAAAGTTTATAACATTTACTGTCCTCTGAAGATACTCTACCTGTTTGTGCATCAGAGGGAGTTTAAACAAGAAATTAAATTAGACAAGAAACAAAAGGTAGCTAGGATAAGACTCAGTCTAAGATTCAGAGAGCTGGTACTCATTTCTTCATGACTGTACACTGGAGAGAAAGACCCAGGAGTCCTTCTGATCTGCCAAGATGATCCTTTGCAGTCATGTTATATTCACAACTGTATAGAGAGGAAACTGCCAGAATAAGACTGTAATTTTTCAAAGAGGAACCTTACCAAAATGCATAAGAATAATTTCAAAGTTTAGCCTAATGTTCAGTCTCCCTCATGTACACACATGAATGAGTATATTATTCTCTCAAAAAGGCTTTACAGATTTTCTCAGAAATCTTATCAAATTCTAAGGGCATTTTTTCTCTGTGGTTTAGGTATTTCCTAAACAGTTACTTACACAATTATGACATCACTTTGAACCCCTGCCAGTATAAGAATTATAACTACTTACAAAGCTTGGCTATATACAGTTTCTTTCAATCAGTGTAATATTTCAGTAGTCTTTATCTCAAATAGCTGCAATGTCAAAACCAGACAATATTAGGTGTTAGAGATTTGGGTCTCAGATATTTGGTCCTCATTTATAAGAGACAACTGGAAGGAAGGCACAAATCAAATGGCAGCAAACGTAACTCTTGACATGTCTGCAGAGTGCTACATGACAAGACCAGAGCATTAAGACTACTGAAATATTCACTTTAATGATACATAAAATGTTTTGGTTTTACCTCTGCAAGACAACTGGGAGATGAGTTTACAGGTGGTGACGAGCTTATAAATTCATAAAGTACTGGAAATATCATAATTAATACAATAAATTTTTATGAACTACTTTCTGAAGAAAGTGCTAAATTAAATGGGCCCCAAAAGTACAGTAGAGTTAGTAATGCCATTTATACCAGAAAGGAGGAATATAAATCTTGTAGCAGTTTACAGATGTTTTTATTTAATATCTCTGATCCAAAAGATCTGACTAGATGAGGCCACCCCAGTGTTCTTCGATGGCAAAGTCCCTAGGGTTTTCATACTTTGCAACAAGTAGAAAATCCTTATTAATCTCTTTAGCATTTCTTATAATGACATTAATCATGATGAACTGTTCCAGTATTAATGCAGATGTCATGTATAATTCCACAAGAATCCCACTGAAATTTGAACAGAGCAAACCTCATCTAATTGGAGTAGGAAACATAAAATCACTAAGTGTTCCAATTTTACTGAAAATAACTGAAAATACTGAAAATAATCACAACTCATTTCTAAAGCCAATTTAAGTGAATCTGTTAGCCCTTAGAATAGCATTGATTGTATTCAGCTTATTTTTGGAAGTCACATTTATGTGGGCTCTATTTTGCCTTTCAATTCAGCATCTGGCATTAGATTCTATGAAATAAAGTGTCTGAGTATTTAAAGATTAGTTCAATTGTTATTTTTTTATACCAGATTTTATGTCATTACGCATTATGTTTACTGCATGTGTAATTTGCCTAATGTGTACTCAAAAACAATTCCACAAAGCCTGTTTACACTATTGAATGTCTGCATAGGGGTACTTCAACTCTGCTCTTGACGAGAACTCTGCAGAACCTTAGGGATAGCCCCCATCTTATTTTGTGGGTGAGGGGATTTCATTTGTTTGTTTGCTTAATTGCAAAGCATGGTAAAGAAACCTTGCCATGTATTACTTATACAGAAAGATTATATACCTCTAGGGTACTCACAGCAAAGAATTCAAAAGTTTGATTTTGAAATATACATGCTCACTTCATCACACCTCTTAATAGTAAGATGTTCAGTCTATACTTTAATTGAGCTATCAGTGGCTAGAGGTGGGAGAAATAGGTAATCATCCCTTTGTTTCTGTTTAGTAACAAGCTGACAGCTTTGCCAAGGAAAGAGAACCATGGCAACCAACCAAGAATAATGAGTCTTGTTCCAGAGAACAGGAATTTTTCAGTGAGAAAGAAACAAGGGAAGATTTGTTCTTACTTAACACTCAGGGCACAACATAGCTTTTATAGTTTGATCATGAACTGCTGGCCTCAAATCAAAACATTGTCATTTGCTTCAGTTGATGCAGATCAGATCACTAATTGGGTATAAGGCTGGATTAAACCAGAATTCTTTATTGCAAGAGAAAATTACTAAAATGTATTTGTTTTGTAACATAAGAGCATGTATTCTGCTATTTGAAAATAGCACTTAATGGGTTCTCAACATTTTAGTAGGACATTTAATGTAATAAATTTGCTTTTTATTCATATAACAAGAAAAGAATGTTAAACTAATGATTGGGTTCATTGGGCTTTCCACTCTACTGTCAACTTTGTTTGTAATCTTGGGTGAACAATTTATGACTACATACTTTGAGATATTTAATGCATTAGAGTGCAGAACATAAGGGTTTATCACTGGGGATTTTACTGTTGCAGATGAGGGTGTCCCATGCATAACCACTGTGGAATAGCTCTTTGGAAACTAACTAAATGAGTTTGGAGAAAAAACAGGAAAATATTCATGAAAAAGAGACAGGAATTATCTATATCTATATCTATATCTATATCTATATCTATAAGTAGGGATCTGATCATACTCAAGTTCTCTGGCAAGAAATTCTTCAGTAAATTCTGACATGATTCTCATACTGGCATTAGGAGAATTAGTCTTCTTTTAATTTCTCTCAAAAAAAGGAAAGACAGACTGTTTTATGAAAAAGGAAGATTTATTCAATCCATAGTATTACATTTGTCAGCCAGCATTCCAGGAACGCCAAGACTCTTGTACCCAACCAGTCTTTGAGCATCCCATTAGGGAGACCCTTCCCTTATCAGTCCTGCTGGATCGGTGGATGGTTCAACTGACTTATAAGGGAAATAGAGCAACAGCATAAGGGAGATCCCTCAATGGGTCTTCCTCTTTATTTGAGTATGTTCTCTACTGCCAGCAACTGCCAGGACCCATGAAGGACTCAGGTCATGGGATAACACCCTTTATTAGTATAATACTGTGACAGCTTAAGGTTTGAGGATAATCACTGATAGTATCTGAATGGAAAAACATATTCAAAGACATATATAGACAAGCTCTGGTCCCCAGTAAAAGTATTTTTACTTTTAAGAGTGGATAGACTGTGGTTCTTGCCCAACAGACATCCCTATGGGGGAGAAGACAGATTTGGCCTGTCAACAGATATATGCAGTTACAATGAACCTTCCCTAACCTTTCCCTCATTGTCAACTTTATAGTATTTCTTAATGTTTAAGTATAGCTTGAGTGACTCTACGCATACATACCTGTGTTACAGAATGGTGCAAAATTCTGTCTCTTTGTTTTTAAAGGTACACTCAAAAAAACTATAGAGCTCGTGCCTGGTGAGGGGGGGCATATCTTGTAGTCAGGTAACTTTGGGATGGATGTGTGGGTCAGCATTACAATTAGGCTGTAATGAACAAAGTTAATCTGAGGAGAATGATTTTACCACAGCTGTTGGCTTAGCAGCAGGATGTATTCCCCTCTCCCCTGCCTGACAGGTGTTATGCAGTTCCTCATCTGCAAAGTTCCATTGAGTTCCCTCCCTGCAAGGACTTCCACAGAGCTTGGCTGCGGTGTCTCCACTCCACTCCGCTCCACCCTCTGCTCCATCCCCCTTAGCAGGTACTGTGGCTGCAGACTGTGGGTGTGAGAAACCACCATGGAATAGGTTTCAAGGTTTCCAACTATATTCCATCCAGTGAATGGCAACTACATTTTACCCTGTAATTTCCATACCATTATAACCTCTGTTGGGATGTGAATAAACTTCTAATTTTCCTCTAATTTTATCCCAGCCATCTTTCCACACAGACATACACCATAATAATCAAGAAAGCCTGCGGGCTGCCCCGGACCATGTCCCATAGGGTGACCCGTGGGGCTAATGCTGTTCCCATGCCATGTCCCATGAACCGACCCCCCAGCCAACCAGTCAACAGGAACAAATGGGAGCACACTCCATGCAGAGTTCCAACTGGGTTTTATTTGAGGGTTAAGTCGAGGGTCCACAAGGGTAGGATGAAGGTAGGCTGGGAGGGAGGCAGGTGAAGCAGGAGGGAGACAAACCGCAGGAGGAGGGATCCAGGGACGGAACACAGGCTGACAGCAAAAGCCGAGGCTGGAGCTGAGAGCCCTGCAAGGGGTAGATGCAAAGTATATAAACCCGGGGAAGGTAGGAGGGGACAGGGTACAATAAACCAATGGGGATAAGGGTAGAAGGAGGCATTGTGGTGGGGTGATATACATTTAACCAATGGTGTAACAGGAGGGGAGTGACTGTAACACAGGAGCCAATGGGGAAACAGGGAGAATAAAACTTTCTGGGCTGTGGGAGTGAGTCCCGGGTGACTGGCAGGTAGCTCTTAACATGTGGGAGCAGGGAGACTTGGGAAATCGACACAGTTACCCACTCTAACTTAAACAAAAGTATCCTTCCAAAGCATCCCAGGCCTGCTACCCTCAACACCGACTCCCATAGAAGCCTTCTCACTTGAGACAAAATTAGAGCATTGATATGAGACATAGAGAGCTCATGTTTGTACTTCTGCTCTCCTTGCTTCAGTACAAGATAAGGCTGCCCTTCCTTGAGTGAGGAAAGTGGACCAGACTCCAATGTATTGTACTGTCTTCTGTGAATTATTTCCAAGCTACCCAGCAAGAGCTATTCAATTTCGCACTTAAAATTAAATATCCTTTAAGTCAGTGGAAAAGATTGATTATAAAGGCCTGTTTTTATTATAGCATGTGGTATATGGGAAAATGAGGTATCTGTCTGTGCTGCTTGGTTATTTATACAACGCATACAATCTCCTATAGAGGAAGATAGAGAGAACCACATACAAATATTCCATAATTACTGGGCAGGCCCAATGTTTATGCTCTGAGAAACTCTCTTTCTTCCTTTAAACCAAGCTCAGAAAATTAGTCATACATTTTATTTCACGTGCTTCAAGCTTTCAGATTGGCTGAATTTATTAATCTTTTGGTCCATTAAAAGACCTATTTTTGAAACACTTTAGACTCATCTCTGCATTATTAAAGATGTATGATCATCAAATTTCCTTGGGTTTATTTTTTAAAGATTTAAGGTTTATTGTGTCTGACTTCCAAGATCTCCATCTCTTTCCTAAACATTTTGGTGGAGGTATAGTTCTGTTTCCAAACAGAATAGCTTCTAGGACACCTGGGAAATTTGAAAAAACACAACTCAAAACCAAGCAAACAAAATAAAACAAGCAAGGAAACAAAGAAACAAAACCAACAAAAACTAAACAACAAAAAAAATGTACAGAAAAAACATTTTGATGAAGTAGCCTTCCTTCCTTCCTTCCTTCCTTCCTTCCTTCCTTCCTTCCTTCCTTCCTTCCTTCCTTCCTTCCTTCCTTCCTTCCTTCCTTCCTTCCTTCCTTCCTTCCTTCCTCTGATGAAAACTATTGTTAGGATGAAGAATGACAGAAAATTTCAGCCCAAAGAGACCCTCCATTTCTATAGGAGCAGCTATGACAAGAAATCATGGATGAAACCATCTTAAAATTATATTATCAGCTTACTTTTCACTCATCCATCTAGTATTAAGATTTCTCAGGTAAACTAGTGGATTTTAGAACATTAGAAATAAAACAAGTATACGCATATGGAGATTTCATACAGGTACAAGATAATTTTATAGTTCCCTCCATAAAGGTACTCTCATGAATATAGACCAAGCACCTAATGATAGAGAAGTGAAAAGCCTGCTGCAAGTGACTTAGTATCATTCAAAGATACAGAACTTCCAACATCTGGGTATCTTGTTGAAATCTCCTCTGTCCCTCCAAAAAATTTTCTTGTCCAGGCTTTGTCTCATGCCTTCACCTCTACCCCATCTTCTCCCATTTTGTAACTGTCACATTATATCTTTCTTTGCTTCAAGCTTCATGGTGTGGAAAATTTCAGACAAAACACTTAATGCAACACAATCTTTACACAGCTTAAAATGTAGCATCAACAGGGCTTCAAATCTCATGTTTAAAATATACACTTTCAAAGATTTGAATAATTTTACAAAAAAAAAAAATGCAGAAAGGGCAGTATGATTTCAGTCTGCTTCTCATTTATTAGGAAAGATTTCCCTGTCTTTTTTCCATAGTTGATCAGTCTGGTACAGAGCTGCTGCGGAGTGCTGGCAGGTATAAATTTAGCCTGCTAATGCCATATCATCACTGATGTCTTCTGCTACTTCGGGTTGTCATGCAAACACTCACCTGAGCTTTCAGGTACTCACTGCTCAATACTTATGTCCTGATTTACAAAACTGTCAATCACTCTACATTTAATTCTGTCTTCTCATAGTTAATGGCAGCAATAGCAGTGCACTATGAATCACTTCACAATCATCAGATGAAAAGCTCTTGGGAGCCTACATCTCGTTTACACTAAGAGCCTTTACATTGCTGTGGAAATATGAGGGAGATATAATGTGGGTGTCAATGACATTTTTGCTTAACTGCAAATCTCTTTTTCATTATCACTGTCTTGGATAAATGAAAAATATTTGTACATGTAGAATAACACCTCTTTTTATTAGTGCACAGTGTCCTTTGCATTATTACATTATATCTATTGAATAACCTTTCTCAGTTCATTTTTTGTTCATGGAGACAGTCTCTGATAATCATGGATCATAGGCACCAAGGCATCTTCAATAGAATTATTAAAGCAACCACATTCCTCAGGATGATTTTTCCTCCTTCCCTCTCTCATCATGAAGCATATTGAGTAGGAGTTATTTCCACTTAGTTCATGCAACTGAAAATCTAGGTGCCTGGATTAGCCATTTTTCCTCACCAATCCACAGAAAGGAGAGGGGAAATTCCAAAGCGAGATTCATCTGATTGTGTTAAGATAGTTGGGATAAATTGCTTCCAAGAAATTTCTAGACAACTAGACAACTAGATGAAATTTCTAGACAACTAGATAAAACTGCTGCTTACATTTAACAGCAAAGGTTATTGACCTGCAACTTACACAATGTGGACAAAAAGGTATTTTTGGACACAGACAGTGACTGTTATTTTCTATATTTTTACAGATTTAATGAACTAGCTTCAGGAAAAGAACATGACAACTTTTTCTCAAGAAATTTGAGTCATACTGTTGTTTGCTTTACAAGAAAACTTAGCCATTTGCCTATGCAGCCAAGCTTCTGTGTCAAAGTCATTGACAGTAAAGACAGGTACCTGTGAGTGAAACTAATTGTAGCCTTTACCAAGAAAACTTGAGTCTGAGCACTGTGAGATTGAAAGTTTACAAATCCTTTAATTAGAAGGAAAAAAATCACAATTAAAAAATTTTACTTTCTTCCTCCTTTCATGAAATAGAAAAGGTGGAAAAGATTAAAACTGACAAGTATAAAATCTTTAAATACCACAAAGAATTCTATCAGAGAATTTCTTAATATAGATTATACAGTAACATTTATAAATGGAAACTGAAGAAAAACAGATCAGAATAAACCTTTTTTTATGCAGAAAATATATGCAGGAAGATTGCGGCTGCAAACATACTGACTTGACTAAAGAAGCAAATTCCACTCTAAATCAGGAACAGTGATATATTTGTATAATTTTTATATGCTACCTACTCAGAGACCAGGCTGAGCGTCTGAATGAAAATGAGTTTCTTAAAAAAGTTTACTCTCTGGCAAACAAACCTAGGAATTTCATCATCTTCAATGAGTCTAGAACATTTTTGAAAATAATGATGTTTTCAAGTTCATAAACTTTATAGAAGCCTTACACATTCTTTTTCTGAATCTAAGTTCTCAGAAATTTATTTTCCACTCTGTTGGTTACAAACAGTTCACCAGGCAGAAATAGAAAAAAATTATAGATACATCAAAAAGAACTTTCATAAAACGGCAGTTGCTCATGACTGCTTTGCCCATGTTATTCATTACAAATATGGCTACACAGCATTTTGTTATTTCGTATTTAACAGTTTGACAAAAGCAATCATAGGAACTGAGAAACATAATGCATCAGAGCTGAGGATGCTATGAAGTTGGAATTTCCTATAATAAGAGTTTCTGAGATTCTACCAGGACTTGAGAAAGTCTGCTTTATAATAATTTCTATCATTTTCTGTGAAACAAGATCTAAGCTCATATTACATTTCTCATTGAGCCAGTAAACTGTTTGGTACTCTATTGATAGGCAATAGTCTAACTCAAGGCAGTTTCCAACTAGTGGATCATGTCCTATAGATGTAATTTTGCATTCCTCCGTACCTTAAGCCTGTCACTTTACCGATTTCATGCTTTTAAAATAAAGCACCATTAGGGAACAGAATGAGCAATCAGTAACTAACACAAAGTTTACAAGAGGGATAAAGCAGTGCATTGCAGTTTATATGTATTTTCTGTTTGGAGCAGTAGATATATACCTTCTTACAGGGGAAATATTTTTAAATGCAGTTCTGTACACTCTGTCCTGTACAATGTGCACCTGAAATAGAAATGCTTAATAGTTTATGTTACAATTCACAAAGCAATTTATTTTGCATATGAAATGCTATGTGCAATCACCCAAAGAAAGTGCTTCTAATTAATTCATTTTTTACCATGATCTTAGCAAAATCAGGTGAAGAGTAAAGGAAGAAGGGAATATTCACATTGTTAATTTCAGACAATTAGAAGCATGGGAAATGATGAACCTGTATTCTGCAAACAGTCAGTGGGGAGTGATAGGAGAGGCCTGATGTTAGGCAGTGTTGGACAGTTAGGTTGTTCATGCTCTGTGGATTCTCAATGTCCTTTGCAATTCTGTAAGGAGCAGTTGTTTCCAAGTTTGTGAAATACTAAATGGAAGAGCTTATTCAGCCTTATTTTGCATATATGCACTTGGGTGGAACATCAAGACTATATTTCAGTTGTAAAATATTTCCACAGAAACTAGAAATAAAAAAAGTAATTTAGTCATTTTCTTTAAGACTCTCTGGACCTTTTGGTATGAGATAGACAGCATAATGGCTGAGTGAACTTTAATTTGTATTCTCTTAGCATCCTGAGTGCTTGATTCACATTGTCATATAAAATCCTTGGCATTCTGCAGGAAATATGATTTCTTGCTTGTTCCTTTTTTTGGGGGGTTTTCTACACAATCAGCAACTGGGAAATTATCATCAGTCTTAAAACAAATTCTTAATGGTCACTGACTAAAAAAATAAAATTTACTTCTTGTTTTATTTTTCATTCCTCTCTCTTTTGGGGGGGATGGTTGAATCCTCATATGCATTGTATCAGATGTACATGCCATAACAGGGTGAGTAGATCATCATCTAGTGGGGAATGACTGCATGATTTTCAGGAATGGTGTGGAGTGGCATAAGAGCTTTGATAGCAAAATAAACACTTGAGGAAATAAGAGTATGTGGAAGAAAGATCTGGCTGCACAATGAGCAATGAAGAGGAAACTTGAATAAAATTAATAATAAAAGACTGAATGGAAATAAAGAAGAGTCAGGCAAGAGAATTGAGATAAACACTGTTAAAGAAATTAACTATGGAAAATTCTAAGATAGTGAGATTTGTTTCCATGTTTCTACTTCCAGATTCTTTCTTTTCTGATTAACAAGACACATAAAGTACCTGCTTAGTGATAAATTTCTAGAGTTCTCTGTTCATTGAAGATGAGCTAGAGTCAAGATATTGCATTGACATAGAAGCCCGGATTACAAAAATGTTCAGTGTAGCTCATCTGAGCTACCTGAATAGATAAGTATATATGGATACAGTCATTTCATAACCCAATGTAATATTCAAATTTGCTTTAGGCTTTGAAAATCTCACAAAGCATTCATTATACCTTTAAGTCCCAAAGTATCACAGAAAAAATAAACACTACTTCTGCCTTTAACACCTATATGCTACCATATAAAAAGAAAAAAAATCTTCTTTTGATGTAATTACTGCTTAGTCAGTTCTATTTTTCAAACAAAAGTTGAGACTTACACTGCTCCTCACAGACATCAGGTCAATCTATAACCTCTTGAGAATAGTCTATTCTATTTACCAGTCCTTGACACTGTGACTTAAAAAATAAGGCACTTCAGTTCTGTCATGTTATTCTGTTTTTCAAAGCATAGAAGATTGTCTTAATTTTAGATTCCTTACTCCAGAACCTCAGCTAATAGAATTCAGGTGGGGACTCCACTGTAGAGTCACTAATTTCTGCTACCTCAGGACCCCAGGTAGATGTCTTTTAGATGTTTCAATCCACTCAGTGGCATTAATTTAACAAAACCTGGCTTTGACTTGTCTGTAAAGTTCAGTGGATTGCAAAAAATAATTCATTTTAGGCGTTATTCCAGTATATAGAAAAGCCATTTATAATCTACTACTAAATCAAATATATCTATATTCAAATATAAAGACATACCAGACAAGCACACAGGCATATGCAAACACATGCACAGACATAAAAATTTACTCCTGAAATAACACACATATATATACATGCAACCATTTAATCTCTTTTGAATGAATTATTGTTTAGAAAGCTGATCTATTGCATAAAATTGCTCTTATTTCTGATTACAAGGCCTGTTAAATGGCTTCTAGATCTCTAGTGAAAGAGAGACATGTCATAAAGAAAAGCTTGGGATTCATTTTTCTTGCTTGTATGTGGTTGCCAGGTTCAAACTAGGTGAAGTGTGTTTTAAATAGTTTGCCTTAAGCAGTAGCATATGAGCTGGCATGAAAGATTACTGTCCAAAAGGCAAATTCATTTATTACTAGCCCTGGTAGTATTTGTCATTTTATTCACTTGGGTAGCAAATATGTCACCCAGACTTTCATGGGGAATTAAACCATTGTGCAATCTGACAATAACAAGAATATTTTTAGCAACCATGACAGGTATCTGGTGCTCTTGTGTCTACACATTCCTAGTCACAATTCCCTTAACAGGTATTTTGAAAATAATCCCTTGGTACGCCTTTATCAGACCTTCTTGCTACTTGATGGACAAAGAGTTCTAGACAGTGAGGGTTGCATACCTCTCTACTGTCCCTGTTATGCCACTATAGCATGACAGCAAATTGCTACAGCAAATTGTTATAATAACTTGCCATAAAGAAGAGCACTCTGCAGTAATCTACTCATACAGTGACAAACTGTAGTGTACTGTGCTGTGTGGTTCATTCCATATCTGAAAGAAAATGTTAAAACTTCCTGCTCAAATGTAATTGATGGAAGAGGATTTCCTGTCATCATGATGATTGAGGACCTAGAGATTCAATAACTGCCTAAATTTTTGATTTAAGCAATACAAGTGAAGGGGAAATCTGCAAGTGATATTCACTTCTGTATTTTTTTTTTCCTGGAGTGCTATTTTGCATTTCTCAGTGTCAGTAGTGCAAATCAATGAGTTGCACTACACATTGATTTTATGAGTTATAACAAAAAAATAATCAACTTTTGATATTTTAAAAAACTGGAACAAGTAAAGCCAGAAACATTAGGTTAAAAATGAAAAATTTTTTATGTAACAAAAATACTTGAAAAGTAATTTACACTTCACCATTTTTTCAGATGCATCTTTCATAAAGAAAATTTCTGCTATATTGACCATCACCTTCAGGCAACATGAAGTAAATTTTTATCATTTGCTTCTCTTATCCATCTGCCAGAGCATACTCAAGTTTTGGCTGGGACTCTAGAGAGGCAAACCCATACTGCACCTTGTGATTTGCCATATAAATGCCACAGAGAAGGTGTGTACAGCAGCTTTCACCTATTATTATTACAAGGTCACCTGACAAGTGCTGAGTTGGCAGAACAGTCAAAAACACATCTTAGAATAGCTTTCCACATGTCCTAAATTGAGGGTAAAAAACAGAAGTTCAAGCTGCCTACAAAGCAAGCATGTAGGTCTTTTGGGAACTGAGGATTTCAGGACACTCTTGGGATCTGAGAATCCCAATAAGCGATATGTTAGAGAGCAGAGAAGCTTGAAATAGTCCCAAGTAAATGCATAAGTATTAATGAAAACCCAAAATAGGAGACAGAAAGGCATATGCCAATCAATCATAGACTGCAAAGAGAGCTGCCAAAGGAAAGAGGCAAATATCTTAGGAACCTCCCAGCAAGGACTTATTGAGTAAATACCTTGGTATCCTCAAGGCAAAAGGAACTGAGCTAAAGTTAAAGGTCTCTAATTTTAGTGATATCCTAAGGCTAGAAGTGTCAATATCACCTAATGATCCAAAAATACTGACATGGATATGTGAGTGTTACCTTTCACAGAGGATCAGAGCAATTAGTACAGTGCCTACATCAAATTCAGAACACCGGAAAATCAAAGCTGCCTCTGGACTTCAGGCAATTTTAAAAGTGCATTACAGATCTCTTCTCAGTGACCTTCAATCCGAAGGGTTACTACACCCTTTGAGGTCTAAGACCCTGAGTGTCAATTGATGCACATAGATTTGCAACCCTCACAAAGCTAAGCTTTTTTGGCAAGAAAATACAGGGCTTCTTTTCCCTTCTATCCACAAGTTCTGTAGCACTTCCAATAAACTGATGAAATATGAAATACCACAACACTCACACAAGACAGGGATACACTATTTCTTGTTTGTCATTCCAGAATTTCTACTACAAGAGTGTGGGAAAGGCAGTCTGTAAGGGGATTGCTGACTATTTCCTCAAGCTAGCTGGCCTTCCTAAAGCAATACAGAGTTCAGGGCAAACTAACTTGTAATATTTAGCCCAGCTTTGCAGAAGGATTTTGCAGCCCACAGTAAATTCCAGGCTGTTGCCAACACACTGCTGCCAGCAAAATGAGAGAGTTACAGTAAAATGATCAGTACCCACACCTTGATCTATGCTGCAGGTGCATCATGGGGCTCCAAGACTCAAAACCTGGTGTCAGAAATGTCAATAGGCTTTTTTACTTCAGAGGTCATTTTTGATGGCTTAAGATTTCACTATCAGAATCCAAATCCAACTGACTTCAAGGAGACTAAAGTTCCTACAGAAGGTTCTTAACTTTTGATGTGCATAAGTTCATCTGCAGAACCTCAGCCAGTCACTTCAATCAATAATGTGTGTCTAGGGTGCAAAAGGAATTTGCTTCTTCCTATGCCTGTTTAATGGACCTAAAAATAAAAAAAAAGGAGTCCTAAGGTTATCAGTTTAGGCTTACAAACCCATTTAAATGGTCAAGTTGAGTGAAATTAATTCTGACAGGTACAGGTGATTAAGGAGGATTTAAGGCATATATGTCTTCAACAAGTGGATTGCTCAAAACCAGTATCTCACATATCTCAGGCATAAGCGTTTTTGGGACAAGAATGAGAGACACCTGAAGAAACAGCAATGTTCAGGGCAGTCAGTCTATTCAGCCTGCACTGATGACAAAGGGCTGATGGTCCCATGTTACCTGGAAGCTCCTCATTAACCTCAGCTGGCTTCACTGGCCAAGGCAATCGTTTCCAGAAGTCACCTTTTCAGTGCACAGAAATTTGTGAAAAAGAGGCACATAGGCACTTATCTCTTCCTGCATCTTATAGACCATGGTTTGAATGGGAACTTACACGTCAGCAAACTGAGTTTTTCCATTCATAAAGTTTCCTTTGCATATTTAGCTTTTGACACCTAAACCACTTTTGAACATTGGTTCTAACTCATGAGTAACACTGATGCTTTAGAAATCCAGATGTTTTTAAGGACTGTACTTAGAGTGAGAAGGAAGAACAGTGGATTAGATATGTGAGGCATTCAGTGTCTTCCGTATTCATAAGTATTATAAGCCGTATAATATCCATAAAAACTGATGAGGCATGCATACATGAGGAGTACCTACATTTGTAAGATGAAGATGACATTTTCTAAACTAAATTACTGTAATAAATTAGTGTTCCCAGAATTTATAAAATTACTTCCAAATGGAAAATGGACATCTCCTGTCAAGATATTGGCCTTATTCAAGGAAACAGTAGGTTTATGAACTGTGCTTGTGACTACACTGTGGTAAGCAGATATAACAACATCAGAAAATTAGATCTTGACATTCCTCTTCAAAATAAACCCGATTATTTTCTCTGATGGATTTGTAGCTAAGTGCTCTGTACACTGCTGAATTGTGCCCAGCCTGGGATTTCATTTAGAGTAGATTATGAATAACTGTTATTAATGCCCCCTGTCCTATATAATATCCCACTTGGAGTTTTTGAACATGGGATTTTTTTTTTTTCAGGTATGAAAAAACTGACAAAATCTGTCCAAAACTCAAGCCGTGTTTTAATGTATGCCAGTGTTTTATGTCACTCTGCCTTTTGATTCACTTTCATTTTTGAGAGGTCAGAGGTCTCAATGTAAAGGTGTTTTTCTATCTATAACTGCTCTTAAACTATAGGTGCAGGCTTGATTTAATTTGTCATTAGTTCTGCTTTGTAGCTCCATGTTGAAATCTGACCATATTTTTCACTGTAAACACAGACAGTAAATTGCCACATAAACACAAAGCTTTGAATGAACATTTTGCAATGTTTGCCTTTTCAAACTCTAAAAATATATTATCCTGCTGGAAAATATTAGAAGACTAACAGCACTGGACATAGCACAGGTCCTTTAGAAAGGAAACTATATAAGCAGCAATGACAAAATGGAATTAAAAAGCAAATAATTCCTAATTCATTTTAATGGATTAAGAGTATTTTGAGTATTTTTTAGAAAACCCCAACAGTTGCAGAGCAGTATGTACACAAAGCAACTTCTTTGAGCAACAAAGGTTAGGATAGCCTTAGAAGACATTCTGCTAAAGTACTAAATAAGATTTGCATCCTTTTCTGAAATTTGGATTCAGTTACTGTGTGGTGGTATTTACACATTCTTAAAGTACCCATACAAATATCCACTGCACATTTGAATATGAAAAATGTGTGCGTGGATATGGCTACTCTGAGAATCATGAGCACAAAGAAAAATACATATTCATGTTCAGACCTACTGTTTACTTTAGAAATACTGGTGATTTTTATGTGGACTAAATTTTCATTTCCACAAATTACACTCCAATATATCACTTAATGAAAAGGGTTTAACATGGTTTAACATACAGGAGGCATGTTAAAATAATCTGCCCAGGAAAGAAGACATGGATATGACTATCAAAATTTTTTACGTCTATTTCAACATCCACATTGTTTTCATTAAAGTTCTGATATATTATCCCTAAAATTTAATTATGCTTTCATAATTTTGAATACCATGCCTATCTATCCAACTTCTAGGTCCTTCTGGAATTGCTAAAAAGCGTTCCAGGTTGTTCTTGCATTTTACAAGGACCTCTTTTTTACTTTGTTATTTAGTAGGGAACAGAAATGTGAGAGTGTAAAAACAAACAAACAAAAAAACCCAAACAAACAGCTAAAAACCTCCAATCTTCTAACATAATTTAGGGTTTTATTTATTGAGAAAGTATTGCCAAAAGGCTATGGCACCCTTTTCCTCTATTACAGAGGTGCAATACAAAAACATAAAACCTTGTTCATGCAAAGATCAGAAAAAGCAATTGGAAAAGGGAACAGTGACAAAAACAGCAGCAGCAGCAAAATAAACCAGCAATGCCAGCCAGATAAGGTAGACTTCAGTTTGCAAGCGTTAAAAGAGTCTACATTTTTTCCCTAAGTGGTTCAAGAAGGGAAGCATACTTTTTTTATTCTCTTACCTATCATCCCTTGAAATCAGAAGAGTCCTGACCTAAAAAACAGATTAAAGTGTTTTCAGACCAAATCACCATTCCAACTAGGCATGTTTCACGACTCCTTAACTTGTTAGTACATTTCTGGAATGACTTGGAACATCTTTTCATGTATCAATCTCCTTAAAGTAGTCCTTAGGGCTTAAAAGTGCCACCTAGGGCCAACTACAATGTGTTCAAGCAAGACTTGGTTAAAAAGAGTTTATTCAGAAAGTAAGAGAAAGCAGCAATTGAAATGAAATGTTCCGAACAGCCGGCAGACTGCCAAATGTCGGTGCATAAGTCTTCCCCTCCTTCCCAGCTGAGGACAGAAAATGTATTTAGATAGGCCATTGTTATTGGTCGAAAAAGACACTAAAAAGTATTAATGTCCTATTTTTCCCATTGGCAATACATTTGCCCCAAAGTAGGGTCAGGGGGCTAAAGTCCACCTACCAAATTAAAAGGAGAAAAGGGGTTGTTTTGTCATAAGCTTGAATAGTTTAGCCTGACCCTAGGTGAGACAGAAGGCAATTTTCACCTCTCAAAGAAGGTCAATTGCATTTGCCAAGGCACAGCAGATCGTCAAAAGGACTTTAATTTTCCTGCAGTATGACCTTCACCAAGAACAGGGGAGAATCATGCTGTTTAAGGATATCTGCAAAGACCAGAGACAAAAAATGTCAGCTTTCAAGCACATCTTTGTCTGAAAAAAGAACATTTGCAAGATTAATATTTTGCTAAATTATGTAGCATAGAGTGATTCTAGAAACTAGGCTGAAAAACCCCAGGCTTCTGCAGTTTAGGGACTGCAAAAGAGTCCTGCCACATCTAGTAGTCCAAACCAGCAACTCCCTGGGTTTCTTTAGTTCAAGGGATTTATTTTTTCTCATCATTCAGGTAGGAAAAATGGGGGGAAATGGATAGAAGACACCTAGAAGAAACATTTCTGGCTGAAGAAACAGAGCTGATGTATCAGGTTCACATTACCATTCACAATGAAGGGAAGAGGAATTTGTCAGGAAAAAAAAAAAAGAAGTTTACACAGAAGCCTCTGAATAGTTCAGAGGTTCTAGCTATTGTTAGCTGTGTATGGATCCCCAGCAGGGCTGTTGCAACTGATTCAAAGGAAAGAAGTTGATGGTTGGTGGACTAGTCCTTATGAAAGCCGAAAATATGGAAGGTGAGGAAATAACTTTGAGGGATTCTCTTTTTTTTCCAGTAAATATTGACATCTTCTAGATGAAGAATGGGCATTGAAGATGGAAAATTGCACTGTACTTTTAACATCACATCTGAATTACTTGCACCAAATTTTATCTGTGTGTTTCTACTTATTTATTTGAAACTCCACAACCAAGTGAAACATGTCCTTTTCCTGGACAAAGACACTTAATAAATTAAAGAAAAAGTTGATCAAACTTTCCTCTTGTCTTCAATTAAACCAGCTTGCTACAGAAAGGCATGTATTCCCCACTGTACACATGGAAAAAAACAGCTGACTCAAATCATTGAGCTCCGTATCTCTTTGGAGTTATTTGTAGAACTAAGTCCTCACTGGATATTGAATTCTTCAGTAAATGGGGCCACCAGTTTGATATCAATCATATTTAAAGTGAGCTTGAGTTACTACAGTTTTGTTTTCCCTGAAGTGTTAGAAACTGCTGGTTTGTGATATTAATCCACTATCTGTTCATCCCAGGTCTCCAATCTAAAGTTTTGTTCAAGATAGGAATACTTCAGCTGAGAAATGTCAAAGCTGTGACCTCAAAACTCTGCAGTGCCAAGGGTCAGCCTAGAATCAATGGTAATTCTCTGGTCAATAGCTGGGATCTGAAGGTCACCCAAGGACAGAGACAACCAAGTCTCCAAGGCTGCAGAGCAGCACTGTGGAAAGGGACCTGGGGTTCCTGGTCCGTAGCATGTTGAACATGAGCCAACAGTGCCCTGGAAGCCAGGAGGGCTACGTGTGTCCTGGGGGGCATCAGGCACAGCATGGCCATCCAGGCAAGGGAGGGGATTGTCCTGCTCTACTCTGCACTGGGGCAGCCTCACCTCGAGGGCTGGGGGCAGTTCTGGGTGCTACAATGTAAGAAAAACATTAAACTACTAGAGAGTATCCAAAGGATACTCCACAAAAATGGTGAAGTGTCTGAAGGGGAAGATTTATGAGGAGAGGCAGAGGTCACTTGGTCTGTTCAGCCTGGTGAAGAGGAGACTGAGGAGAGACCTCATTGTGGTCATCAACATCCTTAGGAGAAGCAGTGTGCCAGGTACCGATCACTTCACTCTCATGACTAGTGACAGGACTCGAGGAAACGGCATGAAGTTGAGTCACGGGAGGGTTAGGTTGGATTTTAGAAAGATTTTCACCCAGAGCGTGGCAGAGCACTGGAACAGGGTCCCCATGGAAGTGGTGACAGGACCGAGCCTGACAGAGTTGAGGAACCATTTGGACAAGTCTCTCAGACACATGGTGTGACTCTTGGGATGTCCTGTGGATGACCAGGAGTTGGACTTGATTATTCTGATGAGTAATAAGAATCATCAGAGTTATCAGAAACATGAGTACCTTCCAACTCTGAAGATTCTATGATTTTAAGTCCTAACAAAAATTGAAACCACTCTGGTACAGGATACAAAAAAGGTTTAAGATATGAGTGAGTCCACAAAGATGTCACAATACAGGAAAAAAAAATCTCAGATCAAGTAGATACAATGAAGTAAATAAGTAAAAATGAGAAGAATAAAACCACAGATGACTGTGGGAAGCCTTCTGATGACACTGCTGACACTGAGTAGGAAGCAGCGAACACCAGGATGGTGAGTGATGAAAGATGGGTAAAGAAAAGATGGGAACACAAAAGTAAGGTTTCCTGACCTAATGTTTGAGGAAATTTTTAGACCTAGAAATGAAAACAAAGCAGGAGCATTGCTCAAAAGTGGGGAGCATGAAATAAAAAATCTAACATGGGTACTTATTGTGATGTGGTTTTTGCTTTGTGTTTGCCCACTATTCTACTCCCTAATCTCCTCCCCTCCCAAGTTAGCAATCTCCCCAAGCCCTTCTCTAACTTCCTCACTCCCAAGTTGTCAATCCTCCCTATCCCTACCCCTTTTTCCAGAGTGTTCCTTGTCTATCTTGTAGTATTTGATACCCCATTTGTTACTTTGTATTATCCCCCTCCCCTGCTCTCCCTGATAGGTTTATAGAATGTTAGTCCTGCCCTAGATTCCTCCCCTGCCATGCCCTCATTTGTTGGTTGCCCTATACCACTCCCCCTATAAAAACCTCTGCAAACCCCCTAAGTTTCATCTTGGGGTCCCAGGTCTTGGATCTAATAAATACACCCCGTTCTACCCCAAGTCCCATGTCATCGTTATCTGTTCATGCACCGGATCAAGCGATAACTGGGAATAGCAGAGCTCACAGGGGGAAGGTCGCACCCCTGCTGTCGCTGCCCAGCACAATACGACAGCTCTCTGCAACAGGTACTTATAATTAATGAGCTGTTCTTGTTTGTTACCATCATGAAAATGTGCCGTGGGGAGAACTTTTTAGCAGAACCTGTTAACATTAACCTTTATCCATACACCACAGTTATTTTTGCACAGCTAGGCAGTTACACTTCGTGTTTCCTTTTTTTCCCCCATTTTTTCTTTTCTTTGCTGCCTTCCAGCTGCATTTTTTCTCACAAGCATCTCACAACCCATTTATGCAACGAGGCTTATGGATATGATGGCTTGATGTTCACTCTATAAAAAAGCAAAGCCATCAGAACTATCATATACAATGTAGGACAGCATCTTCAGCTTCAGCCTATTCGTCTTGACTTTTGTCTTTCTGTTGCATCTCTGTCACCTGCTGTGTAAGTCATGCAATCACATCTTTAAAACAAATACTTCACCTACAGAGGTAAAAGGGTGGAAAAGTCCTACATGGAAAAAAGTGCATTGGCCCAAGAGCCATTATAGCGAAAAAAGTAACTCAGTGCAGCAGAAGTAACTTAAGCAAATAAGTGCCTTTGAACCTTTAGTTCTTAGTGCAAGAGACTACCCAAAGGAAGTCTAACCCTGTTGTGGAGGAAAGTGGACTGGTATAACTGGTCTCTCTGATAACTATATCTATCTCTCTGTCCTTGGACACGGCCAACTGAGAACTTACAGACCTGAGCTGTCCACCCTTTACTGGGTCTGTCAGCCAATGAAAAGATTCCTAAAGGATAAGCCTCACTCTTGCTGATTTAAGATCTCAGACTTGTTCTAACTTAGTGGTAATCTACAACATTAGTAGTGTGTGGTGTATCTTTGTTAAGAAGACTTTCTCTGTGAGTCTGTGGCAGTTGCGGTTTCATTTTTATCCTTACTAAGTTGTAATTTCCATTTCTTCAGGCTCACCCAAACCTACAGCTAAGCTAGCACACGATTTACATGTACATATAACATTTCTGAAATTGGTAAAAGGACCTGTAGGTCAGTTTTAACATTTTAACATTAGTATCAAATATATGCTAATTGATACACGTTTCAGAATGATGATTCATTTTTCAGGTTTTAATATGGTCTTCCTTTTCCTTCAGTCCCAAAGCCTGAGAGATAGCCTCTAACACAAGAATAAATATTATGCAGCATGCAACAGAGTTGTCACGATGTTTATGCAAATAATAGCAGTATGAGGTGACAGAAAGAAGCATGAGGAGACAAGAAGAGATAAAAAAGGACAAAGATTCCTCTGTGCTCATCCCATATACTAGAATTTTTCTGGGTTTTGCTTTTGAAATTTCTCTCAAGGTGAATATGCATTAGTGAACACAAAAGAAAATATTACTGATAAATATTAATAAACAATACCAGGATAGATATTATGAAAAAAAATGTATTCTAGTTCTCTAAGAAGCACCTGCAGAAATAGAACAACTCCATCCCTTGTTTCAATATGAACAACTTGCCAGCCAAAGTATCTGCAACTAAAATTTATCCTTTTTAGTGCACCGTGATGTTAGCTCAATGTTTTACTAGAGAGGCTGAAGAAATTAATCTATTTTTGATTTATTTAGTTAAAGGCCATATTCAGTGTACCTCTTCCTCTGGTGATAACCTCTGTCTAATATATACATATATATCTTATTTTTATCATCTTCTATTGCTAGGATAAACACCAGCTTCTCCACCGACTAAAACTGACCATGTGAACTCTCAGTTTCTGTATATCTCAATTAATTTTGCTGCTGGCAAAATGTACTTTAATTTTTATTTTTCCACAGCCAGCATTTCCTCATTTTTCTCCATATATCTTTGTGACTCTTCCATGTTTTTTTTTCTTATTGGAAGAAAACAAAAATTCATTGATTTCTTGGGGAGAGGATGCAACAGGTTTTGCACATATTAGGTGCACCTGGCTCAGATACATACAACTCTTTTTATGATACCCGTTATCTCTTTTAAAGTCTGAGATGTCAGAAAGAACACATGAGCTATTATTTTTATTTCTAAGTATTTGAGAGGCACTCATGCACTACAGTGCACAGATCTACTTAAGTACCAGGGCACAGAGATGATCCCATCAGCCTCTCCAACAATTCAAGCCTCTCCCCTAGTGATGAATAATAACACCAGTTAAGAATAGTACATAAAAATGAGATATATTCTTTCCTCTATGATCATGATGAAAGGAGCAGGTTATTTTTTTCCTAAGACTATTAGTTGTATAATAGTCACAACTCTGCAAGTCACATCTCTGAAGCAATTACTTATTGACATATAAGTCTAAATCCTAAGTACATCTTCTATTCATACCCTCTGTGACCCTCCAGCAGCCTGCAGACTGCTACTCTGTTTTAAGAAAGTCTGAGTCTGAAAAGAGGAAATAAGTAAATTCTTCTCTCCTTTATCCCCTGCACTATAATATTTTTGTCTCTGTCGAAATGTTTCTGCTACATCTCAAAGCTGCATGCCTCATACATCTCAAAAGGATTCATTTTTAAGAAGGTTGATTAAATACATAGGTGACTTTTTCTTAAATTTTGCTTTTTCTGAAAAGAAAATGTTTATGTGCAGTTTGTTTTTTTGTTTTTTTTTTCCTTGAAATTAAATTACCTAGAATCACAAAGTATATTAGAAAAAAAAAAGGTAAAAACCAAAAATGTTTCAAAGATATAATGAAGGACCCCATTTAAGTGAGAAAATATCCTGAAGGAACTGCTTGTGTTCTCACTACTAGGTAAAATCTGAAGATACTTAAAAAAGAAGCAAAGCTCCAAAATACTGCAGAAAGTATTCATCTTCTTTATTTCTTTAAATCCTCTCTTGATCTTCTGTACAACAAACACTGAAAGTTTGGGACAGGATCCAAATGGTGGCATTCACAAGGGAGATGGGACAGCAGCATTTCTACAAAAAAAAATTCAATTACTGACTTAAAAATTGCTAACTCTGACATGAATTTAAAAAAATAAAGAGTGTTTTTAGACAAAATATTCAAAAGAGCAATGAATATGCACAACATTTTGGAGGAAATAGCTGAGCCAGCAAACACCAGCACATACTGCTTCACAGTAAATGGGTTCCAGAAACTGCCTTGCTTTTTGCATTCATCCAGTGACAGATCAGTCTAGAGAATGGTAGCATCTGGATGAGGGCAGATGGCTAAACTGTCAAATAATGACATTTTACAAAATTTCAGCAGTCTAAGCACAATATGGTTCCAATCCCAAAGGCAGACAGGTAAACAATGGTGCAGAACTCATAGCACTAGCACATAGGATTATTGATTATAATTATTCTAGGGGAAAGTATTCTTCTCAGAAGATTAGACTGACAGAAAGATTGAGAGTTCTTTCAGAAAGAATTGGGTGACATCTCCCCTATTTTGTTCATCCATCTATTTTGCTACATTTTCACCTCAAATGAGCTTCTTGAGATATGCTAAAATAACATAAACTTTTTGGGGTAAAGAAGTTCGTATCCATCATTCTGCAATTCACCTTTCACTGCTAAATTTTTCATTCTGTTTCAGAAATTCATCACTGAGCCAGGGATAACCATTAAGAGAAATCTTTGTCCTTACAACCAGAATGCACTGGGATCCAAAAGGTCTTACCTTTATTGTTCAGAAGAGAAAAATCATTCACAAAAATACCAGAAAATAGTAGCTGGTCCTGTGGAGAGAAAATAGAACATCTTTCCACACAGTTGAACTTGCATAGAAGCAAAATTTAAAGTTTTGAATTGTCCCACCTTAATCTGTGTAAAATCAATCTTCTGTAAAGAACAAGGAAAAAGAGCCCCTTTTTTGAGGTTACTGGCATGTGTTTTGGAAATGAAGTCACAAAATGGACAAGTTAAGAGAGGATTCTTCCATTTTATGTTGGAATTTCTGTTCCTTTTTTAGAGAGGTCACAGCAAGGTACTGAATTTTTTGCATCTGTCAGCAAACACTGACACCATTAGCTATGCAGTTACATGAGTGATAGTGCAGCCTTATAGAAGTGACTGAGGGGTTCTTCTTTCTCCGTGGTCCCTTCTCCTACGCTTAATGTGCACTTGTTCCCCAGCCCATAATATACTTGGATGTGTAGTTTTGGAGATTGTCAGTCACCTGCCTTGTTAAATGTATGGTTACCCTGCTTATAAAAGCCCTTCCCCTGAGAATGGGCAGAGACCTGTGAAGGGCAGATGGGCAGGCAGACAGACAGGCCTATCAAAAGAGAAAGGGCTGGGGGTGGGGGGAGGGAAGAAAAGAGCTATTCCGCTGGAAATATTAATAGTATTACAAATATAAAGTTTTCATGGGCTTTTCATTAAACTCCTATACATAAATTTATACATGTATTTACGGTGCTTGACAGATGTGATAAAATTACATGGATGGCATGAATTTGCTGAAGTTCAATCTAAATAAAACCAAAGTAATACTGATTGGCAAGGGAAAGACTTTAAAAGAATAAGGAGTAAAGGTATCTGTTTTTTAAAATTGTATCCTATCGCTGGTATGGCTTTTAATGTGCATTTCATACTAGATTTGCTTCTTTCTGAGTTCATACTTGGCAACAGTAACTCAGAAGCTATTAATATTCCTCTCAGATACTTCTTTTACCATTTTTATTGACACAGGGAAAATACTGAGGATATCTTTAGGAAAGATCATTCTGCTTGAATATATCACTGCAATATCCATAGCTTTGCCAGCTGCAGAACAGAATTACGTAACTTCAGTGTATGTTGACAACTGCAGCTGAATGATATCAATGCCTGTATCAATGCATATGCTATTAATTATGTAATAGTTTAGAGATAGTGTGCTAGTTGTGAATTAAATGTCATTAAACAGTGAGGAATATTTTTTCCCTCTGTAGTTATGTTTTCAGTCTTCACACATGGACTACAGCTTCCAAAGTTAGAGCCACAGTTTTCTCAAGAAAACCATATTTCTTAGGAATTTCACTTTCTCAGTAGAATTGTTATTGTCCAAAATGGGACTTGAACTTCTGGAATTGCTTTGATAGCATGGATAACCATAGGGCAGACAGTTAGGTGATATAACTGTACCACAGCTGTATACAATGGAGCAAGCCCCATATTGTGTGTTTTATTTGCATCAGGAAATCGGGTTTGTTTTTCAGGTACATAAATTCAGATTTAGATATTGATAAATTACAGATTTGAGTTATAGCTTTCTTCAAAAGAGTTCGGGTAAGGTGCTATAGCATATATCCAGCATATATTCATATATGACTTTGCTTCTATTAACAAGTTATTTGGTGAGCACAGTACTTATGGCATGGAGTACATGCATGCTTTATCTATGATAATAAGGGTAGCAGAATCTGCCTTATACAGTGTCATGGATTTTGAGAAGAATTGTATTGGCTATCCATGGAAGAGCCATCGAATATGCTCTTAGACATCCATAGTGTGCTTGTTCTCATAAAGAATTTTAATACTGATTACAGAATCTTCTGTCTCCTGTGATGAGTGCTAAAATTTCAAAGTCATCATCCCAAGCCTAAATTCTGAAGTAACATTGATTATGCCTTATCTGGTCTGTGTATAATCAAACTTGTAAGGTAATGTTACAGCTTGTTTCACATTTTACTGATTTTCTTAGTCTAAAATCTCTATATTTTGTTTCTTATTTCTAAATTAATTTACAACCTCCACTTAGGGAAGGTAAATAAGCAATTTCTTTCCTACAGACCAAAAGAAAATAACAATGACAAAGAAACCAAAGAGTGATTTAATACAGCCACTTGCCAAAAAGAGTAACCTATAGCTGAAGTACTAAACACTACCATTTGTCTAAACTTTTGTTAAAGCCTTGCATGACAGAAATTCCACAACCTGCTTTGGGTAATATATTTCTACAATCAACTACCTTTGCTTCTTTTACCTGTCCTAATTGCCACTAGCTGCTATTTAAGCCCTCATGAACCTCTTCAATTAGAAGTGGGATTCCACTAGCTATATAGAGAGATCTAAAACCAAACTCTGAATCAGCTTTAAAATCCCTTGCATACAACAAAGAATTTGAAAATAAAACATATATATACACTAGATATAGGTCCTGCATTTCATGGTTTCACACAGCAAACCAGGGACAAACACCATGGTAGGGAGTAGCAGAGTAATTTACTTTCTATGTTACTTTTCCTTAAAATAGAAAGAGATTAAGCTGCTCGCATATAAATATTTAAGTAAATAAACTGTCATCAACTCAGCAATCAAACTGTGAAAATGTGAAGGTGGGATGAATCCAAAACTACATAGCCATAAGCTAATTCATATTCATAATCTAAAACTTTTCATATTTAAAAGGATTAATGTCCCAGGGGAAAAAAAATAAGAGAAATATATGCTCGATAAGGATACCAGTCTGTAACATCACAGCAATTGGTTAATGGAAGCATGTATTTTGGGGAATTTTGATGAGGCAGCTAAGTTAGTTATACATGGTTCTGAATAATGATATGCCCATATTTAGGTACAAAAATGCAAAACCTTATGAGATCTAGTTTCTGTCTACCAACCACACTACACAAATGAATCAAATCAAGTTGCAGTTGTACGTTCAAATTTAAAAATTCTTCTAGGAAAGGAGAATTTGCTGCTATGCCCCACTGTATTAGCTCTGTGTCTGAACTTATGGCTTCTCCCTTCAAGTGTACTAGATTGTGAGGGAGATCCGATATATTAAAATGTTACTAGAGACCTGTTTAGGCTTCCCAACTTTACTTGAGCTGTCTAGTTCAGAACAAGCTTAATTGCACACATTCATTGATATAAAAAGCTAAGGACAAATAAAAGAAACAAGGGTAGTTCATTGTAAAAATATATTACCTAAGGCAGTTTGTGAAATTTCTATCATGCAGGGCTTTAACAAAAGTTTAGACATATGGTAGTGTTTATTACTTCAGCTATGGTTTACTCTCTTTTTGGCAAGGAGATGCATCTTGATCTCATGCCTTTGAGCACAGGAGTGGATCACCTCCCATCTGGATGGGCCTTTTCCCACAATGTACATCACTATGAGGTCAGCAGAGTACAGTGAAGTGAATTTTACTTGCCCCATATCACTTAATGAACAGTTGCCAGAGGCATGAAGCTGATTTGGAAGGAACAGTGGTCCACAAAATGGACATATGTCCATGTAATGGACATAGGTGAAAAAGTCCATTTAAAATGTCAAGTAAAGAATAGTTATTTTATCACGTGATAAAATAGGTAATACTTATTTTCATTATCAGAAAACACTAACAGAAAATGTAATTCCTTCAATTAATTTATTGAATGAGTAGTGCTAAAGGCTGAGCCAGCAAAAAAGCCTGAATTGCTGGAAGGGGAGACAAGAGGAAGTTACTAATTTAACCTAAACACTGTGCAGAACCTAAAACAAAAAAAAAAAAAAAAACACCAACAAAAAAAAACCAAAACGAAACAAAACAAAAAAAAAAAAAAAACAAACCAAAAAAGAAAACAATAGTCTAAATAAGGAAAATAGAGGGAAAAAAGGAGCATAAGATTAGGAAAGTTCAATTTAAAACCACCACACAGCAGTCAAAGCAAAATAATGGGAAATTCCAGGCAGAGGCATAAAACTACTAATAAATATTTTCCTTAAACATGTTTAAAACCGAAAGCTTGTCAGTAAGATGACAGATGTGGTCAATTTGCAAAGAGTCCTCAAAGAAGGCAAAGTTGTAGCAGAAATACTGAATAAATTCCTAGTACTTGTCTTCATACTAGAGGGTATTCTATATTTGGGGAATACTATCTTGAACTTAAATGTCAATAGGAGAAGTTTTAGAAGAGAATGGTAAAAAAAAAAAAAAAAAAAAACCAGTAACAAATTTCTTAGATCCAGCACTATGTAGCCAAGTTCTAAAAGAATACCATATTGGTGAATTATAAACTCTGCTTGCAAGTTAAAATTAAAACTGACTTGCTACCAAATGAATAAAAAATGCCATAAGGATGAATCTGCGAATCTTCATACTAGACTGAATTCTTTAGTTAGCAAATTTTTTGAAATTGATATGAAGAATGAGTAGACATATGGATAAATGTAATATAATTGTGAACTGGAAGCACGGCTCCTGCAGCAGTAAGCCATGCTTCACAAATTATTAATCACATTAGGAAGGATTTCCCAATATTTTAGGACAGCATTGCCAGAGATCCAACCCTACAGTCCCACAACCCGGAGTAAATGGCTGAGTTCAGCAGTGGGCGGAGCCAGGATGTTGCCTTTTAGAAGCACACATTAGCCCAAGTGCAGAGTCATGCTGATGCATTTTATGGGTCTGATAATGGGGTGAGAAGCTATTCTGCAAAAGCTTGAGGTGCTCAGCATCATATTTTGCTGCCCATCGTAAATGAGATGTCTGTGAAATCAGGAGGACAATGGTGAGCAAATGGAGCAAAACACTAGGAACACCTCTGTGTTACGGGATAAATGCACAGTCACACTGGTGCCCATAGTTAGAACTAAGTTGTGTAAAGTCCATGAAAACCACACAAGAAATCTTAACCACTTGGCTCAATCACAGTTGCAGGATGTGACCCTTCAGAGAAACTTTTCAAGAGATCGTTGCATGAAACATACTGTCAATACAGACAAGGTGTCACGGGCTACCTCAATCCTACCTGGCTGAATTAATGTAAGAAATTCAGGAGGTCAGAAGATCATCATGCTAGGAAGCTAGGAAGCTATTAGAATAACAGCAGAGAGCAAGTAATAAACTGGTATGCTTTCCAACAGTCAAACTGGTTTTCTACTTCTGTCATGACAAAGGCAAGGCTTCTCAGGAGGGTGTACAAAAACCCATCCCACAGGCCCAACACCTCCATGGACAACTCTTTCATCAGATGTAGAGGAAGTTTCAGAAACTCACTTTATCTGGTGATTAAACAGCTCAGATTAAAAGGAAACATGCCTGCTCCTTAAAAAAAAAAAAAAAAAAAAAAAACCTACTTGGCTTCCATCTTGTTTGTTTGCTGTCTTCTGCAGTGTTTGGTAAACCTCTGTGCATTAAATTGACAAAGCAGAGAAAAATTGTGGTGATACAACAGTGGTGAGCAAACCATCCTTTAAAGAAAAACACTGCTGATAAGATAAACAACTTGTGATGTACTTAATTACAATATTTCATACTCATTTAGCCATCTCCACATCACAGCACTAACAAAGTGGATTTCTCACAGGAAGAAAGACTCCTTTACACAAGCCCAGAGGGCTAATTATAAAATAGCAACCTACTTTTATTTTTGGTAGCCTTTTTTTTTCCAGTAGAATTTATTGAGCTCATTACCAAGCTGCTTATGAAGTGATTTGAAATGAGGCAACATTAAAGCATTCTGAAAATCCCTTGTACTTAGTCATCTTGACACTTTGTTTGAACTTGAAGCATTAATATGAAATAACTGCATCAGCCCCATATTCCTGATTCTATTGTTTGACAGTGCATTTAAAAGCTAAAAGATGATATGATCAAGGACTTTTAATCAGCACAGTAATTTGTAGGAGTGTCTCAAGTATTCATAACTTTGAAAAGACCAAAGAGACACAAATGTGAGAAACAAGACAGGTACAGTACATGTCAGACTAGAATAACACAGCAATATGAAACCAGGAGTACAAGCACTGCTGAAACTGAGGGATTTTTTGGTGCTTTTTACAGACAAGACTGAAAATTGAAAGATACACATCAAAGCCACTGAAGAACTCCACTCATTGTACCTTATTAGCCTGACTTTACCTTCTGTAATCACATTATATAATATGCATCACCAGATTAACCTGCTTGGGGTCAGCAGAAGGGCCATCATAAATATATTTGAAGTGAAGCCTGTGAAGGTTTTCAAAGTGGTAAAAAAAAATTTATAGAGAGGACCAGTAAAATCCATGGAAATCTATAACATATTAAAGTGCAATCTGTGAATAGCTTTGCTTTTCATCATTACCCCCACACACCCCCATGCATTAGTGTTTGAACTAATAATTAGAGCCAATGGAAATGCATCTGTTGAAAGATAGAGTTTAGGGAAAGATCATCTTTCCCTCTAACTGCATTCTAATGTTCTCCTTACCTTATTACAAAGTCTTTAAAGGAAAGGGGAAGTAGGAAAAAAATGGGACGTGAACAGTACAAACACTGAATATATTGCATTGTGGTCTCTCCCACAAAAGGGGAAGAATCTCCAAATGTAGTTCGCAACAAGGAGGAGCAGATTCCAGATAAATCAACAAGGGTACAAGAAGCTCCCCTCTTCCTCCAGTATTTTTGGGTGTCAGAGAGAGAGTGATTCAAACCCTTCGTGGGGTGCGCTCTGATATGAGATCTCAGCAGAACAGCTTGGAACCTGCAATCCTCAGCAGCTCTCTTAGTATGCTTGATGGCTTCTTATGCACAGCCTTAAACTAATAAGGAAACACAAAGATAGATGTGTTGGTCTGTAAGCTGGAAAGAATTCATTAGCTAAGCAAGATCTAGCCAAGTCATTACTTAGGAGACCCCCCAAGGAATTCCCATGCAGTTTATAGAAATGGTGTAAGGGCCCTGGTTTTCAAACCTGCACAGTTTTGTTAATAAAAGTGATGCCTGGGGTGGAAAAAAGCATAGTCCCTAAAAAGTTAATATATTGGGAAAAAAAAAGAAAAAAAAATGAAAAAAGCAAAGCAGAAAGGAATAGGAAACAAATATAAATGCAATGGCTGGCCAGCTGCAACATTTGCATCTCCCCACCTGTTTAGCTACACTCTGGCTGGAGAATTCAGCACTTGATCTGGGAGGTGACTTGAGAAAGGGTTTCAGGAATAACGAGGTGATGCTTCTTTCATCATATTTCCAAGTTTTGTAGATGTTTTCACTAACTAGAACAGCAGCTTCCCTCTTTAGATTTCTTACAGTAAGGGTGCACTATCATTTAGATCAATTTACAATGGCATTTGCTATCTTAATGAGGATTTCAATGAAACCCTGAAGCATTATTGGGATGTCAGAGAATGGGTTGCATTTTTGAAGTTGTTTCTTGCTTCCTCGAGGGAAGAGATGAAAGATCTCTATGTTGTGTTAAAGAAACAAGTACATAAAATAAAGAGAAGATCTCAAGAAAATGTGTATTTTGTGTTGCACATAAATTTTTTTGTGAGAGCAGATAGAATAAACTTATACCTTTTCACTATGGTTCCTTTTATTTGCATCCGTGTGGACTTCCATGTGAATGTGATTAAAAGCTGTGACAATCTTTAGTTCAGTAGCTAGAATAAGAATATTTTGCCAGGTTATTTCTTGTGTCATTTATAGAATGGTGGTACAATATCAGGAGATCTACACTGTTGAAAATTATGCCCTTCTGTAGTAAGGAAAAACAGTTGTTGCTAGTTCAGCTTTTTATGTTTTTCTTAAGAGTATTTAAAGATATGGATTTTTATTTCATAATTCAGAGAAACACAACCTTAACTTTAAGCCTTATTATATTCCTTTTGCCCTCAAAGCAAATAGATGTTTGTTTAGTAATCAACATGACTCATTTTTATGTGTTTTCTGCTTTTAAAGCAAAAAATGTAAACATGAATAAAATTACCTATTATACATACTTGAAAGGTTAAAATAATGCCACAGCTTACACAACACAAAGAAATCTTTTTATCTTATGGCATAGTTTTAATTGGCTATTTTCCTTTGTGAAAGTTGCAGTTAGTTTCATTTATACTCCTTTGTGTGTTTTCCACACTTCAACATCATATTTAGGACACATTTAGCTCTTTGATTTCACTTCTTAAGGGGAAAGCTAGAGCACTTCTCATCACTCACAATCTCATGGAGGAACATGAATTAAATAAGGGGTTATCTTCTAGATATGAGGCGTTATGTCTCCGGATTTTAAAAGGGGAGATGCTGTTTCAATGTGGTATCCACAGTTATCTACAACACTGCTGTTGCTTAAAACACTTTTTTTTTTTTTCCCAAATGAGATGTTGGCCAGCTCTGACTCAATGGGGTAATCCTTATGCTTCTTTTCATGCCTAATTGGTATAGAAAAAGTTTCTCATTGATCTGGTTACAATGTTTTACTTGCTGAACTGGTTGAAAACATAATGCTGGAGTTAATATATAAAGGTGAAGTGACAGTGAATTCCCTGCGAGTGTAGCAAGAAAATTCTCTAGAGTGCAAAGTACCAGTAGGAGCAGAGCTAGAGACAGCATGGACCAGGTTTGCTCCCACTCCAGTTTTCCCTTGACAGATATGTCAAACAGGGTAAAAGCACATCCTCAGCTGCTGCCAGTCAAGATAAGGAGCTGGCTAGTGAAGAGCTGCATCTGAAAAGTTCATCTTCTCCAGAAAATATTTGGAGGTTGTGGCAGTTGGAAAGATTGCAAATGTAGCCAACCAGTGAGAGAGGAGGGGGGGTCAAAGTTTCACTTTGGTTGAAGATGAAAGTATTATCCTAAATAGCTAATTTATGAGAATATATAATAACCTGTACTATCTTTTCATTTTTCAGATCAATTACACCTAGCAGTTTTCCCCCAGCCTCACAATCATCTGTTTTCACTTCTGACTTTTATGAACTATGGCTCAGACATTTTAATGAAATTTAGTCATGGCTTTGCTCAGCCTTCGACAACTGGCTGATCAGTTGAGAGCCAAGACTCATTTTTTAAGAGCGTCATCTCAAGCTGAGGCCAACAGTAAAAGTGGGTCTCCTGCCTCCTAAGTAAATGTTCCAGATGCAGAGATCCTGCATAAAAGCCAGTCAACAGCACCACCAGCAGCCTGTGAAATTTGGGCAGAGGTGAATACTGTTGGTGTGCACTCAGAGCCTGGCAGAGGGCTTCAAAGGCAGCCCTAGAGCACACTTTTCCTAAGGGACATAATTCAGAGATATGCACCCAAATGCCCACTAAACAGCCATACACTTCCCCATGCACAGTAGTAAGACTTCTGTCACTTTATCTAGCTTTCAACTCAATTTTCACTGCCTACAGCTTTGCAAAGGCAGAAGTAGATGGCACAGAGTTTTTTTTACAGCATTCTCTCTGTCTCATATGCCCATCTTCAACATTCAGGAAGGTGCACATTTCACAATATCAGCCAAGATGCTTTGGAAAGTCCCTAAATGAATATCTCTCCCCAAATACAATTTTAAACCTTAACCACAGTCCAGGTAGCATTCTGAGACATCTCAGAGATTTACCTTACTCATTTACTTTTAAGAATCTGGACCTTAAAATCCCTTTTTTTTAGATTTAAAGGATTTTACCAACAAAAACCTACCAGTATATTACACCATTGATATGCTGACCAAATGGGAAAAGATGAACTTTTTACTGAAATTATTAAAGCATTCGTGAAGGATAAAAGGCACTATATTGGCACAATAGCTTTTAATTTTTGTTTTTTTTCTTTAAATTCTAAGTCTGTGTTGGCACTGTACCCTCTTTCTTGCATATCTTCAGCCATGCAGAAGCACATGTCTGCATATTCTAGCATTAGATATTTACACTGGTGATGCCAATTCCTTGTCAAGAAGTCAACTAGGTGTTGCTACATCTACTGGAAAATTTTTTAATACCCTTAACAATTTCAGCTAAGGCATCTGAGCATAATAGTGACTATAACCAGAGCAAGCTGAGTGGCAGCCATCCCTGGAACCAAGATGCCAAGGTTAATTTAGTTTCAGAACCAGCAGAGCTGCATAGGAGAGTTTTGACGGAGCAGTGAAAGGCATTGCAAGTCTGGTTCATTTAAAATCATCTGATCTTCTTTCTAGTTAAACATTATATGAAAACTTTTTCAGCTCAGAAAAAAGGCTCAAGAAAATAACTCTCCAGCTGGTTTTTGCTGATAACTAGAAGCTCTAGGAGAAAGCTGTAACTGCATTCTCCAGGAATTCCTGACAGTAGCCAAAGCAGCACTCCATATTAGATGACTGTAACAAGACTCTTCTTAATAATATAGTAATTCATGCATGAAGACACTGTCATATATGTTTCATAGCTAATCTTGCTAAAAATCCATATCTGTTTTGCAACTCTTAGAGATACCTGATATGAATCTAGAGAAGTACATAATCTTCCAATTAAGCCACCTAAAAGGCAGGTATTCAGAACTGATGAAAGCAAGTAAAATTATACTACATCTTCCTCAATCCCTCTCAATATAAAAGACTGTAAAAATTAGAATGGGGCTAAAAGGGTGAAGTTTTTGTCTAAAGAGTTGCTCCACAAACTCGTGTACAGAAATAATCTTTGAAAACATGTTTGCACATAAGTTCAGTTGTGTCATATTCATCAAGATGACCATGCTTTCAGACTATCGCCTACTGCTCCCTCTTTCTCCTAAGAGAAAAGACTTGGTGATATAAGATATTGGTAAGACAAAGATGAATAGAATAGAATAGAATAGAATAGAATAGAATAGAATAGAACAGAATATTTCCTTTGGAAGGGACCTTCAATAATTATCTAGTCCAACTGCCTTGCCAATTCAACACTGACAAAAATTTAAAGCAAGTTTTTAAGGACATTGTCTAAATGTCTCTTTAACACTGACAGTTTTGGGGTACTGACCACCTCTCTAGGAAGCCTGACCCAGTGACTGTATATCCTCTTTGTAAAGAAATTATTTCTAATATCCAGTCTGAACCTTCCCTGTCACAGTTTTGGACCTTTCCCAAGCTCCCTATTACTGGGTGCCAGGGATAAGAGATCAACTCCCTTTCTGTTTCTCCTCCTCAGGAAACTGAGAGAAATTATTTTTCCCCTCAGACTCTTTCTCTTGAAACTAGATAAGCCCAAATTCCTTAGCCACTCTTTATAGGACATTGCTTCCAGCCTTTGCACCACCTTTGTTGCCCTCTGGACACATTCAAGGACCTTCACATCCTTCTTAACTTGTGGGGCCCAGAACTGCACATGGCACTCAAGTGAGGCTGCACCAATGCTGAATACAGTGGATTCAGTGCCTCTTTTGACCAGCTGGTGTTGCTGTGTTTGAGGCATCCCAGGAAGGGGATTGCCCTCTGGGCTGCCAGGGCTCTGTGCACACTTCACACCAAGCCTGCTGTGGGCCAGCATCCCCAGATTCCTTTGCAGGGCTGCTCTCCAATCATTCTTCTTCCAGTTGTGCCTAGCATTATTCTAAGTGCAGAATCTAGCATTTGGACCTGTTTGATTTCATCCCATTAACCACAGTCTTGTGCTCCAGTGTATCTAGATCCCTCTGCAAAGGCTTCTTGTCCCTCAGCACCTTCCAGTTAGTATCATCAGCAGACTTGCTAACTGCACTGAACTCCTGCATCCAGATCGTTGATGAGTACATTGAACAGAACTGGCCCTAGAACTGAGCCTGAAAGAACCGCACTGGGGACTGTTATGGGCGACCAAAACTAGCCCTACTTATTGTAGTAAAAACCATTTTTGAGCTCTGCCTTTCAGTCAATTCCACATTGTCAACCCACAGCCACGATAGTGAGGAAATTCCTAGACTTCTTTGACAAAGTATTCATTAACAATCACTTGATTGGATCTGATAGTTACCTTGATCTTATGATTTTAAAAATCACATCCAAGTTGTCAAAAAACCCAAAAATCATTCTAAATAATGAAGCTAATTTTTCTGTCTGCTGTGTAATGGCTCATAATTTGTGTATTTTGTAATCAGTAATCATTTGTATAATGAGTACAACTCTGTTTGTAGGTCACATAATGCCTGCTTATATGAAGAAATATACCAGAGGACTGTCTTAACTGCCCAGAATTTCACTGATACTTTACAACTCAGCTACTATGTTTTTCTTGTATCTTTATGAACCAAATTATATTTCAAAGCCGTTTCTCAAACTGTTTAATTAGCAACCAGGTAGATTTAATTAATTAGCTAGTTAGATGTGAGCCATCAGGGGAAGATGAAATGAAAAAAGGCGCTGCTGCTTCTTCACTTTCAAAAGGACAAAACATGCTTTGCAAAAAATCTTTCAAATTTCTTTTTACTTCCTATGGAAGTGTCTGTGTGCACTGATGAAGTTAAGGATCTACAAACTTTTCCATTATAAACTCATTTTTGAGCCCCTGTGCCTTCTGAGCACTGAAATAATCCACCTGAAGTTGAAGCAGCCTACAAGGTCTCAGCTCAAAGGAATTTTTTTTTTCCTCAGAGAACAGAGCAGTTGGAAAAAAATACTTCTGTAGGTATGGCAGGGTGGGTTTTTTTTTATCTTACCATTCTATATAACTCAAAACCACTCATATAATTTTTTTTTTTAAAGATGACATTTTACCACCCAAAAACATATAGGAACTTACTATCTTGTGCTTCAATTAAAAAAAAAAAAAAAAAAAAGGAGAGAGAGAAAAGAAAATGCAGTAAATGCAGTGGTTGTACAGCTGGTGACACACCCTGAAATTCAATAATTCTTGTGAGCAGTAACTGTTCCTTTGCACATTTTATTGCACTGAAGGGCCTTAGGGATCCATGAAGCACACACTGCAGCAATGGGTTACACTAGGGAAGTTTTCCTGAGATAATATTTTTCAGGCATAGATCAAAACAAATGAATACTGTAGTCACACTAAACTGTTCAACACGTAGTAGCTTCTATAACTGATGCTGGGGTTTTTTTTGAAAACTAGTAAATAAAATGATTTTTTTTTTTTGTGAGGAAGCACTTGGGTAACAAAAAAGTGATCCATGAAGTGTAAGTGATTCTGCTTAAAACAATCTGAACTTCCCTCAACCAATTTATGGTTTAGTTCAGACAAACCTAGAATTGTAAGTATATTTGTTATTCTTTAATCTATTCACTCTATAAATACCCTTTCATGTCTCAGTGATTTTTCTTCTGGCTTAACAAAATTCTGTTGCATTTCAGTCCTCTCTACATTTTATTCTCTTCTGTATATTCATGACCTTCCTTACATCTGGTTAGTCCCATTTAATTCACTGAAAGAGAAGAAAAGGTCACACAGTCATTTTAGGAGTTAGACTCCAAGTATGGGTTTTCCAAAACAGTTTTGGTTTGTGTCAGTGTCAAGTTTAGTCTTTCAAAAAATTTAAGTGTGTATTTTTTCAGTTGTCTCATGAAAAGATATATCCTCTGCTTTATTGCCTCCTTTTCCCACAAAAGCAGACAGAAAGTTGGTTGATATCTCAGAATGAGAAGGGGGAGCAACATGTATCAGCATATCCCAGGAAACAGTTTTTAATAGTATTTCTGTCTTACTATTGCCTTGCATGTGCTCCAGGGCAGATCATTTGCTCACTCAAAAGTTTAGGTTTTTCTCTGTAACAAAAGGACAATATTCACATTCTTGATAAAGGACTTCAAGACCTCCAGGGCAATATTCTGTGTTATTATCAAATGTTGCTCTTTCTACTCAACTGGGTATATATTTAAAGTGTTTTTGAAGCATTTGCACATGATAAGGAAATGTTAAGAATGTGAAACATTTGGCTGCAGATGTGCAACTTCACTGTTGCTTTTTCTGGATACATTCCTGTTTCATACACAGGGATGAAATGTAGACTTACAAATGGTGCCATGGAAAGGAGGAATCACCCAGTTCACACAATCAATCAGAGTTCCTAGGTGTCACACAGTAAGACAATTTCAGAGTTCAGTGTTTGATCTTAGTAAGAATTGTATACATCCTTTTATTTCACCAGAGTCACACTAGGATTACACTTAGGAAAAATAGCATTTGATGGTAGAATTTGAACACTGTATAGGCAAAAAAAAAAAAAAGGTTAGATTTATAAAAGTATTATTTAGGTATATGAGCTCTCATAAGAAGGGGGGGTTATTTGCTTTCATATGTGACTTTTGCAGATCTGACCTTCTTCCCTCTCCCAACAGACAGATATAGAAGAACTTACATGCATGGGGTTGCATACTTCCACCTTTCTCATATAAAATCCTCTGTAAGGATCAAGCACATTTGCAATTTATCTGTAGAGGATTATAGAATCATAGAATTATTTAGGATGTAAAAGATTCTTAAGCTCATTGAGCACTTCTGAGTCCACATCTAAACCATGTCCCTAAGTGACACATCTACATGTCTTTTGCATACCTGGAGGGATGATGGTTCCACCACTTCCCTGAACAGCCTGTTCCAATGCCTGACAACACTTGGTGAATAAATTTTTCATTTCAGGTAATTGTGGAGAGCAACAAATCTCCTCTCAGCCTCCTTTTCTCCAGACTAACCAACACCAGCTTCTCATCAGACTTGTGCACCAGACCCTTCACCAGCTTCATCATCCTTCTCTGGACATGCTCCAGTGCCTCAAGGTCTTTTTTGTGGTGAGGGGTCTAAAACTGAACACAGGATTTGAGATGCAGGCTCACCAGTGCTAAATACAGGGCAATGATCACTTCCCTGGTCCCGCTGGCCATACAATTGCTGATACAATCCTGGATGCCTCTGGACATCTTGGCCACCTGGGCACACTCCTGGCTCATGTCCATCTGGGTGTTAACCAGAACCCCCAGTCTTTTCCCACCAGGGATCTTTCCAGACACTGCCCATGCCTGTAGCTCTGCATGGGGTTACTATGACCCAAATGCAGGATCTAGCATTTTGCCTTGTTGAACCTCGAAAAATCGGCCTCAGCCCATTGATCCAGCCTGTCCAGCTCCCTAAGTAAAGCCCATTTACCCTCCAGCAGATCAACACTCCCACCCAACTTGGTGTCATATGCAAACTGACTGAGGGTACATTCAATTCCCTCATCCAGATCATTGATAAAGATATTAAATAAGACTGATCCCAATATTGAGACCTGCGGGGCACCATTTGTGACCAGCTGCCAACAGAATTTACCTCCATTCACCACCACTCTCTGAGCCCAGCTGTCCAGACAGATTTTAACCAATGAATATTGTACCCACCCAAGCCATGAGCAGCCACTTTCTGCAGGAGAATGCTGTGGGAAATGGTGCCAAAGTTCTTACCAAATTCCTAGTAGACACCAGCCACAGCCTTTTCCTCATCCACTTACTAGATCAAGATGACGCTGGTTAAGCAGGAGCTGCCTTTCCCAACCCCCTGCTGGGTGATTCTGATCCCCTGGTTGTCCTGTAGGTGCTGCATGATGGCACTCAAGATGATCTGCTCCATGACCTTCCCCAGCACCAAGGCCAGGCTGACAGGCCTGTAGCTCCCCAGATCTTTCTTCCAGCACTTCTTGTAGATGGGTGTCACACTTGCAAACCTTCAGCCCACTGGAACCTCCTTGGTGAGACAAGACATCTGGTAAATGATTGAAAGTGGCTTGGTGAACTACTCTGACAACTCTGTCAGTACCTTTGGGGGATACCATCTCATCCCATAAACCTGTGTGTGTCTGAGAGTAACAGATCACCAGATAATTTCCATTGGGTTATAGGGGCTTCATTCTGCTCCCTGTCCCTGTCTCCCAGCTGAGGGGCTCTACCTAAAGAACAGCTTTTGTGTTACTATTAAAGACTGAGGCAAAGAAATACTGCAGCCTTTTCCTCATCTTCTGTCACTATGTTTCCCCCTGCATCCAATGAAGAGTGGAGATTCTCCTTTTGCTCCTGATGTATTTGTAGACCCATTTCTATTGTCTTTTAAGTTCTGCTTTGTGCTTTTAACATCCCCCTGCATAACTTCATGACATTCTTGTAGTCCTGCTGAGTTGCTGCCCTTTCTTTCAAAGCTCATAAATTCTCCTTTATTTCCCGAGTTCCAGCCAAAGCTCTCAATTCAGCTAGGCTGGTCTTCTTCCACAACACCCTATCTTTCAGCCTGCTCCTACGCCTGTAAGATTTCTTTCTTGAAGAATGTCCGGCCTTCCTGGACTCTTCTTTGTGCTTCAGTACTGCCTCACAAGGGATTCTCCCAACCAGTCTCTTAAAGAGGACAAAGTCTCCTCTCTGGCAGTCCAAGACAATTGTTTTGCTACTAGTCATATCATTTTTTGATTTCTGTGCCCAGGACGGCTTCTAAGCATCACATCGCTCTGTCTTTCTTTGTTCAAAAACAATGGGTCCAGCAGGGCACCTTCCCTAGCTGGGTCACTTACCACCTGTGTTTAAAAGTTCCACACACTCCAGGAATCTTCTAGACTGTTTCATCTCTGTTGTATTGCATTTCCACCTGTTAAGTTGATATTTCTCATGAGAACAAGGTTAGTAATTGTAAGACTTTTCCCTGATGCTTATAGAATATTTAATCTGCTTCTTCATCCTGGTGGGGTTGTCTATAACACTCCCACCCCCTCCCACTTCCTTGCTGGCCTTTCCCCTGATTCTTACTCATAATCAATGCTATTGACACCATCCTTAAGCCCCGGACAATCAAAACTTTCCCTAACATACAAGATTATTCCTCCTTGCCTACCCCTTCTGAAGAGGTCATAGCCATCCATTGGAACATTCCAGTTGTGCAAGTCATCCCACCATGTTTCTGTAATGGCAATTGTGTCGTAGTTCTGCTCTTGCACAGTGGTTTCCTGTTTGTTGCCCATGCATTGGTGTAGATACACATCAGCTGAGTTATTGATTCCACTGCCTTTTTGGGGGAAGAAGCCCTCATTCCTGCATAACCATTCTCTCTACACTAACTAGCAAGTAGAATGCACCCAACCAGACTCATTTTTGCTGTAAATCTTTCAAGTGCACACACTTGGTGTTACAATGCAAATCCACAGTTTAGTCTCGTTCCCCACTCACTAGCTCAGAGCCTGGATTGCTAAATGCATGTTGTGATAGAGTTGTGTGGTGGTTCATCCCACATTGGAATCAGAGCTGTCTTTGGATCAGCTGTCTTTGACAGCTGATACTAAGGAAAATATTAAAAGATAATTTCTATTCAGCCAATGCTATTTTTTCTCCTGGAAATTGGACAGTTTTCCTATGAGGTTTTTAGACTACATACAGTAAGTTTTAGCTGTCTTTAAGGGAGGAAAAATCTTGAAAGCTACTCCAACTACTTTTCTACACTAGTTCTTGAAGACATTTGCTACAACCTCAACAAGTAGATTCTCCTGGCATTTGAAACTGGTAAATGAGGAATTTACATGTTAAAACTTCATAAATTCTGTCAAAACAACTCAATAGGAGTAAGTGTACACACTCAGCCTGTTGGAAATGCCTGCTGGAATTTGGCTTACTGCAAACCTCCATATAAAAGACAGTAATTTTCAAGGCCCTTAGCTTCTGTCCAAGGTAGATACAGCCCATTAGAGGTCTTTGCTTTCATGATTGTTTTTTAGGTTGGTTTTTTTTTTTGGCCTACAAAAACATAATTTAAACCAAAATACTTTTTCTTTGCCTTTATTCCCATTAAATGAAAAGCAGAGAAATTCACTTTCAGCTAAAATTTTATTTAATTCATAGTCCTGTGTCTAAAGTAACACAGCCAGGAAGGAAAAGGTTCTCAAGTCTTCACACAAGGTGCCCTTGGGACACTGCCCAGACTACAGTTGTGTGATTATACCTTCCCACAAACGTGAGCCCTAGGGAAGCAAGAACTGAACTTTTGGTTCATTACAAAATAAATAAATATAGCCACTGAATTTTTTACCATTGGAACTGAAGAACTCATGCTGGATACAAAAGAAGATTGGAATTGGAAACTCATCACAGATAAGAAAGTAGAGTATGGTAATTTCCATGTTTCGTCTCTTGAGAGCTTGTCAAAATAAATATATTCAGAGACCACATGCAGATGCTCTCATCATTTTAGGCATTGTGCACAACCATATGAAAAAGGGATTAGCACAACAGAAATAAACAGGCCTTTTCTTAGTTCTTTCAAAGACATAGTGGAAGGAAGGAAAAGAATCTGTCTTCTAATTAGAAGGAAAACAAATGAAAAAATTACTGGACTAGAAAAAATAAAAGAACCAAAAGCAGAAAAAGCATTCAAACTTTTTACTGAACTTTTAAAAATAAATCAGAATAAAGGGATTGTAGTAGATATTCTCAGAGACAAATCCAATTTCTCTTTACTCAAAGTAAGATTTTTTTTTGTGTCCATGCCAGCATCGATGCTGACATCAGTTATATTTTCAAGGTATCATTTCTTTTTCATTCTAAGATAAATAACTTTCTTATTACTATGTTTGACTGATGTTCACATGTTATTTTGATGAAAGAGAATAATTTCTGAATATATGTAAGGTATCTCCCCCATTTTAAAACCTTTAATAAACACAGTATCTGTGTTTCTTGTATCTTGACACTATCAGCAGTACATATTGCCACACTGTAACCCAATTTAACTGTTAAAAAACATCATACTTTATACTTTTGAAGTAGTTATTTTTGCTTTTTGTTCCTTTGCTTATGGAAAGAATTTGTGAGAAATAATAACAGGTGCAGCCACATGCTGATTCCTGACCTTCATGATGCCTAAGCAGAGAACAACAGTGTCCTTTGCCCAGCAGTAAATGAAAGGGTGGCAGCAACTTCACCATCACTGGATTGCTGGGTCTGTGTTGCTGCACATCCAGTGCCATTCTACCTTTCCTGCAATGGAGAAAAGAGAGTTTCCAAGGAGCTACTGTAATTCCTGTTTGTGAACTACGCTGGAGATGGTGAATTCCTTGACTTTACAAATTGTGCTGCATATATATATTGCTTTCACTGATGTGAGGTTTGTGGCTAATGGCTCACAGAGTCAGAAAAAGGGACACCACCACAGGACTTTTGATATACATTATTTTAAAATAGCCCATAAGAGAGAATTTTGTATAATGTTACATTTGAGATTTTCCAAATCACATAGGTATCCCTATAGCTCTGGTCTATGTTCACAGAACCATGCAATATTCTGATTTGGAAGGGACCCACAAGAATCATCATGTCCAGTTCTTAAATGAATGGCCCCTAGAGGGATCAAACACAAAACTGGTGTTATTAGAGTCATCCTCTGACCAACTGAGCTAAGGCAGCTCTTCCATAAACCTTTTAGAAGTTTGCATTCTTTTAAGGGTAGCAGAAGAAGCATACCTTAACACCATTGTAAATCCAGGCCCTAACTCACATCAAATTCTAATTACCTGCAGGATCCTCTCTTTCAAATGACTTTTTCCATAGCCATGCCACTTTTTCATAGCACCAGAGATGACCATAAAACAGGGTCCTGTTATTAGAGTATAAAACTTATTTTATAACCTTAATTCATGAAGGCCTATTGAAATCAATAGAATACCTCTAAATTTCATGCTTCACTATTTATTGTAATTTTGTTTATATGTAAGAGATAAATACAACTGGAATTCTTGTAGATCATAGGTCACTGAATTTAAAACAGATACACTTGCTTTTGCACTTACTGAATTCTGCTTGACTGAAACACAATTTCTGGAAAAACATTCATCCTTCAGATGAGGCCATGGAGAACCTAATATTTCCTTCAGCAGTATGTTATATTGCTCAATATTAGTCCTATGAATATTCTGCAAAATTTTTTCCTTTGCATATTTGGCTTCAGCTTTCATAAATTGATTGTGCCTTCTCCTGTAGTACACACTTTTGATGTCAGGTTTTGGTCTTTTTGTTCTTGCGGGATTTTTTTCAAATACTTCTAAGCTATCAATAAACACTGTAAGTTGCCTCACTGGCATCTATTTTGTAAGTCAAACTAGATGATTGAAGTCTTCAGGCAAACCTCGCAAACTTTTCAGTCTTCCTTGCAAACCACATTTTTTGGTTCTTTTTTCCTCCACACTCTTCAGTTTCCAACATCCCCTTGAGGATCTGGAAACCATAACACTGCAAAATACAGACATTAATCCATATATCAAATTGTTTTAATTCTACTTACTGCTTAACCTGTTTTTACATACAGAATCTCCTAAGGCTCTCAAAAGAGGACCAAGGAAGCAAATTCACACAGACGGTGGAACTGGTTAAAGGGCCATCCAAGTAACTCACAGTAAAGTTCTAACACAAAAGTGGTGGTGGAAGCATCTGAGGAGCCCCTTCATACTCATGGGGTTGAGTTCATAAGTCATCTCTCATCAGTGACAAAAAGAGATTTATAATAAATGGAGTAGAGGAGAGAAAAATATCCTGAAAATCCCCTGTCATTTACTTTTTACAAGTACAGAACTCCAGAGGCTAAAACTCAGAAGAACTAAACCAGAATTGAAACATTTTATATAAATAGTCTGACCTGATGCCCCTTCATAAAAAGGGACAACACTACCATGAAACACTGTCTGTTTCCCCCCTGCTCCCTCTGCCAGTGCTTTTCCACATTCCAGAGTCAGTGTGCCATGAAAACCCCTGACCCCTGGCCAAAACGCTCTCTCACACAGTTACCTTTTAGATCTAAGTGTATTCATCTTATGCTTTGACCAGACCTTACTAGATCAATAGAACTAGGTTTTTCTTCACTGGGAGATATGTTGGATTTATCTATGGCTGAAATTTTTTTGAGTATTTCTAGCCTTATTTAGCACTTCAGTTGAAAACAAAGTACCCTGTCAAAAAGAAGACAAACATTTGAAAGAAATCTGTACTTTCATCACAGACTTTCTTCTATAAGCTTCAAATTTAGTGAGAGACTTGTGGCTCCATAACTGTATACAAACAAGGAAAACCTTTTGACCTCTGTCCTTTTCTCATAACTATATTAAAAGACAAAAAGTTTTTACTTTTTTTTTTCCCATGAGGAAGATTTCCTTCCCTTTGAAGATACTCCATCAAGATAAAATTTTCTTACATCAATATACTTTCACATAAATATACTTCATTTTGTTTTCATGTCAATCTAAAGGGAGTAAGAATGGAAAATTCCAAAGTTGATTTTAATAAATTAATAATAATGATGCTATCCTGTTTAAGCTTCTGCATGGGCTACTTGGTATAGAATAACCTCAAGCAAAGAGAGTCTTCAATGAAACCCTTCAAAAAGGAATATGGATTTGAATTTAAGAGTGAGAAACTTTATATTTACACCATGGCAGATGAAAGAGATTCTATCTCTAACATGATAGCTTTAAAAACATTAAGTCCAAGGTAAACAAAGAGAAGTACAAGCAAGTGTTCAGCAACTACATTGGAATTTGCAGCAAGATGTCAGTAGTCAAAGGAACATCCGTTCAGGCTGGCTGAGGACTGTGACACTGTGACACCTTCCATGTGCATTTGAAAACAGTTTTGGCCCTGAGATCCCAGAATTCCTGTTCTGGTGAATTTTTCTTATATGAAACCTGAGGGGAGAGATTTCTCTTTTATCAAGTCAGAGAATGAGGAAAGAATGCACTTTATTAATCAAATTCCCTTTTCTTCCACCATGTGCGTCTGTGTACAAAATCTAAGGTGGTAACATGAGTGAAAAACAGAGCTTGTAGGACATAAGTGTTAGCAAAATTATGAATAAGGGAGAAGTTTCCTTTCCTTAAAAATGAGAAAGGACATTTCAGAATATATGATGCCTGGGTAGCATTAACTAAGATTCAAAGGAAATCTGTCTATAAATTACACAATGGTCAACACACCAAAATTACACAATGGTCAACATCTAACCCCAGTCCTGGTCAGAGCTTCTACCATGCCTGAGGTTGGATTATAATGTCCATTTCCCTTGTAGTCCTTCAAATAATTCTTTTCATAAAACAGACAATTTCAGAATTCCTAGAAGGTGAGATATATGTGTTTGTTTGGTTAAATTAGAATATCTCCATGTTGAAGTTAGAATTGAGTAAGACTTCCGATATTTTTTACCCCTTGACCTCTGCAACAAGGATCATTTTTTTATTGTGCCCTATGGGTGCTTTCTACAGTAAGTGACATTGTTTCAGCCTTAATAGGCCATTGGGTTGGAGACCATTTTCCACACCTGCAAGGAAAAAAGATGAAATTAACCCTCACAAGGGCAATTTACTCAGTAAAGGGCATGTTTTTTACTGCTCAACAGTGACACCTCTTGATATTCAGCAGATACTGATAACCTTCAAAGATAATTTAATGCAGTTTGCAGGACAGAGTACTGCAGGCAGTGCAGTTTCTCCCAGAGGAAAGCTTTTTCTTTCTTGGTTTAGTCAGGAAAAAGCAGCTCAGCATCCAATCTATTGTTCCAATATGATAGGCTCAGGAAATGAAAAAATTTATAGGGGACCAGCTCAGAACAGTGAATCTGTATCCCTAGAAAATGCCTTTGCCATGAAATTAGAATGTTTTTAAAATGTCACAAAAGGAAAAATATTGCAAAATCATTTTATCAGCTTTGAGCTTTTCTTCTGAAATGTTAGTATTTTTAATATGATTGTTGAAATCAATATCTACCCAGAAAATTTTTTATTCATTCAAATCCTACTTTATGTCAGAATCTTTTAGTATCAAACTTTTCATATGTATAGCTTCTACAAAGACCTATACCCAAAAGTCAGCAAAGAATCTGGCTACTTGCATATTCAGTTAAATGGAATTTTTAATAGCAACAATTGAATTTATTAACACTTTAAAGTACTACTGTAATGCAAATGAAAATTTAGAATGAAAAAAGCGAAAGAACTGAAAAACTGAACTAAAAATAAATGAAGTCTAACAAGTATCCTTCCAGTCGGATATGGAATATGGCCTTCCTTTCTGGTAACTGCTTTAGCTGGCTCTGAGACTGTATTTGGGATCTAGCCATGAAAAGTTTAAATAATCATTCTTTCTAGGCCAAATGCTGAGTGTTAGAACAAGAAATTTTGGCTCACATTTATCTCTATAACAGATGTTGATTGGCCAGCTGAAACTAGTTCATGCATTTTACAAGTGCACCCTTTTGCCAATTCAACAGAAGCATTTGTGAGGAATCCAAACACATTCATTTCTGTTGGAACTCTAGCTTTCTTCTGCTTGTGGTACAAGTTCATTAGTGAAATAGCTGTAGATGAGCTGAAAATAGCTTGGCATTTAGGTTTCCTCCACTGGCAGCAATTAGCATTATGGAATAACAAGATCTATGAAGAAAATCTCTGGGGACTATAGCATAGATAGTAAATGTGTGAACAAAGAGTTAATTCCTAACTAATAAATTCTCAAGACACTGAAATGACTTAATTGTGAATGGGTTTAATAATTTAGTGCCAATAATAGACAGATTGTAAATTGCAAGGTTTATTTCAAAACCAGCAAAAACTGCACGGAGAGAGGATAACAGTAAAAGAAAAAGTGCTAACCTAGCGGGAAGAAAATTTGAAAGCTGTAGGGAAGATTTAGGAGCAGCAATGGTTTTAAGGGCACTCTCTTTATGTCTGTCATTATTTTTTAAGTGGAGCCTTAAACCATGCCTATCAGTAAAATGTTGATTCTTCATAATTTGTAAGAAATCAGCTACTTCATTGTTTGTAAGAAATCAGCTGTTACTTTCGTCAAGTAGTAGAGTAATACTTGGTGCTAAAAATCTGGCATGCATGCTATGCCTGCATACCATAACAGAATCCTGCTGTCCAAGTTTTGCAATATGTCTTAGAAGTAAACAAATGTGAAAAAGCACATCAGACAGGGAAAAAACAAAACCCCAGAGGTGAGACACATAACTGAAAATGCTCCTTATTTCTGGGCAGTGAAACTTGCCATTTTAATGATGGCAGGGTTGTCTGTCTGAAATATTTTGAGAAAAGCTATTTGAAAAATATTTTGGCCTCAACCTCAAGATATATACACATGGGGACATTGAAATAGAGCCAGGAATATTTTAATGCTGGTTTTTTGAATCACATTATAGCACCCTACCTATTTTCAGAGTCTTAAGGAATTAGGAGAATAAAAGTATTTAATTTTGTGAGTTGAGTTCTTTATCTGGAAGTGGATCTATTTTATTCCTCTGCAACCAAGATGGGAACACCTTCATATAATGAACCCAGTAAATGAGAAAAGATCCATAGACTGGATTTTTTGTTGTGTTTTTTGGGAAGAGACTCTTCTCTCTGCTCAGTCCATATAGCTAGATTTAATTTTCTGAGCAGATTTCATCCTGTGAATGCACAGACACATTAAGATTTGCATCCACATAGGAAAGTCACATACACAAAGGAAAGAAAAATAAATTGCCCCAGCAAATATAGCACAATATAATACTTGGAATCAAACTGACACAAAAGCAGAGACTAAATAATACAATACCAGTGGAAGCTCAAGGCATCTAAAAGCCAAGAATGCACCTTCAGTAAGAAGTATTTTCCTTCCTTTGGTATCTGTTGACCTATACATCTGATAAGAGATTATTCTTTTTTTATTTTAGATTAGTCAGAAAAGCTCAAATTCTTGGCTATAAGACAATTTCCCAACGCTCTATTAATCAAAATATCTCTTTAAACTTTTATGTAAACACAGCCTAGTTATACCAGCCTAGTTTTCTAATGGATTTTATTTTCTCTAACCTTAGACAGCTAAATAAAAATTAAATATCTAGTCTAAGCTAGCCATCTGGGCTACTGTTATATCCAAAAGAGGGACAGACAGCCAGGCAGAGAGAAGGGCACCTCTAGAATGTCTTTGCCTGACATCCCTTTTTGCTCTAAGCTCTGAGATACGACAGCTCTGGATACATCTGCCATTTCACTCTTTCAGCCCCCACTGAAGTGTAAATAACCGAACTACATCTCCCTCTCGTTTAGTTGAGTCCAGCTATGCAAGATGAATTTCCAACCTATGAGTTACACCTCTCCCATTAGTTTTTTGACACCTTTGTTCTTTGCTAAAAGCACAAATACATCATTATTTAAATAGCACAAATGGAAGAGACAAATAAGGACTTTACCCAGCTACTATATATCTCCCTTGCTCCTTCTAAACAAAATATGTGAGAGGCAGGCAAGATTAAAAAAAGCATGGAACTTCCTGCTTTGTGTTGTTTCTACTGCTTCAGATTTACCATGAGAATTGTGCCACTCATATTCTCCCTTCAAAACAAATTATATGCTTTTAAATATATACAGTAAAGTCAATCCCTCATTTGGAAACTTGAAAAGTGCAATTTTGTCCTAGATATGTATAATTATCAAAAGACAGTTTGAAAAGAAATAAAAAAGAAAAAGAAAAAATTGATCAAGTTCACCTTTTTCTTTATTTTAGACAGACCTTGAAGTTATATAAGAACAACTGACCTGTTTCTGATGAACAAGATAAAAAATAATAACATTAATACATTTTCTTGAAATTTTAAAGTTTTATAAATTGCCCATGGAGGTTTGTGAACCAAGGTCACTCTATGTCTTTTCATTCTTTTAATTATCTAGTTCCAGCCTGATACACTAGCCTTGCTAATTGGACACAGAGAAATCCCTTATCAGTGAAGTTAGAAAAGGACCTATGAAAAAGGTGTGGGATACTGCTGTAAATCAAAGAAGAGGAACAGAACAGAAGGAAAGCCAATCAACTGTACCCCTCCGAGCTGTGAGTTTATAGGAAAAGCTCAGCCTCGTTGGATGGAGGAATAAACGGCCAGCAGGTAGTTACACGTCATTGACCTCTCCCTGACAGATACTCTTGTGAGAGGAGCCAAATGCAGATTCACACCTGCCCTTAATTTCTTGGGGAAGGAAAGATTTTAAGCAGTAGCTTGTGCTTTGGGGTGTGTAGGTGCTAAATCCAATGTTCTTCATTTCTATTCCCATATCCCCAAGAAGATCATCCATACCCTCCCAAAGCCCAGTGAGGGAATTAATTGTCCTGTCTGGTTTTTACCATTTTCATGCAAATTTGACTGGTGCGATGCACACCAGAAAGTCTGTAGCTCTTTCAGTCTCTATTTGGTAGATTAAGAAATGTGCATATCTGTACTATCCTTGACTTTCTCATCCTTTTCCTTTCCCAGCAATTCTCCACATTCTTCAAGGTTGTCAGTGGCTTTTCTTCTCTAAATCATGGCTTGTCATTTGAACCGTAGCTCCCTTCCATCTCAGATCTTGCATTTTGAGTTTGGATAATCACTTTAAGCAATTCACTTTTTCCTCATTTTTTAGTATCTTTTTTTTTTTTTTAGTATCTTTATTTTTTTTTTTAGTATCTTTTTCCTCATTTTTTAGTATGAAATCTATTTGTTTATCACCTCTTTCATTTCCTCTATGTCCTAATGAGCCTCTGCAGTGTATATGTCGGTATCTAAGACTTGTTCTTCTGCCTCTGCATTTTATCCGCAGTGCTCAAATGTCAGGTGTCCACAGAGGTACCCAAAACTATATCTGATTTTCACAAGCTGTATTTAGTCCACTGTCAAATGGTGTTTCCACCTAAAAATCCGTATGGCCAGCACCCTAATATATTGTCCTTAACATAGGAGTGTACACACAAAATATTTCAGAAATACTGAACTCTTTGTTCATCAGAAGATATTACCAAAGCAAGGAAATCCCATTGTAACATCATGCAGAGTTCAAAAGAATCAGTCAGGCTTCCAGAGAAATCACAGGGGTATTGTAGGAGAAGAGACAAGAAGACATTATCTTGTCAATTGGAAAAATATACTTACTGCTTCATATGTAGGAAATGGAATGGATTCTGTTTGGTTTAGAGACACGAAACTGAAAATTCTCAACATTTTAATTGCTAAAATTTTTCATGTCATTTCCATGACATACAAAAGGCATAACATTGCTTTGGCATGTTGGTAAAGTGACGATCAAAGTGCAAAGTGCAGATCAAACAGCATTCACCTGCAATTGCTTTAACATGTTTGTTTAGCTAACTTTCTTATATACCATACTATTGTGTGACTACATAGTGCACTCTGGGGTTTGCATCCAATAAACCCCTAGCTTCTCTCACATCCAATGTTTTGAAGGAAAAAAGCCTGAACTTCTACACAATTGGAACTGTGAGGAAGATCACATGTATATTGTCCATTTTGGCACATAGCTTTCCTTAGTTATTTAAATGCTGCTGTCTGTAAAAGTATGAAAGAGTCATCATTATTGCTGACCTCAAGACCTTCTTGACCAGAAGCATTCCTTCATGTCAAATCCTTCTCATGATATATTTGAAAAATATCAGGTGGCAAAAAGCAACGAGTTCCATGCTTGGTACTAGCACCCAAATGTCTCTACCCTTTGAACATAGTGCTGGGTCTAGCCAGCAAGTACTCTACACACATATAAAGGAACAAATCCAGCATTGGAGATCACATCCAACAGGCAGGTTTTGTGCAGCCATTTGTTTTGTAGAGTAAGAGGGTGGCTTTGTACAAAAAGCTCTGTGCAACCAGCCTCTGTTTTAGAGAATAGTCCCAGCAAATTTAGCATCATCTTATGGTAGTCCAAATAGCAGCTGAAAAGACCACAACTGAATTTATCCATTTCATTCAGGATTTAGTATATTTCTATGTTTTAAAAATTTTAAAATTTTAAATGCCATAAAGTCAATTTAAGCCATCCCATAAATTCAGTTGTACTCTGATTAAATTGGAGAAACATGCAAAAACATGAGACTAATGCAGCATTATGAGAGACAATCAGAAAGCTTTCTGGTTTTTTTTCTCAGAAGCATAGTGCTATTTCCCTTTTTATTTTTTTTTTGATCTTTGATGCTTTCTTTTAAGAAGGGGATAATAAATTGAATACTTTTCTGCAAAACCTTTCCAGAAGGTTATTCTTACTTATGTATTTCATTCACACTGCTTCTCAGACTTTCACTATCTTTATTTTGTTCTGTTTTCCTTCAGCATAGAGGAAACAAACATTAGACAGAATATTTTGAGGTGTTAAACTCCAGGACAAAACAATTATAACAAACCACATTTTAGAGAAAGCCCTATCATGTCCCTCTCTTACCTCTTGTCTCCATTAAAAGGGGCCTTTCAATGAATTGGAAATTCCTTCTAGCAAAGATGCATCTCTTAACAGTAAAAGTGATAATTTGCCCATGCAGTTTATGCTGACTACATGCATAAAAGTTGAAGCTATGAATAGAGTTGCTTTTGTTGCTGGTTTTGTGAGTATAAAAATGTCACTAAACATCGTAACCCCTAACTGGTACAGCCATAATGACAAAACACACATAGATGTGGGCTTTGTTTCCACTCTAGTGATAATAAAATGGCACCTGATTTAAGATGCTGACAGAGTCCTGAGACATTTGAAAGTTGCAACAGGTCCATGACAAATAGGTATCACAAGAAAGACTAATGTCATTAAATGCAAATGGTTGGTGTGGTGTATCATGCATGTCTCGGTCAGTGCAAGCGCTTCTTATCACGTAAAGAGCGCATTTACACTTGTGTTAACTTGTCACTAGTTTAGACTAGGAATAGTCTTACACATAAGGCTAATAAAGTCTTTTTCTTTCAGACTGGTAAAATTACAAATCAAGTAGATCTCTAATATGCACTAGATGCAGACAATAGCCTCAAATTAGTAATCTACACTGTACATGCCTAAAGGTAAAAGAGTGGACTCCTACCCTGTGAGGCTTAGATTTCTATTAAGTTTTATTCTATAGAAAATGAGGTGTTTTGGCTACCACTAGATACTCTGGTAGTTACCTAGATAATTTACAGCTTTTCCAATTTTCTTTACCATCACCTTCAAGACAAACTTTTTAAAGCTGAAATTTAAGATTTACTGCCTCATCTATCCTCTATTCACTCAGTTTCAGCTATTGTCGAAGATTTGGTGAAACCATAATAGTGAAAGGAAAAATCAGCAAACATACAGACAAAATTTGAGATGGCAGTTAAACTATGTTTGATGGAAAGTAGCAATGCATGAACCTGTAAAAGATCATTCTAATCAAAATAAATATATGATGTGGATGTTTATCTGAATGCATCCACTTCTCTTTCTTTAAAGAGTAAGGTTTAGACACGCTTTGATCTCTTCAACACTATTTGGCCTAAACCTTAAAACATCAAAAACTATCTCTTTTATAGCATTTCAGTGCTTCTAATCCCTGCAAAGAGGGAGAAAATACTTGGCAGGTTTATTTTTGGTTTTGGGCAAAGGTTGAGAACACTCTTAAAAACTGAAATTTAGACTCAATGGCTGAACAGTGACAATATCTTTCCGGCTGAGCCTCTCAGTTCCCAAGAGGAGATAATATCCCCCCTCTATTACAGTAGCCAAGAAGAATGAACAGAGGTTCCAGTAATAAATATAGACAGAAAGACGTCTGGTTTCTTTTCTGCCTCAGAAGCTATCAAGAATATTTAATCAGGCTTTTCTTTTCCAGTCAATCCTCAGATTAATACTTTCACATTCAGTATTGAAATTCTGTCATTCTTGTCAGTTTTTTTCCTGATAGCTGCATGCAGTCATTGCTAAACAATTTGTTAAAGTGTTATATTTTTAGAGAGGTCTTTTTGCTTACCATCTAATGGTAATACCATTTTGCAGAGGTCATAAGGAAAGAACATATCCATGATGAGAAAAAATCAAGCGAATGGTAAGACATGAGCATGTTCCTATCTCATTCCCTTTGCCTCCCTATCCTCCTCTAAGCAGAGAAAAAATAATTCACACCAACCAGATTTTTACCCTATACCTTGCCTGGTGTTTTCTTCCCTACACTAAATTATGTAGTGCTTCTGCAGAAAGTGTGTACAAGAGCTGAATGCAAATCAGAAGAGGATGCAATTGTGAAACTAAAAGGCAGTCACTTCTGTCTAAAACCACTTTGCTATATGGCAGGCTAGTCTGCTCACCTTATAAAATCATGGGATTACTGTAGTACCTCAGGTATCTCTGCATGACAACACTGAATTTAAAATTCATCCTGTCCTTCATATGAAATAACTGACACAGACTTGAGTGAATGGGAAGGAAAAAGGAGGGACTTTACAGCTAGAGAGATAAAGGTATCTTCTAAATTAAAATTAAATATTAAAAATCAACTCTTCATTTTTCTGTGCAGTTCAAACACAGAGCAACAAAACAATCTGTATGTTCTGCTCCAGTCTGGCAGGGGGCTGAAGAGATAAACCCCTCTTTATTTCTGAATTGGAACATAAATAGCAACAAAAGAGAAATACACTATATAAAATGTTGACAGCCTTGACTGATCATTCACTCGAGCTTATAGCTTCCGTCTCATGAACTTCTTTCATTACTCCCTTTTTTATCATGTGCTTGTTAAAAACAAAACAAAGATCATTTGTTGAACTAATTGCTAGGTTTTAAATACAGCAATAGCTTTTACTGCCAATCTTTACTATCACTTGGATGGTGCACAATACTTGCATTAAAGTATTTTACACAACATAAAACAAAGTACATAGAAAGACAGAAAATCCTTTAAGCTACTCTGTACCACTCATCATGACATCATGAGCTATTTTTAAATTTATGTCAAAATAGCCAGTACATGTGTAATTTGCATCTTAAACAATCCTTTCATGATCTTTTGAATCTCTAGGTATTTATGGACCCTAGAAAGAACATTGTTAAAATTAAATTGTGTTTAGCTGATTCATATTTTTACATTGCACATTCGCTAGAATGGGGTTCCCACTGGGACATGGGCAGAGGAGAGTGTAACAAAAGTGTAAAGCACAGTCTCAGCTAACAATTTTAATGTTGTTTTACACCTCTGATAAGAAAAGTCTAACACATGTACCACACAAGTTACTACTGAGTCAATCACTGGTCTTTCAAAAAATTCATGAGTATTAATGATTTCATTGCATTCTGCTGCTTTGACTAGATGGCTATTGTAAAAAAAGCACTCAGCCTCCTTTCTAACATTACTTAAAACAAAAACTGTTTCCTCCAGTTCATGGGAGAGCTGTGAAATGGAGTGAGCAACTTGCACTGACTTTTGGTGAAAACTAACCTCTTCTACTTGTTCTTAGCTATTTCTTTTTCTATTTACAGGCACATGGAACCATCTTTTCAACTCCAGTTTCTAACAGACCTGAGATTTGTAAGAGTAAATTATAGTCAACCATTTTCAATGCAAATCTTGTAACTTCAGAAGACCAAAGAGACCTTTGTCATCCCAGTGGTCTCAGTGTGTCCTGTAAGGTAGAAGGTAATGGCTCAGGTGAAGGAAGGAAAATTTGTCAATGCTGTGCACTGGCAATGAACAGCTCTTGAAGGGTCATTTGCAGCTACAGTTTTCTTTAGGAGCTAAAGCATCACATTCCCACATGCAAACCCAGACACATTCCAGTGGGTTTGGGATGTCAGTTCATATTTACAGCCATCACATTTAGCATCTAATTTAAGAAGGCCAAGTCTGGATTTATCCTTCTAACATCAATATGTAGCCTGATATCTGAATTAGAAGATTACCAAAATTGAATTAGAAGATCCTTACCAAAATTGAAAGGACAGTCATCTCCAAGATCAGTCCCACCCACTCCTAGTGTTTATCACTCTCTTTTTGTATTTACAATGGTTTTGAGGTTTAGTGACCATAAAAACTATGGGCTGTGTTGCTAAAATTAAAAGAATTGCATAGATTTGATCCAGTAACAGAATAGCTGAATAGTCTAAAATGAAAGATTTTAATCCATGTGTTTTGAAGACATGACATTGTTTATGAAACTGCCAGGGGATAGAAACAAATGTTCTCAAGGTTTTTTTGTTGCAGAAAAGCAATTGTTCTCCTCGTCACGCTCCCTCCAGGGATGCGTGTGTATGAGACTGATCCAGTGATTTCTTATACAACACAGCAGGAGCAGTGATCCATATAACCAATTATTCCTGTACCTTTACTGACATGGTGAATCATGTAAGTTTATTCTTCAGATGATAATTTCATTGCTCTTTTAGTTTGTGCATTTATTTCTTTATAGTTTCCCTTAGCTGAACCTTTTGTGGCATGAATTCATTAATGTTAGGTAATGAGGTGGAGATTCAGGCTTATAAAGAGGAATTAACACAGCCTAAATTGCAACTATATTATAGTACCACCATCTGTTTTACTCTTACAGAAAATTTACACATTCTCATTTCAATTAAGTGTGATAGTCAAAATAATTGTAAAATCATTCTCTCTCAGACATTACAATAAATAAAGATAGCATTACTTCTCAGGGACTTAATAACACCCTGTGTAAAACATGTACTTCTATTCAAGTTTTATAACCTTATCTTTATCACCTTTTTTGATAAACATCACAGTATAAATAAAACAAATTGAACAGTTTCATTTTGTCAGCTAGGATTAAGGTAATATATTTAACACACAAATGGCCCACATAGTGTTGATTTAAGCTCGACTGAAAACTTTACACTTTTTTTCACTTGTCAGAGTGTTCAATGCACTGCAAATTTTTTAGTCAAGCTTAGACTGAAAACTTGAAACTTCATCCATGTTTAGGAGTCAAAACTGCGGTTTAGGCCCCAAGAAGAATTTTCCTTTCAACTACTTCAAAATTATTCAGTTTGAGTTTTGTTGGTTACATTTGCTCCAGTTTGCTCATATTTTGAATGACATAAAAATTGGTACACTAGACACCTTGTAAAACTGCTGAAAGGAAATATGATCTTATGATCTTTTAAATGTTTTTCTGTTTATGCACTATTTCAATTCAAAAGTTGGTTTGGTTTGGATTTTTTTAATATTTTCAAAAAATCATCTCCTTTAAAAAAATTCAAAAACCAGTTCACTAATAAGCCTAACTTGAGGCTCAGAACTGCAATATCCATCCTTGCAGGATAGCTGTTTATTTTCTATCTTAACTTTACAAATAAAACCAGCAAACTTGCACTGCTTCTAGCTTCACTTTTAATATGCTGCATTTTGTGTTTCTTCCTTGCAATTCTCAGAAGCATTTCCAAACTCTTTGCTTATTTGGTTTTATAGTTTCCTTGGGCACAGCTTGCTCGTCTGGTCAAAAGTGTGTTTCAGCATGCCTGCTGATTTCTGCAGCCACTGGATTAGGCCCATATATTATCTGTGTATTTCTTTTTTGCCAGCAGTTCCAGAAGATTTACAGGGCTACTTCAAAAGATGCAAACCACTCCATTATGGCAATCTATTCCCATACTCTACAGTCCTTTTGTTACAGTGGAGATGAAAATGAAGAAAATATCAATTATTTAAAACTAAAATTGTTTGATTTAATCTTTTAAACCAGACTGTATATTTAATATCATGTACTTTGGTGTCTACAAAAAAAAAAAAAAAGAAGATAATAAGCATCACTCAAGTCTTGGTCTTTTAATCAGAATATAACTAGCAGTGAGGTGACCAATATTTTATTTATGCTTCTGTGACCATGTTCAGATGCCCTAATGCAGCTGCTGAAATATCAGCAAAACAAATTGAATCCTGACCTGTCATGCCCCAAAAAATGAGTGGCATCTGTGAGGACTTAGAGAAGCACAATTAACTGTATCGAGCACTGTCGAAGAAGGAAGATCCCATAAGGTAAGCCACAACAGGAGCTTGAGATGAGCATGATGGCAAACAAAACCAAACATAAATGGAGGTGAAGGTTTGGAATGAACACACTAGACAAAATTCCACTGTGTAGAGTACAGGAAATGTGCAGACAGCAACAATGGGAAGATGCCAGGCCTGGTGAGGCAGATCTAGGCAACCTATCTGGATAAAAATTCCCATGAGGGCAAACTGTGAGAAAGGGAACAGCTGATTATGCACATGCCATCCCAAGTTGTGGGAACAGCACATAGACCTTGTGGATTCACAGTATGTGGATTCAATAAAAGTGGTATCTCCAGGACACTCAGGGGAACCCACCACAAAGCAGACCAGAGTGAAGAAGAACCAGCAGAACACCACAGGAATCCACATGGTGATATCTTTGCTTAATCTGTCTCTCTCTCTTTTCTGTCTTATTGATATCTCTCTACCGCACATTTACTGTTAAATAAAATCCCTACTATTGAATTTGATCTCATTTACACCTTTATTTGGGCAGAGGCATTTCTTAATAATCAGATCCTAACAGCATCCATGAGGCCCTGGGGAATATTTTTTTCCTTGCCTCAGATGTATCAGGCCATTATTTATTCACATTGACAGACAATTTTGAGACTTCTAAAAGAAAAATCTAAACACCTGGTAACCACAATTGGATAGCCTCGAAAACCCTCATCAGCTGCATTTTGGAGATCTGAACAAAAAATAAGAATTAATTCTACCTCAAACTAACATAACTTCAAATATCAGTCTTTTTTTTTTTAGCTATCAGAAAAGTTTTTATTAATTATAATGAGTTTCAGATCAAAAATGTGAAGACTTTCAGAAGACATATTTGTTGAGTTTGACTGTAGGTGAGTGGTACACAGCAAGACTTACTCAAGAGTATTTCCTACATTTGCTCCAGATTATTTTTCCACAGTACTTCAACCCCTTGGGATGACTAATAATCTACAGACCATCCTGACCTTTCCAGATTATTGTGCATTTCATCATGAAATATAAAATCAGTAATCTATCAATAAGACCAGCAATGATAAGCACTGAGTACAGATTTGCTGATTCATGCACTCTCTAGCAGGTTATCCCTCTAGAACTAATTGGAATATTCTGTTTCTATTGAACTGATGTAATGAGCCTGCATCTTTAGAAGATTTGTACTCGACATTCAGGGTCCATTGAATAAAAAACCCAAATCCCCGTTCCTTCAAGACACTGTTTGTAAATAAATAAATTAACAAAGAGCTCTCAATCTTACTTTGCAGACTTTACATCAGGCTTTAGAGAGAAACCAGGCAGTTTTCCAAAAGAATTTTTTACAGTCAGCACACTGAAAGCAGTCTGTCAGTAACAAAAGGGGAAAAGCAAATTCAGCTGAATTAAAACTGCTCTAGACAAAAAAGGGACCAAAGACAGCAATGATGATTAAGAAAAAAACTGTGGGTATTGGTCACATTATTCTACTGCTAAAAAGTGCTCATCAGCCACCCCAAAAAAAAAAAAAAAAAAAAATCCCACTGAAAGTAAATGTTATAAGCTATGTGCACCTGGGCTGCTGGAAGAGTAGTCAATAAGAATAGTTAAATAGAGACATATACTTTGTCATATCAGGAGTTTTACAGATTAAGGCATTGCTGGGAACTACACAAGAGAGGAGAATGGCAGGCAATACTTTTACCAAGAGGGGTAGTTTTACCAAGGCTGGGGAAAAACTGATGTATCTGGGATCAGTGTAATCTTTCAGAGGCACAAGGAAGGTATGGAGGTGTCCTGTGAAATGACACTACTCTGGAGTCCTCGTGGAGCTTTTTTGGAGGGCAATCCACTCCTGAAATATATACTTTTTTTGGTAAAAAACACTTCACTTAGATTAAGGTTCTCAAGACTTATCCTCCCGAAGAGAAAATGCTTCACATCATAAAAAGAAAAAATCACAGAATTTATACAAGTCCAGATTTTTACTTTTTCTTTTTATAAAGGGAGATTGCCTCTGACTCTTCATTCTCCTTGTTATATACTCATTCTTTCTTCTTAGAATCGCTGCTGTCACATGCAATCACACACAAATTAAGGCTAGCAGATGAAAAAATTAAGGAAATCAAATGCAGAATCTGGTTTTCAGCAGGACAGGTTCTATTCCTATTGAAAACAGATAGAATTTTAGCTAATTTTACCAAAAGCAACTCAGATATATACTAAAAATCTCTACACATTTACACACACTCTATTTGCTGCCATCTCTGTAACCAAGACAAAAAAATATGTTGACAATCACCATTGCTTTCTTTTAGCCTGTCAGCTGTGCTTTTCTGTCTCATAAAAGCCAAGGAATTATGTACACAGGGATCGTGGTCTGAGATGCTACAGGGCAGACCTGGCCAAAGCGGAGCCCTGTCTCTGGAGGTTCATAGATTCAGTGATCTAACAGGATATTTCATAGTCAGATTTTGACGGAGTTCATGCTAGGTGTAACTCCTATCTATGTGCAAATGCTCCCCATTCCTCATGAAATAACCCATGAACATTCACTGGGCTTCTGTGGAAGGAAGAAAATCTCACACCACAACCACTACTCATAAAAGGAATGGGAGAATTTGTCCTGTTGACATTTAGGAACCTTGTCATTCTCACCTGGTTTCCCTTTCTTCTTAGCTGTTGGTCTTAATTTAATTTATTGCACATAAATTAGTTTATAGGAGACATTTTATTTTCTGACCTTCTCTAGTCTTTTTGAGAGGGTGTGGGAGATGGAGGGGAAGTATCCATACATTTGTTATGCACAGAAAAAAATATGAAATATCAAAAGCAGTCACCATTCACCTAATTTTGGGTTTATTTAATTGATACAATCAATAAAAGTCTTACTGGTTTCAGTGAGTTTGGGGCAATGCCAAGTCATTTTAAAAGTCCTGTTTTCACTTTTTAAAATGTGCTAAAATTTAAATTATATTGTAAACATGATCAACTTTACCTTTCACAGAGAGACGCTAGTCTTTATCACCTCCTTATATATTACATTGAAGCCCCATTTTAAAATCATAGCACTGCCTCTACAAGGAATCTGTATTAGCAGAGAGAGACACTTTTCTTATTTACATCTATAAATTGTAAAAAGTAAAGTTAAATTCAAACACCTGACCACTTGTAACCATGTTGTCTTAACCATTTATGGTTTTCTGTGACATTGCAAACTCAGTATCTCAAAACGTTGTAATAGAGAAGCAGTCTCATTACCCATAGTTGTTTATTTTCTTTTGTGTCATTTCTGTTATTGTGGCAATTCAAACAGGAAAATAATGTCTTCTGATCCTTAAATAACAGGAACTAGAGAAATGTAGTTATAAAATATGATCCAGCCTTCTTTTATCTGAAGTATTCTTTTCTGATGCTGTTCTTTAATCAGCCATCTCTAACTAAAAAAATAAACCTGTAGAAAAGAGGGTGATATTTTTTTTTTCCGAATCCAAAGTTTTCATAACTTCATGTTAAGTCTAATCTTACTTAACAGCTCTGTTGATGGCCATTATTATGGCAGCAACTGAATCCTGTTATTAGACGGGCTGGCAAATATCAAAAAAGACACAATAACCACATTTATTTGAGGCCCATTTCCAAGAAAAATAAAGCACCCACTACTAGAAACTAAATGCATGTCAATTTAAAGAAAGGTAAAAGGACTGACCTATACCTAGCAGAAAAAAATAATATTTCCTAATGCGTGCTAGAACAGATATCCATGTTCCACAGAAGTGGAAAATGAAACAATCAGAGAATAAATTCTTAATTGGTGAGTCTCTAAATGGGGGCAGAGGGGGGACCAAACTGCCTGTATATCATACAGTCCACTCTTTTTTATATGTAAAAAGGACATATACTGGAGCCAGAAGGTTTTTTTGAAATGCAATAAAGTTAGTGGTATTAAATCTTCTTGAAAATATCAGATTCTTATGCATGCATCATTTTGTTAGAGGGAATAGAAAAGAATCTCTTGCGGTCATTTTTTCATGTATTTGTCTCCAAGGGCAAAAGGAAAACTTGGTATAATGTACAAGAACTTCATTGCCAGAATCACTCCAGAATGTTCCAAGGCATGTCCCCTTTTTCTTGAAGTCAGTTTCCAGTACACAGTTACAAAACCTTTCTCTAAAACAAAGTATCTGTGGCTTTACCAATACGAAAACCAAAAAAAAATTTCAACCCAAGTGTTTCTACCTCACCCTGTATGACCACGCTAAATTGGAATCCTGAATCAAGCACTGAAATTGTTGATCCCTTACCTGAATATCTGTGTGCAATTCCTTTCCTAATCACCCCCCACAAAGCAGCAGCCACCACCCTTCCACATCCAGAAGCAAAAGCAAGTGCTTCCACATCTGCATTCTTTCCAGAAATCTCTCTCATCACCCTTTCATTGTGAATCTTATTGCAGGGACTATATATTGGCTAAATCTATGGAAGCCCAGAAAGGAGGGGGAAAAAGAAGGTGCCTACATAGTCCATGGACACACAAGAGTGTGTGTCAAAATTTAAGTCTGCATTTTGGGCCACAACTATGGAGAAAAAAACCTGCTAGATATTGGGGAAGCAGAAAAGGATCCAAAGAAGCAGGAATTAAAGGCCCATTCACACAATCAGCATTAAATGAGGGAAAGGGATAGGGTCTTCTTCCATTCCTGTCCTCAGAATTTCAGGAGGAAATTTTTGAGCAGTAGGTTCTAATATCATAAAGAACTGGATAAGATCTTGAGAGACTGCTTAAATATAAGTACTGAAAAGCATTATTATTTTATAGGTAATTTTTTTTTTAAACACTCTATAGGAATTTTGCATGTCCTTCCAAATTTTGTATATTTTCTGGGCAGAGTTGATTAAAGAAAGGAAATACTAGTTTTGGATATTTTTGCAAAGAAATTTCCTTCACGTGTTTCTGGTAGAAAATTAGCAGACTTGATTTATTACCCCAGCTCTGATGTATACTTGCTGCTCGAATTGACTACACATTGTGGCGTGGGACTTGGCCATGAGCACCTTTAAGTCATTCTGATGATTTTAGCCACCCTGCAACACTTCATAAGTAATGCTAATAAAAAGAAAAAAAGGATTTGTCACATAGCAAAATGTATTTGCATACTTGGACAAAGAACAGGTGAGGGAGTCTGGGTTACATTCCTGCAGAACTAGAACAGCTTCTTTGTCCTCTTTTGGATGTATACATTACAGAACTTGCATAGGTCTGTACATGCTGTGTAGTCTTTCTCAACTGATACTGCAGAACCAAAGGGAAGGAAAGCACCTAATATTGAGATGTGAGTACACAAGATCATTTGTTAAATTTTCTTCTGCTAGCACTATTTAATTAACCAAGTAAAAATAATTCTTTTTCCTCCAAAGGAGTTTTGTAGTAAACCAATCAAGATTAGCATAGAGTAATATATATTGAATTCCAAGTTAAAATTGTAGCAACAAGTATACATTAGAGCTGGGGAAAAACTCAAGTCCCCTAATTTTCTAACAGAAACAACCAAAGGAAATTTCTTTGCAAAAATATCAAAAAAGAGTGAGTCCTTTTTTCAATCAACTCTGCCCAAGAAATGTACAAAAACTGGAAGGACATGAAAAACTACTATAAATTTGGGGTGGGTTTTTTTGTAAATTAAAATTAATCTATAAAATAGTCATGCTTTTCTGCACTTACATTTAAGCAGCCTCCCAAGACCAGTTGTATTAATTTTAGTGGCATAAATAGACGCCATGAAAGTATATCTGCCAAGACAGCAGACTGTTTTTTTTCAAGTACATGAAAGCTGCAAAACAATGTAAATGCTTCCAAAATAAAAGGAACTGTACCATAACAAGCTGTTTTAAGTGTCCCTTTTAAAGCCTTTACTAAAGAAAAGCATGGAAAATATAAATTCTGATGCTTCTTTCAATACAGGTACCTTAGAAATGAGCAAGAAAACTTTCAGAAGGGGTTGACTTTGTCACTGCAAGTACACTTACAGAAATACAAACCTGGATCAATTAGTGAGGACAATAGATTTCTCTGATCTTGGTAAGGTGATAACAGGAGACATCTGAGCTCTCATGTTTCAGGGGATGCTCGGTCCCTACTTGAATTACTGTTGTTTTTTCCAAAGCAGCCAGGGCCCTGCAAGTTTGACTTCATGTGACAGCTCAAGCACATATTCTTGACAAAGAATGTGTTTCACACAGAAACACACACACATAAAGACACAGAGAGTCTTGAAAACATGGGAACAAAAGGGTTTTTAAGATATGCTAAATTAATTGCCATGCAATTCCAAGTTTAAAAGTAGTTGCTTAATACAATCCAATAGATACAAATCATGGCACAGCCCTAGAGGTTAAACCATACATGTGTGACCATACAGTAATTTCAGCTGTGAACGACAGCCAAAATATTCAGGTTCAGAATAGTTAGAGTTTTTGAAAAGCAAATAAAGTATCTTAGGTTCTCACTAAGAATATGAAACACAAATGTCTTTAATGGAGAAAACTGTCACAACTTGGTTTCCCAATATTGTCATCAAGCAAGGAAACCTTCATATGGAGAAAGGTAAAAAAGCAATAAACTTGGACAGACATAGCAACAAAGTGTTCAGAAACACTCAGAGCCAGGGAGTTGGACAAAAACCTTATTGATGCCATACCATTTATATCCATATAAGCAAATATTACAGTTTCATTTACCAGAATTTTTAGGTAACACTTTAGAAATACAGTTTTTCACTGCTGTGTTTTATATGTCTCTGAAAACAGCTAATGCTCAAGCATATTAAACTGTTATCTGGTGCAAAATGTTAAAATGTTATAGGTTTAAAAAGTATACTTTTTTCTGCATATGTGCCCTTTGAGCTAATTCTGTCTTCTAGCAAGAGCATCTAAAAGCAGCAAGAATAAGCATTCAAGATAATAGTTTTCTTTATGGATCTTCTTCTCTTAGCAGTGCAGCAGATGAAGTAACAAGGAATCTGCCCAGCAGGTGAATTTCTATTAAAGGCTTTCTGTGTCTTGGCAGTGGCTCACAGCATTGACATTCTTTCACAAAACACTTTGTATCAAGGAATCAGCATTTTTCTAGGGACAAGTCATTTAATAAAATTCCTGACGTGGTCCAAGTACAATGACTAAACAACAGTGATGCAGTTAGGATGGTTTAAAAGGTGTGCCAGAATGTAAGTTTATTGCCATCTGTAAAAAAAATCTGCAGTGCACACAAAGGATGGTGTCTCTCTGGAGAAAACAAGCGGTTATTGTCTTTGCAGCCTCATGATTTTGCTCTCCACTTCAACCTCTCATGAGGCAGGATGTTTCCTGTACATTCCAGAATCACTCTTCTGAAATGGGAGCCTCATGCTTTCTAAGCTAAACAGCTTCAGCCCTGGCTGACACCAGTGCCTGCTTCTAGCCTGCCATTAGTCAGCACACTATCAGACCTGCCCTGTAAAAGCATGATCACATCAAACCACGGTTTCACACCAGTGGACACATCCAATACGCTCATGTGAAGAATGCATTTGTTTCACATCTGCCCCGTCCTGCTCTTATATTCCTCACTGCTTAACAAAGAAAGCCTCCTGCAACACAAATACACTCCAGGCTGATGCTCAACATATTACCTCTGTGGTGAAAAGACTTCACAGGCTGTCAAATAAATTCTTCTTAGGACACCATCATAAATTTCCATTAAGCTATAGGAAATAAAATATTTTATAATGTATTTCCAAACACATAGTCATTTGTCCTCTGAGTGCCCCAAGAATGTTTACAAACTGCTGTGCAGGCTAGATAGTAAAGCAGTTCTGGTTAAAAGGTCAGTTTAAGGGTTTAGGGCAATAATGGCTCAGTTTATAGAAGTGAGGAAGAAGAGGCCATAGAAAGGTAAGGGCTGAAAATGAAGCATAATAAAAATCTACAATTTCACTCAGTTGTTCTACAGGAATGAACAACATCATCCACTCTACTTTCCCCTGCTGCCTAGAAGGACCTTGTTACAGCTGTTGTTTATAAGGTTGATCACTTGAAGGTAAAAAATTTTCCTTTCTGGGGGCAAGTATGCAAACTACCCAGGTAAGTTTGGACAATAAATAAATTGACCTGAATACTTCAGGAAAATTAAAAAAAAAAAGAAAAGAAAAGTGTTGGAAAGAGAGGATCTTCAATTCATAAAGGGAAGATGGATTTTTTTTTTTATTAAGCGAATAACAGAAATCTGAGACTTTCTGCTCCAGCTCTGTCACAGGCCCTTTTGTGACCCTGACCTGTGGTCTGAATGCATTTCTCTTGAAGTCAACACGAGTTTTATAACTGTCTTTACAAGAATCAGCATGATTTAAGAAATTTCAGCAGCACTTGTTGACCTCATATCCATCATGGAACAGCACGATGCAGACACACACCACTGAAGCTGTGCTCGTGGCATTCAGCTGGTGCAGCCTGGCCCCTTCCCATGCAGAGATCCCAGCTGGGGATGTAAAGAGCGTTACTCAGTGCCTTGCTGTGCCCGTGCTAGTAATCTCTCCCTCTCAGCCTATCAACACAAGAGACATCTTGACATTATAACAAAGAGACTAAATGAAAGACAGACACTTGACAACTGGACCTGGCAGCTAGCCATTCCACAGGAGTCAGTGCAATAAACGACGGTGCAAACTCACGCATAATCTACATCATCATTGCAGAACTTTATCTCATTTTCTTTCCTTCTATGGGAATTACCCTTTGTTAGTGGGAGTGTGGGAACACCAAAATCACCTATATTTTACCTGACTGAATTTAGATTACTACACAACTTAACCTGATTGATGTTAGAAGTGAACAGCTTTTCAACCTCACTGCTGCCTGATTTAGCTTTATTTTAGATGGGATAGCTTCCAAATTAAAAAAAAAAAATACTCTAAGTTGAAGGAAAACATTTTTAATTTAAGTCTAGTACAGCCTAGAACAAAGGTTTGAAAATCATGTCTCCATGATTTTCACCGTGGTCCAAACTGCTGGCCTGCAATGTCCTCCTGCTGCCCCCTGGAACCCCCAAATGGAACCTCAAATTCCTGGGGAGCCCCCAAAATCCCCTCTATGTCACCCCCCACTCCTTCCTTTTCCATTAGAATTTGGGTTTTAGGGGAGTTTTTGGGGGGTTCTCAAGGTCAAGGAGAACAAAACCAAGGTCCCCACCCCCCAACCCCACTGGGACTCCCCAAATCCTACCCTGCAATCCCCTAATTCCCAGGGATTCCCCCCTAATATTACCTTCCCACACTTTTTTATAAATATTGGAATTTGTGGTTGAAGCATCTTAGGTGAGTTTTGGGAAGACCAAAGGGGGTTAGGGGGTCCTGGAGGGATTTTGGATGGTCCTGGATTGATTTTGGGGGTGTCCAAATAAATTTTGGGAGTCCTGGGGGAAAAAAAAAAAAAGGCAAAAATCAATAAGCATCAAAATAACCCTGGAATTTGCAGAAAATTTGTGCCAGATGACATACAATGCAGCATAGGGACCTCTGGCTTCAAGTAAGATGTCCAGCAAATCTGAAAAATATATTGCCCAATGCATCAAATGCAGCTGAATAATCATTAGACAATATCAGTGGTTATTGTCTTCTTAATTTATCCTGCTCAAACGATAATCCTGGCTTCATACACGGTTGTATGATAATAAAGACCTGGGTCATGAAAGCCTTACTGGAAACTAAAACATTGAATAAAAATATATCATGTTTATGAATGTTTTCCAGGATTTCATACTTGTTCCTGCTCCAGCGATAATGCTATTTTCTGTTTTGCAGGCCAAATGCTAGGAAGCCTTTTCCCCAGCTTGTTTTTAATAATACTTTTTGTATGAGAGTTGAGTTCATGACCCTCTTGGCTGGTAGGAAGGGACTGTCCTGTAAACAGTCCTTCACTTCCCTCTCTGCCAGAGTGCTGTGTGTGAGAGCGTGCTCTGCTCCCCTCCTGCCTGGGAACCAGAGCAGGGACAAGAACTGGGACCCGGTCATCTCTCCTTGTCCCTCCTGCCCCTTTCCTTCTCTCTCAAGAGAGCCTGAGACACTGTCTTCTCACACTTCAGCTGGGAGGGAGGAAAGGATAGAGCTTCAGCAGCAGATAAAGACACAGGGGACTTAAAACATGGGAAGTGCTGTTTCCAAGGTCTCTCTGACTAATGGGGCTGCCTGGCCCTTTTGTGGGAAGGCAAAATGTCCCATTAGACTAAGGCTGTGACATTGACGGCAGAAGGCAGGCCTTCTCCTTGCCTACATCCTCATGGTGAAAACCCTCCCCTTCATCCCCTCTGAAAACCTGCTCGCAGCAACCACAGGCACAGTGCCACTTGAACCCTGTGCATTACTCAGTTGCTCTCTGTGAAAGACATGCTCTTGATGACTGACAGAAAATATGACAAGAAATGGCTTTTTGAGTTAGGAATTCTTCCCGACCTCCCCCGTACGGCAGCAAGTGCCACAGACAGGGAGCCATTTGTAGCTGTCACACTGTGTCCTGCCATTATTGCAAACATTAAACTTGAATTATGGAGCTGCAAAAAGGTGGTGAGTTTTTGAAAGCATGAAGATAATCTACACTGCCATACATTTACACACTTCCCAAGACTCCAGGTAAACACTGAAATGTAACTTGTTTGTTTGTTTCACAGTCCTGAACTGCTTTGTGTCAAATAGCAAAGCTATTAGGAAATCTTCTCCAAGAAATTTTCAAAAGCTTTCTGAAAAAACACAGCGCTTCCCAATTTTAGAGGGTATACCTAAAAAAGAAGTAAAAGTCTCTGAAAAATGAGGACTTGAAATAAATCTATAGTCCTTCAGGAAGCTCAGTAGAAAAAAATATATTTTTCTGTCCCAGGAAAAAAACAGCTTTTAAAGAGGGCTTTGTTGGTTTGGTTTGGTTTGGTTTGGTTTGGTTTGGTTTGGTCTGATTTGGTTTGGTTGGGTATTTTCTCTACATTTTGCATTGTTTTGTTAAGGAATCTGGAAATCTTTTCCACAAAAAACAATTTTAATTTATGGATTTGATACTGTGATTTGGGATATCTTGTATTGCATGAACACATTTTACTTTCATAAGTTACAGACATTTGTCAATATAGAACACTTACCATTTAATAAAAATATAATTTCAAGGAAAAATTTGGTTCTGACTGTTTCTAAGCTTAAATTCCCCTCTGGAATTTTGACTGCTGTTTGAAAATGTTACCATACTTCTACTTATATACAGCCACAAGAATTTCTAATAAGAAAAACTTTCTAAGAATTCAGTAGAAAGACATCCTCCAGGTAGAAAATTTCTCACAACTTACATTACAGTATTACAGCCTGACTTTACAATTTATCTATCAGAATTTTTCAAGAGAAACTCACAGCTAAATAATATATAATATGCTTGAGAGAATGGAAGTCATCTGGCTAGGAAATGGATTAGTGATAACAGATAATTGATCTGGATAATCAATGGATTATTGATAACAATATTCACAATATTCAAAAATAATCCACAACAAAATAAAGCATTGATATTTTAATGATAGGTAGTTAACACCCAGATCAAAGCTAATCAAATTTATTTTTACAAATTAGTTATCTGAAAACATTAGCAGTAAATTATCTGTAGATATGCTGTGATATTTTTGTAGTGTTTAATGATTACATTTTAGCCAGGGGTTTATTCACAAACTGGCAAAAAGAACTCATTATTTTTGACTGCCCCTGTGAATCACACACGTCAATTTCTGTTCCAGAACTGGGCGACTGGCACTCTGAGATTTTGCAGATCATATTAAAATAGGAAAATGGGATTAAACTTTTTTCTACAAACTATGTTCAGTGAACATTACAGCACCAAAATAGAAAAGGCTTTTAAAATATTATCCTGAGAGGACATTTTTGTACAAATATTTCTGTAACAAGTTACTTACTTTTCCTGATACTACTGTTTTCACATATATTCATAAATAAAATCTCACAACCCAAAGTTGTGCAGGCACACAAATAAGATGCCAGAGGGTAATAAGCTTTTTTGACAAGAATATTTACAAACATTATTTGGCAGCAGTTACACCCAGCTGAGCCTTACACACCTGAGCTGCCACACACACACCAAGGAAGTGCATCAAAACCATTTTAGAGGCAATTACAGAAGGAAGGAGGAGTGAAGAGAAAAATGTGTATTATATACATACAGAAAAAGAAAGAAAAGAAAGGAAAGAAAGGAAAGAAAGGAAAGAAAGGAAAGAAAGGAAAGAAAGGGAAGAAAGGGAAGGAAGAAAGGGAAGAAAGGGAAGAAAGGGAAGAAAGGGAAGGAAGGAAGAAAGGGAAGGAAGGAAGAAAGGGAAGGAAGGAAGAAAGGGAAGGAAGGAAGGAAGGAAGGAAGGAAGGAAGGAAGGAAGGAAGGAAGGAAGGAAGGAAGGAAGGAAGGAAGGAAGGAAGGAAGGAAGGAAGGAAGGAAGGAAGGAAGGAAGGAAGGAAGGAAGGAAGGAAGGAAGGAAGGAAGGAAGGAAGGAAGGAAGGAAGGAAGGAAGGAAGGAAGGAAGGAAGGAAGGAAGGAAGGAAGGAAGGAAGGAAGGAAGGAAGGAAGGAAGGAAGGAAGGAAGGAAGGAAGGAAGGAAGGAAGGAAGGAAGGAAGGAAGGAAGGAAGGAAGGAAGGAAGGAAGGAAGGAAGGAAGGAAGGAAGGAAAGAAGGAAGAAAAAGAAAAGAAAGAGAAAGAAAGAGAAAGAAAGAGAAAGAAAGAGAAAGAAAGAAAGAGAAAGAAAAGAAAAAAAAATCAAAACAAACAAACAAAAAAAAAATCCCACTGTAAAACCACTTCAAGATGACTTTCATATTCTCTGGAAAGATAATTCTCTCTCCAGACTGCAAGTTCAACATTTAGAAGTTCCAAGGTGGTAGAAACTTAGGCCTGCAGGGAAATTCCTGGCACAATCTTCCCATGGCAGGGAATTGTTTTTCTGACAAGAAGCAAGAAGTGATGAAAGATGTTCTTCTAGGCCATGACTTAGTTTTGGTTTCCTCACTACTGTCAGATACTGAAATTAAAATAAAATGCTACCAAGGTCTAAGAAAAAGAAAGACACAACAATTTTCTGTAATAAAACTAGATATAGGAATTACTATTTTGTTTAACTCTTGTTTATCATATGCTTTCATATGCCTAAACTAGCATCTACTTGTGCAAACCCATGGAACTGTAGAATCATTAAGGCTAGAAAAGATCTTTAAAGTCATTGAGTCCACCATTAACCTGGCACTTTCAAGTCCACCTCTAAACAATGTGTCTAAGCATCACAGTACTAACATGTGAAAAATACACTCTAGACAGCTAAAGAAAACCACTGTTCTATGTCTTGGGATCTTTGCAGAAGTTGTAGTTCCATGTCAAAAATCCTTGTCTCCAAACCTTCTTCTCCAAACTATTCAAATTTTATCTGAATCCTTGTGAAAAGACAGCAGGACATTAACTATGATTCCAGCAATATACCAATGACTTCAAGGAATATCTCCTTTAAATCAGGAACTTACATGAACTCCCAGCACTCACGACTGCACAAAGCCATCAGCTGTTTGGGTCATGGAGAAGACAGGAGAGAATGGAAGTCTACAAGGAATTTCTTTCCTTTATGACTCTAGGATCACTGGATCATCACAGGGTAATGGAAAAATTCAGGCTGGAAGGGGCTGCAGGGGGTCTCTAACCCAGGTCAAAATGGGTCTCTAACCCAGATCAACCCTGGATCCCTGATCTCAACACACCATAAACCAGTTCACAGCTGGTACCATTTTAAGACGCTTATGTACTGCTATCCCTAAGAAGTTGCCTGGTAGATTGTACCCCATCCTATCAGACTCTGACCCTATCAGTTTAACCATGGTGACCCATGACTTTGTGGACACCTGAACAGGTCAGGTACATCTGAGGATTTCAGGGAGTGGCAAAAGCAGTACTCTACTTCCTTTGCAACTCCCCACAGGTCTATTACCCTGCTTTCTCCTTGTTTAAGGCAGAAGAGCCTTCCTTCTCTCCATGCCTGAGGTTTTGTATAAAGGCAGTTTTGTACTGCCGTGCTGAGACTATTTATAAATGAAGGGATGTAGCACAGTTAGGTACCAGTTCTGCACCTAGATTAGAAGAATTATTGTCTTCTGAGACAAAAACCCAGGCACTATCCTCTCAGAATTCTTTATGCAAGTAATCATATCCAGCCATGTATACTCAAGCAAAGCATAGGACAAAGGAAGTGAAAGCAAAATGAAACCACAAAACTGTACACTGATCATCCTGTGTCACTTGCTGACAGAAGAATAAATAAGAAACTGCAAAATGTCATTAGTTCAGTTTGCAATACTGAGAGGAGGTAATATAAAAAAAGAACATGGGAATATGCATAACACCACACCATCATTTTTGCATTTTATTTAAAGAATAAAATTGCACCTGACAATGTACACTTGGCCTATTGTCCCTCTTTCCTGCATCCTCAATATCTTCTGAATTACGGACTGTATTTCTCAACAGAAAATTGTATTTATCTTTCTCCATTTGAAATCCTGCCACTGCTTTAAAACTGAGAACTACTGGAAAATATCAGCACACTCACTTAGAAAAAGCTGATGGTCTTACATCTCAGGTGAGAGCACCAAATAAGGCATTAATGGATTTCAAATAACATTAGCAATTATGCATTTGTTTTCTCGTTAAGTATAGTTTCTGCTGCTTCCTCTAGTCCTTCCTGTAAGAAACTGTTATTTTTCTCTAATGAACCAAATGTTGTCTGGCTGTCTCTGAAATGTTTATACTTTTTGGAGAGACTTTCCCACCTGAAAAAATCTTCACATAAAATTGAAGGGGGAGTTTGTAGAGAGCATCTGCAGTATGTAAGCCCCAAAAATACAGCATGGAAATCAGGAGCAGGAAGACAGAAACACAAACTTAAAAGAGGTGGGTTTTTTTTCTGTTTTCTGTAAATATATAACAACTCTTCTAGGGCACCCCAATAATGGACAGAGGACCCCATAGACCTCATCTACAAAGGATCTCTGTCTTACATTTCTTATGTAGAGGGAAAATTTTCTGTCAGATTATGCATACTCTCAATTTCTAGACAGAGTTGATCGGGTTCATATAAGAGAAAAATAACACTAACTTGCAGTGCTAGCTTATGATTGAGGAAAAGAGGAATGATCTTTTTTTTCTCCATTGCAAACTTGACTGTACGATCTTCAGTAAGTTGCCTCACCTTCCTGTGCTACCATTTCTCATCTGTAAAGTCAGGACAATAGCATTTTCCAGGTATACTGTGAGGAAAAATACATTAAAGACTGGGAGATTGCCCCAGTAGTACAGCGGTTGGAACATAAAGGAGCCAAAATAGTTTTGCTATTGAAGGTTGTCATTAAAATACTGAGTAGTGCTCCTTATTAGAGCTGGCTGGAGCACTTCCCATCAAATACATACCGATTTCATCATTTGGCTTTCATCAGAGCCAAAAGCTTTTTTAAAAATCTCAGTTTTGACAATGTTTTTGAAGGAAAGGTTTCTTTGATGAGGGCTGGACACCTCAGTTATTTCCAGAGACAGGGGTCATGCTTTTCAAAGCATCTAAGAGGTTTATCTTTGACCCTATGAAGAAGAAAAGGTTGAAACCTAAAAGGCTACTATGCTGCACAATCACCATTGTCCAGCCAGTCCTGCCACTCCTGACTCAGAACACAATGGAGAGAAGAACTCCTGTGCAAAGCAAAGAGAGTGCCTCTTCCAAAAAGGCCATGGAAATGAAACTGTTGGGCAGGGTTTTCAGCAACTGCCAGCTAATCCATTCAGAGTCAGCCAAAGTGCTTGGTCTGACCTACCAACTTTGGCATAAGTATGAGCTGCAGCCTGATTATTCAAACCAAGATTATTTAAACCTGCATTTGTAGGCCCATGCAGTTCCCTTCCATCTATATTTTTCTATTTTTCTCCCCAATCCCACATCAAGGATATACAATTCCATTTACACAACACTGGGGCAGTTTGATCCAGGGGAAGTTTTGCAATTTTTTTTTTCAGTATATGTCTCCACACTTTGAAGAAGTGTCCCTCATGCCCAGCAGCTCAAAAGCAATGCCATTGCCTCTGCAATTTTTTTTTTTTTTTTTTTTTTTTAAGGAACTAGCACTAATTTAAGTGTAACCTGATTTAAAGCACATCTATACTGGTACCAGCTGTATCAGGGAACATATGGATGGATGTGATGGTTTCATTGTCTACCTTAATGTACAACAGGCATTACTGTAGAATTAAAGAAAAATTAAAATATTTTTTTTAAATACCCAGAAAAAACATTTCCTTACCTTCCTACCCCCTGCAAATGTCTTCAGGTTTCTACCTAGCTGCGTCCTGCTTGGACGGAGACAGGCGAAAACCGCTCTGTGCAGGAGTGGGGGAAGGAGCGCCAGTGCGGGACTGAAGGGTTCAGGCTCCACCTAGTGGGAACAGCCTCCCTTCCCTCGTGAAAATCGCTCCTGGGTGGGCAGACTGTGCTCCCACACACGGCTGAGGGCTGGCAATCACCCCCAGGAAGGACAGCTGGAAGGACATATCCCTGTTTAGAAGCTGCATTCCTCCCGGGCATACCTGATGGCACAGCTCCTGCACTCAGCATCCCGGTGATGCTCGGCATCCTGTGCTTTTCCTGCATCCAGCTGATGAGCTGGTCCCTCACCATACAGGGCCAGTGGGTTTGAGGTAAAGGGCACAATTTGATCCAAACTGTTTGCTGGGATCTGCACATCCCCCAAAGGACCAAAAATTACTCTCTACTTCCAAAGCATTCCAGGGCAGAGTGATGCTTCATAAGCAAATGTGGACTTTCCCTCCAATGTTTAATCTCTGTCTCCTTTCTCCCTAAGGCAGCAACTCAAAGAAAATGACCCTCAAAGGGTATGATTTTCTGTTTCACACAAAGCTTGTTATCCTGGGGCTGCTTTTTCTGTTTCCTCTCTTCTATTCTCTTTCTCCCCTCCCCTCTCCAGAACAAAAAAGATCATACATCTCATCAGGATCTGTCTTCATGGGAGATTCTTTTTTTTCCTTCTTTTGACAACTTTCTTTTCATAAGGAGAAAAAGTGTATTTCTTTTTTTTCAATATAATTGTATTCTGCTTTGAGTACTTTGATATAGTAACGACTGTCATGAAGTAGATATGCTGCTTGCCGTTTTACGAAAAAGATATTTAATCTGAAGTACTAATCATTTAGTCTCATTACTTTTCCCATCTGTTACAAGCTTCTTATTTTTGGTGGGAGGGGGTTAATTCTGGACATTTATTTTGTGGGCAAAGTTTCAGATTAATTATCTCTAGTGGAAAAAATCTGCACTTAGCATGTTAAAAATAGCCCTTCCTGAATTCATTTTTCTTTTTAAGGAATTTTAAAGTCCTTCGTTTTCGCCTCTGTAGAAAGTAATTTTTTGTAATTATGATCTAAGGATAGAAGAGAGTCAAAGATTCAGGGAGATCTAACATCTTTTATTAGACTGAAATAGGTAGAAAGAAGAGCCAAGGCTTCACACATATGCACCTAACATCTGAAGGATGCCCTGCAGACCCCAGAGCAAGTCTTTTTTGCAGTGAAAATAATATAGATATTCTTTAACTCCCATTGTATTTCTTCAAACAACTGACAGCATTGCAAGGAGTGCTGTCACAGATTTTGTGTCTTTCCAGCTAACAGTAAACAGGAATAAGAAATCAAAATCTGTATGCTGGAGATCTGTTTTCCATAGACCCTTAAGTTAGACTCCATTTTAAAAATTTAAGTTATGCAGTGAAATTTTTAAAAAGCAGGTTTCATACCCACATCCTGGCAAAATTAAAGATCATGTCTGACATTGCCAAGGTCTAATAGTTCAGCTGAGTATGTGGATAGCTTCTCTGCTATCTCCCTGCACTGGTCACATCACTTATGTGTGCAAGTGCGTTTGGGCCCCACTCTGGCTCTCTTGCAACCAGAAATAATTCCCTCAGCTTTCAGCTGGATAAAGGTTTTTGTACAAATTCAGCAGAAGGGATATAAAAAGACAGGCAGCTCTAGGAGATGTTTGGACTTGGATACAAGGTTGTGCTACAGATGCTTGGACACAAACAGCTTTTTGTCTGCACGGACCCAGCATAGGAGAGATGCTCTGACCCCGCAGAAGAGGGACACAGGGCCAGGAAACCCAATTGTGGGCATGTAGGCATGTATGAACCAACAGCAATGACACTGCTAACATGTATGCTGCTAACAGTCTCACAAAGCACTCCTAGAGGTTTGCTATTTTCTCTCCTTGTCTTTGCAAGATTTGAGTTATGCTCTTTGTGTTATTTTGTTAGTGGCATTTGGTTATGTTCATACTACTTACTGTGTTTGATGCTGCTCGACTACTTGCATGCTGTGGCCTGTTTTTGCTAAGTAATGGGAAGTTTCTTGCTTCTATGACACCTGCTGCCTTAAGTAGCCTGTCTTTCATTCCCTCCATGCTCAAACAAAAAAAGCTTGAGCTGCTAGTCTAAGGATTTTGAAACATTTAAGGCTTCATTTTCTCTCTACTCTGCTATTGTATCCCATCACATTTATCTCCTGCCAAAGAGAAGCAGGATCAGGGCCCATTGTAAGCTAGGAGAAAATAAAATTTCCAATTTAAGTTGCACCTCTGCAGTGTAAAGGGGACTAGAAAGATGAATTTTGCATGGGAGAGAAAGCAAGCAGTATGAGGTAGAATTGTACCCATCAAATGAAAGCTTTGCTCAGAGAGCTGGTAGATTTTGTGAGGGACAGCTTGCCCAGGAATTGGAAAACCAATCTTTCCTTCTATGCTAGCTCACAGAATTTGAAGAAAGCAGTAAGAAAAAGAAGCTGCCCACAAGAGATGAGATTTCTCTATCCTGAAGGCAGATAATGAGTTTTTCCATGGGTTCATCACAAGTTGTCTTTCCCACTCCTTCCTCCTCAGGGTAAAGACTCCTCTCATTCTTCCCTTTCTCCAGTGTGGGCACCCTCCCACAGGAGACAGTCCATAAACTTCACCACTGTGAGTCTTTTCCAGGGGTTGCAGTTCTTCATTAACTGCTCCAGTGTGGGTCTCCTGTAGGGTCACAAGTCCTGCCAGCAAACCTGCTCCTGTGTGGACTTCTCTTTCCATTGGGTCATAGATTCTGCCAGAATCCAGGGCAGGCTTCCCACAGGGTCACAGCCTCCTTTGGCCATCCACCTATTTCAGTGTGGCATTCTTAGTCTGGTTGATATCTTCCTCACTGAGGATCTCCATGGTCTTCATCAGGGGCTGCAGTGGAATCTCAACTCTGGCACCTGAGGCACCTCCTCCTTATCCTTTTTCACTGACCTTGATGTCTGCAGAGCTGTTTCTCACACTGTTCTCATTTTTCTCTTGAGTTACAGGTTGTTGTGCAGGTTTTCTGCCCTTCCTCTTCTTAACTCTATTTTTCCAGAGACACTACCGCCATCACTGATCAACTTGGCCTTGGCCACCTGCAGGTTCATCTTGGAGCCAGCTGGCATTGGCTCTGCTGGACATAGAGAGAGCTTCTGGCAGTTTCTCACAGAAGCTACCCCTGTAGCCCCCCCACTACCAAAACCTTGCCAAGTGAACACAAGACAAGTAAATATAATAATATTCTTTTCCAGGTATTGTATTTATTTATGTTTTGAAAATATTGCAGACTTTCTGCTTTAATTTTATTTTTTTTTCTCATTAAATGAACAGGTGGAAAAAATGTCAGCAGCTATTTCAAATACATAAAGTTCCACACCTGCATAAATGTCTGGAAGACCTAAGGAACAGCCTGTGGGTGGTTTTGTTCTGTGTGTTGGTTTGAATCTCCTAATAAAATAAATTTTCAACAAATATAAAGGTAGATGCAGAACATTATTACTGAACCTGTGCATACAGATGTTACAGCTGAGGTATAATAAATAGGCTGTACCACCTGATAAATGGCTTGTGCATGTACAGGCAGGAACCAGGTGAGTTAATGAAAAACTGCTATAATTAGGTGACCTTTTTCATGGTGTATGAAATATTGAAATTTTGTTTGAATAGGCAAAGTTAAAAAAAGGTATTTCTGTCAATTCCTAAAATAGATATTCTCTTAATATATGGCACTCCATATTGAAAGAAGCAAAGCTATTTCAAAAAGGCATAGTTCACTAAATGTTGTCAGTGAATACTTCTGATTTTTAAGGCCATTGCCACTTACATAAGTAATTCTGATTTTTTTTTTTAAGTATTTCTTTATAAATCAATGAGAGCCTTAAAATATTAGGGGTTTTTTTTCTTATTTTTATCCAATCACCAGTGGTCTTCATATGGATAAAAACCAAGTCAGTAGTGTGTGGAAAGTGCAAGAGGACTGAGCTCACCCAGGCTCCCGGCCTCCAGTCCCCCAAGCCTTCTTTCTTCCATCTCCTCACACTGACCCTGCTTCTGGTTTTCTGGTGTTCTACAAATTACCTGAAGACTTATTCCCAAGGCACCAATCTTTTCTGTGGTATGGGCTCATGAACTGTCCATGTGAAAATAGTGGTGGTTCCCCCTGGGTTTCCAGTATGGCAGGCTGCAGGGTCTTCTATGAAACATTCTGCAGCGTCTTCTATGAAACATTCTGCAGCAGAACAGAAGTTTCCATTACATCATGCATGAAACAACTTTAATATTGATCTAACGTTTTATACAAGGAAATAGTGTAATACTGCTTTATAAAAATGACTTTCAAATGCTAAATGTCAGCATTTTTAAGAAACGTGAGAATAGCTGTACCTGGTCAGAGACAAGGTCAGTCTAATTTAGCATTCTGTCTCCAAGAGTACCCAATTCCCTAAGTGCTTTGTAAAAAGTGTAAGAGGAGGGCAAGCATAGTGAGATGCTCACTGAGGTTACTCTCCCAGACTCCAGTAATATGCAACTCAGGAGCTTTTGGCATCAGGCTTAATGAAAAATACCAGGAAAGCAATAACATGTCAAAGTAAAGCGTGCACAAGCCTATTGCTTTATATATTCTCATATATAAATTGAAAACACATATAAGTCTCTCAGTCTGATCCTAAGACCCTTCAAGCGAAAATTTCTTTCAAACTTTTTTTAGTCTTACTAAGAGATAAACCTCTTACTAGCAAGCCCAAAGACACCCCTCTTCATCTTCCTCATCAGTCCTCATCATGAATAAATTTAAACATTGAGCAACCCAGGATAAGAGGCTACACAGCAGAAACAACATAAAATAAAGCTTTGCTGGTAATATTCTGGAAATTTAGACTCAAAGCACCTGTGTGTAAGAAGGGGCCAGTGTATCCATCAGATCTTGCACCAAAATTGTTAAAAATTACTGCTCAAGGTTAGACATCTAGAGCTAGGTGCGTAAAAGAATTGGTGCACTATAACAGCCATTGGTACTGTGCCATCAGAAGCCTCAGCCATAAAGCTGGGCAATTCTATACAATTCATGGCACAGGAGACAACCATTCAGGAATCAGATTTATAGGGAAAAGAAGAAATATAAAGCTTTATGCTTCAAATTGTCATCCTTAAAAATCCTTACCAGCTGAAGCCTAAATCTGGATATACCTAGAAACTATTCCTAACTTCATTTTTCACCTTAATGTACCTGGAGTCGTTCTAAATTTGTGTGTTGTGTATTTCCTAGTGTGCCTGGTTTTGATACTTGTGGTTGTCTGGGGTCTTCTGACTAAGCACCTATAAAAAAGGCACCTTCCTGTGAGAGCCCTTATAAACAACAAGTTTGGAGGTGGTCTCATAGCACCTCTGAAAACTGTAGCTTCTTATAGATCAGGTTCCAAAAGGAAAGTACTCATCTGGACAGGACCTCTGATCCAGCCACTGCCCTGAGCCTGTTTCTCAAGTGACTGTATTTGCAGGCAAGAGCCTTTTTCTAAAAATACTGGAAATGCTTCTGTCAGAATGCAGCTGTGCCTCTTTCCTTGGGCGTGTACCAAGGGTCCCCATGGACCCTCTCTCAGAAACAGTGGCTAAAGTATTTCATTCAAATGAAATGAATTTTGCAGTCAGATGATGGTCATTTCTTTTCACCCAAAAGCCTGGCAGGATGCTCTTGAGGAGAGGTGGCAGATTTCAGTTCTTTGTCTTTTCTCACACTGAACAGATTTGAATTTATGTATAACATTCCCACTGCAGTGACCCGGGTACCAAGCAAAAAGATATTTTGGAAAAAAATTCCCCTCCTTTGAAGTGTTCGACTTTGTATAAAGCATTTCAATGGCTATTGAAGCCCAGTTTGCAACCACCTCTGGCATTAGTTATTTCATTTTTTCAAGGATGTCCTTTGGTAGCAGTGGCAGGATGTGTAGGCTAAACTCTGTTTACAGCCATTTGCAGGTAAAGAAGTCAGTCCTCCCTGTGTGTGTCTTTTACATTCATTTCATATACTTTTGTTCCTTTGCCTAGCTCTGAAATAGAAGAAGCACACTGGGAAAAGTGTGATTGAGGTCTGCCTAAGTGTTTGGATTGTTTCTTCCATTCTGTCAGCATAGCTTCAAAACAGAAATTTTTTCCACTACAAGATTTGCATGAAACAATATCAACAGCAGCAAGAAAAGATAATGCTTGAGTACAAGCCTAGCTTATTCTTTTACTAATCTGTTTCTTGATACAAGTAAATCCCTGAAAGGAATCTTCTTTTTTCTGTTCCATGGCTTATGATTTATAAGCAATTGAGAAATGCATCTTCTTTAAATGTTGCAAGATCTTTTGAAATCCACAGATAGGTATTGCTATGGTAGCATTACATATTATTAATATGCCACAGTCCAGAGTGAAGTCTATGAACATATTTTTAATGTAAAAGGTGTAACTGGAGGAAAATGAGACAATAAGCTTGAACTGAGATGGTAATCTTAGTATTAAACACTATTATAAAATAAACACTGTTTGCATATAAATATAAACAAAAGTACTAACTGCATTGTTACGAAGCAAAATTATTTATTGCTAGCAGCAAAAATCTAAATAGTTCTTGAGGCTGCAAAATAATTACATTTGAAAACACACTTTCCCCAAAGAGGGAATTTTACAAATGTCAACACCAAAGCCAAACCATGTTTGCATTATTATTCTAATGTGCCTTTCTGTTCTGTTTTGTCTCTTTCTTTTTAATTTACTTTTTTTTTATGTAAGTCCTTACCTGATCACTCTTCTTCCCATTTGTGCTTTGTCATCACAGCCTTTTGTTATCCTTCCATTACTCCTTGTAATAGTGCCTTGTTTCCTTGCATTTTCTTTGGTTTTGCCTTTTTGTTCTTCCATGATGTTCCATTCAGACATGGATGATTTGGCTCTTCAGTGTCTCTTCAAACACTGGAGGAAACTTAAAAACAGTCTCTAAACTACCACCAATATCACACTGCCACATCACAAAAAGGTGGGATGATTTGGAGGTGAAGACGCTTAAAGATATCCATTTGATCTACTGATTCAGGCATGACCTGAGGAGTGGGACAGTTCTGTCCTTCTGTCCCCCACCTGCCCTACTCCCCACTGGTGATGTTCTCTCTCTCATTTTTTTAATGGAATATTCAGACAGTCCAGAACAGATTTTCAGTGCCTAATTTTTCAAGTTCCTGCTTCCTTGAATAACAGGTAGGCTGTTATTTAGGGAGTTCATCAGGAAAGCTGAGGGGTTGGACTGGATGACCTTTAAAGGCCGCCTCCATCCCAAACTATTTTATGGTTCTGTGATTCTAAATGAGGCACCTTCAGCATGAGTGAACTATTCTATGTACTGTTTGAGCTCCACATGCCATAGTATTCCTGGCCAGCAGGATGCTAAGACTTTAAATTAATACTTAATATTTGCCACCTTTAGATATTTTGATCCAGACTGGAGCAAGGAACCTTTTGCCCATCTAGCATTTAGCACTTAGTTAACAGTAGTATTTGATATATATTTTATCATACTAGTAGATAACATGTGCCTAAGGCTATACCTATATATTCTTGTTATATACAGCTTGAAATGGTGATACCAGTACTGGCACTGACTTCCCTAAAAGGTATCACAGACAGTCTAGCAATTTTCAGGTCAACCATAGAGACAGCACATACCATTCAACATCCTAGGTTTTCATGAAAGGATGCAGCAAAAAGCCTCCTCTGACTTCCATGTGCACACACATGCACAGATATGCACAAACTCACAAGTTTTGTCGGCGTTATCTAGATTCTTTCCCTTAAAAAGCCTCATAACTTACACATTTTGCAGTGCCACACACCACAGTATATCATAAGTTTGTTTATGGATCTGTTCTTTTTGTTTAAAGCACTTACGTGGAAGGCACAGACTCTAGATCAATTGTTTCTTTCACTTAAATTAATCTCTTCCTAATTTAAGAATCCTTAAAATGATGTTGTTATTCTCCGGTTAATAATTAAGAGGAAAATCATGTAATTACTTGGTCATGAGACCTGGTATTAACTACTCATCTTTGTTATGAAAATACAGGGTTACCACATTAGACAAGAGACTCACACAAAAGTGGAGTAGGCATTCATGTAGTAAATTGCAGATCCATGCGGTAAGTTATATTTATCATGCACCTTTGACTGACTTACCTGTGTTCTGCCTACTAATCTATCTCTGTCAAGATTCATTCCAGCACTCTTAACGTCTGAGCAGTTCTCAAGTGTCTGCTATTTTTTAATATTCTGTCACGCAAAAAAAAAAAAAAAAAGTTTTTTGATTCACCAAAAAATGCACAAATTCCTCTCAAATGACATTATGTTAAGGAAGAAGATGGGGAATACTCAGTTCCGAAGCAAAGAGATGTTTGTGGTTCTCCTTATTCTCAAGAATGCAGAAGAAGCATGTTTCTTTCAAGGAAAAATCACTGGTAGAAATCTCTTTCCATCTGAATTGGCAATTGTTTCTTGCTTAGATATGCTGGTGTATGCTAGACCTCAAGAGTGGAATACAGTGATTTATAGACAAGTTGCTTAAGATCATTTAGAGGTTCAGAACTGTATCAGTAATCGTTCTGAGGCCTCTGTAGTTGCCTGATATTAGCAAGTTAATTTAGCTTTAATATAGAAGGAAGTGCAATAACAGTATCAATTTAAAAAACCATAAAACCTCCTGAGCCATTTCTGAAATAATTTTTGTGTTAAATTTGTAATGTAGTTTAACTGCATATGTGTTATATAGTTTTTATTGGCACTCATTAGGGATGATCTCTGTGATAAACTCTGGAATAACCCACAACTCAAATATACTGTACCTGAGTCCAGACTCGGACCTCTTGGCTAAAAATAACTTGATTTTATTTAGAGAATGGGGATCTGCAAATACTTTCACCAGATAAGAATCTACCTCCAAAATACTTTAACATCTTCCCTTTTTTTACTTTGCTTTTCTTTCTTTTACTTTATTTGCTAAAAATATTTTAATGTGCATATGATTGAGAAAGAGATAAAAGGGACACATATAAATGAAAGTATTCAGACTTTGTACTACCTATCTAAGCACACACTTCCAAAACAGACTTTGATGAATGGACTGCCAATTGGTTTTATTCCTATATGTTTTAGCAAAATCACAGTCTAGCAGAGTTTGCATTATTTATTAAATTTATTTGATGGTGAATCTCTAATTTTACAGTCATTTACAATTGTGCACATATTTGCTGGTTTATTCACAGACATGGAGAGACACACACACTTCTTCACAGCACCCAAATATAAGCATCCAGTGTAGAAAATTTTAAACTTAATGACTTAATTTTGGTACTGTTACAACCAGCTATACACATAGCTTTCCAATTGGGAAAATTTCAATTATAAGTCACTGACACTTGAGCTGCCTGTATTGTAGCACATATTTTTTTGAGAGCAAAATTACCTACTACTGTAGATTAGGTTTCAAATTGCAATAAAAATAATTAATCTTAAATTAATCAAAAATCAAATTAAAATTATCCAACGGACAGTTTTTGCAAGAGTAATCATTTGAAAAAACTATTCCCAAAAATATTTTACTTCATAGAATGCTCAGTTCACAAAGAGTGTTCAGATATTTGTGTTGGCTGGTTAACTGTATCAAGTAATATTATGTTTATTATGTTGCTTTTGGACTGTTAATCAGCAGACTACATAAAGGAACTCAAAAATGCAGAATCCAGAACAAAATCCAACACCAGCTTCAAAAAGATATTTGATTATTAGACAGTAAATTTGCTTATCTGGAATTTTTCACACTAGTCCTTCTCATTTGATGAATATTTGCAGAAAGGAAACTCAGCCATTATATCAACATGCTTGAAGTAAATTTATTTTAAAATCTGAATGAAGATATGTAATGTTTGCCCAGAGCTAAAAGAAATAGGGTTATGAACACATCATAAATGCTATGCAAAGCTTTGAATTCTGTTGCTGACACACATTATCAAAGGTCATGCTATCAAGCAAGACATAAAACTCAATTTTAGTATCATCTCTTATCTAAAAGTTCAGAACAGAGTTAGAAATTATACATTTTAAAGTGACTCTCACATAAGCATACCCATGTTTTGGGGATTATTTGAGTGTCATCAAATACAATGCTGATGCAAAATGATTTTTCTGCATTTTTTCTACATTTATTTTCTTTCTTCTAATAAAATTAATGTTGTAAAACATGTAATATGATCTCTGTGTATATTTTTAAAGATGGATATGCTATGTAGTTATACACATGCACAGGATGGTTTTCTTCAAAACTTTCTCAGTTAACAAGGATTCTATCCCATACATATGCCCACACATCTAAACCAATACACTTGTGCCCTAAGGAAACAGGAAAACTTTTATTTATTTTCTCTTTAAGGATTTTTGATTTTTTCATGGGCGATTCTAGAATTTTCTTTTGAAATAAAGAAAACAGAAAGATATTGTGGAAAACAATAATCATTATTTTTAAGACTCAACCGGTGGATAACAATTGAAGGCAAAGGGAAAAACTGCTAATCTCTCTTACATATTATCTGAATACATGGTTATCATTCTCTTTGACTGTGGAACATCAGATTCTCATACATATGGTGGAGGCACCATCAAAATATATCTTAGTTAAAATTCTCAAGATCAGAGTGGACAGAACCAAATCCTTCAGGGTGTTTTTTGTCAGGAAAGACATAAAAAATGTCGGGATCCTTTTCTAAGCAAGGCACTTTCACCCATTGTGAGTGGCAGACCTTTCAGAAGGGAAACTGCTAGATTGTTCTTTAACTGAAGCAAAGGTTCAATTTAGCTGTTTTCTTGTTGCCAAGAGAGAAACGTAAGTATATCAGCTTTCATGTTTTGTGGGAAATGAAAAAGTATAGAACTGCATTACTTTTTATTTTTTCATGTCTGGGGTCAACCACGAACAGCTTATGGGTCAATCTCCCTGCATTTTAGTCTCTGTGCATCCAGAGTTTTCCCTCCATCTATGTAAGGCTGGCTGCCGGTGGTAGTACTTTGCACTGCCTTTTTAAATGTTGATGAGGTGATGTAACAAATTGGCAGACTTTTGTAGTGCTGGCAAACCACAGACATAAGATAGGCAAAAAATCTCAGTCCCACCTGGCATGTGCAGTGTTAACACCAGGAGTAATTTGTTTTCAGCATTTTTTGCATTGATAAGAGTCAAGAGAGAAAAAGAGGTATGTTTAGTTGAGTGGAAGATAACAAACATGCAGTGCCACATTGCCTCTGTGTGCTCTTTGTTATCAGCAGGACTAGTGGCATTATGTACTGTACAATGAAAGATAACCATGGAGTGAGAGATAGCTGGCTTTGTAGCTCTATTGATTAAAAAGGACAGCAGGCTAATCAGAAAAAATGCTACAGGAATGGGAGTCAAGACACTTGGAAAGTGTGAAAGATGATGGCTACACTTGAAATGCTAATTTTTTAATAAGATTGTACGGTAGAAAATTGTTTCCTAGATTATTTGTTGTTTTTTTTTTTTTAAAAACCCAAACCTGTGCACAGAGAGGTATCACTCCATTGCCAATTTGCAAAGATAATAACAGTGTATGTATCTGAGATAACCACAAGACAATTTACAATACAGGTTTGAAGCCTTCATAAATAAAATTCACTGGTCTAGAGTTTTGCTGCATACCAGTATTTACATGGGGTAACATGTCAAACAAATGGGTGTACCAACTACCTAAAGATTTTAGGAAGGTTTTTGCATACAGAAATACTTAATGAAAATACTTTAGAAGCCAGTCATGTCAAAAATGAAACAAACAAAAATCCACAACCAAAAAAAAAAACCAAAAAAACCCGAACAACAACAAACCCACAACTTTAAAACCTCATTAAGGCCTTTGTGACTATTTTGTGACTTTTTATTTGTTTATTGCTTAGCTCAGCTCTAAGCATTTAGACTAATATTTTTCACAGCATATATCTGTGTCAAGATGAATTTGCTTCTAGGTAACACATTTGTATAATTTTTCTTCCAAGCTCTTGCTCAGTCTGCAGCTAGGAAGGGACAAATCCAGACTGGAATACGATGGATGTGCTAGGTGTATGACCCCAGAAATTTGGGCCAGTTCTGCAGGAGCAGCCTAGAATTATGAGGATTGTGAAGTAAAGTCATTATTTTTGCTCTTGACTTTTGGCTTTGAGGTCTGTGCTACATCTCCTAGAGGCACAATATAGAGTCTCACCTGACATGCTCTGCATTGGAGTGCAGGATTTCACTGGAAAAGCCTCTTTCCACACTACTAATATCTCTGTTCTAATTTTATCACATTGCTCATGTTCCTTTGAGGCTTCATTCATGATCCCCTCTGGTGGGGTGTAATCTACTGTATCTCTGATCCATGTCTCCCTGCTAGAAGCTGTCTCTGCTACCTGCTGTCTTGCAACATAGCAATTTGCTATTGACAATGTTACTGCCGGTAGTTGGATATGATGACTCAGTATAGCAATTTTGGCTCTTTCTTGCCAATATATGTTGCCAAGGATTCATAGGCACTTCTTTCAGAGTTCATATTTGCCCCAGAAACACGGGAGGGGGAAAGCCACAGGAGGCACAGCACATGCATTTCTGCATTGGTGAATGTGTCAGTCCCCAGCTCTCTGGGACAGCACATTTCAGATGCATATTGGGAAGTAAATACATTGCTTTAAACTTTCTTTATCCTTTCCCATACTGAATGATGCCATTTAGAAGAAACTGACAGAGAAATTTATACTGCACCTTTGACAAATTGAATTTAATAAACAGTAACAGCTTAGTACAGTTTTAACAAATCTGCTCATTACTCCACAAGTTCACTCCTCCACTCCCACCTTTGCCAGGTTCCTGGAGCCTACAGCAACCCCTTGGCAATATTCAGCATTTAGACTGCAAATTGTCCTTTGTCTTCGAGGAACAAAAATACTCCCAGGCAGATTCTGGGTTTACCCTGAACTGGGAGGTGAGTCATGATAAAGTAAAGGTCACATAGATGATTTGCAGCTTGATCCTGCAGCCACTTAAGTCAGTGCCTAAGCCTTGCTCCTTTAAGAGGAGGAAGGATTGAGCCCAAAGCTTTGTTATGCAGTTGAAGATATAGTACTGTGTGCCTTTTCTGTTTCTTTACATAGAAGAGACCTCAAGACCTTTGTCCAAAATTCTTCTAATTTGGTAAAGCAAGTAATATGAAGAAGTTTTTAGCTGAGGCTTGGATCTTTCAGTAATTTTTTTTATTAGAGATCAGTTTGATTTTAGAGATCAGTTTGATTGTCGTGTGTTTTAAACTGAAAGTATCAGAACCTGTTTTTTTTCCTCTGGTTATCCCCTCCTGTCAATTCAATATTTAATTAATATATTAGCCACTTCATCTGCTTTTTCAGAACTCACAGATTCAAAAATATTTTAAAGTTATTTACCAAGAAAGCCAATTATACAGGTTGATTCAATGAGATACTAGCAACACCTGTGTTTAAATTATTTGGCATTCAAATAGATTTTGTTCCATAGGGGGCAACCCCTCGACATGATCACAGCATGCCTTAGTCCCACTAACCAGTCAGTGCTCACTGAACCTGCTCCCCATGAACACAGGGGGTATAGTGAAAGAGACTTCATTTGCAATATGAACTCAAAGCTGCTAGTCATTCTAGTCTGAGTACACACTACAAGAAACATCTTTACTCAAGAGTCAGAGGTTTACTTTACCATGTGCCTTCCTATGCATTGCTTCTCTCACTATGCACAACACCAGAGTATCCCAGAGATTTTACAGACTGCATTATGGAGTGTTTTTACCAGTTGACCAAGAATACTACCCCACATTTTGCTAGGTATATGTGTGTTCACAGCTACTCAAATCCCTTCCAGAGCATAAGAGTAATAAAAATAACCTTACAATAAAGTCTTCTGTGCAGTTAATTTCTAATTGCTCCGTTTTCATCCCTATTATGATATCTTGAAGACTTTGCTTCAGGTATGGGCATTTCACTCATGGATTTACACGATTTTGCACCTATTGTTGGGCCCCAAGGTCCCACTGTCAGCCAGAAAGCAAGTGACCAACCTGAAATCCATTGGCCCATACCCAAATTTAATTAAACTTCTCTCCTCAAGTCTAGAGGAAACTGATTTCCCTGATTATTGCTTATGTGGATACTACGTGAAATTAATTCTTCTTCACTAAGTTATCACTGAATTGAACAGATATAACACAGATATAATGTTATTAAAAGTAATGAAATAGGTTCATCAGCAGTTAACATTAACGTTTTGTGTCATTGCAATCTCGTATGCAGTTTAGGACAGAATTATTCAGCTTTGCAGCTGCAAGATTCAGAACATCAGCTGCTTAAGGGTTTGCAAAGGTTTTGTCATAAGGCACTATTTATTCAAAGTTTTCTGTTTACAGAAAAGGGAGGCAAAAAATGTGGGAGGTCTTCCTCTCTGTGGGAGGTGAGGAAGACCCCTGCAGTAGCCCTGTAGGTCAGGAACACTGTCCTGGTGTTGCCTTTGCTAGTAACGAACCACAGGTTTTCACTGAGTTTTCAAGGTCTAAAGGTTTTTCAGGATTCATTTGTCTGAACCTTTATTTAATTGCAGTCAACCCTGTTTTAACAAAGCACATGTTAACCATAAAAGTAGTGTGTCTAATGACCAGTGCTAACAAGTAGTTATGCTGTGGTGAATTAGGTATTTTTACTCTAATATAGCAATGAAGAGGAAAAGAAACCTGGTACAACAGCAGGTGTCTTAAGAAGTGGAGACACAGGATGTGATGTAGAGGAGCAGGCAGGGAATGGTAAGAGATGAGAAACTGGCCAACACTGAAGACTGTAAGAGAGTAAATAGCTCACCATGACCCTGTTAAAGAATGCAGATATGGAGTTGGACAAAATGAGGTTTAGGTGTATCAAAGACTAAGAATTTAACACCCATAGAACGGAACATAAATTCAGATACAATGTCCAGCTGCAGACCAAGAAAAAGCAAGATACAACAGTACATTGAAAACTTATAAAATGGCATCTAGTTAATCAAAATAAATAAATAAATAAAGGTGAGAGGAAGCAGAGGCCATTGATATCAGTACCATAGTGAAACCAGAACAGGATTCAAGATGCTAGTGGCTTGTACTCCGATATACACACCCTGGCTGTTGTCACAAGACAAGGACTGACTGAAAGCATCTGGAAAAATAACTGGACTGTATCTGAGTAGATCTAAGTCATTAGATGATTCTGGTAGGCAGTGTAAAAAAAAGGATCCACATAATAATCAAAGCTGAACTGTTAAATCTACATCCTTGTAACACGTTTGGGGGAAAGGCTAGAAAGTCATAGCAACCAAGGTAATGACAGCTAATTTAGTCTTAAACAGAGTGAAATTCAAAAGTGTTTGGCCTTTAACTACATGATCAACAAAGCTATTCACAGCTTATGCTGACCATATACCCTAGAAAGCAATAAATATTTGAGACAGTAGTGCCATGGAGGGAACATATCCTCCAATGCCTAGTGCTGGGCAGAAATTTGAGCCCAAGTTAGCACCACTATTTGTGGAAGCCAGGCCACCTGTAAAGGCTTGGACACAGTCACCAGCTGTAGTGAGTGTCTGGCATCCTCAAGTCCGTGGTGCAGGCTGAGATTGGACCAAAGCAGCAGGATTTTTGTTGGTGTGAATGTGACTGCAGTGTGTGTGCATGGTAAAATAGCAATCTTGGAATAGAAACCACTGGCCACCTGCTATGCCCATCCCACTCGGTAAATCAATTTTACATTTTATGTCAGTGAGCGATGTCGTTAGTGCCTTGAGACTGCTAAGGACATTTCCCATGACCATTCCCAAAGCCCCTTCTCAGCACGTGGCTCCAGTGACCCAAAGGGTCCCTGCTTGCCTCCCCACACACCCCACTGACAATGACAGTCAGACCAGATTTCCTTGCCAGTTCAACCCAGGACAGCATTTTAAAGATAGTTACAATTCTTATGGCATGTGAGCAAGATTTTGTAATCTCACAGAATGGGTTTTTTTCTGATGTCAGTAATATGAGAGTCCTTTTACCTATTCACACAGTGATGTGATCAGCTGGTTAACTGTGCTGATGTTCTCAGGCCTCTATTCTATATAAATGGCAGATAAATAAATTTATCTGCAAAGATGCTTGTGAAATAACAGCAAGAGAACTCAACAATCAAACTTAAGGGCTGAGATCAGCACATAAATTCATACTCAGCTTCTCAGACTTACTTTGATATTTTAACCTGAAGAGTTAGAGGTGATTATAACAGTCTAGACAAGGCTGGGAGATGTGAATCCAATCTGATCACCTTGATAAAGCAGAAAAAAAAGGCTTAATCTGCTGATCAGCTGGAAACACAAGAAGTAATTTCTTATAGGTATGATCAGATGCTTTTTGGATATCTGATTGTGAGAGCTGGAAGATGCCCTTCCATTCCTTGGTCTGCAGGCCATCTTGGACAATTCAGAACAGATGTTACCAATTCAAAACAGATTTCCTTCTCCTGTGAAAGGGATATCTGCCATTTTCCTTTCTGTCTTGCCTTACTGGTATTGTCAGCTGTTTATGAAGGTATTCCTATCATTTCTGCTTTAGGTGCCTAACTTAGGTTAATGGAAAAGAGTAAATGCTTCCAGAGTACAATCCATAGCACAAGTTATAGCATTTAAAATATCATGGTGTTTTCTGGTGATTTGCAAAGCTATATCCCAGTCTTGAGATATAAAATTCTTCTCTAGCAGTAGCAGGCTGCAAGTATGGTTTTTAGCTCTAGAACGTGGAGCATGGCTGCTACCTACTACTTCTTAAATTACAGAACTGAGAAGATTAAGGTGAGTGTTAAATTCATGTCAAGGTAGGTAACTGGACAGACAGAATGAGTTGAACAATGACTTGTGAAAATTAATCATGGCCAAAATCCAGCAGGTATTACTACCTGACTGAATTTCCCCTGTACTTTCAATTAAATTTTATCTTCACTTCCTCCTGTTAAAACAGTACTGTGTAATATTGATGTCCCAGAAGGAGTCACTATTCTTTCAAAGGAAACTGTATTTCAGCAGCAAGCCCAGCAATCTTTGTAGGGTCTCTGAGAAGTTCTTAGTATCCTTCTGGGTACATGCTTCTATAAAAATGCAAAGTATAACAGTATGCAATGCTATCATTCTGCTATTCATAAAAAGGAAAAAGAAAGTAGGTCAGTATGTGAAGAACACAGGATATTGGGAATGTTCCCAAATATAGCTTCTGCTTAATCCAAATGAGGCCATATTAAATATCCCAACAGAGATGCTCCTTTTTAAGGGTGCCAGATAGCATCATCTAAGAGGTGCAAGGCACCAAAACTTTGATTTTTATTTGTGTACCAAGCAGAAATGTAAATAGATTTCCCAATAATCTTACTGACTCTAAGGTGTTAGAACTGTGTTAGAGAAAAGGTGTTAGAGAAAATCTGTGTTAATATGAGTATGGACATCTCTTCTTAAGATATCTGTAAGCACTACATACATTCATATGCCATAATGCATATAAGGCTTCTGATGGATTCGGGTTTGTTAGTTTTGAATTTTTTTTTTAAGCTGGCTATAATAGTAATAATGACCTCAGTGCTCAGCATTTCCTGGACACTAATGACCAGCTGGGATTAATGACCTGAAATGTAGCTGCAGGCCATCAACTCATCCCAGACAGCCATTAATCCTATGGAACTACCAGCGCCTCTACTGTTATTGCTTAATTTAGTCTTCCTAATTTCAGCGAAGCTTTAAAAACCTTGCTGCAGCCACTGAGCAGCTCAGTATTTTATTAGCCCTGCATTCCTACTGCTGAGCACAGGTTGTTTTCCTAGCTGCTGATCAACTCTAAACACTGAATAGACTTTATTAAAACTTGGTTATCAAGCTGCTGAGCATCTCCAGACATCTAAATATTTTATGTCTGTTTGCTTTGAGTGGCCCTGAGCAATTAATACATTGTTTCATTAGGAGGGCTTTTTACTAACCACTAAGTGACTCTAAACACCTAATATATTTCACAAGAAGTTTGTATTCCAGCCATATAGCAGCTTTAAACACTAAATTGGCGTCATACATTTAAAAAAGAAATCACTCAGTGTTATACATTTCTCACAAGTAATTTCCTGTCTCTACCCTTCTAAACATTATTATTTTATTTTATGGGTTTTTTTTTCAGCTGATACATTCCCATTTAGCTTGTTAGACCTCCAGTACCATTCATTGAAAAGCTTGGAGCGTCACTGGAATTGGCTTTGCTTCATTTCCATCATCTAATACAAAGAAAAGATGACCCACAGGAGGCAACACAGACCTTAGTTTCCTTTCAGCAACAAATTAGAGGACTAGAAAATTACTGTGTTGTTCCTACCAAGGCAATAATTCAGACTTCAGACTTAAAAATAACCCGTGGTGTATCCCTGCATATACAACCACCAGCAGCATGACAATCAAAATGACATTGATTCAGTAGGTGCTCTTAATCATCGTTATAGGTCTCCAGCCCAGTGCTGTCAACACCAAGATTGGCCAACATCTGCTCTCAGGCATTTCAGCACACATTCCTCCACACCACTGTACTGAGTTTGTGTGCCAAGGCTTAGGTAGCAGGGGGGCTGCAGGGGTGGCTTCTGGGAGACGTTTCCAACAGGGCCAAAGCCAGGAGGCTCCAAGACAAACGTGCCACTGGTCAAGGCTGGACAAATCAGCAGTGGTGGTAGTGCCTCTGGGATAATAGATTTAAGAAGGGGGAAAAGTTATTGCAGAGGAGCAAATTGCAGCCAAAGAAGAGAGTGATAATATGTGAGAGGAACAACTCTGTATATACCAAGGTCACTGCAGAAGGAGTGGGAGGAGAGGTTCCAGGTACCAGAGCTGAGGTTCCCCTGCAGGTCCTGGTGCAGACCATGGGTGGAGCAGCTGTGCCCCTGCATCCATGCAGATCCACAGTGAAGAAGATTTCCACCTGCAGCCCATAAAGGATCCTACACCAAAGCGGGTGGATGGTCAAAGGAGGCTGTGACCCCATGGGCAGCCTGTGCTGGATCAGGCTCCTGCCAGGACATGCAGATGCTTGGGAAGATGAGCCCACACTGGAGCAGGTTTGCTGGCAAAACTTGTGACCCTGCAGGGGTCCAACCCTGGAGCAGCCTATTCCTGCAGGACCGCACCCTGTGGGAAAGACTCACACTGAAGAAGTTGGTGAAGGACTGTCTCCTGTGGGAGAGATCCCACACTGGAGGAGGGGAAGAGCCTGAGGAGACCTTCCCCTGAGGCAGAGGGAGTGGCAGAGACAAGGTGTGATGAACTCTCTGTCGCTCTCACTCCTCATCTCCCCATTCTGCTGGCAGGGAAGAGGCAGAGCAATCAGGTGTGAAGCTGAGCCTGGGAAAAGGGAGGTGTAGGGGAAAATGCTTGTGAGATTTGGTTTTATTTCTCATTGCCCTACTCTGATTCGGTTGGTAATAAATTAAATTCATTTTCCCCAAGTCATGTCTGTTTTATCCATGACAGTAAATGCTGAGTGATGTCTCCCTGTCCTTATCTTGACCCACGAGCCTTTCATTGTATTTTCTGTCCCATGTCCAGCTGAGGAGGAGAGTGAGGAGCAGCATTTGTGGGCATGTTTTCAGGAAAAATTACTAAGGAAAATAAAAAAAATATTGTTAAGGAGCAGATAAAAAAAAAAAAAAAAAGAAGAATATGAAAAACAGATTTCCATCTTTTTTAAAATAATTTAAAAATTTGTCCTTAGACAATATAGGCATGGATTGAAGACTGGAACATTGATGTAACCAAATAAACACCTCTTTTGCAATTATTATCTCACAGGTAATGTTTTTAGAGCTCAGCCTGATTACACACACCATCTGTCTTCTAACATAATACAGAAATATTCTCTCTAATCATATCAGTTGGATTAACTGAATTCAAAATATAGGTTATATCATTACCTTAGAAATTATCCAATTTGATAGTCATGGTATATAACTGTATCCAGTACAAATTTAGAGATATTTTACCAGGATGAACAAGGAGTATTTTGGTTTGTCTAAGTCTCCTCAGGCCCTCCCGGTATTCAGCAGTTCTGCATTGGTTCTGCAGCAAGAATGGCAAGGCAATTCTTACATTCAAATGATATCCAGTGCAATATACTTCAAAACTTTGCATTAAGATCTTGCCTTATAATATTTGCATTGCTAGTTATGCACCAGCTTCAACTGCAAATATCTGTCTTTGTGCTGATACACCAGGGCATGAGTTAAGGAATGAGCTAGTATGGGAGAAATGAGTGGAGATTATTTTTTTGATAACTCCGGTGCTTTCATTTCTGTGCATAAAAAAAATTAACTTTGGGTGCTCTGGTTTGGCAAACTTGTAACTCAGGCTGATATCATGTGTGGAGCTGAGTTTGTGCATCTGTATGCAGGACTGCATACAAGAACATGCTTGAATTTAACTTTCAAGCCTCTAATCTCTATTACTTTCCTGAAGTCCTGTCAAAATTACCTGGTTTCCAGGAATCAGCTCTGGGATTATAGACTGCTACCTCTGGACCAAATTCATTCTGGGCTATTCCTCATGGGAGGTTTTTGTTTGGGTTTTATTTTTTTTTTTACCTTCCAGGCACTGAAAACCCATATATTTCAAAGCTGAATTGCAATTTTTCTTTGGCATGCATATTTTATTTTGCAAACACATGTGGTTTCATGCAGTTAATATTTTAAGTTTAGAAAGCCTAAAATAAACATAACAAAAATCAAAATCCAAGTAAAGACCTTTAAAAATAAAGGGTATAATGGAAATATAAACTGACCCTCAGTTCTGTAAATACAGAAGCATAACTGTGCTGACTTTGGGTTAGGTTCAGTTCAGAGAGGATGAATGCAATATTTATTTCAGCATGAGCTGCAAGCATTGAAGTTACTTCCAGATATAAGTGAAGTCAGTCTTATGATAATCAAAATCATAATTGAAGAATATATTGTCATGAGAGCAATACGTTATTCTTGTATTAAAGGGGGAAATACATTATTCTTGTATTGAAAAGGAAGTCTGCCTCTTTTCTCTTACTGTGATTAATGCTCCAAATTTTTATGTATTTAACTCTTCCAGTGTTATAATTCCTGGACCTTTACAACGAAGATATGTCTGCTGCAACAAAATAAAATGAAAAAAAAAAAAAAAGAACATACAATGTTATATTCAAATAGAGAGTTACACTGTTTAAGTTATCTTTTCAGCACTGTCTGACCAAGTATGTTTTACTAATAGGGTCTTAAGTGTTGGGTTTTAGTGGAAGCTTCTATATATAGTTCTGAAGTAGGTAAAAAGTTCCTTTGGAAGTATGCATCCTAACAAACCAACAATAAAAATTTGCACCATGATGTAGTTTCTGGGGAAAGCCATTTGTTTCACAAGTTCTGTGTCTGTGATGGTACTATGTGAACTTCAAAGTTCAACAGTTGCACTGACAAAATCTATAAATGGCAGAGATTTGCCTATCTTCTCTGGTAATTAAATTTCATAAGACTGCACTGGAAAAAAAAAACATATGCCTCATTTGGCACAACCCAGCAAATTAAAGGCAAACTTCTCATCAAAAACATTTGTTGTTTTAAAAACAGTCATTTCTGCTAAAAACAGGCTAACAACCATTCTCTATCAGTACACTGGTGCATCTCTATGTGATGTAATTCTTAATATTTATTATTTAATAAAGACAAGTTCTTTATTTGTGAACTCTTAAGAAAAAAGCTCATGATCAGAAAGCTCAGATTTAAAGCCTGCTTTTGATCCAGTTAGTAAATACAACAAAGATTTTCCCACTGATTTTCAACAAGTTTCTGTACTGCAAACAGTTCTGTTGTATCTAATTGACACGATCTTAAAGGATATGAAATAGACTGTTTGTGAATATCACCTGAAGTTAAATCAGAGATTTCAAACAACCTTTTCTTTCCCTATGATATTGTTCCATCTACAAAGAGATGTTTAACAGACAAGATCTCAGTCTTTTCTCTTTCTCCATTCATCAATATATTTCTCAAAGCTTTTGTCAGTCTTGGTTTTTTTCTTTTTTCCCATTATATAGTTATCATTTACTTTAGTTCTTTTCTCTTGTTATCTTAAAATTTTTCCATCTAAAAAATCAAATTAAACAGTGTCTGCTTCTTAAGAGTTTCTAAGATAACAGTGGTCTCAGTCAGCCATTCATTTCTTAAAAATCCTAGATTAACCTTTTGCAAACATGTTGCCTCTGAAATATATCTTCCTGTTGGGTTCTGTGCAGGCTGCTCTTTGTTCAAATTGGACACATGTAAGTCTTGTCTTAAGTCACAAATGGAAATTACACCAGTACTGTATTTACGTTTTCCCAATGCTAAATATAACAGCATTACTCCACAGTTTATTATGACTATTGGCATATCTGTTGGAAATATCCCAGAGTAGAAGACAGTTGGAAAGAAGACAACCTTGCAACCAGAAGCAGCACAAGCCCATATAGAAGACACAGGTGGTCTCTTGTTTCACAGGGTAGTGCCAACACTTAGTTTTGGCATGAATCTGTATAAAATGTTAGAATTGCTCTTCTTTAAGGAAATGTTTGATGGCTTTGTAACACCTCTCTGCCAGACACATCTCAGGGTACTGAAGACACTCCTAAGACACTGAGATGCTCCCTGTGCTCTAGTTAACCTCCTCTTTAACTAGAGGTGATATGTCTGTTTTCATGCCCTCTGTTTCACAGTTGTTGCTATGCCTAGGTACAGCCAATATTTTTTCACTCCTTCAAAGGTCCAAGAAAGGCTTGGGAAATACAGACTTGTTTATGCAAAATGTTTCCAAGGAAACCATGACTCCTTTTCACCTCCTTCTCTGGAAATTGTTCATTCCTTTTGAGTACCAATGTGGCAGGTAGTGATCAGGGTGTAGCCTAAAATGCCCAGTCTTGTCAAGGAGGAGTTTACAGGTGAGAATGAGTACGTTATGGAAGCAGTAACAAGGTAAAACCTGCTGAGTTAGTGTGGCTTTGAAAACTGCTAAAGCACCATTATTAGTTTTTGAGCCTAGGAAACGCTCATAAATGTGCAAGCAATCAAGAGTACAACCTGATAAACCCTTAGGTGTTAGCAGCTGTGCTGTTTGTAATTTGACCATCATTGTCTAAAATACACTCTGCCATAGTAAAAATTACTGATCCAAATTCAGAAGTGAAGAAAGCTACTAAATTTTCTTCCTCTGTGGAAACAGCAGGGGAGTATTGCACTACTTTTAATTCACTGAACCTAACGTCATCAATTCACATAGTAAATAGAAAGGCTGTCTGAGGGCTTAACTTGAGCTTGAACACCAGCCCACTTAAACTAGGTCTCTTAAGCTGGGTATCATACATAGGTCACCCTTCTCCTACCATTCCCAAGATTTTCAACCATGCTGCAAGCTGAACTCAATACATTTGTAATAAACAGTTCCCCTCTCATTTTAGCACATAATTTCTAATTAATAGGTTGAATTTCAGAGTACCATGTCACTAGCTATCATCAAAATCTTTTAAATTGAAGAGCAATTCTTTTTTCTTGTTGAAATGTTCACATAATAAAAAATGATCAAGATTAGAATCCACGGATTTTTTTCCCAGAAATGTCTTAGATCGTAATAAATCCTGTGATTTCCAGTATTCTGCAAGTTCCTCACAACTTGTTCCTCTTTTCCACACCTCCAATTATCAAGTCTTCTTTGTGGGGATTTAGAAGCATCCCTTATAGTACACTTCATAAATCTTTCCATGAGAATCAAATGCTGGAAAAGGAATTTGTAGAAAGCATCAGGAATATAGTCAGCACATAGACAACTAGAATTTTTGCTCCTGATTTTTAAAATAGTTTTCCTAATTTAAGACCGGCTTATTTTTATGGGCATGAGTCCTAGCTGTAAATTAGCCAGCATTCAGTCCATGGAAAACTTTCTTTTTGAAGAAAGTAAAGGATTGATCAGTAAGCACAGCAGTGTGATTAGCTCAGTTGGTTGGAGCATGGTGCTAATAATCCCAGGTTTGAGAGTTTGATCCCTATATGGTCCATTCACTTCAAAGTTGGACTCAATGATCCTTGTAGTTTCCTTCCACTTCAGAATATTCTGGGATTCCTTTCTGTAATTTATTTCATCCTTCCCCTATTGAAGCAACTTCCCTTCTACAGTTCCTGCTTCCTAGTTCATGCCAGACACTGCGCAGAGGGCACTACCTCTAACCAAAACCCCATATTTCTGCCTTCAGCTCCTGCCTTACACCAGTTTTTAGCAGACTAGAAAAACTAAAATTTGAGATAGGGGCTTTAAGTAGGACATCTGGTTTGACTTGCATCTGGAAGAAACAACAGTTCAGCCAAAAAAAAAGTTAAAGCTCTTATGATATAATTAAACACATCTGTGAGAAGAGATGTATTGAGTAATATGAAAGGTTCAGTAATATTGGGCTAGGAGGACTCTCAGGAAATGAGGCAGCTAGTCAAGACAACCTTGAAGTCTGGAGAAGAAAAATCTGTATGTACAGAATGCAGATTTCTTATATATATATTTCAATTGAATCGCAGAAGTGAATGCACGTGCCAAACAAAGTTAAAATGGATCCTTTGAAGAGTCAACGTAAAGATGCACAATGTAAACAATAGCTGTCAGAAAAAAACAAAACAGAATTTTGCAGAAATTGAATTTAAAAAGTATGAAGACCAGGAAATAATATAAGAAAATATAGTGTTTTTCTGGTATGCAAGTTTCTGCATAAGAATTTGCATGAGATCCTTTGGAATACTCTTGAGTGGCAGTCAATATAAAAGTACCGACCTTACCTTTCCTGTAATCATTTTAAGCTTTCTTGTCCTTGGTAATCCATTGAGGTTCTACTACAAAGTAAGATTGTCAAAAACAGAGGTGACAAAGTTCTGTTACAAGAGGACCAGGATACAAAGGAAGATATCAGAGTGCATTAACAGAAATTACTCCTCTTAAAACTGAAAAATGAAATACTGATACTGAGGATGGAAATAATTAAAGGAAAATACCCTATGAAGAAGTACTGAAAAGGTTATGGCTTTTACATCATCACAAACATGTCCTGGCATGAATCCTTTCAGAATATATCTTTAATGTGTAACAGTGAGAAAACAGCTGAACAAGATGAAACAAATTAGAATGAGCAAATGTGCAAAGGGCTTCTATCATTAAAATCCCTTGATAATGAAAATATCAAAATATTAAAGATGCTTCAATGCAGTTTTCTGGAGAACAACATGGACAATTCCTTCTGTCCCTCTGTAACAAATGGAAAATTTATAATTTTTTTCTGTAGCATTTAGGTTTATGTAACCAATCCAGCATCACACTTTGTACTGTACTTTGTCATTATGGTTTACCAATATGCCTTTAATATAATCCCATGAACATTTTGGTTGGTTGGTTGGTTGGTTGGTGGGTTTGGTTTGTTTTTAATAGCAGGATCCTGGATTAAGCACATCTTCATGTTGAGGGAATTCAAAACAGAGTATCTAGGAAATTCTGAAAAGTCAGAGTTGTGTGGTGATAACCAGATTATATGTGTAAGTTTTATTTGGTCTCTTATTGAACTCACATTTTTCTCTCACTACACTCTTTCTCAGGAGAATTCATCACAGTTTGATTTGTTCTCTGTTTGTGCAAAAGAAGGCAAAGTATGGCTGGGAATGATGCTGCAGCAGCACTGACTAGGATCTCTGAATGCTTTAATGTGATGCCCAGAAGAACTTGCTTCTGGGAATATCAGGCAGAGAAATAAAAAACATGAGTGATTAAAGCACATTTCCTCTTTGGAAAGTTATTGTATAAACATGGAAGTGCTTTATCCAACAGATGTGTAAACTTTGTGTCTTTTGAGCCATTATATCTACTTATCTAAAGAAAATGATTTATTATGTTTTATTCCCATGAAACAGAGCAATCTGCAGTATATATACAAAGTTAGAAATAAGTTAATCCTGACTTGCATATGATTAAAATAATTTTTAACTGAGGGACAAGTCTGAAATATTCAGTACATACACATACTACATCCTAAGCATGTAAGCAGTCACAGGGAAATCATTGTGTAAGTATACATTAAGCAGGGACCAGGGAAACATTCAAATATCATAAAAGAGGTTACTGGTCTCTGTTGAAGTAGATAAAGTAATAGTTTTGGAATGCAGAACAGTTAAAACAACAGTCTAACATGAGCAATACTTATACTGCAATTAGAAAAGAGACAACTTCTTAACAAAATAAACTGAATAAATCTGAAGAGAAAGAAATAGGAAGACAATAAGCATAAAAATTTGCAATACCATCTTTTAGATTGTGAACACATTTGCAGGTGACCAGATTTCCAGCAATGCTATTTTTCTGTTTATAACATCAGCATGTTTGACCTTCTCATTATTACATATATTGATGGACTGCCTATTTTACATCCTCCTCACAAAGTACCAAAATTAGAAATGGAGGAGATTGAAAACAGCTAACACACCAAATTGAAAACATTGAATAGGTCAAAGTCACAGACTTTGCTGTAATCCTTTCTGGAATATATGCAGAGGCAGAGCAGTCTATGTTTCATTTCTGTGCTAATCATTGTAAAAATTCTGTGAAATGTCCGTCTGTGAACACATTCCCACAGAAAATCACTTTGTGAAAAAAGAAAGTAAAATTCAATCGATATTTACAGAATTTACAGCACACTTAAAATTGACTAATTCTTCAGTTCACCTATACACAAAATGACAAGAATGGGCTATTAAAACCAAAACAGACTGAAATTGATAATTTTCTCGTGCACCTTCCAAAGAACTGTCAAAGCCTTCAGACAGAAGCCTCTTCTTATTGGGAATACTGAACCCTTGGCTACTCATCCTAATTAAAATGTAATTAGGTAAGTGTAATTAGGTAATAATACCACTCAAAACACTTGGTCTGTTTACCACAATTTAATCCACAGTTGAACTCACTGTGGCATAAAATTCTGAACTCAGATCTCCTGACACTAATTGCATCTTCACCCCAATTTAATCTGACGTGTAAGCAGAAGCCTAGAGCTGCCAGGAATATTTATGGTATGAACTATGAGAGAGGTCTGGGAAGAACATCCATGACACGTGTGGTAGATGTGCAACAAAGGTAATGTAAATTTTGACTGCTACAAAGAAGTATCTACTTCGTAGAAACAAATCTGGTTATTTCAAGGAAAGATGAAATAACTCATTCAGTCCTTGAGGCATCCTGTCACATAATTTTAGCCATCTGAAAGACAGATATGTCTTTTAAGGTAGTCTTTTTCAGAGACTACTGCCTCTGTAGTCAACAAAAAGAGGTAGGAGATCTAATAATCATCCATCTCACACAAGTGTAAAGTTTAAAATAAATGGAAGGAGCTGATTTCTTCCTCAACCTGGACTACCAAGAAGAGTTGGCAAAAATGAATTTTGACTAGATGCTGAGCTTCTAAGACCAGTAAAGTGACTGGAACCTGCCTCTGCTGCAGAAAATATCTCCAACTACTACCTCACCATCAGCTTTTCATGTCTAAGGCAATAAATAGAAAATGCTGGACATCCTAAATCAAACATCATGTGACATCTGTCACCTCATCAGAGTTTCAGGTTCACTGAAGAGATCCTCAGAAGTCCATTTCAAAACAGTGGAACAATTCCACCCTTCCCAGGCTAGTCACATCACTGCCTGACCTTAGTTGCAGTCTGATATACCTGGAGCAAACCTCAGGGCTAAAGGAACATATATGTGTGTGTGCATACACACACAAACACATCACTGTCTGTTTGCAAATATCTGAAGTAAAAATGCCCAAGCCCTCAGGCCACGCCAAGTAGACAGCTCTAGTTAACAATGGCACCATCCACAAACTCCTGCAGACAGAAGAAGGCTGCCATGAGCTCCACAGTCAAAAATTCTTGCAGGGCAACCTGCTACCTTCCCTGTTTTCTTAGTCTGTACAACTATTAATGTTGTGCATGCCTAGAGAAAAGCACCTTGATGACAAACAGCCATTCCAATTTAATATATGCAAAGCTAGTGCTGGTGCCATTCAGACAGGCTACAAAGAGCTGCTTGGACAAATAAACTCATCTCCCAGCCAGAATAAATGCAGTCTCTTTTATATCGTGTCATTCAGCTTCTGCGAAGCCTTCAGAGCCTGCTGAATTTATTAGTAGTTGCCAGTTATTAATGTGTGGTTGGCAGTGCAGGATCATGGTTTCCTTTTCCTAACTGCAAGTGCTTTTTCCTACCCCTTCATCATCTCACACACTCCAGCCTGCTTCTGTGGACCATCCCGAGGTTTGGTGCTTATGCCAACATTTGAAAGGGATCAGCACCCGCCTACCACAATTACATCATGATCTGCAATGATGAATGGACTCTTAAAGGAAAATGCATGTTAAAGAAAAAGAACATAAACAAACACCCCAACAGTACAATCATGCTAATCTCATTAAAAGCATCCTGTTCAAGATGTTGTAAAATTTAAGTCAATTACATAACAAGATATTAGAGGAGAACAGACAAATGAAAACAGGGTTTTGTTTGTGATTCTGCTTGCATATGAATAATGCTCAAAGGTCAAGAACTAAAACTGAAAATGGCTGGGTACCAAGAAAATATACCTTTGTACTTTTTGCCTTCTCCAGGATGTCAAACAATATAGTAACCTTAGCTGGCCTTAGTTTTTATCATTCCTTGAAAATGCAATCATACACATAAATATATTGATAGCAAGCATGCTGCTCACTAATTAAATTTAGAAATCACTAGAAATACTTGACATTAAAAGATTTAAATTAATTTTTTGAATCCTAATGAGTACATTTTTCAATTTAGTATTGTGTGTATTTCTCTTGAGGATTTACTGAGGATAGAGAGCATTGAAAAAATAATTGGCTTTAAACCCTGGTAGATTAATGTTTTGTCATGATTTACACTGTCTGTTTTGTATTCAGCTCTAAAGTTGTTTTCCCCTCTCTGAATCATGTATTGTTAATTCAAATGTAAGGTTCTAACTATTATAATAATGAGACCAATATAAGTTAATGACCGCATTAATTTCTTTTTTTTCAATAATCACTTTATCACATGCCTGAACAATCTTTTGGTTAAAATTACAACATTTTCAAGAAAAACAATATCCTAAAGCATATCCTGAAAGAATAGACAGATATATTCTTCTGTGACCAATGGAAAAGTGGATAAAAATTACAAAACTCTATTACACTTTGTAGTATGTTAATATTTTGTCTGAATGCTTTTTCTGAGATGTTTAAAAACATTAACTACTTATTAATTTAAATATCTCAGAAAATCACCACCAAGCAAATTTTAAATTGCCATACATTTATCTTTCATTTAAGTAAGAAATAAATCATTAAAAAATTATGCAAAATATTTTACTAGTTAAAAAAAAAACAGTCAATTTTCCATCAGTCAAACCTAAGAGCCTCTTAGGTCTTCCTCTTTGAAGAAATATATTAAAGGGGGTTAGAGGTTTCACAAATAAATTGGTTGGTAAGCAATATCAATGGTGCCCTAGACTGACCCCATCTATAATTGTTTGCATATCCTTGCAGTAAAGGCAACAACGTGCTTAATCTCTGTGTGTTTATTTTGATCTATATATGGACCTTAAAGGTCAATGTGATTTACTCACATTTACTGTTGGTTATTAAAAATGCTGAATAAAGTGATGGAAAGGTGTTAGGAGGCATTTGCAATTAGGAAAGAAAATGACAGTCTGCATGGAACTGCTTACTCACAGTTTTATCACAAGGATGTTTGGGGCTTTTTCTACTCTATTTTCACAAGGCTTAATAACTCACAGCTTGAGAGAAATATATCAAAGCATTTTTTGCCTTCAGTAAATGGGTGACAGGACTAATCCTTCCTCCCTGGATCTTACATGATCATGACTATTATAAAATTATTGGACTAGAGAACACAAGGAATATAATATTTTGCACTGTCCTGGTTTTGGGTTTGGTTTGGGTTTTTTTCCTGGGAATTTAAATTACATTGTTAAAATTACTGGACTATTACCAAAACTGAGGAGGAATATCAGAGTACTCCCTAAACATCAACCCATTGAAGAAAAAAAATTTCTTATTCACTTCAAGAGATTTTGATTTTTTCTGTACACTGAAAAGCTTTCCAAGTCACAAAACCTAACATTCAATCAGAGAAAAAATGCTCAGCTTTCAAATTTAAAGTTTATTCTACTTTACTATTCTGTCTTACTCAGTATTTTATTCCATTAGGAATTTCTATGTGAAATTAAAATAAGAGAAGAAATGGAAAGAAATGAAAAGAACAGAAAGTATGATGAAAAAAAAGAATATGAAGACAGAAAAAAAAACCAGAAAAGAAAAAGACCAAAAGCAGCAAACAAAAGTAGGAGGAAGACAACAAGTCTTCAATTCAATATAGCCCATAAGCAAGTATGTAACTTTAAACACATGAGTAGAGGAGCAGCAATCAGAGTCCCATTCAAACCTTTGAACTAACTGTACCCTAAATGGAGCATCTTGCTGAACCAGTTCCTCTGGGAGCAACAGATTATGGGAAGGACTGATCTGAGAAAACATTTTCTCAGCTCGCAAGCTTTGACCAAATCCAATTGCAACATCACATCTCGAGATAAAATTTTTAAATTAAGAAGTTACAGGTTTTCAAAATAGATTAATGCCTGATTATGGCAAAGCAGTGCTTAGGGAACATGGTCAACATTTCTTGTCCTAAATCCAGAAGTTTATCAAGAGTATTGTCATGATTTTTAAAGATTAGAGTGGATCATTCATGTAAGTAATACATAAGTGGTCACAAATTTTCATCTGAATTGTGACAGAACTGAGAACTCTCTGAAAACATCATTTTACTGAGCTTTTTTTTTCTGCTACAACTACCTAAACAAGGTCATTCACTTGGGACTTTATGATTCAGCATCAAAATCAGCTGATTTACTGAACCCAGTCAGAATGGTTTCTGACAGAAAAATTGGGTATAAAATCCTGGTTTTGCAGCTGCTCCACAAACACTATACTTTGCATGCAGGATCTCAGGATCATACCCTGCAGCACTGACAGGAAGACCTGGAGCAATGCCATCATCCTAAGGCTTACATTTATTTACAGCTGAGGATAGTCAGAGTAGGAGTTATTCTCTATCGTTTCCTAACTAATGTCCTGCATACAAAAGCTCTGGTGAGCTCCTAAGAAAGTTCCTGCTGCCTACCTCCTCATTAGAGCCTCAGGATAGCAAAACATTCAAGTTCAGCTTTAAGTAATACCAAGAGGTTTAAAATATATGCTGAGGTGCTCTGCAAAATGAGGACTTGAAGATGGAGCTTTTCACGGAGTCAAGAGATTTCCTGCCCTCGATCCATGTTGTTGAATGCCCAGTACTGCAAATCATCTTAGCTGATTTCATCACACAATCAAGTTGTAATTTTTCTGTTTGCTACTTTACAGGGGGAGCTTGTCTGGCAAGTGTACTCAATCATCTCTCTTGATATATCTCCTATTTCACTAAATACCATGAGCTACCGAGCAGTTGCTCTGCGAAGCTGTATCTCTCCAGGGTACAACAGCATTGTAAAATGCCAGTTGATATTTTTCATTTGTTCCTCTAAGGGACAAGCCCCTTTTGGCCACTAGTAAAGCTTTTGAAATTCCTTGATCCGCTGCAGCCCATTTAAACCATGTACACAGGCCAGAGAGTTACTATAGTCAGATGCAGGCCTTCTAGCTAGAACACAAGCCTCACAGGGAGCCAGGTGAAAAATTCCTTGCTACCATCAGTGTAAGCAATTCCTGCCCTTCATCATCATTTCCCCAGGGGAAAAAGCAGCCTGGACAATCTGATGGATGTTTAGGTACCACAGGTCTGATGCCCAGAAGCACACATAGTTCTTTGCTGCAATCCTAGACCTGGAGCAGAGAGCAGATGAGGAATGGAGCAAAAGCAGTGCCCTTTGCATGTCACATTTCTGTAACCTCCTGCTTCTTTCAGGCCACATTATCAAATACACTTAGACATTTGCAAGTGCATTTTTAGATAGAACTAAGATAACCAGTGATTTATCTATGAGCCTATTGAACAGATTTGATTACTATCAGGACAATAACATACCTGAGACCAATTATTCATGAAAATGCATATTTGGCTTTGACTAAAAATTGTGATTGTCACATCCGGTTTACTTTCTTATTTTCCGAGTCAACAGATAATAAGTGGACCCAATTAATAATATGAAACTGCAAGTTAGACCAAATCAGTTTCGACTAATTAATATTCATCTTTTTACTTCATGCACCTTCCAGTGGCTTGAACCCAAACTTTTATTGGAAAACAAAAATAACAAATATTTGAAAGTAGACAACTATATTTTAGCAAGACATTCCTTATCCTACAAAAATGGTCTTGATATGGTTTAAAAAATAAATTAATTTAAGGGAACACATTAATTCCAAGGGAAATATTTCATCCAAATTATGTTCTTCTAGCAAAGCTTTATTTGGTTGTTTATATGTGTCTGGAAAACTAAATGCTTTACTTGCTTTCAGAGTTGTCCCATTTTAAAATATTAGGTATATAATTGCTAAGTGAATTTTCTTTTTTACAGAAAAATTCCACTAAATTTTTCCTGTCCATCTATAAGCTTTTGTCAAGAGTTGATACAACTGTGGTATAAGGTGATTAATGGAAGGCAAGTAAAGGAGTAATTAATCAAACCATACAAGAAAGTATGAATAAAAAAATGATGCAAAAATGACAAGAATAGTCTAAACTCCTTGTGCTTTGGCACCACTGAGAAGTGACCAGAGAAAGAGGCTAAAAAGTTTATGAATGTGCTCCAATTAATCTGTATGCACACTGCAATGCTCTTTAGTTTGGTTCATTTAAATCTGAAATTCCCTTCTCTGTTGAAGTCAGCTAGTTAGCCAAGATGGTGCATTACTGTTATGATCACTGCAGCGCATATAATTTAGATTTATCTCTTTAGGGACTCAGCTCCACCCTCTGCTAGCTAATATGCTCACCATGTTTAATGATGCAAAAAATTTCCCTGAGTACAGGTTATTTATCTTTATCAGGAGCTGCTTTCAGCTGGCTGTCAGTTATCAGCCAGAATATTTGTTCCTAAATGGTTTGTACTCATCCATATTCCAGGGCAATTCTGAGGCCCATATTATCACTGATGTTTGCAATAAAAGTGTTTCAGCTCTTCAGATACACCTTAGTAATACTGATTTATGAGTCTGGACTGGCTGTATTTCTGATGCAGTGATAGGAACCCTGGAATATCTATAACTGTCATGGAAGTGAAATATCTATCAAAAATCTCAGAAACAAAACCCACTTGTATGGGTCTTGAAGAAATATGAGGAATGAAGATATTTCTTTGAATACATTTTGAGGGGAATGAGTCAGAGGTGTGTTTTTTAAACTGAAGATCTGTAGAAAATAAAATAAAATTAAGAACAGACCAATAAAAAGAAGATGAAAGTGTGAGGTAAAGGAGACCAGTGAGAAAGAGACACATTTGGATGGAGAGGTAGGGAGAATAAAAGGAAAGAAAGAAGAAAAGAAAGAACTTTGTACCAGATGAGTGAACACTTTGAGCCTATAAGATTGAAAATGATAGTTGGAAAAGTAGAAAACTTAAGTTTTGCACTTTAAAGTACTTTCCTGTACAGCAACATGAACTAGCACAAATCTTAAAAGTGAGACGCAGATATCCCGAGTGAAGAAAGAGTTCAAAATCCTCAATGTAGCTCTGCAGCACAGACATGAGCATTATGCTACAGTTCAAAGATGAGACCAGTCAGTCTGGCAAGTAAGAAAGAATAAAGACATGAAGTAAGTAAATTTCAATTTTTTATAGTTTTGACTAGGATAACAAAAAGGGCAGCAACTGCGTGTCAGATTTGATGTATGCAGTATAATAGGCTGGATTTTCTTTTCATGGCATGCAAACATCTGTGGCACAGAGATTCCCAAGCTCACAGCAACCAAGCCCATTCCAAAACTGGAAGCAAGAAAGCCAGACACGCTCTCCCCAGGGTGGCATGCTGAGATAACACAGCTTCACTGCTTCCCAGACCTGAGCTCATGCCTGAGCTATGCTGGAGAGCCACATCAGCTTGTTCAGTGCAAATTCAGGTGTCTCCAACAAAAGACATACTTCAGAGAATAAGAAAAGTTAATCCCCCAGTTTACATTCCTCACCTGTGTCTATAAAGACACAATAACACCATTATTCTCTCCTCGCTCTCTGTGCACCCACTTGGTAAGGCAGAGTAGAATAATAAAATCGAATCATAAAATCATAGAATGGTTTGGATTGGGAGAGACCTTAAAGATCATCTAGTTCAACCCCACTGCCTGAGACAGTAACACCTTCCACATAGACCAGATTCCTCAAAGCCAGTCACACAACCAGAGAAGTTGACATCCATAATTCAAACAAAATTTGGTGTTGAAACTGGCACATAAAAGGTTGCCCTCAACTCAGGAATGTGAACACTGAACAATTTTGTGAACCATTTGAGTGAACAATTTTTATTCCAAAGCATTCATCTAGCAGACAGGTGCTCCCTAGGGCCAGCACATGCCTGCTGCATTGTGGACACAAAGGATTTTGTAGCCACCAGCTACTGTCATTATCCTTTGTCTAGGCTTAGGCACATGATGGCCATCCTTCTGGCTGCAGTTCTGCCAGCAAAGAAAGCTGTCATTCAGGAGCTAATGGAATATAACCAGAATTCATGACCATGTCAGGTCTGCTGGTTGAATTGCTCATGTGCTTGTCTCTCTTCCCCCTTGTGCTTCACATTTCTCTGTGACTCAGGTCTATCTGAAGATAAGGATCTGAGTTCAAAAAATATCTCCTCTGCTGTGCTGAAGTAGGGGGTGCATGCTTATTGAGGAGGCTATTGACAATAATCCATCTTTCCTAATATACCACAGAGTCAAATAGTTAGGAACACCAGAAATAAACTGAGTAACAAGAGAGGTTCAACAGAAGAATGAACCCCTTTATCGACTTCCAAGAAGATAGAATGATGCCTGGCCAATCTGAATACATCAGGTTTGGAAAAATTTCCTGAATCCTTATGGTGAAAAGGAGAATGTACCTTGGATATGTGTAAAAGCATTGCAACGGACTTTCTTGGTTTTAAACTGTTTGCAACACTGAAGCAGTTACAGGTTTAAATTATTTATGACTTTTTAAATATGAAAGAAAAAAAAAAGGAACACCCTAACACTATGAAAAATATGATTAATTTTCTTCAAAAGCCTCTTAAGTGTTTTCAGCTTACATCACGTATAAATATTAATATCACAACCAGAAAACAGGGTGTAGAATGGAAATACAGCACACATACTTGGAATCCACTTTTGTTGCTTTAAGATGATATATTTGTTTGATTTCTACCATGACATGCTCTTCCTGCTCTGAAGTTTTCCAGAAGTCTGGATTAATGACAAAATGATCTCCCATATAAACTTCCACAATGATAAAAACATATGCTGGCACAGACAGAATACTGTTACAGTACCACTGAGAGCCTCTGAGAGTGTGAAATAAATGAACAGCACTCAAAAAAGAACTTAATTTGTGTTTTATTTCCAGTATTACTGAGGTAAATATTAAGGGACTTAACTAACTGACCATTTAATGCTAATAGGATGATATTTAATATTCACTTGCTATGATAAGTATTTGAAATGCTCACTCTGTGGTGTTAGATAAATTCCCTATTAGACTCATCCTTGATAATGTGCATATTGTTTCTGAATGCAATTTCTGAATTATTTAGAAAAGACACGTTTTTCTACTGAGACATAAAATGAACTGCAGATTTTCTGCAAGTTCTTATTACCATTAGGTCTAGACCACATTATGGCCAAATTATGGTGAAAACCCTTGAATAAAGTAATTTAACAGGAAGCTGTTAACCTGTTAAAGCACCAAGAAATACAGATCAAACTGAAATGAGTTTTAGTTGTATGCTTCTTGATTCAACTATTTAGATAATGTACTTTCATTTAGATCAGCAGCTAAATGTGTGAAGGATAATAGCCTTTCTTGTGCAGGTATAATGAGACATCAGAGCAGTGGTACAGAATAGCAGCAAAGAAGAAGGGAAAAAAGAAGTTCTGATGCCTGAGGTTTTCTTGTGACAGACCCTTTTTTGAAAGAATATGACTATGGAAGCAACAAGTATTTATGTCAGACACTTTCATACAGCTGAAAAACATGAATCTGTCACCTGATGAAAACTGATTAGGGGCCATCAAGCTCAGAAGTGGAAATGCTATGCTATTGACAGAAAAAATGCACAACATAAAGAGAGAAAGATATTTATGCATGTGTGTGGCCCTGATGACACATGTGCCATCTCTTAAGCAAAAAATAAACAAATTTTAAAGTTCAAGTTTTTTCCCTCTTCCATCCTATCATACATAAAATCAAATCAAAAACTTTAAAGGATGGAGGAGACAATATAAGCATAATCTTCACTCTAAACTTCCTCTAATTATCTCTAATAGGTCTTTAAAAAAATCTAATTCTAACTGGCAACTTATTTTATAGTGGCAAAATGTCTTCTTTAAGTACATTAATATATATGACAATAATGATAATCTGATTTTATTTTCTTTGTGTATATACATTGCACCTTAAGCACATATTTTTTTTACTTCCCTAACTCACTTTGTTTATATAACAGCTGACCTCAAAACAATGTGGAAACACTTCTGGCTTCCTCAGTTTTTATCTTTTGTATCAAAATTTGCACACATCATATACTACTCCAAAATATTATTGATCTTGACCCTGGAACAAAGAAAAAATCCTGGAAAATTTAAGGGGAAACTTTAGCCTCTACTTAACTCCATACAGAAGGATTTTGATGAATGGAAGTCCTTAACCTGGGACGATATTATCAACTCTGTTACTGTATGACTGCTAGTGGAGCCAGAAAAATGCAGCATTTCTATTTTTCAAGATCTTTCACTATTTCAAGATTTTTCTTCACTGAAAATTAATTCAAAATTTCTATTTTTAGAATTAAATACCAAGTGGACTGCATCCATTTGGTTACTCATTTTTTCCTCCTATACCAATTGCAGTAAGTTGTTATACATCATTCAAGGCAGGGTGGAATGTGATGCACAATAGGTTTACTGTGCACCCCTCCTGGCTTGCTAGGTTACATGAGATATGTCTGCGAATTTAGCATACCAAATAGGGCATTTACATGTGAGCTCTTCACATAGATGTTGTCATTTTTGCAAACAGAAAGAGCAGCTATGATGCACAATCTGTTTAACATAATTTATATGTTTACTCACTTTGCAATGCCATAGATCAAGCCCTAGGAATGCCTGTGTCTTTCCACTCACCAGCATGAGCAGTTTTGCACTGCTCTTGGCTTCGTGTCATAGGACACTTCAAATAATTTTTACCTTGGCTTTACTTTTTTATTCTGTATTTGAAAAGTCATTACAAGGACAGCAGCTACACAGATATTTCAGGTAGCATGCTTTTTATGTGGTTATTTCTTGTCTGTCTCCAATTTATATTTCAATAAAAAAGTTTAGTGCTCAGCAACTTGTGCAAAAAGAGGACAACTAGCTTCTGTATACTAACCAAAGTTCTGCCTATTTCAGTAGCCCAGAAAAATTGTTCCAGGAATATTGAGACCACTGGTATTTTTTCTTATTGTTGCTGTTGCCATTATAATTACAGAAAGCCAAGGTGAGACCTGGACCCTGCTTGGACTCAGCATTGCAGAATAAAGTACAGACCAAAAGATAGAACTGGTAGCACTGCTGAATAGAGCTGACAGGAATCCCAAATTTTTCAATCTCTAAGACAGAAGGTGCATCTTTTTCTCTTGCATAAAAGATTTGAATTAACTTTTCTCTACTATGTTTCATATGTGCTTTAGCCTTTCAGGAGGGCTTAATTCTTTTTCTTTCAAGGTAGGAATGATCAGAAAAGAAAAAAGGGAAGACACAGCAAAACTTTCTAGGGAATTAGAAGGATGTATTGCAAGCTGCTATTAGCACTATGCCTTTTGTTTTAGGAAGACAACATTGAGAGAAAAAACCATTATGGGCTGTTTTTGCAAAATGCTCTTAGAAGCTATTAGAGATACAAAATATCATAACAATGTATTAGAGGCAACAATAGGGTACAGGAGATTGTCCTGATAGCTTACATAAAATTGAAAACTCATGCTCTTAGATGTAGAAAACAGATGAAAGAATTATTTCTGTGTAGTGATAAATAAAAATACAAGTAAGCCTACCTGGCTGGCATTCCAAAGCTGGCAATAGGAAACAAAGGAGGACTTTCACTTACTAGGTGATGTTCTGAAACCACCAACAGGCTATCTGTCTATCTATCTATATCTATCTATGTATCTATGTATGTATGTATGTATCTATCTATCCATAAAGATGTATTGGATACATAAAGGATATGTAATGTGACCAAATGGAGCAGATGAAAGTGGATTTTTTTTTTTTTGTTTTGCCTTGTCTGTTAGCAGTTAGGTAATATACTTACATTTTCAAAACTACTGTACACAACACTAATTGTATCATGGGTAGAAGTGTGCTTTTTCATAAAGTGTCCAGGAGTATACTGTACTTTTTGCTAGGATTGCTTGAGTGGATTTTTATATTTCTATTATCCACTGTACTTTCCATCCACCTTAATTTATTGATCTGATTATTTCACAGGAGGTTTTTGTGTGAGTTTCTTGTTGCTTTTTACCGACTTTCACAAAATATTGGTTATTCTTAGTTTCCACTGACTTGAGAAACACCAACAAATTCCCTAACTTACAGGGGAGTTTCGTTTCTTTGGTGTCTTCTGTTTTAAAAGAATATTATTATTTCAGTGCTTTGCAAGACCAGAGATTAAAGCCCTAAGTGTCTCAGATTCCACACACAAGGATACATCCATCGAAAAGTGTGATTCGTCCCATGGAAAATCTCAGTAATTTTTTGTCATCTTGAAGTAGAACAAAGAATAAAAATTTACTCACATTCCAAGGATAAGCTAGAAGGCAATGAATGGTCTTAAGAAGCTTCAGTTTATATGAAAACCAGTGTCTGATGCACATGAAATTTTAACTGCCATGAGATACTATGGCAGCTCAGGTAGGCAGGGGCTGTTGCTGCCAACAAAAAAAAAATTGACTTTTAATTTTTATTTTTGAGGAAGATTACAGTGCACCAAGTCATTAAAACATATTTTTCTATTAACTTTTCTAAAATAAATTTATATTTTCAAATGCCACTTATATTTTAAGAATGGAGTATTTAGGAATGTATCCACAAAAGCTATCATTTGTAACAGATAGAGGCTACAATAATAAGAAAGGAAGAAGAAAAGCACATAAAGAAAATAGTCACTTCAGAGTTTTTCAATATAAAGAATGATTCTATTCAAATTCTGCTGAGGTAACTGAGAATCTTTCCCAGACATTCAGACATCTTTGGTCCACACTATATTGATGCTCACTGTATCATAGTAATCTCTTTTGTTTCCTATGCATTTAGAAGATTTTTTAATTACATTAATCCTTCACATACTGCAGATTTTGAGGTCTTCTCTAAGTCTAAAATCTAACTTGAAGTATGAGACTGGATAGTAATAAAGTAAAGAAGAAGTATTTTTTCTGGATATAAGCAGGAATTTAAGTTCGGCTAGAGTTTTCATCAAGCATAACTCCAGCCCTGTTAAGTCTCACACTATTACAACGCTTCTACATATACATAAATAACAGTTGTGCTAAGAAATGCAAGTGTCAGAGATTTATTCATGTTTTGTATCCCCAAAGCAATGTAGAATACACAAACACTTAACTTAGTGAATTATGGATCTTTTCTAAACACAAAATAGAAATCTGCCACCAGAGAAGAACAGCAATGACTGATACCAGGTAAGTGTTTCTCTAAAATAAAATGAGACATATTTGGTACAAATCACTCTGCTTTCCACCTTGTGCTTGTCTTTGTAGCCAAATTACAAAACCATTTGAAGAGAAAAAAGTTTCTAAGTGGCAGCAAAATTAACTCACTGCCTGTTTTGACCATACCAGATCTCCAGGAAGGAAAGGGCTCTGGGGTGTCAGCAGCAGAGTTCCCTGGCCTCTGAGCATTATTTGGGACCCCACTGGGGAAACTTAGGACTGCTACTGCTTTCTGAAAGACACAGAAATGAGTTTTACTATCCCAGATCTCCAGGCTTGCTTCTCTTCCTTCCCTTACCACGCTGGGAAAAAACATTACTCCAGCAAGGTCTCGTCTGCTATCCTTTAGCAACAATATTTGGATTTTATTTGTACCACTGTGAAGCTTTAAAGAAGCTCTGCTGAACCATATGGGTTGATCTTCCCTCTTTATCTATGCACATCATCCATTGCCTGGAAATATCCCTCCAGAAGCCTTGTTAAGTATCTGGCTCCAGGGCTGCCAGGGCACTCCAAGGTTTCCAGTCACATAACTTTGTTTGAAACATTTTTAAGACATTTAGTGATTCTTCATCACTAAATTTGACCTTCCTAATCCACCACATTTTAGTCTGATCAGTCAAATGTTTGGAACAACAGGAGGTAGCACATTTTTATTTTAACCTTACGTATCTTTTTCTTAGGCCACAGGAAGCTGACGATAACTGTAATGTGAAGCTTACTCCTACTTAGCCAGAACTCCCAAAGAAAACAGATGGAAATTCAGACTATTAAAGAAGAAGGGAGGGAAATGTGCTCAGAAGGAAATATATATGTAATGTGTGTAATTGGGCCTACTTTCTGAAGTCATGCTCCCTCGTGCCTATTACTTTCACTCAAGGGTGTCTTACTAAGTGGCACTGTAACTTATTTTGGTGTTTCTTTCAGTAGAATTTAAAGGCATTTATCATGCTGAAATTCTTAGAGCAGCACACTCTGTTTGGTATCATTAAATCTCATTAGCAATCAACATTTAAAAAACATTTTCTCAGGGTTTTTTCCTTAATATCCATACATATAGCTTTCCCATAATTAAGCAGGTCTATTAGTTTCACATCGTGGGTGGAATGGAATTTTAAATAACATCCATTTCTTTCAGAAATAAATAGGAGTCTGAAATGAAAAAAGTCCTCAGTTAGCTGGCTGTTGCTATAAGGGTGTGGAAAAGGATGGGATGACAATAATGCAAAATTTACCGTGCTGTATTGCTGAGAAAAGGGTGGAAGGTTTTCAATCAACACAAACCTCAACAAAGAATGATCACTTTTGTGACAGGCTGTGAAATCCAATTTCTGATGAACACAGATCTAACCTTTCAAGGAGGTTTCACAGAAGGTTAATTTCACTCAAACACTGAACTCAAACCTGGATGTAACCCACTGAAACTGGAACATGAAGATGCTTGAAATGTTTGGGGATGAGAAGTTGTGCCTGGGGAGAGGGAGACTTGGATGCCAGGTGTTTTTTTCAGCACTTTTGCTGTCACTTCTCAGCACACAGGATATTCAGGGAAACATTAAAGTTTTAGTTTTAAAAAAATCATATTTGTTAACATACTTGTGTTGGTGAAGGTGGACAGGGTTGTGGTTTCCAAATTTGTTTCCATTTGTTTGAGAAATTAGAAGCACAGATCAGCCCTGCACCAGGGTCTGTTTTGTTTTTTTTTACAAAGAGGGAACAGAAAGCCAAGCTTAATTCAATAAAAGCAAATAACATCAGATATTTTCCTTCTTCAAGAATTCCCAAGTGTACAAGTCCAACAACCTCTCTACCCAGGAAGTCCTACTCTTGCTCTGTCTCTAAGTCACACTTCAACTCTTTCTGTAAGATTTCAGCACACAGAGAACACATCTAGAAACCAATAAATCAGCCCCACATTGTGTGACCAGGGAAATCTACCAGTGGACAGATAAGTGTCTGAACTCCTTAGGTACAATAAATAGATACAAAGTAGTAAATATAGCAACATCCAAACACATAATGTTAACATTAAAAAGTTCCTATATGACTATCTAACAGTACAATAAAACTTGAGGGACTACGTATACTACAATTTTTTAACACAAGAAAATTAAAATATAGATGCATACTTGAGCTTAGAGCAGAAAATGCTCAAATTCTGCAAGTCATTTAAGCTCTTTGATTAAGCACACTCTGATTTACACCAGATTTAAGCTTTATTCACCACTAGGGAACATCTTACAAAGAAAAAGGGAGATTTTACCCTTGTGTATCCTACAAAGAAAGATGGAGGGTTTACCCTTCTGTCACTTTGGCACTCCCCTTTTGATAAGCCTTCTTATCTGGCATCAACATCACAGCTGCATTCATCGTTGTCTCTCTGCTGAGCTGTGTAAGGGGAACATCTGATTGCAGATCACTCAAAGTGTTTACTTTTTTTCTATAGTGCAAAAGTAATAAAAGTAATTTCTAGAACTACACAAATGGAGTGTGCCTGGCTGGAAGGAACATGAAGATCTGACGACAGCACCAGAAAATAAAAAATAGTCCTTTGTGTCCTGTCTAAAACAATAATTGCTTTGCAAGTTAGAATTGCAATATTTGCTTCTTTGCTTAGCAGGTCCTCCCAGTGAGTACCTGACATTGACTGTTTGGACCATGATGATATATCCTTAATTTTAAACTGCTGCCATTAACTAGCCAGCTTCTGTTTTTTTCCTGAACATCATCCTTTTCCCTTGCCATTTTCTCTTCCTCACTGGCAGTTCAGGCCCTGGGACTACTGCAATACTCCCCACAGACATTTAGCTTCAGGAGAAGTACACATACATCTGTATTGTAGGGAGAAGAGGAACACCTGATGGGAGCTTCAGACTGAGCAAGTGTCTTCCAAAATGGAGAATGTAAGACTTTCCTCAGATGAAGTCAGTGATGCTTCTTCTGATGGCCTCCCTCACATTGTGGAAAGCTCTGGTCTCTCTCCAGGCAGCAGAGCAAATCTGTAACAAAGGGTACCAGATGGGAGGCAGGAATTTCCATTTCTAGCCAGCCTACTGTGAGAATCCTGCCTTTCCTCTTCTGAAAAGTCTTGTCATCTCTCAAAATGCAGCTGGAATTTCTTACATCAAAAACAAGTCTGGACTGTTGAAAGCTGAAAATTGCAGAGTGGGATGATTTTGTGTACAGTGAATCTACACATTCACTGTGCCAGCTACCCCTCTGCCCAGCATTAACTCCAGGTCTGATAAGACATGGGAAGAAGTGATGTGCATATCAGTCAACCTGCATCAGGCTCAGCATGCATTAAAGAAAGGGCTGTGATGGGAACTCTGACAACTTTAATCAATGTATTGCTTCTCCAGACTTGTTCCTACACATGCCTGCAGCCCTCCTGCTTCCTCTGTGGCTGTGCCAAGCCTCAGATTTCACAGCGCCAGTCTGTAAAGACCATGCTGTTCATCATCCATCATGAACTCATGAGTAGGGTGCCCTAACTTCTTTACTGTACAGCTTTGAAATAGATCCTGTAGTGAATAATGACTCTCCATCTATTTCTGATCTGATCTAAAACACATTTCCTTCTTTGCTGTACATCTACTTTCCATCCCTGCTTTCAATCTTATTTTTAAACTTTACCATGGAGCTCCATATGGTGTATTAGATTAAAACTGTTGCACAAAAAAGGCGATGCATTTTGTTGTGCTGTTCCCAATCCCACCACATCGAACTGCATGAGAAGAGGGGAGGTTATTTTAGAAAAGGAAAAACAAGGCAAAATCTTCTGCTAACCATAACTCACCTTCTCTGCAAATCTGGAGTTGAGGAAGTCATAGTCAACAGCCATATTGGTTAAAAATCTTCTGTAGGACAAAAATTCCCAAAATAGAGTTAGGCTGCATATAGCAGACAAAATTAATGCCTACTATAATGTACCTTAATTCAGTTCAGAAGAACTTGGACCAACATTATCTAACCTCAAAGATATTTCTACAAGGATGAGCTACAACTTGGTGACATTTATAATGGAACTCCATAGAATAAGAACAAAGACTCGGCTTTCCAAATGTGTGCCACAGAAGCAATTGTATCACCAGCAATATGGATAGGAGGAATAAGCTTATACAATTAAATAAATATGAAATCTTTCAATTAAAGTTAAGGTCTTAGATGTGTGATTTCATGAACAGTTGGCAAGAGCTGCTGTATTTTTAAGATAATAACAATCAATTCTTCCTGTACAATAAAAATAGTTATAAGAGAAAAATCACTCAAAACTGAAATGTAAGAGGACAAAAGGTCATAAATTGCAATAGAAACCCCTAGGGAATCTGAAAATGTATAGGGGTTGGGGGTTTTAAAAATTGTCTAGCTATTGAAGAAAAATATTGTATTAACAAATGGACAAATGAGACTAGAGCTATCCCTCAGAGTCGCTTCATCAACCACAATCATATGAAGAATCCAATGTACCTTTTTGAAAAGTAGTTGAAATACTGAATCTGCTAAAGCAGAGAACAAGCCTTTGTTAGCTACTTTTGAAGGTCATCAGTAGCTTTTAGTGTATAGGACGTTTTTACAACAATTAGATCAAAACTCAGATTGAAAATGTTGGTGGATTTCATAAGTTAGAATGACATCAATAGTTGACTCCTAGAGGGCACTGCCTGGGAACAAGGGTTTTCTAAAAATTCTAAAAAAATCTCGGTTCCACTTGGAGCACCACTGGAAACGCACATTAATTTTACGTGGTAACAAATGATTGTTTGTTCATTTTAAATTTAAAGGACATTTGAAGAAAGACAGCTTCATTTTGGTCACCTTGGGTGTTAAAAACCTGAAAACCCCTGTTGCTTGTGCAACTCCTGAGCAGTCATGTGGATCCTAATAATCAGAACAGATGTACATACAATGTCTTTGGCATGACTATCCTTATACCATCTGTTAAGCTAAGTTTGCACACTAAGATATAAACCCAACACTAAGAGGTTGTAACTTCAAAACTGAGGTGAACCTCAACAAGCAGGCTTCAAATCAATGCTAGCATGTCCTGTCTGTGAAAAAGAACTCATTTCATAGTGCTCACAAGCTGCATTAAATGTCATGGCAAATATAAATGCTGTGGACATCAAAAGTCTCAGCTCCTTTAGACCACAGCGGCATGCAGAATGGAAAATGTAAAGATTTGAGGAACAAGAAAAGTTCAGTTTGCCCAACAGGTCTGCCAAATTTTATTCCTCCTAATATCATGTGAGCAGGAAGGAAAGTAATTATTATTTTTCTACATGACACTAAATCCTTTTGCAACTGACAGGCTGAACAAAGGCTACATATGTTTCATTTAGCCAAAAGGCTACTTTCTGTTTGAGAGCATAATGGATGATTCATTACTTCAAAAAACAACCCTGCAAGAAAACAAAGAAAAATGTCATGTTGGTGAGGTGCTAAAAAACCTACTGTTTCATGCACAAACAGTATCTGAAACATTGTCTTCTGTTGCAGTAGCAGGATATATATTTTTAACAAGACTGTTAAAAGCAAGCCAATTTCCTCTATTTACTTGTGATTTTAAACTGAAAATACTCATGTCACCACCTTTTAATTCCTTAAGTCCTCTCCCATAACGTATCTGGTACCTCTGTTAGCCTGTGGCACCTGTAGTGGAGTGTGTAACGTAGACATTACATGTAAACATGCCAAGGTAGGTCCCTGTTAAAACCAGTATGAACTCATGTTACAAAAGCGGTGTAGCAATGTCAGTTCTGGCAATAACAGTGGCTCTGTAAAGTTACAAAAGAACCTCCCGACTGAGAGAAAAATCTCTCCTCACCATTTCTGCAGACATGGATTACCTTGCATTCATGAAATTTTGTCCTTCAAGCAGAGCCATCAACTAATGATGAGGATGAATTGAAGACTTGGAAATTAAAACGTGCTGCAGGTAATGGGTAACACATTAAAACTCATTAAGCACGTTGTTTACAGCCAATGGACTAATTTTTTTTCAAAGTCATGATGTACAAAATAAATTTCAAGTGTGAAAATTATAAATATTGGAAGCTGAGGGTGCCACTGCAGAAAACTGAAAATGCCATCATCCACCCATGGGTCTGTGAAGTTCTTCCACATTTTCTCACTGTGCCGTTGAAACAGTTAAATCTGCAGCATTGTCATCAGGTTACAATGAAAGATATACTTAGGGAATTAGATGACAGAAGATTTTAATTAATAAAAACTGTGAATATTTTTTAAAAAGCATAGAGAGAGCATATATATATGGCATATGGCAGGACTAAATAGCTTACTGTGTGAAATTAATTGCTTGTTTATTTAAGGGATTAAAGATGTAAAAGATTGGGTAAGATTAAGAAAATAAATGTATACAAGAGGCTTCCAAGTAGGGTGACAGTAAGACTTATTCAGCTTCAAAGCAGTTCTCAAATGAAGAGAAAAAAGGTCCATTACATCCAGTGTTCAACCATCATGCAAGAAAAGTACTAGCAAATACACATAGGAGGATTAATTTTCCTTGGTAAAGAAACGGGTGTGGTTTCCTAACTGCAGTGTTAGGCAACATCCCCTATATTCATTATATTTCTAGCTTTAAAAATCGAGATACTCCATTTTATAAGCAAGAAGTTCAGCACTTTTAACCTTGGTGAAGAACGGTTTTATTGCACAGACCTAGGATAACATTTAATATTTATTTCTGTATTTTCTTCCAAAGGAGTAACACATATCCACCAATACTGCATATATTATCACACACTGTAACACAAGGTAGAGAAAAATTATTTTCTGAGATGCTTTGGTCTTTTCTTATTAATAGGATATTGGTCCAGAGATAATATGTATAAAGGTTTCTCTGCTACCTGTTGTATGTCACTAACACTGGAAAGAAATATGATTGAGCATATTTGAGCAAACTCCCATATACTTGTTAGGAAAATTTTCTGAGCTCTCTTTTTTGACATAATTGTTTATAATAAAGACAGTTAATCTGTTCTTATTTTTGCCCTTAGTAACCAAAATCTCTTTCTGCCTGAGGACCTATCCAACAGTCAATTTCTTTGGATCATATTACCTTTTACCTGATGAATGCAATTACTCATGGTGATAAGTAACACAGGCTACACTCTAATTTTAAGGCATTATCCTTCACTGATTTAAGGACCCTAAGTATTGAAGGTTCCAGTCTCCATTCTATCTGACAGCTTGCTTTCAATCTTACTCTGCCTACAGCATATTGCAATTTTTCCAGAAACAAAGGAATTCTTAAAAAGCACCAGTAAAGCTAACCCCAGCATTTCCTGACATAATTCCTCAGAAACTACCATTTTTTTTAGGTTTCATAATTTTCACTAAATCCCATTTAGAGATCTTCAAAATCATGAAGGTGTCTTTTCTTGGTCAAAATGTCTTTTAGGAGATAACAGAATTAACAGACAATTATGTTTCCAAATGAGAAGTATCACACAAAAGCTCTTGAACTGAGCTAAATGAAACATTTTGACAGACCCAATCTGATGTTCCTCCCCACTGGATTTTCAGTTCACTCTTGCAAAATATCAGTTTTTCAGTTCCAAATGAGATGGTGCCAATATTAAAAATCTTTCTAGTTCTTCTCTTACTCAAGCTGTCAAGCTGATATTTTACATAAATTAGAAGGTCTCCAGTCTGTCAGAATTTATTTCAAGAGTATTGCCCCAACTATTTTTTTAACAACTGTCAAGCCTTTGGCATTGACAAGTTGAGACTGTTCATGAACTTGGGATGCTATGCACATCTCCTGGAGTATGAAGGGTCCAGAAGTAGTGTGACCACATTAACACAGTGCCGCATCTGAGGAGATAATCCTCTCTGCTGGGTTTATTAGTTGAAGTGGTTCCATGTCATATGCACCCTGCCACTGATTTCAGAGAAAATATGGCCAGAAACACTGAGAGTTTGGCCTCCTATCTTCCTCTTACGCTGTGTCTATCCTTTGGTTGCAATATATGTGACATTAGCTGAACTCCTCATAGCTTCCATTCATTGCCTTTCACAAGGCTGCTCTATCAAACCTCTCACTTCAACCATGGTTCTGAAAAAAGTCTGCTTTCCTGGCAAGGCTGCTGAGTAGCCTCTTGTGCAGCTGGAGCTCTTTCAGCCACCAACGCCCCTCTTTTTGTTGAGGAATTGAATAGCAAGACAAAATTGCAATATGATGGGCAAACTTCAATCTGTTTTAATAGTGGCTTTCTGCTCATGGTTTTCCCCTGAAATATAGATTTACACTGATTCCCGTCCAGGATATTTTAAAACACTGGAGAAAAAATGGTCTATAAAAAAATCCCTTCCCTTTCCTCTTTACCCCCTAAAATGGACACTTGTCGTTCCAACTCATCAGGTCACACTAAGAAGGCTTTCAAATAACCCTGGCTTAGGATGAAGCTTCTTTTGAAGGAAAAATCCATGGGTTGCTTTTTTTTAAAAAGTGTTCTAATTCTACAGCCCTCTTCTCCCCTTACCTCTGCAAACCTGATACTTTTTCCTTTTTGAATGCCTTTAGCCTGAGCTATGGAGACTTCAAAGACTTCAAAGGCAGCTGATACTGCTGCTGGGGCTGACACTGAAGATGCTGGATTCAGCGGAGAATGCAAATGTTATGGAAGATCTTAATTTCTTTCAAAAGAATGGTGTCTTGTATTCATTTCAAATGAATTAAAAGGAATATCCAAAACAATCAAACAAACACAAACAGAAGAGGGGAAAATCACAGCATGAAGGAATTTGTGTGCAGCAAACAAGTTGCATTTTCTGCTGTACTCAGCACACACTAGGAGACAGGACATTAGTTATGGCTCTCTCTGTGGTTTCCTCAAGCTGAGAAGGCAGAGCATAATCAGTGAGCAACTATTTCTTAGGTGCTTCTGCCTGGGTGCATCATATTCAAGCTGGCTCCTAAACCTTGGCCCTGTAGCTGCCACAGGTTGTAGCACAAGGGCAGAGAAGCCAACAGTGTCCCAGAGGGCACTGGAGGGTCATGATGCTGGAGGAATCAGAGGCAAAGCCATCACAGACACAGGGATCTCTGCTGTGCCACTGGCAAGGGGCTACAGGGAGGTGAGGTGAGCTGCAGAGAATGAAGTTATAGGCAAGGATTAACCAGAGAAAGTTAACAAGTCATGGATTAGCTAGGGAAAGAACGCATCTTATTTCTGTTTTGGATTCATTAGAGACCCTGGGAGAAAATCCTGTGAAATAAGTTGGGCAGCTCTTTGCTTCTCATGTGTCAGCTGAACTGTCCCTTTCTAACTGGTTTATTGCCATCTGTAGTGATCTCAGCATCAAGTCTGCTCCTATGTGATCTAACATCTGCTGCAGAGGTCAGAAACTTGGTTAGCAAAACATGCAATCTCTACTATTCATTAGGTTTTACTGGTGGAATTATCAAAATAGTCCTAAAATGCTGTTTTATTTCTAGAGATACCTGAAAGTCTAGCAGAACCTCCTGAAAAAATTCATTAGGTTTGGATACTATGTGAATTTTAATTCAGGTATTATGATTTTAAATGCAGCATCATAACATTTTTAACAAGTACATATTAGCTGTAATCGGCAGGCAATGCAATTAATGCAAAGGGGCTCCACATCTTATATTACAGAGGATTCTGGGGTTTCAATTTTGGGTTTAAACAATTTAAAAAAACACCTTGAAATGGTTTGAATAAGAGTCCTTCAAAATGAATAATTATTGTCTTAACTAGTTTTGGATTAACTACTCTGGTAAAAATAGTATTGTTTAATTTTCATGTTGAATTAAAGACCTGGAAAGCTGAGTAATACACAGGCTAATTCTGACCTGAGCTGTGCTTCTGCTCATCTGAGTGCTACAAAAATGTATTAAAAGAGGAATTATTTTGTACACTGTGCTGTACTTCAACATTTAATTCTCAGTAGGCTATAAAATCACTTCCAAGATAATGAAATTACAAAAGAATTTTAATTTCATTTTCAATCCCTTATCAACACAAATTACTAAGAGAAGACGGTCAGAAGATGCCAAGTGATATTGCTACTCTCCCTCATCTGATGACCAGGACTTTTTGACTAAAATACCTGCAAAAGTCTTGTAGGTAATTTAAATAAGGCATAGTGCAGAAGATCCTGAAATATGCAGCTGGGTATATCAGTTTATGCATTGTGAATACACTGCTGTTAGAAAGGATTCTGAGTGGAATAGACAAAATATTAGTAAATAGTGAAAATAATAACCAGGCAAAACAGTAAAAATAAATAAAACAATAATAATAAATATCATCACAGTAAGGGTTAAGGGCAAAAAGTCAAAATCATATACTCCAAGTATCAGATCTATAAAAAATTAAGTATGTTTTGGTGCTATTTCTAAGAAAAAGAAAATGCTTTTTCCTGCAAATTGTAAAATATTCAATGGTGAGTTCTTTTTTTCTTCCTTCTGGGCCAAAGTCTACAGTTGTAGTTCAAGCAAAATTTTCAGTAGAACTAATAGAGGCTTTCAGACTTACTTTCATTTTCACAGTTAGGCAGAGGCAGAAGCAGAGGCCTTACAGGGCCGATGCAAAAGTTACTGTGCTGTTACAAAGCAGAACTTAATATATTCTTCCATGAAGACATGGCTGGATATACAAATAATTTTTACCTTCTGCATATTTCAAATGCTGGTCTGAGCTAAAGTTAAAGACTAAGATATTTGTAAAGCCCCAGTAAATGAAAGGAATCTTCTCAAAGATCAAGGAATGAAATTTCCAAGAAATCATGTGTCTGAGAATAGATTTCTATTGGAGATACTATGACCTTAGGTACCTACAGTGTGTTCAAATAGAAATGTCTAGACACACACACACACCAAACAAAATCCAAAAAATTCCCTGGACAATTGTCTACGCAGTTTCCCACACAGAGTTCAGCACACACTGTTAGATTGAGCATATCTTGCTTAAGCTCAAGTTCAATGCAAAGCACAACAGAGCAGATCAGGGAATTCTCATGGAAAGGCCTTCAATTATCTCATGCAAGCAAGAGATAGGACTGTTCCACGCCCTCGGGAATGCAGGCTCTTTCACTTGCAGGAATGGGCAGAGTATGGTGGGTGGGAGCAAAGCAAAACACTGCCTCCTCCAGCAGCCCCCAGTCCTGGCCAAGCACTGTCTGAGCTTCTGTGAAGACCACCACATCTGGATGGCCACCACAGTGACCTGTGACCTTCATCTTCTATGAGTGACCATCTCTGTGATCTGAAAGCAGTTCACGTCCTGCTCTCTAAGCTGTGATGTAAATTCTGAGAAAGAGCACAACCAGAGGCCTTGACCTCTTCTTGTACTGGATCATACCCACATAAATCAGCTTATTTATGCTTTACAGTTCTCCCATCACCCAACAACAAGACTGTTTGATTCCTAAGTTTTGGAAGCACTTCCAGTTGCAGTTGGTACAATTTATCCAATGACTTGTAAGAATAAAATGTGTAAAAACAGCGGCTAAGTGACAATAGAGGAAAAAAAAAATAAAACAATGTACTCAAGTCTGTAGAGCTGGACACAGTCTGAGCCTGCAGCTGAACTTTCCCACAACCCTGGTCAATGCTTTAGGTTCTGCCTCCTTTCAAAAATAAAAAAACCAAACCAGATAACGGAGACAAGGGAAAATATAATGGAAATGCATCTTGGTTGTTTGTTTCAGAAATACAGCTATAGTAGTCAGTTTTGCAGTGATTTATATGTGCTTAGCAGATGCCTACTTTAAGCTCTCATACTTGTTCCCAAATAACCTGTGAAGATAAGTCAGGAGTGCTCTTCCAGCTGGGGACATGAATCATACTTCATTTCTTGTGTAATACTTCTGCACTCTGTGTTTAACAGGTTTCTGTCCTTATTTTATTTAGTTTAGTACAACTTCTTAGGTTAACACGGATAAATTTATGAGTCACGTTTATTTATGCCCCTAAAACAGCTCTGTTGTGATGTATGTGATGGATACTGAAAGAGAAGTGATTCCAGAAGCTGCTCAGGCGTCTGTGTATCTGTGCCAAATTCCACATTATATTTATCTCTCAGCTATCGCCCAAACACAGGCTCAGTTCATACTAAACACTCTTTGTGTTTCCACAATATTTTCTCTTAACTACATCCATAAAATACAAATTGCAAATTACCTTTACCTTCTGTCACTTCTCTTTACCGGCTCGTCTCCATTTCCTTTCTTTCTTTGCTTTATTCATCCTAATGTTGCCACACTGTATCAAAGTTAAACTAAAGAAGAATCTGCCTTCAGGTGTAACTGCCTTTTCCCTCCACATTTAACATGTCACTGATTAAATTACATGCCAATGATCTTATTGTCTTATGGGACTTCCATTATTGGAAGTTGGTTGCAGAAAGCAATGGCAAGGTAAATAAGAAGCACAAGTGATTTGCCAAAAAAATGGACCAATCAATGATGAACAAAATCTTTTAACATCTACAACTAACAGTTGCACAGTATGACACTTCCATTCAAAGCTATGGCCACTAACAATATCATTGGTTCTGTTTTAAAGATATAACCCCTGTGTCATTTTCTTACCTCAAAGAAGCCAAGTCCTTCAGAGAGATTCACAAGTTTATTTGGTTTCATTTCAAAGCAAGCAGACTTCCCAACGTTGTTTAAGCTATTTACATAGGTTCCCCTAGGAAGAGGAAACCCTCTGGGAGATCTAAAACTGCCAAATAAAAATTAAGGTTGTTCACAAATAACTTTCATTAGTCCAGAAAAAATCAGGGACTAGGTAACTTTTTTAAGACATTAGGCATAGATGGGTTTGATGATTTAAGAGGCATGGACTTGAAGGGTGGACTATTCTGTGAATAAGGAATTGGCTGGATGATCATAGCCATAGAGTTGTATTTTAACAGCTCTATGTCCAGGTGGAGTCCAGTGATGGCTGGTGTTGCTCAGATCCCTGTCTTTGGATGGGTGTTCTTCCATATCTTTTCCAATAATATAGACAATGAGATCAGCAGCACACTCAAAAAGTTTGCAGATGACACAAAGCCGAGTGGTGCAGTTGACACAGCCCAAGGAAGGGATGCCATCCAAGGGGACCTGTACAAATGTGAGAAGAAACAGGTCCAAGTGCACGGTACTGCAGTGGGTCAGGGCAATCCCAGACATGAGTACAGACTGGGAAAACTCACAGAGAGCAGCCCTGCAGAGAAGGACTTGGGGGATCCCATGGACATGAGCCAGCAGCCCAAAAATCCAACCCCATCTTGGGTTGTACAGCAACAAACATAGGCAGCAGGTTGAGAAAGGTGATTCTTCCCCTCTCCTTTTCCCTTGTGACACTCCACTTGGAGTGTTGCATCCAGCTCTGGAATTCCAGTGTAGGAAGATCATGGACTTGCTGCAGTGAGTCCAGAAGAGAGCCATGAAGTTAATCAGCAGGCTGGAGCACCTCTCCCATAAAAACAGGTTGAGAGTAAGGATTGTTCTGCTTCAAGAAGACCCATGGGAGAACTTACAGCACCTTCCAGTGCCTAAGGAGGGCTTTTAGAAAGGAAGGGGAGCAACTATTTACATAGGCATATAGTGATAGAATAATAGAATTTATTTTTGAACTAAAAGAACTAAAAGAACTAATCATTTTTGAACTAAAAGAGGAGATTCAGATTAGATGCCAAGAAATATGTTACTCAGAGGGTGATGAGACTCTGGAACAGGTTTTCCAATGAAGTTATGGATGCCTCATCCCTGGGACAGTTAAAGGTCAGGTTAGATGCATCCCTGAGCCACCTCACCTAGTGGAAAATGTCCCTGCCTATGGCATAGGGGTTGGAACTAGATGATCTTTAATATCCTTTTCAACTCAAGCCATCCTATGACTCTATGACTGCACAAAGTTTTTTGGCATTGATTTCTTTTGGCAATGCCAAGCACTGGTACAGATTTCTGCCAAAGAGCTTTTCATCCTCATACCTGTTCCAGTGTAAATGAACATCTGGCCTGGCTATCAAAGACGCAGGGATTCAATAGGAAACACATAACCAACAGGCCAGGTGACTGGAAGAAAGAAAACTGACCAACCAAAAAAACAAAAAACCAAAAATCCCCAAAATTGTGTGATCTAGGTATTAGAACTAGGATTTCAGGAGTTTTGTCTATAAGCCACGCTGAAAGGATTTTTATTCCCAATTGCATAGGGTTGGCACTGAGTTCCCAAACCTGTACTTGGATGGGACCTTAATGGCACACTGCTTAAGCCTGATTTTAAAGACTTGTACAACGAATGTCCTTGTTACTTTTTTTCTTGTTTGAATAGGGAGTGAAGAGCTGACATTTCCCCAGTTATGAACATGCATGTCACTCCTTTAAAAATATGCTGTTTCCATTTCAGATCTAAAATTTTGTATTTTCTGAGGTCTCAGGTAGTCGTTAGGTGCAGTTAATACTCAGTTCATATTTTTACACTCATTTAAAAAGTTTTAACATAAATTTTAAGTTGGAAAGCCACTAGAAAGCCAGAAGATTATTATGTTTTACTTTCAGCAGGACATTACTACAGAAACCTCTCAGAAATTTCTGTTTGAACTCTGGTATATGTTTCAGAGGGACACTCAATCCTAAAAAAAAGGGTCCACATGGTGGAGAATCAATCACATTCCTAGGTAAATTATGTCTATGTTTAACTACCATCAGTGTTAAAAATCAGTTCTGTGCTTCAAATCTAAATTTATCTTAACTCAGCTTCCAACTGCTGAATCTCATTATGGTTTTTTACAGGAACTGGCTATGAGAAATCTGTTCCTCAGGTAGGTACTCACAGACCAAAATCAAACAATTCCTAAGCATTCTTTCAGCAAAATAAGTTGATGAATTTTCTTAAATTCCTCAGAATGAAATATGTTTTCCAAACCCAAAATCTTTCATTGAACTGATTTACTGCTTCTCACTATTCATAATGCTTTTAAATTGCAGCATTGGAAAGATCTCTCCTGTGTGAAATTATCAGTTGTGCTGACTATAACTATTTTAAATGTAATTATTATTAGGACCTTTACAACCTTTTATGTGTGTATCTTGTTTAGAGACATCTGAAGTTCAACAGAACCAGACAGATAAGTTGCAATGCTGTTAGATGCTAGTTTGAATCTAACCACAGAATATTAATCTCAGCAAGAGGCCAGTTGTTTTATGTTATTTCTGTATTTCCTGGTGGGTAGATAAGCAAATATGTTTGGGAGACAAATAGGGGAGGTGAATAACTGTGCTGCTAGATATTCTTTTCGGTGCTGAACTTCTGACAATCCACATTTAGGCACGGACAACAGAAGATGTAAGAGAAGCCGGACTAAAACATCTGTTTTGTATATAAAATCCAAGGGCAAGCAGCTCGAACCACATGTAAAGAAAAGATAATACTTACGTTTGATCCATACAGCCCTCTCCTCTCATTGCTGCTGCTCCTGCTGAGGAAGGTGTCAGCTGCTCTGGTGAGACAGAAGGAGGTTTTACCCCCTTTCTTCCCCCACGCAGTATTTTACTCACAGCTCTTCATTTTAATTAGATTATCTTACCATCACACAGTTTTGCCTACATGTCTGGGAAGGTCTGAACCAGAGCTAATAAAATAAAATAATTTCTGACAAAGATGATAAGCATCTTTACTTTTTTGTCCATTTTTTGCTTTGTAAAAATAGTTTGCAAAGAAAAACAGAAAAATTTCTCAGCTTTGAAATTAAAATAAAACAGAGGTTGTGGCATGTTTTTTCTTTGTCTCCTTTATCTGTTCTGACAGAAATTGTGTTCTCTCTCTTTACAGCGACAAAATGAAAATATAGGTCATACTAAATAGATCCTTATCTAAATGGAAAGGACAATGTCTCTGTGATACAAAAAACACAAAACCACTTTTGGCAAAAAAGTACCACCTCCCTAAGCAAAAATGCCTGTGTTGAGATGTCAAGACCACACACAGCTTAACTAGTGCTATGCTATTGATCTTCCCAAATGTCTGTGGCCTGTGCCAGCTCTTCCTATCACTGCTAAACTTGGCTTTACCCTCTTGAATTCACTCCTTCCCACCTTTATTTGCACTTGTCAGTGAGAGAAATAGTAGCTGACAGAAGGAAATTGTTTGTGTCATCTATATGAGAGTTGAGCACAGACTCATTTGTATTCTCAGTTAGGTACTTAATGGGCACTCGAACTTGAGGTGTCATGGTTCTCTCAGTGAGAGTCCTGTGGTGATACCCTTGGTTCAATTCTCTCTGTTCTTCTGTTTCTTTGTGAAGGAATCTGCAACAGCATCAAAATGCCAATTGCTGAAGCCGTGCAATACCAGGAAAGGTTTTTCACTACTGTCACTGGACACAGCAACAAATACATATCAATATAATCAGAATTTTTAGTGACCTAAATCCAGCTCCACTACTGCAGATAAGTGCATTAATTTCAGAAAGGCTAGAGAACACCTTTAAGGGAAAACAAAGGGAAGATACTAAGTGCTAGTTGTTCAGCACAGTACCTGGTAATTAACTTAGCCATGCAGTTCCCATTACTGTTAATAGGAATCAGATGGCTAGAATCCTGTGCTAAAAATGAAGTTTTAAATAGGTATCTGCATGTGTGCCAAGTACAAAAATCAAGGTAGCAGAAAATCTCGGTGAGGAAGATCCAAACACTGAAGGCACTGAAGGCATCTAGAAAGGTTACAGAAGGATTTGTGAAACTGGGGCAAAATTTTACTATGAGATAATTTACTGGAAGTAGTTTTCTTACAAATTGGATAAGGTTTTAGAGAACAACATGTGCACTAGCTGGGAACAGAAGTCTTCAAAGGCAGGGGAACAGCTGTGCTTATGCAGAAGACATGAGGAGAATGGGGGCAGGCTGTAACAGGACCACACAGGAGAACACAGCCTTGACTTGCTGCCTACGAAACTCCACAAAGACACTTAGTAGTGGGACAGAAAAAGGCATGGCTAGAGCTGCTAAATTTATTACTGATTCTCAAGCCTGCTTACTGGTCTAAACTCCTTCAGAAGACTGGGATAATACAAGAGCTACTTATTCCCTGTAGAACACATGGCAAACATATGCTGCAATATATATATTTCTCATTAAAATTTCAGAATATAGATGAGACGTTCAAAGTAAAGACCTGAAATCAACTGAATTTTTAAAATTCAAACCAATATTTTGTTAGATATATTCCTTATACATAAATACAAAAATGAAGACGATAAAGAGATACATATATTTTTTTCATTGGAGGTCAGCTCTGCTGAAACAAGGGATATCAAATCTACAGTCTGGAGTTATATAAATGTTGTTGATAATTGGCTATGTACAGTTGTTACTAAAACTACATTGTATTAATTTCCACATAATAATTAAGCCCAAATTAAGGCATTTACATTATTAGATGTCATCAAATAATGAAACAAGGCTCAAGGTCTGAAGAATATGGACTACTCAGTTGCCATGACAAAGTGAGAAATCTGTGCCCAAGTCTGGACATTTATTGACTCAGATACACAAAGGGAAAAGAATCAAAACAAAATAAAGAGTCTTCTGAAACTAAAATAGGGTTTCTACACGAAGGAAAAAGAATAATTGAACTGTATCAAAAGGCTTTTTTCAGAGACAGGATTTTGGATACACTCTCTGATTCTGTCTAGTAATCTTTCTCCATCAGGATGAAAGAGTTAGTTCTGTTGTTCAGGTATGAGCTCTGGATGATAGTTTCTTTTCCTGTCTTTGAAAAAACAGGCAGACATGGTTACAAAAGGGAAAAAAGATACACAAAGGTGAAGGAAATACGGCTTTTATTTATGTTCTCAGGCTTCATGGCAGCTGTCAAGTTACAAACAGACCATTCTGGGCTGCCAAAGACAGCAGGGATGCTCTTACCCTGAACTTTATCTTGCTGTTATCATCTGAGTAGGCTGATTTGGGGTACTTTCCCAGCCAGACTCTCCCAGATCACTTTTTCTTGCCTTTGGGATGCTGTGAAATGGTGGAAGGGGTATTGGCCCACTTACAGGCATCTCAGCATAAGCATAGGGCAAACCCTGCTTCCATTCCATTCCGATGTTGTGGCATATTCAGCACCCTCCTCCCCTCCTCCTCTGAAATCACCTCTGTGTGCATGGACTTGTGCTCAGCCACAGCCCCAGTGATGAGGCCATGCCTTTCATAAACACAGGTGCTGCTTTTACACCAGCACATTAAGCAGGTTACTGGCAAATGGCAAGATGCAGTGCAAGTACATATTCCTTTCCCCACCCCCCCAAAATGAGGTGAGCACCCCTTTACTGCTTTTTAGGGACAATCCCAGGCCTGTTTTATCCCTTCAGCTATGTCCAGGTATTACCAGTGACAGAACAAGCTGAGCCTGCCCAGAGAGAATCCTGCCACATCACTGCTGCTTATGTGCCAGCAACACCCTGGCTAGACCTGGCCTGGTTTGGCTTACTAGAACAGGCAAAACCAAAGAGACTGGTTGAGAGATCTGATCTGGAGAGTTACAGTCTGGATGCCACACGCTGGCTGCACAGCAGAGGCTGAGAGACAGCCACTCCTCAGGACCCTGCTGTAAGCCCTTGAGTTTCTTTGGTCACCACTGCCAGAGGATTTGAACAAAGAATGATTTTATTACAACTCGTAACTCAGCACTGTACTAAGCTGGCTGTATAGAGAAGCTGTACCTCTGAAGACAGGTATCCAAATATTAAGATCTATAAAGGACTTCAGTGTGGTGAAACTGAGCCATGCTTTTTGGTGAAGATGCGTGGCCTGTTCTTTCTGAGACATCAGGATCATGCTCCCCAGGAGTACAAACTCAGCATCAAATCAGAATACTTCTTTCTTTACCCTCTTTTCTGGCTCCAGTAACCCTACATTGATTTCACCTGTGTAAAAGACCAAGACACTCTCAAGAGTGCAGGATTTGCAGTTTTAAACTCAGACTCAGATGTCACACTTGCTAAGCAGGTGCTGTGTTGAAAATGCATGCCTCTCTCTCCATCTGGGTCTCTGAAGAGAGGAAAGGAGCTAGTGAACCACCACAAAGGGATGAGTTACTACCACAGAGTAGAAGGATGCTTTTGTGTTACATTAAGTGCTAAATTCTGGGATATGGATAATTTTATGAGAAAAGTGGGATTTAAGACACCATTCTCCTTTCTGAACATTCACTTTGGACTAGCTTTGGCTTCCTCCCAGTCACTGTGGCCACTTTCTCCATTTGTTGCACAGGGCCATGGGTGCTTTTGGGGTCTATGTACTCCACCCCTAAAACTGCAAGATTTGCTAACCCTGCAAGGCCCGTGCTTCTTTGTGCATGTGGGTCTGACTGTCCTTGTTTCCAGTCACCTCTCAACTGAACAGCAAACACCATTTAACAGACCAGTGAGCTAGGTCCTTTCAAGTCAGTCGGAAATGAGTTGCCCTCAGAAACCATTCTTCCCTTTTGTCCTCTCATCAGGATTTTGCAGTTATCCTTTTTCAGTCCTAACTGTGGCTATTTAGAACTTGAGTCTTTTGTACTGATATGTCACTGCCACAGAAGTGGGCAGATTTGATTATCTTTCTGATCCTTGTGAGTAATCTCATTTCAAACTTTGACCTCCCACAGGCACCTGCTCCTTTTGACATCAAAACCAGCTCTTTATCACGGAAGTAGCTTAGCCTTATGGCAAAATTATTGATCGCAGATGACTTATATGCTTTCCCTGCTGTGCTTTATCAAAAGCTGATCCACTCTTTTGTTGCTTCTTTTGAAAATTAGGTTGAATTTGTTACTGTCTCAAGTAGCTGGCTCTATGCTGGCTTATAACTTCTCAGGAATTGCCTCCATCTCTCTTCTTTTTGCATGCCCATCTTCCCTTCCTTACACTCTGCACCAGTATTGCTCAGTGCCTCAAAGGCAGGCTGTCACATTGCCCAGGATTCTCCTTTTTAATCCAAACTTTGTGGTAGGGTGAAATTTCTGCCCACCATAAGTCTCTGTCTGTACTCAACAGACCTTCTCTCTGGAAAACAGACCTCCTGTGGGAGAACAGGCAAGACCTCCCTCTAAACCTGAGCAAGCCACAGGGCAGAATGCATCTCATTACCTGTATCAGCTGTCACTTGTGACACAGACATCCATTGCTGTATCCAGTTGCTAGTGTGATTATGTTTGTGTTGCCATATACAGAAATGTCTCCTGGAAGGCTCACCAATATCTTAAAAGATAATTTACCACAATTGACAAGTTCCCATTTTTTAGGTAATAGGTCTAATTCATCTGGCTGTGATCAGTTCCTTTTCTTAGTAGAATTTTCTTCAATTTTGGCCAGAATCCAATCATTCATTTCTGGGGCTAATGATGCGTTGAATGAATGTATCTGTTTACCAATGCCAACCTCTTCTATCAAATAAAATTACTTTTGCTACCTTCATGTACTCAACAATTTTCTTAGACTTTTCCTAAAAGGGTAATGACAAGTTTGATACTGTAAGCCAAAATTTAAATAACTACCTTATGTTCTAGCTTCAAGATCTTATTTTAAGTAGTCTATTCTTCTAGTTCTAAGAAATTGCTCCTGACAGCCTTTCCCCGTCAGTGCTTTATTCCATTCAATTTCACTTACAACTTTCTGCCTGCTTCCAAAGTATTAGGCAGTAAGTGACCATTGAACATAGACTCTTCAAATCAAGGTTGAACTGCAGAGCAAAACACAGAGAAAAAAAAGCCTGGCAATGTTTTCTGCCCCTTTATACAAAAGGGCTCAACATGGTGTTTCCCTAGAATTAAGTCAAGTCCACATCTCAATTAAAATTTTTCTCCAGTTGTAGGATTGGCATGGCTTTATAGGGATGGCTGATGACATTGTGCAGGATGAAATGTGAGCTAAGGGAACATGAAGCTTCAGTCTGTACATCTGGCAAATCAGAACTCCATAGGAAGAACTGCCTGCCCAGCAAGTGTCACCTGCTGAGAGTGATACTGAAAACCATGGTCCCAGACTCCCCTAAGTCTGGCTATGACTGCTTAATTTAGTGTCTTGATTATCATCTGCATTTATTGTCAGAACATGGAATTAAAGCTGTAACTGCTTTGACTTTTTCCTCTTCCTTTCATAAAAATGCTGATGATATGATGTTACAGCAATAGAGAATGCTGAAGATTTAAGACTAAAGAATAGAGTGTAGTTGAACAATAGCTTTCAAAAGTTTTATTTTTTTTTAATAAGCCATAATTCTTAAATGCATATAAACAAAAGAAAATAGCATGTTAACAATAAATGGAAACATTCTTACTATCTCAAATCTCATACAACACATGCATAGATGCCTGCATAAAACTACAAAGTACCTCATTATTTGAAGAAATGGGAGACATGTTCAAGGACTTTTTAGCTAAGGGAAATGAATATATTAAAAAAGTTAACATTTACATGTATTTAGTTATAGAAATAAGAGGAAAAGTACAAACACTCATATGTGCACATTACTGTGAATCTTTCCTCACTGCTCTTAATGTGCTACTTTTCTTCACTGAACAAAAGTTCTGTTGGAATAGAGACCCTGTCTGCATACAAATACGTCACTGTGAACAGTGTGTCCGCTATTTGGTGGTATTTATATCTCTGATACATGACAAATGTAACAAACTGGACATCATTGATAGGAAATACTGCTTCCAAAACCCAGAAAATGAGAAAAATTCTGATTCCAAGGTGATTATTGAGAATAGATTTTGAATCTCTCTTACACATTAGATGATTCGTGACACTATTCCAAACTTCCTTTTTTTTTCAGTTCAAATTCTGTATTTTTTCTTATCTTTAAAATTATTACTAAACATAAATAACCCAGGCTGAAGACCCAACCATCCCACTAGGACCAGTTTTAGAGGGTTATACTATAATCACATTCTGTCATTTAACACAACACACATAATTTGAGACAATTACAATTCTGTGTCAAATCCAAAAGTGATTTATCAGAGGTAAAAGTTACATAATTGCACCCTCAGGAATAAAACAAAGCATAATAAGTTGAAAAGGTGTAAATTAGACTAAAATATATGTTCACCTTTTGGGTTCTTTACAGTTTCAAAGCAAAGCCAATTTAAAAAACAAGAAATTTTACTGAATTTCATGGTATTTAGATTCAAAATTATCATAAAGTACTTCCTACATTATTTGAATGGAATCAATTGCACCTAGGAAGAATAAGGGATCTTACCATATTTTAAATGATCCTGCCTCATGAACACAGTTAAATCTGACAAAATGATAAGGTGACAGATTTTTTCTCTTTCTCCCTCCAGGTAAGAAGTATGACAGTCATTAAAGGACTTCAATCAGGCACTTGATGGATTTGGGTGCAGATATATCCATTTGTATGTTTTCCATTTCCCTTTGGATTTTTCCTCTGGCCAACTATACCGAAAACTCACACTATCAGCTCACACTTCACTTTCCTTCATGACATAAAAATCCAGTCAAAAAAATTTATCTTTGGTGGTATCTATTAAGAGGTCCATTAAAAGCACTCTGAGCATTTAACATCCATCAGTAGCAGCCACCACCAGCACTGCTGTTCCCACTGGTGCGGACATGGAGAGGTGATGCCACCACAGCCAGAGCAGTGGCCTGATCAGTACGTGCTGACAGCACACCTGTGGTCACATGGCCATACTTTGTTGTTGGTCATGCTGGCTCACATAACCCAGAAGACACTGCTGATTTCAGCTGAAATCTTCTATATTTCTAGCAACTTTTAAAGCCCTCCATAAAGTGCTGGTCTACCTTGTCCAGAACTGCCATTTGGAGATGGGGAAATTAGAGTGTCCAGCCTGCAGAACACCTTCGAGATTCCCAAATGACCTGAAAGTGATTGTCTGCCTAGGGCAGATGGCCAAGAAGAAGGTAGCTCCTACAAAACATGTGCTCTCATAGTGTACATGAGGCAGATCCAGGTGTTTTGTGGAGGCCCAAAGGGTTGGCAGAGAGATCCCCTGTGACAGTGCATTCCCACCACTACAGCCACCATCTCTTGGTCAGGGAACTGCTGAGTAGCCTGTGGTAGGACTGGAAGAGAAACAGTAGGTAGGAAAAAGGTTCTTATGTCTGAGTGTAAAGCACAGTAGGAGCCAAGAGTTGGATAACATTTTCAGAGAACACCCCCAAGATTAAGTAGCTCTCAGTTTCCAGTCTTGTGGAATGCCGTTTGACATCTGCTTTCAGCAAGGCTTTGGTCCCTCAGCATGAGATAGCTGATCCTTGCCTTTGGGGTGCAGTGGATCACAATGCATGCTGCTGAGACACTGAAGAGTGCTCTGAAAGCTAAAAAAAAGCAGGACAGTCCAAGGCACAGAGTTATCAGAGGCTTGGCTGACCTATGCCTTTGAGCCAGTACCTCTGCTCTGTGCTGTGTGATCAACACTAACTCTACTGAATAAGTGTAGCTGTGTCCTATGCAATTGGTAAACACAGCTGCAAAAAAGTGATATAACATCTTTTCATATTTTATGTAGTTCCAGTCAGATAGCAACTAATTGCCATTATTCTTCTAAGTGAGTAAAAGAGATTTCAATATAATGTTACAGAAGAATTAGAGCCTATGCGTAACAGGCATATTATGTGTTATCTGTGTTTGTTATAGAGAGATATATGTATACAAAATCTAATTATTATGAGAGCTGGGTCTAAGACTTTTAACCTATTCCTTCTGCCTTGATTTTCCTCATGAGAAAAGTTCCCCTTTTGGAGATGGAATAATGATTATCCTTAAGAAATGCACTCTTTTTTGAACATAAGTTCAAAAAACTGTGGTTTAAACATTCTCAGAGCCCTTGAAGTCAAATAACTGATTCATTCTGGCATTTTCATCATTTTTGAAAACTCTAATGAATGCTTGAATAAAATAAAAGTCTTATATTAGCATTTATTTTATCTAAGTGCCTTGGGAGTGGAAATTAGTGACTTCCTTTTTATCACTCAACCTTCTCCTTAATTCAATTCAGATGTTTGTCAGCAGCATTGAGCCTCTTTATGTAGGCATAAGATGCTGGCTTTTTACAAAATTATCCCGTAATAAAATATAGTTGCCAAGGTTTTTGCACCTATGTCAAAATAATTATGACCCTTCCTTTCCTTGCATTGAAAATACATGGTTATCCCAACCTAGCCATTTTGTCTGAAGGGCAGTACAGGCCTCTGGGATGCAATGTCTCCCACAGGTGCGTTTATCCAAAATATGTTATCACAGAGGCCTCCTCTTCTGTGGAAATTGCACAGTTGCTGGAGAGTGACACAGAAGATTGTGTTGAAAAAAACTGATTTAAATTTATGCTTTTATAACACCAGATATAGATTTTTTTTTTTTAAAGAGTGCATGTGAGTGTGCACATATATGTACATTTCTTTTATCTTTGGGTGTTTACTGTGCAAGAAAGCAAGTGAAGCTAATCTAGTTCACTAGATCCTGTGCCTGATTCTCAGGCTGAACTCTCTGCAAATGGAGCCAAATCAAATGTCTCACAGACACCAAATTCCCACTAAGTTGACTAGGAAGGATTTAAGAGTGCTTTTTAGGGGAGTTATCAGCCTGACTTCCTTAGCAGTCCATAATCCAATATTGTGCCTTTGACAGGAGTCTTCAGTCTTTATTTTATTGGCAGAAGTAAAACTCTCTAGTTCTCCAATGATTCCAGGATCGCAGGAATCCCAGATCATCCATTCCCTCGACTTTGACTAAATCTTTTATAAGGAATTTTAATTTTCAAAGAGCAATCAACAAACAGATCAGCTAATTCTTTTAAATATTGACTGGGAAAGTACACATGGATTCCTACGATGTACACATACAGGCATGTCTGCTACAGCATTCCAAATCTGTGGCATATTTTTTTCCAATTTACCACTTTATTCTTAGTCTGCAGGGATTAGGAAAAGAATCTAAGAGAAAAATTAGTCTGGTATATGTGGCAATCTGCATCCACTTTCCTATAATAAAAGCTGAGTCTTTAAGAAATAGGCTATTAAGTTTCATCTTCCAGCAATATTTTTGCTCATTATTTATTATTATAGGCTGAATTTCCTTAAGGAGCCTAAAAGATTTTGCTGTCAAAATGTCAATTAAATTAAGAAAAATGTTTGCACTTAATGCTAGTGATTTTTCTTTAAAATTTTGTTCTTCATACATAATAAATAAGACACTATCAACCATTGCTGCCTAACATCATAATTTGATTTCCCAGAGGAGCATGGTGATAGAACTGACTCTCATCTTAGGGTGACTTTCAAAAGAGAAGACAAGGTTAGAGACCTTACCTGAGTGTGTGACTTTAGACACTTAAGAGGCAAGGTAGATAAAAGTTTGTTAAATGAGAAATGGACGGCCTTTTCCTCACAGACTGGAAGGTATTCCCCTTGATGAGAAAGGAAATTGTGATGGGAATCTGGGACATCCTGAAATCTTAACACAGGAATAGGGCTCCTGAGTAGCAACTCATAGCAAGCTAGAACCAAGCAGCAGCTCACTGCTTATTAAAGCATTAGTAGAGTATTGAATTCTAGGAGCAGAAATTACTCATTTTTTGGACATAATTTATTTCTTTTCAGGCAGCCACTGACCCTGAAATTTCACTTGTATGAGTTTTGGATTTATTTACTGAATGGGACAGCACTGGAGTCTTCTATTTCCTTAATTTGTGGGTTTGGGTTCAGTGATTTCAGTTGTGTGTTTCTTTGTTTATTTGCTTTGATTTGCTTCAAAGTGTGATTCCCTTTGGGGTCCCTTGACTCCAGTCAGCTGAACAAACTGTAGCCCTGGTCTCCCACTGTAAACCAGGTACAGATAAAGTGTCACTTCCCAAAGCCAACACACTTACAGGTACCACATTTGCCTCTTCCAGAATGAAAATGTAAAAGGTAAAATTAAGATTCTACTTGCATTTCTGAAAATTATTTCTCAAAAAGCAATGTAATTTTGGATTCAGATGTTTGTGAGTTTTTTTTCCCTTTCTGCTATGCATTGGTTCAGCTATCTGGAAATGGAAATAGGAAACTAGGGGTGGTTCTGCTGCTTTTTGTTTCTTTGTTTTTTGTTTTTGTTGTTCTTGTTATTGTTGTTATTAGGTTTTTTTTTTAGTAGACTCTGCAGTGCTAGCAGTATTTTCTCATCTTATCAAGTAATCTATTCTTACAGGTATACAGACTTCCATAAATTTTCTCTACATAGAGTGAAAGGGCTTGCTAGTTAACTGAGTCCTGCTTCTTAGTTTAAAGAAACAAAAACAATAAAAAAAAAAACTTCAAATAAGCAAGGACTTTTGGGCAGGAAACAGGTGAAAAAGAATCTTTAAAGTATTTCAGATTAACTCCAAAAATAAAAGCAATATAAACCAAGGTGTTTTCTGATTTAACTTATAACATAAAAATTGGAAATCTGTTGAGTAAATAAATGAAAAATAGAATCCTGCATCTGCAGTCTATCCATCTGTTGTCCTGTCTCCAGCTGCAGCCACCTCTGATGTTTCTGAATGACAAGGAAAAAAAATAAAGGCAAAGACATGAGCCTAGAGAATACATCTCCCCAGTGCACAAAGGAAATCTTTTCTCTTCACTAATCCCCTGAAATCTTGATAAATTTTGGTTCCAGTGGTTGTCTTAACACAGAGTTCCAGGTGTTATGGGTACTCTTGGGGTTATGCATAATTTATTATCCTTTCCCTGGTCCACAAAAAGAGGACATGAATAAAGTATTCATACATTTATAAGCATTAGGATCAGAAAGTAGCCAAAAAACAATTCCACCTAAGTCTCTGGACCTACTGGATGCAGAATTTGGTCCAGAGGCAGATTAAATTATATCTCATAGAAGGATTTAATTATGTATATCTTTAAAGATCTAAATCCATGTTGAGTCATCCCTGTCCTGTCCTCCCTCCAGGAGACTGCTATTTAGTTTAATTATCCTCTCTGCTAGCGAGATATTACTAACTTCAAGGCCTACTTTGTCTAAGTCTTTGCAATAGATCTTGTCAGGTCTTTGTCAACAAGCTCAAAAAGACCCTGCTATTGGATCTCTTTCCCAAGTGTAAGCACCTAGACATGATCAATCCACCTCTCCATCTCCTCTCAGATAAGCTGAAGAGACTGAACTCTTTAAGCCTCACGTAGTACAACTTGTTTTCCAGCTGCCAGATCAAACCTCCCAAACCTTTCATGTCTGGCACTGTTATTAGGCTGCACCACTACCTTGGAATGTGCAAGAGCTCTTCAAAGGATTTTAGACTGACCATCTGATATTCACACGGAAGCACTGTCTGAGGGGATTTTGATATTTCTTTTGATTCAGATCTTGTCTTTAAGAAGCTGATGGCTTTGGCTGGTTTAGGGCTCAGTAATGACTTTGCCACAAGCAAGCAGGAGAGCAGCTCACTGCTATGGAAGGCAGATATGCCTCCCGGTTTCTCTCTGCTATGCAGAAAATATTCCTGGTACCATTTTTTTACTCCCTCTGCCCCAGAAAACATAGCAGTGGATAGATGAGTATAAGGAAGAGCTAAGTTCTGTTACACCTAATAAAATGCATTGTATGAATGAAGAAGAGAATTCAGCAGCCCCCAAGAAGTGTCTGCCTTTTACAGATTACAAGCTTTAATTAAAAAAAAAAAAAAGTACTACAGGGGACAAGAACACAAATGCAGAAATGTGCATACACACATAATTTGACATTGTAAATACAAACAAGTGTGATCTAGATCAACAATTTTCAAAACACTTCCGTACTAAATGAGGGTCTAATGCATTTTCAGTGACATTTCAAGTCATTCTTTAGGGGGGTGTGCCCCAGAGTCCACAAATATGGAATGTCATTCCACATTTTTCCACTGATTTATGTGAGTTCTAATCAATTCCTCATTCTATGAGGGTTTAAACTTCTAAAGATATAATTAAATTCACTACTTACTTCGTGCTATCCTCTGACTTCATTTCCAAATAAGATGGGGTGCATTTTAAACTCATTTTACAGGACCTTTAGTGAACTATAAGCTAATTTACACGTAAATATTGTATAATTTAGGAAATACTTGACCATATATCCCCCCAAAGTTTTATACACTTTTCAAAGGATGAGTAGGCTGTAGTGAGAATAGAAGTGATTGACAGCAATGAAATGTATTATCTGATAGTTCCTGTACATTTATAGGTTTGCCACATAATAAAATTAAAACTAGAAAAATAATTAATATAAACTAAAAATTAAATCTTGGATCTCATCTCTGATTTTCTCACATCCTCATTGTAAATTTCAAACATTGACAAATGCATCAGCATGTCTTAAATAAGGGCTATGATTACAGATATTTTATTCAAGGAAACAAAATAGAACATCTTTACACAGACTAGGTCCCTTGTTTGACAAGATTTTAATATACTTCTCACACACACAGACTCACAGTAGCAGCTCAGTGCCATGTTTATTTCCATACCTCACAGGTGGAGTATGTTTTTTTCACCTTTCACATGATGCAGCACATCCCAAGAGAGATTTAAACGTCTTTTTCCTGGCTCCCATGTTCATTTGTCAGCATCTGACTTCGTTGTTTTCTAAAGTCACCCCTGAGAAGGCAGTCTGAATATCAATTTGTAATAAACAGAAAGAATTTGTTGCTGTCAAGGTGTCACATTGCAAAATAATACACGGTTGTTCCAGACACATCGGAAGCTTAAGTAACCTACCCAACAGTCCTCAGCCACAAGGAAAGAAGCACGTGTCACCAGCTCTGCTTCCTGTGTTTGATATCTCTCCCCTCAGCTCTCTCAATGCAATTCTTTGAGGTGCTTATTCTACTTTTTGAAGCACACTGCTGAATCTGAAGTATCCAAACAGCATAATTTACATGTGAAAACTCAGTAGTGATAAAGTAAATGCTTTTTCTGAATAAACTTGCATTGCTGACACCAAAGCCCCTTCTGGCACAAAGGAATATGTAAAGAGAAAAGATAATCAGTTCCCCCTTTTTGTTCAGGAGGATCTCACAACTTGCAAAGTTCTGTCCATTGTTGTCTCCTGAGTAGAGGTCCCCACGTCTGAGCAGCAAGAGGTAGGACTGAAGCAGTGCAGTGCAAAGCTGAGTGTTTGTCCCAGCACTAGGTGCAAGATGATCATGTGCCCCCAAAACAAACCAAGAACAGAATTCACAAGGGTAGCAATGCAGAGGGTCATACAGTATTTGAGTCCTCTTGGGCTCTTGGTCACCGGCCGTGGCTTGGAGGACAACTTGCGCAGCTTCCCGAAAACAGCTGGAGACCTGACTTCCCACTCTCCTTTAAACGAACAAAGGCAAATTTAAGTCCCCAAATCACAGATGAACTCTGCAAGCTTTAGTGTAGGAGTTCTGAGTCATCAGCTTCCAAAGTCTCCCACATACAGCCCTAGCTAGTGCTCCAAGTGCTTTATCTTAACTCATGTTCCATAAATTCCTAATACCATAAATGCAACAAAATAAACCTTTGATATGTTTGGTCTCTATAAATGTTGCAGTTACCTGGCAAACATAATAACAAAGTTAGCTTATTACAGCAGCAGCAACAGCCGCATAACGATTTGCATTCTAGATCCACGTCCTCATTTCTTATAACCTTCAGGTGTTCAAAAGAGGTGCCTCATACTGAGCTATTAATTCTTTATTTAGGCACCTTGACTTTAAATGTACTGAGTACCTCTTGGCTCTGATGAATGTCAAATAACATTCAGATTTAGAAGATTGCATGAATTTATATTTTTTTTTTCAGGTCTCTGGGTCTGTCCTTGAAGGAAAGGCAACCTTTTATATATGTTCGTGTATATATTTGCATTGTGCTCAGTAATAACACTAATTTTACCCTTATAATAAAATCAATAATTACAACATTAAAAGGAGCCAGAGGTATGGTGTTTTAAAAGAAAAACAAACAAACAAACAAACCAGGAGGACAATGGCCCAACCGCTATTAAAAAGTTACCAGTGTTTAGGTTTCACAGGAAACACAAAATTTCCTACTGAAAAAAGCCAGGTTTATTAACAGCTGATTTGCAATACAAACATGCAGAGAGACAGGTGTGCATTGATGTACTTTATCTTTTACATTTCAATATTTGTCAATCACATTAATGTTTACATATTTAACAGTTACTTTGCACTTAATGTTTTCAGACTCAGATTTAAAAATGCAGACCACAATTTTTCTGTTGCATAATGCTTTTATTCCTTTGTTGCACACAAGAAAGAGAATAAACTACAGAGTACTGATGTCATGGCTTTACAACAAGCATTGAAGCAGTAAGATTGCACTTTCAGGTGTCTGATGCAGAGAGGGATTCGTCATGTGGATTATTAGTACCTGAACATAAGGATGTGGACAAAAATTTGAAACCATTTGGGAGCTAATGAAACTCTTATGTAGCTAATAGGGGGAAATTCTCAAGGGCTTCAGCACAGGGAAGGAAAATAAATTGCCTGAAGTCACCCAGAGAGTTGTTTCAAGGAACAAGAGATGAGAACAAAAAGTTGAGTAGGCAACTGAGATAAGTTTGAAGAAAAAGTCTTTTCTTTTTATTAGAAATGTCTTTTAATTGCCATCTTTTCTGAATCCTGACAAGCAAATTAAGGTGTTCAGGGTAATGGAAGAGAAAAAGAAGTTTTGAAGGAGGATGAAAGGGAGGGAGTGTAAGAAAATACCATTTATCTGAGAGGGACAGAGGTGATGATCAGGTAGCACAGAGTTCAGTGTGGTCCGCATGGAAGATCTCTGAAGGCCTTTGTATTGCTCAGCTCTCAGCCTTGCTTTTTCCTTTTTTTTCAGAAAACACTCAGGTATTGCTCATTTTTCTTTCATTATGGAGAGTATTTTATTTCATTTTAGGTACTGCCAGTTCAGAAGTTGAAGCCTTTTGCAAGCTGGGAGTTGAACCCAAGTGTTCAATTAATATAAGGCTCAAATTCTGATTAAGTGACCTGTAATTCACCCTTCTGCCCTCATATTCATTTTCTAAGGATAATTATTAAATAAACATCCCTTTTCAACTGATTATCTTTTGACCAAAATATGATGTAGGGCTTTGGTAACTTTAAACTTAAAATGAACTCAAAAAGAAAACAAAATAAAGAACAGTGATTTTAATAACATACATTATAGCAGCAACATTTCACAGAATTAAAAATTGTAAGTTTTGGAAAAGGGTTAGCTTGAAATATATTGTTTAAGCAAAAAGGAGGCTTCTGTCTTACAGAAATAGTACAATAGAGTAGAACTCTACTGTACTGAGGTATATGGCCAAGTCCCAGACATTTAGGATTAGCTTAAAGTACTCCGGCAAGTTCAAAAACCCTCATGGAGTATCAAGACCCACTCAGATCATCATCAGAATAGAAAGAAGAAACTAAAAAGTCACTACTCAGGTGGAGAACTAATTTCTTCATCTTGTATTCTTTTTTTTATCAAAAAAAATGCCAAATGCTTTCTGAAAAACAGAAAATATGCAATTTCTTTTACAAACAGAGATCTATGCTTTGTTTTCTTATTGTCGTTGACAGAATCCTTCATTATGCCCTTAGAGAATCATTTTATGTTTATTTTAACTGTCTATACAGATTTGGAGGCTTGTTTTATGAATTGCCAGAGAGTGATGTCTTTTTTTAATAAAAGTTTATTACACGTTGATTGATTTCCCTGATATTCATTTTGTATGTCTGTGTTATAGAAACTCATTTTTGTTCTAAAACTCAAATTACTCTAACTAATGTACCAGAGGAGCACCGTAACTGTTAGCAATTGACAAAGCAAAATGTTTCACAGCTTTATTTGTCGGTGCAGATGCCATGGAAAAATCATTGAGGGCTAGTTCGCCAGGATCCTTATTTATTAATTCATGGAGGTTTGCAAGAATAAGTCATGAGTTTGAAGCAGCACAAATGTCAGAGAGAGCTCAGCCACCTGATCACCTTACCACAAATTAATAAATTACTGTACATCTTGTATGGTGGTGGGTATGTCAAATGCATCCAATATGCAAGCATTTACAAGCAACAAATATATATATATTTAAAATATTACCTTACCTTAGCACACAGTTAAAGATACTTCCACTATAAACCAAATATATTCACATTTTCCATAAACTGAAGGTATATGTAAATACAGTTCCTGTGTCTCTGCTGATGTTTGGTAACTTGCTAAACAGCAGTAATTTGAGAACAACTCAGAAATACATGGAAGAATGCCATTTTTGAATTTCCTCATTTTGAAACTCTACCTACACAAACTCTTTATTTGCCATCATTTGCAATTGTTCTGGATAACATTAAAATTGCATGTGTTTCATCACCTGGTAAGTCAATTTTTTTCTCCCAGCAGAGTCCCTTCTTTAACTCAAGTAATGTTCTTTAAAAGTGTCAATGTCTTTTTAGTGAGGCAGAATGGGATGAAATTGAATCTTTCAATGAAACCTGAGGTGTGTGCTATTCCCTCAGTGCTGGTGCTGCTTCTCATATTGCCTATGGGACAGCTAGATTAGACAAACACACTGAACCTACTCCGTAGAGACTTTCAGGGAACAATCATCAAAACAGTTTTGTCTTGCCTTGTATTGCTTCACCTACTCTCTGAGCAACGTATCACATCTCAATAGAGACTGCAACGACTGATTATTTCACAGCTAGACATTCATGCTCAATGAAGGACATAACTGAGCTGGCAGGCTTCATCTTGAAGAGAAAGAAATTGGCAACATTTGTTCAGCAACCTTTGGTGAACAGTGGTGAGGCAGCGTGACTTCAGCTGCTGAAAGGACAAAGCTGCCAGGCCCTGCTAGCAAGAGATAGGAATTAAGCCATGAAACTAATGAACAGCAGAGGAGCCGGAGAACAAGGTTACCCTGTCCTTCTCCTGTTGAGATCGTCCTGGATTTTAATTCTCTGTCCTGCCTCCTGTGCAGTCAATAGCAGCCATTACACATGGTTAAAACAGATTTCTGTACAGATGCGCTGTCCTGAGAAAACACACAGTGGGCTACCCTGCTGCCTTCTAGTAATGAATATCAGAAGTACTCTGGGCAATCTAGATTTGAAGTCAGCTTTTCTTTGGGCAGTGCTTAGGCCATATCATATCCAGAGGTCTCTTCCAACATAAACTGTGAATCTGCTCCAGTCATGCCCCTCCAGGACTTGGCACCAAGAAATGGAAATGGTGCTGCATTGACCTGTGCTGACCATATTACCATAAAAGAACTCCAGCATCAGGAACGTGGGTTGAAAGCTGGGACTCCTTTTGATTAGAGATGACATGGATCTGATTTTCCTTAGAGGGAAGAAATCACAAAGACTGTTCTTGATAGCAGTGAGATTGCCATGCTACAGAAAACACATCAGATCAGCCAGTTCGCTATTTTCACCTAGCTTTGTTTCTTTTTTCATTTAGAGGCTCTTGCTTCCATTGCTATTACACCTCATTCCACCTTCATAAGGGAGGTAATACTGGAGATTTAAAACTGGAGGTAAATGCTGGAGATTGCAATTGCTGTAGGTAGTGCATGCCCATGCTGTCGTGTGCAGGCACTCCTCTGCTTTCTGGGGCTTCCCAGGCATTCCAGAGCCCTTTTTTAATCCACCAGCTGGCATTTGATACAGAATCTGGAAATTATTTTGCTGCCAAAAGTGTACAAGGGAGGTGGGAGACAATCTGTCAGCTTCTGCTAGAGTAAACACAAAGAACCATTCTCTCATCTAGTAAAACAATAAGATTAGTCGTTTTATCATTATTTTTTTTTCTCTCCTTCACTGCTTTGTAAACACTGCTTGTATGACTTTGCCTCTTATCGTCTGCAAACTGAGTCTGCTTTTGTTGAAGCAGTGTCAATCACAAGGGTTTTCCTGCTCATATACTTAGCGATATGACTGATTGAAAAAGAAGACAGGCTTTCATTTGGGTCTGCAATATGTGACATAGTCACTGTTGGAAATATAAGGCAGGGGAAGAAAACAAAGGGAACAGTTCAGTAAAATATAACTCAAAGTCCACTTGCTCTGTCAAAGAGATTAAGATTAAACTGAAGGAGGTCAAAGCTATTAACATTTAGGCTACAGGGTATATAAGAAGTTATTGTCTCATTAGATACTGGCTTTCTAATTGGAGAGAAGCTTGTTTCTAATTCTTTATGTAAACAGCAGTATTAGAAAAAGTTTGGGTGGTCTCAACATTGTAACCCAGTGGACATATCTGATCCACATCAATCTGAAAAAAAGTCCTCGATGACCAAGCTTGCATTTAAATTGCAAATATGTCTCTTGATTATTTTTGCCAACTGTGACAGCATTTGCAAAGGGAAAAATTCACAGTGATACTCTGGGGCTGCTTTAAATTTGTTTTCCCAAATGCCAAATTGTCCTTCACACCATACACTTATTTGCAATCTTATTTATGTTCAGCTCTTTGGACCAAGCAAAAAGATTACTGCAGCCATCAGGAAGGAGCACAGACATGACTTGACTGTTAATTAATTCCCACAGCAAGAGTGACTCTTACACAGGTCAGATTATTTATGGAATATCTTTTGCATTTTCAAATCACTTTATTCTCTGATTTTATGGTGCTCTCTACTGCTTCTCGTCCTAAATCCAATGGCAAGTGAAACGAGGGAAAGTAAATTAGATATCAGCCAGCAGGGTTAGTCATTGGAAGGTGATTTGGTTAAAGGTTTAGTTGCACTGACTCAAACACCTCATGACTGTGTTTTAGCAGGTATCAAGCAGATCTGGTACGGTGGACTGACCCTGGTTAGATGTCAGGTGCCCACCAAGCCTGAGACTCCCCTTGTCAACAGGATGGGGGGAAGAAAATAAGATGAAAAATAACCTCATGGATCAAGACAAAGGCAGTTTAATAAAGCAAGTGCCATGCATGTAAGCAAAGGACAACAAAATATTTATTCTCTATTTCCCATGAGCAGGCAATGACCAGCCACTTCCTGGGAATTAGAACTTCAGTATACATAGTGTTTGTTTTGGAAGACAAGTGTAATAACAAATGTTCCCTCTCCTCTTTCCTCTTAATTTTTATTGCTGAGCAAGCATCACATGGTATGATATATCCCTCTGGTCAGTTTGACTCAACTGTCCCTTCCTAAAATCTTTGCCACCCCTAACCTATTGGTCAGGGAAGAATGTTCACAGAATTGCAGAATGACTAGGCTGGAAGAGACCTTTAAGATCATCGAGTCCAACCCATGCCCTAACACGTCAACTAAACCATGGCACTGAGTGCCACATCCAATCTTTTTTGAAACACATCCAGGTATGGTGACTCCACCGCCTCCCTGGGCAGACAATTCCAGTACTTTATCACTTTTTCTGTAAAAAACTTTTTCCAAAAACAAGTTGGATAAACTTGATGCTGTCTGTTGGACAGACTTCATGCCATGTGAGCCAAAACTCTGGTGTCTATTCTCAACACCTTTCTAGCAACCAATACAAAGCACAGTATTGTGAGGGTTGCTGTTGGGGAAATTAACTCCATCTCACCCAAACCCAATACACCTTATAATCTCCCACTGCATTAACATATTTTCTGAGGATTAACATATTTTGATTTGGTATGTGAGGAGCATAACCAGCAATCTCATGCAGGGGGATAGATGAGTGCAGGAAGAGTGAGCTTGTGGCCTCCTCCCCGTACACTCTGCCATTATTCCCAGTGTGATTTGCCAGAGCTTCATATCTTTCCACAGGTTGTACTGCCACAGGGGGATAGGCAAACATTCAGAGGAAAAGGATCATGCAAAGTTTGATCTGAAAATAATCATTAGAAATTTATTCTGGCTGCTCTGCTAAAATTTGAGCCATAGGTTTTTTCTCCCACAAAAGTGTGGAAGCTGGGAAAAGCTGTGTTCAGTGATCTGTACCACAGAAAGACCATTACTGTGAACCTTCCTGATCCACTGGCCAGTCTCTGTCATCCATTTAGTGTGATTTCTTGCATCACCAGAGGAAGCCCTACATCTAAAACTGCAGTTTAATCATCATCATTTTGCAGTGATTAAATACAGTTCCTTGGTCAAGCAGCTGCAACCCAGGGCTTCCTACAAACCTCTTTGAGCATAGAGGGCACACCCTCAGAGTGACACACTTAATAGCGCCATCACCTCAGCTTTTAAAACCTGTTGCAGTCCTATGATATGAGGAAGGCAGTGTGTATGAAACTCTCACCCTCCCTTTGGAGCACAGCCTCACTGACTACAGCGATGGTCATCAAAGCTTTTCAGGCCCAATTGCCTACAAGTTACATGTGGCTGTCACCTGACACTGTCTGTTTAATCTTTTCACCTACCACTGGTTCATCACTCTGTGCCTACTGACACAACAATATTGCCACCACGAAAATCATTACTAGTCTGCCCAGTTCTCATTTGGCCAGATGCTTGTGAAAGCAGGAGAGTGTCACATTACTATCTCATTAGTTAATCTAGTTGGCAATGCTAAGCACACTAGCCTTCTAATGGAAGAGATGGTACAAAAATTTTCAGGGAGAAGAGTTTTCTTCAAACAGAGGAGTAGAAGCCTGGTAGTTTGGAAGGAGCAGGACAGTTTATGTTCAGCTTTTTGAAAGAAGTAAAAATAAAATGTGGCAAAGACTGACATGTATTCATGAAATGTTTGGCACTAGAGAGCCTACATTTTTCATCAAAAAAGTAATTTCACAAATATCCATTCTCCAAGAGATGCATTTGCCTGAGCATTAAGAAGCCACAGAAGAATATATTTTTATTGTTATTAATTATAGTGACAGTCCTGAAGGAAAAAGGTCATTTTTTGAAAATCAGAGGGTTTTGAAGAGAAATACATTTTTGACAATATAAATCGACTAATTCTGTTGAACATATATTTAATTTGAAAGATGAAATCATAACTGCAAAAAAATATAATAGGGTTTCAAATTAAAAAATATACAACTGTATTTCAAATGTTTAACATAAACAAACCAAAGATGAACAGAATCATAAGTGAGGTAGCTTCAAAGTGTTCTAAAAAATCCCTAGCAGGAAACAAATACAAAGAACACACTCCAAATGAGATCATCTTGCCTATCGCGGGGCACAAAGCTGGATGTCATTTCTAACTTAGTCTGTTAACAGCAACAATACAGCATCAGATCCTAGAACCACCAAAATTAGCAGTGTCTCCCACTCAAGGATCAGTTTCCTAGTTTCTAGGGCACATGTGATACTGAAGCCTGACTCTCTAATCCACCTTACCATCTGGCAATCTATTGGTGAGAGCAACAAGAAAGCATGAAAAGATGAGACAGCCGCTGTGCCCTTTTTAAAGTATCAGTTGGGGTGGAACTGTTAAACACATTCTACTTGTTATGTATTCCTTTTCCTTGGGAAAGATTCTTTGAGGAGCTAGTTCTCTCCTTCTAAATTCCATTTGGTCATGAAAATAGGGCAGAAGAAATATGATAAAACTAGGAAATAGGCTCAAAGGCATAAGTAATTCTTAGTCTGTAGATTGGTGTGTTACAAAAGAGGTACAAAAAAGTATGGGTTTTGTGTGTGTGTTATTAATGCCTTCTGCAAGTATCAGAAGAAGAGGGAAAACTATCTGCTTAAGTAAGTATCCATAAAACAAGAAGAAAAATAAACCATGCAGTGTCAGCACTTCAATATGAATAGCATGGTTTAGAGTTTTCATGCCACCAAATTAATATCCTTGGAATAAGCCATAAATTAGAAGTTTCTTAAAAAGTGCTGCATCCAGCGCTTTTGGAATGCTATATCACATTTTATCCTTATAGATTAAAATAAAATATCATAGACATAGACCTAAAGAATCAGCAGTAGTTTAGATAAAAGTGATCATGATTTGCTTCTGTTTGTTATATATAATCAGAATTAAGTCTGGATCAGTAATATGTATATTTGATTGATTGCAAGAGTCAATTTTGCAAAGCTGAAAACAATTATGAGCCAAATCATTTGGGAGAAAGAAATTAGACAGGAAATCTGGATAATAACTGGAAAGTGTTTAAAAACATTTTACCAGAGGTTTAAAAAAAAAGAATCAAAGCTGGAATAAATGTTGACTTGCATAAAAGTGAAACAGTTATGTAAATCAAAAAAATTACACCAAAAAAACCACACAGCATTTATTAGAATATGAATTAGACAGAAGAAAAGAACTAAAGAAAATTAGTGAGGATGGAAGCAAGAAGTAAGGTTTTTCATCAGAGTTAAGGATAACAAGAAAGATTTGTGGTCTTGACCACACACACAACTGTAGCCATCTTAATAATATATGCAAAAATTTGTATATTCTGTAAATAAATCTGATCTCTCTTCGAAGAAAAAAACCAGACAAAATCACTTCTGCTGTAAGAGGACAATGCAATGCTGTTCATTCCAGTAAATCAGAAGAATGTTAAATAGCAATTTCAATCAGTAGACCCGCATGATTTACAACCAAGAGGTTTAAAAAAGCTGGTTGAAGAAAATTCCGAACCGTGGATATTGCTTTTTGCTAAGTCTGAGAACACTGGAGATGTTCCAAAAAGGTTAGGGGAAAAAAAGGTAAAAGCGCAAATATCACACCAGTTTTATTTTTTTAAATTACACATGTAACCCAGGTGATTGAAGCCCTTTCAGCCTGAGCTGAAAAGGACAAAATAATGTAAAAGCTGATAGAGGGCTAGGGGTGTGTATGCAATTAACCCTAAGCAAAATGGTTTAGCAGAAACAAGTTCTCATAAGCCTTCCTGAAAAACTCAGCATATTTACTGGCCTTAGGAAGCAAAAAAAAAAAAAAAAAAAAGGCAAATGTTGCCAGGCATATAAAAGACAAGGTGGGCCAGCAAATTGAAGTCCTTTGAAGTCTGCAAAGAACCTGTGAACAAAAGTAATAAACAGCACTGCCATCAGAAAAGTCAGTGTCTGTCAGAGCCCATACAGGTGTGAATAAACTTCCACATAGAATAAAGCACATTTGAAAAGAGGACCCTTTATCTTTTGCAGCCACACTTTTTAAGCCCCCAAAATTTAGCCGTTTTTGTAAACCTGTCTCTTAATTTCAAATATCTTATTTTCCAAACTGATATTCAGGCAAGGCTTTTCTGGCCCAGATGCAGGGGAGAAAGTCTTCAATGAATCTGGTACTGTTTACTGAGGGTCACTCAGCACAAAGGTGTTTTCTGTATTAGTACAATTCTGAAACGGTGAACTAACTCCCAACCAGGTAACACAGTGAGTAATTGGTACAACTTGCTAACTGGTTAGGGTTAACTGTGTGTAACATCTCCATTGATTTATGACTGTCAGGTTCACAGGTTACTTAGATTGTTCAATTTAGCACTTTTCCCCAGCTTTCAATTGAACATTTTGAACCAGGTGTTCAATGGATTGATCGATACAAAGTACAATAGGTCTCTGCACTAGTCCATAAACAAAGCTGATTTTTATAGCCTGGGTGTGATTTAAACCTTTAACACTTTAAAACATTCTGCAGCACTCTTGCCATGTAAGCATATGTTTCTCTTCACTTTCCTTAATTGACATCAGATTGTGACTTAGCAACACGCAGGGCAATGAAAGCTGCTGTGTGCCTGGAGGGCCTGATCCTGCAAATGTGTGTGCCTGACACTGCATGCAGGTAAGTAACTCCTTTGATCCCAGTGAGGCTATTCACATATATAACCCTGTTAAGGGGAATTAGTTGTAAGGGAAGGACTGACATTTGAATATTGAGCTTTGTGGGTAGGGAAAGCTTTCCTAGCACTCAGAGGCCAGGGGGAAAGGCAAATCTCATTTGCTGTGACTTACACAACTTGCACGATTTCTCCCTGTCAGGTTCTCTGCCCCCATAAAAACAGACTCATATGTTCACCTTTGCAGCCTGTGCCCCACCTTATGACTGTACATATCACATGCCATTTTGTAGGGGCTCATGTTCACCTGCCAACTGAATTTGGCACCTGGCTCGGAGAGGAAAAGGCAGAACATCAGGAGAGAATTGAAATGCAGATGCAAACCCCAGGGGTCCTCAGTCTGTAGACCCTTCACTGGATGCCAAACTCTGGGTCTGCACCGTAGCACTTGAGTGAACGCACCAGATAGGTCATCCCCCATTGCAGGTTTTGGCCCAGGTTTTACTCCTTAAATTAGTAAAAGCTAGGGTTTCAAAGGTTTGGAGAATGAAGACCTTGAATCAGGTTTTGGGGAAGACCTCATTCTCAGTGCTGCTTGGAGTGCAGACGGCAGAGCAAGGAAGACTCCAGTTCTGAATCCAGGGTTGCTATCATGAGGCAGCTGAACAGGAAAGGGCCGCTCCCACTTTCTTTCCTCGGCGCATGTGGTGCATGTCACTGACCTGCCGTTCACACATGCACACCCATCACATTGCTCCTGAGTAAGTGCTGCTTGTTTGGCTGACCTTCGCTGGAGACTTCTCTAGTACCGAGAGAGTCTGTCTGAGTAAATATCCCTCAGGCATGTGGAAAATGGGTAGGGATAACAGATGAAGTCAACACATGGAAGAATTTACTGTCTTACCCGGAGGTAAGAAGCAGATCCTCCTTAAGTACTTAAACAACTACAAATGTTTTCAACTCAGTGTTGGTATAAAATAATGATGAAAATAACCAGTCCTCCTTTCTTTTAAAAAGTGGGAAGAGAAGAGAAGTGGAGGCAAGGGATAGAGGGCAGAGGAAGCTGAGTGGGGAGGAGAAGGGGAAGAGAAAAAAAAGGTTAGATCTCTGCACTATCACCACAATCCGGCTTTCATTTCACACACTAAAAAGGCACAGAAAATGTGAAACAGATGCAAAAGTCTTAAAGAGCAAGTTAAATGACTACCGCAGACCAGGATCTTTTAATATCTGTTGAGCTGAGTGTCACAGACTACACATATTTTTGCATTTAACGCAGCTTTAAATAGTATACATAAATGCATGTCATTGAGCAGCGACAGGGGAATCAGGCGAGTACTTTTACTTTAAAAATATCTCCCTTCTGTGTTGCTGTTTCACCTTGAAAAAGTGCCATATTCAGCATCCCAGACCCTGGACCATGAGCACCTTCCTTTGTCATCGATCCCTGTGGATCAGCCTCTTTGAGCCTAGCACAAGTGTTTGAGAAGAGGTCAAGTTTGGTCTCAGAAGGGTGTATTTTGAATCAGCTTTCTTATGTTCTTACTCCATCAAAACCTGTGAAAAGGAAATGAATCATGTTTGGATTTCTGCAAGAAGTTGGGGATTATGCAAACTATTTCCTGATACATTATAAGGAGAAATGATTATTTTTATAAATAATGTATTTATCTAAAACTGTAGCCAAATAAAAGGCTCCCATTCCTTAGCAGTTAGATACAGAAACTGCCATAATTTTAAAAACTGCAAATGAAAAAGTAGCTTCTTTTATGAAGCTACTCTCATAAAATAGATCTTGTTACAAGAAGAAGTTGTTGTAAAATAGAAACAGCACTAAGAGCAGAACTGTGTATGTCTGGAATGAGATTTTACCTTAAATGCTATTCAGTAAATGAAAAGAATCATTAAATATATTACAAGCTATTACTAGAACAACCCATCCAAGTATTTTTTATTGCCATCTTCTTTTACAAACTCATTGAAAATTTTGAGAGAAAGAGGCCAGTAAATCAAGAAACAGCTAGTTTCATAAGGAATGAACATATTTTTACTGATGATTTCAAAGCCAGTACAGCTGCCACCACTGACCTGGGTGAGGTCCGGTGTTGCCCCTCAGGCACTAGCTGAGTCACAATGAATCTTTGTGACACTGATGTTCACTTTATCAGAAAAGGAGAGAGAGTCTGATGATGGTTTAGCCATTGTTCCATTTTATTGTTTCCACTTGGAGCAAGTGAGGATGCCCCTTCTAGAGCTACATTTGCACCCGTGCAGTGTTTGTATAGTGTTTAGCACAGCGGGCTGCTCTTCAGCTCTTAGAGATCACAGACACTACAGTTCTGCTACCAGTTATGAAGAGCATGGATATGTTGGTTTTCACTCACGAAAAGGTTGCTAGATTGTCATTGAGAAGTTACAGATGGAAAGAAAGACAGAAAAATTGAATGAAATCATAAAATATAGAATATGCTGAGTTGGAAGGAACACACAAAGGTAAGAGAAGTCCAACTCCTGGCTCCGCACAAGACACCCCAAGAATCATAATACGTGCCTCAGAGCATTGTTTAAATGCTTCTTGAACTCTGTCAGGCTTGGGGCTGTGACCATGTCCCTTGGGACCCTGTTCCAGTGCCCAACCTCCCTCTGGGTGAAGAACCTTTTCCTAATATCCAGCCTAAACCTCCCTGACACAGCTTCAGGACATTCCCTCAGGTCCTGTCACTGGTCACCAGAGGAGACATCAGTGCCTGTCCCTCTGCTTCCCCTCCTGAGGAAGTTGTAGACTGCAGTAAGGTTTCCACCTTCTCCACTCAGAATATGCCTTTGACAGAAAGTTGTCCAGCCATATATCTGCTAAACAGCTTGTAGAGAAAAGTAGTGTATAATTAGAGTCACTGGCATTTTGGTTATTTTTAAGTACAGGATTTACCTGAAAATAACTATACATATGTTGCATTGCTTAGAATACCACAGTGTTTTAATTTTAAATTAACTTTTAAAATAAAAATTCCTGTAATAAAATATAAGAACTTTTATTATTATTATTATTTTGGTGTACAGACAGTTGCACATGAAAATTATTTCTAACCAATTTACACCATTTGACAATCCTATTCTTGATCAAAATTAGAGTAATGATATTTACTAATTTAAAAATTCAGAAACCAGGCCCTTTGAAAACTTTTGTACAAACAACTTCAGATCCCCAATTTCTAATGGTTGTTTTTGAAGTTCATGAAGTTCATTTTTTATTTTTCGGCCATATCCCTAAAAGAACCCCAAACTATTAAACAAATGTTAGTCTGACCTGTGTCCAGACAACAACAGTGAAGCTCTGCAAAAATGGTCTTTTTGAAACTCTTCATTATTAGGGCACCTCTGATTAAAAAAAAAAAATATCTGCCCTGCAATACCCCAAATCTATTAATGTCTGTTATAAATTTCCCCTTTCTGCACTGGAATGAAAGACCAGAACTGCACTTCAAGGAATTGAATTCCATAGCCAGGTAGCTTAATTTGCCAATCCATTTCATCCATAAAACATAGTCTATACACATGGATCACATTAGAGGGAATTCAAAGGTGAATGAAAAAGAGCAGCTGAGTGAATAAGGAACAGAGGATGCAGCAAATCTTTTCCTGCAAAACTTTTTCTAAACAAGTACCAAAAATCTTAAAATTAAACCACCACTGTACCAAATGCTGACAAATGGTCTCAGTCAGATACAAAATGACCCATATTCAACCATAAGCAAGGCCAGACCTCTTGAAACTGAGTGTTACAGAAAGGTCTCAGTTCCAGAAAAACACCAGCAGCTTGTTAAACAAAATGAAACATTAGCATTTAGACATAGACAAAACAACCTGGGATGTAAACCTGCCCTAAGTTCATGGCAGCTTCAGACAGAAAACACACAAAGAGATGAAGAGCCTATTTTATTTACTCACCAGAAAGCTGAAAGAACAAAGTAACTCGCTTTATAATGGCATTTTCTGGAAAGAAAATATTCCCAATTCAAAGAACAGCTGAAGAAAAAAATTCAAGACAACTTCAGTTAGAAAAATCACAGTTACTACTTTATAAACAGCATTTAAATGGTGTATTCAGAAGGTATTCCTAGGAAGACTGCATCTGCCAGTAAACTATTCCAGGTCATCTGTAGAGCACTGGTCAAACACAAGAGCCACAAACTTGCTGAAGCCAGGTCAGCCTTTTATTAAGAGAAGGACCTTTTTGAGAACTGTAAAGCAAATTAATAGATTTGGTTTCAGGTAAGACTAACTCAACCCTTGTTTCCCACATTGCCTCCTGCAGTGGAAATGTTACCTTGTCATATATACAGTGCAGAGAGCTTCAGGATGGTAATGAATATCAAGCCAACATTTCTCTTAGTGGCCAGTTTTCTAAATGTGGGCAGGCAATCATATGCACATGCACTAATCAAGCTTCCCTCTATCCACAGGAGGCTGCTTAAAGAGATATATGGTAGTAGGATTTGTGCTGTGTTGCTCAGGGAATAGGGAACAGATGGAGAAAATTTAATTCCCAGGGCCTATGGCTGCTAGGGGATTCCCTCGTGCCACTTAAGTCTTTGAAGCAAAAAGAAAGAAAGTTTCTCAAACCACAAAAAGAAAATTTTACTCCCCGCTAACTTGTCTATTTATTTAAAAAAAACTCTTTCAGCAGAGAAAACATATCTCTGCAGCAGATATAACAGCTGCCTCAAATCCATGGAGCAACCTCATGGTGTACACTTATGGTTGTCCTGCCAATTTCCTTTTTAACTAAACCACAAAATGATGGGATGCCAACCACAAGAGAGCATATTATTCTGATGTTCAGCACTTACATGTGGAGAATATTAACTGACCCCTTTTTTTGATTAATTGGACCTTTTAATGCCATTAGGGAAAGGGTTAGGTTATAGTTTCCTACTGAGTGGGACAGGCAAGTGGCACAAAGGGCTTATAAATCACCTAGCTCACAGGGGCTTCAGCTGCCGTGTAAATATACAGATGTGGACAAAATAAAAGTTAATTTTGTTGTTAGTCACATGAACAGAAACACATAGACAAGTGTTACTTTGAAGAAAACAAGCTAATTTTAGTCATGGTAAATACAGTTATAATTGATGACAGTTGGCTGCTGGATTGAAGCATCTCAGGGTGCTCAGTCAGAATTCAGGAAAGCCAACAGGACTTGGCAGCATAGCACAGAAGTCACCAGCACGAAGGTTTCAGACAAGTGTGGCTGTCACCAGGTGATGTGGTGATGTCTAGGACATAGCAGTCCACTCTGAGAAGCCTCCTGCCAGGGAGTGCTGCTTGTTTATTGCACTTTGAGCAAGCGAAAATGCAAGTATTGAGGATGCTGCCAGGAGAGGACTGAAGACAAGTCAACAGGAACCAAATTCTTGTCCTTTTTAATGGCATGGGGTCTGCTTCCCTTCTCTCCTCTGGCCTCTAATTTCCAGTCAATCTCTAAGAGAACAAATGAAGATAATATTTTACCTGCAATTTAAGCCATGGCAGAAGAAAAAGTGACCAAAGTAGTGCTGGGGATCTTTTGGCTAACAGAGCAGTTAGCTGCTCTTTTGTTGACTCAGCTTAAAAGAGTGAAAAATGTATTTATTTTAGGAAAACATCAAAGGACCATCCTTCCAACCCTGACTACAACCTCTAGGTACTTGTGGTGATTACTGCAGTAGCAGCTCTTTTTTGATCTGAGTCAATAACTATAAACTTACTCCTTGGAATAGGAGTCTAGCTTCTTTGGTCTTTCCTCCCATCTCACCCTGTCAGAGAGTGGAAAGCAGTTGCATCCCTGAAATTAAAGTCCTTACAAAGACTCTTTTATTTGCAGGTTTCAGGTCCCAGTGTGGAGCTGGAATGGGTTGAAGGGGGATTTAATTGTGTTATAAATATCCCTGCCAGAGGAGGAATATGGAAAATTACATAGCATTAAGACATAATCTCCCCTCTATCTTTTGACCCCCACCTTCTCACTTCACCTGCTCCAGTCCCTCAGAAAGTGGCCGGCTCAGCTGAAGGAGGGTGTTTGCAGGCTGCATCAATCCAAGAATGTGAATTGTATTTACAACTCCTTTGTGGGAAGCTACTTTGAGGTGCTCCCTGAATCTGCAGCAAAATTTCACCCTACACATGGCCTCCTCACCAAAGTTCCTCCACCAAAGTTCAGTGGCTTAAACTGTTGGTTTCCACCAAACCTAGTGCAAACCACAACTTGTGGCATAGCATCCTCCAGCTGCAAGTGGGGAGAATGCTGACACACATCCTGTGAGGTCCTGCACGCTCTCCCTTCACCCACCCTTGTGTCCTAAACCCACAGCGGACAGTCAAATGCCTGGCACTGAGGGCATGCAGCCCCATCCCACCCTGCACAAAGCAGCAAAGGTCAGGGACAAGGAGATGATCCTCTTGGGGAGAATCTAGGCAAACATTTCATGCAAGGAAGCATGCAGCATTTAACCTTATGGCTGTCTCTATGCAGAGATCAAATTGTCCCTTCTCTGGCAGAGCCTAGCACAGGGGCATCCCTAGGCTACAGAGATGATCTGGGCTCAGGAGAGAGGGACTGTGGCCTCAAGAGAGGGGGTAAGAGGTGAAAGCTGTTTGGTTCCTTCTCTTACATGCTGCCCCAATGCACAGGAAAATTAACTTACACCAGAAAAAGGCACATGAAAAAGGAGAAGTGCAAATTACCTTTTCATTTCACAAACGAGGAGGGAGAGGCAGGACAAACTATGCTGCTCTCAGGTCCAATTCCTTTCATGTATACTTCCTGGGGCAATGCAGTTATGTGCCTACTGAATAACTCAGTCTAGCTCCAGGTAAGCAGTCATTAGTTTTCTTGGGAAATGCTCTAGCAGTAAGATACAAAAAGTGGGTAAATTTATTCAGTCCTCAGTGCTGACGTATATATATATAGAGAGAGAGATGTATAGATAATGCACATAAAAATACATATACAGGGGTACACATACACATACAGTTTAATAAAAATAGATCTGGTACTGCTTTCTGTAGGGTTGGAATGGAAAAAAAGAAAAAGAGGGGGGACATATGAATTTAATAAGCTCAGGCATAATTACCATGAATAAATGTTAATGCATAGAGATGAACTTTTATTTTTACTTTATACATATTAATAGGCTGCCTCTTTGTGAAAGAGTGACATCAGACATTGATAAATTTGACAGAAGTGAAAGGAAAAAATGGTTGCACTATTAGGAACATTCCTGAGGTGGTGTTGAACGGTGGCTTTGATATATCAGCCTTCAGTCTCTGAGCACATTCGTATTAACTTGTGTGTACATCCAGAATTCAAATGAGCTGCTCCTTTAGATGCTGCCTTTTAGCAGCAGTCCCACCAGACAGGCTGGAATCAAACCTACAGTTTCAGAATGTGGTATAGTATAATTTTCTCAGTACACTGCCTCAGTGCCTCTCAGTGCCTGCTGACTCTCTCAGAAGATTAGAGAAAGAGGAAGCATATAGCAGGTCGTTAAAGAGCCACACAAGGCTAAAGAGTGAAAAAAAAATCTTCAATGAACACACTGCTCCAAGTACACTCTCCTATGCCAAGAGATCTATGCAAGGCTGTGTTTATAATATTGCTGAAAACAGAGAGATGACAAATTCCTTGGAATGTATTCACTTAAAGACAAGTGAGGGCTAACCACTGATGTCTGAATGCCTCAAAAATATCTGAACATTGGTGCATTGCCCAACGTGCATGCTCTTTATAACCCTTCAGGAAATCTCTGATAAAATAGTGCTACACCTGCAAGATACATATTTTTCTGGAAACATCATACCAGTACAGTAAGTGTCTAAGAATCTTATGGTAAAGCCAGCATACACAGGTGCATCACATGGCTTAGGATTCACAGTGAGCCTAGGAATAAATAAAAAGCTGAATCCATGCATCTTTTTCTCATTAGCCCATTGCTTTTAAAAACTAGACATCAGGAGGGTGGAATTTTAAGATGTGAGTTAAAACTACTGACACACACTTCTGAGCAGCTTCAAACCATAGGGAAGAAAAAAAAGAAACCAAGAAAGGAAAATATTTTGGAAGTGGAAAAGGAGGCAGCCATGGAAAATGAATGTGTAAAGAGAAGAAATAGAGATGAGTGAATGTGTGCTAGATTATAGTCATCAGTTTATTAGAAAAATTTGGGTTGAAATCTGGTTTCATAGAAATTTGGGCTATAGTGAGATTTCTGTTATAATGTCTGCTTCCAAAAGAAAACAGGAAAAGCGAAATTCTTTTTTAAAAAGTAAAGTATTGAATAACCATTTTCCCCTCCTTTTCCTCATTAGCATGCAAGTACTCTCTTTGGAGACAGATACAGAAATTAGAAATAAATATTCACGTTTCTGTTCATCACATAGAAAAACACAATTAGGTTTTTATCCATTTTTTATCTAGTTTCATGCAACAGTCAAAAATATTGGGGTTTTTTGTCTTTTAAAAATATCAGTCTCCTTTTGGTAAGCAAATGTGGGATATCATCTATATTTTTCCTTTTTTTTTTTTTTTTTTGGATGTCAACCATAAGACTGCTGGAAAATTAATTAGCCTGTATAGCCAAGATTATGAGTAGCAAATTAGTAACAAATATAAGCTCTTCTATGCAAAAAAAACAAGCATTTGAATCTATTCAAGACAAACAGTTTTTATCAGACCTACTGTATATTTGAATCTCTCAATGCCTAGTATCACAGCATGCCTAGTAGTTAAAGATAATTAAAGTAATAATACACCTGTTAACTGTGGAGATATTGTGCCTAGCATCAGACTGCTTAGAATTACTAAAACAAACTGACTGAATGGTTGAGGATGCAGTTTGCATGTTCCTGCTGGCTAAGAGAAGCTCACACCCTTGTTCCCTCGTTCTGTTATCAGTGAAATAAGGCAAGAGTTCTTCTATTTCAGAGCAGAGGCAACAGCCTAACAGACCAACAATCTTACTGATCATTTTCTTCTTCATAATCAGGTGGACCAATTTCCCTCTTTTTTACCTGCCAGAAACAAGTGTTTTTTTATTAATATCTCTCTTAAAAGTACTCCAACTACTTACTTGTGTTCTAAATTGCTGCTAAGAGCTTAATACATCTTTTACTTTCTCTTAAAGAAGCAAGCCTCTTCAACATGGGACCTGAGTTTTCCCTCACCCCACGTTTTCATCATAGTCAACATCAGCACTTTAAGCAAGCACCACTGTCTAAAGATCAGATTGCTTCTGCATGACAGAAGTGCTCAAATACTGTGCTGCTATTCAGCAAAAACATATATTCAAAGACCATGGATAAGCAGGAAGACATTATTTAAGAGGTCCTGTTTCTAGAAAGCAATATACTTACTGTAAGGAGAGAGGTGTTTTATTTAACTGGCAATGACCACTCTTACTCTGAGCTGGCAATAACCTGCAACAACAAATACATCCAAGTGTTTTATTCATCTGTGGATACTCATTTTCCTCCTCCTGCAGATACATTCTTTCTATGTGTCCAGTGGCTAGAAGCCAAGAAACTCATTTCACGCTTGGTAATTCATTGCTAATCAGTGCTAATCTGTTTGGGAAAACATGTATGGCTCAAGCACAGAAAATCAGATCAGTTTGGCTGCTTTATTGGTGACAGTTCACCACCAAGAGCAGCTCTCTGACCTCGTCCATGGGACCCATGTGGAGGTTCACTTACTCATGCAAGTTACTCCACACCAAGATGTTTATCTTTTTGAGACCTGGACATTTAAAATGAAAGTAACAATGAATTCTGGTGCAATGTGCACAATGTGCATCAATTTCACTATCAGTAGTTACTTCTAATACAAATTTACCGCTGCAAAGCTTGTGGGAGCCTGGCTTGGTCCTACTGAGATGTACTAAAAAAAAAAAAAAAAAAAAAGAGAGAGAGTTTTGTAAGGAAGGTAAGGAAGGTACACATCATGACAGCTTTGCTTTGCATTTTTGTACTTTAATTTCTATGAGACAGATATCCATCAGCCCAACATTTTATATGGGCAATTATTAAGAGCAAAATTCATATCGCAGAATCAAGGAATATGCTGAGTTGAAAGGAACACACAAGGATCATCAAGTCCTGCTCATGGCCCTGCACAGCACCATTCCCACGAGTCACACCATGTGCCAGAAAGCATCATCCAAAAACTTCTTGAGCTCTGTCAGGCTTGGTGCAGTGACCACTTCCCTGATAAGCCTGTTCCAGTGCCCAACCACTCTTCTGGGTGAAGAATATTTCTTTTTCTAATATCCAACCTAAATCTCCCCTGACAAAATTTCCATTCAATCCCTTGGGTCCTGTCACTGGTGACCACAGAGATCAGTGCCTGTCCCTCCTCTTCCTCTCACAAGGAAGTTGTTACAGCAATGAGGTCTCCCTTCAGTGTCCTCCAGGCTAAACAGACCAATAAGCAGCTCCTCATACGACTTCACCGCCAACCTTTCACCACTGTCATGGCTCTCCTTTGGATGCTCCCCAGTAGCTTAATGTCTTTTACATGTTGTGGGACCCAAAACTGCCCCCAGCACTAAGGTGAGGCCGCCCTAGTGCAGAGCAGAGTGGGACAATCCCCTTGCTTGCCCAGCTGGTAGTGCTGTGCCTGATGCCCCGCAGGACACCCTTGGCCCTCCTGGCTCCAGGGCACTGCTGGCTCATGTTCAACTTGCCAGGACCCCCAGGTCCCTCTCATGGGACTGAATTCCCCAGTCTGTACATACATCAGGGGCAGTTCACAAACATAACCCTGAAAATTGCAGCTTCCCTGTAAAAACAACTGTTGACTGGGAAGCAAATGGAAACAAATACCCCAAACTCAGTGAAATCTAACAACACTTGGCTTTGAAAGCCTGGGAAGACACTCAGACAACAAATATTGATTTTACTTCATGCAAAATAATGTTTATGTTACTGCTGCAAAATTCTGTTCCTAATACTTTCCTGTAGGCGTTCAGCCATATGTTTCTGCGCAATACAGCAGAGGCGCAATTAAGCTCCTCTGTAGGACGGTGCTCTGCCAATGCCAGTGCTCTCCCAGGCAGGAGCACTGCAGAGAGGGGAGCCAAGGCACACACAGGCTGCAGGCGCTCCTGCGTCTCGCCCTCAATCCAAGGGCTCCATTTTGAGTCGAGGCTGCTGAGGCATGTCTCAGCTCAGCTTGACGGATCCGTCGGGTGGTTATTCAAATGCGATGTTGTCCCAGTCTCATCTGGAACGCCTGCATGACAGCATTTCCCACTCACCCGTTTTTTTTTTTAATTCATTAAAAATAAGACAACGCGAGCCACTGAGAAATCTGTCTGTACAATAAAGGTCTGCATTAAAGCCAGGTATGAAAAACTGTCTTCCTGACAAGCAGTTGCTATTTGGAGGTGCATCTACCTCTCAGGGAATCAGTTACGTGGCAGCAACACAGAAACAATACCATACAAACAGCAACATTAGGGGAATCTTAAGGTTTAAATTTAAGCACTAAAAAGACTGAGTGCACCTCAGGAAAAGATAGATTAGCTACCTTATCACTGCCTGCAAATCTGCATACAACATTATAGCCCTTAATTAAGCAGATATGTTTTCTCTCTGATAGAATGAATCAGATGATCTTCTAGATTTTCTGTGTTTAGCATATATTAACAATTTGTCTCTTTACCATGTGTCCATCATTTAATTAGCATAAAAGCCCCCTAATCCAATGTTTGCTTGGTCATCTTTATAAGACATATTCCTATCTCAAAGGTACTCATTTTAATAATTTCATCAGTACAGATGCATAATGCATTCCACAAGACATTTTTCTCTTTAGAGACAGATGTACTTCTTAGAAGTAATTCATTACTTATTACCTCATAAGCTGTTTTTCAGACAAATAAACTCACAGTTCCATTACCAGTATCTTTTAATGATGTTTCTGTTTCAGATTGCTTTATAATTGGAGTCTAATCCAAATTTCACTGAACTTTCCCATTAATTTCAGTGAAAGGCTCTGTTCTTCATCTTCCAAGCAGCTCAAAGCACATCTAAGTAAAATCTATACACTATTTATTAAAAAAGACATTTTAAAGTAGCAAAAATTTCTTTAACATTAAATCGCTTCTCTAATGAGCAAAACATCCTACAGAAGTTCGTCACTTCTTAGCTGAGAGCACATCCTAGAACACAGTAAGTGAAAGAAACCTGCATGTTGAATGATAAATGGGAGCAGGGTGTTTTCAGAATTACTTCAGAGGGCAGCACAAAAGAGTTTCATATGTAGCCTTGCAAAATCGTCATGTTGGGCAAATTTGAAAATTTATTGAAAATGGTAATGTTAAGCCTGAGAACAGCATTACTGGGTGTTAGAAGAATAAGGTGGTCTCTGGATCTCTGAGCTATGCACCACCAATTCATGCTTCTAAACACAACAATGAATTTTGGAAGATTTTGTGCTGGGGGACACAATCTACAAAGAGACATAACACTGAAAAGTAGAGGCTCTGTAGAGTGACCCTTTCCTCCATTCCTTCCTCTCCTGAGATTCCACCTGGATTACTGTATCCAACTCTGGGGCATTCAAATTAAGAAGGACGCCGACCTGTAAGACAGCTTCAGAGGGGGGCTACTATGGTGATCAGAGAGCTGCAACATCCCTCCTATGAAGTCAAACTGAAAGAGTTGGGGTTGTTCTGCCTGGAAAAAAGAAGGCTCCAAGAAGTCCTTGTAACAGCCTTCCAGTCCATAAAGGGGACTACAAGAAAGCAGCAGAGGGACTAATCACAAGGACATATAGTGATAGGACAAGGGAAAAATGGCTTTACACTAAAAGAGGGCAGATTTAGATTAGATATTAGGAAGAAATTCTTTACTGTGAGGGTGCTGAGGAACTGGAACTAGTTGCCCAGAGGAGTTGTGGATGCTCCATCCCTGGAAGTGTTCAAGGCCAGATTGGATGGGGCTTTGGGCAACCTGATCTAGTGGAAGGCGTCTCTACTCATGGCACAGGAGTTGGAAGTAAATGATCTTTAAGGTTCCTTACAACTCAGATCATTCTGTGACTCCCCTGCAATTGTCTGTACTCAGCGAATTTCTGGTTATTGGAACCCTGAACTTCACACAGCAAAGGACTTAGGCCTTTAAGGACCTTCTGAAAATCCTACCTTATTTTATAAAAAAGTCCTTTATGCTGTTCATTTTACAATCACAAACTTCTCCAATCATGCCCACTCATTAAATTGATTGGTACAAACTATGAGCACATGTGAAAGCCAAAACAAACTGGGATTTCACTATGATAAACATGGTGATCAGAAAATGCCAAATAAATAATCCATTTAGGCATGAAGCAGGAATGTTAATATCCCCCAGCTCCATGGTGCTCCTTAGTGGTTATGAGATTTCACTACTTCTATCATGATTCACTCTTGAAAAGAATTCTAAAAATTTTAAAGGATACTGAGAACATTGCTGTGTAGAAAATTCACCTATATCTTACCTCTTGATTTCTTCCTCTCACTTTTCTCCAAACTTAAAAATTCTGGTGTTTTTTGCTGTTTAAGTACATTCTATGGTTTCAATGATTTGGAAAGAGTAAATGAGAAATTTAAACATTAATTTCATAACTATGTTTTATTTAGTTAGGAATACTGAGTACTAGTCCCTCATACTTCATACAAAGAGAAGGGAAGAGTTACCTTAAGGGCACCTTATCATGAGGGACAGCTATGCTTATCAAAATACTAAAACAGCAAAATACTAATTATCTATAATTTATAATTTTTTTTCTATAGGGTGAGACTGTTGATTGACCCCCTGGATATTAGAAACTGAGAGGACTTGTTAGAGAACCAATTTTCTTTCCTAGTCACTACAAATGTGTTCCTTATAGTTTCCTCTCTAATGACTTATTCAGCAGTTTATTAAAACATAATAAAGAAAAGGACTTGTCATTCTTTCCTGAACTTTCACAAAAGGATGAAGAGATTTAAGCAAGAGAAAAAAATGAGATCCTGTATTCCTGTCTTATCAGTATCAGAAACTCATCCTAATAAGGATTACTCCTACACTGACACCACAGCTCTTCCTGTTTCTATAAAACTATTCACAAGTTGTACATATTTCTGTATTTGATCTGCATTAATATTAAAATCCTCCTGAAGTTTCTGGAAAGATTTACATGTTTTATCATCAGATAAATCCTTTATTATCTTGTACCAAAAGTTCATTCTTCTTTAAAATGCAATAAATATTTAATTTGAACAAACAAAGCAAAAGCAATTAAGAAAAGAGGTGCCCTAAGGAAAAAAAAAAAAAAGAAATCTGGAGATTGAATTCACAACTGCATTTGCGGTCTGTGTAAGAATTTCTAGAGTCAATACCAAATAGAAAAAGAAGTAGCAAACACTAAATCTCATATGTAAAAGTCAGAAGATATACCAGGGTATTATCCTCGAGCATTACATTACCATGCACTGCTATATTGGATGGATGAGTAGCAGAAGAGACAGGATATTGCTGTGGTTGCTGGAGACAGAATGCAAGAGGCAGGTGGCATGACAGGACATAGACAGGAAACCCTCTGGTAATGCTGGCAGTAGGAAGTGGTAAGAAAAACTCAGTATCTTTTGGATTTTGTTTCCCAGGAGCTAGAAGGTGTTGAAAGGTTTTATTTATTTATGGTCAGTCCTTTGGAGTTGTAAATCTCACAAGAATTTGCTCAGCAGATCAGAGACTCCTCAAGAACATCACATATTGTGTTGCTTCAGCACTTCACATCCACCTCCCAGGAAGTGTTCAGAGGGTTGAATGGAGCAAGGCATTAACAAGAGAACAGGGGGAAGAGAGGAGGAACAAGAAGCTCTTCTTTCATTTGTACAAACATACTCCAAGAAAAAAGTGAAATAAAGGGAGATAATTTTAAAAGTGTTGGGACTTGTGTCAGAGGCAAATTTCATTGTCTTTAAATGTAGCCTAGATCTCAACTACTATTTCACTCAGAATATACACAGCAAATGCTGCTGGTCTCACTCCTGATCCTCCCAAGCAGTTTAGTCCTACAGAAAAAAAAAAAAAAAAAAAAATCATCTTTATCTTATTTAGCTATCTCTCTTTTCGTCCCTGCTGTGCCTTGCAATCCCCATCTCTGTGCCATCTGTCAGTGAGACAGACCAGGGAAATACAGAACCACTAGTACTTAAAACTCTTGAAACTTCTGCATAAATCATTAGAAAACATGCTATAGGGAACAATTTCACGATGATAAGGAAATAAAATCAATTTCATATAAGCATTCTCAAATTCTTGTTTCCATAGGGTCAATCCTCAGTCATTCCCATAGAAAACTCTACCCAAGAGGGAGGGAAAGAGAAAAATTGTCTGAGGTTTCCCTCTGAGAACATTTACTTCTTCCTCCAAAGTTCAGGAATTTGTTCTCCATGCTCTGTGGAGCAATGGTGAGGGGATTAGTCTACAACTCCATTGAATTTTCCCCGAGCCACAGGGGCTGTGCAATCTCTAGCTCTTTTGTAAGTGACAGTTTGCTCAAAAGGCCTCCTGTTACACTTGAAATACAAGACAGGTGTTACCACTTTAGCTATAGACCCACACAGAGAGCCCAGAGACAGAGGAGTGAGATGGTGCCTTGGGGTCCACAAATACTCTTACTTCATAAACCATACCAAAAAGAAAGGGGGGGCTGGGGGGCTCTCAGGTGAAGATGATATGAAAAAATTAAGTTTTCTATTGGCATTGTTACTTTAGAGGGGAACTGAAAGTTTTCTCTTCTCCAGCATCCAAACTAGCACTAAAACATTGGTGCATCACACAGGACAACACTGAGCTTTAGTAGAGATCTTTTTCTCATATAAAAAGCCACCAAGCCACTGTGTTTCTAGGATTGCTGTCTACAGAACACATAATCTTTAACCTGTCACAAGTCTTCCTTGCTCTCAGAGTTTGTTTCATGTGATATCCTTCTTCTGCCATTTCCATTTCAGAGTAAGCTTTTTTACCTCCCACTCCACTAAAATACTATGTGTCACTGCAGCTGAAAGTCAGGGGTAGTGACTGATGTCACAGTTGTGGAAACACTGAGCAGATGACCCACCATGCTGACAACCTGAAGACTGCTTTTTTGATCTGGTACTCACATTTTCTCCTCCTTTGCCACTTCCCAAAATTCAAATAAGTGGACATGTCCATGTGTACTCTATGTGTAACACTGGTTTTCAGGATTTTTTTCTATGTGCAAAGAGTTTTGACTGAGGTCACTGGGTTTTGTTTTGAAGACCCCAGGATTAATTTTTCCTTTCATACCCGCAAAGAAGGCAAAGTTTCACATCAGTATCATTCATCAAAACCATGATTTCATGACGGTAAAATGGTGGAGATGAATCTTATTACCACAGTTGTTCCCTTGAGCCTCTGTGGTGGAAAAAACAGGCATCAAACCATATATGAATAATTGCTGTGGTCTTCGAGGTCCCTCTGTTCTACTCATATAAATGGAGGATCAGCAAAAATTATTATCAGGTCAGGTAACTCTAAGGGTGAGATCCTCAGCAGATGTGAATCACTATCACTCTAATAAAACAAAAAGGTCACCATTAATGCCACTTTGAGATTTGGATTTAGGAAGCATTTATCTTACTGTGCTCATCTGAATTTATGAGGAACCTGCACTTAAAAATTAAACTGCATCTGAGAGTCAGGAAAAAGAATCAGCTTTATAGGAACAATTAAATGTGACAAAACTGTACCAAACAAAATTCAGGGCTTTTGAATTGCTAGGTAATTTATCTTAAAGAACAAGCAAAAAAGGTGTTTCACTGGCATAAGAAGTTGTCTGGAGATAACATCAAAGCTAACATAATACCATTGCTGTTACCTTTCAAAAAAAACTTTATCTGCAGTTAAAAGGATAAACTGGGCACATAAAAAGGTAATCCAAAATCTAAAATTAAATAGTTCGCAATGTCCAGTTAAATTAAATGATTAGTGGAACAATCTAAAAAAATACAGCATTTCATTTCATGGCTATTAAGTTGACGGCTATCAGTGCTTGTTATGATCATAAAATCACACTTCAGATGCTCACATCTCCCCAGTTTTCAACTCTTCCAAGAGTTATAGCTCTGTCACTTCTCTATAGTACAAAAATACAGCACAGCTTCTTACAATTTCCTGAGACACTGCACCTGTAATATATTCATGTTAATTGCTCCAAACTCATGCATACAGATGACAAAAGAAGCTGAACGGCAATTCAGCTTTTTCATGCAAAGGAAATATAATTGTTTTATAATATGCTGTAAGTTTTGAACCTGGAGGTTAAGTATTCATTTAATTACTTAGGGAGAGGTTGCACTTTTACTCCTCTCCACATAAAAGAGGCAGACTGCCATAGTGCCATGCCAGGAAAAGGGTGAAGAGGAGCTCAGATTTTGAGTTTTCTTTTCCGTTTCTCTCCTTCCTACATCTCTCCCCTTCCCCTTATTAAGGATGCAGTATTGCTTCTACTGCCTCTGCTCATCCACTTGCCACTGATATTTTCAGAAACAAGTTTTTGGAGCCAAATATGTTGAAGAGTAAGTAGAGGAATAGGAGAAGAAATGTGTTTCCTGCACAGGCATCTAGTTTCAACACAGGTATTACAAATCTCCTAAATAAGGTCATTTACTAGTTAAGGGATTTTATTTCAGACCCTATCAGCAGATTAGCAGGAAAAGAATGGTTTTGATACAAAGTCAAAAGTATTTTGGGTTTCTGATAAGAAATTTTGGGTTTCTGATAAGAAGACTACATACCTCTGCAACAGCAGACCTGGTAAGATGAATCAGTAGCTACCAAGTATCTCCTTTGGCTCAAAATACTGAATCCTGCATTTTTCAAAATTGAAGAACCAATTGAAAGATTTACATCTGGATTTGTGTACATGTGTGATCCAGTAGTTGTAATATATTGTCTGCACCACACAGTCATTAACTTTGTCTAAAGGTACTTAGTACATTAAAAAATCATCAAACGTTATGAACATGGCTTAACTTTTCAAAAGACTTCAAGTAATTCAAGGGTCCACTTTCCATTTGTACTCCCTAGGTAGTAAAGAGACTTAACAGAATTCAGCAACATCTTCCTCATAGTCCTGATCCTACCTCTTACAATATTCACACAATTTTTCCATGGATCGGTACATGAGTATGGAGGCAACGAAACCTGCTGAGCAGTGTATGGATCAAACTAGTAACAGATAAACTTCAGGTAAAAGGAACAGTGCTCATATGTGTCCAGAGAGACAAAGTCTGTTTAGAGCCATTAAGTTCCTAAATAATCTCAGCCACTTGTATGATACAAAACACCAGATCTACATTTTTAAAGATGTAATGGCAGCCCAGGAGAACTGAGGGCTTTGGAGTTAGATCACATTGTGAGAGTGTGGAGAACAGGGTCCAACTGCTCCTTCTGACCAAACTACAGCCTGAGCTTAAGTTCAAACCAGCACCCCAAGACAGAATCCCAACAGTCAGCTTCCTCTGAGGTAGGAAAATTCTCTCAGACACCAACACAAGAGTTTTTCCTCTTCATAGAAATAATCTGATATGCAAAGGACTGAGGTAAGAAAGAGTGTCTCTAACCCCAGCAACTCGGAAATGTATCAAAGATGGGTGTTCAACTCCACATTTGATAGGTTTCAGTACTCCAGAGCAGGAATCTGAACCTGGCTCTTCTACCTTTCTCTCACATCTACATTTACTTTGAGCATGTTGAGACCATGCTGGTAACATCAGGTCCATAGCAAAGACAGTCCCATTTTGAAGGCTTCAAGGTTTTAGCCACAGCAGTCCTTGAAGTAGATCTCAATATTTAGGTGAGTTTGGACAGCAAAATCTTGAGCATATGCAAAACATAACATGCTAAACTAATAGTCAGGAGGTAAGTGACAGCTGAGGAGTAATTATTCCAATGGTACATGAATGCTGGGACAAGGTGATGCCTACATTCTGCAGCAGATTATGGTGACAGAAAAGCTCTGAGCTGACTTTCACAGTACATCCACAGAGTTCAGCACAGCACCATGCAGAGACAGTCACACAGGTCTCAAAGGCAGCCTACCCTTTTTGGTATGGCAGAACATGCATTATTAAATTCAATCCCTGTTTCTCAGCAGAGTTAATTAGTTCAGGTGCAGCTCAACGCTGCTATAATTATACTCCATCTGCTTCCAGAGCTAGCTAGTTTGGGTGCTGAGAGCTTGGAAATTTCTCTGCAGTACCCCCTCATGGGAGGGGGCATGATACTATTATGTCCTTAGGCATGAAAAGAGATGGATTGACGCTTTGGTCTCTTTGATGATGCGAGCCTTAGCAGCCTAAATCCTGCTGAGTTAAATCTTCTCAAGGGACAGATTTTTTAAGATGTTTAAATAGCTAAGGCCCCAGGTATGGCCCCAGTGAGATTTTTGAAAAATGCCTCATAAGCACTAAGTGTTTGTTGGTGGTAAATGGCTCTGTAAGGCAGCACAGCAGCGAGAGCCCCACGTCAGACACCCAGCCGAGGCAGTCTGTTCCAGGCAGCAGCCCACGGTGCCCCAGCTCTTACCAAAACTTTGTTGTGCTCAGGTTGGCTCTGCTGCCTTGCAATCCAGCATGTAAGTGCTACGACTCATTTGGCTACACAGAGAATATCAAGCCTGTCTGCTTCTCAAGAAACAGATAGTGACAACTCAGATGAATGCTAATTTAGCACACAGTATTTGCTCGCTTTAAAATTAAGCCTTGATCCAAAGGCTGCAGTGAATGGACTATCTCTCCTCCATGTCAATTCATATTGGATCAGCCCTTGAATTTGTGGCATGAAGCAATTAGAATAAAATAGATTAGGCAACAACTTCCTTTATTCAGTTGTACAAGTATTTTCAAGATGAACTGATTGCCCACATTTGTTTCATACAGGCAGCTAAATCATCAATACCAACAAGACTGGCATTAATCAAGAGAATTATCTCCTCACTCTCACAGGCATTTAGCTTCATATCACTTCACAAAGGCTGTCAGGGACTGTCTGTAGCTTCAAGTACAATACAGCAGTTCCACAGCATGTTTTTCCATGGAGTCATCCATATGCATTTGGCCTGCAAGCTTTTAAGCAGCTTACTCAAATGAGAACATTTTCAGTGACCACATCAACCCTGCAGCATGTTCTCCCCCTCATCTGCTTTGTTTAACCACCCATCACTGCACTGTGATAGCATATATATGTACCTGTGGATACATATGTGCATACATGTCCAGAGAGTGTGTTCTGTTTCCATGTGTCTGTGCAGGTGTGACTGACACCTGCATTTTCCAGGATGGCATCTATGTGAGCATCTGTATCACTGCCATAATTACTTTGACACACCACACTGCTGTCAGTGCCAGCTTTCCCAGTATTTTTCTCTCAGTCTCTGCTTGCTTTCTGCTTTCCAGGTGCACTGGCTAAGACTGCTGAGACTGTTAGACATTGATTGAAATTCAACCAGTTGCTAACCATTTAACCAATATGCAGACATTACTTTGTGAAATTATTTTAGAAAGTGACAAAAAGGGACCTGCCCCCCATCACTGGCTCTTAGAGAAGAGCTCTGCATTTCTACTCTGGTTCAGTTATGGCTGTCTCACTGCCAAGCAACTCTCAGAGTGCAGACAGCTTCCTATGCCTTTTCAGACATGAAATAATTACTTGGTTTATATATATGTGTATATATATATATATATATATACACTCACACACATAAAGGTTGCTACCTATTATTACTTGTGTATATTCAGTGAATTCAGTTTTGCTGTCCTATCTCTCACACTGCACTGCAGCTTTGGACCATGTGAATGGAATGCTGTGAGAGGTGTCACCCAAAATGCCTGTGTGAGCCCAGCCTTGTGCCCCAGCTCAATAGTCATCCCCACCAGTACCCTTTGTCACCCCACAGTGCAGGGCTTGCATGCTGTGAGGAACTATGGCTCTCTTAGACACGCTCCATCAATGGCAGCAGGCTGCCACAAGGCAGATCAGACTGAAAGGCAGTAATTAGTGACTGAGGTGGTAAAGAGCTGGTATAAGGGATTTTTGCCCATTTCTGTGCAAGGCTAGCAGTTTAACTCAAAGCATCCCCTGCAGTGGTTTAGGTTGTTAAAGCCCGACTGTACTGAAAAGAGGGAGAAGTCGCAGGCAGTCATGGCAGAGAGGCATTTTGAGAAGCTGTCTCCACTCAGTCACCTCATCTAGGCTGAGAAGTCTGTGAGTGACTCAAGCCTGTGCAGTGTACATTCGAGTAGGTTAGTTAAAACCACTGACAATTAAAAATAGGCTCCCTAGTTTTGCACTGGGCAGTGGAAAAAATGTCACACGAACGATGAAGCTCAGCTGAGAACCAGAACCTAAAACTGAAAGTCTGGCCATGGCTATGGAATGAGCTGGATGCAATAAAAAGGGATCAAGGAGTTCTCAGATCTGAAGCTCAGCATTAAGGTGTGGGCCAAAATAAAACTCTCTTAGACATGACCATAAGTCATTAAGAAGTCTCACGAGCCTCACAGACTGCAGCTCCCCTGATGACCAACAGGTCAAACACAAATGCAGCAGAGGCAAAAGGAGTTTTCCAGATCTCATAATTAATTTTTTTTTTGCCTTTTTTCCTTGGTTCTTCCTTTCCTTCTTTATCACTTTGTAACCTTCTCTCTGTGCAAAGAGAAATGTTGTCATTTCAGTGTCTGCTTTAGCTTTAAGTTTCAAAATTTCAATTTTTATTTTCCAGTTCTCATTAATATGTTACAGATGACTTATTTTATTAATTGCCATCTATTTTACTAGTTAATTTATTTTTCTGGGAAATAAATACTTTCCTGACCTGTTCCAGTCTTGTACTAAGGCTTAGCCAAATATCTTAAGGCAGTGAAGGAAAAAACAAACAGCTGAACATCTGCTGAAAAGGTTGGAAGGGTGAATAATCTTTAATAGCTTCTAATGAGCTTCCAGAAATATACTGCATAAGGAGCAATGCACAGATACGCGTTCTTAAACCCTTATTTGTAAGAACATCCTGCTCAGTTACTTCACTCACTTACATGTAGGAGCAAACTCAGATGCAGAATATGCTGACAGATATGTTTAAAATGCTCCCTACAAGGACATATCTCTTTCTTCAAGCAATCATTAATTGTACTCAATACCACCCCTGCTTTTATGCTTTACTGGTACACCACAGATCGGGAAGACAGGGAGGAGTCCCTTATCAGAGCTGAAGCTCTCCATCACTTTGGTGCACCACTTGTCTGTCTTGGAGCTCCACAGAGGCAAACTGAGTGAGCACACATAGGAACCCACCTGCAATCTGCATCCAAAGGTTCCTTTGGTGATACAGGTCAGTGCTGCCCCTGGAAGTGAGCATTAGAACAACAGGCTCAGATGTCAAGTTAGCTGTACAGGTGTAGAAAGAAGTGTTGCTACTATTCCCCTACTTATTAGCCACAGCAGTAGCATGGAGGTTGCTGAAGAGTGTACCCTTCTCTTTGTCTTGCACTTCAATTTCTCCTCTTTGGGCTGCTCTCAGTTCAGCCACATACACCTGCCTGCCATGCTCAGGCAGAGCATATAAGTAAATGCAACACAAGGAAAGTCAATAGGGTTTCACTCACTCACAATAGAAGTGAATTTAGCCATAAATCAATAAAGAAAAGCAAAATGTTCCCTACGTGCCTGTTCTTGCCACTGTCCTTCATCTGAAGAGTTCAGCCCCACTTAGAGAATCAATGTATCAATAGAGAGTAAACTGTGTTTTCAATAAAACTGAAGATGTGTGCTGATTCAGCATTGTATGATTATTAATTTCCAAAGTTAGACACAAGCTTTTAACAGTCTCCACTAATTGTCCAAGTGAAATTGAAGCACTTGGACAATCATCAAAAAATACTGTATTAAAATACTCTCCTCCACCCCTCTCCATGTGCAGAAGCAACTAGGCATATTCCTAGGGCAAGCAAGGATACACTCTTGACTGAAAGCAATGGTGCTTCACTGCCTCTTATTTCTGGGATAGCCCTAAGCTCACTCTGCCACCTTGTGTGATCAACATATAATACAGCACAGTCTCATTTTCAGGTCCACATTTCTTATTCCACTCCATTAGGTCTCGCCACTTATTTAGTACCCCTCAAAGCTGGGAGTCTGTTAAACTATGTGCAGATAACCACTCATCTCTGATAGTCTAATACGGACCATCAGGATGAAGCAAATTTAATGTTTCATTCATACTCCATCTCCTTTAAAGCCACTTAGTTTTATTAGAGCAGTGAATAATTATTATTTATTATATGAAAGCATGCACATTCTGTTAGCTTATTGTTAGACTGTGGTTCTCTTGAACTTCATTGAAATTATTTGCTAAATAATGCCTATTAATATTTTTAGTGGGTATTATCAATTCAATTTGTTGAAAACAAAACTTCAGTTTTTCAAAAGAAAAACAAAACCTTAAGCTGTGTGACTAGCCACTCCTTCTCTTATGGCCTATTATTTCACCTTTATAGAAATAGTATATTTACATTTAACCTGACTGGAAAACTGTGGCTGTTAGAAAAACACTTGGCTTTCAGTGTAAAATGTCTGTTGAAAGTAAATACAAAAGTAGTCTTTCAGAAAGTGTGCCCATTGTTTTCTCAATGTTTCTAATTTTTTGCTGCTGCTTTCATTCGTGCCATTACACAGAAAAAAGGTTTTTTTAAAAAAAGCAAAAGCCTTTAATGAATACCCCAGTTAAAGCCTGTAGGATAAAAGTCTTTGTTTTGATTAGCTGAATGAATTCAAATATCTTGTTCTGGAAACAGGCAGAGCATTCCTCAAGTTCATCTATAAAAGCTCTCTGAAGCTTTAGTTCAGACTACCAAGAGAGGCTCCGCAAGGGATTCACACACCCAGGAATGGCGGCTGGTACAATGCAAAAATCAATAATGCTACATGAAGCTATTACCTACGGATGTCATCTCTCTTCTGAACACCAGCAAGTGCCCATGTGCATCGTAGGTACTGAAACACATAAATGTGACACCAGCTGCCAGTGTAGAGGGACACTTCACCCTGTTCACAGAAATGCACTCACTACATCCAGTTTTTAAATGCCTGTGAGCCTGTGTGTGCTGATCCACTGTTCAGCAAAGGTGACAGAAGGTAGGAGGCAAAGAAAACAATTATCAGAAGCTCCTTCTAAATCCTACAAGTGCAGATGTTGACATCTTTTATTGCCTTATGCTTTACAGATATAGAATTACATTTCTTATCAAAGTGAACTACGACTCAGACTTAATTAACCAGAACTGTGGTGCCTACAATATCTATGCTAAAATCATAGTGAGTGCAGTCAAAGCTAAATTCATTCCTGTAGTCTGGTGTTAATGCCTTTTACACAGGGAAATATTTATAGCTAAAAGCTGATGTTTTCACTTCATACTTAAGGAATATAATTCCTCTTACAGAATCTCATCATCACCTTAACTTGTGACTGTGGTCAGAAAACTGTTGATGTTAACATCATACCATTTTACCATATATTCTGCAAGTAATCAAATCACAGGGCAGATCTCCAGTCTTTCTATGAGGAAAAATAATTAAGGCAGGAAGATTCACAGTGATTTTAATAAGAACCTGGCAAAATATGTCTACAAAATAAAAATTTTTAAAAAATGCATTTTACATGTCAGAGATAGCTTTAGTAAATTTGGAATTTGGCAAAAATCTTTAGGCCACATGAACATACCTTTACACAATTAATAATGAAGTTATTTCAGAAAAATGTCTTTTGTTTTCTGAATGACCCTGTACAAGATTTTGACCTTACTTTTACAAGATTTTTATTAAAAGGATTAATAAATATATATATTTAAAACCAAAACTGAAATTTTTGCCTCCAGCTGTATGTTTCAGGTTGACCTAAAAATGAAAATCATATTAAAGTATGACTGAAAAGTACAACCTTCAAAACATGTTACACGCAGTTCTAATTTCAGAAGGCTTTGGCTCAAGTTTCAAAAGCACAGAGCAACCCTACAACATGCATAATTATCCTGGTGTAAGGGAGCATATAGTAAAGGGACCTGTAAAGTTTGAATCCCTTTACAGGCTCTTGCAGAGCCCTTGGCAAGTCATTTCATTCTCCTGTATCTCTATTTCCCTGTCTATTAAGTCAGGGCAATAATACCTACCTTCCCCGAAGAGGTGACAGTAATTAAGTCAATGTTTAGCATAGCACTTTCAAGATGCAAATCTCTGCATTAAAGTTCTAAGTACTGTTATTATTATCATCATTATCACTGATTATCATTAGACTAAAGCTACTGTTTAATTCTGTAAGTTCTCATTCTGAGACATAAATTCAACTACCATTGTAAGCTAATTATACCATCTACTCTTAAGTATAGGAGTACAAAAGCATACCTTCTGCTGCATTTGCAGTCTGTTCCCACTTTCAAATTCTCTTTGTGTAAAGGAAAGTATATTCTTAACTAATGCCTTAAGGAAGTTTGCGTGGTATTGCCAAATTAGCTCATTGCAATTAGTATCTCAGGTTTCTCTGCAATCCCAGGAAAATAGCAGTAGCCACAAACGCAGTTAATAATGATGACTTTGTAAAACAGAACTGGAGGCTAACATTGAAAGGGCTGTCAAAGAGCAAAGGGCTGCATTTCAAATGACCTTTAAATCCACTGCGACTCCTGCGGAGGATAAGAGGTAACATGAGTGACAAGAAAGGCTTTTCCAGCTCACCAGATTTCACCAGGTCAAAGAAGCATTTGTAATGAATAAGTAAATAGATAATTCATCCCCCAGCTGTTTCGGCAACTTTTCTGATATGAGCGCAGGTAGGAAGCAGGTCTGTGAAGCTGGATGGATTTCAGAGACCTGAAAAACTGCTAGTGAAACAAAGAACTGAGCCCAAGTTGCTCATTATACAGGACAGAAAGGAACAGAAATTTGCTCACAGGGCTTCAGATGCACTGTGTACCTGAGAAGGCTGAAGCTTTAAAATGCCAGTGTCAAAACCAGTGTTTCCTAAAATCATCCTGACTCAGTTTCCTCTGGCTTTGCTCACAGGAACGTGCAGCCATGCCACCCTCCCTGCTCTGGAAAGATCAATGTGTATGAGTTTCCAGATGTCTGGGCACAAAGGTGGCCAACACCTCAAAGCCTAGCTCTGACAAAAACAGACACACACAAAGACACACACTAAAGGGGTGGTGTGTCACATCTTCATATGCAGCCATGGAGAAAACCACTTTTCTCCTTGTGATTGTTTATGCATTAGGACAGCACATTAGTGTAAATAAATTTTTAACAAATATTGAAATTTTATAACTGTCATCCTTGAAACAACCTCTTCAAGATGAGACATTTTGTAACAACAGTGTTTTGCATTTATACAATCCTTCTATCTAATGTTATCAATGCAAAAATATTTTTGAAGTCAAATAATTAAAAGTGCATGAAAATATTGAGAGACAAAGTAAATGTTACTTTTTATAGGGAAGGAAACTGAAACATGGAGACTAAAATCTGTATCCAATCTTACCCAGCTGGATGAGACAAATAAGGACTCACACTGTCAGTCCTGGCATATTACAGGTCTACCAACCATCTGAGAAACACTGCAGCTCCAGCCTCGTCCATGTGTCAGAGAATCTCTGTGCTACACGGAAGCCTTTTGCTGCAGCCTGGATCTCACCCATACCAGAGGGCAGTCAAAGGCAGCTGCAGAGCTCACCAGGATCCCAAATGCCAGGCAAGCACTTCCCAGCTAATAATTAAGAACTGTCTGTAGCACAGGAGCCGGTGGGAAGTCTTTCCTCGCCCAAAGACACCTTTCTGTCAATTAATGTGACACAATATCCACCCCCACGGGTTTTCCTGTGTTATCCAACCCTCCCATAGGTTTTCCCTGTGGGAGGACATTCAAGAGATATTTGCTTAACCATCTTGAGAAAAAGAGATTAATTAAGCTTTTTCAATGGAGAAGGGGTAAATTACTTCTCTAATGTAAAGATGGGGTTGAGAAATGAATGGACAGTATTAAATGGCATTATTACCTAAGATAATGGGAGAAAAGTCATATATACACAGTTGTCCATCTGCTCTTTGCCTTTATTTAGGTCTTGTAGATAGCTATCCTAAGGTGGAGTGAAACAGGCTGTTGGTATAAATAACTTTTTACAATTTCAATAAGAAAAGAGAAAGAAAAATGCATTGTAAGAAGAGAATTCTTCATATAAATGGCATGTGCATGGTCATCCAGTGCTATCAGTCACTATAACTCAAGTGAAAAAGGTTTATTAGTAAAACAGTGTGGCCCCTTGCTAAAGTTCTATGCAAGGCATTTCTTCTTTTGGTTAAAAAATAGAAACAGCCTAATTTTCCCTATATGAGAAATCCAAGGAACAACCTAGAAACATTATTTCTGTCAGGCAGCTATCAACTGCTTTTCCTTCTTTGTCTGGCATTCTAAAGTACGTTTAAGCATTACTACACTGTTTTAAAAGATAGTGAAAGTGGAGTAGGATCAGGCTGTTCAATAACATCTCAGGTGGTTCTCATTCTTTAAAACCAATGCAACTGAATTTTGCCAGTTAAAAAGCTGTGCAATATAAGCAACTTACTGACAAGTTGCAAAATATAATTTATTGTACAATATCATGTCTTATCATATATAGCATAAAAATATTTATCACTGTAGGTAAAAATTATGTTGTTCTAGTTCCCAGACAAAACACAACTATAATTCCTTCTTTTATTACTTCATTGTTTCTCTTTTAATTATCATTTGAATAGATTCAGAAGGGGATGAAATTTCAAGTTTAACCCTGCCAAATCTTCAAAACCCCTGGACATTTGTATCTATCTCATTCTTTTACTCAAAGCTTCAAACTGATAGTACTGGAAATTAAATTGACCAATTTATTCATCACCGTAGCAGGGCTTAAACCTTAGCAACGTGATTGTCATCATGTCAGTGCTGTCAATGACCTGAGTCTTGAGTTTCAGAAATTGCCCCTGAAACACTTGATAATAAGTGGCAAAACATTATTACCTCCTTTGGTACTCATTATAAAAACATTAATTGGGGTGAAAGGTAATCCACTTCATATGCTAAGTCATGGATCTTCTCTAAGGGTGGACAAGGGGAATTGCAAAAATAAGTATGTCATCATGATTTGTTGCCACAAAATTTCCTTGAAGTTTGAATGAATGGACTTCTAGAGGGCGTCACAACAAGGAAAAACACTCTTTAGATTTAAATTATCCAGGTCTGGTCTGAAAGGTCAGATTTTATTTTTCATCAAAATGAAAACATAACACAGAAATGGGATGAGCTCTGACAAAATGTCTGTACAATTAATGCAGCCCACTTTTTCCATTATGCTGCTTTGAATAGTTTAACTGTATTTATTTTAGGGAATCACTCCATGGCTCACACACTGCAAGTAGTTAAAATTCACGGTTCTTTTACCACTCCACTCCTATTTTCTCTCCCTTTCAAGTACTATTTTCATAGGAAAAAAACCACCCTACACCACCACCAATTTTATACAGTTTGACTCCTGTTGCAGAAAAGCGTTAAACTCACAGCCAGGAAGCTGTTTTCCCCCTTCTCAAGTGCTGTCACCCTACCTCTTTAAGCTCTGTTTTATCAGTTGCATAGAATTTTCTTTCTTCATTTCAAAGAGCACATTAAAGTCTCATTAACAGAAAGGAGAATTAAGCATGCACAGTTAGAAAACTAATAAAAAAATTCTGCACTAAGAAAAGAAACAGGATTCCCCTGACAAATGTGTATTCACTAAGAAATATCACTGCAGGTAACAAACTCCCTTGGCTAAGTTAGATATCATTTCCAAGGTTTTCTCAAAGCAGGCTCTCTCTTGGAGACATTTCAGCAGGAAAGAATGGGTTCTGCTCAGCCTGGGTTTATCTTGAAATTCTGGACTTTCATGTTCACAGAACAATAATGTTTGAAAAAAACAAAAATTTAAATTAAATCCCACACCTCATAAGGAGGCATCTCAGGGGCCAGCTACTGGCAGGGCTGGAGAGAATGCTGCTGCCAAATGGAAAATGTGATCTGGCAAGTGGACCTGAAATCTTAGATTTTGAACTTGGCAGGTCTGAAAAGTCTTGGCACTTGGTTACAGGTCCTGGAATGTGAAGCTTGCAAAGTTTTTCCCCGTAAGAGTATAAAAGCACCTTTAATATGTATAAAACAAACTTCCATCTACCTTTCTCATAAACAGCTCTGGTATGTTTTGCTCAGTATGAAGTAGCATTTAGAAATCATTGATTTTGCCTAGATATCCGATATTCATCTTGCTTTGTCTCATATGGGCCACTGTGACCTTTTGACCTTCCCATAAATTTTAGCATCATTCGGAAGGTCAAACAGTCAGGGAAAGCAAAAAAGGATTAAAAAAAAAGAAAGAGCTGCAGTGGATGGAGAATTATCATTATAAGCTTATTATATATTTCAAACGCTGCAGACTTTAATGGCAGCAAGCTTTTAAAAGTTCAGCCACTGCTTTTACTGGTATAAAGGGATACTGTTATTTTTTCCATCTGATTTTTAATACCACTAATCCAAAGGGTTACCAAAGTCTTTCTGCAAAGTTATATAAACTATTTAAATTATTTTTCACTAATTTAAAATATTTTAAAGTTGAAAATATTACTTTTAAAAGTTTCCTAGCGTTCCCATGTACCCTTGACAACAGGAAAGAGTCACAACACTACTTGCCTCTCTATGTTCATCTTGGCCAGAATCCTCTCTGCATTTTCTTGCTTTTTGCTTTCACTTATTTCTTCTCCCCTCTCCCCTCCCCCAAATTTTTTTACAGGGAAGAGAGGGAACAGACAGTACTGGCAAAGCACAGCTTTGAATGTAAATAAAGACACGTTTGCAGTCTATTTAATGGCAACATATTCTCATTATTAATATTGTTACTGTCATCTTTACCAGCATTGTAGCTGGAGCCTGAGCATCTAAGAGACACAACTGTTTTCATAAGCCATATCTCTCCTGCAATTTGCTTACATGCAGTGAGTAATTTATCCTGTTACTATCTTGTTCAGCTATTGAGAAGTAGGAGTTAGAAACCACAGAAAAGAAGCCAAAGACATAAGGTGCAAAGGAATTTTAAAAATTGTTCTGTAGCCAAGCCAACCCACCTTGGACCCTGCATGTGCAGCAAGTCTCCAGCCCATGAATCATCTATATAGCATGTTGTGGTCCACTGTGCGAGCTGTAGAGAAACACATGCCAAAAGCTGATCTCCAAAGCCTGAGACAGCTTAGTCGGTATAAATTATCTCTTAGGATGAATTATTCTGTCTTGATTTGCGAATTTGACGCTCTCTCCATTTGTAAGTTGTTTCCTTCATCCTTTGCATGTGTTAGCATAGTACTGGAATACATTTAAAATCACAAGAGATCCATTCCCATTAGTCTGGAAAGTTATTTCATGTAAGTTTTTCTTTGTTTCTAAGTATTCTTTTGCCCAGGTTTTTTTCCCTCATATATCCTGAAAAGGGAAGAGAAAATGGCATAAGCACTGTATAATGTTTCACCCTTTCTTTCTTTTTCACTCTTACTTTTACAAGACCACAATATTAACATTTATTCTTCTTCTCATTCACTTGAAACTACATTTTTTTTAAGCTTCTCTTTTGGATTTACTAGATAAAACATGCATACCTTCCAGTCAGAACTGTTTATTGTCAGTGAGTTTTATAGGTGAAAAGCACAGATACAATTTTTAATAAAACAAAAATTATATTTTATTTCACACCCCCAGTTCAGCAAACCAGAGAAGCCCTGTTCTGATGCCTGGTCGAAGCATGCTGCTGAAAATGTGCTACGAGCAATGACTGGGATAGCTTCTGTAAGTCTGCCACACAGGAGAACACAGCAAGCTTCTCACACCAGTTTCCCAAGGATACACAGGTGATTTAGGATTCAAATCCTTTTCTCCATCTCTCTCCTGAGGATTTCTCTTTCATGAGAGAAATCTCCTGCTGGTGCAGAACTACTGTACTGGAACTCACACTGTACCCCTCCTGGATACTGGGCTGGGGGGATGCTCTCCAAAATGATAAACTGATGTCTCCAAAGAGGACTTCACTCACTGGCTCACAGGCACTAATTTAAAGGAGTGCCTAGCTACAGTATGACGTATCAGCAAAGACTACTGAAAAAATAATGGGGTTTTAAAAGAAGACATATTACAGAAATTATCTGCAATCTACTTCAAAGTTCTGTTACACTTGACAGATGTTCAGCCAGGCTGCAGGTAAATCCCAGAGTTGGCCAAAAGCATTGGACTTCAGGGTCTGTTGAAATTCTGAGTTCATTTCCATGAGGAGGAAAAAAAAACTATTTCACTTTCAGTCATTTATCAAGCAATGACTTGCCACTATAATACCAAAAGAATGTATAATTGCCAGACTAATGAACATCAGGGATAAATGGCCTTGCCATTCAACAGTTCGTCTCTGCTGCTCTTTAGCCAAACTTGGTCCCTAAAAAAGGTAAGTTTTCTTGAGATTCCCTGAAAGCCAACATCACAGTGAGGGAGACAGCAAAGTGAGCATAAAAAATAACTGCACAGGTTGGTGTTAAATTGCCCAGTTAGACAGACCGGAGAAAGTATGACTTTTTGGGAAAAAAAATTCACAAGTGCTGCAAGACAACTTACTGACACAAAAATAGATAAAGGTAGCACAAGAAGATAACTTGGTACTATCACATTTTATTCTTTACAATTGCTGAACACCCTAAAATATCTAAAACACCCTGAAGCCAACATTGGGAAATGGAAGAGTTTGACAAAGAATTGAGTTTGCTCCCTGCTTCAGCACATATAGGATCTTGTACATGACCAACATGAAAGCCGGCTGCCGCAGCAGACCTTTGATGCTGCCTGTGCCCTCCAGTGCAGACACATCCGTGTGCAGAGGCAGCTGCTCTTGAAAGACAGTTGTTCTGGACTTGCATGCATAAGTTCAGAGGCAGAAGCCATAAAACTTTCTCAACCACTTCACAAGTTCACACAGCAGAAGCTATCTGGTGGATTTGGCCATTGTTTAAGGCTCTCTGAAAACAGATGGAAACATGATGTCTTCTCACAAGTTTTGTTCCCACATTATTGCCACAGATGGTGCTCTCATATCTTTGAAGAATAGCTCTTCTTTCTTACATAAGCAATAACAGGATGCAAACTATTCCACATTGCTGCCGATGTAACTGATCTCAAGCAATTACTGCTGAGACATTACAATGTTCTACCATTTTTTGCTCTCTGCCCCTCCCAGAACAATATTCTGTTTCTCCATTTAATCCTCTTCTACTCAAAACCAATAACAGGCAAGGACACACACTGAAATATCAAGTCAGCTGTTTATCTATAATTCCCTCTTAAACAGTTCACATGCCCTTACTGAGTGATTCTATGAATGTCAATGTTCACTGAAAATTAAGGAAATTTTTTTTTCAAATTATTTGATTAAAATATTATACTGCTCCCTGTGGGAATTTTTTGTATTTTCTTCCCACCTCACCCCCTCCCCCCAACTATGAACAAGTACCTTGATAATTATACTTCAACCTCCTGAGGGCTTATTCCCCAAATGGATGCAAATAATAAAGCAAGTACCAATGGGAGACAACTTGGTTCTCAAAAGAGGCCTCTGCATTTCAGTATCCAGAATGATATACAGCATTTGCACTGTAGTTGCTGTACATTTGCACCTCTTAAACAACGACTTCACTGTTACTTTCTGCTCATGAATATAGGAAAAATCAGCTCCTGTTTACACAGAAAAGATTTGAAAACCACTGAGAAGAAAAAAACTGCTTCTTAGTAATCATTTACATCAACCATCAATTTGCTGAGGAAGTATGTACTTCAGCAAGCTCTAAAAATTGAACTGCCTTATTATTTCAATAAATAAATCAAAAATTCATGCAATCAGTCAGTTGTGCCTGTTGATCACCATCTGGAAATCTTGAAGTCCAGTCCAGAAAATGACCTCTGGCCTCCAGGTGAAGTGCAGTCTATTTAGCTATCATCTATGCTTTCCACACCTGGATGCTGCTGGAGCAGGTTGACTGCATTTTTAACACACAAATTAAGTACTTTTCCTTGGTCTCCTTACAGCCCTCCAGTGAGCCCCAGAGGGTGCATGCCAATAATATACTACTGTTTTGGGATTCAATTCTTCAGGTCAAAATGTCTGAAATTATAGGACGGCTACATTATGGTTTGCCACAAGAGAGGTTGCATAGTGTGGTGAGTATGCTGCACATGTCAGAGTGTGTCATTATGGAGAACGAAGAAGTCTGAGCACAACAGACCTTCTGGGATGGCGCTGGAAGTGTACAGAGGGGTGAAATCCAAAGTCTCTTTAGTCGTACCTATGTTGCTCACAAGGCAAAATATTCTTAAACATCCAGGTGAATATGGCCACAAACAATTATTTGAACTCTCCTCAGAGAATACCCTGGGTGGAAATGTCTGTGAAGAACCTGGAAAGCTGGGCCGTGGAGCATACTGGGGAGTTATTTTTTAGTCTTCTGGGAACTTTGAAATCAAATGGGGGAGAATAAATTTCAGAAGGTTCTACTTATTCTGGCTTTGTGACTCACGAGACTTTCACTACTGGAAAAGTTTTTGTTATAACCTACAATAAAAATGTTATTCACTTATAATTACATGGTTGCATTACCTTTGCTAAATTCCATTGTACAAAGAATAAATAAAAGAAATAAAATAATCTAGCAGTGTATTAAGTTCTGTTGCTTGAGATATTATATATTTAATTACATAATTTTAGCTAGTTTCTTCAGGTATTTCCAGTGTGCCTTTTCTGATCCATGAAGAGGGATATTTTGATTGAATTTCTCCTTAGACATTGTCCTTTGTTGGCTTTTGTGGCTGATGCCAACTTTCTTTAGGGCCTGATCAAACTCCCACTGAAATGAAAGACTCTCAGTAACATCAGTAGGAAGAACTGAGATCATGTAAGTGTTGAGGATAAAATTTAACTCCAGAGTAAAAAAGTAACTGCACTGTGCATACACCTGTGAAGACAAAATTTTCTGCAAACTCTTGAAAACCAAATATATATGTCAGATACTCATATAATTAAAATGATACAGTAAGCGAATATGTATTTCTAAAAATTGACTCTACTGTTGCTAGATAGACAGATAATTCAATAGATACATTGAATTCCTGTGGCTTAAGGGACATTTTGTACTTCAGATCAAAGATCAATAGAAAAGTCTGATTGTATTGCAGACAAGATTAAAAGAAGCATACCCACTTCAATAGGTCCCCTCTCTACCCTCATCTGCACAGAAATCTTAATGGGTTTTGTACAGAAAGTTTAACAGGAAAGTCTGAAAACTTCTTCAATTCACACCTGTGCTGGCATACAGGTCTGAAGTGACACAAGGAAGAGATAAATCTTTTGGGGCAGAAAGCTCTCCAGCAGTCAAGGATTTTCTTAAGCTAAAGAGCAGCCTTGAGAAAGACTCGTTACAGAATTATGTCCTTTACACTGACAGACTTGAGATATGTATAAGAAGCTGGAAAAGAAAGGATTTTTAGCCAAATTAAATGTGCTACTCCATGTCCCAGCTATTTGAGCTTTAAAAAAAGAAGTAGGGTTTGCTAAGGGAAGATCTTAGAAATTTTAGTGCACATAAACAGAGAAGGCATCCACCATTCCTAAAGCTTCAGCCATTTGTTGCTGGCCAGTGGTTAAAATTACATTTAACCTTCTGGTTTAAAAAAAACCCCAGATTTTGGAAAATAATTTTAACTCTTCACTTTCAACATACCTTGAGACAGACAGATGTCTCTTCATTTGCATTTTCAGAATTAGATCATTTTGCAAACATAAAAAATAATGTGAAATGTAAAAGAATAATGAAATGCCACAAAGTCATCAGAAAAAGCATATCCAGGTAAAGCAAGAATAACATGGATACCTCTTGTCCTATGATAAGGAATCAAGCCAAAAGATTTCAGATGTATATAAATGTTTGTAAGTGTATCCCAAGTGCAGGTTCTTTGTTCTTTCCATTATTACAGGAAAGTGTAATTTGGCTGAGAGCAGGAACACATGACAGGCCACTGCAATAAGTTAAAACATTGCTGTGTAATAAAGTGTCCATGTTCAGCATATATGACTCAGTCATCATGCTAACAAATGTAGTCAGTCATGGTGTAAGAGTCTGTTTAGAATAAGACAGAGGTATTTTATTCAAATGCATCACTGCCTCAATGAGAAATGCAACGTGCCTAAATGAGAAAATGGAACATGCCTAAACGTGCACCTGCAAGCTTAAACTGATTTGTCAGAATAATTTATCAGTACATACATAAATACACTCATATATATTAGGGAACGCTCAAGAGAAACTTTGGGGCTTGCCTCTTGAGAAGACGAACAGGAGAAAAGGAGCCACAGGACCAATAAAGAGCAGTATATTTAATTCAAGGAAGGGAAAGTCCAGCAGTGCTATCATCAGGTAGACAATCAATATCATGACAGAAACTTGTTTGAGTGAATAATTTTGGTTTAGATCTCATTCTGGACATAGTAGCTGTCTAGCACCATGTACTACTCTTGCCAAAATCAGACCATAAAAGCATTTATTTGAGAAAGGTGCTTAGGTGTGGTTAACACTAAAGTAAGTTTAAGCACTGTCCTGAAACAGGGTGAAAAATAACCCATATCATCTTTTGTGCATCTTTAACTGTTTTTCACTATTCTCTTCTGTTGTTATTATTTTCATTATAATTGTACAGCACTGGATCACCTAATATCACTAACAGCTGTGTTCCAGTGACAAAAACTTCACTTAGAAAACACTTTACGCCTGTTGCCTTCAAAAGATTTCAGGCTCAAAATATATTTTGACAAACTCCAAGCAGGGGTTCAGCCCTCACTGGTGGGTTGAATACACAGAAGACAAAAATAACTCAGCCAGATTCCAGAGCCTCCAGCATCTTCAGTGCTTGAGCTAAACAGTTTGATATGGAGAAATAAACAGTGGGGGAAAGAGAGAGAACTGGAAACTTTTCTCAGTCAAATTAATTCCCCATTATCCTAGACATTTCTAGTAGGAGACGGTTGTTCTATTAAATATGTTACAATTCATCTATCTTTCCACATAACATTGTCACAGTCCCTAAAGAGTTCTGTTATCTCCATTTTCTAGATGAAACAAGAAATACAGAGGGTCTAAGTGACCTCAATTTAGGCTGAAAATCTGTGCCATGTGTAGGAACTGAATCTCTCCAGTCACAGTCAAACCCTTTAGACATGAGATGCTCTTTCTTCAGCTGGTAGCAGGGTTATCAAACACAGCTAATACCCATTGGCCATGTCTCCATTAGCAAATGAAATGAGAGATAGACTGCTCCTTGGCTTCAAGGCCAGCTGACACAGCACAGTTCTGGTCTGCAGAGCCAACTTCTTGTACCCAAAACAGGTAATTCATGTACAAGCTCTTTGCCAGGACCACTAACTCCCAACCTACCTACACTCCAGTGTTGCTTAGGAGAACATTCCTTAGCACAAGCCAAAATTCTGACAAAACCTGTGCTAACAATGTAACAGCATATATGATTCCAAAGCAAGTCTGAGGCTATTCCCTGACCCTCTCTGGCCTGCTCATACAGATGTAGTCTTGTTTTCCAGATATTAATTGTTTAGAAGCTTTGTCTGTTGAGAACACATAGAGTTTTAAGGTCCCTGCCAACAAAGCTGGACTGCAAGTGTTTCCTTTTGCTTTCCAAAAGTTCCTATTACTCAGTGAATTCTCATTATTATCATAGTCTGCATCAAACCTTTACCCAGTTGTAATGCTCATAAAATTAGATACTTCTTGAAGTTTCATGCCCAAATGAAACTTCAGGAGTAAGATATAACACTAAAACTCTATTCTGGTCTTTTCTGCAGCTGGAAAGTTTGGAGACTCAAAAATCAATGTCCTATTGTTCAGAGATTTCTTTTTGCATATTTCTTTGTGCACTGGAGGGAGAATATTCATTTCTCTCTTGTACAAAATGCATTATTTAGGTATTATTCATTTACTAGCCTAAGACAAAGCTAAAGTATGACATTAATGTTCTAAAGTGCTATTGATTACCAGTACAAAATGAAAATATATAATTGATGAAAACATTAGGATCCAATGGAGACTTACAGTTCAAAAGGTTAAAAAGGAAATGCTGATCTCTTGAAAAAAATTGATCTACATGCAACCAAGCTAAGCTGAGTCTCTAAGCAAGCTGGGAGAGACAAGACAGAGCAGCTTGTTTGTTTTTCATCTGTAGTAAAAATACAACGGCTGTAATTTGAAAAGAGCAAATGCCACATTTGTGTAAAGTCTTCTGTTTATTCTTCACTTCATTGCTAGCGATACAGCTTTCTGTTTTGCAAATAAACTGTCTCATCTCAGTTCCTCACTCCCAGGATTGTTGGGGCTGTGGTAAGCCTGGAAGCTGTATTCCAGTCATACTGGAGGAAAGTGACAGTTTTTGCTGCTGGGTATGCCCTATTACCATTTGGTAAGTAGTGTTCATAAACCTCAGAGGCGGAGATTCATGTCTACAGGTGCACGTAGAAGGATGCATTGCTACAAAGACGGTTTTGGCAAGGAAGAGTGCTGGGGGTGTGGGGAAATCAGGAACCACTTTCCTCTCTTGGAAGGATATAGACACCTGGTAGCTACCAGGTGCTGCTGCTCATTGCCGTGGAGATGTAAACATTCAAATTGTGTCCCACCTTTCCCCAGAAGTCCACAGTCTGCCTCAGGAGCAAAACACTCAAAACACTCAAGGCCAGATTAAATCTTCCCTCCCTTTACTACTGAGTGTCTCCAAAATTAGTAATTTCCCGTCTTCTCTGCTGTGATTGTGACACCAGCTGGTTTACGTAGGAAAATTAGGGATGCTTTGGTGACTTCTCAGGTTTTACCCACAACCAAGAGCCACAGATGAATAGGGTTTGCTTTCTCTTATCAACTAGAAATAACTGGGCATGGGTAAGAGAAGGATGAAGGCCATGATGTGAAGTTAGTAGTTTAGTCTCTCACTAAAGCAAAGATGGTGTGTGGTGGAAGGTTGTCACAGCTGATTCTCAGGTCCATTACTAAGATGGTTGTCAGCATGTTTGACCTTCTCTTAATACTAAGCATTCAGTCACTGAATAAGAACTTGCTCTTCAAAGGGACTCCTTCCTCCTCATTCCAGGGAAAGAAGATGAAATATAAATGCAAAAATATATTTTCATCGCTATCCCTTCAGCTGTTTCAGCAAAGGGCACACCTAGCAACTGTCATTGAATCAATGAAACACAACTAAGAGCGAAGAAGAATGTGTTTGTTTGTACCTGTTTCCCTTTGGAAAGTAAGGACATAAGAATATCTGAGTCAGGAAAGATGAAAGGTCCATCCATTTTGGAATGCTCTCTGATGTGGCCAGCACCAAAAGTGTCCAAAATATATTAGGATAAACAGGAGGCAGCAGTTCCCCACAGTTTTCTGCAGCCTGAGCCTACAGAATTTCTTAAACTCAAGGTCATTTCTTTGTGTTCCATAATCCAGAATGGATGTTTCATCCAGAAATTTTTCTATTATGTATTTTACAACCATCTAACTTTTCTAACCCACAATCCCCTTGGAAAAGGGTCCTGCAGTTTAATTTTATGTTAGGTAAAAAACTAAGTCTACGGCAATTATATAGTGAGAAACTCAGTAATTGCTCCCTATTCACAACTTGCCATCACATCCCCATTCAGACACCTCTGGTTCAGGATGAAGAGTGTTAGTCTATTCAACCTCTCCATGTACAGAAAGTATTACATACCTTTGATCATTTCCACAGCCCTTCTTTGGGTTTGCTACAGGCTTTTTTGAGATGGGTTGATCAGAACTAAATACAATAGCAGAAAGGAACTCAACATGAATTCACACAGGGGCATAATCATATGAGATATTCTGAAGCTTCCTAGAGTTGGAAAATCAGCATCCTGAGAGCCTAGTAAGCTATTTATGTTCCCAACACAACTCCAAGATAATGGAGCAACATGACCCCCAATCCTGCTGACAAAAGTGGAAGCCTGGTGAACCAAATGTACTGATCAATAACTTACCACTCATTTCATTAGCAGTGTACTTGTTTAAACAAAGAGAGTTACGTGCCTAAAGACATTGGTAAAGTTAAACCTGAGAGACAAATTTGCTCGAGGTCAGAGAGGCAGCCTGTGGTGCATAAGGGAATTGAAAGCAGGTCTCCCATATCTCACATTAGCACCATAATCACTCACCCCCTCTCATCCTGTGTGCCTGTTACTGACATCTAACATTTTTTACCCAATGTATTTATCTGTCATCTCTGAAATCCTCATGTGTTTCTAGGCAGAATATAACAAAACTTTCACACTTTAAAAATCAAAAGGCTATGTAATGAAGAGTGCTTAAATATTCCTAAACCGAGATTTGGGTTAGAGGAATGTAGAGATTATGAACTGCCTGCATATTCATTTCACTGAATTCCTCACTACTTTGGAAAAAGGAGAAAAAAGACATAATGTTTACTAGCCTTAACACTGTTGCTCTTGCCAACTGAAAGCACTTAAATTCCCTTCCTACAGCTGCCCCTGCTGCAGACTTCTGAAACAAAGAAAACTGAAATAAAACAGCAAAGAGCATAACGGCTACCAAGTTGCTGCTTTAAAGTTTAGCTCTGTATTTAAAGGTTGTAAGGTTTGAAAATGTGCCATTAAAATATACCACAGGCATCTACTTGGGTAGAGTTCAGCTTGCACACTCTCCCTTCTATTGACAGCAATGATCCAGAGTCAGGTTTTTTCAATCAGTTTAGGAATTCACTGTTCAATTTACCAGGTTTGCTTTTGGCCTGAAAGAGGGCATATAAATTAAAAGCATACCCCAATAAGACACAAGCTTTGATGTCTAATAGGGTTCTGTGAATTCATTATTTTAATATTTTAGATTTATAATCAGAAGGCTAACCATTTTGCTCCGCTCTACGTAATACGTTTTTCATGGTCCCTTTCCCAGCTCTCTCTGACAAACGTTGTACTCAGCTCACATTCCTTAATACTGGGGATGTTTTTCAAGCCCTAGGGTACTAAGATCAGGGATGATTTGAAACACCAAATTTCCTAGGTATTAAAATTATAGTTCAAAAGAAGTAGCGGGACCTTTGCATCACTTGAAATATTTATCTTTAATAATGTATCAGCATAAATCTGCTGAAGAAATGCTTTGAAGGTGTGGAATATCTAGCAATGGAGAAATTGGAAAAAAGGCTAAAGAAAAGGGAAAGAACTAGTTTAGAAGAAATTCCTCAAGATGAGACTTGATACAGGACATTCATAGGTTCACATTTTTGAAAAAAATTGCTGTCACATCTTAAAAGTTGCTCATCCTCTACTGTCTACTTGTACAGTAGAGCACTGAATCATCACAACATTCCCTTTTGAGCAAAGCAATGAAAAAAAATCCCTCAGGTTTTTCTAACTCTAAAAAGCTGGTCCTCCTTTTGACCAACAGTCTCCATGGGTAGGACAAATAAGATAGCATGGCCTATCTGCTTTTCCACCCCCTTGACATGAAACAGTCAGAAAACTAGCTCAGTTGGGTTGTTATTATGAGTTTACATTTGCTTTGCTTTGATGAAGCAATAAAACTCAGTGGGATGATATCAATATCTGCAATTCAAGACAATCATCAAAGTCACAACCTGTCCCCAGTAAAGTATAGAAATTTCACATTAGTTCTTTCATCTTAAATCCATCACGGTCTCAGCTGCAGGTAGGTCGGCAGTCACAGGACAGTCCTCTTTTCAATTGCTCTGTAGTATTTTGGAATGAATTAATTAGATATGGAACTGCAGAATTAATTCACAAATACTTTGTGTGCTTCACTTTATTTTTGGTGAAGATCTAACATGCGGAATTTTCCCCTTCTGGTGTTTTCACTGTATAGTAGCTGAGCAGTGACTGAAAGCCACTCCATATATATGGAGCTATACCTCTTCCTGAATGTCCTTTGTTCATATTACTATAAGGTACTCCTACTGCTCTCCAAAATTTTTAGATTTGCACTGCACCACGTAAGATTATCCTTAATTAGAAACAAAAAAATTCAGGTGAAATGTTTTTATATATTATGGCTATTTTTCCTTCTGGCATCTGTCATATAGGGTGAACAGAAAGAGAAAAGCAGGTCAGAGACCAAATCACTGATGACTTTAAAATTTTAAACTCTGTCAACAAGATCTTTCACTAAAGAACCTCTCATATTATAGCATCTATAGCATATATAGTTTCTGATGGACTCATAGTATTTGTAAGACTCTGATCAAGAGATCCAAATTCATTACAGATAATTGATATTTGGAATTATACATGTCCCCATTTTCCTAGGTCATGACTTATGTACTCATATTTGGTCATTTCATGAGTATGCATTTTCAAGTGAACAATGTTAATGAGGTGAAAAAGCTCCAGCTGAAGTCACAGAATTACAGAATGGTTTGGATTAGAAGAGACCTTTAAAGATCATCCAGTCCAAACTCCCTGACATGGGCAAGGGCGCCTTTTAGTAGTTCAGGTTGCTCAAAGCCTTGTCCAACCTCACCTTGAACACTTTTGGGGGGGATGTCCACAACTACTCTGAGAAATCTGTTTCAGTAAAATACGCTCACTTAAATTTTCTTCCTTATGTCCAGTTTAAATCTACCCTCTTTTAGTTTCAAACCATTATCCTTTGTCATGTCACTACAGGCCCTTGTAAAAAAGTTTCTCTCTTTCTTTCTCATTAAGTCATAAGTCCCATTAAGTCCTGAAAGGTCTACCCAGCAAGGTCTTTCCAGAGCCTTCTCTTCTCCATGCCCAACCCCAACGGATTCAGTCTGTCATCAGACCAGAGGTTCCAACCCTCTGATCATTTTCATAGCCTTCATCTGGGTCTGCTTTAATAGGTCGATATTTTTCATTAAATATGTTTTTTTAGATATTTTAAAACAATTACCTGGTTTTGGAAGGACAGAAATCTCACACCTTTCTTGCTGGAATTATTAAAAGTAGTAAGAATAACAGTATTAGAGTGGATTAAAGCCCTATCTGAAGCCTAGGACCCTACTTTAGTGTAGCAATATACCAATAAATAGTGCTCCAACAAGTGTTAGTACAATATCTGGTTCTGATTAATTAATATTAATTGATTTTGCATTTTTAGCAAAGAATACATTTAAAGAGAAAATAGTTCATGCCATAGGTACTCAGAGGATGCCATTAAAAGCATCCATATTCTTCTCTCTAGGCAGCTTATTTTTTAATTTTTGGAAATTATTCCCCAAAGGCTGCCATCGGGGTTGAACAGGAGGGACGACAAACCATAAGGGTATGATGTATACCTTTCTTTTAAAAATTAACTATGCTGTTGGGCAAAATGACACTCAAAGTGAAAGAGGTATACCTAAGAAAGGTAAGACAGTTATAAGAAATTAATTATTTTCATGAGCATCAAGATAAGTCAAAATCTGAGAGGTTTTAAGGAGCAATTTTTTGGTGGCTTTGAACTTGATTAAGGAGAAGGATAACTAACAATGGAAATTTTAAATCATACTCCCCAAGAAATTAACAATATATCATCCAGGGCCAGGTCATACAAACACAATGTTTTAATGAATTTCAGTTGTGAAACTGGAGAATAAAGTACAGAAGTATGTCCCCTTCTGCTTACTGAAAGTTTTATTACTTTCCAACAGAGTGACAAAAGACAAATATCAGACCAAGCTTTGTAAGGGGCCACAGAGGCAATTTTGGAAATTACAGACTAATGAGTCTGATTAACACACCAGAAAATTCATTTGCCTCCTAATTAGCATAAAATATAATAGAAGCTAGAACAGGTGAGCATATGAATAACTGCAACATGCTGGGGCAGTATCAACATCATTTATATAATTCAAGAGAAAGAGATTTAAAGGACATAGTGAGAAAACAGTGTTTCAGTAGGTATAATGCAGCATGCATTCAAAATAGAAGAAACCCCAAACACAGACTTTAAATGAGGTCCTTCAGCAACAGTTACGAAGATAAATTAAAGTGGCACAATGTAAGAGAGAAGCTCTTTCAGGGATTAGTAATAGTTTGGAATACAGGAAACAATAGGTTGGAACAAATTATTTCTTCTCAGAAGGTGGGGAATTTGCCAGCACAAGTACCTCAAAAATCAATGCTGGGACCAATGTGGTTCAATAAACTAATGAATGAGAGTAAAAGAATAGTGAGATTTGACCAACTCTGACATTGGCCTTCTTGGCTGTCCATGGAAAATTCAAGAATAATAAACCTGGGACAGGAAGTAGAGGGTCTTGAAACAGATGGCAAGTGATGAAAACAGAAGAGTTAGTGGAAAGAAGCAAAGCAAGAGAAAAGAGTGAACAGGACTGGAAGTGTTACTAGTCCATCCACTGTTGTTTGGGTTGTTTCTAATATGTTAGATCATCCTTGACAGATGTGGTGGGAAAGCCTCCAAAGACATAGCTTCTACAGCATTAGGAAAACACAGAGTTCAGTTGATTCAGACTCCCTTCTGTCAGGAACTTTAACCTAACATAACCCTTTCTTGCTGCAGTTCATACCTATTAAACCACACCATGAATGCAGAGAACAGTTACTCACAGAAGGCTTTTACATCTTACAAGTTTATTGTCATAATCTCACATTTATCATGCAGTGAGGTACTCTAGACCAGTTCATACTCATAGTTCTCCAGTGTGTCCAAGCTGAGCAAAAAGATTATGTCACATGACTTGCAAACTTCCTTTAGCTTCTAATTCTCACTGTAAAGTTTGTCCTTGTGTAACAGCAAGACATTGTTGACTCTTGTTCAGGTTGTTATCACTATATTCACAGACTCTTTCCTGAAGGACTGTTGCTTAATCAGTTGCTTCCCATCCCGTATTTGTGTAGGTGATTATCACTGCCTAACTGAATATCCCTATTGATTTACAGGTTTTTATTAGAAACTATTTCATCATTTCACTGAGATAATTTTGAAATTTTGAAACTTTGTCCTCCAGAGGATTTGCAGAGCCTCCCAGCTTCGTGATAATGCCAAGTTCAGAACTTTGGTAAAGTTCAGAATGAACACTGACCAGAAAGTGCCCAAAGAATTCTGGCTAGAACTCTGTTTCTATTTAGACAATAACCACAAAGAGTTAGTGTATAGATGTGGCTATCAACCAATTTCATTACCTCCCTTCTGAACTTTTGTGAAGACCCTGTTTATCTAAAGAAGAGATGCATTTCCTGCTTCGATCCTATCCATGTGGATTGCTATCACGCAAAGATACTGAATTTCTTTACTTACTTTTTTTCCTCCCAAGTCTTTTTTGTTGTTAAACACATTTTTATCTTCAAGGTGAATGCAGAACAAGTTTGTTCATTAGTTGTTCCAGAATTTTTCTGAACTTAAATGAAGGCCTATTTTTCCCTTTTATAAATATAAACATTTTCTAGTTTTTCAGAGATTCTTTGTTGTGGTTCTTTTCAGTGCTATGGCTATCAACCATGCAATAAACATAAACACTGGTACTTTCAAGTTCTTTAAATATCCCTTGGTGATGTTGGTCAGTTCCATTCACCTGAAGACACCTAACATTTCCAAGACTTAAATTTCTTTCCTATTTTAGACTTGAATTATACCTCTTTTTCAATTGGTATTAGTTATGCTATAATTTCCTTCAAGTAGTTTACAAAGGCTGATGCAAAAAGGACATCACAACCTCCTAAGTCTTCCTGCCCTCTTCTTGTAGCAGTTTTACTGCATAGGAGAAAAAGAAACTTACTACATTGGTATTTCCCTTACTAATTACATACACATGGAATGATTTCCTATTATTCCTAATGTCTTCTGGCAGGTGTATGCTATTCTGAGACGTGGCCCATTTTTTGTCCCATTGTACTGTGTTACAGTCATCCTTCAGTGCTGAACCTGACTCAGAAGTTTTGTGCATGTGCGTGCACATGTTAGATGTCAACAGCGACCTCACCATCTAAAAGAGATGGCTTCTGAGACACTTCCTGTTGTGCTGTGTCATGGCTGGTTTTTCTGTCTGTGTCCTTATTATCATCTCTTCAAACATACTTCTCTGCATTTAAGGTTTTTTTTCTTAAAAATATCTGTTTTCTCGTTCATCTCCTTCCTTCCCTTCCTATATTAATGCTACAATTTTTGTGGTGGTTTAAACCACTCTGCAGTTTCCCATGTCTCAAACAGTAGTTTTGTATCTGTTACCACTTCTTCCATTGCTTTTACTATTTTTCTAAATCAAAAGTTTGCCACTTCCATGTGTGACAAACTTTTGATCAGCCGTTGCTTTAAATTACAGTAGGAGTCAACTCAGACACATGGGCAAATTTAATGGGGTGATAAACACAATTTCCAGGGAGGTCATGGCCCAGAAATCTATTGGAATGCTCCTAAAGTGTTAAAAAGCATATGAAAAAGTATATTCCAGAAAACACCTTCTCCCCTGCCCCTTTACACTATTCACCACAGGCCCCCTCATGATATCAAGAATTAATTACTAGTTAAGGGCTATAAAATTAATAGTATTAATAAATGTTCAATTTTCATATTTCAGGAAGGTAGCCAATGATGGTTTGCTGTCTTAAAGAGAATGCTCCTCAGCACATTCATGAACACATGAAAACTTAAGGTTACTTAAGTTTTCTGATTATTCAAAGTCACTCACTTGTGAACTGACTGTGAAGAGCTGCAGGAGATACCTGTTTCAAAGTGAAGAGGTAATAACACACCAAATGAAATCCCCTGTCAGTAAATACAAAGCAAAGAACAAGAGAGGGAAATAACCACAAAATGTAGACACACCAATGCATTCCAAATTAACTATTATCACTTACAAAGAGATCTTGCACTCATCTCAAAAAAAAACTTCATGTTCAGCAGCAGACTTAAAAATAAAAAGGACCACCGGGCTTCAATAGGAGAGGAAAAATAAAAATGAACAAAACAGGCAGCATAATTACATGACTCTGCTATATAGTGTACACTCTACTGTACCTCATTCCCCCAAATTAAGGACAACAATTGTTCACAATGTCTTATAACCCAGTAACGAAGGACACCTTAATACCAAAAATAAGGTTTAGAGCATTTGAAAATTAAGACCTGTCTGCATAAGTTCCATAATGGAATTGGAGGTTTGCTACGGAACAAACTGCACCACTCACGGAAGTCTCCATCAAGATGATCGCAACAATACAAAGCCACCTTTGACTCAAGGAACCTTTAAATTCTCAAGTGTCACCTGAAGGGAATTTATACATCATTTATCTAACATTCTTTCCCTCACCATTCACACTATAAAGGTAGAATTATAGATAGGTGTTATCTGATGCAGTGCCACTGCCTTTAAATAACTGGAAATATATACTATTAACCTGTTCCTAATTTCAGTACTGTAGATTGGCAGTATAGCACATTCTACTTCACAAGTAAAATAGCAGGGTCTACTCAGCTGGAAGAGTTCTTTTTTATTAATGCACTGTGAGTGAGTTTTCACAGAAATTAAGTTCTTCTTCCAGGGGAAAAAAAATACACATATATATATATATATGTATTATTATTATTCTTATATTTATATATATATATATATATATATATATATATATATATATAAGAAGAGAAGAAGAAAAAGACACAAAGAGGGGATGGAATATGAAGGAACCAGTGGATATGTAAGACTGTAAAAGCAAAGATTTGGGCAAATGGCACCACAAGGGTGAAAAAGACAGAAGTCAAGGCTGTCTCCTGCACAGTTATCCTCATCTGATGCAGGCAAAAAATTAAGGTGGTGGAATTAGAGTAGCAGGAGCAGAAGATGAAGCCTGTGAGGTGAGGACAGAAGAAAGACAAGGAAGGAGCGTGGATACAAGCAACACGGCGAGAGTCACAGCTGAGTGGCAGGGGAACCATTACAGCTAATACCGTATACACATAATAAGATATACCTATTGCCAGCTTGCTGGATTTATACAAATATTACAGAAACATGAGGCTCCCAGTGGAAGAAAAAGTGCTACATTGCCATCTAGAGCAGAAAAAAGGAAAATATAGGAAAATATTAAATGAACACAGCTGCTTTGGAATGTTAAAAAAAATCCAGTTAAAACAGAGAACTGTTCAGAGCTTCTTCAACCAGGAAATCCTCAGAAGCAGTAAGGATGCTTTTTTCAAAATCTCACATGAAGGGGAACCGCCAGTCATTACATGACCAGCAGATGAGCCTCAAATTATTAGGTCAGAGAGAAAAGAGCTACAGGAAGAAAATGCTTAATTTGACAAGACAAATCTCACTAGTGACCTTTCTAGAAGTATAAGGTACTTACGAAGAAGCTTTGCAAAAAAGACCCATCCACTTTGTTGTTTGTTTTTTAAACTAACCCAAATAAATCAGTTTGCATCTTAGAGAATATAATAAAAGAGTATTCAATTTCTAAATCAATTTTCATGCCCTTGATATATTTGCATTTTCTCTGCAGCAACATAAATTCAAGACTGTAAGTGCTTATTATTAATAAAAACAAAGATAAATATAAATTCACTCTGAAACAACTGTAAGAAAAAAATGTTAAAGAAATGGATAAGGAAAACCTTTCAAGGTATTCATCACAAACTCAACTGCTTCACAAATTAACTTCCCACTTTGCAAATCCTAAGAGATGTACAAAATCCAAACTAGGACAATGTGTGAACCCTCAGCCAGCCAAATTGTCCCCTGAATTGCACTACTACTGGCTGAAGTCTTATACCTGTGGCAGAAATGCAGCTGTTCAAATGAAGAGAGAGTTTTACTTATCTGTTGGTTAGATCCTAAAATCAGCGAAGCACACATTTAGTGATAGGACCATTAGCAGCAGGGTGGCAGGCAGGAGAGGAAGGCAGGGAAGTGGTGTTGCCCCTCAGAGCCCTTTCCTTGCACTGTCACTGAGATGCACAACAAAAACATGCACCTCTTGCAGCATGCCACGAAACACAGCAATACCTTTAGGTCTTTACAGCATCAATATACATGCCAGTCCCTACAACACTCAATTTACGATCTGACAGGGCACCTGGTAAACTCCAAAATGCCTTGCTGTCTTCCCTGTGCAACCTCACAAATCTGGTAAGTCACAACAGTCAGAACTGTTTGTTTAGAATGGAGTAAGAGCAAAACTGAATTACTTCCTGTTATTAGAGAAATTTGTCCCAGAGGAAGGTGTTGAAACTGCTGAAGCAAGAAAGTGAGAGAGCATTTTATGGCTCACTGCATTATGAATGGTCTATGAATACACAGGCAAAGTACTCTCCAAAGCTACCAGACTCCAAGACATGAGCTCCATGTTTGATTAAAAGATTATAAATGGTCAGACACACACTCCTGTTCTATTCTCAAACAGTTTATGACTCCTTTCCATTTTATAGTACTCAGTGGCAAAGTTTGCCTAGTCTAGGCATGCACTGAGGCTCCAAATGTTTACCTTAGTTGATTCTAGCTGACATGTTTGAAAATTATTGCATCTATTTGTTCTGCTAGATGTTTTGTCCGCCTTGCTTATACTCCTTAATTTCTCACTTCTCCTATTATTAGCCTTATGACTAAAAGCTTTAATTTATTCACCACAGAAATTTTACAAACTACTTCTGTCATTCATTACACATTGTCTCCATTGTTTCCTGGTATCTCTAGGGTGTAGTAAGAAAAATCAAATATATAAAGAGTTACACTATATATTACCTCATATGGCTGCCTTAGACTTTAGCTATTGAACTTCTATGCACTTTAATAGAGCAGACCTTTCCCTACTGAAATTATTCAAGCATTAAACTTTAATAGTTGGTGTGAGTCCACATAGCATCAAAGTGCACAATCAAGAATATTAGCAGATACAGACAAATGTAATCAAGACATATCTTAGTACCTAAAAAAAAAAAAAAAAAAAGAGGAAAAAATTACCCAAATAAGCAAGACAATCCCTGCCTTCCTTTTATATCCCTCTGCCTTCAAATTCCATCCTCTGTTTTCCTCCTCTAAGTTTCTTTTATTTTCACACCTTCATTTGCAAGTGGTTTTTTTAGCACTATCCTCACACAGGTATACCTTCATTTTGAGAAAGAAATTATATACAAACCAATACATCACTTAATAATTACAAGTTCACACTGACATGCTCTCACTTGTGAGCATAAAAGAAAAACATCTATTACATGTATGAGAAAAGTTTCACTGTCTTTCCTTCCTAAAAATTCTCAGAATTCCTGTCAGAATTTCTATGGATTTTGACACCTTGTAAATCCATTTCTGTTACTACCAAGCAACATTCCCTAGAGTTGCTTAAGTTTCTAAATATTCAGATGTTGTCTTAACAACCATCTCTGGTGGATTTTGCTGTCATGACTAGAAGATTCAAAGCATGGCCTTCCCCTCCAAAGCCAAAACCTCTGCATATTTGCCTTTAAGACCTGCTATCTGAAATTTATATCTGTATAAAATTCCCTTGCTGCAGTAGGGGAATACCCAGCAGGTATCCTCTGCAAATATTTTGTAAAGGAATCACTTAAAGGAGAATTAGCTTGTCCAGATTCAACATTGAATGGTATGAAATAAAAAGAACACATAAAAATCTTAATAAACCTAAAAAAATTGCTATACATAGTAAGGAAACAATTTGTAAAAGTCAACAAATCCAAATGCTGACAGCAGATTCTCTGATTGCAATTTTTTTCTGTGACATGTGGTGTTAAAATTATTTCAGATCAATTTTGCATTAACAGGCATTGTCTAGTCCAAGAGAAACACCTGCAGCTCTCCTTCCTTACACACCTCTTACAGTCTGACAATAATATCAAAGAACAAATGTTTTGAAAGGATCTGGAAAAGAACAGAAGGCTAATTAAACCAATTTACAGTCTAAAGTGAAGATTAAAACACTTATGGACAAATTAGGGAAAAGGGCATCAAAACAGAATCTACACAGGCATGCTACAGTCTGATAAAAATGCAAGTGATATATATATATAAATATTAAATTAAAGGCCTGCTGATGTTGGGAAAATGCACATGACAGTATTTATCTTACTTACTTATTCCCAAGTATCACTGTGATGAAGTGCTAAGATTTTTTTGGAAACAGCCAAAAGTCTGACATCAAAGAGTAGTTCTTGATCTCATTCCTAAGCTTTGGTACTAAAGAACTGCATTAGGAAAAAAGTTTACCTCCTTCAAAATGTAAATGTGCTTTTCTGACTAAGAGACCACCTAGTTATTGTGATGACTACTTCTAGCTAACCTACAAGTAGCAAGCTTCTGGAGGCTAATAAGAGAGCCTGTCATAGCCACAGCTGTCATAATGAGGCACACCTACTACCTCTTTCTCATTACCTCAAATAGTACTCAGCTTCAGAAATCATTCTTTCATAAAAGGATAACAAAACCATTTCAGCCTATATTCATATCACTAAATCTATACAAAGGCACTCTGAAACGTTAGTAGTACTCATTACAATCATTTTACCAGCCTGAGCATTTTTTATGTAGAGTTCTGAACTAATATCTGCTTTGCACAATATTTCTTCTGCACCTTCAATAACTGCATTCTGTAGAATTTGTTTAGGTATTTTCTAATTCAAAAAATTGAATATGGCTCATTGGAAACTAAAATTGCCAGGTTAAGCACCACCTTGTATTTTTATAGTTTGCATGCATGTTATGGGAATGAGATTTATGTCCCTAACCTTGAAATATTCTGAACCAATTATTTACTTAATATTTATGTTAAATTATCTATGATTGCAGCACCGACTATGAAAGCAACCAGAAAAAAATCTGCAGGTGGCCTGTAAAGCTAATTTTGAAGTTAGCTGTACTAAGCTCATGCAGTGGTCTTACGGAATATTAATGTAGTGCTATAAACTACAGTACCCTCAGGGTGTTCACCTGCCATGGAATTTAATTTACTTCATATCTCATCTAATAGACTGAATCTCATCTATTAGGTAAATATAATGTGAATACGTTTCCTTGTTTCTCTAAGGAGTTTATTGGTAAAACCTGGAGAGGCATTCCCATAGAATCTTCTACTGCTATAATTAGCTTGAAATTGAGCTATTGTGCCCTTTTCTGTATTAAGCAATATAGAATATACAGCCTAGGTACATAATAACACCAAGCCTAGAGCCGATGCCGCAGCTGCATTGCTCATGCAACAGCTTTGTGTTTATTCTCTTTATTGCAAAGAGGAAAAATTAGAGCAAGCTGCAGGGATTTGATGTCTCCACTGTGCCAAGAACTGCACCAGCCAGGAGAAGCTCTTCCCAGGGACAGCACTGTGCTCTGCCCTCGGTAGCTTAAGTAGCACATTCTCCTGTCTATGGAGACGCCAGTTTCATGGTATTGTGTGAATGGTTAAGTTGCCTGAAAACAAATCTGGTATTGTTTGCAGCCAGCATGTTGGCCCAACTTCAACAGTGGGAGAGGCTTCAAAGATGCTCTGTCCCTCTGCACTTCTTGCAGTGTCTAGTGCCTGGCTGTAGCAGTGCTGTGCAAGTGGCATTTGTTCCCAGTCCATCCAAAGCATCCTGATACAGCAGCTCACCAGCGGGTTGATATGCAGCTCACAGAGAACACATTTTCTGGAAAAAAATTCAAGGGGATTGTGGCATAGAGAGGAGCAGCTTTCTGGTTAGCTCTTCTCATATTAAAAACTATCCTGGTGAGAAGAAGACCATAGCAAATTTTGCTCCTTGTAGTCTTTTGTGTATGACCCACTGCTGCATAATATTGTACACATTTGGTTTATTCTTCTCAGCCTGGGTTCGCAACAGGGTTGCTTAACTCCAAGTCCACTCCTACGAGTCATTCCTTCCTGCTACTCCGTCTGTCAAATGGACAGATTCATACACACTTTTTAAAAAATCATAAGAGAATATAGCCTTAGTGATATCCCAGAACAAGCTCATTTACCATTGGTCTGTACTTCTGTGCACAAAGTTCTGTCAGCATAACACCCAAGGACTGGTCCTTCAGGAAATCTAGTCGGGGCAGGGAATTTAGGCACCTGACATGGTAAGTGTTCTCATTCTGTGTATGCCATTTATGAACTCGACTTAGTTATTATGTCAGACAGAGGAAAAAGACATGCAGGATGCATAAAAGCAGAAAAATGTGTCCCAAAAACAGCTTTAGAGAGTGAGAATGAGAAAAAGATAGAACCCATGGGCAACTTAAAAAATAAAAAGTAGATGTTATAGTTCACTGAATCAAATATGACATTATAGTGCAGAGGAAATTGAATTCATCTGTACTCGATAAGGGTGGCTTCATTATTCACTTGTGTCTTTGCTTAGTTGTGACACTCATGACTGATGAGACCATCCCCATCTCATGAAGATAAATTCAATATCCGTAGGATCATTCTAATATATTCTCTATATATAGAGAATGCATTTAATGGATGGTGGTGGGATAGTATTTTTATCTTCAGACTCATGAAAGGAAGGAGTACAATTTCCTGGAGCTGACACTTTGAGCAAGTTTATATGGCCACCTTTTCACAACTGTGTTGAGGGTGAAAGTGTTGTTATGGGGACACAGGAGAGAGGGTAGCACAGAGGTTAACTTCACTAATTTGTCATCTAAGATCTGAACCCAGAATTAGATCAAAAAGAAGCAGAGATTTAGCTATTGTATCCTTATTTTGATAAGGTATTTGTCTATGTATGGGCATACAGCTATCACAATACAGTAAATTAGAAGAAATGCCACAGAAGTGGGCTGACATTAATCCAGTGCTGCTCACTGCTGTAACTTTCCTCCTCTTTCTCCATTCAAATAATTTTCCAAAGCAGTGAAATATTTCTCCTTGATGAGGTCTCTCCCACCTCCTTCCTCCTTCGGTAGCATCCTATATTTATACACAGTTGTAGCAGACCTGTTCAGAAATGTGAAAATCGTGGAAGATGTTCAGCAGAAGTGATCCCAGAAGAAATGTGATTAATAAGCAAAGCATATAGGAGGAGGTCAAAGGTAGCTATCATAAATTTAATTTACTACACAACTGTAATTTATCACAACTCTGTACAGAGTGTTCACATGCCTCTTCATGGGAAAGATTTCTCCTGCTAGATCCAGGGGGAAGAGAGAGAGCTCAAGCCAGCACAGGTTTCTAAAGTGCCATTTCTGTTCATGCTACTGCTACTGCAAACACACATCCATATGTACACCCACTACAAAGTACTGGTAGAGTTGGCCACTCCAAAACACAGGACTTTCTGTCAGAAAACTTCTGTCTAGACTGGGACAGAGGTCCATTAATTCAGTATTCATACGCTTACAACAAGACAAGTGAAAGATTTTTCTGACAGGTAAAAGAAATATCAAAGAAGAAATGGCTGAAATGAGCTGCACACACAGAATTTTCTTTCGAATCCCATCATTTGGCAGCTGGCATACATTCACTGCATAATGATTTATATAACTTCAGCATTGTTCAGTTTGTCAGTGTCTTCATTGCAGCCACTTTGAGAGTTCCATACGAAAAAATTAAAATCTGCTTCAGGCTAAAACTTGGCACACAAATGCATAAGGAAGCTAAAGTAAGAAATAGTTACTTTAATTTCTTTTAAAATATGAGAAGTTGCTTTGAGTACCACATGCACAAATTATTAAAAGAATTTTCTTCTTGTTTGGTCTAAAATTGTAATTATATAAAGCAGATATTTTGTCATCATCTCCATAACAGAACAGTAATTTCTTAAGCATACAGCAACGTTACTCCACCAGACAATCAGTAGCAAAGAGGTGCTATACAAAAATATATGAGTTGTATAACCAGATTAAATGCAAATTTTAAATTAAGGTTTTCAACAGACAACAAGGAAACAAATGGGAGAAAGTGACGAAGCAAAATAAACAAAAAGAAACTCACGCAAAACAAATCCTTTGTGTTTTTTTTTAATTCTGGTTTAAAAATATGTAGTAAGAATCTAGCTCCTTGCTGATTATCTCAGCTACTTTTCATTGCTGTAAGTCCTGATTCACTGAAATTAAGCTGTACATTATTCTCAGATTCCAGACAGAACTAAGAAAAGCTATTTTTATAACTAGAACTTAAAGAGCAAGGTCTTTTGTAATTCAGTGAAGCCAGGTTAATTAACACCATTCAAAGAACTGCCCCAGAAACTTGCTGTGACATTTTGAGTTGGCTTTAATGAAATTTTACATAAGTTTTTTTTAATTCTGATTTTCAATATATAATTTAATTGATAGGAGAAATAAAATATTATTATGTAAACTAATTTCAAATTGAAGTATCACTTTCCAAGTGATTAGACTGTCCATCTAGTTGGCTCCCCATAAAGCCTCTATTCAGACATGTTTAATATTGATGTTACACTTTTTATTAAAGATTTTCAAGATACCATGGATTTTTGAAATCTTATACACAAAAATGTTTGACAGCATAACATAAAAAATAGAAGGATGCAAAATGCTTTTTTTTTCTTCACACATGTTGAGTTGCAGACTTTTCCTACTGTACAGAATAGACTTCCTCCTGCAGTTCAGATAAATGCTTAAACTAAAACCTTAATTCTGATCACAAAAGAGAAAGGTATGATTAATTCACCACAAACCAGAGAAAAATACGTTGTCTCATTAATGGCACTTTGATGAGATTCTTCTGTATTTTCTCACTTTTAAAAAGTGTCCATTCCAGAGCAGTGGGAACACCCCCCTTGCCTCCCCACAGCTTGGAATTCAAGCTCAGCAGCACTCCACACACGTTCACTCCCGACTGCTACACTGGTAACGCAATTGCGGTAATTACGGCACGAGCATGTCCTGTGAAACGGATACTAGTTCATTAATTAGAAGATGAACGTAATTGATTATTCCAACAGCAAGGCTAAACACAAGGGTAGTCCCACCGAGATATCTGTAGGGGGAGATCTGTCCAAGGTGTGCCCTTGACTTCGTTCCTTCTCCCAGGAGGTGGCTTTAACAGAACACAGCCTAACGAGGTAATAATTACAGATTACTATTACTGATAGTTAAGTCATTCATGACCTGTTCCCCTTAGCAAATTGTTCCAGAACTGATGTGTATTTCAGAGGCTGTATTTGCCACTTACAGCCACCAGCCAGACACTTTGAAAGACAATTGGCACAGGGAGGCTGTTGGCTCTCTCTTCTGATGATGTTCTGGTCAGATAATGCCCAGATTCAATCTTACCTTTGCTGTTGATATGTCACAGTGGTTTGATAAGTGTGTGTTATCATTTCTCCCCTGGTGTGGCAACAGAAATCTTTTGAACAAAGGAAGACTGAGAACTGAGAATGAGACACTCCTGTTGTGCCACCTTTCTTATCGTTGTCACAGAGCACACGACTTACCTAGAAGGCATGTTGAAGATGGAAATCCCCTTGGGCAACTTCTTAACAGATATGCAAACCAAGCCCCTACATTTTGGCATTCAGACCCTACCCACATTCTCAAATGCCATTATGTCTTAGCTGACAAACCCCTAATTAGGATCGCCAAAGGCCTAATTACAGCAATGGCTTAAACCAGTCCATTCATGTTTGTAGCATCCCATGAACTCTCCCACCTCGGTCAATTCCCAAGTCCTCTGCCCTGGCAACGGCCGTAACTACTCACCATAGAGTCCTCCTGGGGGGAAAAGCGGTCTCCCATTGGGGCTTCTGTGCCACAACTTCCCCTGCGTAACTTCCCCTGGTTTCTCCTTTCCTTGTCCCCTCACTGGACTGGTATCCCTGGTGGCCACCCCTCTTTCCCTGGACACCAAACCCCTCTGCCCAGCCCTTAGCTCCAACCCCCACCCCTTCCCCTTCTTAAGCTGCCTTCTCCATGTGGTCGGTCTCTTTTACCTCGCTGGGTTCCCTTCAGCCACATGTGATATCCTTCGCTGGAATAAAACCCTGCAAAAAGAGCCTTTCTTGCCTCTATCGCTGAACCAGCTGTGGTGAGTGTTGAGTGAGGGTCTGACTGTGTTGCCTAAAGGTTATCTCAACTTGCTTTTCCATAGGAGAGGCTTATGGGGGACAGATTTTAGGCAGCAGCAACCACTACTCCAACATTTTTACATGTTTTTTAAAAATGGAGCACCTTTTGTGGAGACACCAAGCCAGCACTGCCAAACTGCAGCAATCATAACCTTCTTTCTCTCTCTCAGGCTTATTTAAGGGTTATTGCATCTGGCTTAATTCAAACATTTTACTCAGTCCAGATCATGGTTTGATGCAAGTCTTGTGCTGGCAGTAGAGGCACCAACAGCACTGTGGAGGGCAAGGGCAATGACAGAGTCTCTTGCCACCTTTCAAGCAGTAAAAAGCAGCCAGCTCTCACACTGGAACAGTATGTACACCGCATCTTCTCAGACGGAGGTGCTCCCTTTCATCATTTTTGCCTAGTGAACCAGCCAGAGTTCATCCAGAAACTCACCAAGAGGGCTGGGGGCTGAAGGTACCAGTTAAACCCCGGGGTGTTGTATGTTGATATGAGGGCACTGATCTCCATAAACATATGCTGATGGATGTTTCTGTTACCTTGCCTGAAATAATTATCTCTGTTACCTTGCCTGAAATTATTAAATCAATACAGATTCTTTGATATGGACACTGTAGACAACAACAATATTAGCCTCAATAAAATAATACTGAGAGGAGAAGTCCTCTTCAGTTTCTTTATTTGATTAAAGCGTTTCTGGCTCAATGTCTCCTACATAGTATCCTATGATGTAACTGAATAACAAGACTGAAAAAGAAAGCTGCTTCTAAGTAAATGAATACTTCACTGGGACTTTTGTTCTTATTTAGTACAGTTTAACAATTCCTTCCATTCACTGAACATGGATGCCTGAGAAACCTGGAATACCCACTATGCCTGGGCATGGCTATACTCCATAGCTCATCGTGTTTGGAAGCACATTTGTAACAGATAAGAATCCAAAATGGTAAAAGTAAACAGGTCAAATTCTTCTCTTGCTCAGACACACACATTAACTCCAGAATATTTGTACCTGCCAGTGGGGAAAAAAATCTTAGTCTTTTTTTATTGTGTCTAGAAGTCAAAGGAAAACACTTGACAGCTTGTGTGCTGCTCACTGTTGAACTCTAAATGTCAGTATTGGATTTTTTTCTTTCCTATATAGTCTGCTTTGTTCAGGGTAACTGATGATAGCAGTTAAAGAAAAAGCAGAACTTCCTCAGTTTTAAACAGCATCCTGTTGAATTAGGTTAATATTATATGTTTATTAAATAAACTGACAGCATAGATTAATATTAATAATTGAAAATTAAACATTATTAATTAAATCCCTGCTGCAAATGAAGCCAGTAAGAATAGGGTTGGGTCAAATACACCTAAGGGAAGCAACGATTTGATCTACTGATCAAATGGATGCAGATGTTTAAGGATATGGTCTTTATTAAGCTGCTCCTTTAGTCTGCAATGAAATCTAACTTATAACACAGATGAGGCTGATGAGATAATTCATCTCCTTTTAAGCAAGATGTAAGTTATGTATATGTCACAAAGACAAAAAACAGCTTGCAGTCACAAAGATAAAAAACAGCTTGCACTTTTTCCTTATTTAACTACTATTTCTAAATGTCATGTTTCCAGAGCCTGGCAAATCCACTCAGCAAAGCTGGCTACAACATTTGTTATATACTATGGGTGATAGATGTAATCCTATAATTTCCAATGCAATAATGAGAGGTTTAATTTTCCATTTCTTCTCTCTGTGAGATGGTGTCTGGCTTTGAATTCTCATTTATGTCTGCATGAGTACACAAACCTGATCTACATCATTGTGAAGTCAATACCTGCTTCGACTTCTTTTTTCATTGTTATAAAGCAAAGCCTGACCTGTAATTCAAAGACATAAGAAAAAGTTTATCCCATCAGGAGTCTCTCTCTTCTTTACTTTCAATCTCCTCTGATACAAGGACTCATTGATGGAGCTGTTAAGAACTGTATCAGTTTGTGAAAGGTTGCCTTCCTTCCTTCCTTCTTTGTGATGCTCCATTAAAGGTTAACAATAATTTTAAACTTTGTAAACCAGCACATTTGCAAACTTGCTAAAATAACATGCATTTTTTTACTGAAATACAGAGAATCCCTATCAAATATGAGACTAATTCACAAGGGACTTAACACAGAGAGAAGCCAGAGCACTTCCTCCCTACTGCCAGAGGCTGCTGGGACGTGAGAGCTGGATGATTTCCACCACCAAGGGAGAAGAGGGGGAGGCAAGGCAAAGGGCCAGGAAAACAGTCTTTGTTCTCTCACACAGAGAAGATAGTATGGAAGACTGCTATTCTCTTTTCTCACTAAGGAGCCTTTCCATCTTCCAGCTATCCAGAAATAGCTTTCTTCTTTTCCCCTCACTTTTGGGAGCATGGAGGTAGGTTTGGGTGGAACTGAAAACAGTAACAGCTTATTGTTCAGTATTTTTTATCCAGAACAAGCTGAAAACCTCAAAAGTTAAATAGAAAACACATTTATCCATCTCTCGTTTTATTGTGCTGAGAAATGGTTGTAGCCTTTTACAACACAGAGTAAAATATAATGGCTTATCTTTAATGCTTGGACTCCCTTTGAGTATATCAGCCAGCTAGGGCTGTCTGTGTTTGCACTTGCACATGCTTGTGTGTGAATACCAGAGCAAAATTTTCAATTACAATGGTGGAAAGAACAGACCCAAACAATGTTTTTCATCAAATACAGTTGTGTGTATGGAGAGGTTCTCAAAATATAGTTTTCCAATAGTAATGTCTTATTTTAAGTATAATTTTTACTTTTTTCTGGGGGGTGGGGGGGAACCACCAACGCATTAAAGCAAAGAGATTTTGAAAAAAAATACCACACACACAAAACTATTTTAGCCAAAGGCTGAATATTTTTGCAGGGAAATTTGAACATAAGTCTTTTAACTGAGGCACAACATCTCAGCAGTCCGATAAGCAAATGCTTCACTTTGGTTCACTGTTCAATATGATCCTTGTAAGCTGTCACAGCACTTCATAAGAACTGTATTTTAGGATCCAAACACCCCCATTTTCACAAAGCAACACACTTCCTCTGAACTGCTTTCCAACCACAGTTCCCATTTTGTATTGCAAGAAGTCCCTGAAGTAATCTGTGCCGCAGTACAGACAGGGAATGCTGACCAATTGAGGTGAACAAAGTATGAGCTATTTACACTTCAAATGGTGGGAAAATCACAGTTGTGCCTTAGAAAAGTACAGTTTGGGAAAAAACTCAAAAATTTAAAACTACAGTTTTTCATATTGAGTTGTCCCAAGATGATACCTCTTAGTTTGGTTAAATAGACCAAGACATTGTAAATCATATTGGAAAAACTTGAAATAAATATTTTGTATTTTATTTTAAATCAAGGATTTTTCATGTTTTAAAAGAAAAAATACAGTCTTCCAAGATGAGTAGGGACACATTTTAATAATCTCTACTATATATATAGTGGGCCAGAATTTGTACCAGTTTATTCTGGTACAAATTGGGTTTAAACCTAGCATGCAATTGTGAAATCAAATTCTGGGCCATTGAAGTGACACTGTATACTCAGATCATAAAACTCCATTCTCAAGTTTAGTACTGTGGCCTGAACTGCCACTACAGGATGTAATACACAGGCATGTCACATAAGGTCCCCAGGATACCCTACTCCTCCTTCAGCTAAGTGCAGGGCAATGCAGAAAAGGCCTTCAAACTCTTTACTACACCCTTGATCATACAAAATTTGCAGGGTTTCTAGTTTATCTGGGGAAGGAATTTCAAGGAAAAAATTTTGATATGCAGCTGAGAAAATCTAAACACCCCTTTAGGTATGTATGTATGCCAGCTATAGTAATAAAAATAAGGATGACTTCTACTTCACAGTTTCCCAGATCTGCATAAGCTTTGTCTGCATACTTTTACATACCCATTCCTCCAAGGTAGTAGAGTAAATATATTTATGCCATTTTATATGTGAGTTTTCCTCTGATTTGTTAAAGCCACAGAAGCCACAAAGCAAATTTTTGGATTCCTGTTCTCCTTTTCATCATGGGTCAAATGTCTCTTCAAATTCCATAGCTCTTTGTGAGGCAGTTTTTGTATGCTTGGATAAAACCAAGCATAAGTAAAGTAAAACACAGTTTTCCTGAGCATAATAGATACTTGCTTATTCTGGAACAACTCCATATATTATTAAAACCATACTACTACCATAATTAGGTTAAAAAAAATAAACCACACAGACCCATGGTTGTAATTATGTTTATCTTTATGTAATATCTTGTTATCAGTACAACTGCTGCCCTGCCATTAAGTTGGTCCCTGAAAATTTAGTGATAGGCACTAGTGAAGGATGTATGCACTGACAAAGTTACTCATCCATGCTCCAGCCCCCACACACCCTCCTTGAATTCTTTCATTATTTCTGTAACACTTTGTTTGCTATTAGGATTACGTGATTTATTTGTTCAGATTGGGAAGTCTCTTCTTGATGAGCTGCTGTGTTCAGTAAACAGCTCCCAACAACAAACAAGGATTTAAATAATCACTGTGTAATCAGTAGGCACCAGCACATGGGATGTCATCTCTTCAAATCCAGGTAGCTGTCTGTCAAATCACATTTATCACACTAAAAGTTAGATGCTTAGCTGCATCAGAAACATTCCACTTACCACTTACTTCCTAAGAAGTTTCAGTGAATTTGCTAGAAAAGAGTAATGGGCTTCCTGGGTTTGCATGGATTCTGCTGCAATGTGACAGTCATGACCTTACCATGAAAGTCCTAAGCAGCACAAGGAGTAACAAGACCAGAGTACTGAGCAGTACTGACTGGTTATCCCCCAGTCTGTTTTGTGCCTAGGGGGGAACATTAGAATAATCAAGTAATAGTCCAACAAAATTCAGCCCAAATTAAACACCTTTCCAGCAGCTACAGTCAGTATCTTTTGAGTTTGGCAGGTACATGCTTATTTGATACAAAGATGCCCACAAGCTCTCAAGGAGCTCAAACAATAGTGAAAGGAACCACTGAACTACAAGGTCTATGCACAGGTCAGTGACTGAGTCTAAACAGTAGATGGACACAGGCTATTCACCAAGTTCTTTAATGTGAAAGGATTCTTAGTATTTAATCTATAAAGAGGAGGTAGAAGGAAAACATGTTAGATGAATTAAAGAAAATCCTGACTATCAACAAAGAAAAAATGGGCACTTAAAGTGATCACTCTAGAGCACAGAAAGTGATTTTTAAATTACTTATCTGATTAGTGGGAGCTAATCTGTCAAGTAGAAACAAATTCACATAAATATTTAATAAATTAAATATTCTCTTGTCATTGAAGCTGCTTTCAATTGTTGGTGGAGATTTTTTTTCATCAGGAGACAGATTACTGCATTGATTTCAGCCTCCAGAATGTATTCTCTAATTATGTAATTTTAATTGTTTGGCATTTTTATTTGTATGAATTTTAAAGGTATTGATATGAGTTAGAAAGAAAATCCAATCTCAAATCTGAAAAAGAATCAGCTGCAATCCTGTTAGGCAGTATACTAAAACACAACCTGAAACATGTGCTTAAGCCCATATATTCTCAATAAAGTGTGTAACCTATGTTTCATCTTGCCCCTAATGGGACTGAAAGAAGTGCAAAGCAGCACATGAACCTACACCTCTGTCCTTGGAGCTGTTGAAGGTGTGCACTGTGCTCTACGGAGGCATGCAAGAAGAAAGACTCAGGGATCTCATCTTATTAACATTTCAAGAATTTGTTGCTCAGCTGCTGTTTGTTTTCTCTGACAACCAAATGTTATGCAGAACACTTTTGCCAGCAGCAATCTGATTAGGTATCACCTTTTCCATAACACTGCCAAGCCAGTCAAACTCTGGTATAGAGAGAGCCTAACCTTTTGTAGATCTCATAATAAACAACTCCAAGATTCAGGAGAAAATCTCTGATAGAGAGAGCCTGACTACAGCTTGTAAATCAAAGCACTCAGATAAGATGTGAGAGCCAGACCTCTCAGAGTTGATCATGCTGACAGTTGAGCTTTGAATTCTTACTTTATAAATCACTTCCTTACCAGGCATCTGCAAAATCAGGATTTGTAAGCCAAGGGGGAAAAAAAGAAGACGTTGTTTTATTTTGGATTTATTGGTATGATTTGTAAATCTGTTCTAGGACTTACAGATCTGATTTAAGATTTGTTAATCCCGTTCAGGATATGGAAATTTTTTCTCTGACTTACCATGTACTGAAATGCTTCAGTAAAACCCGAACTAAAAATTACTGGTTTAAAAGATGGTTTATACATCAAGGGTTTGCAGTTAAGATTTGCTGGCAGGTTCTATAAACTGCACAGTGCATTTATAACTCAACCTCTTACAATGGCAGATTTATAAATCCAACTTGCAAATTGTCAGACAACTGTTATAGGCTCAATTCTAATCTGAGAAACAACAGATGTGCTTCCCTGTGTTTCAAAATCCTGAAACACGGGATTTGTTTTGCCTGCATCCCCTGCAGCCATCTCACTTGCACCAAGGAGGAGAGAAGGGAGGGAAAAGACCTCCTGTATCACCATCACCCCACCAAGCAAGGAAGAAAGGATCTGGGAAAGGAAAAACAGGAGATAAAATGAGGGTTACAGTTCATGCATCCTGTTGCACAGCCTTCTGGAGCAGCATGAGCTAAAAGCTCCCTCCTGCAATTTTAGCTGGTACCTGGGGGCATAAAGACATCAGGTAATCCTAACTAATTCCCTGGCTGCCAGGCCGTGGGCACAGTAAAAAAATTAACTTCATATACAAAACAGTGGAAAACTGGACCTAGCAGGAGCAAACTAGAGCAAGTTGAGGATTTTTTTCAACACTCCCAATGATGTCTGCCTGTCTATCTCAGATTACAACGAGGAACTTCTGGGACAAACCCTGGCCCTGTGACAGCAAATATCCCATTGATTTCACAAGGATAGGATTTCACCCTATAAAAAGGGCATTGGCCAGATTCACAGGAATGCTCTGCCTGCCCCACATCACCCTGGTCACAACAAGCAGCTGTAAACTCACTTCTCTGCTGTGGCAGCCACCTCTCCCCAGGGAGGAGAACAGGGAGCCAGAAGCCAGGGCTGTGAGAGCATCCTGAGGCTCCAAGTCGCTGCCAGCAGCTGTGTCTGCCCTCCCCACAGCCCTGCCCAAGAGGAAAGTGCAGAAAGCAGCATTCCTCAGTAATTACAAGAAAATTTACACATGTACTGGGAGTTAGTACCGCTTCCTTTCAGACAGTTTTACAGTAGCCATCAGATTTTATGCTGAAGCTGAGGGTAATAACAATGAAATAATAGCACTATTAAATAGCACAATTTTTTTCTCCTAGAATGATTGTTTTTTATACAGTGTGAAAACTGTTTTTGGTAAGAAACAGCTACTTCTAGACCCTATGCAGGAGGTACTAAAATACATTAATGCCTTTTGGCTTTTTCTGAATGTCAAGCTTCTTTGACTTGACACTCAGAAAAAGTCAAAAGCTTTCAAAAGTGGCCTAACATATTTTATTGTCTACTATATTTGAAATTTGGTTTATTCTTTATTATATTTTGAATTTCAAAGTTTCATCAATGACTTCCTGTTCTCTATTATTGTAATGCTTTTTTTCCCTTGAATTGCTTGTTGCCTTGAATTTTTTACAAAACAAAATAAATATAAAGACGCTAGCAAGTATAAATTTTAGAATTTCTTCTTTCGTACTGGCCAGCATTTTAAAGTCAAAGATCTGATCACTGGAAAACTCACCAAATATTCAAGAATGTGTGTGTGTGTGTGTGTGTGTGTGTGTGTGTGTGTGTGTGTATGCATATATGGAGCTAAATTTTCAGGTACTTTAAGTACACAGAGGATAAACTGCATGTTCAGCTGACTCTAAATACTATTACAAAGGGAATTGAAGCAAGCAGTGCAATTAGAAACAAGAAAATTTGCTTCCAGAGCTTGGCACCTAACTGAATACTCAATTCCACGTGCAAAATACAATCTGAAATGGAGGATGGAATTGGGGGAAAATGGTTAATATTCTATAAAATGCTACGTCAGCTCTTTATATACTATACATTTAAAATGTATTAAAATCAATGTATGAAAACAGATGTCTTTTTTTTTCCCCTATTGTGTATTCCAAAGTATAGAGCCTCACTCTCCCCTCGTGCATGTGTCTGACAGACACAGAGACTTACAAAAGTTTGGCATTTTCCCTTGAGTTTAGCCTAAATGAAAAATGGTAAGAAGAAAATATTTATAAGGAGAAATAGTCTGTGGGAGGCCTCTGAAAGTAAACTCTCACACCAGAGGTGAGGAATTGTAGCTACAACTGGGGAAACATTGTAAATAATTGCTTTAACAAACAGATGGTACAATTTAATAGAAATCGAGGTTTTCCACATAATTATCTTGCAGGTGATGAATGAAACAGACCTTTACAGATAGTAGCCCAACTGATCTGTTGCAGTGCTTGAACTCACTGCCATTTTCCTCGTTCCTTCTCTCCTTTTCTTTGGGGAACACAAGAACAGTGCACCCATTTCAATAACACTCAAATTTAGACTCAACCCAGAGGCTATTTCTAGACTGAAGGCAAAAGGAACTTCTTAAGTGCCCTGCAATCCCAGTGCTCTGAATTTAAGTGCCCTGCAATCCCAGTGCTCTGACTGTCCACCTCAGGAGACAGAACAGGCCACATCTGTCTTCCAGGGTTTCCTTTAAATGGAGAGAGACACAAGGGACACGGACATCCCCTGAAGCACTATGTGGGGCACAATGGGACCTGGGAACTCTGGAACCCAGGGTAAGAACCAACAACACAGCCAACAACCACTATAACTAGAGCTCTTCTCTGAAGGTGTAAAGTATCTGTTGCTAAGCTCTCTTGGCAAAATCAAGGAAAATAAAAGGGGTTTTCTATAGCTGCAGTACAAAGACCACATTGCAAAATCATAAAATCTATAGCTTGAGGAGAGGAGTAGGAAGCACAATATTGTGGCTGCAATTGTACAGTTTTATGGAGCAATGAATTTCAGCTCTCAAGAGGACCAAAGACGTAACAGAGTGCATCTTTTATTTAAAGTTTAAGTTGAAAGATTTAGGCCTAAAGTTAAACTGAACATTTTCTAAAATTCTAAGTGTCAAGAGCACCATCTGATCTACTCCAGCATCAGCAGAGGTAAAGGTCAAGGGAGTAGAAATTATAGAGGACAAAAATAGTGGCAAGATAGAGAAACCTCCTGGCTTGCCTGTGAAGTAAAGACACATACCTACCAGGCTACTAGCAGAGAAGCAGACCATTAGCCTATGGTCTTCATTTTTCTGCTCTAACAATACCAAGCCTAGCAAGAAAAACAACTCTGCAAGGAACTGAATACATTCCATACCTGTACCACCTAAGCTTTTTTTGCTTTATCAGTCCATTCATTTTTCATTTCAGAACGGTGAAGCTAACATGTTCACTACAACTATTAGCAAAATTTCAGATCATCTAGGAACAGTAGCTACACAGTGCAATATACTTTTGCTATGGAAAAATCCATACATTGAATACATTTGAATACATTAGAATTCATTTAAATTCAAAACTTAAAAAAAAAAAGGAGAAGTACTAAGGAAAAAGTGTAAACAATTTTTTACATATATTCCTTCACCAGCAGTGGCAACAGTAAACATTTTTATTGAAAGTTTCAAAAGCTATGAAATGAGGCAAAAGTGTCCTAATAAAGCTTTGATAAGTTTGCCATTTACTCTGTTAACTTTTTTCCAAAGGTCACTTCAACAGACATGATTAGACTACAGCTCCATGGGAGTAGTGGAAATTAGCTTCAATGTTTGTCTCATTGATGAAGTTCTGAGTATGCTGGTGGAATTGCAATAAGCATATGTGCTTAATAATAAGCACATGTGCTGCTTGCCATCTTGAAAGCAAACTCTTCAGCTAAACCATCTGATCTATTCCTTTGCAATCCCCTTCCCCCTCAACTGGCTGGATAAATCAAAACAGGTCTCCTGAAAGTGTCTGTACTTCAAGTAAGAACTATAAGGACTTGTCTGGAAAGCACTGGACATTACAAGTTTAAACCACCTGATGTCTTTACCTTTCCACCTATAGGGCCTCACATGGGTTTGAGAGTAAAGATGCCTCATTGTTCATCAACAGTCTAAAGCTGACCAAGGTTTATATCAAAAAGCTCACTGTCAGCCAGCCAGCTGATATTCACTTTCCTCTTCTGGGCAACAGTAAAATTGGAGCACGGAAATCTAACACAGGTGAAATCACTACCATACAAACCCCCAAGTAGCAGGAGAAAGGCTCTCCCACCAGATGTGGGATTGACCCCAGAATCACATACAAATTCTATGTGAACTGTGATTCTATCCAAATCTCAAACTCTAGTGTAATGAGACCTTTGGCCCAATAAAGGAAATTCTGGATTCTGACAAGACTGTCAAAGGCCTCGTTATTTATTCTGTACTGTGGTTTAAAACAAATGTCCTGACTTACACAGAAATGCTATTACACTGTGAAATGCTAATTCAGCTTCCACCCATATCACTACAATGCCATTGCTCTCCTGTTGCTGAAAAACACCTTCAAACTCAGGTGTGGAAGGCAGATGTCCATCTACATTTAAATTATTTTGCATGGGACCTCCCATACAGCTTTCTATCGCTCTTCCCAGATGTGAAAGGCTGGAAGGATTGCTAGTTCAAAACATGTCAGGGCAGGGGTAAAGCAGCAGGTTGGGTTTTGCCTTTACTGAGGTGATGCACGTACCCCATTCCTCCCCCTGGGCCTGTATACCACCCCACAGTGGCTACCAATCTCTGGCATGCTGGAGGCAATGCTCCACATCCACCTCCTGAAGCCCCAGTCCAGCCCCAGGATGGTCAAATGACTGGAAGTCCCACCTGAAGGAAAGGGGCAGGGCCCACAAAGTCAAAGGATATTTAACCCACCATGGCAACCATGAGCCCTACCACCTCTTTGAATTTCTATCAGCTGAACACCATTGGAACCAGGAGTGGTACTGATACTTGTTCTTTTCTATACTTTTTCTGTCTATCTCTTTTTCTTCTAAGTCCCTCTTCTTGGAGCTTTGAGTAAGGTAAAATCGGAGTTTGTTAAATTGAACAGGCTAAGTTAATGCCTTGTGAAGTGCTTTATGTTGACTGAATGCTGCTCTAAACTTCTGCCAAAGCCCTCTGATTTTCTGAAGTTGCTACTAAAGTCCTTTTTATTGTTTTGACCTCTTGAGAATATCTTGTCTGTATTTCTCCTGTTACTCAGAGTACATAAAATACCCTAAGCCCCTGTCAGAAGCTCTTTGAGTGAGTTTCCTGGGGCCTTACACCAGGACACCAGAGAAAAATACTGGAATTCTTGATGAAGCATGACCAAATTTCTATGGCTTCATAGGTTACTCTGTCAACTGAGCCAACCTAGTCCATAATGTGAATGCTTTTGGTGCATTTCAGTCACAACTGCTGACTTACTTCTCAGCAAAAGATAGATTGAAGTTTGACAAGCTTAAATTTTGGCATTAAACTTTTAGCATTTTTCATTAAACTGAGGTGGGCTAAAAGCACAAAGGTAGTTGTGGCAGAATAACTTCTCAGGTCATCATAATTTAATTGTGATTACTTGAGCCGCAAGAAGTGATAACTCAAAAGTTTGAAAACACTTCAAAAGTTCCACTTTATTGAAAATTGAGAGAAAATACTTTAACCATTACAGAAAGTAAAATGATAAATGGATCAATCTTTACTAGCAAACAGTAGTAATTAGGTCATACCTCATTTCTTTATTAGAGAAAGGCTTTGGTATTTAATCATAATTACATAATCATTTAGTCTTCTCCAATCTCTGCCTTTATAGATATTGTAAACTTGGGCCCTGATGCTTCAAAAGGTTCTATGCAGGAGGAACTCCATGATCAGCTATTTGAATCAACTACACAATTCTTGTTTTATACCATATTTTCATTTTACAGTCTGTGTTCATATGATAACACAGATAAAACTCCCTGAAGGATTCTAAGAGAAAAGTTCAAAACTGAAATGTCTTTATATGAAGACACTGCTACAAAAATGCAAGAGTCTGAAATCACTAGTAAGGCACAAGACAAAGCACGGCCTAGGGCATAATACCATCTTGGAGAATGTCCAATCGCCCTCTATTGTCTGAAGACAGATGTGCAATTCACCAGATGGACCATGTGTTTGCTTTAGCACAGATCAGTATTGAACTGCTCATTTTCTGAAATAAGCCTCTGAAATCCAAAAAGAATGGGAAACATAATGAATGAGTTCTTAGAAAAATAAACAATGTCAAATCCTCTGAGCCTATGGTTTTCCTTCATGACAGACATTGTCTTAAGCCCACTTCCTCTTAAAGGAACCCAGAATGTTCTTATTGGCTGGTAAAAAGCCAGTCAGCAGACACTTATGAGGTCAGTAACAATAAAATCAGTAAGACTTACTCTAACAGAAATTTTTCTTTCCCAAGACTTTGAAAGTTATTTTGTCTTACAGCAATTACCACAAGGAGGAAAATGAGATGTTGCCCCTGTCAGCTCCCTTAGTAAGACAAGGCCAGTTCACACTTCACCACCTGATAACAAATAGCTCTCCAGGAAACACAGGCTCACCTTCTCTTCAGGGGTGTTGGACTCTTCTACTTTTCATAAGGAAAAGGAAAAGCAAGTAAAAAGTGTTAAATGTTTCCAAAAACCCAAAGACATTTTAATTGGAATAAAAACAGCTTCAGGGTAGGGTGCCTTTTCTTTAGGCATTTTAGTGCATGTAAAACAAGTTTCCTTCCTAACCACAGGCAGTAAGACCTAAGGCCAACTCAAAGGTCTAATGACAGCCCAACACTATATTTTAAAAGTGGAAATGCTTTACCATGGTCTTTATCATGGGAATCAGAAAAATAGCCAAAGGAAACTCAGCAGGACTGCTTTAATAAAAACATTAACATACCCTCCAAACTCTTGTCTTTCTTTCCCACATTTACCTCTTTTTGTTAAATCTGATAGAAAACATTTGGTTGAGCCTCTAAGCCTCATTCTGCTCACACAACTAGAACTGCAAAGCCTCTGGAGCAGCCCTTCAAGCCCTGTAAGCTCCCAGCATCAGCAGAGTGGTGCAAACTCAGGACTCTATGCAGTGAAAATCACCTGCTTGACCCAGCTGCTGAGCAAATGTCATAATTCCTAGGTCACTGCAGTTTCTTTTTAATTTTCTCTGGTGTTTGGCTATACTTATCACATTTTTCCTCAGTTGAGACAGGGAGTAACCTGCTGTTGCCAACAGGAGAGTTTCTCCTTCCTCCTTTCTGCAGGCACATTCACCCAACCACACAGTCCTGTCTTTTCAATTTCAGCAGTCCTATTGCACTATGAACTCTTCCCCTCTCCTTTTTTTTTTCTTTTTCTTTTTTTTTTTTTTTTAAGCTTTTGCTAAGCCATCTTTGGCCATTCATTCCCCTGCTGAAGCAGGGGAAAACTGATAGCAGTGGTAGAAAAGGGAATGCAAGAGCAAAACTACTCCTTCTGGCATCTGGAAGCTGTTGGAGCAGCACAGTTATCTTGTCAAATAACATCCTTGTATGACACAAACTTTCAACTTCATTCTTCCTCAGGTTCCTTTCACAAGGTGTCAGATAACTATTTGGTAGTTAGAAATTAAAATAAAAAAGAAGGCCCCACAAGCTCTGTAGACAAAAAACACTAGAAAAGATTGACAATAGGAAGTTGTCAGCAGCCACTGAAAAGTATAATACAACATAATGGATCCAAACTCCAAAAATTCTCCTTTCACGGGATGATTTTTCACAAAGTTCCTCGTTTTCTGTTTCCTACACTAACCTTTTGAACTCATTCTTCTAGCTGAGCAATAAAAAGGAAGAAGGGGGGAGGCGATCAGAGCCCTTACAACAGAGCACAGACAACACTTATCATATACAACCATATCGATATGCATGGGAGGGTGGCTCCATGCCTCCACAAGCTGGACACAGAGGATGTGTCCTGTAATAATATTTCTGGCAGAAAGTGCCCATACAAGCAGGATATATTTCTCATGCACAGAATGAAAACCAAAACTAAAACCAAAGAAACCACAGAGCTTAATGGAGATAATTAGGTACTTTTATGACCCAATACATCCCATCTAAATTACATGTTGGAAACCATTCTTGTCCTAAAATTGCCGGGTTTTCTCCCGTAGGATAAAGAGAGATTATCCTGGCTAGCTTAGGTGTAGTGGTTTATATCCCAAACACATTACAGGCAATGTGCAACAATTGTCAAAGCTTGTGACATTATCCTAAGGCAAACATGGTGTGACTTAATCTAGGTTGGACCTCCATAAGCATAACAAAATACTTTCACTTCCTTAGCTCTAGGTTTCCCTTTCTCATTCACGTCCCTCTGATGTGTCCTTCACCACAGCTCCTTTTACCCCATACACTTCTTTCCCATTTGTCTTCTAGAGATGCTTCCTCCTTTACCATTGGCTTTCACTGTATTAAAGTGTATTTGGGTTGTTTTTGTCAGCCTGTGTGCAAGGAGATACGAGACAGATCTGCTGCAAAGCCTTCTAAACTAAAAAGCACTAATCTGTGATGACAGGGGACTAGACTCAATGACTCAGGCAGTGCCTTCTGTATAAAATCTTTTGTTTCAGGCAGAGAGCAGATTTTTTTCATGCTAATTTTCACCCTTCTGTTATGGAGGGCCAGTATGCACTGCTAAAGCATTGCAGTATTACCAAAACCATAAAAAATATATTTATACCTAATGTCCTTGTAACTGGAAAAGTAACAAAATGGCATTAAAATGAACACAATAAATGAATTTTGAACAGACATGATTGAGATGTAAATACGGGTGTTGTTTTCTGACAGCTTCTTACCCTTTTGCTCTCCTTGTCTCAGCACTACTACCCCAATAAATATTCCATATCATAAGCTAAGTGGCCATTACGACTCACTCAATATAGGCATTAGTATGTACTCTTTTCATGCAGTGTATGGAAAACTAGTGGAAGAAATAGGGAGGAAATTAAGTTTGGTTTTGTATTTAATAGAGTGATTTTCTTTATAATGGTTCTCTGGAGCCCATTCATTTTATCACGGGTTTAATTTACATCAGGAGATAGTCGGAAATCACACTGTTCCTGAAGGAAGCCCTCACTGGAATCTTTCGCCTTCACAACAAGGTGACATTCGATCTGTTCTAAAGGGCATCACGGGAGTGCAGAAACGCTTCTCTACTTCAAGACCAAACTTCAGAAACATTTGACATACAGCTCTGTGCCTAGGAGCACGTGAATATTTTAAATGCTGTTTATAACAAGCAAAGCTGTGCTAAAATGCCTATTTGCCCCCTGCTGCTTAGCAATATTAAAGATTAGAGCCAATTGTTTTGTATACTGAAGAGCCTATAATGGCTTCTAGAGAAGAACATGTCAGCAAACTAGATAAGGTTCCTATTAAATTTTTGTTGCTGTGGACTGCTGACTTGGGTCATTATACACTTAAATTGAGTTATTGTCATTGTTATATAATGAAACAGAGAGCTTTTTGCCTCCAGTAATGTAGCATATCCTTTAAAGAATGAGTTCTCCTGACGGATTTATAAAATAGTTCTGTTTGCGTTACAGTACCAGGCTGCTGGGTGTTTCAATGTGATTTAGATGAACTGTCCTAAGAGTTCGTGCATATTTTGAAAGACACATATCGGAGTCTTGTGTGGACCTGCTTCCAATAATCTTTGAAATTTATTGAGTGACAGTGAAAGGCATAGTAAAATTACAACTCTCCTCTCTCCCATAATCTAAGAATGTTTCATTGCAGAAAAGTGTGCTTACAGATTTGTGAGAGTTTTTTAATTCCTGATAATTATTTGTTCAGATTTAAAAACAGGACTTGTTTTCTTCATTCTAGGAATATTTGTCTTTTAAAATCTCAGTGTTTTATTGTTTAAAAACAGTTATGTTAACACTTTTAAATTTGAACAAAGAATGTGAACAGTGGAAAGATCAGATGACCATAAAAATGAACTACTTCAAGCTACTTTATTTCAAACTAACTATGCTGCTGGGGGACACCGTAACCATTCCTTTTCACCATTGTCTTTGCTGGAGCCAGGATTTCACTCTGCACATTTTCCACAATTTTTTCCCCTTAGATGCATCTAATGGCAGTTCAAGACAGGATGAAAGCATCTACACATATGCTATTTTACTTAAATTGTTTTAATTCCCCATGCAATGTCTCTGAAGAGCTGCTGTATTTTAAGAGAAATTCCATGGTGAGTACTAAAGGAACTGAAATCAACAGATGCAGGAATATCTGACTGGAAGAGTTTCATTCCCAGAAGTCTTAGACAAGAATATATTCAAGCAATACAGGCTTATGCTAAGTGCTTCCTGATCTGAAATTTGTCTAAAAAATAGAAGGTCTTTTTGTTTTCTCTCCACTCCGTCACATACTTCATAGCCTTTCCCTGCAGCTTTTCTGGCTTCAACTACCTTTTACAAACACAGGTCACTGGGGTTGTACAGTAATAGTCACATCCAGTCACATCCACTTTTCCCTCCCTCTGTTAGAAGACACATCCTAGAATTGAATTTTCTTTCCATATCATTGCATCATTTCTATTCCTTGTGTCATTCTTTGATCAAGCTTTCTCTTCTCTCTGTTCTAATGGTAAGATCACAAATCATAGCAGAAAAATCTTTATATGATGCTTGTATTTAAGATTTTACATTCCATCCTCTTTCTGTGATCACAGTTCTCAGTTTTGCCACTGTCATATTATGATCCTCTTCTGCAATAATCATGCCTCCTCAATTTAAACCATCAGCAAAAATCTTTTGGGCTCTAAACATTGAGCCTTTACACAGATATAAATTAAAAGATTGTAGGAGATATATTCTACTAGTTTCTTCAGAGGAAGTCTAACAATAAACTCCCACTACCCTATATCACAAATATGGCTATCTCCTTTTTTAGATGGTTCCTGTCATGATGGGTTGGGTTTTTTTTTTCATTATCAATTTTATATAATAGGAAATTCATATACTATTTATTGCAGCTCTGATTAGTTAAGTATGCTGTATTTGCCTTGGAAACAAGTTATTATACTAAAGAAGGTGAGAGGATATGCTTGCAGATTTCTACTCTGGTGAAATGTTTTTACATTTTATCCAGTCACTCAATTGTTTTGATATCCTAATTATTATTTTTCTCAAAATAAGTTTTTAACTTTATAGTGCTCAGCTAAATGATATAGGTTTCTCTGATTACTTTTCCCTAAAAACATACTCTATACCCAATATAGAACCACTTTGAAACCAAGAAAACCACTGAAAAAAAAACAATACTGGATCTGTGGTTCTGTGGGTTCATTTTTCACAATTCTTCAATAACAGTTATGTGTTGCTTTGAAATTATACTTTTCTTTCACTTTGAACATTCCTAGAGTACCCATTAAAGTGAATACTGATACAGCTGCATTTCCAACATATTTCCCTCCCTTTCCTGGGACTGAAATTCTAAACTCATTTACCATGTTTGACTTATTTTCGAGTTTCCTTCACAGACAAGTCTATGAATATCTCACTCTGCTGCTCTTCTTGGCCAAATCCCCCTCTTTGGAAGCACTTCTCTCCCATTCAGACTGAGAACTCTGACGGCTCTCCTTTGTCTGTTCTTTCACTCAGACTGAAAGGCAGCAGGGCCATTCAATTCAAAGTAATTTTGTATTATAGTCTTTTGCCAACCATCTTCATGCAAAATCAAGCTTAAAATAGCATCAGCAATTGCTAGTTCAGCGAGTATTGGGGAAAAAAATTGAAAGACTGCTTTTATAAATAAGTTTGTGATGGACTTCTTCACAGCATTTTTTCTTCTAATTTATCCTGGATAAGTTAGGATTTAGTTAAATTAACACATTTCCAGTGCTATTTATCATTCTGAAATCAATACCAGATCCACAGGTATAGCCAAATCAAGGTCTGGTGATCCATTGCCAATATTACAGCTTTTATCACCTTTCTAAACATGATTTTGACTTCAAGATAGTTTTAGCTACTTTATTTGTTGTTTGGTTTGGTTGGGGGAGTGTTGTGTTTATCACAAGTACTGAGTGAAGTAATCTCATTGATTCTGATCATTTAGACTCTGAATATATCCCTGGTCCAGCCATGACCACCTCTCTTTCATCTGTGATATTCAACTACAACAACTACATTCTAATGCCTCAATTTTTTGGCCCACACTCCTTGCATTGATATTTCATGTATTCCCCTGTGGCCAGCCTCAACCCAGTACCTACCTACTCATAGTAACTTTTTTTTTTATTTTTCCCACTTCCTGATATTCATGTAATAAATTTGTAATTAGTGTAGCAAAAATAATTCTCATATAAAGATTTTACAGGTATCTCAGGGTTATCATCTCCTGTCATTTAACTGTTTAAAAAACCTTTTTTTCATTTTTCCAAATCAGAATACAAGTATACTAGTTGTTCAAATTAAATCCATCTGCAAAGAAAAGATTTTTCTATGAATGTGTTCTGAAAATACCTGCCTTTCTTTGATCCATGATTTGATCTCTGTTACTTTGTCGTTCTTTGAGCATCTGTCAGGGATATTGAACAGACAGACTCACGAATTAGTAAAGTTGTAAGGGACCACACTGGGTCATTTGGTTTAACCTCCCTACTCAAGCAGAATCATCCCAGAGCACCATTCCTGGGATTGTGAGGGAGACACCACAACATCTCCAGGAAATCCGTGCCACACACACAGTAAAGTTCTTCCACATATTCAGGTGGAACCTGCAGTGCGTTATCTTCTGCCTTATGTTTCTTGTCCTGCTGTTTGGCACAACATTTCATTGAAGATCATTCAAGTTTTTTGGTTTTGATTGTTTTGATCCATTCCTGGATATATCCAGCTGAATCTGGACATATAATTTGTTCTGTAGTGGAAAACAGGCATTCATTTTTGCCCTACTGTGTGGAGACTCTTCAGCGTGGTATGGAGAGCTTAAGACAGCTTTCTTAAGAGCTTAAAATCTTAGCATTAACTATGTTTGAAGAGTGCACAGAAGACCAATGTGTGAGGGTATTAAAAAATTTGTCTTTCTTTAATGCCTAGACAGGTGCTGGGTTTTTTTGTTATTGGGTTTGCATTGTTTGTGGGGGTTTATTTATGGTGGTCGCTGAACACCACAAAAATTTAAAATACTGACATAATCACTAGCATTTGTCTATAATTACAAAAATAAACCTCTCCAGTATTCTCACTTTTGTGTAGCTTCATATTCTTCCAGCAAGCTTTCTCTTCATTAAGTCTCACGTTATTTAGCATTGCAGATTCTGAGGCATTCCCACCCTATTCATGTGACTAACAGATATAGCAAGTGGATACATCTGTAGTTTTAACAAAAACTTCTGGGGTTCCATGAATGTTTTTGAAGTGCAAATGGCAAAATCTTTTGCAAGAGTCAACAAAATATAGCTCATGTGTAAATTTACATTTACAAAAATATATAAAAGAACTAAAAGGTTATGCACTAAGTCTTAGTAATTAGCCTCAATCCATCAATATCCATTGCCAATGACATCTCCATCCAGGGACCCACTTAAATCAAACAATCTTTCTTCTGGCAAACACTTCTGCAGAACCACCAGCCTTAGCAGCCAACATATCCAGGTTTTACCAGTCCAGAGGCAGAGTGAATGTGACACAGGAGTTCTTCACTGAGAATGAGTTTTCACAAGAGTGCTGAGCTGGTCTAACTGCTTCCTACCACTAAAAATATGGATCAGCTTTCCCCTTTTTCTCAATCTCAGCTGTGTGTACTTACCACTTCCTTTGTGCTAGCTCCAACATTTTGATGACTCAATTCAGCTCACTCAGCAAGCAAAAAAAGGGAGATAATTTTCTGCCTGTTGAATAAGCTGACACGTCTCATCAAGGGGTCAGACTGGCTTCAGAGACAGCAAAAGAAAATGTGCAGGATCACACAGCCAGAGTGCGATGGGAAAGGAAGGCACAGGCTCTCCTATGCTGTTAAATTAGCACAACCATCTTCTGAAATACATATTCCTTGTCATCTACACCTCAGCACTGAAAATGGGACTGATAGCATGTGTATTGTCAGATTTATTCCAGGCACTCTACTCTCCATATACCACCTTGTTAAACTGGGGCAGACACCTGAGGAGTTTATCTGAACATAAACAAAACTCTATTGCCTAATCAGTAGCTACAACATTCACAATGTTCACATCTTTCTTTCCAACAGGATAATCAGATATAAATATTCACTTAATAATTTTCTTCTAGCTGGAAGAAAAGCTACGTCCTCTGATGGTATTTGAAGAATTAAACCCATCCTGTGGCATAAGACCCTGTTTCTGAGCTGCAAATTTCATTAAAAATAATTGAAATATCTGGCTAATATTAGGCATTGTAAGTAGTGTTAGCTCTGGTAGTAGTGATTTCATTTGTCACAAAGACAGCACAGAATCACACCTAGCAGACTAGCAGTGGAGGTATTCATAAATAAATATCCTTTTTGAAATGTGTGCCCCACACACAAAAAAAGAAAAAAAGCAAAAAAAAAAAAAAAAAAAACCAAAAAAAAACCCACCAAAAACCTAAAAAGTCAGGGAATCCTACTTTAGTGAGTTAATGAAAGAGTAATAAGAAAATACACCCTTTTTTCCTTACTGCACCTATTACATAAAGTATAAAAAATATACATGAGATTCCTATACATGAGGCTGTGAGTCGTGTGTTCAGTTTTGAGACCCTCACTACCAGAAGGACATTGAGGTGCTGGGGCATGTCCCAAAAAGGGCAACAAAGCTGGTGAAGGGTCTGGAGCACAAGTCTTATGAGGAGAGGCTGAGGGAATTGGGGTTGTTTAGCCTGGAGAAAAGGAGGCCCAGAAAGGACCTTATTTTTCTCTACAACTACCCGAGAGAAGGGAGTACCATGTAGGAGCCGGTCTCTTCTCCCAGCAGCCAGGGACAGGACAAGAAGAAACGGCCTTAAGTTACCCCAGGGAGGTTTACGTTGGATAGGAACAAATATTTCCTCATGCAAGGTATTGTTAAACATGGGAACAGGCTGTCCAGGGGAGTGCTGGATCATTATCCCTGGAAGTATTTTAAAAGGTATGGGTGTTTCACTTAGGGGCATGAATTAGTTGTAGACTTGACAGTGCTGGGTTAGCAGTTGGACACAATGATCTGAGAGGTCTCTTCCAACCTAAATGATCCCATGATTCTATTTTATCTGTTGATCCACAGCTCACTGACTGTTGTATCTCATGCTTTTTTTATTAAGAAGCTGGAGGGGAAAGCTGTCCATTAGATTTGTGAGAGAAGGTCCTCCTTGGGTCAAAGAAAACTCTCTGTAGGGAGTGGGGGTCTGCCCCTAAGCACACCGACCTTTTAGATTCCAGGGTGGAAAAAAGCAGAGACTCTGGGGATTAGGACAGACAACTGGGGTTAAGATCAAAGACCAGATTTTTATACAGTGTCTGCTGTACCCTAGGAAGACACTAAAACTGAAAGCAGAGCTGGAGGAAAGTACCTGTCCTTCAAGGAGCAATGGTTAAGAGAAATAGTTGTTTTCAAAACTTTTAATTTCTGTTCTTCTGTAGCAGACTTCAATTATCTCAGTTTCAAACCTAATGTATTCAAAGTTGGTCCACTAAACAAGGGTTTTGATACTCGATGCCCTTTCACACCCACTGGAAGAGAAAGGTGCAGGCAGCTCCTCCTTAGTGCTTTGGCTTACTGTGCATTCTGTCTCACTTTGATCAGCAGGTTGTGCCCACTGCTAACCCCCCCTGCCATCTCCACACTGAATCCTGACAGGCCAACCTTCCTTCTGCAGAGCATCTTCTGCCCTGTCTCACCGGGACTGCAAGCAGTCAGCTTCCTCCGGCACAGGACCCGCCCATCAGGAACAGCTCCGCCACATTCCCTAGAAACAGTTCCAGCCTTGCCCTGCGCTCCACAGTTTAAACCCCAGCCCCTCTGAGCCAGACAATCTGATATTTCACTCCAACCCAGCGGCTAGGCATAGCCTTTATCTCTGCATTAAAGATGCCTTTATTCTTTTTAAATTAAAAACTCTAAAATATTGATTCACATCAAGCAAAACTGCAACAGACATTCTAAGTCTAATATAAAATATTATTCAAAGACTAAAAACTTTTTCATGAATAAGCTTTCTGCACACTTGAGAGCAAAATATGACATACTGAACCCAAAAGTAATATAAATCTTTGAGAAAGACAAATTTCCTAGTCAGCAAAAATTTGCTGAAGTTGTATACTTTTCACAAAGAAATTAAATCACTGAGCTGCTCTGGAATCCTTTACAGCTAATAATTAAAAATCTACAATCTTATTTTCATCCTGTAATAAATATAGCTAACAATCAAGATAGATGAGACAAAACTAGAAAGGTTTGTTGGATGATTTAAGTTGAAGGAGTTACTACATCAATATTTTGTGCTCTAAAAAGGGCATGCATCATTAAAAAAGAAGACTTTATAATTAATATGTTTTCATACAACCTACCTTATTTCCCCTGAGATTACTAACCAAACCCTTTTAAAAATCTATTAGTTCAAGCACTTAGCCTAGCACCACTTTAGAATGTAGCAAGACAGATATTAGCTGAATTTAAAATTACAGCAACTTTTATTTTTAATTACTTTCCAAAATGCCAGATTTACATGTTATCAAATACATTTCCATGGCAGAATTGACCACTAAGCATTTTTGGACAGGGCAAGAAAAATTAATTATATTCTTTCTAAAAAATTCACTTAGCATTCAGAACACCTGCATTGTTGTCAGGGATAATAAATGTGATTAAACTTGTATAAATTTCACTATATTAACCAGTACAATAACTCAATAGCTTTGCTGAACTGAGCTGATGCCATACATTGCAACACTGTAGTAGCCAAGCATAATGTAGGGGAGTGCTAGAAAAAAAGTATGAGTTCCAAAGGGAAGAATTGCAACCTGCCAAAGACAAATTCACCTTCTTAAGCTGTCAGTAAAAAGGAAATTTCTGGAACTGAGACATTTTAACAAAATGTTTAATCATACATCATGCACTGTTAAGGCATAGCAAAACAATTGTCCTGCTTGTGCTAATACATTAGTTCTCAGGGTTGGCTGTTTTTATTAAGAAGAAAACAATTGTAGCGGAACACGGTATATGTTTTGAGGCACTGTGGTTGGCTGAACCTGGGGGAATTGTGCAGTATCCCTATGCCATTCCATAGGAGGCTTATGAAACAGGAATGGTGTTTGGTCGATACAATGAAGTCATACTGCTAACAATTGACACCTTCATCCTAAACAAACAAAAAAAAAAAACCATAAGTAGCAGTATTTCCAGGTAAAAATATATTTTTCTTTTATTGAGGTGAAGCTCCAGACTCCAGAGAACCGTGTAGACAAGTAATAAAGCAACCCAAACATCTCTCAGAAACCTGGTACATGCCACTGGTGAGACAGGAGGAGCTGGCCCTGGAGATCCCTTCCGGGTGCTTCAGTTCATCCAATGGGAATTTGCTCATTGCAAGAGAAGGAGATACTGAAAGCATAGGCCTGATATGTCTCTGAAGTTAGAGTGTGCAAACCAGAATGTCATGGCTCTGTATGAAGGACCAACGTGAAGAAACAGAGAGGGGCCACTTGTATGAATTCTAAGGCAGCTAATTCCCAAAGAGGGTTCAGAGACAAGTAGGCACAGGAATAAGGTTTGCAGCACATTTTGAAGAGGGGACGGTATGAGGGGTGGAAACAACTCACATCCAATGGGGAGACATTGGGGGAGGAGAATACAACTGAGGCAGTCCAATGAGGGCAATCCAGGGGAGGGACCATGCTGTAGGTTGGGTTGGTTTAGTCAGGGATTTTATTAACGTTAGTTAGACATGTTCCTTGTACCCCTATTTTCCCTCATAGTGGTTTGATCCAGGTTGGTCAATCATCTCACTCCTCCCAGGGTTTCTCCTTACATGGTTCTGTCAATCAGGGGTTGTCACTCCCTGTCGGGGTGTCAACCTTGTAACCACTCCCTGATTCTTCATGAAAGTTCCGTGTCAATCACCCCATCCTTGTATTCCTATTTGTCCCAAAACACTGTACCCACCTCTGTTATATCACCATTGGCTGTGAAACCTACCTCAGTTTAACCCCATAGGGCAAGGCAGGTTTCCACCCCTGTCCGCCCACCCCATATTTACTCTGATGCAATCTATTGTTCGGGGCCACTCTCTCACACCACGCATGGGGGAATAAAGGGTCTCAGTTTCGCGTGCAAAGTGTCCTTCTCTCTTCCCTTCGTTTCCTCTCAGCGTCCAGCCACCAAAGCTGCTAACTCACGCCGGGACACTCCACAACCCCGGAGTGCCCATAAACGTAGCGGCTACGACCTCACAAACAAGTGCTAGCTGGTGCTTTAGCTGCTTGAGGCCGTAACGAGCAGAAATGCCACAGGAGCAGGCTTAACAGTCCAATGAGATACTGAGTAAGGGGCAACAGACAGGGAACATTCTAGAAGAAACAGGGTGTGTTCAACTTGACAGTCAGGGGTAGGGGGCAGTGAACTGGGGATTGACAGGGATATATAAGGGAGTAAGGGAGGTACTGGGGAGACTGACATGGGGATTGACAGGCACTTGGCAGGAAAATATTGAAGTAAACAACTTAGGGCTAAACCATTAGGGGGACAGAATGGGGTACATGGAACAAACCATTATAAACTGATTAACAAAGAACAATTATAAAACAACAAACCACTACAGACAATTTCTCCGGCTTAATATTCGCTTTTACAAAAAAATATGCTCCGCTCTGTGGTGCTTGTTTCTCTGTCTGTTGACTACAGGTGAAGCTTAGATGATGAGAAAAGGTGATTTGCCTGCATTTAAAAAATACTGAAGGAGATCTCACTCTGAACTAAGTTTTGCATTTTTCCAAAAGGCTATGCAAGATTCACTGGAGCAATACCCAATCTCTCCACCTTAAAAATACAGTTCTTAATAATCAGAGAAGAGTGCTTGAGAACCTCACTGCTCAAGTGCAATGTAAATGATGGGCAAAGAAGAGCCAAGAATGGGGATGTGTGGTCTTTGTTGTTGGCCCAACAAGGATGCATAATTTAGAAACAGTGGAGTCAAAACTGAGGAATGAAAATGAAGTGACAGATGTGCTTATTAGAATGTCTGGTCAAACTTGGCACATCTCATTACTCATTCCTAGATAATGTTCAGAAGTTACAAATATCATGAAGGGAGAAAGTGCCCAGGGAGCTTGAGTCAGCTGATACAAAAAGGATACGTTATTGAAGGAGGGCTGCAAGTAGAAAAGCATATGCAATGAAGCAATTCAGAGGATGAGGCAAAGGCTGAAGTATGATTTACAGGAATCTGAAATAAAGTTTGAAAGCTTCTTATCCTTTTTAAAAAAATCCATCTCAATTAGTATAATACCTCTTTGAAGTGTCACAGCAAAAAATATTTTTTGGCGAGGCAGATTGCTGCTGCTGTCTGGGGGAGACTGTTGAATGATTTCTTTATTTATGTTATGGCCATGAGGAGGGAGATCAAAAATATTTCCATTCACAGGCAACACATCTTATATTAAGATGAAACACAGCCATTTCCAAGGCAAAATATTAAATTTGCCTTGTAAGACATGGTGATGCCTTATGGTAATTCATTAATTGAAACTCTAGGAATAAGTGAAATAAATTATTCCAGGGATTAGTTAAGCTATAGGAAACTGATTAAAAAAAAAAAAAAAAAAAACAAAAACAAAAACAAAAACAAAAACAAAAACAAAACAAAGATTAAGTCTTGTATTAGTCTACCCAAGCAGAGATTCCATCTTTCTCTTTTGTATGGAAGACTGATATATACTGTACCTATCAATGTAGTAGCTGAGCATCTTTTATCATAGAAAACTCAAATACAATGTTGGCAGAAGAAAAACACTACATAACAAGTCCTGTTTCCTGCAGCACAGGACTGAAACAATTATCACCAAATCTTAGCTTTGTCCTGTAACCAGGACAAGGAAGCTTCTGGTTTAACCTTTAGAAAAATCCAAATACTTTGGTCCTGTATCAGAACTTGGCCCATTCATTATGTAAATCCCCAGTTATGGGGAAAATGAAAGACAAGGAGGTAAACTCCTCATCTGAGTAGTAAAGTAATTGGAAAGTCAAGATCCCTGTCTCTTCTTCCCAGGTGGGAAAGCTCCCTAAGTTTTTTTTCCTATCTCTTTTCCTTCCAAGCTGGAGAAGAAGAGCATGAGACACTACAATTTGTCCTCTTCTCAAGGAGTGGGTAATGTAAGGTACCACAGGAGGACCTGTGGAGTAACAATTCTTGGGTGCATAAAGGTAGGCAGATAGACAGAGATGAAACTAGGGGTCAGAACTGCATTTTCCTAAACCTGTGGTGAAGAAATAATATTATTTGTAGAATTACAGCACACATGCATGCACATACATGCGCACACACACACAAACCATGGCAGGAGCAGAGGGAGTTCAAAAATTAACAACGAACCCAAAACATAATATACTCCTTTAAAAAGCAAATATTCATATTTGGGGACCAGTCTCAAATTATGGGGCCTGACTCATGATTTTTGAAACTTTAGTATTAGCAGCACAGCCCTTTATGCTGTAATTACAGCACTCTTAATTAGGTTGGGAGATTGCTCCAAGATTCCTGAGACAACTTCTGTAACAAATATAGACACCCTCAAGGCAGTCATATACATGTATGGAAACTGCAATTTAAATAGCATCTATAAATGGATCAAGTGGATCTGATGACATCAACACAATAAAAAAGTATTCTTGACACCACCATATAGAAAATTATTTTTAAAGTGAGTTTTTGGGGTTTTTTTCACTACATCACAACACACTGATGTGATTTAAAATCACTCTTGAGGGAAATTAATCTGTTCTTTTGCTCATCTAGGATAGCACACTTTCTGAATATAAGTTTATAAAGAAGTTGTGTTACACCAGACATAGTTCTGCACACCCTTGTTGGACCAGTAGGAAGCTATTAAATGCAACCCTGACACGGCATTCTTTGCTTCAGTTGCTCCATGCATGAGGTTACCAGTTTATATTATGAGATTTTAAGCACATTCCTGTATGCTCTTCTTGTTTTCCACTTCTTTACTAGTGTCTACTTTGCTAGATAAATCTATCTTGGTTTTAGCAAATATGAAACAAAGATTGCATTGCCTTGCCAAATTCCCTCCTATCAAATTACTGAATTACTGAAGGCAATCTCTGTTTCAGTAGATCTTGGTTGTTTTGCTTGACCTCCAGCAGGTGTCCAATTATGTCTAAAAAATTTATATGATATTCCCTTTCCATTGATAGTTCTAGAATTAAACTGATGAGATCTCTAGAGAAGGATCATCAGTGTTACACCTTTCATCTTTAATTACACCGGTTGAAGATGAAAGAATGTACCAGAAGGATCCCAGCTGGAAAGTAGCATGCTTATTAGATAGTTGATAATTTAATATACACTCTGAATTCTGATTATTTTCTTAAAACATCTGAAGAGCTTTCAACATATGACAAGATTGTAGTACTGCTCTTTTCCTTTTAAAAAATGCCGCTCAGATGCAGGCAAAGAACTGTGAGCGTATAGAACAAAGAATTTTAGACAAGGTGAGTTAAAGGTCCTGGTTACTGCATTCAGTCTGTTGTTTCTAGCAATTGTATATACATCTAAGAGACCACATAGAGAAGCAGAGCAGAAGACTCCTAGAAGACTCCCTGGAGTCCCACCATAGAAGAAGACTCAGTCCCTCTGCTCCAGCACTGTAGCTCCAGCTCCTCCTCATGTATTTTACTCCTGAGAACGCTTCATTGAAAATGAAATGCTAAATGAGTTCAACTTCAAAGTGAGTCACAGCAAAACAGACTTGCTAGGTAGAGTCTGCAATATAGACACGTAATATTAAGTCTGAGCCACTAGAGGTTGAGAGCTACTTGCCTGGACTCTTGTAGACTGTTGAGAGCAATAGGTATGGAAATAACTCCTTTCATCTTCAGAAAGAGGTAATGAAAGAGATCAGATAATACTGTAAAAGTAGTATCCTCAGGGGTCAGCATGAATGCCACTGAATTATTCCAGTATTACACTCTTAAAAAATACTCGTCTTGCCCAAAGCCAGGCGCAGTTAAGTAAAAGTACTAGATTTTATTCAGATTCCTCAAGCTAAGTAAGAACATTGTAGCAGGATGCTCTGCCTAAGCAGGGATACAGCAGCTCAAAACTTGTATTTTTTTACAGGTTGATGGCTTGAGCAAGGAGAGTTTGCCCTTTGTTGGAGCAAGGAGGGTCTGCTGATTTTACTGGTGGTGAATGCTGAGATCAGATTGACTAAACCATCAGACCCCACCACAAGGATGTGCAACACATGCTCCCTGAGGCTGGGACCAGTGAGGAAATACAAGCACTTATACAAAAGTGAGTCAGAAGTGTTTGGCAGTAAAAACCACAGAGCTGCTAATACCTTCTTTCAGTACAAAGCATTTTTTGCTGAGTAAATCTGACAAAACATAATCTTAAAAATATGTATGGCTGTCAGTCCATCACTTGATACTATAAAAGGCCCCCTTTGCATGGTGAGGCCCTTGAGCATACATCCCTAAGGTGTGTGATGGTCCTTCCCTTGAGTGGGGATGCCCCTCAAGGTTACTTCTTGAGGCTGAGAGAAAAGGATTTGCCCACAGTCATTAATAATTGTTTTTTCTAGTTTTAATATAATTTCTTCAATATTGCTTCAAAAATAGCACTATACTAGTAGTTATAACATACTGCATAGTAAATAATTCAGATTAAGCTCTTCTTTGCCTAATCATTATAATTTTTTAATTAACTCAAATAATTAATTTTATTCATATAAATATATCTGAGTGGCCATCTTTAATCCTGCAGGACAAAGTTTTATAAAAGTCCAATTACACCTGTATAATCACTTAGACATGAACTGTTGACTGAGCCTGAGAAGATCCAGTCTTACCAAGGCTCCTCTCTGAGAGGAGTTACAAAAGCAAGGAGGTCCTTTCTGCACCTTTTGACTCAATGGGAGGAACTTCTCTAACAAATTCTGTCTGAAGCTCCCATCCTGCCCACAACAATCACATTGATTTGTTTTACTTGAGTAAGCTCACTGGCATATGAACAGTGCCTTTTCCAGTTGTTCAGGGCTTGCCTTGGAAGGGAAAAGGTACAAAAGATAACCTGGCATTTGTGCTTTGTCCTTCTAGACTCCAGTGCAGTCCAACTGAGCTGCTGTAGAAAGCTTATCCTCCACAACATAAACTAAATCTTAGATCTTCTACTTACTTCTATTCATGGGTAGGCACAGCCCAGAACAGAGATTATTTGACACAATTATATGGGAAGCTTGAGTAGTCCTTCCATTGGGCATATTCCTATTCTGTATTCTTATTTTCTTTCAATAATTTGCTGCTTCTTGTTCAAAAATGAGCCAACTCACAATACCTGGCAAAAGCCTGCTTAAAGATAAAATACATTGAAAGTAACACATCTATTGAGATGTGAACACATCCACTAAAAAGAAAGTAATGGATGATAGCACTAAGGTCTCACAATTTTTTGATAGGTTGCATGATTCTGTAAACATCAAATCAAGCCACAATATTCTTTTACTTCTCTTGTGCAGAAATTACAATCTTTTCTATCAAGTATTGGCTAGTAGGACTGGCTAGTAGTAAAAAAAAATATGAGAAAATATTGACTCTTTTTTCTGCCTCTGGAAATCAAAGAACATTGTGACATTTCAAAACATATTGGGATGTTTGCTTCATTTAAATTCTGAAGAACTTGAAAGTGGATATTGTCCAGTGCCATGTTCAAAGTAATCAGACATAATATTCATAGTTGCTTTGAGAAGCATGAAATGAGACCCTACACAAGACTTACAGAAATATATGCACACAGCCACAAGTGCCTTACACTCTTTTTCTATACAGAAAGAATCTATTCTGCTATTTCAAATTCAAACTGTCATCAATTAAAAATGTTTTACAGCTCAAACACAAGATTAGTCAACCAAGGGGCTTGGTAAATGTGTTATTTATATAGTTATTTGCTAAAATGAGCTTCATTGCATTATAGAATGTTAAGACAAATTGTTGTGCCCTTTAGATTCATTATAGATTACAAAATACTAAATAAATCTTAAATAAGTATTCACCTTTCATCATACAGGAACATAAATGGTTAGATCTTATCAACAGGGAAGTGTTTTTAGTCTTCTTTTATTAGCCATAGAAAAAAAAAATATTGCTGGTTTTCCTGCCTTCATTTTTAAAAAAGTGTATTCTTGGCATGGCAGGGGAGAGTTAAAGCAGATCATCTTTCAAGTAAGGAGCAAATCAATCTCAGTGAAGGAAAGCCTAACCAGCCTTACTGGCTCTGGCCTGCCAGGTACTGTCTTACAGAGAGACTTCAGTGAAGTGTCAAAGGTAAACCAGCACTTTATAAGGGTACTTTATTGTGCACAAGCAAGGAGTCCATTATCTTATCATCTAGTTTTATAACTTCCTGCTTCATTGTGCTGCAGATTAAAAAAAAAAAAAAAGGATATAAATGTCATCTTCTGTGTCATTAACCTAAAATCTATTATAATTTTATTAGAAAATAAGTAGCAAGACAGTACAGTTACATTTCCTCCCTTATGCTGTGCTAAATTACTTGTGAAAGTGATATATTATGACTCTTACTCTACATCTATTGCAAAGCATGGAAGAGAAGCCCACATACTGTGTACATTAAATGGTAATGTTAAATCAGCAATGAAGCAATGCACATCTCCCTAAATCTCCAAGCAGGTTCTACAAATTTCCCTTTTGAAGGATAAAGATAAATAAAGAAATTGTTTCCACCTAGGACTAAACAAATGATACTAGTAAGCTTCCTTGTTGATATACCCATGTTACAAGCTATTAACCTTTTTTTAAAGATACCCTTTTTTGAAGAATAACCTAAAAAGAAAGTGGTCTTGTATTTCTCTGCTTGAGGCAGACAGCTCCTTCATTATTAAAAGTCAGAAGTCTTCAGAAAGAAAATAGATTTCTGGGCCAATAATTTAGAGTCTATGAAATGTTATTAAAGTTTCTGCAAAACCGAGAAGGTGTCAGTTCATTTGTGTTTTTTAATTATACATATTGGAAAGTAGAATTCAGGAGGGATTCAATTTATTCCTGAGTAAATGGTCAGCACAAAGTTAAATAAAAAGGCAAGTTATGCGTGGACTTCAGGCTTCCTCTTTAAGGGTCAGTTTTACTCCGAATGGGGAACATGAAGAAACTGCAAAGGGTAGATCCAAAAAAGCAAAACATTACATCAGCAAGTAGCAAGCTTAAGCCTCTCTTGGGAGCTCTTTGCTCACAAGTAAACTTGGCACCTTGAAATTTAGCTATACTCCCAGAAGGACACAGGTAGCCTCTGTAAAGAGCCCATTTCTAATTCTCCTGTTCCCATGGCTGTGGATAGTGATGATAGTCCATAAAGCATTCAAGCTGCACAAAAGAGTGCCAGGAGAAATTAAAGCTCTTCAGGCTAGAACTGGTGTTGCAGAATATAACTGACCCATCCAACACTGGCTGCTGCTTTCCAGCCTTTGGAGGTCCGAGCATGTGTAGTGGGACAGGGATTTCAGAAATTGAAGCAGCAGGTATGATCTGAACCAGCACATTTTCAATCCAGTCTTAGTTCAGTTTAAACTGGGACTAAAATCCTTCCAGCTGGGACTGAAGTTCAGGCCCATAATTAACTTGATTGGGCCCAACAGTCCCTCGGAGTATTTAACACTGAAAAATGCTGCATTAAAAAATAGGAATGTGACAAAGGCATGTGGCAAAGGTAAAGCATCCAGGCCCAGCTCAGCCAGAGGGATAATGCCTGCTCCCCCAGCAGCACAGACACTCTTCACACTTGCAGCACAATGCCACAGGGTCCTCTTACTACTCACATCTGACTTGAGAGGATGGAGAGGTTCTACAGTGCTGTATGGGTGATGCTGTGCTGTAGAAATCAAGCAGAAGCATGAGAATAAAAATAAGCTCTCTGCTACCTACACACCCCAGATTTACAGAAGCTCATACATATTTCTACAGTGATGCACCCCACAGGATTGCCAAGGTTCAAAAGAAATATAAAGGGTTCTGCTGTATAAAAATGCATTCTTCCCTGTAGTAAAACAAAGACCAAAAGAACAGAGCCAAGTGAGCACAAGAAGTATATGAATTGATAAGTACCCAGCTACCAAGCATAATGGCCTTGAATCATGGTGCAGAAATGAGGGGTTTTCCACCCACACCAGGGTTGGGGAGAGACAGAGTAGGATTAGGAGCAGGAGAGGTTCTACATGATGTGGCCTTGTATACCCTAGAAAGTTTAGACAGCTCTTTTGCTCAGTAGCACCCCAGCAGCGATGTCACTTTATGGTCAACTCAGCATTTTGAAGTGGTAACTGTTTACTGGTTCAGTCCCAAACTGACTATAATGATTTCAAAGTTAAAGTTTTGTGTCTGTCTCTATCTCAGGTAAAAAATACCAAGATTTGAACCAGTAATATGCTTAGAACTAGTGCCAGGTTTAGCTGATTGTGAAGAAATGAGGGGATAAATACCCCCATATATGGAAAATTACATCCACTTTTCTTCAGAGTTAACAAATTATACCTGATTGTCTTTGTCCAGAGACAGAAAAAATAACTGGGTCTTCAAAAGTACTGGTGTTGCTACCACTGTCAGAAAGGCTGCTGGTGAACACTCTTCATCAAAGGACATTTCATGTCTGCATCCACACCCTTCACATTCTGCTGCCAAAGCAATGTCAGGCTGGGTCATATGCCTTCAAGGCAACTTTAACTTGGGAACATTTCTTCAAAAGACACACAAATGATTTAAATTTTTCCTTACTAAATCAGCATTTTTTGTATCATTTGTGTCAGTGCCAACTTCCTCTCATTCTTCACCTGTGTTCTGGCCTGCCTTTCCCCTCCCATGTGTGCTCCTGAATACCACTTGCATGCCAAGAAACCCATATTGATGAATGCAAAGTTTTTTTGGCTTATTAGAGAAAACTGTATTATGCAGCCTCCTATGCAACCTACACTAAAATTTTTTCTAACATTGGCTTACATCTCTCATGAATAGGAGTAATTTTTTCTGAATAGGATACTTCCTTTACAAATGGTAAATACCTCAGATTTTGACTTTTTTTTCTCATTACATTTTTTTACTCAAGTAGTTAATGCCAAGGTGACACGAAGTGGCACACTGTGACCTCTATCCTGCCAGGAGGAAGCTGAGACTTGATGCAGAATTTTGGACTTGGAACAAACACTCAAATACTGTGGTGATTATTTCACACTGATTACTCTTCTTTACTGCTGATATTTTCCCTGACTGGTTATCTTTTCCCATCCATGTTCCTCTTCCATCAAGGTAAATTATTAAAAAAATTATTTCATTTTCTTGAGGGCTGTTGGTTTGGGGTTGTTTTCCCTTTCCCAGAAACACATTTATTTAAGTTACCTTGCAGCAGTGTGCAGCCGAAATCACAGTGCAATTTCAGGAGGAGTTAACAGGCAAGAATTGCACATTATTCATATCTCAGAACTTGATAATAAGTTATTATTCCTCACCCTCAGAGGGACAAACTGAGCCATGAGAAGTGATTGCTGAGATATTCCAGTGCTTTTGCAGGCACAGTGGTGTGAATTTTTCCAGTCTGGCTCAGCATACTGTCTTCACTTACATTTACTGCCAATGCCAAGCAAACAACATGAGGGCACTGAAGTCCTTTCAGATGTTGATGACTCACACTCTTTAAATACGTCACATGCCCCGACAAATCCACCTTCCCATAGAAGGCACCAAATGCCATTAGATGAAGCAGATGTTTCTAGGCAACCTGACCGTGACCGTGAAGTGACCCTCATCTATTTTGGATTTATCAAATCATCAAAGGCTCCTGCTCCTGCCAATAAGGCTTGGGACAGGCAATTCAAAGAGGTCATTATATAATGATGAGCTGCCTGAGGCAGAAAATACAGTCTACAGGGGATTGTGGCTCTTCCTGAGGGAAGAGGATCCCCCGGGAGCCAAGGGGATGCAGAAGAGCCAGTGTCCTCTTCTACCAGTGTGCTGACCCACCACATCTGAGAGGAGGGAGCCCGGTGACTGGCAGCCATCAAACAGCTGGGGACCATCAGGCAAAGTGAATGAGTCAGACCCGGAGTCAACGCAGGAAGACCTTTTAGGGTATCCATAGGCAGGGCATGCATGGGTGATAATGGCAACAGAGGCATCTGGATGCTCCTATGGCCCTGACAGCATCCTTCCCCTTTTAAAGGGCGGTAAATACCAAGATTAACCAGCCAGCCTCCACAATGCTTCCTTATTGTACACATGCCAGAACACAGATAATCAGAAACATCTGGAGGGTAGCAGCTCCAGTCAGCCACCTAACACATCATACTAAGTCACATACCAGATATCCACCACCGTGTCACAAACAGACATTTAAGTAAAGAAGGCACTCGGCCTTTGCAATTTTATTCCCAAAAAATCCTGGATCCCTAAGATCTAGCAATACAACATTTTACCATAGAAAATCCATAGCCCTCTTACTAAGCAAAGATGCCCGAGCTGCAGCCATGTAAGCACTGATAATGTCAAAATGGCAATGCGGAATACAGAGTGGGCAGTACTCCCAGACATTTACTCAGTAACCTATCAGGAGTGTTACATATGAATTACGTTGTGAAACAAGAGGTTGGCAGTGAAACAAACTAGCTGATAAAGAAGCATTGTAGCAGTTTATTAGAACTGTGGGCTGCGTCAAGCCCCTAATTGTAATTACAAGTGGAATGGCTTCTATAGCTATGAGGGAGAAATGAAAGCAGATGACTGCACAGAAAAGACTCTTTATGGAGTGTTCAGGCACTAAGAACTTCTCAGCCAACAGTCCTTTTCTGCTTGAGTGCTACTTCCAAGTGCTTTATATTTTGTTCTCAGAGACTTACACGATCAAAACCTGGAGTTAAGATGACGGTTCCACATCAGGCAAGTAGCTAAAAGCTGCTTTTCAATCCCTGTATTAGGCACATTCTTTTTCAAAAGGTATTAAGCATCTAGTTTACGAAATATTCACCACAAACAACTCCAAACTATCAGTAGGGAGGAAAAAGTTTTGGGAAAAAAAAAAAAAAAAAAAAAAAAAAAAAAAAAAAAAAAAAAAAAAAAAGCAAAATCAGCAATTAACTCGGGCAACAGACCCTTAAATGTGCAAATTTCCTATAAAACCAGGACTGCTGCTGTCTCTGTGGAGGAAGGGTGAGACTGCCTGGAACAGGCAACTCCACACGCTCAGCTGTTTACCAGGCTCTGGTCTGCATCTCCTCCTGCTTCCTCACCCTCCCTTCCCCATCCTCTCTCTCTTCAGAAGCCACCTGTCCTCCCAAGGGCAAGTCCTGCTGTGGCTGATGCTGCCCAGAAGACCAGAGCAGGTTCTTGGAGTGACAGGCAAGAACCACTACGCTGAGTTTGGTGGAAATCTGCTGATGCAAAAGCAGCCTTCAGTGATGCCGTGCAGCATGCTGCTGTAGCCCCAGTAATAACTGACTTGGCAAAATTCTTTTCCAGACAATCTACCTCAAAAGTGGCAAACAGACTCTCTTTCTGTGTTGTTTACCTGCTAGGAAGCAGGGAGTAAATGAAGCATGCACATGCATGTGCACAACTTTTGTATATTGGGAAAGTTACCTGTCCTTCTCTTTCTCATTTATTAAACTCTTACTTTGACAGGTTCTTGCACACATGCTTGGACAATTTTTAGAAGTATCATCAATCTAAGTACAGCTGAGTTGCTCTCTCACCTCCCTATTCAGACTTTGACTGAACAGTTTCTTCTAATAAATGAGTGATATGGCTGGGTGTTATCAACCTACTGTAACATTTAATAGATATTCATAACATATATTAATCATGAGCAAGTTTACAATGGATTCAATCCTGCAAGGTGTGGAGAATACTTGATTCTCCTTGAAGTCAGTGAAAGCAGAAAAGGTGAGATTTTTGTCCTTTCAGGTTCTGCATTACAAATGCCAAGTCTTCCTTCTGGACATTAAAAATGTGAGCACAGCTTTCTGAAACAGTGCGTGTGCTATTTGATCAGTTTGTTTTACAAGTACCCTGTTCATTGTAGACAGAAAATCTACTTTTGTTTTAAAAGGTTTACTACAAAAAAAAGTCTTCCATCAAATTTATCCCAGGTACTGAAATCTTCTCTTTAGCAGAACTTTCTACATTTTCCCTACTTGCTTTGAATCACAGCAATACTGCTTGGCCTATAAAAACTCATATAGAAAATGGCAGTATTCACATTCCTCTCCACATGCATAACTCAGAAAAACTTCATCAATTAAAAACTAATCAAGTACATAAGAACAATAACACAGCTTCCTAAAGTCTAGCAACCTATTAAAGTGAAATACAGAATTACAATTAAGATTAATGGGAGACAACTAGAATGAATTTCAATCAGATCTATTTCAAATGCATGTGGGATCCTGTTCATCATTTATAAGAAATTATCAAATCTAACCTCATTACTGTTATTTCTTCCCTATATTGGGATTTTAAAAATAAAGTTCCAATTCCTAACATAAAATAGTAGGGAAAGAAAATAAGAATGTTTAATTCTAATAAAATACTGTTTGCTGAGATTGTTTTTCATAACAGGAAGATGGCACAGCTGCAATACACATAACTCTGTTCACTAGATATCCACTAATTTGTCTGGTTTGTTTACAGACATATTCTTGCCCTGACAGCTGTTCAGCCACTTCTTGACATTGTATTGCAATGTTAGATATTCCACAAAAGATTACAAAATATGCCACCCAAATTCTTTATACCACAGGAGATTATATGCTTTTCCCCCAAACAATATCCCAGTTCTATAGTTCATTTCCATTTTGAAAAATGTGATTTTCAGTGCCATCTACAAACTTGCAGCTTGGGTGTGGTAATCTGCTTCTTCACTTTCAAACTGAAGAGGTTACAGGTAAGGTCTTATATCTCTGCAGATTATATTGATCAACAAACCTTTTATCTGAGAGGACATCTTGACTAGTGAGCACTATCATCATAAGCAGTACTGAGTCGTAAGCAGTCAGAAAATCTAAGTGATTTTCCAGTTACTTCATTCTTCTGAAAATTTCTGAAAGAATTTAAACATGATAAGAAGCATATACTTTCTCTTACATCACCAGAGTTAGTGAAAAATCACTAGAAAGCAATTTTTGTGTCTTAGGAATGGCACTCCCCAATTTAGTACCTTCTCCATCCCCCAAACAAGACTTTCTGAATGTAGACACCACCTGCTTGCTTCCACCCCATGCCCTTCCCCTTCCCACTCGGGGAATGGAGTTCAGAATTGGAGGGACAAAAAAGGTGAAATTTACAGGCTGAGATAGGAACAATTTACAGGAAAAAGCAATGAGATAAGAAAATGACCAGTAACACCAACAACATTAATAACAAAAGCTATAAGACAAAGAAACAATTTACACAGAAAAATCTCAACAAAATACCAACCTTCCTCCCAATATGCCAGTATATATATCCCTTAGTTCTGCCCCTTGCGGGTGCAAGATAGTATCGAATAATATTACACCCCTCCTGGCTACTATTAAAATATTAACCCTGTCCTGCCCAAAACTGGTTCACCAACACAACTGTTTACTTTTCCAGACAGCATAAAGTTGAATTTAAAACTAGGTACAAGCCTAGGAATGGAATACTTGGGCAGCTGAAGGAAGTTACACTACAGCCCCTGACCAGTGTGACTAATTATATTCAAAAATATTTTACTTTTGCTTTTTCTGTAGTTATACTTTGGGCTCATTTGTTTGCAATGTTCTATGTTAAAATTGTTTTGCCTCCATAGCCCATGATGAAATGTCAAATTAGATGATACTGTAAACTGGCAGAATATTTAACAGCCATGAAGAAGATTTTTTTCACCCTCTTCTGGCTTCTATATGTAAATGTCTCCTTGTCTCCTTCAACACAGTCTAGGCTATTTTAGGGGTTGTTTATCTCTGGACATGCTTTCAAATCTCATTATGCAAATCTAGTATGTGACACATATGCAAAAAAAAATTCAAGTTATTAAATGCAAAACCTGAATTATTTTCAAATAGGAGTTAGAGACCTAGTAATAGAAATTAGAAGTGTTAACTGAGAATCAATTTTCCAGCTGTCAGTTTAACAAACAAAAATGAAAGTTTTTTAATCAATTCAGTTGGCTCCTGATGTTTCTTTCAACAGGAGGCATTCTTCCCATGACAGGTTATTGGGAGGAGGCATGACAAACCCCATATACATGAGTAGAATCCCTGTAATGGGAGACATTCTGCCAGCAGCAGCCCCTGGAAGATCCCAGCTCTGATGCCCTGCAAAGGGGTCAAGCAGGAAGTAGAAAGGTATCCAATGCTGAGTGAGGAGAGGAAATGGGGGAACTGTAGTCACAGGGAGCAGAAAAAAACAGATGGTGCCAGTAGGCTGTAGGATTGTTGATTTTGGTTTGTAATTACAACTGGCAATCATTTTGAACCACTGCTGCTTTTTTTAATTATTCCTTTTTGATTGCAATTACCAACCAAAATCAACAATCCTAGTAAGAGAGCTCAGAGTTTTTTGCTGAAATGGTTAAACTCCCAAGTGTTTGCACCTAGACCTTACAAACCTGCAATTTAACAGGAAACTTATTAACAAGAAAACTTTTTGGATCATAAGTTGTATGCCAATATATTCATAGCCTAGAACCATGAGAGTAAGATGATTACAGTGAGGACAGTTGAAACTTTCTTTTGGAAGTTGAATTACAGTCAGCAAAGGCAACACTCACCAAAGTGCAAACAATTTCATGCACTGTTTTGCTGTAGAGCACAGTTTAAGGCAAATGAGTGTCTCAAGATGAACCAAAGCCTGAGGTTTTTCAAAGCAGTGACATTTTTTTAAAATACCATGTTGACTCCTATCTCATTGGAAACTGTGCCATGTATATAACAAAACTCATCAAATTTCTTAAGCATTTGCAAGTAGGGCAGGAGTATTTTGAAGTCTACCTACTAGGCTCAGCCAACACCACAGGCTCACACAGGATGCAAAAAATCCATTTTGAGCATGTGAGAGGTGATTGTGAGCACATAAGTGGAAATCAAGTCAAATTAATCTCTTTTTTTTTTTTTTTTTTTTTTTTTGCTAAATAACATCTTTCACCTCATAGTTGCTCTTAAGAAGGAATCTTATCTTGAAAGAAAAACAAGAACAGACTCAGCAAAGAAGTTATAGAAAACCCTACTGAAAATACCTCAAGAGTACATCTAATCCTTCTCCTCACTGAACTATACCAAAGCCATGCCTGACAGACAAGTTCTACACATGGAGATTCCAGTCTCTCACAGATTGTGCTAAAGCTTTCCTGTCTTTGTTCTCATTATATTATTCATAACTTTCAGTGGGAATCCTCATTACAGCAGTTAAAGCCTGTTATTTCTCATTCTATCAGTAGAATGTGAAAGGGACAGTTTTCCACCCTCCTTTCAGTTGTGAAAACACTGTTATGTTTCCTGCTAATGTTCTTCTTTCTCTACTTAACCATCCCGATTTCATAAGCCTTTCTTCATAAATCACATTTTCTGATCCTACAGTTGTTGTTTTCAGCAATCTCTCCAGTTGAGCAAGGTATTTTTTAAAAGCTAGTACTCAAAACTGGGCATAATATTCCAAATGAACCTTTACCAAAACTTAATAGACCAGAAGATGATTTCAAATACCCTACAGGTAATAGTCTTGTGTAACTAACCTATTAACTCACAACAAAATTACTTTTTTCTTATCCTGTTCAGTAGGTGATTCACTGTGATGGGAGATTCAACCTAACCTCTTATTCTCCAGTGAGGAGGATACTCAATTATCCAGCCTCTTATTCTCTCTCTCTGTGGGTGTAAGAAGATTATTCCTGTCCAAGCATAATATCTTGAAATTCTTCTTGTTGAACTGCTGCCTTAGACTGCATCTTTAATGTGTCAAACTTTCTCAAGACTAATCCTGTTCTACAGTATGCTCCTTAAATCTTGATATCATATGACAGTTCACAAAAAATACTGAAAAGTGATAGTGAGCTTTTAAAAACTTTTTAAACGCAGTCTTATTATAATTAAATCTATAGAGTGCTTTCTTAGCTAGTTTATGAAATGTCATGAGAGATAAAATCAGAATTTGTCAGGAGAAAGCAGCATGTCATAGCCTGTTTCTTTCCTATCTATAAGGGCAGTTATTATTTAGTTCCAGAAGGAAATTAGGCAACTGACATAACCTGATTTTGGAAAATCTATAATGGCTGTTAATTCATCTCCTCATCATCCTCCAGATCCTTAAAGATACTTTGAATATTTGTTCCAGTATTACTGCAGAAACTGAAGCCTAGCAGACTAAAGCATTAATTCCAACAGCTGGTCTAAGAAGTACAAGACACGTCATGGTACTTTCAAGTGCAATTCTGGTCAGCTGGAGCGAGTAGGTGCACAGCAGTCTGACTTGCAGAAGCCACTGGCATTTAAGGGTTGTAGTGGAGCTCATGGTTGTAAATGTTCACAAGTGGAATGAGAGCTGGGATCATGTCACATGCCAAGAGGACCCACCATCAAAGACATCAGAAGAGCAGACAGCACTCTAATGTATGCCACAGCATCATCTCCCTTCTTCTCTTCATGTGCACATTGGAGGTCAAATGTAGGCTGAAAAGTGTGGTAGTTTGTTATTTTACAGTTTGTTCCTCTGTAGTATGTTTTAATATTCCTTGTTATAAGTTCGTAATGGTTCATTCTATGTACCCCATTTGGCTTCCCTAATGGTTCAGTCCTGAGTTGTTCACCACAGTTTCCTCCAAAATGTATGTCAATCTACTTGTCATTCTCCCTGTATACCTCCCTTGTTCCCTTGTCTCACCCCTGTCTGTCAAAGATAGCACATTCCTTTGGTTCTGGAGTGTTCCCTGTCTTTCATCCCTTCCTCGAAGAAGAATTGGGTTGTAAGGTTTGCTCCCTCCCCATGTTGGATTCTATTGGGGAGCTCTTACCCTGCACCCCTTCCCTGATGCCCTCCTCTTGGTCAAAGGTTGTGTCCTCCCCGTGTTTCCCCTATCCCTATAAAAGTAGCCCCTTCAGGTTGATTTGTCACTTGCTGTGCCCCTCTTTGGTATTAAATCTTTGGAGACTCAGACAAGTGTCCTTCCCTTATTCCTTTGCCTCAGTTTCCTCATGCCCTGTGCCTCTGCTGTGCTACCCACACCGCAGCAATCACCACCACCCGCAACAGTCTCAGCAGAGACTCGGGGGCAGCTGCTCGTGTGTCTGCCTTGCGGCCACAAGTGGGACAGGGAGCCGGCCAAGCTCCATCCCGTGGCCACTGAGAGCCAGACTCAGAAAAGTGGGGTAATGATGCATTCGGTGGCTTACTGCACCTTGTGAGACATCCCACCCTGTCGTACCTGTCTGCAGCTGCCCTTGCTGCACCTGCTGATGACTGTCAGCCTGCCTTTGCCCAAAGCCCCAGGCAGATCTAAAGGTGGACCAAATGGCTCCTTTGCTCTCTATTTTCTTCTCAGTTCCTCGGCCTGTAAATAATGAAATCTCTCTCTCCACCATGCCTCTCCCTTTCTCTGAGCAATGCAATTGGAGCTGTGTCAGGGCAGCTTGTCCTTTCTTTGCTCTGATTGAATAATAATGAAAGGATGGGAAACAAAGACTAGCAGCTTTTGAGATTAATCCCCCTTCTGCTCTCAGCTGTCAGACTTACTTATTTTATCCTTTTTTCAGCTAAATCAGGTCATTATACTACAAGTCTTTACTCTGAATGAAAGATTAAACTCAGGTATTTTATTTTCATCAGGGCATAATATTCAGCACAGAATAATTGGCTAGAATTTCATCTGGATATTTGTATGGGGCCTCCTATCAAATTCTGCTAAAACCTTACTGACTCTTTCCAATTTTTTGAATTCCTTATGATCTTACTGTAGTAGACTCCTGGCAAATGGAATCTTTCACTCAATTATACCTATCTCTACATCTGAGATGTCATGTTTTCATGAAGACTCTTTAAACAATCAAGAAAATTAAAAGGTCTTCAGGGTTACCTTGTAATAAAAACAGTAATAGAAAAGAAAAAATCTATAACCTAAGTGTTTGTCCCTGACATAGTATTTGTTTTTTCCTACAATGAGAAGGAAAAAAAGAGGAAGGAAAAAAAAGAAGCAGTAAACAAGAAAAGGCTTTCAGACTACATTTAACTGCTTTGAAGCCAACAATAAACTTAACACAGTTAAACCAGAAGGCCAACAAGGCATAAGGTCATCAAAACCAAGGCTCATTGAGCCAGTGTATTTGGATAGATGCCATTTCCATTTTGTCAGTACGAAGAGTGCTATATTGAACCGAGAGAACAGAGCTCATGCTGACATAAAATTAAAACCAAAAAACATCAGGTCTATTGTGGTGATCTCACAAGGAGCAGGCAGGTTTGCTATACATTAGTAAACTCTCTGGTGTGACTATTGAATCTACCTTGATGCTTCTTACTTTACTGATTCCTTTATTGATAGTGTCTTTTTTAAAAAGACATTATCACACAGGGAATGTATTTTCTCAACTGAGAAAAACTGGCTTTATGCCACTTCTGCTCTACCCAAAATCGACCCAAGAGTAGCTTTGGGATTTAATTTAAACAGAGAGAGACAAAGCATGACAAAAGCATAAGGCATAACAACCCAACCTGGGCCTCTGCTAACACACAAATTTTTGCTGCTGCGACAAATCAGAATATTTCTAGATTTAGTCTTTCTGTTCATGTTTTGCTTTGTTTTCTCTCAAAAACTATTCTCAATTTAGAAGTAAAATACTACTATAAAATTCTCCTCCAAAGCTAATAAAAGTCAACAGGACTGACTGATGTTTGTAGCCCTTGAAAAGTTATGCCTTATATTAATGCCTAAAAATATTTATGAAGCATTTCAGGTTATTTCTCCCAGAGGTATCAGATTTTCATGACATAAAGGTCATGGGAAGAGTTCATATCAGAATAGGTCCTGCAAAGTCTATTTTGTTGATTCCTTTGCTCTTATGAATGGATAGCATTTCAGACACATTTTTAGTATATGCAGTGCAAAGCTAAGTTTAGTCCTTGTGCTCTATGATACAGGCAGTCCATTGACTTTGGGCAGGAGAATCCTAATGAGAATTGCCAGAAATACTGCTTGGATCAGCAGTGGCACTAACAAGTTTGAAAGGTACAAGACAAGCAGTGTCCTCTGAATGTGGAAATTTATAACTCACCTCTTCTTCAGGTTACTCATGTCTCGTCTGATTAATATCCTTTTGGGTTTTTTTTCAGTTTCCTCCTTTGTTAGAGCTTAGTTTCTCTTGCATGTACCACTGCTGGAAAGCAAAATATTCCATCGTGAGAAACATGTAACTAGGAAATACAAACAAGTATAATGTCCCAGTGACAGCAGTGGCAAAGGTTTGCTCAAAGGATGATGCTGAGCAGGGGCTAGAGATTCAACCATGGTGCCTCAAAGTCACTGCTCAGGTAGGACTGGGGAAAGTCTTCCACATAGGCTACCAGCAGGCATGATCCTAAAAAGACAAAACAGATTTTACATCCGAAGAAATGAGGGCCTTTATTGACAGTGAGTGAGTGAACCACAGAGAGGAATAAGTGAGGAAACGAGGATGGGGTCCTGAGCAACTGGGTCTAGTGGAAGGTGTCCCTGCCCATGTCAGGGGGATTGGAACAAGATGATCTTTAAGGTCCCTTTCAAGCCAAATTATTCTATGATTTTATATTACTCTGAGCTAGCTAAAAGCCACCCAAACCTGAATAAGCAACTTAGAGAAAGAGCAGGTTGCCCTATTTACATCCTGTAGGCATATCTAGGGACAGTTCTGACACATTTTAATGCAATTGCAGTTTCAAATGTACCCTAGAGAGCACTAGATTGCAGTGATATTAACAAACAGCCCACCGAGCTCTGAAATCTTATAGAAACCTATGGGATGTGTGGACCTAGCAAACTTCCTTACCTTTGAACATTTCAGGCAGGCAGGCAAATATGATGCCACTATCAAAAATGCCAAATCAAATTTAAACACTACTGAAAACTTCATAAAAGTCAGTGAAGAAATCCTTCTTCTGTTTGCTATTAATGGCTGCAAGATAACCTTTATTTATAGTGCCTTGGGGACTTATTCAAAAGGATGTAGTGACACTGATGAGAAGGATTATTTATTGTTTATATAGTTGCTTAAAGATGAAGGCACTGCATAAATACTCTGGAAAGTACAATTCCATGAAAAAAGCTTTTCATAATGCATCAAAATACTTCCTGCATTAAAGTTATTCTGGATTCACTCTTTGCATCACAAGCCACATTTGCAATGCTCAGAAGGCCTGACTGTATCCTTTATCACACAGCATCTGATATGCAGTCAATGTAAGAAAATCATAGTTTCTATCTGGTATTCATGTAGTGCCAATAATCTGCAAGGCATATTGACATCTTTTGAAAAACCGAGGAAACTGGGGGCTTGTTTGACAGAATTTAAAAAAGAAAGTTTCAAAAAATACATTAATGGGCCACAGAACTTGCATTCAGAAGTGATAAAATGGAATGATAAGGACTACATGAGCAACAACTTTCCCATTTTGTGTAAGCGCATTAAAATATACCATGTTATTACTAGGTTGTGCATAAGCTCAGAAATATCTTAAGTAATGAAAGACACATTTTTGTTCATAATTTCCAAAACAAATGTAAAAAGAAACTTTCTGCACCCAAGAGGCAGGTCAGACAATACCAAACACAGTGCAAAACCTCTGGTTATCACCTTCAACTCTTACTCTTTCACTCTTGTCACTAGTACCCCAAGCAAATACATTCATCACAGGATAGTTTTCACCACTTCTCCCCTCACTTTACACCAAGACCACCAACAATAATGATTTAGTGATCAGTTAGACATCTGAACTATTCATATGACCTGTAACAGAACAATTCATGCCAGAAATCACACACTGGAAGGAGCTGCTCTTTGGCCCATAAGCCCTTTTGTCTTGTGTTCTGTGAAAATTTGACTTATTTAATTCCTTTATGTCTACTGAATATGAATTTTTATATATCTGAAGACTGTTATACCAAACACAGCTGAAATAATTTTCTATCATGTTTCTTTTTCCTCTAAGCTCCAGATCCCAGGATCCAAATTTTCCCAGAGGTAATGTGCAATCTAAGCTAGTTTTCAATGAATCAAGAACCTCTAATTAATAGAGCATCTCTAGGGGTTGATTTTAAACACCTAAAATAAATCTGTCTCAGGAGGCACCCATTCATCTGCGTCCACTGCAGAGCTGGCTGCTCAGACTGGGAACCTGACTTCTGGTGTCCAGCATCAGGGAAACTGAGTGCTGAACTAAGATACACTAGTACTTAGCCCATAATCTATTACTGTTTCAGAAACTATAAGTTTGGGAAGCTGAAATGCTGTCTTTCTGAAGCCAGTAAATTAATCATAGAATCATAGAATTTTTAGGAGTTGCTATGGATATTAAAGATCATCTAGTCCCAACTTTACTGCCATGTGCAGGGACATCTCCCACTTGACCAGGTTGCTCAAGGCTTTATCCAACCTGGTTTTGAACACCACCAGGGTTGGAGCATCTGCAACCTCCTTGGGTTCAGAGAGGTTTAGACCTGTTCGAGTGTCTAAACACACCTCACAGTGAAAAATTTATATCTTGTTTTTAATGGAGGATTGGGAGAAAAAAATGTCTTTATCTTGTGGGAGTCATGGGAACAGAACAAAGAGCCTTTTTGGCTTTTTCTGCAGAAAGCAATCCTCAGTGATATAACTCCTCAGAAATTTTTTGTATGCTGAAAAAGATTTTCTGTAAAACTTTTCTGGGCAAATCCATCTGGGGTGTATTAAGACAAATCTAGTTATACTGATCTATTACTTCTGTCTGAGCACTTAGTTTTCTTCAATTTAAAAACAACATAAGGGAGTAAGAAAATCTTTAAGCAATGAGACATGACATACTATACCATGCTGTACTGTTGATTAATGTGTATCCCAGGTGGATGGGGAGTAAGATAAGTGCCTACACCATATGTGGTGAGTGCATTAATCAATATTAACATGTATTAACAGGTACAGAGAGAGGGTACTGAAGAAAAGCTGGTTTTGGAGCACAATCCTGCTGTGATGGCAATGGGGGATTGAATCATGTTGACACGAGGAGTCAGCCTGACCTCTGAGACTGTGATCTTAGAAAAGCATGTGCTTTTGATGGACTCCACACCACAGGATGTTGCAGAAGCTAAAAGCTTACATGGATCCAAGGAGAGGCAGGGCAAGTTCATGGATCAGAATTTTTTTCCAGGCTGTAAATGCAAAGAAACATCTCCAGGTCAGGAAATCTCTGAGCCGCAAATGATTGGAAGCAGGGACAGTGCCTAAGGAAGTATCACATACAATTCACCCTGTTTTTATCCTCTTTCCTTGATACCTCCTTTTGATGGCCATCAGGGACTGGGCAAATAGCTAGAGATCCATGTGGTTCAACCCCATTCTCTCTTCTAATCTGGTGGTTTATGCCCTAAATTTACAATTAGTCCTCATTAAGTCTGTGCAAGTTGTTCAACATTCAGATTGGAGCAGTGTGTGCAGCTGCATGCATACCTCCTCTGATCCACTGAACAGCATCGAGACTCAGGTGACTGCCTCACTGCAAACACTGGCAGGAATTCAGTGCGGTCTTCTACCGCAGAGACCTGGTACCACCAAACATGTGCCACCAGTGATGCAACATCTTTCTTGTCAAAGCTCTGGTGAGGCACAGTGCCTTGAGAGATACTGCCTGCCTGAAGGTAGAAAACCAGCCAAGAGACATAGGTCAGTGCAGTACGGGACACTTCAGGAACCTCACAGCACCACTGCTCCACACACAGGGCGGGGCTGGGATTTTCAGGAATAAGGCAGCAGCTCTTGCTCTCTGTTGAGTTCAGAAACATCCCCATTTTCCACCCTGCCAGACAGAGACCTTACAACACAACTGCCACGTTAGGGAAACCAAAGAAACAACAGCATATTGCTTATTGGAGTATATTAACATGCCCCACAGCAGTCTCATTATGACTATTAAACTTTCACCTAAAATACCAAAATGAACATCTTTTTTATTTATGGCCTTCTCTCTAGACTCTCTGTTACTTCCAGCCCTTCCTACCAGTACAGGGACCTGAGTGGTTCAACAGCCAAACAATGCTGTCTACTGCCTATTTACAAATTAAATTAAGCTTCTCTAATGTTTCTAATTTAATGTATTAATGCACATGACAAAAGCAAAGATTTTGGGTTGGCTTTTGTCTGATTCATGTAGTCCTGTGTTTCAAAATCTTTTTTGCGATGCTGAGGTGGCTTTTAAATTATAATTTCAACTGATCCGTTAACTAACATATTTGAATGCTGATCCTTTTCCATCACTATAATTTTGAATTTAAAGAACCTTGTATTTTAAAGGTGAAGAACTCTAAAAACTGCACATGGTAGTAAGACATCTCAGCTATGTTTCATCCTTTGTCTCCATTCTAGACAATATGAGGGAGCATCTGTAGCTTACATCCAGCTATTAGGATCTGTCCCTGTGTTGATCAATAAAGACCTCACAACTTACTCTACACTTCAGTTCCAAGCCTTAACTACCCAGTAGACAGCCTGTAATTTCAGCAAGGGAAGAGAGCGCCTGCAGGTGTTGAATTAATGCACCATGAAAGCAGAACTCTGCTGTGTTGCAATGGAGTTAAAATCAGGCTTCTCTGCTATTGCTGGCAGTATTCAGCTCCCAGTATATTTCTGACTTTGGATATGTTGGCTACCCAGTAATTTTGTCACATCTTGAAAATAGAGCAGAGATAAAAATCCATTAGTCTTACAGCCATAGGTCATATTTACCATTTGCTAACAGGCTATTGTGTTGTGAAAGGAGCCTGCTTCTCCAGTCCCACCACAGAAAGTTTCTTTTGTCTCACTAAAACTCTCAGAAAGGAACTCAAAACCAAAAAAAGTCACTGATTTCTTATTAAAATAATGTAAATTGTGATGTTAACCAGAACAATTTCCTCAGTAAAAGTCAAACTTCAGGAAAAAAATATATTTTGAAAGAAAAGTGTTTTAATTTTTTTTTTAATCAGAGCTGAGTATTGTACTGAGTATTTTCAATGCCACTAATCCCACTAACTTTGGATGAGAAAATTAACACAGGCAGTGAAGAAAAGCCATCATCAATGCAGCTGTTTTTTAAGCAGACACCTGCTCAGCTATGCCTCTGTGGGTCACATCTAGCTGCCAGTCCATATGTGTGACATTTCTGAGGCCAGATTGCAGCTTCATCTCCCAGTACCTCAGTAAAGCTGAGAAAATTTAGATGTCTCACTCAGGCCATGTTGACACCTGTCTCTGCTCCTAACCTGTACCACTGAGCCACCCCATGGGGAGAAAGAGGAAAACCTTCAGTACTGGGGTGGAGATGAAGACGTCTGCTCAGTATTTTGAGTACAGCTGCTCTGTTCCCCAGAGCAAGTTTACAAGTCCTGAGTAGAGCTAGTCATCAAGGTGAGGTGATGTTGGCAGCTGCCTCAGGCAGCAGGCTGCCAGGTGGAAATCAGCCTTTGCTGTGACTACAGCTGGAAAAATGAAGGGCAGCAGCTACTTCTGGGTGGGAGAATGAGGAGACATTCCCCTCTTTCTCTCAGCAATGATAAATAAGGCTCCCCAAGGGTCTCCCTCTATTTTCTCCACCTTAGTTTTACTTCTCTCCTTGCTAAGAAATCTTAGATGCAAAGACACAGACTCTCCCCAGGTAATTGCTACAGATTTTGATGTCCCAGTGAGTGATACAGCATATGCTACCTGTGACCTTCTGCAAAGCCAGGCCAGGCCAAATGTTCTAGCTGACAAATCATTGTGTCAGTCCCCTAATGTGCACTGGAGTTCACAGCCTTCTACAGTCAAAACACTAACTGCAACACAATCAGAACAGTGTAGGTTATAAGGGGTCTCCCAAGGTCACCTTGTCCAACATTCCACTTGAAGCAGGGCCACCACAGGCACTAGACCAGCTCTGCCCATCTAGGGCAAATATCCAACAGTAGAAATCACACAGTCTTTCTAAGCAACCTGCTCCAGTGTGGCCCTTATGGCACAAACTGTTTCCTAATGACATACCTGAATGCAGTCTCTCCCTGCTGCCCCTGGTTGTATGATCTGCCACCATTGTCAAGCACTGCAGTTGTATCATCCTTGTGACTGGCCTCCAACCAATCGACCTTGGTCTAGGTGCAACATCAGCAGCATGGACTGGGGAAGAGGTATTTTCATTGGTCTACCTACCACACTCCTCCCAATATACTCCGCATTATGTGCCTCCCTTTCAATGAGGCTGCATTGTCACCTCCTATTCATTTTGGTATCCACCCAGTCCTTTTCAGCAGTTACCACTTGGACAGCCAGCTCCCAATATTATTGGTGAGCTTATTTTAAGCAGAGGAGCAGATCAGGAATAAAAATATGCAAAACACATCCAGAGGAATTCAAAAATAACATGTTCCGTTCCCATTATCCACTTGTTCTCCCTTCTGTACTCACACTGCCCACACTAGGCTCTGCCCCATGTTATTATTAAATTCTGCTGTTAGAACTGACAGTACCAAAGCATTCACAGATGCTTTTAAAAACAGGCTTAAAATTATGATGTTCCCAAATGTAAATGGGACAACTACTATTTGTTTGATCATTATTTATACATGTTCATATAGCCAGAGTGTATGTAGGCAGGGCAGGGGAAAGAGTCCTCAGTGTATTTCCCTGCTATGTCCACACAAGCAAGAAATGCAGCCCAATAAAGAGGGATTTTTTTGAGTTGAAACAGTGCTGAAGACTCGGCTTATATTTTGCCAGAATTTCAGAGCATTTTATTTCTGATTAGCTCCAGTCTATTCCTATAGTTTGGATCAGCCATGAACAAAGTGAATTAGGTACAAAGTGAGAGCACACCTTTCATTTTACTTTCATATACTCCAAGGTGTCTCTACAATGTGAACCCGATATTGTAAACTGTAAAGACTATGATTCGTGCTCCAGGGGTACTCTCCTGATTTGAACTAAAATGTTAATGCAGAGACACATGAGTTTCTTCTTTGTGCACTTCCTGACCCTACTCCTTGTGTCTCAATAGCAAGAAAAATACAATCATTTAGATTGAAAAACATCTTAAGATCATCGAGTCCAACCTTTAACCTATCACTACCAAGTCCACCACTAAACCATGTCCTGAAGTGCCACATCTACACATCTTCTAAATAAATCCAGGGATAGTTACTCCACCACAAGGCAACCTGTTAAGGGAAAGGAGAAAGGCAGGTATTGCATGAAAAATACTTGTGGTAGAACACAGGTATTCTGACTGAAAATAATATTGCATGTCTATCAATGCGTGTTTCATTTTACTTTCCCTGACTTTAGCTTGGTTTGTGCTCAATTATTCATTTTGCATCATTCAAACAGAAACAAAACAGATAAGAATGTTAAATATAATTATATAAAATGCCTTACTGTGAGGTCCTGAAAATCACTGTGATTACAAGAAAATTTCAGATGTTCAATACCATTTGCTTTATCTCATGCCTTCATTTGAAGAGCCACTATTGTTTCCTTCTCTGCCTCAGGTCTTTCATTGCCCCTTTTTTGCAGCATGTAGCAGTGCAAACTTACATCCTTCCTGAAGCATTTGAAGATTGCTCAGTTTATTTACATCCAGTGATACATTAATACTTTCCACTGTGCAATATGAGGTCTTAATCCTTCGACACTAATTTAGTTGAATAGGATAGTTACAACTCTCTGTCATCGCTAAAGTTAATGATCTGATACTTTACAAGACAAGAGACATTTCAAATTAAATTGATTGTATTAATAGTTTTATTGAGCAGTATTAACAGAAGTGTGTTGTTCCACAGTGTCGTCAAGCAAAGCCTTTATTGGCACATTAATGGTGACATAATGCCCAAATCCATAGTAAGAGACACATTTTATTTCTATAAAATACAATTATGGATAGCCTAAAATTTTACATTAGAAACCATCCCACTCTGCTTGAAAGTCCCGTCTTCCGTGGGAATGTATGGATAACTGCTGCATGCAAAACACCCCAATGTACTGACAGATTCATTATATTTCCAGCTGTCCATGCTAGAGAAGAGGAATATCTGGTGGAAATGGATAAATTAATTTGCCTCTGAGGCACTGAAGTATCTGGGATCCCATTTGATATTAGGAAGAGGGGTAGGTAGCCAGCATCTTGAAAAATAAGACTTTTTTCAAAGCAGTGATATTAGAGCATTTCAAGTCCATGTGATGAGTGTTGAAGAAAACCTAGTGAGGAAGGCAAGAGGGAAGTGAGATGAGAAGAGCAGGTATATGCTACTTGAGACAGTCAAAATAGGTCTGTTTCAGTCATAATTTAAAGCTGTTGAAAAGCAACTCAAACCTTAAAGGACTTATTCAAGCCAAAGGTTTTCTCAGCTAGAGGAATGCTGCACTGGCCCTCATGCATACAATCCTCATGCATATCAAACAATCAGTTTCTCACACAGATCACAGCCCAAATTCAAAAACAAGCTTTTCTTCTCACAATAGCCATATCATTTAGGTCAAGTTGAATGCCAAGTAACATTGAAAAATTGCAGAATTTTCAATTTTAAAATTTTCTCCATGTCAGATTGCCAAGTGATCCAACCTGTGTTTCCAGCTCATATGTACAAACATCCTTTGTGAAGCTCCATGTCATTATAAACAGCTATGGTAAATCAACTAATGCCATATAATTTGCAGTAGGTGCAATAGGGTTGTCTGGCACAGTTAAAGGTGTACTGATGAAAGAGAGCATCTTTGCTACAGTACTTTAAGCACCCAAACAACGGAAAGCAGAAGACAGTACAGTTCAACAAAATTTTTCATGTCCATCTGCCTTAGCTTTGGGTGTATTTGCCTACCATGACACATCCAGGGAAGAAAACTGAGGTCATGTATGATGTAATAAAATAATGAATTCTGCCTGCAAAGTGCTATGTCAGACCAGCACTCAGAGGGTTCTACCTCAGGTGCTGTGATTGTTTTTCTCTGCCAATGGTAGTTTATCTCTACTGAAAGAAACCTGAATTGCACAATACTCCCTCAGTGTTAGACATCATTGCAGTCACAAGTCGTATAAGAGGCAAACACACCAAGCAGTCTGATTACCACAGAACCATAGTATTGGGCTTGGGTTGGAAGGTAATATTGAACTTCATCTATGTCCAATCTCCTTGCCATGGGACACTTTCCAGTTGACCAGGTTGCTCAAAGCCCCATGTAATCTGGTCTTGAATACTTCAGGAATGGGGCATCCACAAATCTGGGCAACTTTTTCCAGTGTCTCCCTCCCCTCACAATAAAGAATCTCTTCCTAATACCTAATCTACATTTTCTCTATCACTCCAAAGGGATATTTTGAATGAGCTTTGAACCTTGTAGCAGTGGTCAAAACTGTGGCTTGCAAGGGCTTGAAGTTTTCAGCTTGTCATCTTTTATAGTTTTTTCAAATAAAAGTGCCAGCCAGTCTGTGGGATGTGGCGAGTGTGCCCATAACCCAACGAAGCAAAAGGGTTGTGGGGCGTTGCCTTGGAGGAGTAAGACTCTATCAAATCATCTAAGTAGCCTTTAATTACATAGAGTTCTGGCACCCTGCTGGATCAACAAATAGAAAAGGCAATAAGGACTATCCCAACTAATAGGGTAAAGAAGCCTACATGGCAAACACTTCTGCCATCTCTTCTGTGTTTTGCTGCTTTCTCCCCAGGTACAAATGATTTCCTGTGCCTACAATTTTCAAGGGAGCGCCTTGGAAACTGTGTATAATGCAGCAAAGCTTGACAGCAATCCAGCAAGGTGGGCAGCTGAAAAAGGAGGCAGAGGCAATCAGGGGAGAACTGCAGACAATTGTTCCACAGCCGAATTGTAAGCCTGCGCCTGTGAACTAAAAAATCTATCTCAGATAATTGACATTTATTTGATTGAAGCAGCAGGGTGCCCTCCATCAGAATGGGAGGAGACCATATGGAACAACAGTATGAGTGGAGATAATGTTTGTCTGCTGAGTGTGTCAATGTGTTTAGAGATTATTCATCGGGCTCTAGGGATTCCAGTATGGTAATGTTTCAGCTAAATTAGAATCAGATTAATTGCTCTAATCTAATGGAAAGACAATGTTTATCAAATTATTGCTTCTTCACCACATGATATTGTGGTGTCATTACTCTTTGAGTTAAAAAAAAAATGAAATAAAAAGGCTCTCTTGTATCACATCTGCTCATGAGCTTAACAGTGTTGATTACCGCACAAGAGAGACAGTGTGGTTTATAACTCTATAAAGAAATTAATGAATTAGAGTGAAAGTTTGGGAGAAAACAAATTCTCCATACTGTGGGTAGACCTGAAACTACATTAATTGGAATGACTTTGTCTTGTTCGGGACTTGGGCTTTTTTTGTAGGGACTTTATTTTTGTTCAAATATGGATACATTTTTGCCTCTTTTAAATTTTATTTTAGTGGAATGAGCTTGTTTTTTTCATAGTAAGTAGCACTAAAACTGAACCATATAGTAAAAAAAGTTAATATTTTCCTCATTTTCTTTCATCTTCTTTAATTTAAGTAACATCTAAAAATTGCAATGAAATTACTAAAACAATTAAGTGTGCAGATAAGATGACAAAAATCCTTCAGATATACTTGTCATTATTTAATGCTTAGGGTCATTTTAGATCACCTGTCAAATGCCAGCCCAGAGGAGACACAAAGTTTTTCAGCTACTTTAAAACAAAATGGAAATCTGTAGTTCTGGTAGTGCTACACTGCAAGTGCTGAGTGCTTCATAAGGTAAGGTACTCCTTTAATCTTTCCACAGCCTGAATAGTGCAATAAAAAGACATCCAAAGATGTCTTTTAAAATCTGGTTCCAGTTTTTTTATCCTTGGCATTTTAGAACATTTTCCGTATTTGTTATACATGCTAAAACACAATATTAAAATATTAGCACTTTTAAAACTTTATCTAGTAAGCACAATCCTCAAAAGGGGTAGAAGCATGACCTCTTCTCAAAAGTGCTAATAAACCCACCAGAAAATACCCCTCCAATCTGATTTTCCACTGTGTTGCCCCGACTTGATGCTACTGAAAAGTGCTGGGACTTTTCACAGGACCTTGTGTATCACACCAGAATAGAAGACAGTCAGGCACTTTGTCTCAGCTTAATTTATAATGGTGACACTATGTTTGTGAGGCATTCAGGCTACATGCTTAAGAGAGCACTGAACAAATATTTTCTAGGCTTCTATAGTAACTAATAGTTTTTCCTGCCTTGAAAGAGTCATACATCCTCTCAAAACATATTTCACTGAAATTCTATTTAAATAAAAATGAACACTTCTGTTAGTCAAGTGTTCATAATGCCTATTAAAACACATAGTTTATAAAAGTGGGTTAAACACAACCACAAAAGTGACTGAACACTGAGCAGAAAGCACTGCTTATTCATTCTGTCCCCAGTAGCTTTCTCTCCCAGGTACAATTCAGCACAAAGATGCCAAGCTTTAAGGCCAGGACCTGTGCTGGCAGGATATTTGTTGTGCTAATATTCTAGGACTCAGTGTTTACACAACCCATCTCCCTCCATATGCATTTTTCTCAGACATATATAGCTAAGTTTTCTGGCCTTCTGGAGAGACAAACTCTCCTTCAATCTTTCTTATTTTTGAGATGCTAGAAGTTCATGGCAACTCTCCCACATAAAGCTTTGCGTTTTAAGCCTTATTTTATAAAACATAGATCAAAGGTGTAGTGACATGTGCAATGCAAATTGGGCTGCATAAACCAGATGCATTCTGAAGCCATGATGACAAAGCCCTAGGCACTTGCTCTTTTCTGAGTTTCAATACAAAGCTGTTGTTAAACCCTTTTTGGATACTCAGTTTTTTATACATCTGTTTGAAACTAACAGAGGATCTGCCCTCTTTCCCAGAGTCTTCCAACTACTTTTGAAGTGAGTAAAGCTCCAGAATGAGCCATGGTGGATGGCAGGCAGACACTTACTCTGTCATCACTTGGTGCTTGGATCTCACTTCATACCTTTTGTTCTGAGAGCTCCAGCAATAGCTTCCCCGTTGTTTGCCCTGCTGTAGGAGCTGTGAACTTCCAGCCTAGCCACTCCCTGCTGGGCTCCGGAGCTCTGTACAGCACAAAGATCCACAGTCATGTCGTGCTGGGCATGGAAACACACTTCTCAAAGATATATATATATAACTTAAGGATGATGCAGCTTGCTGAGGAATACTGTGACTCACTGAATAACCCACATCATAAAAACACTATTCGGAAAACACACTAGTTTAGTATGGATCTATAAGCTTTGAAATACAGATGGCTAATCTAAATCTTCATTTAAATAAATGACTTATTCATGATCTTTAAATTATCCACTACCATTATTTGGAAATGATTTAAAGTAGCTGTAGTCCCACACGGGAGAAATGGTGACATGCTGTTGGGAAACCTTTGTTGGTAAAATATATGGATTTATCTGTTTTGAAGCAAAAAAAATGTTGTACACAGAGGACACTCCATGTGGTAATGAATTAGAAGATTTGCAAACTAGCAGCAGGGGATAGTGTTTCTGAAGAAAAGTCCTTTACTAGAATCGGCAGGGTACTTCAAAATTGCTATTATTACTATCTATTAAAAATTGCAGTGTTAAAAATGCATAGAATGCTCTACAAAAAGATTAACGTTATGGTTTATTCCTTGCTCTAAAGAATTTAAAACACAGTTCTGCCACTGGAGACATTGTTGCCATACTCACAGAAGCCTGAAGGACCCAACAAAGTCGACAGAAGTTGTAGTCTATGATAAAGAGCATGGCTGGGCATTGATTTAACATAGACAAAACAAGAAAAAAAGTAAGAAAAGCAAGATATTCAGATCTGAGAATTTTGACCCCGACTCCTCTTATAGTCTGGTCAATACAAGTTTTATCATCTATTTAAATGCAAATTCAATTCATTTCAGAGAGGTTTCCCCATTTTAGTTTATATATATATATATATATATATATATATATATATATATATATATTTTAAACAAACAACATGAGTAAATTTTGGAAAATAGAACTGTTTGCTTTTTTGATTTTGGCAGTACAGTTTTCCTGCACCCAATCTTTGTCCAAACTGGTATGCACTAAGAAATTACATAACTTATACCTTTTTGGTTTATGTACCCAAGCGACAATATAGAAGGAAGATTCTCAGGTAATTAATTTTGATTACAGTATTATTCCAAGTTGTCATTTATACATGCATAAAAATACATGGTCTTCTCTATAGAAAGTCAGAGATAGCTTTAGACCTAGAAATGACTGCAGTGAGAGCAGAATAAGGACTACCACCCTACTTATATAACTTTAGTACTTCTTCATTGCTTAGGAGCTGTACCAGCAGAGCAGAAGTCTGTGCTGGCATGACTTGGTAAATACCTCACAACTTCAGTATTCAACCATGGCATCTGCAGATCCATCACAAACTGTTGCATCAATATGTATGAGGACATACATTTTCAATTACATAGAATTTTTTTAATCTGACATACATACGTAAAGTACTAAGGGAACAGGTTATATATATGCTATACAGGCAGCAGAGTAGTTTGAAAGCACAAGGGCAACTTTTTGCTGTTCAATAACTCAATTTTTATGTAATTATTGCAAATTATAACGCAATTTCTGAGCCAACAATATTGTTGTAACTGATTTTCTGCTTGAGCTGTACAAACACTAAAAAACACCTGAAACTGGCAAGCTCCTGTGTGTAATTGAATAAAAAACCAGTTTCTGGTAAACAAAATGTGCCAAGGTTTTTCACCTGGAGCAAATTATTACAGGTGTTAATAAAACCTATTTAAATAGCTTTCCTAATACATGAGAAACTTCTCAAATAGCTCTGGATATGGCTCTTTAGTTTTGTTTTATGGGAGACTAGTAATTGCAGTAGAAATAAAGTGACCATAGAATTCAGTATTGTAGGATTGATGGCTCCTGTAAAGGGATAAACATTACTGTTTGTCACAGTTGCACACTTTAAAGACTCGCTTGTACTTCTCATCTCATGTCTTAAAAAAAACCCAAAAAACAAAAAACTAAAAAGAGCCCACAACACTCCTTCAATTGATTTGCCCTTTGTCACTGTCACAGATATGTTTTCCCTATTTTGACGTGTAGTTGTAATTCTATTAGCAGCCCATTGACTGCCCTGTGAAATCGATCTGTGGTGGGCTAGCTGGGTCTTCTTAAACTAGATGATTTATTGCTTCTGCCTGCTACAAAAAATAAAATTAAAAATAAGAAGAAGAAAAAAAATAAGGCCTTTCACCTCCATGATGAACAAAGTACTTAAATAGTGTCTGAAAATGAATAATTTTTCGTTTGGCTGCTGGCTGTCCCAGAGGCAGACAAGCTGTGACCTCTTGCCAGCAGCTTTACTGAGATGCCTCCTGTTGCTGGCATGTAAAGATGATTGTCAATTTCCCTTATTCATTTACCTCAGTGCCTCATGTATAAACTAGATCTCATTCACCCAGAATGTCCTCAGCATCAATCTATCGCATTTACCTAATTTTGTGACTTCTCACTGGGCTGCCCAACTGCCTGACACTCAGGAACCATTTGAAACCTATTCAATGCCTATTCAGTGCTGCAGACAGAAAATTGAGGCACACGGGTGCATTTACCATTGTTGCCATTCTAGTTTAGGCCAGAGAAAGAGGTTAGCGTCATACTCATCTTATGCATACTCATCTTATGCTTATCTGACCTACAGTTTACCAGGGTCTAAAATGATGTCCTGGAACGTTAGATTCTGTCCTGATATCTGCCTTGATTGCATTAATTCTTTCCTCTGGATCAGAAAAATAAATTACTTTTCTACTAGCCAAAAAGCAAATTTATGTTGTTTCAGGCTGTTGTGTGGAGCTTTTCTATTATCTGAAAACGCGAGTTTTTGATTGTGGATACAAAGACATGAAGAATACTTTAATGTACTTGGTTATTTTAACCAAAGTCAGTTTCTAGCTGTGTTTTCTCATAGGCTGTGTAACCAAGCAGAGATTTAAAGAAGGAGAAATACTTTTTTTTCCAAGTTTAGTACCCCTGCTTTTTACATAATGATAGTCATTCATTTTTTCATCAAGCATGTGCAATTTGTTAATGAATCCTGAACTACTTTTATTGTGTACTAGAAAGGGTTACAAAAGTACAGAGATGCTGTACTGTAGGTGGTCATCAGGAAGAAAGCTGACCCACCCAAAATGTTGCAGTAGTGAGTTCTTTTTGTCCCAATCTTTTTTCCTTCTGACTCATTTTAAGATACATTATGGATCTAAGAGAGCATCTAAATGCTGACTCAAAAGGCCCAAGGGGTAAAAAAAAGTAACCCAGCAGCTGTGTGACTTTATAAAAGGAGAAAGATGCCTAGAAGAAAGTACACAAGTAGGCACTGAAGAAAAGGAAGAAAAGGAAGGAAATTCAATAATATCCACTTGAAACCGAGCAAAATAATACTGCTGGATTATTGATACACTTAGTAAAGAAAGACTATACCAAATAAAACACTGAGATGAGTAGGGAAAGAAGAAGCTGTCTTACAACACCTACATCAGAAAAAGGATCTAGGACATCTGGGCTTTATTTAGTCCTTTTAAATATTAAAGCCTAAAGAAAAATACAACCATTGCTCGAGATAACACCTTTTAGAAAGATACTGGTGGAAAGAATTTGAACAAACTAGCAGAAATTTCTCAGGTAAGATTGCAGTGAAACATTTCAGAACATAGTGATTGTAGTAATCGTAAGTAAAAGAAACATTACTAGTGAAAAACGCAGCGCAAGAAAACCAGCAGTAGGCAAAAAGGGGGTGTGTTCAGGGCAGGTTTTAGACAGGACCACATCATGGACCTTCATTCCAAAGACACAAAGCTCCATGCTGGCAAGACACCCCCAAAAACCTCATGTCAGACTTCAGACTGTATGGTAAAGCAACCCCCTGAATAGAGATGACAATGGGATCTAGACTAGATGATCTCCCACTTTTCTGGTCTATTCACTTCCGCCATAGTTCTTTTCTCTGTGGGTGTGGCCCAGGCTTTTGTCAAAAGACAAGACATTTCCCAGCAAGAAATGGGGCTGGGGTGAGGGTCCTCAAAAAGTCTTCAAAGCCCTACTTATTTTAAAACTAAGCATTAACTTTCTTCCTTGAATTTTATTGTTACCAGTCATGTTGACTGCCAGAGAACAGTTAGTGAGATGTTCTGGATTAAACTGAATCAGGTTATTCATTATCACAGGAGAAGCTGTCCTTTTGAGAATCTATGGAATCCATTATTACTTGCAGAGGAGACCTTTTGTAATACTTATAAATGTCAAGCATGCATGGGAGTCTCCACAGAAAACTAGGACTTGCTAGCCCTGGCAGTTGCCCAGTATGGCATTTTACACTGACTTCAGCTGAGTATAAATATAGAATATTGTATAAAGGACACTGGCCTCTCACAGCAAGGAGACTCTGAGTTTAATTTAGTTATATAAAACACAGGTTCTAAGCGAGACTGTGTTGCACAAAAAATTCTTCTTCCTTCCTCCTCTTTTCCCAAAGGATGGGGCCACCAAGCAAACCCGTGTTTTTTTCCTGTCTTAGAGTGTACGTAAACATGGTAGACTGGAGAAATGTAGTGAAGAAAACACAAATGTGAAGATATCAGCAGGGGTTGTCAGCCCAAGGGGTGGAAGGAAACCGTAAAGTATCAACTTCACAGAACTAAAAGAAGCAGCAGGCTCAAAATGAGTGAAAGGGTAGGTGACAACAACAGCAAACTCTACCAATACTTGAGACTTCTTTGCCACAAGAGGCAGTCATACATATCCCTGGACAACAGGCTCCTCTTATAATGGTGACGTTTAAAGAGCAATTCTACCTAACTTGTATATCTGACTTTCACCTATATTTCCTCACCAAAAGTGGCATTCATCTCATACTCAGGTTTACATAGCAGACATGAATACATCTGAGTTTATCAGAGGAGTTCAGAAAGCAACTTCTTTGGCCTGCTTTTGGTCAAATGAATGAACTCCACCGATGATCTTGGTTAGATCATCAGTGACCACAGTAGCAAACTTGACACCTACTCAGTGGTGGACATTCCCACCTAAAATCAGACAAATAAGTCAAACACTTTCTTTTCTCTGAAAGAAAGTGCCCAAGCTCACTAAGTAGTGGAGACATGTCCTCTTTAGGAATTTCAGACTTAATTTAGGAGTCCTAGAGAAAAAAAAACTTGTTTGGGCTGGTAAGGAAACAATGCAGAAAGTGATTAATGGGGAGCTTGATTTGTTTTGCAACACAGATCAAATCCTCAAGTTAGAACTGCAGTAAACCTCATCCAGCTTTTGAAGGGAATACAGTCTGTTTGTCTTCACTGAACTGAATCCTCAACATACAGTAGCTAATTAAAGACTCCAAAAGCCTGTAAATACTTTGACAAATATTGATATATAAGCCTGCAATGCTCACTTGGCTAGTTGGCTAAGTCCTGCCTCATTTACTTCAGTGATGCTGCAAATGACTGTGGTGATCTCATAATCTGAAATTCCTAATAAAACAGCTACTTCAAGATGTATGAAGAGGATCTTCCTGATATAAAAACTAAAGAAATTACTTTTGATAAATGAGGAAAAATTGAGTCACTCACAGTACATACCTACTGTTGCTAGATATCTGGGAAGAATATCTCCCAAAAACATTTTCATTAAAATGAACAATAAAGCAAATTATCTATTTCAGAGCTGACTCACAGCAGAGAAATATTATCAAAAATTAGACTCTGCCAGAGTGAAACTATTTACACCACTTAGACCAATCTGGCCTAAAATACTTAAAACATGGTTAGTTGGATGCTATACAGTCTGATGCCTCATATTATAATGTAAGATTTACATCCTGAGGACTATTTTTTTCTATGTCTTTTCCTGATTCACAGTACCACTGGCAGCAAATATCTAGATGCCAATTTTTCAAATTACACCTAAAGTCTAACAATGGTACCAATTTTTATTATTTTCCTATCCACCTGATAGGAACATAAAGGTTATAAACATAACACAAGTCAGCAAGCAAAAGTACATAATTAAGATGCATCCAAAATACCTCGTGCAGCAAGAACATATCTTTTAATTGTAGTATTACCTGGGTTTATGTTATTAAATTGCTACACAATTTCATATATAATTGATTTTGCAAGAAAAGTATTACTGAAGTGATTCTGTAGTTCAAAACAGTATTAACCTAATAATACACAAACAATTTCTATCTCACAGCCTACAGTGCTGTATGGTATTTGTATGCTGAGAAAAAAAACCCATTCCTTCATATTAACAGTAATTTTGAATGTAACATAAAAACTCAATGACTTTTCTTCTCTTTATTTGTTAAGAAGAATATTAACAGTGCTTCCTGTGAGGGTATATTTTGTATGTTCTTTTGCAGATTATGAAAATAGTTGTGAGAAAATATTTGGATAAAGGAAGACAAAGCTCCAGGTAGCAATAGAATTCATACTGAGTTGATAAATGCAATTAGGGATCAGAAGGATGAACAATTACTTCAGGGGAGTTTTGATACCAGAATGCAATAGCAAATGATTAGAAAACTGGAAAAACTGAAAAGATTATAATCTTTTCCCTATTGCAGACACATCCAGCAGCCTCAGCACAAGTGAGAAAACCATTGTGTTATAGCAATGGATATTGCATGCCCTGAAGTGTTCACAGGCCCAGCAATCAAATATGAGCTTAAAGGAATACCTGCCAGCTCTTGAGAAACTAAAAAAGCTACATTATCCCAGTACAATGCAAGTACTGTGAAGAGTTAAAATTAAGAAGATTTGAGGGTTGTCCTTCTTGGCCCAGAGAGTTTGAGTTGGGTGAAAACATTTCCCCCATGCAGATGATGGATGCAGATGACACCACTACAGTTCTGATGAAAGGCAGATGTACTTCACAGCCACTTTTAATGAAGGAACTATGAATGAACCAATGTTAATATCTTGCCAAACCAATTATATCAATATTACAGTGTTTATGTTACTAATTGCCAATATTTCTTGTCTAATTGATTCTCTGAGAGCAATATTGCCAGCAGCATTCCACCACTGCTGTGAGATGCTGAGCACCTGGGCACTGCCAACTGCCTGAGTTCCTGCCACCTACAGAGGATGCTCAGCCTCCACCAGACTGTGAGGCATGGAATGGGTCCCAACAGTCCTTCAGAACTGAAGCTTTTGTTTTTGAAGAATATTTAAACTGAACATGGTAACTTAACCTCTGATTTGATGTCTTAAAACTTGAAGATAAAAACGAATGAGATAATAAAACCTGTGCTGATTAGCTAAGCAACACTAACTCCATTTTTGTTTCTATTATATGGCTAATAGTCTCTTCTGAGCAGGTTTTATTCTTGTATCTGTTTGCATTAGAGTCAATTTGCAGTATGAGATTGGTGTTATTTATTGAATGCTAGACCCAGCTACAAAGTTAAAACTATGAAAATCTTCGGTGAATTTAATTACACAACTGCGAGACACAGTCTTGTATAGATGCTACAAATTAAGTTTAGCAAGTATGATTGGTGTGGTGAATGGTTAAATGGAGGTACCAGATCCATGAAGTTTCTCAGTCATTTCAAAAACTTTGTGGACTGTTGTTTTGACCTGTGTTGACCAGACATTTTGAACTTTCTTATTTTATGCAGGTATGCATTCAAAATCAAGTCAACTTTACCTAAATATGTAAGGCTAATCTAAGCCTGAATATGTTCCTTGGAACATATTCAGGCTTAGTATTCATATACTAACTATATTCAGTTAGTATTCATATACTAACCTTGGAAGCAGGTTAGTATTCAGTATCACTGAGCAATGTGATTGCATGTTGGTGACTCTTTAATACATTTGATGCTGCAGAATTTTTTTTCATTACTAAAAATACTTAGTATTCTGAAAGGCAGAATAAATTTGATAGCAACAAACATTAGCAACTTTTTCTATTTTGTCTAAACCTTTCTACTCTAAGTGCTACAGACAGTTTCTCTCTTCTTGTTCCAATATGTAATTGACAGCTCAGCCCAATGTCCTTCTCTACCTCTTGATTTTTCCCTGGCTGCTAATAGCATACACCATTTTATACAGCCTCAGTCTATTAACCAAGTGTTTGACCTTGTGGGATGCTGAACACCTGCTGGAATACACTCAGTGTCCGTAATTCTCATTGATTTCATTAAGAGGAAAGAGAACTTGCTCTCTCCCAGGTCATTTAGGCTGACCTCACTCGTAAAGACAGAGCTCATGGTAGACTCCTGCTGTTCCAGAAAGTCAGACCAACATCAGAGGTAGCTGCTTCCAGAGCACCCAACTTGGAACTGATGCCAAACAACATTAATTGTCAGGAAATAGAAATTAGGAGCACAGCGCCTCTTCATTCCTTATGCAGTCAGTGGAGGGAAATGTTAAGAAGTGCCCTGCTGGGTCTCACCAGTAATCCATTTACCCCACTATCATGCTTCTGACTTGCACAAGAGAGATACTACTAAGGAAAACACACAAGCCAGGCTGTTTCTACTGCCTTTTCTTTACATAGCCCCAGCACCAACAGCTTTTGCTGTAGGTGTGTCAGAAGGAATGTTCCTACCTCTGATACTGTCCTCTAGATCCAGCAGTGGAGGGTTTGGTGAATAGCAGCAGTTCTGTCTTTATCTTACCTAGTACCCTGGTGACTTCAGAAACCTCAGTCTTACCCACCAGCCTTTTCTTCTCCAGCTGAAGTATTCAATATCTTCTAGCCCCTCCTCATCAGACAGCTGCCCCTGACTATTAATTATTCTACTCACCCTTGTCTACATCACCCCTAGCCCCACTATGTCTTTCTTGAAACTGGGCCAGAAGTGCTTACAGTGGTCAAAAATGGGGCACACCAAAGGTATAAAAGCAAAATGGTGCCTTCTGCTTATTCTGAGTGATGGAGGAGTTGACCTGCAAAGTTTTGTGTTTATATGCAAGTGACTTGCAGCAGTCATGTACATACAAGCCAGTCACTTCAACCTCCTTTTGGGAAGTAGGTCCCTTCAGGCATGAGTTATCTGATTGAAATTATCATCTATTTTAAGACTACATAAACAGTACCTTCTAGGTGCCTGCTCCTTCCTGCTGCCTGTAAAAGTAGATTACACAGATAAGGCAGTTATGCATGCCTGGGCTATGGCTGTGATCTGTTGACTATAAGAACCTCTTCTGGTGTGCCTCTGATTTTCACAGCCACTCCCTGCCTCCTTGCACTGTGATATGGGGAAAAGCAATCTAAGGAATGGGGTCCTGAAGCATCCTGCAGTGAATTAAAACTTGCTTTGACCCAGGCAGGTGTCAGAGAAAAATGGGGGATGTTCATGTAGGCTGCAGGTTTTCTGTGCCAGGCTTGGTTAAAAGGCAAGGTTTTTGAAAACAAACAAACAAACCCCCATATTTGAAGCATTAAGTTTGCAGTGATGTGAATGAGAATATGAACTAGTTATAAAGGAATACTGAAATATGCTCTAATGAAGGCTGCGACTAAGAACAATGAAAGGGGAAAAGACAGATAAATAACATTTTCTTTTGCTTTGCCCTTTTCTGGAGAGCATGTTTTTTGTTTCAGGAATACAACTAGTTTATAATAAAGTGTAGGAAGTGCCAGAGAAAAGAAAAGTTTGAGTGCTAACTGCTATATCACCTATTATTTTATGTTCCATTCACAATTGCAAGATTGAGTCTTCATGCTTTAGTTTACATGCATAAAATTAGCACTACTTAATAAAACAATTTTGAGGGTTTAGTTTAAAAAGGAAAAGAAGAATTAGTATATGAAAAGATAAAAAACTACTGCTACACTCCAATCCAGCCTTATTTAAGTATCCTTTAAGCTTGAACAGTGATTAACCTCCAGCAAGACACTTCATGTGTGATTTATTAGGCACCTTGCTGTGGTTTTAGTGAACTTTCCTGTGAGGGAGCACATTATCATCAACTCTGGAACACGGAGTTTATCACAACCTCTAACGATGGTGACACAAGCATCCCTTTATAATATTTACTTACTGGGTTATTTATTTGCAATTCTCTAGGTAGTAAACTAATAAGCTCCCACGAGGCCACTGAAAGTGATAATATTCTTTCACTAGCGTCACTAAATCATGTAACAATTAACTACAAATTTTTAAAAATCTAGGAATTGCAAAGATCAAAGGTGAAAGCTAAGAAGTACGTATTAGAAATAACAACAGATGACCCCAGAATGAAAAAAAAAAGAAAACACAAGGAGTTTGTAGTTTGTGACTTGAGACATCTTCCAGAGAAGTAAAATCTTGTATTCACTATGTAGTCATAATTTGTACCAAATTCTTTATTTAATTATATCAAATTCTAATAGCAAAAAAAATATATGAAAAGTTATTTGTTGAAATTTAAGATGTAGTTGCTAGAAACTATTTGTTCTGCACCTTGTGGTTTGTCAGCTATGAACCTGTAAAAGAGCATTCACCTCATAATATAATAACACATGTAGCAATGTTCAATCACAAATGCAGTGGTGACAGCTAAGCTGTACAGTACTCCCCCTTATCAGGTCCAGACAAGCCTGTTGCATCCTTCCCAGCAGATGTGAAATAAGAAATGAAGAATGGAAAACAATATGGCTCATGCCAACTGCATCTGGTCTTTTCTCTTCCCATTTGTAATTGAACGAGTGAAACCAAAAGTCAACAAAAACAGTACAGCTGTCTACATGCTTTTCTGTTCCTTTGTTTTTGGGGGCTTTCTGCCTTGGCACTAGGGAGGATTAGGTTGGAACATTACGCCACAAAGAAATGTATTGGCTCTCTGAGCACCTGTGACTAGAAGTTATCTCCTATAAACTTCAAGGATTTCCAAGACTTGTTCATCACAGCAGTATATTTCCAGATGACGTCTAGGAAGTTAATATCTCGGACAAGGGCTACTGATTCAGATTTTCCTAATTGTCTATAGAATCATCAATGCTTTCATTCTGGCTGGGGGATCAGTAGTAGGCACCCACTACAACATTTCCTTTGTTTTCCATCTCTATAGTCCTCACAGAGAGCCCCTATCTTCACTAACTGTAAGGACTGTGCAGTCAAACCTCTTACATGTAGTGCAAAACTTGCTTGCCCTGCCTATTACTCCTGAACAACCTATAGCACTCCATCCCAGCATACCAATCACAGGACTCATTCCACCAAGTGATATCACTAACACCAGTGATATCATAGCTCAGATAACTGACAAATGCCTCCAGATCATCCTCCTTGTTCCTCAAATGCACTTCTAAAAATTCATGTCATGACAGTATTACTGCTTTTCCCATCTTTTTGACTGATGAATAAATATTTTAGGGAGTCTTCTCTTCAAACTGTTCACAGCAAAGCTGTGGACAGTATATAATTATTGTGGAAGAACTGAGTGATTGCTGTTAATCTGTCCTTCGGTCTATAAACAATTAGAGTAGTGAGTGAAGCTGCTGAATCTGCTAATCATATGCTAAGTATTCACATTTTCTCTTCTCTTGTTTTCATGGGATTTTTTTTTCCCTGGAATTGTTAACTGAAATCAATAGGATTTTTCCACTGACAATTGAAAATAGTCCCTGATATGTCCTGAGCTGCTATGCAGAATTTTTTTGCTATAGAGAAAGAAGAGAAAGGCCAAGCTGAGTAAAGAAGCTCATTTTGTTCAGACAAGAAACAAAGTGCACTTTTTATGTCCCTAAACAAAGCATTTTTAAGAGCAGGATAGAGGACGCTTAAATCAATAACCATTAAGAAGCACAAAGCTGCTAAAAGAATATATCTTTGGAGAAAGAAATTATCAGGCTCGGCACAGAAATTACTGGGTGAAATTCTATTTATGCAGGAGGGATCCAAATTAGATGATCCTAATAGGCCTTTTTGGCATTGCAGTCTGAAAACCTATGAAACATGAGAACAAAATAAATATTGCTCATCACTGTCACAGCTTTTACAGAACGCTTCCCCGGTGACAACAATACTTCACTAATTCGCTTACTGCACTGAATTTATTGTTTTTCTACATATAGTTTATTAGATTAAGTTTTTCAAATTGTCAAAATCATGTTTTTGATGACTTAAATTCCAAGTCCTTCTCTTCTTTTCAAAGTGAAATATAGAAGAAAGTAAACACAACATCCACACCAACTGACAGCTTTGTCAAGAGCCTGAGACAAAGAGGATATAGTGGCAGGACAGGTAAATAACACTACCGGGAGTAAAGGATGTTCAATAGACATTAGTGTAACCACAAGAGCCTGGAAGCTTCCTCACAGGAAAAGGAGATCCACAGTCAAGAGTACCCAAAGCCCAGGAGAAAATAACCTGATCCTGCAGATGCCCCTGGGAGTTTTGTTCATTGAGGTGAGCTTTATACTATTAAATACTGAATAGCTACTTTAATTGCCATATGAAAATTGTTAAAACATGGAACTAGATCATGCCTAGGTCAATACTGGCAGACTTATATGGTCAAGAAAATATGCAGTCTCAAACATCTGGAAATCTCACTCTCTGCCCATTAATAATTGGATTTCCAAGGTCTTCCAAAAAATCCTATTATTTTCCTTTAAAGGATGCAGGGACCACGCCCTGCTATCCCTCCATGGTAAGACAGCATTTCTCTTTCTGCCTGATGTGGGTTCTCTCAAGCTGCTAGAAGAAAATGGGCTATGACATCCCATAGCCTGGCCTGTAAAAGAAGGTAAAACATAAATGGCCTCTGTGGTGGCTGTAAACAGTTCACTCCTCCCCCTGTTCCCACCCTAGTGGGTTACGATGCACTTGTCTCTAGAGCTAAGCAAATACTTGCAGGCCTACCTCAAGAAAGGCCATTTCACTTCCTATGGACAATCCCCAGAGGATGCAAAACCACTCTATAATTTCCACTGGAATAGCTCAGGAGAGTCAAGTTTTCCAGGAAATGCTCTCAGTGCTGTACTTCTGTATAGCTGACCAAGCATCAGGAGACTTATATCAAAGTACAGATATCAGTTTAGCTTCTCTAAGTGCCTCTGCATCTTAGGGTTAAGAGCAGTATGACATAAGCCTCACATTTCTTCTTAAATTCCATAAAGGATATCTAAATACATGTAATCCCTCCAGAACATGATGACACAAAAGATATTGCTGTGCTCAGGGTCTAAGAATATATTGCTTCTCTTCACTGGTAATACATCACAATCTTTAGAATTAGAAATAAATGCCCACTCTTTTTTGTCCTTCTTATTTTAGGCAATGGCTTACTTGTAAAACAAAAACTACGTATTGATCATTTGGACAGGGGGAGTGCACTGTTCTGGGACATAGCATTTTTATGCCACAAATTGCATTTCAAAGCAAATGAAGATTGAGATTTTCTCCCAGGTAAGAGCACTGTGATGTGAATGAATTCATCACAGATGGGGGCTAGTTCAAGAACTTAAAGCAATAATTTTTAGTGTAAAATTGACTATTGGAATTTCATTAAGCTTAAAATTAACACAGTTTATTTCCAAATAGTATCAATCATAGTTACTACAGTTCTGTTTCTGATTGCTCTGATACATTCATCACCCATTTGGAACCTAAATAGAAGTTTAGCATACTCACAAATTGTTTGTTGTCAGTCGACAAAGATGTTCCTGAAACAAAACAAAAATTAAGTTGCAGCTTGGAATGATAAAAATGATGCAGTCAATATTCCAGCCGTGGTTAAAAAATCTGATTACATAAAGTTATATTATCAGAGTGGAAGTAGAGGCATGGGGAGAAAAAGCAGCATCTAATCCCTCTGCTAAACAACTTCAATAAACTTCACTGTAGTTATACCACTGCCAGGATTAGCCAACAAAATTTGAATTAAAGTATGAACAACATTATTGTAATTTTTTTTTATTTTAATCCTTGATGAGAGAAAGAAATTGTACAGACTCCAGGAGCACAAAAATAATTGTTACATTTATGATTCTCCAATTATGGCTTATAGGGACTGCTTTTTATCCATCTCTTTGGTCTTATGAAGGTTTTATAACAAGGCTTTTGAATAAAACAAGTGTTTTCAATAGCACCAGTAAAATAATCACATACTTTTTTAAAGGATGTATTTTCATTTTGCTTTCATTCATGTTACAACTTATAGAGAATCAACCTTCTATTTGTTCAGATGGCTTAATCCTCACTTATGTTCTTAGTTTAAGTGGATACAAAGAAAAAACCCTCCAGGACTGGTCTTTTCTATTTCCACTTCTACTTTCTACATCCATTTGCTTTTCAGTTGATGCTGACTGCTTCAGAAAAGCAGAAAAATTAGTAGCTCATGAATTTTCCCAAGGAATGTTGCTGATTCTCTGCCTGATCTAATAGACTATTCTGTATGAAGATTCTATACCCAAACACAGATAAAAACAGGAATCAAAATATAGAACTGGCCAAGATTACATAATTTATTAATAAATTACAAGATTATTCATAAATCATAGATTATATTATATATGATGAGTTAATCTGACTTTCCCCCACAGAACTTTAACAACAGATTCCTATACCAAGTCTATAATGTCTCAGTGAGCTATAGCCCATATCTAAGAAAATTATTCATTACTGATTCAAAGAATCAGGCAGTTGGAAAGATCATATTCCAAGTTAAGTAGATTTATGGATTAATCACCCTCAATACTTAAACCACATATCTTGTTAGTCTTATCTTCTGACTGTTGGATCCCATTATGCCTTTCCACTGCATTAAAGAACTATCTCTACAGATATCTTCCTTACATAAGTGTAAATAATAATCAATTCACTCTTAATATCCTCTTTGGAGAATTAAAATACATGTAGTTGCTTACATCTCTAAATTTAAGGTATATTTACAGACTTGAAATTTTTTTGTTAAATCTTGGTGAAAGATTTGGGACAAGGGCCTTAAGATTTCCCTGGTTTTCAGTATCCTTCTTGAAGGTATTCCAGCCTGATTTATCAGTAGTCCCATAAATATATCCCCAACACTGAACAATGTGGGACACCAGTTTCCTGTTCATTCTTGATATTTCTTCCTTTCACACCTAAACATTGTGTTTGCCCTCTGTCCATAGCACTTTCCAGTGAGTTCCCCAATCAGTGTCTGAGCATACCATTGCCCTTTGTTCAGCCACACATATTTCAGGATATAACACTTGATTTTTATTTTTTTTACCATAATTGGCCCAATTTTGCAAACACATGAGTTGTTCTGATGAAACTCTGCTATTAAAAAGGCACACTCAAAGAGCCAGATCCCAACCAGCATCAGTGTACAGAGTTCCTTGCCAACTTGTGGAGTGACATCAGCTGACACAAATGAAAAATCTGACCTCATGCATTCAACACAAGACATTCTTAAAGACATTTTGCCCACAATCCTTCACATCCTTTTCTACCAGATAGGACAGAAAGAGGGCAAGAGTTCCACTGGTTTCCCCCCAAACACATCTGGAATGTAGGTAGATGACCTGCTTGTCATGGTGACAATAATCATGGAGACCTGACCTGCTGAAATGGAGGCTCAGTTAACTGCTAGGAAAGAAGAATACTGCAGATTTCTGTCCTTTAGGGGAGCAAAACTTATTGATTCTGCCTAGCACTTCATCCATCATGCAGAAAAAATACTAAGGAAAAAAATTCTAAACTTATGTCATATTTGTGCACCCCAGTGCACAATGACAGGTTTTCTTTTTTTTACCCTGGTAGTTACTTTTAAGTTCTAAAAAAAACACATTTTTGTAATATTCCCCTTTCTAGCCTGATAAGTTTTTCAGCTCTAGAAATCCTTTTGGTTAATAAGGGTCATCATGAGGGTCTAAAGAGGGACAAAGAGGGATTTTAATGTGAAATCAGAGACAGCAATGAGAAGCAAGACACTTGAGAAGTCTGCCAATGTTCATGCCATAGAAAATAGTGGACCTACATTTAAAAATTATAGGCCTATTAAAGCATGGAGATATTGCACTAAAGGTGTTAAAATAACCAATTAAACATGCAGTTTTACTCCTGCAAAAATATAGAGCATTTCTGTGGAAAAAAATACCACTGTCAAGAATTCACCATGACTGCTAGAAATCAAAATAAATAAACAGCTTTAATTGGAAAAAGAATATTTGAAACCACAGTGCAGTTTTGTGGGCAAAGCAAATCTGTTAGCCAGTCTTTTAATAAGTCCACATTGTACTGGAATCAATTTAGCTTTTCTGTGAACATGGACATAACCTGTTAATAATTTAACACACCTCTGGTAAAGCAGGAATGCACTAAATAAAAGGTAAACTAATAAAACAAAAGCAGTACTTTGTTTTTGCAACTAGATGGTAAATTAGTGGAAAAGATTGCTATCACAGCACAAATTCTGAAAATGTTATACAACAAAATTCACGAGATCAAAAATTTATGATTCCAAGAGATGTATTAGCTTTATCATGTAGCATAATGCAAATGACATGCTTTTCTTGTGGAAGGGTTTTTATGTATAGTGTGTCCTCTCAGTCCAGCTCAGCAGCATTGCTGTGGGAATTTCATTTTTTAGAATTCTTCACTGCATTTCTCTACAATTCTTTCTCTACATTTTTTTTTCTCTAGACAGAAGCAGTGTATATATGATACATCTTCTGAACATGTGATTAAGGAACACGAATACAAGGTCAAACCAGACGTTTCATAAACTCTGTTGTAAGTATTGCATATTAGTGCAACAAAATTTGATGTATTTATTTGAATGAAGAATGAGGGATAGCTCATAATTGCATCAGGGGTGGAAAAACACTTTGCATTAGTTAATCTACCTTGGTATGTTACACTTGCTGATTATTCCAAGCTTTGCACTGAGTGAAGGTGACAGAGGCTATGAAGAACCAGCCCACAGAGGCATGAACAGCCAGCTGCCAGGGTCACCCACTGCTCCTCTAAATTTCTGTCTGAGCAGGATCCTGGGGCTAACTCAGGCCACAGCACCAGCAGCCTGCACTGAATACGCTTGCTGCGTCAGCAAGAGCAGCGTAGCCCTGTTGGGCCCATGCTAGCTGCTGAGGGACACACTGTGTGTCTGCTGGCTGAGCTGCGGGCAGCTCCACACACCTTCCCTTCCCAAGGCTCCCGGGGGGCTCTCCCTGAAGACAGCAGGACACCAAATCTGCTCCCTCCTGACCCCTCAGGGCACCAAGTCCCATCTGAGTCAGCACAACAAGTTTAGACCCTGGCTGGCCCCTTTCCTGGACATGGGACAGCCTCCCTGGGCTTCATCTGTTCCCAGCATTCAGTGTCCAGAGAGCCTGGACACCTTCTGCACCTGAAGTTTATGATTTTATTTTTATTTATTTATTTTTTATTTCCATTATTTCCTTTGCCCTTCAATCTTACTCTTCTCTGTCTAGAAACATCTTACAGGCCCAGGGAGGTTCCAGCTGCCAGCACATTTCTAGTTGCATTTGTCACACTCCCGCAGCACTGTGGGTCTGCAGACAGACCCCTTTTGAACAGCCCTGGAGGCCAGTGCTGCTCCAGCTCAAAGGAAAGGCAGTCTGAGGAGCACAGCCATCCTCTATGGGATAATTCCCCTATTTGTCAAGCTCGTGTTACCTTCCTTCCATAAATCTTTCCAGTTTCCTTTCCACACACAGTGGAAACTTAAACTGGGCCTGCCTCCACTGTTAAACTTCCACTGAAGGCAAAACTTTGAGTTTAATATATTCTGCCACTTGAGAAAAGCAAGGATTTGAATACTAAATAGAGCTCCATAATCCATAGCCATGTAATTGTATGTTACGCCAGTAACTTCTGTTAACAACAGAATTCAGGCAGAGGCACCAAGCTGACATGGAGACAGCGGCTGCTGCTGGGAAAATCAGGGGGGAAAATTATGTTTAGGAGGAAAGGGGGAGAGAGGAGAGAGGAATGTCACTGAGAAATGAGTGAGTCCTGGAAAAGCAGTAACAGAAAGCTGCTGGGAAAGTAAGAGGCGAAGACAGACTGGTCAAGGAGGCTTTGTGGCAATATTGTGATGGGAATCCTGTAAGAACCTGCTGAAGTAAGTGGCTGATGGCACCCAGAGAGAACTCAGCAGGAAAACACAAAGACTGGAGAGCTGTTTTGGTAGTGTGTTCCCCTGAAAGTCTTACCTACACTCAGAGGGAATCTGGGAAGTGGAAAAATCACTCAAGTGTATCATGCACATCTCCAGCAAATGTGGAAGAGTTTTAGACAACTGGTAGTGCAGGGGCACATGGCAGGAGAAAGACAGATGAAGCCTTCGGTGAGGAACTTGAACAGAGGCAGAAATAAGCTTGAGAGCTGCTACCTTCTAACCTGTCCACCATGGAGTACCCACACAGGGCTGTGATGTGTTCACTTACACCAGGATGCAGATGCTGTGGGAAGATGGAGGGCCAGATGTGAAGACCCAGCAGAAAAGGCAGGATTTTCTTGCAGAGCTGTGAGCCTTGCCAGGCATTTGGCCTGAGCTTTGCTACAGGGTTGCAGTTTCTGTGTTTCCTGTATCATGAGAAGCTCACACAAGCAGCAGTGAAGGCACTGGAATATGTCTGCTTTTCTTATTTCCCTTGTACTATATGTCCCTTCTCATTAGACATGAGAGGATCACATTTCCAGTTTAGGATGCATGAGTGAGAACAAGGACAGAAAGATAAGAGAATTGTGCAAAGCCTCATCCCTCTGCTTTTTATTACCCTTGTCATCTATCAAGACACTGACTGCTTCTCTTGCTTTTGCTTTTTTTTTTTTTTTCCTCCAGCATATTTGTAAATGTTATTTACTTATTGTCACTAGCTCCTCTGGGCTGTCTACTTTAATTTTATATCACAAATTGTGACCGGCAGCATTTTGTTGCTGCTGCTTTCTTTATTAATTTGTATCTTTCTACTCCAGCAACAATAAACAGTCTTCAGCCCTCACATAATTTGTGCTCCATTTTGGATCAAAATGTCACAGGAATATTGATAGAATTCCAAGCCTAGCAGGGCAGGGAAGGTACTGTGGGCATTGCTACAGCCACACTTTTGATTCAAAAGGGCCCTTTAACACAGAGGAAAAGATTATGCAACAGTTTCATTATCAACACTATCACATTTCTCTTCACATCACTAAGCATCGTCATTGGCATATTTTGAAATTTTTTTCTGGCATATAGAGCTTCCATAGTTCAAGTATGTTATATGTTCAAGACCTAAAAATAATGCTTTACCCTTTCAGAACTTAGGACAGAAATTTTTTTCTGAGTCTTGAGTTCAGAAAAATCTTCCCTGAGCCAATTTACCATGCAGGGTTTATGCCATCAGAATTATTATTCTACTCATGTGATTGGCCTTGCCAAGTTTCTCTAGAGTCAAAATGTCCATGTTTATGTACCATTGAATTGACTATCTTTTATTGACTATCTTTTATCATTTTCATTAATATGGTAATGGGATTAGAGGCTTGACTCTTTTCCTATTTATTACTCTGTTTCTGAGAGTTCTCATTACTAATTCTCTTAATTTGGACCATCAGATTATCTACAACCAGCCTGTAAATCTGAATGTGATAGTCTGATTATCAAAAATTATTAAAATCATCTCTTTTCACACTTGATCTTCTTTAAATACCCATGTCTCACCACAAATAAAATTTGTAAGAGCAATTCTTGATCCTGTCTTTGTGCAGTAGTGCTAATAAAAGCAATAAAAAACATAGCTTTTGTCATTAAAAACTTTTTGTGTGTGTGCAGAGTAGGAATTTATATTATGGGATATTTATTCATGTCTCTTACCAGTAATAATGAAGAAGTTATATTCTGTGAAGGGAAGTTCTCCAGTGACATTTGCTGCAGGGATCCCCAGAAGGCACACAGTAGTGCAGCAGCTCTAGATTTCTATTCTTTTTCACTAGCATGAATTGAAACTACAGCCTCTACAGTACAATATATTACATTAAAACATAAAACAGATATAGCTGAGGGGAACAAGAGGAAGGAAGAAAGGCCAGAAATCTGTGATATTAACCCAAAAGAATTAACTTGTTTTCAAATGTGTTTAATTCCTATAGGCTTGAGTTACCATGTTTTAAAGCACCGCTCTTTTTCTTAAAGGTATTAGTCAGGGTACAGGAGCTGTAAGATAAAAATAAGATTGGATAAATGTGCCTGTGGCTCAGATCAACACCCGATAAGCAAAAATCTGCCTGTCATTATGCCTGCTTTGTATGCCGTCACTGTTGATCCCTGAGTGCAAGGATTCATGGCATTATCACAGCTTCTTTCTGTAGACCTAAATGCTGGCTTCACTACCATTTGTTTTTTATTATTATATAGTAGGAAAATTGAAAGCCTCACACTGCCCACACACACTGGCTGATGCATTTGTACTCAGCAGTCAGAGCCAAAGGTTGTCTAAATGATACACAGAGTGATGCTTTGAAAATTCACGATAAAATGAGATCCCCCTCTCATTTCTAAATTACTGTTCTTCCTACTTGCAAATGTGTAAGAGGCATCCACACTAGGAAACAAGCTTTTTGCTTGTGTGCTTTTTTACTATTCCAGAGCTGACCATTCAAATGAGGACTTTTTTTTTCCCTTCACATCATAAATTTAAAAAGAAAAAGACCCTCTCTATAGAATTTGTTGCACTAGAAATATATAGTGAAAACATCATAAAAAGGCTATTAATGACTATTATTTCTTCAGGGTTTTAAAGTAATTTCTGTAAAACACTATTACATTTTTACTGAAGTTGTTCAGGTTTTTTAATAAATTTTAAGGCTAGAAGGGACTACCAAATCATTTATTCTGACCTCTTGTATTACTTATAAAATAGCATCCAGTTAGTCCTGTCTTGAGTCCATTGCATTTGTCTGAGTTACACATAACTTTCAGTTTCAGCTCATTCATTCTGAGGGATCCCTGGATAGAATTGCCTTTTCAAAATATGGATGGAAGTTACATTTGAATTGCAAAGAAAGGAATCCTGTTGCTGCTTTTTTCTAGAGAATAAAAGGACAGAAATTATGAGAAATACAATTCCTGTAAAGCATTTGAAAACATGGAACTATTGATTACCAGAATTCCTCTTAACAAGTAAAGCTATAAATTATCTGTTGTCCCCTAAGCCTTAACAATTTTTCCCATGGCCTGAACTAATTATAGTGATCTAATTAGGTCACAATTTTTGAAACTAACAAGTCATAAGACCTCTTGTATTTTTGAGGTGTCTCCTCTGGTATGAAACAAATTGCATCCCAGAAGTGCCTGGTTTTCTTCATTAATTAATGAAGAAAGACAATTAGCTCAGTTACAGACAGCTGTGCTTGGGCAGATGAGTCTTATTCACAATGACTCGGTATTCAGTTGTCAAAAGGAACAAAAAATTAGAAGATCATTACGTTGCATTTCTCTGCTTCACCTAAAGCTCAAGGGATCTTCAGTACAGTGAACATGGTAACCCGGGATAAACTGCAAATTTAAACTGTTAAAAGGTCTCACAGGTATTGCTGTACTGCCTAGAAGAAAAAGTCAGGAGGAACAGGCTAAAAACGCGCTTATTCAGGGTTAGAAGCACCTAACAAGTACCAATGAGGAAAGTGCTTATACTTCAACAGAATTCTTAAAAGACAGGGCTCTGCAGGAAATAATTCTCTCAAGACTTTGTTAGCATCTATGTGCAGCCATGAAATGGTTGCACCAGACAATACGGGCAATAATCCAGCAGCAACACACAACACAGTGCAGCCTTCGCTATCCACCACTCCTGCTCAAATCATGGCTGCACCTTCATGGTGGCTGAGCCCACTGACAGCAGCCCCAAACTGCTAATGGAACACACACCACTGTAAAGTGGAAAAGATGCCACAAGTGGCCATACCTCTGCTATTTTAAGGGAAATGCTGGGGAATGGGGGAAGGCAAATATACTGGACTCTCACCCCCAGAAGCCAAAAATTGCTTGTATTTGAAAAGTGACTGGACAACCTGAAGCCTGTGAGACACAGAGGATTATGTTGGCGGCTCTGCAGCAGACTTCAAAAAGTTTTAGTTACAATACAGTAACCTTTCTTTGACACAGTATTTTGTTTAGGTTTGGGTTTCTCACCCACAACAAGCTCCCAAGGAGCCATATCCATAAATAATGCTTTCTTTTCTCTCTGATTGGTTTAAAAACTCCATCCTAAACAAGTCCAGCTTAGTTATATATGCCATCATCAACTCCCATCTGGATTGTACCAGTGCATTTTATTTAAACATGAAGTAATCAGACCTTCAGAGATACCTACTAGCTGATTACAGTGAACAAATTATATTACTTTCTCCACTGACGCCACAAAATATTGAATTAAGCTCAAGATTGCAGTGTTTATATTCAAAGTAATCCTGGGACCTCACAAAGTTCTGTCACAATGAAGCCTTATGGTGTAAGAAGAAAAGTTATTTGCCTGAAAAAGAACTGCTTTGTGGTCTAATCTGCAGCTCCTGAATTCCACCAAGCATCCCACAACTTCCTCCAAAGTGTATTTTATACTTACCTAAAAAAATAAAGATTCTACAAAAAACAAAGCTTATGAGCATTCACCCCCTTTCCCCCGGAGTGAACTGGGAGAATAAATGCTATTTGTGGCAGTAAATACTTCAGGATTTTGATGACAGTAAAACTGCTACCACAGTGAACACATTCTAGATGTTGCCATCTCTGACAAAAATTATCATCTTCAGATGGATTAATAATCATAGAAATTACAGTAGTTCTCCTTCCTTTGCTACTTATTATTCAGCTACTCTTTTCCTGGCTTATTGCAGTTAGAGTTCTGGAATGGACCAGAGAAAGTACATGCAAATAATCTCTTGTATTTATAACAAAATAAAATGGCAATATATACTGCGAATAACTTGCTTCTATCAGAAGTCACAATTTCTCAGGCGGACACACTAAAGACAGATTTTCCACAGTTTACTTCTGCTTAGGAAAGACTCACTTGTCTCCCTTCTGCACCAGACCACTCCTGAGGTTTATTACTAGCCAGAAGATTATATCTGAAATAATATTATTTTCCTACAAGGTAGTGCCCACCAGGAATAACAGATTAAATCATGTTTGAGCTTCGACAACTGTTAGCACATACCAGAAGAATTCGTTCCTGCCAGTTTTAATGATTCTGTCCCAGTGTTTACAGAGCCTGTTTTACAAAAGTGCTAACTTGCTTTGCAGACCTTTCACACATAAGAAATTGGGGAAGGGAGGAAAGAGAAAGAAAGAGAAAAAAACAATTTTCCACACAGAGAACAAAGATACAAAAATTTTACTGTCAGTAAGGGAAATACTGGAACTTGCTGTGCACAGGGATTTGGGGAAGTTTTCAAGGATCATCTCCCCCAAAACAGATTCCATGCTTTCCTCTTGTTTTTCAATCACCTTTAAGAGAGTGAATCCAAAGGCCGTATTTCAAATTGTAATGTGATGAGGGGCAAGGCAGAGTGACTCTCTGGAGGGAGGACTATAAGGGGGGGACCTGGCAGCCATCAGAGCACAACAGCCATTAACAGCTCTTCCCGAAGAGCCAAGGCAGGGCAACAGCAAGCATTGTTCCTAAAAACAAATTCATCAGTGTCAGTGGCGTCCTTGCTAGCTCAGATGCACAGCTTTCAGCTGGCATATTTATTATTAATTATTATTAAATTTATTTATTTAAGTGTGCTTTGCATAGATAGACACATTGTCAGTCACCAAGGATTTAATATCTAAATTAGTTAGGACAAACAAACATGAGATGAAACAACACTGTAACAAAGAGCATGTGAGGGGATTACTAATGAAGAGAGAAAGAGACAAGTAATTGTTTGAAGTGGTGAGTTGAGTCTTTAAAGAAGAACCCACAGATCTTAAAATCAATGATTATGATCATTCAAATAATTTAGGACAACCGTTTTATATGATGCTGAAAACAGTCTGTAATGTCAAAATTGACATTCACTGAAATATTTCAACCTAGGTCTTGAACCCACCTCATAGGAACAATTCAATTCCATGTCTATTCACCTCTTTCTGAGATTATTTTGCTTCTTGAAGAATAGGAAAAAAAATACTCAGAAGTTGAGGACAAAAAGGTTTTCCTGATATTGGAAAAAGGATCCAAATTCTAAAGAGTAATGAGAACAAAAAAGAAGGAAAGGGAATAAATGGAACAAGTAGATTTAGAGGGAACCAGAGTATGCCTGCTCAGGTGAGAAACACACATAGTTATCATAGGGTAATTAGCCTTATAGGGTTTTAAAGAGCTAACTGTTAAAAGGGCTGGAGGTACAAAAACAGTGCAGAATTAATATGGTATGTTTAGAGTAGCTGAGAAGGATAATAACTGTATCAGCAAAGCACCACTAGATAAAACAACAAGGAATGAGTAGGGCATGAAGGCCAAATGAGATCTAAAATGTCTTTGGCCCCCTAATAAAGAAAGGCTTTTATCTGAGGTCTTTTCCAGTTCCAGATAGAACAGACCAGCAATTTCTATGATTTATTAGATAAATCAGAATCCATTCTTCAGTGGGTGACTAGATACAGATTTGAATTCTTCCAAAAAATGATAAAAGCAGAAAAGGAAGGTACAAGGACTTCCAAGCTTTGAAGGTCAGCTACTTCACCCTGGAGCATCCTGTAGACTTGCTTAAAGCAACTGACAAAGAAATTACAGGAGAATAAGAGACTTTCCAAAGGTCATTTTATTGGATCTATTCCCTCTTAAGTACATTATTAGAAGATTTCTTTTCATCTGGATCCTGCTGTCCCCTTCGGTGGTCATCTCCAATTGGCAGCCCTTCAATTTCTTTCCATAATATGAAAGCTGTGCTTTAGTAGAGGTTCTCTAAAGCCCAAAATGGCTCATAAAACATGAGGTTTCTGGTTGCTTTACATCAGAGTCTGCAGATGTTTCTGAGAGCATGTGAGCTGAGTCTGACTTGTGCAGGTGTGAGTCCAACTTAACAGTTTTCTTAGGCTTCAGAAAAGGACCATTTAGGAATAGAAACCAAAACTGGAAGCCAGAGGGCAAATATTTTCAACATCTGCTACTCTTTGTGTGATATTCCTCTGCTTTCAGAAGTAGGATTCTTAAAATTGTTTTGTATGGCTTTGATTCAATCTCTGAAGTGCATTTCTGTAACAAAGAAATACTGTTACTGGGATCTAGTGTCGTGGGAAACAAGATTCTCAGATTATAGGGCATAGGCACGCCTCTCTTTCCTGCTCGTAGCTATGTAGCTTACTTTTCCTCCTGCAAAGATGACTTGTGGCACTGACAGCAAATTCTGACATGGAAAAATGATGTCAGAGAAGCATTTAATCTCTTTTCACCTGTTCTTTATGAACTCTAAGTCCTGGAAACAAGAACCATACCCATGCTATTAAATATCCCTACCAGCAATCCTATCTATGTACTACTGGCGAACCACTTCAGTGCGATTCTTTCAAGTGTATTTTTCCCATCCTGTAGTCTCAAGAGCCTAGCTAAGACACATGCTTATTCTTGTTAGATCTCATTCAAGCACATTTGAGACATTGCTACCAGGTCCAGAACACTTTTCCCAGGGCACTGGGTATATTTTTCTCTCATGAAGAACTAATATTATTATCTCCATCAAGAAAAAAAATGAAAATCTAAAAATGCCCATAGAAAGTGTTATTTTAAGCATTCACATTTGCAGGAAAGTCCCAGAATTCATGAAACTTCTTTGTGATAAGAGAAAATAGTAGGAAGAAAGAAGCCTTTATGAACAATAATACATGGAGATTGTTCAAAAGCAGAGCCAAAAGCTAAAATGCTGATAGGTCATTTTCCAAGTAGGGTGTACAGACATTTAATAGACCATAACTTCCTGCTTTGAGAAGATATAATCATAGAGAAATTCTTTCTTTGGGATCTGATGCCTAAAGAAAAGGTGCCCATTTGTAAATGTACAGAATGTTTGTGCAGAAATGCTTTGTGTACCTCTTCCTATCCTGCTCCCATGTTACCTCTGGCACAATAATATGACCATAATACTGGTAAGAGATCCCACAGATCTGCTGTGCAAGCACTACTTGCCAGGAGACCAAGGTCCTTTCAGTTCTTTTAGCCCCTATCTTGTGTTTCCATGTCTCTCACACCCTCATCTCAGTGCTGGAAAGCCACATATTCCAAAAAGAGGAGTATCTCCTATCGTGTTTCCACCCTAGCAGGATCAGTTCTACCCTCTGACCTAGAGGCCATGAAGGGCAAGCTGTGAACATTGACAAGTCCTGCTTGTGGATTCAAGGCATTCACTCTGCCTCCATACAGGTTGTATAGTGGCAAATGGTTGCACCCCCTTAATTTGGGACTTGCATGGGGTCTCTCACTTTTCTAAACCACGTTGTTGTCCCTGGCCTGCCATGGAGCACAAGAACTTGGAGTGGGATGCTGTTTGAAAAGAAGGTTTGAAAGGTAATAGCCACACTCAGATCTCCGATGTATTTCTTTCATTCATGAAGAATATATAGAAAATCCAGAGAAAACTATGTAACTTATTCTTAGAAAGTTCTTAGATATCACTAAATAAGGCATAGACCATTGAACTTTTTTTTAATAATAGTTAAATATGAGTCTCCATATGTATTATTTTTTTATAATTATTTTATATAACTGGAGCCCATTTTGATGTTCTTTCCTGCTTTTAAGTATAGATTGTTCATGACACTTGATGACTTGGACAACCAGTATCTGCAGGGTAACTGCTTTATCAAGCTGCCTCTGGTATATCCATGCACAGGGGGTGAATAGAAACAGCCACACAGAGAAACACAATGGATGAAAAGCTGCGCCATAAAAACAGCAGTTTGTGTTTCTAAAATTGAACAAAAACCTACCTGAGTCCATCCTTAGCTTTGAGCATAAGGATTATTCACTGTATCCCAGTGGCTATATTAATACTGATGAATGCACTGGACCAAGGCCTGTCCTCTGCTCTTGAGACCAATAATCCCTGCACAGCACATATCAATACAGCTGAACTCTCTTCTGTGTAAAGTAGAGGCTACAGCCAAACCCTGATAAACTCTGTCTGGGGAGTCCTTAGCCCTGCCAAGGACTATGCTGACCATTTAGCAGCATGCAGACCCCCAGACCTGGGCAAGGGCTCAGGTCTCCCCTAGTCTTATTCCACTTTCTAATATAAACTACAAACTACAGTAGTATAAAAGTATAGACATGACCACAGAAAAGTTATCAAATGCAATGGTGGGGTGCAAACACATAGAGCTGTTCACAAGAGATCCTACAGACCTCTGCAGGCAACTGGAAGAACCCCAAGTACTGCCACAGAGATGGATTAAAACTATTAGTTATGTTTTTTTCCTGTACTTGACAGTGGTTAGGTCTGTTTTCAGGAGAGAAAAAAACTGCATTCTCCTAAATACTTAATGCTTAGAATTTATTTTTACGTCTGTAATTAAATGTAGGTACCTCTTTACTTATGTGTAACTAAAGGGGGACAAAAAGACATTAATTTCTGAACAAACTTACAACAGCTATTGTTTTAGTTAGAAAACAGAGGAGTCTGAAACAGAGTATTTTTTAATGCAATAAAAGGTGAAAAAAATATAAACAACAATAATGGAGATTTTTCTGACAATCACAGCTTGCAATAAAATTTACTTTGAATGAGGAAAATGTTGGGAAAAGGCACATTAAAAAAAAAGAGTCTTAAGAACATTGTGCAATGAAATTTGATTTTAATACTGAAACTTTCTTCTTTGCAAACAAAAATCCGTCTTTAAAACATGTGCAGAAGAGGGTACAGATATAAATCAACTACAGCCAAAACAAGAGCTGTATAGTCAGTACCACAGTACCACCTTGTGGGGAAATAAAAATGGCTTCAGTATTGATTTCTTCCACTGCACAGTTTCAGGAAATACTCATCATATAAACATAAAATTACAGCTAAGACAAATGAAACAGACCCAGATATCAGCAATGTATGTGATGCATTATTTCTTCCGGTGTCAAATTACTCCTTTTGAAGAATCCATGTTCCAGATGAAATCTTTCAGAAGTCTACTGTAAAAACTTCCTGGAAGAAAAATGTCTCCTTTTACATTTGCTTGCATTCTTTACTTGACTTCCATTTGCTTCAAATTTATTTCTCTAGTTACACTGAATCGAGAACAATTGCATCAGGCATGTCAAATTCCACCCACACAAAATGCTTCATAAAGTTAAAGGCTATGACACAAATAAACTAATGCCAGGATCTTTGAGATTACTTCTTTTATTGCTTTTCTGCAACTGATGTAGATATTAGAGACAGTAATATTCCTGACTACATCTGAAGAAATAAGGTTATCAAATCCTCAGATCCCCAAAGGGAATTTTCATCTGCTTTTCTCCATTTCTTTCACATAGTGAAAGAAATTTGTATGATTAAGTAATTGCTGATTGTCAGAAGAAGTAGTTGGCCAGCCATCATATTTTAAGAGCTGTATTGAATGCAATTTTCACCCTTTCAGATATAACTTCTTATAGGCATGTCTGAATTTAATGTCCCTAATAAAGCAGAACAACTAGTTCTTTCTTTCCCAAGTTGTTTGGATGTTGACCAATAAGGCGGGGGGGGGGTGAGGGGGGGGGATGGGGATACTGATACTGATTCTGATACTGGCTTTAGCTGGGCTGGGGTCAGATCCCAATAGTGGGATTCCCTTCACCTTACTTTCAGTAAGAAATTGGGTGAGCAGCCCAATTGCCTATACATACCAATCCAACATCATCTCAGATTCCCCAGAATGTGCTTCCTGGACCTTAAGTTCATGACCTGCACCACATTTACCAGCCCCATGCAGAGGTCACAGAATCCCTGAGGGTCTTCAAAATCACTAAATGACTATTAGTAGGAAGCTGAACCAAGTCCTAGAAGTCTAACTGAAGTTAGTCACAGGTGCTTGCAGCAGAGAAAAAGACATCTCCAAAGAGTAATTTGAGAAGAAATGCCCTCTGAAGACATCTGTCTCTCCTTACTGATCAAAGAAGGCATTTTGAAACCATCTAACTTTCAGGGAAACACATTTTGATGAGATTAAACTGAAAGTTAATGTATAACAGTTTATAGACTTTATTATTGCATGCTGACAATACATTATTGGTGGTTGTTTGGGTTGCATGTCTTACATATGATTTATACAATGTGATCTGGCCTATAATGCATACATTATTCCAGGATACCAGTCAGCTCAGATGCCATTAGTGGTGGCAGTACCAGCAACTGAGGTCTGATTGCCAGGGATGGTTCATGTGCACGAACAGTGCCTCTGCACCCAGCTGTTCTTTTATGATCCATCATCTTTTATGATCACATGCTCTTTTATGATCTTTTATGATCCATCATCTTTTATGATTACATGCTCTCTTCCCAGTATAGGCAGCACCCATCTTCTCTAAACACGCATTTAATTTGCCAGAAAGACAGAAAAAAATTATGCCTCCCTCTTAACATGTTCTCCACAAACCAACACCCTAAAGTCATGGCATCACACAAATTCCCCAAGTTCAATCTCCACATTCCCAGTCTCCATCACAGTGGATCTGGCACACATGCCAGAAGAAGGTGTTTTTCTAGAAGATGCCACCACCAGGCACACAGAACTTGGAGGGTCTGCCACTCCACTAGCTATGTATGCCCCACAGTCTGGGAGACTCACAGACATTCTCAGATAAAAAGCATGCAAGTCCTGAAGTTACCATTTCAGGCTAGCTTTGAAGTTTTGAGTTTTCCACACAAAACCATAAGATCTATGTATTTATTAAAAAAAAAAAAAAAAAAAAAAAAAAAAAAAAAGTTAATTTTCCTTCTTCTTCCTTTCCTTTCCTTACTCTTCATGAGTAGAGACCAATGGACACAGATATTGAGATTCCCAGGAGGGCACATTCCACCAGGTCTCATCAAAGTAAATGAATTAGACAATGAAATGCTGAGATTATGCCAAAAGTTAGGCCTTAGCAAGTTAACTGGCTCATCACATTTATTACATTGGTCTGTTGAAGCAACAGCTACAGTAATGGCCTGAAGAAGGTTGCCTTTATGAAACAGGACTAGAAGCTTCTAGTCTAGAACAAGAAGTTCTTTCCCTTCTAGAGAAAACACAAAAAATTTTGGTGATTTATCACTTCCATATTTACTGTGCTTTTTGCTCCTATTTAGTCTCATTTAATTGGGAGGATCATGTATAAAACAGAAGACAATGACTGTATTTCATTACCAAATAAGTGATACAATGATATAAACTGTTTACTTCCTTCTCCTATAATTTTATTGGCTTTATTCTTCCACTGATAGAAATGTATTGTCTTGATTACAGATTATTTTGACTGATGATTTTTTAAAGATACCTTCTAAAAATACCATCCCAATGATGCTTGGCAAAGCATGTTAACAAGTACCTCTTTAAAAGAACCAGATCTTTTTGATTTTTATTTTACATTACAGAACACTGACTTTCAGCACACATAACATGTGACTCACATATCAATTAGAAATATGATTATCTGGTGGCATCTTTGGGTCTTCTGTGTGCATTCATAGGCTGTTTTCCATACACATCCACAGGCAACAAGAAAGTAGAGCCACACAGAGGACATGCCTGTGCACCCAACCAGGCTGGAGCGGCAGGTCCATGTTCCACACTCATCCCACTGGTTATTGCAAACCACACAAGAATCATGGTGTCTTCTGTGAGATGCTTCCAGCCTGCTAGCATATTGCTAGGAACATAGTACAGCCAAGGTTGGAAGGAACCTTGAAAGATTATCTGGTCCAACCTTGTGCGGGAAAGGGAGGCTAGATGAGATTACTAGCACCCTGTCCAGTTGTGTCTTGAAAACTTCCAGTGAAGGCAACTTCACCAGGAACCTGGATGTTGTTCTAGACAATGGTTATTCTCACTGTAAAAAAATTCTCTCTTGTATCAAGATGAAACCTGGCACAACCAGTACACATTGTACCTTTTCTTCCTATGAAGAGAAAGACTACATCCTCTCTGGAGAAGCTCTTTAAGTACCAGAATACTTGTGATGAGATTCTCTCTTGAGCCTTCTTTTCTTTTCAGGGAGAAAAGGACTAACTGCTTCAGACGTTCCTCATAGGCAAGTTCTCCATTTGACTGAGAGCTCTATATGTTCCTTGTTTCTGTCAGTTTTAGCTGGTATGAAACCAGAAAGTAAGCACACAGAGCATCTATTCCTGTTTCTCATTTAAATAGCAGAACAGATCTTCTAGAAGAAAAACTTTGAAGGTATGTTCCTCATACACAGAAGCCTTAATGTACATGCTCTCAGACTCCATGTTTTATCCCCATTATGTGCAGATCATGAACAGTTTCCCCTCTTATTTCCATTCTACTGCTCCTATGTTTTGTGATACTCCATCCACTTTTGTGTCTTACAAACAAGGCTGTAAACTCCCTTTCCCAATATTGTTTAAAAATCACACCTGCAACAATTCCCTTTACATACTCTGATTCATGAGTTAGAAGCTTTAAAATATGAAAGATAATGATATTACTTTTCCAAGAAATAAAATACCAAAAATTTATCCTACTTCCAATTTCACTTCCTTCTTTAGAATACTGCCTTACTCACACAATTCAATGCAATACTTACTTAATCTTAAGAAAACGCAGTGAATTTCAATCTATATTCAAGTAAAGAAATACCACAATAAAAATTTGTTATATTATTTACACTTTTAATAGCACATTTTTATTCAACATATGATTATAAGATACCTCCTTAGGAAATGAATACAATACTTTGCTTTCACAGATTGTTATGACAAATAAATTATTTCAGTTATCAGGACCATCCAATGAAGTGTCTTCCCCCAGTTGCAAGGAATATTTACAGGTCTCCAATCTGCATGCATTAACAGGGCTCTTGTGCAAAAAAGAGTTTCCTTTTACTTGAATATCACTTTCCATCAGTACTGTTCAACCCCACAATATCTTTATCTTTCCAATCTCTTTAAACAGAAGCAACATATATCCTCTCTGTCTTTGTTTCACAAGATTAAACATGCCAAATTGTTTTATATTCCCTTCTGTGGTAAGCCCTGTCTTATCTTGACCATCTTTGTAGCTTTTCTCTGCAACTAGTTAGGTCTCAATTCATTTTTCTTGGAAAGCAGGTACCAACACAGTAGAGCCTTCCAGATGAGGTTTGCATAAACTTTTATTACATTATTGGATATATCAGAGGGGATATATAACATTTTCTTGCACATTTTCTAGGTGAATTACATACAAGACTCATAGTCCTCCTAAAACCAGTTAAAACATGCAAGTTGTAATCTTCTTCACCTCTTCTTTGTAAGACTTTCACAGGATAACAAGATGCTATGAGTTCTCAAATTAATTAATGAACGTGTATTCTAATATTTTAAATACTAGCCACTTTATTTCTCTTATCCTTGGAGTCATCTAATTTCTCCCATTTGATATTCTTATCCTTCTCTCCATTAACTATGCTGTCTAAACTTGTGTCTTCAGAATCACTGTCATACTCCTAATTCTCTTATCAACACTGTTAATGAAATTACTAAGAAGCTTTCTCTCAAAATTCAACCGTGAAAAAAAGATTTTATTAGTAACTTCATTCCAATACTTCCCTTTTGATAGTATCTTCTGTCTCCTAACCACTCCCCTACTTTCTTTACCCACTTTCAGTTCTTCTAATGATTCTTATCATGTCCAGCTTAATTAAGAATTTTCCACAAGACAATATATCAAATACATTCAAGATAGAATAGTTCTACCCATTCTCCTTGTCTAAAAATACCACCAAATATATCAAAAATGATCTTTTTTAATCTGAGATAATCAACCTTTGATTAAAAAGATGTGACATTTCATTTTATTTACCTCCATGCTCTTTATTATTCTCTCCATTGTATTTTATTTTAAAGCCTACTGAGAGCAGAGCAAAAGACACTTAGATGTCTGGATCTGTTTTTGCATCTTTCTAAAATACCTTTGCTACTTTATAGCTACCTACATTTACGCCTCTAACACATCTTCTATCAGCAATTTCATGTACCATATCTTTCAGACTACTCAGTTCAAGATCAGCCAGTCTACAGCCATCTGTCTCTTTCTCCTCTGTGCTAAATTTGTCACTATCTTTCTCCCAAGCCAAGTCCAGCTGCTGATAGCTGCGCCAGAGAAAATGTGTTTGTTTGGTTACAGCACTGAATCTAGATAGTCTCTCACTTTTACTTTGCCCTTACTGCACAGTGGCTGCATTATTTGACTTTCGTGGCTCTCTTGGTGGTTTAGACTGCTAGAAAACTCGGGGAGATCTAACACATCTCAGACTAGGAGGCCAAAAGTTTCAGAAACAAATGTGATCATTTGAGTTTCTGTAATACTTGTACAATAGAACTTTTCCTTTTACGAAAATGAATACAATTCCTTGCGTACAACTGAGTTTGCTACTTAGTAAGGCAGCTCAAGCATTTATTTTGCAACCCTTTTCTAAGGGTTTTTTTAATATATGTGTTTTATCACAAATAATAAAGAACACCACCTCTGAAGAAATTAATAGCTACTTAGAAGATTTTACATACTGTGGGGAAGTCTTCCCAGAACGCAAAAGAAGAAATAAAAATACATGAAGCATGCTGGGTGTGCTATCTCAGTGTATTGGGCAGAGGACACCCTTGTGCTGTTTCCCAAGACTTTGCAAACCATTAATGCAGGACATAATTGAAGAAATCATTGAGATTCAAAGTGGAATCTGACACACACACAATATTGCAACCTGCTCTGGGGAAATATTAATGTACAAGCCAAAGGAGTTACATGAGAAGAGTGGATTAGGCAACATGCAGAGAAACAGAAATCTCTCAATATAGTCACAGTGATTTGTCCTCATGAGATATTTCCACTGTACCTGCACTGGAACAAGCAGTAGGCTCCTCTTGGGTGCCTCCTAGCTGCGACATGAATTTGTGGGGAACGTGTGTTTCATAGTTTTCTCCATACTACTAGGAGAACATGCTCTTTAATCAAAAAGGGTTCCAAGAAACTGAAATAACATAACTTCATATTTACAAGACAATATTTAACAGGAACAAAATAGAGTCAAACTTGGCAGAAACATATTCCTGTGCTTAATCTAGAAGGGAAACTTTTTTGTTGTAGGCATTCCAGTTGTAGATACCGTCCAGTATGTTCCACTGTTTTCTTGTTTCAATCTTCAATCACCTAAAGTGAGACATTTTAACTTGTTTTTAAAAAAATGCATATACTAAAAATACAACACAAGTTAAAAGTCTTTTGAAGGAAGAAATCACTTAGTTTTTTTCTAAATTAAGTTAGTGGAAAATAATGCTTGTTCACCCCTCTTTAAAAATTGTCAGAGTAATTTTAAGGGAGGTGGACAAAGGGTAGCCAGGATAATGTATCTGTGCCTTTGTCTGTATTCATGAAAATGTGTCCAAATTCTAAGCTGTACAATTCCATATTATATGGATAAATTTTTGCGGTGTTTGGCTTTTCTTTGCCCCGGTCCCAGGCAGCTCGGGGTGCCAGCTAGCACACTGCTCTCGGCGGAGACCGGGGCCGCTGCGTGTGTGCGGAGATCTAGGGCTGTGCGTCCGCATGGGTCTGCTGCACCATAGCCACACGCTGAGGCGAGACAAAGGGTCAGAAAGAATGGTGCACTCTGTCCACGTGGATAAGAACTCTTTATTCCCTCATGGCTGCAGTGGTGGACAATGCAGCTGTCCTCAACCCCACATGGGCAAAATGGCGCTGGGGCCCAGGGAGCAGGGGATTAAATAGGGGACGGGCTGACAGGGGCGGAAGCCCCCTCGCCCAATGGGGGCAGAGGACAGGGGAGTGACGCGGAACACGGTAACCTACGGGAACATAACAGGGGTGTGTACAGGGTTCTGGGACAAATGGGATTACAGAGGTAGAAGACTGATACAGAATTTTCAGTGGGGAAGAAAGGAGTGGTTACAAGATTGACATATGAAAGCTCCTAGAGCAGATAGCCTGGAGCGGACCATTTGAAGGGGAAAATAGGGGTACATAGAACTGATCTAACTAACATTTATTAAAACCCCTAACTAAACCCACCCGGGATGCAACAAATTTTCATTAGGATCTGCAGATATTAGGGCTAAACCTCAGTGTGGTAGTCTGTTATTTTACAGTTTGTTCCTCTGTAGTATGTTTTAATATTCCTTGTTATAAGTTTGTAATGGTTCATTCTATGTACCCCATTTGGCTTCCCTAATGATTCAGTCCTGAGTTGTTCACCACAGTTTTCCCCGCCAAAATGTACGTCAATCCTCACGTCAATCCACCTGTATACCTCCCTTGTTCCCTTGTCTCACCCCTGTCTGTCAAAGATAGCACATTCCTTTGGTTCTGGAGTGTTCCCTGTCTTTCATCCCTTCCTCGAAGCACAATTGGGTTGCAAGGTTTGCTCCCTGCCAATACTGGATTCTATTGGGGAGCTCTTACCCTGCACCCCTTCCCTGATGCCCTCCTATTGGTCAAAGGTTGTGTCCTCCCCGTGTTTCCCCTATCCCTATAAAAGTAGCCCCTTCAGGTTCAGATTTGTCACTTGCTGTGCCCCCCCTTTGGTATTAAATCTTTGGAGATTCAGACAAGTGTCCTTCCCTTATTCCTCTGCCTCAGTTTCCTCACAGTTGCCTCAGAGGCATGAGGAAACTGTGCCTCTGCTGTGCTACCCACACTGCAGCAATCACCGCCACCCACAACAGTCTCAGCAGAGACTCAGGAGCAGCCACCGGTGTCTGCCCTGCGGCCACAAGCAGGACAGCGAGCCGGCCAACCTCCATCCTGTGGCCACTGAGAGCCAGGCGCACCTCTGGTCTGTTAAGCTGTCCAGGTGGACTTTGTTTATATTTTGCATCAGACTTACTGCTGTCTCTTCTGAAAAACCAGAGCCCTACACTCTAGGACAGGTGTGACAAAGAGCTCCATAGCAGCTGTCTCAGGTTTGAGTGTTTGTGCACACTCTGGCCATGGTACCCAGATGTTTCCAACAATCTTCAAGTGATCACCTTCCAGGCAGTGTAACTACTTTCTAATGTTAGAGAGCGGCTACTGAAACCCAGAATGTGGACTTCCCAGGTTCTAGGTTTTTCTCCTAACACAAGAGTAGTTTTTGTCCAAGATAAGCACAACAGGTATAGCTTTTCTTTTCCTTTTTCTCCTGTATTTGTTGAATAAATATTTTGGGGCTGTACAACCAATACCCAGTCCACAAAATAGCTAATTAAGCTTGTGTCAGTCAGGAAAGAAGAAAAAAAAAGGTAATATCAAAATTACCACATCCTTAAAACCCCTCCTGATCTTCACAGCAGTGACATTTTGATAATGATGATGACTCTGCCTTCACAAAGAAAGAGCTCATTATTTTTGAGATACATATTTCCACATCAATTTCTGAAAGGAAATGAACCTTACAAGCAACTATAATTGGAATGCTCTCTTCTGCTGTCTTAATACCCATCAACAAAATATAACAAAGGTAACAGAAAAATCTCTCCACTGAAAAATAGAAGACTGCAGCTGCCATTTGCTTGAGACATATCCTCAAGAGAGGTCTGTGAAACATAACAAAAAAACAAATATTCAGTTACATTTACCAGAGATCACCAACTGCCACCCCTAAAGTACAACCACCCACTTGGCCATCTTTCTAAAAAGTACTGATGTAGTTCACCTTTCCAGATGCAAATTTGCCCAATAAATAAATAAAATGTTAAGCTTTTGGCCTGAGAGCATGTTCATGATTGCAACTAAGTATCAAGATTATGGATTTCAAGTATCCAGTGATGGATTTTCACACCTCCCTTTCTTTTCATTCACGCCTTTTCCTTGGCTTCAGTTGACTTCAGGTGTTCCTTGTCTTGATCTACAAGTGTTTAGAGAACTGAAGCAATTCGTCCAGCAGTATGAAGCCAGTACGAACCAGACTGAAAGGAGTCTGGTTTTCATTGGACTTGCAGTTTTCTCAATACCTCAGAAATCCATTTTCTTCATCTTTCAATAATCAATGTATTGCACACTCCAGCAGCTGAGACAGCAGCAGCTGCTTACACAAGTGATACACTTTCCTGCAAGAAGTTGTGAGGTATAAACACCAGGTATAAACATGGTTCTTTATGACTGTGTCACAGCATGACCAAGATGTGCACTAATAGTGGCTTTTGAAAAAATGAAAATCAAATGCTTCACTGGGTATAAGGTGGTGCCAGGGTCTGTATGAATATCCAAACCTATAAACAACCTGAGAAAGCAGGGGCTCTCAATAACCCCACTGCTGGATGAAGCAGATATTAGCCAGATTTTGTGGTGCTTGGACTGACAGAAGATTTTTTGATCTTTCTACACCAAACCATATCAGAAAATCAAAAAATCAACAGCAGAAACTCAGCACATTCAGCGTGAGTCTGCTCCCCACGCACACAGGTTGCTTGGGCAATGTAATTGCATCAACCCAGCCAGCCCTGCATACACGTTTCATCTTGCATGCAACAGAGTCAACAGGTACTGTGACTGCTTGGCTGGGATTTCTGGATTGGTGGAGTACATCTGAAAATCCTGGACAAATTACAAAAGCTGACAGAAAAATAAAAGAGGGGAGCAAACAACCTATAATGTCAACCTGTCACAAAGTGCAGTAGGTCTGACAGAGGTACTTTTACTTTGGTTTTTTTAACAACAGCTGAGCCACCATAAGGTTAGGTCACTTCCCATATTCATCCTTAATTTTTTTTTCTTAGTTAACTGTTTAAGTGGCTTTCTCAGGCTAGGTCTGTAAACCAGATCTCTCTACATTTATGAGACTTGTGAGGTACAGAGATTCACTAGCATGCTAGCAGCAGAAGATCTAGGAAAGCTTACTAGATCTACTAAAATTACATACTATTAATAGTATTGTACAATAACATAACTTTTTATATATAGCCCAAAGGCTAAACATATCAAAATGAAGCACAGCTGTTTCAGGGGAACACAGCAGCTCTATTCACTCATCTCAGCACTGATTTCACACCATGGACTGCCCTGAGCATCAATCTGAGACATTTACACCAAAATACTAATGGGGTGGGTGCTCCGGCCAAAAGCAGGAGCAAGAGACAGCCCTGGCCAAGATTCCCTTGGAGAGGGAGCGGTTAAGGTATACATTGATTCCCTATCCCTTTATTACTATGTGTTTACATCAACCGCTCCATTACCCTCCACTCCACAGCTACTCTCCTACACACAGGTTTCCCCCGAGAAAGCACCGCTGAAGAGCACAAGGCCTGGCCCTCGTCCCAAGATCCCGTACAACACCTCCTGCCCTGGAGAAATATAGGCACATATACAAGAAAAGGCATGTGCATACATATATGTAGGGGAAAGGCCAGCGCCCCCGCACTCGCATGGCGGGAACACGCAGCCCCGGGATGGGGCCGTGCGCCTGGCAGCTGCCCGAGACCCGGGGAGCCCCGCCGGACTCTGTGCTCCAGCCCAGCTGAGCCGCGCGGCCTGGGCCCTGCCCGCCGCTCCGCGCCCCGCCGGCGGCTCCCGGCCGGCGGCAGGAACAGGAAGGGGGCCGACCCGAGACCGCGGCTGCTCCCCCTGGCGGTAGCGGGCAGCGGGGCGGGGCGGGGGCGGTGCCGCCTCCAGGCCGTGGCCCCGCCGCGGCCGACCGAAAGGCCGGTGGTGCCGGCGCTTCCCCGCCCGCGCCCGCCTGGCGCTCCCTCCCTCTCTTACTCTTTCACTCCGTCCCTCCCTCCTCGGCCGGGGCAGCAGGAAGCGGCTCTGATGTCAGCGGCGGCGGCCGCGGCGCGGCTCTGAGCGGCTCCCCCACCCCCGCCGCGGCCCCCTCTCCCGCTGCCGCCGCTGGGGCTGGCGGAGGAGCCCGGGTGCGGCCCGGGGGGCGCCGCCTTCTCTCACCCGGGGACGCGCGGCCGAGACGGTCCCGAGCTGCGCAGAGGCCGCGGCCTAGGGGAGTCGGCGCGGCGCCCCGCGGGGGTGCGGGCGGGCTCGGGATGCGCAGCGGCGGCGCCGGGGCCTGTGCCCGCCGCCAGTGAGGCCCGAGGCCGCCGCGGATGCGGCCCCGGCGGCGCCTCGGCCAGGCCCGCCCCGACCTGCGCCAGGAACCGCCGCCGAGCCCCGCGTAGCCCCGGCTCCGGCCCTCGGCTGCTTGGTGCCGGACCCTCGCGTAGCCCCGGCCCCCTCTCCTCCCTGCGGTGAAAGAGGAGGCATGTCCGCTGCCACCTCCGCTGAAATGATTGAAACCCCCCCGGTCCTCAACTTCGAAGAAATCGACTACAAAGAGATCGAGGTGGAAGAGGTGAGTGAGGGTCCTGCCGTCCCCCTCGCTCCCCGGGCGCGGCCAGCCTGGTCCCCACCACGCAGACCCCGAGTGCCGCCGGGGTTCCCCTCCCTGGCGCCGGCCCTCCGCTGCGGAAGGGTCCGCGGAGGCTTCGTGGGTGCGATGGGATCCCGGGACCGCCCCAGTGTACCTGACCGGGGGTTCCGCGCTCCCGTGGATGCTACAGCGGCTGGCACCAGCGAACAAAAGCGGTCTGGCTGAGAGCGGAGGTGCCAGCTTACTTCTGCCGGCCCTGCTGCTGGAAGCCTTGCTGTGGAGTTTTATTTAAACGGGATAGATTTATTCAGGACTTTAAAGTTTCGCTTCCCATTTTGCCACCCACTTTAGTATGGGTGGCACGCATAGTTGTCAAGAGGGAACTGTTAATTCTAATGTTTCTTTTAGATCGCTATTTCTCTATGGCCCTGCTTTCACCTTCTGCCACCAAACTGAGCCATTGTGTATACAATGATCATACTGCTCTTAATGATTTGCTAAATTGACAGCTCTGTAAGCTGTTAGGATAAACAGGGGTTTTTTCCTTAACATAGGCTAATGATGTTACACTCATGGATATTTAACATTTCATTTATGATCTGTGCCTGTTACACAGGAAGTGAAATTCAGTAATTTTATAACAAAGTTGGATGTTTTTCTTCTGTGAAATTCACATAGTGAAATTATTTCAGGTGTACCTTTCATCTGTCTCGCGTTCTTGTGAAAGTAGGGTGGATGTGATCTAGGGTAGCTCGTATGCTTTAATAACAGGCTTAGTAGTCTCTATATACTACAGTGTTGTTTGACTCTCAGAATTACACAAAAATATTTCTGCTGTTTTTTCCTGTCACCTGCTAAATTCTCTACAGGAATGAAGTCTCTTCATGCAGATCCATAACGAATTTGATGAGGTCAGCTTGTAGAGTCTGGACCTAACAGGCATCCAAGACTGCTGAAAGAGTCCCTGTGTTTTTTTGTAAATTAATATTTTTCTCTTAAAGTAATAATGACCCTGTTTTCCTTAAAAAGTTTGTGTGGAAGTGGAGTTTTGTGTAGTAGCTTTTATCGGTATGACAACCTGCATCTCAGGTTTTTAGAGTAGTTTGCTAGATACTGGTTTGTTCATAATTATCCTACTGGGCTTGGATCTCCTGGGGATAATTCAAAGACCTTAAAATCTATCATGGAGCACCGGGGCACCTTCTGCTGTATTCAGGTAGTGTTGTGGTAACTTTGGTTTTCACCATAGCAGGCACTGGGCACTGGAAATTTTCAGAAGACAGTCTATTTCAAAAGATTGCCTTTATCTCTTTCTGTGAATTTGGCAACCATAAAGATTTTTCTTTCTGTAAGTCTAGTTGTTCCACCTTCCTTTATGCATTTAACAATTCTGAAGTGAAGACATTTTTGTTGTTTTTGCAACACTTACTAATAGCTGGGGATCAAATCACATGTTTTGGGAGAAATAGCATTTCTCACCCAATGAAGAAAGTTTAAGCAGGTTATCCATTGTAAAAAGGTGCCCAGTGATGGCTCACAGAAGTGCCACATCTGCTGTGTTAGACCCTTTGAATTAATAAAGTGCTATACAAATCTTTAATCCTCACAACACCCTTGGGGGGGTTGTTAGCAAGGATTGTATTGCTGTTTTACATGTAGGAAACGTGGATCTGCATAGTGTGTAATTGGTGTAACTAGACTTTAGTATTCTAAGGTTTAGTGCTCAGAGCTTGACAGTGTCCCACACATGTGCCTGGCACTGGCAGAAACAGGACTGTCAGTACAAAAATGTACCTAGAGACAATGCTTAAGTAGACATTTGTTTAATGCAGTTGTTGTGTTATTCTCAACACAGTGATATAAACTCATGTGATATAAGCAAGAGAACTTTGATAGTGTTGTCTCCATAAAAAAAATCTGGTCACAGCTGGCATAGCATTTTGAGTGTACCTGTCCTCCCAGAAGTTCTTATAGGCAATGGGAATACCCTAGTGTTGAACAGTCAAATGTCATTGCAGAGAGAAAGAAATGAGACCTACTTTACAAGAAAACAGATGGATTGGAGATCATACTTAGGCCTTGCTTTTCTGAGCTGTGTGTATTGACATCTTACTCATGATGCAGTTTCAGCACAAATAATCAACTTTGTAGTCATAACAAAACACACATCCTCGCTGAGGATTTTCTGTGCTCTCACTTTAGGCTCAGAGGTTTTCAAGGATTTTAAGTGGCTGTAATATCTCAAAATGGTCATATTTATGCTTGGCAAACTTCAGATGTTTCAAAATGGCATGTTAAGAGATCTACACTGGAAACTCAACTGCTTTTATAATCATAGCTTTGCTGTTGTATTATCAAGGCTGTCTTGTCAGCAGATAGCAGTCCCACTCTGCCACTGGTTTATTAATAGATATTGAAGTTCTGGAATACTTGCAGGCCCAGAGACCTTGCTAATAAACGTGAAATCTATAAGTACACTTTCATTTAGGTTTGTCTGAACTCTACTAAGATAAAAAAAGGATATACCATATTTTGCTTTAGCTACCATGCACATGACCAACTGTAGTGTTACTTCCCACCAGTCAAACACATCTACAGCTTCATAATGCCTTTTTGTTATTTCAAGTGCTAAAAATGAAGTAAACTGTAGAGACAATTATTATGAAGGAGTTGGAGTAAAATCAAAATTGATGTGACACAGCAGGAGCATCTTCAAAACTAGAATGGGGAAAACAACACAAAACTTCAGTTCAACAGAAGTGCTCTCTATTTTACTATGCAAGTTTTCAATTGTGAAAATGGCCATTTTAAGTTTTTAGCATTGGATAGACAAATAATTAGAAACTGAAAAATTAAAATCTAATATAAGTGAAATCAGGTCTACAATAAAAAGCCTAATAGCCTTGTTTTAAAATATCATATTTAAATCTAGATCAACACTCTGGTTGTTTCTTCCCAGGGGAGTTTCCACATCTAAGCAACAAGCAGACTTTGTTTTTTAATTGTTCTGGCAGCCAACTCCCTGCCACTCTTTCCTGAAAATTCCACAGGCTTTCCTCCACCAGGTATCTGGGTAACAGTCCCATACATGACCAAAACATAGACCTCTTCATCACATGATGTATGTATGCTTGGATTGTGCAGCCAAAGGTACATGTCTGGTCATGAATATTGCAATCCTGCCCAGTCACTGCCTGATGGAGACAAGTTAAAAAACTAATGCCATATTTGCATAGTTGCAAGTTACTTTTGGATGGTCTGAAATGTAAATTATTTGAAAACTGTTGTTTAATGCTCTACTGGTATATTGCAGTTTACAGTGAAGTTTATTTTCAGCAATCTATTTGGGCAGTAGTTAATTCTAAGAGAATTAGGGTAATGTTTTCTTTGAGATGAAGAGGTAAGCTTTATAAATATTTATTTTAGAAAATTTACTCAAGGTCCCAGCAACTTAGGAGATGCAATTTATATTATATCCACCTATCTTAGATATTTTTGAAATAGTTGATTAATTTCATTAACTGAGTAGTGTTGAGAAGCTGAGAACTACATGTGTTCCTTCCAATTCTGGAGCAAAGCAGTTCAGACGCAAGAGAATGAGCAATACAGTAGGCAACAGGCTTTTGCTCTCCTTTATATAGTTAACTTTTAAGAAGTTAGTGAGCTGCAGTGACTGATTATGTCCATTACAAGGTAAAGCAGATTTGTGTGAGCTGCTGTTGAATGTGGAGCTGTTACTGCCTCCATTGTTTCTGTGTCCTGGGGGAACATCCCCATTTGTAGAATACCAGTCTGAAAAATTGGAAGAAATTCGGAGAAGAACCAGATGTGATTTGAGATCTGAACAGCGTTATTTGATATCTGACATGAGTACAGAAGGATTGGTTCTCAAGAACCAAGGGTGGTAGTTAGAAATCCCTTTGAATTCAGTCAGATTTCTCAGCCTTTTTTAGTAAGACTTCAAGGTGCAAATCTGGGTATTCAAAAACAAAGGCAAAAAGTAAGTACATGGTGAAAACATATGCCAGTATTTTCTCTGATTTTACTCTAAATACATTTCTGAATTAATTCAAATAACTACTTAAATATAGTTTAGTTACACCAATAGAAGATTCTCTTCATTCATTTATATAAGAAAATAGTTGAAGTGTCAGCTGGGGTGTGAATTTATAGCAGAAGTTATGCAACACCTATTCCATGGGGATGAAATTTACTGTGCAGTGAGTTAGAAGATAGCTAATAAGCTAGTTAAACTCTTACTGTGACACTTTATACTCATTTCTACACTTGCAGATACATTTAATGAATCAGTTTGTGTCCTGTAAAGGAGACTCACTTCATAAAGAATACATGGGAAAGAAACCTCACAGATCTTCCTGTTCCAGTAATGAAAGCAAGATCCATATTTACAAGATAATAATAAAGTTCTATATCTAATACCTTTCCCTAAGAAAAAAACTAAAACAGCAGAGTAAGTTTCACATGTCCCCTATTTGTTCCACGCAGTGGATTGTTACCAGTATTTTACTGGTTGCAGAATACTTGTTTGTTTTCTGGTTTGTTTTTTTTCCAAAGACCAGTAATTTTAGACAGTGCCAGCCCAGAGAGCTCATGTTAGAGTCCTGCACCCTGAGTGCCTCATTATCCAACATCTTATTTCTAAAACAATAATTCACTCTCTGGGCTGCTCTAACAGAACAAATTGATTCATACTAGAGCATCAGACAATTGTTAATGTTTTTAAATTGCTGTTAATTAAAGCGAGTTCAGTTCTTCAGACAGATATATAAAACCCTATCAGTGCATGAAAGCTTTTCAATATGTGTTAAGCCAGAATGAAAGTACAACTTGATAAACTGTTATCTTTGAGATGCATGCATTTCTTGGAATTACTTGAGCTATCACAATGCAGGGAGGGTTGGTTGCATGTTCAGAGCAAAGAATTTCTGGAAGCATAGTTTTCAAGAGCAGGCTGGATGGGGTCCTGAGTAACCTAGTCTAGTGGAAGGTGTCCCTGCCCATGGTGAGGGATTGGAACTAGATGCTGTTTGAGGTCCCTTCCAACCCAAACCATTCTGTGATTCTATAATTTCAAGAACATGTATGATGATACTTTGATTCTTCATAAACGTGTTCTAAAGAAGCTGAAAAGAGAATTAGTTCTTACAACAGATCTAAATTCAGACAGACAAGCCACTGAATGAAAACTGTACAGTGTTATACAGCTCTAACAGAAGAAAAACCCTATCTAGGGACCAACTGTATGAGTTTGTGAAGCAGAGCTTGCCTATATTTATTAAGAATCTAAGTTGATTTTAATAATCAGTTTCTTTCAGGAAGAAATATTTTTTCCTACAGTGTTTTGCATAACTTCTAAGTTCAAACTTGGAAACTAAATCTAAAGTAAATTACTTTGTTTACTTCAAATTAGTAGGATTGCTTCCAGGGGTTTTGGGGGTGGGGGAGTGGAGATGATTTGGAGGTTTCTTCATTGCTGTATGAATCCCAGAAAGGAAAAGCAACATTTAGAGTTGCGCTGACACTAGTACAAATAAACTTAACCAGTCAAAGAACATAGCTGTAAGAATTGGCAGATAGATCTGAACTCTTTCCTAAAAGTGCTGCCAGGGTATTGGCCACAGTCATTTGTGGCATGGGGCCAATTTGCTTCAACCTACTTAATAAAGCATAGCACACACAGAGGAACCAAAGTTGGAATTTGATGCTGGTTGAATGAATGATAGAAAGTGTAGGAATATAATTTTAGAAGCTCTAAACTGTTGTTCATAGCTTCTTTTGGCACTATTTTTTTTTAATTTGTGCTGTGTGTGCCATAGATTTCACATATGTGAAAAACTGAAAATATTAGTATACTTTATTGGTACTGCTGGAGCTCTGGTAGACTGAGAAAGTAGAAACAACTGAATTTTAAAATGTGTTTCTTTTTTGTATTTTTTTAGAACACATTATAGAACTTTTTTTTTCCACTCTGTCTAGTGTAGTGTCTGGAGCTTGAGAGAGCCAAACATTCAGTTTGCATACATCCCAATTCATTAGCAAATACACCAGTAAACAAAGCAATATAGATATTAAAGAGAACTTAAAACCTGTTGTAATTTTGGAAGCACGGGTTTTGTTGGGTTTCTGTTGTTGGATTTTTGTAACTGCTTGTCTTGCTTCCCAAAATCGTAAATGAGCATGTCATGCAGTAAATACTGCAAATTATGAAGACAGTTCTCTAAAGAATACTACGTCTGCTAACCAGGGAGATATTATATTTTATTGCTGTCTTATATATCCAGCAAGTTTTTTATAGAAAGAAAAGCACTAGGTATCCAGCATGCAAAACTACCTTACATGGAAACTTTATGGACAGAGAGAAAAACTTTGCATTTTTATGGTTTTTTGTTAATAGAAAAGTTGTGGAGTTAATGCAAAGTTGAAATTAATTCTTCCAAAGTTTTGACATTTGTTAGGGGATTATGGAGCATCTGAATAGAGATGCATTTTTCTTGTTTTACTGGTGGAGGGGAAATTTTTGGTCACATCCCTTAGTACAAAATACATCCTTAAGCTCTTAACATATCTGCAGTCTCTATTTCCTGCATGATTTCTAGTCTACATAGCTTACCAGTCAGTATAGTCTACATACTTACAAGTAAGTATCATGTATCTTTGTTTATGTACAGCATTTGATACTATTTGTACACAGAGACAGAGGTAATGCTTGTTCCAGGGTTCTTGTATGGTTCATATTCTTTAAATAAGACTCTAAATACATTATCTGGAAAACATGCAAGTGGCACTGTCCTTCACCATGTCACTTTGTCACACAGTAAAATGTAACTTTTTACTGGTATGTGTTTTACAGGTAGAAGAATAGATTTTAATACACTTTTCAATCTTTCAATCTCTTTAAGTATTACTTGCAGTTTAAAGTGGTTTTGTGTCATGTGCCGAGTGGTTTTTGACAAACTTAATTCTCTTCTGTGAGAAAGGTAGAAGCAGACTTGTTCTTACTCTATTCCTAAATGTCTCATCTACTCTCTATCTTCCTTTTTTCTCCTAGAAGATATTTAAAGGAACAGAATCTTTTATCAAAAGAATATGTTTATTTTTAGATCATTTTCCAAATATACACAGTGCTACAGATCAACTGCTGTTTATTGATTTGTTGTGTCAATAATTCCATTAACTGTGCTTCATATAATTCTAAATATGCGCTATTGCCCAAACACATGGTGTGGTACCAACAGCAGGGGACAAGAAGGAATGAGCATGAAGAAACTAAAGTTCAGGCAGTGCCTCCCTCCTGTGATATTAAGTTACTTAGTTCCAGCACGAGGTGCTGAAGGAAACCACATAGTGTTTAAACCTTTCTGACAGTATCTAAGACTTACTCCTATAAAGAATAAATTTAAAGGAAGAAAATGATAGGTAAATGGACTCCACCACAAGCTGCATTCTGTCGATTATAAAGGGATTTTTGCTATGAGTAAGGTACTTTTTCCAGATTATATAGGAAAAACACACAGAGTTTTCACATATGGGAAACTTCAGTGTGTATTGGATCCATCATTGTTTCTGATGGTTGCTCCTTTCATGTGCCATCCAAGAGCCTGAGCTGCTTTAATGAAGGATTGGCTCTTCTGTTTTCCCTGTATCCTAGGTAAATATTCACTGCATTCATGTCCTCTTCTCAAGTTCAATCTTCTGCCTAAGCAGGCACCAAGTCACTAATAAATTGTTATGAAACCTTGACTGCGTGATCATTTATCAAACTATTTTCACCAGCAATAAAATGTACATACCTGATGGCCTCACAGCTTTCTATTACGTAATTAAGATTTACATTGCCTGGTAAACTGTTCCTCTTGGTGCTCAACACTGATTTTATTTTTCATTATTATTTTTTTCCAGTCATCAGTGGGATTTCCTAAAGTTCATCTAATTCTTGGAATTTATTCCACTTTTCAGCTAAAACCCAAATATTGTGACAGTCATGGCTCAATGTAAAACTACATTGGGCAGTATACTTGTTCCTGTAAATTTCTTCTTTCAGTAGAAACACTGTTAAAAATACAACAGTATTGAAAAGATAATGACTTCTTTAGTATATGAACTGGAAATACATGTACCAGTTCTCAGGATGAAACTTGCAAATAGTAATGGATTTATCTGCAGGGGAACTGTATGCATTTATATAGACTTATGAACTGAATTTAACTATATGAAGTCAAATGGAAGAGATATATGGGCTTTCTTTTTTTTTTGTCATGCATCTGAAAAATAAATATAGTTAATGTATATGTAGTATATATTGCATAGGGCTAATATTAAAATCATATACATAATACATATAGTGTATTTGTACATATGGACACATATGTATATATCTTTTCAGCAGGTAAAGATACAACTAGCCAGAAAAAAGTAAGCCTGACCCATCACAAACTGTTGTAAGTGATTCAGGCTAAGTAAAAAAAAAAAAAAGAAAGTTAAATTACTTCATTAAATTTTGAGACCAATCTTTTAGCTGACGTATATGCACAGTTTTCAAATCACTCTTTTTGTTTCTGTCAGTGGATTCATTCTAACAGAGTTGTAGTTGAAAACTGTGAAAGAGTATGAGAAAAGGTATATTTATAAAAGGAACCTTCTAAAAGGTGTCTCACAGAGACTTGCACTGTAAGGCCAGTTGTATCCACCTAGGAGAATTTTTTATATGCCCATCTCCTTTTCTCTAAGTGGAGGAGAGGGTTCTTCCCACTCACTTGGGTAACCCTGTTTGGAGTCCTTCACAGCATAGAGGAGCAGCAGATGTGGAACTAATTGTGTTGCTGCTGCCAATACACTTCATCCTTCACAAGCTGCTCTGTGGCATCCTTCTCTCATTAATTGTCCTTTGTATCTCCCAGGTGCTTGCACAGTCAATTTTTATGTGCTCACTAATCACCATTTCTGTGAAATGCAGAGTTAGAGCACACCAACTTGATGAGATTTTCCTTATTCTGTAGCTCTGGTCATGTGCTGTGCAAGGTGGGTAGGGTCTTTGTAATGGATAATTTTTGCGGCAATAGAAGGTGGGGGGCCTGCCAACCCCAAGAAAATGGGCAATTTTATTCAAAACATGGTTTGAGAGAGAAAAGGAAATAAGGAGGACTGTTCGGGACGTTTATGTCTTCCAGTGACTCATTGTTTCCAATTAGTTTATATGTACTATTTTTATAGGCTGCTCATCTATCATTCATGGTTTGGTGTTTCCAACCTCACTTGTGGAATGCAAGAAAATAGTTAGCGTGTGTTACATCAGGACAAGATTTAACAAGGCAATGCAAAGTGCAAGGCACTTTGGCTGGGGGATGAGGTTACAATCAACAGGTTCTGTTCTTTAACAGAGCAGAATTGGGCATGTTCTGTGCATCTCCTGTGCATATCTTATCGCAGACTCAGTCTGTGAACCACTGTTGTGGAAGGTAAATGTGAGATGGCAGGAACTCCAGAAAGGCTAAGTGCATGCTGTAATGTAAAAGAGAAAAATATTTCTTGTAGTAATAAGGAAACCAGAAGAAGAAAGTGCCATCTGTCACCATGGCTGTCAGGGGCAGCTGTCTCTTATATCCTCATGAAACTTATAAGAACTTACAAGAAAGCATAATTTCATTTTTGATCTTTCTTAATGGAAGATCTTGATTTTTTTTTTTAATTTATATTTTTATCCCTTCAAACTGAGGCCTTGATTGCAGACTTTCTCATATCCATCGTGACAGTTAGTAGGTCTTGAGTTACGTTTCTGCAGCCTTTTCCATCCCATTCCCTGGGAAAATCAGTTTCACTATTTATTTGGAAAGCACATAGTAAGAACCTAACCCAAGAATGGATTACATAAATGGTAGTCAGCCCCTTGTTTCTCCTTCCCTCTCCTACTTCTCATCTTGTCTGCCTTGCATTTTTTGGGTTTTGAGGAACTCTTTTTCCTTCTGTGCCTGTGTGTGCCTTAGGTTTGCTCCTCCTCAACATTTTCTTTTGAGCATATGAGTAACAACGTAATTGTCTGTGCTTTCCTGTAGTGGCTGCAGTCACTGTTTTGGCAACACGTTCATTTCAATTTTACATCTCACATGCATGTTTTGTCATTATTCCTCTATGTGGCCATTTTTCCTCTGCGGAACAATTAAAAGAAGTGAATTTTCAATTAAACATGTGTAATTCACCGGTAACTGAAAGTGACCTTCTTTCTATCCTGCTTTCATTTATGTGCTTGGTTTCAAAGAGCTGCTCTAAATAATGGTGGTTTTAGAGCATCTTCAAAGCAAAGGTTAAAGATTACTTGAACACTGTAGTATACAGAAGCTGCTACTACTGCTTTTGCAAAGTTACAGTGAAGACTTAGGACTCTTGTCTGGGGTAGGGTTTTTTCATTGTTTTAGGCAATGTTAATTCTAAATAAGCTAGAAAGCAAACTTCAACAGAAATAGGGAAAACTTCATTTATAGACACTTTTTTGGAGGACTTGCAGGATAATTTACTGCTATCACACTCTTGAGTCATCTGTGAGAAAATTATATGATTACTTTGACCACACTGAACATCTTGTCCTGATTTCATCATGGTCATGTGCAGCTGTGTGTGCATTTAAATTTCAGAAGTCTTCATTCCTGTTTTTTAGCAAGAATAAACAAATACAGCAGATAGGTATCATTTCATGGGTGAAACCTAAAAAAAATTGGTCTCATTCCTTTAATTTTCTTCTGAGCAAATCTTGTTCTATTGAGATTATACTTTCCTGAAATACTGTCACTGCACATTAGTAATAAAATTTTTTGTATGCATGTTTTCCATTTCTTCTCTAAATGATCTCTTGAGCAAGCTTAGCTAAGAGCAGTTATGTTTTGATGGCATGCTATTCAATTGCTACTGCAAAACTTGAGCCTGTGTATCTTCAGTTTTCTAAATTAGATTTCTTTTCTCTTTGTGAAGTCCTGCACAGCAAATGAAACTATTTCAAATTTTAACTCTAGTGTTTTATATTTTGTTCTAGGTTGTTGGAAGAGGAGCCTTTGGTGTGGTCTGCAAGGCAAAATGGCGAGCTAAAGATGTAGCCATTAAGCAAATAGAAAGTGAATCTGAAAGAAAAGCCTTCATTGTAGAGGTACAGTACATTTGATGGAAAATATGGGGTTTGGTAGAGCTTGTTTCCTGAAATTCATGGGTTCATTTAGTGTACTAAAAGCTATGTCTTTATCACAAGATAAATGCTGCCTGCAGTACCCAGTTCAGGCCTGGCCCCTTGTCTTGCAGAGCAGGAGACCTGTTAAAGCACATTGCAGCTCCTTTAGTTTGCTTCTCATAAAAAGTGAAAAGCAAGAGTGTGGAAGAGGCAAGGGCGCACAAGTAGGCAAATAACAGTTCTTAGATTCTGTCCCAGTCTGAAGTCAGGGTGCAACTGGAATACCCACCAAAGCCTTGAAGCTGATTAACACTTCCAGGCATAGGTTCTCCAGTACAATCAGGTTGATATTTGAAACTGTTTCTGAGTTTTTTCAGCAGTTCTAATAATTTAATTATTTTTTTCTTCTATGCAAGTACATTGCTACCTTGAAGGCAATCACTGTTTTCATTCGATGTCTTCTTATTTTAAAATATCTTGAGTAATTCAGATATACTGATAAACTTCCCAAGATACATAATATTGTCTAGAATCAAAAGTTTAATTTAAATTACATATATTGTGGCATGCTGCTTAGTATTTATTCAGTTATAAATTAGAATGTTCAGGATACATAAAATATGTTAAAAATAAAACTCTTAAATTCAGAACTAATTCTAGTAAAATGTGACACACTAAAAGGCTGAAAAAAGCATGTTTGTAATAGGCCTTTCTGTAAATATTTATATGTTGTTCATTACAATGAAAAGTTTTTAAGGTTATTAATCTGACTCTGGTTTAACACTGAGTAAATCCGATCAGTGTCTTGGGATTTTTGTGTTCAAAAGAGATCTGAGTAGATAATCCCAGAAATACTTCAGTAATTACTGCTATTCAGGAAACCCCGCACAGTGCAAGCATCAGTTCATTCTGATTTTTTAGATCTTCTGAAGTGTATAGAAAAAAATAGCAGAGCAATAGAGTGCTCTGAAGACAGCGTAAACTACTTCAGCAGTCTGTGTGCAGGAAAAAAAAATTCCTTTTTGCTTGCTTCTACTGTGTATTGGTAAAAAAAAAACAATGCCAAATAACGCAATTGTCAGTACAAATAGTAATAGGTTCTTGGGGCTATGTCATCTTAACATTAAATTATTTTATAGGATTGTGGGCTTGGGGATATTAGAACTTTTGTCCTTTATATTGTTAAAAGAGACAGTATGATTCTGATTTTTTATTTTTATTTAATCAGACAATTTTTATGTAGTCCTAAAATTGAAGGCTCCAGGAAGAGCACCAAATCTATAGACATCATAGTTGCACAGTGCTTTTGACTTGAGTGACTTTACTATATCCTGACAAAAATACTTTCTTTAAGTCTAATTTCATCAAACTTTCTTTTAAAATACAGGTCCAGTTTGACAGAAACCTGATTACATAAATGAAAATGCAAAGAGTGACTTAAGTCTTGTAATTTGTAAAATCACCATCTGGGGTTATGCAGGCATAGTAAACTGTACTTGCTGTGGGGATGTATTATTTATAGATATGAAAATAAAGCATTAGCCTTTTCTTCCCATGGTTTGAAACTGTGTGATTTGTATTGCAGCTTCGACAACTGTCACGGGTAAACCATCCCAATATTGTCAAGTTATATGGAGCCTGTCTAAACCCAGTAAGTTATAGCTTATGTCAGTATGAAAAAAGGTAACTAGCTTAACATACGCAACCATCAATGCACAGAACATGTATTTTATATTAAAATGTCTATTTTATATATTTTTCATGTTTTAGCCATAATAAGGAAATATATAGGTGTGTAGGTTGGTTGATATTTTCAGGTATTTGTTTTTTCTTTCTACTGCTATAAAAATAAATTCTTTCAAGAACACCCCAAATCTGTTTCTAATCACCAGTTATACTTCAGTTTGTCAAAATTGCATCTAGTGTATTACATAATGTAGTTAAATTCATATCTACAATTCTGTTAATTGCAAATCAATACAAAAAGGAAATGCAGTGTCAAGAGTCAAGACATGATTGTGTCTTGTAAATCAGCTCCTATTTTCATACATGTAATTTTCAGGATTTGCTTACTTTCTGCCATAGCTGCAAACAGTCTCACAAATTCTCTAAGCAGAAAAGAGGGTACTGTGACAGGACAGATGTATCCTTAGGAAATTCTTGTATGGGCTATTTAATTGCTTAAAATAGTGCTTCATCCCTTTTATTCCTTAGTACTAGTGAAATTCTTCTGGCGTGGTATTTAACTTTTTTCTTTTGTAAGCCACTAAAGGAATAAAGTGAAGAACAATGAACTGCAGTTGGGAGATGGTATTTGCTTTTTAAGTCTGAAGAGGAAGAGGGAGGTCATGATTTTATTTTCTAACTTCCAGTGAGAACTAAGTGTAAAACTGATTTTTCTTACATGCAAATACATATGTGTCAAACTGACTGATGTGTTTTCCATTAGCTTACCTATGGAAGCTTTGCAGTTGCTCTCAAAGATACTCCCTTTCAGTTTACAAAAGCTGTTTTCTGCCTCTGCATTGAAAATATGCCTAATTTTTGTCCCCTTCCCCTCAAAGGTGTGTCTTGTTATGGAGTATGCTGAAGGAGGTTCTCTCTACAATGGTGAGTATCATTTCAACTTCCTGGAGTTAAAGTGCTAGTATTAGGGCAAACATCATCTAAACTACAAGTTGTTTCATAAATACATCTCCATTCTTGGAGCTATTCAGAAGCCACCTGAACACAGTCCAGGGCAACCGGCTGGAGCTGGCCTGCTTGACCTGCTTGGTGGACTTCCAGAGGTCTCTTCCAACTGTTATGTGGGTCTTTGAAATTCTTAAAATAATTTTAAGGAGAAGGGAGTGTGCCTTTTAAAATCTCTTTTCAGTTCACTGGTTTGTTCTTGATAGCAGTTTCTTATATTTTATACAAGTAATGTAAGGTTTTCCAGTGGAACATCTGAAAACATTCTTCCTTAATTTGTAAACTCCCTGGGCATTTGTTTAACACAGACTTTACCAGGGATAGCTGAGAACAAGCAACACTTTTCATACTGAAACTTAACATAAATGATTATGGAAAATGTACTAAAAAATGGAAAATATTTTGACATTTCTGTTATTTAAACAGTCTGCACAAGGGTATATTTAGTTGCAGTAATGAGGTGTTGGTGATTACTTAGATTCCACAGAGCTTTCTGACTGGTATTTTGTTAACTCCATTGTATCTGTTGTAATATGCAATAAAGTTCTTTTTAGTTTGTGCCTTTGTTTTGCAGTGCTGCATGGTGCTGAACCTCTGCCTCATTATACTGCTGCACATGCCATGAGTTGGTGTTTACAGTGCTCCCAAGGAGTGGCATATCTCCACAGCATGAAACCAAAGGCTCTGATTCACAGAGACCTGAAACCACCAAAGTAGGCTGAGAGTTCATTTTTCATATTTTCTTACAATTGGTATTTAAGATAATTTATAATAATTTAATTGCATTTAAAGGAAATACCTTTAATTGGTACTAACTTTTGGATGTACTTTATTCCAAATGGAAGCTGTGCATTTGAAACTTTAGTTACAGAATGACGGTTTGTGATACAGAAAATTAACTGTCTTCAGTTACTTTCTGTTCAACTGGAAAAATACCCTGCTCCTGCCCTGCATCATGGAAGAGGATTTTATTAGGACTAGGGCTTCTAATCAAAGGCATTTAAAATCTTGCAGTTTTGGAATGGTTGTGATGTTCAAGAAGAGAACATTGTGGGGGGGTTAATTGGTTCTAATGTCATATTTAATCTGTTGCATTAGAGCTCTTTTGCTGCATGGCCATCCTCCTTTATCCCTTCCTTCTGCCTGTTCCACTACCCCTGCCAGAACCACTGACACAAAATTTAATAGTTTCCTACCCAGCCAGTTTGTTATCTGGCTCATTTTATGGCTTCAGATTAGATAGAAACAGATATTTGGCGATCAGCAGAATCATCCCTTTTTGGTGGTAATCTGCAGTTATTACCAGGTAAAATTATAAAATGAAGCCACAATTTAAATCTTCAGTTCTTTCTTGTATTCCCTAGTTGTGATTTAGAGAGTTGTTCACATGTAACTTTGAGGGCTTCCATTTAAATAAATAGCTACATTGACTGACATTGGTGGGAGTCTTGATTCTTCTTTTGGTAAAATTGTTAGCGCACTTGTTGGTTTTGAGCCCCTGGCATCTGAAAATCTACTTTTGTCAGTATATGCTTAGTAGTTTACTATGGCTAAAGATATTTATTTAAGATTTAGCATGTAGAAATATTAATAAATTACAATATACATTGGGTTACTTTAAAATATGTAATATGTTCACACTAGACACAAATGACTTTCCGTATTTCCCAAATTATAAAACAATGGCCTGAGATACAAAGCCTAAGATATTCACCTATATTAGAATGGTAGTTGTTGGGATAAAAAAAAAAAAGTGGTTTGTTATCAGACTATTATATTCTACAATTTTAATATCCTTTTTCTTCTTTGACAGTTTGCTCTTGGTAGCTGGGGGGACTGTTCTAAAAATCTGTGACTTTGGTACAGCCTGTGATATTCAAACACACATGACCAACAACAAAGGAAGTGCTGCTTGGATGGCACCTGAAGTTTTTGAAGGTAATGAAAATTCAGTGTTAATATTACATTTTCTTTATAGGGATGCAGCTGTGAATTAATGTGGTGTAAGAATAAGAGCATCATCATAAAAATCTCTACAAGTGTATATTGTCAAATAATTGTGCAGAGGTTTGAAGAACAGCACTGAACCAATCTTCTCACATTATTATTAGATATTTAATTATGTAAAGATGTAGAACATTTATTTGTCATTGCTGAGATTTACATAAGGAGTACCTTTAGACAGCTGCAGTTCCTTATTTTGTAAGTCAATAAAATACAGCCAGAGGGCTCCTTCCCCACAGTTTTGCTGTTTCTAAGATTCTTAAATCATTTCAAACTCTTCTGTCATTTAAATACACTGTCACTACTTTCACTCCCTACTCTGATTAGCTTTTAACTTTAGAATTTCCCTGTTAGAGTCTCTAAATTGAACATAATTGCTTTCTTTTTTCATCCCCCACTTTCTTGTAACTGCCATCTTCATCTGCTTTTTGTGTAATCTAGAGATTTGATGTACTTCCTCTTTCCTACATACTGAGGAACTTGTTAATACCAGTTAATTTGGTTAAGTAGAAAAACAAGCTATTTCTTGGAGTGTAATTGGGGAAGACTGATGATAATTGATAATTAGATACCTATAATTGCTGCATGATTATCAAAGAAATAAACTCATAGATATCAAATTGCAGATTAAACACCTTTTTAATCTATCTGTACCTTAATTATCAATGCAATTTAGCAATGGTCTGGAAAAGTCATCCTCCTGCTTTAGGAAGCAGGTGTCCTTGATTTGATATATTTGGCAAGTGCCTATGTGCAGCAGTTCTTTCCCAGATTCTGGATCCAGGTGGCCTCTTTTCATTTTACTGTCCTTATTCCAGAGACTGTCCATATACAGTTTTAGAATTCCTTCCAAACGTCACCTTTGGAAGGTGATTCTGAAGGTACCATTTTGTTGCACATATTGCTTAGAGTACCAGCCGAAGGATTATTTGTTTCACTCTGATGCCTGAAAATTTTCCATGATGTCATTTTATATTCAGGCACTTCCTCTAGTTTTTTAGCCAGGACTGTAAGCGTTTTCTTAACGCTTGTTTGCTATTAAATGAAATTTCATAAATAGGAGATTTTTTTTTCTTTTAGAAATAAGCAATTGAACCATCACTGTTAAAGACAGATTTTTTTTGTGAAAAATCTTAATATAAAATGGCTATAAATAAGTGTATTGTAGTAGGGATTTGCAGTTCATATCCTAGTTCCTCTAGTGGATGAATCCAGCAAGGTAGAAAGAAACCTTCTATTGCAGTTATTGTTGGACAGCGCAAGAAGCATTCAGTTTACAGTTGTTTTTATGCACTTTTCACTGAAAGCATTTACTGATAAATACACAAATCATTATAAAAACACAAGTATCAAGGAGGGGAAGGAATCTAGTATGATGAATCTTCTACAATGCAACATATCAAATTACTCTTGAAAGAGTCATTAAACTACTCAAAATAACCACTTTAAATGGCAAAATTGTTAAAAATTTCTTTGCTTGTGTTACTGCATCAGAATTCAACAATGGAATAAAGGCTAAAATTAATTTGATGCTGTTCTAGTACTAAGGTTTCTAGGTGAGAACAATAAAGGCATGGAAAGCATCTGTTGCAGAACATGGTGCTTACTGAACTAGTTACTGTAATATTAATTTTTCCCCCATTTTAAACCTAAGGCTTTAGGGCACCTAAAGGATGAAGTAAAAGAGAGCAATTCCAATATAAGAATTCCCATTAGAAGAAACTATTTTTAAAAAATTAAATTGCTTTGGGATAATAAGGAAACAATACAGAATACTTCCTCACTTCTTTTAGACTCTCACTTTTCAGAATTAGTCCAAGACTTCTCAGCTGCAAAGTAGAATTCCATTTCTCAAATAGGGGAATAGTACTACTTTAGTTTTATAGGCTGTGTGTTACAGAAGTTCTGTGACTGCATAGATGAGACTGTTTTGCTTTCCTTAGTGATCTGCCATTGTTTACATGACTTTTTTTCCCAAGCATCTTTGAAAATAAGCTGACTGATAAAGCTGACTTTTTCCTTCTTCGTACCTTTTGAATTCATTAGCCATATTCAGCTACTTTGATACACATGTAAAGAGTTTTTGAGATCGACATTCTTAGAGAGTTTTATAAAGTCCAAATTAGTGCCTTCACTTAAAGAGGGCTTGTGGTTCATGCTGCAGCCTGTTTCTTGTGTTTGCCTTGTAAACTGGCTGGACTGGAAGAACTGACCAGAGAACAGGCTGTTTGCCTTGCTGTTTGTCAGAGGTATGGGGGCAGAGGAAGTGGGCTCACAGGTAGTGGATGGAGCCTGTTGAGACTACTGCTATATGGTGGGTATTCACATGGAACTAGACTTCTTTAATTCCACTGTTACTGAAATGATTAGTCTGAATATCAAAGCTTTCTGATTAGGTATAAGCAAAAAAAAATCTCTTGGCCACTATATGCCACTTTTAATCCTTGTTTGAAGATAGGTGAACAAATCTCCTATAATTTATATTCACACATTTATTCTCATGTCATTAACCATACACATTTCTTACTAGCATTTGCATGAGTTATGATTACAAAGCCTACATTCTTTCTTAGTAGCCTCCGAATGTTTTCATTTATTATTCATGCCACCAACCTGTCTTCAGCACCTTAGGAGTCTTAGAAATATTGAACTTATTGTCAAAGACTTTTAATTAAGTAATGACATTACAAAAAGAATAAGAATAATAAACAAGGAGGAAATAAGATGCTGAGGAATTGAGGACTCTCGTGTTTTGTTCATGTGGTAACTTAGTAGTTCTTCTGAAGACATGTAATTTATTAAGAGTAATGGATATGGCCAATGTTATTGTCTGGCATATTGTGACTAAGGTTGGAAAAAGTGAATTGAAGAATATTTAGAGGAAGCAAACATAATCAATTAAACCCTGAATGCAAGAGATTATTAAAACCTAATAAATTGCATTTTATATTATATAAGTAAAGTGATGCATTGTATCATTTCAAGATGACTCCAAATGAAAAGGACTCATTCCCAGAGAGGGGCATTCTTAACAGTCATGCTGTCAAGTGATTTCAGACTTAAGTTAGCATGAATCAGCCAGCTTCAGAAAACTGTTTTTTTCTCAGCAAAATAAATGTGAAGTGAAAGTAAGTATGTAAAGCTATTTATTTATTGGAGCAAGCTGTCCAGGGGAGTGGTGGAGCCACCATCCCTGGAAGCATTGAAGAAGTGACTCAGCATGACACTTAGTACTGTGATTTAACTGATGTTATGTTGTTTAGTGAAAGGTTGGATTCAGTGATCTTGGAGCTCTTTTCCAGCCTGATTCTATGATCTGCTCAAACTGTATATCTTTTTGACGTGTTACATAGAAGAGTCAAATTATATTGATGTCTTTCTTCCAGGTAGCAATTACAGTGAAAAATGTGACGTTTTCAGTTGGGGTATTATTCTCTGGGAGGTAATCACCCGTAGGAAACCTTTTGATGAGATTGGTGGTCCAGCTTTCCGGATAATGTGGGCCGTTCACAATGGTGAGTTGAAATTACTTTATTGCATTTGAAGCTGTGTATATGACCTGTAAATTTGCTAAACACTCTTAACTGTACAGCTTTAAATTACTTGTGTTTCCATTTTGTGCTTCATTAAATATGCATTTTTGTCACAAAGGCTAAACAGTTAGACACTGCCACTTTGTGTCAGTGTGGGTTTTGAGTTACTTGGCTGCTACAGTGCTTGCTACATGTAACTGGTGTATGAACAAAGAAGAATAAAGAGTAATGTCCTCATTATTATGACATTCCATTTTAAAAGTGATCTGAGAAAAACCTCTTACCTGACTGAATGATGGTTTTATTAGCTACATTGTCTTTCTTTTATGTTTTTGTTTTTAATTGGACATCTACAAGAAATGTGTAACTTCAAGTAACTTAACCTGTGTTTAGAAATCTTAAAAACTTTGAAACCTCCTCAAGGACCATTAGACATTAAAAATGTTACTTTTGTATTTTATCTGTGGTTTTTGGGGGTTTGGTTTTTTTATTCTGCTGCTTGAAAGGTTCTACCTTTATGCCTAGGTATCTGCACTCATGGAGCAGCACTCCACTGTGCTAGGTACTATGCAGAACGGATTTTCAGGAGGTTAGACTATGAGCAGGACACAATGGTTGTGTTCAAATGGACTGCTTTCTTTAAAGCAGTGGTGTAACATTGGTCAGTGCAGTAGAGTAGACTGTAGTATCTTCATGCTAGAGGTGTAACTTTTTTACTGCTGTGTTTTTAGGTACCATGGCAAAACAATTTTTTGAATAATAAAGTAATGATAGTGAAGTAGTTCAGTGAATGTCTGCAAAGAGTTTCTGCAATTTGTGAGAGACAACATCAAAGCAAGCATCAACTTTTTGAAGAAAAAATTAAGAAAGAAGCAATGAAGGCTGGTACTCTGCCTAAGTGTCATTGCTTCAGTAGTAAATGATAGAAGCATAAGGTGAGCACAGGCATATCCTATTCAAAGAAGAGAATGGGGGAGACAGTGATAGAATCAATGAATATTAGCGTATAATAATGCACAAAGAGATATGTTTGCAAATGCCATTTTTGAATGAAGAAAGAGATTCTCCAGTTTTTCAAGGACACTGGACATTGAGATTAGGAGTGATTAGTGCCTTGCATAAAAGCATTAACTGTAAAACTAAGTGTAAATCTAGTACTAAATTAGGAAGCCTCAGTAAGATGTGGGAGTATACTTTAAAATTCACTGTCTGTACCTACTTTTGCTTTAAAAATTTGTCTTCTTTATCTTTTCCCATTTTCTTTTTCCTTTTTCTCAAGAAGGAAGTGTTAGTACACTTCATCTCACTTGAAACTATTGTGATATTCTTACTTCATATATTACTTGTTCTGTTTAATATGTTCTTAAATACTTACTGCTTTCTTTGCAAACCATCACTGTGTCTCATATATCCAACACAACTGATTGTCCATTAATTATTCTCATTGAAATTGTAGTAAGAGGAGGAACTTGAAGCAAAACCCAGGTGAATAGTTATACAATAGTTGAAGTAAAATGTTATTAAAGATTAGTATAGACCATGAAAAAGTCACACAAAATTGGTAGCCTGATAATTATTCAGGATGATCTTAGGAGTAAAATCAGCTTTCAAAAATACTTAGAGTCTTTTGGGTTTTTCTGTTTGTCTTTTTTGGTTTGGTTTTAGTTAGTTTGGTTGGGTTTTTTGGGGTTGTTTTTTGTTTGTTTGTTTGTTTGTTTTGGTTTGGTTTTTTCTCTTGTGAATACAGCATTAGGAACCAAAGGCTGTTATTACTTGCTTCCTTACTTGGCCTAGAACTTTATTCTTCAGAAAAAAGTAACCTTTCATTAGCCTTTATAATATGCTGTATTTGGTCACTCAGTGAATGTATTCAAACCTGTACTGAGGGAAAAGTTAAAATTTTTTTCTACTTCTGCTGTGTAATGCAAAGGAACTTTTCTTGTCCGTTTTTATTTGTGAGAGAAAATTAAGTACAAGCCAGTTCATCGAGATTACATTTAATTTTGCATCTTCCTTTATTTATTTAGCAAAATACTGGAGAGAGATCAGACACTCAGTTGTTTTGGAGTCTGTTTAAGAAATTTAAGGGTGTTTTCTAATTGCAATTGCAGGTACTCGGCCACCACTGATCAAAAATTTACCTAAACCAATTGAGAGTTTAATGACTCGTTGTTGGTCCAAGGATCCCTCACAACGACCATCCATGGAGGAAATCGTTAAAATAATGACACACTTGATGCGGGTATAAAAATTTATTTAAGTATTTTAATCATTTCTTAAACTATTAAGCTGGGAAATTGATTTGCAGAAGGTGTGCCTTTTATCCCACTCCAGAGGTGGGCTTGCATGTTTTCTTTTGCCCCTCTGTTTTTGACAAAAATTATCCAATTATTGTAGTAGAGAAGGGAAATAATTTGTCTTTTATATATATATATATATATATATATATATATATATATATATATATATATATATATATTTATATATATTTATATATATGTATATATTTATTCCCTCTTTGGAGGGGTATAATAACTCATAATTGATTTTAGAAAATAAGCAAAGTCATAGGTACATCTAATGTATTAAATTATTAAAAGTAATTGCACATGTTTATTTTCTAAATAAATTATTATAAATGTAATATATCATTTACAGTCATAAATTATGAGGTACTATTTAAATAATTGTAAACAATTTTTAATTACTTTTTCTATTAAATAATTACTGTTTTTTCACAGTACTTTCCAGGAGCTGATGAACCTCTGCAGTATCCTTGCCAGTATTCAGATGAAGGCCAAAGCAACTCTGCCACTAGCACAGGTACATTTATATAAGTTAAGAGAAAAAGAGCAGCAACATGAAATGATGCATATAGATTATAAAGCACGTTCTTACATTGATTTTGAACTCAAAATGAAAAGACTGCCAAAATCTTAAGCATCAGCAGACCCCATATATTTTGTTAATACCTCATACCACATCATATTTAGTGTTCTCAGTCAAGTGGTTTTGCTGAAGTGTACTTGTAATGAAGAAAAAGCTTATAATAAGAGCTGTCTCCAAATGCCCGGGTTTAATGTCTCCATTTTTTCCCCATAACTGTTGCTAGCAATTGACACCCTTTTACTTTTACGTAATGTTTAGGAGTTGTCAATTTAAAATTTTTCACTATTTTTGAAAGCTGCACCTGCTTTAAGTTGCAATCTCCACAATTTAAACTTGCATTTGTTTTATGATAAGTTGCAGTAAATACAGTAATTTAAAATAAGTGCAAGAAAAATCACTAGAAAGGTGGATGGAACAAAATGTGGATTAGATTTTCAGGTAGTTTTGCCCTCAAAGAAATCCTTTTAATAATAATAATAAAAGGTCATTTAGTTTCCTCATTGTTTAGAGTACATTTTTTTCCACTTAAGTAGCTTATAATTTTACATGTCTTTGGCTTTCTCTGCTTGGTTGAATTATTTTCTATCACCAAAGAAATTGCTGCTATTTTGGATAAAGCTTCACTGGCTACTTTGCAGCTTAGTGACCTTTAAAGTAAAAAAATATTTGCAGCTTTAGTATTTCACTGACTTTACTAGTTTTTCTTCACCTCTCAGCACATGATTTTAAGTGAATTTATTGCTTCAAACTATGAATAGTTATTGGCTGATAGTGTTCAAGTATTTACTGCTCTGTGGTTAATGATGGTCTTTGTCATTAATTGTGCACGAGGTTGCTGTTGTGTTGTTAATATAACAGCTACCCTAACAATTTCAAAGAGAGGTAAAGATTGACTTCAGAATTTTATCATAGTATTTAGATACATACTGTTTTTTCACTCCTCTTGCTTCTTATACTAACTGATCTGTAGCAGTCTTGCTACTTGTCTTTCATTAAAAGTTTTCAAAAGTGCCGCTTTCAAGGCAAGTTAGACATCTGAGAGCTCTGCTGTGAAGAGATGCACTTCAGTATTTTTAGAGGACATTCTCAAATGCTTTTCCTTGTTACTGGTTTCTAGGTTCATTCATGGACATCACTTCTACAAACACAAGTAACAAGAGCGATGCTAACATGGAGCCAAGTGACTTCCAAGGAGCTTCTACCAATGACACTATTAAACGTTTAGAATCAAAATTGGCACAGCAAATCAAAAATACAGCCAAGCAGCCGGTAAGCTAATGTGTGCAATTTTGAACCGTAGTAAAAAAATGGACATGGCTAGACATAAGTGTTGTGTCTGCTCTGAAGCATGTGTCCTCATTCAAAATAGTGCAAAATTCGATCCAGTTAGTTATAGGAGAAGAATACAGAAGAAAAGGGGCGGAAAAACATTGTATAATTCCAAAAAATTAAACTGGAAGGCTCTAATAAGTTTTCCAGTGAAATGTGAAAAATAGTTCATTGTATTTAAAGGGACTTATTCGATTAAAAAAATATGTTTGAAAATTGCTGTCTTAATTTATAACCAAAATACTAGTATGACATGAAGGGATTAAACTTTTGGGTGAATTTTGAAAATACCTTGGTTTATTTCAAGTAGAATACAAAAATACAAAGGTTCTCTTAAGACAATATTGGCCTAATTCTGTTGGGTTTTTTATCTGTGTGAAGTTAGATTATTTTCAAAGCTGCATATATTTTATTTGTGTATACCAATAACAGTTAAATTATTGCCATTCATTGTGTTATAAATTTTAAGTTTTGTCCCTTTGAAAATGCATACTGTAGAAACATACTGGTGCATAATATGGAGGGGCTTGTGCAGAATTTTCTTTTCACAAAATGTGACTGTTAAACAGGGTGACCCTGGCCGTTTGAGTTTGCCCCCATCTCGTGGGAGCAGTGTTGAGAGCTTGTCAGATGTTCGCGCACGACCACCGTCAGCCCTTGTTTCTGGAGAAGCCAAAAGGATGAGTGCTGACATGTCTGAAATAGAAGCAAGAATAGCTTCCATCACAGGTAAAATTTAATGATGTTTAGGGAGTAGACTAAAGAACTGGAAAGAAATAAAGGAGGAAGGAAAATGTAAAGCATACATAGTCTTACAAAAAGTTAACAACGTTAGCCATATGAAAATACTTAAGCTTTTCCTGTAGTCTTGATTGTCCGTTATTAATTGTGGGGGGGGAAATGCCTTTATTTATAGTTATACACTCATCAAGACTCAGTATTTTAATTGAGTATATTAAAGGTTTTAGATATTTTGTTGAATTAGATTTTTACCTTTTTAAAAAATGCATTATGAGACTTCTAAATATCGGTCCTATTCCAAATGCACAACTTTCTCCCTTTTATCTGAAAGAGTGTTATTACATCTCACCTAGCGTAAATATTTATATAATAACATTTTCTTCACACTTGTCTCTATAATACTTTTGAAATTAAAAGGTAGGTTTAAAGTTCATGTTCCCAAATAAGTTTAAAAATCCACTGTGACAGATTTCAGAATGAGAAACACAATTAGATTTATTCACCAGGTTAAGAAAGCATTGTCTTTTGTTTAAAAAAAAGCTACAGGTGTTTTGCCAGGTTTCCTTCAGATATAAACTGTCATCTCTAAACCTTAAATCTTTGAGAGAATTAGAATTTATCTGTAAGTGTAAATACATAATTTTATGGTGAAAGCAATCATGATTCATCCCAGAAGAGTGAATTAATAAAAATGTGTACACTTGGCAAACACTTTCTTGTCTCTTTTCTTCATCAAAGATACTGTTTGTTAATATATGTAAACTTCAGGTTTTAAGTTGCATATGTGAAAGTTTTTTGTGCTATGGTATATAACCACAGATTTAAATAATGAAACAAAATTGGTTAGTTCAGGGTTATTTAGCTGTTTGATTATTTTTATACCAACATTAAAATTAGACTAGTTGAGTAGCTGCAATTAATAAGGAATTGCACATCAAAATTCTGGCTTTCTTGTGCACCATGGCTATTTCATTTTTGTTCTTCATTGTGTTATGATTACTCCAGGATCTTGTTTTATTAAATACTGAGGTACTGAAATAATATTTATCTTGCCCTAAATTCTTTTTACTTTAATGTTTTTATTTTAAAGCCTTATTCCAAAATATGTCTATTGTATTGTCAGTCTTTGACTGGATGACGGTGTAGCACATTTCACCTGAATATCTATAAAGGTTTCTTAACACAGAAGGCAGCTATGTACTTACCTGGTAATAACACTGTGCTGTTTTTTTTTAAAACATGTCAGGACTCACTTTGGTCACTGACATTCTTCATGTAACTTTTTGACATTATCAGAGATAACCTGGCCCTCCTTTGTACAAGTTTTTAATTTTCCTAGTTTGTCTTCTTTAAGTACATTGCTCTGAAATAATAACTACTATTTAGAATAATCTAAGGGCTTTTTGGTGGCTTTTTGTTATGACTGTAGGGTTTCTTTTTCTTGAAATGAAAGTACATATTGAACATACTATTTTTGGTTTGGGGTTCTTTGGATATTTTTTTGCGAGATCACTTCATGCAGTAGTAGACTATGAGAAATGAGTTCAAGCACATCTGACCATAACTTTTTCAAAAAGAGGTGAAACAGCACTGTATTGGTTTCTTTTTTTAATCTTGTTAACTGTGTGACAGAAATAATATGCTGTGAACCTGAAAAAAAAATTGCACGGCTGGGTGAGGATTAGGCTGTTGTTAAATCGTCCTCTGGATTAATTGTAAGAGTAAATCATGTAATGTACATCACCATTACTTACTGAGATGAGTATGCTACAATGTTCTACCTTTGGGAGATGCATTCAGATTTTTCTCTAAATAGGAACTATTTACCTTAAACTACAGAAGCAGTAAAATAAAAAAAAAATTATTAGATTTTATTTCAAGGTGTATAATGTTTATGGAACATTATTCAAAAATTAAAAAGCTGGTAGTTTTATCCAGTTTTCAAAATAAAAAATCTTAACTGGTAGGACAAAAGAGTAACTGGCAGGAATGATTGTCAAATGTAGTAAAAGTAAATATTTTTTCAGAGATAGATGAGATTTGCTTTGAAAGGATGTGATTTAAAGAAGCAGAAGTACCTAGTTATTAGACTTTTTAATAAAATAGTTTGTACCTAACACTAAAGAGAAAATGTTAGTTAAGTTCAGGCAATCAAGTTTTTTTTTTTCTGAATGTATAGGTGAATTTAAATAGTTTAATTTGTTTTCTCTTTGGATAATTACATTTGGTTTTCCCTTCTGTGTTGCCATGCTGCTTTCTGTGTTTGACTTTTGTGTTGCTAACTGTGACTAATTACACCGTGTTGTAATGACGGCTAGTTCTGCATTTTTTGCTTTTTAACAGTTGCTTTACTTTGTGTAAGCATGAGTGGAAGGCAATGCAGTTTATTCTGCATGACACATTTTTGCATGAACTCTAGTTTAACCAAGTATATGAACAATGCAGTATTAGAAATTTAATAATTTTGCTCTTGCCATTTTAGTGTTTTGCATGTGTATTGTATATGTGTATTTTTTCAGCCTATTCCAAGCCTAAACGAGGCCATCGTAAAACTGCTTCATTTGGCAACATTCTGGATGTCCCTGAGATCATCATACCAGGTATCGCAGACCAGGTGAACGGGTCAATTGGTTAAGATGCCGGAATAATGATCAGACTGCTAGAATACTTCTTGCTCCAGTTGCTTTAGGACAGGCCCAGAAATTATCCCACTAAATTTTTCATAATGCTTCAGTAAAGAAGAACTTGATATTTTATTACAAACTTACTTTTATCAGTAAAGTGTTCAATCTTCAAATTTGCTTCTACTGATAAAGGACTTTTTCCTTATAATCTTGATGTTCAGAGTCTTCTTATAGAGGAAAATTATATATGCAGTCTTATGTTAGAGTACTTCATTTGGTGAAAATGCAACTAAGTTTAAAAATTCCTGTCTAGGTAATTGTTTTACCCTGATCTTTGTAGTGTTTAGGCTCCCGTTTTTAATCAAATAATAGTAGAACAAAAAACTAAGATAAATTATGTACAGAACTTTAAATCCATGTGATACTTGTGATTAAAACATTAACACTTAGTCTGTGTAATTCTTATATTTGAATACACTTTTCTAGGGCTAAAATGTGTGTGCATGAGGTATTGCTGTTGTGTTTAAGTTAATGCAAACTAAAATTACTAGGAGAGGCTTTTGATAGGAAAAAAATTATTCAGGCACCATGGATGGGAATATCATTTGGGACTTTAATGAGTAATTCTCACATATCCCAAGTCTTTTTTTAGGTAGTAGAATGACATTTTTCTTTTTTTCATTTCATACTTCTCAAAGCCTAAAGATAAGTATAATCAATCCCAAACTGCGATTGGCATACCATTAACAGTATGTAAGTCACTTCAGAATGATATGTCTGGAGCAGAAAATCAGGAAATGCGAGTGATAGTATCTAGGAATCCACTAAAAACTGTGGCCTTCCTATTCTAAATTTCTGTCATCTGAGGAAGTTTCCTTGTAAATCCTGATATTGGTAGGTACTAAAAAGTTGAATGCAAAAGATATTTTTGTACAAACATTTCTTTCAAATAACTTTATTGACAGTTACAGTAAAAATACAGAATATGAGAAAGTAGATTCCAAAGAGCAATAGCACCCATAAAAACAAAAACCTCTTTGGCACTGAGGCTAACAAATTGGCAAAAAAGTTTACTAGAGTAGCTTTCCACTCTAACTTTCAAGCAGTCCTGGCCTGCACTGACAGAAATGAAATCCTGATAAAACAAGGAAAGCGAAAGTGAAGTCATCTTTCCAGTTTCAGTGTTAACTCATGATGAGAGCCTGGTAAATAAGCTCTAGAAGCTAATGAGTGCCTCTTGTCTCTATACACTGTCTGTCCATAACAACACTGAGGCTTCCAAGAAACCTTGAAACTTTTGGGCAATAATGAAGAAGTCAGCAAAATAAAATATCGTATTGTTTTCACAAAACGTATTGTACTGTACCAGTCTGTTGGTTTCTTAGTTAGGCAGAGGCAGTCATTAAAAATTCTTCACCTGGTCTATTTTAATTGAACTTGACTGGATGAGAGCTTCAAGATAATTTGGAAGACTTATGAAAGAAATAGAAACCTGTAGAAATAAAAAAAAAAGGTATAGGGTTGGAGCAAGCATTAATGAGTTTTCTCAAAATTTACTCCTAAGGTATTTAAGTGAAATGAGCTTGAGTTAATGCTTTATCAGAAGCTACTATTTATTAAGAGGAGGATTAGACTATCATGTAGGGAGAATTTTGATGTTACTGAATAGAAATAGGGTAAAATCCAGGGTCATACACTAACAACATTTTCTATTAATAAGATGACATGGGATCATAATACATGCATGCAGGTTAATCTCAGGTAGTATGAGCCACGAATCTAATGTAGATGTGACAAACTGTGAAATCTTAAGGTTAATTTCTAGGAAAGATAAAGAAGCACTGGTACTATTACTGGCCCTTGTTGAGTTTGAATCAGGAATACTGTTCTTGTCAGCCATATAAAAGAAGCATACATGCACTCAAATAATACGAAGAAGAGTTACTAGGATAAGAGGGGTATAGAGAGTATAAAAACAGATCTGAAAGCATGGCTTTTTTTAGCTCACAAAGTGAAATCTGAGAATGAATAATTATTTTCTATAGATGAATCTGCTGCTAAAAAACTAGGAAAAGATAACTACTTAAGCTAAAAGACAGTATTGGCACTACAGAAAAAAAATGTTAATTGTCTGCAAATAAGTCTGGGCTTTATACTGAAAGTTTTCCGGTTGTCAGAACAGCTTTCCAGTAATAAGCCCAAAGCCAGAAAAAAATTAGATTAGTCATTACATGACAGAACATGATCATCTGCCCAGTAAACTAATTATATTCATCTGTATATTTCTCACTTCTTTCCTTTCTTTACTCTTTCAGCACAAGGCTCTTAGTTCTGGCCTCTGAACACACTTTTCACTTTCTAGACCCCTAAGCTTCCAAGACCCCCAGACAGTCATCACCACCTAAATCCCACCCAGTTATATTCCATACTACTTCTGCCACAGACCCAGCTCCTCCGGATTTCCCTGGGCATGTCCCTTGTTGGGGCGAGCAGCTCATCCCTGTCCTTGGAGCCGCACAAGTGCTGGTCTGTGCTGCTGCCTGGAGTTGTGCTGAGCACATGGTAGAGCAGCTGCTGTCCAGAGAGGGGAAGCACCAGGCAGGCATGTTACCGTGAGTCAGCTGCTTTGGGCAGGGCTATTTTGGAAGTATGAGTACTACATCTGCTATCATTGGGGGTTTTCGTAATGTGTTGCCTCAACTGCATTTCGTCCATGAACTGATTATGCTTCCAAGGTCATAAAATATATACTTTATCAATAAAGGTAAAATATTGCCAGAAGGGGAAGTTCTTAGAATATATTTGCTCTTCTTTCTAAGTAAGTACTATAAGGGTGAAGAGAGCTATTTGTTCATTTAAGTTGGTATTTTGTGTTACTAGCTTACAAAACTTAAAAACTGAAAAATGGGTCAAAAAATTCCTCCTCTGTGTAACAACTTAGCAAATGAGTTTGCAGTGGTGGTATCCTGTAACCATATAGCCTAGTCATGTATCAGTTCTTTTTTTTCATATACAGTATGTATAGTACAGGTTATAAGCGCCAACTTTATTTTTATATAAATATTATATATAAAAACTGAAAACTAGTGAGTACAAAAGGTTTAAGTATCTTTATGTTTAAAGAAACAAAAAAAATCTGAATTCTGAAGTTTGTGTACTTTTTTGGTAGAAACCATTCAAACAGCATCTAGCAAATATACCTACAAGTACAGCCTTCTCTTCACTGGCAATGTTAGACATCTCGTGCATTTAGCATGTGTGCATTTGGCTTTGTAATTTTGTCATCTGAAACTGTGCCACAGTGTTACAATTTTTATAGCATTGACACTGCATAAATGATTACTCAAGACAGACACACTTTGTACAGGGTCTTTAGAAGGTAGATAGGAATTATGAATGCTGCAGGTCTGTAGTTTTTCTATCTACTTTTAAAATCAATGTATGCCAGAAACCTCAACCTTGTCTTATCAGATCACTTAATTCTTCTGGAATTCAGATCAATATTTTAACTTTGTCAGAATGTCTTATAGCACTGTTGCAGTCACTAATCATCCTGCACTGTGAGAGAGGCTTGAGCCTTGTAGGTGTGTAAGGAAGAGAGAGGACTGTGAGTAAATAAGAAAGTGTAAAAGGAGATGCAAATATCTCCTAAAGGGCAGGGAGAAGAGGTCATAGCTGGTCTGGATATTTGGCGGCTTGGTGGGGGTGGTGATCAAAAGCTTAATAAGTTGTACAATTTATTTTTGCCTAGAGTATGTGGGGCAGGACGTGATAGAAGTTTCCTGTTCCTTTAGAATTTAATTTTAGAAAATAAACAACAGTATGTGCAATGGGTGGTTCTGAGGCCTTGAAGTACATTTGTGACATTTGCTTTTTAATCTTAAAATCCTGTAAACTACCAAAAGCCTGACACTGTGCATCAAGTTACTGTGGATTAACTTCTATCTGTGTACAAATCTCTTAGTTTTATAATGAGAAAAAAATATTTTTAAATGGACATAGAGGTAAGAACAAGATCAAAACTGGGAGAGGAAAGCATAAAGAAGTACACATGATCTTTTCAAATCAATCTTCTTTGTTGTGTTGTATAGCATATTTTTCAACTGAAATTTGTCTTGAATCTGGAGCAATAAGTATTTGTTGATTCGTAGTCTGTTTCTGCCTTGTTGAAGCTATTTGCCAGATGTCTGCAGTATTATACTAATTAAAATGGCATTGCCTAGTTGAGCTTGCTCTTCCCTCATGCTACTAACTTGAAGATATTTCATTTAAAGGTGTTCATTTTTTACAACAGTAGTTTTGGCCCCTCTTTCCCCCCCACCCCTTCACTTCCCGCAAGGCATTTTCTTTTCTTTCTTGCACCCCACCCTGATTATTTTAACATTTTGGCAGCCATGTTCTAATATTTCAGCAACACATGTGCTGGGTTCTTTAAATTCACAAATGTTGCTAATCTGAAATGAGAATTTCAGATATTTTTGCAAGCCTATTTCAGCTGAGCTAATTTTATAACAATGTTGTTGAATAAAATGTGCACATAATTTTGTATCAGTCGTGGGTGGATTGCACATATGTTGAATATTGAGATGAGCTGTGGCAGCCAGATGAAGTATCCGCAGCACAGAATTCTATTAAATGTATAATTTTGTTTGTTAAACAATTACATAGAGAAAAAGTTCACTGCAAATGAACAAGTTCAGACATCTTGACATAGATTTGTAATTCACAAGATCCCCATATGAAAGTATTAAACAAACTTAGCTGTTGTTGCTTAGGTAAGTATATACTTTCCCTGAATTTCAGAAGCAAAATACCAAGACCACAGAACAGTTGCAATTGAAATCCATTTGTAGTCAGAGCAAAAAATATATTCCTGTTTTAGAATCCTGCTTGACTTTCTTAAATGCTTGTTTCTTAAAGTACCTTCTATAAATTTTAAAACATCATGATAAATCGATAAAGTGACTATAAGCATTTCGTATTGCTGTTTTGTGGTAGTGTGTTCTTACATGTCATAATACATATATTTAATACCTTAAATGCTTATTAAATATATCAATCAATATTAAACAGTCTTACATTTTTGTAGTAACTGTTGTAATTCAAAACACGTGTCAGGATAGGCTTGGAGTCGTGGGAATTATGCTGAATGAGAAGTATCTAAAAGGTCAGCAATGTGATGCCTTTTGCAGGGCTTTGAGTGAGCTGTGTTGGTGGCTGAGTGTGGGGCTGCTGGGCAAGGGGCTGCCATGGCTGCAGTACGTGTTTCAGATGCTCCCCTCCAGTAGCAGAGTTACGTAATGCAGAGCTAAGAGCAAGAATTTTGAGCATTGTCAGCTGTTACTCAGGACATTTTGGTGTTTCCTTTTGGACAGCTGACCTGCTCTCAAGAGATAATATAAACAATCACTGTAATAAAAATCAAAGTAGTCGGGGAGATTCTGTTGCATAATCTCCTTTTATTTTTAAGGAGATTTTGTTTCCTGAAAATGCCTTTGATTGCTTGTCAGTGCTAAAATTTGAACTGTTTTATGTAGCTGTCACTGGTGGATAATTGCGAACAGGTGGAAGAAGAGGAAAAGATTACAGCATTGTGCTTCGTAGGTTGATGGTGAGATGTGATTTAGCTGAACAGTCCCCTTTTCACACTTCTCAGAGCATGAGAACAGGACATAGTTTCGTTCCCCTGAAGGAGACAGGAGACCAGAAGGAAGCGCTTTCGCTTCTTACTTTTCTTGAGGGGAGCGTCACACAGGCAGAAGTCCTTGCTGTGTTCCTTGAGCGAGCCAAAGAGCAACAGGTTAAAGCTGGCAGCCTGTTATCTTTGTGGTTTAGCTTTTAGAAATCCCCATAACGTAACGCACTTGAAATAGATGTCGTCATCAGTTCCTGCCCCAAGTACTAAGCCTGACCAAATACATGTGACAGAAGATGGTGGAGTAGAGTGCAGCAGCTATTCATGTGGTAGGAGTGGTTATTGTATTAGGCTATACTTTTTGTTGACAGGCCAGCATGTTTTGAGTTAAAATTCTGCAGCTGTCTCTCCCCCTCTCTCACTTTGTCTCTGTGGATTTGTACAAATTCCAAGCTCCTCTGCAACAGTCGCACCCTTCTTATTTTGTTCTGAATATATTTCACTGGTTTGTTTTTGTTTTGTTTTTTTCCCAGCAGGAAACGGACAGCAGAGGCGCAGATCCATTCAAGATCTTAGTGTTGCTGGAACAGAGTCCAGTCAGGTAATGTCCTTCTCATCTCTTCTTTGCCTTTCAGTAAAGTCAGCACCAAATCTGTACTAGGGAACCGATCTGGATCACCTTTGATGCTTTCATAGGAATGATGTGGAAGCTTGGCAGACTGTAGTGTTGTTTGTATTGCATTGAAGTGAGATTCCATGAGGGTAACTATGAATGAGCTCTAGATGAGAAGCATTTTCTGTATAACTTATGCAGTATTTATCACTTTTATGTGCACTTTTTTTCGTGTACTGCTTAATTTGGCTGAGGGCACTTGTTACACAGGAAAGCCTTTTCATCTTTCTGTATGTAGAAAACGATTGTAATTACAACTTATTTTGTAAAACAGTTACATATAGTCTCACTTTCTGCATGAAAATAAAAAGCATGTGCATCAGTATAAGTGTTATTTATTATCAGTCTCTGAATCCTGAATAGTAAATTATAGAGATATCTGTCTATTTCTTGTGAAAGGCTTACAGTAGGGTGTTGTCAAAAAGTTTTGTTTAAAAAAATACTGTTTCAAAAAGATATTTTATAATAACATCGCTATTTGTCTGGTAGTGTAAATGCCATGGTAACAGAGACAGTGGTATGCTACATAACATGCTCCTAGTTTCATTTCAGTTTTAAATGAGAAAAGTGTAGCTAATGCTTCATTCAGATATATTTATTTTGTGTTTTTAATTGCTTCAACAATTCACAGAGGCTATTTGGTCCTTAGTGTGAATTGGCAATTTTGAGATCCCTACTATTATTTGAGTGTGGGATACTGGTGCTTAGCATATCGATCAGGTTAATCAGGTTTCCTTATTAAACAGCCTACTGCAATAATCTAAAATAGCTGTTAATTCTTGGGGGTGTAATTATCAGGAAGATTACCTTTGATTTTTCTTTAATTCCATGGAGTATGATAGCCACAGATATCTCATAAATCCTGTAGGTATTCATAAATTTACTGTGTACATCTACCAGAAAATAACAAGTCTACATGATATATTTTAATATCTTCAGAGAAGATAGGTTTGTTAGAAAGAAATTAATCTGCAAAATTTAGGAAGTAATTTCACTTATTCATTTAATTGTAGAATTAAATTTATGCAAGACTTGAGGGAAAAAATTGACAATAGATCAGTTATTCCAAATTGTGCTGACTGATGCTGCCTGAATATATTTAATTACAGCTTTTTTGATTTAAAAGTTCTCATTCTGTTCATTTTAATGAATGGTTGATATTTCATCATTTGCTTCATATCTTAATAACTATTATAATAATCTTTCTTTGAAAGGTGTTCTACTGCTTTTATGGGTGTTCTAGCTAAATTGTCCTTGTGAACAGAAGGATGCAGAAATTCTGTTTTATGTTTACCTCACCAATATCACCTGTGGGTCTATAGAAGTACAAGAGTAATATTTTACTTTCTTGCTCTGATAGTGCACATATTGGAAATATAAGTGGAAGAATTACAATTGTCTGTTGCTATCCTGCAGTTTCTTTGGAAACATGGTAAAACCTGGAAAACATAATATTTTAGCACACGTGAAAAATGCCATTTCAAAGATATTTTTCCACCGTCCTTATAAACAAATATTGAATTTTTATCCCCTTTTTGATGTGAGGAGAGATAGAAGAGTCTGCAGAAACTAATGCTAACTTTTGATGTACACATGCTTGTACATTAAAAAAAATTGGAAAACAATGAAGAAACAGAGCACAATGTAATTATGGCTAAAGACTTGAGATTAATCTCTATGGGTTTCTATACATCTGGACCTCAGTGCCTTGATTTTTTATTAAAAACCTTGAACTGCTACCCATATAAGCAATCTACAAGCCAAAGCAGAAAAAACATCTGAGTGGCATATCTCTGGTCAGTTTATCCAATCTCCCCATATGCACTATACCATATCTAGGGTATCTCTTCTAATGTGAAAATCCCCTTCCCCCTCCTTTCCTTCATTGCAAACATCCTTCTTCCCCGCATTCCGTTCTCCCTTACACCCACTCTGCAGCACAGCCTTCTTCACCAAGCAGCCGTGGCCCCTCTGCTCCCTCACCCAGGCCATGAAAGGCCCTATCCCACTCAAAATTGAAGGATTGCCACGGTGCCTCTTCTCTGGCTTTTAACTTTTTGACACAGTAAAGCTGATCAGAAGTGTTTTTACTGAATGTATTTTTCCTAAAAATTGCTGCTGTGTCAATAGAAAATGGTTCTGTTACTACTACTGGTTTTTAATTAGAAAGGTTTTTCCAATACAGAATGGAATTTTTCTTAAGGTGAAAGAAAACACCAAGCTTGTGTATAAATAAATATATGTACATATAATATTAATTAATATAATATATATATATATAGACACAATAAATATTTAATAATACATATACCAAAGTTTGGGTGCTTACCTGAAAGGGATAGTCCAAGACTCTTGGTCCTGTGTAGCTGTTTGTCTGTTTTCATCTGGCCACGTTACATGTTTTATGATTTTATGTCTATTTTATGTCTGTGTGCTCTTGGAAGATTTTTTTGTGTGCCTTGTATGGCTGACGACTACTATGTTTAGGTTCTTGAGACACTTAAGGTGTTTAACAGTATTGCTCTTACTGGTGTTCTCAGCAGCAGACAGTAACAGTGCTTTGCACTCAGCATCAACAGTTTAGACAGGAAATTTGCTAGGTCAAGGGTTTTCCATCTTTGGATCAGCTGTTAGAGTGATTTGGTGTTCAGAACACGTGTTCAGTCTGAATATTCACAGATTTTAGCACTTGCTGACTTTTCCAAGTGACTTGAGCAGCACTGATGCAACTGTCCCTTCTAAAATCAAATGCTACATTTTCATTTATTTCTGTCCATATATTGTGACGCTCTGTTGATTTCTCTTTTTTTTTTTTGGAACAGAATTGTTTCTTCTGCCTATTTCCCTGTACATGCACTTCAGAACATTTTAGTGTGTCATCTTTCTAGTGCTATTGCTCTTGCCTAAACACCTTTGCAACATAGAAACGTGCAGTCTCTTAACTGCAGCTACTAATATTTTGGGGGATTTGAAGGAACACGGCAAATTGCTATTTATACTGCATGCAATCTTTACAAAATTTAATATTTTATATGGATACTGAGAAACATATCTGGCATAATGACCCAAGATCTGCAGGTTGTGATCTGATTCTCAGTGTGGTATCCATCTCCTTAGTGTATATTTTATTGGTTTGGTTGTTTTGTACTCATCTTTAACAGTATTATCATAAATACCAAAACTACCTACTTCCTCTTTTAAACATTTTTTTGTTTTGTTTTGGAATTTTTTGGGATTGTTGGTTTTTGGGGGAGAGGGGGCATCATAACTGCTGCTGGGCCTTCATAACTTTTACAGTTTACTTTGAAGTGAAAAAAATTACTATATTAAAGAAAGCCGTGTACTGATATGAACAGTTGAGAAGAAAGGTCAGAATGTACAAGCCCACATGCATGCAAGCTAAGTGGGATAATTTGGGGATCTGATATTACACAGATGAATCATTCTGTCCATGAGATTGTGAAATTTGTCATAGATGCACATTCGGGTTTTTTTCTCCCCTTTCACAGCAAGATAAAATTCACAGATGAGATGAGGAAACAAGACTACTAATGATTTCTTTAAATTGTGTTGCCTGTTTAAATTAAACTTCAGGGAGGATTATTACTCAGAGCTTGCCAGCTTTTTCAAGACTGTAAGTCTTTGAGAAATGGAAGCTAAGAATGCCATATGGGTTTGTCCACCTGGCAAAGATGATTTGAGTAACCTGCTGGCAAGTCTGGAGGAAGCAAGGATGAAGGGGTAGCAGAAACACATTGCTAAAGTCCAGACACTTTACCTGTCAGAGGGGCTGCCGTGCAGGTGGCCTAAAACATCTCATTCAACACACACTCAAACACCATAACCAGCGTTCAGTTTGGGAAACTTCCCTTCAGCTTCCTAGTGCTTTTTAGATATGCTTCAGATGTGATTCCTTCATTTCTATATCTACTGAATTTCATGTAAATAAAGATACCAAGGAAATGTGTTTTTGGTTGGTGGACCAAAACAATCTGGTAAAGCACTGAGAAGTTACTGTAACTAGAGTATTTCTTAGGTGCCCTTCACTATCCACTATAGATACTCAACAAATCTCTTTTTGCTTAAAGGACTTTTATGCTGTTACAAGTGCTTTCTCTATCTTCTGGTCTTTTACATCAGCAGGGTGTATTTATCATTCATATCTGAGGACACTAACAGTAAGCTCATCAACTTAAACCTTACTTAATGTCAACAAAGACTCCCAACACAAAAGATTTTTCAAAATGTCTAATGCCATCATCTTGATAAGATCCATCAGATTATTTCTACAATTTATTGTCTTGTTTCTAGATATTAACATAAAACACAAAATGCTTAATAAACATCACAGAAGAAAGGCTATGCATTTGAAATAATGGATGTTTCAGTGGTATAATCTTACTATTCTTTGGATCATTACTGGGCTGGAATCTTGAATTTTAAAACTTAAAGTAGGATATTTGGAAATAAAGTCATAAAGAAATATAGTTTCTAGTTAATGTATATTTGAGTGCTTATTTTGAAAAATTGAGTCATTTAATGAATCATTTCATGATAAATACACCATCTTGGAAATATTTGTATTTTAATAGCATCTTTCCTTTTACTTCATTTTTTTCTGAGAAACTTGCTGGGGCTTATAGTCTTAAATCCTTTACTGTGTTAATTTAATGTCACTGAGGAGGTATGTGAAATAGAAACATATATATTGTAAATAACATTTCTGAAAAAGCAGCTTAGCAGAATAATAAAGTCTGTATTATTTTTTTGTGCTTTGGTATACAAAAAGATTGGAGGAGTCAAACAGTACATGAAAAAACAACCTTCAGAATTTTGGTTTAGTCTTTAATTTGCTTCATGAGGGAGAATGTCCTCCTTTTCTGACTGATGTGCTTCAATTGACTGATCCTTTTTGATTAGGCTCTTTTTTCACGTTTTCTGAAGATTAATCACAAAACCTCTGAGTGTACAAAAGAACCAGAAGAAAACTGTAGATTAATACATGGTAGTCTAGTGCAGCTACTAAGCTGTATTCCTTTTATAGAATGTAGTTCCAGTCATTGATTAAACACTGGAAACAAACTTTATTTCCTCTTTATATTACAGAGCTGCTAAATTTCACTGAATGATGATGCAAAAATCACTAGACATATTGTCATGATTTTCTATAAAGATCTTGAACACATTGGTCAGCATTGCTTTTTGTTATGCTGAATAGCAAAATTGTATCAATTTCTTTTACACAGTAAAGAAGAAATAGGGATGAAATTATCCCTGCAATGCATATAAAGTTGACCAAACCATCAGGAGAGCATTCAGGATAAAAGCTTGGGGAGGGAGAGTATTTTTAAGGAGGATTATAGGTTCAGATTTCTTCAAATTTTAATTAACTTCTTAATGAACTTATCAAAAAATCTTCTGTTAATTGTCGTCTGGTTTTATTTTGTCATTTCAGGAGAGTAGAAACAGCAGTAGATCATCTAGTCCTAGTGTGAGAATGATCACTACCTCGGGACCAACCTCTGAAAAGCCAACACGTAATCCATGGACACCAGATGATGCAGGTAATCTTTTGTTTATTATGTAATTTTTTTGCCTGTAAAAAAATTAAAATATTTATTTGATTGTGGTAAGAGGTGTTTGCTCAGACATTAATAAAAGTAAGCAATGAAGATCATGATTTTTTTAAGTTCTGCTTAAATCCAATCATTGCATTACTGCCTTGTTTTTCACATATGCTTTAAGAATACTTATTTATAGATTGTTAAATTACATAAACTTGTAAACATATTGCTTGTAAGAAAGTACTGTAAATTGATGTGATAATGATACTTAATGAGGATCTTGTTAGCAGTCATTTTTTACTGTAGTGTGGTTTTGGGGAATTAGGGGAATAGATATCTTGGAACATTTTAGTCTTGTCCATTTGTATTTTGAATGCATATTTAAAGATTTCACTGCCCTGACATCTGGAATTAAATGTTATGTAGGTGAGTATCAGCTGGAGTAGGTTACTTCTGTTTACCACGACTGTTGTAATTTTGCTTATGCAGAGTGTAGATGTGCACACAAAATTGCTGGTTTTAAATGCACTAACACGTGTCTGTAGAAACATTGTAAAAACTTCTTCTGTAGCATCACTGTTCTTTTGTTATGAAACAGGATTAAGAATGAAGATAATTGAAGAGTTCTGTTTGATTTTAAAAGTCATAGTGCATTGTTACGAAAAGAACCAGTACTGGAATGCAGGAAAAAATGGACCCCCACAAATTCCTTTTTAGAATATAAATAAAAATTACACTTTTGTTACCAAAACGTACATGTTGAATCTTAAATTTAGTCTCAAGATGGTACTTCACAGTACCTCAGGTTCTGTAATCTTTTCCTTGTGATCTTTTCATCTGGATGATCAGACTCTTTTCCTGTTACGGACTGCAAAATGGAAACTCATGTGGTGGCTGACTCTTGCACAAACATATGTATATATACATAAATATGTATGTATATTTGCACACTTGCATTTTGCTAAATATAAGGTGATTATGTAAGATATACTTTTTTTTTTGCCCTGTGTTAGTGGGAGGACACCACACTCTTGTGTTTTGCTTCTCTATTTTTTTCTTTCTGTCTTTTGTTGCTTTGCCTGACCACAGTCACTCATAACTTCTCCAAGGCCTTGCCCACTGCTGCAGCCCACCCTGGGCCCTCTTGTGCAGCATGGACCCCAAGTTGTTTTAGGCAGTGAGCACTAATGGGAATTGCTGCCTCACATTGGAAGCAAGCTCTTACCCAGTCAGGAGTTCATTGGGAACTGAAAGCTGCAAATCATAAGCCAGCGCAACAAAAGTTTGTGCCAAGTTTTTGGTCTTAAATGCAGCACAGCACTGGAGCTAAAAGTCAAGTCTGTTTTCTGGCCCACAGAAATCGCTCACTTTCTACTCATGTAAATACATAATGTGCCATATGAATATTTTTTTTTGCTAGGTTTATGTCGGCCATGCACTAAGAATTGTTCAAATTTCTGAGGAGAGAAATAATTTTGGTGTTCTGTAAAAGATGCTACGTTTTTAATTTAATGAAGCAAAGCAATAAAACAAGGATGCAGCTGTATCTGGTCAATCAAGGAGAGTTTGCAGTTCTGTGACTCTGTGCTGAAACACTCGGGAATGTCACCTGAAGCATTTACATGTATTGATGTATTTTTGAAGCATTGCAATTCATTGTCACAATATCCGTATATGGCAATAGTCTAACGTAGGGAAGGACTTCTCATGTTGATTGCATGTAAGATACTGTGGTGATTAAGTCTCTGGTTTTAGGGTTGTTTTCTTTTTCCTTTTTGTTTTTACCACCTTCCAGTTTCCTTACAAGCATACACTTAACCACTTTTTTTCCATTCCCACCCTCTTATTTCTGTTTCCTTTTGAAGCTGCTCTTGGAAATAGCATAGTCTTTGAGGGCAACACCTTAGTTTCTCTACCACGACTACTCTGTGGCAGGTGCTTTTGGGGTATGGGTAAGCAGCCCCTTTTTTTTCCCACCTACCCTCCTCCATATAATCCTCTAGTAGCAATTATGCGGCTGTAAAATCAGTAGTTTCTCCATGTGTCTTTACTCCTGTGTCTCTTAAAGCTTAAGAGTAACCTTGTGATCCCCAGACTGTGGGCTACTGAAAGATAAGAATGCAGAAACCTACTAAATCTGGAATGAAAGCTCTAGAGAAATCCAGAGCAACTGCAGTGTAAGAAGAGAGCAGCCATGCCCAGGAGACAGACCAATTATTGAGTTCCTTGCTACCCACAAAGTATCTATATGGAGCAGAGAAGATGTCCTAGAGCATGTTGTGAGGAAGATACTCTAGAGACCTCACTGGGAGCAGGTTTCAAAACTGAGCAGGAGGTTGTGCTTATTTTATTTTGGCAGAGCTGATTTGCACAGCTTCTAATTTTATAATCATTAGATGCATGGGCTGGCTGGCTGATCCTTCATAAACAAGAATGAAATGGCAAATTTTTATAAACAGAAATGATCGCAAACTGTAGAAAACTCTACACAAATCTGCGTGCTGTTACATGGCTTCTAGAAATGTAGGTTGATAACCATATTTTTTTTTTCTTGATGTGATAGACCATACTCTTGATGTTCTTAACTATCAGAAAAACAAAATGATTCATCTGCCTTGGGATTGGAACGCTGCTATTTCCATTTGCTTATCCACATTCAGATTGTGTATTGTGAAATTACTTAGACTTCTTGTTTTTGTCCTGTAAGAATAAAATTAAGTCTTTTTATACACATTAAAGTTTTCTTGGTGTTTTTACAGAGACCAATGGGTCAGATAACTCCATCCCAATGGCATATCTCACATTAGATCATCAGTTACAGGTAATAAATATACAGTTTATTAGATTCTCAAGTTTGCATTTCATTCTAACATGTTACTTTGGGGCTGCAAAATATAGTGCCACATATTTACCTGGGTTTATGTTCTGTCTAATTTTTGACCAAGGCTAAAAAAGTATATTATGTAATCTGAGATTGGTTGACTCAGGTTTGATGAAGCTATTAAAAACAAGCCCTGGGAAACATGATCCCTTAAACCAAATGTAATCTGAGTTTGACTGTCAAAATAAGACATTATTTGCTTGAGCATTACTGAATCAAATTGTTGTATACAGTTTATTTTTTGTGGGGGGGATTAAACGTTGCTTTGAGATTTGTGACAAGTGTCAGATTAAAAACTTCAGATTTGAGTAAACTTTGACATTGGTGCAGTAATATTTTCCAGGGCATGGTTTAACACTTATTTTTAAAGGCTTACTGGTTTTTAAAAGACTGTTATAAATACACTGCAGAGACATTCTAACACACTATTTACTAAGATATCAGTTCATTAGTCTTTAACATGTCTGATTTATTTTCAGCCTCTAGCACCATGCCCAAACTCCAAAGAATCTATGGCTGTGTTTGAACAGCACTGCAAAATGGCACAAGAATATATGAAAGTTCAGACAGAAATCGCATTGCTGTTGCAGAGGAAGTAAGTGAAATGTGTTTAACCTTTTCTGTTCTTCTATGTGTATCCTATTCACAAATTCTGTGTATAATAATACAAATGCATAATAAAAAGTAAATAATAGTCACTGTGACTATTATTTCTGGCTTTATGAAGTAACATTTCATAAGGCATAATTATTTTCCAACCTTAAACTCAGGAATAGTGAGCTGCTCAGTACAGATTAAATATTTAGAGCAGGTAATTGAAAGTTCTAATCAATATCAAGACTCTTCTTCTGGACAAGTTCTACATAAGGTCGTGGCAAATCTCTGTATGTTACAAACTGGTAATGTTTGTATCATCTCAAATGAAACACCTGAACTGTTGAAGAATCTTGGAATTTAATTTGCTACACTGTCCATTAGAGTATTTTCAGTAGTAATTTGTAGATAATTGTTTAGTTAACCAATTGTAGAATTTTGGGTAATATGTCAATGTTACTCATTTTGCAGTTAGTTTTAATGTTATATCTGACTTTTGTCAAGCACTGCATTTACAACAATATTACCAACATTCATCTTGTATTTTTCTGCCATGTCTTGAGGACTTGATGCTTAAAAGCTGTTATGTGCCTTCTCCTTGTGCACTTGAAATAAATTCTTTCCTCTTGCATTGTTTACATGTATAAGTAAAGCAGCTGCACATATTGTTATATTAGGTCAAAAATTATTGCTGATTCAGAATTTGAGTTCAGAACAAGTTCTGTTGTGTTCTGTTTCCTGTTGCTGGGGGCCAGCTCAGAGGTCATAGTTGCACACTGGACCAAATAATCAGGTTGTGACCCACCAGTGTCTGAGCCACTGGCAGCTGTTAATAGGGATCTTGCCTTGGTATTTGTGGTTTAGCTAATGAGAAAAATGTGTGTGTAAACCTTTTGTACAGTAGAAATAGTATACAGAATGGAGGGAAAATGTTACTGTAAGATTGAACTCTATCACATATTCACTTTGGGCTTAGTATTTGTGAACAGTTTGATTCTTTCACATGTAATGAGAATTCTAGATTTGACGAGGAGATAATGATGCTAGAATTAATATCTTAATTTTGATTCTATTTATGTTGTCCCCAATGGTCAATAAATTATTTAAAATATATTTTGTTTCAAAACTATTCATTCTCTACTTTTAGATTCCTACTGGTTTTTTTTCTATGAAGTTTGTGTTCACATTTCTTCCAAACTATTTTTTCTCAGTCAGAATGTAGTTGTCCATAGGCGTTAAAACAAAAAAAGATATTGTAAGCGATGAATTTAATGCTGGTTAAGGTAGTGATTAGTTCAACCCTCATATAATTACTGCATTTTCTTTAACTGCAGTTAAAAACCATATGGCAACAATTAATTAACTTTATCCTTTGCTATTTTGTTGCAAAAATATTGCTGGCAGCTTGCCTTCTTGTCACCTCATAACAAAATAGTAAAACAAACTGCCACACCAGTTTTGCAGAATAAATTATGGTAAGATTATCAGTGTGTTTGGGCCTCTAAAATCCTTGCTAAAAAAACATGTTCAACACTTACAGCATAAATAATGTGAAATGCTAGTTACAGAGTAATTTCCTCGATTCTTCTTTTCCACTGCTTTAATAAGTTCAAGTCCAGATAGAAAATAGCACTTCACTAAAAAGTTACAAAAATTACTGTCATTTTGTATTTTAAGTTGCCTTTTAGAGATTTAAATGTACGTATAGATATCTAAAATTGGAGTGGAATATATTTATGAAATTTAGTGTTGCTCCTTAGGTATTTTACTGTGATCTGTAAAACTACATATGAAAGACATTATCTAAAAGACAATTTTAGAGACTGAGGCTTAGTCTCTCAGCTATTTTAAAGTTTAAATGTGAATTTGATTTGGAAGGGAATTTTCCCCAGGCTACATTAAAGAATAACATTCTTTTGTCAACTTCTTTTGCACAGAATATCACCAGCTGTGAGTTCATATTGATAATCAAATACTGATTTGAAACATATGAAGTAATCTACAAACAAATGAAAACAGAATATAAATGACAATGACTTTTATTTTTTTCATTTCAGACAAGAACTAATAGCAGAACTGGACCAGGATGAAAAAGACCAGCAAAACACATCCCGTCTGGTACAAGAACATAAAAAGCTGTTAGATGAAAACAAAAGTCTCTCAACATACTATCAGCAATGCAAAAAACAATTAGAGGTCATCAGAAATCAGCAACAGAAGCGGCCAGGCACATCATGATTTCCTGGGACCTTTCAAATGAAAAATATGCACAGAAAAGACTGGGTTTTTTTTAATTGTTATTATTATCCCTTATTATGACAGCTCATGAGTGTTAGCTTCCTGGTGTGATCTGTACGTGTCTGCTACACTTAACATCATTTAATTTTCTTTTTTCTAGGTGAAATCCAGTTCAACAGGTTAATTGAATAGGGTGAAAAGACAGTGACTTGAATTAACCAATAGCCCTCAATTTAAAGCAAGAAGAGTGGCTGTTTGCATGCTCCTTGTGTGAAGGCTAGCCTAACAAGTGTTGAGGAGGCTGCTAAATTGTGAGAACTTATTTTTAGTTTTTGGTGTTGCCTCAGTAAGAGCAAAAAAAAAAATACTTTCCTGTTTAAGAATGGTTTTGTTCCAGTGTCTCATCTCAAACTTATTATGATGATTATTTTCATAATAAACTGAAACATGCACCAAGCTGCAGAGGTGATGTTGGCTGACCAGAGTAATTCATGATGCATTAGTGATGCCTTTTACCTGTAGACATAGTGTATTTTTCCACATGTAAAATGATAGGCAAACTGATGCCAGCATTTTTGGTTCAGTGCTTGATGGCCCTGCATTTTGACTAATATATTTCATGTAATCTTGCATTCATAAAATATTTGAAGTAAAAGGCTGTATTTTGTTTACTTTCTTGGGGTCAATAACATGCAGTTTCATTTGAATAGTGGCCAAAAGTTAGGACGGTGATCACTGGACAGAATTAGTCCCTTGTATAAAAGAGATATAATCAAAAATATGTAAAAGCATGTTTCAAACCTTTAAAACTTTTGTCCCTGTAGAATCTTTGGAAGGAAGTTCAGAAAGAAAATTAATACAGTACTTGAAATACTTGCTCCCTTTATATTTTTGCTCCATTATTGATTTTGTTTCAGGAGTTTTTTTTCTTAAAACTTACTTGGTGAAAAGCATTTACCATAAATGTAAATAAGTTTGTTTTAGATAGAGAAGAGTTTGGGGAAATGACTTTATTTTAAATAGAAAATTATAAAATGGAGTTGAGTATGCAAATAGGGGAAACTATTCAGAAAATGAGAGAAATAGCTTAGATCTCCGTGAGGAATCTCAGTTATTCCACTCATTTGAACATAGCTCAAAGGAAGTTCATCACAGAATGCCTGCTGCCTTTATGACTGAAGAATTGCATTTAATGAACTCAAATGGAATATGCAATGCTCAGTGTTGATATTTACCATTATTACATAGGAGAAAATAATTACTTGTTTACATTGCAGATTGATTATTTGGATTATGAATTAACTTTTAACTGGTACAAAAGTAAGGCACTTCTACATACATTGATAAATTACTCCTTACATACATACCTAAGTTCTTGATGTTCTCAGTTACAGGTGGGGTTTTAATAACACTGGTTTGCAAAATTAAAATAGGAAATTGAAGTTTAGCTGCTGAGCCTTATCAATAAAAGAGAAGTAATCTGAAATTTGAAATACACTTATTTCAAATGAATAGTGGCTCATAACCATGAGCAGAACTTGGAAGAACCTTAAGGGGAAAAACCTCATACTATTTTCTTTCTCTTCCTGCCCACTTGATAAAAACCATTAATACAGTTGCGCTTATCTGTGAACAGCAAAGAGGACAAACAACTTTCTGAACATCCTATCTTGAAAATAAATCTATTGTTGGCAAACCTTTGGGAGTTAGAAACCTTTCCCTCATTTTATTTAAATAAAGGAAGGGTTCTCATTCCCAAAACCTTAACGGATAATTTGATTAGTTAGCTGAAACTGATATTGGGATCAACTTAAGGGCACACGTATTTATAGCAAAATGTAATTGGGGGAGAAAATAACTCTAGTATTAGGAATAGCACAAGTTATCCAAAGCATCGCTGTTAACATACATCTGTCTATCTACCAAAATGGAGACACTCAGTGATCAGCAGCTTACTTAACATATGCTGAAGCATTAAGTAGAGCAGCATAAATACTGATGCTCAGCTTCAGAGGCCTTGATAGTTACATACACAAAATCATTTCTCAGGACAGTTTTTACATTTTTGCTGTGTAGTAAAAGAGATGCTTAAGGTAAATCAGTGTTGTATGTGAAAAGTCACTTTATGGCAAGGTTTGAATAATGAAAGTAAATGCAGTGATAAATTAATGGTACATTATGCAAAAGTAATTTCTACCAGTTCTTTATGATTTTCCAGGGTTTACATTAAAAAGGGTGTCAGATTATAAAATAAGTGCTGTGCTACCATGCATTGTTGGCTTCAGTCAATAGCTTGGTTTTTTCACTCTTTTAATCTTCAAAGGGAATTTGAAGTTTGACTTTTTACCTTCAAATCATCATTTACTTAATTTTACCAGAAATTTTAAAAATACTTCCCCAGATTTCTCACTGAGGTTTTCCACATGAACAAATTTGTTTATCATAAAAAAACCTATAAGGGTAAACAGCAGTTTGGGCTGAGAGTTTAACAGCTAGCTGTTATTGTTTTCATAAGGCTCTTGTTTTAAAGTTGTTTACAAATGTACTTTTATTTTTCTGTTAAACTATTTGGACTGTTCACGAATTTTTTTTCATGTACTCTCTGTTCAGTTAAAGGTGTTCCTCTAATAATGGAGTTGAAACATCTAGTTTGGGCTGGGCACTGCCTTCTCAGAAAAGGTAACAGGCTCTGCTTTTTGTTACAGTCTGTGTTCTGTAAGATATTTTGTAATTGAAGTATGCTTCTGTATACTATGCAGTTCTTCCAAAAATGCTTTTTTTAGGCTTTTTGGTTTGTTCTTTTTTCTGATGAGGAGTTGAAGATTGTAATTCAAAACTTGTACATAAAATGGTGAATGATTTCATATGATTCAGGAATGAGCAGTGTGGCTTTCTGTTACAGGGTTTTACTGCTTTGTCAGGAGTCTAATTAATAAAAGCTGAGAGACTTCCACAAACATGTAGTAATGCCCCAACGCTTGCCAGAGCATCCATGATCTCTCATGGAATCCCACACTGGGTGGAAGATAATCATCGTGCAGTTGTTCCCACTGCCAAAAAAAATTCTTCTGCTATGAGCTTGTCCCTTCCTGTATGCAGAACTAGGGTGTAGGATGAATAGTCTTACTCATAACTGAGTATAAAGATATTTTAAGAATGCCACATCTACCTTGTGGATGTAGTGCAAAGAGATAAGTGCTTGTCTTATGTTGTTAAGGTCAGAAAAATTTCATTCCCTGGAACTTGGTCTTTTTTGTTCATAATAGATGTTATAGCTTGAGAGGTTCTGTTGCCATACCAGAGACAGAGATGACCCCCAGAAGTGTCTCATTGCCTGTGAAGATCACAGAATTGTGCTTCACATCTGTTCTGAAGTGTTCTGAACAGCTTGATCCTTTCAGGTGCCCTTCTTAACTTGCCGGGAAAGTTTGAAAAAACTAAGGGGAAAGAAAAAAGGTGTGGCACACCCAACCCCTCAGAATAGAGATGTCCCTGGTGAGCAGGTTGATGAGGAGGATCTTAGAAAAGCAAACACGTGTAGATGTATATGCAAATATAAACACGGTGTTGCATACTCGCGTGTTCTTACCTACCTGAAAGGCGAATGCAGCCAGGTGGGGGTCAGCCTCTGCTCACCAGCAACCAGCAACAGAACAGTGGACACAGCCTTAAGATATGCCAGGGGAGATTTATGTTGGACATTAGGAGGAATTTTTTCACAGAAGGGGTGATTAGACATTGGAGTGGGCTGCCCAGGGAGGTGGTAGAGTCACTATCCCTGAAGATGCCTAAGGAAAGACTGAAGGTGGCACTTGGTGCCATGGTCTGGTTGATGTGGTAGTGTCAGTCATAGGTTGATGATCTCAAGACGTCTTTTCCTAACTCATTGATTCTATGATTCTGTAGAGAGCTGCATATATCAGATCAGAATTGATAGATGTCTTTTTATTTTTCCAAAATCAGAGTTAAAAAGCTTTCTTTAGTTTTTATTTACTTCAGTAAGGTCACTAGATGGGTGATATTCTATGCCTGTGAAGATCACGTTCTTTAGAGGCAGATAAATAGATATGTGAGAGTGCATCAGTTATTTTCTGTGCCCATGTAGCAATTTCCTGATTCTTGCAGGGACAATTCACATCTTCCACTGTACTTGGAGAGGTTTGCTAGACATCTTTTAACTTTGAACCTACATCTATCTGGTCACGGAGCAGTATTTAATGAAAGAGCAAAACGGAATTTAGACTAAGTACTTTTAATTTTTAATTATTAATAAAATAGTCTTAAAATATTTAGAGCACTGCTAATCCTAGGGCTTTAGCTAAACAGGCATTAATGAGGAAAAGATTTTTGTTCATAGCTGTGTGCTTTACACTAAGTAGCTAAAAATTGGAGATACTACAAAGGGTACAACAGGGTTATGTCTGCATATTTCCACATAGTTTGTTAGTACTCCTCTTCTAACTTGAATAAAGGGAGCCATGCCCTTGGGAACCATTTCTTTTTACAGATGGGTGGAGAGGAGCACATCATCGAATCACAGAATCATTAAGGTTGGAAAAGACCTGGTGGACAACAAGCTGTGAGCCAGCAATGCCCTGGTGGCCAAGAAGGCACATGGTGTCCTGGGGTGCATAAGAAAAAGCATTGCAGGTTTGTGGAAGTGATTGTTCCTCTGTGCTCAGTCCTGGTGAGGTGCTGTGTCCAGTTCTGGGCTCCTAGTACAGAAGAGACATGGGGCTACTGGAGCTGGTCCAGTGGAGGGCAATGAAGATGATGATGGGACTGAAGCATCTCTCTCACAAGGGAAGGCTGAGGTAGCCGGGCCTGTTTAATATGGAGAAAAGGTGACTGAGAATGGATCTCATCAATGTCTATTGGTATCTGAAGGAGAGTGACAAGAGCCAGGCTCTTCTTGGTGGTGCCAAGCAATAGGACAAGAGACAACAGCAGAAACTGATGCACTGGAAGTTCCACCTGAACATGAGGAAGAACTTTACTGTGTGGCTGAGTAAGGACTGGAACAGACTGCCTAGAGAGAGCATAGAGTCTCCTTCACTGGAAAGAGTCAAAATATGTTTGAATACAATCATGAGTAGTGTGGTCTAGGAGACCTTTGCAGCCTGGACCATGTGACCCATTGTCATCCCTTCCAACCTTACCCATTCTGTGAATCTATAAACACTGATGTGCTGGTGGAAATGCATTGGCCTTCTCTTTGCCTGGTCATGCTTTTCCCTCCCACTGATACTGAACAGGAAAAACAATGGAGCAAATGCGCACAGACTGCTTTCCTGTGGTAATTGGGCAAAGGACCGAGTGGTGACTTGTATTCATATAACCTATGGGCTTAGCATGTGCTGTGGAACAAAATCTTAGTTTGTACCAGAAAATTCAAAAAAAATTCCTCTCTGTAGGCAGCTTGGAGATTATATAATCTTTACATTTTCTCTGATCAGAGGGTGAATAGGCACTGGAGAAGACTGCCCAGAGAAGTTGTGTATGCCCCATTCCCAGCAGTGTTCAAGGCCAGGCTGGATGGAGCTCTGAGCAACCTAGTCTAGTGAAACGTGTCCCTGCCACTGACAAGGGGGCTGCAACTTGATGATCTTTAAAGCCCCTTCCAACCCAAACCATTCTGTGATGAGGTGTATATGCGAAGAGCTCTGTCTGGGTCTGTTCCCCTTCTTTCTCATTAAGAGTAGCAGTGTGGATGTCACAACCGTGGCCACCTTTGAGTGATGTGCAAAGCCGCATGACTGACCTGCTAGCTCCTGCAGTGTGGAAAGAAGGGTGGCCAAAAAGGTGCTTAAGAAATGAAGAACACTTCTTGCAGCTTTGCTACTGTATCTATACAGTAGATGCTTTAGACTACTCAAACTCCCTTCCAAAAACAGGCAAAGTTACAAAGATTAGGCTAAAAGAGGGAATAAATCATCATTTGGGGATATCCATATTTGCAATGCCACCACATGTGAATCAGATTCTTATTCGTTTCTTACATCGCCTTCATAATTAGTAAATTCCTGGCACAGCCAGGAATTGTTCATGAGGTAGGAGGTGTAGATAATTCAGCTCATCCTCTGAGGGCTGTCTGGGGCCTGTGGAGCTGCTGGAAACAAACTGCTTCTGTCAGGGAAGGGTTCAGATGGGACCTCAGAAGAAGAGTCAGCACTAGGAACCCCTTTGGTCAGTGCTGCTGTGCTTTGCACCAAAGCACAGTGCTGTGGCTGAGGTTACAGGGCTGGTGGTGAGAGCAGGGCTGCTGCTTTTCATCAGTAGCCTTTAGCCACCCCTCTGGGTGTCCTTGCATGCTGGCAGACACCAAAGCTGCTGTGAAGTGTGAAATATAGGGTGGTAGTTGTATGCTTATCAAAAACTCTAGTTCCAAAGAGATGGCTGAGGAGGGATTTTGTTTATTTGTTTTGAGATAGAAAAAAAAATGGAGTGAGGGTCATTGAGAGCACTGTATCCCACATCTCTACATCAGGGAAGTATGCCTGTATCCTTGGCACAAGGCCTTCTTTGAATGTGCTACCAAAAGAGCCATGTGGTGAAACAAGTGATAAAGGCTTTCATGGTTGCTTCCCTGAGGCCTCTGAGTTCTCAGACCTGAAAGGAAGAAGAGGAAAAAGAAGGAAAAGCCATAACAACACTGCTAGGGAGATGAATGTGTCTGGTTTATTCATAATTTTGCACATTATGCCATAATTTCCCCAAAAAGTGCTAGAGGTGAAACTGAGGTTTCAATCTCAGCTGCCTTAATTCAGTGGTTTTAGGACCATGTAATGTGCACCTCCTGGATAAACCTCAGCCTTCACCTCGTCTTCACAGCTGAATTTGCCCCTCCATAAAGCAGAAGATTTTATCTAAATATTTCTGGAGCAGGACCTCAGGTAAAGATATCTTTTTAATAAAATCCTCTTGTGGTAAATCACAAAAGGTGGAAAAAATGATGAACATTAAGAATCTAACTTGATTTGGTTTTAACCATCTGAAAACTCAGATTTTGGTGATTTTTTTTTCCTTCCCTGGTGCCCAGTGCCAGAGTGAGAAAAGATGCAAATATAACCAATTGCACACAGCTTTTCTGTATTCTATCCAGCTCCTACAAGTTTAGTTTCTGTCAACAAGGTTCAGTGAGGTGTCTGGAGCACAAGTCCTGTGAGGAGCAGCTGAGGGAGCTGTGTGTGTTTAGCCTGGAGAAAACGAGGTTCATGGGGAACCTTGTTGCTCTCTACGACTCCCTGAAAAGGAAGGTGTAGCCAAGTTCAGCCTCTTCTCACAAGTAATAAGAGGAAATGCCCTCCAGTTTTGCCAGGGGAGGTTTAGATTGGAAATTTCTTCACCAAAAGGGCTGCCAAGCATTGAACAGGCTGCCCAGAAAAGTGTCTGGGTCCCCATCCCTGGAGGTATTTAAAAGCTGTGTAGATGTGGCACTTAGGGAAATGATTTCATGTTGGACTTTGCAGTGCTGGGTTAGTGGTTGGTCTTGATCTTTGAGGTCTTTTCCAACTTAAATGATTCTATGATTCTGTGATTCTACGTACAGAGTTTAGATTGTTGCTAAGGAAGGTAGCAAAATATTATTTTAAAGAAGGTTATTCTACTGAGGTTTAGCCCTTACTTAATTTATTTGGGGGCAGATTTCACAAGAAGTGAGTGATTTTCAGAATATCTTTATCAGGTAGATATGGTAGATATGGTAGGTATCAGGTAGGTAGTCTCATGGCTGGTGTTGATGTTGCAAGTTTTTAACCAGTGCTGCAGCTTCCCTGGCCTGAACAGTTACTTCTAGTCTGGATATTGAAATTATCTGCTGGGGAAAAGCAGAGCTTTGGGATCATAGAGAGTAAACCTAGTTAGTTAATTTCTGAAATCAAACAAAATACTGAAATCTCAAAAATTGACAAGAAAAATGGAAGAAAATGCCAGTGAGGAAAAGGAATTTGCAGTCATTTTAGCATGTTAATCCAGATGTCTAAAACTGGCTGGCAAGGAAGTAAATCTCATGTTACCATCACACCTGTAAAGAGAGATGGTGTTGCAAAAAATTTGCTTTTGTTCTGCTCTGTCAGTTGGTCTGAGATATTGTTACTCTCCCAGAGAACCAGGGCTGGCCAAGATCTTTTCAATGTCACAGAAGAATTGTCTCTACTCAGTATATGACTAGTCTTCCCATACTAACAATTTTCCCAGAGCTCAGCCTTGGAACAAGTAGCTGGAGAGCTGGTAGAAGTATTCACAAAGATACTTCCTCCCACTTGCTTCAGGCAAGGGAGACACGTATTCCTCCATGGTAAATCAAGCTGTGAGCCTAATTCAGAGTCCTGAAATGGATGGTGCAGAAAGTAAGTGTCTCTGCCTTACAAGTGAGGCTACACAGGTGGATACAGGAGAGATTACTCTCAGATGCCTTTAGCATTTGTGAATACTTAAGAACTCCCCAGTCATCAGCATCTGCCAGTGAGGAAAATCAGAGATGATACCTACACTCATTTTGACCCATCTATTGTGTTTCTGCTGCTGAACATTATTTTGGACTTTAAAATCTTTTAATAGCCAAATATATAATTGACTAACACTTCTCATAGTATGAGTGCATAGCATAACTTGCCCTGTTATTTGGACCAAGGCTAATGTTTGATCTATAATAGCCATCTTTATCTAATTACCCCTGGAATTAGTATTATCAAGAGCAGCACAGGCCATGCGTAACCTTTGTGCATCTGCAGGCAGGCTGCAGGAGGACCTGTGACACAAGGAGAAGCCTCAGTATCACCACAACTCCTCACCTCAAAGAGCAGCAGGATTATTAACTCATGGCACTGATTTTGCAAGGTTTATGCCTACAATCCCAGCTAACATCGCTAATTCACTCTGTGGTTGCCACTCAGCAGACAAATTAATGGCGTGAGTCATTGTAAACTCCTAGTAAATAAACCAGTGAACTAGAGATGAAAGGCTCTGTATCCAAGTTGTTTTCATTAATTGCACTGTGGGGCAAGGGTAGATTTAATTTCAAGGATGGGAATATTAACCTCAATTCCTTTTCCTTAATTGAGTGTGGAGAAACAAGAGGCGTAAGCAGGGGAAGTGGAGAACAAGGACATGGGTCATTAGCGCTGTCATCTGGTCTCACAGGCAGCAGTGCCTTGTAAAAAATGTCATTGCAGCAACCGGGAGGCAAAAGCTTGTTTGGCAATGCACAGAACATAAGTAATAAGGAAATTTACATTGGTGATTAAATTTTTATCAGTATTTAGATACAAGTCTCAGCACAGGCTTATAACGATAAACCAGTAACTGGAACCCATCTTGCAATGACTTCTAGGGTAAAAACACCAGCAAAATCCTACAGAACCACCTCCATGGGTGATGCTGGCTCCATGGGAAGCCTTTAAGGGGAAAAGATGTGGTCATTAGGTCTATTTTATTACTGATATATAACACTTGCAGAGCATTTCTCACCTGAAGGCTTCAAATCGCTTTCCAAAATGCATGATTACAGGAAAATAGAGGCCCAAGGGAGCACAGCTGACCTTCCAGAAAGGAGTAAGAATTTAGGAATAAGATTCATCTTTCCTGCCTCTCATTCCATTAACATAAGACCCAGCTTAGCTAGATCCAGGAAACATCCTTTTAGCTAGCGAGGATTGGGTACATTTTTAATTTCTCAACTGTCTGAGCTGATTAAGCTGAAGCAAATGGAAATAAACCAATTACATACCAGGTCAGCTGTCATTGTGAAAGTGGGATAGCAGTGAATGAATGTGTACATCTTTTGGGTATGCATAGCAGGGTGGGTGATGGAATTACATTTTAGTATGAGGTAAGTTGTCTCCTACATATAATAGGCTTTAATAGAAGACCGTGAATTTTGGGTTTGCTACAAACTAGCTGACTGTGACTAATCTTGTCCAGGATCATAACTGCTAGTGAAATAAAAAACCTAAGAGACAACATTTTGGTAATGCCTCAAAGAACTTTATAGTTCAAGGAGAGAGTAAATTATTCTAAACCAAACACATTATTACTTGTTAAAAATTCTGCAAAATAATTTACAATTAAGGTATCACTTTTTCTTGATGGAAGAGTTTAACAGAGATCTATTTATGTTATACACTTCATGATGTTGGTTGGTACAAGTGACTGTGCTTAATTACATTTAAATGCTGTGCAGTTAGGAAAGAATGTGCCTAAAGCTGTATCTCCACATGCAGTGCTCATATGAAGAAAGAATTTCTCACCGAGCTCAAACTCTATCTTCTCTGCTATTTAGAACACAGGAAACATAAGATCATCTTTTCTTTATTAATCTAGCAGTGATTTCAAAGCTGTAAATAAAAATGCAATCATTTCTTGTGATGCCTGTGAGTTAGCAAATCAAAATTAAATAAATAAATGTTTCCCTTACATCTGCAGAAAACCTTTAGGGCTCTACGGAAGAGTAAATTGTGGGAGTCTCCTGACTTAGCTCAGTTACACTTGGTTGGTTCCCTGGAGGCCCATCATTTTGAAAGAACTGTGGCCTACTTGGCTTGAGAAACGAGGTCAAACTCCCTTTACTTGGAAAAAAGTAAAAATAAAATATTAATGCCAGCGTTTCTTGCAATAATCCAAAGCACACAGCTGAATTCAGGAAGGTACAGCCACAATCCAGCACACTAGCAATGGCACTGTTCTGGGTTTACTCTCAGTGTATCATTGCTGTGTTAGTGAAGATCTGATTTATCATCTCTTGCTGGGAGAGTTGACCTCTCCTGGAGAACCTTTTTGAGTCCTGCAGAAATTTCTGTGCCTGCTCAGCTTGGGGTTCTGTTACCCATCCTCATGGCTTCTGGCCAGAGAGCCAGCCAAGGCCAATGTCTGTCCAAGAGGAATATGCCCTCAGCCTGTGCCACCTATACCCTAACTGTGATTGAAAGGATCAGTCAATTTTGTGATCAATGCCTTCTTCATGCCCAGCTCTGGTTTCTTTTTCCCATATTCTTCTATCATTGAAGCTGAGCTGAGTACAGAGGTCTTAGGTCACCCTCTATCTGTAATCTTTGTTTTAAGACTGGATATGGGCACACATGAGTTTTAAACTGCCTAATCATTGACCTTATTTGCCAATATGTAGAAATAAATATATGATAGACACATGTTAGCCTTTCAATTCAGGCAAAGTGGAAAAGAAAAATGTGCTATTCCTTTTTAACTGAGCACACTAGTACACAAAAGCAGTATTCTTCACTATGTAAGTGATCATAAGTGCAAGTAGTTTTTCTGCAAAAATTTTTGGTGTCAGCTTTGCAGTAGCCAAGACACAGCATTTACACTGGATCTGCAAGAAACTGCAATAAATTTGAAAAAATTAATTAAACAATACTGAGACTGCCAGCAGGGGCTAAATTACATCATGCTATAACCTGGATTTCCTGGAGGTGAGAGACTTCTGCAGAAAGAGAGCTGAGCAGCAGGACAAAGCCCTTTGTCTGAGCTATACAGCTCGAAGAGCCCTTCAAACCATGGAATTCTGCTCTTTAACAGTGATGAGACCCTGAGCAATGACCTGGGGACAGAGAAATGGTGCCAAATAGCCCTCATAATCTCTTTTGTGCAAGGCAACTTTTCCCTTGCATTAACATGCCAGAGCACTGAGGATTTCATATTTACTAAGACTTTTTGTCTTGCCATTTCCCAAAGAGCAGTGAATTTTGTATGACTGAAAATAGTGATTATGCAAAAATAGGACCTTTTTTTTTTTCCCCTTGTCCCTGGAGGAAAATCACTGCTTCTGAAGAAGCGGCTTTGCTCTGCAAAGAGAACCCGGCAGGCCTGGTAACTTAAAAATTTGATTGCCAATGAGCAAGTCTTCAGTTGTGTGCACATTTCATTTCAACACAGTGGCCTGGGAACGCTCTCGAGCTAATTAAAATGCAGTAAGTAGTCAGCTGGTGGTGCTGAAAGCTGTTTTACCACTTGGAAATGGAAATTGCAGTGGTTTCCTCCTTATGGTCCGGAATTGGTGGGAAGGAACATCACATGGAGGCTAGTCAATGCACAAAGCATCTCTAATGGGTGCAAAATGATTTGGGGGTTTTTTGTGTCTAAAATCAGACATTGTTAATAATGTAAGAACAAGGAAAATGTGCTCTTGGGCAGAGGCCAAGTTTTGCAGCTACTACCAAGAGCCTACTTACAATCTAGGCTGATCGTGATTGTAGCTGGACAGGCTTGAACTCAAAAAAAAGTTGGATTATAGCCATTAAGAAGCATTAATCTCAGAGGTATCTGAAATTAACCTGTATTTATTTTCATAAATACCTTGTGTGTTTCTTTTGGTTTAGAAAATTCCACATTTAAACAAAACCAAACAAACCATAGCACAGTACCTAAGTCCCAAAGATGAATCACAAGAGTAGCCTTTGACATGACCAGAGGATTCTTGCAGTACTTGCAGAAGCTGCCAAAGAGTAGAAGGACAAGTGCAGGGCTCTCCTGCTCCATCATAAGCCCTGGTGTAGGCCTCCATATCCATAGTGGCTGCTTACCTTTAACCCTGAGAAGTTCAAAAAGCACTTGCTGGAGTCCAGCTTCTGTTTCAGCAGTGGGCAGGGCTCTTTAGAAGGCAGAAGTGGGACTTTTGCACCACTCTCATCCTCCTACCTGGCATAAAAGATGCAGATGAATCACTTGGAGGTGAAGCATCTCTGCATTTAACTATATGCTCCCTCTGACTACCTTTTGCAGCACTGCAACCGTTTTAAACTTACAGCGATTTACTGGAGCGTGACAGAGAGGAAAATGAGGTGTGTTTTTACATTTCCTTCTGCCAAATGAGCACAGAGTCTCACAGTCACCTACGGAAACTGGAAGGGTGGAAAAGAGAATTTTACTTTTCTCATTGCAATTTAAAGAAAGTATATGGAAACTAGTTTGGTGGATCTGCAATCTGTATCTTATTTAAAATTAAAATTGTCCATTGAATAAATTTCCATTTACTCTAGCAGAGCTCTGATGATTTACATCAGTCAAGAATCAGCTCATCATTTCCTTTAAAGCTACTTATATCATTCTGTGGTTATGAGCACTCTACAGAGCATTTGGGCTGCATTTTTAAAGAGTATACAACCTTGGCAAGCTTCCTCTTGCAAATACAAGTTTGAAGTGATATTTCACCATGAAAACATGATTAATTTTCCTCTTCCAGAGATTTTAGTGAGGTTTAGTGCTATTTTACATACAGTGATCTGTTTAATAATATGGAAATGTTCCATCATGTCGGTCTCTGTGTCAGTGTTTGTTCTTTATATAATGTTTTAGAAAAAAGTATTATGACAAACCATTTTATTTAAACTCAGCATGTTAAACAAGGCTTTACTGAAGTTCTGATGTAATATCAATTATTTAATAAGCATGGAGCTTACAACTTAGTTAAAGGTTATCATCTATAATAGATACATCTGCTTGTGTTTTCCTCAAAGCCGTGCATTTTGACCTTTTTGCTATACAAAAGATTAAACTGTTTCTGTGTCTGTACAAACTATGATGACACTGTGGTTTTCCCCCTAGAGTTTGCACTGCTCATTTTACATGATTTTGAATTTAAAGAAAAAGAAAATCGCAGCAGCATGTTTATGCCAGAAAATAAATACAAACACTGCTGTACTCTCTTGAACATCATCACTATGACATAAAGCTTTATATTAAAGCCAGCTTTGGACACTGTCAGACTGCACCCCTATACTTTCCTCAGGACAATGTTCCTGTCAGAGCAATTCAACTTTTCTAGCAAATAAGACCATTTCTAATGAGATAACACTTTCTCAAAGAACTGAATGACTTAGGGATCTGAGCTCCATGCTCAGCAGAGTGCTTGGCCCCCTGAAACCTACATTTCACTGAAGTGGATGGGACTTGCATTCTGTCATGGTTTGACACTGGCGCGATGCCAGCGCCCCCATGAAAATATACTTTTCTAAATAATTGCTGTGAGATGTGATCAGGAATAGAGCAGAGCAGGCCCAAGCTCAGTAACAAAGAAAAGAACTTTATTAAACTACTACTACTATAAAAACTACAAACACTAAATCCTGGATGAAGACTTTCCAAAACACCCCTCCTCCTCCCACCTAATTTCCAAACAAACTCAACAGTGAGACACCACCCAGGATCCTGATCAAGTTGCTACCCTTCAGATATTCAAATACTCAATCTTTCAAGGGAGACAGGAGTCTCTCCTATGCCACAGACTCCCCAGGAAACACAATTGCCACCCTTGTGTTTCCATGTCACACATGGCAACCGCCCGGAGAAAATCTGCCATGGTGACACTCTCCTTTCCATGTCACAGTGCTCTCACCACCGTGCATGGACAGACTGCTCACAGGGCTCCTTTAAGGATGCTTTGCCGTGGACCAAAAGAGACAACAGTTCAGTTTCTCATCTTGGGACTACAGTCCCCTCCATTTTCCCCTGGGGCTGAGGGTCCAAGAACAGAGGTCTTCTTCTCCTCTTCTTCTTCCTTGAAGATAGAGGGCTTCTCCACACCTTCTCCAACTCTCCTCTGTTCTCTCTACTCCTCTGCTGGTAATCACTGAAACAAGTCTCTTGGCACACCAATGCACCCCCCTAAGTGCAGCTTCTGTTAGGAGAATTTGGTTCAGTCTATGGCTAACAAGAAAAGTCCAGCCACAAGCCACTCCATCATCTCCTTCCAACTCAAGAATTTCTTCTTCCATCATCTCAGATCCCAGACTGTCTCTCTTCTACTTCAAATCAAGGAGGAGTAATATTTTACAAAGCCTTCATTTCTCAGGAAAGGGTTAAAAGCTCAGACTCCCTGGACGGCTTATATCTCTGCCCAGCAGCCGATTCCCAAGGCCAAGGCTTGGCGCCTTCCCCCCCCCCTTATCCTCCGCGCCGGCAAAGTTACAGGTGCCGTCCAGACTCTCTATCTCTTCCCTCTGGGGGGGAAATGAAAAAAAACATCTCCACTTCTCTCCACCCTTCCGTCCACAGGAGCTGGCTCGGTTCCAGTCCTTCTACCCCTCAGCTCACCTCGACCAGGCCTCATGGCTCCCCCTCCCCCACCCAACCCCATGGCTGGGCAGGGGAGGTCTGCACAGCACCTTGACCGGAACCAAAGAGAGCGAGCTCTTGGGAGTTCTTGCTTTTAACCCCCTGTGTTCTCAGAGGCATATCCACACCTTCAGTGGTCACTTCAGGTGCCAATATCCAAACTTGACCACTGATTGGTTTGACTCAACTTCCTGAAAAAATCACTTCCATGTCAAACCACGACACATTCCTAAAAGATTAAGTTGCTTTTGAAGATGAGTGCCAGTTGGCCAAACCATTTTTATATGGAGCAACAATCCCATAAAAACAAAAAATCAGGTCTTTTGGCAAATGTATCAGCAAAGCCAGGGGCTCATTATTATTATTTCTTCTGTAGTCATTGGTGCCCTCGGCCTTGGGGTGACACAGACCACAGAAATTTGATGCCTGACTTTCCAGCTACAAGAGTGGGCATTGCTGAAAAGTAGTCCAGTGATGTCACAGCCAGGCACTGGGGAATGGGCCCCAGTCACCATCAGCGGCCAGAGGGATCAGTCTTCCAAGTGCATGCATTTATTCTTTTTAAATGAGACAAAGGCTCTTAAATCATTGGGTGTTTGGAAAATTTTTTGCCCGGTCCCACCAGAATTGCAATTTCAAAGACACATGGAGAAGTTGTATGTTTGTAACGATAATCCAGAGCTGCTTCATTTTAGTACTTGGGGGTATTTTTATTCCCAACCCACCCCTCTTTCACAACATAAAAAGGAACCTCCCCACTGGGAAGAAAATTTCCTAATCTAGTGCTCAGTACTGTGGTATTTTGGAGTTAGATTTTGCATGTGGTCAGCTGCAATGTTTCTCTGGTTTACTCCTAAAGGAGGATATAGCCAAGGCTTCATGGGAAAACTCTCTCTGTTCTTTCCATGAACCTATACTGAGGCAGGTAGGTAGGCAATCTAATATTTTTTAAAGAAAGATTGTTTAAACCAGAACGCCTGGAAGCACCTTAACTCTAGATGACTGGAAATAATTTTCTAAAACCTCTTATTCACTAAGAATCATTTAATTCTTCGAAATCTAGTCCATTTTCAAGTAATTTTCTACAACAAATGGGACCAGCTCAATCTGTTCTTCACATTTTAGTAATTTAAAAGGACATAACTGAATTTTATTTTAATGGTAATTGCAAACTCATGCAGAAAATATAAATGCATACTTCCCGATTAGCTTGCAGCATAAACCACGGCTTCTATTAATGTATTCCAATTTGTAATTCTTTGCACAGTATGAGATTTGAAAGCTGTGATTAAAATTAATTAGGTTAAGTAAAGTTTATCCCCCCTGAGCACTGCTATTTGAAGAAAGAAATAGTAAAACACTAGCTACATCTGGCACCACAGGAGGCTGAAGCATCACGAGGTGTAGCAGCATTGCTTGTTCAGAAGAGTTGCTTATGCTGCTTTTCTTGGTGAGCCTCAAGCACAGTGCTTCCTCCTCTAAAAGCCAATTTGGAGCGGTTGAGTTACACTTTGCCTCGTTAAATGCTCTAGAGCTACAACATCTGTATGAGCATCTGACAAACCAATTTTTGTAATACAGTGGTTGATGCTATTTTGAAATGCCAAATCCTTTTTGAAGTATTTTCTTCCTGAGAAGTAGTATTTGGATAAAAAGGAGCATAAGTGTTGGGAACATGGAGCTTGCTGGGATGGAAAGACCTTTTTGAAAGAAAAGACAGTCACACCTGATCCCCCCATTCTGGTTCAGAGACAAGAACACTAGTTGGAAACAGTCCAACTTGTCTGTGTACACCATTTTATACTCTGATTTTTGTCACTCCAGAAGTGGCAGCCAATACCTCAAAATCTGATCTTTTGCCACTCTCTGCTCCTTCAGAGCAACTCATTAATTAACTGAGCAATTCTTCATCAGGTGAAGCCTTTTGCAATCAGTATGTGTCACAGCCAAACTCCTGTATTACTTACTGGGTATTGAATGTGCTTGACCTAATAACCAGGGCTGTGCCAGCAGCAGGAAGGTATTTTTGGAGACTGATGGCATTGGTGACTCAAGATGAAGCCTTCGTGCCTCTCTGATGAAGACAGGCTGTTCCCATCAGGGGAAGGTAAGGGCACTATGCCAGATGACAACTCCTGAAAATGTTTTGCCCTGCCAGTCAGTGCTCTCTTTGCCTTCTCTTCCAGATGGATCTCATTATAAGCTGTACCAGTGGAGCACTTCCAGCTCCTGTGAGCCGTGTTCCCATGCCTGGAGTCCCTTTGTGTTTGTGTGTTAACCAGGATGCAGCTCAGAAATTCAGTCAGACGGGAGAGTGAGGAGTGACAGGAGATGCATCCCGGCAGAGGGCAAAGCACGATGGGCTTAGCCCACAGCACTCACCAGACACCCCAGCAGAGAGCAGAGGCGCATATATTGGCACAGGGATGTCTCCCAAGTTAAGCCAGTACAAAACTGGATAAAAATTTTAGAGAAATTAAAACATGGAAATCTAAAGCCCACTCCAGGGCAGCAGTGAAGTCTGAGAGGAAGCTTTCACATAACTATCTCTGATTCTGCTATGGCATCTGATTAGGAAAGAAATGGAAATTCATTTTGCTGTTGCTACCCTTGTTCTAGTCCAATATTAGAAAGGATGGCAATAACAAAAGTTGTCATGTCTTTCTCACCCAAACAACTTCACTCTCTCACATATTTCATTGCCTGCAGCCAAGCACTGTGCAGAGAACTCAGTCCTGGTAGAAGCCTAAGGCCAAGCTGCCACATGTGTTGGAGAAGCCACCACAGGCTGGCACCCAAGGAACAATTGCTTGTTTCTGTTACTTTGATGTGAGAGTTGAAAAAGAAGAAATGGGAAATCCCATTAAAATCAAAATGCATTACACTGCCTCCCTGACAGTAATTTCTGAGCAAGAATTTCTTACTGTCTATGGTGTTTCTGGGTTAGAAAGAAAGACCAGAGAATACACAGATGTGTAACCCTTTAGCTATGCAGCTGACTGAGATGGTGAAAGCACTGCCACTGGGGTTGTAAACAAAAGGGACTGGAAAAAGAGACGACTTTGCAATACTGTGAAAAGCCACAGGCTCCACAAGGCAATTCATGGTTTCCCAGGTGCACAATCCTCAGGTCTATCATCCTTTCAACTCAGGCCAGGGAGTTACACCCAGTAATTTTTGGTGCAGGCCTGTAATTTACCTGTGCTTTAGCCCAAATGGCATGGGGAATGGAGGGAGTATTGTTAGCCTTGGCACAAGTAATTCTGTACCGAGGAGACATCAGGAGGCTGCAGGACCCATCAGATGTGGTGCCTCTGGGATGGGTGGGATGGTGAGGCAGCTCAGGAGGGCTGTAGCTGGACAAGGTCTGCCATGTCCCCTTTGGAGGATGTCCATTCTACCGGGCACTGAGGGTCTTGTTGCACCTTCCTGTCCTTGGGGCTGCTGTCACAGGAACAGAGCAGGTCTGAGTCTGGCATTCAGTCAACAACATGGAAGAGACCATACATAAACCAGAAGCCACTTGATTTGCTAGGGCCAAAGTTCTACTTTCAATTTTCATCCCACTCCTTCTAGCTGTCCCTTTATCCTCCTTTATCTCTCTCCTTGGCCCACCATTGATACCATGCCAACTCTTCTCTTCCTGCCCTTCTGCTCCTCCCCCCCACTGCAGCTAACACAAGCTGAGCAGTTTGGGTTTGCTGGTTTATTGGAGGAGTCTTAGAGCAGGGGGAGGAAAAGGCATGGCCATTACAGAAAAAGGAAATAAACAGATCATGACACCTGTGTCATGTCATCTACTGTGCTGCAGTACTGGCAGCACATAGGTAAGTGGGACTGGGAGCCAATGCACGGTGATGGATAACAATGGGAAAAGGAGAATCATTGCAGATTCATAGAAGAGCAAAAAGTGAAAGCTAGTATGGTAAGAGGGGTGTCTACTCTCTAGCATTCATTCTCCTGCTCATTTTAGGGAGCATGAGAATCGCCAGTCTGAGGCAGTACAGTGGTCTCCCAACCCTTCCAGCCTTTGATGGATGATGTCTTTGATGGATGCTTAGAGAAACAGGGCACAGATGATGAGATCTTTCTTCTGGCAGGATGTCCCAGGCCCATGTGAGCAGCTTGTGCTTTAATTGAGCTGGAGGTTGCAACGTAAATCACCATGTTCCATGAACCTTCACAGCTGCCAAAGCACAAAATGAAACCAACTGCAAAGCATCTGGAAACCAAGATCTTTCCATATGACACTTACTCTAGAGGGCTCCCTTTTGCTATGTACCTAAAATAAGAAGACATGTCATCAAGAATTGGGTTGAAAAGGCTTTTGAGAATAATTTTCCCGTTCCTCCGTAGGGCAATATTGTTTTGACAATTTCATGTTTCCTGTGAGGAGGATCCCTTCATTCACTCCCAGTGCAGAGCTGGCTTTCCAAAGCTAGATCATGAGTTGCTGAGATGACCACTAACCTGCTGCCTTATCCACTGCTCTTACATGGGCTTCTGCTGTGAGCACTACAAAAATTTTGAGGAGTTGTTGGTTTGTTGGGATTTTTTGCTTTATGCCAGAATGGTGTATTCTGAGGAAAAGCCCATCCTTCAGATAAGAGATCAGAGGAAAGGATGTGACCAGCTGCTGTTGTACAGTAGCAGCATAAACTCTCACTGACCTGCATGATGTCATGGTCCCAAAGTGCTGGATTAGAGATGTTACTCTGCATGTGGGACTTTGCATATGGAGAGGTTAGTATATTTCTGCTGGCCTGGCAAAAATTCATAACAAATCTGCAATTCTGCTTCAAAGATCACCATAAACAATTCAGTGCTCTCGTTAGTGTCTACACCCTGCAAATGTTTAAACCACAAGAAACCACAAACCGCAAGAAACCTGAGAACTGAATAAACAGCTGCTGTTCCAGAGTCCAATTCAAATTTACAATATTCTGCTAATAGACAGGCATTTGCATTGCAAAATCAGATTTCATATTGCCAATATCTATGTCATAATTAAAGTATAGCTGAGCTTTTAGGTGTTGAAATGAATTCATTATAATATACTCAAGAAAATTGTGGCTTCCATTAAAAAAAAAAAAAAGGAAGCTCTAAAATGTCAAAAGATAAAGTGGCACAGGATGTGGATGTATTAACATCTCAGGTAAATGGGACTCGTTAGCTACAATATTTCATACTTTACAATATAAGGTATGCACATAAGAAAAAACTCCCTTGGGCTTCTGCAGCATATGAGCTCTCTGAGTCTTCCCCAGTGTTGTTGTCTGACTTGTTTTAACATTAACATTTATTGTGTGCAATTCTATCTGTCCTCACATTAAAGAAAACATCCCCCTTAGTGCTCTTGTCCTTGGACTTGCTTTTGAGACTGCATACAGGGCAAGCAAAGAGGAGCAGCCATCAAGGGCACATCCACAGTCTGAGACTGGCCAGTGGGGGATGCTTGGGGAACCATGCCAGACACAGAGCAGGTATGAGGTGATCGTCCTCCCATCTCACAGTTATCTGGGAATCTCTGAAGAAAGAATGAAGAGTCTAAAGCTCCCTGGTGGGTGTTTTTTGCTGTGAGTTTATCTCAATGCTTCCTCAAATGTGTGACACATTTTTGATAGGCATGTCAAGGAAGGGCAAGTCTCATGACAGGTGCACAGCCATGCCAGTACAGCCCTGGTTTGCTGAGAGGAAAGGAGCAGAGAGCTATTCAGTGAGGAATTGTTTCATCTTCTGGCTGATGAGTGAGTCATTCATCATAACAGTATTGATCAGACTAATTACAGCTACCTTAGTAAATAAAATGTGCCTGAGACTGCTTTCAGAGTCTAACACCCCCCCTCTCACAGCACCTGGGTAACCTTGTCCAATTGTTGCTGTCAGCTAGGAATATTCCTGGAGTATGCCTCAGCACCAAAGAGAGAGTTCTAGTGTGTCAAGACCTTGCTAATTAACCATACAGAGCATGACATGCCCCTGCTTAAGGCCCTGTTCCTTTGCTGCTGGAGCTTTGTAGCAGAGGCATGGCTACATGTGTCTGACCTTCGCAGGAGGAAAGGTTGTAATCCCCAGAATATCTGTGTTAGTCAAAGCTGTGCTCGTGTAAAAGGAAGAGTGGGTCAAACAGGAGAGATGGTAGCTCACAGCAGACCTCACTGTTTTTCTTAGCAAAACCTGCAGAGCTCTGCAGAAAGGGACAGCAGGAAGTGCCACAGGGGAAGAGACAAGCTTGGGCCAAATGAGGAGCTTAAATTCCTGGTGTAGGTCTCAATGCAAGTGGAGAGATCAGGTAGTGCAAAGATAGATAAACCAGAAGAGGAACCTCCACTGGGAAAACTGAGAAAATTCATCAAAACCCTAATATTTTATTGGTGATATCCACAGAACTAGAAAGTGACAAACACAGCTGGGGAGCTTGTTGAGAGGGGGGTAAAGAAATGCCAGGAGCTGTAAGCAGTGAGGAGCTGGCAGGCTGGAGGTCTGAGGAGAGCTGGGGTGACGGGAGCAGGGAAGCTGGGTCGGGAGCAGGCTGCCCTGGCGGCAGGGCCAGCAGACAGCCAAGAGGAGAGGCGGGAGAGTGTTCCCTCCATGTCAGGTGGCTGCAGATGGAGGACAGGAACAGGAGACAGCCACAGGGCCACAGGCATGGGGTCACACTGACCTCTCTCTTCCTTCCTTCTGTCTTGTGGGAAGATTTCTCCTACAAGATTAGTTTCTTGAGAGCATTTACTGGGTCATTTTATCAGCAGCCTGGCTGTCAGTGTTCTACTAAGGGTGTTCAGTAGCAGGAGAAGGCACAGCCCATCTCTCACCAAATGCCCTGACTCTGTCCCACTGAGTGGACCCTAGGGAATATGAGAAGGGTCACAGCCAGAAGCTAGCTCACATGTCCTTTAGTAAACCTGTCCATGTGGATTTCCCTTTCCTGACCCATTAAATGTTCACATAAAATAGGAACTTGGATCTGAGCTGCCACCAGCTTTCATCAATATGAACCACCCTAATTTTTTTTCTCTTTGAAGTTGTCCTCTGTAATTCTGAAATAAAGTGAAAATCTGAATCAGGAACTTCACCTTTTTTTTTTTTTTAAGGCACTCTAACCCAACATTCACCCTGAAGTCTGGGACTCCTCTGACTTTAGTGTTGATCTTTTTATTGGTCCATCAGACAATATTCTAATAAAAAGTGTCAGCACAAGAAAATACTGGAAAGTCAACCTTGGACACAAAGGTTGGTGTTGCCAACTGCCCTACCCTTGCAGCCATCCTGGAGAGAACTCCATAAGCATAGTAGCCACTAGGTGCCACTATAAGCACGGTTTTATAATTAGAAATAAGATTAAAAAAAAAAAAAAAAACACACAAAGTGAACTATCAAGGTTTTCTAATTGGAAAATAGCTTTTTTCAGTTGTAGTGTATTTCCTTTGCACAGGACAGCTTTGCTTTAGAATTGCCATTTTCCTGGGCAAACTTTCTGTTACCTCTCTCCATCACGATCACCATCCTCACATACAACATAACAAAATGTTCTTGTGTGTGAATGTGAGTACGCCTTTGTGTTTTGCCCTTTCTGGGCCATCCTCCTCAGAAACAGCTAAAGTAGAAATTACATTTGGCATTCTCTCATGCGTCTTTCAAAAGCACTCCTCTGGCCTCCATCAGGGAGACATTCCCGTGTCACCTCAGGCAGAGAAGTGCATTGCAAAATCAGCAATGTGCTTTGCTGCATAGCATCATCAGCCCCACGCTCCTGTGCACACTGACCCCATTTCCTACAGGACAGAGAAGGACCGTGGTTAATCGGCTTTCACCCTTATGTCCCAAAGAGCTCTGCCCATTGCAAAATTGGGAATGGCCCGGGATCCTCTCGGTTTGAAGGAGCCTTTACATTATGAAGAGCAGCACATCTGCAGAGAGGGCAGGAGAGGGGGGATACACAGGCACTGTGCCGAGACCCCATCACATCCCAGCCATTCCACATGTCCCCTCCAGTATCCTGCAGTGCCGTAGCAGAGGAAGAGCCCTATGCCAGGCTGTGCCTCTCTCCACAGAAAGAGGACTTTACCCCCTAGGAGTCTCATGCTACCAAGGCATCAACCACATGCCCTCTCCAGCCCACTGCAGAGGCCAGACACCCGCCCTCCACCCCAGAGTGCTGAGCAGACACATCCGATGCTGCCACAAGCAGGACACGCACGCCCTGTGTCCTGGTTAACCTCCTTCCTCCACCACCTCGAACTGCGAGCCAGTGAAAATAACACTGGTGATGAGGGGGGAAGCCTTGCCACATGTGACTCCACCCCAAACCCCGCGAGCCTCCAGGAGCAGTCACTGTGCTGATCTCTGGGTCACAGCTGGCCTGGGCCAAGCTACCACTCAAAGTGATCCTGAGGAAAAGAGATTTTTTTTTGCTTGCTGCCAATGCTGCAAACTGGAGTCCGAAAATTAAGCAATGATCTCTCAGCCTCAATTAGTCATCTAAGAGACATCTATTCTAAGACCAGACAATCCTCAGCGTAGATGTGGAGGTAGCCACCATAATAGGTGGATAAATGAATGTAGATCTTGGAAAAATGCTCCATCTTTTAAATTTCATCATCATTTCAGATGTTCACTATTTACAATTGAAAAGCCAAATGGAAACTCCTGCTACTCACTGTCAACTCACATCAGGTTTTAGAGCCATTTTTGAAAAGTAGAAGGGGTATTTGGCCAAGAACTGGTGCTAAAAACTAAAGATTTTGATGGGTTTTCCTACTCAATAACTATTTCATTTGAATGCAGAGGAAGTCTGTGGGATTTAGGAGGAAATGCACTGTCCTTACTGGTCTTGTGCCTCTATTTTGTTACCATGTTTTACTTAGCATAAAAAGAATGGTTTTCTTCTGATCATTTTCAAGTTATTTTTAAAATGGAAAGCAGAGTCTTAAAAATGAGGCACTTAAAAAGTTTTCTCTTCTATTTTTGCTTACACAATTGAATACTTTAATCCCAGAGCTTTTCTCAAAAGGACATTAATAAAAACTGACAAATTCAAAAATAGATAAGGAGAGCATTGGACATGAGGCTTGTTGGGCAGACATGTAAAAAATGAGAAAAGGTATCAATTTTTATGTGAGTCGTCCCCTTTGGGGCGGTTGCAGACACCAGTGATCCTCATTGCATTTGTGGTAGAGTTGGTTGCCTGCTTTACCCTCTAAAGATGTGCATGCTGGAAGTCCCAAACCTTCCCAAACCATTTGCAAATGCATCTAAGTGGAGCAACCATCTCTATTAAAGCAATGAAAACTAAGTTTTTTTCCCCTGCACTCCTGGGATTCTCTCTATTTTGGCTCATATTCAGGAAGGCAATTAAATATGTGCTAACTCTATGCTCATGAATAGTCACATTGAAATTTAAAGAATTACACATGCCTAAGTGCTTTCTTGAATGAAGCCCAAAGTTTGTATCCCAAAGAGAGCTAGAAACACTGTGGCTGAAAGCCACACACTGCTCTGAAGGCCATGTCAGGGGAGCTACAATTCAGCAGATGCTCCCAAGAGGGTGTGGGGAGTAAAGGAAGGGAGTCCAGATTTATGGTCGTTGCAAAGGAAAATTCACCATTTTCCATTTGTAGTCACTGCCCTACTGCTCTTGAGGAAAGCATACCATGTTTTTCTTCCATTCCCTGTTCCTTCTTCCCCAGCCTGATAGAATTTAAGTAATACCTGATACTCACTATTTTGCAAAGTTCACCTGTAGGATCCATCTATTCCCCAGCCTCAGTGCTGTGGAGTATATGTGAAGAGGATGCAAAGAGACCCAGGGGAATCTCTGTAAACAAGACACAAGAATTTGGTTAGGCTGTTACCTACCTCTGTGGCCTTAGCAAAGGCAGGTAACTCTCCTCATTTTCCCCAGCTAATGATAATAATTTACCAGGAATAAAATGTGAAACTCCTTCAGGACAATTTATTAGTTGTAATCTGTGCTCTCATTGGTATTTGTAGTGCTCTCTCTTGGTAGCAGAGCTGCTGTCAAAATAGAGAATCCTTCCTCACTGGCTGCGATGAGATACAGTAGTTTACAGTCTCCTGCCAAATGACCTCCACTGTGAAGGCTAATTTTCCTGCCGTGGTAAGTGCCAACCCCAAACATGCTGATGTAGCCCAGCAGCTTGTGTGTGCTTGCATTGGGCTGAATTAGTCAATAACCTGAGAGAAATGGGTTTGCTAGGTATCAAATGTATCCTGACAGTATTACTAAGTGGTTTTCCACCACTTCCCTTTTTGTTAGATGGTCTGATACCTCCTGCATTGTGCAAAATACAGCAGAATGTCACTTAGCACAAAAGATAGGGTTTTTTCCCTGCAAAGTCACTCTGGACACACTCTACCAGGAGCTGATGAATGATAATGTCACTGTGAAGGGACACTTGGGTGACAGCTGATAATTCACATATCATTGAGTTGGCTTCTTGGGGAAGAGTCACTGAAATAGCACACCCCCTCCACAGGTGCCAATGGCTGGCTTACCTGAATGCCACGAATTTCTTGTGTGTCTCAGACAATGCACCCAGACTCCCACCACATTCCTTTTTCCATTCCCTTTTGTCCTTTCCATCTGCAATCTCCATTACATCTTGCACACTGGGAGAAGGCCATCAGGCCCTGCTCTTTTGTGGAGATGGTCCAGGTTGCCCAGTGGAAGAGGTCATGCAGAGAAGACGTTTCAGACAAACCATTCTCTTCAGCTTTGCCAGTTGTTGCCCTTGATTTGCCAGTTTCAAGTCAAGATGCAAAGGCACAGGATAAAAAGAGCCTAATTTTAATTCTTAAGATTGTTTTGAACCATCATGTATCGCTGATTTTTTTCCCTTTTTAAATGCAAAGACTTGAGTTTTCTGTTATGCAGAAACATGCCCAGTGGAGTGACTTTTGGTTTCAGTTTAGCTAATGGGTGTGAAAAAAAGACCACTTTCTTCATTTGGATTCATTCACAGTTAAGAAATCAGTTGGGAGTGGGAGAAGCAGTAAAGCTCATTTCCTCTTCCAGCCTGTGACTAGAAGCAGGTGGGTAAGGTCAAGACATACTCATTTTAGAAACATAAAGGATGTGGTTGAGACTTTCCAAACTGCAGCTCAAGCAGGTATGGTTCCCACTTGACACAACTGTCACTAATTTCCAGTGAGATGCTTTGGAAAATGCCATAGAGAGCTCACCTCTATCTTTAAGGACATATATGTCTTTAAATATCTAGTTCACAGTGACCAGTAACAGCCTGTCCATTCACTAAGCACAGTTACTACTTCCCTTATTTAATACATCCATTAGATGTAGGTACAAAACTTGTTTTGATGCTTTGTCTAGCCAACATTCCCCACAAAACACCAGGCACATTTGAAGCAGTTGGGGTTTTGCTTATTAATAGAAAATGTTGGTTAACTGTCTGATTTGCATACTTTTTATTGATTTTCCACTTCCACCCATCAACTCCTTGATACTAATAATGGAACTATTAGTTCTAAGAAATGTCTTTTACCTTTTTCTCAAACAACACTTGTGTGTCTACATGTACAGTCTTGCTCATGGTTAGAGAAATTTGATGTTTACTCTGCTCAATCATCTGGTCCTGTGCCTCAGCATCAGAGAGGGTCTCCTGGTTACCAGCCATCCACTACAGCAAGTAAACATTCATGCCCTTTATAACCTGGCTCTGCAGATGGATCATCCACTCTCCAAAGTTGGGGTTTTTTGCCAGTGCAAGAATAAAACTAATTTCTTGGAAACCTCTGCAAAAGCAGACCTCAGGTGGTGTTCTGGTACCAAATCTAAAATAACCGCAAATGTTTTCTGAAGACTTAGCTGAGTTATGACTTATCCTTTGCTGAAATTCCCAAATTATTACCTGATCTGTTACCTAAAACTGGTTTCCATGAGAAATACTTTCAGTTTGGCTCTTCATTGAGGGCTGAAAATAGTGGTCTTGTTCAAACATCCTGCCCATGTTACCAACCACAATTTTTATATATAGCAAGCTCTCCTGTGAAATAGATTGATTACAGTTAGCTAACAAGAATTATTTGTACCAGACAGTGAGATCACCTTACGGGTGTGGAGACTATTTTGGAGGAGGTTGCTGTTTTAAGCTTGCTTGAGGTGTGCCCACAAGTCTGTTTATTCTCAGGTATCTTATGTGGTCAGGGTGGTGGTGCTGGAGATTTTAATTTCTGAGCAATTTCTTTTAGTTTATTAAATTAATTTAGTTTCAGATGGAGTACTGGGTTTTCATTTGTGGTGCTGCTTTTCCTGTTACTGTTGTTGTGGTTTACCGTCCATGCTGGGGTATTCAAAAACTGCTCTTCAAACTTCACCAAACTTGTTTTGTGATTTGTGTTTTTGCAGTTCTGAGCATTTCTTATTCCCAGGATGCTGAGAATAGGCTGGGACTCCCTGAAAGAGGAATCACAGTATATACCATGCTGGGACATCACTGGGGGCTTGTGGCTTCAGCCAGACTTATTTCAAGTTCTTGTTGGTCAGGAACTGAGAGGATATAGAGATCCATCCAGACAGGGCTTACAGTAGCAGTAAGGCCTTCTTTAGCATACAGATGTTGTTAAGGAGTTGCATTTCCAGATTGTCTTCTTCCCTATATCCAGTAGTGCATTTTAATTGCTAAAGCAACTAATGGAGAAGAAAAATAAATAAATAAAGGAGAGATAGCAGAGTCTTTCCCAGGCTAAAGCGATGATTTAGAGGACGATGTTAGGCAAGTTTTGGCACTAATTTTCCTATTTGTAAGATAGAGATCTTAAGGTTAATCACAGTGGGCCAGTCCTTCAAGGATGTCATGAAGGTTAACTCCTATTAGAAAGTATTCTGAGCTAATCAAAGAAAAGGTTCTACCCACACGAACATAGTGGGAGGCTTGGCATTTCTCTACTCAGCTATAGTGACGACATTTGAGATCGTGACTCCAGTTCCCAAACATGAGCAATATGGGATTTCAGCTGGGGAGGTAGGAGTGAAGCAGTGCAAGAACACATCAGGAAAGGGATAACTGAGGGCACCATCTGCTCAGACACTCAGTGGCCAGCAGAGCAGGACCTCCGCATTTTCAAGTGCATATTTACATCAGTATATATTTCCGTAGGTTTCGGAAAGATACAATTTAAGCAGAGCAAGAAGCACAGAAAAGCAGAAAGATGCCCCCCTTTCCTTTGACAGCAGCTCTGCTGTCAAAGCTGTGTGCTTGGCAAGGGCAACATATCTGACAAAGTCTGCTCAGACGGTACTTGCAATCATAACAAGGTCTGCTTGAATAACGTCACCTCAAGACTGGGTCTGAGCCTCCCTCAGAGATGCACAGTTGCTTCTGCTGCGAATCTCTTCTGTGAGGTGTGCACCATGGGGTCACAGCAGCTGTGGAAAAGCTGCTGCAACCCAGCCACAAATGCCCTCCAGCTGTGCTCTCTGCCTTACTATCATGTCATGTCCTCTGGAGGACAATGGTCCTCTCTGCTCCCAGCACTGTGTCTTGCCAGTAATCCCATGGCTAGCCACAAGACTCCTTTCTTGCTTGCTTCAAGATGGACTCATAACAATTGTCTGTAATGACTCCTCTTCCCCCACCTTCTACCACTGTGCCATTTTCTTCACACCCCAGTCAGTTCTCCAGCACTCACCCACTCCTAAAGACCATTACAAACAGATTATTAACTCCCAAACCAACTTTTCCTTTGTTTTTAATAGAGATGGTGAGTTTCCTGTGTGGTAACTTTTGCATGTGTCATCATCATCTCCATTATCACTCCCAGTATCCAAAAGCCTTTAAGACTCTTTGTTTTGTGCCAAAACAGTTTTGCCATTTAACAAAGGGAGGCAGAACCCTCTCAGTTTTCTCAGCTGAAGTTTGGTGCAAAATAAATATTGGAAACCACCAGCACAACCAGTTCTTATTCCTGTGGTAGTCTGCAATATGTTACAGTGCTCCATGGTCCTTATCATTAGAAATTTTTTCTGATGGCTAAAATAAATCCTCCTTGCTGCACATTAAGCTTGTTACATGTTGTACTATTGCCACTAGATATGGACAACATTTATCACAGTCTCCGTCGCAGCTACATTTTACATATTTGAAGACTATTTCCTTCTCTTTTACAGAGTAGATACAGTCTCATTTTTCAATTTTTCCCCCGAGTTCACATTTACTAGACCTCTAATCATTCTTGTTGCTTTTGTCTGAGCTTTCTCCAGCATGTTAGTAGGGCAGCTAAATATATCACTGCTCTTCTTTCAGATTCAAATCGGTCTTTATGCTATGAATTATCCCCAGAGCTCCCATAGGCTTGGTTAGCAGCCTATTCACCTAAATCCTTTGCTAAACCACCACTTTCTAGGATAAAGCCCCTATTCCTGTAGGTAAGCTGCCTTTATTTATCCCTAGCTTCATGGTCTTTCATTTGGCTGTCAAAACGTGTACTATTTAACTGACCTTCCTTTAACAAGTAATCCACATCAATTTTTCTAGCTGACCTATGCCTAATGCTTCTTCACCATTTTTTTTATCTCCAGATCTTCAGCCAGGACCAGAAAGAAAACCTGTGGGACCCTACAAGGAACAGCCCCCAGGGGAACAAACTCTCATTTACGTGCAACATTTAATCTATTCAGGATGGGCTCTTTTGACTTTGCAGATCTCATTTATTTTCACAGCACCCTGCACAGTGAAATCACGTCTTACAAAACCCTAAATGTGTTGTGTCATCGCATTTACCCTTACCAAACCTGAGATCTGCTCAGGAAGCAATAGCAAACCTACTATCTGGAAGGAACCTACAGCTTTCTTAGGGAGTGGCAGAGAGTTTGAGAAACAAAAGCTGGTGTGTTGCTCAGAAAAGAAAGAGAAATGTAAAGGCAGGAAAACTGTTAGACATAGGAGGAGTGTATCTGTACTCATTTCATAAAGCTACGAATTAAGTACTGGAACTGACTATCTAAATTGATTGCATCTGGTAAGCATTAACTGAGCACACGTTTCTGAACCGTTTGCTGCTTTTTTGATCCCACTGGGTAGTCAGCTTCTGATATTTCCACTGAACCGTGTTTAATCATGTTTAGCAATATTTTTGTGATAAGTGATAGCTCCACTTCCAGCCTTTGATGCATATGATTATATTACCTCCTTCTTCAGTGAATGCAAAAATCCACTGGTAACTGGTACTATTGACGTCTGAGGAAGTCAGGGCTGTTATTGTTTCAGTGTTCAGCATGCTGCTGCTGCTGCACCGCTTTGATCCGTGGCCTTACGTGGCTTTTTAAAGCGGAGGAGGGTGGAGGGAGAAGGGTTACTGGGCTTGTAAACATTTCTATTACATCAGATTAGTTTCCCTGCCATGTACAATCTGCTGGTGTGACTCAGACCTTCACATTTTATAAAGTCAGTTATGTCTACCGGGACTGCAACCATTCTGAGAAATTCTAGATAAATGTGAATTAGTTTTATTCTTATCTTATTACACAATGTACAATTGTACAAAAAAATGCCCTTTTGTTGACTTTTAGTGCAGATGTGCAACCACTGGCAGATAATGAGAACAACATGTTCCCTGTCTCACCAGCTCTTTTATTCTTTGGCTGAAAGTCTTAACCCAGGTTTAGGACTAATCCGTGCTCATTCATGGTGTTCTCAGTTGCTCTCCACCCACCTCTCAACTTTCCTTTTTTTCACTGGAGCTCCACCAGGATGACCTGAGATAGAAGCCACTAAGTGGCTGGAGTCATGTTTCTCAGAGTAGATCATTCAACCACTTTTACTCTGGGCCACTTACAATGCTTTTTTGCAGTTATAAGATCTGGGTAGGGCAATTTATTTTTGCCCTTCATTTGGTTTAGGTCACCACCAGTAGCATGGGAAAAGTGATAGTCATTACCAGCACAAATATTCATGTCTCATACGAAATAATCTGGGGCACCACGTGTAACATTTTCCCCTTAGAACATTCTGGGCAGGATTTTCAAACACTCCACGACAGTCCAAGTTTACAACTGCTTTGTTATTTCCCACACACTTTCTTGCCAAATGTTTCCACAGTTGTCTGCTATTCAAATAGTTTCTTACTAGAGGGATGTTAATTTTCATTGTATTAGGGAATAAGCAGGGTTAGTGGGTTGTTTGCAGATATCTTTAGCAATGGCTGTGATTTCTTTGCATTGGGGTAATCAAAGAGTCCTTTTCTTTTTGGATGACCTACTCGCCTGCCTCACAAAGGCACATCATCGTTTCTAACTTTTCTGGCAACAGTAAATAGGACCCATTCACTAGCCCCAGGCAGAGGATAAAACTGCACTGCATCGTTGAAGAAAACATGATGATGATTGGAGGGAAGCCCCAGATACTCCCCCAGGGTCCTGCAATGCAACAATGCAGCTCTGCAGCATGGAGAGTCAAAACCTATGGAAAGTGCAGGGTGGGACTCACAGACGAATAAAGACAGTGAATGAGGAAAAAAATTCAGGAGATTGTGAATGATCCTTACCAGTCCTTCACGTAGAGTACAAGACTTCATCCTGTAATTGCTACTAAGCAAAGAAGACACTGAAAACCATACAAGAAACTATTCAAGATACTCACTAGATCAGCCATCACAGTGGGCTGCAGCTTGGAGGTATCTGCTGGGGTCATGCAGAAGAACCAATGCCACACAGACCAGAATCTCACAAGGGGATGGGAAACAGGACTGGAACACAAATCAAGCAAGAAACTTTCATTTCCCTGAATGAGTTTCTTGTTCTTTCTTTCTGCACCTGTATTTAATCCCACTCTCACAGCCAGTTTTGAATGCAGAAGCCTCTGGAAGGACAGGACAACCCAATGCACAAACCCCCTTTCCTTCAGGCGATGGGGGACTTTGGTGTGGGTGGAAGGTGAGGCAAGTGCTGACAGCCCTTCAGCCAGTGAAGCCCTTTCACCAGGCTGCTATGGACCAGCAGGCTGTGGGACAGGTCAGGAAGATTTTATCACTCAGAGGAGTGGGAGTGTGTCACTGCAGGATATGAGCCTAAAGTTGCTCTATTTGTGGAAAAGTGTTTTCTTATTAACTAACCAGTTTTTGACAGGGTTTTTACTGAAACAACAGCCTCCCCCAGGGCAGGTAAATGTGACTGTGGCAGCAGTTAGCATTCCCCGAGGCCTTCCTGCATCTAGGATACAATTAGATCCATTTGTCTGCAAATGCTTTAAATATTTCAGCTGGTATGCCATTAAGGAATAAGAGAGGGTTTTATGTAAAGAGCAACTCAGAGCACTGCAAGACAGCCAATATCACAGACAAGGCATAAGAATGATCTGGGATAGATAATGGTTGTGAGTAATGTTATAAATGATCTCATAGACTTTTTTTTTTTTTCCTCCTGTGAAGTAAATGACCTTCCTTCTCCCACTTAGAGAGCCGTGTGGCCATTACAGTGTGAAAAATGTTTCTCTCAGTCAAGACCACTCAGTACATTTTTACTGAGGTCCACTGGATAATTATAATAACGTCTGCTCATTTTCACTCAGCTCTTTCTTGTGGTCTTGCCAAGACACAGTGATGATGGCAAGGAACAAGGGCTCTCTCACAAGGATGCAGGAAGTTTCTCATCTAGGTCTTCTCTGATGTCTGAAACATCACTTGTGCACCTTTGCCTTTTCAACTCCAGATTCAGGGCTAGTGTTCTTATCGACAGCAGCAGGAAGACTTACTCATATTATAGCTAAATTTATAAGAGTCAGTGAGAACCACAGTGTAACATGATGAGACACTACACCCCTGCAGCAGCAAACAAAAGATCCTTCTTTCAAAGATCTGCTGGGCAGCAACATGAACATGGCGGGCATGTGAGGATGCAGACAGTGGCAGTTTTCTGTGAGCAGGAGGCCAGAGAAAAGAGGGTGTTACCCACAGCACTGACGTGATCCTACCAAGTGGGTTATCAGTGGACATCGCAGTGTCAGCAGTTGACTCGGGCTTTCTCCTCAACTTTCCAGGCCATGTCTTGCAGGTGCCACATTGTTCACCCCTGTCACTGTACACATAGTCACAAAGCTGTAGTGTAGAAGTTCTAATTTGCGACATGCCTAGAGGCAGGGCTGCCCCAAGATCCCGTCTTTGCTCTCCTTCTGTGTTAAGGCCATGGTAAATAAGTTCCATTTGGAAAAGAATCCCACTCAGGACCCACTTAAAATCTTTCCTTTCCTCCTTACTTGGTAAAATTTTCCTTCTTTCCATTTCTGTGACATGTGCAAGTGATGTGAACACAATTATACTTTCATTATGCCTTTGTTTTCAGAAGATACTGGCATGGGAGATCTCATGAAAGGAGGCCTTGTGCCCTGGTCAGGTTTTATTATTCTGGGTGAATAGCTTGCAAAAGCCTTGCATACTTGTTATAAGTTTAAGTATTTGAAATCATGTATTCAAAATTGTTAGACATTGTGGCTAAAAGTCCAACTGAGAGATCTTTAGGAAGAGCAAAACCCCCACAAAAAATATTTCTGTGATACAAATTATTCAAATCCTTATTAGTCTCACCCATTCTACTAGTCAAAGCCTATTTGAAGGATTCCTGCATGGAACAAGATTCAGCACACATGGCAACAATTGTGCAAATTCTTTTGATTCCCAAATTGATGTATTTACCACAAAAACTTTGTTTCAGTCAGAGTCCCCTTGCAAATGTGTTTCAACTCAAAATGCCAGCTAAAGCACTTCACAAAAACCTGAAGCCCTGCCTCCTTTTTCATTCAGAATTTGTTCTGGCAAAGCTCCTCTCAAGTCAAGCAGAGACATCACCACTCCAGACAAAAGCTTCACAGTTTGACTCAATAAACTTGTCATCTTCACATAAAGAAATGGATAAAGATGCAAACAAGCCATTGTCCTGACATGTCACGTAGCTTTTAGGCAGGACACTAGATCAAGACTGGCACTGATCAATGCTGCTGAGCGTATACCTTTAGTCGTGGCAGTCCTGCAGTGATTTTCAGACCGCTCTGCCGTAAGCAGCTGTGGTGGCCACACAGGAGCAGGTGACAACCCAGGCCAAGCCAGCAAGCTCTGATGCTTTTATGGTGCTCACACCAACACTGTGATCTCCCGCCCTGCCCCATCTCATGGCGTGGTGGGAGCACACTTAGGTACATCCACTCTGAGCACTGGAAACCTGCCAGCGATAAACCCACAAGTGCCCACCACTGCTTTATAGCCTTTCTGCCAGAACATAACTATTGCTTCCCAAGGCTTTCTCCCCTTTCTCTAGGTAAGGTCTGACAGTGCTAGAATGTGGGCTGCATGCTGGTGCCTGGTGAGGGTGGCTCTGGTGCCAGACTACGAGGTGTAATTAAGGCATGGGCAGGTGACTCCCATATGGTGCAGGCTGACCAGTTGTGTGCAGAGACAACTACTTGACTAGTAAATTATCACATCATATTTCCAGGGAGAGTAGATGGTGTGCTCATGCCATATTAGAGCACACTCTGTGCTACATTTAACGGAATATTTCTTCCAAGTTCATCAGTGTTTTTTGGAACCTTTAGACCAAAATATCTAATGTAGCTCATTTACTTTATGCTCAACATCATCGAATATTGGTCCCTAAAATTTATGGGCATTCAGGGTGACAGATTGCCTGGATTTGAGATAGATGTCATTGTGCAATAAAATGTTCATGTTTGGAGTTGAAAAAGAAAATGATTTAGTGGAATATTGATTTTATAAGGAGTGGGAGAATTACAATTGGTGATTGGAGTTAGTCCAGCTAGAGATGAGTCAAAGCAAATGAGAAGATTCATGCCATTATGTTAGGGACTTAGTTTCCCTTACTTAGATAATTACTTATCTGTCATTGCAGAAAACCTTACAAATGTAAATGCAATGTCTCTGTGAGATAGGAAAGAGCTGTTGTCTTCCATTATGTTCACAACAGAGGCCGACAACATTCAGGCAATACCCACACGGTTTGCTGAGGTCCCTCTTGAAGGCCACCACCATGGTCCAAGCTGTTCGGGCACCCTATCTGCCATCAGATCAGGGATATGGTTGACCATGCAACTCAGCTCAAAGGGTCATTCTCACACTACCCCCTCAGCTGACATGTTTACATCCTCTGATCCCAATCCTTGTAAGTACAGACACATTAGGTATCCAAATCCCTGCAAGCCTTCAGCTTCCCACTGACCATGGTGCTATGATGGACTGATATGGGTGAGCAGAAAGGAACCCATTTTGGGATCAAACACAGAGAACCCCAGGTAGACTGCTTTCCCCTGCACCAGGAGCTCTGAAAATTTGTAGAGGCTTTTTCCACCAAGTTCAGACTTGACAAGCTCAGGGCACAACCATGACCCTCACTTCTTTTTGCACAGAGGGGATGGAAGACAGTACATGAACTAAGAGTTTGTCCAGGGCTCTAAATCAAACTAATAAGCAAATGTAGAGTGCAAAATTATCCTGCAATTGTCAAAAGCAAAAACCTCTGTTCTCTAATGCAAGAAAATTATAATGATGCCCTGCAGAAAGGTTACTGCCAAGGGGTAAACTCTAAAACAGTCCACATTTAATAGCTTTGCACCATTAATGACTAAAAACAACACTAAACTTTTACAAAAGTTCCAGACTTCCCTGCTGGGGAAGGCACAGATAATAGAGGTATTTTCATATCACATTTTTTAAAATTTTGGCCAGCTCAGATAAAGCACAGACCACACACTGAAAGACTGGTCACTCTCCATTATGACAGCCATCTGTAATTCTGTCAGGCTAAATGTGCCCAGGCCATCACTGGTTTATGACTGGAATAGGCCACTGCAGAAGAACAGAAAGCATAAAATTGTAACATTACCTAAAGTTTAAAAATAAGTAAGAAATATAGTCTGTCCTTTTAGCACTTTTTTAGGGTCTGAAGAAGTTCAATAAATAAAGAATGAGAGCCTCTAGCTCTTTCTGACTTACTATGTCAGGTGTCAAATCCAGATTATAAGCAATCCATCCATCTTCTTGGTAAAGTGGATTTGTTTCCATCATCTATGAAAGAACAGTGATAAGACAGTTTACCCTACCCTACCAAACCAAAAAAAAAAAAAAAAAAAAAAAAATTGAAGGGGTAGAAAAATCCACAAAATATCCTGGTGATCTTCCTCTGGGTCCTGTTCATTTTTTTCAATATGTCCTTTACCAACCTGGAGAATCACAGCCAGCTCACTCACTTGCCTGTCTCAGAAGGTGAAATCCCACAGATGGGGCTACCTGGTAGGAGCCCTTGGGCTCACAGTGGTAAGACCAGCTGCTAACACCCATCCTGATGCACAGAGGAGGTGTGGGGATAACTGTGGCTTGTGCATGCATGGTCTTGCACCAGAGTCAAGACTTGGCAGTCACATTTCTCCTGTCAACCATCTTCAGAATTACTTGCATTGCTACTCCTCAGGGTCTTCCCTTCTCCTTGCAGTGGTGGCTTTTCCAATGCAGCAATCCTGTACTTACTCTTTCAGTATGAAAAGGAGCACCAGGATTCCAGACAGGCCATACACAGGGATACATCTTGTGACCATGCCCCAGCAGTTCTGTGGAGGCCAAATGCAAGAAGGTGCAGTCTTTTCTCACAACTTCAGGGCTCCGTAAATGACTCAGAGCAAACTCCAGAGAGGATACTGCAGAACACTATCTATCTTTATAAAAGTGGATGCTATGGAGGGCAAACAGTAGGCCAAGTTTCTTACAGATTTCATGCCTAGAGATGTTAACTGGTGTGCCCACTGCTTTGGTAGCTGAGCACCCAGGCAATGAAAAAAATCAGCCTTGAATTTTCCAGCAGGGCCACTTTTGTTAGATTGTGTTGGATAGATGCTGACAATGGCTCAGGAGAAGAGCACAGAGTAAGATGCTGAAATTCAGGTCTCTAAATGCAGCTGTCAATCTCCTCACCTGGCTGTCCTCATCACTGTGTATCCCCTTATGCAGATGCCTGTGCACAAAGCAACCCCTATTTAAAACAAAACAAAGCAAACTTTCTTCTTATCACCTACAGGGCTTTGTACCACATGACATTGTTTTTCTTCCAAGCATAACAAAGGACTGTGGCAGGATTTGCCAGCGCACCAACAACACTCTTTACTCAGCGCAGGTGAGAGAACAAAGCAGTGCCTCCCTGCCTGCCCTCGAGGACCTTGCACAGTGCCTACACAAACATTCGCAATGTGTGTAGCTGCTGCACTGTGCGCTTGCAGGGTGGAAGTGTCAATCTGATCTCCTGAAAGGGTATTTTTCATGATGCCTCATGACATAATAGTCTTGTAGCATCTTTAATTTAAAATAAAAGCTCCTGCAGAGGATTGATCTAGCAGTCTTCCCGACCTGAAGAACTCAAGCGGGGAGATGGCATGCAGACTGCAATACCTTAGAGGATTCCACTCGTGGCTCTTTCATTGTTTGTTTGACAGTAATGCAGAAAAGGTGCAATCGAGATCAGCATCAGTCATGCTGTGTGTCACCCAAATACACAGAGAGATGTAGATGCAGGTCTGAAAATCTGTAGGCATATTTAACTAGCTGCTTTTGATCTGTATAGCACGGTGAGGCAACAGCAACTCTCACCAGACAGATGAACAGAGGCTGAAGGAGCCAGAGGTCAGGTCTGTACAGCATCATCCACAGGCACAGGCACTGACACTATTAAACAAGGTGGTGTCAAAGAAAAGCTACCTGATTCATCAAATCATAGTGCCCATGCACTATATTCATTCTTAGACCGATTTTAAATGGATTTTGGCCTAGGAACTTCAAAAATACACATTTGCATCTTTCTTCACACAGAAGAGATGCCTGATCTAATTTACAGCAGGGACACACAAGCAACATTGTCAGCACAGGTATGGGGAAGAATCCCCACAGCGGTGAAAAGAGTGGCTGAGGGTGAAGTGGAGGTCCCTGATTTGGCATTGACACCAGCACTGGGGTGTCTGCAAAGCTCAGCTTCAGGAGCATCAGGTCTGGGTACCCCCACTGCTGCCAGGTAGCACATGTCCATTCACAGCTGTATCCACAAGAGGATTGGAGTGGAGAGAAGGAGAATTAGAGCACACCAAGAGAGAAAAGATATCATTCGCTGCACTAGAACACTGTTTTTAGGTACTGTCTGCCATTTCTTTTCCTCCTTTTATTCTATTTCTCTGACATGAATAATTTAGAAAATTAACAGATTAAAAATTAATATATGCCAATGTAGAATGTGCATGAAGGCACATTGCAAGAGATTATCCTTTCCCCATTCATACTGTGGGCCCAAAGCTGACCTTAGGCTTCCCCAATGGACTCAAATATTTTTATTTTTTCCTTTGTGCATTTTGGATCCAACTGCTCAAGGAAAACTGAACAAAGCTGGGAAATGGAATTACCAGCCTAAAAACAAGACAGATCATGACTGTGACATTTCTACACTGAAAACTGAAAAACAGAAGCACAGAGAAAAGAAGGACTGACTGATAGGGTACATAAAAATTCCCCCTTGAGAACCTGTTTCTGTGTCTTTTGGGATTAATTTAGTCAAGGAGGGGACTGTGGATACATTATAATGCCTGCTGTTTCAACTGGAGGCTATTCTAAGCAAACAAAATCTTAAAAATATACAATGCAAAGCCATAAGCCCAAGAGAGATGCCTTTGAAGAAGTATTTTCAATCATCCTGTATCTGGTACAAAAGTTTCTATTCAGCTCAGTTTACAACAGTTTAAACAATGTATTTTTAACAGGGAAGGAAAAGAAAAATATTTCATGGTAAGCTACATGGTTAATGACCATATGCAAAGAATTGCTTTGCACTCACCAGGAAGGCAAGTTTTGTGATCCAGCCTTTGGACTTGAGACAAGTTCCAATTTTAGTAGAATCCATTCAATGCTTAATTTTTCCAGGGTAAACTCAGTGAATACCTATCAGTGTTCTATCTGTATTTACACCATTAGGATTCACATCACTGTATTTTCCAAGCTGGTACTATGTGTGAACTTTCATGAGAACTTACCTTATTATCTGCCTGACATGAATGTGGAATATTTTGGTCAGGGTGAGTCTCAAGTCTGATACAGTGCACTCAAAATTTTCCATAGTACAGGCTGGCTTTTCTCTGGCATGGGTTGATCAAACCTTTGTTTCAAGTCTTTGCAAACTGTTTGTGATCTTTTCACTTTGGGTTCACCCTCTGCTTTTATCTGGTTTCTTCCATATTCTCATTCCTCACCCCTTCTCCCACTTCTCTTTTATTTCCATTTGCATTGCAGCTTTCCAACTGGAGATACAGCCCTACAGAGGAATCCCCCTCAAAACCTAAATCAAGACACAAATCCCACAAGCAGCATGCAGTTAGTCTCGTTTTTGCTGCCATCACATTATTAGCTGTGCTTAAACACAGCAAATAGCATCCTATTTCTGCCTGGAAGGAGAACTAGATGAAGGTACTTTGGCAGCTGAGGCCACCCTACTCTCCTTAAGCACTGCTTTCTGTCCCTTCTCTTCCCTTGCCACAAGCACTGAGCATCCAGGCTGGGGAAACACAGGGCAATCGAGCAATCCATGGGCTGAGGGCCATGTCCCTTCATTGCCTCTGCCCCAGTGAGTTTCCCCCCTCTTACAAAGAAATGCAGCAGCAGCAGCAGCAGCTAAATCAGGGAAGGTGAGGGCTCTGTGTAAGGTCGCCCTCTTACAGCGAGGGACAGCTTTTCTCTGCATTTCTCTATCACAAGTCTTCCCTGGGTGTTTTTTTCAGAGCCTGGACCTCGTGGTGTGGAGAGGTTGGAGCTCTGCAGCTGTATTGCATGGGGCAAGAAACTGGGGCTTCTCCCTCCTATAGCTTAATCTGAAGAACAGGGATGCTGGGAACATGCCCTTGTATTCAGGGCTCATCCCAGAACATTTGGTACTCTCATCCTTAACCCTGAGGAGACTATGGTCCCACAGGAGCCCTCACAGTCACTACCACCACCAGTATCCCGACAGCATCAGAAAACAGAAGGGCTGCAGCGTATTTACCTCCTCCTGGCACCTGTCTTCTTAGGGGTAATCAAGAAAAAAGTCTCCAGACTACCCATTGTTAAGGCTTTTTTTTTTTTTTTTTTTTTATGGCTGTCTATCTGTCCAGCAGAAACCAGCTGCTGTTTTTGCAGTGTCTGGCATGCTCAGGTTACAGTTTTCATGGCACTTTAATAATTTTATTAATAATTATTATGGTAGATTTACATTGTCCCACTCCATGGTGTAAACTTTGGCCTTGCAGAGCAGTTGCTTGCAAGCCTCATCCCCCAGCACAGCTGCATTTTCTGTGGTGTGCCTGATCTACGTGTAATTCATGGCTCAGCTGGGATTTCTGTGGCACAAATAGCATTACACCATTATGAAATGACAACAGATGCCAGAGCTGTTATCTGTCAAAGTGGAGCCTGAGAGTGCAACTTCTACCAGACTAGCAGCAATTAGGTTTGCAAGTGTAACCAGATCCTATTGTTAATCCCAATTCTGTTTGGGCATCTGTAACAACTGGTTATGTTGTAAGACCACAATGGCTTCCAAGTAAGAAAATCACAGCATTCTCATTATGTGCTGAGTGTTCATCACATCAGATCCATTTCTCAGTATTTAATGTTAATTACTAGCTTGGGTTTGTATTAGCTGAGAGCTAAATGATGTAGTACTGAAGAAAACTATTAAGATCTGCGTCACATAGGCAAACATGACCATCCACTTCCAGAATGTGAAATGAATAATGAGTGGGTATAAAGGAGTTCTCAGAAACCCCAGATGAATGCATTCAAGAGTAGTGCTTCCTCTTTAATGGGCTCTCTGCCAGAATGACACATCACTCTGCCTCACTGAAGTAATTTATAAACAGTCCTTCACAACACTCTTTTCTCTCTTGTGTGTGCTGCTTCTCCTCACAGGGATAGCTGCAGAGGGAGGATGCACCTGACAGTAGAATTCTGTACTGTTCAGAATAGCAAAACTCCTGGAGAAAGCGAGAACCTAACTCTCCCCAGGACTAAGCCTAAAGGAAAAGGGAGGGCAGGGTGATGTGAAAAGCAGAGTTACATAGAAGGAGTTGGCTACTGACCAAATTCCCAATTCTTTGAGGCTGACTTGGGCTTTCCACTCGAAAGCACTGCCTTGGTTTCAGACTGTAATGCAATATCTGAAAGCATTCTGTCTAGCTCCCTGTGTTCCTGGAGAAATCCAGGCCAGAGCTGGAGGCTGGAGTAAAAGTCTGTGAGGTTTGTGCATCATTCCCCCCAAGGGACGGTGCTGAGGTGCATCAAAGAGAGTGTTTAAAGGGAGGGAAAGGAGCTTCTTAAAACCTCTGTGCACCTTCCCCTCCCTTCCTCTCTTTCTGCCCAAGCACGCTCCCATGCAATGAGTCACTGGTGGTTGTCACAGGCTTGGGATCCCCACTGTACTATTCAGTACACATGAACACAACACAAACATGAAAAACTAGATCCAAAGACACAACAAACCATAGGACAATTTCAGCCATCCTGCAGGTCCAGCAAACTACAGACAAGATCTTGGCCTGCAGTGTTCAAATGAGAGTCTTTCTGAAAGCAGGAGCTGGAAGAAAGGGAGAAAGCATTACAAATTTTTAATCAGGAGCTCCACCCAAGCCCAAGGAGAAAATAGCAGAGGTGCTTGCTTGTGGCTGATGAAGGTGGAAGTCAGCCTCCTGACAGTGAATGAAGGTTTATGGGAAGGGTGGGGACAGGCTCTATTAGAGCTTGCAAGCAAAGAGAAATTATTTCTGCCTGATATCATAAAGAGATGAGAGCCAGTGCAGGGATGTGATCACCACAGAGAGAAAGGAGCCAGCAAAGACAAAGTGATGATTGGGTAGTCTAAGCAATGGGCAAAGGAAATGACCACTGCAGCAAGGTTCCTGCTGCAATAAAAGTTAAGTTGCTGGATGCTGAGATGCTGTGAAGCCAGCCAGCCAGGAAATATTATATGAAGATGAAGTATGAACAAGAAATCTTTGAGGCATAAACTTGGCATGTTTTTTTTAAGAGAAAATACTAATTACTTAGGTTGGAAGAAAAAAATGCTTCCACTAACATCTAAAAATCCTTATGCCAGAAGGCCTTTTATGCCTTTCTCAGGAAAGAAGAGTCAGCTTTTCCTTTGGGTACCTTGCCCATCAATTACCTGCTTCAACAAAGTGATTCCTTTGTCCACTGCCAACTATTTATAGACTGTGACTGTTTATACATGGCCCTACAGACGTTCTGTACTTACAGTCTGGATGTGAAACTACAGACTCACATTGAAAGCTCAGACAGCACTGTATCAGGAAAAGATTTCCTATGCAGACAAATTCTAATCAAAATCCTTTAGCAGAACTTTAAAAGATTGCCCTGCCTTTAACAAATTCTGTGTTATGAGATACAGTGAATCTGCCAGAAGAGTGTTGGGAGTTACAAGGGAAGCTGGTCAATTGCCGGCTTTATGTAGAGAAACTATGCGTATATCCTTCCTTGCTACAGTTTCTTGGGCTTTAATGGCCCTTCCCTTTTGTCCCTTTGAACATGCAGTACTTCTGCCTAGATGCCCTGGAGCCTCTGTTACTTCAAAAGCATTGTTGGGAATTTCCACAATTGCAGCCTTCTCCTACTGTTGGAGGAAAGGATGGCTTCTGACAATGAACTTCACATACATGCAGACAAGAAATGCATTGTGCGGCTTCCCACTTGCCTTTGTTTCCCTGTTTTGCAGAATTTGCTTCTCTCATCAACCTGCCTAGGGCTGCCAGGGACTAATGTTGCCAGTGTGGTGTTGGATACATCAGTCAAATGCTGAGCTTTGAGCAGAGAGTATCTTCCTTTACAATTAAAATGAGCTGTTATCTGGGGAAAGGTAAGGCTGTCAGCTCCAAGGAAATTTAACTTGTCCAGTAATCTCCTCTCTATTTTGAGACTTCATGACCTCCGTGAAAAGAAACTACAATTTTTGTTAATGTAGCTCTTACAGTAATTCCGCTAAATCCTATTGAACTACCTGAAGTACTTCATCTTTAACAGCAGACTTGGAACCTGAACATTTCTGTAAATTGAAAATAAATGTAGGTTAAATACCCAGCAGGGATTTCTCTATCTACCCCAACAGCAACTTAGGACTTTCCCTCCTTCTAGTAGTAACAACAACTTCTTGCTAGGAAAAAAATACTAGGAACATAGATGAGCTTGCAGCAAATACAACAGGATAAAACAAAAATGCAACAGCAGTGGAAGATAGAGATGAAGCATAAAGAGTATGAAAACAATTCACATCTTCACAAAAATCTCTGGTTCCATCCTTTCCTCAATATCAATAGTTTCAAGGCAGGATGGCTGGGAAGGACAAGGGACAGAGGTATTCACAAATACCTGGGCTTGCCTCCTCTCTAGGGCTAACTTCAGAGGCCAGTTTCCCAAGGACCTGTCCGGAGCCAATGGAGAAAGGCAGGCAACTCCAGAGGACAATTCATGGGACCTTAAGAGACTTCAGATCTGGAATGTCCTCAGAGCCCTTTCACTCCAGAACAGCAGCAGACAAGTGACACTGGCTTGAGGCAACTTATCAGCCCCTGTCTTGATATGGTAAAGCCAGGGAGAGGACCACAGGGAGAAAATGCAGCTCTTGTCTCTGGGCTGAGGGACAGAGTAGGTCTGCCCACTGGACTGAATTATTTATCTCCATGGGCTGTACCCCTCAAGGCACCTCCTGTAGCAACAAAAACAGACACAAACTTCTACCTGGAGAAAACAGGTTTCTGAGGAACATCACCTTTCTTGTGAAGAAGGGATGATTTCCAATATACAAGTGAGGTCCTCAGATTTCCTGACATGAGACAACACTGTACAAGAGTAGCTCTGCTGTCTGCTGCGTGGTGCTTCTGGAGAGCTGGCAAGAGCCCAAGCAGTGGCTGAGCCAACGGGCTCAGGTCTTTCAGAGCTGTCCTATACCCTGTGGGTCAGCTCAGTTAGCTGGGTTGTATGTGAAAAGGAGCATAGTCAAGGGCCATAGCCTTAGCCAGTGCTCCAAATAGAAAAAGAAAAGGAAAGGAGGGAAAAGCCACTCCAGTAGGGAAAGTTGATGACAAAGTTCATAATTAGGAGAAAGGACGTCAAATGTTTCAAATCTCTTTGACTGTAAGTCACCCAGCTGAAACACTTAAAGAAGAGTGAGTGTGGGTGTTCAGCAGAGACAGATGCCCCCAATTAGTAATTACCCGTGCTTAAAAGAGAGCTTTAAAGTTTGCTGTCTTACAGATTTCACTGGCAGGGTTACTTGACAAAGGAAGTGCATATGCATAGTAATAATGTTAGCAAGGAGTGGGATTTACAAATGACATTTATCTCCAGCATTCAAAGAATAATAGCTGAGGAAGTGAAGGACTAAGGAGTGCTTGTTTGGTTATCTCATTACTCTGGTATTGTCAAAAACTGGCATACTTATCTCTAAGGCTGTTGCATTCTGGACTGTGACAAATCAGACAAAAGACAACAATCTTCATATATGTAGAGAGAGCCATATATAAATGTGTGTATGTGTGTGTTGCATCCTGGATGTAACGAGCAGCCGCGTGTGTGTATTCCAACATACACTGAAAATATTTTCTGTGATTCTCCCTGAATCATTACAGTGATCTCTTTTAGTTTGGCTAAAAAATATGAACATTGTGTCATCAAATATGGCCAAGAGGTAGTACTGTCATAGATATTGCACTCTTACCAGCAGCTGTAAACAAACGAACAAACAAACCAAAAAAACAAACCAGGCAACCCCAATAAAAAACCAAGAGTATAAGAGCATTTACACTGCAAGAAATCCTGGATGATGAGCTGAGGTATTAGCAGACTGCTAAGAATATTCCTGGACATTTCCGGTCCCTGAAGGAGCTTCTTTTAGGGTTTGTACTTTGTTAGAGAAAACCTCCAGCCCCTGGTCATGGTGCTACAGCAAAGCAATCTCCCTCAGTTCTGCTCCTCTGACCTACTTAGTTAGGCTTGGGCTGCTATTTTCATGCAAAGTATTTGAAATCAGCCTCATCATTACAGCAAAGAGCATTATCTCTCGCTGTTTTCCCTCTAGCCCCAAGAATAACTCTGATGTCAGTGGGAAGCTCTCTGGCAGCCATCTCCTTGCTGCCAGCTTGTCAGATAAAAGGTCAGCTGGCTCTGCCAGCTCCTCGGACAGACCCACCGTGTGGGGTCCTCTGCTCACACCCAGCTGCCCCAAGTAAAGCTGCCCTGAAGGGAGCCAGTTCCTGCTCTCTGCTTCCAAGATCCCATTCAGTTGCCTGTCCTCAATTACACCAGCCAAGTGCAGTCCTCAAAAACACACACTGCAGCAGGGCCATGCCAGTGCCTCCTGGTCCAGCCATTCCTCCTCCACAGCAAATATCCCATGGAGCCTCAAGAAGGGGGAGAACACCCCCATCCTGTCAGGGCTTTCCCAGCAAACAGCTGGCATGTGGCTTCCACATCTGTGCTCTTGCAGGACTGATGTGAAGAGAGGGGAAGAAGGCAAAAAGCTGGGACCTGAAATGCTGACTGGCAGCCTTTGGGCATGCAGAGGGAGCATAGGCTCCTATTGGCCTCATCAGTGAGAGCTGGGATATTTTGTCTGTTTCAGGAAATCTGTCCTCCAACTGCAATACAGCCTGGAGTTCCTTACATGAAATCACTCTTCCAGTGAGGATATACGAAATTGTAGGGTGAACAAGAATAACCCCCCAGTAGCCCAGGCCTGAACACAGTCCTAGCAAGCCTCATTTGTATCACTAACAACAATGCCCATTTTGCCTGAGGAAAGACAGAGCTAGGACTTCAGGGTTTGGCCCAAATCCTAGACTATATAAATAGATTTCTATGAATCAAAGCTCCATTATGTAAGACATAAAAATAAAAGAACAAATGAGAGGAAAAATAAGCTGAACTTCAGAGTCTGCAGTGAAGCATCATCTTAAAAGTCTGGGCACTGAGTCAAGACACAGATCTTTTCTTTTATTTTTTCCCCAGTTTGCCTGCTTTGCTTTAAAAGTGACTCATCCATTCGCTCTCTTTTTTCACCACCACTTCCCATGTTGTTTCAAACATGCCTGCACATTTTAAAGCTCTACAGGACCATCCAAATCGCCTGATTATCGACTGCACATCTACATTTGCATTTCCAAATTAGAGGGGAGAAAGTGATATGCCCAAATGAAAAATGCCTTCAAACATGTCGCCAAGGTTAAAAGAACCATGGTGTGAGGCATGCTGCAGTTTACAATAAATTGAAATGTGACTAAAGGCAGCATGTGACAGCCTTCTATATTTAGAGGTGGCTTTTGCTTTTACACTCTTTGAGATACCTGTCAGAAAAGCATCTGTGTTTGTGCATCTCAGCAGAGGAATGAGCCCCTGAAGGTGTAGGAAATCTCCAACAATGGCTTTGTATACATTCCAGTTGTCGCTGGGGCATTTGTTTATACACATTGCAGGCTCGCCTCCCTCCCCACCGCTGGCACATTCCCATCTGCTCTTTGCTTTGACCAGCAAGTATTTTTAGCTGATGTAGAACAGTGACTTCACCATTGGATCTCCTTGTCACACCTTTTCCACAAGCCTGTAAAAGAGAAGGCTTGAGAGCAAAACAAAGTGCCTATCATAGAAGTGCTGTGGTTATCATTCCAGTAAGAGAAAAGATACATATTCCATTTGCATTTTTCTTAATTTATCTTATTTGCATAGCCAAAGGAGTGAGGAGTCTGTGTTTTGTTCAAGGCAAATCCACACTGAACACAGTTTGGTCTGAAGGGTTTTCTTTTGTTCAGAGAGGTTTCACTAGTCATATGTGCACCCTTCCAGCAGAATTTTTTTTTTTTTCTTAAAGCTAGCCAAATAGATTTATATGCTTTTTAAAAAATCACCCTGAGCTGTCGTTCTTTTGGGAGAGGTAGACCCTTTTCTTCTTCTTTTATTGCAGCTTTTATCTACTGTTTGGTAAATAAAAACATTTCTGTGTAATGTGTTTTGCATGTATCCCTTCAGGTTTATAAATAGTTACACAGAATGATACTTTTTTACAGTCCCCTTTCTAGTCTGCTTAAAGCCTTGCCTGACTGCTTTTAAAGAAGGCTTAGCGACATTTAGATAACATGGTGATGCATGCATATAAGAACAGTACTAATAGTCTAGCTGGGATAAGCATTAGAGCATTCCCACTATTCTAGATTTCCATAAATAACATAAATTAAACTCCCAGCTATTTATATGCAGTACCAGCTACAATAGCCTTTTATTTCATTCTCTTTTTCTCACCGTTTGCTAAATCAATATTCAGCCAACATTCTGGAGATGGCATCCATTTTTTTTGCAACAGGCTGCACAAGCACAATGGATTGTTGCATAAGTTTAGTGGGAAACAGTCACCAAAATGTCTCACTGCAGCCCATTGCTGCTCCTTATAGGCCTCTCCACCGGGAGATTTGCAAAACAAAAGTAAGGCTTGTTTTACAAGAAGCTCCACATATTGTCATTCCCAACCAAGATGACAAAGTCTGCCACTGAATTCATGGCAGCTGTGAGACTTTACAACAGTAAAAACATTTCTTTGCATAGGCCAGGAAAGGGATAAAATGCTCATCCTCCAGACCTTGCAGAGATTCTTGGTTCACAGCCCAGCTCTAGACCTATACTCCATGTTTCCAGGGTTTGGACATGGTATTTTGTGTGCTACCATAGCAACTGATGCTCACATATCTTCTAGCAGATGGCAGTTCTAGGAAGGAGGCCTGAAAATGTCTTTGTAGCAATAATTGCCTCTCTTGGACATTTCAGAATGACTCTGTCTTCCAGGCTGCTCTTCATGATGTTTCTGGCATCACTGGTTGTCATGTGGCTTCATGAAGTAAAAACAGGGCAAACTGGGAGCTGCCTAATCACTATCAAAGTCAGCTGTATGGAGAAAAAAAAAAAAAAAAACAAGAAGAAAAAAGAAAGTAGGAACTTTTAAAAAAGCATAAAACAAGTAGATACATGGAAAAATGTGACAGAAAAAAATAATGAAGGATGTTGTGCAAGGAAGCTGTGTCTTACAAATTTAGCAGTGTTTTCTAAAGGACTTCATAAACATGTAGGGGTAGCTCATTTGATTAATAAAGTAGGACCAGATTTAAAACATGGTTTCACAATATCCCTTACCATGGGCTCATAAAGATGCTAAACTAGGGGGAAAGTTCTCTCATGAATTAAAGTTAAAAGAAACAAAGAGGAGGAATAAATCTGAAAGTCCTGTTGAGATCTGTTCTGCTAGTCATTAAGCATGTTCACTAACCATCAAAAACAGGCAGTGGAGAGTAAGCTAATGAGGTTTATTGATGATACTAAGCCACTGAAGCAGTAAAAATGAGTGATGACTGTGCAGAATCACAATCCAGTGCTACAATTAAAAGAAACAGAGCAATAAGATGTCACACAAAATTTGGTGTCTATGAACACAGTATGTATGTATATAAGGAAAATCAACCCTAAATTCAGAGATAAGTGATGGGTTTGGAGGTGCCTGTTAACCCTTTGGAAAGTAATCCTGGTCTTACAACAACCTTTTCTACAAATACTTTATGTCAGGGTTTGGCAGCACCAAAGGAGCAACTGGTACAGCTGGAACTATTAGGAAAGGAGCAGAACCCAGAATCTCTGTTATTCCTGTATTTTGAAGCATCTGTAGAGTTCCAGTCCTTCATCAATCTTGGGGAAAAAAAAAGGATACAATTACAAAGAGGATAAACACACACCACCAGTGATTAAAAGTATGAAAGAAAATATTCAAGAAGCGAGTAAACAACCTGGTAGTCTTGCACCCAGAGAGGTTACTAGGGAAATGAAAGGTAACCTTGAATGGGATAGACTAGTTGGATGGGGAAAGATTATTCACACTTTCTATACAGTGGGAAGTACACAACATCTCATCTTGAGCCTACAAGGTGGTAGTTCCAAAGCAAAAGTGGCAATTTTTCACAGCAATAAGGATACACTGATGAGTTTCCACAGGATGCTGTAGATGCCAAAAGTTTGCATGGGTTCCAAAAAGCAGTTGGACAAAGTCGTGGAAAAAGACCATCCTGAGCTACTGTGCATAACGGTGCCACCTCCAGCTCAGGAAGATTCTGGGTTAGAGATTGTCAGAAAATGGGAATATACCTGTATCACTGGCACCCCAAAACCATTTTCCTATACACTATCAGTCAATGTCAGAGACAGGATACTGAGTTAGCTGGGGCTTTGGTCTGGGTGGTCACAGTCCCTTCATACTGCATCATCTGAGCTGCAGGAACTGATCTCAGGCTGTGCTAAATGTGACCCAGCTTAGTGCTTTTGACTGAAAGCCCATCTCCATGAGCTGCTTCAGATTTACCATAAATTTATGAGAGCACACACAGTTAGGGTACTACGCCATCCTGCCTTGGCATCATGTGCTCTCTTACTTCAAACTAAAAGGGACAACTCACAGACAGTATTAAGGGAAGCAGAATGTTTTGTATTTGGCTTCTTCAAGCCCTGTGGACCTTATTCTTTTTCCATGCTTTCTTTTCATCTCTATTTTACCTGAAATGTCATAGAGAAAATGAAGATCTGTTGATCCAATAACCTCCCTCATCTATCAGCTCTTTTTCAACAGGAAATTACTGCCATTTGGGCTGAGCTTTTCTCATGGAATAAGGAAGGGTGAGACTCTGAAGACTGGGTTCACCCTAAATTGTACATCCCTCAAATACAAGTCACATTGCTATCACTGTCACTGCTTAGAGGATTCAAAATTATAAGGCTAATAAGAATGAAAATCTGCCCCTAATGTACCAAGTCCCTCTTTAAGAGTCCTATTTGGTTCATCTTACTGTGGCTGCTGTCCCATTAAATCCTTAAAGAGAACTCATAAATATAAAAATACCCAAAAGCGTGGCAGAGAATCCTGCCCTGAATAATTGTACTGAAATATTCTAAAGGGGACTTAATTTCCTTCTCGATAGCCTCAGTAATACTTTGAAGAGAGAAGAATGAAAGTGAGGACATGTATTACATTCCACAGATGTACAAAACCTTTTCTCAGGGACTACGTCAGGGGAATATGTCTAAAAGGGCATATCTGTGAAAATATGACCTCTGATTTTGTCAAGGTCAGCAAAACCTACTGTGATTTGCTTTGTAAGTGTCAGTCACACAAGTTAAAGCTGCCTCAAGGCAACTTTAACTTTTCTACCCAAATTCAACAAGACACAATGTTTTTGAAAGGTTTGCAAAATCCTCCTCTGTATGGAGGAGCAAGATTATCTGGTCCAACATTTGTTTATGATTATTTATGGATCCAAACCAAGTTATTTTTTTACTATAAATTCATATGGACTGGCAAATCAAAAAGCCATTAAGAGCTGTTAATCTAACATGGAACAGGCTTTTTAATTTGAGTTTCCTGGCACATGCTGTTCAAGGGTGGGTACTGTTCTTCTCTTAGCCTCAGTGGCAAGAGGACCCTCACATCACACAGGCCCACAGTGCCATTTGTTGAGAAAATCTGTTATAATTCTGGGTTACACCATTTGCTGAATATTTCTTGAGTTAAAGCTAAGAAGAAGAGGGGATGGGTCTTGCACTCTGCCCTGAATGCCTTTATATGGCTGCTCAGTGGCTGTCACAGCACCTCATAATGACTGGCTTGGAGACAAAGATGAGCATCTGGGGTCACACCATTACCCATTCCTTCAAACATTCCTGGTTCCTAGTGTGAGAAAAATGAGCTGCCAACATCCTGTGCACTTGTGTTCACATGGGATTTTTTTTTATTGTGCTAGGAATAGGAGCATTTCCATAGAAGGTTAAAGCATTTTGTGTACTGCATGTAACTGGCCAATTCCAGATGTTTTGGGAAAAGGTGCCAGGGTCTTATTAAGCAGTTGTGGAGTAGTGTGATATCATGATATCAGGACCTTATTAAGCAGTTGTGGAGTAGTGTGATATTCAAAACAGTTTCCAATTTACCTGCACTAGGGAGAGAATGTAGTTTATCATCTGCAATGTGAGTATTTATCTCCTTAATTTTTCCAGATATCTTACACATACTAACAGCACATATTCTATTATTTATATAAATGTCTAAATGCCTGATAGTCCCTTTACTTTCTTCATATCCTGTAGCAATGAACATGATAGATCGCTGAAAAAGTATTTACCTTTGACTGAAAATAGTTATCTTTCAGTTTCTCTTTAGTTTTATCTCAGGCAATGTTCTGTGCATTGTTTGTGTGCCATGGGATGCTCTGTCCCTTTCTATTCACCTCCTGTCTAACAAGAGTAAGCCCTTTTAGTCAACTTTTCATCAAGAAGTCGCCCATCACTTCAGTTGTTGTATCACCGGATTTCTGTGTCCTCTCTAGAAAGACTGGGCCACCTCCCAATGAGCATACCTTGCATGACAGATTTATAATGATTTTACACATGTAAATGGTATCACCTCACTCATTTTTAATTGTCTGAAGCACATTGCTTGTTTTCTGATAGCTATGGTATAGCATGCAGTTTCCTGATGTTCCTGTTTACAAAATACTTACAAATCCTTCTGGTTTGGTTGTTTTTTTGTTTTTTTTTTTTTTTTTTTTTTTTAATTCCAGTTTGGTTAGAGCAGTACACTCAGTGACCTGAACACTCAATCCAGTCTCTCCCTGGTGATGGGCCACCAAGGAAGTTGAGCTCTGGTGGGGCATCCCGACTGAGCTGTAGTCAGACAGGATCGCTTCTGCCAGGAGGTGATGCTTCACTTCATCCTCACAACACCTCTACATTCCCTACAGATGCACTTATTCCCACCCTGCAGCACCAGAGTTTCTTGGAACTCTCACCAAGCTGAACCAGTTCCTGAAATGAGAAGGAAATAAACATCAGAAATAAAGGACATATTCTGATGGATCAGATAGCTGGATCAGCTCCACAGCAAGCCTGAAAAACAATGTCAGAAAGAGGGTGAGAGTCCTGGTTGACAGCAGCAGCAAGAGGAGGAGGAAGGAGAGAGGAGTGAGATGGCATCTGTCAGCAGCACCAAGCCAACAGAGCACCCCCAGCAAGAAGATAGGAGGATGTTTGTGATGCATCTGCTTCAAAATACACGTATCCAAAGACAGAAATACTGCTTAAACTATGTGACTGCTAAAAACTAAGGGCATGCAGAAGAAAAGTTCACCCTTCCATACAGCTGCCAGGCAAGCATCCCAGCAGTGCCAAGCCTCCAAAAGTGTTACACCACTGTTGCCAGCAGCCATCTCGCTCTATTGTCTCAGCCCTCTTTGCTGCCCTTCGCTGCCCTCTCTTGAGTCACCAACCCGTGGCAGTTGTGTACATCTGTGGCTGCAGTGGTTTCCCCTCCTTTCCATGTTTCAAACACTTGCTCTAGATAGGTATTGGGAGCTTCTCCTTGTTAATGCTTAGCCACACTGAGAATTGCCAGCCTACTTCTGCCCTGCACTTCCCAGCCATCGAATACAACACCCCTGGTCCTGTAACTACTTCCTCCATGAAATTTTTGACAGGGATTTTGTCAAAGGCTTCCTGAAAGTACAAGTCCTCAGGATCACTGTAGAACAACCTCAGCCATGCCTCTAAGGAGTCTATGGAGCTGTAGTTTTTTATTTTTGCTTTAAACCTTTGCTTTCTCCTATGTGTTTCCATTATATTTAGATGCAGAAGTGATGCAAAATTTCATAGGAGGGAAAAAGTGCACAGCAGAAAAAGATGAGATAGGGAGTATGATTATGCAGGAATCCTGTGCAACTTGAATGGTAGGAAAGTAATTTTGCCTCCTGCACTGGAATGTCTCCTGCTGATGGCTGCAACCCTTTCCCAGTGACTGTGAAAATCTTGATAAGGAAAGTGATGAGACACTTAGTGCAGCTAGAGCTCTACGACTTGGGTTTGCCCTCCCACACATTTTGGGTGGGCAGGCAAACCACAGAATGTCATCTGTGAAGTCAGAAAGCATTGGGTACATTTAATTACTACATTAGCACTTGCTAACTCTTTGAATGCCAAGAACTGGTTGTGGAGGGTTTGGGGTTGTTGTTCACACTTTGGTTTTACCTCAGCATAACTACTGGGGTAGGAATTCACACATCTGAGAGCTGGAGTCAGCCCATTAATAGGCACTTACTGCAATAAACAGGTCAGGAAATAATTGTGGCAAAGCAAAGAGCTGAGTGGCTTTGGCTTATTCCTGTACTTCTCATTGTTTCTCTATTTTCTCACTCACAAGGTTTTCTATTTCCAACCATCTTACTTGTTCTGAAGAAAAATAAAATTATGTAAATAAAGGATCTTTTCAGTTAAACAAGGTATTTCAGCTCCACAGAAATTCCCCCTGAGAATCTGTGCTGACCATTTTAACAGTGTGTTACTTACCATTTATCAGCAACACCCTGATGACTGACCACAGACTCATCACACATCCCATGGCCTGGTCACTCCCTTTCCCAGAGATCCAAAGGAGCAGGCCAAATCTACTGTAAACAAGAGCAGCCAGATGCTACCACCCCCTTTCTCACGAGTGCACAGCCCTTGCACAGCCACGGGGTAACATGGTATGGCATTGTGGCAAAGAGGGGTCCCAACATCCCAAGGAGACATGGAAGATTCTTGTCATCCCAAATTACCTGACTCACCCCAGTACCCAGTTGTTCACCCAGTGAAGCAGCTGTTTCAGATCTTGCTCTACAAGTTCTCTGGGCAAGCCCTGCTGGCTCCCAGAGCCCCTTCCCCTGGGACACACGCTCAGCACCTCCAGGACCTTGGCAGAGCCAAAGGAGGCATTGCACAGCACAAAACTGGAGGCATTGCACAGCACGTCTTTGTCTGACACAATGGTAAACCACATGGCCTAATGACCTAAAAAATTTGGTGCTGTTTCTTCACACAAGAAAGGGAAGTTATAGTTGCATTTGGCAGTTTCCCTGAGAACAAAAACCAAGGCATGAAGTTGTTCTGATGTGATCATTATATATATTTGGGTAGGCAAATACCTGAATCAAAAGGAGGTTTCTGACAGATTTAGGATCTTTCAGTTACTTTTCCATTCTTGGCACATCTGAAATGAGTCAGTCATCATGCTTAATGCTGGGGGATCAGTGACAAAAACCACCCTATTGAGAGCTCCTCTGTTAGTCAGCATTTCCTTCCTGATCCCACAACAGGAACCGAGGTATGTGTGTACCAGGGCTGAGATTTGCCTTCCCTGTGCACATTTCTCTCCTGCTCACCAGGGAAGGCAAGAGCCTTCCCACCACTCCTAGTGTGCTGCAACCCTGCCATCTGCCCCAGGGCCATGGAAATGTCCTGACACTGGGCGTCTTCTCAAAACACGCTCAGGCTTGCAGGATCTACATTGTCTTCCCTTACTCTGCTCCATATGTTGTTGAATCAGAGTCTAAAAGATTGCAGTGTTTGTTGTTCAAAGCAGAATTAAAGCACTACACAAGTTTGGGTTTTATTGTTGGGTTGTTTTTTTTTTCTTCACAGCAGATCTCCCTTTACCAAACTTTTAAAATTTGAGGGCATTTTTGTTCTTTTATTTCCCCTTTAACTTCTGCCATGTATACCTTTGTCAAGCAGAAACTCATGCATTGGGATACCATGGCTTTACTCCACAGGGAGTTATTAAGCCTGATGTAAACACACTGTTGTTTCCATTTAGCTTATAGGTGAGATACTAAGCAGGTTTTGGCCAGTATGATCATCTTCTCACTGAGCCTGGGGTAGATTTTTGTACATGGATATCTTTTACAGGTCTTCACTCAGTCTTCTCCACAAACAGCAAGGTAAATGGGTATAACCACATCCTAAATCAGTCCAGAGAGATTTGTGTTGATGCAACTGAACTCACAGAGGTTTGGGTGTGCACAAACTCCTTAATTGCTAGCAACCAACTTTCTGCAGAGTATGTATCCTTTTCTAGAGAGACTGAAGGTGGTTGCCCGAGAGAGCACTTTGTGGACACCAATGTCTGCCCACATAACTTGTAATCTCAAGTTTTACTGAGCTCAGCTGGCTTGCCAGCTCTTATGAGCTCTGAACCACAAGAACATGAGAACAGAGATCAACAGGACCACGGGCTGTAGGCTCTAACCAAGGAGAGCGTGCCCCAGGGCAGGGAAAGTGTGAAAGGTGAGGGTGCATCAGCGGCTGTGGACAGGTTCACCCACCATGTGGTGCAGTCAGCTGGGCTAACCGTGTCACCTCTGCACCCCTGTCGTGCCTGACTCACCCACCCCACATTCATACATTATCATCTAGGACATTATCACAGTAGGAGCTCTTTTCCAAATGGTGTCACAGACTAAAAAGAGAAGACTAAGAGGAACATAAAAACACAGAAAGTCCATGCTTTTTCAACACTGACCTAATAAGAAAAAACATTTTAAATTCTCCCATCCCAAATAGAAGTGAAACTCTTTGATAACTTTCTGTTCCATGCAAGTTCTCAAGCATTGTCAGCCTGGAAAATGGCTTGGTCTTAACCTGGCCTAACCATCTGTGACAATACCTGGGAGTGCCAGACTATCTGCAGTGGGGCCACTGGCCCACAGAGACACCAAACATACACCAACCCTTGGGAGTAAGAGGGTCTAAACCCCAGGGTGTGGGACCTGATACCACCAACAAGCTGTGCTCACTCCTAGTGATTGGAGTGATGTCACCTGTGGTTCCAGATGCCATACATGTCACCTGAGGTTGCTAAGAGAAAAGGGCAGACAGTGAAAACAAAAGCCACAACACACACAGAGCAGATGTTTTTCTTTGCAAATGACACTGGAGTTGCCAAGAAAAGAGAGTGTCTGCTTATCTAATATTTTCACACATTTTATTTTCACTTGTATCACCCTTTCAGGGTATCAAAATCTTAGAAGAATTTTGGTTAAATCATTCCATGAATGGGAATAATCAAGCTTGTTATTTTTTTGCTGAAGCTTTTCCCTGCTTACTAGAAACTAGTTCCAGGACAGTATTGCTGTGTATTCCTTTTACATTTACTCTTCCTGTCACTCTAGTTTTACCACTGTGGGTCTGAAATTCATTTACGTGGAAGCCAACTGCGGACTGGTGGTTGTATAATGCCCCTTTATTTTATTATTTAATCTTCTTTTCATCTTGCTCATGTACAATATCTATGGCTGCATACATTCAGCGTGGTTATGAAATATCAGATCATTCTCTCTTCTTCCCAAGAAAGGAAAGAGAAAGGAAAGGGGAGATTTCATCTCAATCCCCTGGTATCAGGCTCTGTGTGTTATTCACTGCACTAATAACTGTATCAGCATGTTTAAAAGATGATATGCTTTTAATTGTTTCACTCACTCTCTCATACACATGAAGTAAACACACTCTAATGGGTCCTGTACCTTTCATCCTTTATTTTATTGTTAATGGTATCTCCAGTAATATAAAATGATGGATGAGTGCAGTCTGAGAAAAGCAGAAAAATCAATACACATCCAGACTCTACATGAGAGAGGCGAGGAGCTGGGGCTGCCAGGCACTGCAATCCCTCTTGGGCCAGACAACAAGTGCAAGGCAGTGAGCGAGGAAAGGCACACCAGCAAAACACCTCCTGTGGAAGCAAGCAGTGCCCTAGGCATCCTTCACACTCTGCCCCACCACTCTACCTCCTGTTTGTAAAGAAGGGCTCTCCAGACACACCTGATGTACTGACACACGTGCAGTGTGGCTGTGAGCACAGCACTCTTGCCACAGCAGGGGTCACCCACAATTCAGGCAGCACACAGGGGTGGAGGTACCCAGTGCAAACTGGCTGGATTGTCTTTGTCCCAGGCTCTCCCTGAGGTGAGATTCAAGGGGTCTTGAGGAATGAGAGAAGCCTCTTCCTTCAACTCAGATGTGTCCATGCGGGCAGGGACCATGCCCAGACTCAGGTGTGGGCAGACTCACTTGTGCTTGAAAAACTATGCCCCAAAACACGTGATGGTGTTAGAGGGTGTCAAGCAGAGCAGTGAAGCAGTTTTCTATAGTTTGTGAGGAACACCTGACAGTCCTCCGCATTGCTAGAGGAGAGTGTCTCACATATTCTGCAGGAACACAACATCCCTGTGTCACATTCAGCTATCAGCCAGCAACCATGTTAATAATGCACAGGGGCAGCCACTTGCCAGTTCCAATTCTCTAGACATCTCTGTTTTCCCTGCAGGAAAACATAGTTTGGTCTCTGGCCATCCTGTTTTAAAAATCAGGGTTATATATATATATATATATATATATATACTTTTTTTCTTTTTAAATTTCCTTTTTTTTTTTTTTTTTTAAGGAACAGGAACAAAAAAGTCTAACAAAGATCAACAATTTTTAGTTCATTTAGGGAAATAAACCCAAAGGTAAGGAGAAGTATTGTTTGTTTTAAAACAAGAGCTCATCCTTCACATCACGCTGTAGCCTGGAGTGGGTATTGTACTGCCAAATTATAAGAGCCTGTAATGGAAACGCTGACAGACCTTCAGCACCACCGCACTCACAGTCCCTCTATAAATAGACTGCAAATGTTTGGTATGTGAGATGGGTTCAAGTAGCCACTTGACAGACTCTGGCAATTTGACCAATGATTGTTTCAGAAAACAATCACAGATGAGATCTGTTCATCTTTCTAGTCATTCTTGCAGGTGTTTTGGGTGCATATCCTACCAATTCTCCAGTGCCAGATACAATGCATTAAGGATGCTGTTCTGGCAGGTACAATGCTGCCTCTCAAACAAAGCTGTAATATGACCTACTTTGCTCAGTCTAGTACTATTCAATAATAAGTGGCCTCTATTGGGTTTCTACATGTAGACAACATCAAACACATTTCACTGAAACATTTAGATATTGATTTTACTCAGTCTGGAAACTTCAAAGTGGGTTCTTTCCATGTCATCTTGAAAATGCATCCTCTTTCCCCCACGCTATAGATTCTGTGTTAGTGCACGTGCGTGTGGACTCCCTCAGCTGCTAGTCATCCCTCTGCTCTTTGTTCCTAAATTAAGGGCAATTGCTGTGTTCCTTTATCTCCTAATGGCAATAACTACTTTGTACAGTAACATAAGAGCTGTCTCTGCTGCTTGGTTTCCTTACAGTTACCCAGCCATGCCTGGTTTTTAACCAGAATGCAAAATAACGCACTGATCCTAAATAGAAGCACTGGAGGTACTGGAGGATTGTTTAAAGTTGTGAGCTTGATTCATTAGCTTCAGGGAATGTGTTAAGTTTTTATCATGCATTTGCTCATTCCATCATGTGTTCTGGGGCTCTGTCTTCAACTAAAAACTCCACGGAGATTTGTTTATGTTCTCCACCTATTGGAATTGCACTGTTGGTTTCTTTTCTTTCTGTTTTCTTGGTTTTAGGATAAGATCTCAATCACCTAGGTATAGAGACCTGAGTGCAACAGGCATCTTGTTAAGAGCTAAAAAGAAAGTGAGAAAGGGCCATCAGATACACTTTCAGTGGGGGAGTTAAAGGCTGAGCTTGAGTCAGATTTCCAAGGACAAGGTGATGCTCTTTGTCCTGAAGTCCTTGTGGTAATTTCAAGTGTGGGAAAAGTGTTCCCTTCCTGACCCAGTTTGTTAGATTGTTTTTCTGCACACAATTACACTGCTTCCAGGGTTCCATCCAAAGCCGATTGCATCCTGAGTCAGCCTCATGCAGAAAGCTGTTGAGGGCCTTTAGTCTTGAAGTATGGGTGCTTAAATAAGCTGTCCTAATAAGCTCTCCTGCATCAGGAGAGACCTCTGGCATTAGAGGAGATCAATGAAATGGAGCCCTACCTAGGTGTTGTCCATGTTCTTACCATGTATTTGGGATTGGAAAAAATCTTTTCCTGCCCAGAGTCAGGAGATACTGGTGTCCTCTGCACTCTGCCAGAGCAGCCCAGACCAGATTCCTGTCCTCCTTACCTAGGAGCCAATGCATGTGTCCAAGTGAAACATCCATATGTCTCATCCTCAAATGCACTCTTCAAAGGGGTGTGTGGTATTTAATCAAGGGGGAAAAAAAGGCAAGTAGATGTTCTCATTTAGGGTCTTTTTTGATGGAGTGTTTGGAGTGTGTTTATGTAATCTATTATTATGGTGAGCTGTGTATGATATTATTATTTTTTTTTCTGTCTAGAATAGCATCATTAGGTAAATGGCAGTTATTTTCTTCTAGAAAATTATGAGTTAAGAGCACCACAGCAAATGAAAATCAACAAGCGCCTGAAGCAAAGAAGCAGCAACACTGCTGCAGAAGGTCAGCTCCCTTTTTCAAACTTTTGCTTCTTGATCGGCACAAATGAGTGTTCTTGACCAAGTGCCATTTACTTTGTAATCTTTCCTCTTAAAAAATTAGGTAAGAAAAAAAACCACATCACATCACATATTCACAGCAATTATTTCCTGGGAATGCCATTTGTTTGAAAGGCTGAACACAGAAGATAATGTCATATTCCAATAATACTTGGAGATGTTTAAACCAAAGCAAGACTAATCACATGGGGCACCTCATGAGGAAAACGTTTCATCTGGGAAGCACAGACAAGGTGGACAGCGGCAGCACCCACCACCAGAGCCCTTCACAGCACCTGGGGTTCCTGGTGCTTCCCTCAGCTTTCTGCCCAGCCTGCAATAGATAGGCTGTCTGGGACCCTGGGCTTTGCACGGACACTGCTTTAGGTATTTCTGTGGCTTGGTAATGCCAAATGTCACCTGCTCAGTCAGCACTGCAGAGCACATGATTCTCACCACGACTTGGGTGACAGTAGATGGTTAAGCAGAAAAAAGTGCCAAAGGCAGAATGATAGAATGATGGGGTTGTTGTTTAAAGTCTGAATCCTTACAGTGATGGAGGATGTTAGAGCACTTTCAGCACATATTATTAAAAAAAAAAAAAAAGGAAAAAAAAAAAAAAAGACCACGAGTAAGTCAGGACAATTTGATACTGCTGAAGTCAAAAGCTTCTGCTGTTACATTCCTTTATGCATCACAAATACTTATTAACAATTGCATGTTTCTTTCAAAGGAACACACACAATCCACTGTGGTTTAAAGAAGGTGGAGGAAACCCTGACAGAGAATAAAGATGAGCTACAAAACCCATAGTAAAGGAATGCCTCAGCGGAGATCACTTTTCTGCATCATTCTTGCTTTCCCTGGAGCTAAGCACAGTGCTGCACTTAACTAGGGACCAGATCCTGTTCATTTTTTCAAGGCCTGTCATCTTCAGTTTTGCTCTTTGTATACAGCAATTGGGATTCTATCCTGCATGTTATTAGCTAGCAGAGAGAATCCCTTCCCAGGCCATGAGATAGTGATGGAGTCTGCTTTATGAATGCTAAAAGAGACCGTGCAGTCTGGAAAACACTACACTGACCTGCAGGGTTTGAAACCTGCCTATAAAGTTCTCATTTAGATGAGATGCTCTCAGAGTGGCTAAGCCAAACTATGCTCTTCCTAAGTGTTTGCTAATAACCTTAATGGAGCGCAAAAGCACAGAGAGGCACCAAAAGGGATTTAAAAGAGGAGAGAGCGGGAAGAGCAGTAATGTCACTTTGTATATAAAATCTCACACCCCAAATAACAGAGGTGCTGAGGTAGGCAGAAACCTTTGGAGATTGTCTCATTCTTATCTTAAGATGAAACACTCCGATCAACACATTCACATCTACTCAAAATGGGACAGAGACATCACATCACTATCATTTGACCAAACACTGTGGAGGACCAAAAGCCTTGTCAAGGAAAGAGGAGGTTGGAATCATAGGATGAGATCTGCAAACACGTCTGAGAGTGCTGACATACCCGAGGCTAAATCTGCTCCAGTCTCTGTGCTGCCTGACTTAGTGGTTCAGATCTGTAGGAATCATAGCTGCAGGGCAGGAACCCACATTCCCCACAGGCTGAGTGCAGAGCATGAAAAGCCAAAGAGTGAGCTCTTGAAACACTGGCAGGGTGAGCAGGGAGTGAAAGTAGGCGGCCATTAGCACCCAGAGCAGACTGGGCAAAGCCCCTCAAAGACAGCTATGTTCTTTGCTCCTTTTGCAATTCTCACTTGGAGCTGGCTCCCAAAACTTGCCCAGTCATTTTGTATAGGATGCAAAGAGCTTTCCTGCTCTGTCCCAGCTTGGTCTGCCCATCAGTCCACAGCCACAGCACCAGCTGGGAAAGCACCTGTGCTGACAGCCCCATGCATTTGATGCGAGCGGGTTGTGAGTGCAGGACACTCACCATCTACACAGGCTGCCCTCGCTGCCGAGCTATAAACACTTCAAATGATTCTCCTCTTTTGAGGACATTCCAGCTGTAATGGCCCATACCCTGCTGGGGAAGTTAGGATCCCACGGAATGCAAGCTTTCCAAGTAGTTTCTCCAAAAGGCAGCACAAGTGTTAAGCTTGGGCTTTGTGTGTGCTGGGGAAATAGTCCAAACACTCAGGTGAGATAGGAACTTACATGCAGTGTTGCTCTGAGGGTTTTGTCTGCTCTGTTTACAGAGACATTAGAGCAGCAGTTTCTTTTGTCAGGGCTGGTGGGAATCTGGTACTTCTCTCCCTTAGGGGCTTGAGAAATCCCACCCAGGAAAACAGAACACACCCAAAGATCCTGCTGACGCCAAGTGATCGTGGAGGGGAAGACATAATCAAGGATCTCCCTGAGGAATTTGAGCACCCAAATGGCAGCCAGAATCTGCGGGGAAGTCTGAGTAGCAGTTGGGGTGGGGGAAGCGTGGAAGCAGCAAAAAAGTGCATCTGGCTGGGCCAGCCCCTTTCCTTCAAGCGGCACAGCCAAGCTTTGAAAGACAGAGAACAAAAGGCAGACTGGTGAGCAGGGGAAGAAAGTGCTGGAAAGGAATTTGTTGCTACAGGAAGCTCAATGGTTTGTCGTAAAACAGACTGCAGTTCTGTTGTTTCCGTGTTAAACCCTAGAAAGGGGCAGCTCCAGCACACAGTGGGATTGTCTGGTGCAAAACCAGTGGAGGTTTGAAAAGAACGAAAGGCAACTTGAGCTTCCCAGCTATAGTAAAAAATAATAGCAGAGACCAGGCTTTTTTCCCTTTTCTTCTCCTTCCAGAAATTCCCTGGTTTCATCTTTTTAAGTCTTAAATATTGATTTAATTCCAGGCTTGCCTTTAAGGAACAAGAAAGCATGTAGCAGGCCTTCTAGATCCCAAATCTATGGCAACACTTCCAATTTTCATTACCAGAAATAGCAAAAGGAAATGAAAAGCAGGTGTGGAAAGGCTTCTCTAAATGATGCCAGGGCTGTCCTTTAACCTTTATTGGAGGCAAACACACGTCTATGTATGCCAGGCTATTGCCTTACTGCATAGTTCCCTTACAGTTACAAAAATCTGACAAAAGCAACCAAACACACTCAAGTTTTTCTAAGCATGTTTGCTGACAGCCCTTGCCACCGAAATATTTCACTGACCTTTGACAAAGACAGTAAATAAGGTTTGCTAGGCTGTAGGGAGGAAAAAAATCAGGGCATTGGGGATCTCAGAGTTAAACAAAGGAAAGGGTAACATGAAAACAACTTTGGAGATCAGTAGGAAGAAAAATAGGCATCTCATATATCTCTTGATCACACCATGTCCTTGTTTTTTTGCATATATTTGTGGTACTTTCTCCAAGTTACTTGAGATGACTTTGGTTTGATCCTGCCAGATGCTGAGCAACAAGCCACAGCCACTCTCAGCAGTTTGCAGAGATCGAGCCGAGATTAGTCCCAGATTATCTTGGTGCAGCCTGCAAAAGCCAGTCATTCTGTTTTTCATTTCTGTGGCAAAACTGCAAGATCCTGGATTTTGTTCTTTCTCTTCCTATATACCATTCAGTGAAGCAAGAATTAATGCCCCAGAGCTAGCTGTACACTGCCAACTCAAGCCTTTAAAATGAACACAAAAATCACAGCCCAGCCTGAACAGGGAAATGTAAGCCTGAACCTGGCCCCAGCGACAGCGGCTGCTGGAAAGGCCCCTGGAGGCAACTCCAGCACTGTAATAACCTACGTAAACAGGGATAGTGTTTTTTTTTCTTTTTTTTTTAATCCTCTGCCTTGCTTCAGTGGAAAGGGGTGGAAAAATAACTCACTTGCGTACATAGTAATTTAGGCCCAGTCATGATTCCTTTAGAGCCTGTGCCAATGGATTTTAGTCATTTTCTGGCAAAGGTTTCCCTTTCAACCACAAATACTGAATAGTTATTGGGTGAGTCATCATCTTGAGTAATCTAATTCTTTGACCAGTACGTGCTTGCTTCCTGTGCTGCAGAATATCTTTCTTCACTAGGATATTTTAACGTGTGCCTTTTGTTCAGGGATTTTCCTTCCTGCAGTGCCTAGCGTTGCAGTGTTGGGAGACCAGAGGGGTGCAGAGGAGCTCAGAGTTCAGCTTCCAGGGTAATTCCTGCTGCAGATCCCTGGCTGCCTCAGGGCTGAGAAAGGCACTGTGGCCTACTGGCCTCCTCAACGTCAAATCCAGCCTGTGCTGTTCTTGGGAGAGTGGCAACCTCAGGGTTAGAAGGTAATTTTTAAGACAGAAGGCCTTTACTCAGCAACTCTGGTCATAGCTGGAGGTATCATACAGTTCTATGCAGCTTTGCCAGCAAACTGTAAAACAGCCAAACCTGCAACATTTGCCTTGTGCCAGTGTCCCAGCCAGCCCCTCAGACCAGAGCAGTCAGTGCCTGAGGGCTGACCTCACTGACTTTAGGAAGGGAATGTGAATAACAACTGCACAGGATGGTGTTGGTGCAAACCATAGCAGCTGGTGTTGGTACAAGCTTTTGCAAGTGTTTTGACCTGTTTTCCCTTTCTCGTGTACTAGCTTTATAAGAAAATATACTGCTAAAAAAATCACACAGGTTTAGAAACACTACAGGAGAAAAATATTTCTTCTCACTTTTAGAAAATGCAATGTTTCAGGAGAACTTAAATGTTCAAGGATTACATTGTGGTGAGTGTTCACAAGACACCTTTTGAAGAATGTTAATAAAAATCTTTTCTAGCCCTTTATTTCATGTTTGCAGCTTTCTGTTTCATTTCCTATTTATGGGGGCCCATGCTTTCCTCAGGGCATCTTCTGGCCACTATTTACTGAAAGCTTTTTCTCTTCAGGGAAGAAAAAGAAAAGAGAGGCAGCAAGAAGGGAGGATTAAATTATACTCTGATATTTTTATGACAAGAAAAGCAGACTATAATAAAAGTACTCAAATATAAATTTATGATCCCTGTAGAAAAATCTCAGAGTAAGATGTCTTTGTGCATTAATGTACATATAAGCACTGCTGACAAACAGAGCAGATCCAACTGTGGCTATGTCTGATAGCCTAGAACCATTAGATTCTCTTCTGACCTGATTTATATGAACACAGAATTACTAGAAGAAAACAGAGCTGTTGAGACACCCCTGAAGAACCCTGGCTGTGCCAGCACTGTCCACAACATGCCAGTCAATGGAACTCAGGAAAAAAACTATTTTGTACCTTTTCCTAGAGCTGGGGCTAGGCCTTTCCATGTTTGATGTGAGACCAACATGACATGTTGTTGTCTCTGCTCTCATTGTCCTCCTGTCAGCTGACATTTTTCCATCCTTACTGTAGAAGCATGCCAAATTGGACTGGAAAGGACAGGATGATGTCGTGTACTCCAATTCTTCCCAGTCTTGGGGACATTAGGATGAGCAGTGCCAGCAGGTTGAGGGAGGTGATCCTGTCCCTCTACTTAGCCCTGGTGAGGCCACATCTGGAGTGCTGTGTCCATTTCTGGACTCCTGAGTACAAGAGAGACCTGGAGCTCCTGAAGCAGGTCCAGCAGAGGCTACAAAGGTGACTGAGAGACTGAAGCATCTTTTGTACAAAGAAAGGCTGAGAGAGCTGGGCCTGTTCAGCCTCATCTCATTACATGAGATGAGACAACTAAAAGGGGACCTCACCAAAGTCTGTAGGTATCTAAAGCGAGGGTGTCAGAGGCCAGAGCCAGGCTTTTTTTGGTGATGCCAAGCAATAGGACAAGAGGAACAGGTAGAAACTGATGAACAGGAAGTTCCATCTGAACATGGAGAAGAACTTCACACTGGAACAAGAAGATCACACACTGGAACCAACTGGCCAGAGAGATTGTGGAGTCTCCCTCACTGGAGACATTTAAGAACCATCTGGATGCAATCCTATATCATGTGCTCTGGGATGACCCTGAGTGAGCAGCAAGGTTAAACCAGATGTCCCACTGTGGTCTCTTCCAACCTTATCCATTCTGTGATTCCTTGAACTGTGGGCCTTTAATGTTTCCAGTGTTGGAAAGGTCTTCTTCCGAGGTTAGGAAGTGGCATGGGTGAGCCCATGTGGCTTTTGAGCATAACCTGACATCATACCTAGGGCAAACCGTCACCAAAATGAGCAGTCCTTCACCTCATCATCATCCCAATGCGTTACTCATGTTCTCTTTCCTCCAGGGTGCTGGCATTCATATGATTCTTTAGTACAGTAGCTGAACAAGCAGGGAGCAGCACACCTTTTCTTCTGGGGTTAGTTTTCCCATGGCTTTCTGCCCTGGCCAGGTCATAGTAGGATCAGGCAAGCCAAACACAGATGGTAGCAGTGAAGGAAGCTGTGGGACCACAAAGAGCCAGAGACAGCGGGGCATTTCGAAGACATTGGCTATATCAATTTGGTTATCATAAAACTGGGCTTTGGCTTGCATGGGTGTCCCTCAGGCCAGCCTGTGAAAACAGCTGTGCTCCCTGGTCAGAATCAGAGAGGTTCATGCTTTACAGATAGTTGTCAAACCTTTTCTTAAATTTACTTAAACTTCTATGCATAAAGTTAATCACCACCTAAAAGTTATCTTAGTTTTGCTCCTTAAAATTCCTTATAACAAGAATAATTTTCATCCTGTATATATGTGGCAACAGCTCTCTGGCCACAGAGAGAAACAACTTTCCCAGGCATTGTCCTGGGGAAAAGTCTGTGAGAAAAATCAAAGAAAAGAATGAGAAACAATTCTTATCTTCACTTGCTACACCTGTTGTTATGAACATGTAAAATGTATTATGGGGATTTGTTTACCAAAAGGTAGTTTCTTAATTAACCAATAGTGATAGTGTTTAAATTAGAGGACCAATTAGGTCCAGGTGAATCATAATTGTCTATAAAAACAATGGGATAATTATAATATAATATAATATAATATAATATAATATAATATAATATAATATAATATAATATAATATAATATAATATAATATAATATAATATAATATAATATAATATAATATAATATAATATAATATAATATAATTAATATAACATAAATTGATCAGCCTTCTGTGAATCATGGAGTCAATGCTAATTATTAGTTTGGGGATTGCCTGCAACAACATATATAAACCTTATGTAGCCTCAATAATGTGAGGAAAACAAGATCTAAAAACTTAATTTAAGCCTTGGGACTCCCAGGCACAGGCCCAGTGCAGGAGAAATACCAATTTCATGCAAGGTCTGTGGCCACCACTGCAGACAAGAAGCAATCAGGGGCTAATGTTCCAAGGTTCCCAACAGCAAATTTCTGCCCTTGATGCAGAGCCCTGAGTTACCAACCTGGCTCTCAATCCTTCATGCCACCCAAGAGCTGCATCCCTTCTAACCCTGCCTCCATCACACCTTTGGCTGATCTCAGGTGTGGGACTCAGCCTCCTCCCTCCCAAGGCCAGAAGCAATTGCACCACCATAGACATTCTGACAGCAGTGGGCTAGAGATGCACCATTCAGAAAAGCAACTGATCTCATTCTAATGACATGAAGCAGTGTCAAAGCCATCACCATTGTGGTAAGCTGTTTCAATATCTATTTACCACCACTGCTAGGAAAGTGCTTATATTTCAAGGTTGAATTCATTTAACTTCAGCTTACAGATATTGGATCTTGTTATGTTTTTATATATGGCATTAAAATATTGCCCTAGGTCTCATTTCTCTGTGTAAATATCTATAAATACAGATCATGTCACCTCTCCGCCTGTATAAGCCTTGTCTTTGGGGCTTGCCTTCCAGCCCTTGGGTCATCTCTGTATCTGTCCTTTGAATTTCCTGCAGTATTTCACATCTTCCTTGAAGCATGAAAATGAGAAGTGGACAAAGTATAGTAATAGCTGTCATTAATTCAAAATCACTTTCCTTTTTTTACTTCATATTCCTTTATTATACATCTATGGGTTGCATTGGCCAATTTTTCCCACCACAGTGCCTTATGTGCTTGTGGTTTGATAATTATTTGCAATGACCCCCATGCCCTTCTGTTCAGTACCACTTTCCAAGAAAGGGCTCTTCATTCTGTGCAAGTTTTTCAATCAGAAGATAATGTGGTATGAAGTCAAACGGCTTTGAGACATATAAGCATAGATATCAATGCGGTTTTGCAGACCAGTAATCCTATCAAAAAAGGGCTAGAGGTTTGTGTGATGAGACATGCCACACCTGAAACCACACTGACTTACATTTGCTATCATTTTGGATGTAATTAGAGCTTGGTTTATTGTTTTTAGAGTCCTGAATTCAGTCTTCTAACAGTTTGACCAGGGTCTCATACTTCCCTGAATGACACTGCTTGCCCCCTGCCTACATATCCAGCTTTTTCAAGCTCTGAGCACCTTGACTCACTCCTTTCATCCTCTTAGTTAAGCATAATCTGAATAGGCTGATTTAAAATTGTGATCTTTAGCAGATGCTGCTTCATGCACCTTTTTCTGTACTTCAGATGTTTCTACTCCCAGCTCTAACTTCATCTGAGCTGGATATATCCTCCTGCTCCACCCCACCTACAACACAAAAATCTCTTTGAAAATGTCAGCCTTTTTGAGATCAAATTCACACACCTGCAAGCAGCAGTGGAGCCTTAGCTGACCCACAGATTTTTTCCTTAATATGACAAAGACGCCGTCTTATTGCCTTTAGCCATTTAGTCCCAAGCTATGAGTGGCTCCTTCAGATCCCCCTATCACTGGGCATTATTTACAGTTTTTAGCTTCACTGTCTATCCACCCTTTCAGCCTGGAAATCTTTCCAGCAGCACATCTTCCCCATGTTACAGCAGAACCAAGGCTGAGGAATGCCAGTAGGACAGCACAAAACAATCCTCGGTTTGAGGCAATGGTTCCCATATTACAAATTAGTCATGTCACCAAGAAGGTTGAGTTTCTGGAAAACTCTCCCTTTTGAAGTTTCAAATACGTGTGATAGATGTTGGTACTTTCTTTACAAGGTCAGTTAAACCAGGCTGATTTCACTGGTGCAGGCACAGCTGCCAATTTTTAGGTCAGTGATGATCTCATCTTCTTCAAGCAGAATGAGAACCAGTATGCAGACTCGTCATATGTTCTCCTGATACCCGCACGGCTACTGCAGCACCAAGGTCAATACTAATTTAATCTGCTTTTGTGACTGCAGTGAAGCCACAGCACTTCTGCATTAAGAAATCATTTGTCATTTCTGGAAACTCAGGAAATGCTGCTACTGGCCAAGAGAGTCTAGTCAATGTGCACCAAGAGAAAGTGGTGTGTGATAATGCAGTTTTACTGCACATTATAAAGAAAGATTAAGAGCACAAAAGATAAGATGCACTTTAATAAATGCTCACTAACACCAACAAGTCTTTAATTCATTGCTCGAAAGTGTAGCCTATAACCTTTCAGAGAGGCTGGTTAGGATCTGTAATGGTCTAAAACGTACCAATGTCCTTAATGGACTGTGCCTTGAGTGAAGTTAATGTCACTGGTGCAGATCCCCACCACATATATCAACCTGGGATGCCCGACATCTGCGTCCTTTATTATTGTGATGTTGTCCTTCACTTCTGGGAAGCAGAAAACTGCTGTGGGATACACCTGCTCCTCCAAGAGCCATATGCACTGCTAGCCCCTTTGGATTGATGAATCTCTGTAACTTCTGTCTTGACTGGGAGCAGCTGGGAGGCCCTTATGGGCTTTTCTGAGGTTTGTCTGGCTTTACACAAGCAGGATTTCTCAGTTTCCCACTCCACCCCCTGTGTGTCCCCTCTTCCAGTTGGTTCTTGCAGGTTCTTAGTTCAAATGTCTGATTCAGCACTTGGTGGTGACTTGATACCTCCAGATGTGATGATAGAATTTCAGTTCTCCTGCTTCTGACCATGACAAATTGCCAGCCTCTTTCTTTGTTTCTTGTGCTCCCTGCCTATCTCTATTGCCAAAGCTTGAAAGATTTGCCATAATACCGGCCAGATCAAGGAAAGTTCAAAACAGCATTCATATTTCTGATCTTTTGTGAGATCATCAGCTTTTTCTTTAACTTCTCTCTGTAGATCTTGTCACTCCCACTTCAAGATGACCACAGGTAAGAAACAAATATGATGTGGTAGAGGTAAAAAGGGCTGGTAATGCTCTTACCATCCTGATCACTGCATTTATAGAAGAAAGTTCTCAAACTGTCAGAGAAGAACCTCCTATATGAGATGTCTCTGTCCAAACTTTATTGTTTTTCAAGAGTTGTTGGTTCAAATAGACACTTCCACATTTTGAGTGCAAGTGCTTCTATTTCTAAAAGATATACAAGAAGTCTTAGCAGTGTTTGGCAATAATATAGAGTGACAAACTGATACTATTAAGGTTCTTTTTAAAAAAAAGTTTTGTAAGGGATTAAAAGATAATTACAATGAGGATTAAGAAAATAAATAGTATTTTTTCCTTCTTTTTTTAAATCCAATGCTTAATTATCCAGAAAGAAAGACATTTATACTGTATATAAGCTTAGCTATGAAAAATATGCCTATCTTATTTTAATGCTATTTCAGCTTTTGTTTTGGAGCTTTCAGTTTGTTTTTTTTAACTACAAAGACAAGCTTTCTATTGTTGTTTAGCACATAAATGTACTTTATGTCGTTATGATCCACAAATCAAAGAACTGATAAAGCTGGGTCTTTGACTAAACAATAACTGGAAAGCATTGCTGGCCCTGTTCTGCTCTTACAGCTTAATCAGTGCAGTTATAGGACCTAATTCTGCTCCCATTCAAGTCAACTGGATTTTCACTATTAACTTTTATGAGAGTAAGGTCACAAAATATATTGCATGGAATTAAATGCCTGACAGGTTGGGTGTTTTCTTTTTTCCTTTTTTTTTTTTTTTTTTTTTCCTGAAAGGGCTAATTCTTCACACTGAATTGCTGGGAGCTACAATGGAAATGGAGAATGAGTTGCTTCAAGCTTTACTGGCAGTGCCATGGTTTTGATCTGTGTTACAAAGGATCACTGAACATGAAGAGGCCTGGTGGCTTTCAAAACCAGCCCCAGAGTGGCTGTGAACACATTTTGCCCCACATCCCACCCACTTTCAGTCCATACAGCTGCCTCACAAACAGTTTACTCTTGGACTGTTTGGATGCACCTGGGAGCATCCCAGCCCACAGAGCAGGCTCAGGCAAGCACAATCCCTGCAGCTGCTGTAGAGAGCACACCTTGAGCCCAGGCAGACACTGTGCTTACAGACTCCCAGCATAGAAAACAGTCAAGTCTGCTCTTGAGGGTGGTGTTGGCATAGTCAATATTGTCTCTAGAGATTTCTGGGGATCTCTAAGTGCTCTCTGTGACCCAGTTTAGTTTCTGTTGCACCGCTGTTTGCCCATAGCATTACCCTGGTGTGGGTGGAAAGAAAAACATGTTGTCTGCCAGGTACAGCTGTTGGAAAGGGCTAGGCCCTCCCTGCTCTGAGAGAAGCATGCCTGCATACTTAGAGGAGAGGCCGTAAAGAGAAGAGTAGAGCTGGGCTGTGCAGCAATTAAGGGCTAAAGCTGCAGTTAGCACAGATCAGCCCTGCTCTAGGGATGTTAGTGATGCTACCTCGCCTGTGCCAGCTGAGGATCTGGCTTCCAGCATCCTTCTTATCTGTCATAAAGGCCCAAAATGCAACATAGCTGTGAGCAAAAGAATAACAAAGGTTTTTGTTAGCAGCAAGGGTTAGAGAGCTGTATCAGTTTCTTCAATCACTGATGGAGTCCCTACTGCTGGCCTCGTCACCTGCCTGTCTCAGGCAATCACTTCTCTAGGTTGCCTTAGCCATCTGGTAAGATTACAAACAGAACAAAGTAGCAGCAAAAGAGAAGAAGGAGTAGGGGCAGAGGGAGCTTGTTCATCCTTCCTCTCCTCCATGCCTCCTTTTCATCCTCTGAATGTGTAAATCCTGGCTGTGGCCAAGCTCCTTACACACTGTGTGTGCAGAGGTAGCCAAGGCCATTTGATTCAGCTCTATTGGAAATCTGATTTCTCATTGGTTTTACACAAAGGTCTATTAATTAGGGCTGATAGAGCTTAGTAAAAAAAATCTGCTTGGCTAGCAAGGGCACTCTCTCGTTTGCTCGCGCTTTTCTTAGATCTTGCCAAGATCTCAAAAATAGAGGGAGCTTAATTACAGTCAGTGGATTAATCTCTAAGGGAAAGAAATTGTAATTAGCTCTTTGAAATGTGCCACTTTTTCTTCTAGGCTTTCAGAGTTTGTCATTGTGTCTGTCTGTCCTTCTGTAGGACTAGAAAAAAGGTAATTCTGCATAGCTTTTATGCTCATTTTTCACCCTAACCCAGACATGCAAACGGCAGCCTGACTTCATAAACATTTCCAGTTGATTGAAACTGTTGTTTCCTCAGTTTTTCTTTTAAGTCTTGCTTGCTGCTTCCCCTGGAGCAATTCTCTGAAGCAGTGGTCACTTTGGGCCCTACAGCCAAGGCTGCAAAGGGCTTTTGGTGTCTCTTTGGACTCATTCTGCCCTCCATGAGAGGAACAAGGAAAGCCTGGGGTTTGACTGTGCCATTTCGAGCTGTTCATGTGACGGCATGCGTTGTAACCGCCCGTCAGTGATCGATGGGAAGGCAATAAACCCAGTGCCTCGTAGTCTATCATTTATGTTCATGTTCAAGTAGGTTTGAAGGTGAACAGGGGTGTTGGGGAGAAAATCTAAAGCCAGAACAAGGCATTGCAAGAGATTTCAGTGAATTCCCATTTCTCACGCATGGGAATTAGGCACAGGTTTAAAAATCACCTTGATAAATGAGAATGTGTCCAGCAAAGACACACCAAGCACTCTGATTTATAACAGCCATTGCATGCAGTCATGTTCCTGATACACAGTGCCTTTGCTGTTGACTTTGCATATATGTAAGCTGATTTTCCAGACATGTACATTGGGGTACATCACACTTTGGCTGGCGACACCAAGCCCTTTATGTGTACACACTGGCAGGGTATCAAGGAGAAGAATAAAAAGAGAAAATTAAATACTGTCCTGTGGGGGAGCAAGCATGGAAGGATCCTTCAAGATGTATATCCCTTAATCCTTCTGCCTAGTATTTCATCATTCCTCAACAGTGCAGTAAAGCTATCCCTTCATTAAAACTCTCAGTCCTAGGGAAGGTGACCCAAACTCCCCTTCCATCCATTTGAATCTTGCTCTGACAGCCAGTGACTAGTTAATTATTAATATGAAATATTTGATGGTACATACAGCAGCTGAACCCAGTTTAATGTATGCTCAGGGCGACTCTCTGAAGCTGAAATCAGCCATTTTGATGCTTTGGATTTTTTCTACTGAAGTTTTGCCTTTTGCTTCCTCTTTTACTTCCCTGTCTTTCTTTCTTGTGCCTTTGTGCCTTCATGCTGAGTGTCTTCTTTCATCTCAGCAATGAACTTACAGGTCTGCATTTCAATTCTATTCCTTTATGTACTGATCAGGCTTAATGGAAAAATAGGAAACAGGACACAAGCCCTGGCTTCATCCAATCCCTGGAAACCCTATTTCTTTCTTACATCTGAAACGGTCAGTCAGTCCAGCAATCCACACTTTGAAACTCTGCTCATCTCTGCGTACCCCTGGAGTCCGAGCTGCGCTAGCAGTCTCAACTACTAAGTGAAGTCACATCACCCAGAGTTAAACATGTGCTACATGTGATAAATAAAAGCTTTAGAAGACCTGTATTCTGTCTTAGGGCAGGCTTTGACTATGTAAATCTCCTCTTTAGAATGATTTGCTCACTATGAGATTGTGATTTTCTACCTGCATGCTTTGCCCACACACAAATACACTGCAGAGGTCATAACTACCTGCCCGCCCTGGGTGCGGCCACCGTTACAGAATCTGTTGCTTTACTATTAAAAACAGAGGGATATCATCTGTTTGACTCCCATGCAAGCTCTTCAGCACTGATTTTTCAAATTAGTTTTCCTTTATTGGGTCAGGTCATGTTTGGCTACACCGCTTTTGTCCTTTTGTTTGGGCAGCATCTTCTTTGCTGATCAAGAGCATCCACTCTAGTTAATGTTTCCCACACCCCCACCCACCCACCCCCACTTGCAGCAAATATTTTTATCCACTTCCTTGCATTTTGCCCTTTTGAGAGTCATGAGCCATGATAATATGCAAAGGCTGGGCCAACAGAGTCCGGAATCCAGGCTTATCCCAGAGAAAATCCCTCTCCTGACTTGCAGGAGCAAACTCCAAAGTACCCCAATATTATTTCCCTCTTAACATGAGAGTCAGCTCCGTTAAAGCCTCTCTAAAAATCTGGCCATCAGACCATTCAGGAAAATAGAAACCAGTACAGCTACTTCCAAATAGTGCTAATATCAAGTATAGCAAAGACACTGGAACTTGGCAAAGCCCAGTTGTCTGTTTTTTCTTATTTACTGTACCTCCAGTCCTCATTTTGTGATCACCAGAATACACACAGTAGTTATGTGCTTATTATATTACATCCATCCCTCTCTAGGGAAAATGTGAGCATGTATTTAACCAATATTCTATTGCCTGCTGTAATTCCAGTTCATGTGAGTGACTTAGCAAGCAGCACACAGCAGAAGCAACAAGCCCCACTCCTTGTTCCTACTCTGCTCATCCTGCAGCTGCACTAAATTATGTTTTTCCTGAAGAATCTGTTTAAGCAGCATCATAAACCAGCAGTATTTGCATCGGCGAGACAACCTTAGTTCTACTTAGCACAAAGTAGTACTCAGTATCTGCATGCAAAAGCAGAAGGGGAGGTGATTTGGAAAGTATGTTGGGAGAGTTTAGAAAGCAGGATTGAGATTTTATTATTATTATTATTGGAAATGTGAACATTTTCTATCACATTAACTGACTTTACAGCAATTTATTTTGCTGCTATCATAAAGGGAGGTAATGAACCATGAAGTTTCTTTGGGAAATTGTCAGCATCTGCCTGCAAATAATTTTCAAACACGTGAGCCATGCAGGAAGAGCACAGCGATTCAAAGAAAATTGCTCGTCCTCATCCTAAAGGAAAACCAGTCAGTCTCATTGGTGTTGGACACATTCAGGAGAAGGATCTAGTTTAAAGACATGTCAGTGATATGTAACAATGGAAAATTTAGATGCATGTTAGTCATCTCATAGATAAGATTATCTCCTTTGAAAGCATATGTTTCCACAGCTGGATAATCATAGTGAAAGGATAATCAATAAAATGAGAAGAAATTCAACAACTTGCTTTTTATTCTCTTAGGGATCCCACTTTCAAAAACAATTACCTCTCTGTTATCTGTGACACCTCCTTTGTTCCTCACAGTAGGTGCCTAACACTAAATCAAAACCGAAACCCATATCTAATCAAAGATAACAGGAAATTTAAAAGATTTCCTTATCAGTTCCAAACACATATGACATCAGGTAGTAGTTATCTCGGATTAGGAAGCTTTCTGGGTGTGAGTTGCAGATAGAATTTACCTCATATCTCTCTAGCTTTGGTGACAAACATGGTACTGAAGAATAAAGCAACATCCTCAGGTTGTGATATGCTGGAAATCTATGGGAAATGGATTCTCCATGCCTATAGCCTTGTGTGGTCATTTATGGTGCAAGGGGAATATAAAATGCAACCAGTTATATGTGAAGCACTTTATTCACACCATTAGTGGGTGTAATTGACTGTGTTAGGTACCTGGCAGTGAAAAGTCAAGCTCATATATGTCTTAATCTTTAAAAGATTCCCAGTGAAAGAAAAGTTGTACATTTTATCTATTCAAGCTTTCATTTCATACAGTTAGGACATCTATCATTCCATCTCTTGGGTCTTTTCTTCCTTGAAGTAATAAGAAAAAACGGGGTTTCATTTTTTTTTCCTTTACTGATACATTATCATTAAAAATATCTCAGACTTTGTTATGACTTCACAAAAAAAAAAATGGTCATTGATATTTCTCTGACTAGGAAAAAGCCAGTGTTTGTCTTCATAGCAGGTTCACTGGCTGGAGAAATGTCTCACTAAACTCATCACAAGCAGAGTTAGACTTCAGTGATTTACTCATTTTCCCCTGTCCTCATCCCTTTAACAGCTGAGCATTTCATAACTTTTGGATGGATTTGTCTCTGAAATAGATTGGCGAGGTAAAGAAATTTTATTTATTTCTATTTTAGTGGTGAAGAACTGAGGCAATGAGAGACTAAGTGACTTGTCACAGGTCACAAAGGAATCCAATAACGTATCCAGGAACAGAGACCAGACCTCTTTAATATCAGTCCAGTGCCCTAGTCACAAGAACATCTTTCTTCTCCTTTCTCCCTTAATAACCTCTAAATAATTTCTTCCAGGGATTCTTGCAGCAGCCTGTGTCTCTGTTCACAGCTTGCTTGCTTTTACCATAATCCCATCAAACCCTCCATCCTTATGGTGCTTTCAAAAACATTTTATATTTACTTCTGATATCAGTACAAACAAACGATCACAGTATTCTCAAAGTAGCATTATAGCAAAGTCAGTATGAAACAGATGGAACAAATAAAATGAGGTGATGAAATGCCATTCTAACAATAGTGAGAAGACAATATATTGCTAACAACACACAGTCTGCTGCTTCTCCACTGTGTGTGTAAAAAAGCTTTGTTAACAGAAACCACAGCTAGTTATTAATCAGTATTATGATTAGTGTTTGCTTTTACTTGGTTTTCAGCTGGGAGAAGGACATGCAGCAATTCCTCCCAGAGTACATGTCAGCAGCCTAAAAATGTCAGAAATACCTGGTTTCAGTTAAGCACTATAACAGTATTTTCTTGGCTGGGAAGAAGATGAGGAAGAGAGATTGCAGCACTTAGAAAAAAAGGAGAAACACAGCATTTTGGATACATCTTTACAGGTACCTATGCCCTTTTCTAGTCTCACTGCAAAAAAGCATAGTTGATGAGGAAATGGATGGTGTTCATCAAGGTCTCTGGAGTCAGCAACAGTCCCAGTTACAGTCATGTATCTCCTGGTGAAGACTGGGTATCCAGTGGGCTGCAAAGCCATTTCTCCAGTGCATGGATGATACAAATCATTCCTGTTTCAGAAGTGACCTAGCAACTCATATATGCTGGTATCAGTGAGTAAGCATGCAAAAAGCCATGAAAATATTGAAGTGAAAATTTATCTAATTGAAGGTGGAATTTCTCCCTGTTTATCTTTCAACATGATTATAGGTCAGGAAAAGGGTCTATTTGGTATCTGAGCTGGGATTCTTGAGGATGCCTGCATCCTAACTCCCCAAAATCCTTACTGTGTTTGCATTCAATCTGAATTTAGGCTGCTGCAGCTTACAAATTCTGCAAGTAGTTCTAGTAGCAATCTTGGGCTATTTCTAAGAAACGCTGTAAATCTTCAAATCCAGCCAGCTCTGACTGTGCCACATGGCTGTGGCAGGGAGAGTCTGTCACACCAGGCACAAAGACAATGGTCATTGCCCTCACCATCATTAGTGCAGCCCTAAACAGGCTCAGAAGCCCACCTGAGTATTCCCTCGCTTTACCTACTTTTCATCTCACCACAATTTTCAGGGTGAATACCAGGGTTCTTCAGCAACTTAGGCCTTAAGTAGCATCCCAAATTGTCTTGAAAGAAGGTCTAGACTCAGTTGGGCTATTTAGAAATAAATGGTTCCCACTTACTTTGTTTAGCACACATTCAAAGTTCCACTAAGTTTCAAATCAGTTGCAGGTAAATGTTATAGCTCAAACCTACAACATGTGTCTTAGGGGGAAATATTGCAGTGCTCACCCCCGAGAAAAGTAGTAGCTTCATTTGGCTCCTTCAGTCCCACTCATGTATTTCCAGTGGAACAAGGAGCAGAAATCTCTCAGATTTACAAAAATGGTGTACAGGTCTCTCCTGGAGTGACTTTATGATGCTGAATTGTATCCCCATTAGTCTGTTTAGCCCAGAAATAAGTATTGTGCCTTCAAAACTAGATCTGAGGGTGAAGTGGGGGAGAAGGAAAAAGGGTAGAATTTTCTCACAGCCGTATTCAAAAACATAGTGATAAGAGCTTTGGCTCTCTCTCTCTCTTGGTGTGTGTTGTCTGCAGCACAGACATGGAGTGGGAGACAACTCTCCTTTCCTTTTAATTAGTTTTTTAACTAGCTGAGGCAGAAAAGTTCCCTGGACTGTGGCTTTTTCTTTCTCTGGAACTGTTCAAACCTGCTCTGGACCAAAAACCTAGAAAAACACTGGGAGCTTATGCCTGTGGCCCGCCAGGTCCCAGGACGCTGCATTCCAGCACTGGAGGGACTGAGAGACACTCAGTGAGCTGAGAAACACCCACAGAGGGCTCTCTCTGAACTAAAGAAGGACTTTCTGAATTTGTCATCTCTTCAGAACAGCGAGAGGTTTTATAGCATAATATTATTCATTTTTTATACTTGTGAATAATTTGCTTGTTAAATAAACAGTTTTTTCCACTTTTCTAAAAGGAAACCTTTCCCAAACCAGTGGGTGGGGTGGGGGGGCGCGCTGCTTGAATTTGCTTTCTAGAGGGACTCCATTTGGAGGTTTCCTCCCAAATTTGCCTTAAACTAGGACAAGGTCAACTCTGTCAACTACTTTCATCCAGACCTGGCCGGAGGAGTCAGCACAATGAGTGAGACTGAAAAACAAAGTGCTGGAACTACTGAAACTTCAGTATGTGCCAGAGGCAACCTTTTCTCCAGCCTTTTTCCAGGTCTCACTACAGCAAACTGGCCCAGAATTAGCAGTGGCAGCCCCACTGAGGATGCACATCCACACAGCTCTGCAAACACAGCCACATTCCGTGGCAGGGGAAGATGTTTTGCACAGCACTGCTGAAGGAACGGCCCCTGGTATGGCACTACTTGTGGATGCTATGGCAAAATTCATCTGTGAAAATCTTGGCCACTCACTTCAAAAAACACATTTTTGGAGAACATAAATATACTCGTTTCTTAATCCGAGTTCAGAAAGACGGATTGGTTTTCCAGCTACTCTGGTAACATCTGTAACAGTCAGTTTTCAGGAAGTGCCATAGGTTTTTAGCAGAAAAGTCCAGAAACTTTAAAAAACCCCAAACCACCATATAATTAGAAATACTTGTATTGTGAGTGATGGCTTTCTCTTGTTATGCTGTAAGATAGAGAAACTTGTCTTTACATGAATTTCCAGTAACCTCTGTTTTTCTTACTCTTTTATACATGCTGTCCTCATAATATTTTTATCGGATGCGACAAAGAAACTATTTCAATAAAGCTTTTCTTTCTTCGTGTACTGAGGAACTATAACTTTTCATTTAGCCTTTTAAGATATGACACATCTTTTGACACTTTCTGACTCCTGGTACAAGGCAAAGGCAACTTCTGAGCTTGTGTTTTGGTTTTCCTTCTCTTTTTGATCTGTTTAGCTGAGCTCTTGTCAGTTGAGAGAGAATTTTTTAACCCATACAATTCTGGATGTTGAAAAAAACCTTGCTTTTCATTAACACCAGGACTGCTACACTTACGAGCTGCAGCAGAGCTCTCTTTTCCACCATATGGGACTGGACCCTTTTTAGCACAGCTCTCTTTTTCACCACATGTGACTGGACTCTTTTATCCTTTAGTTCTTCTTTGATTTGTCTATAATGTCCAACTTATTAAAGTTTTACATTCTTAAGCTCCCTTTAATATTTTTTTTATTTCTTACTCTTTATGAACATGGCTATTTGCCTTGATCAATAACATAATCCCATCTATCCTACAGATATTCCTAATTCCACAGATAAGGATAAGCTTATGGGTCTTTCACTTTCCTATCTACTTCTGAGCAAAATCCACAAATACCCAAGTTGTCATTATTTTTTTTTTTAATTTTATATTCTACACTAATATTTATATTGGCTATTTGGGATCTTCAAGACTGAGATACTGAAACTAAGTTGTCATACTTTTGCATATGAATATTCTCCTACAAAGATGAATAAAGAATAGGCTAATTTGCACATTCAGATAAGAAAAATAAAAAAATATCAAATATGCTTGTGTGAATAGACAAAAACACATGTAACACTTTTGGCCAAATGAATCTGGGTTTGATAGGTTCATTTTCCCTTCAGGTTAACATCAAGACAACATTTTGCCCAGTCACACCCATATTCATCTGCAGAATTTAGCCCTAAGCCAGTTCAGATATAATTATTATCATTTCCTCCTACTTCCCTTTAAAGTACTGTAGGCATAGTTTGCTTTGAAAAGAGCTGAACAACTTTTTCCCATGAAATACATAAAATAATCCTCTACTTAGAGCACTTGCTTCTTTTGACTCTCTACACAGCACATGTAATTCTCATGACAAGAGAAAGGAAGAGATTATTTTCCTCTCCTTTTTAATTAATCCTTTTTGTACCAAAGCTGTAAAAAGAAGGCAAAGATTACTTAGTCAAAAGTTTTTCTCTTGTGACCTTCTCAGTGGTGAGTAGAAATGGAAATTACTTGGAATTAAAGGCTGGCTAAGGTAGTGAACTAGCTGTGCATCTTTACAGGTTTGCCTCACTGCTAGTTTACATCAGACATACAAATTAAGTTTGCAGTCCCATCCTGGGCCTCGTTTGTACAAATCACAAACTCCAAAAGGGCAGTGCTGTAAATCACCCCCACAGGCAGCCAAGGGAGACGGATGGGTGCAGGTGCTGTGTTTCAGCCCTGGTCCTTGGGTCAGGTAGTCTCAGTGTTTCCTACCAGCTTCTCATTCAGCTCCACTCTCACTGCCTCCCTCACCTCCTGGCCCTCCTTGCTTCCAAAAATGCCCACTCCTCTTCACAAAAAAAGACAGTTTTAATAGATGAGATTGACACAGAGCCTAGAATAAACCACCTGCAATGGTTAAAATGAGGGAATTACATGCAGTTGACAGGAGGAAAGTATCTGACAACCTTAAGTTAAAGTTGCTCTTCTGGCTAATATCATTGTTAATGATAACTATATTTTAAAAATTAAATGCCTCACTGAAATATTGCATTGGACTTCTTTATCATACTGAACTGAGGCAAACAAACCTTTATAAAAAATTTCAGTGCCTTGAAGGCTCTTTCAAGGCAGGAGCTGCTGTAGTAGAATGTGGTTCTGTGAACTTCAGAGACATTGCCTCCAGGACAGCACTGAGGGAGCTTTCACACAGACATGTTAGAAATTCTGACCAAACCAGCTCAGCACAAGTAAACTGTAAATAGACAGTAATTCAGAGGGAGGAGAGGGAGCAAACAGCCAAAGATAATAAGATAAACGATATATAATTATTCAAATAGACTAAACATAAATAAAATAAAACTGCATGTGTGTCTCCGTAAGCCCTCCGGTCATTACGGAATTAAGGACACAATTAACAAGGATTAAGACATTTTCAAGAAGCTGAATTTATTATTTACATTTGTTCTCACTGTAGTGGGGGATTTTGAAATTTATTGAAATGCTGATTGTGCTATTATGAAGATAAACATTTCTGAAGAGGAGGCACTGCAGCAAGTTAAGAAAACCTAAGCTGATGAAGTTAAAAGAATTCAGGAGTGTTCAGAAGCTAAACTTCAGAACAGAGAGACTGGCAAGATCATGCGATGTGGATAAACAAGGGTGTTTTCAAGACTGAAGAATTTCTCTCTTCCAAAATATGAGACAGAAAGGAAGGTAGGCAGGGTCAACCCCAGCACTGAGGATGCTCACTATGTGCAGCCACAGACCATGTAAATTTGGGGTGAAGGATCAGGCCAGCTGAGCTGCGGCTCTCTCCCGCCAACCCGCAAAAGTGTCCCATTGAATTAAGGAAGCAGAAAGTGTCAGCAGGTCAAAATCCTTTGACAGAGCTCCACATAGCAGAGCAGTGGGTCAAATGACAAACTGTGGATTTGTACACTGCGTTATAAATGGATTAAGCAATAGGAAACAAATAATCTGGGTACAGTCCTGTGTGACAATAGTAAATGCTGAGCCCCTAGTGTCTTAGAGATCACCCCTCACATCTCCCCTTTTCCATTATGTTTATTTGCTCCTTGTGAGGTTTTATGAAGAGATTGCCTGAAGAAAAAGGGGAACATTTTCTTTCAGCTGGATTCTCCTTGCCTCCACCACCATGGGATGACACTGCTAGGCTGAATAGGTATGCCAAGGTTCATGCTACCATATTATACATTCCAATTTCTTACTATTGAGACAATACACACCTTCCTGCTGTGATTTTTCTTCTGCTGTGTCATCCTGCTACCTCAGAACCTGGTCTGGGAAGTGAAGCAGGAGAAACACAGAACACCATGGATCTGGTGCTGTTCCTCAAATGATTTTTCAAAATGATTTAGAGAGGAATGACAAAGTGTCACTGAAGTTTATGCAAACTGATAAGACTGAAGAGCAGCATAAATTATGGAAGATGGCGAGTGATTTCAGTAGATCACACATATACACCCCAGGCAGGTAAAATGTAGTCTGAGGAATACAAAATAACATGCTGCTAGGTGAAATAACAGTTTCTTGACATGAAATGGCATTCTTTTCACATCATGGTTTCAGAAAAATTCAGTATAGGTTGCAGAAGGCATTCCTCCCACCTCTCCCAGGATGCATGTAATGACACTTAGCAAATAAAATAGCATGAGCCATGCTAGGTAAACAGACCAACACACTGCAGGCAGTTTCAGACCTCTGCATTTGGCAGGCTGTTTCTTCTGTGTGGAGATCTTTGCTGAACTGGAGTCTGATTTGGCTTTAGTTCTGTCGTTTGCCATAGCTGAAGCAGCAGCTGAAGACATCCCGGGAAAGCTGGTAGAAACAAGCATGGCTGACTTTAGGTACGGAGAAAGCATGAAGGGAAATGGACATCAGCCAGCAAAACACGAATATGCCCACCCTCACTGCTCATGCAAGCAGCTTGCTCCCAGTCTTTGCTGCACTCCCAACTTGCCCAGTGTCTTTGCCTCACACAGAAGGGCACAAAAGGTTCAAGAGTTCCCCATTCTAAGCCTGCAATAAGCCAGCAGACTCATCACTTTTTCTTCACTGTCTGAGCCCACTACCTGACCCCCATGTCCCCTCCCCTCCTTCCTTCCCCACTGCACCAAACTGCCTCTCTTCTTGGACTCACAGCACCGCCCCTCACTAAAACGCAGAGGTGCTGCCCTTGGTCAGATGCTGGGGAGCCTCCTCAGAGGGGAGCACCAAGCAGGCAGATCAGCCTCTTTTGGGGTGCCAGGCTGAGGCAGGGGTGCCTCTTTGCTGGGCTCTCGAGGCAGTGGATCCACATCAAGATGAGGTGCTCTGCCCTATCCCCAGACTCTCATTCCCACTCCTCCCTTTGCACATGTCCTGGTCTTATCTGCTCTGGTCAGCTGGTTCAGGAAGTTATGCTGGCAGAAAACTAGTTCTGCAAAGAAGTGTGCAGCCACTTGAGGTCTCAAACTGGTGTACTGCAACACCAGTGCCTGCCTTAGGGACAAGGAGCAGGGAAGGGATGCAAAAACACAGCCAGAGGCAAGGATGCCATGGCAGCAGTGCCATGAGAGCTGTTTGGAGCTGTGTCAGCACACCCTCAGTCTGCTGGCCACCTCAAAACCAAGGCTTGTCTTCCTTCACCTGTGCAGCAATGACTGCCTCAGGCTGTGAAGGCAAAACTTTGGGATGAAAACCTGCAGAGTTTGGGAACCTCCTTGTTTAGAAGCCACCTCTCTGTTAGGAGCTCAGGCTCACACCTTTAGGCTTGAGCACTTAGGCCCCAAGGGGAGCAGTTAAGCCTTTTTTGATCTCCTTTACCTTCTGGTATCGCTGTTAAGGTCCATGTGCTGGATTTAAATAACCATTTTGCGATGTACATAATAGAAAACCACATGGAATGGAGAGAGTGCAGAGAGGATTATCACTCTGCTGTAATGGAGCCAGGATCACGCTGCAGTGCTGCTCAAGGTCATGCAAGGTCATCATAAAAGATGATTTGAAAGCGTTGCTGGCATTCTTGCCCAGGAGAGGAGAAAATCTGGACTAAGCTGGGAAGAAGAGGGAGTCTCATAGGCACTGCATGTTTACACAGAGCAGTCCAAGTGGAACTCCTGCTATTTCATGAGGAAATACTGAAAGAGCAGAAAGAAACTGACATCACTGCTGCCCTCTGTGAACCTTCCCTATGCCCTGTTCCTCTCCCTGCCACTGCTCTCTCCTTTGCAACAGTGGGAGGGAGGCAGCATGGCCAGTCAGCATCCTCTGACTGCTGGCAGACCTCTCACGTAGAGATGTAAGACACACAGAGGAACCTGTCCAAACCTAGAAGGATAGAAAGGGGGAGCCACTGCCCAGTGCCAGCAAAAGAAATGTCTCCAAAGCAATGGTTTCGCAAGTGGGGGCTGGGAAAGAATTAACTGCTTCAGTTAGGCAGGGCTCAGGGGGAAGGGAGTGGTAGCTTGGGTATTTTTCATCTAGACAATTAGGTATGATCCTCGGGGCAGTGGGTGTTAGGCCAAGGCTGGAAAACTTTCCCTAAACTAGCAAAGCAGAAAGCTTTCATGCAGTGTGTGCTCAGCCCCGAGAACTTCCTGGTAACTCTCGAGTTATTGAGGCAGATTGTTGATTAGAATCCAAGAGAGGATTAGAAACTCTTTTAAGCATAAATAGTATTTGCAACTGTGTGAGTTAAGCAAACGGATACAAGGGAAATCAAACCTCACGCTTCAGGGCATAAACTGCTCTCTTGTGAGTCAGGACCAACCTTTTTTTTTTCCTCTACGCATCGCATCTCATAATTAGCTAGGTGCTTACTGTGGTTTTGATTTGCTCTGAAGCATCAGTTACTGGCCGCTGCCAGAGGCGGGATGCTGGACTAGATAGACCCATGATGTGTTTCTGTAGGGCAACCCTTTTGTTCCCAAATTGGCAAAGCTTTGTGGGAAAGCTTTAGTGATTCATGTCTTCAGCAGCTCCTGGTCTTGCTGAACATTGTCCTCTCATTTCCATAGGCACTAAAGTCACTCTGAATTGCTACAGAAATAAAAAGGCAAAGTTGCAGGAAGGGTTATTTATCTACATGGCGCAGACAGCATTTATTTAGTAAATACAAAGATGCTTTTAGGACCTGTATGGGCAATTTTTTGCTTGCAAGAAATTAATTATTTTCTGTATTCCATTTCAGCTGCAAAGCCAAACAACTTCCAGAAGGTTTTGTATGTTAAAAAATACATATTTCTCTGTGTATACACACACATTTATGCACGTAGATATATATAAATATAAGTTGGTCCAATAAAAGGGTTTGAATTACTAGCATTTCCTTACAAATTAAAGGCAGGCAAGGACCAGTAATGCAGGTGACAGAGCATGCACTAACAAAGTCTGCCTCTCCATGCTGCCTCTTTGATGTACCTCATCTTTGCCCTGAAGGAATTTCATTATCCTATGGTGAGCTGGTAATGAAATCTGTACTCAGAATCAAGCCTTCATAGACAACGATATCTTGACTCTTTGTTCTGTACAGACTAGCTGTGTGTGGCAGGAATATGTTTCTATTTGTGTGTGATCTGAGTGTACTTTGAATACTGATCTCCAGATAAAAAGGATAGAGATCTAATTTGACAAAATACTAAATTACTCTATCTTGTCTTATCTAACAAAATTCTGATGCTTATTATTGTGATGAATATTTGGGGCGATACTTGTAGTGTTCAGCATGTGTGACAAAAATCTCTCTGTTGAGAACCGACTGGAGTGTCAAAGACCCTGATTTATAAAGAGTGCAGAGGGCTCTTAAGTACTATTTTTAGAACAATGCCGCAACAGATTTACACACAGGGAAAAAACCTTCCTCTACAGTCACTTAGGAGCAAAGTAGCATTTCACTGCATAATAATGAGGAATTAATTGTTCTTTGTCATCACTTTTTATGCAAATCGCTATAGAGCACTTGCCCAATGTGCATTTTACCTTTTAACAAATAAAGTAGTCATGACAAAATAGACCAAATTTCATAAGCTAAAGACAAAAGTAGGCTGTACCATTCACAAATTGAAGCTAGCAATTCTATTCCTTCGAGGAACTCTATCATCTTCCTATGAAAGTCCATTTAAAAAAAAAAGGAACAAGGAAAAGATTTCTTGGCTGACACATCTAGTTAAATTAAGTTAGGTTCAATGATTAGACAAGTGAAATTTCTTCACATGGAATTTGCTCACCGTTCTTTACAGACTTTGTTTATTTTCTTCTTTTCGCTTGGCATAATCACCAAACATCACCAATATTTTGTTTCCTTACTGCTTACAAGATTTTACTGTATCATTACTGGATTTCAAAAGCCGTGGGTTGCCAGTTGTTCAAAAATTATTTTCTGACTTATATTTAAAAAAAAACAAAAAACCAAAAGAAAATAAAAACGTTATCAGCCTTGTGTTTCACTTATGTTTTCACAACATCTACATTTAGACTAAACTAACTATTCTTCAGAGGAAATCAGAACAGAAGTAGCTACAAAATAACATTTCCTTTCACTGCAAGAAAGAGAAATACATAATAAATCATCTTTCTTCTACATGAAGCTTTAATTTTTTAGTCATTCTGCAACTGACGCTGAAAATTTAATGTAAAAATTAAATAGATGGCAGACTGGGTCAAAATGTAGACATCCTAATGGATTGCCTTGTGTCAAAGCATTTTGTCCAGAAACATCTCAACATATTTTCTTTTTCCTGAGAAACATAGGAAGGATATCAGTGTGCCAGGAGTTTCTGTCTTGCATGTGCAATGAATTAATTCAGTGAACCAGCGGGTCTTTTCAATCTCTAGTTTCTACCAACTTCAAACATAATAGCGAGTTCCAACAGAGTCCCTTTTCTATTCATAAGCTATTCACTGCAAACCTTTGTAGTTCACAACTTCAAGTTAACATAGCAAAGAGCAGTTTTAAATCGCTCCTCTAATCAGAGGTCACAATTATTTGCTGCAGCTCCTAAATAAACCCCACAAAAACACCACACACTGCAAGCCAATGCACTCTGCTTTCACCTCTAAGAGAGAAAAATAACAGAGGCTTGACTTCTGCCTTATGTGTTAACACTTCAGTAACACTATCTATTAATCAAAAAATAGTTGAAGGCAGCTTATAAATCCCTCTGCATGAAAAGAGCTATCTTCATCCTTACCGAAATATATTTTCTGCCCTGGTCTTTGCTTAAGGTGCATTCTTGTAAAAAGCAAAAGAAATGAATGTGAAAAGTAAATTAATCAAACAGATAATTAAATATGTCAGTGGAAAGCCAGTTTCACTGGGGTCCCAAGTCTTTGGTTAGTATTAGAGATAAAAGCAAAATGAACTAACCCTGCAAAAGCCAAAGCCTTCAGTGTAGCACTGAAGCACTCCAACCCCCCAGACCCTTTCGGAACTGCAGCATGTCAGGCATTTAGCCTTTAATAACAAGTCCAAAATACTCCAACAGCTCCCTAAGGCCCTCAGAAGCAGAGGGAGCCACCATGCCAGCAGGGCCAGTGTGTGCCTACTGAGTGCCAGTACATCTGCACCCTCCGTGTTTCCCCCAAGCACTCCCACCAGTCCTTCTCCAGTCTCTGCTCATCCAGAAGCCATCCTCAACCAGCACCAGCCTTTTTATGCTCCAGTCATGTTTCAGCTTCATGAAGCACATGTTGTTATTAAACTACACGATGATCAGGCTTGACTTTTAAATTTTACCTTCCCAAGTGTTGTTGTGCATCACTTCCCACCCTTCCCTCTGAAGACACACTGGACACCTCGGACTTCCCCCATAACACAGTTGTGTCTACTACCACCGGGCTCTGACAAAGCTGGTGGCTTTGCATTCTGCTTTGCCCTCCCCTCCATCTCCACTGCCCAACCCCAGTGCTCCAGGCTCCTCTCCCAGTCACACCAGCACTGCATTGTCCCCATGGCTCCATCTGCTACATCCTGCATGACTCATCACCAGAAATACCTCTCCAGGTAAGGCTTAAGCAGCAGCTTGCTCAGTATTCCTCCTCCTGTAGAGGCAAAGGGAGCACACAGCCACCATGACAGCAGCCCAGACAGCACTGAGAGACAGTGCCAGAGGCACAGGAGGAAGCCAGGCATCCAGTCAGACATCCCAACAGAACTGCCAGTTATGATTAAACTCCTCCTGACTTCCATAAGACAACAGCCAGATGTCCTCTGCTGTGGCTGCACAGTCCATCCAGGAAAGAAAGAAAAAGCCCCTATTACAGTATGCACTGAAAGCAGAATCATGGGTGCTAGAAGGTCACAACTGTTACCAACTCAGTAACTCTGTGAGTAATAATTACCTCTAGGCTTTTACTCTTAATAAGTGGATTTAAGTTTATTCAGCCATTGGCACATGTGTATAAACTCCCATTGATATTTAAGACCACGTGGAGTAGAAGAGTCCTTAGAAACAGTAATTTCTCTCTACAGATTAGTGCTTTTCTTCCTATTTATCCTCTGCTCCTTCCCAAAATAATGAATTTGAATTAAATCTTGCCAAATAACTGGTGTCCTGTGACATGTCAGAATTGTGACCTAGACTGGTCTTGAATGGAAAAAAGTCTCCAGCCTGACATTTAGTATCTAGAACACAAACACCACTATGTTATATCTAGATTAACCTCTGCATGCCCTCTTTGTTCTCCAGTCCCAGATGTTTTCCCTCCTTTGGCACTGTTCAAGAGAAAAAAAGCATTTTTCTAATCCTTTTGTGCATCCCTTGATTCGCAGAACGACAGCCTGGACAAAGCAGATGTTTTGTTTCCTCTCACAGTTTGCTGCAGATATTTTCACTTTTCTGGATAAGTGGGTTAGGAATGAGGCCTACAGCCATGAGCTATGCCATAACTGATATGGTGAAGGGATTTCCATGAGACAGTGGTGAAGGACTTACCATGGACATGATGGTCTGCTGATGGGGCAATAAGTTATCAGGAGGATGGATGACCCTCATCAATTGGCCAAGTGGAAGAGGGAGTGGTAGCAAGGTGTCATGGTTGTGTGCTGGCCTTGCACAGGACCCACAAACTTTGTACTCTTTCTCTTTGTAACTGTCCATTTACACATGAAGTGGTTGCCCCCCTTCCCCACTTATGACAGCAGTAATAGAATATTTGACTACCTCCACTTCTCCCACAAAGTGGAAGCTGGCATTGTAAATCCCTCACATTGCAGACAAGTCAATGGGCTTGCTCCTCTCTCTTCCCCAAAGCCAGCAACATATTTTTAGTAAGATTTAGGCATCTGACTGCATTGGAGCATACCAGGAACACTCACATACTTAGTGCTACATGCTAGTATTTTGCAGGTCTAGTGAACTTACCATCAGCAATCTAGGGAGAATTTATAACATGTTGCTCCAATAAACAGCACTGTTTGTAAATCTGTGTTTGTGAAAGTTCCTATTGAATGTGACCAGACTTACAGTGCTGAATTGCACACGGCACTATTTGTGAATCTGAGATTGTGAAGGAGACCAGACTTACAGTGTAACTCAAACTATTTGTACATCTGGGATCTTAATGAATGCAAGTGAATTTACAGCATCAAATTGGTTGTAATCAAAAATTAAAATTAAGCTCAGTCTCACCCAGCCCCTCTGATCTCAGGGATAGCTGGAAACCAAGGGGAGTTAGTTTCTGCCAGATTTCTATACTCTTAATACAATAACTCTGAAGGCCAAGTGTTGTTGAAAAGATGGATTACAAGCTAAGCTAAAACAAGATTTTGCCCACAACTGCCCTCAAACCATTTGACTGTGCTGATTCTTAGTGATAGGAGAACATGTGAACTGAGATTTGAATAAGTCATTTCAGATGTCCTTGCTTTTAGAAACAGACTCTGGGATCATCCTGACCTGTGAAATCATGGAATTTGAGAGAGTTGACATTCAGAACTCTTAAAAAAAGAAGTTTTATGTTATATTTTAAAATACCATTCTAAATGCAAATTCTAAAATGTAACTCACAGTTTATAAATAATAATGAGCACACTAAGTAAAAAAAAAAAAAAAGATGAACGCAGTAACAGAAGAAATTCTCAGAAGATAGCATTGACTTAAAACAAAATGAGGAAGGACAAAGCCTAAACCTGGCTAGCCATTTCCAGGATTTGCTGTGGGCTGTATTTGCACTGCTTTTCACAGAACTGAACTTCAAAGTACCAGCAGGCTGCTAGGGCTGTGTTTGCTTTGGGGCTAACAAATTCTCATCTCCTGTAAAACCATTGGAAAGAATAATCTTTAGCTCATTCATCCTACCTGTCTAGCATACGTGTTGCAACTACTTGTGTAAATTAAGCTATGTGAAACCTAAGTTGGGTCACCCCAGCAAGCAGATGATGTGAACAATTTACCTCTCTTTTTTTTTCTTCTTTTTCTTTTTGAAAAAGATAAAAAACAGTGAATCCTCTCAGTGACCAAAAAATACTTTTTGGAAAAAATGTGTAAACCTTAATGATTCCTGTCCCTCTGTTTCTTGACATACGAAGAGTTCCTTATATTCCCTTTTCATCATGTTACCTGCATCAATTTTTTAAAGGTCAGTGCCTGCCATGTTTTCCTACCTTGCTTCCTGTCACTGTAAGTTTAGTCCCAGCAACAATGTTGATACTTCAATATATTTCCAATACTATATCTCACCAGATCCTCAAAATACCATGCCAGGGATCTGAAGCTCTGTGCATGACAAATGCTCCTTTGCGGAGCTTTTGATGTGATGTCAAGCCACACTCCAGAGACACTACGCTGTGGATCTTTGATACTGCACACCATGACAATGCCTCCTTCGTAGCTGTCACCGCCACTGACTCAGGGCGTGCTGTTAGCACTGTCAGTGCTCTAGGAAACGTAATGTACCTGGGGTGTGTTAGGACCTGCTTGTGAAGACATACGGTGCCTGTAGCATAATCAATAATCAACTGTGAATTTCTTAATCACTGCGAAGAAAATGATGCAATGTCATTAAGTCTACCTGCATAACCCAGGAGAATATGTGCTTAATTAACAATAATGACTTAGATCTCAGCACAGGACCAGGGCTTACCCAGGAAAACTGGTATTTTTCAACCCAAATGCTGCAGGGTAAAATGTGCTTTAGAAGGAAATAACAACTTCCTGAATTAAAACTTGCAAAATTTGTCCTTATTTTTCCCTTTTCACTCCTTCGTTACCATTGTAAAGATCAAATTGCATAAGATCCACTAATGTGTTGCTCATTCAAAGTCTTTGTGTCAGCGTGGTTGAAGCCAAGACTGCAGTACTTGTCTTTCCATAGCACTTTAAATTAGGAATTGCCTCTCACTAGGAAAAAACCATTTGTTTTTATAAATACGTGACTGAAATACCTTGCAATACACAGAGCTCTCCAACAAGTGGCACTATTAAGACTATTCAAGTTACAAGATTGATATGCAAATGAGATCTCAGAAAGGGATGTTGGGACATGTTTTACAATATTGGATTCACTTTAAAATCTTTTAAATTTACATATGAAATATGATTGAAATATGTATTCATAATTCAGCTACTCTGGAAAGTGTTGTGTTATCCAAAAAGGAACCACTGAAAAAGTAGGTCAAGTGCCATAGCAGGCAGTCCTCCTCAAAGAGATGAAGTCATGGCAGTGTGGAGTAACCACCTAATTAATATGTTAGTAAAGGTAACATGCAACCAGGAAATTTGTCCATAACTCTGAGCCAACACATGTTGTTGAATGTGTGGATGCAGCCTTTTCTGGAGGATGAGTTGCAGCATTCATGACAAGTTATCCCTTAAAGTATTCTTGGGTCAGATTCCAAATTGCACCTCTTCCCATTCATTCTTACCTTATTTTGTTGTTATTGCTTGACAAATTGGGTATTGTTTTGAGACACCATACATGATGCCTCTTCAAATAGCTCATATTTTTCTGGAATATATGTTTGGATGCACTGCAAGAAAAATGGTCCAGAAATAGTTACATATACAAAGATTTAGGCACTAAGATAGTTGATTGCAATGGAAACAGTATCAGACAAGATTTGTTGCTGGAATATAAACAGTTTGGGAATGAATTGGGAAGCCAAGGCATTAAAATGTAAAATACTTGATATAAAAATAGCATTTTTAAACAGTAGGCTTCATTTGGTTAGTATAATATTCCTTTTGGTTAGTATAATATTCCTTCTGTATTTGGAAAACAACTGTCAGCTTTTCCTCAGTTTTCTACTGTTATATGGAGATACAACAGCCATAACAAAATCATGATCTGAGTGACTTATGGGAATGTGAACTCTGCCTTGAATTATGAGTTGATCACAAAATGATTAATAGCATTTGGGTATCAAAAGCTCCATAGAGCTACTTGGTGAGTTTTCAAAAAGCCTCTGTGCAGAGCCCCTGCTTAGCTCTACCTTCTTTCACTCTGTGCTGATCTCTCTGTCCTGCACAATCATGACCTGATTCACACTGAAGCCACTGCAAATTTTATCACGGCAGAGATTGAATAATAAAACCCAAAATGGACATTCTCACATTACTCCTCCTTTTAGCCAAATAGTAGCATTCATTCTAAAACACCAGCCAGAAAGATAAATGGCAATTATTGTGCTATGGGCAGAGCATACATGGAGTGCTTTGTTTCCAGTTTGGATGGCTTTGACTACCTGGAGCCATATCTCCTGTAGTGTGCTGTAAATAACAGAATATGTGCACTTTGAATGCAGTGACATAACGGGCATGTAGCCTGCTAACTAAAGCATTACAAATGCTGCATGGCTTATTTTTATCTCTCTGTTCTTCTCATTATAGTATTTTTATCTCTCATGCCAATACAAAATTATTTTTGTGTCTCAGGGAAAAACAAGGCAACACGAAAACTCAGCCCTACTAGTGTATAAACATGATGAGTCTCCTTACACCCTGTGGGGGACTTTTTTGCATGCTTAACACCATATATGTCCGCAGAACCAGAACCTAAATGGCACTGGTGAGCAAGGCTTCATATGAACATTACTTGGAAAAGGAAAGTGAAGTTTATGAGTCAAAATCTCCAGTGGGGTGCTATTCTGCAGCTACATGTAGCTAGGAAAAGTAGGGGCAAAATACTATAAGGAACTAAAGGCTTTCCACTTTACACAAGTGGACAATAGTGCAAAATGCAAACTGGGGAGAATCACATTTTTGAAAAGCGACTATATGCTTGCCCTGAAATACAAAGAGTTGAATCTAGGTTGACAACATAGTTTTCTGTAGTTTAGCAGACTTCAAAAATGCAGGTAGCTGATGCAATTTCAAAAGACATCATTGAGAAAACTTCACAGGAATGGCTCCTCTCCAAAAGATATAGAAAACACAGTATATCATCTGGCTGTAGTGAAAAGGGGAAACAGAGGATGAAAATGTACAACGAAAACTGACAAACGCAGAAAAAATAACAAACATGCACATGTTAATTACTGAATGTGCTTTTGTTAGCAGTAGGTCACCATCATTCTTTATTGACATTTACTGCAACTGCAATTTCTTTTTCAAGATCACTGACCCAGGAAAATGTAACCCTCTAGTTATCCAACGCCCTTTAATTAGAGATGTCTCCAGAGATAATCTCACTCACGGCCCCTATTGTGAATCATTTATTCTCCAACTTTCCTTTTTATCAGCCGTCTTTCATCTTTATGTTTTCTTGTCCAGGCCCGGCTGAGTAACTCGGGCTTGCAGAATGCGGCTTATTCATTCACCGGTTCTCCCAACTGCATTTCATGTCCACTGACATTTGGGGTCTCGCTCAGAAGCACTGGCTGCCGGCACCAGGATAATTTGCAGGAATCACAGCTTTCCACTTGGCAAAAGAAACCATGGCGCCAAGCCTCGGAGTGGGAAAAGGGCTCGGATTCGGGTGCTTCACTCGCTCACACACACACACAGACAGACAGACACACACACACACACACACACACACACACACACACACACACACGCATACACACAGCCGAGAGGAGGCGAAGAACAATCAGCGCTCCCGCCTCGGGAACACTTGCTCGGGGTTTTGTTTTTGTTCTAAGTCCCGGGAGCGCTCACCTCCCCGTGCGACGCTCGGCACGGCTGACTCACGACTGCTGGGCGCTTGCGGTCGGCACTATAAGTAGGATGAGGTTTCTCCGGGGGGCGGAGCGCGCAAAATACCGCAGGCATCAACACCGAGGCGGCCCCGCTGGCAGCCAGGGGTGACCGGGGTGGGTGTTCTCTGCCCTGCCCGACGCACCCTGGCCAGTGCCTCCCCACCGCCACAGCCGTCGTAGCAGGACCCCCTCAGGCCGCCCCCGCCACCATGGCGGCCCCTCGCGGCGGACTACGGCTCCCAGAGCCCCCCGCGGCCTCCGGCGCGAGCCGCGCGGGGTCTGGCGGCACGCGCGCACGTACGCACGCACCCCCTCTCAGGCGCGCACACACACACACACGCGCACACACACACGCGCACACACATGCGCGCACACTCACTCACACACACACATGCGCGCACACACACACGCACACACACTCACGCACACACACACGCGCTGCCGCGGGAGGAAGCGAGCGAGCCCGTGCCGCGCATGCGCCGGCCGCCTGCGGAGGGGCGGGGCGGGGCGGGCGGAGCGCCGGCGGCGCCGCCGCCGCTATTCGCGGAGCGGCCGTACGCCGCTCTCCGTGCGTAGGGGCCGCGGCGGGCGTAGGCGCGGCGGCGGGCGCTGCGCCGTTGGCGTAGAGTTGTTGTGAATGGAGCGCACGGCGGGGCGGGGAGGGTGACGTCAGCCTGCGAATGTCAACAATGTAGCGATTGAGGGGCGGGGGCGGTGCTGGGCCGGGGCGCGGGAGGCGGCGGCGGCGGTCGGCAGAGCCGGGCAGCAGCAGCGGCCGCGGCAGCAGCAGCACAGCAGCGCCGCCTTCGCTCCTCCGCCTCCACCGGCCGGGCTGCCACCGCCGCCGGCCCCGGGTGCCGCTCCGGCAGCGACACAGCCGCCGCGGTGCTGCTCCCCCACCCCTCCCCCCCCTCCCGCCGCCCGCCCTCTCTCCACCCGCCCTCCCTCCGCTGCGGCTTTCTCTCCTCCTCCGGCCCCCCTGCCAGCCCTCCCCTCCTTCCCTCCCTTCCCCCTTTATTTTTCTCCGCAAGACTTTGGCTCTGGAAACAGCTGGTTCAAAGCAATCGCCATGTGATGATCGTCTGGGTCGGGTTTTTTTTTTTTCATTTGGGGGGGGGAGGGTGCAGGTTTCTGACCGCAGAGAAATACTAATAAGAATTTCCGAAACAACGGCAGCAGCAACAACAAGAGCAACCTCCCCCTTCCCCAAACCTCCTCAGCCGTAACAGCCCCCCCACCCCCGGGCCCACTCCACCCCGCCCCACTGCCTCCCCCACCTCCCGCCCAGGCTGCAGCGGAGAGGGGCGACCCCCGAAAGTTGAGCGGAGGCGAGGTGAGTGCGCCTGTTCCGCGGCTCGGCAGCCCCGCCGGGGAAGGGGAACGGGCGGGAGGGGGGCGAAGTTTGGGGGGAGGCTGGCCGTGCGCGGGGGGCAGCGTGGCTTCTCCCCTCCTTCTCCTCTTCCTCCCAAGCACAGCAGCTGTTGCGCGGGGTCAGGCGGGGGGCTGCACCCCCGCCCCCGCAGCTCCGCGGGCTTTGCAGGCGCGCTTAGCGCTTATTCCTTAAAGTGGGAAATACGCGCGTTGCGTAACGGGGAGTGCGCGGCGGGCGCCCAAGCGCGCGTGTGTCCGTGCGCGCTCTCCCGCTCCCCTCCGCGCTGCCTCGCACGGGCGGGACCCCGGGCAGCTCCTCCGCCGAGCGCCGGCACGGCGCCTCGCCCGGCCCCGCCGCCGCGGCCACCTGCAGCCTCCCGGGGCAGGCGGGCGGCTCGTCCCGCCGCGCCCCCCGCTACCCCCGGTCCCGTGGGTTCCAGGAGGGATGCGAACTCCTGTTACAGTTTCGAGGATCGTTAAGGCGCGGCGTGCGGGCAAGGCAGCGCGCCGCGGAGACGCTGGCTGTCATGAAAGAGGCTAAGTGTGAAACCGTGCCTCTCCTTTTGTGGAGCGGGCTATTTTGGTCATGCAGCGGGTGTCTCGCTTAAATCGCTTCAGTCGCCGTGAGATCATTGTGCCCTTGCTATTGAAGCTCCGGAGTAAACCCCGGGTTTCAGTCTTTACTAATAAACGTGAGGCAGGGACGACATCTGATTAGAAATACTCCTTAAGGTGTTGGAAAGATTGGGAAATTACAGCGTTCCTGTTTGCTCTTGTTGAAGCTGTGTCAGTGTTTTCGTGATGAAAGCCCGTTTTCAGAGACTTTGGAACTGTCGCTAAACTTGTGCATATTTTAATTTTTTTCTTCTGAGGCTCGAGCTGAAAACAAGTTGGGCTTTTATTGAGCTGGGAATTGTCTGAGATTCTGCCGTAGCTAGTGGAATGCTCTGCAGTTTGGGGAGGGTGGTGATGCTTGGCTAAATTGACTTTTTCAGGTATGTAAATACTGAAATTTGAGATAATTGCTGAGATGAGATGGGTAGAATAAAACGATAAGGTGGTGTGTTAGGCTTTTGCTGCAACAGTCCCATAGACAACAGCTCTAAACCACTGTTCTAGGAGCTTTACATCTGACAAATAGAAATAAAATTTCACCTCGAATGTGGGCTTGCTCTTTTAAAAGCCTTGTTGCCTTTTGTGTCCACCTGCCTGCCCTCTGTCACTGGGATCTGAGCAGCTGTGCAGCAAAATGGATCGGCGTTGTACTTCCCTGCCGTGTTCTGAACCTGAATTTTCAGCATTGCTTTTCACATTTGACCCTTCAGCTTCAAAGGTTGTTCTGAAGGTGCTCTACAAGGAATGGAAGGAAGCCGTGACTAATTGGAAAAGTAGAGAACTAAAAAATCAGGATCATAGGTCTAGTTTTCTTGTTAGTTTCCTCTGTATTACGCTGGGCGAACCACTCAAACAGATGTACGCCAGTACGCAGCTGCCAAGTGGGCAAGAAAGGTCCCTAGTGATTTTGGAGATAGGGTGGTTCTCGGAATATTTAGGGATCTTTTGCAGAAATGCTATAGAGGAGCAGAATGTGCATTTCTGGGCAATGCTGGGCAACTCTGCTGTGAGACTTGAGGTTAAACAGATACATTTTTTTAAAAACTTTTACCATTGTGGAGAGTAGATGGGGAAGATGCACGCAGTGAATAGATGATTAATGCACATGCTGACAGATCTGTTAATCAACAGCAATTGTTTATGCTGAAGTGTCTCACACTGGGAAACAGTTCTAGGACAGGTACTCCTAATCTTTTTCTGACCCAGAGGCACATCTGGAGCATCTGTTGGTGCTAATGTGCATGCTGGCAGATTGCTCTGGTGATGTAGGGGGGATGCCTTCCTCTCTTTTCCTCTTGGCTTTCAGTCATTCATTTTGCAGCAAGAAAACATTGGCTGTTTGCTCTTTTGTGTTGGCGAGGAAGGGAAGTTACGCATAAAACCTGAGTTTATGAGGAGATTTTGGTAATTCTTTGACATTAGAAAAGTCTTCAGATACTCATTGAAATAATAGTCTCCATAATACATAGCAATCTTACATATCTCTTTCTCCGAGTGCACAGTAAAAGACAAAGAGCTGAAAATAAAACCCTGTATAGATGATATGTAGTGTGGAATATGTGACAGAAGTTGCTTGCCTTTGCTTATTTTAAAACTTTTGTTGCTTGATTTTTCAGTCTGAAGTGCCAGTTTTTGTTAATGAGGCTGCAGTGTGACTGTCTGTTATTTTCTTTTAGGTTTTCTCTAAAGGTGTAGTGTAAAAAAATCAGGTTGTTTTTTTTTCAAGAATAGAAATAGATGTTTTGTCACTGTGTGCCTGTGACATTCTTTTTGGGTAGGGCTTCACATATGTACAGGTAAAGAGGCTTCTCAGACCATAGAAAAGGGAGGTTTATGGCACTAAGCTAAAAAATGAGATGGGTAACATTAATATATGCAAAGTAATCTTTTCAGTAGTAATGGCATTTTTATGTAATAAACTTGGTAAAATTGAATAGTATTTATTGTGTGACATGAACAGTGTCTCTTGTGGTTTTAATTTAGGTGGTATGAACATGGTTTATATATTCATATCAAAATGTGTATGCCTTTTTACTCAAAGGAATACTTTGTGAATGGCTTCTTAGTTTACACTAAGAATGTACCTGCAGTGTTGAGGAGGTCTGACTTAGATTTAAAGGCATGCATGCTTCTTTCACCTCTGGGTCTGAATTTCCAGCTCAGTTCATTTTGGGTGTGATGCTTGTGTATAAGGGTTTTCTGAGTTGAACTGTTAGGGGAAATACACTAATCATTCCATTGATGTGCTGAAGAAAATTCAGGTTTAAACTTCATGCTTTCTCTGAGTTACTCCTGCTGCTTTCAGTGTTCCTGTAGACTACAGATGCTTTAAGAGAATGTGTAGAGTGTTGTTCTGATACTGCAGTTCTTTACTGATATTTGAGCAGGTGCCTAAATGATTTTGTTGTAGTAGATGAATGGGCAGTAGAGTTCTTCTCCCGGTAACTCCTGCAGGATTTCCGGAATAGTGCTCAAAGTACTCATTCAGGTTGTTACAAAAAACGGTCGTCATTCCTTTAAATTCAACCAAGAGATATTAACCTTGGCAGCTGTCTGAATATTACACATTTATTTGAAGCTTGCATCAAGAAGATGTAGAATGTATTAATACAGCCAGCTGAGTTGCAATGTGCTCATCTTGCTTTTTAGATAGGCAGAAACATCTTTGTAGTGGATTGAAAAGAGCACTGCATACTATGCCACTCTTAGACTATGAATTACAATTTTAAAGCAGGCAAGCAGAGGAATGTATACAAATGCTGCCTCTATGACCAGTGATAGACTTGCATCTTCTAAGTTACTAGAACTAATGATCAAAGAGCAACCGCGTGTTCAGAACAGGCAAAAAAAAAAATAAAAAAAAAAGGGAATAAGTTTGGGAAAGCCCTTATGCTAAAAGTTTACATGTGTGGCAGAACTTTGATCTGTCAAAAATTGGGCTCAGAAGACTCCTCTACTTGATTGTATTGATCTTCATACAGAAGGAGCTGCAGCAACAATCTGAAGAACACCACCCGTGCTGCACTGGCATCTCAGCAGATCAATAGATGTGTCCCTGTTTAGCTTGAAAAAGACTGTCTGTAAAAGCTTCTAATACAGTGAGGGCTGAACTGCAGCTCCTGTGTGTAACCCCTCAGCCCTCACTGACTTCTGTGTCCGCTCCCCCTTTGCTGTTTACACCTGCCGGTGCAAACCTGCCCTCAGAGCCAGCTGGGACATCTCAGATTCAGTGCCTCAAAGGAGATGGAGAAGGAGGAGGTGATGCAGGTGGCAGTTGCAGGGGCAAGAGACATGGGGACCTGAGCTATGCCTTTTTCTTCTTTTTAGTTTGAAAGGTGACCTAAAATGGTCAGATGCTCCCAGATTTATTCCTCAGACCTAGCATTTGCATACAACTGTCTCTGCTCTCAGCTGAACAAGATGTTTGAAAAGCTATTAGGGAATAAGGGAATTTCCAGTTTATCCCTAGTAAGAGTTGAAACAGAACCCTGAAGCTTTTTTTTTTTTTTCCCTCCTCCCGAGTGTCGAAAACAAACCAGCTAGGCTGTGATGGGTAGATGGGGTTTGGTGCACAGGTTCAAAAGGAGTCTTCCCCACTAAGAAAAACAGGAACTGTTTGCTGCCTGTCACCACGCAGGGTTTCTGGGCTGTGGAGCAGCAATTTAGTTTTTTGAAAAGAGGAAAAGCAGCTTAAATAAACAAAATGACCCTTGAGACTTAATCACAGCTACTTACTATAGCTGACATTCACTGAGGGCTTTTTTTTTCTTTTTTTTTTTTTGTTTAGTTTTGTTTTGTTTTTTTTTTTTTTCTTCTTTCTTTAGTGGTGGCTCTAAAATTTAAACCTGAACCAGGAAAACAGGAACTGTAGGTGTAGAGGTGTTCCTTCACCCCGATTTGCATGCAGGCTGTTTTTTATTTGGCGGGTAGGTGTGTTCGGTGTGTGTGCGAGCAATTGAACATGTCAGCAGTTTCCTACGAGCCGCTCTTGCTGACTCACGTGTCTGGTGCAGCTTGGAGCTACCCTGGCTATAAACTATCCACAATGGGAGGCGCGGGCAGAGAGACCGGCAGCGCCGAGCCGCTGTTCAAAGGTTATTTTCGGTTCTCCGGTCACTGCTTTGCTGTGGTTTGCTTCCCCAGCAACATCAAAACACGCTGTCATTCTGCCAGGCTGCCATTCCTCTAGGTGCGGAGGCTAAAGTGGAAGTTCATTGTGCCGCTGCAGAGGTCGCGCTCCAAGTGCATTCTGATGCTCCTGATCAGGAGGCTCAACCTCTGGGGTTTAGGTCTTTTTGTCGGTGTTGGCTTTTTTGTTGTTGTTGTTTTCTGGTTTTTTCTTTTTTTTTTCTTTTCTTTTTTTTTTTTTTTTTACATAGGGTTTGGTGGGGTTTTTTGTGGTTTTTTTTTTTGTTTGTTTTTGTTTTTTTGTGACTGGGGTGTTACCAAAAAAATCGCCGTAGCACGGTTCAGAATTTGGGTATGGCAAGTCTAACCTATGAATAGTGTTTTCCCTTTCCAAATGCGGGCTGTGCTGTGGAGTCTACCTACCCTCCACCCCTTTTAATGGCATAAATCTTCTTTAAAGGCAGCAAGGAATTATGATTAAACTTTAAAAAACCTGGTTTTAGCTGTCTTTAATTTTCGACATTTTTCTATTTCTTGGTCTTATTTTTACCTCCTGTGTGGCAATATCACTGGCTGCTAGCATGAAAGGATTCCTTCATCTGCTCTCGCTCTTGTACAACTGCTTCTTTATTTACAGACTCTATTCTGATTACTCATAAGGATTCTAAAATGATAGCTGCTGCTGACTGATGATTTTTAACTGATCTTCTTGTTGTGGTTTTTGGGTTTTTTCTTCCCTCCTTTCTTCTTTCTTTCTTAGCTGATCACAAAAGCCTTTGCAGAAGTGGAGTGAATTAGCCATCTGCAGTTCTGGATTTACTATGAGGGAGTTTTAGATTCGTAGTTATCTTTTGTGTATTTTTCTTCTTCTTCTTGTGGAATGGGGTAAAAAATAAGCGGTCTTTGAAAGTGTGATAAAGAAAATCAGCTGCTATAGAACAGGGTTTAAAAACAAGGTGAGTTCTTATCAACTCTTTTGTTTTTAGTCAACTACTTTGACCAGTAATTAATAGAAAACCACAGTGAGAGCTTTATAACACATGAAGAAAATGGGTGTTCTTGGTTTCTGCCAATACAAATGACTCATCAGTATCAGTAGGGTTTCTACTTCTAATAATAAAACTGTGGAAGACCTTTAAAACATGTGGTTTTCGCCCCTACTCGTAGTGAAAGGTTGGAAAATATTACTTTGAGTTTGTTTTTTTTTTAACTTATGGGAGATTTAATGATTTGCTATGCAGCAGTGAAAGATCTTGTACCCTCCAAAGAAAACCTACTTATAACCACTGCTTGCAGTGCAAAAGTCTTCCCCTCTCCTGTCTTCTTCGCAGTGTTTTGCGTTTCACTGTTGACTATTGCCGATCCTTAGCCTCGCTGTCAGAGATGTGCATCTGGAAAATATAATGTATTTATGTCGACTGGGGGAAGACTTGGCACACTACCTCATCTTGCCAAGCTGCTGTTCTCTACCTCTCTTCCAGTCTGGTGAAGGAAGAGAGGGACAGTAAGACTGCTGAGTGACCTGTATTGCTGTTTCAGCTGGGGGTCAGAGGATGCAGAGAGGAAGGTAAACAGAAAATAGGAGTTGAAACATAAATGTCAGCTGTAGGATGTGTCTGTCACTACCTGGAAGGAAGCGTGCATCTTCCAGTACTGAAAGTGGTACTGAAAAAAGTGCAAATCAGAAAGTGATCTGTTAAATTATTTTATGTTTCTCTCTCTTAAAAAGTAATAGGTTTGAGCCTTTGAGTTGTTTGCCTTTTTGTAAAGATTCTGCGCTGTGTTCAATGCAGTGAAGCAACCTCTAGCACATTCTGCTTTTTGTTTGAAAGTGTGCCTTGTAGATTGTGAGGTTATTTTGTTTTCATGTAAGCAGAGCATGCCCTTCATGGTGTTCAAGTGTATCAAATTTTAATTCTTTTATTCAAGGTGTTGTATGTTGAATGGTAGTCCAATCAGTGACTCCTGATCTGCTGCATTAATATTTAGTGTTGCTATCTGTTTTCAAGTTGCCTGTGTTGTTACAAGGTTTAAGGGCTATATATGAGGCAGAGCTAGTATTTTCTTCCCTGTTAGAGTGAAAATTCCCACATTTATGAAGCCTCCATGTTTACTTTCTCTGTTGTTGCAATATTTATACTAGTAAGTTATTGCTTGCAAGGACATGATGGTTCTTTGTTCCTTCTTATTTTATTAAAAGCAGAGTGTGTTTTTAATAAAATCCACTCAGAAAATCTAGACTTATCCCAGCTCCCTCATTGTCAGCAGGCATCTTTTACCACTAAATATTAATATATATTAATGTAGTTGGTTTTGGTTGTGCTGAAATACCTTGGATGTGTTTGTCAGTTTCTTGTGTAACCAGACTGCGATGGAGAGTCTTTGTCTTTTAGCCTCTTACTGGGAGAAATGCACTAAAAATAGAGGTGCAGAAGCTTGCAGAAATAAAACTTTGCAACATGTGGAAATCCAATTGTTTGTTACATGGCAACAATAGGCAAGTTTTATTATTTTCAGATGGATATAGCATAAAAGGCTGAATTCCAACTTAAGGTATTTATTTAGGGACAATTCTTACTGAAGTTCACAGAAGAATAATTGATAAAGACTGCAAAACAAGGTGTCAGTGGTCATTCTGAGTTCAAGAGGACACAGATTCAGCAATGTGATTTCTTTAGAAAATCTTGCCATTGGAAGTGCTGTGAGGGTTGGATCATGGCAAATGAATAATGGGTCTAGATCTCATTGATGTTTTGAGCTCTTGACTCTGACGTGGGATTTGTGCCCAAAATCACAGGGTTAGACCTGTGAAGGGCAGCTGACAGTGTTGCTGCCAGATTTGAGGCTGTGAGTCTGCTCAGCATCTTCTCTCCTTGCCTTTTCTTCCCTTGGCACCTGTCTCACCCTACAATGGGCCAGCCGTGAGAACTAAATTGGCAGGAAATTACTCTGTGTATGTGTATGTCTTTGTGCATGTTAAGTTTGCTGTGGAGTCTGTCAAGAACCTGGATAATGCATCAAATTAAACCAAAACTTGTTAAAAGGCTTAGAGCTGGCCATGGGACATCTGGTCCCCGAAGTGCACTGACTGTCACTGCATCATGCCCCATCTCCTGAAGGTTGTTCTTGTCTTGCTCTGGCAAGGTGGTGGCTCTGCAGAAAACCATTAGCAGCCTGTGTCTAACCTAACCTGTAGCTTGGCAGTAGGAACTTGCTTCCCAGGCCATGAGAGGTTTGGTGTATTTATTTCCAGCTTGTATCTGAAATTGATAAAAAGAGGAAAGCAGAACTCAATCAAATGAGTCTTCAGTGTTAACAAAATGCAGAAGTACTATCTCCTGCAAATATTCAAATAACTGAAAGAGGGTAGGTTTAAAGTAGATGTTGGAAAGAAATTTTTACTGTGATGATGGTGAGACACTGGAACAGGTTGCCCAGAGAAGTTGTGGATGCCCCAAACCTGGAAGTGTTGAAGGCCAAGTTGGATGGAACTTAAAGCAACCTGGTCCACTGGAAGGCATCCCTACGCATGACAGGGGGTGTGGAACTAGAATATCTGGAAGGTCCTTCCAACCCAAACTATGCTGTGATTCTGTAACAACTATTCTAATTCCTACCTGATTCTGGCTTCTGGCCTCATGCAACCAGGTCATGTCATCAATCTCCCAGATGTGATGAGCTCTTGAGAATTTTACATTTGAAGAGATGAGCAGAGCTGGTGACTATGGAGAATTTTTGGAACCATGTGGCTGCATTCCTGAACCCTCGGGTCTTCTCGCAACCTTTTATCACTCTGGGGATGATTGTGAGCAATGTTGAGTAACAGGTTCAGCAGATGACCTGAGTGACTTAAATTTATTCAGATGAGGGAGTGAGTCTAACATCATCCTTCAAAACAAGAGGGTGAAATTGAGAGCTGGTAATGCCTTGTGCCACTGAGTGGGAGCAGGAGGTCCTGCTTAGCCATGTGCATTGGCTATGCTGATTCAGCTTTTCAACCTAGTACACATCAATTTACCATTTTCTTAACCCTGGCTAATTTTCCTAGGCAATTTGATGAGTAAGACCACGGGTCCAAAGAGCAGCAGAGCTAATGTGGGAAAGACAAGGGGGAGCAGTGGGTGTGCAAGTTGCTGAGGGGCAAACCCAGATTTCCTAGATTTGCTGTCTGTAGCTTTACCCCACCAGGCTGCTGGAGCTGGGTGGCTGTTTACTGGGAGGGGGACGGCACTGCTGCCTCTTTCCTGTGTTCTTGAGCAGCATCCTTGGATGATTTTCTGTAAAGCTGAATGCTGGTTGTGCATTAGGCAACCTTTTCACCAAAGTCTGAAGAAAAATGAAAATGGAACCTTTTGGTTAGGTCTTCTTGAGCTGGGAAACCTAAATTCTGCTTCAGGTCAGCTTCAGGTGTCTGCTACGCCTGAGGTACTTTTGTGTGTTCTGTATCCTGCCAAGTGCTTGTGACTCAACTCAGCAATTTAACTTCATTTCCAATCCCTTAATTTGTTCCTGTAACTTATTAAATGTGTACCAAGGGAAAGTGTGGAGCAGAGTTCTTACAGAAATCCAAATTAAGTGAGGCTGTGAAGTAATCGTGAGACATATCAGTAAGCTAACCCCAATGTAAAACTCATGGTAAATTATGAAATGTATGCATAGTTTGTCATAGCTGGAAATTCATGGGCAATGCAAATTTAAACACTTTGCAAGGAAATTTTTTTTGTTTGTCTTTTTCCCCTTCTTGGTCCTCTTCATTTGTCTTATTATTAGACTAAAAGTAGAGTCGGTGATTCATTCAGTAATCTTTCTTGGACAGTTAGTCATCTGCCAATTTGTGTTAACTTTCCACTTTGTTCAGAAAGTGAGTAATGCTTAATGCACCAACCAGCAAATTCCAAGCTTAAAAAGCTGTGAGTATCATTCAGATAATCTCTAAACTTTCTCTAAAATATTTTACCATTTGGTAAGATCAAAGTAAAGGTTTGACATGAAGTGTTGTACAGCTCCAGTTCATTTGTTTAGTCTAGCCCCTGTTACTAAAGCAAAACACAGGGTTGCAAATGCAATGCACAAATACAAGCAGCCCACATGTTATTTAGTCAGTGTAATGCTTCTTGTTTCTTCCCAAATACTACTTTCAAGGGGTAAATACTGCTTCCATCGTTCTTTTCCCCTCCCCAGACTGCCATGGCTTGTTAATTTCTATTGTTTCCCACCTCAACAAGTTGTGATGCTATCAAGGCTAATTTAGTGGAAATAGCTTGCAAGGAGAGTAGTAATTGGTATTAGCTGCCTGCTACAAATATTTCTGGTGCTTTTAATGATGAGTTTTGGTAGAGAAAAAAAAATACTGTGCTGTTGAAGTGTTATCTATATAGAACTTACAGCTATGAAGTCTTTCTGTAGCAGTGGGGTAGATATTTTGATTTCAAAGTGACGCCAGTTATTTTTGAAGATGAACATAGTATTTGATTGAATCACTTGAGAATTTAACTACTTTTTTCTTTCTTATGAAAACTGGAGTAGCGTAAAGAGCAACAAGGTCAGTAATGTCATAGGAGAACTTTATAGGACTAAAGTCTTTACAGTCTGCTCTAAAATAACATGAAAGAGCTGACTACCACACTCAGCAGCAAAGGAATTCAAAGTGTAGATGAGACTTGAGTGTTTTGGAGAGGGTGTGCATGTGCAGGAGGGTAGGGCAAGGTGGCAGTGATAAACATGAATGCCAGAAGTGGTTTGCTTGGCCCACACATTTCCTTGTTCGTTCCCCAAGTGCCCGTTGTCCTTCCCCACCACTTGCAGTCTATTTCTTGCAGTGAAGTTGTCTTCTCTATGATTGTCCTTTGGTACAGGTGGTTTTAGGGTTTCCTGGTGCCACAGTTCTGTAAACAAGCAATGCAAAAACTGATAGGGAGGAAAGAATAACCTTTGGTTATAGGGTCTGTAGTCTGCAGCATGATGGGGCCATAGCAGAATTCTGTTGTGCTCAGCTGTTGTCAGAATAAAAACATGATTTGGTCTTGAAGAAAAGGTAAAAGAAGATCCATTTTCCCAGACTGGATTCCTAGAATCCAATTCCATTCCATGTAAAAAAATATCCCGGTAACCATGTTCCAGAGAGAAGAATTAGGGCTTCTGAAAGGTTTTCCCTTCCAGTCTTACTTTGCACCTCAGCAAGTTTCAGTAATTTGGTGAAGCTTTGGACAAACAGCCATACCAGGGATGCTTATTTGATCCCACTCCTTTGGGATTTGCCCCTTCTGGTTACCTGCACATTTTCCAGCATCAGCAGTGTTTGTTAATGCAATCCACCTTCCCCCTCCTCCGCCTTCTGGGATGTCTATGCCCACACTAGCATTGCTTGCATATTTCTGATTTAAACCTTCAGAGTACTGTGAAGAAGTTCCTTGCTAGTTTTGGGGTGAAGATGGGGATGGGCAGGCAGAGAAGAGCAAAGGCTGAGGTCGGTGGTGTGGCTCTCAGTTGAGTTTGGTGCACTCTGTGCATGTTTGACTCAAGCAATGGCTGATTCACTGCCTGAAGGTGGTTTGGGATTTGCTTGGTGTTTTTTTTGTTTGTAAAGTAGTAGTCCACCCAGTGGTGAGAATTAGTGCCCTTTTATTGGACTATGAGTAAACCAGAACTGTGAGAAATGTCTTAGCTCCCAGCCTGTTGCTCCAAATGCTGGGCAACAGGCTGGGAACACTGAACTGATGTTGGAAGAGATGGGCATCTGGCTTTCCTGGGACTCTGCAGGGTTTGAGGGATAGCTTAATTGACAGATTTGACACTTCAGGTTGCAGGTCACCTGGATGGGGCTGAGAAGGCTGTAGGATTTATAGCTGTACTTGGTAACACCTGGCACAGCTGCTTTCTTTAGTTAGTCAGAGATTGTGGGGTGAAGGAGGGATGACTAGGTGCCTGACATCTTGTATTTGTGGAAGCCCATAAAAGGGCAGTGTTGACTGTTGCAAAGCTGAAATTGTATTCAGGGAATTTTTCCTGAGGAAATAGGTATCTATTTATGTGGTTTTGTCCCCTGCCCACCTTTCATTTGTTACTTAACTGTAAAGTTTAGGCTATTGCCAGGAACATGGGCACCTGTTGCCATCATCCTGCACAGAGAGGTGCCCGAGGAGGTGCAGCCCAGTGAGGGATCTCCCGGGTATTTATGGAGGGGTGTCTCCTGCCCCAAGTCACTCTGCAGGTGTGCTGTGCAGTTGGTTACAGAAACCGCAAGTTGAAGGGTTCACTGGGGTGAAACAGTTTACAAATAGCTTTTCAGTGTTTGTTTTTATTTTTAACTCCCTCCCCACCCATGGGTCCCTCCCCCAGCATATCTGCAAAAGTGAAATAGCTCAAAGAGAGAAGATCGTTATTGCAGAATAGGCAAAGCACCCCAAGAGTTTCCAGAGCACCTTTGGAAAACAAGTTACTTTCCCTGTTTTTTTTTTTTTTCTGCTCCTTTCTTCTTTGGGGTTTACAGGGTTAAAACTTCTTTCTCTGTGGCTGCTGGATTTTTCAGGGGAGTGGGGAGTGTCACATGATTTTTTTTTTTCCCCCCCTCGGTTTAGTTTTTTTTTTCATTCCCTTCAAGACTGACCACTGACAAAAAATTACTTATAGCATTGTATTTGAAGCTGGTAGAGGCAGGGTGCCCTTCTGGCACCTGCAAGGAGAGTCCCCAAACCAAGTTGTGCTGCCCTGGCACCAGTTCCCAGTGTCCCCGTGTCCCCAGTACCATGGTCCCTATGGCCAGACATCTTCTCTCTGGCACTTGGTGTGTGTCCTTTTTGCCCTAATTTTAGGTTATCATGGGGAAGTGATCTCAACCGTATAGCCTCATCTGAGCATGACAGGAAATTTAGACATTTCTCTATTTTATTTTCCTAACCAATGTTCAATTGCTTATGGAAAATTCTGGTCAAAAGGGTAACATTTATTTACTGGGTGTTTAATCTCAAAACCACAGCTCTCTGTACCCAGGACACAATAGTGGTAATGTCATGCTTACAGCCTTTTTCCAGCACAGTGTAGGTGTGGGTAGGTGTGCATGCAGGGGAGAAAGGGAAAGGGCACGAATGCGATGGAGGGGTTCTCTTTTGCTCATTGGGCTGCTTTTCTGGTTTGTTTTTTAAATTAAAAAAGAGAAGGTAATTCTGGCTTGCTCACAGATGAAGTTAATCATTGCAGAGAGACCCGATGCTGGTTCTCCACGTATGTATTTTCACACATGTTGCTGGCTGCGCGCATACTTTGTGCCTGGCACGGCATAACTGGAAAGTATGTGGGAGCATGTCTGCTTCCTCTGAGGCTGCTACAGGTGGTTGGGAGGGTGGGGGGGGGAGGAGGAGATGCTGGAGGCAGGCGAGGTTCGACACCCATTTCCTTTGGTGTGTGTTGTGTGCTCCAAGCCGCTGCCTTGCTGGCAGCCAAGCGGCTGCATGTTGCGCCCGCGGTACTTCATCTTTGCGCTTACTGGAGGTTTATGACTAAGGTTGTGGTTTAATATGCCCTTTTTAGGTATGCGAAGGGTTTAAAATTATCTAGTGTCGCGTTTCTTCTTTTTTCTTTTTTTTTCCCCCATGGCATTTTCTGCCTTTAAAAGTTTCCATAATTTTAGAGGTCAAGAAGCATAAGTTCATTTCTAAAAGAGAAAAGAAAGTTTTCCCTGATTACTCATCAGCTAAAAGTATGCAATTTTGCCTTTCAAGGATCGCTTTTTGAGAGTAAATAATTAGCTTGTTTTAAATACCTAATACGACCTGTTGGAGAGCCTTAAAACTAAATAAAAAGAAAGCTTAAATACCTGAAGTTTGTGAGGAAACATTCTCTCTTTAGATGAGATGCTTTTCTTCTGCAGCTCTATCCCACAAAGCTTGGTGTTAACATTTGCAAGTACAGATTTCTTCCTTGTAATTTTGAAGTCTTTACTTGAGGGCTTGTAATTTTCCTGAACCGTTCAGGTGCCTCTTAATGCCTTCAATACTTGTTGAATGTATTGCATGTGGCTTGCATTCCCTGACATTTCAGATGAAATGCTATAACCCAGCAAGCTACACTGGATAAAATTGCATGTTCTAGGTTAGGAAGGAGGTGGAAATGGAAGGGAGCAGACCTACACATGCACACCTTGCTTGATGTAACACTTGTTTCTTAGCAGGGTGTGCTGCTTTTGTGCCTGTGGTTCATTTTTTTCCTCTTTTTTTTTCATGTCCTGAACTGCCATGAGCAGGATATAGTTTACATGCTCCTCTTTTTCTTTTAATGAAGAAAAGTGTGTTTTTTGCATGAAGGTGCCTGGAATATTTGGCATCAGCTTGATTGACAGGAGCTCCAGATGCTCTGCTCCAGGAGAGCTTGAGCAAGTTGAACTGTCATTTGTAGCTATTAGATATCGGAGGTGCAGAGCAGTCTTTCTGATGTTTGTGCCACCTCCTATCTCCTTGTCAGCTTAGATGGCTACTGAAGTACCCAACAGTAATTCTCCTCTGCATGTTGTACACTTTAGAAAATGTTGATACAAAACCATTGTGGAAGCCTTAAGGCTTGATAAATTTTTGGAAAGGGAGTAAGTGCAGAGAATTCTGATGTTCCTCAAAGATCAATAAATCTATGCATCATTAAAAGATCCATGAATTATTAGCAAAGTCACACAGAATTAAACTGATTTAATTTGGGAAAAGGTGCTGAAAGTCTCATGGCAGCTTGGCTTTAGCTTAGCTCCTGCAGAAAGAGTGCTGATTTGGTGTCTTTTGTGTATTACTTGCTTTGGACTTCGGGTTGCCGTTCTTTGTAACCCTGCAATCCACTTACCAAAATCCATGTATAGATCAGGTGTTCCAAATGTCCCTCCATGAGCACTGCAGGAGTTCCAGGAGCAGCTCAAGTAGATGGTTCCAATCCTCCACCAGAGGATTTGCTGCTGAGTGCTACCTGCCAGTGGTCCTGGGAGCTCAGCAATGCCTGTGGAATTAACCCAACTCAGCACTGCAGGGTGATGGATAGTCCCTGCACCAATGAACCACTCATGCCTCTTGGGTAATGCAGTCAGTGGGAATGGCCCCTGAATTGCTCGTGAGGGAAAGATCATGATTTAAGAGCTGTGTGAAAAAAGGAACAAGATGAGGGAGGTTGAGTTGAAATAGTCATAAATGTTATGTGCAGCTGCCAGGCTGGAATTGTTGAATTAGAAAATGAGGGAGAAAAAGGTGCAAAGCCAAGAAGCATCTGAGAAAAAAAATCAGTAATTATACAAAGAGTAAAAATGAGAAGATGGTCAAAATTCAGTACTCTGTCACACTGGAAAGGGAGACCCATAATTAAAACTCCTGTGTTAAAGTAGATAATGTAGGAACTACAACCACACACCTGTTCTGATTAGCTGCTTCTTAAGTATCCTCACTTCAAAACTAGCCCCCAGAAAAGCTGCTTGCTTACAGGAAACCACGTTTTTGACTAGAAGGTACAGTAAAAAGATAGGGTGGGGCATAAATGTGCTCTATGGCATAAAAGTCAAAGTCAAGGGTATGCTGCAGAGCAGTGTGCATGAATCCATGGCACTTTTCTTTTTCAAAAAGAGTTCAGAAGGTATTGTGCTCTCAAGAATGCCACACCAAGGCTTGAGCAGTTGAAAAAGGCGCTTAGCAGTTGCAGGGAGCTTTAAAACACTTGACTCCCTGAAATTACGCAAGCGTTAGTTCAGCACATAGAGCTTGCACACTGACCAGAGGCACAGCACATACAGTTCTGATTTATTTTATTTTTTTAGCAGTCCTGCTGGTAGATGTAAATGAATCAGATTGAGATCTCACCGTGGTTGCAAGCTGTGGCAGAAAAATTAGCACCACACTTTCCAATGGAAGCAGAACAAAAATGTAAAGTCTGCCAATTAAATTGGAAACAGCTCTTAATTTTCCCTTTCCTCCTCCTCCCCCAAAGGATGAATGGCTTACTCTTCTGGATGGAACTTTGTGTAATGACTCATACTTTTATATGGATTAGTGTGAATATGTAGGTGAGGGAGATGCTGGTATCTAAGAAACTATACTGTCTGGAAGAAGTGTCCTGGAACACGCAATAAATGAACATTTGATCTGTTTCTCATGCTGAATTAATGGAAACATAAATGTAGAGTATCTTCCTCCCTTTACTCCCTCTCCTTCCAGATGCACTTACCAGATACCAAGGAGCTTTATGGTGAACAGAGAACATGCCTGTTATGATAACTAAATTAGTCACTAAAATAAGGGTATTCCCTTGCCCGCTCTGAAATGCACATGGACAAGGCACTAGGAGCCAGAACTGTGGCACTGCAAACATCAGCAAGAGCATGCTAAGTTCTGTGGTGCCCTTTGTTAGGTGGGTATTGTTCTGATAGGTTTCCAGCAAAGAAAGAAAAGCCCTTCCACCTTTTTGCACTGTGCTTCTTTGGTCAGAGGACACGCCTTACGCAGCATCTGGAGGGAAGAGCATCACACACATTTCTCTTCTGCTGGCACTGTGGCACACCTTGTGTTAGACTGTGTCACCGTCATTCTTGCTGCTGTAAAGCAATTTATAGGGCAGCCATATTCCCATTTGGCTAAGCCAAAATCTCATGGCTCTGCAGTCATGTATAGCTGGCAACTTGAGCTGAAAGTATGGATTCACGTGGGGCTTCTCCAGAGGACTGCCAAGTTTTCGCCTCAAGGCTCCTGGCTTGCTCTCTCCTCTCTGCAACCATTTGCTATACATCCACTTGGATCAGAATAGCTGCGGGTCTGGGGAAGCGATCGTCTCCCTGTGTTTGGCGCGGGTGAGGACATACCTTGAATACTGCGTTTAGTTTTGGGACCCTCACAGCAAGAAGGACTTGTTTGAGGTGCCGAAGTGTGTCCACAGAAGGGTAACAAAGCTGGTCTGAAATACACATTTTAGGACGAGCAGCCTGTTCATCCTCGAGGCTCAGGACGGACCTTATTACTATCTGCACCTACTTGAAAGGAGATTGTAGACAGGTGTAGACAGCTCCCAAGTGAAAAGCAGTAGGACAAGAGGAAATGGCCTCAAATTGCATCAGAGAAGGTGTAGATTGGATATGAGGAAAAATTTCTTCATGGAAGGGGCTGTCAAACATTTTAACAGGCTGCCCAGGGCAGTGGTAGGCTCTGTCCCTTGAGGTATTTAAAAGACATGTATGTGTGGCATTTGGGAACATGATTATTTACTGTTGGACTTGTCAATGCTGGGTTAATGTTTGGACTTGATGACCTTAGAAGTCTTTTCCAACCTAAGCAATTCTGTGATTCTGGTAAAACCCCTGTCAATGAAATGTTCAGGTTAGAGAAAAATAAAAAGACCACTTTCTTCAGCGATATTTCAAACTCAGTCATTTAGCTGTGTTTCTCATAAGTGGTAAAAGTAAGGGGTCAGTGTATTGCAGTAGAAAAGATCAAGGAGGTCAGGAAGTCAGAGGAAGATGGACATGTGTTGAGCAGGTACATACAGTAGGGTCTCCACCCATCAGTTTTGTTTACTCTTAGTCTGCAGCAATGTCATTTGGTCCTCAGCAAAAATGACCTTCCACATGAAGTCTCCATGAATGGCAAAAGTAAAAGAGAAAACTGTTCTTATACCCTTATATGACAGTCATTCCTAAAATTGGATCTTATGTAATGAACTGTCCTTGTTGAGCAGTTTTCTGAAAGTCTGATGTAATTGGGTCCTCATTTTTAGAGGTTGGCCATAGCTTACTTTAGCATTTAGTTGTAGGGGCCTTGTTTTTACATCTCAAACCTGCAGACATGTATTGTGCTAGTATAGCATTGTTACTAGGTAAGGAGATTGGAAATCCTGAGGTCAGTTCTGAGCTCCTGGCCTCTGTTTTCCTCTGGCAATGTGTTGCTCCTCTTCTCTGCGAGGACCCTGGCTGTGGAGTCTCCTCAGTTCTCTGCAGGAGAAAACTTCAGCTTTCCTTTCAAGCACGATGCCACGCAAGACTTACCCTCAGGGTGCCACAATACCCTGGGAACGTTTTCTGGAGAAGGGGAAATGCGTTTACATTAAAAACACACTAACATTACCACCAAAAAGAAACAGCTGCTTCTCATGTAAGTGTGGGGGGAATCCCACACTGTCTTCAGAGACATAGACTTATTTGGTCATGTGCAGTATCTCAGACCTCCCACCATCACATGTCAAGGAGGTCTGACTTCCATTTTAAAACTAGTACCTGGCATGGAATAGAGTTATACTGAAGCCTTATTGCCTAGAAACCCAAACATGGACACATCCAGAATTCATGTCATTTGGTGTAATTTCTTGAAAAGAGTTTAAAACTCCCAGTGTTTATTTTGGATCCCCAATGCAAGGCACAGGAGGGTATTTTATTATTAATGAGATTTTCTGCATATGTTTTTTTGTCCTTCTTGGCATTTACTAGACTCAGTGACCTAGCTTTTTGCTTCATTTCTGTCTTGTTGGCATTGTCATCAGTAGTCTGTAGTGAGGTGCAAGAATCTACCCTCAACAAGCCCATCTCCTCTTGGCTGCAAGGATGCACCCCATCACTCGTGTAGCTTTTCTGTCCCATTCCCACCATCAGTCATTTTGTTCTCTGCTTTGGCACAAAACAATTCCTGTAGCACATAAAGCCATCATCCTCACCTGGAAAACAGGATCTGCTTAAGATGGGGAGCAGCATTATACTGGAATTTTTGGCCTAACTAAGAAGAGGTTAATTTGGGTACCAGGAGTCTGGCCACAATAGTTGCTCAGCGGGAGTTAGGTTTGCACAGCAGGCTGGTGGTCCCAGTCACTGCAGCTGCTGTGATGGCAGCATAAGCCTGTCCCACACTGGCCGTAGGAAGAAGCGCCCTTCACCTGCCTTTCTTTGTCCTCAAAAAATGGAGAAACACTGGGTAAAAGCACATGGTTCCTGGTACTCACATGAGAAACAAGTTTTTCCTCTATGGATCTGTGTGAATTTTATCGATGCAGGGTGGGTTTGGCTTAGACATGGGACTGATCCTTCATCTAAGACAGTGTGAGGAACTTCTGACACTGAAGGTAAGCAATTTATCCTTTCAGATGGGAACATTCTCAACTGGTGGCAGGCTGTATATGGCACATCAATCACTCTGCCTCCCCTGGGGTTTGTCTCTGCAGCTGCAGACCATGTGCTTGTGTATGTTGCATTGACCAAAGAGGTGGGGGTAGTAGCTAGCCAGCTGTAAATCAGTGAATCACTGTAGGGGAAATTATTTCCCTTGGGCAGCGGAATGTTGTGCTGGAGCAGAGGCTGAGTTTGGCAGGCCCTCCAGTGGTTCAGGGAACCCATGCCACTACTCTGTGGTGGCTCACCTGGGCTGGAGAAGGGACTCCTGGTTGTCAGACCCCACTGAATGGGACATGCTGAAGTCCCGCATGCTTTACAGCCACTCTGAAACTGTCCATGTCGTTTCCTCTACTACTTTGACCAAGGTATGGAGGGGATGGACAGGAAATGTGGGGACAGAGGGCTAGAGAATGAGCCAGTGTCTCTGTAGAGCAAGAGCAGGGAGATGGAGGACTATTGAAAAAATAAGGGTGTGCTGCAGGTCAGGCAATAGGTCTTCAGGGACTGGAGCATGAGAAAAGCATGCTTTTGCTTCTCTGTCAGTCGGACTTAGACCTCCTTTCCTACCTCTCTCCTACTCAGAGATTAGTTAAAAAAGAAGTCATCTAATCATCCTGTCAGAAGTCCTGCTTGTTTCTTCTGCCCAGCTGAAGAGGTAACCGTAAGTTTTCTCTTTTTCTTGGCTGTTGATGCATGAGGGAGTGCAGTTTGTTTTGCTTATATACAGCTAGTCTATCTACCTAGTAAATATTTTTTGTCTTTCTTCAAACCCTAGATACAACACACGTGTTTTTTACAGTGATAGACGTGTGTTGATTTAACTAATTGTCTTAAATGGAGAAAGTCAGCAAGTAGTTGGAGGATTTTAATTTCTGTGAAGCCATTCAGGAAAGGCAGCTGGATTTCTATTCTGCATACGTCCTTATTCCAGCCCATGCTTGACTAGTTTGGGAAGTGCTGCGATGAGCACCTTACATGGTGAGTTCTGTCACCTGCATGAGTGGCTGGATGATCATCGCAGAGGCTGCTGAAGAAGGTGTGCCTGAATGTCTGGGGCAGAGAAAGTGGTTCAGCTTCATTTTTTTATGGAGGAAGCCTTAGAGGTTTGAATGAGCTTTTTCTCCATCCTGGTGAGTAACCCAAAAGAGTAAGGCTTTCCAGGGTAGAAGCTGTTAGAAAAAGTTGCTAGCTGACAGCCTAGTGCTTTGGGGCAAAGGCATCCTCCTCAGAGCTTGGTTTCCAGCACAGTAAGGGGAACAGAAGAGATAGGATGGGGTAGTTTTTCCTGTGATTGACTAGTGTTAGTCTTTTTGCACCTTGCCCTGAAGCTTGTGTAGATTTATTTCCCGAAGCTGATAGTGGGCTGGATCATGAGTGTGATCTGAGAAGGCATTTTCTTGTGTACAGTATAAACTATTATATTGACAGTATTTCCTCTGAATGATGCATTTGGGAGTCTTGTAAAAAAATGTAAACAAAAAGTACTACTCTGTGGGGAACACTTAGCTTCTGCAGAAATGAAAATGAGCAAAACAAAATGCAGTATATTATATCCAGTAGATCACTATCCAGCATCCAGTGAAATAAAGGGATGGGAGACACTGCACTGACCTGTGCTGATTTAGGGTCCCATCTCCTCCAAATGGAGTAGAAGAGCTATAGTGAAGGTTAACACAAAAGCAACCATTCCCTGTATGGGACAGCAAAGGCCATGCTTACAAACTGTGATCCAAATAATGAAACAGTTTTCACTGAAGGTTTTTGGTGATTATTTCCTTTGCCTGGGAAGGGTATTGTTTGAAAATTGGAGCTCATAAATATGTAGTGAGGCCTTGGTGCTCCAGGCATTATTATATTGCTCTGAAAAATGTATGGCAAAGCTGTTCCATTACGTTTCCTTTTGGATCCTGAATATGAGGAATATCACAGAGAGAGAATGGTAGATCAGATGTAGCCTTGTTAGTGAAAAGTGGAAGATAATGTTGATTTAAAGAAATCGCCCCTTGGGTGTAAATGCTTTTGGTAGGTCAAGGGGATGGCAGAGACTCTGGAACAGGTCATAGCATGGAAGTAAAGTGTGAATGTGACCCTTAGCAACTGAGTCCAGCAAGGAAGGTATCCTGTTTTGTACTCATGGTTTGTACTTTTCAGTTCTTACAAAACCCCAGATATACCACTTTTAAAGTGTTGGGCCTTTGCATAGTAGTATATCATCTTTCTTGGAAAACGTATACACAATAGCATTGTTTTAGCGGGCACAAATCTTTGCTTGGGCTACAAACATGTGTTTTGGATGGGACGTGTTTGTGCATGGAGTTTTATATAGCAATTGTCCTCTTTGCTTTTGTGGGTAAATTTTTTAGCACTAAAATATCGAGCTGCAACACTGTGCTTCATTGTTAGACTCCCTGACCTTTGCCTCTAGTTGGAAAGGGGGCAGGAAATCTTTGTTTCCTAAAAGCTGCCTGAAGTCACAGAAGAAAGCAGCATCCCTTCTGCTAGCAACATATGAAATGACCTCTTGGTGCAAAGAGAAATAACTGCAGCCACATGAAAGCCATGCAGAGGCTTGGCTGTGGGAAGTCAGTGATGATAGGAAGCAAATTAATGACCGGGAACTGGATGGTAGTGTTGGTTGTCTCATAGGTTGCAATAGTTCCGCTTATCAGGATCTGCAGCCCATCTCTTCCCAGAGCCATGGAGCAGTTCTCTCCTCACTGCTTCAGCAGAAAGACACAATTGTGAGCAAAAGAAAGGTAATCTTACATCGAAGGGAAGTCAAAATTGCTGCCTCTTCCCAACACTTGGATTGTGTAAGAGTACAAAAAGCAATCCAGAATGGTGAAGACAAAACATCTCAGTCTCTCTTGCCAGTTGGCAAATTGCTAATAATGTTTATAGTCCTGGAACAAAAGACAACAAAACAAGTTACTTAAGAAAAGAATCTGTCACTCTGACAAAAATAGAGCTTTCAGCTAGTTTTTTGTCTGAGCCTGTTTTTCCAGCCAATCAATCCTGTTACTGAATAAAACTCTGGAAATAAATGTAACAAGATTAATGTCTGTAACTATTTGTAAAACCTATGTGTTATACAGTCTCCTTAAATGAGATTATGTCATGTTTATAATACTTACTCATATTTTGTCCCCAGTCTGTTCTAAAATTGAATAGTTTTCATTAATTTTTCTTGCTGTTTAATTTTGTGCTTAAACCAGTAAGTTACAAATCTGCATGACTGCCCACTTATTGTTACACTCAGAATAATTGCACTGAGTCACTGTGCATAGACTTGGATTGCCAATGGGTGTTAATACTTGATACTTAAGCAAGTATGTTTATCTGAGAGCTGGCTCATCAGTCTGTGGAATGTGATGTTTACTACATGAAGTTCAGCCTAGAATTATTGCAGTTAGGAGATGGAGCCTGTGCTCATTAATAATAATGGCTAGAATCAGTGTTGGTATTTTCAGGGGTGTTAGGGAAATTATCTGCTAAGTGTGGGAAAATAAATGCAGGGAAAATAAGTGCTAGGCTTTGAGAAAAAGGGGTTTGTATGCATTTAATATGGTCTTCCTAAAAGGTTGTTTTTCTTCCCTGTGTTTTTTATTTATCCATGTAGATATCTGGTTTTTGTCCATGTTCTGTCTTTTTGTCTTGTTTACCCAGAGAAATTGGGATTATGCAAGTTAATAATCAATTCCCTTCATAAATGAAAAGATTTGTTTTTTCATGTCCAAGTTTATTTCCAAGCTTTAGTCCAAATGTTCAGTTCCAAAACTGATGCAGGCTTTTTTTTCTCTAGTGAAATTTTCCTCTAAGGCAGAATAAAACCCAGGGAAGCCAGTATTTGAAATGCCATTTCACCTTCATTTATTTTGCTAATGTGTTTTCAGATAATTCAAATCCTGAGAAATTTAACGGCAGCATCACCTGCTGGTGTGTGTTTTATAAAAGAAAAACAAATAATGAAGGGGGTTTAGGGTTTACTTGCGCCTTCTGCTGAGAGGCTGTTCTCCAGTACTGAAGGAAGCAAATGATGTTCTGCCAACTGTTGGCAGGCAGGTAAGAGCAGGGAACCCTTCCCTGAGCAGATTCCCTGCACCAGCAGGTAAGCAGCTGCTCGGCTGCTCTGTAGGGTGTGGGCTGGGTAAAGCCTGCAGAGCTTCTCTTCCCGGAGCAGGGTGGATGGTTGCATGTAGGACTTTGTCAGAACTGATACTTGGGTTTTAGCAGAAAAGCACCTTTTTTTTTTTATCTGCAGCGAGTACATAGTTCTTGTTTTTGGGATTACTAGTGAAGTGTCAACAGCAGACTGGATGTCATTTTTCATGGGAGAAGCATCTGTTCAGTTCCTCAGACCGAGATGAAGCAAAGTTTGAATTGGAAATCAGATGAGTTTGTCAGTCAGAATTACTGTATTGTGGAGCTAGAGGTGAGTAGTCAGAGGGCACTTCATTCTTTGTAAAAATAAAGGAAAGATTTGATATGATGTTCTGCTCTTTCACATTAGTAGTATTAAATGCCATTTAGGACAGTAGCTCCTGACCAAGGTGGTTTTGTTAGCTGATTTCCTGTTACTACAATAACTTGGAATATCCAAAGGAATCACTGTTATGCAGAGGCCACATCTGTCAGCTTAATACTTTGTGTTTCAGGTGGCATTTTTATATCCTTGTATAACAATTATAAATAATGATTCTTGTGGTTTTTTTTAGCATATGTATTACAATAAGAACTTACAGGGAAAGGACTGGAGACATCATAGTTAAAACTTTTATTTTATTTATATACCCCATTTTGATCTCTTGTTGATCTTTTGCTAGCTGCACAAGGAATGGTTTAGTAAACAATATTGACTTGATAGAGAATGTAGAGGAATATGTATTATGTGTACAAGAGAAGTTTACATATTTTTTCCAACTGCATTTTACTTTTTTTTTTTTAGATTTTAAGTACTTTACATTATTCTTAACAGCAATAACACATGGAACATACTGAGATATTATACACATATCATTTGTTCTTGGGAACCAGTATAACATACGTGGGTGTCAACTGCCTATCACTGTGGTTTTTAACCAATTTATGATAGTTTTGTTCTGATGCAAAGCTTAAGTATGCTGGAACCAGGATTGCCGCCCACTTTAAATGTTGTTGTTAGCAGATAGCATTTATTTCAGTGACTTTTAAATCTTTACATTATTAAGTGGCTTTAAGAGGCTCTTGTCTTTTAAAAGCAACTTTTATATTTCATCTGGGTAAAATCTATCAGCGTTGGTAGTGGAGATCAGTCTGTAACATGTAGTGCAGGTGTGGAGTTCCACCACATTAATTAATTCCACTGAGGTCTTGAGCCTCCTAGAAAAGTAGAGTCATCCCCTTTAACTGTACAAGCAGGGTACAACTGACTGAACAGCAGTGTTCTCTCAAAGCTGTTGTTGATCATAGAATCCTCATTGATCCTCTGGATGGAGTCCAGGAAGCCCATCACTTCAAGGAACACATGTGTCAGACCATATGACCTTACATAATAACCACACACCTGAGAAACCCAAAGAGTGGGTAATCCATGGGATGTCCAGTGTGATGCTGGCAGTGGGCTGACAACTTGTGCTGGAGAGGTTTGCAGCTGACTACCTTGTGGTTTCTTCAGCTTTCATTTATCCTCCTGCCTTTCTTGTATAGGTGGGACAATGGTGTATATATATTTCTTGTATAGCTGGGAGAATGGGAAATATGGCTTGTGCAGTCCATGCAAATGTTTCTGGAGGAAGCTCATGGATTGTTCCTGTTGCCTCCAGTCAATTCTTTGGCTGAAATTAGCTTGAAGATTAGAGGAGAGGATACAGCCACAAACGTGCACACACAAGCTTACAGAACAATGAACATAACCAGAGGAATTGCCCAGAGTAAATTTTTTGTGTGTCACGTAAACAAACAGATCATAAACATTCAGCGCCTGCTTGTTGGGTTTGTTTGTTAGGTTACCCTGTGTTGCCTAAGAGCTTAAGTTAAAACGCTTACCAGTGGTGTGCTTGATCTTCAGGGATCTACTGATAGAAACAGGCTGAACCTCTTCACCCCTTCTTCCGTTTCTATATGTGTAAAATGGAGACTGCCTGCCTTCCCCAGGCTTAGAGAGGATTATTTACTCCTTACGGCCGGCTTTGGAGGGGAGAAGCACTAAGCAGGGTGGTGTGACGTATGACTGCTCTGATGGATATGGGGACAGAAAGGCACCAGGGTGCTCCTGGAGAGGGAGGAGCATCAGCCGGTGAGGACAAGGTCAGGAGAGTCCCTGCGTGGGCACATGGGGGTGAAGGAAAGGCCACCAGTGGCCACAGGGACACTGCAGCTGCTTGGGTCTGTCTGACCCTGCTGGGACATATGCAGCCTGCTCTTTAAAGCAAGCAGAGTGGGACAGGCAGAGCCAAAATACCCACAGTGCTTGGGTACTTACGAGCACAAACCTGTTGGATTTAATCAGCTTATGCAAAATGAACTGTACCTGGGACCTGCACATGCTGGCTGGGCTTGCTGGGTGAGCTCAGGTTCTGGCATGGGTGTGTGCAGGTCCCTGCACCTTCCCTGGGATGAGGGTTGCTGCCTTTAGGATCCATCACCCTGCCCCAGGCCTCCCCAGAAACCATATCAAGAAAGGAAAGCCACATTACTTGTCATGATCCACCATAAATTTGGTATTTACCTGGAAAACCATGCTTGGGTTCTGCTTGACTAAGTCAAAACCTGGTTCATGACAAGTTAACCTTACGTAGCAGAATTAGGAGAGCAAATGTTAACCTGGCTCTTCCCACCCAGCTGAACAACGTGTTTCTTTCCTCATGAGCTCTGTGCCATTCCTGCTAGTCCCTGTTGTCTCTGTGTTCGCAGAATCAATTAGGTTGGAAAAGACCTCCGAGACTGAGTCCAACCTGTGACCAAACACCACCAAGTCAATCCAGCCATGGTACTAAGTGCTACATCCAAGTCTTTCCTTAAATACTTTCAGGGATGGTGACTTCACCATGTCCCTGGGCAGCCCATTCCAATATCTAATTACCCTTTCTGTGAAGAATTTGTTCATAATGTCTAGTCCAGACCTCCCCTGGCACAGCTGAAGACTATGTCCTCTCATCCTGTCTCTGGTTGCCTGGGAGAAGAGACTGATCCCCACCCAGCTGCAGTCTCCTTTCAGGCTGTTGTAGAGAGTGGTAAGGTCACCTCTGAGCCTCCTTTCCTCCAAGCTAAACAATTTGTGCTCGCTCAGCCACTCCTCATAGGACTTGCACTCCAGACTCTTCACCAGCTTTGTTGCCCTTCTCTGGACCTGCTTCTGCTCCTCAGTATCTGTCTTGTTGTGAGTGGCTCAGAAATGGACACAGCACTCAAGGTGTGGCCTCACCAGTGCCAAGCACAGGGAAACTCTGTTGAGGGGATGCAGCCCCATCTATCTTGCTTTCCCCATCAGTAGCTTTCCCATCATCTGCTTAAGGGTCCTGGTGGCTTTTACCCCCCTGCCATGACTGGTTCTCCTTCCTGCTCATTCCCTTCAGCATCCTTGGGGATTTAACTCCATAAAGTTGGGCTGGATAATCCCAAACAGATAAAGCAGTGTCTGAAACTGGGGTGCAATAAGCTCCCACACTGCGCAGAACAAAGGGATGTCCAAGTGCATCCCTGCTATCCAGAGGACTTCAGATCTGTATGTTAAAAATCAGCTGGCTTCTCAAATTAACTCAACTTTGTGTTGTTGGGTTTTTTTAATGCTCCTCATCCTTTCCAAGTAGACAAAAGGCTGTAATATTAGAAGCAAATTTTATAAATCCAGAGAGAATGCACTTCTCCTTGTACAAATTAATGGTCTGTAATAACTACTGTGTAGGAATTGATTTTCTGCAGGTAACAACTTCATGGTCTTGATATGATAAAGTAATAGAATTCTGCATTTTGTGTGTATCCCCTGCAGTATTTCAGGGCTGCGATAGAAACAGCCTTTATCATGCAAGAATAATAATCGCATTCCAACATTTTTAGGTTTCAACATCAAACACAAGAGCAACAAAACAAAAAATCTGAAATTCATTAGCCATTTTCATCTGAGTTTGCCAGGCCCCACATTGTAAGTGTGGTGGTACTTCAAAGACCATGACAGTTCATTTAAAAAAAAAATTAAATAATGTGTCATCCTCTTGAAATATTAGCATAGGAGAAAAACAAAGGAAAAGCCTCTCTTGGCATCTGCATCTGCGATGGGTGGATAATTCCTTTGTCATTTTGAAGTTCTACCTAAACTTGTGACAGAAAACCTAGTACTTCATTTTCATTAGGCTTCTTGCTGTCTCTTTTTGAAGCGGTTGGCAGGCTCCTGACTTTCCCCATGGAGCATGAACAGAGAACTCCAGCTCTCAAAAGCCCTGGAAAATGCACAAGGAGTTGCACAAGGGCAGAGAGGAGCTGTGAGGTGTGATTCTGTTATAAATGGGCTCACTGAGGCCTGGGGGCTTGTTGCAGCAAGAAGCGTGGCTTGGAGGGTAGATGGTGTTCGTTCCTGATATAGAGAATGAGCACTGTGATTCTGGATAAGCAAATAATGCACTTGGGGTGCTTACTGTGTCCTCCTCTGCATCAGCTGAAAGAAAGGGTAGAGCATGTGGAGAAATCCTGGTTTGCCTGGCTGCACACAAGTCTCATACTCATAGAAGTAAAAGTTGGTTTCTAGAGCCTACATAAAATCCGCTCATATGCCTGAGTCCCTCTTCTGTGCCTTGGACGAACTAAACTTGTGGAGATGGAGTTGGGTCTGAATGCTGGCTAAGCTTTTGTATGCTTAAACCTGCTGGCAGGCTGTGAGGATGGTGCTGATCTGTGGAGGTAGCGAAACTGCATTATGATGTCTTGTTTTGAGGGAAGCCATTGGAGAGCGTGACCTCAGGAGGTGCCAGAAGAGATACCAGTGTTGATACCTACTTGGGTCAAGACAGACCTTGAGGGTGAAGTTGGCTTCACAGAGCAGCAAGAGTGGGCATGGATCAGGTGCTGCGATTCTCCTGGTTGCAGAGGTTGTGGTTCTCCTGGATTTACCCAGAGCTGTTTCTTGAGAGGAATAGGACTTACCAAAGCCATAAGTATCCCCTGGGCTGGCAGCAAGCAGATGCTGTTGATGCTTGAGTAGGGCTGTTAACCTCCTCTTCTGATGGTGAGGGTGATGTGCCCCATCCCTCCCTACTTAGGTTATCAGCACTGCAGTTCTGCAGCCAGCTCTTCTCAGTGTGGCAGTACAAGTCTTCTTTGTTTTTATGGCCATGTTTGAAATATCTTGTTACTTATTATGTAAAGTATCTGCTTTTCATCACTGCTTTACATCTTTTTGTGTGAATACTGTGTTGAGTCTTCAGTATGTATTTAATATTTCTTGAATATTACATGTTAATTGCTTCCAATTTTCTATTGCTTCATCTTTTGGCTACTTCAGCGTAAGTTATTGTTATAGCTGCCCTTTTGTGAAATCTATGATGCCTGTCCCTATTTTTCTTGTCAGTTAATTTTAAATACTTGGCATTTTAAGTAAACCTTCTTGCCTTATATATTTTGTTTAGAGCAACATATTCCCACTGAATCAAATATGGGAATTTATTTAGTTAATAGGGAGACTGTGTTGCATTACTGACTGTAAAACAGACTGTTGTAGCCTGCAGCACTAAACTGAGAATGGTGTGGTTTTTGAAAATAGAAGTTTGTGTGTTAATTTTTTCATATATATATATATATATATATATATATATATATATCAGGTTCTCAAAAATTTTTATAACTGCTCTTCATGAAAAATTTCACCACAGGTAATGACATGTGCTTTTCCCCTAGATCTCCCTAGATCTTAGCCTTTGTATAGGGAAAAGTGTACAGAATCTTCTTCATATTGTCTTCATGTTGTATGAAAGGTGCTCTTTCAAAAGGCTAATGAGGGGAACTGGATCTCAGCAAGAAAAATGCATCAAAGTAATGTGTCCCTGACTGAACTTTATGTGGCCCTTTCTTGGGTGGAAGGGGGAGCTACTGGAGGCCTTCTGAAATATTGCTGAGTGTCCTCATCCCAAAGACAACTCTAAGAGGATGTAGGGGAAAGAGAATGGTGCGAAGTTCAGAAGTTGCAGGGGACTGAAAAGGGAGTGACTGGCAAAGAAAGCTGCATAGACGGTGATGAGTTTTATCTCAGCCCTCTTGCAAAAGCTTGAATTCCTCTTGGATGTGTTGGTGACAGAGTGACTGCTCTTCCGAGCATGTCCTTTCCCTCTGGGTAGTGAAGGATGAGAAACTTTTTCCTAGGATGTGTGGGACCTAGACCAGATGAAACAAAAAGTGACAGGAAGGGTCCCTGCTACAATGTTGGGGTATTTTGTTTAATAAGAAAACTGTTCTAGGACTGAGAGGTGCTGATGCTTCCCCACAGTCTCAGACCACTTCTTTCCTGGCTGGCTGTGCAAATCCAGGTCCTGCCATTTACTCCATACAGGAAGTATTTGGCATAAAGGGGATGTGCACATAAAGATTTGTGTGAGGAAATGTAAGATCTTCTGAAGATAGCACAGAATTTTTTCTTAATTGGGGTTGTAGTACAGTATGTCATAAAGGACCGTCAGAAAAGTATGAAAAGTTATTTGCCTCAGTGTCTGAATACCCTCTTCAGAGCACAGCTGCTTTGGGCTCCACTGTGGCAAGTAGCCTCTCTGCATCCTGCACCTCATCCCTTCCACTCTTGAGATGTTGTATTTAATAACAAGGCCACTCACAGGCTGGGATTTGACATTGTCTTTTGTAAATTAGTGTTTTGAAAGGAAACCAGTGGACTTTGCTGGATGCCCATGAGTTGGTCCAGGTGCTTGTTTGTAATGCAGACAGTAGCTCATTCATGGGCATAACCCAAAGAGGATGTAGTTGGTTGTACCTTTTTTTTTAACTGAAAAAAGTATTTTTGTAGGTTATTTTAAAATGCCATTAAGTTAAAAAAAAATCAAGCAGGTGCCATGCTAAAACATACAGTGCTTTTACAGTTTCATGGCGTATCTCTGTTTTCTTCCTCACAAAAGCAAGTGAATTCAAGATACCAAGCAAATGACTGATCATAATAACCTTTAAGGTGCTGGATTATTCCTCAGGTTTATGCTGCTTTGGGATGCCTGTTGGTTGCATGCTGACTGCAAAAGAGTTTGTCTTAATAGTTGCAAAACCAAGAAGTGCAGGACCAAAAGAATGGGTTACCATTAAGGTCTTGAGGTGTTATAACTCAGAATGAAAAATAAATAGGCTAAAAATTACTTCAATTTCTTCATAAAATAAATGAAAACAGTGTTAAAGAACTATCCAGTTATTTTTAGAAATTTCTAGAAAGCTTAGAATGCAAGGACATGATTGTGATAGCTACCAGCCCACTGCGGGACCACATGGAAACATTTAATTAAGAGACCATTTTCTTTTCAGACTATAAGATATGATTTAAAACCAACTTCATCTTGTTTTTAAAATCACTTATTTTCATCCAGTAACCTCTAAACTATCTATTTCTGCTTTGTCTGCCCTGCATGCACTGAGGCTGGGAGAAGGCAAGAGGGGCACTGAAGCTGTGGGTATGTGCTCTGTGCTGCCGTGGCACTATGCACCAGATGGTCTCACCCTGCAGCTCACTTGCTGCTTATTCCCTTCAGTTTCCCAAGCCTTACTGATTTCTTTTTTCTTCTATAAATCATGAGTTTCCTTTTCTAGCAATTAATCATTTTGCTTATTTTTTGGTTCTATATTTAATCCTTCCCATTCATCAACTCTCTCACGCGTTAATCTTCCAATATTGGAAGAGATGCATGCATTTCTGTGCCAGTTCAGATCCCTGTCCGTATACCCCAATTTCCTCCCTTTGTTTGGGTGACGAGGAACAAGAGGAAGGAGCAGTACTCCTGCCCCACCTCGAATGGCAAATACAACATCCTGACAGCCAGTGGTATCTTCACCCCTTAGTTATTGGGTCAAGACTAGAGAGACATGAGATGTTTGTGTTCTTTTCCAGTGTCTTGCTGAGATGGGAAACTCATGTCCATTCTCTTTTTTAATCCAGATGGACTCTTGACCTTCCTGGTGTAAAGGGAGATGAATTATTTTTGGGTAAATTGTGTTTTGTGTAGAGTATTTTTTTTACACATAGTGAATTTTTATTTGGGTGAAATTAATTTTCTTCTTGAGTTACAAGAAACATAATCTCCAGTTTTATCATCCCAGTTTATTCTCTAAAACAGGTATTTTAAGCAGACAAAATGGAGCATGTTATCCAGAACTGGAGCACACCTTCCTTCCTCTCAGCAGCACTAGGGCAAAGGTTTTGATGTCTCCCTTTTTTTTTTTTTTTTTTTTTTTTTTTTGGGTCACCCGTTGCCAGAGTGCCCCTGTTCAGAACCCAGGTATGGGCTGGGCAGGCACTGGTTCTGTGCTGTCCTGCCACCACAGGAGGGCAACCCAAGCCATCCCTGGTGGCACCGAAAACTGCTGCTTACATTGGAGAGGTGTTTGTCAAATGGCTTAAATGCCACCACTGTATGGATGCATTTCTCGTTTGGTTTTTTGGGTGTTTTTTTTTTGGTTTTTAGACAAAACAAGGTAGAGATATCAGCTGAGTGGCCTTCTTGAATGTAGGTAGGACAAGGGGTAATGGCTTTAAACTGAAAGAGGATGGGTTTAGATTAGATATTAGGAAGAAATTCTTCACTGTGAGTTTGGTGAAGCACTGGAGCAGGTTGCCCAGAGAATCTGCGGATGCCCCATCCCTGGTAGTGTTCAAGGCCAGGTTGGATAGGGCTTTGAGTAACCTGGTCTAGTGAAAAGTGTCCATGGCAGGGGACCTTGTACTAGGTGATCTTTAAGGTCCCTTCCAACCCAAACCATTCTATGATCTACAAATAAGAGCTCTTTTGTTCCAAGATGCACCTGCAGCACATACGTAGACTGCTTTATTTTACTTATATCTATGAATTCTACAGAAAATTTTATAAAAGGCACATCATGTCTCTTAAGCCATTCTCCCAACCAGCCCCTGGCTTAAAAACACTTCATGAGAAGGATGAGGGGGTGTGCTGAGGTGTTGACACCTGCAGCATCAATTGGAAAGACTTGAGGCTCTTGTATCCAGTGCAGTAGTGCTTCCTATGGGACAAACCTGGTCTGTAGAGCCTACGAGAGGGTGACAAGGGGATTTATACTCTGGATTTGAATGCGTGCATGCAATGCCTTATTTTTGGCAACATGTGCTGCCAGCGTCTCTTACCATTCCATGACTTACTGAGACATGTGAATAACTTCCCACTTCTCGACTGCAGGTTGATAGTGGTGCCCTGTGTGGACTTGTGTGAACTCCTTTAGAGTACATAGTGTTGCTTTGCCTTTAGTGTGTGTACATAACTGCTCAGATGAAATAAACTCATAGTACCTCACATCAGCTGTCAGTTAAAGAAGTTTTGCCTTTTTCCCTTGAGTTTTGGGATAATTTTTCTCCAACCCTTCCTTCTTTGAAAGTCCTAGTAGCATGCTACTTTTTAGATATTTCTTTTTCTTTACAGAGGAAAAGTCACTTTATGAGTTTTTTGTGTTCAGAATTATGCAAAGGAGTTGCCGAACATAAACATGCAAGTGTAAATGCCATAGAAATGTACTCCACAAAGATTCCACTGTTAACCACACCAAAGAAAACAAAAATGCAAGGTTATTCAGATCGAGGTCACATGCAGGAAGTGACATTTAAATTCTTACTCATTTAAAATTAAGCCATCTTACCATTTTCCTCTTCTGAAGTGTTGAAGATTTTCCAGTAGTTAAAGGGTTGTCTTGCAAGCCTTCAATAATAAGTTTTTCCATTATTTTTTAGAGACTTGAGCTGTAGGGCTTTTTAAAAATTATAGAATGCATGTGCGTGTGAGAACTGTGTACATTTAAATGGCTATTTGAGAAGCTGGGCTAGGAGACTGACCTCAGAAGCATTAGGAAATGGCAGTTCCACTGCTTATCTTTACAATTCATAAAAAGTATTGTTTAATTCTTGGAAGAAGAGGGTGTTTCAGTCTTGCTCAGTTTTTGTCTTTGTTCTGGTTTGCTTTGCTTTTTTAGGTGTTTTTCCTTGTCCACTTCGGTGCTGGAATACAGTATTGAAACAACTGTGTGGTTTATGGCTTTTACTCTGAAGTTTTTCATTTTTTCACTGTGTTGAGTCATCTGTAAACAGATTTTCTTGAATCCAAACAAAAAGCGAGGGCTGCGACGTGGAGCCAGTTTTGGCTGTGAAAACATCAGGGTCAAAATCCCTTGCATACATCCAGTCCCAGGGGCAGTGGGCTTGGGCTTGCCCAAGTATTGACCTTCTCCACTGCTCCCAGCTGAGCTCATGTCTGGGTGGTATCTTGACCTGTGAGTCCCCTTCACCACTGAAGCTGTCTAAACAAGAGTGTTCTCCTTACTTTTTGAAGGAGTGTTGCTGGAGGAAGCATCTGTTCTTCCACTTTGTTGGAAGTGCTGATGTTTTGCTCGCTGGTTGCGCTGTGACTTGAATGCAGCTGTTGATGCTCCTCTGAAGCGTGAAAGGACAAGGCATTTGTTTCATTTCTCAGGCATCTGCCAGAAGTATTTGATACTGTTGAAGTATCGAGATGTTATCTCAGTCACTTTCATTCTTGAGCATTTCTCCGTTGCTACGATTGAAAACAAAACCACCAAATTTGAACTGTCTTTCAAATGAAGTATAATGTTTAATGTACTTTTAGCTGGTAAAATCATCACAAGTGCTAACTGGTGCAATTTTGACAGTTACTGTTGAATCTGGTTTATTAGACTATATGTGTGTTCCTATTATTTACCACTTCTCCACAACATTGAGGAAAAACATGTCTTCATTTCCTGTATATTATTTTGTCAGCCAGAAGTGTTTCCTATTGGAAGATGTTAAAATAAGTCTATCATGGAAAAAATACATTAAAATATATTCTGTTAAGAAAAATGGGGGAAAAAAGCTAAAATCCTGTTAAATAATTAAGATGCTTTGGGCTCCATCAGGATTGACAGTGTTCTTGCCACAATATACATATGCAAAAACTGTAAGAAGTTTAATATTTTATAGCAAGGATAACTCCAAACCCTAAATCTACTGGCTTGTTTCTATGGTAACAAATATTGAAATATGTCTAGCCAACACTGTAGGTTCCCCCTATTTAATTTCTGTCTATGGGTTCTAGGAATTCATTAAGGATGTAGAAACCTTTTAAAATTGGTACATTCTGTTTTAAATTCCCTAAGATTAATGTTGAACACAAATCTAAATTTTAGCACAAACATTTCTTTGAAAGAGATTTCTGAGCAAGTGAGGGATTAGAGTTTTATTCTAAGACTGTATATGCGTTGATCTGGTATTTTTGTTCTTCATTGGCAAGTTGAATTTTTTTTTTCCTGTGCATGACTACTGAAAAAAATGGAGTTTCAGTCTATAGATTCTGATGAAAATATGGAAGGCTGCTTAACTGGAACAGTCTGGCTGGAAGGCAACTATGTTATGAGGTCAGCACCTGCAGGATTTAGTTTAGTGGTCAGAACTTTGTTGCCAGAGCTACTTTTAAGGGATCCTGTCCTACTCTTAAGATTAAAATGATGATTTATAGGGAGCTTCAGTATTTATTTCAGTTAGTTGCACTTTTTGTGTGTTACAGAGCATATTCTAAGTGTCTGATTTAAGCCATTTTGTGTATGATATCTTCTGGTTGTTTTTCTTTTGAGGGCAGCCCGGCAGTGTTGGGAAGTAATCTGAAGTGTTGGCTGTGAGATTCCATTTCCCTTGTGGTAACTGAAACCACAAGCACCTAGTCCCAGCTGTAAGAGGAAAATTTTGAAACTTTGAAGTGAGCATCAGGTTGATGCAATATTTTGCATCTGGTTGACTAGCCAGAGTTAGATGCAGCTGGAAACATAAAGACTTCCTCCCTCAGCCTGCGGGGGGATTCTGGTTTCTGCTGGCATGTAGTAAAGATAATGAGGCAGCAGAAAGAAAATTTCAGAAACTGAGATTTGCACATAACAGCTGTGTTTCAGGAGCCCATGGTTATGGACTAAATGCATGGTTTCTTAGAGAGCTAATAGCATCCAACCTTTTTTCCCTCAAAGAGACTTATAGCAGGGGATATGGAAATCAGACCCAGCAACCTTAACTGATGCCTCGTAGGGCAAGGAGGTGCAGCTGGCAGTGACTGAAGTACTCAATAAAGGCAGAAGATGGTGTTCAGAAAGAGTGCAGTTTATTCATTCATATCCATCTGGAGCAGTAAGGAAGAAGGTGGGCTATTTATTGGTCAAAGGATTGTCTCCACAGTCCTGTGTGAAAAAGAGTGATTTCAGTGTGAGTCTGAGGCAGTGATTTCCTCCCAGGAGCTGACAATTCTTATACCTCAGGCAAAGCTGGGCTGCAAGAAGGGGCCAGTGTATGTACACAAGGAAATATGAGAAGAAAACAGGTATCGATGCTATTCAACTCTATTGTGAGAAATATATCCCTTCACCTCACAAGCCCTAGGTAAATCTCCAAAACCTCTTTTTATTACCATAAACAATATGTAGAAAAAGAATTCAGGTGGTGTTCAGTGAAGAAGTTGCTTTGGGTTGGACATGGGAGGCTTGAGAGATGTTCCTGTGGGATCATTCAGAGTGTACTGTTGGCAGGCACAGTCCCACCACCACTTCCAGTGCTTGGGACCGAAGCACCATGGCAGCGGGCGGCTCCGGTAACCTGACCAGTGCCCTGCACACCTCCCTACTCACACCACGCTCACACAGTCCAGTGAGGTTTCCTTACCAGTTCAGCACCAGGTTTCCCCAGACATCTGGATCTTTAAAGCAGTTGAATCATGGTGCAGTAACACAGAAACAGGAGCCCCACAGAAACAAAGGAAACCTTTCCTGCACTTCCAGTCTGTTGTGAGGTAGTCTAGGGTCTTCCTGCTGACTCACTGGCTCCTGCTGTGTCTCCAAGTGTCCAGTCACCTGGCTGGCACCACTAGTCCCTGTGCCTTCTGTTGTGCAAGGGGTCCATGGCACCAGTTTGTGGCCTCTTGCCTTGTGCTCTTGCTACCCAGGGCACAACCTGCGGCTTTCAGACTGAGCTACCTGCCCTGAATGTATTCCTTAACAATGCCAGCTGTCACCTTGCTTCACCTTGGTGTGTATTTATCTGACCCTGGCCTGAGATACTCATTTTTTCGTCATGCATGTCCTGTGGTGTTTTTTGAACCAGTGTGGGCTGTGGAAATAGGAGCTGCAGAGTCACCAACAAAAAATGTTACCAGTCTCCCTGTCATCAGTGAGTTGTATCACTGTCTGAAATGCTCTCTCGTGTGTGGTACCCAAAGCCCCTGGGGTTTCTCATACTGGGAAACATTATGACTGTTGTGTGAGTTTTGCCTTCATGCACCCCTACACCATGCAGTCAAGAACAGTGATGTCCACTCTCATCAGTGTTTTGAACTCTCCAGGCTTTATCCCAAGTGCATGAAAAGACTTTTGATCTCTGCAATGGGCTTCACCCAAGGGGCCAATTTAAGTGATAGATGTATATTCCTGTTACTCTGAAATGATGCTTTTCTGCAGGGCTGATTTTTTTTTCTCCTTCCTCTTTTCTTTTTGTTTTAATGATGAAATTTTCCTTTTATTGAAATACAAAAGAACCTCCGATCTTGTAACAAGGTGAAAATTGTCTTTTTAGGATGTGAAGTCTCCATATGTATTTGTAGAGTACCCAGTGCAGTGAGGGCTGTGGCTGAGGCGAAAGCCTTTTTTATTTGCTTCTTTTAATATCCAAACACAAATTCAGAAGAAAATGGGGGAAATGGACTCAAGACTTGCTAGAAACAGAAACAAATGAAAAAAATTTGCCCTTTCATTTCTTGGGTTAAGTGTGGTGCTTGCCAAAACCATGGATATGCTCCAGACCCAACTTTTTTGTATATGTAACAAAATTATTCAGTTTTGAGGCTTTTTCACATAGTAGTGATGGACTTGTCAAATTTATTTTCAGGAAAACAGAGTAGGATTATACAGGTGCATGAAGGCTGTGAATATTCCCATTCCATTGGGCCTGTAATCTTCCACAGGCAGAACAAGCCTGCTCACTATAGCTAGGCCAGTTGGTAGCTGTCAGGAAGCTTTCATGACACTAGTTCTTCCACCTTATTTTAAAACATCTGGTATATATCAGAGTTCTGCTCACCCTTTCTGACTCTTGGAGCTGTGAAATAAAAAAGCAACTTGTATTCTTTCTTCTGTGATCAGCTTTCACATTTTCATATCGTCTCTGTGTGATCAGACACATCAAAATATGCTTTGACTTGCTCCTACAGTCTGAAAAATACTGTCCTGATGAACTGTGTAGTAAAATACTGCAGAGAATGAGCATGAGTTGAAGAGAGGAAGCACACGTGTGGTAAAATGGCAGTGGTTGTATAGACTGCTCAGCACAAGGCAGAGGCAGAGTTCAAGCCATGATTTCCACTATTAACCTTCACGGTGTTCATGCAGAACAGGTAGTCAGTGTTCTTCTGCAGACCTAATGCTAATATTTCCTCTAACATAAGCATGTCTAGGAAGATGCATACCAGATGATTAAAAAAATAATAGGCAGTGTGAGTACATGCAGCGAATACCTGCTTTGTTACGGGAGCATGTGTTTCCTGCAAGAGTTACAGCCCCTTGTGAAAGGAGAAACAAGGATTTGTAGAACTGCATGCCTTTTAAATGTCTCTCAGTGCTTAGTGATTTCCTGAAAGTGGGGGTAGTTGGATTTTTTCTGATAGGTTATTTGGAGGCCTACAGTTTGGAACAGAAGGTGGATGTTAAAACTCCATAAGGCCTTTCATGTGATATTCACAACAACAGTTTTACCAAGAGTGTCTCCCTACCCCATTTCTTAGCTGATTAAAAATTCAGTTTCTTATTTTTGCATGTTCTGGAGGCAAAATTTTGAGAGGTCAGAGGCGACTCTCTTGCAGCTTCTTTTCTGTCCTCAATTCCCTAGCCTTATGGTGAAGTGTTTTTCACTGTAGTTGGTTCTGCCATAGTGGGTAAAGACAGAAAATGTTTCACTTAACCCTGAGGCAGCTCAAACTTTGTGCTGGATTAATTAAAAAATAGTTCTGTGCCTTCTGTAGCAACAGTGTTTGGGAGGGAAATGGAGGAAGGAGCGCTGGGGACAGGAGGGCTCATCATGCCAGCCAGGATCCCTGCTGTCTGCCGGAGATCCTGGCACTTCAGGGCAGCGTGTATTTTCTCCCAGGTCTGCCACAGCTCCTGGAGCTGAATTTTGCTTGCAATGGTCTGTCTGTAAGGGAGCTGTTCCACTGTCCCAGTGGTTGGTTTTTTGGTTTTTTCAAGGTTGTTTCAACAATCCCCTTTTCCATCCTGGGAAAAAAAAAATATCCCTTTGGAACAGGGGCTAGGTAACTAAGTTCTGTGCTTATCCTCCATGCTATGCACTTTGTGCAAGTTAAAAGGCTTGTTCTGCCTTTCATCTTGTGTGCTGTTTTCTGCAGATATTTCCTAACTTCTCCCATGACGTTTTTGCCTGGTTCTTCAGAAGACTGTATGGACTGAAAGAGGCTATTGTTTCTCCAAGAGTGCAGGCATGTGTACATCGGCTAATCTGGTTGGTACAGGATTTCAGGAGTGGGTGTTGAACTGAGGAACAGGATTGGGATGTGTGCGCCTACAAATTCCTGTGAACAGTGTGCTTTCCTATTCTGTAAATAATATCACATGTCACTTTCTAGGTTTACCATTCATGTTTCTCCAAAAGTTGAACTCCCGTACTGTGAGATGTAAACAAGGAAATGGCATACGGGAAGATTACAAAAGTTCTGTTTAGCAGAGACTGGAAAGTTGAACTGGTTTTCAGTCCTGTGCCTGGATAGTCAGCTACTTGATTGTGTGGAGACTCAGGATATCTGTTTTTCACAAACATCATATGTTTAAAATTGATACTTGAATTTAAACATTATCTTTCTAGTGTTGTCTTGCTAGTGTCTTCCTTCTCCAGGTTTGGGTGTTCAGTTTTGATGTACAAAATAGGCAAACAAATACTTTTTAGCCTGCTGTTTAGGAGGGGGAAGACTTTGTCAGTCGAGGTGCATTTGCCAGCTCTTGAGAAACTGCAATCTGAGCCTTGCATTTGCAGCAAACTCATTCTGCAAAGCACTTTGAATGCCAGACATCAGATGAAATTCATTGGGTTTTTTTTTCCCTCTGGATGATATCACCAAGGAGCAACGAAACCCCCAGTTACTGTTTTTGTTTATAACCAGCACCTCATCAGATGAAACCTTGCCACATACTTGTTTCCCCTTTCAAGAGCATTACCTAAAAGATGATGGTGCTGGGATAACTCCAGCTTCCTTGTGGTGACCCAGATCTCTGCTGGCGATGAGATCTCTATCTCCACTGGGCATGGAGCAAGAACAGCAATTGTGTTTTTGACTGCAGATCCACAGGCATGTTCCCATACCGTGTTTCCAGGCTCGTCAGCAACCTTGCAGCGCCTTGGCTATTGTTGCTGACGTGCCCTTGTCTGCCGGCTAAAGGCGGGATTTTATTCCACAGTCTGGTTTCATGTGCGTCTCGTAAGAGGGTGTGAGGCAACTTTAGGGTGGATTTAAATACTACTTTTAGAGTATGAGACAGTATAAAAATCCTGGTAGGTTTGTTTGAGGTTTTTTTTGCAGCAACACCACTGTATGACTGACAGTTGGCTGCATCTCGACTTTGGTAGAGTTTTTTTGCTTGGTCAGGAATAGTTGCCACTTGCAAAACAGCTCCTTGGTACCAGAGAGTGCAAGCTGGGAATACTGACACTTGCTGGTAGTTTAAGAATTTATGAGGATTTATCCTGTGGTTTGTTGATGAGATTTGGTTGGCTGAAATGCTTTTTGATGGATGAATTCCCAGGTGTGGATAAAAGGACTTGGCAATACTCAGTCAAAGAGGATAGAGAAGAAAGACTGTGAAGTGAGGACGACATGGGGGGTTGTCTGGCTTCTTTTTATTTAGAGTGTGTCATATTTAACAAAGGGCTTACAGCTTCACCCATATTCTTGTGAGTTTTTAGCACTGCTACACCAAACTACTATGTTGGCTACCCTTGAAGGGCTTTCCCAATGCTTCTGTTGGATGCAACATGGGTCAGCTTCCTTGCGTCACAGCCACCTCACTGTTTGCCCAAGTGGTGTTTCTGAAAGTACACATTCTTTTCAGCAGCCCATGGTCACAGTCTATGAAGCTATCTCTTCCAGTCCAAGACTTCTTTTGTGTTTGAGTCTTGCTGTAGCCAGGAGTGTTTGAGACATGTTTCTGCTAACAGTTTTCTGCTCTGCACTCCTGAGGATTGGATGTAGGGCAGTTTGGAGAGTTCCTCACAGTGGAACTCCCTATTTACAGTCAGTGAATTCATTAGCGCCCTGAATTATTTACCTTAAAGAATTCAAGTCTTGAATTATTTACCTTTAAGGTCCGTCTTCCTGTGTTGTGCATTTGGTTGACTGTAGACCTGTGCTCTGTTATAAGCTATTAATGTCTAAGGTAGCATAATATCCAAGGAAGCTTCAGCTATTAACTGGTAATTTTATTTTCATGCACAAAATACATTGCAACATTGCAGCTGATCTTTAAGGTCCTTTCCAACCCAAAGCATTCTATGATTCTATAAGTTCAGACTGACACTCTTGATATAAAATGGATTTGTGCAGATCTTGTAAATGCATGGACAGTTTTTGATTATGTCGTCACACTCTTCTCTTTCTGCAAGTCGCCTGCCTGCTGCCAGCTGTAGCTGCAAACCCTGGGCAAACTCCCTATTCAGCATCTTGGATTTTCCCTGCTGTCCCATATTTGGCCCAAATTTTTATTTATGGCATGGTACTCAAATCCTACTGAAGAAGTTTGTCATTTCCTCATGATCTTACTCTGTTTACAAGTGTCAGGCTTCAGGATCTGACAGATGGTTTGGGAAGCCCCACTTCTCTTTGCAGGAGGAGACTTAAAAGGACAAAAGATCCTGAGGATCTCAGCCTTGCTGCTGAGAAATCTCTATACTCCATAGTGTTTCATGTACAGTTCCCTTCTGCTATGACTGTTCATTACTTTTAGTTGAGAGAAGCCAGGTTTTCAGGTTGGTTAGGAATTCACTGTTAATGGCCACTTGAGGGATACTGAGTTTAAATGACTGGTGTAGTGCTTCATTGGAGCTGCATGGCAGCTCTCCAAGGCACAGCTCATCTGCCTGGATGCTGAGAGGGTGGCAGGGAGTGTCAGGGTGGCTGCCATCCTTGCTGCCAGCAGCTGTTAGAGTTGTCATGCACTCTTGCCCTGAAGCCCTGATGCACAGCTCAGGTACATCCCATGTGCCAAGAGTGAAGGCAGCTTTAGCAGGCAGCGCTCACCTGCCACATTTCCCTCCCTTCTCAGGGGTGAGTGCTTGAACTCATCAGCATTCTCTCTTCAACATACCTGTGGTACACCAAAGACTTTGCAGGAAGCAAACAAATGGCATTGTGCACTGGCATCATATAATCTTGGACATGGTTCTTCAGCAGTGCTGCAGCTGCACACCCAGCAGGCAGTCCTCCATGCCTAACCCCAATTCTTGCTCTTTCCCCATCCAAGCTTCCAGTTTTCTGTCCCCATTAAGTGAATTTTCTTGTTCTGATATGTTTTACCCTGCCATCCCCTGGCCCAGATCTTGGCTGCTCTGTTTTGAGCATAGATGACTCCAGGCTGGATCAGGAGACCCTCCTTGCTTGGGAGGTGGCCCTACCCTGGCAGCAGATGCCAGAGGTAGTGGTCACTTCTGTTCTGCCATACCATGGACTAGGCTGTGTTCATTGTGTTGTGTGGCATCAGGCTAAACCCAGGTTTAAACTCTGTTCCAGAGATTGTGAGAATTTGGTCTTTCCAGCCACTTTTTTGGGAATGTCTCAATCAGACTGCTGTGACCAAAATCTTGCAGCAAAACTTTCTGTCAGTCATCCATGTCAACAATGGACAGAGTATGATAAAATTCTGAGCCCTGAAATGCAGGAAGGGTATGGCAGCCATATCCCCCAACCTGTGCTCTGTCCGGGTTTAATTGTGTATGCCCTTGTGAAGGTAGGCAAGGGACCATGTACACACGGTTGAGTTGCATCTCTTTAAATGAAGGGTTTTTTAAATTAGCTTTCAGAGAAAGCAGTGAAATACTAAAGGCATTTCCAGTACTGAAAATCCTGTTTCCTTTACTTAGCTTGTGTCTTCTGGCCACTCAGAGAGGCTGGGGATGGGGCGGTTGAGGTTGTGTCTTCAGCTGAATTCTACCATACGGGCTTTTTTCTTCCTTATTTAAATGTCTTCTATGAAGTATATTGGCAGGAGAATTTGACACTAAAGCTTAAAGCTACTAATATGGAAAGCGAGGAGTAAACACAGACACTAAAAGACCCTTTTGAGAATTTTAAGTGGAGTCACTACTTAAATAATGTTGTAGGTACAGAGTGTGGAGAAACTTTATGATTAAGTAATCTACTGTTAATGCAGTTTTGCAAGTATTATTTTTACATCACTGCTGTGGTTATTAGTGGCATGTATTTGCTGTGGATACTGAAAGAAATTTAATTAGCTTTCTCTCCCTCTGTATTTCGGCTTTTGGTGGCACTGTCTGCTTGGCATTGATCCCGGTGCTGCCAGTCAGGATGGCCTGGGAAGAGGGCAGAGGATTTGGGCATAGGAGAGCTGTGTTCTCCTGTGTAGCTCTACAAGTGGTGGGCTGTGGTATCTCATCTGCCTCTCCAAACTGGTATCTGTTTGCTTCTATTAGTGATTTTGGGGAAAAGACTTTTTCTTGTTTAATGTTTTTATGAGATGAGGCAGAAAACAAAAGACCTGAATATCTACTGCAAAACTGCTGTAACACAAATAATAGATAATTGCTTGCAGTTAATCAATTTTCTCTTTTGTTTTGTTTTTTCACACAGAGCAATGAGGCAAGAGAGAAGTTTTTAAAAACAGAAAAATGTGATTGCATAAACATCATTGTTGGCAGGAGGACTCAGTGGATTCAGGTAATAATGTGACACCACTTTTTATTATGCTTTAAAACTGGCTGGGTTTCAGGCTGTCAGTGGCCCTTTGTCAGGGGCTGAGGAGTAGGGGAAGGTGACAAGGTATAACAAGACCCAGTAGCTGGCTGTTAATTCATTCAGACCAGATGAGAGGATATGGGTGATCGCCCAGTGCTGGGGAGTGATGCTGGGGCTGCAGTAGCTTCCTCCTTTATGTCAGGCTGTTGTATCTGAGTCTGGTTTTTTTTTGGTTTTTTTTTGTTTTTTTTTTTTTTTTTTTTTGTTTTTTTTTTGTTTTTTTTGTTTTTTTTGTTTTTTTTTTGGGGGGGTTTTTAATGGGCTTTTTTTTAACCCTAGGAGATTCTCTCCTTCGAGCTCTTACAGCTTCATCGATGTAGGCGGGAAGCTCTATGCCTGTTTCATGGAAGAGGGTCAAATAATCAGCAGTCCCTTCAGCCTGCAGAACCCTGAATCCACGAATATTTCCCTTGAATTGCCCCTTTAAAAGGATTTCTGGATCAGAGCAGATCATTATCTGCTGAAAGACCCAGATCTAGACCTTTACTGCTTTAAAGAATGACTGCTGGTTGTTTTCTGTGTGTGAAGACAATTTCTTATTGCATGGTTGTAGGAAACCTAATGTGTGATATTTAAGCATACTACTAATGTTTGCAGCATATTATCTTGAAGCAATGAACTTTAACATATTTAGATCCTGCTTTTTAGAAAAAGTAAATTTATAGCTAAAATGCACCTCTTACAGTTTTAATAATTTTAATTATTTCCCTCACTCAAGGGGAGTGTAGAATGAAGGCAGGGGGAGTTTACAGTGCTAATTGCACTCCACGTTTGTAATTTGGAACAGATCCTATCCTCAATCTTCTTAAGCAATCCTAGTGAAGTCATCAGGCTTTTCACAAGCATATGGTTTTCCCCACACCTGTTTGGTTCTGGGATATGGGCCTATGGTGTGCTTTTTCATTGACTGATTTCTCATACGGAGGAAGTTTGAAAAATATGCATCATCTTTTCCCATGTAGATTCTTGGTTTCTACCAACAGTTGAAGAAGTTCTGCAGTATTTTATTGAGATCAGCAAAGCTCATTGCTTTAAACAGAGCTGTTACTAACTGGCAAGTGCATTTTCTTCGTTGGGTGCAAGGTGAGGAAAAAAGCAGTTGTGGCTTTGCATTGCTATAGTCATGACCAAGAAGGATGTTTAAAAAGGATATGAATGGGTGTGGATTTGGTATTTCCTAAAGCCAGCTTCTTTTTAGTATTAAATTGCATACTCCAGGAAGCTAGTTGCTGTATCAACATCAGTATAATGACACATTATTTAAAAAAATCAATATCCAGCCATAGAAGCAAGTCATGGTATAAGCATTTGGGTACTTACAGCTGTGATTTGTATGTATTTGCAAATGTAATGGGCTTTTTTTTCCCCCTTGTAGCACTGGTAACTTGGATATACACTGTATGTGTGACTCATTGCAGAATATAAACTTACTTTAAAGGAGCAAGTGTTGGATTTGCTGAATATCCTATTGCTTGCATCCCTGAATATTTACTTGCAATAGGTCATGATTAATCTTAAATTGGCCAACCTGAAGGGAAAATTACTGCTGATGTCCTATAGGTACTTCAGAAACAAACGGAATGATGGAAGTGCTTTAAAAACATAAATAGTAGCTAGAATTCATAAAATTGTAAAGCAAACATATGGTATAAGGCCTTCTAAAATATAACACTTGAAAGCTTTTTTTATCATTTCAGAAAGAGCTTGTTTAGTTATCGCAGGAAAAGTAAATATTTTCATTCCTTTTTCTTCTGCACACTCTCATTCCATTTATCTTTCTCTTTTTCCTTTTGTACTTGCTTTTTGTCCCCGCAGAGTGTTCTTATTCTGGTGGGATGGGAGATCAACACCTGATGTGCATAGAAAGCCCTGCTTGAGAGCAGGAGATAAAGCTGCTATTGGTCCTCCTGTCGTTAGGTACATTCTTGAAGTCCTTTTGCAGTGTCGGCACAGAGTTGATGTAATCCAAACTGAACACTTGCTGTGCGCATGTGTGCGTGAGCGAGATGTGATGGACACTGCAGCGGCTCCTGGACCATTCAAGAGCACACTTATCTTTTAATGCAATACCCCAGACATTGGTGAGGAGGGATGCAGTCCCTCTGTGCGTGTGTAGGCATGTGAACTCACGGGAAGCAGCACAAGACAGCTCTTCTGCTGCACCTTTGGTGGGGTGGTTGTGGTCGCCACTCCTTCAAGCCATTAGTGGGACAGGGAGGTGAAGTTGCTGCTGGAGAGGGGTGGAAGGAGAAAGATGGGGAGCAGAGGAGTGGGGAGCCGTGTGGGGATCGGGGGCCAGGGAGGAAGACACAGCTCCAGAGGGAAATACTCTGTGCTTTGCAGTTGCTTGTGTGGATAGAAACCAGATGGTGCGCTGGAACACCCGCTCACTTGGGCGGTGGCGGAGCCAAACATATGGTTAATGGTTAGGAGAAAAAGCTTTTCGAGCCAGGGCTTTGCTGACTGCCTCGCATTACAGATTGTTGCAGTGTGTCATTACATTGCCAAACTAAGTGCTTAATACCCGCTGCGGGCGCTGGGCAGGCATTTGCAGGAAGGATGCAGAGGCTCCCTGGTCTGGGCGGGAGGCTGACATCATGTACGGCCCCCTGCCACACCCCCCCACACCCCCTTTCCCCTCTGGAAACCCCATAAATCTCTCCATTTACAAGCCCAAATCTACAGCAGGAAGTTTTCCTGCTCTGAGTGTCTTTAATCCATATATTTCCAGCAGCGTATGGTTGGTTTTGCCTTTTTTTGTGCCTTTTTTTTTTTTTTTTTTTTTTTTTTTGGTTCTCAAGCAGCCAGGTTCACTGAGGCTGCAACACCACACTTATATGTCCAGCATCTGAAGTTCCTGCTCTGGGATCTTTGGGCGACACCAGACCCCATGTTATCTAAGGAACTGCTGAGCTCATTCATCTCCTTTTCACGGCCCGCTTCCTTTTATTTTTAGCCAAATCCGTCAGGCCTGACAAGCGGGTAATTTGAGCCAGAGAAAGGGCAAAGCTCCAGGTCCTTTCCACAAAGCAATTCTTCTCCTCCCTCCTGGGAAGGCTCCAAACTTGGCCTGCTCCAGGCAGATGGATTTGTTGAGTCATGTGAGATCATTTACACAAAAACACAGCGAGGCAGTGAAAAGGAAAAAAAAAAAAAAAGGGGAAAGAAAAAAGAGAAAAAGGTGGGGGGAAGGGGTGGGAGAGCATGCACTGCCGGGGCTGCTGTGATCGTAGGAAATATGCTGCGAGGCAGCTAGACAGAGGAATGCAGCAGATTCATTCTTGTATAAGGTAATGTCTCGTTTACAGTACAGGGTGGAGCCAGCACGGAGGAGAAATCTTTCAAAAACAGATTACTCATTTAAAACAAAAATTCTTAAAATAAATAATAATAATAATAATAACCATAAAACACTCAAAACAACAACCCGGCCAGCAAGCGAGTGGCGCACATGGGCGCGCAACAAAGGCGGCGTTGTTGACAGCACCGGATTACAGTAGCGGTAAACTCCGGGCTGGGAGGTTGCTGGAAAATGAGTTTGCTCCGTGATGCAACTGGAGTTTGCTTTGTCTGGCCGCTAGTGCAAGCGGTACGGTGGAGACTGCGAGCCCAGCGGCAGCAGGGCACGCTTTGCTCCATCCAGGGATGGTTTCAGACAGTGGGGAGGGATGGAGCGAGCAGTTAAGAATCCTGAGCAGACAAGCTGGGGGGCCATCACTAACAGCAAAAACAAGGCGGGATGTGCTTGGAGAGGGTGGGAGAGAATCTCTTCTTGCTGTGGTTTTGAGCTGGTTGTGGCATCATCTTTGTTGCATCAAGGAGTGAATTGCATTTATTCAGTTTAATGTGAATTTTGTTTTCGTTTACAACCTAAGCTAACCCCAGCATGTTAGTTTTCATTTTTTAAGTGGGTGGTAAGAGAGAACATGAAACTTGGAGCTTTTCAGATCTTGTTACAGCCTAGAGAATTAGGTTGGGTTAATTTATGCAGTGTTCTAACAAGATGCATTCAAACCTTTAAATAGACTTTATTTAAGTATTGTTAATATAACTCCCAGTTACTCCAGTTTTCTTAGCAAGGCAATATTTAAATGTTACTGTTTTGTCCCAGCAGTGATTAAAAATTAAGAATAGAAGTAGAAACCGGAACTGGAAATTGGTAGGAAACATGCAATAAAACAAGTCCAATGCAAAGTATTTCCTAAAATTCTCAGCAACAGTTAAGGAACTTGGGGGAGCATGTAAACAAGGGTTTGTATTTTAACATGTCGTGTTCCCCTGCTGAGTAGTATCTTCTGCAGTGCTGACTCCACAGCAGTGTCTGTTGAGGTGCTTTCCTCTGGGGAGGGGAGGGAAGGGTTTGTCTGGAGCTTGCCTCCCTCTAACTTGACCTTGTCTTTCCCTTTTTCTCCTCCTGCTGCTTTTTTACACTTTTGTCTGAAAGACGGCTGGCTTTCCCAGCCCGCTTGCTCTGCTGGGCTGCGCCGCTGAGCACAGCACGTTCAGTGTGGGGAGGGCCTTGCCTTCTGTGCATGGAGTTTTCTCACTTGGTGAAAACCTTTTGTCTTGTCTGTCTCTTGATGAGGCTGCCTCACTACTTACGTACAAGGAGCACTTGGCAACGCCCCAAGTCCCAGCTGGGATCCTGCAGGGCCCAAACACCCTATGGGGTCCCTGACCATCAGCTGATGTCTGGTGTGAGGATCAGCAGAGGGACAGAACTATGAAGATGAGGAGTACAGCCAGGCTTGGGACCTAGATGGTGCAGTAAGCTGGGGCCATAGCACAGCACAGTCTTTAATGGGGAATGGCTGTAGATTGTTCTGAGATCTTTGGAAAAGTCCTGGAGAAGGACAGCACTGTTATTTTTTTCTGTTTGCATAGTTACTGTAACTTTCTTTCCTTTTTTTCCCAAAAATCTAATCATCCTACATTTTCTGTTGCTGTGAGCAACATTTCCTGTTGTTACCCAGAGCTGCAATTCCAGTTAAATTCTCACTCTGTATAGCTAATCTTTCAGCAGTGGGTGTGGGATTTCCAAAAGAAAAGGCATTTGTGAAGAGCCAGTTTTTAAGATTTTTGTCTTAGTGGACAATTCTGCAAAACTCCTTTTTTAACTATTCACCTTCATTATTGGTTGAAAGCTCTAGCCTCATCTCTATTTATGGCACTTAGAAGACTTGTAGGTCTTTCATTCCCCTACAGAGTGCCCCAGTCCTCAACGTCTCCTTTTTCCGCTTCAAAGATGCCACATGTGTTGCTTTTTGCATCTGTACGTCAGACAACCAGCCCGACTAGGCAAGTTTCGGGAACTGTTTATGACCTGTCTATCGGGAAAATCAGCCTTACTCTTCCTTCCCCCTCTTTCACAGCCGCTCAACTTCCTCTCCTTCTTCTTAAAGTGTGTTGATGCTATCAGCCCCCTAATTCTTTTATCTCACTTCTCCTATAGTTTCCATTCTTCTGTCTGTCTCATGATTAGACTAGAAATTTCTCTGCTGCTGCTGGCCTCTTCCCTCCTGGCATGTACTGTGGCGCTGCCTCCTTTGGGATCTGAGGAGGGATAAGTATGGAGTTCATACGTGTTGAATCACATCTTGTGCTTGGCATTGGTTTGCAAGGGTAGAGGACATTGTTTATGGCAATTTTGCTTTCATTTAGTAGCTTTACACTACTAATTCTCTCCCTCCTAGGTTGGAGGATGAGCAGGAAGTCCCCACCAAGGCTTGGGAAGGGAGGCACTGAGAACCTCCTGCTGATGAGGTTGCTCAACCTTCTTATATTGTGCCAAGGAGAGATGCACTAGGAGAAAGGTAACCCACTATGTTTGATGTCACATTATCCTTTTGATGGGACAGGATAGTGATTCTCTCCCTTGGAAAATTTAGGCAAACTTTATAGTACTCTGCAGTGATATCTAAGGTGAATGAGGCTAGCATCCATTTATGGGGCTTAGGAAATAACCTCAAAATAAATAAATCCCTAGCCTGCGTTCCCCCTAACAGAAAATTATAGAAGTTATAGTGTAGTGGTGGCAATTTCTTCTTTGTCATGTGTTCATCCAGAGGGCATTTCAGGGGAGAGACAAGATTTATTCTAAACAGATCAATCTTAAGTTTCTGTGGAGCTTTAAATCTATGTACATTTTTCTCATCCATCAATGAATTGATGCAGCAGTGAAGTGCAGGACTGTTTGTAATGTATTTGAAACCTAGCTGTTTCCTAGATGCAGCCAAATCCCATTAACTGTGATTTCCCTGCTTCCTTTTTCCTCCTGTCGAGCCTTCTGGATAGCGGCTTTTCTTAACAGCTTGTTTGTAGAATCTGTTCCGAAATCTCCCAGTCTCTTCACTCTTCTCAAAGCAAGGGAAACTCTGGGAGCAGATTATTAGCTGCTTATCATCCAGTTTCCATTTCTGTTAGAAAGTCTCCATTGGCCATAGACCAAACAAGCTTAAATTCTTTGCCTTCCACGTGGTCAAGCACAACAAAGGTAGAAGTTCTTTCGGAGATTAAACTTTGCAGGTTTGTTAAGTGATACATCAATCTAGACAGCATTTGTGTATAAAATTGCCTTCTTGAATTTCCTTGGAGCATCCTTAGGGAGCCTTAAAAATTGTCTGAAAGTTGCTAGCGAGGATGTCCAAGCATCCTCTGACAGTGCCTTTGCAGTAGCAGGTTTTCAAGTCTGTGTTAAAAAATATCAAGTTGTTTTAAGGCTCTGTTCATTTCATTAGCTTTTCACTGATAGCTCCTGTAGCATTACTAACTGCTAATGTGATCCTTTAGTTTATTGCCTTGATTTTGTTATAAATTAAATTGGTGTCAGCAAAAGTCACTTCTGATCAGATGCTATAGAAATATCTTTTTTTAACCTCTTTGCAGCCTTTGTTCAATTAATGGGAACATACTGTTGCTTCTTGATAAGTTCATTCATGTTTAATAGCTATTTGTGAGCCATATTTGGGTTTTAAGTGGATGTATCACAGCTCTTGATGCATTTTGGTAGCTAAATAGCTGGGATTAGACACTCCAATTGCTCTTGCCAGTTGTTTTCCAGTGTTCATACAGAACTCTGTGTGTTACAAAAATATTTTTAGTTATAGCCTTGTCAGATTTGTTTAAGGAAAAGAAATATCTTCATTTTTCAGAGAAGTTTATCTGGGAGTGAGTGGAATTATATTAATTTTTTTTTCTCACTTGATCAAATTTTAAGTGCTAAAATGAAAGGCCCACTATTACTTGCAAAAGTAAGACTTGCTTTAGCAGGAGTGGAGCAATTTATCTTCTGTATCTGCTTCACTTTTTGCAGCCTGTAAAGACCCTAAAGAGTCCTGCTAGTCAACAATTTCCTTACTGCAACCAGGGAAAAATCAGATTTAAAATGCATTTAACTGATGCTCTGTCCCACGTTTTAATACCTCTTGATTACTGTGGTCACAGCATAAATAAATACATTTGATTGCTTACTGGATCATGCAAGTGTTGGATGCCTTCCTCCCTCATCAGAATACTCCTTTTATCAAAGATAGCTGCTGTCATAGAGCTCCAAGCTGTTGATTATGTAAAAGGGAATACCATACATGGGAAAATAAACCAGCACCTACAAGGTAGCTTCTTACTAGAAAGGAATGAGATTTCTATTACAAAATTCAGCTTGTTGTTTTCTATTTGAATACTTTTCAAAATTAATAATAAAATACTGAAAAAATAAACTTGTGCATTCTGGGAAAATGGCATGGGATAATTCTGGGAGAATTTACATGGGATATCTTTCTGTTTGGTTTTGAGTTGATTGCTAATTGGCTTCCACATAGTACTGTGAGTGGGTTTGAAGCCCCTGTGGTGGGCTTGGACTAGTCTGGATCAGCTCAGACTCATTGCTGCCCTTCTCCATGCTGTTCACTATGGTTAATGGTGTCTGGTAGGATGGCAGAACCCCGATAGTTATGTTTAAAGAATTCTTCTCCTAGGATGCACTGCTTGGACACAAGCATCAGTGAAGCCCTTTTTGCAGCCAGTGATGTTGTAGGCAGTGGGACTGCATGGGGAGGACGTTATGGGTAGCACAGCCAGACCTGCTCAGATGGCATTTTGAGAGCAAGAGGTTAAAAGGACAAGGGTAAGCCACGGTCTGAAGCAGACTCTGGCATGGGGCAGGTCTGTTCTTGGGTGACACTGATTTAGTTGTGCAGCTCAAGTGCAGCAGGAGTTTCACCCCTGCCCGCAGGCTAACAATCACGCGATCAGTGGGAAGTTACTTTTCTGCTGGGTTTTGCCCCCTGTGAGTGTTGGAGACATCGTTGGACGTAATAGAAAATTAAGGGGCAGAGATTTGTGGGGTATCATAGCCTGTTCATCGTTTAAAATAAATCTTCTGTTATTAATTCTCCATGGGGCAAAAGGAGAGAGAGGTTTGCATTCTAAACTCTGGAGAATTTTGGGTATTTAATGCTAATTTTAACCCTGAAGCATTAGTGAATTTAAGTAGAGCTCCAAGTGCTGCAGTTAGCCTTCATCAGGAAACACTGGATAGCATTGCTGGAGGAGTGATGATAGCAGGGAGTTCCCATATGCATGCAGTGGCATTTCTAGAAGAACTAAAGGTTGGTATTTCCAAACACAAGTGGAAATGCACATGAGCTGATGACACATATTTTGGTTTTCAGTACAGTAGGTGGCAGGAGAGACAAAGTGACAGCTTGGCTGGGGTGGCTGCTGGTCCACTTGCCACAGTAACAAATGATGATCTACGCCCAGTACTGTGGAATAAGTGACATTGTATTGCCAGGTGCTTTTGTGAGGTCTGTCCTCTGGTGTGATCAACACAATGCCATAACAAGATAAGAACATTGGATACACATATTGCAATGTCTCCGTGTCAAATGCCCCAATGTGCACTTGTGGTGTTTTTGTATGATGTCTTCTGGTACGCGTCAGGGACTAGAGGTTTTGTGGCAGCCTACACCAGTCCCAGTTACGACCGCTCATTGTCCTTCTCTTCCTACCTTGTCCTTGGCCAGGACTTGCCCCATTCTCTCTTGTGCCAGTGTTGGTGCTTATGAAGCTGACCATAATCTGCTTGATGGGGTAAAGCCAGTCAACAACAAACTAAGCTAAAGATGGGGTTGGACTTTGTACAACTCAGCAGAAGCATCTCACCTCATGGTTGTGAAAACAGTGTTGAGGTAAAGAAGTAAGTAATAGGAAAAGGGACTGACAAATTCAGGCAATAGAGTGCACCCTTGATCACTTTTATCAAACAGGATGGAAGACAGTGAAGTAGACACCAGCAACTTCTCTAAGCTGACAGCTGATACTTTTAGCTTAGAGAAGTTTCTGATCTACAGCTGCATAAAATAGCCTTAAAAGCCTGAAAAACTTTTAAAGTTACATAAGAGTCTTTCCTAATGGAGAGGCAAACTGAAGAAGTGAAATTAGTGGCATTTTCCCTTTGTCTCTTACACATATGTCTCCTTGTTTAGGTGAAAGGGATATTCCTCATCCCACTTCAGTGAAGGTGAACAGATTGTTTCCTTTTTTATTTATGGGAGATCTGGTCTCCCAGTGCACCCAAGGACAAAATCTGCTCTGGTGTGTATGTAACTTGAGCAATGTTGATGAGATTGTAAAACAGAGGTGATTTGGCTCTGGGTTTGTAACTGGAGAAAGGAAGAGCTTTTGTCCATTGATTTATAGGGAAATTAGTGTATGCCTAAAATATGCCCACCTGTTTGCTGTGCTTTTTTCCTGAGGATTGCTCTCTGAAGGAGGACTTTTGGTCCTGGTGGAAGAAACTTCATTGTGCAGGCCTGCATTAGAGCCAAGAATAGCAGATAGTATATGACTCATACTTGTCAGAAGAATCTTTAGTATACATACAAACTTCCAGTGATGACTTTAGTCCTCCCTTTATCTGTATTTGGACATAGAATTTGAATTCTGGCATATCAAAATATGCATGTATGATGGCCTAAATTTTGCATCTTCATAAGATGTCAAGCCCTTTTGCTCGGCTCCATTACTTATATTCTTTTTCTGTGACTAGTGGTTTTGTAAGATTGTTGTCAGTGTTTTTTCAAAAAAAAATGCTGTTTTTTTCATTGAAGGTTGACTGAAATTGAACTGGTGTTGAAGTTGTTAAACTGTTAGTGTAACGTAGTAGCAAGGACAAGGCATCTTTTGTCTTTGCTGGAGAGCCTTACTGCCCCATAGATAGAACCTGAGCACTTCATACTGATGAAAAATGAAGGCAGGAACACTGTGATTTATTGAAGGTCACAGAGGAAACCTGAAAGGTTGAGACCTAGGTCTCTTCTACCCCACCCCAGGAAGCTGAATCCTGTGATTTCTAGTATGGTGAAGTTTACTTCCTCTTCCCCTGAGAATGTGAGACTCTTCCCATTGGAAAAATATTTGTTCTTGTCACGGCAGGTACAGACACACATTACAAATTTGGATCCAAATTTGACTCATTGCCACAAAACCAGGCACATTTAGACAGTAGTTAGCTATAGCTGTATTGTGCAGAATGAACAAGGGAAATGGTCTGAGTGGCACAAAAACCAGAAAATGTTCTGTTGTTGCTTTACTCAACTCTCTGAGTTGTATCTGGACCAGAGGAGGGACCTGGGCATGCACTGGGTTTAGGCAGCTTTTGGACTGCTCCATCCCTTGCATCTAGTACAGGTTTTTTTCTCAGAGAAAAGCCATTTGTAAAGAATGGGACCTTGTTGGCCAAGTTTTCCTTGAATGGGCTGGTATCTTGCAGATATTGGTATGCTGACAGCAGCGGTGTGGCTGCAAATAGTTAATTGGTTCTGTAACCAGGTTTAACTGCAGAGGGCTCTGCTTGGTGAAGAGGATCAGGAAGGAGTTCCTATTATTTTAAAGCACAAGCTATATCTGAGGCTAATTATGAAAAACATGGCAGGTTAAAATACTCATTCTTTTAAATGAATTTCCATAAGCAGCTCATAGACAGGTTTATGCTGCACTGGAAGAAGTCTGACTGCACTTTAATGTTGATACCTGGATTGGTGATTAGGAAAAAATTGTTAAACAACTGGAGTTTAAATACCAGTACAGCTTCATTGTAATAATTTCCCCAAAGGCACATTGGTAATTCTGCTAAATAGAGAGTTTAATAGACTTCAATAATGTGTACTTGTGAGACCTTATACACAAAGGAATAATGCATAAAACATTCATTATTGTAAACTGCTACCGTTGCATGTAGAGAGGAATCTGTTGGAAGAAAATTGTTGTGTTGAGCGTGGCAACATGTCAGAGTGTTAGCAGACAGAAGTCATTGTCACCCTCTTGCCTAATTCACCTGGTGTGGTTGAAGTTGCATCATTTTACTCAACAGTGAATGAATTATTCGAAGTAGACATTAGTTTATTTTCTGGGAAGTCCTTTGAAAGCTGATGGGCCATGGTGGTTCCCAGAGCTTTGTTTTCTTTGATATGCTGATTTAGTGTCAAGAGAAGAGGTACCTGGTAGGAAGCATAGCATAACCCCATTTAAAAAAAAATGAAAAACGTTGACATTAAAACAACACAAAGCAACCTTAGCAAGTGGCTCTAAGTGAGTTTAGTGTTGTATTTTGATTTGTTCTCACTGCACTGCTGCTGATTGCCCTGATGGAGAACAGGTGAGAAGAAAGGAGCAGATGCTTTTGGTAGTACAGTAAGGCATTTATCTCTTTTAATGAGGTAACATCATTAGTGCTGACAAAGTGCTGCAAATCCATACATGTAATGGACTGCTGCTGTCTTTTAGTAGTGCACACAGGCTGTTGTACTTCTGAGCATTTGAATCTGCTGAATCACAGGTCAGGCTTTATCTCCTGTCTGATGCTGGGTTGCATTTTTTTGTGGTTTGTTTTTATTTTGTTTGTGTTGGTTTATTTGGTTGGTTTTAACCATTTTATTTCCTGTTCCCTCCCCTTCCCTTCCCTATCCGCCCCCATTCCACCTTTGCCTTTAATGTCTGGGAACTAAAGCACTCCAGGATATGTGTTGGGGCACAGAAGTGTACCCATTTTCCAAGCATAGGAGCTGATTGAAATGCCACATGTCTATTGCAGTGCAAGGACCTTCTCTTTAACTGGGAAGAGTGAGGTTGGTTACATCTCTTTGAGCCTGATTTCTTTTGCCTAAGATGGCTAGAGATTTTGGGTTGGGTGTTGTTGTTTTGGTTTTTTTTCTCCCTTTGCCCTCTGCCTGTTTCCTAGAGCAGTGGCACAATGTCAGCCGCACTAATCGTGTCAGCCAGTGACACTGATGTTCAGTAACAAAGAGCTGCAGGAAAGGGAGAGAGGTGGCTGTGGCACTGGACAAGGAGCAGCAGCAGCTGGAGGGAAATCTACAGGTTAGAGCATTCGTCTGTACAAAATCTGTCACTTTAAAAGTCATGTGCACAGTTGTATTCAAAGTGTCCAAGGGAAGAAATGAGATGTGTGTTAATGGATATGTGTCCTTTATGTCTCACTTTTCAGATGGTAAGCATTACAGCACATGGTTATAATACTATGAAAATAACAAAACTTCAACCAAATATATCTAAATTTTAAAAAGCTGGGAGGTTTTAATAATGTCTCTGTTAAAAATTACTTAATAACCCCAGAACTCCCATCAAAACCTCCACTACAAACAAGCAACATAACATAGACATTTGAAGTATGCTATGTGTTTATCAGAGAGCCACAGAATGTCACTTGGGCATCTGTGCTGATTCCAGGAAGAGAGCCTGTCAGTAAAAAAGATTCATCTGAATAGATCACGCACACAAGGAAAAAAAAAAGTGGTTCCTCTTTCTTTTTTTTATCTGCATGCCCCTCCCATCCTGGGCTTCCCAACACCTGCTTGTGCTGAAAGAACATAAACAGAATTGCAAGATTCCTCAGCATTAACTCTTGCCTGACAGTCCCAGCTAAACGCTGCAAGGTTATCCCATTTTTCCTCTTCATTGTTTTTTCTTGCTCTCTGCCACACATCCAATGAGTTTCTGCAGCATCCTCAGATGGACCTCCCTGTTTTTTGTGCTCTGCCATGAACTGAAAATCAGTTGTGTTCATCAGAGTTGAAATGAATCCAGAGCTGGGGGTCTCTCACTGCCCACCCCTGTTATGTTGCCTTCACACCGAGTGGGGGGACACGACTGAGAGCCAAAAAACTCACAGCTGGTAGGTGCACGTACTAGCCCGTACTGAAGTATTACCAAGTAGCTACACCACTGAGTGGACGTTTGGGTCAAGACAATGTAAAGCTCCATTAATTGGAACTTTTATTAAATTTATTTATTTAACTCTGGAGAGATCCAAGGGTACGCTTCAGTGATGCCCAGTCAGCATTCCCCACTGCTGAACTGAAAGCATCATTTCTGCAAAGCAACAATCTCACTAGTGGCTTAATGCTTCCTTATACTCCTGACAGTCTTGAACTGGCAGAAAGTGATGGCCAACAGGTTAAAGAAAAGGTATCATCTTGGGCAAGCTTTAAGGCTTTTAGAGCTTTTAGATCTTTTTTGGTTTTACACACAGACACCCCATTGCTTCTATAAATCATAATTTCTACAGCACATACCAAAGGTTTTCTGTGCTGTCTTATTCCAACAGTGAAACCAGAGTTCAGTTGCCTCTCTTCCAAGGCTGGGATTACAAAAACTTCACACCATCTCACCCTCCTCTCTTGTTGCAGGCACTCTGGTCCAATAAATAAATACTTGGCCAAGTTTTACTACCCTTTACTCCTTTAACTAAAACCAAATGCCTTCTGCTTTGTTGAAGGCAAGTCATGCCTACTTCTGTTGCTTCAGCCAGCAGTTTCTCAACCAGCTTGGCCTCTCAGGGACTGATTAATTTTTAGTGACTCTGAAACAGTTACCAAACCCTTCTGTGATTGATGTATGAAAAGAAAGTAACATTGTCCAGGGTTCTTAGGGAGAGAAAATAGCTGGTCATACCCTTTCCCAAGACTACAGATGACCCAATTTCGCTCTCATTTCTCTAATAAAACTGAGCTCAAAGTGTTGGGATGGAGGGCAGAGGGTTTGACAAATACATGGGTGACAGTGTGACGGCCTTCTGTATTAAGGTTATCTACTTATTTTTTTTTTTTTTTGTGGCCAGTTTATTAAAAATATTTTAGCGCTTGATATCACTTCTCAAGAGGAGAAAGTGCTGGTCTGCTTTTCAGTATTGTTTCAGGGCAGACTTAGAGGTGATGCAGCCACAGGCTTGGCTGCTTGTGAGGCTTGACGCTTATTTCTCATAGGAAATACGGGGCAAAGCCCTGATAGAGAAGGGTTGCTCGTCAGCAACTGCAGCACTGGTGGGCCAAAGTGTGTTTGCCTGGCTTTCCTGGGTGGTCGACTGGCTCGTATGCAGTATGGAAATAGATCTTTTGGAATGTGAAATCGTGCCTTCTGCATTTCTCCCACAAGTATTTTATAGTTTTGACTGGCATGTGCAAAGGAAATGGAGAATAATAGAAGAAAAAATTATATAACACTTCAGCTGTGCTTCCTTTCCATACCAAGGTTTTGCATTTAAAGTAAAAACACCGGTCTTGTGTTGTTGCAGAAGTCTTTTTTGAAAGTTCAATGAAAAGTTCTTTTGGTAAATGAGTAAAGATTTATTCCTCCTGAAACTTATCTCCAGTTTAGATAGTGGATGTGCTCAGAGAAATGGAATCTGATTCCTCATTTTGCAGAAATAGGTTGTGAAGGGACCTTGAGTGTTTGGAGATTTTCTTGGTTTTCTTTCCTTTCTAGTAAAGATGTTATAAACCAGTAAGTATCCAGACTTTTGTACGTCTCATACGTGAGGAGGAGGATGCTCTCTCAGTGTGGCTGCTATCTACTAACTAGCTTAGTGGTCATGGCTCTCAACATTTGGTGTAATGTAGAAGTAGCATATCTTTTAGACAAGTCCTTGCCAGTAGGACTCCTTTCTCCCCCAGGTTCAGCTGAAGAGCATGGAAAAGACAGCCTGCAGAGTCCCTGGGAGATCCAACTTTGGCCCAACTGTGAGTTAGCCATTTAAGGCTGAGGATCCTCTGTACTGCCAGAGGAGTTTCCTCCCTATAACAAAAAAGGATCTTTGCCTTTGAAGTGAGAGTTTAAAAATACACAATCATGCAGAAGGGGCACTGCACACTTAGGTTAAAAGCAGTAGTGCAAGAGTGTGGGGGGTGAATGAGCGTGTGTGAGTCAAATAGAAATGCTTGCTTTTCCCCCAGTTCTGCCTTAGGAGGTAGCTTCTTTCTCTAAGGACATGGTCCTGGTTTTGTGAGGAATGCCTGAGGGCTCAAGTCACTTAGCTTCTGAGCTTTGTAAATCTAGGTATAAGTGTTCTGCTGTTTGCAAGGAGCCTTGCAGTTCTCTGGTGGGAATACGTGTAAAAAGTATACATGTGAAAAGTACCCCTGCCTTTGCAGTGGCTTTCAGATTAAAGATCTGCTTTGTTAACTCTATGGCTCCTTAGCCTGCTTTGTCAGCACTGAACGTGCACTGAGATGCTTCCCAGTGGCTTACAGCTCTTGGTTTCATCTAGCAAGAGCAATCTATAATCCAGGGGTGTACAGGTAAGTGAGCTCTTGAGAGGTTTGTGGAAAAGGAATGATGCATTCAGCATGATACATGGAGAAGGTGAATATCCTAACAGTTTCCCACTGTGTCGTGCTATTCTGTTTTGAAAATTGTGCCTTCCAGTTGTCATCTCAGTAGAACAAGGCCCTTCTCTTAGAGGAGCCCAAAAAGTGTACACTTAATTGCTTTACAAATGATGTGAAGTCTTGGAATGCAATCTAGCCATTGCTCATTAACTAGCTGAACCTATTAAACCTGGACAGCAAGCAGGACTGAGTCATCCACCCTTGATTGCAGGCAGCTAATGGAGCTGTGGGAGCAAGCTGTGACTGCAGAGTGGAATTGGCAGTAGACTCCCAGCAGCCCTCCCTGTTTTGAACTTGCCCTACACTACATTTAGACTTCTGGCTTTGAGACCGATGATTTCAGAGCAGTGAGGAGGGGAAGGTGGAGCGTGGAAAGCATTGTCTTCCCAGCTATGTTAGATTTGATCAGAAGTTAAAAACGAATCAGAATTCAAATGGCAGTGGTAATTTGACATTCAAACCTGCAGAAGCAGAGGGGTTTGTCATCTGGCCATGGTTGCCTTTGATTATTGATTGGTACTCATGCAGATGGTTCCATTACACAACACCAAACCAAAAAAACTGTCCAAACAATAAACAATGTGACTTGGCATATCCTCAGTGTTTTTTAGCTTGGAGGGAATCAGCTGATCTTACAAAGCCCATATAGAGGTGGTTTGGAACCCATAAAGCACATCCTGTCTTGCAAAACAGCATGGTAGCACTTTCTTGCATCTTCACACCACTCTAGCAGCACAGAAGAAAACAAAATTCAATAAATGTTGAGATTTTAGTGGAGTTTTGTTTTTTTGTTTTGGTTTTTTTTTTTGGTTTTTTTTTTTTGGTTTTTTTTTTTGTAGTAGCTTGAAAAAAAAGGAGGATAGTTGAGATTTGCCCAGGAAACTTGAAGTGTTTAACCTTTTAAACAGAAAAGTGTTTAACCTTTTAAACATCTCCTCAACTGGAGACGGATACAGCCCTCTCTATGTAGTGTTTACCTCTAGAGCATTCTTGGCACTGGGCCGGAGCATTGTTTCAGATGAGCTTGTGCTGCTGTCTGAATCGCCAGGATCTCATCCTTCAGCACTCACATGCCTCCCATCCAGTTGTACTTTGTGCCCAGCCTTATTTACCTTGAGGGTTTTGCCAAGATCACAGCTTGGTGGTGTGGCTTCGGGCCCAGTCAGACCATCTGTCAAGAAGAAGGGGAGGAGAAGGTAGTGGTTTTGACATGTTGCTTGAAGAAGCACATGTCCAAATGTGCTTTGAAATCTCTGTTCTACTTGCTTGTTGAATACTTTAAAGGTGCTGTGTATTGTGGAATATTTTTCTGTTGTTCTACCTTACTTTCCCTGTTGTGGAGAGATTGTTTCATTTCTAGTCTGGATTCATACATTTTGTTTGTGCTGCTGGCAGATCCTATCAACACCCACTTTTCACTGATATTTAAACTTTAAAAGATAAAATAAAAATCTTTGGTGTCATGGAACACTGACTTGCTTGTAAAATAGTTCTATATACTGGAGATGCTATTTAAAAATATTGTAGGAGTCTAGTAATACATTAGCATTTTATGCATTTCACTCTGAATCGTCCCAAAGTGCTTTAACTGTAGTGCACACATGCAGCCGTGTGGAGATGCAGTTCTCAGGACAGGGGCTGTAAACCAGCCCCTGTATTTGCTGATGGAGGGGTGGGTGCAAACAGCTTCAAGTGAAGCATCCAGAATAAACTGCCTTCTGGAGGAAAATGCCATATCTAGGTGTACAACTCCCAGGAGTTCAGCTCAGGATGCTGTCAGAGTTGCCCACCCTGGGATCATGAAGCTGTGTGTGGAGCAGGACCCCCTTGGCCTGAGTTGCCCTGGGTTTTGTCACAGCCTCAGGAACAGCCCCTGACCAGCACTTGAAGCTAGATATTTGAGCAAGTGTACTTGCGGGCTCCGCGTTAAGAACCTGTTGCCTTTGGCAATCTTCACTGGACTAACAGCAAGTAACTCCTTTGTTTGTCAGCAGCTACAATGGAGCCACGCTCCAGCGGCTGTAGGCTGGGCTGGACGTGGTTGGCTTGTGGAGGCCATGCATGGGGAGCAGCGTGCGGGCAGGCAGCTGCCACGTGTCCTTTGGTGCCTGAGGATTCCTTACAAAGTGGTTGTGTCCCTGTGTGTGCAAAACACATTTCTTTGCGTCATCCTAGGTATCCTTCAGCCCATTTTTTATTTGTGTCCCTTAGAAACCAATGTGTGAGTTGATCTCAGATTAGCTATTCTAGACATAGCTCAGCAGAGGGGAGATGTAGAGCTGTAGTGTGAGGACAGAAAAAAACATTTTCAGATTATTTTGAGACAGCAGTTACATCATTCTGGGAAATTCAGCCTTGCAGAAGCTAATAAAAACTAAAATTCAAGCTCTTATAAAGTTAAGCAGAACTAATACCACAATGTGTTTTCTGGTTATCATTTCAAAACCTCTGTGACATTTTTTCTGAATGTTCCCATACAGGCGCAGTTATTCACATGTGAGAATCTCAGGAGCAGCTGGGTGGGGGGGAACAGCAACCTCACTGGTGTGTAAGAGAGCTCCATCTTCCAAAAAGAATTACATTGTGGCCAGCTGTGATGTCACAGTTCAGGGTTCAGTGAGTTGGCAGCAGCCACCGTCTGATGTTTCTAACCCAGCATCATAGCCTGTGCTCCTTTTTAATTCTTTAAAGAAAATTAACCAATTAATTATTTCAGTTTTAAAATACATCATGTCTAAAACAGAAAATAAAAAGGGAATTAAAAAACCCACTATTTTTTTTCATTTGGCATGACTGTTAGATGGAAAGAACCTTTCAATATATTTAGTTGGGAAGTAATTAATCTTGGGAGTGTGAGATGAGTTATAATCTTAATGTCATTTTACAATTGCTAAAATAGGCCAGTTTTGTCCTTTGCTAATCCATGTAAATCCCTTTGATTTAACAGTGTTGTAAGGATGAAAATAAATGCTGCAGCCTATATTTTGGGATCTCCTTGCTTACAGTGTAAAAGCTTACAGAGCACATTGTTTGATGAAGCAGCCCTCCCTCCTGTACACTAGAATGCCACTACAGAGTGCTGGCATGAGCCAGACCATCACCTGCAGCTGTTGCTTTTTTCAGATGTAGCAGGTGAAGCACAAACCCTGTCATTTCTCTAGATTCAGCAGAATATGTGTATGTGCCGTTTGTCAGTATGTTTATAGCAAAAAGGCTAAGAACAGAAAATACATCTAGGGATAGTAAAATCTGCTTTAAAAGAAACGAGAGGCTTTAAAAGCTTACACAAATCTTGAAAGACACAAAAGGGCTAGACTGAACATGGCCATTTCAGTCAAATTTAGAACCTCCACCTACTTAAACAGGAACATGTTTAGGTCAGCGTTTTGTGCTTGGCAAAGTTGTCTCCCTAATCTCCTTCAGAGCATTTCTGACTGTGATTTAGGTGTAGGGGGGAGGGAAGTGCTTCCAGGCTGAGACTTGTAGCTAAGTTGTCATACCAAGATAATCTGTTGATTTACTACTGAAGTGGTGTAGATGGATAGTCACTGAATTCTGAAATCTGCTATTAACTGTATGCTTGTGCACAGTTATTCATTTGGAAGCATTCAACCAAGGTATCCAAAACCTTCTGAGTTTTAAACTATTTTCCCAAACCACAGCAGCAAATTCTAGTTGCCTGGGTTGATCTTGCTTTGTTTGTGTGTTTCAGTAAGATTCAGAGAGGTTGTGTCAGTTGATCTATATGCAGTTTCTTGCATTTGTCAGGTAAGTGAAGCAGAAATATGGTTTCCTCCTTTCTCCACCCCTTCTTTCATTTAATGAAATGGGAAATGTTGAAGCTGCTGGAAACCTTGATGTGACATTTCTAAATGCAGTGATGCTGTCTCTTAAATTTGGGTCCTGTAAGCAGATTGCAAACATCAGGAGCTCCTGTATAGCTGGTCTTCAGTGCTGTTGTTTTATGATGTTGATAAGGAATAAGTGATCAGACTAATATATATTTTAAAACAGACGATGAAAAGTGCTTTCCTGGCAGATTATATTAGTGGTAAAGGTGTTGGTAAATCTCTCCATTATTCTAAGGGATCCTGATTTTGAGTCTGCTGACAGAGGACTTGGGATAATGGGAGATGGCATTGCGATTTAGGATATCTTTAACCAGATCTACATCTTGAGAGCAGAGGCTCCAAGACGACTGTAGCTGGTGCAGCTGTGCTTGCGGTGTGAACGTGGGCGTCTCGTAAGTGAGATGAGTCTCCTGGGAATTAACGTTGGCGCTCTGTCTTCCATGAAAGCCCCATGTGCTCACCCACGTTGATATGTATGGCTGTCGCCTACCTGCTAATGAACAACGAAATAAAAATGTTCTGCAATGAAGTCTTCCCTTGGCATTCTTCCCCCAAGTCTTTCTTCTTCTGTCTGCTCAACAGGTGCTAAAATGGAAGACAAGAGAGTTACAGAAGTGAAGGAGGAGGAGTTTAACTAAGGCGAAAGTGGCCCTGTGTGCTCCCTGGGGTTCCCATGTATGTCAAAGTTGTTGCTTTTGGGAACAGGGATTGGAGCTCATTCCTGTTTGAGCTGATGCTTCAGTTCTTGCCTTTCCATGCCTGCACTTAATAAAATCAAAAGCTGTGAACAAACCCAGTCTCAATGGGTTTGACGGCAGCTCAGCTTATCTGCAAATATTATTAAAACACGCTGCATCGAAGAGGTGTAATTATCAGGATATAGAAACAAAATTGCAGCAGTCATGCACAGAATTGTTGTCTAGCCATTAGAGCAGTAAGCAAAAAAAAATCAGGTATCACAAAATTGAAATTCATAATCAAAGCAAATGAAGCAATATTGTTATTACTTGGGGCAACAGAAGCTAGCTGACCTCTTGGGAATCTGAAATAGTAATTTCAGTCTTCCTTCAAATTTCTCTTTGCTTCCTCTGAGACCTACTAGCCACAGATTTTTCAGACACCTGTATATACTCAGACACCTGTCTTTGGCTTGTAAAAAACTACACTGGAAGTTCTTTCCTGGACCCTTGGTGTAGGGAGTTAGTGCAAACAGGTACCAGCCATGTCCTGTATCCTCCTGCTGGTCACTCTTTCTCAGTGGGAGGTAATTCCACAATGTGATGGCCCAGACTGTCTAGGGGTGTCGCTTATGTAATTTTAAAGTCTGGATTTGAACAAATAGATTCCAGCCTCTTTCTGTTTCAGAAACACAGCTCATTTTTTTATGCTCTGTACTTTCAAAAAAAAAAAAAGTATTTTTTTGGGAGAAATAATGTACCAGATAACCATAAATGGCAAAAATTGCATAACTTCTCTCAAAGTTATACACTAAAATAGTACTTCAACCACCAAATTTTAATTAAACTCATCTTACAGACACTAATTGTAGTATATACAGCCTTTATATGTATATAAGCTGAGGCACAAAGTAGTTGCTTGGGGTTATACAAGAAAGTTTTTAACACAGCGCAATTCCCTTGTGGTTTGCTTTCCATAGCTGTTTATTACAGTGTGTTAACATGAAGAGGTAAAATGCACATGCTTTGTCTTTTTTAAAGCAAGCTATATATTGGTTACACTTGCTCAGACTGTATTTATACTACTCGAGAGCTTGTTATCTGCAAATATGATTAAGATATCTCTGGGTTTTGTGTTCTTCTGAACATACCTTCTTTGTCTTCCCTGTTTCTGTCTTCCGTTATGATGAAAAGACTACCACTCATTTCCCAGTATCTCAGAAATAGGTTTTTTTTTTGGTCTCATTTTTTAACCAGAAAACTCTCTTTTACCCCAAACCATGGTTTTTGCTCTTCCCTCTCCCCACCCCATCTCCCACCCCACTTAGCTGGTACCAAAGATGACACCCTCAGTGTGTCAGAGCAATTCCTAACATCCTGATTTGGCTTCTTCATTTCGCGTTTGGTCGATAGTTACCCTACTACAGTTTTGCTGTGGAAAAGTGATCTAGCAGGTCCCAGGTACTGGCCCCCTGGATTAAATTTCCTTCCTCTCTTTAGAGTGTGTCTCCCTGAAAGACTGAGCTTTTTGCAAAGATGAGCAGCTGTTCTTTTCAACACTTCTGGCCCATTTTGACTCTCCCTCAAACCTGACTTTTGAATGTTACTATTTCAGGTCTGTGTCTTGACCGTTCAAGTACAAAGTCTGCTCTTCCCTTACAGTTCACCCATTGTCAGGTCCAAAATTACTGTGTCACATGGGGCTCAAGTGTAGCTAACATCTCTCATGTGAGGCAGTAAAAATTGTTGGCAAAATTCTTTTAATTCTCCATTTGCTGAACCAAATAGCACCATAAGTGTAGAAGAATATGAACTGGTTCAGTAGCCAAAAAAAAAAGAATTTTTCTCTCCCAGCTCTGGTAGCTGTGAAGTTTCTGTGTTTCACCATATTTAGGGAGTCCTAATGTGAATCTGAAAAAGATTCAGGTGGTCATAACTACTAACCTATTAGTGTGCTGGGCATGAGGGAGGGAGGCAATGCAAAATGTCATGCAGAAGAAGGTATGAACAGTTTACATCAGCTCTGCAGACAGAACTTAGCCATTTCTGAGATGTAAGATGTGGTTTCTTTTTTAAGCCAGGTATTGAAATGGCTGCTGTTACTGTAAAATGTGAGTATCCGGAATCTTTTCATCTTGCAGCATCCTTATCAAGTAGAATGTAGGTGACAGGAAAACTGCTGTGTTCCTTCGGCAGCTGGCAGTGCATGGCTACCACTTGAACCCAGAGGCCAAATCAGGGCTTCAACTGACTTTGCTGTGGGCAAGGTTTTAGAGTCTCATGGCCCAAACTGAATGGGTCAAACGTCGTGGTTGTGATGAAAAGCAGTGATACAACATCTGTGTTTGGGGTTCAGCTGTCCTTGGAAAAGAGGCAAATTAGAGGAAGATGGCAAGGTAGCTGTTCCAGCAAAGTTCGTGCCAGGTAAATAGCAGATTCTCTCTTGGGTGAAATGATATGACCTGCTTTGGTGAAAGCTGTGAGCCAGGCAAGACTCTGAAGAGTTCTTTAGGGAAAGGTTTGGAAAAAAAACTAACCACAGAAAGTAGGTTTCTGGAACAGTGAAATAAAGGCTGCAACAACAAAAGAGATGCAGGTGAAGGAAATGGAGGAATAAAGTAAAATCCTTTGAGTAAGGAAACTGTCTGTGACCAGGAATTGATGAAGAGCAATCTTAAGAATGAAAACAAAGCTATAATATATTCATGAAGCACGATGGTGATAACTTAGAGGGAGTAGCATTAATTATGACTTCCACGGCAGAAAAATAGCTTGTAGACTGGGAACCAATTAGTGGTCGATTGCTCTGAACTAGATTTCAAATACAGTACATGAAATGACAATTACACAGTATTACCAACAGACAACTACTGTGATGAGATAAGAGCTGTCAGCAGATTTGGACCAAATTCCTTAGCTGACATCTGCTTTCTAAAAGGGAGACTTCTTTCTTGGGGTTAGGGCCAGTGACAGAACAGAGGAATTAATGGCCAAATGTCTTCTGTCTCCAGAACAATAATGTGGGGCCTGGCAGAAGTCTGCCTGTTCTCTGTGCTCTTGGTGATGCCTGGACATAGTGTAAAAGTGTCCCCACAGCGGTTGGTGGAAGTGTTGTGGTCTAAGTATAATGGAGACAAACACAGTGTTTATCTTCAGCACATCTTAGCGTGCAATAGAAGTGATTATGTTTTGCGAAGATTAAAAAATACAAAACAAAACATTGCAGGAGAATTAGTAAAAATAATTAGTAAATTGGTTTTAAAACTTAAGCGAGCATGCCGTATGTTGCTAACTGGTTTGCAGCTGAGCAATCCCAGACAGTGGACTTTCCAAGGATGAAAATACCAAAACCAACATTGGATATTTGAATGCATCCAACAAAATCATCAGGAAAATCAGTTTCAGAACAAGAATAGAGGCCCCAAGAGAAATAAAAAGATAGCCTTGCCCAAGAAGCTGATGTAGCTCCTGAAAAAGCTATTCCCTTTGCTCAACAGGCCAGGTTCTGGCAGACAATTGGCCTGTCTGAGGTTAGCAAGTGAAAGCTATTTAGTGACAGGAGAAGGATGATGATGGTGGGAGGAGCACTGTGACTTTGCCAAAGGAACTGAAAATACCAAAGTAGAGGTTCTGTCTCATAGCACAAAGGCAGATGTGAAAAGCTATCTAAAACCACAATTTGGAGTAGCTGGAGATAGAGATCATTGCTCCATTTTCCATTGACAAATGGTTGAATGAGTAGTTGCTGAGTTCTTCAAGAAATACAGGAATACAAAAAAAAAAAAGAGAACATAATCCAACTAATACAAAGAAATTGCATTTCAGATAAAGTATTTCAGAAAGGTGATGCAAACTATTGCAAAAGTTGAAGAGAAGACCTGTTCCTTTCACTGCATCAAAAATGAAAAAAAAACCAAACCAAAATGAAGAACTGAGATTCTAATTTATTTCTCTTACATATTCAGCTCAGACATTTCAATTAGGGAGCTAAAGCAATGGCCAGGTTCTTGGATGGCCTCTGCTATCCAGATTTTGGATAGCCTTCTCCTCCCTGGCTTGAGGCAGATCACCTGCCAGTTTGATGCAGTTCTTTGTTTGGAGCTCTTGGTGAGAATATGTTTATTATCCTTTTCGGGAGACTATTATTTTCACGTATGTATTTATAATGGCTGTGAAGTCACTGACAAGCTTGAGCCATTGAAGCAAGTAGCGAGCTACATGAGTGGTTCATCATGGATAATGCTGGTATAAAACCAGCGTGCATTCTGTCATTGAATGGATGGTGACATGGCCAAGTCACCATAAGAAAAAGTACAGCTGGATATAGTATAGTGAGCTGTTGCATCAGTTAGATCCAGCATCCTGAGCATGGGATGCTTAAGTGGTAGTTCAAAAAACATGTAAGAAAAGACCATCTGGCATTGCAGGGCTAATAATTATTTAAGGAAACAAATCTCAAGAGACCTTTTGCAAATTCCTACTGAAGCATTGTATAAAAAGGCAAAGGAATACAAGGAATGAGTCAATTTACATGTCTTGGCAGAGACACACCAACCAGGGGGGAAGTCCAAAAGGAAATGTCACCAACTGGCAAGGCAACAGCTGCGTTTACCAACTTAAACAAAATTAGTCATTGAAAATACAAATGTAAAGACCAAACTAGGAGTCTTCCACTCAGATGTTATTTCCATCATAACATGTGGATGTGAGTATTGGAAATTCACCAGAGGCAAAGACATTTCATGCCTCCAGAGGTAAATACCTGGGGAAAATAGTAGGTAAGAGACAGACTGAATGTGTCACAAATGCAAAGATCTGCCACTTCCTCACCAGTGTGTCCCCCAAGTTCTCCAGGGTAAGCAATGGAAACATTGGGTCGTGTGCAGTGAGTGGAGCCAGCAATCCTGTCTGAGCAGATGGGCTCTCAAGCAGCTGGAGGAACATGCAAATGGTCAGACCAGATATTGCCTGCAGTGTGAACACTTACTGGCACTCAGTGATACAGAAAAACTGCAGAGTGTGGCTAAAGATTGGCACAGACTTTGGAGCCACATTGGCTCCCATAGCAACATCTGCAGGTGCAAGAAGGCTTTGGGGGAAAAAGTTACTCTTAGTACCCTTGGGGGAGTGGTGGAGAAGAGGGTGTGCTTATGTGGGTTTTTCTCCTTTAAAGATCTAGACTATTTAAAGTTAGGTTACTGAGAGGAACCAGAGCTTCCCAGTGACGGCATTTCTGGCTCAGGCTGCAGAGAGCTGTATTGCATGGACAAGCCAAGAAATCTGTCATCCCTGGTCTAGTGTGCTTTTGCTGTCTGACCTCAATGAAATCACGCGACCTCACCAGCTCTCCAGAGCTCTCTGACCGCAATACTGTAAGATTTTAATTAGAAGCAATGGACAGTACACTACTTTTTCTAGTTTCACAAGCTGTCCTGAGGGGCTAGTAGGTGAAGTAAGTTTCTGTGGAAATGGAAAAAAACCCTTGTGTTTCACACACTGCATTGAGAATAAAGAAGTTGCTTGTAACTTTATTTATAGATAAATATTTACATGGTGTAAGTGTGGCTACAGATTGTCTTCAGAGATGAAGTGTAGCCCTTAGCTTTGTACTGTACATACGAAGTGCCTGTATATGATACTTAATACAATTTTGTGAGTTTAGTTCAGCTGGTGTTTTAAATGTTGGCTGTTACTAGAGTAAAAAAATGTTTAGGTTCCAAACAGTCCAGTATGTAGAACACAGGGACAAAAATAACAGCCCATGCTGGTTTTTAATCAATAGTACAAATAGATTCTTCACTTATTCATTCTTTATAATTCTGGTTCCTGTATGCAAACCCTGCTTTTTTACAAAAATTACCAGACCCTATTCATTCCTCTTACTTTTATCACTGCATCTTAGCACCTTGTCAGGGCTGAAGCAGTTTGCGCCCCTCTTGCTAGACCAGTTGTGCTAACTCCCTTCTGCTGCTTCTCTTTTGACACCTACGCTGAGGGACAGCCGTCACATTCCTAGTGGTGGTGTCACCTGCCTATTGGATAAGAAGCTGATTTTTCAGAGAGTTAAAAATTTAAGGCAGTAAAGACTGATTCTATCATCTGCTGCTCATGTTTTTCCAGCCAAGCTCTTACTACTTTTCATTCAGCCTAGCTTTGAAAGGTTGAGGTGAGAAGATCCAGCCCTGTGCCTAGGGACACTGTTCTAGCACCCAAACCAAAGCTTACTGCTGTGTTTGGAGTGAGAATCCCAATGTCTTTCTCCCAGATTTAAGCTTGCTTTTTCACTTGCACATGCCTCAAAGGCATTTATTACCATTTACCACGACCAGGTGGTATCTAGCGAGGTTTAGCCCTTTCAGTTCTTTCCCTGTAGGCTTGAAGGATAGCTGTGGCTCCTGGGCACTACAAATCTAGGACCAAGAATCTCTTTTGAGGGTTTGCTTTCAGCTGCCCTGTTTCATGCAGCTGGCCCCCTCTACAGCAGCAGGGTGAGCTGTGGCAATAGGTGCAGACACACCTGTACGATTCACATGATACCATCTTTTTGTGTCTGTAGCCAGGTGACAAAGTCACCTGTTTGCCGGGGGGAGCTAAGCCATGCATTTTCATTTTGCCTTTGAAAACTGGTAGGCAACACAAGCAGCTCAGTAAAGACACCCACAGTGCTTTCCTGAGCTGGTGGTGTGAGTTATGCTGCCATCCATCCCCAGAGATGCTCAGAAAGCAGAGTGTGACTTTGGGAGCATGATCAAGGATCCCCTTTCCAACCACAGTGAAAGGCTGTCTATCTAAAATTATTCTGCTCCCTTTTGAAAACAGTCTGCTAAGTGAGGCTGCAGACATTAAGGACAGCCACTATCCACGCCAAAGAGCTCATCTGGATTGCATTTAAGAGGGAGTTTCAGATGAGTAAAACCTAAATGAACACAAGATCTGCTGTATTTGAAATTTTGACGTCAGCAGACATCAGAATACAGACTGGCAGCAGACCCTGTAAGTAGGTTGGGATGCAGCAGAGGCCTGTTGCCAGAGCTTGGGCCTTGCTGTGGGAGCAGATCTGATTGCCCAAGAGCTTCCTTGGCCAGTGCTCTGTGGAGCCCCGGGAGCATCTGGCAAGGCTGTTTGGTGGTTTCTGCAGGGAGCTTCACTAGCAGGATCTCAGCTGGCATCCCTGCTAAAGTAGTAGCCAGCCTCATTGGGACCACTTTCCTTCACCCGTGACCCATTGTGGATGTGAGCAGCACTGCCTGCCCAGGCTGGGCTGGATCGAGTCATTTGGGCCCCTCGCATAAGTGGTTGCGGATACGTCCCCAGAACAAAGTCATAATACAAATGGATTGTGGCAGCAGGGATGGAGTTCAGGAGGAATTAGCCTTTGGGATATTTTATCAAATTTTTGAAGCATGAATTGTTGGTAAACCAGAGCTAACATTCTTAATCTGCAGCAAGAAGCAATATAAAGCAGCTGCAGCCCTGCTGCTGGTGCCTGGTGTTGTATTTCTCCTGCCTGTTCTCTGCAGACTGGCTGTTGCTGTCACCATCCTTCCCAGGGCTTTGGGGTGCACTGAGGACCCCAGTCCAGCTGGAGTTGGCAAAGCAGCTGAAACACTGCTGTGAGTTGAGTGACACAGGTCTCCTTTGCCCAGGAGACCAGACCCAGCTCTCCTGCTGCCAGGCCCCTTTGAGCTGGAGTTTGTCCGTGTGCAGGTGGCCACAGTGGAGCTCTTAGTCCCTTCCCTAGGCAGCAAGGGGTTCATTCACCACCTCGAAGATGGGTACCTGCAGTGGTGTGACATGTGCCCTGGAAGGGGCTGTCACTTTGCATTGACACTAAAGGGAATCTGGAGAGCTGACTGCCACAGCTGTGAATCAGATGGAATTAATCCTTTTGTAAATGGCTGGGGTGATTAAGCGTAGAAGTAACCAGATAGTCGACAGCAAATTAGACAATATTTTACTTTGTAAGATGTCCTCTTTATTTGAGTATAGCTATCAGCAGAGCTGGAGAGGTGGGTGTGAAAGGCATGGTAAAACTGAGATTCTTGTCTCTTTAAGTCATGATGCTTGATAATAGTGTTTATTAACTGGCAGAAACTTAAGTATCTGTGGTGGTCTTGCATATTTTGACAGAGAAAAGTGTTGTACAAATTAATAGGGAAATTCTCTATAATTAATTTCCACAGGAATATCATAGGTAGCCTTCTGTTTGCACCTATCCATTTCAGGACTGCATCAGGAATAACTGGCTATTCAGTTCAAACTTCTAAATTTGAAGAAAGTTTTTATAAGCCTTGAGCCATAGGTTTTATCTTCTTCTGCAAAATGCTATGAAAATATTGTAAACAAACCTGTAGCTCTTCATGGCCCCAGCTTGATTTTCATGCATTGGTTTACTTACTTCTTGTATTCCTCTTGTTGAGGACAGGAGAAAGAGCATCAAAGATATTTTCCTTTGTATGAAACTATACCTCTCCTGTGGCTAAGACCATAAGGACTTCTCACTTTCAACTGGTTTCCACGTCTTTTAATCTCTCACAGCTCCACATGTCTTTTTGCATCGTCTCAAACTGATTAGATAAAAAATTAAAAGTTTAGTTGGAAATTACAAGTACTGAAAAGTGTCATACTCTTTGACTGCCTTGCTTGCATGAGGCAGTGGGTGGGAAGGAATAAAAGCGTACCTTAATTATACAGTCTCTCTGTTTATTTTCACAGCTGTAGCCTTGCTGAAATGTGCAGCAGACATCCTAAATCCACCAAGCAGGGTCCCTGTGTGTTGCACCTGCCAGTCCTACAATCTTGGTACCAGTTGGGGATGCATGTGTAGCTGAACAATGCAGGAACACTAAAGAGGTTTATCCCATTAGAAATAAATTACAGTGTAGTGTAGCATGAAAATGATGTGTCAGTGAATACAGAACATAGGATTACCTTCTGTCTCTTCCCTTTATCACAGATAACAGCAGCAGTATGGGAAAGAGATTTATATTGCACTTATTTGAAGCTGACCAAGCAATTTAGATGAATGAAATAGGGATTTTATTTCTGGATAGAAGAATGTGTGCTTGCTAAAATGCCATTAATTGCTTTATTATTTAAAGCACAAATTTTATCCAGCAATTTGTTGGTCTCCTCTTTTTTTCCAGTGAAAATAATTCACCATTGGAAGATTATTCTGTCAAAAAATATGATGAACCTACTAACAAATTAAGTTAAAAGAAGCTGAACTTTCAATTCAGCTTCTGTTTAAACTCCCCCCTCTCTCTTAAGTACTGTGTGCATGTGTGAATTTCAATAAAAACAGTAGTGGCTTAGCTAACTATGCAGCAAATTGCAGCAAATACCACTGCAGCACTGGAATCATGGGCATCCCCTTGCATGTTGGGAAGATGCTGTCACACTGTAGTACCAGTGGCATGGCACACGCATTGCAAGCAGAGCCCTTTTGTCACACATAGATCCAAGGAGCTTAGGAGAGCTCCTAGCCTCTCCTGGAGGCAGAGGCAGTCACCAGGGTGGACCAGTCCTTTCCAGGACCAGTGCTGAACTCTGCTCCTACTCCTCTGCCCTTGTTATAAAAATGCCATGTCAGCTTCTTCCACAAGCACTGTCCCTGTTTGTCAAACTTACCTGCTTTAGCTCTTTCTTGGTTTTTAAAATCAGTCTCTTTGCAATCTCTTTTTGCTCCTGTCGGTGCAATGTTGTGTTTCTTTATTTGGTTCCTCCATTACCCTACCAATAGCAGGCTGGTGGCCCATCTCCATCACCCAAAGCTATGCTTTTTCTCCTAGGGCTTCATGTCTGGAATTTGCCCTGCCAATATTAACCCAATGCTTGCCTATGGCTGATTTATTTGCCATAAAGGCAAATTGAGCCCAAAGGAGATGTGCCTCTATGCAAGTCAGTTTTCTTGTACGAGCACTGCTTGCAGGAATGGTCACTTGTGTATCATGCCCAAAGAACAAGCTTTGGGATTTCTGCTTTGCCACAGGCTGAAGATAAAGAAAGATTTGGAGCTTAGGAGGTGAGCAGATCTTCTGTACTGTTGGCTCGCTTGAGTCACTTTAGAGTCCTTGAAAGCATTTCTTGCTTCAGTTGTGGCCCCAAGGATTTCCTTACATCCAAGGGTGCAAAGAAGAAGGCATGTGGATGTGTTTTCTGGAACAAGGTGATAATTAGTTTTACTTTAAGAATAATAGCTGTTCCATGGAAAAAGGGCTTTGAGGCCATTTCTTGTATCTTTCAGTTCTTCACAAATAGAAGTAATTTCAAGATTATATATATATATATATATATATATATATATATATATATATAAAATATATATATTATATATTATATATTATATATATATAATATATATATTTATATATATATAAAGTTTGATTATTACCGTTTCCTTGTGAGACAGAGTATGGCTCTCTGTCTTGATCAGTGATTAAAGCTGCAGTGAGACCCCTGAATTGCCAACAATTCTGTGTCATTTGTGTCACTATCAATAGGGAAGAAGAATATCTTTTACAAAAACTATTTTTATTACAGATGTGTAGACATGAATTTATAGCTTCAGTTGTGCCTACAGGAGAGCAGCTGTGAAAGTGAGATAGAAAGCTGAATGAAAGAGCTGGCAGGAAGAGTAAAACATAGCAGGGGGACTGCAGGAGGGGATAACACCTGGAAACATCTGTTGGGAGAAGTAAAGCTGGAGAAGGTATGGAATCACTATACCTCACCAATCCCTGACCAGCTACTGGCTTCTTGCCTGCTTTTTGTTTTTATTTTGTTTCACATTGCCTGGTGTATTTATCCCCACCCTTATTTGCAACAGACAGTTTTTATAAGGTCCGGAAGTGAGCGAGTGCTTTTTCCAGCTCTCTGGTCTCCGTGCCTGCTGGAACATCTGTACACACACATACTCTTCCTTTCTAAAGATAGTTTGAGCTAGTGTGCCCAAAATACAGCTTCAGGCTTGGGTTTGTGGCTGTCTTAGTAAGCACAAAAATGTATTCTAATATTATGTCACTCCAGTTATGTGTTTCAGCAGCTGCAGTCTGTTTGTGTCCAGTTTGTTGGGAGTGGCCTTGCTTCCTGGGATTTGTTTTTCCATAGCTGGAGCCCTGGGTTACTTAGTCTGACCAAGACTGCACATTGCAGTGTTTCTGTGAGTGTGATCATTCTTGCCCAGTAGGATAATTCCAGCAGGGTTTTCTGCTGGAATGACATGACCTCCTTTGACTGACCTCACACTCTGCCAGCACTGCTGTTTGAACATCTTCCCTTCCCACCGCCTCCGCTTCCTCCTGTCCCTGCAGGCCTTGCTGCAGTTGTGCAAAAATAATCCTTCTTTCTGCAATGCCATCACTATGTTGAATCATTCTGCTTTTACTTCTCAGGTTTTCTGGCTTGACCTCTCCACCTCCCTCCATCCAAGAAGGACACATATCCCTTTTGTGCATATGTGTTTTCCTGTGGTGTGCATTGAAAAAGTGGGATTTACTTATTATAGACCTTTCCTTATTTTTACTTAAATTTTGTTATATTTAGTTTAATGCAGTGTAACTTGTGCTGTGGGGTCTCAAAGCATAATCTTACCCTCCCATCGTGAAGTCCCAAATAGGAGTCTGAAATGGGAGCTTTGTGTAGCCTGGAGATCCAGGGAAAGGAAACTGCTAAATGGCAAATTGTGCACCAGCCACACTTCTGGGTTGGCTGGTGCTCGGAAAGCTGATGAACACAGACATTTCAGAGGAGGATGCTGTGAAGGGTAAAGAGGAGCAGGGAAGTGACCAGGATCAGCAAGTGTTTGGTGCTCAGGTATCTGTAAGTTGATATCACAGTCCATGTATTTGTGTGGGGATGTTAATTTTTGCTGATAAATGACTACGCTAGGCACTTTTATACATAAAGCAAAAATGGTTCATGATTGTACGTGATTGTAAAAGCTTTTATACTGCTTGTTGCTATAACTTAGGAAATGTGAAGTGGTCAAATGAACTAATTATGTGAGTCATCTCAAATGAGTGCCTGTAAAAAAATGTTGTGCGGCTCATTGTCTATTCTCTTTTTAAGGCTTGTTTTATGGAAAGGGAACTTTTGAAACTTGGAAGATTCTGATTTTTATTGGTGATATTACTCTATCCTTGGAGCAGCAAAGGCAAGCTCTCCTTCCTGTGGGAACCCAGCGCATTTGGACTGAAAGGAAAGTGAAGGTGTCAGAGCTTCCTTAGCAGAGCAGGAGGGTATTCTGTCACCGCTGCTGGCTGGATGGATCCAGGAGAAGGACTCAAAGAACCATACAGCTGGCATGCTGCTTACGACTCCTAGTGTCTGCCAAAATTGGTTTAAAATAGATATTACTCAGAGAGCAATATTACAGATTTGTATTTGAGCTATTTGGACTTCTAACAAGGGTTGGAATTGGAAAGGTTTGGAATCATAAGATGCCAAACAGTGCAGCTTGCTGATTTTTTAATACAGAGTTTCACGCTGTGAAATTTTTGTCACAGAAATTTCTATTTCAAGCTCTGGGATACAAGGTGTTTGCAGTAAAGTGTGCTCTTGTTGCAGGGCTGAGTATCTGCCCTCCGCTGGCATTTAGGTTATCCTCATTTATGCTGCAGTGATGCCCAGAGGCTGAGTGAGTCAGGGCCCTGCTGTGCTGTATGCTGGGTGACAGTAGGGTGACAGTCCCTGCCCCAGGAGCCAGTAGCCTGGGTCACTGGCTTCAGATGGCCACTGCCACAAGCTGCTTAGGAGCATCAGCTGCCAAGCCAGAGCATACTAGGGACAGAAAGCAGGGATAGTTCAGGTGAGGCAGCCAAACGTGCATTTTAAATTCAATTTACACTCAGGACATCAGTAGTGCCTTCTCTGCCCAAGTCAGCAGATACAAATGCAGAGCTCATTGTCAGTAACTGTCCTTATATATTTCAAAGCCTTATAAGCCCTAACCTACAATTTGATCTCTGCCAACACCAGTTCCCACCGGAGCACAGGACCACTGTGAAAACAAACTGTTAGAATCAGAGAGATGTATATTCTCCTTCACAAGAGGGAATCTCTCTGCCATATCCTTCCTTGTGCTCTGTGTGCAGCATCACTGGGTGAAGTACAGGGGATGATGTCCATGGATTCAAGTTAGAGGTTGAGCTGTAACAGTGAAATGCTGGAAAATCTTTTCACGTTTGTAGTATGCCTCAGTCCAAGGCACGTGCAGGTTGGAAAAGAGTCATAGAATTGTTTAGGTTGGAAAAGACCTTTAAGATCATTGAGTCCAACTTTTAACCCAACACTGCCAAATCCACCACTAAGCTGGACAAAAATGCACCACTGGGTTTTATTTATGTGTTGTATAGGAGGGTGTGAGGTTTCTACAGCACAAAGTCTTGACCATTGGTGTGATTCAGTTGTGCCATTGCCACCTAGGGCAGGTCTGCAGTTCTTGGAAATGGGGCAGATCAAGCCTCACCCCTGGCTCCCCTCACCAGGCAGCGCGTGTGTTGTACGCAGCACCAGTGTGGGAACAAGCTGAAGGGAAACTTCATTGTGTTTGACAGTGCCTTTTTAGCTGAAGTACTGCCACGATTGGCATGACAGCAGTGAATCCCAAAATTGGTTGATTGCCGAGAGAGCCTGTGAAGACAGACATGAGGGATAAAAGAAATTAAATGCTTAATTAATAGCTTTATACTTCCTATTTCTTGAAGCATGACTGTTTTTCCCCTCTCCTGTTTTGTTTACTTTACGGTGCCATATGTTCCACTTGAAGCTGCATAGAAATTTGCTAAAGAAACCTGCACATCAGGGTTGAGAGAGTTCTTAACTAGGTGATCTGCTGCTTGAATATTGGACTTTTGAAATAGTTAAATGTTTTGAGCTACCAACATAAAGAGATTATGTGGCCAATATTTTGTACACTAATAATACCACCTATACAATTGTGTAGTTACTCTTGATTGTAAGGGACTAAAGCTTCAGCTTCTCTTGGCAGAGAAGCTGAAGTTCTCTCCTGTGTTCATGTATTCCTGATAACATTCTTCATTAGAATTCTGGTTGCAAATATCAGCATTTCTTTGGTGTCTCCTTCTGTTAGTTCCTTGCTTCCCACATGCTGTTCTATGTGAAAGTCTTTGTGAATTGCTTAGAGGAGTAAAATCCTTCATGGTAATGGAGATGCTAACATGCATGACAGTTCTTATCCATCCAAAAATGGCAGCAGTTGACTTGTAGTTTTTCATATAAGCTGATTTTTCACTCAGAAAAGTTTTCACTTAGAGAAGGTAGCTATTAATTACTTATCTATCCATGTTTCAATATGCCACCATCTCGTTAAATAGCTCCCTTGTCTATTTCTTTCTGAAACTATAAAGCACTCTTTTCTGCAGAACAAGCTCAATGACATCTTGACACTTCCCTAATGTTTTCAAATCCTGGTGGGTTTCAGTGAATTGCTGGATTTATTTGAACTTCAGATTCAGGGCTTGTAAATATGCACAGATGAAAGCTAAAAAGGTTGGCAAGAATGCATTTGCAGTTGCAAGTGCTGGGTTTGGCATGGTTATATTTGGCAACATGAACCTAATCAAGTCCAGGAACTCGAGTGATCATAAATCTGTTGTGATACTGATAGTCGTCTTGTATTACGGTAGTCAGAACTACCTCCTCTATTATTAGATTGGACCCTGGGGAAATGCAAAGGAAAGTGTGAGTCTCACCCACGATGTTTTGGTACTAAGCAAGCCAAGCATTTGGAGAAGATCCTTATCTTTGCTTAGCAGATGGAGGGTGAGGTGAGCGTATGAGACCAAGTTGCTGAGGAGGTCTCATCTTCCAAATGTTAGTCCAGAGCCTTAACGCAGAATGGCCCTGCTTTCACGGATTGGTACACAGCTGTCCTATTTCCAAACAGCAGTGCTGCTACCCACAAGAGACCTGGGAAGAGGAGTTCACCCAAGCAATGAAGCTTTCAATGGATGGCATTGTTAAGGATGATTTCAAGAGCTGACTTCCAGTATTTCAGTGGTCCAGGTGTTTCAAAGATCTGTGAAACCCTGCACCATGGATTTATTTTAATGAAATAGTTTGGGCAGTGACATTATGTGCACATAGGTAGCCATTAAGCAAAGAGGGGAAGTAGGTGCCATATCTTTTGCTACTACTTCTGCCCCTTCGCTTTTTGAGAAGAATGCTTTTTAGTTTAAGGGAACCAGCATCTCCTGGTGAGCACTCATTAGCTGGCTCTGTGCAGGGCACGACTGGATTGGTTGGTGTTTAGTTCATAAGTTTCAACTACTCATCTTATTTTCTATTAATAACTTTATGTTTTAATCCTGTAAGTGTATTGTGCCGTGCATCTGTCTATTTGGGGAGCTAATCCTGTAGTGGTAGGAATCTATTTCAGGAGCAGCCTAGACAAAGCACAGCCTATTTGAGTGCTGGCCTCCCTTATTGTGTGTAGTGGGTTAAATCGCTGGTATTAGTGTAGTGTAGGAGTTCAAAAAGGAAAGATGTTATTTGCAGCGTCAATTCATTAAAATACTCTGTACAGATTTTTCCAAAAGAATAAGCAGCCCCAGCACACTGGGCCCCATGCCAGGGTGTGTAATAGCCTTGCACAGCACCAGTTGAAACTCCAAGTTGGATAAAAGGCAGCTTTTTTTGGGTTTGTTAAGTAATCCTTTAAAAAAATTAAAAAGGCTGTGTACAGAAGTAGCAAACTAATTCAGCCCTATCAGAAAGTAGGTCAGTGACTGACCTCCTGATAGCATGAGGCAGCAGTTTCAAGCAGAAGTGACAGCTCAGCAGCGTGGACCCTCCATGTCTCCAGGAAACTTGTTTTGACAAATGTAAACACATTATATCCTGTATTCCTCTTGCTTATTTATTTATTTTTTTGCTGCTGCTGCATTAGAAACCACAAGCTGTCACTCTACATCCCCTCTCTTCACCCTTTCTGGTCCCCAAAGGGAAATGCCTTGTATTGTAGCTAATAATTTTTGCAGGGCTGTGTAATGAGTAAGACGTTCCAGCAGGGTTGGTGTTTTTTTATGACACACGAAGTTGAGCACTGTAAACCAGACTTGACTAAAATCCAAACCGAAGTCTTTCCAATGGTGAGGGAAGTCAGTGGGAAGACAGGAACTGGATTAATTTAGGATCCTTCTATCCTAGTTTTGTTTTTCTTTGTGCTGAATGAAATTTTTGCATATACCCACATGCCTCTTCAATGTTTACGTTGCCAGTGCTGGTGTCCACATTGCCACAGACAGAACTTTGAACATGTCTTCACTTCAGCCAAGCAACTCCTGAAACTGGGATGCTTTTGTAGTTTTGGGTGAAGTAGCAAAGTGTATATAAATGGGGTTGTGGCTCCTTAAATACCTCATAAAGAATAATTGCATCAGAAGAAATGGGAATATGTTCATCTTTTCATTGAGTTGTCACTATCAGCAGCTCTTGAAGGTGGAGTGTACACCACTAGTTAACTACTTTGACTTGTACCTTTCCTGCAGTGGTTTCTCCTGTGGAAATCATTGTGGATCAAAAGGTCATGCAAAGTTTTCAGCTGTCTCCTTCTCCTGACTTTTAACTAGGTTGCACAGACAAGATACTGCCATGTGGAATATATAGAGGAGGATTTCAAACTGTATAAGCCAGCATGGCTCAATTTAAGTCATTTTGCTAAAGATCTCATAAAACTTGACATGATTTTCTTCATTACCTAATTACCTTTCTGGCCTAAGGTGGCTCAAAAATATCAAGAGAATCCTATGGATATTTATAGAGATGCTGTACAAAGAATTATTTTTGCCATGTGATGCATAAACTTTCAGAGCCCTTTAGCTGTACACTGCTATTTAACTGAATTTGTAAGTTCACTTGGTTAGAAGGAGTACACTACAGTAAAAGTTGGATGTCATTGTCTCACCTGGAAGTAGAAATTTGATTTAGGAGGATGGGAATATATTTGTTAAAAACAAAATGCTTCTGGCTTTAGTAAAGATTTGATCTGAATAGATCCAAATCAAGCCGGAAGTCAGATGGATTTATATAACAAAACTGGCTATGAGAAACTGGGGAAGAAGAAAATCTTGTTTCACTGAATTACATGTTTCTGTGCTATATATAGATAATGTTGGCAGTGATTGTTGCATAGCATGCAATGGATGTCATGCTAAGAAAGCAGTGAAAAATGCACTAGTGTATACAGTTAAAAAAAAAAAGCAAAGGAGAGGAGTGCCCATGTGTGTGAATACTCTTGTTGGAGGTGGGGGGGGGGCAGGCAGTTCCCAATCTGTCTCCTAAAAGATCTTTGCACAACACAGGTGCTGGCTTTCAAGTCTTTACACTCTCCACAGGGCCACCAAGTTTCCTTTGCTTGAAAGGGCTGGAAGTGCAAGGTGTGCTCCAGGTGAAGGCAAAGACCTAATGCTTTTTCCTACTGTTTCATGCTCCCAGAGATACTGCTTCCCTCCAGCACTGAGGATAGAGAGTCAGGAAGGAAACAGCATCTTTTGACTACGAAGATCACTGAGTCCGACCTTTAACCCAGGACTGCCAAGTCCAGCCCAAAGCCATGTCTCTAAGTGCCATATCTATACATCTTTTAAAGACCTCCAATATTCCAATACTGAAATCCTTTTAGTTTATGGCAATTTGAGCATCTCTTAAGGTTTAAGAACTGGAAGCACTAAGTGGAGAGCTGGGAGGTTTCCTCCCACCCCCAAATGCTCATAGGAGATCTTGCCAAGTTGGCCACTTAAGCTGCTTCCCCACTGCTCATGGGTGGTAGAGCTCTGTGTAACAGAGGTGACATGCTGACCTTTGCAGTGAAGTGAAGACAGGCATAGAACAGAGACAAGATTGCCCATGGTGTAGGCAGTCATTGGTGTCACTTGCTTTTGGGCTAGTGTCCTGTCTCACTTGTTGGAAAAGCAGTTCCCGTGGAATAAGAAAGCTGAAATCCTCCGATTCTTTTTAATTTCTAGCTGGGGGAGTTTGTTTCACAGTCTGCATCCCATACAAGCAGTGACTACCAGTGCATATTTGGTATACATATTCAATACATGAATTTACCCCTTCAGCTGTGTGCGTGCATCATCAAGGAGCAGGACACCTTCATATGTTTCCTTTTGCTTTTGAAATCTCGGTGATGGCTTGCTGGGATGAATGTCATCTTTATGGCTTTCTTCTGATGCCCTGCACATAGCAGTTTTGAGGAAGTGTGGCTGCAGGATCAGTCAAGACTGCTGGAGGGCAGAGCAGCAAGGTGTGATGCATAGAGGCCACAGGAGATCTTGGGTCTGCATTTCCCCAAAGCTGAACCTTCCTGCGCTGGCCCTGTGTTGTGTAGAGCAAGCTCAAACTCACGCAAGGGACTTGGCAAGAATGGCTCTTCTGCTTGGAGGTTGTTACTTCACGCTCACAAGTTGCATCCCCCAAACAAACAAACAAAACCAAACAAAAATTGCTTCAGAAAAACCCAGGTCCCACCTTTTCCCTCATAGTATTCTTAATTACATTAGTGACCTGGATGTCCTGGGCTTTTTCCATCCCAAGGTAAGAACTGAGGGAATTTAAGTTGTTTGTTCCCTTCTATACAGCAAAGTAAAAAGGTACAGGAGAAATCATATTTTGGCAGTTGAGATAACTTACAATAAAACTTAAGATTTTATTAGTTTTCTTCCAAGGTGCAGGAGAATTGTTTTTATCTCCTAGGTAACTTGTCAGCTGAAGTTTTTGACTTAATAGTTGAATCATATTTATTTCAACCCTATTGACTCTTGGACTGAATCCAGTGAAATAATGCATTTAATGAGACACACTAAAAATATTTATAAATTTTTGTTACTTGGAGAAGGAAGGTAGGAGTTGCCACTTTAGTGCTTTTCTGAATGTACAGTGATCTACGCTGATTAAGCATGGATGATTTCATTTCAGTCAACAGCGCAAGGCAACGTCCATCCTGACTATAACAATGTAAATGTCCTTTGCTTTCCTTAAATCTGTCTGAGAGTATATCATCTATCAGAGTAACATCTCAGATGGTGAAGAAATTCTATACAGGGTGTGTGAAATGGGAGCAAGTGAAGAGTCTGTATGAAATTTCATCTCTCCTTAATGTTTTGCAGGAGCTGTTTTTGGTTGAAGTAACATGTTGTGAATTTTGTAGAGGAATTAGGTGGGTCATTCTTGCACTGATGCAGGCATAAGGCAGGTTCTACAAAGGTAAAATGTTGCCCTTCCTCACGACTTTTGAACCACTCAGAGGGTCTCTATTTTGTACAAGTGTTAAGGGGGGAAAAAAGAGAAAATAAATTCCTTGTATTGCCCAGCTAAAGTCCTGAATGAATTTACACTGCATTCTTGTGTGGTCTGTGCTCTGAGATTCGGTGATCTTAGGGAGAGCTACTGGAGCACTGGATGTCCTGGTGCACAACATGAAGCAGGCTTTTAAGGGTTCCTCATGAAGCCCATTTTGGCAGGCACTGTGGGTGCTCATTTTGCTTGGCTTTCTTTCTTTCCCTGGATTTAGGCTAGTTTGGGGCTAATGTTTCAAGTTTGTATCACCACTGAAACACTGCTCACCTCAGCTGACTACAACTTTGTGTCCATTACTGATTCCAGAGTGTAAACTAGATAGTTTATTTGTCCTGCCATGAGGAAGAAGAGAAGGAGTTAAAATTTAAGAGCTGCCTCTGGCAGGCATGAGTGCTGACTAACACCTACTATCTTGAGTACACGAAAATCAATGTGGACCTTGTCTGATGAATTCCACTGATGGAATTCTTTCTTTTCCATATAGAGCTATGTATGAGAATCGAGAAATAAATGCGTTCATTTAAGATAGCGTCGTGTGACAGCTGAGAACAATTAAAACTCTTACTTGTAGCTATATTTTTTTCCTCCCTTTCTACAGCAGGAGGGTGGTGTCTGCAGCTCTAAGGAGTTGATACAGGCTATTTCTCACTGCTGTGATCTTATCTAGAACAAGTATCCTGCAAGGTTATTTATTTTACAGCCTTTTCTTCTAGTTTTGCACAACACACAGATCTTGGGAAATGGGAAAGGATTTTTTTTCTTACTAGAGTCTTTTTGGCAATAAACACATGCCTAACTGTAAGAGAAAAAACTTTCACAACCAAGCTTGTTTTGTGAAGCCCAAACATTTGTGAAGCTTACAAACCCTCAAACTTTGCATAATGTGCCCATCCCTGGTCTCAAACATGAAGTGGCAGAAGAGGGAAGTGTTACTTTTTTTAACCAACAACTTATGACTGTGTCAACACATGACAATTTGTCAAAGCTTGCTGTAGCGGTACTGTAAATTAATTTTTAGCATCACTTGTGAGTGGTAAACACTTTGTGCAGTGTGAACAGCTCCTAGTACAGTGTGAGTTGTCAGCAGCTTGTGAGATACCCTAAAAAAAAAAAGAAAGAAAAAAAAAGCACAGAGGGAAGGATGCAAGCTCGTTTACTAGTACAAAATGGATCTGAGTCTGCAAAAATTCTACATGTGGTGGTATGTCAAATCAACCTTAAAAACTTTTTTTTTCCATTAATAATAATCACCTGCAAGGCTGGGAAATCACAACTTTCCATTCTGTGCCCCATGCACTGCCTGATATCAAGCAGCTTTCTCAGGCTCATGACTTGGTGAAGTAGAGCCCTCTCTTTGCTCTTGGGATAGGCTTTTGCTTGTTTGCTTTAAAAGCAGAACATCCTACAAATGCAAGTATGCTCTTTTGCTGAGAAGTCTCAAATCAGCCATGTAAAATGCCTGGCAAAAAAATTAATATGGCAGCCCAAAGAGAAATGGTGGGGGCTGAGTGCTGTCTCCTCCTCACCTCCTCAACCTTGCTGTTTCTCCTTGCCTATCTCAGCTGCTGTGGTGGAGCTGGCAGTGATGGTTCATACAATAGGAGTTGACATGATGGAAGAAAATTATTTGGTGCAAAAAGACAGGGAATATGTATTGTAGAAAACAACTTTTCAGATACAAATGTATTTTAACCTGTCACTTTAGCAGAACAAGCAGTAATAACCTCCCAACCTAACAATGACTGTTAAGTTGAATGTTAATTCGCTCAGTTGTTGAATTGCTAACATGTCTACAATTTACAAGTGAACACCCACTCAAGAGAGAGAAAATAGAAGTTGGTGCCTGGAATTCCTGGCCTTACTGAAATCACCTACATTTTTTTGGTACTAATTCGTCTTGCATTTCCTGCAAGTGTTTTAAGTAGAACTAGATAAGAAAAACAGCTGGGCGCGTTTGTTTGCCACTTTGATGCACTCAGCGCAGAGTTTTTTCTCAGGCACAGTCGCTCTTGGCTTACACACCATAGGGTGGCTTTGGCTGCACCTTGAGGCTTGTGAGCAGGCAGCACATGTGAAGCTTGGCACAAGAACTACTGAGACCTGCTGAAGCTAGTTTTAACCTGGTCATAGTTTTAAAGAGAAAGATGACTTTATTTGTGTATTTGCTCATAAAGAATTTTGGTTATATTTCCTTTTCTAGATACAACTGTAAGTGCTGCTTGTATGAAAGAGCTAAGCCACACCATCCAGTTAACTGTCTAGAGCAGCAGTTGGCTTGCTTGGAAATCACTTCCAGGACTGCGTTGTAAGTAAGTGTTTTTACAAAAGCATCATCAAATGGTTTCTTCAGTTTTGGGGTGGTTTTGAGATGTTTTGGTTGTTTCTTGTAATTTTACAGTTTTACTCTAACACCTAGTAAGACACTAACAATGCATGTGGGAACTTGAGCACCTCCATATCTGTGCACAGTGTAAAGCTAAAGCCCTTTCTAGGCTTTTTGTTCTCTTGCTCTAGAATTCCCCAGCATAGTACCTAAACAATTCTGAGAACAGGCAGATCCATAGAAGCCTAGAAAGAAATTTGGCCAAGTACATAGTGATCTATTTTGTCATTAGCTCTATGACATACATGTTTTTCTAGTGTTCATTCCAGCCTGTACTTCAGCATTTTAACTGTGCTGGTGTAGCCCTGATAGAGTGAGTGCTTTGTGGAGGTTTTCATAAACGGTGATCTTCCTAACTCAGTTTGAAATGATCCATGAATAGATGCCCTGTCTGATCCAGAAAGAGCAATGCTTTGTCCCTTTGGCCATGCAGGGGGTATTGCTAGGGAGCCTCCGCAGGCTGTGAATGGAGGTGAATTTGGTCAGCTGCATCTTTTTTCTTATCACAGAAAGGATAATCATAGAATATCCTGAGCTGAAAGGGATCCACAATGATTTTTGAGATCATCCTAGTGATGAATGAGTCTCAGTGAGAAGGGCCCTATTTCAGGTCACAAGCCAATTGCATTGTATATGGCATTGAGAATGTGTTTGCATTTAGAATAAATAACATCATCCTAGAAAACTTTGAGATGTACACCTAAAAAACCTTATTATGCTATTTATACTGTTCATTTTGAAAGCATAATCTATTCAGGTATGTTTGTGACATAAAATTTTGTAAGTTTTATTTCTTTTTATATTACCTTCATTTTCCTGGTGCTGCAGGTTATGAGAAGTATGATATGAGACGTATTTGTGACATAAGTTCATTTCCCTTGAAAGGTCTCTGATAACATGGTTGCTTGAGAGAGCAGTGGTGAGAGTTGATGACTTAGAGTTCAAATCACTTAGTTAAGCATATTTATTATACAGGCTGCTCACATTCCTCAGCACCTTGCAGAATATTCCCCACAGGTGGCATTTGTTGTACATATACTAGGTTTTTTTTTTTTTTTATGTTAATCCTGTCGCTATGTCCTTCAAACACTGAGTTTGAGTCAGTTTTTTGGTGTAGGTTTCATTTTTGTGAGTCTCTACCCTGTACAGTCAACTGACACACCTGGGTCACTCTCCCACTGAGGTTGTGCTGGACAGGAATCTTTGGCTCTGCTCTGCCTGCAGTTATCTGCCAGATACAGTAGCTGCTGTTTTGTTCTTGTTCTGTGCTTGCTGGACCGGTGCATCGCTCAGTCCAATTCTGCGTGGGTGAAGTTGAATGAGATGAAAAAAGGACTGGTTACTGTCACCGATGGGACATTTCAGCTATGGCAAATGTACAGAGAACAAGCGGAGAAATTGTTTAAAGGAAATTAGGACTTTGAAAAGTCCAAAGTCAAACAGTTTCCCAATTAGAAATTTAAAACAAGGCCTAATGTTTGTTTTCAGCAACCTGTTAATGGTTTGTCTGCTTCTGGAATTTAAATCCTGACCTAAGCCACCATTGGTTTCATGGAACCATAAAATAATTAAGAATCATACAAGCAGAGTTGTTTAGGTTGAAAAGTACCTTCAGGATCATCAAGTCCAACTGCTAACCCAGCACTGGCAAGTCTACCACTAAGCCATATCCCTAAGTGCCACAACTACATGGCTTTTAAAAGTGGCTGGGGTCCCCACACGTCCAGGAGTGGGGGCCCAACCACTTCCCTGGACAGCCTGTTCAATGCTTGACAATTCCTTTCTGAGAAGAAATTTTTCCTAATGTCCAATATAAATCTCTCCTGGAGCAACTTGAGGTCACTTCCTCTGATCTTGTCCCTTGGGAGAAGAGACCAACCCCCAGCTGGCTACAGCCTCCTTTCAGGCAGTTGTGGAAAGCAGTAAGGTCCTCCCTGAGCCTTCTTTTCTCTAGGCTAAACAAACCCAGCTCCATCAGCTGCTCCTCTCCAGACTTGTGCTCCAGACCTCTCACCAGTTTCATTGCCCTTCTCTGGACATGCTCCAGCACTTCAATGTCCTTCTTGTGGTGAGAGGCCCAAACCTGAACACAGGATGTGAGGTGTGGCTTCACCAGTGCAGAGTACAGATGGATGATTGCTGCCTTAGTCCCGTTGGCCGCACTTTCAGCATGGGAAGCAGGACCCTGGCTCCTGGGAGGGCGATGAGCACTTCTGGTCCTTTTTCGCAGGCTCTGCTGCACTTGTTTGCAGGAAGCCCCGCTGTCACTTGGGCCCAGGATGATGCCACCGCAGAGGTGCCCATAAACCCCTGAGGCTGTTTCAAGGGGAACAGTTTCTCCATCACTGTTAGTAATGGATTTTCATCCAGTTTATGTCATGATGTTTGCATTGCTCTGGCACCAGGAGCTAGAGCTGCGCATTCATTTAATTTACCTCAGGGTAGTTGCTACTGATTTGGTTCAAACCTGGTGTTGCTGCCTGCATGCTGAGTCAATCTCAGTTACACCAGTTCCTTGAAGGATTGACTATTCCAGTGTGGTTTTCTGCCTCATGTCCTTCCAGTTTAACTGTCTTAGTCTGTTTAATGGTGCCAGAAGGCCACATATTTGCTCTCTGTGAAGCCTCAAACAGTAGATGCATGCTTTTAAATAGTTAAATAAATGTTAATTATGATTCACAAATAGTTTTTCCCCAACTATTAAGTAATATCAAATACTGAATTTTTCAGTCAGTAATTGTTTTTCCAGCTGCTGAATGGGACCAAGTATTCAATATTTTTACAGAGTTATTTTTGCAGCTGCTTGGCTGCTTTAAGCATAAAAGTCCTATGTTATTTTGTAGGGCTTGACAGCCTTGGATGCACAGTGGGCACAAAAAGCCTGTGGTGGGAGTGGAATGATTACAGTGTTCTGATGCACCTTGGTTAGCTGTGGATAGTTTGGGCTGCATCCAGATAAGCTGAAAATAGCATATTGGGCACTTTCAAAAGTTTGTGGTTTTGCAACATTTTCTCACAAAAATGTGAAGTCTTTTTCTTTCTCACCATGTGAGTTATTACACATGTGGAAATTAGTTATTTTTTCCTTTTCAAGATCTTGGGACAGTCTGTGAGGGATTCAGCCAGTGTGAATTATTTCATTAAATAGTGGTTTGACTTGTTGCACCTCCTTGCAAATAGTATAATACCAAAGGATTTTGTCTTAGAAGTGCATATTATGTGCTTTACACAGAAAGATCTTAAAAAAATGTTAAAATATCAATTAAGGCACAAGTCATGATGATAGTGAAAGAGTCATTGTTTTCACCTACTGTGACGGCTATCCTGGCAGTGAGCACATGGCTCACATTTTCCCAGTGATTCATTAGCAAGCCAGTAAAACATCCTAGGCAGTCTGATGCTGTGGCTTACTGGTAGCTGTTCTTCAGATGATTGCTCATGTTGACATGATGCATAGCAGTGTCAGAACATTCACTTTGGAACTTACCTTTTTTGTGCATTTCTTTTCTCTGGTGTTCCCACCAGATCTGCTTTGCTGCCTCACAGCACTGGTGTTCGCATAAGCAGTTGCTGTAACTCTGTGAAGCTACGAAGAAGGATCTCCTTCTCAATATTGCTGGTGTTTTTTTTTGAAGCCACAGTCATGAGCACAGGGTGCACAAGACACAACACTGAGTGCTAGGGAGAGGACGCCTAGCACTGAGCACTAGGGAGAGGATCATGTTGGTAGGGGAGGAGACCAAACTGTGAAGGGTAAATTTTGTTTGATGTTCAGTTGTGTTGGTTTTTTAAGCCAAAACAGAAAAGAAGCAGGATCAAAAGCCTTCACAAAGCAGAAGTGTGAGTGTAATGAAACGTAGTGACTAGACAAAAAAAAAAAAAAAGTTAATTGTAAAACCGACCAAACTTAAATTTCAAAGCCCCAGAAGAAGAGGTGATCTGTCAGCCACCCAGCTTTGACTGGCACCCAACTGGAACTCATGGTCTGGGTTCAGTTCCCTGCCTCAGTCACAGGTTTCCTGTGTGTTCTCAGGCAACCTCCTTCATCTGCCCCATGACTGACTTCCTCATTTGTGCAGTGATCATCTTCCTCACGTTCATTGTGAGGACAAAGCCTACTGATATTGCTGAAAGATGTGGATGTTGCGATGGAGAAAGCCACCCTGGAGACTAGAGCAAAAGGGGTCTGCTTCCTCACAGGACAGTCACCCATGCTGCTTGCATTTCTGTGTTAAAGAGTAAAGGACATTATTTCCAGATCTCAAAAGGGTTGATTTTTTTTTCTTTCCAAGTCTTTCAGGCCTATTTTTTTTTTTTTTTGTGGAGTTTGGCTGCCCTGGTGCAGCAGCAGGCATTTGGAATATTCCCTGTCTCTCAACTTGCTCCTTTCAGTCTGTCTGCTTATGGCTTTGAATCACTCCTGTCTGCTCAATATACACGCCCAGCACAACCCAAGGGGATCAGAAACACTGCTTCTGTCATCTCCCAACTTACGTGGAGATCTTCTAACATGTAAATATGGTTGTTTGTAAGAAAAAAACTGAAGAGTGCTTGAGGCTGGTTGCAGGGGTACTAAAAGTGAGTCTAGCAGCTGAGGAAGGTGGTGCGAGCCAGTGGAATGTCACACTCATGGACTCCTGCCAAGATGTGCACTGGCACAGTGTGGCTGCTAAGGATGCCCACATAGCTCATCACCACCACTGGCCTTCAGCCCCTCTGCTCCTCCACTCAGACACTGATAAGCAAAAATATTCATTTAAGGGGTTTTTATATACTCTCACTCAGTGCTGATGGTAATTCTGAGTAAGGAATCAGAAATGACAAGTCACACGCCTTTTGATGTGCCCTTTTATCTCCTTTGGGTTGGTAGTTAAACTTTTAAGTGTGAGGACTTCTCAGAACATGAAAACCAATGTCTTGTTCCTTCCAAGGCTGGTCATCTCAGAGTCCCTTGCCATGAGAAAACACGGATGGTTTTAGATGCAGTGCTGTCAACACTAGATGTCCTCTCTGTGCCTACAGTGCTTGTCCCTTTTCTCAGCTGGTGAAACTGGAAATTCAGTCTGCTTGCAGCTCTAAAGGACTAGTGCCTGAAAACACAGCAACTTCTTAGTTGTCCATTGCGGTTTCAACCCCTCGCCCAAGCTACAAATAATTAGTTATTGAGCTAATTTAGTTTTATACAGAAGTGATCTTCATCTTGCAAATCAGGAAGACTATTTAATGCAGTGTAATTGACTTCAGCTGTAAGATTCAATGCACTTATCTAGGGTTGCAGTTCAATAAAATCTAATTGTGCTGAGAGCAACAGGAATTACAGAAACACCTGGGGATTGTTTTGTACCTTTCCTGTGAACAAGGTGTGCTGAATGTCTTCTGATCCTTATGGTTTGGGTTATGCTGCTGCTTGACCTGCCCATTGGTGGGAACAGCTTAAGGTGACACCAGCTGGTGCGGGGAGGTGAAGCCAAGCAGGTGAAATGATGAGTGGCCTTCTTCAGTGAGGTCTCTGTGTGCCTGGCCGGAGTCAGGCTGGGGGAGCAGGAAGTAAGCAATGTCTGGTTTCATTATGATGGTGATGATAAGAGGATCCATGAGGTATGTGAGATTAAAAGCCCTATAATATTGCAGGCAAAGTTATCCACAGAGGACGAGGCCTGAAATCAGCTCAGTGCCTAAAAATTCTTTTCACTTACCTCACACAGTGTAGAAATAAATCAGGGAAAACAGTTATTTATTCTGTATATCCTCTCACTATTTACCAAGTAGGAAGCTGTGTAAAGCCAATTGCTACATGGAAACATTCGCTGACCATCATGCATTGGCTCTATGACTGTGTGATGCAATGGTAGAGAGCTTTTTTCCCCAAGTATTAATGAGCTTTTCATCAGCCCCTCATAATAAATGGGAAGGCATTAGATTTAATTTTTCACTTGCAGAGCTTCAGGCAAAAGTACAGACTTTTTAGTGGGATGAGGACACTGGCACAGGTAGTGAGTAATTTGGGATTATGGCGGAGCAGATGGTGTGGCAAGTGTCCTTGAGACACATGAGATGCAAACTTTGTTATTCTCTTGTAGAGAGACATCCCAAACATCAGTCTTTGGTCCAAACATAAAGTTATGTAATTAGGAGTGCTTACCTAACACCATGGTTATTTTCTCCATTATTTCTCCCAGTTATTAATTATCCTGTTGCAAGCAGGAAAGGAAAAATGTGCTTTCAGACTAAAGTAACAGATTTGGCTGGTTCCAGTACTGTGACTTCATGAGCAATAAAATATATAATATTGCTTGCTACAGCACATGCTGTACTAATCATTCTCTGTGCAACTGCCTACTTTTTATATCATTTTAAGCAAATGCTATGAGGAGTAATAAAACAAGATAATAATGGCAGAATGGGTGGGTTTCATCATGCAAGTTAAAAACAAAACAAAAAAGACCTCCATCTCCAAAAGCCATAAGAAATGTAGAAAGAGGCTCTTTTTGCCTGACATAGTTAACCTGTAATTATTGAGTGCAGAGAACATCTTTCTTAAAGGAACAAGCAGTGAGAATGACTCAGGCAGGACATCCCTGAAGCTGCTGCAGTCACATTTTAAGAGCAGAGACGAGAGATTGGAAAGAAAATAATTTTCTTTTCTGGTTATGGAGTTGGCTTTGCTTGTGGCGTAATGATTGCTGGTTTCTTACTACTGCTGTGGGTGATCGTTAACTGGGATGGTGAAAATACTGCTGTTAAACTTCTGTATTCAGATGGCATGAAACTGAAGAAGAAATTCATATCATGCCTAAGGTTTCAGTTGAGTTGAGCTGTCAGGGAGAACTAGATAGACATTTGAACACAGTCTTTGCTGTTTTGGTTAACTTTATGAGGTGATAAACCCTATTTCGCTTTGTTTCCCACACCTTTATTTTTTAATTGGGACATTCAAGAGTTGGTGCAAAATTAAATTAAAAGCAAATACAGGGGCACTTCAAAATGTGTCCACTATGCATGCATCAAAGTATTAATGTAAGCTTGGGCACGACCTGCTGGTATGCAGCAGCAGACAGCAAATGGTTTGTTAGTATTGGCAATGCTCTCACAAAGCCAAATACAATTCTTACGTTTGCTGGCTTGACAGTCCAAAGTGCTTTTCATTCCTATCCAGTTTTTTTCTGCTTCCTCCGTCTTCATATTGTCACCCTTGAACCTTAGAATAGTAAAATGAACTTCAAAGAGTTTATGAAAGTTACAGTTGAAAACGTGTTATCTTAGGACAGGCAGATGAAACCAGTGCTAAGTTCAGTCTCATCTCAAATCTGGCCAAAACCATGTTTCAGCTGCATTTGGGGAGTGTTGCAGTCCATTCCTCTCTAAAATACCTGAAGCTGATAAAAGTGTTGTTCAGAAAAATACAAGATTCCCCAAGATGTTGCAAGGTTGATGATACTCATTGGATTCTGTGCTGAGCAGAGCTAAATCTATATGCTTCTGGACATTATTTCTCAAACACAATTGAGATTTCGTCTTGTTTAGTATTGACTTAGGTTTGTTTCATAAGTGTAGCCATGCAGTAATTTCTTGCTTCAAAGAAATTATTTGCCTGAAGATTTTTTTAAAGCAAAACTTTCATTTAAATCTAATTCCACTCCATTCAAAAGAGTACAATTTTTGCAGATATGTCTGATATTAGTTCTGTGTTCAACTATCTACCACAGTTAGGGAAATAAAATCTAACATCATCTTCAGCCAGTAGATAATTTTCTTTTCCCTTTTTATGTCATTTGTTTTATCATTTCTTCTCCTCCACAGGTTTGGATTTTGTTTATCTTCTTGTTTTAACATCTGGTGTTGTATTACTCTCAGTACCCAGTGTTTAGATGGGTCCTCCTCCATCTTCTGCAAAGCATACCAAGGTTCTTCTCCTGTCTCATGCCTTGTATTTAAGAATTAGTGGCATGATGTGTAATCCATGAGTTACTGATACATGCTGAGAGTTGTGCTTCCAGCAGTGCTGGTGATATACTCCAGGTACTGGTAGGTGCTCAGTGTGCAGCACTGGGCTGGAGTTACTGCCAGATGAAATACAAAAATTCAGCATCATATCTGCAACATGGTTCCAGTGGAGTAGTTTAGGTCTAAGGGTAAAAGCTAATATAGACATGGCAATTAATTTCTCACCCCTCCAAGGGCATTAAGATCATGTATACACTATTATTAAAACTACTGAATGTTTCCAGTACTGTCCCCTTAATCTATAAATTATTGGTCCATTTAACAGAGCTCTGCATACAGCCCCAGCTAAAACACCTAGCTGGTACCCATTGATCCTGGTCCTCCTGCCACAGTCATCTCCTCTTCATTTACTTGCCAATGGAGTAGCCTGCTCTTTCTGTTATAGTCTCACATTGTTTCTCTAATTGGCTTCTTCTTTCTTTTGTTGTAATGATTTTGCTACTCCCAGGCAGATTCTCTGGCGGAGAACTCACAGTATGGCAGTCTAACATCACCCTTATCCTAGTAGTAGCAGCCACTCTGTTTTGTGTCACCTTGTCTTTAGAAAACACCACTAGAGGCAGTTGCAACCCCACTTGATCTTCCCCTGTGTAGAAGATGTGAAAATACCTAATGAATCATTCTGGGGAGGTGTGACCTGCGGGATGCAGACGCGTGGGAGTGTTTATTTGTTGCAAGCATTAGAAGGGGAATCACTCCGTTATCTGAGTACCCATGTCAAAAGGTGGGAAATCAGCAGGCTCTGAAGTTTCACTATACCTTGATTCTACTCCTATCTGTCTCTTCCTGGAAGACAGTTAATTTTGGAATCGCACACAAAGAGGAGAAAAGCAGCATGTAAATTCTCAGGATTTCCTTTGGGGAAGAGATCCCGCAGGGGAAGGAGGGAACTCTTTTAATAATCTTTGCAGCCTTTAATCCCAAGAAAGTGAAATAAAATCAGCGCTTCCACTGAGAGTTGGCAGCGTATTTTTTTCTGTAACAAGACCAGTTCTTTGAGCACAGTCTGATTAAGACGGTATCGAGTTGATTGAGGAGAGCAAAATCTGGTTTTGACAGATGTTTCCCATGATCTGAAGAATACAAACACTCCTGCAAGATGACAGACGGCTTGTTTACATAAGAAATAGTTTTTTTTTAATTAAAAAAACCCAACAAAAACATACAAACACAAAGCAACATTTGGATCAGTCATTCTGATCAAGGCAGCGTCAATTATTACGCTGAAAAGGGAACTGATGACTCAACTTAGGCATAGCGCTGCGGCGATCTCCGATTTTCAGTTTCATAACAGATTCTTTTCAGGAATGCTTTTCATTCATACCTGATGTTTAAATGTGTCTCTAGGAGCGTGTATCACTTTGTGATGGGGATGTGAAACACTGGTGTCAGTGTGCTCCGAGTGGTTGGGCAGAATTTGGGAGGCATTCCTGTACCTTGGTGGGATGCCCAGTGGGAGAAGGGTCCTCTGACACATCACATTGAGCACTCATACCTGCACATCGCCACTGTTGTTACCATGGTAAATTTTATAGATAAGTTCACATCAGTAAAATTGAAAAGCACTTTGATTCAGAAAGTGAAATGTTTTGATGAGATTCCATGCTTAGTAATTCCAGCGAGTGCGCTTGTTAAAGCAGGTGAGTCAGAAATGGAAATGCAAAGCATTTCTCTGAACGGTGGCCGGAAATTAGCTTTGAAAACTGAAACACAGCCCCAGCCGCAGTTTTATCTATTTACCTAACAATTTTAGATCTGTGAAAATCCCTTTGTCTTTGGGATACTTTTCGATTCCTCTGTTGTAGTGCTGGTGCAATCCTTAAGCTGGATAATCAGCCAGGACTGTGAGGACTATCTTGGTATGTCTGACTTTTTTGGTTTAAAAAATTGAGTGTTGTGTTAGCAGTTTCATTGCCTCTGGTGCTGTCATATTCTGTCATGGTTTGCAGTGCAAATTGGTGGAAATATCAGTCAGGATGGGATGCTGTAGTATTTGAGTTAATGTAACACTGAGGAAGAAAACCAGGGGAATTGAGTGGAGTCACTCAGCTGCTTATTACCCAATGCGTAATTGTGTGTGTAGCTATATATATATATATATATATAGGTGTTTATGTATGTATATATAGCACATGGGGCTATCTGACTGTTCTGGCACAAAATCTCCTCGGTTTGGGACTGGCTGCTACCCAGCTTAGTATGGAGGGGCTTCAGTGGTCACAAGCCCCTCTGTCAGGACATAGCCCTCCATCTGTAGGGAAAGGGCAGAAGAGGGTCATGAGTGTTTTCATGTTAGGAGTGGTTGTCTTGCAGTGAAAAATCTTAAAAATCAGCATATTGAGTGATAGAAAGCAGCATTCTTTTCCTCATCCTGCACCTATCTTCTCTACTGACATCTTGGTAACTCTTGGTTATCCTTGCTGGAAGCTTTGAACTTGTCACTCAGCCTTAGACAGAGTAGGGGCTGACTGCTTTTCTGGCAGCTGTAGTGTGGTCTGAGGCTCATCAATGTAAATCATGGTGGAGGAGGACAAAGTAATAGATGTGTTTAAAGGACTAGCAATTCCCACGGCAAGGCTGGTAAAGCAGAGCTCATTTCAAAGAGAAGGCGGTTTGGTGATTTTTCTTAATTACTGTTTACCTAAATAAATAAATAATGCATATTCATGGCTTTAACTAGAGTAAGTTGTGTTTAAATGTTTACCTCTCCCGAGGATAGTTATTAAGGGTGGGGTGTGGGGTGCAGCAATTAATAATAAAACATTTAGATGAGATTACAGAATGTTCTGATTGGAATAGTAAACATTATGCTAGAAATAAAAGCAAATAAACAAAGCTGTCTTGAATTAAAAAAAAATACTATACTATCTGAAGAATCATGCTGAACAGAAGCAATTGGGGTGAAGGGGCCATACCCTTGGAGTTCTTCAATGTCACAGGGAGGCTTCTCCAGTCTAAAAAGCATCCCTGTGGAAGAAAGCCCCTCATTTCCTGTCTGAAAAAAAGATAATACAAATATTGCTGTCCACACAGGTAAGTGTGGTAGATATAACACCTGTCAGTGCCACTTTGAGGCTGGGGTCCATTGATTCTTTAACCATGCAATGGAGAGTATTTCACCTGCTTATATCAGTAGTAAATAAAACCTTCATTGGCATTGTGAACCTCCTCCCTCCTCATTTTGCCATTCCTTTGAATGAAATTCTTTGCTCAGCTGAGAGTTTGAAATTTGGACTCATCCTTTCATATCTTGTGGCTGTGGTTCCTTATCTGGTTAATCAGATCAAAGAGAGCTAGTGATGTGTTCAAAGATTCTTGTGACAGCTGTGTACCATTAGGCTGAATGATTAAAAAACCCCCATAACTGTAGTTTAGCACAGTAAATGCAGATTGGTCTTTCAGTTTAACATACAGTTGCAGGCAAACTGAGCCTTTTATCAAAGATCTGCTACTTTAACTCTATGCAGAAAAAGCTGGTTTGCCCTGAGCCCCATCTGCTTCCAGCTGTTTTGGGTCAGCAGAGGAGTGTGATCGAGCAATGGGTGTATCTGTCCTGTTGCACTAGGGGATTAAAAAGAAAACGGGATGGGCAGAAAGTAGGTAGGGAGCACCAAGGTAGCCTGTGGTGCTCCCATTAGCCTCAAAGCCCCTTGTGCAGCTGGGGTGGGCTGTCTTTTCTCATCGAGCTGTCCCTTTGCAAGCTGCTGTCCTTTCTGGGCTGTTTTCTAACTTGGGCATCTTTTGGGCATGAAGGCTTCCAGACCCCCTCATCTAGACCAAATTGGTCCCCTCTAAAGTAGCTTCACAGGTGCTAGGATGCTTGCTGGCACCTAGCACACCTGGCGTGCCGCTGGCATGTCTCCTGGACTCCCTATCATCTAGAAACCAAAAAGCGGCTTCTCTTTGACTGGAAGTGCAGTCTGACTGCTAGCTGTGGTGGAGTCTTTGCTCGTGTCAATCACTAGGGCAAGTCCCTGGCTGTTCTCTGAAACAGAGCAAGACGTCGAGGAACAAGCACTGGCGGGTGGGCTGTTTTGTTCCCAGCACAGGCGGAGGGAATGTGCCATTGACTTTGGTGCTTGTGAGGCATCTTCGCAGCTATTTTCTTCTGGCTGATAGATTTCCCACAACCACATTTTGCTTCTCACTTCAATGGATAAACTTTCTCCATGACCCATCTGCCTGCTCTGCAGGATCTGTGAGTGGTGTCTGTATCCCAGAAGACAAGGATGTTAATAGTGGCACAAGGTGTCCTGTTGGTCCGTCTCCCCTGTAGCAGAGGGGGTGTGGTTTTATAAACATGATGCATTTTTCCCATTGGAAGAATCATTCTGAGCTACAGATAAGATTTCTCTGGAGCAGAAATACCCATTTCCATCTTCACCTTTTTTTTCCTAAGGGTTTCTGGGAGTTCCAGCTGCATGCCTTCTGGCAAAGCCAGCAGCAGCAAGGCTGCCAGAGCCTCATGCAGGGTTTTGCAGGTTGAGAACATGTTGCACACACGGAGTGTACAGCACAGTAAACCTGATATCAGCTCGCAACTAATTATCTCTGTATAAAAATTCCCCTGCTCGCCGTTTTGCCGTTAGAGGCTCGCTGGTAAGATTTATGACTCTGGCTAGAATGAAGTACCATTTCCTTTTTCTCAGCATTACTGTGCGTGGCCTCTCTGGCTTTTCTTGTTAAAAAGACCTGAGTTCACCCAAGAGGGAACATATTTTTGAACCTCTTTCCCATCACCATTCTCCCTTTCTCTTTTTTATATTTTTAACAACCACTGAAGATCACCCACAAAACAATTTCATGTCTTTTGACTTTCCCCTGCTTGGAGTGAGGATGGAGACAGAGAAGTTAAGAGGCAGCTCCTTCATGGGAGATGGAGCATTTCAGCCCTACCACAGTTTTCACAGGCAAGATGTGTACATCCATCAACATGGGCTCCCTCTTCATAGTTTGGTGAGCAACTATTGCATCCAGGATTTATATGAGCTAAAGGATAATTTCCTCACTTCATGCTGTAACATGGGGGACCACCTGTGCAGCTGGAGAAAAACTGTTTCTCCTGTCCTTATGTTGCACTCATATGTCCTCATTTGACAGGATGATGAAAATGAGACCACTGGCTGAACTTTCTGAACTTGCAAATGTATGGCTGGCTTCATCCTAAATCACCTTAAAATAAATTTGTGTGACATTGTAAGGCAGTTGGGTTTTTTTCCTGAGTGCAAAGGGAAAAAAGGGAGCAATGTTGAGCTGCTGCCATCTCTTCCCAGTTGTTTTTAGATGTAGTTATTTTTGTATTAGAGCTTGGAGGAAAACCGGTAGAGATGCCAGATAAACCTCCCCAAAACAAACATTTGTGTTAATACTTAAATATTGTTCATCTTTCACAGCATTCACTTATCTGTTTCCCACATGCTGAACCTTATGGGAAATTTTTGTTCGACTGGCCTGTTCATTCTGTATGTTAACTGTTTTCTCAATTAGCAATTTTTAAAAGAAATCAACAGTAAAAGTCTGACTGTGATAATCATTCAACATGGGAACATCTTTTTGGTATGGCAGGGGTGTGGGTTTGGGGGTCACATGTGTTGGGTCAGGAGTTCTGGAGCATTAACCTAGTGAGCTGTGTCATTTCATGATGACCTGGGAAGCATTCTTATCCGAGACAACCAGTGCTGGTTAGTCCAGTATCATCTTCCAAACATGCTAGGCTAAGGGGCAGCAGTTTCATCCTCATCACTGAACTATCTCATTTTCTCCTGTTCACACGTGTGTTAACCACAATTTCCAGCCTTTAAGGGGAAATAAGCTAGGTATCTGAATTTTCATCAGATCTGACACAAAGTATTAGGTTGTGGCTTTTGCTGTCTATTGGTTTTACTGCATAGGACATAAATATTCAGCTCGCGTCATCAGATAAGGTTGCTGGGGAGGGGGTTTTTTCTCACAGAATATATTAAGTTTCCTTTCACACCTAGCCATTCTTTCATGAGTCATAACCCCAAGATAAAATATTTTCGATGGTGGCTTTAAATCAAGTATATTCCAACAAGAAAATCACTCAGATTTTACATAAAAAGATTTACAAGTTCCTGTGGCAGTACTCTTGAACTGCAGCCTTTTGTCTTCTAGCCACAGACCTAACTACAACCAGAGGATGAGGAAGGGTGGAAAATTCCCCTGTGCACACTCCCCAGCTTCTCTGAAGGTTTTCTGTTTAAGCCTGGTTGGTTTTGTTAGGTGTAGCTAGTGAAAGTCCAATTTTCAGACTCTGGAGCACTCCAGGGCAGCAGCAGCTGCCTTCCCCTGCAGCCAGTCAGCCAGCAATGGTTGTCTTGAAGGTTCTCCTGGTGACTTCAGTCACAGTTTCTAGCTAGAGTGGTTCCTCACATAGTTTTGTTATTATCTGAGGGAATCACTCCATCTCATCTCCTCTTGACTGTTGACACAGTTCACCCAGATAGGGACGCACTGCAGAGCTGGTCCTCCCAGCCCTGGGATGGGTGGGTACCTCCCTGTTTGTGGTCCACACCTCCTTGGTTGTGTTGGTTTTCTGCATCTCACCTCTGGACACTGGAAAAGAAGCTGCTGTGCCTTTCTGACTCCTGTTTTGGCTGCCCCTGGTTAAACAGTGCATGTGGGAGCAAGCAGGAGCGATAGATGAGCATGTTCTTTCCCTTTGGAAGAATTACACAGGTTATTAGGAGGAAATTAGGTGCACTGAGGGTGAAGCAGACCATGTCTCTTTTGTGACATAGGTATTGATATCATCCTGGGTTTAATTTACAGATTTCAGGGAAAGATCATGCATTAGATGTCAGGAGCACTGAAATGCCTTCTCAGCCTCAGGCGGCCCTTCAAGCTACAAATGTTCCAATGAAGCTATTTCAACCAGAAAGAAATGACACGCAAAACATAAGGAAAACATGTTTGCTGATCTGTGATGGTATTGCATGTACCAGAGCAGGATCCTTGACTTCACTGGGATCAATTTGTGTAAGTAGCATCATTGCTACTTACATATTTGTGTAAGTAGCATCATTGCAGTCCACCAGGTGAGGCACTGCTTAAGAAAACACCAGCTCTGTTTGCACACCTGTGCTCACCTCTCCTGGCTCACAGGTGCCCAGCGTTCCTTAAATATTTTTTCCTCCTGTCCACATCTGAGAGAAGCTCACCAACTGGTCTCCTTGTGTGGGTCATTTTACTTAGCCCTCATTTTACCCACCTATGCTGAACATCAGGATAAACAACCCGCTGTGTATTTGTTGAATTTGTGTATTTCTTGCTCACTTCCCTCATGGCCCACCCAGCATCTCCAGTTTTCTTGAGCATGACTGCACAATTTTCTGTGTCTGAAACATCTTTCATGATAAGTGGAGTAATACCCAGGTACATTCATCATGCCCTTCTCAATTCACCTTTCTTGGTTTGTTTGTTGCAAACAGAAGAACTTGCCAGTTTTCCTCCTTTTAAGCATTAAAGCCCTGTTAAAAACAAAACCTCTCCTTTGAACACTCTCTCTGTATAACAGAAATCCAAATTGGAAGGCGTTTTATTGAAGCAAAAGGTTTTTCAACTTCATGCATTCTTCTGCCAGTTAGAGTGTCTGGTGTGTCTTCCTTTACATTTGCATTCCTCATTGCTAATTTCAGCTGCCAGGTAATACTGGAAGCCATCAGAAATGGGGAGAAAAAAGGTAACCTGGTTCAAAAATGTACAAAAGGTTGTTAAATAATATAAGTTTTTTTAAAAGTCCATTTGGACTTTTAAAATATTACAAAGTCCAGTTGGAAGTATTGTTAATTTTCTAGATTTCTTTTAAAGCTCTTAAGGCAGATGCTTCTTTTGAGAATAAATATAAGGTTTTCTTGCAACCTCCAAGACTGCAGGAGCTGGTTCTTCAAGCTGGTGTAGGACAGTGATTTTGTGGCCTCTTATGACCCTGCTAACTGATGGCCCACATGTGCAGGTCTGTGCTGAGAGTTGAGACCTTGATGTGAGCAAGCCTTGGAGCAGAGAGTACATCTTATCCTGCCTAAGATCCAGCTCTTCCTAATGCTGCAAACCTGGCTGATAAGCCTGTTCAACTGCTGAAGTTCCTCTTCAGTAGGTGCACCGTTGGCTCTTCATATGAGCTCAGTTTTTGTGTATTCCTCTAAGTTTGCAGCTGTAGTAACAGCTTTGCCTTTTATAATTTGTCTGTTTCAGGAAAAGTCTTTTGTCAGATGGAAAGCATGAAGAAGCCCTCGTGCTGAGCATAGGCAGGGGTTAAGTTTCATTCTACCCTAAGCTGACCCCTGGGCAGAGAGATTCCTGCTTTAGTCTTTTAGATCATGTGTAAAACCTGATGCTGGCTGGATCATCCTGCATAGGGCAAGAATATCTGGGGAACATGGGGAGAGGTATGGAGTGAGACATTTGCAGAAGGGAATGAAATGTTTGGGATGCAGCCTCATGCTTTCTACAGCAGTGAACATCAATCAGACCTTCTCAGAAAAGCTTCAGTGGTACTGAAAGTCTGCTTCCCACCCCCACCCTCCGTGCCCCCTTTTTTTCTCTTGTTTCTCTATTCCCAACTTCTGTTCATTCTCTTTTTCTACTGATATGCCGTGGCATGTGCAATTTTTGCTCGGGAAACAAAGTTATCCTTGAAAATTCAGAGACTTCCCTGGTTTTAGTCCTTTGGCCATTGAGTAAGTAGCAGTTATTTTTGTTCTACCAGTAATTTATGACTGAACGGATTTGGAGTTTATATTTTTAGGTTTATAGGCAATTTAAATAATGTATATTTGTGACCATAAATATTTGGTACTCTTACAGTCTGTCAGTGAATGTTATGCCCAATTGGAAAAAAACTCTATAAACTGAAGAAACACAAGCATTGTGTTCCTAGCACAGCCTCATAATTCTTTTCAAGTACCTAATTAGGTAATCCTTAAAGGTAGCAAGAGTTTGAGCATCTGTTGGTAAACCATCTAGAAAGGTGCCATCCAGAGGAAATAACTTGCTTTCCATAAATGAACCAATTTTCCACAAGACTTGGAGTAAAATGCAGTAGGATCACTGCTCAGGAAATGTTGAACTTTTTTTAACAGGAACAGCATACTTAGAAAAATAACCACCAAATATCTCTCATTTGCACTGCATTTTGGTTTTATTTTTCCCTCCACTTTTTTATGGAGTCATAAACAGGCATTGGTCATAATAAATAGACATAGCAGACAGCTCTTGAGAAACCAGAATCTTTTACTGACGAGTTAATTTTGCATGTTTTTAAAAAATTAGATCTTTAAAATCTACTTTAAAAACTTTAGGGGTTTATTTTCCTCTTCCTCACCTCCCCCTTTATCTAGCTTTAGTTTGTGGTAATTCTGCAGACACAGCCTTTGCAGTGATCCTGTGAAGACGGATATATGCCACTGCTTGTACTGCTGCTGTCCCCTTCTGTTCAAAAGAAAACCACCTTCCTTTCCACTCCCAGTTGCCAACTTCACTCAAGTAAATAGTAGTTAAGCATTCCAATGTTTTTTCCAGGAAAACAGTAAAGTGTTGGGCACTGGCAACTTGAAAATCTCAACTTGAGAACCCCTGTAGCTTAAAGCTAATTGCTTCTCCTTCCACAAGTATTTCCTCCTCAACCACTTCAGAGTGTGACCGCTTCCTTGATAGATGGGGGCAGCCTTTTCCAGAGTCTGGGATTGGGATTGTGCTCACTGTGGGATCTAGGCTGTGTGGTGATGCTGGGAGTTGGCTGCTGGGGGTTTCAGCCCCCCTGCCCCCCAAGCCCCCTGGCCCCAGCTCTGCTCTCACCAGCCTTCCCCATGCCAGAGTGCCTCCCCTCCAGGGACTGAGCCCTGAGCCCCTTGCAAGAGGTGACAGCACAGCGTATTTTCTGTGGGCAGATGAGCATTTCATTCTCTCTCCGGTTTTCTTTTGACATGGACTGGCATGACAGGTAGCTTTGCTTTAGGGTGGCTGCAGGGTTACAACACACATCGCATCAACCCAGGGATACCAAATTACACTGATGGTGTTTCTTCTCTGAAGCTCGCCAGAATAAAGGAGAAACAAAGGAACAAATTTCGTTTTCCTAACCTGAATTCCTTGATAAAATCAATGCAAAGTTTTGACAAAAGCCAGTATTAATTATTATTTAAAGCCTACTAGATAAATTTGCTGGTTTTGTTATAACTCCTTTCTGATGTGGTGTGCAGTTTCATAGAACCACAGGGTGATTTAGGTTGAGCTTTAAAGCTTATCTGGTTCCAACCCATCGGCCCTGGGCAGGGACAACTATCACTAGACCAGGTTGCTCAAAGCCCAATCCAACCTTGGCCTAGAACACTTCTAGGGATGGAGCATCCACAGCTTCCTGTGCAACCTGCTGCAGTGCCTCACCACCGTCAGAGCAAAGGATTCCTTAGTATGTATGCGTAACACTGCATGTAGCTGTGGTGTGATCTGGTAGAATAATCACAGAAATGTTAGCTTATCTGTTTAGTAATTCTTTTCAGGGGCTTCATACTATACAAATAAAAGGAAAACATGGTCTTTGTAGGAAGGTATCTACAGCTTAAAGCTTTGAGGAAGTGTGAAATGGCCATAAAGTAATTGCCATGTTTGGCATAAAGATCTTCTATATAAAAGAAAAAAGATGCCCCAACATGTTTTGTAGAATCAGAAGGAAAAAACAAAGACGTGTTTGTAAAGATCCAGTGCTTGATTTTTTTTCATTCGTGCCTTTATTTTATTTTAGGTTGTTTGAACTGAGTTGCCAGAACACTGCCCTACAGAACTTTGGAGGGTCACTTCTTAATGGATTGCTGCAGCCTTTTAATTTCTCCATTGATCCTGTTCCCTGCATCGTGAGAACATTTCAGCCAGCACAAAACCTAGAAAAGTTACATGTAAGTCATGATTCCAATTCCTTTCTATTTAAAGAAAAAACGAAAGAAAAAAGGGAAAAAAAAAAAAGATCTTGGGAAGGCAAGGTAGAGGCAGTAAATATCACACTTTAGAAAAACACTGTAAAAGCTGTAATTCAACTGCAAACATTAGGTGGTGAATAAATTGTTATTGAAGTAGTTACTTGCTTTTTTAACCTAAATAGTGATTGTCATTTTGACGGCTTTTCTAAGTGTTCTGCTACTACGGTAAACCATAGTGAGAAGTACTTAAAATAGCTCTGTTCGCCCCATTGCTCTAACTGTGCTTTGTTTTTCTCTGCAACGGGCTGCATGTGTGTACACTTATCTTGGTGTTCTCTGCCAAAGCTGCACGTGCTCCACGTGAGTTTGGAGGCCATCATCTGCCCTACAAGACTGCAGGCACCCTTCTGTTTCTCCCATGATAAAATCTATATGCTTCTCCTTTCGGGTTCCTGGAGTATTTCCCTTGGAGGAGCCCTGGTGCTGCTTCATCCTTCAGCCTCCTGCTCCAAAAGGTTCTGTAAGCATCAGAACTATCTTCATTGCTACCTCCAGCTCCTTCCAGGTGGAATCAGTGCTCCACCTGACTGTAGAAGGGTAAAGAAAGTTGTGCATAGATCTACTAGGGACAGATTGAGGGAACTGCAGATCCCTTTCTAACTTCTCAGCTGGAGTAGCAGTCCTCTGTGCTTGTTGTGCTTTGATATTTCACCCAAGACGGGGAGCAGCTTATGATCTTGTGCACTTATTTCATCCCTGATCCCACGATGACTGAGTCTTCCTCTGAAACATTCCATAGCACAGCCTGGCATAGAATCAGTGGGGAGAAACAGGTTTGACCCTTTGCAGTTTGTCAGCAGTTCTAACCCTCATTCTGGTTTCTAAGGTAGAAGCAGCTTCTGGACCATTACAAGGATGGCATGGATGTGATGGTCTGTACTCTGTGGAGGGTGGGACACCCCAGAGCTGACAAGAGTGGGGAAAGGCTTGAGCACAACTTAATTTCATCAATTTTTAAAACAAAACCAAATTGCTTTGTGGTTAAGAGGTTTTTATCTTTGGAATGCTGTTATAGAGCAGCTTGGCGAGAGGAGGTAATACAAAATTGTGGTTCACAGTGTGGCATTGTGCACGTTACCAGCCTTGTTTGTTTACTGCAGTAACAAATGCATATGATGGAGTTTAGTCAGAACAGGTCAGTGAAGCAGACAACACCTTACTGGTCAGTTTTTCTTAAATGCTTACTAATACCATTTTTAATATTTGGAACTGATCTGTATGTAATACTACTTCTAAAAAAATATGAGTGTTTTGGAACCTGAGCATTTACATTAGAAATACACCTTTATTTGAAGTACTTTATTTGCTTATGTGACTTTAAAAGTTTTACTAAAAAAAAGAAAAGTCTACTGCAAAAGGAAGATTGTGTTCTTTAATGTATATGAAAATTCAGTTTTTAAAGAGAGGAATTTTTTTTTTTCTGGTGTGATAAGTATCAGCAAAAACAATGGTGAAGTCGTAGGCAGTGGAGAAAGTCTGAGTAGTAACAGAATTCACTGTCAAAGAGGCCTTACAAGGTGTGAGTTTGATTTTGTTTTCCAAAAAAGGGAGAGTGTTGCCATTTCCTTGAGGGTCTGACATTCTCTGGTGCAGTTATTAATCAAATCCCCCTCAGCAAGAATCGTCTGACAACAGGAAAATTTTGGATCTGGCTTGAAATTTGTTTTTAGTGCTTGTCTTAGGGAAGAAGACTTGAAAATATGAGTTGTAACAGCTAGGCAAGCGGAAAAAGCTTGTTTTTCATTAGTCCTACTTAGCACTATTCCCATGAGGTTTGGAAGCTTTATTCACAATTTTTTGCAGCCTTTTCTCATGATGTTTGAAAAGCTTATCATTAGGCATCTTGCAAATTCACTATTGAAAACACTTCTAGAGGAACTAACTTCAAAAATATCATCCTTGTTGGGAGACTTGAAAAAGCAGACAGAAATGGGAAAGAAAAAACCTCTCTCATTCCAATAAATGCACGGGAAGTTTTGTCTTTTTGTTGTGCAACGAATAATCAGACATCTCCTTTTCAAGGAACAAAATCGGGTCTGAGGACCAAATGAACTTGAAAATCGGTATGAGGATATAAGAGCCATCATCAAATCTTTGCCTTTCCTTTTTTATTTCTTTTCTTTCTTCTTTCTCTTTTAACTATGGTTATGTGCTCAAACTATGCATCATTTTTAAAACATGGTGTGTACTCTGGCTCCTAGAAAACCCATGCATCACCTCACAGCCTGTTGGCTGGGGTTGCACCCGTCGTGTGTGCAGATCTACACCGGCACAGGTAGACATGAGGGCAAGCTGCCCATTGCTTATTTGATTTCTCTGTTTCCCATTGTCTGGCTGTTTTTGATGACAGACTCTGCTTGCAACAATTACCTCGTTATAGCAATTTCCATAGAAAGAAGCGGACTTTCACTTGTTAATTAGTCCTGCTGGAAAGAGCAGTTGCACAAGGTTGACCCAGCTGTAACAACTGTATTCTTGTTGCTTTTCCCAGGGTGCAGTGGGATAAATAAGTATGCCTTTCCCCCCTTCCATTTATTATATTATTTCTATAATACTACTAGGATGCTGATGGATAAAATCTCTATAAAAATAGTACTTACTGATGTGTGACTTCAAAGCAGAATGTCCCTTGCTTGTTCTGACGGAGCATATTGCAAAACCCTGTTATGCTGCATGTGCCAAGGTAGTAAAGAAAAACCCTTTTCTCCAGGTTCTCTGGGAATTAATCCTGGGTAGGTTAGACTGAGTGTATTGTAATGTGGGAGTACAGCAGTCAGGGAGAAGCTGTGCTCTCTGCTGAGAGGCTCTTTCCATTTTCCATATCCCAAACAGTCACGAATGACAGAGAATGTACAGAGCTGTGTCTTGGAGCAGCTGCTGGGGCAGGGCTGCTGGCATCCGAGTGGAGACAGGTGACTATTCTTAGCAGTATCCATACTCTCACATTTCTCATTTTGTTTTAGCCTTGTGTGTTTTCCTTTAAAAGCAGCAAAAATAACGTCCCAATCAATGTCTTTCTGCATCTCATAAAAAGACCAGGTTGGTACTGCTTATCCAATGTTGTGAATTCAGCAAGGGCCTATAAGTGGTTTAAACAGGATAAAAAAATAAGGCAACCTGAAACTCAAAAATTTCTGTCCAGAAATTTTGTATTTGCTAGGTATGAGTTCTTCAGAGTATTTCAAAAAAATTTAGAAAGATTTCTTGAAATCTATGCTATGCCCATCTCTAAGCAGATGTAAATAATGTAAAATTTTAAATATGCAGATATTGGTGGTTAAATGTCTGTCACCTGCCTACCACCACAGCCTGGGAAAAATGTAAATTTTTTTTTTAATCTGTACTTAAAGGTCAGATAACAGAATTCAGAACAAAAGCAGATTTCTGAAGGCAAAATTGAATCACTTTGGACATTGACTTACCAAACACTCCTAACCATCAGTAGCAAACTCTTTTCTCAAGTGCCAAGACCATACCTGGGGACACTGACAGGTTTATCTTACTGGATGAGAGATGCGGCCATGTCTGCATTTCGTGATTTTTCTCGTACATTTTCCTGTTGTTGTGCTGTTTTCATAGGGGCGAAGGCACTTTCTTACCCATTTTATGGTACTGGCATATCAGGACTTTGTACCTCATGCCACCAGTGTGTGTGGAATGTCTTCTGCCTTGGGGACCTTCACGACCTCCCATGGCATCCGGTCCATTGACCACTGCTAGCAGCTCTGTGTCAGTCTCTTGATGTGATCAGGTGCTTCTCAGCACCATCAGTGCCGCCGTACCTCAGCCAGGCTGGTGGCCAGGGACAGCTTTCGATACAAACACATCTGTTGACTAAATATCACTTTATTTCTATGTGACAATGTGTCTGTATATATAAAAATGAAACATATATATTTATAAAAGTTTATATATGTTTATGAAACATATATATTTATATTTATATATAAAATATATATTTATATATATTATAAAACTTATATGTAAGTATACGATTTTTAAAATAAAATATGTATCTAGATGAAAATGTGTTCTGAAAGTGCTGGTGTGGCTTCAGGCAGGGTGCCTGCACATGCACACGTGTGTGGGTGGTGAGCCAGTGTCCCTTCCTGGAGGTTTCTGCCCAAGCCCCTGGTGTTGGAGGCATCCCAATCCAGGCACACGCGGTGACTGCGGGCTGTGTGGCTGGGAGGAACTCTTGTTGTGTTTAGCTGTTAAGAGCAGCAGAGGACAGCGGAGTTTGTTGCAGTGTAGTGTGCCATCTGAACCTGAATGACTCTGACACCTCTCGCCTTGCTGCCAATGACCACAGGTTGGTTTGTTTGTCACCCCAGCGGTGCCAAGGGCTGCATGGGCGCGCAGCATCATTGATCTGTTTACTCGCTGTTCCTCGCGTGGCCGCCGTGTTGTGGCAAGGACTTTTATTTTTTACTGTGGCAGGTGACAGTGCGGGTGTGTGTGTGTGTCAGCCCAAGAGACTGAGTCACAGCCCTCCCTCCGCCCAGGGCCAGCAGCACTTCCCCTTTCCCAGTGGGGTGAGATGCCAGCCCATCTCCACAGGTCATTTGCCAGCCTGTACATTGTAGTTTTTTGGTTTTTTGCAGAAAAGCCTGAGAGATGGTGGCAGCAAGACCAACTTTCTCTGTAACCCAAACCAGTGAAAAGTAAAATCCATCTCACCACATCAGTTTTGTTTTCACTGCTGGCTCAACCTCTCCTCTCCCTCTGGCAGAGCCCTGCACAGTCATTCAGTGCCCGGCTTGGGGGTGGTGTGGTTGTTAGCTCAGTGGTGTATGACCCATTTATTTTCATAACACTTAGATACCCGCGCTTCTGCATCATTCAGCACACAGGTCCTGCGACCTAAATCCTCGGCAGAAAAGTGCACACCTGATTCCAGCGGCGTGCGCGGAGAGCAGCCGTCTCTGCCCTTGCCTTGTCAGGAGCTGCAGGAAGGTGGTGTGCTTTTGGGTCTAGCAGGCAATTGATGAGCGAGGTCAGGTAAAGGTACATTTTTCTGGAGCCAGCACTTTGTCTTCGATCATGTAGTTAAGTATTGATTGCTAGCTGGTAGGACATGTTTCCTGTTACGATGTACAAAGTGTTGAGACGTAAAGGCGTCGTATTGGATTGTTTTCCTCGCTATAATAACCTGCACTTTCCGCGACAGCAAGATGATTAATGGCACGAAATTGTTCACTCTCAACATCTCCAGACATGGCATCACCCTCGTGTTGGGTCTGGTCTTAAGATGGACTTTTTTTCCTTTATTTCTTTTTTACTCAGTTAGTTGAATTCGTTTTCTGCGGGATTTCAGATGATAATTAGGTTTATGCTTGTGTTACTTTCTGTAAATGGAAAGAATCAGGCATAGGACAAACAGGAGAGTAAACTGGCATCGCAGTAGACATGAGAGTTTTAGGTATAAAATTAAACAGTAATTTGCAAGTGACTTCAAGTAAAGTGGATTTAAACACAATGAAATCATCCTTGACAGCAATTTGTTTGAAGTTCTTCTACTGTTATGAGTGTAAAGGGATTTTTTTTTTTAATTGCCAGTTTCTGGGTAGAGTATTCAGCATAATTTCTCACAGGTAAGTGAAGCATTAACTCCTTGTACCTCAGTAGTTTGGGCAGTGGGGGAAGAAACTGAGAGTTAGCGGGAAGCACCTTCTCTACTTCATCATTTGAAAATCAGTCAGTGGTCAGGTAACTTAGAGAAGGACTTTACCAGGGACACTGGTACTGGGAAAAATGTATGAAAATCCAGCAGAATCCTGGACAGTAGATAGGCACAGCATGTGAAAAGTTGTCTTCAATGTTTCACAGAATATAATGGCACTCTAGATATAAACTGGAAAAAAAGTAACAGCAACTACCTAGTTTGCATTCCTTGTTCAGATGAGCCATGAGTTTTGTGGCTTTTACATTTATATACTTTTGCTGTAGGTGTTGGAAGTGTGGGTGGCCACGAAAAAGCAGTGGTTACAATAAGATTTTCCATTTATTGCCCTTTGTGTACAACTAAAAATAAGATTCAAATGCTTCAGCATTTGTGGAGCAAGCATAATATTTCTCTGAGCTCTGATGACTGGCTTGCCTGCAGCTTCAGCTCTGTCTGGTGGGTGAGTCTCAGATTTTAATGCTTGTAAATTGGTCTGTGTTGGAAGGAGAGTCAGAGCTTACTTGTGGTGTGGTCTGGCTGTGTTAATTCATCAACTTCTTACTGGGGAAAAAAAAAAAAAGAGTAGTTAGGCTTAGTACATAAGTTAAAGGTGGTGATGAAAGAATTTTGGAAACCGAATTGTTCTGCTGCCTGGAAAAAGCAGCTTTGGAGAGGACTGAAAGATCTTTAAAGTCAAAACTTTCAAAACTTGATTGGTGTACCTTGAATTGTTGATCCAGAACTTCATCTTCTGACAAAGAAAAAGCAAAGGAGGAAAAAAAAATCTATATAAATCTGCTGAGCTTGAGAAACAAATTCTCAGGATTAACTTTTGGCAGATAAAATCTTTTTGGTTTGCTTTTTTAGGGTGACTGCTGAAATACACAATGTGATGCTTTTCCAGGTAGTAGCACTGGTTAGGAATCCGCTAAACCAGTTGCGGTATCTTGAACTACTAAATGTGTTCTGACCACATTAATTGATATGTCAGCTCGTGGCCAAGAGAAATATTAAAGAGAGATGTCAGTATATGCAGGGAAATTCGTAGCTTCATGGTGTCAGCTTTGGTGCTGTCCCAGCTTCACTCATTAAGTAGCTGTGGTATTTCCAGAGAATGAGTGTGCCTGTGTGTGTCAGGCTTCTCAGTCTGATGTCATTCTTGTGATGGATGAGAGGAGAGAACATCTATCCAAGAGCTACAGGACCCGAGGTAGAAGCTAAAAACTTGCTTTCTGCTGTGTGGCAGCTTAAGCATCACTGCTTTCTTGTCGCTTCGTGACCTTCCCAGCTTTGCCAGGCTTTGCAGGCTAGCAGAGGTGTTGGTCTTGAGAATTGCGCTTTATAAGACAATAGGTTTTCACTCTGACTAACACCACGTGGTGCAGAGGATGTGGGGTGCTGGGGACACTTAGAGGTACACGCGCTTGTTCCATGGACTAGTCATGCTGTCAGTGGTGAGTCTCTCATTAGGCAATATGAAATCCCTTTAAATAAGCTTGGTGTAGTCCTCCCTCTCCTCCTAGGAGAGCTCAGTGCCTGTCATGGCTACCCCACTTTTGCCTTTTTGCTGAAATGCTCCTTTCTGCTTTTACATCTGTGCCTGCTCATTGGACCAGCTCTTGCCTTGATGCAAAGTACAAATGGCAAGAGAGCTGATGCAGTAATCAAGACTTCAAATATTTAAGATGGGAATGGGCAAAACTTCTGCAATTATTAAGTTTCCCCCACAGTGGTTGCTGCAGGGAATTACCTCTGTTATAATCACCTGCATATCTCAGTCCTGTAGGTGCCCAGATGCTGACAAGGGGCGTAATCATTTGCTGTAATATTCTTCTGTGGAATTTTCCCTTTTTCGGTACAGTTGTAGAGGTGTTTTTTTTCTCCCCACCCACCCTTCTTTTTCTACTGCTGTGCCTGCTGCAGGTAAGTTCAAACGTGATGGCTTTGAAGATAATGACGGGAGAGAGTGCAACATGTGCGTCATGTGGCAGCGGCACTCCTGCGCCGATCGCTGCTGCTGTGCTTTCCAGCAGGATGAGACATGCTGGACTCTTCCAGGGGTATTGCCACACAGGCTATTTTTAGAGATGGCACATCGGGTGCATTGTGCAGCTATCAGTACCCACTGCTGTGCTCTTCATTTTTTTCCTTGTATGGTGATGAGGTTTTTAAGGTGTTTGTCTTTCTCTTGAACAGGTAGAAGGATCTCTTTTTGATTTAACTACTTATAGAGCTGCTCTGGGGAATCTGTGACATTATCTTTTCTGTACACAGTTTGAAGGGAACAGTCCTACATGTGGCCGCTAAATTAGGATTAGGGCAAGTGATACAAACAATGTGGTTGTGATTTTCAGCTGAAGAGCTCTAACAACCTTTTGGGTTGCAGAGCAGAACTGCTACCTTGGGAAAACCCCAGCTTGTTTTTGGCTTTTTTTTTTTTTTTAACTTTACCACAGAAAACAAGCTGTACTCAGGCATTTTTGCAGTTGTCATAAACTCTTTCTGTGGCTCTCATCCTCTGGAGTCCTTTGAACAGCCACCTCATGCTGTACTGTGAGATTGTGACAGGAGCAGATGCTTTGGGATGTGGTGCAACCTCACAGTGGGAGCAGAGCTGGACACAGAAGTTGACTGGTGGCTTCTGTCCATCGCTGCTGGAGGCGCAGGGCTGGCCTCGCATTGCTCAAATAATGCAAAAACATTAGCAATGGAGATTTGCTGTAATGGTGTATTTTAAGTGCGTCTCTGCTCTGCCAGCTTCACTTTTAATGCACTCGGTTAAGGAATGCTTTGGAGGTTGCTGCTAATGGATGGATCTCTCAGAAAATTGGAATTCTGAAATAAGATTGACACTTTGGAGTGAGAAATATAAATCTAATGAGAGTATTTCAGCAGAGGTTTGTAATTAGGGATGAATGGAGGGAATTTGTACGCACAGTCTGCAGAAGGGCACAATGGAAGGTGAAATTGCACCCTCTGTGCTGAATGAGGGATGAAAGCCAATGTATCAGTGTCATGGCATGACAGTGTAGAGTATAAATGATACTGTCACTGAGTGCTGCAGAAGGTATCAAGGGAATTCCACTCCAGTAAATTACATTACTTAGACAGACCTGAAGGCATTGTGTCTGAATGATTGGAGGGAAAAAAGGTTGTCAGCACAAAGCAGAAGGTATTATAGAACAACTGGCTGCAGGCTTGGAAAGCAGTTTTTTTCTGATGTTTACCATGCAAAGCTTTTCAGATGCTATTTAAATTTATTTTTTGGTTGAATTACAAATGTATTGATGAAGCAAAAGTATTTTTGAGGTGGCGTTTGGAGTGGATACCAGCCTGCAGCAAAAGGTGTGAGCATGCACAGCTCCCATTTTTTCATTAGGAACTGGTACTTCTTCAGACTTGAGAAAAATCTAGTCATGTGTTCCCAGCTCAAGCATTGATTTTTAATGCATTGCTTAATTTCACTGAGGACTTCCTTTTTGGCCTGGATTTTGCTTGTGGGGCAATTCTAGCATAGATTTGTAGAGAGAGATGGGTTGTAACTGTTCTCAGTAGCAGTGAGAGGCTGGACTGTGGTGAGGAGCAGCAGATCACGGGACACAAACTTTAGGGTCTCCTTTAGAGGTGTGGTGAGGTCCATGATGTGGGCAGGTAGGAGCGTGATGTCATGGTGACAATGCTGCAAAAATCCAGAGACTTACCCTTTCAGCATGTATGCACTAATGTAACACAGTGTGTTTCTCACACTGTTCTGCTTTTTGCCCACCAAACCCCATTGCTAATGCTGGTCCCAGCCACAGTGATGGTGTTCAGTAGAACAGTTATTTCTCACAGTTTTATTCTCTGTAACAACCTACTACATCCACCCGCACAGGGACAGTACCTTAGTGACGGGTTTAACTGCTTCTCTGTCTCTGACCTCACACACAGACAACACCTACAAGCTCCTGTAATTTCCTAGTTTGCTCATGGGTGAGACAGCCCAGCTCCCACAGTTCTCCCAAACTGCTGCTTGATGATAAAACATCTGTTCCCCGAAGATGCTGTGTTTCATCCTGTGGTGCATAGTAAGCTCTGCTTATCTTGGTGCTTCTTGTAAAACTTCAGCAGTCTTTGTCCTTCTTAAAAATATACTTTCCCACTTGTCTTCTCATAAAAAACATCACTGAAAGTACATGCTATAAGTAATGATAAGGGAGCAGGCTCCATTCCTCCTTTCCAAAACTTGATTTTTGGCAAAGCCCACACGAGACAGGAAGATGGACATGCAGCACAGTTTTAGCAGTCCTTAGAACAGGCTTCTCCACATGGAAATGGTGATTCAAGTTGTGGGAGCATTAACCAGGAAATATGGCCAAACTGAAGGGTGCTGACTCTAGGAAGGTAGAAGTTCAAACGCTCCCATGGACAGGTTTTAGCCCCTACAGCCTGTAGCTGGAAACCAAAGCATCAAATCCACAAACTGTGTGGAAAAGCAGTCAGGCATGTGTGGAAAAGAAGTTGCCCTGTGTGGGATGGGATTCAATAGTAGAGCAATTTACTCTACTGATGGGTCCTGATCATAGCCAGAGGTGAGTGGGAGGAAGCAAAGAGCAATTTCTATCTATACCTCCCGCATTAGAACTGGGTTGGAATAGTCCAGGGTGTAGGACTCTGTCTGTCTGTCTGTCTGTCTGTCTGGATAAAAAAGTGATTTTAGACATTAGAGATGTAAAGTTTGTCCTTAGACTATCATTGTCATGGGAAACTACTATGCCTGCTTGAGCACCCATTCATAGTAGGATTAAAAATCTGCTGTCACTCACTTTTCCTGTGGTATTTTGTGTCAAAAGCTGGCATTTTGACATATCTGATTTTTTGCATGTTGGGAAAGCAGATGCTTTTTTTTTTCTTTAGTGTTATTTCTCTGGTCATGATCAAGCTGTGTTTTCAAAATGTGATTCTCTGTAGTCATCCATTAATCCACAGAAAGTCTATTAGTTCTCACAGCCCTAGCTACTCATATGCAGCCATTTTGCTCTTCCCATTCTTGGTCCTGCAGTATGAATGCCTATAACCAGCACCTGTGAAGTCACCAGGGCCACTTGGAGGAGTGATAGGTGCAAAACTGGAATTCAAATGCTACAAAGTAGTGTGATTGCAAGAATGGGATAGAGCAGGAGAAGGAATGACCAAACTATGCCTGGGAGCCTAACCAGTATTGCTTTAACTGAGAGAGATATTAAGCCTGCTCAGTCAGATGGGCATCCCCTGGCAAATGTATTTTGTTGTGTAAATGGCTCCCTCTGGTCCCAGAAGACTATCACTATCTCTTCTTATCTTGTAAAGTGGATTTCTAAATAATCACTCTTGGTTCAGGAAAGCTGTAGATTAGTAAGTGTAGCTTGCTAACAAGTCAGTGGTTTCATCTTAATTCTCACTCCTTGTGCTTTTCGTAACACAGGGCTATGAAGTTTGACATTGTAGATTCTTCTCTATAAATTCTGATTTGCTTGCCAAAAAATCAGCCTATTATTTTCAATTCCCCTCTTATCATTAGTGTTATTAAACTGACGATTGATGTGTAAAAACTGCCATTTGCATCAAGTTCACAAAACTGCAATAAAAGACACTTTTGTTCTGACTTGGTAAGGAGAGAGGAAAGAAAGAAGCTAAATAATGCTAGTTCTAACAGCAGAGATGTTCATATAAAGACATGTTCTGAACAATAAGATCGTTTATCCGTGTATGACATAAATACATCGGAATTTAAATTATGAGAGATCTTGTGAAATGCAGCAAAACGCACACCACTGGCATTGTAAAGTTTCCCTTCTCTAAAGCCCTGTTCTCAGGGAAAAGCAGCTTTACTTTTGCTTTGAAAATCCATTATCATAAGCCTTTTTAAAAAAAACGTTTGTCGTAGTGCAATATTAAAGCAATTTTATACCCTAAGAGCAGCTCTTTCGTAAGGTAAAATGCAATCCCATGTGTGTATGTAATTGCAGTTTATAATACTTCTCACAGCCCTAATTTTCCCAAAATTAAGAAAACCACTAACCTTTTTAGGCTTTCCTTTTCCTAATTGTTTTTTGTTCTCCCTGTCTTTCTTCCACAAAATATTCTTTTTTTAAAATCCCTGCTCAGGAGAAAAAAAAAAGGCAGAGAACACTCTCTGGATTCATTGCAAAACACTACTTGAAGGAAGCATTTTAAGAGTTTAGGTTAAAAAGTTTCTGCTTCTTTCAAACTACATGGGTGACACTGCTATTTTGGGAGACCATACCATCTGCTTGTTAACCAAAAAGCAGGGAAGATATTCCTAGTTCTAGTATAGGTTTTTGGGTTGATTCCACATAAAATTCCCAACTGTGTTTGCCCCCTCTATAAGCTAAGGAGAACAAGGCCGCTCATCTCTTCCACCATCACAGCTCCCAAGGTGAAGATGCTCAGCTGGTGGTCCTGAGTAAGACATGGTTGTTCACAACAGGAACAATCCACTGAGATGTGTGAGGTCCCTAATTCTTCCCTGTGGGTGTTCATGTCACAAAAGCTATGACAAGGAGTAAAAGATCAATATAGTGCCCATCCCGTGATATGCCACAGGTGACTACTACGTGTGGATGAAGAAGATGTTTGGGGGAGGCTTGATTGGGTTCTGTTGGAGGAGCTGCGTTTTTGTTTGTGTTAGAGTAAGAAAGAGGGAGGACACACTTTCTGGGGTTTGCTTGGTTTTGGGGGGAAAAAAGGCAGAAGGACAAGGTTTCCTGGCCCACAGATCAGACACATGCCAGGTAGTGCAGGTGGAAAAATTGCAGGAGCTTGAGAGGACAGTAAGACTGTCCTTCCCTAGGTGGAGAGGAATGGCAAGACTTGTAGTGCAGATGGATTGAAGGAAAAGGTTGACATGAGTAGGAGCAAGGTGGGGGTCTATGCTATGTATTTTGTCTGGTGAGTCTGTGGAAACGGCACAGCGGAACATGAAAATGTGAGAAGATGTTACTGTGGTCCTCCATAGGTGATGAAGACATTTGTCTGAGACAGGAGAGATTTAAGTCTATATTATATAGCTGGAGTATCTGCAAATACATATGTATCATCGTTACAGTATCTTCCTGACTGGCAAAATGTTTCATCCAATCTCTGTTGACAGAAAAGATTGCCTACTGATAATTGCTTTGCTTAAGTGTCTGATAATATGCCAGAAATGAGAGCATTCTCTGTTAGGTCATCTTTAATTATGCATGTACCACCTGTCAGCTTTAAATCTGGAGAAGATTAGTTTTCTCATTGGATTTAGAATTGGGAAGAAAGCCTTCAACAAGAGGACTAGGCTGTTGCAAACAGTGTCTATGGGGGAGTTTCACAAGCAGTCTCCTCATCATCCCTAGTCATGGATACCGCTGTTGGCACATGCAGAAATATTTGAAATATTGCCTAAGCTTGCTGCCGTAGTGATGGGTTTCACAGGAAGAGGATTTCAGACCATCTGTTGCGTTTTTGAGTTTTCATTTTTTCCCCATACCATTGGGAGAGGGAGTGCTGAGGTGGGGGAGTACACGTGGCAAGTCGTGGCTCCTTTGGCAGTGCTGGGGGGAAATCCCCCCCAAAAGCCATGTGAGGGGTTTATTCACTTGCCACTGGTGAAAGCACATAATAAAACTGGTCAGGCCGGTACAGACATCACAATTTAATAGGAAATTAAGGGCTCAAAAGACTGAAAAATTATGAGGATGGGTGCTTTGCAGAAAACCCTAGCAGGGAGAGATGGTAAAGATCTCTGAGGATATTAAATTAACACGGTTGCCATTACCAAGCCTACTTAGGATATTAAAAAATTATATTGGAGAATAAATTTATCTTTGTTCAGAGTGGAGATGCAGTAATTGTTTGGGAATAGTGTAAAGGATTTTCATTTCATGGGAGAATACTAGCTGTTTATTTGGTACAGTAATAGATTTTAGAAATCTCGTTGGTTTTCTGGTCTCCTTTACTCCAAGGCCAGTGTGGTTGAAATGCATCATTTGCACCAGAAAACAGAAAAGGTCTTTGTTAAGCTTCTCACCTGCTTTTGGCAGAAGAGAACACCATTTGAACTGTCAAATGTTGCTCCTGCTGCTCCTTGCCTATGTATCTGAGTGGCCAGTGCTTCTCCCTCTCTGCAGTTTTGGTTTTCCAGTTTCTGTCATCACTGCCTCAGCTCCTGGAAGGAATTCCTCAGTTACACTGGTTAGCTGACACTGATCGTTTTTCCTGGTAATACCTCCACCCAGAGCTATTTCTGAAAATCTGGGATTTGGAACAGTAGGTCAATTTGTAAAACAACGGGTGAAGAGGGACAGATGGCTGTGGATACGAGAGCATGTTTCTGTTCACCTCCATTTGCTTTTGCTGATGCTTCGTTGTTGCGCGAGCGTTTGAGGCTGTCGCTTTGCATTGGTTAAGTGGTTGTTGCTCCTTTGCTTGAAAGACTGGCCTGTGACATTTGTCATGTCCCCCACTCTGCTCCAGTGGGGCTCCAGGGCAGGCTGCCTCTGCAGAAGCTTGCAGTGCCTTTGCACCCAAGGACATGGAAAGGGTTTGCAAGACAAATGGATTTTCTGTTCCGAAATCTGGCTATGTTTCTCTTGACCTTTTCTCCCAGGAGCTGCACTGGGCAAGGCTTTCCTGATGATTCCTTTGCTCAGGGTAAGGTTGCTGGATTCACCTTTCTTTGTTATTCCTGTGTAAATGATTACAACTTCTCTGTGCTGTGTTGTGCTGCTGGGTTTTGTGCAGTTCTTAGATTCTGATTGATTCAGACTTGCTTGCTCCTATCTCTCTGAGTAGTGGTGCCAGTAGCATCACCTTGATGTAGCTGAATTTTTACAGACCTGAAATGGAAAGGTGTGGGGGTGTGCCACAACCCTTTTTTCCTTGCTCATGATTCATTCAGCCCTTCTTTCCACCCTCCTATTTCATGCTAGAGGGCTCTCCAATCTTGCAGTGGTCCCTGGAAGATATCTCTTTTCTACAGGCTCCTTCATTAAATACAAGGGTGTATGCATCCCATTATCCCTGTGCTGTGTAGCACCCCTGGGCACTGCAGGAGATGTCCTGTTCACTGCTCTGAGGAACGGCCATACTTAAATGAACGTAGTACTTTGCTTTTGTCTCTGGAAAAAGTGGCAGCTAGACAAGATTTATAAATACCCGGAAGTATTGAAATCCTTACTTCAAACCCTCTGAGCTCTTCTGGCTTGAGATATATGGCTTACATAGTCCTCAGACTATGGGAGCTTGTCCTGGGGTCTCTTCCATGTCCTGTATTTTACAAATGATTGCTTAAACTACCTACAGCAGCTTTTCTGGAGCACCTTCCTATTCTGGAACTCAGGATGTCCTATCTAATGACTAACTCCCTCTTTTCTCTCCTAGACTCTTCATTGGAGCTTGTCCACTGCCTTAGTCAAAGGAGGGGCTTCAGCTATCCTCTCCATTTCTCATAGGGACTCTCATTTAACAGTTCTCTTGTAACCTTTGGTGTGTTGCTGGTTTTATGCTTCACGTGTTTTCTCTCCCTTTTCACTCTTTTAGAAACACTACAGTAAAACTCGTCACATGTCAGATTTAGTATCTGTTATAGCAGAAACTTCCTACAGGATTCATACTTTTCCTTGCTTGATAGTGAAGCTGGTGAAATTCAGAGTGATGTGTTTACATTAAGCTGACTGTATACACTGCTAATTTTAAGAGGAAGGGGAACCCTTGGGATAATTAGTTTTGCCATGTTTATAGACACGAGCATGTTTTTCTTGACTCTGAGGCGGCTGCTGACAGCTGGTATTGCTAGAGTTCATTGGGAGTCTCGTGGTCCATGTGTCCTTATGTATACACAGCACCGACAAGATGAAGCCAGGGAGAGATAATGAAGGCAATGATGCTAAACCCTCTAGCAATGCCCAGTAGTGAAGCATTTGAACAGCCAGTGTGAGCCAGATTCCAGCTCCTGTCTAGGCTGTAATGATCAGGAAAATCACCTTGTCATTTAATAGATTTTACCAATCTGGTTGACCAGCCTTGTCAGGGGAATAATTTCTTCTTACTGCCCCAGCAGTGGCAGCACAAGCTCCTAAATCAGGGGTTTTGCCTGTGGCCCACCAGCACATGAGGGTGCTGCTGCATGTCCCTTCACGCCCTTCAGAGGCGTAGGGGCAGGGCGGTGTGTGGGTCATGCAAGTGCCGCCATCAGGTTTTGTGTTCTTACCACAGCAAGCCAGTTGGCATCACAGTGCTGAAGATCGACAGTAAATACGCACAACCTTCTCGAAAAGTTCAAGTGGGCAATCAGAGCACAGCAAGTGGCTGCTTTTTCACTTTTGTTACAGAGTGATTCTGGAGGGATTTCAAGGAAACCTCTTTGTAGCAGGAAGCTGCTGCTCTAGGCAGCTCGTTCCATGAAGGAGCTGCGCCTTCTGCACCTAGTGCCTCCTTCACTGGGCTGCTTAATAAATACATGAGTGCGGCCATTATCAGCCAAGCTCCGTTTCTTTCACGTGTGCTAATGTGCTGGTATTTTATGTCACATCAAGTGAGGAGGGAAAGCAGTGATATGAAGCCATTCCTCCCATTCCTTAAATAGGATTGATGACCGCAGCTTAACAGCATTCCAAGAAAAAGACATTTGATTGAAAGTGGCCAGAGCTTCCCCTGAGATGCTGAATAAGGATGTTCATCCTGGTAATAACTTGCCTTTGCCATTTTCAGAGCAGGCATTCCTACTGCAAATCCTGCATTATCTTGCTGCAGTTAAATGTGCACACACATACCTAAAGGTACCTCTTTGATTTTCCTCCTCTGCCTCCCCCCATCTCCCACACAGGCCCAAGGGAGCCCCATCGGCTCATCGACAGCTCCATCTCGAGGTGGTTCCTCCAGCAGCACAGCTTGTTGCCCTTTGGTGCCCCTTCAGCCATGAGGGGTTCTGCTGTGCTGTGCAGGACCATCAGTGAGCTTTCTGCACACCGTGAGCTGGAATTCCCTCTGGGCCGCTGCAATGAATATTGCAAAAAACTGTGCTGAGCAGGGGAGGGCATCGTGCTTTTATGTGCCATGGCTTGCCAGTTCGAATCACATCTGTTGTGTTGCAGAGGGGAATATCGCTTTGGTTGCAGTGGGTTGCTGGAGTACTAGTAAGTCTTATTTGCAAGGGGTCTTGGGCTTAAGTCTCATCTCATCTGTCACCAAGAGAAGGAATCTACTCTGACAACTTCTGCAAATGCTGGTTTCACTTTTGTTTACTAGTTTCCCAGCCGTGTCCTTTGTTTCTGAAATGGTGTTTACATAGCAGGGGTTTTTTTATGCAAATCAATTAGCTTTAATTTCTTTCTCAACTACCTGATTTTTATCCCATTTCTTCACCACCATCCTGTTGTTAATTCACATGATTATGCAATGTGATATCCCTCCCTGGTTAGCAAAATGTTAGGAATAGCTGTTGGCAGCTTCTGGAAGGGTAATTAGCAAATAGGAGTTACTCAAAGATGTGCACACTAGCCTAAATAGGCATTTTCCAGCTGTTTGCAAGTTCAGAAACTCGTAGGCACTTTTTGGGCTCTAACACGAGATTAATTACTTGCTACTACAAAAGAACATTTACAAAAAGGTGTAGTGTGCAATCCAGACTACTGTGTTTTGTTCCTTAAATTGGAAGTGGACATCTTTGTCAGTAAGAGCGGGATTTTTGCAGTGCTTGGTAGTCCTTTTCCTGAGGAGCCGAGCCTTTTCCTTTCAAGGGGATGTCACACTCAAATCAGAATAGTGAGAGCCGCCTAAGAAGGTGCTGGGGGCTCGGTAGCTGAGTCCTGGCACGGCGGGGCATAGCTGTTCCTGCGTGGGCACAGCTAGGTGCCAGTGCCTCTGTGCTGAGTGCCACAGCCAGGAGGCCCAGCTCCCGGGCCATCCCAGTCTAGCCCAGGACATCCGCGTTTCCTTTCTTTCTAATGTGCGGGAATTGCTGTTCTCGAGACTTTCTTCAGAAAGCCATTTACACTGCTTTGCCTCGTTTTGCATGAAGAAGCCCTAGTAAATCAAATACAGCCACACAGCTGTGCTAAAGGTCTCCCTTTTATCCACGGGCAGCTACTGTCAGCCTGCTTTTATTTCTCCTCATTCCTATTCTGTTGTTCCTTCAGGAACAGCCTGAGGGCAGTTGTATTTTTGTTTGTTCCCTGCAGTAATAAGGTAGTTGATCCCTGATGGTGCAGTGGAGAAAGGGGCAGGCAGAGGGGAAGTGCATGACTGGTGTATTTGGACTGCTTGACAGTTTTATTTTAAGCTCAGGGTCTTCTTGCAACATCCATAGCCTCCTCTGTTCTCTGCCTTTTTGCTTGACATCTCTTGTGCCTAATTCTCTAATCAGCTGGATTATCATCTCTGGCACAGTGTCCTCACCCACTCTCTAGCCTCTCACCAGTGATTACCTCTCCCCTCTCATCTCTTCTCCAGGTTGACACTTCTCCCTGTTTGCTTCTCTGAGTGCCTGTGACTTTCCTCTCTCCTCACCTCCCAGCATCATCCCACCTCCCAGAGGGAGAGCAGACAATTTCTGCGAATCTTCTTTCTCAGCGTTGCTTTCATTCCCACTGCTCTTTCAGGCTCCTTGGCAGTCGTTCCCCTCTCTGTTCTGGGCAGTGAAACATCTCTCTCTCTCTGCTGCCTGTGCCCTCTTTTCTGCTCCCTCCCAACAGCCTTACATACTCGCTCTAGTATGCAATGCTTTTTCTTCAGCGTCTTCAGTTTCTTTTTGCTCACTGAAAACACTGGACAATAGACACTCTTTCTCACAATTCATTTCCCTGTTCTTAATCCAGCCCCTCTGCCTCCCTGGAAGCAATGGAGCAAGGATTGGGCTCCTGCCTCCTTACTACAGACCTTTCTCCCTGGAAACTTCTCCAGCCATCTCTCCTCTGCCTTTCTTTCTAAGCAGCTCTTGATCCATGAGCCCCTAGCCTCTTCAGCAGTCTCTGTCTCCAAGGTAACCCTGGTCCTTTCCCTCCTTTTTTCTTGAACCCTTCCACACATCTATAATAACACAATTCTTAGTGTCCTTGTGGATGTTGTTCCTGGCTCATCCCCATCCTTTCAACTTTTCACCATTACCTTTGGATTTTCCCATTTCAGAGTTTTTTTTTCCACGTCCCTCTTCTATTATTACTAAAAACATTTGCACAAATATATTTTTCAGGATTTTAATTTCACCTCTTTCTTGTGCTCTTTCTGGAAAAATTATTGCCATATGTAGCAGCGATGCATGTGTGCATCTTTACTTCAGGTGAGAAATATGTGGAATAATGGCTACAAATGATACTGAGACATCTAACTTGTACAGTAAAAGCAGCATTTCTTCCTTCATATAAGGATGGGTTGCTCTGTTGATAGGACTCTTAATTAAGAGACATGTCATTTTTTAATGTTTGAAAAGCTCATGCCAGCTGACATGAAACACACAAAGATAATAATGCATATTTTTAAGAGATAGTAATTAAACATTTTGCATATGTATGTGCATGTATATAGATATATGTATATATGTGTGGATATATATATGTACACATATATGTATGCTTATATATATACACACACACATATATATAACTGTAGGCACATGCCCGTATGTGTCTGCTTTTAAGACACTGTATGTGAGAAGAGTATGCTGTGATGGAAGAGCATCATGCCATTCATAGTCCAGTGGTGACTGTCCTGTATTTCATCAAGCAACAGGTATTTATTTAAAGCATTTTAACATTCCCTTGGGCATATAACCAAACTCTGCCTTACTCGCACTTTAAATTCTTGAGGTAATGGCATGAATCTGTGGAGAGACTTACCTGATCTTGACCTCTGATAAATATGAATTAACTGAGACTACAAGAGTGCAATCATCTTAATAGCAAAAGCTTCATTTAGTCTGATAGCTCAAAATTGTCTCTTCTTTTCCTAAAGCTATGTCTCTATGTGGTCAAGTTTGTCTAAAAAGATTGGATTGTGTCCTGCATAACAATGTTTGCATTCTTATTACAGTCCAAGAAACAAAGTTCAGTGATTTAGTTAGAAAGACTTGTGGAGTGATTTTCTAATTAATTTATTTTTTATTGCAGTCTGCAATATAGGTTAGGTACATTTAGGATAGGCAGAAGTTGAGGGGGAAGAAGTAAGAAAAAAGCATGCTTGTTTTTACACTGCGGACTGTTCTCTTTTACATGAGACAAACTCCCTGGCAAGCACTAGAGTTTGCCATGTAGGCTGGTCCCCTTTTTAGCACAAAAATTGCTGTAGGGGTTTGCAAGCACAGAGAAGTATTGATTGTTTCCTAGCACGCTGTTTGTATTGCATATTTCAGTTAATAATTTGTAATGCTTTTAGATTAGTTTTGTTTGAAATACTAATCAATGAGCTTTATAGATCTCCTGCTTTATACATAAACATGCCAATCTCCAGTGGAGCATAAGAGTTTTATTTTATCCCGGATTGTTTATACTATATAATTATTAATCTGTAGTTTAATCTCCTTGTCCTCATGCTTTTATGGCTTGATCCCGCTTGTTGCAAGGGATCTCAAATCTAATTAAAGGGCATAGATTAATGGCACTCAGCACCTTCACAAGTAAGTGCTGGAATGTGCCAGCTACGTCCTGTTGCATGCAGACCTCCTGATGCCTCTTACTCTACGTGTGCAGCAGAAACAGGACTGGCTGCCTTGTGTCTTGTAATTTCACTCTATGAAATTTCACTCTATGAAGGCTTATTTTGAACCACAGTAGGTTTTCCAGACTTCATGTGCACAGAGTCACAGTTTTCTTGCTGTGGTGTTCTCTCAGACTGTCGTTGGAAAGCCACCACCAAAGTGTTTCAGCTGAGGGGGAAAGAAAAAGGAAAATAAAGCTTGAAATTATGTGTTGATTTCCCAACATTCAGGATTTTTTTGAGCTCTTCTAAAGCTCTGGTGCCCTCATGCTGTGGAGCAAAAACATGAGATCTCAGCTGGAGAGTGGGCTGGGGACACCCTGCAGCCATTGCTGGAAATCCATCTGGCCAACAAGAAAGTTTGCTAAGGGAAGCCCAGGGCAGCTAATGGCTTCTGCTCAATTCTTCCTCAAAAGTCGTGTTTCTGACAAAACAGGGGGACCTGTGCTTGCTTGCTCCATCTGCATTTGGTGTGATGTTGCAGACTGCTCAGGTGGGATTTTGCAGACCAGTGATGGTCAGCCAGTTCTGCTTGGGAAGCAGGAATCTCCTGGCTCCTACCCTCATCCTCACCCTCATGAGCTCAGGGGTCAGGTTACACAATGGCACCTTCAGTTTGTTTAAAGCAAGGAAATTATGCACGAAAGCTGTTAAAAGAATATAAGGTTGTCAAGTCAAGTGAGAAATGTTATAACATCGCCTGCTCAGCCTTCAGTTGAATCCTGCGTGCATGCAAATTTGACAGTCTTTAATTGCATGTCTCCAAGATCTGTGGAGAATATAGCTTCTCAATTCACATCAGAAAAATCACACAGACTTTTTTCTTCTCTGAAAAAAAAAAAAAAAGTCTCTCTTAAAGATTGTCCAGACTGTAGGTATGGGTGTACATTTCAGCCAGGCAAAGCTTCCCAGGTCACCACTGCCCAAAACACAGCCCTGAGCTGCCATGGTCCTAAATGTAGTGTGGCAGTGGTGATTGCCACTGTGCAGACAAGGACCTCACTAATTCTTTTTGTGTTGTCCTGAGATATGGTACAGCCAAGGTGTCCTAGATTGTCTGTCCCCTCCTGAATGGAGAGGAAAGGGAGAACTAGCAGCAGGTGGCCATGCTGCTTAGAGTGGACAAGGCTTGGGATTTTGTGGGTTTCCGAGCTAAGGTCTGCAGAGACCGTGGGGAATGTCTGGTTTCAGTGGCCTCTTTCTTTACCAACATTACATTCCCCTTGAAGACAAATGAGCAGACGAGGGCTGTAGATAACCATAGAGAGAGAGAGTGACAGCAGTGAATACCCAACCACATAAACCAGCCTTACGTAAGTCTGGTGTAACTCCAGTCCAGTATATGTGAGTCTAAACCATTAGGACTGCAAAAGAATCACTTTGTTTGACATTTTATTAGCCAGGTTTCTAGTATTATGGGAGAAGCACTGGAGAGAGTGGTACATGAGCAGGAATCCAAAATATTTTCAGTTGGAGTGGTTCTCTTGGAAGTGGACTGGAAAATACATGTTTGTGACTTGTTGCATGAGAAAATGAAGCAAGAAGGGAAGCAATTTTTCAGACAGTACTATTTGTGGACAGTCTTAAATAACATGAATCATGGGGTCTCAAATCCCATAGAGTGACCTTGTGCAATCAGAGTACCTCATCCACTAGGAGATTATGAATTTATGCATGCGCTGTACTCAGAATTGGAAAAGATGTTTTCCAAAGTTAGAATCTGTTGTGTTGGCATAACATTGCATTTAAAGTAAAAAGCGTTGAACGCACTGGGAATTGTTGAAGAATATTCTGCCAGCTCTCAAAATTAGGATTTTATACTGCCATCAATAACAAAAAAGTTACTCTAATGAGAAGCCATTCTGGTTAAATGAAGAAATACAAGTCGTGATAAAACATTTATTAGTTTAATATCCAAAAAGGGAAAATAGAAAAGGCAGAAGTGTTCCCCAGTGTTCCCCAGTGTTCTTTGTATTTGAAACTGAGGAGGAGGATGTGTCCATCCTGTGCAGTAATATGGAAAGAAGAGAAAGTATGCTGCTTATAACAAAGGATGATCTGGGAGGCAAGAGTGATTGAAATTAAACATTCTTATATCCTACTAACTTTTACATCCAGGAATTTTAAAGGAAGTAGCTGAAAAGCTCTGTTAAGTAGCTGGTAATTTATAATAAATCTTGGGAAATGGGAAATTCCAGAAAATTGGAGGGCTGCCAACTGTATTTCCAATATTTCACAAAGATAAAAGGGATGTCCCAGGGAACTGATGGCTGGTTTAACTTGACGTCAGTACAGGGTAAAATAGTGGAACAGCTATTTCAGAATCTGTCAAGAGAGAACTTGGAGGTTAAAGGTACAGATAATTCCAGTAACAGTTGAAGAGTGAGCCTGTCAAAAAAACTTGCTGGATTTCTTTGCTCTGTCAGGATTGCAAGTCTATGTGATAAAAGCAGCTGTTGATTTGCCTTTAGGAGGCCAGAGTAGGTGGTCCTTTCTGCCTTTCGGGTTTGTGAACCATATAAGGAATGCCCAGAGATTAAAACTCCCATGACAGAGTTTCAAACTAATAAGAAATAATCAAGCCACACTGTTTCCCTGGGATAAAGCATGGCTTAGTTTTGGGTTTGGAGTGTTAATCCCTGATTTGATTTGATTTGATTTGATTTGATTTGATTTGATGTCTTTTGCAGCTTTAAGTGTGTTTGAGTACATTGTAGTTCTGTGGGGGTAAAGAAAAAAACAAACTTCAAAAAGCTTCATTAAAAGCTCAACAAATAATAAAAGTATTCTCAAACAAAGATAAAATCCAAGTTCTTCTTACAGCAGCCTTTGTAGCTTTAATCCCTCGCTCTTTACCATGGCAAAGAAGATTTCATAAGCTCCTCTGGATCTTACAGGAGAAGGAAAGCTTGTGTTTGCCTTCTGCTGGCTTTGCAGTCCTGTAAGAAACTACAGATCCAGATGCTATGTTGGCTTTACGTACTTTCAGAACAAGTACCCAAATGCATCAAATCTTTTCTTTTTCTCTGGGCTCCTTCAGACTGTAGTTGCACTGAGTCCAAGGGTCCATTTTTGTCTCTCATCCTCTCCTTACCTTGGCTGTAGTCTAGTAGGTGTTGGCAGCAGAATTGTTTGCTTTCTGTGCACCTTTCTCCGTGGGATGTTTTATTGTCTACAACAGGAAAGGCAGTCAAGTTCCAGAATCAGGGCCAGTGCATGGATAAAGGGGCTTTAAGTAGGCACCTAGATAGATGTCAGACTCTGAGAATAGTGGGAAAGCTTGCAACTCCTGCTTAAAACTTCTGACAACAAAACAGCAATTCTCAGATCTTTGCAGGATCAAAATCACAGGTGTCCCCTTGGCACTTGCTCTGAGTGTCTAAATAGTCATTTCAGTGATCTTCTGATCATTTGATCATTAGAAAAACATGTGAAAATACTTTTTTGCATATATTGATGGTACTTCCAAGATTCAGATGTGTAAATCTGTGGATCCTAATGCAGTAGTCACTAGAATATATTTATTTGTTTAGTTACTTTGTTATAGATTGATCAGAATCAATGATCTAGCCATAAAGAAACATTTTTTAGTTCAGTTTTCAAGGGAGAACGTTACAGTTGGTATCCCTTTGGTTGTGGAAAACACTGCACAGACAGATAGTGGCCCACTCTTAGGAGAAGGCAACACCTGTATTCTTTCTTGAGAGCAGAAGGTGCAAAGTTAACACCCTACTCAAGTCTGTCCCAAATTTACCCAGTGACCTACTGCATGCATCCCTGCTCTTCACACATTAATCACTACAGACACATTCCAAAGGACATGCCAGTTTGTGTCCCAAGGAAGGATGAAGGATGTTTTGACCACCTATTAACTTGCAGCAAAGGTGAAAAGCTTGCATTTTAGGGGGTAAAACAAAGAGAGCAGATTTTTCCCATAACAACTATGCAGTATGACAGGAAAAAAAGGGATTGGGCCGCTTTCACAGCCTCTGCAATTTGTGTTGTCAAAGGTGTTCACAGTGGTTTTAGCCATTGCCTCTCAAGCAGATAGAGCTCTTCCACCACTTCTGCAGATAGGCTGGAAAAGCAGTAATTAGAACAGCTTAGTGAAGAAAAAGAAAAAACAACAAAACAATTTTGAGAGAGAACTTTTCCTGTTTGCCTATTTGAGGGTTTTTTGGTGATTTTTTGGGTTTTTTCTTTTTTTTAAAAAGTGAAAACAATGCTCATTTGATAGCAACTAAAATTTAAAGTATAGCACTTCAGCACTGAATTCCACTGGAGCTTTAAACCTGAGAATAGAACATAAGGGAAATTAATAACTTCTATTCAAATAACTTGTTAGCATAGTCTTTGACATTCAAAGGCTGCTGAAAGGAGCTGCACGGTGCTGTTGTTCATAATTTATAGCTTCCAAACTTCGGTGGCATTAGGGCAATATCAGCTGTGCCTTTGTTCTCATAGTCATATTAGCAAAAGAGATGTCAAATACAGAGGCACCTTCTTTACTATCCTGAGATATTGTCATACTGGCAAGTGACCTGGATATTTGACAAACCATTTGTACTTCAGCAATTCCATCATTTCAGATGGCATTTTTGCAGTGTGAGTTATACATACATGTACACATATGCCCACACCAGTACACATAAATTACTTAAAGGTTTAGGAAAAAAGGAGGAAGCCCTAACACTGTATCACTCCTCAAGCAAAAACCCCAAATACTCATTTAAAGCAAGAAAAGCAGCGGGCCTTTGCCAAAATTTCCAGCTCCTGTTTGTGTGGAGACCTTAAACTTTTTCAGAGATCTTACCAAGCTGGTAGGCAAAATAAAAACAAACCACTGTTTCATTTTTCCCTCTCAGATTCTTTAATCTGGCATTTCAGCTCACCCAAGAACAATCCAAAAGGTTATGTCTTTTACCAAGGTCCTGAAACCATTGACTACTTCAGAAGAACATAATGTGTTGTTTGTTGTGCTTGGTGGTTTCCTGGCAGTGTTTCAGTGTTGGGCATTCCCCATTCTGCTTTGAATAAGCTATTTCGAGTAGCAGACTTAGTTCCGGTCCCCTTCACGGTGGCCAACTACTGTAAAGAGCAATGTGAAAGCTGCTAGAGGAGATTTTATCAGGAAAGAGAGGAGATCTTATCAGGAAAGAGTTCTGTGTTTCTTACTTTCCAGGTTCGTATATGTCAGTTAAGTAGCTTCTGAGAAATAAGGATAGCAGATGGGTTTTGTGTTGTTCCTCCTGTTTTCCTACCTGGTCTATGTGGAAGATGTCCCTGCCATTGGCAGGGGAATTGGAACTAGATTATTTTTAAGGTCCCTTCAAACTCTAACCATTCCATGAATCTGCCTTCCCCCACACATCTACCATGCCTCTTTCCTGAGGGCATCATCAGTTTATTTACAGAACATGGAAAATTCATGTTAAACTAAGCCTGACTCACTCAGTGTATGAAATTAGTAGTATAATTATATTTTTACTGAGTCATAAAAAAATTCATGTGTATACTTTGCCTAGTAGGTCTGTATAGAATGTATAGGTTAATGCATGTACTGTGTGTAAACATTATTTGCATGTTAACTAAAGTCCCTGAAGAATGTGAGCTCTCATTACCTTGTTCATCTGGGTTGCTCTCTCAAGAAACAATAGCAACACAACCCTCTGAAGTCGAGAAATAAGTTTTATCTCTATAAGGAACATAAATCTGTTTGGACTCGTCAAAGCAACCTCCACTGGGAATCCCTGACTCCTTATGGTACCAATCTCTGAACAACCTGAAGCACAATTTCTTTAGAGTAGACACCTGGGGTTTAAATAAGCATTCATCATGGAGAATACAGGCGTCCTGACAGTACTTCAAAAAAAAAAAAAGATTCAGTGTAGACATGAAGCTGCAGTACACTTTTGCTCGTGTGTGCATTCTACCAATAGCAAAACCATTGTGAATAAAAATGCTACAGATTAAAGTCATATTCAGCAATTCTGTTTAAAGGTCTGCAGGATCAGAGATACATCCCTGTATCTGTCAGTTTAGCTAAGGAAGGAATATCCAGTATTCTCATTTCCATGTGGAATCCATGTGAAGCTTGCTGTACAAAAATGGGGCTTATGGCCCAGCCCTGCAGCCAGCTCAGGCACTGGTGCTTCTGCTCACTGCCTGTGGTGTAACTCATGGGGGACCAGTTTGTGGCCCTTGAACCACTTGCAGCTGTTCAGCAATTCCAAAGGTGCTCCCTAGGCTCTGGATGCTCACTGTGTTGGAGCCATGCAGCCACCTCGACAACAGGAATTCTTGCCTTTAGGAGACGTTAGCAAATGTCTGCAGGGCCCTGCTGTGTGCCCAACCAGACCTGCCTGTCTAGAAGGCCCGTGGTTCAATTCTCCCTGTGTTTCTCTTAGTTGTCCCCCTTCCCACTCACAGTCCAGTGAAGGTCCTTCTTCAAGACACTATGGTCAGGAGCACCAGCCATCACTCTCGGGAGCAACACGTCTGCAGCTGCTGGCTGGGAATGCTCTGCAGTGTCTTTTCCAGTTGTCCATGTACATTCTGCTTTACAGCAGAAGCTACTTGATCAGTGTGAAAAGTTCATCTCTTAAGACAATCTTGCTAATGGCCCTGGCACCCACAGTATGTTTGGCAGGAGGAAGTCCATGTAGCCTGGCGGACTGCAAGTCTATTTTCAATTATCTGGGGTGCTCAGAGAAGAAGACATTAATATTGCTAAGGATGACATAGCAAATTACTACTGCTCCCTAACCTTTTTAAATTGCTAACACTGTTGTAATCTGTAATTACAGAAATCAGTGTGAGAATTGTGGCACAGTATAATTATCTTTCCTGATACTTTATTGCTTGTATGAATTATTAATCAAAATCAGTCTTGTATAGTATTTGCGGCAACTAAGAAGAATAATCTATAATTAAATTTCGTTGTTTCTATTTTTGTGCTGGTGTTTTATGATGTTGTAATTGATAATTAATTGGTTAAAAATTCACACAATTCTTGGGAGTTTCATATGACTATGACTGCTCAGTATTCAGCATTTATTAATTGAATAATGGGCTCACTGAAGAGACCTTTGTATATAGTCTGCTGTCATTACAATGAGCTCTCAAAAATGGTGAATTAATCATTAGGCCTTTCAATAGTTTCTTTTTAAAGGAAAGCAGTGACAATATAATCATATCCTTTGTTATTATAGCTATAATTGAGAGATCGTAATAACCAATTATAAGATGGTCATTTTAGGAGCTCTGAAGTGTCAGTTATTGATAACTTTTTTTAAAATCAAAGTGTTGATTACACAGAACAAGTCTTTTCATAGAAAAAATATTAGGAGATGGGAAAGGAAGCCTGGAAAATTATTTTCCTCCCACTTGCCACTTAAAACCAGTGCATGTTTATCCCTAAAAACTGTCAAGTCTGATGTGCTTCTGCTGCCAATTGTCAGAAGTACAAGCTGCTCTCAACTTTTTTTCATTATTTTATCATCATTCTCCCCATTTTTTTCTGAGTACCTTTTGCTAAATTGTTAGGAGGGCAAAAAAATAATAGAAAATGTCAGAACAAAAGAGCATTTTTTCACGTTCTCTGCCTGAATCTGGTTGAACAGGAATACTGTGAGACGTTTACATGCAAACCTGTAATGCAGACTCCAGCAACTGCTGACCAGAGAGCCTTAGATGTGTTCAAGCTGGCCACTTGAAACTGTTCCTAAGATTCTGTCTTCTGCTGTTAGTGGAGCTGATTGAGAGAACGTAAACTGGGACTAAAAATACTCTCAATTCAGAATTGATCCTCTCTTAACACAATAAGGAGGAAGTTGGGAGTCACCTTGTGTAGCAGGACATAAAATGTGATCTCCAGCATATGCTTCCAAGAAAAACCTGTGGTTTATTTTACACCAGGTCAGGTACTGCAATTCCTAAATGAGGAATCCCAGTGTTATCTGTTGGCTTCTCTGTTAAAATGTAGCATTACAGGCATAATGAGGAGATACTGATAAACCTTTTTTGACCTTTGTAGTGAAGTTGTTGGGAGTCCTCTGCACACTGTTGTAGATGTGATGTGCTGTTTACATTGCCAAGGGTACAAGGAGGGGGATGAGATGATGCCTTTAGGTCCCTTTTTTCCCCCATCCTTGCTGGTGGTTTGCCATGGACAGACTACAAAGATGCTTCTGCTGCAGTTTATACACCTTTTATGAGTTGAATTTAGCAGCATCTGGCTTCTCATGTCCTAAACCAGCTGCTCTGCTGGAGCCATTGGGAGTGGGAGTCCCTGGTGTCAGTGACACCCACCACATATAATCTTTGGACAGATGTTTTCTACTGCCTGTTTTCAAAAACTTGGTCCCACACAACTTCAGTTGCTGCTTGAGAAAGGGGAGCACCAGGCAGTATGTCCATTGCTGTGTCCCACAGCTGGGGACACAGGATGCAGAGGTCTAGGAAGCAGTAGATTTGGGGTTTTGCAGTGATTAGTAGGTCAGGAAGGATGGATAATACAAGCACATTTGTTGTTGGACAGTGGAATATTGCCTGTGGAATATTGGACAGTGGAATATCCATGCTGCAGCATGTAAATATTCATCCCATGTAAACTTGTACTCTTAGTAATGTGGCTCTAGATATTTTTATTAGGAGTAACTAATCCTTTTACATATGGAGTGAATTCTTTGCCCAGTAATGTTCAGCAGTGGTCAGTTGTACATATGGCTTATTGCAGTGACTGTGAAATCTCCCAAGGAAAAATTAAACAACCATCCTGCTATGAGGTACTATTTTGGTTCATTTCAATGGTCAGTATCACAGCCTCTCCAGGCAACTTGTTCCTCAGTTTTTTCTTACGTTCAGTCTAAACCTCTGTTGTTTCAAACTGTTCCCAGTGTCTGGCTCAATTGTGTCATTGACCTTGCAGAGGGAGTGTCAGGCTGCTGTGAGGACCCTGTATGTACATCCAGGCAGTCTGCCATCCTAGAATTAAGTGTGCCCAACCTTGTTGTAGCTCCAGAGAGCAGAGAAGTTTGGGCACATTGAACAGCATGACCACAGCCAGATGTAAGCCAGTTTCTGAAGAAATTTCACTGCTAACATGCTGAAAATTGTCCCTGCATTCCTCCTCAGTTGAATACAGTTTATCCTAAGTGATTTCCAGTCTGATGCAACTTCTCAGCTTATGGCAACTGAGTTTATCTAACAGCCATTTCTAAAGGTTGTGTCAAAGAATTTCTGAAAGTCAACACTAATTATACACACCAATGTTCCTCTCTGCTAATTTGACACACTTCAGAAATTCTAATAGAGCCCATCAGAGATATGACTTCCCCTTGCAGAAGCCATGCTGCTTTGTCACAATGATAATTTGCCTTGTTAAGTGCTCTGTAGCTCTGCCATGATAGAGATTTACCTTTTCACATAATTAGTCCAGTTCTGATGCAGAACTTTCTGGTGTGTCTTGATAAGATTTTCTCTCCCCTCATGTTTCCCTTTAAAAACAGACACCACATTGCCTGTGCTCCAGGCTTGTGAGGCAGGAGCTGGTTTTTTGTGATAGGTAATGTATTTTTGGTAGCAGCTCAGTCAACGTGTTTATGAGTTCCTGGAGAGTTTTGGATGAGCACCAGCCAGTACAGACAATGTGGTGGAAACCAAAGTGCTTTGGATGTTCCATGAGCAACATTTTTGGTCTCCTGAGGTTTTGTATGCTTCTTCCATGCTGCCCATGCAGAAGGGTTTGGTGGGATCTTCCACCCATCACCATGGAAGGAACGTGTAAGCAACTTTTCATTTCATTTCACTGCAGTTGCTGGCCTCTACCAGCAACTTTTTTGGCTTGGTTTCAATGGTGCTTTCCTTGCCCACAACAGTTTGTGCCAGTTTCTGGAAACTTTTGTTTCATAGAGGCTTTTTCTGGCAGCATGGTGACCTATATGCAAACAAATGCACAGCATGTTCTTTTGAGTCAGAGAAAGGCTTGCTAAGACATTCCCTTTTCTGTTTGAAGAAATACGAAGTGTGTAGCAATGATTTCCATGAATAAGGTTCTGCAAACTCAGCATAATACTGAATTCAGCAAAAAATGATGCAGTTTGAATTAACACTGTGTAAAAGGCTTGCAGCCCAGCTTGCCTCAGAGTTCAGAGATAATACCAGATCCCTGGGTCTTTTTATTCCAAGGAAAGGGGGAAAAACTAGTTGAATTCTTCTAATTTTTGTGCTACTACATGCCAAAGCCCTACAGTGACCTTTTCTCTTTGCCCTCTAAACCCTTTCCCTGTGAAAATGAACAATATACTTCCCAGTGAAGGGTTTCACCATCTTGCACCTTTCCTGCAGGATAAAGCCCTCTTGGAGAGGAAACACCTCGTGTCTGGAGGTCATGTGGGCAATGGCAGATCATGGAAAAGGAAAGACTGTAAATCACTCGTGTTGAAGCATTAAAAGCTGATAAATAGGTGGTCCTGAGCCATAGCCCAGCCCCGGTTTCCCTGTGCGCAATGCAGGGCTCAGGGTGCTTCCTAGAGCGGTCAGGGGCACGGTCAGGGGGAAGTCTGCGGAAAGCTGAGATCACAGCTGCCAGACAGGGCATCCATGTGGATTCTCAGTGGCTGTGGGAAGGTGAATGGCATGGATCCACCCTCAGGAAGCCCCTGGAGTCACAACAGTAGCCTTGGTAAAGTATGATAAGGGTGGAAGCCCTTCCTGGGAGCGCAGGTGCAGTTTACAGCCCCAGCACCTCAGGACTGCTCCACTCACGTTTCCTAGCAGAGAAGACAGGCTTGCTTACCAGTGGGGAAATACACCGTGGTATTTTCAGCACTTCACAGCACATGCAGCAATTTTTTTTAAAAAATACACTTGATGAGAGCTGTAGTTAAAAAGTGAGAAATTACTAATTAGTAACTAAGTAATTCAGGGTTTGATTCACACAAATTGCACTATTACTGTAAGAGAGGATTGCAATTTCAGGCTAGCTGGGGTTTGGTGGGTTTTTTCTAAGGCACTGAAAATATAATTGATGTTCTGTTCATTATCTGCCAGGTGTCGGGTTTCTTGTCCTTTTTCATCATCTGAGATATTACAGCCATAAGACATGTCTGGAAAATAAAGGGGGAAAAAAAGCTTACTGCTTTCCCCTTTGCATTGTCATTTGCAACTCTCAGGTTTTCCCACTGGATTGTTCTTGTAAACCCTTTCATTTCATAGCACGAAAGAGTGACCACTTAGAACATCATTGTAGTGTTATCGTTAGCATCAGAGTTTAGTTATACAGAAAGCTGTGAGTGAGATGAGCTAAGTGTCATTTTCTCTTTTACCTTGGTGGAGTGCTAATAACGTGATTGCTGTCAATTCTTCTCATTAGTCTCAATTTATATGGAGAAAATTCCTTTTTTTTTTATTATTTCTGGGTAAGAATCCAGCTGGTATAACTCACCCCCCACAAAGTGTCTCCCTCCCCTGTCTGTACGCAGATCAATTAGCAGCTATGTATCTTCTCTCTACATGTTAACTTGTTGAAGGGCTAATCTTTGTTGGTTGGTTGTGGGTTTTTTCTGTTCATGTAAGCATTTCGGCTGAGTGCTCAAAAGTGTAGCATGAGTCAGCATAAAGATTGAAAATACCAGTAAAAGAGAATCTGTAAGCATTCTATTAAGACTTCCAGTAATATTACAGTTTTGCACTGTTGGCAAAAATGCCTATTCTGTACAGAGTCATCATAGCCACTAGCTTAAAAATACTCATATAAAGGTGGGAAGATGAAGTGACCATTGAGAAGTTTAGTCAATATAAGTATCAAGTGTGTCCTCTTAAGCCCATTCTTGTCTACATGATTAGTGTCTTTCAAGTGGCAGTGTAGGAAAATGGTAACCTAGTTTGAACTCACAGTAAGAGAAATAGTTTGAAGTCATGTTGTGTCTAGTGATGTGCCTCTATATTGCACTAGCAAAGGAGAATGCTGCAACAATCCACATTAAAAAGTAGCAGAGGAGGAGTTTTGCTTTTACTTGATATGGTAGTCAGGTATTTATAGTGCCAGCGGTACTGTACCAAAATACCATCCCTTAGCCCTTGATGCCTCTGAATTTTACCTCTCAGAAGGCAGTTGTTGTTCTCAATAAGGAAGAATAATTCCTTTAAAATGCTGCAGGTTTGTGGATTTGCACAACTTTCCCTTCAGCAGCAGATAGAGTAATACATACAAATAATCCTTTTTCCCATATAAGCCTGAAAACAAGCAAGTTTGTTTTGGGATACATAGTCTGTTCAGTCACAGGCTTTTACACCTTCCTACTCAGAGAAGTTGAAATGGGAAAATAATGCAAAAAGGATTCAGTCTAATCCTGGGGAGAATGTTTTGGGTAAATTAATGACTTCAGTGTGTTCAGGTGCAAAGGGGGTTCATGCAGTGTGGGGTATTGGGGAGAGCTGTTTCCCTCCACCATCGCCACTGCAAATCCAGTCACCATGTTCAGAGGTTTTGCCAGTTCTACACGTCAGAAACTGCAGAACATCAGACAGAGAATTTCCCTGACTCAGACAGTAGCAATGGATGTGTAATGGGTGTCTTGACATCATTCCAACCTCTGCTCTTCAGTCAGAAGGGGGAGACCTGCAGGCAGGAGTAGCCTCAGCACCCATGGGCTGCATGGGGCTGGACATCCATTCAGGTGAAGGGATTTTTTGGGTCTGCAGCTCTGGAATTCGGGAGGATCTACTCTTCTGTAAATGGCATTAAGCTACCAATGAAGGAGTGTTGCTTTAGCCATACATGGAAACAGATTTATTCTGGAGTTGCTAAATATCTTTCTCTCCCTCTTAAAGCTTAAAATTCTGATTGAGAAATTAAGTTGCTGTAGTTAGTAGCTTGTCTTCGTCAGGTACAGTTCCACCTTGCTTTTACTTGAGCTGAGGTCTTCAATGTGACTGTGTCGTGCCTGTCCACTGGAGAGTAGACTTGGGAGTTTGAGGGGTTTTTTCCCTTTGATCTGAAAATATCAGAAGCAAGCGCAAAGCCCTTTTTTTCACCATTAGAAAACCCAACAGTCACTCTAGCTCTTTTTTTCTAAAATATTCTAAAATTTCCAATGTCCCCGTGTTGTTGCCATTACTAAATTGGAAATTGGAGATGCATAGTAGGTGGTTGAAGAAAAGCACTTTTCAGTCTGTCTAAACCCTATTTATAGTTTTGAGGGGGGAAGTTGGTGGGGCAAGAAGGTAATCCAAGCATGACAGGGTGAAATCCAGTGGCATCAAACCACTATCAATCATGGTATCTTTCCCTGGGAACTTTCTTGGATTTAAGGATTAATGGGCTGTTTGGCTGTGGTCTTGATGTGTCCGGATATTGGGCTGAATCTCACCATACTGTATTCAGCCAGGGACGATGCTGCTCCTCACCACCTTGTTTGTGCTTTCTTCTCCCTTGTCCCCTGCAGGGTGTGAACGGCATGTCTGTGGATGAGAAGACTGACTCCCCCATGTATGTGTATGAGTCAACGGTGCACTGTACCAATATTCTCCTCTGCTTAAATGACCAGCGGAAGCAGGACATTCTCTGTGACGTGACGCTGATCGTGGAGGGGAAGGAGTTCCGCGCCCACCGGGCTGTGCTGGCTGCCTGCAGCGAGTACTTCTTGCAGGCCTTGGTTGGGCAGACGGAAAATGACCTGGTGGTCAGCCTGCCAGAAGAGGTACAGTATGTCACCATGCCACCACCGTAACAACGCGCCCTTTCCTCCCGTCTGGGGAGGAAAACTTCTGTGGTCTGCTGGGTGGCCAAAGGGAGAGTGGCACAGGTGTCAGTGGCTGCCCCAGCATGGCTCAGAATGTGCTTTTTGTGTTTGGGTGGGTTGCAAATCACTGAAGGATGGACATGTTCACACCACACCAGCCTTATGATGGAGGCAAAGATGCAAGATGCTTCAGCTCGCCTTTGTCACTGCTGCTGAAGGAATTGTACCAAACATTTCATTACCGTAGCCTCGTTCAGGGCAGTATTAGGACCCTGATATTCCTCTGCTCTTCTAGACAGGAAATCTGAAAGGAGTGATGTGACAGCTACATGGCAGGTTATTGCTGAAAAATCATTTGAGCTGTCATGTTGTTGGGAGTTCCATTGCTGTCCACCCCTCTCTGGCAGCTCATATCTTTATTCCACTTCTTTCCCCTTTTCTGCTCCTCATTCAGACTGGCTTCCTCACAGCTCCCCTCATAAAGAGTTTGGGATTTAACTGTGTTTTCCACCAAGAAATCATGAACTCAGTCTGTCAGAAAGCAGAGGTTTTGTCATGCAGCGTAGCTCCCGCAGCAGGAAGCCCACGGACGTAGAAAACACATACCTCACTGGAAAGTTTACTTTATTTTATCACAGAATCTCACTGGCTGGCTTCCACCCCCACTGTAATTTCCTCACAGCCGTAGAGCCATGACAGCACACCTACCATAGGGCATGCTGGTGGCTTTGCTGCCCACAGAGGGGAAGTGCATGCCTGATGGCCAGGGCTGCCATCACCTGCTGCCTTGACACTGCCTACTGGCGTCTCCAGCTGGGAAGGGTGGCATGAGGAGGGTGACAATGTACCCAGGGCACAGCACAGCAGTCGCTCAGTGGGAAGGTACTCTGGCATACGGAAGGTTTTTCACCATCATTTGCTTAACACCCTTGCAGAGGCATGGTGTATTTTTAAATGATGACAGGTCCCAAAGTGTCACACATCATTTTTTCCCCCTCTGGTTTAGTTCTCCGGAGACTTCAGCAGCATTGTAATGTTGTCACAGCACAAGTTGGAGAGCATTAGAAGTAGGTCACTGGCAGTGACTTCATGAGTCCTGACACCGAGTATTACTCATGAAGACACTTCAACCCAGACATTTTGCATAGGAGTTTAGAGGTATCGCAGAGGACGCTCTAGGATGCACACTTTGATTCTGCAGTGTCCACTAATAATTTCCAGTGGAAGAATCAAGTCTCAGTCAGTGCTGAATGGCTTTCCTGCCACAAAGCAAGGGTAGGAGCAGAGAGGTGACAAAACATGCCCAAGGGTGCAGAGGTGTGAAATTGCAGTGCTCTTCTACGAAGAATTAGTGAAACCTCTTTGTATAATTCAGATCCTGTTACATAAAGAAAAGTAATTGACATTCAAATAAGCAGGTAGAAGAGTCACTGAGATGTTCAGAAGAATGAGCCTGGCCTAAAGGAGAAGAAAAGATCATGGCAGGCTCATACTGCTGGTGCGACGACTAAGATGTGCTGCAGCTCTAGTTAGGCAGAGGAGCTGAAACAGCCGAGAGGAGGAATTTCTCTTTAATGCTAAAAGACACTGTTGGCTCAAGCATTGATTGGTTTCAACCGGCTTTCAGTAAAAGTAGATTGGAAATTAGAAGATTTCTAATTCCAGCAGCAGTGAGGTGCTGAGTTGCAGGCCAGTGGAGGGGTCATGATGTGTTTGCACTTGGTCACCCAGTCCTATGTTAATATGACACTGAAGATTTAAAATACAAAGGTTTGCCTTTCTATGTGTTTTATATGAGATGCTGTCTGAGAAAAAAATCCTCCAGTTCAACCATAAATAATTTCTATTTAAGTGAATCCTCTTCAAATAAATGAAGTATTAAAGTTTTACATTTTGGAATGTATCTCAGTGAAAGATCAAAAAATGTTTGTGACTTAGGGTTGCAGTGGCTGCTTTTACGGCTCCAGTGAAGCTCGTGGAGTTGCAGAAGTAGTAAATTTAGTTCTTAAGGTTTCTGCAAGAACTTTGAAATTGTCGTGCCTTACTCAAGACCATTACTGCTACTTTGCTACATGCTTCTATAAGTAGCAGAGCACCAGGGCTTTGACTTTCTCATCCTAGAAAAGAACTCTCTTGGCCTATTAAAAGAGATAATGATAAAGTTACCAATGTTTACTTGTACAGATACTTTCTTTTCTACATGCAAATTAATTGCTGCTAAACACATTGAATCTTAGTTCTCTTGGTGGCTACTTTACTGGAATAGCTGTGTGTGAGGTGGTCAGCTAAATAATTTCCTCACAAAAGCTAGTCACTTGGGATAGGGAGAGCTGCCTGATGCACCTCACTATTTCTCAGTTACTCCTTGATTAAGGTGCACATCTCTTCTTCTGCTGTTGCTCAGCTTCGCAGCACTGGGCGCTTTGGTAGGTGCCTGTGCAGAGATACGGGAAGTGCCTCCAACAGCGTCGGAGCTCCCTGCAAGAGGAACTGAAACACTCCTGGTTTTTAAAAGCTGATAAGGCAGAGGAAACACCATCTTAGTTATATTGCATTTAAAGAAGTTAGCAGGGTCATCTTTGGTTCACAAGCTAAGTACGCTTACCAAGGCTACTGTTTTCAGACTGTGGTCTGCAGAACTCTAGCAGCAGTGAATTATTTCTTAAGCTATCCGTGGAAACTGACTTGCTCTGTTATGTAGGGGGTTATTCCTCCAGTGGAATAATTTGAAACAAAAGTTGAAAGTGAATATCCTGAGTGACTACTTTTTTGTGCTTAGAGACAATTTATGTTGGTGTATAATATTATAGAAAAACAGATACTGAAAACACTTTTTAAATGTAGTCTTCACTGTTCAAAACTTTTCTGAAGGTGACAATTGCTCATAAATTTACAGAGCTATTTTTTAGTCAACCACACAAACACTGTATTTTAAATCTGAGCATAGTTTGAAAACTGCTGAAGTACCTTGTGGAGAAAGGGCATTGTTGTTACTATTATTTCTCAAAGGTTTGATGTTGGAGCTGGATAAAGCTTTATATATAAAGCTTTTACATTCATGTTATGTTGGTGTGAGGAAGCTTAACATCAAAGAAAAGAACTTACTTCTGATTATTCAAAGCAGTAAATCTGCCTCTGAAGTCTAAACTGCAGACTTCTTCTTTTACTTCATAGCATGTTGGGGTCATTTTGTTAATCTGGCATCCAGACATTGTTAACTGTTGTCTAGCTAAACAGGGAACAGATGTTTTTCACATTATTTCTTGTTTATATCCAGTTACAAGCGAGAGCAGTCTTTACAATACACCAGTCATTTCAGTAGGGAGACATTGTGCACACACAGAATTGGGACTAGTTGGATTTAGAGGGTTTTAAACCCCTGCAAAATCTTGTGTTAGACATTTAAGGTTAGTTCAAGCATGTCTTAACAGGCCTCAGTTCAAACCTTTCCTTAATCAACTTAAACAAAGTCAGTATGGAGCTAATTTTACACTGATTGAAGAGTTTCCATAAACCCTTTTGTGCTGGCCTTGGTAATTTGATTTTGTACCACACCTTTTGTTAAGGCAACATATTTCAGTGTGTAGACAAGCTGCCCAGAGCAGCTGCATAATAGCAAGGGCTCAGATGTGACCGTGGTGTGCGAACTATCAGCCCTCAGAGCAAGTTAGAAAAATGGAGTGTTTCAGCTGCCTACAGCTAATAAAAGAGGGCCCCATTAGCTCTTAACTTCTATGCTTTTATCTTCATTTTCAGTTTTGCCAAACAACTGGAACCTTGCCTGCTTTTACCCGGGGTGTTTTTCAGCAATTAATGCAGTTTTCCTCTAGCAGGTGCCGTTAAATGCAACCCAGAATTAGTACTTTCAAAGAACTGAGTTTGAAGATGTAAAGTTCGTTATTCACTCCATACCCCTAACTGTTGTTTTGTTTTATTTAATCACAAAAACTGGTCTTCCTTCCTCTAACAAGGCACTTAATTAAGTTTTTAATTTATGATAAGAAGTTAAATGGCACTTAGGAGGTTTTTTTAATGGTTTCCACTTCCCATCCAGATTACAAAAAAAGGTGTGATGGAGAGAGACACGGCTGTCAGCCAGGGGTATTGTAGGTCATGCCAATATTAGCTGGCAGCAGGCCGTTATCCAATTAGCATTGCTTCATCGCTGCAAGTAATAGCTCTCGAGTAGATGATTGAGTCATTCATGCTGTAGTGGTACTCAACTTTACTTGAGAAGGAGCCAGTGCTTCATCAAATGGGCTTTTTATTTGCTATTATTACCTGCCTAACTCTGCTAATGGAAGTGCACAGCGAGTCTGCATGGGCAGGGTGAAAGCTGGGCACTGGACAAGGGAGCATCATCTGTGCAAACACCTTATTCACTTTTGCAAGCTGCAGGTGCAGTTAAATGGTGAAAAGACAGAAACAGAAACAGCAACAAGTAAAATTCCTCAGTGGCATTCGATTCCTACAGGTTAGAAAAAGAGATTCTCAACGTTGCTTGAATTTTTTTGATTTGGTGGCTTACATTTGAAAAAAAAAATTGTCACCATCCATGAGAGCACCAAATGTCTCCCTCTCAGATGAAGCTAAACAAAGATTTTCTGAAACCAGCAGACGAAAGCTTTCTTTAGCACTGGTCTGATACCAGCCTTTGTGTTCTTTTAGAAACTTGCTTTCCCAGTAGATTGGTTAGTTTTACCTGTATCCCTCGAATTTCTTGAATCTGCTTCAGAGTGGTGACCTTTTTTAGTGCAATGCACTGTCTGCTGGGAATGTTTTCTTCCAAAAGGATTAAACTGAGCTATCTGTGGTGCCCACATCTTCCAAGGGGCAAAAGGAAGTAGCATCTCTTTTATAATGAGGTGGTGGGATTTATCTACAGAGCTCTTTCCTTTGCTGTTAAGAGAATGATGTTCAAAGTAGATGTAAAGGCTGAATTCCTCCACATTCTCTCTCCTTCACTGCTGCGAAACCTGCCTTTTCCCCACAGGGTCTAGTCCTGTGAAATTTGTCATCTGCTTCTTCGGTTGGCTTGGGTTAACTCCCTCACACGGTTGGTTAAGCTTTGCTGGGAGAAAGGCAGGACAGGACCTCGGATTTGGGATTCAAGGCTGGCAAAAGCTGAGTATGTTGGAAGGCAAAGGCATGCAGCAGCACTCTGGGTGGGACTGAGCCAGGCATCTAACATTAGCATGGCTCGTAGCTGACAGGGAGGAGAAACACTGGCAGCTGCTAACCATCCATGCCAACCTGCCAGCCTGAGGGAAAAATGCTGGGAATTAGCCAATGAGAGATGATTGCGATGAGGAGAAAATCAAAGGCAGGATGCAGGAGGTCAACTATTATATACCCTGCTGGCTAAAGGCACTTACTATTCCTTTTTATCTCTCTAGAAATAAACAGCGTTCTCTTACTTACTTTGTCTTTTTCCTTTGTATTCTTTGTATGTATAAATATAATATCTTTGAAGAGTGTAGGGACTGAGCTGGGAGTGCTCTGCACAGGAGCATAGAGTGAAAGAGGTGATAAATGTGGAAAAGAGGAGCAAGAGGGCAAGAAGTTTATTTCCCAGCTGGAGGGATATTTAACACAGTAGGGAACAACAAAGACCCTTTTTCATTGGCACCCTGGAGATATATTAGTAGTAGCTAAGGTTAGCTCTTAGAGAATGTAAAGCAGTAATGTGGTTTTCTCTTTACATGACTGTATTGGCCATTGATGTTCCTCACAGATTGAAGCACTGGCCAAAATTATTTCTGCTTTGGCTCAGGAGGTGGCAAGAACCTGAAAGCTATTATTCCCTTCATCTGCAGAGCTTTTTGTAGTGGAAAGGGGTTATCTCCATCAGGCTTCAAACTCACTTATGCTTCAGCCTTACCTCAATAATGCCACTTTAATCAGTTCATATGGATAGAAGGTTGGGTCTTTGGTTTGTTAAATTCCTCCCTGCTAATGTGTTATTCTTCCTGCTGCCCCACAGTGCTGGCACTGACCGCACAGAGGGATGACTGGAGGCTGCAGTTCTGCACTGAGAGTAAAACTAAGCATTTGGGTACTCTTTGAAGTCTGACATGACAGTACTCTAATTCAGGAGAAACTATGAGACAGAATAGGATGTTGTTTTATGTGTGTTACTTATGTAGCACAGTACAAAGTGCAAATGATGTACTTTGTTTCTAGGAGGTGAGCAATAAAACAGAAATGAGATCTTCAAGATGTGAAATGAAATTCCATCCATGTATCACTGCAAAAGCTTCCAGCACTGCTTGATTTTTCATGCCTCAAGTGTGATGAAGAAACTAGCCACATACTTTTCATTCCGCATAGTGTAACTTCCATTATTTTCTGATGAGGGCTGTCTTGCTGTTCATAACATTCTCAGATCTTTTCAGGTGGAGAAAAGCAAAATACATCTATGTTGTGGTGAGAGATAGGCTTTAAAAAGCAAAACAGAAGTCATCTATACATGTTGAGTAGAGAAAATCTTGCAATAGCTCCTTTCTCTCCCTTCAGCAGTAGCTGTACAATTTATTTATGTATTCGAGTAGGCATATAAAAGTGTACTGTGGAAGGGGATTAGGAGATGAATGCACAGAACAAAATTCACCACTGCAATAACTGGACTCAGGTTTTTTGCCTCTGTTAGACTCCTGCCTGCCATTACTGTTCAGTTGGGCTGATTGACTGTTACTGCACTTGCTAGTGAAAAGGCAGTTTGCAGTGTGGAAACTTTCTTGGTCAAACATAACAAACATGATCTAAAATGTAAAAGATAGCTTGAATAGTGAGTCTTATGTTAAGGGCATGAGAAGAAGCAATAAGAATGCATAACAGGAGGTGGGTTGGTTTTGTTTGTTTGTTTGTTTGGGCTTTTTGTTTTTATTTGCTGTGTTCAAATATATATGAACAAAAATGAGATGGTTGAGCCATGACTGTGCCTCAGCTCTGAGCACTCTGGCCCTGCAGACTGAAAGATTTCTCCCTCTCCTCCCCCTCCACTTACAATTCTCTTACCTTTGCTTTATCTCTTATCTAAAAAGCCCTTTCCATTTCTTTAATGACTTCAAACTAGGTATATGCTCTTTTAGAGTCCAGAAATACAGGCTGGGAATTTGACTAAACAGATAGGTAAGGTCCAGTGAAGACACCTATCAGCTTCACAACATCAGACAACACAACCTGTAAGGTACTTAGTGATTACAGTACCAGGTTTTGTTCCCAAGACCCCCAAAAAACAAGATTTTAACCTTCATACAGCACTTTCTGACAAGGATTCCCTGGTGAATATTGTCAGACTGCTTGTTTTTCTCAGCTACTAATGAAATTGAGCATGTTATGGGGTGGAATATGTTATGTATACAAATGATGCATTGCAGCAGTCAACAAACATTAAGCCTAGGAAGTATGGTTCAATTTGGAAGTGAAGTATGGGGTTTAGGTGAGCAGAAGGCAATTGAATTGTATAAGGATTTGGGAATGAGATGCTTTTTGTGAGTTTTGCAGGGTAGGATTTTTTTAGAGGAAGAAGTAGACACAAACATTCTGTTAAATTTGATGCAAACTCTAAAGAGCAAAATGGCCAATTTATTCCAGGATTTTTGTGCTGTAATGAATTTTTATCTGTCCTATTTTGACAAGAGACAGACGGCAAACACCTCTGAGTCTCAGTGCAGTCTAACGCTACTAAAAGCTTTGTCCTTGGGTACTTTTATTTACTTTAATAAAATAAATAAATTGGAGCAGCTGTAGCTGGTCAAACTACAGATCTAGCCCAGGCTTGGTTTATTTAAAAAAGAGAGTTTTAATTTCTCTGAAAGCCCCTGAGAGAAGGCTTGTGTGGTTGTTTAAAGACTTAAATGAAAAGAAAGTATCAGGCATCTCTCTAGGAAGCATGTTGTAAATTACTGGAGAAAGGTATCAAGAGAGCCACTGGCAATTGTTTTGAAGCCAGATTAAAATTAACTGAAAAATTTGGCATGAGTTTTTATCAACAAACTCTTCAATGATATATGTGTGACTGCACATTTTTTCATAACTGTAAAGGTAAATGGCATTTGAGAGCAACAAGATTTAGACACCCCTTTAAGAAATTTGGTGCTCAGTACTGGTGTAGTTCAGTGGAATTCAATATCCTAAAAGAAGATAGATCAGATTGCTAATCAATCTTTCTGTCCCTCTCTTTGCTAAATCTGACCTTCTAAGAGTTGATGGAATCAAAGTCTGCATTTAGCTGTGTCTGTTTCCCTGCACATAAAATTAGTTGAATTTTTTTTTTTTTTTTTTTTTTTTTTTTTTTTTTTTTTTTTTTTTTTTTTTTTATTTAGAAGCCTTTAAAAGACATTGTGGAGAAAGTTGACTTGCAGTTGAAGTGGTACCCTGCTCCTTGCTGGGGGTCCACAGTCAAAATAACCATAGCTGAACTGAGAATGGCAGAAAACTGCAATGCTAAAACTTTCAGTAAAACGAAGATACAAGGTGTCACCAAACAGCTGGAATTGAGAGGTATGGGCTCTGAAGTTAAATAACAGTAATATAAAACCTTCAGCACTAGATTTCTGAGGTCTCTTGTGACCAGATAAAATACTGTCATCACCTCTCTGCACGTGCTGGCATGGAAGTTGATGCATCAGATGGGAATTACAGCACAGGTCTGTGCATCAGGTCAGTGATGATTAAATCACCTTGTGTGAACCACTCAGCAATGTTTACCTCTCTCTAAATGCTCCGGTTCACATTACCTCACATGGAGGTGAACAGACTAACCCACAGCTGGCACAGCTGCTGATCCCAGAGCAGCCCACATACCTGACCTAGAGCTTCCAGCTTATCAGTCCTCAGCCAGTTTCAGTCTCATTTTCTTCCCTCTCTATAAGGCACTGGAACTTGTTGGATTAGCTGCAGCATTTCCCAGGATGATCAGGGTAGGATGGAGCTGCTCACTTTACCTGGGTGACTGGTCCTGAGTGACAGATGAAGTCTGCTCTGTGTCCTCTGCCTGTTCTTCTTGCATCACTCCTGTGGTCCTGTGCACTGCCATTGACAACAGCTGCTGAAACTGCCATATCCAAGAGGAAAGTAGGATTGGCGGCATGGGGCAGATCAGAATGAGACTGTGAATAGCTACAGGGTTCCTGTCCCTCACCAGGAGACTTGGGGCACTTTGAGGATGCTAAATTAGGAAATTTTGTTTAAGTGATAGCAGTTGCAGACCACCCCATATATCCCAAACAACAGACGAGCAGGTTCCTAGCAAGACTGAATCTCCTCCAAAGAGAGCTGATCATTATTGGCAAATGGAAGCTGTAGGTTTTCAGGACATCAAAAACAGGCCATCTTTCTTTTAGTGTTGAAGGAACCATATTTAGCTGAGTATATATTGCACCTGGTCCGCATCATTCCCTGCAGCAGCTGCTCATCATTTCAGAGCAACACTTCAGAAAAATGGAGAAGTACAGACTTACTGTAAGGATAGCAGAGAGATTTGGCAAGTGTGAGCCAGGATGGATTCATGGGTGCTGTTGTGTTCTCAGTGCTTCCTTCTGTTCCTACAGTGTCAGATGTACTTCCCAAAGACAGGGCTGAGGTGGGTTTATGGGGATAGCAAAAGAGAAAGGAGACCATCTAAATAAATGAGTTGGCCCAGAAAGGGACCTGAACAGGGCTAATAGTTCAAAGACCTGTGGGCATCCAGTGTATTGTACTTGAAACACATGGTAATGCTCTGCTTGGAATTTCCTTGCTTTGAGTTGTGATAAGACCAAATTCCCACATCTCTGCATATATCTCCTACTTTATGTTCCCAGAATGGATGGGAGTGCAGTCTGTGTTAATGTTTCAAGGTTTAGAAAGTAGATCAAAAGAAAAAAGAATTGTCTATTCAGACTTTACCAGTACAGTTCTTAGTTTCTGGAAAAAATACTTTTGATCAAGTGGTCCTGGATTTTTGAGACTGTCATCTAGGAGGCTGAGACTACATTTCTGACTGTGTAAAGAAAACTTTTGCTTCTGAGAAATGTCTTGGGTTTTTGCTTACCTTTGAAATTCAGACCTGTGGTTATCTGTTTCAAGGGCCTGCAGCTAATAAGAAGCAAGTCTTAAACAACTCTGAAAGCAAAATATCTTTCCATCTCTGACCACACAGCAGTAGTACAACATGCCTTGCCACCTCTCTCCTCAGATACACAGGCAGCCTTCAGAGAAAATTTGCCTGTCAGAGGATTCCTGGTCAAGTAAAAACAGAGTTAGTTTCAGTTGTTTCCTGTTTCCTTCAAAGGACAATGTTGGAGCCAGTAAATTTTCAAGACAGGAAAAAGCTGTGGAGAGACAAAACTTGACAACTTCCCTTCTGATCTCCATAGAGGACTAGTGCTTATTTCTGTTTCTGGAAGGGGAAGCTGGACTTGAGGTGGATAGGTCTGCAGCCATTCAATCTGCCTGTTGAATTCAACTATTTTTTAACCTTATTTTTGTCTCCCTGCACATTTTCTTGTTGTACTGTGGATGGCTTTCTGCATATGGCACTTTTGTTTGGACATAAATCAAGAAGTTTCTGTCTATTCCTTGAATTTGCTAGTTTTCAGGAGACTGAACACATCAAACCATATTTTAATGGGTATGTTTTAAATGTTGAAATTAATTTGTCAAATGCAAGGCACAAGAAATAGAGAGTTGCCTGTCTTTTGTAAGACCCATCTCTCCTTGTCATTTTTGCCCGGTTTATATAAGCAGTAGCCATTGACGTCACAGAATATCTATACCATTGTCCAAGGAAGGGAACAATGAAGAGATGTCCCTGAGATATATAAGCACTGGGGCACTCTACAGAGAAACTTGTTCACATTTACAAAGTCATCACTGTATTCAAAAAGCAGAAAGCATTGCTTTCAGTAGTGGCAGAAGCCTTTAAATCACTAACTTCCTTTACTTTTTTCCCTGTCTTCAGCGTGTCTTGCAGTTGGAGGACTGAGAAGAACACCCAGCAAGGGCTTCCTCAGGCTTGGTTTAGTTTTACTTCCTTTTCAAAGATGAGCCTAATCCTTCCCTTACAGGTTTTATTTCATGATTATGCATGAACTCTCCAATTGGAAAACTCAGTTGAGAGGCCATACACAAGTAAATTTTTAAAGACAAGCATTTGATTATGTTTCTGGCCTTTGTCTTCAGCTGGTGGTGCACAGCCATGGTGATCCTAGCAGGAGCTACAGTGGACCTCTGCAAGCAGCTCTGTAGGGCAGACAGGCACTGAACACATAAACTGCTCTGCAGAGGGTTTCAGGTCAATCCCAGCCTTGGAGAACCAGACTATTAGTATCATCTGCTCTTGCACTCTCATCTTATGTGATGAGAGTTCTCTGATGTGGTTTTAATCTGAATTATTTGGCCAAGTTACATTTTGGTTTTATAACTGCTTTTTTGCAGAGGAATTGCTTAGCTAAAAGGCTGTGAGAATTTATGGTTGTTTCTTGTCACTTGTGCTTTCAGCCTCTTGGTTGAATGATAAGGTGGTAGTAAAGACCTCTCTATTCTCTTCTCTATTACTCATATCTAGGCTTTTCTTTTCCCAAACTGCTCTGATTTGGGTAAAGGAACAGAAAAGGTCAGTGGTCATATGTGCTCTCAAGAGACTCCAAAGGTGTCTTTTCTCTTGTAAAAATCAGAAGAAATCCAAGTGGTTATAACTATTTGACCAATTTGTTCCAATACTACTGTTTTCTTAAAGCCAAGGTTTTCATGAGGCTCTTCTGTAATTAGTTGTCTGTGCTATCAATTTTTTTTACATTTAAGGGCGAAAGTAATTCCATTTGCAGATTGCAACTCTTGTCCATCTGTCAGATGGGTGTGTATTTACAAGATGAATGCCTGTTTCTGATTTCTCCCATTAGAACAAAGGTTACTCTGTCATTGTCCTCAGAAAGCTTTTGGACTAGCTTTCTTTGGGGTGTGCATGCCCTTTTTTTGGTACAGTGCCGGGTGCCCTGTTGGGACTCTAGTAGTCACCAAAGGGACAGAAGGAGTTTTGGGGATAAACCCTGTTCACATGGCTAAAACTCTGTAAAACCACCACAATGATCTGCTGGAGAGTGATGGGGAGCTGGGGTCTGTATTTTGTGCTCCCCATGCCCATCCCTGCTGAGGTGAGCCAGCTGCTGCCCTGCCACCTCTGAACATGGGGTTCTCCAGCACCAAATGTGGGAAGGACTTGGGAAAGCAGCAGCCCTTGGCATTTCCACTCCCTCTTTATGCACATAGTATTGGCACGTAAATGCTCTTGCTCAATCCTATCAGCTACGTATCATTCTATTCTGAGGAAGGTGAGAGCAGTGCTGGAAATGACTCAGCTCCACAAGGTATCAGCTTTACTCCTTTTACCCCCCAGAGCTTTTCCTTGCTTTAGGTTTGTGTGGTAGCTGCTGTACAGGGGGGGAAACATCGCTTTTTTAGAAAACAACAATGAGAAATGCCATGGCTGCCTGTCAAGTGAAAGCATTTACCTTTGAGTTTATATGGCTGATGAGTTCTCTGCACTTCAGCAGGGCTCTGTTTTGCCAGGGGCTTTAAAAGGTCCTTGAGAAGCCTTTACAGCAAACGAGGGAACCTTGGCAAGATCCTGCATTACACCATGCCCTGCCCAGCATTCCTGTAGTTCTTACCATTTCCTGCCCCTTACAACATGGCTGTGACTTTGGACAGCAAGCACATTCTGTGTTTTAAATGTCTTATCTGTGGGGGTTTTACAGTGTGCAGTGCATTTGCACAGGGACGGGGGGATTTTTGGTTTGTGTGATTATGTGCTGTTTTGTGACTCTTCTGTTTCCTCTCACATCCTCCTTCCCTGTCTCTTGTACCTGAAACATTAAATTAAATCTAACATAGCAGTACATTCAGACAGAGGCGACACTTGGCTGTGCCAGTTCCCCAGTGGCTTTAAACTGCTGGCTGCAATACTGCAAACACATTCAGACCCTGGCTTGGCCAGCAGTTCCCCCCAGCTATCTGCATGTTTGCTCTCCAGGCTTTATTTTACCTACACTATTGGAGACTCTCGAGTCACAGCCTATGTCTCATTGTTATGCATGGATGGGAAATATTCCTGTACTTATTTGCATTCATTAGCTGTTGGGAGCTCCGCTGTTGAGGTCTCTAGCCTTGTTTTTACAGTGCTTTTGGCACTGTTTCTGCACTTGGTGTGCGAATTTTTATGATCTGTTGCATGTTATTCATGCAATTTCCTGCCCTGTAATGGTATCAGTTTTCCAGACACAGAGGAATACAAACGAAAACCCAGGAGCCTGCATTAGCATAAAATGTCCCAGTTCTGTCAGTTTGATTAATTTGTCTCTTTGTCTCCACTCTATATGATAAGTGCTATTAATGGTTGCAACACTTCATATGTCAAAGTCTTTCTTCCTAATGACTTGAAAATGTGGTTTATTTCCCCCTTTTTTGTATTATTTTTCTCATTTAGCATTCCACTCAAGTATAGATTTATGCCATGCTCTTTCATTATCTTACTGGTTGCAGCACTGGAGTGATTACATATGGTGTAGGGTATGAGCAAAGATGCGATCCCAGGGGCAGCAGCTGCTGATGCAAGCTGAAAATAGATCCAGCGTATGCTCAGCACTTTTCCCAGAGGTCTTTTATTTATTAGGAACAGTCTTGGTACAGGACAGCTTGGACCCTCATTTAGCAAGATGACTTTTTGCCTTTCAAGAACAGTGCGGTGACTTTGCTCTATTTACTGACTGCTGTGTAATTTTTTTTTCACCATCTCCTGTGGAAGCAGAGACTTTACCTAACATAAATTGTAATATAATCCTGATTTATAATGAAGTCAAGAAATGACAGGCTCCATTTGAAGTAATGGAACTTGACAGATCTAAGGTTTAAATTAAATAATCCTATTTGTAAGACAGCATTTGTACATGGTACACTGATTTAAAATGAACTTCAGTTCTTCTTCAACGAATCCTTTACCATTCTCTGTGTTTTACCTTCCATAGAGGCTTTTTGGGGGACAAAGTTCATTTGAAGAGAATATTTTTTATTTGAAAACATGTATGAAACAATACAGTGTTTTCTTTTCCAAAGTTCTTGCAAATTGTTTCACAGAAGACAACTTTAATTACAGAAGAAAAATTAATGTAGGTCACTTATTCAGGCCAAGCCACAGCTAACCTGCTTCAGTGGCCAGAAGAGGCCAATTGCTGAGAATGAAGAGAGGGAGGATGCTGGAGAGAAAATAGTCAGGAGGGTTGTGGCTCGACTCTTCCCCTCTCAGGAGCAGAGGTTCATTCTCACAGTGATTTCTGTGGAGAGAGAAGGTCACCTCCTCCTTGCTGTCCTTCCTTCCCTTACAGCTGGTAGAGTGGGGCACTCAAAGATGATGTTTCCTCCTGCCTCTGCACCCCACTTTTCTTCATCTGTCACTGTCGTACCAATGCAGGCAAGGAGAGCCCCGGGGTGCACAAATGGAAAGGTGGTCCTGCCGTGGCTGCTGGAAGCTGGCAGTAAGCACTGGAGTGGGGGTTGGTGGAACAAAAGGCTTGCAGAGGAAAAAAAGAGACCAGGGAGAGAGCATGAGATGCTACAGAAACTATCAAAAAAGGCAGTGGGATAAAAACACTAAATGTACAGTGCATGATTTTTTTTTGGCTTAGATTGAGGGAAGCTGTTTTAGAAAATCCCCCCTTCTCTTTTCTCTCACTCAGCATTGTGGTTTTGCCTTCCTTTCTAGCTGTATTTAGTTGCAGCTGCCCTCTCCAGCATCTTTCTAATTTTCCTTCATACCTGGCAGGGATGTGGCCCTTTCTCCAGGAGTCTGCTCTCACCCTGGACTGGCCTCCCATGCTCAGGCAGAAAGGTCCCAGTGTGTGCGTTCAGCTCAGTAATGTGCCTGTTCTTCCTGTGTCACCCTGCCACCATCACCTTTCTTTCCTGAGAAGACATGGAAGGTGTAGGAGGGCAGGGTGGGCACTGACCCACAGGGTCCCACTCAGGGGAGGGCAGCCTCTCCTGCCCTGGGGCTGTGAGAGCCATCTGCCTGGGCTGGAGCTTCAGCACCATGTCTGCCCTGCAGTGGTTCCAGGACCAGGCAGCTTCTTCCTCCTCTTTGTGGTGAACTCCAGCAGACAGTGAAGATGAGATGACTGCTAAGGAGGGTGTTGCTGGGGCTGGAGCCCAGCCTGGGGACGTGGCGCAAGAGGCTCCTGCTCCCATGTCCTGCTCTCTACGCAATTAAGAACTTTTTTCCCCAGTGCTTGCAGGGAATTAATAATTTCTATTAATTAGAAACCAAGCCAAATCTCCCCAGTGCACTCGAGAAAGAACAGGACTCAAGAGTGTCACTGAGAAATGGGAGGAAAAACAAGCTCACAAAGCCAAAGTGGTGCAGGCCAGTGGAAAAGGTGAAGACAAGGAGTATCCATGCAGCAAACACGGCATTGACATCGTGTGGGCCCTTGCTCCTCATCTAGGGAAAAAGCCAGCAAGGCCCAAGAGTAAAAATCCATCAAGAGGTTTTGGAGTTGCTGCTGGTAGCTTGCATACTGCCCATCTCCCTCCTCCAACAGACATGCATGGCTACAGGCATGGCTTTCTGTTCACTTGGAATTAATGGGATTATCTACAGTGCAAGAGGAGGCAGGGTACACTGAATTCTGCGAATACAGAGCTTCAGCCTGTGCTGCTTGATCTTTAGAAAAATATAAGTAAAACAAAATAAAGTATCACGAACCAATTCCAGAGTACTTCAGTATGCACATAAACTGGTTTTCATTGCTCACAGCACACATAAATACGCACTGGTGACTGAGGCAGCAGAGTAACACTTAGCTGTTCGTTATTTTATCAGGCAGTGATAATTGTAGTTAATATTTTCTTAGTAGTGTCTCTGAGAGTTTATTTATGCTGTTAATAATCTGAGCAGCTGTAATGATGCTGGCTGCCAGAGCTGTAGCCTTTTAGAATCACTCCAGTGTGGCAATGATACGATGGTAATAGAAATCCAAGGAAAAAACAATCTTTTCGGAGCAGATGGGGCTAATTCAATCCCTTTCACACACGTTCACGTTATCTAGTTTCTTTCTCACACTGGCATGCGTGGGTGCACGTGAGCATATGTAGTCACACACACACACACACACACAAATAGCTGTAAAGTCCCACCTTCTACCCTCTGAGGAAGTCAAGCTGGAAATGCCATCATTTTTCTATGTGAAGTCTTTCTGGGGCTTCTAAGGTACATGGCATTTTCTACTCCTTAACTTCTGGGTAGATCTTAAAAATACCATGTATGAAGCGTAAAGGGGAAAGTCATTTCTTTGGGGATAGCCCAGAGCTGGGCACAAGGTCATGGCTGCACTGGGATGCTGTTGCCCAACCTTCCCATCTTTCCCTGCCTTTGATCTCTTCACTATGGGTCATTCCTGCTAAGCCTGCACTCCTTTAGGGACTAAAAGAACCATTTACCTTTTATTCATAGCAGACATGAAATCTCAGCAAGAAGGCAAATGCCTACAATTTTTTTCTGGTGGGATTTACAGAGCCTAGTTAACCTTTTGGGCCACTGAGAGAAGAGTTAACTGCTCCTCGTGGAGGATGGGAGGGAACCAACTTTGCTAGATCAGCAGTGGCTGGTTCTCCTTTCAAACCTGCATTGCTGAACTGAGCAGCATTGCAGGTCACTGATGAAATGTTCCAAGCAGTGGAACAAAAGCCACCGTAATCCTCAGATCTGCTGTAGCAATGCAAGAACAAAAACAAGGTGATGGCAGAAGAATTGCACATCCAAATACCAGAAATTAAATGGCAAGGCAGGGGAGGAGAAGGAAAAGGGGAACAAATGCAGCATTTGGCAGGTTTTCTTTTAAAAATAGGAAGCTGGGTCAGTTTTACAGGGTTTCAGCCTACCAGTTAATAGCTGTAATTGCTTGGTTACCTCATGAAGTGCAATAGTAAAGCCTTTTACATTCATTTCCATCTACAGCCCAGCAAGAGCGTCTCTGGATTTCAAATGCTACAGTGTTTGATGGGCAGCACTGTCTGCTGCGCCAGTGTAAGGATGCCAGTGATTTTATCTGCTGTGCTATGCCAGCACAGGGTGAGAGGCAGGGCCAGAAGCATGGGTGTCGTCAGCCCTGTGGAAACCACGACAGAGCATCCGTGAGCTGCTTTGGATGTTACCCAGCCCTGTCTCCTGAGCCTGCTTCTTCTCCAGCGCCTTTGTCTTCCCACTTAGTGCTCTTCCTCAGAGTGCAACCTTGCGGTTTTTAAATCATATCTGACAGAGCCTGCTTCTTCCTCTCCTGCACTGCATGGAGTATAATAGTAGGGCTTGTAGTGAGGCGGCTTGCTGTGAAGTACTCCTTGTTTTTATAAAGTAATTACAGTGTATTTAATGCACTTTGTGTTTAATACACTATTACATAGTTTGTGTGCATAAATACATTCTGCCATGCCTGGGAAAGAGGAATATTGGTGAATTTACAAGTCTTGGTAATTTTCCAGTGTTGTTGTGCTTACTTGTATATCAATTACAGCTTCAGAAACTCTGAACCACTCCTCTAAGCACCCCCCTGAATTAGCAAAATTCTACATGCATCTTTATTTTCTGCCTATTTTGATATTTCATAATGTAATTTGGAAGTTTCTAGGATTCTTTCTTTATTCTAAAAGTTCTGAAACTGCTTTTGTTTTCCCTTTTTCTACCCACTTTGGCTCATGTTATGCACTTAAACAGATCTTTCACAGACTCCTCTCACAATTTATATTCTGTGAAAGCTTTCCCACTCCTTCCTCACCCCCCCTTACTGCTAACACTTTCTCTTGTTTTTCTTTCTTTTTTAATCTTGGGGTCAGTTTAATTTTCCTTTTGCAAAAATGTGGGACTAATTTTAATTTTAAATTGCAGTTGCACTTTAATTCTGATGATGCTTTTCAGTTAAAATCTGTTCATTTCTGCTTTTTTCTTCCCCACTGGTTTCAGTATGGCTTGCACAGGCACCCAGGGAGCAAAGGCAGCATTTCTGCTGAGCCACCTTCTTGTGTCATCCTTCATTACTCTGTTTCAGGTTTCTTAACATGCACTTTGTACTGGAGAACACAAAAGTATTTGAAACAGCCAGGTATCACAGCCATGTTTCCCTTTGCTTCCTCTTCCAGTTCATGCCTGAGTGTTTAAACTGCTACTTAGTGCCACTGGTTTTTACATGTGCTTTGTTGATAGAGTAATGTTGTGGCCATGTTGTCCCTTCAGAGAGACTGTTCTTTGAAACATCTTCATCTCTAATTTTCTTTTTAACACCTTCACTCAGAGTCTTACCTTAGCAGCCCCAAAGTTCTCCTCCCAAAGTCGTTTCACCTAGGCTTGCCTGCAGGTATTCTCTTGGCCATAACTTGGAGTTTTCAATGTTCTTGTTATGCCATGGATAACCTTTGACATCAACAACATACCCCAAGCCAAAGAATTAGTTAGAAAAAAACAATAAAATGGTATTTGACTTCAAAACAGGTTACTGAGGGAGATTTTAAAATAAGGGCTCTGGCAGGTATCATGTGGTGGGTTTGCTTGCAGGGGTTTAAGAATTTTCCCCCTCCCGTCCAAGAGCTATTTTGCCAAAGGTAGCAGAGAGAGGTGCAACACAAAGCTGCATTCCTGAGCTGCCCAACTTCTCATGACTGAGCTTCTCTGTGGCCCAGAGGAGCAGCCATATGGCAGGCAAATGTCCCTTTTTGCTCAGAAGACTGCTGTGAATGGTAAAACCTCGGGCTGCCCAATGGGTACATCTGGCAGGTACATCTAAACATCCGATGTTTAGAGTAGATGTGATGCAGGCAGTGCATCCCTGCTATGCAAGAGCACTGCATCTTCCCGTCCTACAGCCTTTCAGTTTTCCAAGTGTATTCATTGATCTTTGGTAAGATGCCTGCATCTTCCTGCACAGAGATGTGTCTGCAGCAAAGTATTAGGCTTATGCCTATGATTTCTACCTTCCTTTTCAATAAACAGTGTACATTCCAAAAGGTGTGGCAAATTCAACAAATTGCTTTTTCCTCAGAATTTTCAGAGATGGTGAAAACGTGCAGGGATACTGTCACAATTTCCAAAAGTAAATTCTTTGCGTTGATTTGAAACCAGTCTCACTTTTGAAAGGTTGAAAGAATTTCAATTTGGCTTCAGTAACTCTGAGAGGAAATAAAACTAGAAGTTGTGAATTAAAAATAAGCATTGCAGTTGGATCAGAGATTATTTTTACTTTTACTACACTCTAGGTTATTTTTTTAATTTCCTAGACATCTTCTGATTCTCTCTTCCCCTTTGGTTCCTCTGGCATTACTGGCCTCAGACTTAAGGCCTGGGGTTTTTGAGAGTGCTTCAAAGCTGGGGCTATTGCCACAGTGAATTTGATTCAGACAAACCTAAGTATGTGGGTGCCTCAACTCTTACGCTCCACCCGTGAGCCATGCGTGGCCGAGTGCTGACATAACCAGTAACATGATCATCGATCCAGTGGCTGTTTACGCCATCTTTGCGCTTGGCAATCAATTCCAAGCCACTTGCCCCGCTGTCAGCGCTGACGCACTTCTCACGGAGCAGTGGACACAGTTTGCGATTATTGCTTCCCATCCTCCAGGCGAGCCTAGCGTGAATGACTTCTCCTTCCTCCCCGTCTCACCTCCTGCGGTCACACTTGCCACATTGGAATGCTCTGCGGGCACTGAGGGATATTGGTCTCTCCTTCCCTTTCGGGTGCCGAGGGAGGAGGCTGTTTAAAGTGCTCACGCTGCCCCTTGATGTGTTCATTATGCCAGAGAGAGGAGAATGAGAAGTCACTTGGTTTCCCTCTACTCTCACACAGACAGTCAGGGCTTCTAGTGTAAATTTGTTGTCTGGCCAACAGCTGGGATTTCACGGGGGGTGGCTGAGGGGGGCACTTGTAGGGTTTTTTTCTTTTGAAGGCACAAAATTGGATTTTGGACAAGCACTTCCAGTGTGGCATCTTCTGTAAAAGTACCACTAAGGGCAGTTAAGCATCTTCTTAAAGCTCTCAGTTTGACAGCTTCAAGAGGTTGCTGTGGAGGATGCACTGGAAAGACACCAGGATACTCCTTAGACTGCTCAGGGTGTGGCTGTGCAGATGGCAGTTTTTCCAGGGGGACTTTTGAAATTAATAATTGGGTAATGGGCCTCCTAAAGAATGGAGGGAGTTGTCTGTCCAGTTTCTCTGCTCCCCTGGTGTGCGTTCGTGCCCAGAGAATGTGTGGTGATGATGTGGTGGCCTCCCACCCCTGCAATGTGATGCGATGTCTGTCACTTGGTCTTCAAGTTACTCTTCTGCACAAAATTTGTATGCAGTACCAAAAGAGGCAGAATGTTAAACTGGGGTTGGCAGGGTATCTACTTAATTTTAAAAAATGTTTTTACAGTAAAAACAAAGGCCTCTCTTTGTTGGTCTTCTCCATCAGCTTCTTGTACATTCCTTTGTTGTTTAAAAGCTTACATAAGACAAAAAACAGCTGATCTTCTCACCCAAGTGGAATTTTTAAGGAATGATTACTCATTTTAGGAGCTCCACAGCCATATGAGCAAATAAATAAGGGAAATACATCTGCAACCTGCTGGTGAGGAACATGTAAATGCTGTTAAATTAAAGAGGGGAAATGCAATAAAATACTGGTGTGGCATTGCCTTACAAAAGTACTTTGCTGTTTATCATCTCTTCTTTTTTCCTGCCTCCTGCATATTCCCACCTTATGTAAAAGGATCATGGTTTCAAAATAATTCCTGTCTGTGTGCATATATAGGAACAAACCGTGATGTCTTAACACTGTTGGTTTTACACATGTGACTGACCTGTTTGAGCACAGTAATATACTTAAATCTTTCAGAGAGTTTTCCAAAACCAAATAGGCTCAAGCTAGGAAAAAGCCAGGCTTCACCATCCCAGGTAAAAATAACCAAGTAAATAACCAGGAAGTCTCTTAATTCTTAATGGAATAACAGCTTTGGTGACTGATTTTGGTTATCAGATTACTCTCTGAAAATAACTTCTGTGCTATACTTGCAATTGGCTGTAGAAGAAAAAGAATACACTGTGTGCTAATTTTAGTGAATAAGATTAGAGTTAATATTTAATCCCAGAGACCTTCTTCAGGCTGTGGAAAAAAATAGCAGCAGTTAACTGTCACTAATCTTATCTCCTATTTTTCTAGCATGTGTTTGATTATATAACTTGTAGTGCTGGGAACCCACTGGCTGAGTGAGAAGTTGGTGGTTTGTTGGCTACATGCTTGGGCATATTAGACAACGTCAGGGCTGAGATGGATTAAAAAGCTCTACACGTGCCTTTGGACTGCAGTAGCAATGCTGAAAGGCCAGTAAAACAGGTACCACATAGACCTGCTTCATAGACCTGCTATGAAACAATATGTGAATAACTGATTCATTTGGATTTCTGCAAGAAACAGTTACATATCAGCTATTTTTCTATCCAGCTCTTTTAAATAATACTTAGTTTGAGATTTGATATTCAGTGTGTGAGGTTTGATTCAATCTTCCTTTCTTCCTTCCCCACAAAATGGCTTAATTGAATTGATGATTGGAAATTAAGAGATGAGGGGTTTCTAAATGTTCTTAGGTGCCTGGTGATGAATTTAACCTGAAAATCAAAATACTAAAAATATAAATCATTAACCTACAAGCAGCTTGCATGCTTCACAGCAAACCTATCAGTGCTTTTATTGAGTTTTAACAAGTCTACTCAGATGTGTAAAGACAATAACATGCGCCTGTGCTGCTCTGTCAGGACTTGTGCATTCTCAGTTGGTCTGAAGGTCTCACCACCGAAATTACCCCCAGTTCAGTAGGATTTAGCACCTAATGCTCTGCAGATTTCATTGTATCCCTGGAGGGGAGGAGAGGGTTCTGCCCTCTCACGCCACTACCTATGATCTTATTCTTTGCATGTGCCCCAGGTATGCTTTATTTGGAAAGGAACAATTGCATGTGCATTTGCTGTTGAACTTTATTGCTCTTTTCTAGCAGATCATTGGCACTGTGCCCTCATTAACACAGAAATTAGCCCGGGAAAAGTCTACTAAATTAAAGCCCAGCTCTCCAGAACAAGGTTGTGCTTTGTTAGTTTTCCTTTGCAGTACCCAGACATAAAGTATCCATCATCTTCCCTGCAAAGCCTTCCAAGACCGCTCTGAATTGACTGTTAGGTTAAGAGTCGGGGAAAAAATCCCTATGTTTTAATTTCTTTTCACTGCAAATGCCAATAGCGCCCCATAGCAAACCAGACAGTTCTTCTCTGTTCTTGATGTTAGTTTGCATCAGATTTCTGTAAACATTCTCTTGCTCCATTTTAGATACTGCCTTGCCAAGTTTTACATTCCTACATGTTTCCAGTGATCTTTTCTTGCCCTTAATCACTTTTCCCCTCTTTAAATTGAAGTCAGACTTTGCTGGCATTTCGCAGGGGTTGACCTTCCCTGCTCCAGATGCAGCTTTTCAAACAGATGCCATTCTGAGAGGGGTTACCAGACATCCATGTTTCCTTTGGAAATAACCTTCCTTCCCACCCCCCATAAGAAATACTGTGTCTGTGCAGAATTGGAGGGTTTTGTCTATTTGTCTGGGATTTTGAGACATCTGGAAGTCTGGGCAGCTCGCTAATGAGCATGCACTGATGAACTCTGCGGCGCACAGTGAGTCAGGCCCATCCACAGAAATGTCAGCCCTCTGCATGTGCTCCAAGGCCACGTCCCGTGTGTTCAGAATAGCACGGAGGCCTCCATGGCATGCCCATTCAGCCCTCATGGGGGACACGGGTACAGCAGGGAGCCAGAGCCAGTTCACCCACAGTGCTGCATCTTCCACCGTGCCTCTGTGTACAGCTACGTTTAAAATAGAATTTCTGACCCAGAAGTCCCTTACAAAAAGATGGTGTTCCCAATGTGGAAGTGAGCTAACCCTCCTCCTCATTTTAAAATAGTACAGGCCCAGAACCAGAAGAATGCTTTGCTGAGAATGCTCTATTTGCATCTGTAATGCTGCCTCCTTTACTAGCATTTAGTGTTGACTGTCTTCTCAGCTTCTTATTCTCCCATCCGACAGTGATCAATACTCTTTTCCTTGAATTAGCCAGTTTTTTTGTTAATGACCAGCAAATAGGGAAGGCAGAAAGTCTAACAACAATACAACTATTTCTCCAAAAGGAAAAAGCATTACCCGGAATGCATCAAGGAAATGTAATGAGAGATGATGGAGGAAAATAAGGGAAATATCTCCTCACAAGGAGGTTTTAAGTAGAGTCTGGCAATGATCTCCCAAAGGAAGTAGTGGAAGTCTGGTCACTTAAATCAATTAGGACTAACCAGAGCATCGCACTCCCCAGGACTCTGTAAGGAGAAAAGCAATGTCAAACTGAACTGCAATAGACTTTGCGTGCTTATTTTCTGCAGGGCTGCTGTCTGTGTTTTGCTGGTAAATTCAATATGGCTAATGCTGATTAACATCTCTTGATGGTGATCATATCATTGCATTGTTTCCAGCCTGTTCCTCAATAGCACACACTCACTAGGGCATGGCCAAACAAAACACGTCCCCCAGCTCAGCTAGCCCAGTCTGAAAGACAAGAGGCAGATAAAGGGCAGGAGAAGTTGTTTTCTCTCACCTTAACCAGGGTCAGGCTTGTTATCGCCACAATGCTGAATTGCCGCAGACCTCTGTACTGTACACTGAGCACAGTGTACCTGTGGCAGCACAGCAGAGGCAGGAGCAGCACGTGGACTTGGTCTCTTGGATTGCTGTACAGCAAGGAGGTGTGCCAGGTGCCTTAGGAAGGGCTGCAGTACCCATGTCCTCTGTGCACTAGATGCTTCTAATGCATACAAGACCAACTGGGACAGAAGCAAGACAAATACAGTGCTTTATCCTTAGTCTTGGTGGGCTGTTCGGCATGCTCCAAGTACACATAAGGGAAACAAACAAGTAAACATAAGGGAAAGAAATCAAGCCTCCAAGAAGCTAGGATCTTTGCTTTTCTCTCTATGTGAGCATTGTTGTTTTATATGTATGTTTTACCTTTTCTCTGGCTGGTTTTCTACTAGCCAGTCAATTCTGTTTAAACAATAGAAATGGGTAGAAATTGGAATAAGGCAAAGGATTGAAAGGCAGAGAAGTAGTGACTTGGCATATAAGCTTGGTCAGGGTGCCCAGTGGAGGTTCCCAGAAACTGACCTGCCTGCTTAAACATTAATTTATACAGAAAATAAGGTTTAAAAGCAAACAACTCTTGGGCATCTTATTTTCAATAGAGAAAAAATACCCCTGGGATTGTTGCTGGCATGGGTTTTACCCATCTAACAAAGGCCTTTCTCACGTGTAAATGAAGACTGTTATAGCAGAGAAATTATCTCTTTCCTTTTGAAAAAGTAGATCAATTTGTTTTCACTAACTTTTTTCACTGGGATGCATCAGTCAGATCAAATAATTTTAAAAGTCTGTCCTTATCTCTTCCTAGAGGAATGTCTGTGTGGTGGTAGTACATGCAGCTTCAAAGCCTTTTCTTTCCCAATGTGCAGTGTTCATAGTCACACTCCAGTGGCTCGATTCCAGCCTTCCTGCCAGAATGCATCAGATGCAAGCAGTCCCAAAACTGGTGGGGCCGAGGCAGGGAACCTGCCATGGGAGCCGAATCAATATTTAGACAGCTTCAGGCGGCAGAGCTTGCACTGGCTTTCACACTTGGCAGCAAGCTTTGCACCCGTTTGTTTCCAAAGTTATTGTTTGTGCAGTTTCAAGAATTGGCACTAGAGAGATTTCTGCCTGAGGGCAATGACAAGTGCCGGGTGCTTGAAAAGAAACTTTCCCCCTTTGGATCTGAAGATTGTGAGAGTGAAGGTTGTGTCACTGGGTGATATCTCCAAAGGCAGTCAAGGTACACATTTGCTCGGAGTTTTCATCATCCTTCACATGAGGCATGTGCTGGGCACCATGGGGAGCCCACGGCACAGTCTCGTGCTCTGCTCCCCATACATCCAGCACAGAGCAGCTCTAACAGCTGCCTTGCTGCTGTTTGTTATCGTGCTGATTTACCTGGAGCAAAAGCCTGTGTCAGCGTGGGAGACAGCCTTGCTGTGGGGTTATATGAGTCAGCCCGAGGCTGTGCAGAGTGCCTGTGCTGGGGTGGCAGGCAGGCAGGTGAAACCCTGGCCCAGCATAGAAAATTATTCTAATTTGCTTTCCAGCCATTCCACCTAGTGGCCAAGTGACACCACTGCCAGGAGAGCTGTGTTTGTGCTCCACAGTCCCTGCAGACCTTGGCTGCTTACAAGACATGCAGCAATACGTAAGCCACCACAATGAAGATCTTACCAGCAGCCTGCGAGTAGCTCATTAAGTTCTCGAGCAATTTTGTTAATCATGCTGCATAGATAAAATGCAGATAGGCCTTTAGTGAGCTGATAATCTAACAAATAGGCAGAAAGTGTAACACTGATAAAGCAGAGATTTTTATTTTAATAGCCAGCTGTAAATCTTGGCAATTCTGTACCAGAGGCATATTGTTAAACAGGAATGTGCAAGTGTGTAAGTATGTGCATGAAAATGCACTGCTTCTTAAAATAGTAGATAGAGCAGTAATACTATGGATGGAATAGCTATTGGGAGCAATTTTAGAGGTGTTTTAAAATATTTTTCTCCCCATCAAAATCTGCACCACTTGAGGTGCCTTTGTAATCTGCTATCATAAGTACAGATCTATGAATAGCAAAGGCTTGTTTCTGGAAGTCAGGATTTTCTATAAAAATCTGTGAACTCTACTGCTGGTCCTGAGGCAGTATAGAGCTTTATAGGCTTTTCATTGAGATGAACCAAATTATTCACTCAGATACACTCTAGTCACAAAATAGACCCTCGCAAATCCATGGCCTGATGGCTCACTAGCCTTCTGAGCATATTCTTTGCGTGGTGGCATTAATTCAGTTGGAAGAATAGTAAAAAGCAACTCACCTTCAGGGTATCCCATACCATCCCAAATATACACTTCTGAGGAGCTGGGAAAATGGAATTTCAGTCCTCACAGCCTGAGGAAGGAACCTGGTCTCCTACTTTCTAGGTTCCCCTTCTGTCTTTAGCCATTTTGCAAAAAAAAAAAAAAAAAGGGAGACAGCAGTGCTTCCTCTTCTTGTTTGTTTGAAACAAAGAAACTGAGCTGGGGATGCCTACCAGTGACATCTGCATCCAGAAGGAGGTTGCAGGCCATGCATCTCAACCTCACACAGGTATGCAGGTGTTGGCTGTGCTGAATCCCATCTAGAGGCCTTTGCCTGGTATGCAAAGCACGGGGAACTCAGATAAATAAGTGCTATTTGCAAGAAAGGCAAGAAGGTGTCTCAGTGAATTAAGACTGAAGGCACTTACCAGGGTCATGTAGAAGGTGGTTGGTGCAATGGGAAATTGAGTTGTGATCTTCCACGTCTCAGCCTTGTGGCCAAAGCACTGAATTTTCTTGTGCAGAAACCTTAATCCTTGATGGTGTATTGTGGTTCTGAAGCAGCCTCTTGCTGCTTCATGAAGAATAATTTTTCCAATCCCTTTGTTTCATACCCACTGGGAGAAAGAAATGTAAGAGAAGTTAGTGGCAGTCAAAGTATTTTTGTCAAAAATAGACAATATCTATAGTTTACTATGTGGCTTAGCAACTTATTAGATAGCTGTATGTAAAGATACAACTGTAAAAAGTGGGGGGGAACTGTGTACTTTTTAATATATGGTATGTTAATGTTAAACACAGATGGTATGGAAAGAAAACAAGGTGAGTAGCAGTGCATAAGTCAGACCTGGAACAGCTGACTAAAGATCACTCTCCTGGAAACAGTGTTTACTCTTTCTACAAAGAAAATTGTGGGAAATTAAGTACTGAGGTGGGACTCAGAATAATTTCTACCATTTGAACTATAAATATTAATTTCTTTTCTGTTAGCTGCACCTCAGGCTCACTAAAATCAGGAACAGTATGAGGGGAATAATCTCCTTGGGATGGAGGAAAGTTATGCAGTCTGTACTTACCTATTATGTATTCAGCAATGGCTTGCAAAAAATTGAGAGGAAGAAAAGGAAATTGTTTGCTTTTGAAAGAGGCAGAAAGATGCTTTCTGTTGAATTTTGCTGTAATACAAAGTGTTTCCTTCCCAAAACACTTTTTGGATAAGTGGTATCTTAAGCTTGAAACCACTGTTCGTTGGAGCTTCCATCAGAGCAGAAGAATCAAAAATTTAATTGGTACTTTCATGGTTGGGTGCTGTAGCAGAGTTAAAATGAAATCCATGTAAAACTTAATAGTGTCCAAGCTAGTTTTGTCAGTCTTTTATTAGGGCAGAGACTTAGTTCATAGATCTTCAAGATACTTGGGAAAAATAGTCTCAATTCAACCTGTACAGTGATGTACAGGAGCAACACAAAGGGAGCAATGTTCCTGGATGCAGCGTCATTGCAGGTGTGACAGAAGAACAGCTGGTGCTGAGCAGTATTTATTTCTGAATGCCAGATCTGTTAGTTTATCTAACCACATGATGAAGGACTTGGGATGATAGCAAAAGCTGATGGTAACACTGGCAATTTCCTCTCTACTTTTGCAGGTCACTGTCAGGGGATTTGGTCCATTGTTACAGTTCGCCTACACTGCTAAGCTGTTACTCAGCAGGGAAAACATCCAGGAGGTCATCCACTGCGCTGAGTTCCTGCGCATGCACAACCTGGAGGACTCCTGCTTCAGCTTCCTTCAGACACAACTGCTGAACAACGAAGATGGCCTGTTCCTGTGCAAAAAAGATACCACCTGTCAGCGCATGCACGATGAGGAGAACTCGGATGGAGATGAGGAAGAGACAATGGAATCGGAGACATCAAAAATATCTTGCCCAAGGGAGAGGATGCACCAAGAACCCTTCAATTTTGAAACCACTGTTGCTGGAGCAGACAAAAGCGAAGGGATGCTGCCTGACTCTGACATGCTGAGAGATAGCAAGGACAATTTGGATAAAGATGCAGTAACACGGTACCCCAGATACAAGAAATACCAGCTTGCTTGTACCAAGAATGTCTACAACACATCACACATCAGTACCTCAGGTTTTGCAAGCACATTCAGTGAAGAGAGCTCTGGAAATGGCCTCAAATCAGGACTTGCTATGGGGCAGATAAAAAGTGAGCCTCAGAATGAAGAGAACGATGAAGAAAGCATCACACTTTGCCTGTCTGGAGATGAACCTGACATCAGGGATAAAGAAGGAGATGTTGAAATGGACAGGAAACAGCCAAGCCTCACTTGTGTCGACAGGCCAAAAAGTGGGTCTTCTCCTTCTTGCTTGCGGTCTTTCTTCAACAGAACAAAAAGCATAGATTTGGTTGGCTTCCCCAGCACTTCCCAACAGCACTTTGGCAGGAGTCCAGCATGCCCTTTTGAAAAAGGGACAACTCAGGGTGACCACAAAACTGATTATGTCCCTTTCACAGGGAACTATGGACAGTCCCATGCCATGCAGAAGGATGCTTCCAACTTCACAGTGGGATCACCACTCAGGGGGCCCGGCTTTGAAACTCTCTGTAAGCAAGAAGGGGAACTGGACAGGAGGAGTGTTATATTCTCTTCAAATGCTTGTGACCAAGTAAACACTTCTGTGCATTCATATTCTGGTGTGAGCAGCTTGGACAAAGACCTCACTGAGACTGTGCCAAAGGGTCTGTGGGCCGGCAGTAGCCAGTCTCTCCCCAGCTCTCAGACCTATTCGCACAGTGGACTGACAGCTGATCACTTGCCGGGAAGGATGCGGCCGAACACCAGCTGTCCGGTGCCAATTAAAGTTTGCCCTCGCTCTCCTCCTCTGGAAACCAGAACCAGGACCTCCAGCTCGTGCTCTTCCTACTCGTACGCAGAGGACGGCAGCGGTGGCTCTCCCTGCAGCCTGCGTCTTTGCGAGCTCTCCTCTTCCCCTTGCTCCCAAGGCCCCCGATTCCTGGCGCCTGAGCACCAGGAGCCCGGCGTGGTGGGGGATGGATTGTACAACCCGGTCCGAGCCCAGATTAAATGTGAGCCATCCTATGGAACAAACTCCAGCGATGAGTCTGGGTCATTCTCAGAAGCAGACAGTGAATCATGTCCTGTGCAAGACAGAGGGCATGAGGTAGGGATTTAAGATAAGTACATACATCACTGTTGTTATGACCCGATTAATCTCTCCTTGATTCTCTCAAATGACTTCGCATTTCCCCAGCACTTTCTTTGTTTATAGGGGTAAAGAGTAACTTCTGGTCATTCCCTCATCAGCTGAGTGCACATGATTGACTTCACATTAATAGGTCTGTTTGATCTCTGAGGTGTTCGACACTTCTGAAATTCTGGGTGTAGGAAAACAGCAAACTGCTGAATGATAAGAGTGCATTGATGTGCTTAGGGTTCTGCCAGCAGTGTCCTGTCTTCCTCCCTCCCTCACCCACTTCTGTGGCACAGAGCACTGCTTCTTATTCTTAATTTGATGAGGTGTTTCCAGCTCCACTTGTTACTGCTGTGTGTGTGTTTGAGCAACCTCAAGCTGTGCCTTTCCTGACATCAAGGGTTGGACAGCTTGCTTGAAGAGGCAGTCTGCATGTTGCCAGCAGAGGTGTAAAATTACTCAAACAATTGTATAGCTGGCCACCCAGTGCTGTGGGAATGGCATTCAAGTCATCTTCACGTGTGTGTGTGTGTGCACGCGCGCTTGTGTTGCATGTTCAGGTACTGGGTTTTGCCTCTATTATGTGACAACTTGAGATCATGTTCCCTGCCTGTGACATTTTGTTCACAGCTCTAGCAGCCATGGCACGAATGGTTTCAGAGAGAAGTTATCCTTTAATTTCCAGGATTGCTAAGGGAATGATGAGAGAATGATCTGGGGCTGAAGAGCAAGTTGTCAATTTTCATGTAGCTCCCCCAAGAGGCGGAGGAGAAAGAGGGTCCCTCTCTAAAACTAGAGGTGGGCCAGCTGAAGATGCTGCAGTGATAACTGGCTAACCATGACCAATAAACTGTGTGAAGTCACTACTTTTAGGGCAGACTTAAATCAAGGAGATGTGTTGTGGAGCCCAGAAAGTGGAAAAGACTGGATGTTTATTCACAGTTTCATTCGGAATCTGCATGACCTAGAGAACATCTGAGTAAAATCAAGTATCAGCTTCCTCTAGTAATGCTGAAAAACTCCACTGAGAGCTTTTGCTTCAGTGTGGGGAGCAACAAGTGCTCATATGCTGAAAGGAGGGTTCATATGCTGAGAGCATCCAGTTCAGAACCATGTGGGCTTAGTTATGGAGTGGGGATGAAAAGAGTGAACTTTATTCTATCCCTCAGTCTTTATTCCAGCTACATCCCAGGCTTTATTTTTTCAGACAGATGTGAGTGCTTCCTTTCGATGGCTGCTTAGTTTTCAGAAAGAGCTGAAGAGCCAGGGGAGCCTCTGGTGTCCTAATCCCTGGTCACACTGGACCAGTGATTCTTAGAGGACAGTTCTTCTTTGTCCTCATGACGTAAGCAGGGGATGATGCAGAAGGGAGAGAAGTCTCTTTGTAAGGCTATCTGGGATAGTGTGCAGGATATCTCATTTGGGAAGCCCTACAGCAGCCCAGGCTGTAGCTGAGTTACTCAGTGAAGTCCTGTCTTTACAAGGGGCAGAGGGAAGCAAGGACCAGGGACCATCCATTTCCACCCATGTGTGCTGCTTGCTCAGCATGAGGCAGCACAGAGGGCAGAGGTTAGCCTTTTGAGATTTGATAATTAATTAGCTGTCATAATTACCTAATTTTGTGGAAATATGCTTCAGCAAAAATGAGCCTGGAAGAGTGAAATTAGAAGCTTATAGGTGGTGGTTTCCTAGAAAAAAGGTACATGAATATGTGCAGGAGAGCAGGGATGAGAGGAGGGACACACAAGGAGCAAACGGGCAGCTATAGGAAGCTGTCTGGGTGTGCTGCTGGCAGGCAGACACATCTGGCTCTGAGACAGTGCTAGGAAAGGTCTGCTCCACTCCTGGTTTTGCTTCTGGTTCTGGTTTCCTCTGGGGAAGATTTTCTGAACTGTGCTGAGCAAGTTTTCTCCCTGGGACTGCTGAGAAGGCTTTTTTTTTTTCTTTTTTTTTCTTCCCCAGGGTATTTTGTTTAGGACTGCTAGACATTAAAATTGTGGTGAGGAAATTAATGCTCTGGGAGGTTGCACTGCACTATCCTGAACAAGCCAAGGGTAAACAAATCACACCAGTGAATTGGTAGAGATTTTGTTATTTTGTTTAAAAATTGATCTTTTGAAGGCTGTTACCAATACAAGAGCAGACTTTGCAGCCTCATTAAACAATACGGTATTAATACAGTGACTTGGGTGTGTATCCTGCAAGATTTGCTGCTGTGGAAAGCTCAGTAAAGGCTATCTTAAACCAGACAGTAGAAAATAAGTATCAGCAGCAGGAAGTTCTTGTATAAAATGCTCTACCTGCTTTTAGCAGTTTGGCTGTGATTAAAACAGCAGGAGAGACTCACAACTGTCTGAAATGGACAGCTTTCTGTTCTTCACCTCCCTGCAAGCTGCATGGGAATCTTTCTCCATTCCTGAAATTGTTGCTTTGCCCTTCCTGTCCTGATGACTTCACAGACAGGGCCCTTTCCCCCTCCATATCAGAACACACAGTTTTTTCTGGGCTTCTATTCAAAAAGCACCTGATAAGATATCTGGGGGTGACATGCTTGACCTTCTGGAGAGTGGCCATGCAGGTTCTTCTGCTGCAGGTCAACTTTTATTGGGGTGGGATGGCCTGATAGGAATAAGTCTGGTGGACTCTGACCATCAGTTATCTCACAGGGCTTCTCAGTTCCCCTGGAATTTGGACCTAGATGGTCATAATTTGGCTCACAGAGTGCTGTCGCTGCCAGAATTAATGTCACAAAACATCATTTGCTGGGGTATTGATTGTGTGAGAAGTAGGTGAGAGGCTTCTCTCTGCTTTTTTCGGGCATTCTGCTTTCCCACAGACAGATGCCGTTCCGGAGCACATGGCCAAAGTTGTTTGGTGCCAGAAGTGGGGTGCTAGGGTTCAGCACGATGCCATGTGGGTGAAGGTGACCCCACCTTGTGACGAGCCTCCATCTTATTCAAGGTGCAGAAGGCGGTCACAACTGTCAGAGGAGGTGGCAGTCCTTGGAACACCACTTGGTAAATCTTCTCCAGGATGTCCTTGCTTATTGCTTCCCTTCCTGGAGCCACCAGGACTCTTCTGTGATCTCCCTTTGTTAAGGCTTCCTGACAAAAGCAGCAAGTGCAGTGTAGGCTGTACCCATGGTACAGAGTTGCAGGAACAGGGCTGTTACTTGAGCTGTTGGGACTTCACAGAAATATTTAATAGTTTGTGTTGCTCTTTTCACTCAGTTCTCTCAGGCCTACACAGACTGTGAAAAGTCAATTAATGAGATATAATACTAGAGAGAAGACATAAAGCTCAGTGATTACAGGCAGGTTCTGACAATCCTGCTTAAAATAGCAACAACAAAACAATAAGCCTTGAAATAATGAATTGTTGAGAAGGAAGTAGTCTGTCAATCTGTTAACCTACTTAAGGAACAGAAACTTCTGCACTACCTACTTTTTTTGGTATTCCTTTTCTTCGGCAAGTACTTTAGAGTTTTTATCTGCTAGAAAATTTGTAAAAAACATTGTACTACTAAACCAGTTAAAAAGAAATCTCGGCTCAGTCTAATATGATAAGTGGGTTTTCTGAGGAAAAAAATAAACAAGGGTAAGAGCAGGTAAGAGGTGGAGTTTTCCAAGAACTATTACTATCTAGAGAGTTGCATTCAATGTCTCCACATCTGTATTTCAAAAGAATTTCCCGCCTGGGTTAGTGACTCACTTTTCAAAGGAAATTTTCATAAAGGGAAAGCTAATGCAATTTGACCTTTGAGGATATTGTAGGTAAATAACTTTCAGCAAGAGCTGAAACCCCTCCATGTTAAGTGACAGGCAGCCACCCTTTCCCTGTTCATCTGCTGGTGCTTAGCAAAATACTGCAAATCAGAGCCCCAGAAAAGAGGAGTAAACCAAAGCTGCTCTACCAGAAATCTCTTGTAACTGTATTGAGTTACCTCATCTGAGACTGCTTCACTGCTTAATATTCCTACTCAGTGAAGAATGTTACATGGAAAGAAAGGCAAGGAATAAAAATATCTGTGAAGGTTTTAACTTGCTGTAGTATGTGATACCTCCCCAGAATTTGATGATCAGTCACCCCAGCTTTCCTGATTTTACTAGGCTTGCAAATTTGAAAATGAGAAAAATTAATCTCCAGATTGTTTTCAGGTAGATGTTCTCCTGACTAGGATAGCATCAGCAGAGCACTGGGAATTGTTTCTCAATGTCTGTTTAAATGATGTCAAACACTGGTCTTGTAAGATAAACTTAATGAAAGTTTTGTTTTCTTTCCTCTCTTCAGTAGGAATGGTATCCATACTGGTAGCAAAGAATTGCTGGATTACAACAACACGGAGGGTTTGAAATTTCAGGAGGGTCCTTTTAAAAACTGTATTATTTTGTGGAGCCCTACAACCAATTCTTTTATACTCTAATCTGAAGACCTTGCACAAGCTCTTGAAGGACTCCCAATTCTTGAGCTGCAGAAGCAACTCTTTCAGAGAAATACTGTACTTTATCCCCTGTCATTTCACTGTCTGATCTTCCATTCTTAAGTGCACCTGTGGCTTCTGTCAGTGTTTCTGTGCTATCCCTGGTCTCAGAGAAGCCTGTTAAACGGCAGGAGTGTCATAGTGTTGTGCCCTTTGAAGGGCTGGAAGCTGGGGACACTGCAAGCAGTGAATGGGAAGAGGTCAGCCCAGCATTCTAAGTACCAGCAGTGTGTGGTCTGAATACAAGTCCAAATCATGGGCTAAAGGATGAGAATCCCATCCACATTTCCTGATTACTGGGTTAAAGCACTCAGGCGTGGGATTAGCCTGGTCCCCCACTTCTATGAGGCAGGTAGCAAATCAAAGGTTACCCAGGCTGCCTCCACAGCAGTGCCCTCTCAGGCAGTATTTGCTGACCCAAACGCCTCCCATGGCCCTCACAAGGTGAGGCTGGAGTTCACCCCATGCCGCTATGGGGCCATCAGTTGTCTTGTGTCAGATGGAACACCCTGCAGTGGAACCTTCTGATCTGAAGTGGGACAGTTTAGACCCTGGTTTGTTGACACAATGGTAATCTTCATTGCCTGGGCTCATTGTTCCCCTTTTGCAGTCCTCTGCCATCTTGGTGTAGTTGACACCTGGAAAAAGGAGGTGTTTTGAAGGCTTTACCTGTGCCAGTAGACAGCAGGATGAGAAAATGCATCTTGGCTATCCCTTACACAAAGTATGGCCCATTACCTTTGTGCTTCTTAGATAGCCTCTGTCCAGGTGAAATCAGGACAGGAATAGGTCCCTAGTTTGTAGGACCGCATGTGGTGCCTGAAATACCCTGTAGACAGTTGAGCCCCTATCACAGGTGGACACTCCTCAGCTCCTGCCCTGGAATGAATTTCTTCCTGAGTGTTTGTGGAAGACAGACTTGCATGCTAAGGAAGATACTTGAAAACACAACATTAATGCCTTGGGCTCTTTTTGTGAAGCTAAGTACCCATTTCTGCATTTAAAAGGCATTAATATGATTGAGCACCTGGGCTGGATTGCTTGGATGGGTCCTGAGAGCCTTCCAAGGAGTCAGCAAGATTGAGTGTCTGAGGCTTTCAAGATTTGAGGGCACTAAGGCAGCGGGTTTTTTTCTTGCAGCTCTGGAGCAATTGACCAACTGGTACAATGAGTTCCACCTTCCCATGGCCACTACATAATGGTTGCTTTTTCTTATGGATAATACATTTGTCCTTTAAGTTACTGTGATGTTAAAGTGACACTTGGGAAGTTCATTGCCTTTACTAACACTTGGCTAGGGAGAGTTGATGTCTTAATTAAGATATAAAGAAAGAATGAAGAAGCTAAGGTTATTCATAGGATAAAGAAATTCCCAAGAGTTAACATTTTATGTTTTAATGGGAATGAATACAGGTCTTTGGTTCTTTCCTTTATTCCAGGTGAAAAAGAGAGGGGGGAGAGCAGCAGCAGTAACTAGTACAATAGATGAGCAGAACAGCAGTAACTGGCATGTGATCCAAGCTGGCACAAACTAGTGAAGCTTGAAGGAATTATTTGGTTATATATGGTCCTTGCATGTGCTGAGTCAGACACTGTCCCTGTCTGTCTACATCACTGCTCTGACCTAGCCTCTCAAAGCATTGACATTTCCACTGGCATCCTAATGCTAATAAGGGGGGGGGGGGAAATACCACAAAATCCTAACCAGATTTCCTTTTCCCCCAGAGTGGACTGGCAATGTTGGGGCAGTAGAGTCTGCAGTGGTGGTAGAAGGTGTCAGTTTACTTGTTGTGTGGTGGAAAGCAAGCTTGTGCTGCTGGTGTAAAAATGCAGGGAAAGAGTAATTGTGCTGATAAGGGAAGATTTTGGATTTCTGTGAGGTTAGCTTTGGCTGGAGTAACTCCTCAAAAGAGCAGGGATCCCACTTACGTTTTAAATTTGAAATAGTTTGAACAAAAAAATCCTAGTAATTAGAAAGAAAACTTTACAAGAAAGCATACTCGTTGGGGTTTTCTTTCATATCTTAGAAAAGATTGTCTTTCTCAGACACCTCAGGTAAGTTTCTCTCACCTCCCGTAGATACTGTAAGATGCAGAATCTTTTCTGAGTTTTAAGTCCACTCCTTCTGCAGCCAGGAGGGAGAAGCTGTGTAGCATTGCCATCTGAAGGGAGCAGGACATTAGGTAGTCCCAACCCATCATTTCAGGCAGCTCTGGGTGAGTCAGATGAATCCCACCCACTGCACAGTTGCAGGCTCTAGCAAAATGACTCACCACTCTGTTATGATAAATAGCAGCTGAGAGTCTTGCCCTGTGCAGATGTAAAACACTTTAGCCTCTCACTGCAGCAACACCCTGGTGCAGTTACTCACTGTGTCCGTGCCAAAAGCTTGGTGGGTTGTTTTTTTGTTTTTTTTTTTTCAGTTGACAGCTGATTTCAAAGAGGGAGACAGGCAATAAAAATGCTGTGAATGGTGAAGGAAATGAGTCTGACTCACTTCCACTTTCCCTTTTACATTTTTAATCCTGTGCAATGCTGCCTGTGACAGGAGTGGGATTATGCTGGGATTACTGATAGCAGTCTCTGATATGCTGTGTAGATGGTTTTATTTTAAATCCCTTTTTTATATTATTTTTTTAATTTATTTTCCCATTTCCCTTCAGCAACTTCTACCTGACATATTTAAATTGCTTCTCTTTCATTCCAGCTGCAAGCACATCTCCTTGCAAGTAAATATGTTTTGAAAGGGAGAGGTAGGGAGAAATAAAGTTAACATTGCTTTCCATTTTGGTCTTAAGAAAATAAGGAAAAACTGTGAACATGAACTGGCTGGTTTTGCAGTGAAACTGTGATGTCTTTCAGAGGAAAGAACTGTCTGTTTTCATTTTCAGACCCTGGTAGAAGCTTGAGAGAAAAGCAGGTTACACTGAGTTTATGTTGACCATCCAAAGGCTCGGGAGGGGAAATCAAACAGGTTTCATGTCATTAACTGGCAGTCTGTAAACAAGGTAGTTCACATCCCTGTGCCTAAGGTCAGCCTTTGTGTGTACAAGCAAGAATCTGGGAGGGTTTGGGCAGTGTTTGGCATTCCTTGCTGCTTTAAATTGACCTGTCAAGTAGTGTGTTATGAAGCAGTGCCTGGACATGTGAGGCAGAGGGGCATGAATGAACATTCAGGGCATGAAGCCATCTCAAACAATGTGGTAGGTGTTTGCACAGAACTTCACGTACCACAGGCTTGGCGATGCACGGAGCAGTGTTAGAAGGGTACAAGAAAACAGCCAAGAACACCTATAAACTAGGTGAGGAGCTGGTTGCTGGCAGGCTCAGGTGCCTGGTGAGGGTCCATGACTGTCGATGCCAGAGGCCACTGCTGTGTGTTGGTGTACGTGTGTCCTCAGCAAACTGTTCTGCTTCAACAACTCGGCTCTCTGAAGAAGAAAACTTTTAATCCATGTTGTTACTTTTTTATTTCCAAATAATTATTAAGTGCGCCATTTGAAGAAAATACATGTTTTAAATATCAAAGGACTGTTTTCAACCCATATCTTTCGTTTGGCTGGAGCAACTTACCTTCTTTGATAGCCTGTGTGCGGAATAGTCTCCTTGTTCCAGAGGTTAGATTGTACCGAACAGGGACAGAAACATAAATATTTACTGCCATCTTTTGGGCAGTGTGTGTATGACTCAAAAAAAAGAAGGGTTCAGTCTAATTACTCTGTATCTCCTTCAGCTTTGTCAGCTGACTCTTATCTGACCACCAAATAAAACAGTTGGCTGAAGAACATCAGTTTTTTGATAGTTTTCAGTCTGAGGCTCTAAGTGAAGCAAGGTTTCTAAGGGGAGGTACTTACTTTGATTTGAGCAAGCTGATAGATTTTGGGCAAAAAAACCTAAAAGGCTTTGAGCACATGCACCATTCTTCAGCTTTTGACACAGTGTGTGTTCATTGCTTCAGACTGCTGGGAGCTTTGTGTTTTGCTCTGCTTTAATGTATAATTGCTAGGATTCTTGAAGTCAGACCCTGACCTTTTCAAGAAATACAATTTCAGTGCTCTTTAGTCTGCAAGAATATTAGAGTATCAACATATATAGGTTTATTTTTAAATGTATATATTTTAGCAGGATAGTATATATTGCATCATACTCCTCTGACCCTTTCTTCTTACACAGTGTTTTGCTTAGTTGAAATGCTGATTAGGTGACCTTTCCTAATTGCAATACATTATTTTTCATCCACTTGAGGCGTCAGGTTGTATTTTTAACCTCATACTTAATCAAACTTTCAGTCCTGCAGTCCAAGCAGGTACACATTTCCTGCTGTGGTAATAGCCCCTTCCTTGAAACTAGTTTGAATATAATAGCAGCAAGGTACTTCACTCTTTCCAAAAGGCCGTGTCTCTTAGTGGACAGAACCTTCTTTAAATGCAATGAGATCATTTATTAAGGCTTCGTAGAAAGATGAAATCTTTTATCTGGTATTTATATTTGTTGCTGATTTAAGTACAATTATCATCTTATCCTTACCATCTGGACCTCCACAATGTGCCACAAGGGAAGAACTTGTTCAATGTAAAACTTGGTTTGTTGTTTATTGAGGGGGTGGCAGCAAAGATAATCATCCTTCCGCTCACTCTTGTTCAGCTTGCATTGAGCAAGCAAAATATGACTCTTTGCTCTTGTCTTGTGTTTGTTTTAGGTGAAACTTCCTTTTCCTGTTGATCAAATCACAGATCTTCCAAGGAATGATTTCCAGATGATGATAAAGATGCACAAGCTAACCTCAGAGCAGCTCGAGTTCATCCACGATGTCCGCCGGCGCAGCAAGAACCGGATTGCAGCTCAGCGCTGCCGCAAGAGGAAACTGGACTGTATTCAGAACCTCGAATGTGAAATCCGCAAGTTGGTGAGTTCCATGCCCTCGCTGCAGCCCAAATCACCCTTGCACTGTAGCCTGCAGGGCACCAACAGCAATTCCAGTCCAGACTTCAGTGGGTTCAGTCAGTTTGTACGTTCATGAGCAAAATGCACAGTGGACAGAGCTGCCACATTTTAATGTAAGGGAGTGAGGAGACTGGAGCAAGTCCAAGTGGCTGCTCAGAAAATTCCTCTCACTTTCAGTCATGGTATGGACACCTCAGGTGGAGTTTTTTGTGCTTCATTTTTCCTTTTTCTCTGCTCAAGCTGTAGGAAACATAGTGTGAAAGAGGCAGAGATTTGTTGGAAGAAGCTGAGTTACCATCACCTCACAAATGGCAGAAAGCCGCATGACTTTGGGTTACTCACTTACTGCCTGTGCCTGTCTGCTTCTGCCTGTAACAGGGAGATGACACTGACCTCACAAGCTGGTTGGGAGGCTGAAATCATCAAGGCTTGTGAAGCCTTCAGATGCTGTGCTGCTGAAGCCCTGGGGGGAAAGAAAAGAAAAATCAAAACATTGTTCAGAGTAGTGCTCCACTGATGCAAAACAAACAACACAACAAAGATAAACAAAATAGTGAGCAACTGCTTCCTGCACTGAGTATAATGCACAGTGTGTACAGGGTGAGTCAGAGGTTCTGCACAGTGAAAGAGTGGATGGATCCTCATCAAGTTGCCAGAAGAAGCAGATCCAGTCTTAGCTGCACATGCCTGTCCCTCTGCACTGAGCTGGTGATGGGGAGGAGTTCCTGTCTCTCTCTCCAGAGCCCCACGAGCAGCACTCTGAGGACTGGACATGCAGCAGGGGGTGATTCAGCCTTATACCTGTAGCCTTCACTTGAAAATTAGTTTGAGTTAATTGATTTCATGCAATCCTGTGACATTGCTATTATTGTCTGATATGGTAAACTGCAGACAGACAAAATAAAAATTTTAAGTCCTCTCTCCTGCACAAATACTCATCTCAGGGGAATGAATGAAAGGCATATGAGTGGCCTTGTGGGCTTGATCCCTGCTCAATTTGAGGAATCAAAAACCATTTGAGGTGCGGGATTCTTCCAAAAAAAAAGTTGATGTTTCTATTTAGCAAAGGGGACTTGAAAATGTGGCAATGTGCAGTGAGTGAGCCAAGTAGGGAAGGCAAGAGGTCCTGCTGGACCTGTTTGCAGTGAAGGGCTGGTGGTGAAGTGATGGTTGGATGCCTTCTTTGGCACAGTGATGACAAAATGATGGAGTTTTTGGTTGCTGGGGAATTAAGTAGGAGGGTCAGCAGAACTGCCACCTTGGACTTTCAGAATGCAGAATTTGGCCTGTTTAGGAGACTGGTTGGAAAAATCCCTTAGGAGGCAGTACTGAAGGGCAGAGGAGTCCAGGAGGGTTGGACATTCTTCAAGAAGTAAATCTTGCAGGCACAAGACCAGGCTGATCCCATGTGCTGAAATATGAGACACTGTTCAGCCTGGCTGAACAAAGAGTTTCAGCTGGAACTCGAGGAAAAAATTAGGTTTATTATCTTTGGAAGAAGAGCAGCTACTCAGGAGGACTACAAGGATATCATGAAGTTATGCAGGAAGAAAATTAGAAGTCCAACTAGAACTTAATCAGGCTACTGCTGTAAAAGACAATAAAAAATGTTTTTTTAAGCAGACAAGCAAGAAAAGGAAGGCCAAGGAGAATCTCCGTCCTTTATTGAATGCAGTAAAAACATAGCAACAGAGAAGGAGGAAAAGGCTGAGGTACTTAATGCCTTCTTTGCCTCAGTCTCAATAGAAAGACCAGTTGTTCTCTGGGTACCCAGCCTCCTGAGCTGGCAGACAGGGACAGGGAAAAGAATAAACACACAACACATGGCCACTGGAAATTGCTTTGTTATCGTCTGTCCACTTTGTGAACAGTAGTTTCCAGTCTCATGGATTACATAATGGTGCTGTGGTTTAAGGGTTTTTCACTTGGCTGGGTCTTTTTTATGAAAGACCCCTTTTCCCCCTGTAGTTACTTACTGTAAGTCACCCATCTTCTTGACACAGATGGTTTCACAGCAGACAGTGAGTGAAATGGTTGTATCCTCAGAGTTTGATAGGTAATTTTTTTGCCTGCTTTCTCTCACTCATTCATCTACCCACTCACATTCCTTTTTTTCCCTGCAAACTCACAGCATATTCTCCTCCATAATTCATCATCTCAAGATGTACTTGAGCATCTGTTTATTTTTTTATTATTTTTATGCTTTCTTGATAGATTTATCAATATTTTAGCAGTTAGCTCTTTTCATGTGCACTGTTCTCTTTCACATTCACACAGCTGTATGCTTCCAGTGTGGGCTCTGTACCCAGAGCAATACTATCAGCTGTCAACAACCACCCATAGTTGGATTATCTGAGTTGTGGAGCTTTCACACCTCAGATGCTGAGACATCTTGGGTTTAGCAGTGTTACTAGGTGAGATACGTGGCTGCGCTGCTTTTGGGGCCAGCTCAGCTCTGGAAATAGTTCTGGTACTCTACAAAATCTCATCTTCTCTCTTGAGCTGTATGCCCACCTGCCTGAGACAGAAGGAAATGCAGCAGGACCATCCCAGTCAGTCTACACTGAGTCAACACCATTTTTTAGAGGTGAAACCCTAGGCTGGGTTCATAAAAATATCTGTATTAGATCAAGCCCAAACCATTAAGCAGCAGAACATAAGAAAACAAGCCATGTTGCAGGCCACAGAGCACACTTAGATCCTCTACTGAATAAACTCACCTCTCTCAGTGGTAACAGGGCTCCAAGGTGTGCACCCAGCCTAAGCTGCCAACCTGACAGTTCAAGGCTGAACTGAACATCAGCAGCATTCCTCACTTCAGGAATTATCCCATTTTCTTGCTGATTAGATGGGAAATGGTACTTCTTCCTCAAAATGTTTTGTTCAGAGTTCTTTTGTATCATGTGTCAGGCAGCCTTAGTTTATAAAGGGAACAGTTCTGTGGGAATAATTTGGGATTCTATCCTCTTCCAGTTCAAATGTTTTTCTCCAGATGTTTCCCGAACTGCTGTCCACACAGGCCATGGTGGTCAAATACTTGATGTCTTTGTGACTTTTCCTCTGACCATATGAAAACAAGTGTGACACACTGGTGTTCTTGGGTACTGCTGCATACATGCCCAAAGTGAGCAGGCAATGGATGTCCCTTCGTCAGCCTAAGATGCCTTCTTTCTTTTTCAGGTGTGTGAGAAAGAGAAATTGCTCTCAGAAAGGAACCAGCTGAAAGCAAGCATGGGAGAATTGTTAGACAACTTCTCGTGTCTTTCCCAAGAAGTGTGTAGAGACATGCAGAGCCCAGAACAGATCCAAGCCCTCCACCGATACTGCCCTGTTCTCAGACCCATGGATCTACAGCCAGTCACCACCATCAGCCCTGCCCCAGCTGGTGTGGAGCAGAGCCTGGTGACCTCGCAGTGCGTCGGGGAGAGCATGCAGTGCTGCTCGGAGCAAGGCTCAGTGCAGCTGGGAGCACCCTGGCTGCCCAACAACATCTCGGAAAATTGTTCGGCCGGTGCGGGATTGGATGGAGCCGACGCAGGTACTTACCCCGAGAGAGAGCTTCCACCAGAGCAGAGCAGCCAAACGGTCACGGTAGACTTCTGTCAGGAAATGACTGATAAATGTACAACAGATGAACAACCTAGGAAAGATTACACCTAGTGACTCGTAACCTTAACGTTACACCTGGTCAGGTGTTCTTCAGTCAGCCAGTGGCAGTGTTCATTTGTTGTCTAGAAGAACGTATTTGGTGCACACTACAGTGGTCTTAGCAGCAATACTGTTTTTAAGTATTCCCTCCTCTCTACAAGCAGGAGTTCTCTTCACAATGGTGCTATCCCTTGCTCAGGCAGGGAACGAAGCAGTGGCAACACTGTCTGTTTTTGTATGTTGATTTCAATCTTAACAGGGATGGACATAACACCTCTGAGGACCCAACCGCAGCTTTTTTCTCAGTGGCCCATGTCACAAAACCCTAACTCAGGAATTTCCTCTGAATGTTCAATTTTTCATTGAAGACAGCTTCTTTACACATCAAAGTTTTATAGCTAAACTGTACATATTATATATAATATATATAAAATATATATATCCATATGCAAGAGTCCCTGCATGCCTCAATTTTCTCATCCTACAAACTGGAAGCTTTCATTTCTATTGTACAAACAAGTTCCAACATTCCTTTTTGTCTTTGATGCTAGAACTAGTTTGGTAACTTGTTACACGATAATTTTTTCCTCAGTTCGCCGTTCAGCAATAGCATTCAATTTGTACTTATTTATAAAACTTTAATGTCAGAAACTTATTTGAGATTTTATTATAGACAATTTTTTTGGCACAGCCATTTCGTGCCACTTGAGCAATGTGGAGTTATTTTATTTTCTTGCAGATACTGTACAGTAATGGTCAACTTTGCCACTTGCACTGAGTTTCTGGTCAAACCTCTTTTCATTAATGAAGTCATGACTTCAGAATAACTTGAGTATATGGTTTTCTTTGCTTTATGGCTTAAAGGAAATAGAAAATTTTTATCTAATAGACAAACACTCAGGAGCTCATTATGTAGTAAAAACAGTCTTGCCAAATACTGAATTCACTAAACAATTTGTAAAGAGAATCTGCTTGAATTATTTTTATATTTAGACTTCTTTCTGTTTCACAAACCAAGTTTAAGTGCTGTTAATGATGCTTTTGGAGTCTTATAGGGGAAAGTATATATCACTCTTTAGAGAAAAGTGTATTTGACAACTGGATCAATTCATCAAATGTTCCACGAAGTAAAGCAAACAGAGATCACGTCAATATACTTGGGGGCTTTTTTCTCCAGCCCCACTCTGCATCCTTTACTCATGGAAGCAACTGCTGCTCCGGCTAGTCCCCAGAGCCTGACCTCAGCTGTCCTCAGACGTTACCTGTTCTCCCCACCAGACCCAAGTTGCAGAGGTGGATCTGGTGAAGTCAGTGACCCTGCCTAGGTAGGCAGAGTTACAGGATCACACCCCTAGTTGTTGACTTTGGCTTCCTTATGGAAGTCCAGCTAGCACTGTATCCTCTTAAGAGCAAAACATACGTTTGCCAACACCCAATTTGGTCACTTACCCATCAAATTGTTGTGTTCCAGGATCCTCTCATCCTGCAGCATTGCCCTCAGCACAAACTGCAGCTAAAAGAGCGCTGTCTCAAAGGAGACTACTCAGTGAATTGGCTTAGTTGTAACTGTATTGGACTTGTATCTTAATGTTGACTCATGTTATGACTGTGTGAGACAGCAGCTTTCCAAGCATAACATCTGTATGTACAGTGTAGACAGAAGAACAACCTCCTAATACTTTTTTTTAATAATTATTACTATTCTAAGTGTACTGAGTTTTTATTTTGTGGTTCTTTGCCCTACGTGTGCCAGGTTGTGTGGCTTTATCGACGACAACTGTCATGTGCTTTATTGGCTGATATTGTTTGTTCTCACTGAAAAAAAATGACCAGCTGTTCACACCTGTTAAAAAAAAAAAGCGTGGGGAAGCAGCTTCTCAGAAGCACTAAGTGATAATGTGGTCTTCTGTGCTAACGTTTACACTAGAGGTGTGCGCTGGTGGTTTTTTGAGGCACTCAAGTAGATCAGCATCTTGAACCCTGGAGGAGGAATCAGCTCCCTCTCTCCACCTTCTTCCATCTTCAGACTGTGCTCATGGACTGTCGCCCACTCGCCACAAAGTCTTGCTTTTATCCTCCTCATGCAAACTATTGTAATTGTAGCCAAGCTACTGAGGAGGAACTGCATATAGCATGTGCCATGTTTGTTGAAAATACTTTTTTTCCCCGCATGTACAAAGAAAAACTAGTATATAATGTAGGAGAATATTTATGTTTAGGTATTAATCATTACTGTACAAAATCCTTACCTTTAAATGTTCAAAAATATACAAATGCCATAAACTCCTAGTTCACACGGTTGAAAAGGGGGGAGGAGTTGTCCTTTCTTTTTAAAATAGCTTAACCTAAAAATATCTGAACCCCCTCCCAACCATCTTTTGCAGGTAACTTCACTGAGAAGCTCTTTGGTGGGGGGTGGGATTTGATTTTCTTTTGAATTCGTTGACGTTGCAAAGCAGTTCTGTGCTTCGCAGAGAAGTTTTGTTTCTATGAGACCATGGCGAAAGCTAGAATTTAAAACTAAATGTGAATCACATTATAGAGTCATAGCTACTTGGGGGGGGTTGGGGATGGACGGGAGGGAAGGGTCAACTGACACAGTATTTTAAAGATGTTTTTCTGTTGCCTTTTTTATTTTTAAGTGACCTCCTATATATATGAATAGATAGAATGTTTTATGAGTATAAAACCAAGTTTTATCTTGCTTCCTGACATGAAGATTTACTCTACTAACAACTCATGTGCAACTGGTACTCTTGACCTCATTCCAACGGTTTAAAAAACCCACCCACACAACCCATTGTGCTGCAGCTCTTAGGTTTGACCTGGCCTCATACTGGTGCTGGGTCCCTTGATTTCCTCTACCTTGGGAACTGATATTTAAAACCACTGCTCAAATAAGTGTCTCTTCCTCAACCTTTCTCTCGTCTCTCTCTTTCCCTCCTCTGCAAGCTCTTCTGGATGTTTGATTTCATTCTTTCCCATTAGAAGTGGCTGATTTTGTGTCATTGCTTCCTATATTTACATGTATCATGGTTTTTCAGTGGGGTTTTTTTGGTGATGGTGGTGGTTGTTTTTTGTTTCTATTTTGTTTTGAGGTTTTTTTGCTATTTTGAACCATGTGGCTTTCAAAGCAGTTACTGGGCTAACGTTTAGAGGAAAATACTGGGAGAATTAGTTTCAGACCTGGACGTCAGTTTACATACCCAACCATTCTTGTCTCATGAGGTCAAACCAAATGACCACAAAACATCATTGGAAAGAGCGAAAAAAAAATCTGACTGCAGAATTCTAAGACTTTGGCCAGTGGTCACTGTGATCTTAAGAATCTCTTTGCATTTGTCAAAGAGGATACATGCAGCATCTCTTCTGCTGGGCGTTGCTTGGGAATGGCATGGCGAGACCCCCATCTCCCCGCTGAGCACTGCTCTTCTCCCATGGGCACATGAGTCCTTGGAGCTCTGTCCAGTCTGTATCTAGTCCTCCTTTTCCTCTGCCATTGCTATACTTGTATTGCCAGGAAACCTCATTTCATTTAGGCTTGTTATGCTTTGTCAGGTGAGTACTACACTATATAATGTGTTTGTTTCTCTGCGTTCTCTGGGGGTGCCTTGAACACAATTAAAGCTCATTGCAAGCTGATTCTGGAACAAAAAGGTAGTGAAAAATAAATTAAAAAAAAAAAAAAAAGAGTGAAAATAAAACAGAAAACAAGCAAAACAAAAGCAAAAACGTTGGCTGCATTATCAGGAGATCCCAGTATTTATATCACTGACTTCCTAACGTGATGACTCAGGCGTCAAGAGTTTGATGCTGCAGTATAAAACTATTATTTTATATATTGTACAAGTAATTTATTAAATGTCTTTCTAAGGGTATATGCTGCTTTTAAGATGCACTATATTTTTGGATCTAATCCCTGTATTATTTTTTTTCCCAAGGAAGTAAAATGTGCTGCAAAAGCAAGCCACAGTGATTAGTATGCTAACTGCTACTTCGCTTTAAAAAGCAGAGTGGGAACGAGATACGTAACTTTGCTAAATGGATTAACTCCTGCCAGAGAAATGATTAATGCTGATACCGTGGTTGTTAATCTGGAGTGTGACACTTCATCATGTCTGTATCCTAAAGAGTGCTTAAATAGATGTTAAAATGCCTAGATACATTGTTAATTTTTTTAATATGTGACTTCATGATTGCCTAGTAAATAAAACAAATCTGCATGCTGGAATCACTATAATCTTGTCATAAAATGAAAACTGATCCACTAGGAGAAAGCATGGTGAAGCATTACAATTCCAGAATCAACACCACATCCTCATCTGTGTCTTGTAATCCACTGCTGTGGTGGCAAAGAGAGAGCACGGGGTGCGTTTGCAGAATAGGAGACCCATAGTGAATTTTGCAGTGAGACAAAGTGGACATTTGCCAGGTTCCACAGGCTCATATTCTGCTCCACTTGACATCCTCTACCACTGCAGTAAGGAGTGCTGCTTCCACCCTTTTTTTTTTTCCCTGATCTGAGATGCTTTTGAAGGTGCCTCTGGGTGAATGTTGTAGCCCATGGCTACAGCATTTTAAAAGTCTCTATTTTAGGGCTGCCTTGAGAAGTTTTAGCTCAGTATGAGCAGCGGCTTTGCATAGGGAGGGGATCTGCTAAGTATGGAGCAGTTTTATTTTTATGAGAAGTGAGGTGAAACTCAAACTATTAACATAAAGAATTTCTTCTCTCTTTCCTATTAAAAATTTTCTCAACACGTTTTGACTTCATTTCAGTTTTGTCTCTGCCAACACAGTCCAAGTTAATTTTGCATCCATATATAAAATACATGTATGTATGTATGTATGTATGTATACATACATCTATAATTCTAGTCAGAGTGTGTGTTTGTGTATTTTTCTGTTTATAATACATATATGTATATTTATAATACTCCCTGGAGTATTTGATGACTCAGGCATCAGGTCTGATGCTGTAGAATACAATATATGTGTATATGCATATGTTCAAATACTGTGTGTATATTTAAAAGATCTATTGTTGGTGGTCTGTAGAATAATTATTTCCTTTACTCTCAAAATTTTAATGGCATTACTTGCAAAGATTAAGTGTATAGTATTTTCCTACACTCCACCAAGATAGGTATTATTTATATTGAAGTCAATTATTGATGAGCATTTTAAGGTAGTACATGAATAATATTGCCATTTTTGCAAACAAAATCACTTTTTGGCAGGAAGGAATGCTAAAAATATCTTTTTATAGGCTTATTACCCCAACTAAACAATTGCTAAAAAGCCAGTTAGGTGACTCCTGTTCTTGTGCAAACTTAAGTGACTGTGGGCCGAGCCCTTGCCATAAGTGAAAGTCACTGTGTGGTTCATGCAGTGCCACTGTTATCCCTTTTGGCTAATTAAGGGCATGCAGAAAGAAACTAACATCCCAAAATAGAAATGGGAACTGGCAGTGTTTGATTTCATTGATTGCTTAGAAGCAGAGATGGTCACAGGCTACGAACCCAAATGACCCCCCCTGCTTTGGAGGGAGCCAGGCAGGGGCTGCAGTGGACGGTGGGCTCATCCCTGCAGCCGGAGGAGCCCATGCTCTGGGATGCAGGCAGAGGAGGGAGCAGCTGCCCCGTGCTGGGTGTTGTGGCTGGCACCCCCTGTCCAGGCCGGTGGTTCCCTGCAGCTGTGATGTACCCAAGAGAAATATGCATGGTTTCAGTCCTGTTCTCACTGCTGCGTTTGCTCCGCCTGAAGCTCTCTGGATCCCTCAGAGCAGCAGGAATGATACTAAACACTTTGGTGATATTCGATGCGTGGTTGTTTACTCAAAGTTGCAAGCATCACCTTTGATTTCAAGGGTGGGGATGCCCTAAGAGTTTGTTCCAGAACCAGTTGGTTACAAGTGCACCTCTTATATATGCCTTACAAACTTCAGAGGCCATATTCAAAACAGGGTTTTTTCAGTGTATGCAAGGGGGTGCAACCCCTCTTCTCTTCCTCCCCAGGTCAAACAGTATGGACAGTTTTCACACATATCTACCTGTATAACCCTCTGTACCTCTCATAACTGGTCAATGACTGTAACAGGTTACATCAGGTGTTTTTTCTACATACTTTTTACACAAATTCTATGCGATTAATGTAACTTAATTCAATGCATCATTTTATTGTACTAGTTCTTAAGCTTGTCTTTATTTTTTTTTTCTAGGTGACTGTGGTTTCTTGTGATTTTTATTGTATAAATAAATGAGGTGGCTGTTGATGCTTACTCTCTGTTACTAAGAATTTTTACCTTTTTGGAAGAAAGCATTGCTATGAACTAATGAATTTAAAATGTCATTTACTCATTGTAAATACAGTATTGTGCAAAAAAACAAAAATGAAAAAAAAAACACCCAACCCTTTTCATTCATTTGAATTGCTAGTGTTAACTGAATTTTGTCTAGACACCATTTCTGTTGATGAAATAAAGACATATCATTATGTATTGTAAATTGTCTCATCATGACTCCGAAATTGATGTTGCAGGGCTCGGTTAATGCGTGGGTTGTAGGTAAGATGCAAGAGGGTGGGTTGGAAGTGGTTTTAACTGCCAGGTGAATCTCTGGACAGATGAAGAGACTTCTACTCAAGTGGTCCCACTGCTAATTCACTAGCAGTCTTTGATCCAGGGATCCAGTTACCTTTGATCTGCAGGAACAGCCCAGAGTGTTCCATTGCAAACATGAAATAAGTTTTTTTGGAAGATCAAATAAGCTGTATCTATACTTGTTCCCCTAGTGCAAGACTTAAGGCAATTCTGCTCAGTCTTTGTTTTGGTCTTCTAAAGCGCCAGTGTACTTGTTGAAAGCTGAGGTTTGTTTCCCCTTTAAGGAAAACCTGAGAGAAACTGAGAGGTTTGTGTAGAAACAAAACAGAGCTAAAAATTCTCTGTAGTATTCCTTCCTGAAAGAGGAAACTTGTGCCATGGACCATTAGCAGGAAAGCCAGAAAGGAAAGAAGAAATTGCAACAGCTTTAGATGCTCTTCACCACGAGCAGGACATGGGGTCTAGCGGGGAGGTGTTTGTGCTGTGGGAGTCCCACATCAACCATTTCTCTCCTTGTGTTGGATGCAAGCTGGGAGACTAGCCAGCAGCTTGGCCCGAGGATACACAGGGAGGGGGGAATGGCATGACCAGTTGTCTTGCCCTGGCCCACACACTTGCTGGGATGACACTCTGTGGCATGGGGAGGAGGTCAGGCTGCTAGAGGGAGGTCCCCAGGCTTTTTTATCACCAGACAGAAGACCATCCATCATGTTCCCTTGGCCACCAACCTCAGCGTCTTCCTGTTGAGCATATATGAAGAAGGCTTCCCACCCCGTCAAATCTGTCAGAAGATGTATCCACCATGTCTACAGAGCCTGGCAGTAGACAGAGTACGTTAGCAAAGCTGTTTCTCCATCCCTCAGTTGTTGCTGGCATTTAATGGCCACCATTTCAAGTATTTCTTTCCTTTTTTCTTTTTTTTTTTCCTTTAAAATACTGAATAAATGCACAGGCAAATTGTCATTGAGTTTCTAGTGCGGCAGAATATGAATGTAAATCAGGTGCTCTTGAAAAAAAACAAAACAGTACAATCTTTATGCTTGAGTTATTTTCCTGCAGTCCTGCTTTCTGCTAGCCTTGCCTTAGAGTCATCAAGTCATGGAGGACTTTTATGCATAGGGAAAGCTGCATAGCAAACAAACCTGTTCCAAGCATCACTCCCTACTGAGATAATAGCAAATGTGAACTGTGATAAGCTTGACAAAAGCAGCTTTAAGTATGTGGGGCTAGAAACAGGATCAGGGACAGACAGAAGGTGCTTTATTTTCCAGGTACACCAGTGTAAGAGCTGCTTTCTTGGGCTGCTTCCTTGGGCTGCATACAACCCAGAAAGCCAACCCTCTGGAGCTAGGCTGTACTAGCAAAATGAAATGAGCTCTTTTTGTCTTTGCTTGTCTTTTGGTTCTTCTGTATGAATTAATGAGACTGTGAAGCAAATAAGATTTTCGTGACCACAATGTGGTCTTCTCAAACAGCAAACTGGAAAGTATAGATGTTTTGCACTTAAAGTAAATTGTCTGATATCACTTAGTTTCAATTTTGAATCCAAAAGCATTAGCTATGGGGGGGCTACATTAGCATGGAAATCCTCAGAGTTTGAGGATTGCACTAGCAAGGCAGAAAAGCCACAGATATTCTTCAGCTGTTTTTTTCTCTCTTTAATTTTCTGTCCTTTCAGATTCCATGAGTATTTCCTCTGTCTTTTTATTCATCAGCTGCTGAAGTCTGGAGAGATAGAGGCCACATAGCCTTCCAGGTTACTTTCAAATCACACTATTCCTTTCTTGTTGGTGCCTTGGGTCTTAGGCTACCTTGAAGTTCTGTGGATCAGGCTGGTTTCTGATATGAAACCACTAGCATGCACAACAAGTTATACATCCCAAAACGCTCCCCAAAGACACAAGGTTGTTTCTGCAGTGGCAGCACACACTGACAAAATCCAGCTCAGTCTACGTGAGAGAAATCTTGAGTCGTGAAGCGAGCTACCCAGTTACACCAGCAGTCAGAGTACAGCACAGCTGGGATTGGCATGAAATGGAGGAATAAAATGTTTGCTTTTTTAAACTGCATTATCAATTTAGCATTATAGCAGTGGGAGAGGGAAACATAACGACAGAAAATCTGCTTCTCATCTCTCTGCTGAAGGCAGTTTGTACTCAGTCCCTTAGTTTATTTCTTCTCCTTAGAATGTCCTTACTTTTTCATGATGGATGATAGTTCTAGGAGCATGCTCTGAAAGATAACAAGAGAAAGAAAGCACTAAACTGAATTGGTTTAAGGAGGAAAAGAAATGCCATCACAGTAATTAACCCCAGCACATACATTGTTTAGGGAATCTGGTGTTTGGCTGACAACATACTTACCTTGTAGGGCTTTGTTCAATGGCGGGGTGGAAAAAGGGGAAACACCTTGATTTTAAACCAAAATAAATACATGAATACAGTAGTGTGACCAACAGGTTGGGGGAGGTGATTCTCCCTCTCTACTCAGCCCCTCTGAGACCTCACCTGGAGTGTTGCACCCAGCTCTGGGACCCCAATATAAGAATGTCATGGACCTGCTGGAGCAAGTCCAGAGGAGGGCCATGGGGATGGTCAGAGGGGCTGGGGCACCTGTCCTGTGAAGACAGGCTGAGTTAGGGTTGTTCAGCCTGCAGAAGAGAAGGCTTCAGGGAGACCTTATAGCATCTTCCAGTACCTAAAGAGGGCTTACAGCAAAGTTGTAGAAGGACTGTTAGCAAGGGCATGTGATAGGACAAACTGCAATCGAGTAGGTTTAGATTGCGTATTAGGAAGAAATTCTTTACTGTGAGAGTGATGAGGCTCTGGAAAAGGTTGCCCTGAGCTGTTGTGGATGTGCCATCCCTGCAAGTGTTCAAGGCCAGGTTGGATGTAGCTTTGAGCAACGTGGTTTAGTGGAAGGTGTCCCAGCCCATAGGTGTGGGGCTTGGACTAGATGATCTTTAAGGTCCTTTTAAACCCAAACCATCCTGATTCTATAATTCTGTGATTTAGTAATTTGTTTGAAATTAGTGAACCCACCCTAGCAGCTCTTCCTGTACCTAGTAAGGGGGCTTGTATATTTTTTAATTCTTTAAAACCTTACAAAGACGGACTCAATTAAACAAATTCCACTTTCTAAATTCCAGCTTATTTGTTGCTGCACAGATCCTTAAAGGGGTTAATTAGTGTTCAACTGCTGCTGACACCCAAAGTTTATCTCTGTGCTTGTGCAAGTGGTGAACAGTTACCTTTGGGTGGCCAAGTGGCTTTTGCAGGATAATTGGTACACTTGCTGTCATCACCACAATTTTCTTCGGAGTCCTCCAGGGCAGAATAAAATGCAAGTACTGTGGGATTTATTTTTTAAAGAGGTGTTTACACTGAAAAACTGTACAAAACCAGCAGTAGTTACCAGCAGATGTAAATGTGAATACCTTTAAGGATTCTCAAAAATCCTAGAGGAACACAGGGTTTTTCCAGTCCCTTACCTCACCTGCAGATTTTCCTGGTGGAGCTCAGCTGTATAAATAACTCCTCCATGGTTATCAGATTTGTTATTTCAACTTACATTCACTCTTATCAAGCTGTTGCAGCCCCAGAAGCAAGAGCAGGTGAGCAGATAGTTAAATGAGTGGGTATTTATTCCTTACACATTGTTGAAAGGTTGAGCAAACATGCCCTGTTCTGAAGAAGATGGCAAGCACTCATGCTGAACAGCAGCTTTCTCTTCCCTATCCTGCTCACTATGGAGTGTTTTCCCAGTGGGTAAGAGGCTCAAAGCTGAATGGAGAATTGAGAAGCAGGAAAAAATTGAACGGCATGGAGGAATAAAAGAGCAGTGCAATGAGGGAAACCAAACCTAGTGAATTGTAAAATTTTCACAACTTTGACAGAACCAGGATTTCAGCCCCAGAGACTTTCTTCTCTGCAAAAGAATAAAATCAGCAGCCCTATCTCAGACTAATTCTGCAATCTGAGAGTATCAGTGTCACCATCTGCTTCACTGTCAATTTTATTCCTTTCATTCACCATAAGAAGGGAGTCTTCCTTTTAAAGATATATTGGTTACTTTGTAGCCAAAAATACAGACTTATTAAAATGACACTGTGAAAGCATAGGACACCCTGGAGGAGAGGATGGGGAAAATGCAGCACTTCTTGCAAAACAAAAGTCTAGAGTGCCTAAAATGCTTAAGATTTCATTATGAAAGTCATGCTCTAGTAATTTTGGTTGCTAAGATCATTATACATCTTCTAATGATTTCCAGTTTTGGTTTTTGATTTAGGAACTTATCATGGCTTCATGAAGAAACACAAACATTAGATAATGTCAAGCCCCCCATCTTCTTGGAATACCCTTGGGTACTCTAGAAAAAGCACGAGCACAGTAGTTCTCTTAATACAGGTTTAGGCATGGGTTGCAAATATAATTAGTTCCAAGTCATCTGAAAGTTGGTGCCTTTGTGAAGAGAGTAGCCAATCTAGTGTAAATACTCCCAATCCCAATTAACCAAATTAAAACTCCTAGGTTTTAGAGCACACCATAGAATTCTTTAGAGAACTGTCATATAGGTAAAGACCAAAAAGAACTGATGCTGGACATCTTGCTCAGGTAGTATGGAAATGGAATCCTCTGCTTTAGAAAGGCAGGAAACACAGCTAGCAAAGACTTCAAATGCAGCTAGAAATGAAATACCAGACAGCCTCCAGCTTTTGTAGAAATTATTGCATTCAGCTGTTGAATTGGGAAGACATTGTGACACTCTAAAGATGGAAAGTCAGGCTGTGGTCATCTCAGCTGAGCTTTCTGATCATTCTGCAATCGTTCCTGGTTTGCAGAAAATGGGTGAGGAGGAAGACTGCTTGATTCTCGTGAATGGCGCCTTTGGAAGTAAAGCTGCCGTCTTCTCAAATTGTTTATTTGGAGTGCTCAGATCTGTTTTTCATGCCCCCAGAGATAAGAAGAGAGTTATTTGATGGTCCTAATGGCTTGACATAGTCCTGCATGTGGCTGCTGGGAGACAATACCCCTCAGTGCAATGCTCCAAGAGCCACATGCCTATTCTGGGCTGTAATTCCTGGCCTGCCTATTTTCACGAGAGCACAAGTTGTATCTGTACTTGTTGTAAACTGATCTTTGACTCCATCAGTCTATTAATCTTATTAGGTTTAAGCATGTATTATCCACCAGTCAACACTCTGACTGGTGCAAATCATGAGGTCTTTTTCTCATAATATAATTCACATGCAGAGTCCTATGGACAGCAGCATAATTCCTACGCGCCTTTGTGGATCCACCTCCTGGCTGTCAGCTATGATTATGGATATACTAAATTCAGTGAAGCTTTTTTCACTCAGTTGTTTGTGAAAAACTGCCATTTAAGGCCTGCTTCACCTAACCGAGTCTGGCAGCCTGGGACCATGCAGAAGATACCCTTTGGCTCCATTGCTGTGTCTCCCCTTAAATAAAAGTTAAAATGTGGTGAGAGATGCAAACCTTAGGGCAGAACTGTGTGTGTACCCACAATATCTCTTAGATGATAAAATACTGTTTATTCTCTAAGATGCATGCTCTAAGTGAACCTTGGAAATTATTAGCTTGGAGACAGTTATCAGTGAATAAATTGTTTTCTGTCACTTCAAAGCATGCTGACTGCGATCCTCAGGACCAAGGTTTTGGAGTCTTGCAGATAGTCTGACTTCAGCTGTGCATAGTTGCTGGATTCCCCTGTCAGTGCAGAGTTTTGTAACATTATATTGAGATTAGCTCATTCGTATAGTCAGCAATGCTCTTGTCATTTTGTTTAGGTGGAATGAAATCAGTTGGAAATAACCCGCATGTCATGCATTTATTCTCCACCTTTGCTTTGTTATGTGCTTGAAGGTCCAGTTTTGGTGGTCTGTCTTCAGAATCTAATAAACCTAAAGCTTGACCAGCAGTGGCTCAAAAAAAGTTCTTGTTTTCCCCAGTGGATCTTTAGTCAAATAAGTTTTTTAGGTTTTCTGTCTCTCTCACTTCAGCTTCCTGGTCTGAATAGTTATTAACTTTGGATAATACCACATGAAAGAAATGGAACAGAACATGAAGAGTGGGTGGTTTGGGTGTAAAACTAAACAGTTTTACAAAATGTAAATATTTTGTCAGGGGTTTATTCTGTAGTTGGATGTCAAATTACAAAATGGCTCTTCATCTCCACCAATTCCAGGTAAGGAAGTTTTAAATAGCCTTCTAGTTTGTGAGCTAACATGGTCGGTCTGTATAAATCCTACCAATAGGAAGGGCACTTCTTCCATTTTAGATCTAGAGCTGGTCTGGTTTGAACTGAAGTCTGCAAAAGTTGAGGAATCCTGATAGCCAAACATGCATTTTGTAATCAATATCCTACTGCACTGTTTCACTGGGCTTTCAGTGAAGAATTAAATGCATTCTCTCCTAAGGGTCCAAAATAACCTTTCCACCAATGAGGAAGGCCTAAGACAAACTTCCTGTTCTCTTTGAGAGAGGCAGTTTTGTACTTATGAAAAAAATCCCATTATATGACCCAGCCAATTACTATCCAACACCTGGTCGTAATAGTTTGATCCGCACGGTCCAATACATAATGAGAAGTTATTTTTAACACATTCATTTGTCCCTAATGATTATTATTTGCTTGTTAGAGATTCAGTTTTGTTGTGGAAATGGCATTGCTAATACTGGTCAGAAAAAAGCTCATCACTGGTTGAAGGTCAAGCATCCATAAACTGTACCTTTAGACTTGCTCAGTGCTTTCAGTGCCACAGCTCACAGAGTGCAGTTGGCTTGTCTGCAGACTCTGGCAGTATCAGATGGATGGATTTTGTGTAACTTTGAGGTTTTTCTTTCAGCTAGGAAGAAAACTGTGGTGTTTGTGGGCAGCTGCAGCTGTCCTGCTGTCTTATCACAGAACATGGGTCTGTGTTTGGTTGGAGGTTGCTAGAATGGTTATTGAGCTGTAGAAAGTGATCTTTTCAATGTTGAATTGATACTCCTCTCTCATTGAACCTAATACAAAGAATGCTACAGACATATTCTGGCAGAATGGCGTGGATGAGGGGGAGAAAGAAAAGGTTTGAACCAGTATGGAACTCAAGATGATAGTTTGGGAAATTTATCAAAGAAAATTGAAGAACAGTGTCAATTCTGCTCTTCGGCTACCCATCTTAGATTAGTAAAATCCAGGTTAGACAGACTATATTTTGGCTGTTTAGAATGTGTTTGTGCATGTGGATTCACTGTTATGTTAAGAAGTGTCTGTACTTTCTCTGCATTATTGTTGCAAGTCACTGTTAAACAGGGATGGCAGTAGACTATGTTTTTGTATGCTTCATTTGGAATTTTTTAAATATAGCTACTTTTAAGTACTTTTTTTTAATATGATCAGTAGATTTTGAATCTAATCATACACATTTTTCTTTTATCTAAACATAACCTTTCCTGTGAGGAAAGGCTGAGAAAGTTGGGTTTTTCAGCCTGGAGAACACTCCAAGGTGACCTAGTAGTGGCCTTCCAGTAAGTAAAAGGGAGCCAACAAGAGAGCTGGAGAAGGACTGTTAGCAAGGGCATGTAGTGATGGGACAAGGGGGAATGCTTTAAACTGAAAGAGAGTAGGTTTGGTAGGAAGAAATTCTTTACTGTGAGCTTGGTGAGGTGCTGGAACTGGTTGTCCAGAGAAGTTGTGAATGCCCCATCCCTGGAAGTGTTCAAGGCCAGGCCTGATGGGACTTTGGGCAACCTGGTCTAGTGGAAGGTGTCCCTTTCCAGGGTGAGGATTGGAACCAGACGATCTTTAAGATTCCTTCCAACCCATATAATTCTGTGATTCTGTCATTAATACATGATTATCTGGAAATCAATATTTTAAAAAATCAAACCAATGCTGAGTGCCTTTGGCCAAATTAAATAGTTAATATAGGAATTGAGGAATATAGCCTGGAAGAGTATTCAAGTTTTAATGCCCAGGTTCAACATATTTATGATGCACCTGGATATGTGTGTATTGAAATCAGTATTCATAAAAAAGCTGCAGCAGTGCCAGAATAAAGTGCATTTGCCAAAACCTTGCCTCAGTTCTATTAAGAAGTACATGTACTTTTAAATTTTGCATGCTGTAAAGCAGGAATCACCTGCATACCTACAGGTAGCATACCTACATCAGTCACATTTTAAAATGCTAGCACGAGTCCTGTACATAATGATCTCCAAAGACAGCATGCTGGAAGAGTGTTACTTTCAAGAGTAATTACATTGTTTTGCAAACTGAGTATATTTCTCTGAAGGTCTCCCCTGGAAGGTAGAATCATTGTCATTACATAGGAAAAGCTGCCAAGCAACTTCTGTGAGTTCTCAAGAGAGTGCTACTGAAATTCTGTCTTGCTTTGAATAACTTTCTGCACTTCACCTTTTTAAAGAATCTTCTATCTGAGTATCAAAAGCCAGCAGATCAACAGATTAGGCTCTAGGCCCTCTCCCTGTATTAGAAAGACTGAAGTGGAAAGTGGTTATATTGCACCTAAGTGACAAATTAATATGCTTATGCTGACTGGCTTACTGTAGAAACTGTAACCCCATGGAAACTGGAACTCCCAATTTTTGGATGAGCAGTGTAACAGTGCCTTGTGTTTCTTACCAGAAAAGATTTGAAGCTTGTTGGCTTTCTTTGTTTTATATATAGGGGGAGAAAAGGTGGGGGGGGAGTGTTTAGGAAGAGTGAGGAAAAAAAATTGAACAGAATCTATGACTTTGAGGATTGTGTGAAGTAATCTTGTTTATTATATGCCCTTAAAAAAGGTATTTTTTATGGGCCTGCTACTGCAAGCGATTGTAAAGGAGTCTCTATGCTCTCCAAGAACCAAACCTGTGATCTAAGACCACCAGAATTCAAATCTCTTTTAAGCAAGCCTTGTTGACTCTTGAATACAAGCTCTATATCTTGTCAACATTATGACTTGTAAGCAACCCTAGAACATGTGGCCAAAGAAAAGAAAGAGCTGCTGAAAAAGCAATTCTGTAGTCATTGGCTCTGGCATTGCAATTATTTGGTGGGGGTTTTTACATGTAGATGTTTTGATTTATTCATTGAACAATTATTCGACTCGGAGGTCACCTCTGAGACAAACCTGAAACTGAGAGAAGTTGTGTCATTGAACTCAACGCATTCTTGGCTTCTCTTTCTTACAGTGGCTGGAGCTGAAGAAGTTTTCCCTGGGACAATCCTCGTTGAGTTGATTGGGATGATGGAATGAGTATAAAGAAGTTGGGATTCGGTGACTTAGAGCTTCTCGGGACTCAGTAATTCCCTGGTATTCCTGCTTTCACGGCAAAAGGAGGCCGAGCGTTTGGCAGCTTGGCTTTGTCCGTGGGGCCGCGAGGAGCTGGGGCTGTGTTGGAAGTCCTGCCCGAGCCGTTCTGCCCCCTCGCTCTCCCCCTCCTCCCCAGGGCCGGCACAGGGTGCCGAGGCCCCCCGCCGCCCCCCTCCCGCGGGCTGTCCCGGGCGCTACTTGCCATGGACACGCGGCGTCCCGAGGCGGCGGGCGGCGGGCTGGGCGCGCCCTCCTCGCGGCGCTTCCCCTCCGAGCCGGAGCCGGAGCCGGAGCCGGAGCCGGGGCCGGGGCCGGGGCCGGGGCCGGAGCCGCCGCGGGAGGCGGTGCTCTCGCTGTCGCTGCCCGCCCGGCTCCCGGTGAGGACGCGGGACAGGAAGCTGGACTTGCGGGTGCCGGGGCAGTGCCCGCTGTCCGGGGAGTCGCCGCGCTCCTCATCCAGATCCCGGCAGGCGCTCACCCGGCTGTGCCTGCGGGGCGCCCGGCGGGCGGCGGCGGCCGCCCCCGCCGCCCCCGCCCCGCCGCCCGCCGGGGCGGCCCGCGGCGCCTCCTCGCTGCTGGAGGAGGGCGGCTGGTGCTGTCCGTGGTGCCGGCGGCGCGGCGGCGGCGTTCCCCGGAGCTGGCCGCGGTGCTGCCGGGCCGGCGGCGGCGCGGGGACGCCGGGCGCGGGCGGCGGCGGGAGCGGCGCGGGCGCGGGGCGCGGCGGGGACGCGTTGTTGGCCAGGCAGGGCGGCGGAGGCACCACCGAGCTCTTCTTGGAGTTGTACACGCTGGGGTCCTCCTCGGACGGGCCCGGCGGCCACAGCGGCTGCCCGCACAGGCTCTTCTGGATCTTCTTGATGCCCAGGTGGGCGATTTCGAGGATGTTGAGGAAGAGGGAGACGGCGGCGATGCTGTTCATGAAAACCATAAAGATGGTCTTCTCTGTGGGTCGGGACACAAAACAATCCACCGTGTTAGGGCAAGGGGGCCGAGTGCATTTGTAAAGGGGAGACATGTGAAACCCGTATAAAAGATACTGACCTATCATAAAGCCCACTTCGACCACCGACCGGGTCAGGATATGTAGGACATAGGTGCGCAGCAGGGACCCTCTCAAGGGTGCCTTATTCACTTTCTTCTGTTCCTCCAGCTTACGCAGTTCTCTCTCCACTCTCCTGTGTTCCTCGAGCATGGGCTCCAGGCCCTCGAGCTGAGCCCGCAAATGGGCTTTCCTGTTCTGTCGCTCTTTCTCCAGCGCCCTTAACCTGTAGAGCGCATGGCCCATGTACACTAAGGATGGGGAGGAGACAAATATGATCTGCAGTACCCAGTATCTGATCAAAGAAATGGGGAAGGCTTTGTCGTAACAGATATTGTTGCAGCCAGGTTGCTCCGTGTTGCAGATGAACTCGGACTGCTCATCATCCCAGACATCTTCAGCAGCCACTCCCAGCACCAGCATCCGGAATATGAACAGGATTGTGAGCCAGATTTTGCCAACTATGGTGGAGTGGATGTGCACTTCTTCAAGGATGCTGCCCAACAAGTTCCAGTCCCCCATTGTCAGAAGTTCATTTCTGGGGAAAAAAAAAATATTTTTCTGTGATGATGGATGTCTTTTGGAAATGGCCATTTTAAGTTTTTGTTGTTTGTTTTTGGGTTTTTTTTGGTTAATTTCAATATATGTGTTTCAGATACCTTTTTCTGGTAGATGGAGAGCTCTTAGAAGTTCATCATTACTTTCTACTTATTGGGCCTTTAAATTAATTCAACTTCATGATTACTGGTCAAAAATGCAAATGTGAGATTATTTTAAGATTAAGAGATATTGATTTCACCTGTAAACCACAGTCCTTCATAACTGCCCATAGTTTTATATTCTTTTCTTCCCACTAGAAATGAAGACAAGTTTTTTCCCACCTTGTAAATCATTTGACAACTACAGTTTAATTCTACACCCACTCCATTCCACATTGACTATGGATTTGCCATAGTTTTGCCACAATAGATAATGTTCTTGGCTTAAATTTTTTTGGATAAAGTTTCGAGAAGTGTCCTATAACTGTGACTTAAAAACAGTTTCATTTTTTACCCTAAGGTAGTAGCAATTTTAGTGGCATCCATCCAATATTTTCTGATCTACTCGGGTAACAATTCACAAGTTTCTCTCTTGGCTTCCTAAAACTACAAATACATAGCTGATTTACACATAGCTGTACATTTGCAGTCTCAGTTATAGGATAATATCAATAAACTGAGTGCTCCTAGGGTTAATACCTTTACTTTTATGCATCAAGTTTTGCTGCATCTTAATTATAAATTTTTACAAATGAGAAAATGGAATCAGAGTGATGTGGAGGTTTTTAACAGTGAGTGTGTGAAAATCTTTTTAACTACCTCTGTCCCAGAAACTGATTCACAAGCAAATTGGTCTGTGTTCTGCTTGATTTACAAGCTGCTTCTTCTGAAGCTTTCTTTTGGAGCTTCAGGTAATGTGGGGAATTGAAATGTAAGATATTTGACTGTTTATTTGTGAATCAACTGCATGTTTACTGTTGTGTCCCTGGAACTTTTTCTGCTAATATGGCAATAAATTATTGAAGCAACTGGGATCATACCTTAGGGTTCACACTTGAATTTCTTTTATGCTACAATACTTTCAAAACATCCCAAATTTTACTGAACTACAACCTTTAGTAAAGTGCAATTTCTACGTTTTTTGAAAGTGGCTGGTTGATGCGCCCAAAATCTTGTATATATTGAAATGATAGCATAGCTGGGTGATATCACCATTATTAATATGGCTTGGTTCTTGATATGATCCCAGGTAGTTCAGTTTTGCTTCAAGGCTGTATTTATCCACACTGCAAGTAAAAATTCTCAGTTGTAGCCAGCAGTGAAGTTGTCATTCTCAGCATAGGCATCCTATAGACTTTATTATTGTGTTTTTGGGACTGTGTTGGCTACAAATATGAATTTTCACACATGGAACTGGCTAAGTAAACATATCTAGTCAAGCAATGTCTTAGGTGTTGTTATGCACCCAGAATATCTTGTTTCCCCATTCCTTTCCTCCCACGCATATCATTGCAATGAGACACAGGAGGAAAACAGAAAGTCAGCAATAATTGTTGTAGTGCAATGCAACAGTTAAGCAAAGGAGCTTTAGGTATATTTGCTGCCTTTGCAAATGGCTAATCCCTCAATGAAACTGATTGACTCAGCAAAAAACCCCAACCAAACAACAAAACCCTAAGTGTGATGCTACGATGTAAAATCAAGGATAAATATGTTTTAATCCCAAAGATTAAATTCTCTAGCGGTAGATACTGCCTGGAACAGAAAGTGGATGCAACTATTCAGGGCAAGGGAGGTGTCGAAACATATCACTGGCTCGACAGAGTTTTGTTTCTTGAGTTGTTTCTACCAGTGTTTAAATAACTCTATCCTCACCTTTGCATTATAAAAGCCAACAGAGGAAATGTAATTGTAGGAATGGTATAATTAACTCTTTAAGTGAGCCCTTGATACCAGGACATTTCCCCTCAGATCTGCACTGGTAGAACTGCAGTATAAATAATGACACAGTCAATATTGTGTATAAAATAAAGAAGATAGTTTAGAGCCACAAAACCCAGCATTTCTAAGAAATCAGCCCAAACTACTTCACAACTTCGTCATAGCAATGTGCTTCTAATTTTTCCATTTCTGTCCCCTTCCCTGGTCTGAATTGAGTTCTGTGTAACAGAGTAATTTCAGTTTACTGTAAGACAGTAATCTTAAAAGTCAATGATATCATTATTTCTAGTTTACTAGTAGATTAGAAATTCTAGTAGTACAGCCTATTCTATACTACTAGCATTGTAGACTAGATATATAACATTTTTAGTATAGAAAGTACATACGTGAGATATTTCTCATTATACCATCTAACTTTTTGTCTGCCCAAGTATTTTTTATGGTTATTTCAAACAATAAAAATCCATGCTTGTAATCAGTTAGAACCAGATGGAAATCCACCATTTCTCTTGGAGGAAGTTCTTTTATATTTTTATTTTGTTACTTCTTTTAAAATCATCTTGTCATTTGGCACTATTCAAATCACTTCTAATGTTACATTCATGTCACGTTTACATCAGCTGAGGTATGAAATAGCAACATTAAACTTTAAATTTCTTGTCAGAAGTTAAATGTTAAGATGCAAATACTCATGGTTTTAATTTGCATTGCTTCAAGCCTGACAGGCAGCAGCCTGCTCCATACTGCCCCAGGAAGAATTATTTTTCTGCCACTTACCTTAGGAGAAAGCCCTTGGTTAGTCTCTTAGAGCATTGCAGAAGGAGCATGCAGAACTGCTTGTTATTATTTCTCAGAGACCTCACTTTGAGAGTCCTAGGATATCTTCTTTTTTTTCCCTTTTTTTTCCTTTTCCCCAAGCACCCAAGCATAGACGTGGTATACTGAACGAGCTTCTCAGTTCTATGTAGCTAGATGCCAAGATCACTCTGTCTAAACTATTCATGCACAGTTTAAAAATCATCAGATGATAGGATGGATGATAGGATGGTGCCTCTAGCCAAAATTATAATGCAATTATTTTAGTCAGTGGCGTCTAACAAAGCCATTCCCTCAAGGCTTAATCTGTACAGCGGCAGTTTGTGAAGTCCCTTTGCCTTGTTTTAGTCAGTTCTTTGAACTTTACACCTCCACCCAGCTCCCAAATGAAATTTTATTTTGTAAAATGGCTAAATAGGCAGCCTTTACAGTACAATAGAGTCTTACATTTTCTTTACATTCCATTAGTTTCGCTTTGGATCAATGCTCGAGGATTGATCGGTCATGTCCGATTTCATACTCTGTTGCCTGGTGAGTTAATTTAGGATGTGTTAGACTGAGCCTTTGAAAATGGAGGCCACAGGAACTAAGTCTTAAGTTAGAAACACAGGCATTCAGCACAGTAACCTTTCATCAGCTGGTTGAATAGCTGCCCTCAAGCCCATTCAGAACTGCTATCTGTGAGAAACAAGGTTTAAAAAAGGAAGGTGAGTTGTCAGAATGGTATTTTGTGAGAAACTGGAGCCACCAGAACTGAGTTGCTGATACCAAGACCTTCTACTGCCTACTCCTGCCCATGCCCAGGCCTAAATTTTATGGAAATACAAAATACTCATTTTTCCCTCTCATTGTGGAACTTCTGGCCCTTTTCTTCCATTTTATAAGGCACATGTATGATTTCTATTTCAGACTCCTCTCCCTGAAGATGCTCCTACAAACCAGTGGCCAGTTCTCAAATGACAGAAGCCTCACCTCTTCTTTGGAATTATCTCTGATTTATGTACCATTGCATCCTTCTCTCTCGCACAAGCTGTACATGTCTCCCTGAAAGTCCCTGAAAGTGTTTGAATATGTCTTCAGAGCCCTGCCCTGCAGCAGAGGATGTGGCTGCAGCTCCTTTCCTCTAGCCTCAGCCTAACACAGCAGATGTATGGTTTATGCACACATTACAAACAAATGCCTTAAGGGCAGTAGGACTACAATTTTCACCCCCGAGAGATGTGTTAATATTCATCCAAACCACCCAGACCTCCACAAGCCTTTCTCATCCATAGATTCTCACATACCTGTCATTGCCATTTTATTTTTATGTCTCTTTCCAAATCTGGTCACCAAGTCCCTAAAACTTTTCCTTGCTGCTTCAGCTCAGATAATCGAGTCAGGCCTGGGTCCTCTGTGCTGCCTCATCAGATATTGTTGACCTGACATCTCCAGCATCTTCCACAGTGCCCAGGTGTCTCAGGAGCACCCTCTTCACCTCTGCTGGCTGTGAAAACTTGAGAAAAGAGCAAGAACTGCAGCACCTATGATGTGTCCATCCTGTCAGAGTTGTTCACTGCAGAAGCAGCTCATTCTGGGCCCAGCACATTTCTGTCCCATCCCACCTGCCCCTTGGCAGGTGCAGAACCACAGGCTGCCTACTTCACTCTGCCCTCAGAGCAACCTGGCTTAAGGTTTTGGTTTTCTTAGGGGACAGGGCAGGTGACAGTGGGCTGGTCAGGGACAATTTTTTGCATTTTTTGCTTTAGCAGCAAGCAGAAAAATCAATGTTGTTAAAGGACTGCTCATACAAGCTTGGTAATGGACCATGTAATTAATTATGTATGAAAGGGAAGCAGGGTGAGGGTACAGGGATGATGGTGTTTGCATTTGGAGAAGCAAGAATGTGTGGTGCCTCAGGACACTCCCTTGCTATAAGCTCCTGCCATCGACAGAATCAGCTTACAGTGTGAACTGAGAGCAGGCTGTGTGTGGATGTGGTGGGAGGGAATATATCCTGCAGATCAGAGATGGGACCTTGGCCAGTGGTGACTGGAATAGGCAACTGTGAGAAGCAGCACGGTGGGAACCAGCACATCTTCATGCCTGACCTTCCTGGACCAGGAGTGACCTCCCTGCTGGGAAGCAGAGACTCAAGGAACATAGTGCTGGGGCAGGAGCTGATCGCAACCAAGGAGGGTGAAAGGTCTGGTCCTGGTGGTTATTCAATAAACCCCAGTATCCAAACCCAGTATGAGGCATTTACTCTGTCTTGCGTGTGACAGCAGGATTCCGCACCTGGGATGGGGCCACCCTGGATGTAGGTGTAGACTTGGCAATAAGGCTGGAAAGCAGAGCCACAGAAAAGGTCCTGGTCCATGCAAGTTGAACACGGGTCAGCACTGCCCTGGCAGTCAGGAGGCGGTACTGCTCCTGTCCTGGGGGACATCAGGTACAGCATTGCCAGCTGGGCAAGGGAGGGGATTGTCCCACTCTGCTCTGCACTGGGGCAGCCTCACCTCGAATACTGGGGGCAGTTTTGGGTACCACAGTGTGAGGAAGACATTCAGCTATAGGAGAGAGCATCCAGAGGAGGGCAACAAAGATGGTGAAGGGCCTTGAAGGGAAGCTGGCTGAGGTCACTTGGTCTATTCAGCCTGGATGAGACCACATTGCAATCTACAACTTTGTGAAGGGAAGAGGAGGAGCAGATGCTGAACTCTTCTCTGTGGTACCCAGTGATAGGATGCAAGGAGATGGCCTGAAGTTGTGTCAGGGAAGGCTTAGGTTTGGATATTAGAAAAAGGTTCTTGTTCAGAAGGTGGCTGAGCCTCCCCAGAGAAGCAGTCACAGCACTAAGCCTGACAGAGTTAAGAAGCATTTGGACAACACTCTCAGGCAGATGGTGGGATTCTTGGGGCTGTAAGTAAGTTCTTCTAGTATTAGATCCAAGTACACTTTTTATAGCATTGCAGGTTTTGTTATTCTTGTCAAGGACTCACACATTTGAAAAACAGAAGATATATGTGGGAACTAATAGTAATCTTATAACACAGCAGCATTTCCTTGTACTAATACTTTACAATTCTGACATCACAACAAAGCTAACAGTTCAGGGTCAAAACCACTTCAAAGTGCACACGCTTTCTGCTGTCTCACCAAACCCATCACAAATTGGATGTGAACAGTGAGCTGGATAACAGGCTGCAGCCAAAGCAATCCAGGTATGGGCATAACAAAATGCAAAGTTGAGACTACAGAATTTTAGCTTTAGCCTAAACCACTAAACTGGTACAGTGCACTTTCCCTGTCTAGAAATACCTTGGCTTATTAAAAAAGTCACTTGAACTTTTTCCATTTTACTACAAACATTACTCTTACTACTGGTACTAACTCGGTCCTTCCAGAGCTAGTTACCTTTCACAGGAACCAGCCAGGCACCCCTGAAACTTTGAGGTATCCACCTTTCCTAGCAAAGCCAATTCTGCTCCTGAAATGCCTCAACTGATTTAATAGATTCTTCTAAGAAATCCTTAAGACTGTTCCTCAGCATGCTTTATTACTGTTGCTTCCCTTCATGAAGGCAAATTGCGAAAGATTATTCTGTATCTGGTTTTAGAGTGAATACAATGAGAGGAAAGCCTTAATGGGAATAGCTATGTGTTGCTGGATTGACATCTAAGAGACGTGTCCTGAGTTAAGACAACTGTTGTAGGTACACCTCTAGCTGCCAACAGACTTTGCCTTAGAGAGAATCCCTCAAAATTCAATGCCCAATGCCCCATGATTTCACTATCATGCACATCTTCATGAACCTCACTCCCTGAATTTAACTTCTGGAAAATTTTTGAATACTCACATCCATTAAACAGAATCCTATAACAATATGTGTTGGATAGAAGTAGACCTATCCTTCAGTAGCAAGTTGGAGTAAGACTCTCAAAAGGCCACCAGCCCCACTCTTCCAGTGAAAGGTCTTGCACAGGAAATGATGTTTCTCCTTTACAATATTCCACTCAACAATAACTTCAGGTTTCCAGAAAAAAGACTGAAGTTGTAGGTCCTGTTTCATAAGTGGCTTAAGGGTTTTATGTAGGTTGTGAAACTCTCCAATTTCCAGTCACATTCACTAAGAAATAAGCAGTATGTACTCAGAGCAGTAATTACAGCAGAGCAGCAGCCGACAACTTCCATGTTTATTGGCCAGAACATCAACATAGCTACTCACTCATACAAACTAAGAGAAGTAAATTTTAATGCTGCTTCACAACATGTGTAGCTGTCAAGCCATTAACCAACAGTTCTAGAAAATATTTTGATTTACCTGAGGTTTCACAAAGTAGACTGTAGAATTACATACAGTACATTTGGCATATACGTATCAAAATTCTTGCTGGAGAAATAAATTACAAACAATGGTACAAAACCACACCAAGCCAACCTTTGTTCAACAAGAACATGTGTGTGAGTTTTAGAGTTTAATTTTTTGTATTGCTCTTACAGTAAGCAAACTATTCAGTTTATATAAAATAAACCTGTAGTTTTATATACTTAAAAAAATTGTCTTTGGCTAAACAAAGCTCTATTTTTATACATATATTTATATATATACACAAACATCAGATATTTTACATGACCACATAGGAACCTGTACACATAGATACAATAGAGAGAACATTACTAAGTTTCACACTTTACAAAAAAAGAATCCAAGTCAGATTCAAAACAGTCAAACCCTGCCCCCATCACCTATACAGATATGAAAGTAAGTAAACACAGACAAGGAATAAACAACTTTGTAATAAAATACTGCCTGCCTTTTTTTTGACGCAGAAGAGGAAGCACTTAAGTGGAGAGAAGTGACTTCCCTCAGTGCCTTCAGTACTGTGCACATGTTGATCTATAAGCATATGGTTGAAAGAATACTCTTAGGAGAGTCTGATTTTTCCACACACATGAAGACTTCTCCGCAAACTGACTATTCTGAAAACAGTTTCAGTTAGATTTAAATCTCCAACAAATTAACAATTGTCACAAATGTTTGTTAAGAACAAGTACGGGTTGGCGCACCGATCCCCCACTAAAATTGCCAGGCACTGACAGCGAAGCACGGAAGGTGGGATTTGATCATTGAAAGCAAACATTTCAGAAACAAGCACAAAAGATGGAAGACTGCCAGAACTGACATCACCCACTCAAGTCATTCTTTGTAACAATTTCCAGAGCACTGCCTAAAACAAGGACAATGCACTGTTTGGCAGCATGACAATCCATTCCATAGGTCACATGTACAATGCTCCAAAGGGGTCAGTGACAACATCACTGACAAATTATCTGATGGTTTATTAGAAAGAGAAGCCTGTCCCATTAGTTGGAGAGAGAACAAAAAACATGCTGACATCGAAGAAATGGTCACTGGACTCTGAAAAAGAGCCAATTCAATCCAAGTTGAAAGGCAATGCACTTAGGTGAGGGCTATTAAATGAAGTATAACCATACTCAGCAGATGCTCTGACTGAATAAAGACTACAGCAATTCCAATCCTCCATAGAAAATAAAACCTCAAAAATTAATGAATTAATTAAACAAAACCCCTTTCAACTTCCAGGGATGTTTCTCAGAGGAAAAAACAAAACCTTCTTAGAAATTTGGGATAAAACAGCAATTATGTATGAGATGTGTGCGTAAATATATACACACACATATACTTTAGGTATGTTCTAGTAAAACTGGAAACAGTTATAACAGATTTTTTAAAATAGAACATAATGAATTTCTAATGTACTAAACAATTTGTAAAGATAGATGCAATTGCTGTCAAAACATGCCAAGTTGATAAGCTTTTGAAAACTGTCTGTTTTTATAGAAAGTTTTGCTTCTGGTTAGTAACTACAAAGTCACATTTTATGAAACTGTAAAGGTCTGTTTCTAAATTTTTAAAAGAAAACCACTTAATATTTAATTTTTTTTAAAAAAACAGAATGTTTATTGTGTTGAAGACCTAAATGAAGTACCTTCTCCAGATGTAATTTGGAACAGAAAAATGTAACGGCCTTTGCAGAGGAGCGTTCATGTAAAGCAACATTTACGCCACTCTGCACTCTGACTGTTCTGAAAACAGAGTCTGTTAGATTTACATCTCTTGTAAGTAAACAATTGTCACAAGTGTTTGTTAAGAACAAACTGCAAGATCCACCTATTCCTGAGCAACAGAATTTAATTACTAGATAAGCAACTTTTGGAATCATTGCTATCACTGCCCTGCCTTCTTTTAAAAGAGAAAGACCTCACTTCTTAGAATATGTTCCACAGTCACCAAGATGACCTACCTGTCATTTTCCAGGATAACCCACCAACTGGATTCTAAAGCACTCTTACTTTTTAAGATCACAGTTCGACATCAGCACACGCAGAACTTCCGACAAGTGAAGCAAGAGCCACCAGTCCCACTCTTGCCCCGTCTCCACCCACAGAACACCTTTAACTAACAGGAGATGACCCCCTTGAAATGATACTGCCCCATGTGCAGTGCCAAAGCCCTTTCTTTCCTAGCCACTTGGTTTGTGAAGTTCCCTCTGTATTACTCTGTTAAAGAAGTTCAGAGGAAACTCAGACAAGTAAATACTACCAGTGCACTGGATTTACCAAACTCAGTATTCTGACTTGGATACCTCCCCGTAATCCCACCAACATGAATGCAGCAGCTCCAGTCCCTCCCTGCAGGTAACAGCTAAGCCCTGTAACCATGAAGCAACTTGGTTTGAGTCTACTTGCACTTGGATTTCTTGAACAGCTTCATTAACTGCTTGAATCGTTCTGAAACCTATGAGAGGACAAAAAAAGAAAGACATATCATTAAGGCCCTCGACTTCCATACCGACCAAGACAGATTGATCTGACATCAAGTTTTTTTAAGACTACCACTATTTACTTCAAAGAAATTTTAGTAAGAGAATTTTAGGAGCACAATTAACAAATTAACTGGATCTAGGAAGTCTTCCTATACCTTTCACATTTGAAATAGCTTCCAGGTTAATCAAAGACAGCTAGAGCCAACACAGGTTTAACACAGGTTTCCCTACAAGAAGGAGGAAAAAATGAAGGCTTCAAAGCCAATTAGCCTTGACTTTACCACACATAACCATGAGTAAGACACAAATGTAAAGACAAAAGCTTATTTTGTACTCCACAAAAAGCACAATTTATAGGTTATTTCCTACCTTCTTGCACAATTGTTGCTTCAGGTATTTTTTACTCATCATGGAGTAATCTGCCTGCCAGGGATTTTACATAACTGGTCTGTAGATCAGAATAAAAAGCTTTTTTGCTGAACATAGCTACAGCTGAAATAGTGACCTCGTTCAGCTCTAAGCTACTACTTTTTATTGCTGTATACATATTGCTATAGCATATTGTTGATCCACCAAACTAACTTGGAAGAGTGGCATAAATGCACAGATAACATTATTTTATCTAACCAGCCACCCCAACAGCTTCTAAACCCCACAAAAACTCTAGAAACATGCAACACAATATCCTAAAAGACAAATCCCAATCATGCAGGATTTCCTATGGAGTCAAATGTGTTTCTCCCTTTCTAGATTTGCAGGATACATATTAAGAGAGCAATTCAACTCAAATATAGTTAGATGCAAACCTCTGGGAATATTCTACATTAATTTGGTAACTGCATCTTTTGAAACTTTTACATTAAAAGGTGAAAGGAAAAATAGAAACACCTTCATTAAAAATGTCCATTCTGCACAATCATGATACTTTTTCTCAGCTCTAAATTGAATATTTTTCTAATTTACTAAAGGTGTCCAAAGGCTTCAGGCCTCTCAAAATTGCCTTTCTTTACGTAAGTGCTGATCCAACAACAAACAATCCTGTTGTACCTGGATTATGAGTGGAGCAGTTCCAATGTACCAAGCAAACAGGTACTGAGGAATCCCCATAATACCCCTATATGTATTTTTAAGAAGTAACAACTAGCAGAGTCTAAGATTCTTTTTTTCAGGAAAAGAAAACTACAGATTTGCAGAAGATCTCCAAAGATTTTTGTTCAAGTGTAATTGTAAATGTAGGAATACTGCTGGTAGTATATATAAGAATGATCATCACCTACCTGATTTGGGCTTTTGTTCAGCCTAGTGGCCAAGGAAACAAAGGTTTTGCTTGATGGTCCTTTTCTCTGACATTCCAGTAAAATTTCTCGGTCATCATTTCTACAGCAAAAATGCATTTTTTAAAACATCAATACATATGTTTGTGTACACATACACAAACAAAATAATACATACAGTTATATATAAAATTCAGAGTATTTCCAAACTACAGAACGCAAATTCAAACAGCAGCAACAAATTTGTGGAGGATCCTTTCTTCTACCAGCACAGAGTAACAGAGTCAGTACAAACAAGTGGTAGTGGAGATTATGTTCCCCTACTAGGAAGAGCAGGATTGTTAGAACAGGGCTAGCCCCAAACCAAAGTCAGAGTTTTAAGGTTCTAAACCCGATATTTAAACTTGAATTGAAAGGAACTCAAACTCAACAGAGGTCAGCAGTTCCAGCCTCAGTTTGCATGGCTGAACAGCAGCTTTCAGCTGAGGCCCACTGATGTTTGACTTCTCTAACTGGCTTAGTGTAACAAACAAACTCAGAGAACTTCTACTGCTCACATGAGAATAAAAAAGCAGAAGTCTATTCTGAAGTGCATCACCAATTTCCTGTTTGTCTCATCAATGAATTTAGGCAAAATGTGTATAGACAGCAATTTTATTTGGCTGAAACCTATCACACTTCAACACACATATCACACTTCAACAAATTATACTTATTTTCTTTAATTTCAAAGCAAAATGTAATGACTAGTTATTTAAATAAATGTCTTTAAAAAAAAAAAGATAAAAAACGTTCAAAGATAAACAAAAACTGCGAAACTGAAAACCTGGTCATTTTCATACAGAAAACTGTAAGTCTCTTTCTACCTTGTTGATTTGCACATTAAAAAATGACATTAGCTTTTGCTGTCTTTCTTTTCTGTGAAGGAACTGATTTTCTTTTAAAATGCTTCCTAGAAACTTATTATATCTGAACTATAGTTTAGAAAAGTCTGTCCTGAAACTTTTAGAAGCCCTTTTATAAAGTGTTCATTGTATCAAGTTATAGCAATAACAGCAAAACCTGCCAACTATAGTTTCTTAAAAATAAGAATACATCACAATAATTTTGCATGTATTATTGACACGGACAGCCATCTCATTTGTCACCCACATCCTGCAAAGCAGAATATATTGAGTTGAAAGGTAGACTGGTACATTTCCACAGATTGAGCAGCTCAGATCCAAAACCAGAGAACTGCTCACTCTCATGCCTTCCCTCAGAGGGGGAAATCTTTAGCTGTTCTTCACCAGTCACCAATGCCTCGTAGGAACACCAAGAATCTTCATCCCCTACCAAGCCTGACTGGAATTTTTGGATAGAAAAAATAAACTGGGTAGGGGAAATAATAAGAACATAGAGTAGATTACAGTAGGTCTTGTTACCTTGGCACATAAGCTTTCAAAACAAAAGCCAAGAGGACTCCTGCTCTGGGAGATGTGGATAAGCGATGGACATCAATCTCCCTCAGCAATCCTGCATTGATAAAAGGAGGCTCCCATTCCCCTTTTTAGACAAGGGTGTAGCTACCAAATAACTTTGGTCAATAGCTAAATACCCTCTTCTTCCCTCTTTTCAGTGTTTCACATAGTTTAAAAAACCCTAAAGTAATTAAGCAGATAAAATCAGAAATTACCTTGTCCAGGAAACTACTACTTCTCCCTTCTTTTTAATGATGTTTTTGGCATAGAGGCTAGGTGATGACAGAGATGAAGCCAAGGGAGTAGAGTCTTTATTCTGCTGTAAGTCATTCTTCTTACTGGAACATTGCTTGGGTGATGGATTTCTATCTTCAAACCTCACATTACCTTCATCACTGCCCTCACCTGATTCAGTTCCTTTTCGTTGCCTTTTTGAACTGGAATTCTCTTTGACAGTCTCTTTTTTCCTCTTTTTATTAGTTTTATCATCTATACTTATCTGACATCCTCCACTAGTCTTTGAACTGGGTTTTGTTTCAAGATCACATTCACCTGCTACAGTCTCATTAGAAAGCTCTTCTGTTAGGTCTACTGATGCATCAAAGCACTCTTCCAGTTCTTCCTTTTTATCACTGACTTCTGAGTTTCCTGCTGAAGTTTCCTGAGTCCCGTTATCTGCTCTGGATTCCACTGTATGACATGAAGTTTCACTAACAATACAATCTGTTATGCATGACTTCATACTGCATCCAGCAGGAAAAGAATCTTGAGATCTAAGATGCATTTCATTTATGTTTTCAGATACTTGCAATTTCTGTGCCTCAGACTGCTCAGAGCCTTTATCTGGGCTTTCAGTGTCGTGGCTCTCTTTGTCTGAAGATTTTCTACAGGTTACACTAGTTTCTTCCTTTCCAATACTACTGTGTGACTCCTTCAGAGGCTGAGCTAAGGTAGGATTTTGTTCTCGTTCAGTGCTGACATGAGGCAAGTGATCCATCTTAACCAGATCTGGTTTGACAGCTTCTTTCACAGTGGCACTCTGGCTATCCTTTTCTTTTCCTCCAGTTCTCATGTCTCCTTTTCCAATCTTGGCTGAGGATGCCTGTGCCTCCTTCACTGGAGCTATCTGATCAGATGCTGGTGAGGCAGATGCCACTGCCCGCCGAATCTTTACAATAAAATGATCATTGGATTTCTCCATGATTACTGCTTGCATTGGTAGGCTGGGGCGACACTGAAAACCGGGAGCAACAGGCCGACTTGTCCACGATGATGAACAACTTGATTTACTGCTTGAGTTATCAGATTCTAAAGCCAAATGAATGTCTTGTTCAGTGGCATCCTCCTCTCCAAGAAGCGCATCTTCGCTGTAATGTGCACTAACAACACCCTCTGGAGCTGAGCTAGAATTATTCTCGGGTTTTAGGAAGCTGAGGTGAGCATCTGATTTCAAAGGAGATGGAATCGTTAAGGAAACAGCCAAATCTTCAAGGAGGATAGAAGAAATACATGATTTAGTCTTCTGTAAATTGCATTCATCTTCTTTGCACGAAGCTGAGTTTGTGGAAACCTCAAACATACAGTTCTCATCCAGCACATCTGGATCAACAGGCATCTGAGGCCTAGATGCTAATGAGGGAGCTCTTACAGGTGAAACAATTGTCCAGCTAATATCCTCATCCAGTTTACAATCCATGCATGCCTCCTTTGGAATGATGTCTTGCTCCAGTTCAGCAGTATTATCCCTGCATTTATGACTGTCTAGAAACTGTTTTTCTGGAGTCCTGAATTCACAGTCGTTTCTGTTGATACTGCCACCATTTTTTTCCAAGAGATCAGAACCTTGTAATAAGCTTTTGAAAATTTCACCCATTTGAGCATCACTTACTAGATTAAATGTAAGACTGGATGCTTGTTGTTCTGTGAGAAGCTCATAACTAAGATCAGACTTGTTAGCATCTTTGGACAGCTGGAGTCCTTCCTTCTCATATTTAGCACCCTTCAGTGGAGTAAGAGTGTTTTGCAAATTAGTCTCTTTAGAGAGGTGAACTTTTGTTTGGGAATTTCTTGTGTTATCAATGGAATTAAGACATTTTGTAAAGGCAGTTTTTGGTGCACCTGTCTTATTTTTCTCATGGTGACAGTTAGATTGTTCATAATCCACAGTTTGTTTTGAAATATATTCTTCAGGCTTTTGAGAACCTTCTTTCAGGGACTTTTTTCTAGATCTCTCCACATCATTTTTATGACTGATCTTGTGGTTTGGCTTTCCAGCTCTTTCAAACTTCCCTTCCTCACCCTCATTTTCCACATCACATAGCTTTATTATAATTTTCCTTATCTTTTCAAATAAGTAATCAAGTTGCTCATCTACAAATTTCCACAACTGTTTTTTCATATCTGATACTTGCTGATCAAAAAGACGGTCCACTATTGCATTCTTTTTAACTTGTTTAAGTTTCGACTCTATAATATCACAGATATTCAATTTTAACGTATCACCTAATGCACACATCTTGGAAAAGTTCAAGTATCTTATTAATGCTGTAAAATTTATGATCCCAGATTCTATAATTCTGTAAAAATGCTGAACCGGGAAGTGTACTTTGAATTTCATGTAACTTTTCCTCATCTGTTTTCGTATAGCTCTGAGCATCTGCATGATTTCTTGTATATTTGAAGGTTCAACAATAACATGAACTATTTTTTCAAGACAAGCAATGCTCACAGTTTTGTTTTTCTTCATATTCTTTGAAGATCTGAAGGTCTGATTTTTATGCCTCTCTCTGTTCTTTTGTGCACTTACTTGCACAGAAACAAATTTTCCATTATCTTCATTGCAGTGCATGGTTTTGCTATTTTGATTCTGTGGGCTGCTGGTCAAATTTCGTGTCTCAGAAGAAGCTTTTGGTCTTGACTTTTTTGTATTTTCAGAGCCTCTCTCTGGTTTAGATCTTTCTTTATCTTCATCACTACTTACGATTTCACCTTCTTCTAATTCATCTGAAGAGATACTTAGTCGAGACTCCATCTCTAAGTGTTCATCAGACATGCTAACCGGCTTTTGATTTTCTTTGTTTACCTCCTTGGACAAGTTCTTTGAGGGACAGATGACAACAGTACTTTCAGGCATTAAATCTATAAAAAGAAAACAGTTTTCTAATCACCACAAAGAATGCAATTTTAAACAGGTATTTTCAGAAAAGTGTGCAAGATTCTCTTCTGTAAACTGATTATTCAGAACTGTTTGAACTCAGGAAGCTCAGCTATAATGAGTTTGGGTGGTTTGCTTCAGCAGCTGCTAGTTTAACATATTTCTTTGAGCTTTAAAGGGCAAATAAATCTTTATTTTGAGCTTTAAGAGGCCTCAACATTTCACGAAACACATGTGAACTATCTCACAAATGCATCAATTGGAAGGACAAAAATATAGCAGTTTTCAAAAGTTTCAAATTTCTTTCCATTTACTTTAACAAGTTTTCTGATTACTGTACCAGCTAAATTATAAGTTTCACATCATTATGAACATTTATATGCAATAATTGGCTTTTCTTTTAATAATTTCAAAACTAAAACAAATTGAGAACAAATGATCCAATAATGTTTTAATAATCCCGTACAGAGTTACGCTCTGAAACATAAGAAACCAGATTTCAATGCCATTTTCCTAGTACAAAATCTCAACTTACAAGAATTTTTTTGTTTTAATTGCAGTAGGACATTAGAAGGAAGACTTAAATTCACAAATACTTGAAAGAATATGATCCTACATAACTTCCACAATTACAAAGAAAGCCTTAAGAGATCTATGCAAAACTAGCCACAAATAAGAAATGTGTATGTATATTTTTAGGAAGTTAATACAAAACTCTTATTTCAACCAGTTTTCTGTCAATAGCGACCAACTCCAGTTTTAGAGAACTAATATTCAAATGGCTAGAATCCTGGCTGCAACATTAAATGCTGCCACCACTAACAAAAAAGACCACTGGGACATACACAGGTTAAGAAGACACAATTTGTATTTTTCAGAAAGCAGTTAAAAGAAGTAACTTCTGCTTTCCATGAGGGGATCTTCTAAATTTTATGTAGAAAATAAATTAGAAGATACACACACAAATACCTTTGTTGTAAGTCTTCACAAGGCCTTTACAGGGACTTTCCATCTTCAGTGCTTTAGCCAAGGGACGCACTGGACTGTTCAGTGGGCTGATTGCCTTTGGAATATACCTCAAGTGATTGAGATCAATACTCAGTATTGAGCTGTCATCATCAACAGCAACTGGGTTAGTTTCTCTCTCTTTAGTTACAAGACACACCTTGCCACTGAGAGAAGATGCTGTTGCAGTACTGGGGCCAGTTAGGTCTGGCCCCAGATCGCAGGTATTCTGGTCAACGAGTGGTTCATCCTTATCACTTATAGTTCTGTCCAGTGAGTGAGCTGTACTCATGTTAACTTCACAGATACTCTTTTCCTCAATGGGACAGTCAACATTTTCTGCAGCCAGGTGATCATCATCCCTAACTATTTCCATTAAAGAGTCTGGTTTTGTTTCACTGCTATCATCTGCAATATCAGAGGACTCCAGGTCACCGGAACTTCTGGCTTCCGAGTCATCTAAGACAACATTTTGAGAGCCACATTGATCTGCAGAGCTTTCTATGTTAGCCGCCAGCCCTATTTTATCTTCCTCTTTCTTCTCTGCTGCTGACTCTAGAAGGTCTTTCATACTTGCACTTGCAGGTTTAGGTCGTGCCACTTCTGCTGCTGGTACATAATCATCCTGCCTCTCACCCTCTGTCACAGGCAGCTCTTCACACTCTGCCACATTCCCTGTCACCTCCAGGGGCAAACATTCAGGGTGGTTCAGACCTGTCATTGCTGCTGTTTTTACTGAGGCTTCCAATTCAACTGGATCACAAGCCTCTGCTGTTTTTGAAGGCATTTCAGCCTCCATCTCATCAGGAACCAGCACCTTTGCTGCTTCTGGCAAGGCTTGGGGCTGTACCTGACCCCCTTCTTCTGGTAAGGCTTCTGAGTTTGGTTCATCAGCTGTGACTGCTGGCAACGCTTCAGACTGTGCTGGATCTGCTGCTGCTGCTTTCAAGGCTCCATTTTCAGAACTGACAGAAACAGGCAGTGCTGGTTCCATGTTGCTCTGAGCTTCAGCATCCAGAACTTGTAGTGCTGAATGACTGTGCACTGTGGGACCACAGTCTACAGGGCGGGCAGAATCGAAGAGTTCTGCTTTCAGTGTGAGCTCAGTACTTCCCTCATCAGTGGCCTTTTGGGAAGGTGCTTTAAGTCCATCCATTGCAGAGAGACATTGCTTCTTATTAGGAGAAAGAGTTAAATTTAGCTTTTCCATAAAGCTAAGTTTTAAGTCTTTGCTTTTTGGCCCAGTGTGATTACCTTTAGTTTTGGGTACCCTATAATCTTTTAAAGTATCTGCTACTCTGGATGTTTCTTCCAGCTTAGAGGATTTGTTTCTCTCACTTTTTGTAACATGTGTACCTTTCTTGGAGTCTTTTACAGATTGGTGAGAAAATTCCTTTGCAAGTTTTTTTTCATTTCTAAAATGTCTATTTTCATCCTGATCCTCCCTTTCCCTTTTCCTTTTTTCTTCAGTTCTGTGTCTTTCTGATTTGGAATGTGCTGTTTCCCATTCATGTCTACTACTACTTTCCTTCAAGCGTGCATATTTATGCTCTCTGCTGTTGGAATTAGAAGGTGAAGTCCTTCCTTCTCGAGAGGTATGATCATCTGTTCCCCTGTCTCTCTTGCAGTCAATGTGTTTTACTTTTCTAGACTCTTGCACACGACATTTATGCGATTCATGAAGACTCTTTGAATGTTCATTCTTGGAGTGTGGACTGCTTCCCCTACTAGGCCTCCTTGGTTGTTCTTGTAGCTTCTCATTTGGTTTATTTTTTTGGCCAGCATGTTTTTCACCTTTATCATGTGTTTTAATGTCTTTCTTTAATACATTTTGTAATCTCTCATCAGCATACAATTCATTTCTTGTTTGAAATCTGTCTTTACCAGCTGTCTGTTTCTCCCAGGAAGAAGCACCCCTTTCTACTCTTCTTTCCACACCTGGACTGCATTTGAGTTTCATGCTCTGACTTTTTTGTTGCAACTCATTTTTACTAGCCTTCTCTGAGAGGGTTTTCAGCTTCTGTTGAGGATCCAAATTCCCCTCCTCACTGTCAGCATCATTTCCAGTGCTCTGATGTACTTCTCTTTTGTATCTGCTGACATTTCCCCTGCTGTGCTGTTCATTACTTTTACTTTCTTTTCTTTCCTTTCTGTTATCCTTGCTGGTATGGTTGGAGGTATGGTCATAGCTCAGTGCACACGTGTGAGTACCATCATTGCAGAGCTCTTCAGGAGGGTACCTCGGCAAAAGTGGAGTGCTCGTTTTTTCAGAGCCACACTTCCCACTGTCCGTGTTATGAGATGAGTAACTGTTGTATGCATCTTTTGAGCAGTCATTTTTCATTCTATGCTCCACCTTCATATTGTCACCAAAATCAGAAGGTCTGAATTTGGAATCTTTTGTTTTAGTTGATCCTGGAAGGTATGTTCTGGTGAAAATACTTCGATGGTTGGGAAATTCCGATAGCCTGTTTATAAAAACAAAAAAGTTATGTTATTTTTAAATTTATTTAAACATAACTAAAGCTGAACTGCAATGAAACCATGTTTCTGTAAAAATTGTTAACACTTTCAATTTCAAGCTGAAAAAAAAGGGTGGTGCTATAAAAAGACATTCAATAATTTCTATCAGAACAAAACAAAAGAATGTCATTTATATACATATTTTCCAAAAGAAATTCATCTAAAGAAAAAAATCAAGATTTATGAAAAAAAAATTACTGTATTGAGCCTAGTTCACAATTTCAGTAATTCAAATTAGTATTTCATTGTCCAGCAATAGAAAGAGCTCTCCCCCAGGGAAAAAAAAAAAGTTGTTCTTTACAGCATTAGTGATTTAAAATAATAATCACTAAGCAAATAAAATACATTTGAGAGTTGTTGCAAGCTCCAGAAAACAAGTACTACATTATGATAACCAAGCCCCATCAGGGCTACATGCTACTGCTGAGAAGTCACCATATTAAAAATATCTTAAAAAATCAAATTAGAAAGGGTATACAAGTGTGATTAATGTAATTGTATCCAGGCTGTGTTTGGTTTTGTGGTTTTATAGTTGATGGTGTTTTTTTGAGATAAACACTAACAATTCCTTGAAGGCATTAACTTTGAAATAATCTTTACACATTGCTTAAGAAAAGCTAATTTACTATAAACCACGCAGCAGACAAGGCATGTTTCTAAGATCTCAAGGTGCCAATTTCCCCACAATTTTCCATGATGGATGCCTCCAAAATACCTAGATCAAATACCTTGTTCACAAACTTTCATCACCATCACATGATATTGCAATGGAACTTGTAAAGTATATAAAGTGGTCAAATTTTTAAAACAAATATGTCTTTTTCAAAGACTTTAATTTAAAATTCAGAATACTGCACTCAAAGATGTGAAAATGGCAGCTGCTGTGTGAAAGCTGATGAGCTGAAAGAAACACATGTCAAAACCTCTTGATCTCCATCAGATTGTGCCTGGTAATTCTCTGTATTTAGCAAAGAAACCTGCATAGTTTCTATACATCTAGCCTTTAGCACAGGAATCTCAAAGGAACCTTCTTTACAACATGTATTGGTGCAGGAAAATATCGAATGGTCAAAACAAAATGCAAACAAACCAATGATGTGTGACCCAAATGACAAGGAGGTAACCTGACAAGGTGGCATCCTGAATACCAAACCCCTGCTGTGGTTTTACACGGTTCAGAAACCTTACTGTCAGCTACTCTCCCATCCATACTTCACTGTTTCAACTCCTTCCAGTAACATTGATGGTACACAGAAGTAACCAAGAATTCTCTAGTTGTTATCCCCCACCACTGGAGACAGGAATTTCGTATCTTGCCAGGAAAACATTATATAACCTATTTCTTCTCAGTTGTTGTCTGAGAAGTTCCATGGAATTCATATCTGAGGCCATAAAACAGACACAATTCAGCTTCAAAACTAGTAAGATAATGCTTTCAAACATCCAAGATGGTTAGATAACCCACAAGGAATAGTGGGTTACAAACAATCAAACATTCATGTAAATAAATGGTCACCACCTGGACTCATTGGTTTCTTAAATAGAATCCCAAGACCTCATCAGGCAAAGGAGATCCAAATTTTCTCTGATTGTATTGGTTCTAAACTACACAATAATTCACTAATTAATGATTTTTTTCATTATTTTTTTTAATATACACAAGCATTTCAAACAAGTATATAAACATGATCAGACCAAAAGCTTGTTTTCAGTTCTACTGTCTATTTGTACCTTTGATGCAGATGACTGATTTCTTCATCCTTACGGTTAATTTCCACTCTCGCTGTTTTGATAAGGGCTGAAATATTCTTTTTGAGAGCCTGGTTTTCATTCTGTAGAATGATATTCTATTTTAAGTATATATAAAACAGACAGCAAGAGAGAGAGGGAGAGAAAAAAACAAGAGTTAGCTTGGCTATCCAACCATGTAATGAAAAACAGTGCAAGACAACCACTAGAAAAACATCCCATCATTGGCAAAGTGACAGTAAAACATATATAAACCCTTTCAAAGAAATCAGAATTATTGAAATCCAAAAAAGTTTGTGGTTTTGTTTTTTTTTTAAGAATCATTACTCACATTTATGCTTCTGTTTGTGGTCCTGGTAATTATTTCAAACATTTCAAGCATACAATTTAGTAAAACTGAAATATGCTATAAAACAAGTGAGCTAAAAAATGATAATCCACCTCTTTGGTTCATTCTTTTACTCGTTTATTTCTTTCTTGGTCACTGCATCAAATGAGATGTAGCTCTCAAGCACTTTCAGAGAAAGAGGATAACTGTATTTCTTTCAAGGTATCGAAACCAACTTTGGGTGCTTTATCATTGTAACATTTCTACGTATGATATTCTAGAAACTGTCAATCCTGTCAACTTTGGGTGCTTTATCATTCTAACATTTCTACATATGATATTCTAGAAACTGTCAATCCTAGAAATAGTTCCTTCTCTTGGTAACTGTCCTCAGCAAAGCCTGCTCAGAAAGGCAGAGAAGTTTTGCAGAAAACAACACAGCAGTGTCACAGGGCAGCAAGCTGCTTACCACTGCAAGCCTTAGAACCTTTGGGAGTCATGTGTAATATGCAGTAGAGCACACTGCAGAATTGCCCCAAATAATCCAGCTCTATAGAATGGCACAGCAAGGGAACACCAGCTGAAGCTGAAGAGCAGTTCAGACTTATCAGAATAGCACTGTGCTCAAAGCAACACACACATCTGTTTCCAGTTGTAATGACAGCTCAGGTACCTTTACAGCCCTGTCCCTAGTGCATTAAACAAACAAGAGCACTGGATACCTTTCTGATAATTATTCATTTGACACATTTACTTTCTAATCAGGAAGACAGAAGATAGCTTTTTAACCAAATAAAGTCCTACCACAGACAACATTGCAAAACATTAATTTACCTACTGATCTTGTCAGTAGGCAATCCCCACCAACCATCCTAGGCAGACCAAGCTCCTAACATCTACAGGGATGCTTTACAAACCACCCATGCAATGGATCAAGTCTGGAAAACATAAGAAATTGCTTTCTCAAAGCAATATTCCATTTACTTTGCATGATCTTGACAATATTTCCCTTTGAACTACAATACCTGTGCCTGTATTTCTTTAAATTTCTTCATCAACTCTTTAATTTGCTGCTGACATTTTCCATATTCTGCCTGCAACTGTCAAAGAGAGAAGAATTCACAGCACAGAAGTGGACTTAATTATACAGAAGAGTTACTTCTCTAGATCTATAGTTAGTTAACACAGTAATGTATATTACAAACCCCTGTTTTTTTCCCCTAAAGAAACACTTGAAAGCCATATTGAAGCAAAAGGCTTCAATATGCTCCAATTGGTATGCAGGTCTCTAAAACAACACAAATACTCAGAGAAAATCTGTGTGTGCTGCCTAACAGTAATAGGTTAAGAATAACAGGAAGTCATATTGTGAAATTAAAGACACAACTACTAAGGAGCAGGAGTTCTGAGAGCCAAAGAGACTCTTGACAGATCTCCTGTAACACAAAACAGGTAAGGGAAAACACAACAAAAAGTTACTACAAACAAACTTGGACTGCAAAAATAGACTGCAAAAGACACGATCCTGCTGAGATCACAAAGTTAAGGAAAATAAATTTGGCATGAGCTCTTCTTTAGAGGTAGATAGTAACAAAGCTTTCACAGGAGAATGGACAAATTCCATTCAAACAAAGAGTCAACTACTTTCAAACTTGCAAAGTGATATTTTCATCACTCATTGGAGTCCTGGAGGGTTCACTCCTACTTATTCTGTAACATCTGTGGATGCTGTCCCTTTCATGCCATTTAAATGTGTCTTATAGGCCAGGATTGCTGATGCTACTTAAGTGAGTGTTGTCTTGATTTGCTAGAAGCAGTTAACTACTGCATGGCCACCTTCAGTCTCAAGGACAGAATTTAACAACATGTAAGATAGGTCATGGATTTATCTGTTTTACTCGGGTAAAACTTGTTGAGAGAAATGTCAAGACTAGCTTTGTATCAGATGTCTGACCAGATCCTTGACTACAGAGAAACCACAAGACATTTTCCCACAACACAGCTGATAAATGAACTGCATGCAAAGCATGAGAAATGGGAACAGATCATGTAACAGAGTGACAGATACACTTGTTCAGATGAACTTGATGTTCTAAGACTTCATTAGCACACTCTTGTTTTTACTTATTTAAAAAGAGCCTATTTTTCCTACAATGCGAGCATGCTGACAACATTTTCTGCACTTTACTTTTTACACAAGGAAATTTGGAAGAACCCCCCCCAAAACAGCAGAAGTTTTTTTTCCCCATATTAATACATACCTCATCATAGGATGCTTTCTTTGCAGTCCCTTCTTCAATTAATATTTCATCAAATAAATTTAAGCCGCTTCTAGATGGTGTAGTATTTGGAGCAAAATTGTCTATATAAAGAAAGGCAATTACATGAGGAAAAAGCTATTTTTTTAACCATGTTGCATTGTGCACACTGTTCTATACTGTCTGTGCATTTTGGTTTTACTTCTTGTACTTACAAGGTAACAACACACAAAGTAATTATTACATGCTCATGTCATACCATGCTGCAGTAAGGCACAGCGATTTCTTGAAATAGCCATCTGTAAGTGAAAGTGAAACAAACAAAAACCCCAACCAATCAAAACCAACTGACAAGCCAACACCAAAACACCCAAATTACTGAATGACAGTGCTTTTTCCTCAAATCAACCTGGGTGCCCTGTTTACCAAATACACTTAACTGACAGGATCTGGCTTATGACACCCCTGAAATACAGGTGCATTTGCAGACAAATAAATGAAGTCAGCTATGAAAGCTGTGCTTCCATCCTGTGGACAGTACCATAATGCAAAAAGTTTTATTAACACAATGCAAAAGGATGTATAAATAACATCTTATGTGTACAGAGCAAAGATCTCACCAGCCCTCTCTTCAAATTTAAAAACCCAAGGTCACTCAAAATTGGACTACATAAAATGTTTTCACTGCACTGCGTCTTTAATGTTTACTAAACAATGCATCTCCATATAAGAAAGATGAACATAAGAAATACAAAATGCAAAATGAGAAAAAGATATATAGATGCTTTATGTCTGTAGGATATAGTACAGTTCTTCATGAAAATTCAATGGTATTACAGCAGTAACATCAGGAGAGAAATAATTGCTTAAGTACTAGAAACAGCATTTCATTAAATGGTACTCTAAAGCTCACAAAAAAGAACATGTGCTGGATCCATTTACCTCTCACTTTCAAAGAAGTTAAAAGAGGAAATTAATTTACATCAGCATGTTGTAGGCACACAGTTTGTGGTAACTGGGAGTGGGGCTGTGGCCAAGCCTCATCCCCAGTGGGCTATAGCTGTGAGAAGCAGGTGAGCAGCACTGAAAGCAATGAGACATGGAGTGCCCAGGTGCACTGACCATCACCAAAGGGAACAGAGGGCACTCAGGTGCAGCGCATGAACAACTAGGGGTATAAAAGGTCGGGCTAAAGAACAAGAAGGGTAGATTCTTGAAGGTTTCTGAAGCGACTCGATGTTACTCTCTATGGGCCTGAAGCCCTCTGATGAGGAATGGTGTTACTCTGTATAGGAAAATGCTTAAAGCCTTCTGAAATCTATGGTGATACTTTGTGTATCCTGGCTGTATGGACTTCAGCATATGCTGTGGTATATGCTGCAATAGCCTGTCAAATTATTTGGAAAGTAACAAAAGGTTTAAAAGATATCCTGAATTTACTGTATCACATCAAAAGTATGTGTTGGATCTCTCACTGGGGATTTATTGATCAGTGCCTTTTGGATCTGATCCTAAAGCTTACAGAAACACAAAATAAAAGTGTTTTTTCCAAGGTAAAATGTCCTACTATCAAGGCACAGATAAAATAGCTAACATTTTCTGCACTCCTTTACATGCTCAATTATCTTCAAGTAGCCAATATCAGAGGAAAACTATCTTTCATTCATTCAGCTAATAGATTTAAGGATTCTCTGCTGCATTTATACAGCCTAATATATATATTTTGAATTTAAACAAGTTGCTTGCTTAAGCATAGGTTGCACCAGCTAAATGTAAGCTTAAAACTAAATACTGTTTTACTTGAAATCAGCCTAAGAAGCAGAGACTCTGTAATGTGCCAAGCCAAGCGGTGAGACACAATTAACCTACCAGAAACTGACAAACTGCTGTCCAAGCCATCATAAATATCCACGGAGCTCTCATCTCCTTCCCTGAAGGGGGAAGCTTCAGCTAAAGCAACGTAAAAAAAAAAAAAAAAAAAAAAAAAAAAACAAAGTAATCATTGTAATCATTTAGTAAACTGCAAACTCTACCTTTCCCATAAAGTCAGTGCAACTGCAATCCTATACCAGTAGAAAATAGTAGAAGTAATAGTACAGACCAGTAAAATGTGAATTTTATCCAGGAAACTACTGCTACTGTGGAGAAAAGATTAGTCACCAGGGAGCAAAGAGGGTCTTGTAAGATCAGCTTGTAAATGCTACAAGAACTGTGCATAAAGCAAATTATGTGGCAAATAGATTTTAAAATGATAAATTAAGCAAACTTGATCTTTGAAACTGTTTTCTAGGATACACTAAATACAAAACTTATACAACTCAAAAACAAAAATAAAATATTTGGTATAATAAAACCGCTACTGTTAAAAGAAAGACTTCTTGCTAGAGAGAAAGTATCGTAGCAGTCCGTATCATAATACCAACCATTTGCTTTAGTATTGCCATCTACTAACACACTAACTGGTTCTGTAAATGTATTTTAACCTAAATCTCCTCAGTCTCTCTTCATGTCTTTTTGTAATGCCTCTTATCATTCTTGTCTCCTCTATGTGAACCTCCCCATTTCTGCAACAAATATTATTTCTATAAAGAAAAACATCAATACCCACAGTCCATCTGAGGCTGGGAATCTCCCAAATATGTGTTAAATCAACCAACTGTGGAGCTGGAAATAGAGTACCTTGATTATGGGTACTGTGGCAGTTGATAGCATATTGGCTCTTACAAACAGCAAACAAAGGAGCAGTGCCCCTAACTGTTCAAATGCAAGTTTCATTAAGATACAGTCGAAGGTTAAATTATACACTGTGCAAGACAGGGGGGAGACCAGTTCCAGACCCCCTTAAAACATTCCAGAAACCTAAAGTACACAGGTATGATTTTAAATACAAACTCACTAATGGGATTGGGCTTGCATGATATTGTGCCACAACCACTGAATTACATTTGAAGGTCATCAGTATTTATCACAACTTCAGATTTGTTTTCTAAGTTATTTCTGGACCTATTTATTTGCATAAGACTGCTTTCATTAATTCCCCACAAGCCAAAAAGTAAAACTAACACTTCTTACCACTGTAGTAGATATCATACAGTCCCAGTCCATCCTCATCTGCTGCCATGATACAAACTCCCTACGGCTTCCCCATCTACGAGTAAAATATCAGAGCAAAGGGAACCAATTAATTGACGACAGCAACATAAAGCAGCATCATCTTGAAGTACATAAATTACACCTGAGCTACCTGTGGCCCTTGTTCTTCAATAAAATCCACCACTAGAATAAGAAAACTCTTGGATCAATGTAACAACGTGAGCTTTCAAGAAACACAAGATATTTTCTGTTACTTGAACAAGCATCCTGAAGATGTTAACTGTCACTTATTGATCCTATAAAGGAATTTTGACATGAAAATCAGCATTGCATTCTGCGAAAAGGTTATCCAAACGTGCAGCTTACCCAGTTAAAATAATCTGATTTGATAATTCTGATTTTTTCCCTACTGTCCATTTAAAAGCAAATTCCCGTTGTCCGATACCGCCAGTCAAACCAGTACCGGGCTGGGGAGCTGGCAGGGGGGACGGCACAGGCACCCAGCAGCGCTGAGCAGCCCCCAGCCCGTTCAGAGGCAGCGGCCCTTCCTCACTCGCTCCCCAGCCGTCGCCCTCCCTGCACACGCGGGAAGGGGCTCCCGCCCGCCCCAATTCCTGCCACGGCGGAAGAGCTCGGGACCTCTCGGGGGTCAGAGCAGGAGCTCCCGCAGCCGCCGGGGGCACGGGGCGGGCAGGCGGTGCCGGGGGCACGGGGCGGGCAGGCGGCGCCGGGGGCACGGGGCGGGCAGGCGGCGCCGGGGGCGCGGGGCGGGCAGGCGGCGCCGGGGGCGCGGGGCGGGCAGGCGGCGCCGGGGGCGCGGGGCGGGCAGGCGGCGCCGGGGGCGCGGGGCGGGCAGGCGGCGCCGGGGGCGCGGGGCGGGCAGGCGGCGCCGGGGGCGGGCAGGCGGTACCGGGGGCACGGGGCGGGCAGGCGGCGCCGGGGGCGGGCAGGCGGCACCGGGGGCGGGCAGGCGGTGCCGGGGGCGCGGGCGGCGGGACGCGCGCAGGGCCGCGAGCGCTCCCCGGCCGGTGCCGCAGGCCGGGCGCAGGGGGCGGGGCCGGCGCCGCGCCAGCCAACGGCCGCAGCCGCACGGCATATCCGCCGCCGTGACGTCGGCAAACCCCGCCCCCAGCCCCGAGCAGTTGGCGCCAAAGTGAGGCGCGCGGGGCGGCCGCGCCCCGCCCCCTCCGCCTTGGCCCCGCCCCCTCCCCCCTTCCCGACCGCAGGCCCCATCCCGGCCCGGCCCCGAGCGCGGGAAATTGCGCGCTGCTCCCGGCGGGACGAACCGGGAGCCTCCCACCTGCTCCGGCCCGGAGCTCACAGCAATCACTGCTCACGTAGGCCTGTGCCGCGGCCGCTGGAGGCTGCCCGGGGCTGCGGGGCACGACACATACGTGCTTACCTGGTGTCGTTCCGCGCTGCTGCTGCGGTGCTCCCGAGAAGCCCGAGGTTTAATCCCGGCGGGTGCTGCTGTCGGCGATCCCGCTGCCCAACCCCTGCAGGGACATCATTACCGCCCGGCAGCCGCGCTCGGCCTCCGCGAGCGGCTGCCGTCGGGGGCGTAACGCTCCTGCCGCCCGAGCCGGGGCCACCCGCTGCCGCGTCCGTCACCGCCCGCCCTCGGCCGCCTCCCTGACCCAGATTTAAAGGGCTCGCGGGTAGGCGAGTCCCGCGGCAGCAGCGGCAGACGGCTCTCCGGGAAGCAGAGCGCAGGGGAGGCCAAGGGCGCGGGGTTCCAGCGCTCTGAGCCAGCGGGGGAGCCTCGCTCCGCTCCCGGACGGCGCTCGCGGCGGCAGGGGAGGGGCAGCGCGGTGCACGCCGGGAGCTGTAGTCCGGCGGAGGGGGCGGGGCGGGGCGGGGCGGCGGCCGCGCTTCCCGTGACGGCGGCAGAGCGGAAGTTGGTGGTGCCGCGTCCGCCGCGCGCCGCACGTGCTGCGCGCCCCGCGCCCCGCGGCGGGACGAGCGGCAGCAGGATGGCGGCGGAGCTGCGCTTCCGCCTGGCCGAGCCGCTGCAGCTGGTGGCGCGCAGGAACGAGAAGAGCGGCGTGGAGCTGAGCAGATTCGTGGCGAAGCAGGTAGGAGCGGGCGGTGCGGCGCTCGCTGGTGGTCCCCGCGCGTCCGTTCTCCCTCCGCCAGGGAGGGTCTCGTAGGCGCCACCGTGCAGTAAAGGGCGCCCACCTGTCTGCCTCCCCCGTGCCGCCATCTGCTCCCGGCAGCTTTGGGTGTGCCTGACCCCCCGGCCGCCCCTGGCCCTCGGGCAGCCGGCGGGAGCTAATGCCCGCTCTCTCCCTGCTGCTGGTTCTTGCCGTCCTCGCCCCTTTCGGGGATGCGCGGGTGCAGCCCGTGAAGAAGATCCTCTTCTGTATCCCCGTACCCTTCCTATTGCGCCTCGCCCCGCAGTTAAATCTTCAATCCATTCCATGCCCGCTAAGGTGACTCCGGAGCGTGACAGCAAGAGGTGGTATTTTGTTATCAAGCACTGAGACAGTAACTAGTCCTTAGCCTGTTGCTATTTTGCGTGTCTTCTTTAATTGCCTTAAAACAGCACGTAGGATAAAAAAGGCATGATTTTCTAGGCTTTGCTTTGAGGTTTTTTTAATCACAGTCTCCAGGTTGTAGTGATGCTGAAAACATGGTCCTACAGTCACCTTCATGCTTAGGCTGCCTTAGCTCTGAGAAGTACATCTGCTTTCTTGGAGAGTTAAGACCGATCTCCTTTCTTTCTCTGAAATGCTTGAGGACATGTAGTAACAGCATATCAGCCCATCAGATACTGTTCTATTAATAGAGCTTTAGAAGCCCCTCAGATGTGTACACATTTTGGGGCTCAAAGTCTCTGTTTCTCTTTGAGTGTCTAGGAAATGTCCCAGTTGTTTGAAGATGAAAAGTATGAAATATCATATTTTTTCAGAATATTGGCTTTCAGCCTGAGTTGCTGTCTCAGTTATGGTTGGGCTTTCATACAGATACTCAAAGTTCTTTGTTGGTGACAGATGGCTCTTTCTTCTGTCGCTGCAAATCACAGGATCAAAGTAAAATTGACATGAATATACAGTCCTGAGTGGAAGCTAATTGGAGGGAAGCGGTGATGAAGAGTTGCTTTTCAAGAGAGAGAAGCCGCTGAGAAATAGAAAGGGGGACGATGTGGATACAAGTTGTAGCAGACAGATGGAGCAGCGAACCAGAAGTGAGTCACCGAGATCCGAGACTGGGAAAGACACTGTGCCCTTTCCATTTCGGTGACTGTTTGGAGATGTGGTTTAAAAGCCTTGCTAGGTGGAAATTCCTAAAGAGGGAATAGAGGGAGCCTGGAACAGCACATTATTTAACAATGGCACACCCTTTTGAAAACTCATTTGCTGTTTTCAGGCTTGGAAGCTACAGCTCTAGGATTATTTTATGATTGTCATGCCAGTAAACAAACTCCATCTCTAAACGTAGTACCTGATTTCCTGCTTTGTATATAACCTAGGAAGCATGCATTTTGGAAATGTAGAGCTCTCTTTGCTCTACAGCTTTGTTATGTCTTTCTGGCAACTTATTTCTTCAACAGTATTCCATAAAGGAATGAAACTTGCCCACAAGTGCTAAGTAAGGAGCAGTCTTTTGAGGTTCATATTAAGGCAGAGTTCATATCGTCATGGACGGTTTTGTTCCCTGTGCTTGGGTATGTAATAGAATTAGAGCCTTTTCTGTAAAGTATTTTTAAATACCATGAACTCTGCAAAGATACAGCAAATTTCTGTGCTCTTAATGAGGAAGATGGGATGAAAAGCTCTCTAAAGCTTTGTTCCCCACGTTTACATTTTTGAATAATTTAAGCAAACTGTAGAAGCAATAGGTCTCCACAAACTGCTGGAATGTGCTTTTGGCTCTGAGTTACTAAAGGTCTGCCAGAAAGTCTTCCTGCACAGAATTCCAAATGTGAATTTTGTGCAAATGTATGTATTTTGGATGCCTGTGATCATGTAATTTCAGCAGAGAAGTTAATCACTGAGAAGGTTAAAACACTCCTAGGAATGGAACTTCAATGCAAAAACACCCTTACTGGTTTCTGTCCTTTGCATCTACCACAGTGCTTATGTGGAAATATATGTATCAAAGAACCTGACTGCTTTGGATGTTTCTTCTATTTAGACCTTGCAACCTTCCTAAGTGGACAGAAGCTCATGAGCACACCATTCTTGCTTTTTCTTTTTTAATTTGTAGGTGGTTTATGTTGGCATCCTTCATTTTGCATTTTTTTTTTCTATGAAGCAGTGAAAGTTGTTTTAATAATAATTCCAAGCTCTTATTTAGTAGCCTTCAGTCTTAGCATTTGATGCTGAGAAATGCCTTTGTTCTGTTATATTAATAAATGTAGGAAAAAGGAGATGACCTAGTGGTCTCAAATTCACACAGTTACCCATTGTCTGTCAGAAAAATGTCCTGATGCTCTGGCAACTAAGGCAGAAGTTTTTTAATACTAAAATGTGAATTCAACATTTTATTTGAAAGATTAGTTAGACTTTACATCATGTAGCATTAGAAATAAGGGAAGGTATGTTGCACTTTGGCTTCCATCTTGGGCTGTGTTGTCATCTTCTGCTATATGTTGAAAAGCTGTGATTCTTGGCACACTTTATCTCAATGATACAAAGTCAACAAGAAACTTGTTGCTTGCGTCCTCTCTTGTGAGAGAGAGATCTGTCCGACTCTGTCAAAGAAGTGTTGGAGGAGGCTTAGGAAGTTGCAGCTTGTGAAACTGCATATCGTGCCTGCTTTTCTTCTTTTTTCCCCCCTTGAACTGTGTGGGTTGTAGGAAGAGTTCGGGCTCGTGTTTTGGTTTATCTTGCTGAACTGAACAGCTGCCATAGAGTGGTGCTGCTCTGTTTTCTTCTAGCCTCCTCCCAAGGCCAAGCCACACCTTTGTGTTGCCTCTCCTGTCTTGAACCCAGTAAGAGTGCTGATTTGGAAAATCCATTCAACTTTCCCAACTTTGTAAGAAAGTCTTACACACCATGACAGTCAGTGAGTCGGAGCGATACAGTGCCAGTGGATGCAAACAATGATCCCACCAACCAAGGGGTTGCATCCAATCGCAGGCGCTGCAGAAAAGGGAGAGACTCAGCATCTCCCTAAAGAGCACTTTTCCCACATCTACCTCCGACCACGTATGTCTCCAGGCCGTGTTTATAATAAAGTTGTTGTCCCAGTTCCCCTATCCCCAAACACCCAGGAAAAAAGCAGCTCCAGTACCATCCCCAGGCCCGCTCCATCTACAAAGCAGTCACAGCAGCAGAAGCTAGGAGAAGAGGCCACTGCGCAAGAATCCAAACAGAAACAATTGTCATTTTATATTATTTAAAGCGGGGAATTGTTGCATCCTGGGTTTGGGTTCAAATTATGGGTTTTTTCTTTGTTAGTTTTCCAGTTCTCTGTACCCTCGTGCATCCCCCGGGTTTTCCCTACTCCTGGGGTTTCCGTGCCCGTCTCTCCGTTCTCGCGGTCCCACTCACCCCAAAGCCCCGTCTCCGCCCCTGCCGTGTTCCCATTGGTCACTGTAGTACACGTCATCACCACGATGTCTGTACCCATTGGGCGGGAGGACTCCCTGTCCACCCTGTCCCTTCCCTATTTGATCCCACTCCTCGGCATGCTCGAGGCCATTTGCGTCCGTGCGAAGCTGGGATCGGCTACAGCTTTTCCACCGCAGCTCTCGCAGCCAATAAAGCATCCAGCCGCCACGCGGATGGATTTGGACGAATTCCCTGCCTCTTTGTTTCTTCCCTCGCGCCGACGGTGAAGCGCGGCCAACAGCCCACCCCGGAGCGCGACAGCAAAAGCGCCCGGAGACTGCGGCGAGCCCAGGCCCCGACGAAAAGCTGAGATGCCCAAGCCGGGTGTTCAAGAGCTGACGGGGCCGAGAAAAGTAACGCGCAGCCGCGATGAAGCAAGTTTTAATTTTTAAGTTCAATGTCTTAAATGTTCTGTGGCTCTCATGAAACCAAGCTGTTAAGATCAGTAGAAATTCTAGGAAGATGTATTAATTGTTTCAACATTTCCCCAATCCTTTTCTTTTTAAAAAAATTACAAATTGCTTTATCTTTCAGTTGAAAAACATAATTTAAGATTTTGGGACTACCTTGTAATTCCTGTTTAGTGTATCATTCTGCATCTTACTCCTTCTGTATTGTAATTTTTTTTTTTTTTTAATACTGAGAGCTGTGTCAATTGAGTACTTGCTTTGGGATTTTGGACTCCCTTCTGGTTTTTAACTATTTGTTCCTGTAAAACTCATTCTGACTCCGGCATGAATAGTTCTGAAGTCAAAATAATTTTCCATTTAACCTGTTTTCACTTCCCATTCCTTTAGGTTTGGACTCAGCAGGATCGTCAGTGCATCCTCAATACTTTTGCACAGTTATTGCTGGATAAAGAATGTACTCTGTTGATCGGCCGTCAAGTTCGGCCCATACTGCTGGATTTGTTGGAAAGAAATGCAGAAGCTATCAAAGCTGGTGGCCAAATCAACCATGATCGGCATGAAAGGCTCTGTGTAGCAATGAGCAAGCTGGTTGCTGACCACCCTGATGTTATGCCGTGAGTAATGAGATGTTACGTCCTGCCCCTGGAGGCAGGGTAAATCAGGTTTTTGTTAAAGGATTGGGATGGATTAGAGTGAAGGACACTGGCTGACTGGTGTCTAAATGTTTTAGAACTGGTGTTTATGCTGGTGTTTTGTTTATTTTAGAACAATTTGGTTGCAATGGAAAGGAGAGATGTAGCCGTTTTGGTTATTATCTGTAGAAATACAACAATATATAACCATAAAAAATAACACTTAAGAAAATGTATACGGGAAAATAAAGAAAGAGGATAAGAATAGAAATCTCACTACCCACGGTTCCAGTGGCGAGACTTGGTTGCTGCAGTTTCAGTGACCATTGGTCCAAGTGATGGTCAAAGTGTTGATCCATCAGGAGGTGGGGGAAGCCCATGGAACACAAAATTTGTTGGGTTAATAAACACTCAGGTTCAGGTGGGAATGCCCAGGTACCTCCCCTGGGGGTTTTACACTGTGTGTTGCAACACTGTGGAGTATGACCAGTTCTCTGACGGAAGTTCCTAAAATTGAATCTGGGGGCGTTTCGGGGATCTTTGATTCTTGACCACTCCTCAGACAGTGACAGCTGCCTCTAGTTATGCCCCATCAAAAGGGATGAAAGCCTTCAGTGTGAATGTCCCGGTATTTCCCTCGAGGGGAGTTTTCACACCTGAGCCACTTGCATAAGGGAGGACATTGTCATGATAAAAAGCATTATCCCATGTAGGATTTGCTTCTTACCAGTCTCTGCCAGATGTGGCCCAAAGCCCTGCTTGTAGCCCTGGGTGATGGGTGCTCACCCCCTCTGCCCCTGGGCTCTGACCCTGCACATCCTCAGCAAAGCACTGCTGCTTTTGCAAATGGGCAGTTGTTTGAGTGATTAACCATTAACATTGCAGTTAACATTTCATCCCGGCAGTATGTGCTTGTTAGTGTTCCCTGGTGGAGAGAGGTAGTGTCAGGATTTAAATTGTCTCCCACAGTAACAAATGCATATTGAACAGAAATAATTATTAAGTAAATGCAAGACTCAAACACTGGTTGTTTTAATTAAATCGTGTTGTAAGATGCAATTTGACTTTCACCTGTGATCTACAGAACAGCAAAACAGCTTGAAAATAGTTCACAACCAAAATCTCTGTATTAGACCTCTAAGCTGGTAGAATATAAAGTTGCATAAGTAAGAATCTGTATTACTTTTTCAGTAAACAAGAGCAATCAAAGTTTTCACCAAAGGCAGTACCTTCCCTTGATAATTAAGTAACGATTTTTAATAAGGTGAAGTGTCTGTTGTCAGCTGATTGCTGAATTGGTTGTCTTTCCCATGTGTGGATGAAGTTAATTACAGGGCTTAGTTCTTAGTACTGTCAATTACTGTCTTAGGACCTGTGCCCTGACATTTTTATTAGTGTCTGGTTTTCTTTCTTCTGACTGACATGTTTGTGTTCTGTCTCTTTCTCTCTCGCTCTCTTGTAAAGATTTGCTTTAAGATACTTTAAAACTACATCACCAGTTTTCCAGAGGCTTTTCCTGGAGAGCTCAGATGCAAACTCAGTCCGATACGGGCGCAGACGAATGAAGTTGCGGGACCTCATGGAGGCCGCCTACAGATTTTTACAGAAGGAGCCATCAGTTTTCCGGGAGCTATGGGACTGGAGTGTGTGTATTCCACTCCTAAGGAGTCATGACACTTTAGTCCGTTGGTAAGTTAAAACCTCCAAATCTTCTTCATTGAGTAGATGTATCTGTATCTTGAATTGTAATTAACAGTGTTCACATGCAATAGAAAGCATCTTCAAGTAATACCAGGAATTCGTACCAAAGGTATCTGTACTTGTACTTCTCAACTGACCTTTTGAAAGCTATAATGATCTATTACAAAGTGAATTTCAGGCTAGCTCTTAGTAGTGCTTAAAACTATGGTCTAGAGAATCTTTCCAAATTACTTCAGTTTGCTCAAGTTGCTTCTTTTTTCAGTTGTTTGTGTGTAGATTTCTCAGCGGCTGTAAAATGTAGCTTGGTTAAGTTGCACCTTGTATTGGTCTTGGTATGGGTTTCATGTGAGATTTCAGTCAGATTTTTTATGGTAGGTGTCTGCCCTCAGGACTTCAGCCTAATCACATGCTCTACCTTATTTAGTATTGATAGTGCCTTTTATTTTACAAAATGTGTTTAATAGTCTTCGCTTTTTAGAACATAAATTCAGAATTGTATTAGTAGCACATAATTTCAGGAAGGTGTATAATTTAGGAAGACAAGAACCAAGAATATTGTCAAATCTATCAGTCATTTATGAAGCTCTTCAAAATGACGTACTTAGTGTCAGGAAAAGAGATAGAGCTTGTAATTCATTGACTAGAATTGGTTTACCAGGTGTTCAACTAATAGTCTTAAGTGAATGAGCTGACTTTTAAACATTTGTCCTGAAACAATCTTCTGCCTTCCCTCCATCACGCTCATTGAAAACTTTGTTCTTGGAAGTTAAAACCAGCATTATAATGAATGAGAACTGGTTTATGATTTATATTAAATGTTCCTTTCTTGCAAGACAGCTTTATGTAGTCACGACTTGGGAGTTGTTGGCTTTTCTGGGCACTCAGAATTGATTTCATTGCATCATGTTTACTTTAGAAATAGCATGAAATGCAATTTTGAAAGGGAAATGGTAGGAGAAAAAAAATGGGCTGAGATGACTTCATTTTCCTTGTCTCATATGTTAACCTTCATTTACTTAGGAAAGTGCACTCCATTATTATATTTCTGCTGATAAGTCACTTCTTCAGAAAAATGTTAGCTAATTGGTATATAAATTAAAACTGTGCCATGATAGAATTGCTTTCCTCAGTTGTGAGATATTTGTTTTATCTGAAAGAATGTTAAGCATAGTGCTAAAATAATTTTCTATGAATAAGTTTTTTGCACGTTTTTCCAAACTTGATGTTTTGGTATGCAACTGACAGTTGTCGAACTACATTCCTTAAAACTATTTTGACATATTTTGTTCTAAATGTAATTTTTAGGTATACTTCAAACTGTCTTGCTCTGGTTACATGCATGAGCGATGAGCATAAATTATCTTTCCTGAAGAAGATATTCAATCCCGAGGAGCTGATAAATTTCAGGCTGAAGTAAGGACTTCTAAAATCTTGAACACTATTTGTTTTTCTTGGTGGCTTTCAGCTGAGTTAATAAAGATGGGTTTCACAGGTTGCTAGAAGAATCTCAGCTGCAGAATGTGGAACAAGCTTTAGTTTTGGCTAATCCAGACTCCTCATTTTGGCAAAAAGAGAAAGAACTGCACTATACGCAAGGACACATTGTCTCGAGCGACCTCTCTGCACATGTAGTAGCTGTCTGTGGCATTGTGCTGCCTAGACTACAACATGTTTCTGAAGAGCAGGTATGTAATCCACAGTTAAATCAGTACATTTTTGTTTTAGGAATTTCTAGATACAGTGAACTGACTTTATTTCCTGATTGGATGGTATTGAGATACTGTGGGTAATGTGTGTATCTTTATCTTTCTCAGTGTGTGCTGTAAACCAGTGTTGTATAATACGGGTGCCACAAATAAGCTCTGCAGTGGGGTGACGGAGCAATAGTGCTGTTTATTTTACTTTCATGTAGCAGTTTGTACAAACATACTACAAAAGAATATTCAGCCTTACATACTAACTTCAGTCTCAGTTGGGGTGAGAATCCATAGCTGACTAAAGCCAGGATCTAGGGCAGTTGCATTTACCTGCATGATATAGGGGTTTTTGTGCTATACAGGCATCTTGTATGCAGCCTTTCTGCAAACATATGCTCAGTTCTTCTATGAAAAGAAAACAAGGCTGCTGTTTAAACTCTTCCAGAAGGCAGAGAGAAGGAAAAGGAAGTGAGCAAGAATTTACTGTCACCACTTGAGAAAGTGTAATGTAGACTATAGTGCCTTATAGTTTTGGGAAGCCCATCGAAGGCATAAACATTTTTAAACAAACAGTATTTAACCTTTTTTCTTCTAAATTGCTATTTAACCTAAGCTGTTCAGATGTTCTTTGTAGCTACAGCCAGTATTCCTTACTGGTCTTCTCCTTTAGGTACCAATTTTAGCTCTTAGCTGAGTTCTTTTGTTTAACTTTGTAACAGTGATCTACAACAGGACAAAGAAATGAATGAAGAGTACCAGTGTCCAGAATTGTTTGAGTGGCTGAAGCAAGGAAAGAGGATTTTCCCTCCAAATTCCTCTTCCCCCCACTCTGTTTGTCTCCCTACTTCTGTTCTTGAATTCACTGTTTTCTAGCCCTTTGGGATTTTTTATAGGATTGTGAGAGAGTGGTTTGGAATTCACTGTAGCAGGGGAAACTGTAGAGCAGTTTAAGAAGATTCTTACTCCTATGGCAGCATCACAGCCAGGCCATGCTATAAACTGGATGACTGAAAGAATATTCTTTATCTCTGAGGGAGGTGACAACTTCCCTGAAAGGAATGCTTTTATTTTTTAATAGGCACAGGTATTCTACTGATCTGGTCTACAGTGTAGTTCCAGTTAAAATAGGGAGGTTCCAGTGGCAGCTTAGGAGGTCTGATGAAGACATAGGAGCGAATTGTGAGGGGAAGCAGGTTGTCTTTTTTCTAGAGAAGTACATCAAGCTGTATCTGAAAAAAGGTCAGACTTAAATACAAGACACTTGTTTCTGTGCCCTGATTTCTTTCCTCTGAGCCTTTTGGCACAAAGCACTAATTGTTGTGCCATATATAGATATGTAAGAGCCAGAATATTTGGAGACTATCTGTAGCATTGATTAATTACCGTTCCATAAACTGAATTCATTTAATTTTGAATAAAATGAAAATGTTATGGAATATATCTTTTCTTTCATTCACTGAGTTTAATGATCTTATACTTCAGCCTCTATAGAAAAAAGTAAATACATTCATTCATTTAATATTCATATTTGCATCATTTGACTGCAACTGCTATTTGATCTGTCCTGTGATTTGGATCCATTCTGATGACTTAATTTCACTCATATTGCAAATTGTATTTGATTGACATGAGTTATGACTGAATAGTTATTATGCCTGTACTGACAACTTAGAGTGAATTCCCCTTGGGATCAAGTTGTATGTGTACTTTTCATTAAGTGTTTCACCTATAATAGGTTTTGGATGAAATCTATTTTAATATCTGTTAATAAATACAACTTTAGGCTCCTTTATTTTATTTGATATGCAGATCTACAGGCCAAAATTTTTCTTGTTGTTAGAGTCACTTTCCTTATTGTTCTGTGGGGTACAAATGTAAGAAAAGTAATTTCAAGTGTAGTAACCCATATTTTATTTTTGAACAGGAAAATAACACCAGCAGTTTTGTTTTGGTTGAATCTGCCTTCACAAATCTTCAAAACCTTGCTATTGCTGTAGCATATCAGACTCCTGTTTTATTAGAAGGACCAATAGGATGTGGCAAAACTTCTTTAATTGAATATTTAGCGGCTGTTACAGGAAGAGCAAAGCCTCCTCATATTTTGAAAGTTCAGCTTGGAGATCAAACTGATAGTAAGGTAACTGATGGATTTGTTTGATGTTTGAATCATGAGACACAACTTTAACTTAAAGCACGGACTTAATTTTCTAATAATATAATGTTTTCACTCAAAGACCCTACAGTGGCCAACTCTTTAGTACTGGTCTTAATATTGGTGAGAATGAATAAATAAACAAGAAAAAGAACTCTTACTTTCCAGTAGGTCTTTAATTCTTTGCATAATTGAGCTAAACCTGTATCATTCACATTGTTTTATCAGAGTTTTTCTGTGTAGAAGTGCTCTACTGAGTTGTTTTTTTTAATTAAAAAACATTGATTTGTACTGGAAAAAGCAGGATTCTGGTGCCAAAGGTTGTATGAGCAGTTATTTCAGTTTAAGTGAGCTAATGTCAGTTTAATCTGATGCCTTTTTCTGTGATAAAGGTGAGATAAAGTAAGATACTGGGATGGTGAGGTGACTTGCAGTTACATAATAATGGTTAAGCTCTATATGTAGATAATTTTATGTATTTCTTGTTTTGGAGCTTGATTATAGAATTTGGAGCTTGATTTATGTTGTTTGGCACAATTTATTTTTAGTTTTTGAAGGTGGTTAGTATCTACCAGAAGGTTTTTATTAGCATCCATAAGCACCTTCTTTGCTTGCGTGGAACACGTAGTTTCATCATCTCACAAACTGTATCTTCTCCTATACAAGACTTAAGGCCATCATATTTAAGAAAAACAGGTGAAGTTCAAGGTATAAAATATGTAGCAGTAAAATCACAAACTCAATTTTTAAAGCAATGCTTATTACAATTTACAATTTGAGAGAAAAGCAAAGCTTTGACTGGATTTTACCTTTGAATAATTCGCTTTATAGTTCTGTTTACTACCTTAGTCACAGACTCCTCAAAAACATAAACTAAAGTTTGGTGTGACCCTAGACAGTTAATATTTTACTTTAGATTGCTTATATATTAGGGTGGCACAGCTCATAAATTTACTTCCAATGACATGTTTGTTTTAATTATTAAGTTTCAGTTAAATTGCCACTGGAGGCGGGAAACTCTTCTTCTTAATTAAAAAAAGTGCAATGCTGGGCACAGATTGCCAGACAGATTGTTTAGTAAGGTGGAGGTAAAGTGTCACTTATGTCCCAGATTTGGTCATATTTGCCATCCTTTCCTCTGGAGAGGCGGTGCCCTGCTCTCTGATGTGCCATTGTTTCTATCACAGACGCTGCTGGGGATGTATCGATGCACAGATGTACCAGGGGAGTTTGTGTGGCAACCTGGCACCTTGACACAAGCTGTTACCAAAGGTCACTGGGTACTTCTGGAGGATATTGATTATGCTCCTCTGGATGTGGTATGTAGCTTTATGTATGCTTTAAGGTACTGATTTTAGTGCCTGTAATGGCAATTTTGGGAGTCTGATCGCCAGGTTCTGGAGCAGCATGCTGAAAATGCTGCTGCTCTAGAAGGGATTAGAAAGAATTCACCTGTTTTGGTTCACATGTTTGCACACCTCATTAGTTTTTCTCTTTGTTACAGAGTAGTTGTAACCCTGACATGGATCACAGATTTCACTTTGAAAACTGGAATTGACACTGATAATGTGTTTATTTAATAATGTTTTGGTGTTTGAAAACAAATGTGGCCCTAAACACCAAAGAATATTGTCAATATATGAGGCTGGTGCTGTTAATAAGATTTTTTTGTGTGTTTTGTTGTGTGGGGCTTTTTTTCCTTTTCACGTGTTTTTTCTTAGACATTTCTTACATATTAAAAATGTGCTGTTGCACTGAGCATTATAAGTTTTAACAGATTTCCTGCTTTTTTGGATCCAGAACAACTAGTTTGTCAGTCATCCTTGCCTCTTGAAGTAATGACTACTGAAAACAAGTAATTTGCAAGAATGATATGATAGAGATGCTTTGCTGCATAGGACTGCTGGAAATTCTGCTGGCTTTTTCCTTTCATATATGTTTCCATAAAACGTCCTTTGTGTGACTGAATAACCTGTCAGTTAGTTTATTAGGTTCTAGGCTTTCTGATATAGAAATAGAAAATTGATAAGAAAGCTAATGAATACAGCTTGTATGTAGACAGTTCACTGCTGGGAGGTCATGCACTTATTTGCTTCTGTGGACTTAGCTCACTGCACTCATGATGAGCATACCCTGAGTAGTATCCTGCATTCATCAAATCCCTTTCTTAGGTCCTCCCTGCAGGCATCCTGTCTGCTTTCTCCATATCAGAGGATCTCTGTGTGCCTGCCTCTGTGCTGAGGGTTTGGTGTGGTCATATCTCCCTTCTTTCTGTCCACCACCATTACTGTCCTGCCCCAGGGAAGAGTAGATTCTTTAAACAGGTACCACTCTCTTGGGGTAGCAGTGCATACACTGAAAAAAGTTTATGGTTGAGAATGACGTCCTTGAGACACAGGTCATCTTTGTTCAGGCTTCTGATCTGAATGTGTCTAATAAGTAAATTGATAATTTAAAAATAAATAGTTTTGGTTTGGACTTGCAGTGCAAAGGCTGTCATTTCCATGTCTTAGTAAATTTGCATGCGGGAGAAGAAAAGGTAAGTAAACATTACACCTTTGACTTCCACTGCTGATAAAATTGCTGGGAACTCTGCAATTCCTGTTAGCATCACTTGGAAGTGTATCTCTGGAAATAGCAGTTGCTGGCAATGTAATGGTGCTCAGTGGCATTACTCCAGCATCCCAAGTGTGAAATAAGTGTTGTGCTGTCTGTTAGTGTCATCAAAAAGAAAAAGTTTTATAATTTTTCTTTCTCTCTCTAGATCTCTGTGCTGATCCCTCTTTTGGAGAAAAGAGAGTTACTGATTCCTGGTCGTGGTGACTGTTTAAAAGTAGCACCAGGATTCCAGTTTTTTGCAACCAGGAGGTAGGTTTGTAAACTTAAATGAGATTGGACTTAAAAATAGGCTACCCATGTTCTCAAGGTACTTTTATAGGAGTATTTTAACAATTTCCAGTTAACAAACAATATAAGCCATAGAAACTGTGATTTTTTTTTTTTTGCTTGAAAGTAGCCTTGGGGTGAATCCCAGTCTTTGTACAGAAAAATACCTTCAACAACACTGAAGAAATGAACCTTGCTGGGAAGAACCCAACAAAACCAACCCATCACCAAGACAAAATACCACTCTTAGGAATGTGTGAAAAAGGTTTATTATTGATAGTTATGAAAGTCTTGCATCAATATAGGTGTTTGTAATGTTTTCTAACCAGAAAAAGATACAATATACTCTGCATGATTGTTTCACTGTAGTAGTGGCTCATGCCTGGGATGTCAAAATGACTTTTTGTATAGGAAAATGTAATATTGTGTCAAGGTTAAAGGTTAGAAGGTTTATATGGGGAAAGGCAGTTACATGGTTTTCTAATGTTTTGTAGTTTATTTCAAAGCCTTTAATAATATTTCCTGCTTTTGTCTTACTTCTATAAATTTGTTTTTCTGATCTATTGTTTCAGGAATTGAGTCTTCTGTATTCAGCTCCTTTGGTTGTCTCATTTCCTAAGAATTTTTATTTCTTTATGCATGGTTGTCATGGTTTAACCTCAGTCAGCAACTAAACACCACACGGGTGCTGGCTCGCTCCCCTGCAGCAGGATGGGGAAGAGAATTGGAAGAGTCAAAGTGGGGAAAAACCATGGGTTGAGATAGAGTTTAGATAAAGCAAAAGCTTTCCACACAAACAAAGAGAAAAACCCCATCACTCGGAGCATCCCCACCTTTCCTCCTTCTTCCCACAGCTTGGGAAGTTTGGGTCACAAATGCAAAACACAGCCCCACACCAGCTACTATGAAGAAATTTAACTCTCTCCCTGCCAAAACCAGCACATCAGTGAATAGTTTGTATAGCAGAAAATTATAATTTTCATTAGGCTCGTTAGAGTAGATTCTGTAAATCTGTTGCAGTTTTCAACTGGGAAGTAGTATTTAACAATTGAAACCAAACACGATGCAATACAACAAAGAAGAAAAAAATTAATGAAAACCCACCAGAAAACAAAAGCCAAACCACAACCCCAAATCTAATGCTTTGCACGTGTGAGGATACTTCTACAGTGGGTGAAAATACATGGCTGAATAGTTATTTCTGTAGTAAAAGAACAAAGGGAATGAAATGTACGATGGAAAGGGCTAACTCTGGAGGGTGAGGAAGAACAATTGTTAAACACTGTGGAGGGGACAGGGCTGAAGATGCTTTTCCTGCATCTCTGCAGTAAAATCACAAATCCTTTAAGGTACTTCACAGGCCACTTCTGTCGGGTTTCTCCCTTTACAAAAGATTTTATGTGTTGCTTCTGCTTGTACAGATAGACAACTGACAGTAAGTTAAGTCTTTCTGAAAGTATCTCTATGGAGATTTTGGCATATAGGAAGAAAAACACCGTGATAACAAGTAATTAGGAAAGCATGGATAGACAAGGTGGGGTACATGACAGTACAGTGACAAACAGTGTCATTTATGCCTCTTGCATTATGCTGTAGCAGTCATATTTAACAGGTTCTTTGATGCACAGAAGTGCACTGAAAATGCTGAATTCTTCAGCCACACTCAGCATGCTGTGTTTCTTCATTGTTGTTTTGATTTAGGATATTCAGCTGTGGTGGAGGTTGGTACAGGCAGCAAAGCAGCCATGCTGCTCTTCTGGACAAATACTGGACCAAAATACATCTGGATAACATGAGCAAAGGAGAGCTCAAGGAGGTATGGGGGTGTGTTGCTCCATTGTGGCATGTGAATAATTGTTTCATCTTAGGGTAATAAATGTTTTTCAGTAGTTAATTGAATCCTTATTTTATCTTCAAGTTCTACAACAGACCCTTAAAATTTCAGCTTTATGCTGCCAATTTTGAAGTAAACAAGCAGTTTGTCAGGAAAATGTGAAGTGAATTTAATAAAGATTCCTGGAACTTGCCTTGACAGACACAATTGTGCTTTGTGTGGGTCTAAGATTCAAGTTACTTTGCTGCTTATTAGCCCACAGGGACTTGAAAGCAGAGAGAAATAACAAAAAAGAAAATTGAGTTTACTCTAATTTGGCTAAGCTTTTGTTCTAAGCTTTGAGCTGAAAAATAGTTGGCCAGTTATGAGTTTAAAATAACTGCTTCTATTAACATCTTTTTTTTGTTAGCATCTCTGGGAGGTGTTTGCTTTGTGTAGTTCTTCAGAAGAATAAAACAGCCCAGGGCTCATATGAAAATCAAATTCTTAGGAGATTCTCCTTGTGATACAAAGCTCAAATCAGGACCTGATTCTAAAAGAGCCTTGGCTGAGGGAAAAGGTAGTGAGTAGTATCTAGTAGAAGAGTTGATGAGAAAGTTCTCAATTTTCTAGAATGGAGAAGACAAGTTTTTTCAGAATTCATTCACTCCTTAGGTCTCGTTCAGCAGCCAGTGCAATTATCGGTGGCCTTCAATATCTGTGGTTCTTTTCCTTTCTTGTCATTTGTCAGCTAATTGTTAGGACTGGGGCAAGAACAACTATCAAAACCTTATGGAAAAACAAAACTGGAGTGTTAGCTGTGTCTCTTACCACCAGATTCTTTTTCTGCAACTTGGTAGCTTAAGTCACAAAAATGTATAAATTAACCACTAAGATTCCATAGTAGTACACCCACTTGCTTGCATTGAGAAAAGGTTCATCATCTTCTTGTTAATCTTAAAAGTCTGTCTGGCAGGGTAGGACCAGTTTTCCTGGCCTGTGAAAAGTAATTTTGAGAAGCAATATTTTGTTTGGCAAGCTTTAATGGAGAGAGCCGAGCTGAAAGGAAATGACAAAATAAAAATTATCCCCTTACCATGCCTTTGTTAGCACAGTGAATAGACAATCTGAATGCTCAAATGAATTCAGCCATAAAAAGAAGGGTGGGAGGTAAGGACTTCTGTTACCATTTGTGAAGTTGTAAACTGGTCATGGTCTGTGTTCAGATAGGATTGAATGTACTTTTTGTTCTTCCTGTTGGTATTTATGCAAATGTATTAAATGAATTGGAGTAGAGTTGAGCTGGAAAAGTTAGGAGTTAGCATCAAAATCAGTATCATAGTAGTCATAATTTCTGTTTTCTTCAGGTAAGAGATTGCAAGAGAGCAGTTTTATGTAGCTTGCTAGCTAAAATATCTATTGAAGCATCTCCCAGTAAAAACTGGGGTGCTGTTGCTTTCTTTCCAGTGTGGATGGGTTTGTTGTTTTGTTACATTTTTTTTCTTGTTTCTGGTTTCAGGTCCTCCAAAAAAGATATCCCAACCTTGCTCTTGTGACAGATCACTTGCTAGACATTTTCATTGACCTTGCTGGAGACAAGTATCAGGCACCAGAAAACAGTGCTGCTGGCTCCAGTCACGTGCGAGAAGCAGCATCAGAATCAAGATCAGAACATAAGAAACCAAATCTGGAAGGACGAGAACTATCTCTGAGGTTGTCTTTTCTTATATGTTTACTGCAAGTCAGCTAGCTACAGAGACAGAAGGGTTTATTTTCGCTATTTTTCTTATTTTTTAGAAATAATGCTGAAAGCTTGAATAATTAAACATGAATTTTGTAAAAACTGGGAAATACATTTTTTGTTTTAAAATAATAATTAATATATCATTTAAAGAAACTCATTCTGGATTATGTAAGCTTCCTATTCGCTATACTTTTTGGGAGGCATGGGGAACATGTGCGTTTTGTCATATGCCGTGCTTTGTTGGCATCAGGTCATGTGAATTTATTCTTAATTACTGTTAACACAAGATATCAGTACTAGTTTAGAGCTGGAAGGTGCTGTATAATGTTCTCTCAGTAGCTAAAAGATAACATTTAATGTTCTCTCAGTAGCTAAAAGATAACATTTTCAGTAACTGAATATATTATCGTGATTATTTCATGCTGAACACTCTCAGCATTATAACTCAAGGTGACTGAAAATAACTGTATCTGTAATGTCCTGTTAATTTCACAAATTCTGTGATGAAATGTAGTTTGATGTTGAATTATTTCTTCCTTTCCTACCAAATGTCAGTTCTACTCATCTGGAATTTCTGTAACCAGTAATGCTTTGTGAATTAGTTAGTAAATGCTGTGTGTGGGTAGTAACTGATATTTTTGTGGAGCATAAGAATATCAGTTTTTTCTAGAACAAAATTTCCTTTTCTTGCCTTTTGGAAGATCTTGTAGTTGGTAAGGAATCTGTATCTTGAAAAAATGGGAGGTTTATACCTTTCTGGATTCTTTAATACCTTTGAGTTTTACAGTTACCTTATGATTTAATGGGAGCATGTATTATCTATTTATAAGCAATGTTGGTCTGTGCTCAGCTGCTCCTCAGAATTATCATCCTTTGTGTCTTCCCATGTACAACTTGCACAACAACTACACGTTCAAGTGCCACAAGATGATGTTGTGACCTAAGCTGAATATGAAAGAAGGTGCTGTGTATTTTGGCATGTTTGTACCAAATCTTTTTGGTTTTTTCTTTTTAGAGACCTACTGAATTGGTGCAGCAGGATTGCTTACAACTTTGACAGTAATTCTTCAACCACAGCAGTGAATATTTTTCAGGAGGTGCGGTAAGACTTGATCCAGAAATTGATCCAGTTGGTCTCAAATTCTAGTGATGTCTCACTAAATGCTCTCTTTGGGAATGTGAGATGGGAATTAGTTTGGTTTTGTTTTGAAGCAATCGGACTGTCGTTGGAATGTTTGTGATCTCTGATCAGAAGCTTTTGTTGCTAACTAGGAAAGTCGTTTGCAGTAAGGCGCTAAAAGAATTTCCTGCTGTCGTACAAACCGCATGGTGCAAAATAATTGTAACTGATACAAGCTGGGATTGTATGTGGCTGAGACCTTTCTTTTTCTTGTAATATGGGGCTACTTTTGTACTTACCTATTCATCAGTTTACAGTATAGGTTGAGGAGGTTTTGGGTGTGCATTTGTCAGAGGCAGTTTTGAGATGTGAGATCTTATAATGTTACTTCCATCTCCATTTTGGTCCATTTGTCTAAAAACAGCTTTTGTGGCTGGGCATTGAAAAGTTTTTATTTTTGATATAAACCAAATGTGGTGACATTACAGAGTTTAGATGGTCTTATTTTGCATCTTTTTGAACTCTGTTGTTTGACTCAATCAGAGGACAGTGAAATAGTTTTATTTACAGTGGTCGAGTTGGATTCGGGTTCCTTTAGATTAAGATGGTGCTTTGTCAGATAAAATCATACAAAACTAGTTTTCAAGAAGTTGGTTTTCCCCTTGACAGGCATTGGACTGTTTCACAGCCATGTTGTCCAACCAAGGGTGCAGACAGAAAATGGCAAAAGTTATTGGAAGTTACCTAAACATTTCAAAAAAAAAGGTATGGTGAGCTACAATTAACATGATCTTTATTGGTAATATTCTATAGCTTGCAATTTCTCTATGATTAATTGAAATGTTATGCTATTTTATATTTAAAATTATGCCCACCTCTCTGTCCCAAGCAGTTTTTTTTTGTTTGGTGTGGTTTTTTTTTTGTTTTGTTTTGTTTTTAGTTTTTTTTTTTTGTTTTGTTTTGTTTTTAGTTTTTTTTTTTTGCTTTCTGTTGCATCCCAGCATCTCTTTTTCTCCTATTTTATCTTCAGCTGCATTTCTTTTTTCTCTGAAAGTTCCAGGCAACCTGTTTTAGAGCAAATGGCCTCATGATGCAAAAGGATTTCACAGCTGGAGCAGCACAGTTGCTTAAGCACACGATACCACTAGATGCACAGGGTAGCAAAGAATGTGGGTTTTTTTTAGGTGGTTTACAGTGAATGTTAATCACTTAAACAGAAATCAGAGAGAAACATGATCTTTACTGCTACTTGTTCTATACTCACTGTTTACAAAGTCAGCTGCCTCTCTGGAGCTCTATAAATTACAGAATTAAACTAAATCACTTCTTTGTCAACTATTTCTGACTGCAGAAGTCTGCAAAGCAAATTCCCTCTATTGTTACTTTAAGTTGACACGTGGATCCCTGAAACTGCTGTGGGTTTTTCTCTTTGTCCTTCTTTGCATTATTTCATTACAGGAATGTGTTATTCCCTGCAAGTGGCAAAATATCCTTGTTCATGCAAAGGGTTTTTTTAAGGGAGATTGTTTGTTTATTGTTAAAATAACTGTTCAAATTTCTGTAGCTGAGCTACCATGGAAATAGATGAAGTAGAAATACAGTGGCAAAGACTATTACCAAGTTATTAAGTTGAAAGTTGTTTGTACAGGTAAAAACACTTCTGAGGTCCTTCATTATTTTCACTTCTGAGGTCTTTCATTATTTTAGGTGGTGATTACGTAAAACCTCCAAAATACAGAATTTTACCATTAAAAATTAACCTGCTGCAAAATAATACTGGTAGCCTGGTGTGGGTGTTCTTTACTGTGATGTAAGCAACATTAGTATTGGAAATGCTGGTGCTTTTTTCACAGGTGGACTTCTTCTGTGAACTCTATAAACCAGAAATTTCAATACGGGAGCAAGAAGTCTGTGTTGGAAGAGTGAATCTTGTGAAGAAGCAGAACCAGGCTCTCACTGTACAAAGGTAGAGTATCCTGTAGTTTCCATGTGAATTGAAATATTTGGTGGTGGAATAGAATAGACTGCAGGTCACAGGGTTTAAGGAAAATGCAGATTGGGTATTCTCATTCTAATGAAAGGAATGTGAGAGCTCTTTCCCTTGCAATCTAAGTTTTACCTTGTGTATTTTTAAGAGTGTCTGCATCATGCTTCTGGCAGTCAAAGCATGGAGATTTTCAGCTTCTTTGAACTAGAGTGTCTTCACAAGAGTGTGGATCCACAGCTGTTATAAAAAGATTTCAATGGCTCTGCCTTGGTAGAGGGAGATTTTTGTATGTGTTGGTAACTTCATTGGCCAGGAAGTTATTTGGAAACCCTGAATTTTTAGGTTCTATCTTGAGAAAAATTAGTATCTTAGAAGGGTATCTTAGAACTATTTCTTTCCAGACCTATATTAAAAAAAATCCTAAATCAAACCACTCCACTAAAAAAATAATAAAGGTAAAATTGAAATGAGCTCCTTGATAAATCTTAGTTTGAGTAACTTGCTTTATTTTTCCAGGGCAAAACATACTTTTGCTGCCACACGGCCATCTGCAGTACTGATTGAACAGCTTGCAGTGTGTGTTGTCAAAGGAGAGCCTGTGCTCTTGGTTGGTGAAACAGGAACTGGCAAAACCTCAGCGGTCCAGTACCTAGCTCATATTACAGGTAAATAATGTGTGAAAATTGTAACTTACATGAAGATAATTTGACAAACAACAAATGAACAAGCCCACAAGTTGATGGTGCTTTTTATCTCTGTTTCAAGGGCACCGATTGAGGGTTGTCAACATGAACCAACAAAGTGACACGGCTGATCTCTTAGGGGGGTGAGTCACTGGCCGCTGTTCTGTCTGTTCTGCAGAACAATTGGGCAGTATCTGTTAGGTAGTAGGATGAATGTCTTGATAAACATGTTTGCATGCAGAAACCTTCTTGTCCTTGCTGAAGAGCAGAGCAGCTTCACTGAATTGTGTGCAGAGCTGTGTGCGATGAAGTCATTCAAAAACAGCCCAATGTCCAGCCCAAAGTGGCTAAGCTGTTCAATATAAATCTGATGTAATATTCACTGGACAGATTGTTTGGTAGTATTACGGATATTTTGCGTATCAGGGTGTGTCTGTCCTTACAAAATCACCTCATGAGGTGCATTTAAATATATGCAATTCTATTTAGTTCATTAGTTTAGTAAAAAACTTCAGAAACAAGGGTTTATCCGTGCAGCTTATTGTTGTTTCAAGTAACTGGTTTTGAACTTGTTTTCTTTTTTAAGTTCACGGGTGACTCTGTCTCACATGGGTCATTACTCTTTTGCTTCTCTTCAGTTATAAGCCTGTGGATAACAAGCTGATCTGGCTCCCTCTGCGAGAGTGTTTTGAAGAACTCTTCTCTCAGACATTCTCTAGGAAGAAAAATCAAACATTCTTGGGACACATTCAGACTTGCTACAGACAAAAACGTTGGCATGATCTGCTAAAACTGATGCAACATATTCATAAATCTGCTATTAATAAAGAAGTAAAAGAAAATGCATCTGGTAAGACTTCAGATGGCTCAAACACACATTAGTGCTAAACCATGCAGAGGGTAGATAAATACTGGTGAATTTTGTTCTTTTAATTTGGGTTTGATTGAAGTTTAGGGTCTTTCCCCCCCTATATTACATCTTTTTTTCTGGTTTTGAGAAATGTAACGTCAACATTGCAACAAGACATTCAGAACACTGTTAGAACAGTGGTTGGTTTTGTTTTGTTGTTGGTTTTTTTTTTCCTTTTTCTAAATAATCTCTGCTGTTAGCTATGTCTGAGAGTGTGGAGATTGTCTGCCCTGTGGTACCCTTGACATCTGGTATTCACTCAGTAACTGTTTGCTGTGCTGGTGAACAGTCCTGCTTGTTTGTGTGTCAGTCTTCTATGTGAATGCATTCATACTCTCAGCCCTGAAACCTGCTTATGTATCACAAACATGTCCTTTTTAAAAAACAAAGCAAAATAGCAATAACAGAAGCAAACCCAAAGTAATAACTGTTTTAGGGTAGGAATTATTTTTAAGATCTTGCTTTTGCCTTGGTTCCTCTGTTAGTGATGCTGCCTTGCCTAGTGCTTTATTTTGTGCCAGTGTGGTTTTGTCTCCAAATAAGTTTTTCTTGTTTTATACATCACAACCCATTTTGGGGCTGAGGTGATGCTGGTACTTTGCCCTGCATGGAGTTGTTTCTGGTTCTAGACCAACAGAAAAAGTGAAGTTGTAGCTTTCATTCAGTTTTGGCTAAATAAAAGTAATTATGAACTTTATCTCCACTCTTCTTTTAACTGGTTCTTCTGAATATGCAGATACTGAAACAAATGCCCACAAATGTAAAAAAAAAAAAAAAAAAAAAAAAAAAAAAATCAAAGAGTTTAAAGAGTTCTTGCACTTACTGCAAGAAATGACAATCCTAAAATAAAGACAAGCTGAAATCTGTAACTTGCAAAGTTTCTTAAGGAATTTTGATGTTGTGTGTGATTTTAACAAATAACTGAAATCGGTGCTGTAGTAAATATTGTTGTATCTGATAAGCAATAGTGTGTTATTTATTGATACAGAAGTGTTCATTGTTAATTTGTTCTGACATAAGGGTTAGAAATTTGGATTTTTTTTTTTTGACATGTCTTTTTCTGTCTCTGAAAATTAGACAGTAACAGTCATGCTGGGACAAAGTGCAATATAAGTATTCATTCCTCATCTGGCAATGAATAGCAAATTATCTGAGCACTATTGACATATGGGTACAGTTAAATTTAAAAACCAAAAAAACACACACACACACAAAACCAAAACAAGATTAAATTATTTTTTTGATTTTTAGTGTGTCTTCTGAAGGACTTGAATTTTTTTTGTTGCTCAAGCTTACTTTTGTATCTCTCTGCTTGAAACAACTTGATTAAAAAAACTGTTGTCAAACATTATTTTTTGCCATTGTTCTGATGGTACAAACTTAAATTGGTTTTTCTTGCAGGCTTACCACTGAAGGAAAAGTGGGAGGCATTTGGTCTTAAACTGAATCATGCTCATCAACAGATGAAAATGACAGAAAATGCCCTTCTCTTTGCATTTGTTGAGGTATTTAGATATTTACATTTTGATGCTAGGAGGAATAAGGAGAAGTATTTAAAAGACTTTGCAATCAGTATTATATCAGTAGCTTCCTGGCAAGAACCTTGCTGTGAAGTAAAACGTGTGCCATGATAACTCTGTGAAATCAAGTGTGCAGATTCAAGGAAGCAGTGGTGAGATGGGCAGTGGGAGGCTGGTTTGTGGTAGCACATTAATTCAGTGCTGTGTAGCAGGAATTTGGGCTGCTATGATGAGACTATCAGTATGTCATATCTTCTTTTCAACTGCAGGAGATTAGAAAAAACTTCTTGATCAGTCTCCAGTAGGTCTTGCTTCTGTCTAGGGATTCCTGTGAAGCATTTAATATTAAGAATCTGTGTTGTTTATCTAGAAGTGATTTTTTTGAAATGTTTCAAACCTGTAATATGTTTTGATGACATTAAGTGGGATTAGGAGACACCATGAGGTTTATTTATGCTTGTTTACTGTCACCCTGATAATCTGAATATATTTTCTCAAATTTCATGTAAAGTGTGTGAGATGTTGACCAGTCCTCTATAAAGAAATGTATTTTTGAGTAGTTGGAGAATGTCTGACTTAATGTAGTGTTAATTAATAGGGTACAGATTCCTTAGGAGCATAATACTGCTTGTGTTTTTGGATTTCTTCGGATTAACTTTATTCTCATGTGGTGTTAGTGATGCATATGCACCACAGTGGTAGATTGCACAAATAAGAGATCTTAAATCTGTTGTATTTGAGCCAGTCCAACTGGTTACTGATACGATGGTATGATAACTGTCTGACTTCTGTGACTGGCAAAATGATTGCTGTTACTGAGAGAGAACAGTAAAACTGCTACTGCTGTAAGAGGTCTGGAGCTGCCATTTGTCTAATCAAGCCGTAGATTGCACACCAAGTAATTCCAGTATCTGAATGCTTCAGCTGACACTTCATTCCTGGCAACGCGATTAACAAATTGTTCTTGCTTTTAGGGTACTCTGGCACAAGCAGTAAAAAAAGGAGAGTGGGTTTTATTGGATGAGATTAACTTGGCTGCAGCAGAGACTTTGGAGTGCCTGAGTGGTTTATTGGAAGGATCATCTGGATCACTGGTGTTACTAGACAGAGGAGACACAGGTACTGTTTATTTCTATGCTTGCTTATGCTGTATTTTGGTGTTCAGCTGAGTTCCCTATCCTATGTAGCTCAAAATAAATTGAGCTAATTTACCATTAAAATTAATGTGTGCACAAGAGAGCGATGTGCTCTTAGTAGATTTCATGCTTCTTTGCAAGAGGTCCAAAACACTGGTGTGTTCTCAACAGCACTGTACGGGCTGCTGTGTAGAAAGTTAACTCCTTTTACAGATGTAAAGATAAAAAAATGCAGTTCCTGAATGCTGCTCTCGAGAGCTGCAGAGAGAGGCAAATGTTCTGTGAGCATCCCAGGCTGGATTTTCTTCCTGGCCGAGGGAAGCACTGGATATTATTCTGAAAGAGACAAAAGGAGTTCCAAGTTTAGGGCTTATAATTTTTGAAATGTTTTGTGTTGTAACAACATCTTGCTACTCACAAAAATGTCCGGGTTTCACTTGCCTGTGCCTGTTGTGAAGGTGCAGGTACTTCTGATAAAATCACATAGGGCTATTCTCTGAAAATTTTTGACGCTGGCATTTTTAAGGGAGTGTAGGAGTGCAGCAATAGAAAGTTGCTTTAGATCAAATACACTGTAGTTAACATATAAGTATCCTGTGTTGATCATGAACTTTGTCTTTTATTTCTGTTTTCCTTTAGAGCCTCTTGTCCGCCACCCTGATTTTCGCTTGTTTGCGTGCATGAATCCAGCTACAGATGTTGGAAAGAGAAATCTTCCTCTAGGAATTAGAAACAGGTAGGAAATAATGATTCTGGGACAAAATAGTCACTGTCTTTTTCAGAGTTTAATTAATTTCAGGAGTTGACTAGTGAAGAATGCTTTATCTGAAACCTGAGGATGCAAGTATGAGCTCACATTTACTACCTGTGAGAGATGTATAGTGAGGGTTTTTCGTGAAGTAGAGTCAGCAAAATACTTTGGTGAAGTAGCTGAGCCATGAGCAAATGGTCTAGCAGTAGTGTAGAGTGTTGTCATTGGGAGCAGGAAATTATTATTCTTCACATTTAAGCTGTCAGCACCTGGGAATGCTACTACAGCAGTTTATATTCCTGATGGGAGTAATAAAGACAGGTAAGTGCTTGGTGTCTGCTTAGCAGCCTTTCTCTTAACTCAGAAGTGTTGATGGTCCTTGCAAAAAGCTGCATATCCAGTCTTGTTCACTCAAAAGGAAGGTGCTTTACATGGTGGCACAGATGTGTGATACTCCAAGTATTTGATGTGTGGTCTCAAAGCATATAAGCTGTGGCAAAGCAATTGGAATTGTGGCAAATCCATTCTTCAGTACCATCTACCTATTTCTGTATTTACAAATCTCCTGCTGCTTGATGCAATTTCCCTCATGAGTGCCAAAAGTTGCATGAATAGTCTCTTCCCAGATTCATAAACACTGGGCAAGACTCTGGAGACGCACCAGCTATGTAGTCATTTGTAGTTATTAGTGGCAAAGCAAGGTTTTATTGCTACTGGCTCTCTTGCAGAATAGTGAAAGGAAAGAAAATGGGTGTCATACAGAAAAAAGAGTTCAGCATCAGCATAACTTGCTAAGTTTAAATGAATTTATATTTCTATTTGTCAAAAATAGCTACTGCTGTGTCAGTACTTTGTTCAGGCTGTAACTTTTGAGTATCTACTGCAAATTGTTTAAAATTGTAATTTAAGCCACATTGTTCACTTTCAGTCTAAGACGTTAAACTAATTCAGATAAATTACTTAAAGTATTAGTAACACCATATTTTTCAACTGCTCTGGTTCTTGAGTCTGTAGGTTTGACAGTCTATAGGTCTGTAGCTTTAACAATCAGTATTCTTTTACTTAAAAATTTAACATGTTATATGCCATGAGATTTATGTATAACATGATTTTTCAATGTGCTCAGGTGTCTTAAGTGTTACAGATTGATTTGATTCTTGCAGGTTTACTGAACTTTATGTGGAAGAATTGAGAAATGAAGTAGACTTGCAAATTCTTATAATGGATTATCTGAGAAGCTTGAATGTGAACAAAAACACAGTACAAGGAATTGTGAAGTAAGTTGACTGTAACCTTTTTAAATTCTTGATGAAATAAGTCACAAAATGTAAATATGTGACGATAGTCTGTGGTTAGTCTGCTTTGGAAAACACCATAATGCTCCCCATGCAGCAGTTGGCATAGCTTTAGGAAACAGAAGAGTATAGACATCCATATTCCTAATTCTGCAGGTTTCTGTATTTGTGGGAAGGAGATTTTTATTTTTGTAAATTCAGAATTGTTTTCTTGGTGACACCAGTTAAATAGCATTGTTGTTTCAGTCCTCTTTCACATCTGAGAGACTACAGTGGTTTGCTTCTGTAGATAATTCCGCAGAAAGTATTGTGTGTTTGTCTAGTTACCGTTCTTTCCCCTAGTGAAAGGTGGAACTATCTCATGTTCAGAATAGTTGAAGTTTATAGTCACTCTCTGTATATCGAGCTCTATCAAAAATATGGTTCTAAAAATACTCTGTTGCTGTGCTTCACTGACTGTACAGATGGCAGAGCTTGGCATGGCTTTCATAACCTGGAGCTTTTAAGAAAAGTAACAGTTGGGGATAAACTGAAGTGTTCATACTTGGGGTTTGATTCCTTGGAGCAATGGTCTGATCAGTAACAGCTCTATGTAACTTCATTTTTGCAGCTTTTATTTGTCTGTGAGAAAGGAAGCAGAAACAAAGTTGGTGGACGGAACTGGCCACAGACCTCACTACAGTCTCCGTACCCTGTGCAGGGCACTGAGATTTGCAGCATCTAATCCGTGTGGCAGCATAGCACGCTCCCTGTATGAGGTGATTACCTGTGCTGCCATTTGTTTCAGTGTGTATTCACTACAGAGGTTGTTTGGGTAAAGGATAATCTTCTCTAAGTTCAGTATTGAACAGAAATGGTTCTTTAGTCTGTATGTTTTTTCCTTATTTTTCATGTTTATCACTGAAAATAATTCTTCCTCTTAGGGCTTCTGTTTGAGTTTCCTGACACAGCTTGACAGAGGTTCTCACCCGGTGGTTCAAAAGCTAATATGCCAGCATATAGTCTCTGGCAACATCAAAAGCCTTCTCAAGCAGGTAGGCAACTAAGATTATGAAGATCTGTCTAGTATTTAAAGTAGAGTTTATTTTGAGTTGTCTTCTCTCCTTTTGTACTCTACATTTTGTTCTTGCAGTTCTGTTTTTTTCATTTTACAAAGTTAATACCATTATTTTGTAGTTTTTTTACTTTGCTTGAATATGTTAGCTGGTTGATTTGTTAATTTGAAAAAATATGGAAGCCTGAACAACTAAAAGCACTGTGGAGTGTGGGCGGCTTAATGCAGTGGTTCCAACTGTAAAGCTTTCACAAACTTTGGAGGAGCTTTCTCAGGCTTTATATTTTTAGACTCTGAATGCAGAACATAATGATATGAAGAAGCATCTGTGCTTTGTCTCTTATGGGAAGGGAAGGATGTCACTAGTGCTGGGAGCCCAGCATGAGTTTGCATGGGGGATGGGGAAGCCAGTTAAAGACATGGGTATTTTTTTTTTCAAAACAAACCTTTTCATATTGGAATATGTGTATAAATAAATAAAAAATATTAAAGCAAAGTTCCTTGTAAATGCCCTTCAAAATTCAGTGCTAAGACTCTTGAAACATTTTTTTCTTCATGCAACTGGCAAAGATTCCTGCTTCATGACCCTGAAATAATCTGGTAATGTTTTTCCTGTAATTTGCATTCTGTGACAAGGGGACAGTGTTTCCTGCAGGAGTGCTCAGGGATTAATTTAAAATTACTTCAGAGAATATGCAGCAGTGGTGTAACAGTAGTTGTTTTCATTAGCAAATTGAAACTTGTCTGTATAATCTGTTATTTCTGTCATGTCTCCTTAGCAAATACCAAAACCTCAAGGAGGGAGTTTTATACTTATAGAAGGGTACTGGATTTCAGCTGGAGACAAAGAACCTACAGTAGATGAGAGTTATGTCCTCACCCCTTCTGTTAAGCTTAATCTGAAAGACATTGTCAGGGTTGTGTCTGCAGGGTAAGTGTTTCAACTTTTTAGTTAAAAAAAAAAAAGTTAAATATGTTTGTTTAGGCCTTGAGTTGTTGGTGGTGTCCCTCTAATCTTTATTGTTTGGATGAATAATGTCTATTTTCCTTCTACTTTACAGTTAACTTTTCATTAGAGTGACTTGAAATTTATATATGTGTTTCTTGTTTCCTTAAACCATCTTACTGCCATACCTAGTTTTATTTAAATTCTGATGTAGAAATTTAGGTTAGAATAACCTGCTTGTTTTGCACTGCCATGAAAAGCTTCATGGGGAGCTTTTAGCACTTGGGAGTAAAGTTATTTGCATTTCCCTGTTAGTGTGTGATCTTGGATACCCCAAATGAGTTAAGTGGTGGTGTTTTGATAGTATGATTTAACAATGTTGACATCTTGTGTGTGAGACACTCATGGCTCATGCTTCTAACCCAATATTTTGGTCATGGCTTTTAGGACTCATCCTGTACTGATTCAAGGAGAGACCTCTGTTGGTAAAACCAGTTTAATTCGCTGGTTGGCTGCTGCTACTGGGAATCATTGTGTAAGGATTAACAACCATGAGCATACTGATATCCAAGAATATATTGGCTGTTACACATCAGATGCCTCTGGAAAGTTGGTATTTAAAGAAGGTAAGTGAGCATGTTCTATATACTCCAAATTCTTGTCTCATTTCAGTGGCTAGTTTTTTGGTTTTTTCCTTTCCTGATTAACTTGTCTGGTTTATTACAATGTAGAGATGACTTGACATAAAGTAGTTGCACTTTAATGATAATCACTTGTGTGATTTTCAGTGAAATCTGAAAAGTTCATGTCTGTCTCAGCATGCTTGTCCCACGGGACCTAAAGATGATAAGCCTACAATTAAAACAATACTGTTGCTTCATTCTCTGGATCAGTGCTCATCCTGAATGAAATGGGCTGCTGAAAGTATCTGAGTGCATGCTTCTGTTAGATTTGCTTTATAAGATTTTTAACTAGGAATTTTTTTGTTCACCGCAAGGCATTCTCATAGATGCAATGAGAAAGGGCTACTGGATCGTACTAGATGAATTGAATTTGGCTCCCACTGATGTTCTGGAGGCTCTCAACCGCTTGTTGGATGATAACAGAGAGCTGTTCATTACTGAGACTCAGGAGGTTGTCAAAGCTCACCCTCGCTTCATGCTGTTTGCCACACAGAACCCTCCAGGTCTCTATGGTGGCAGAAAGGTCTGTATGCTCTATTCCTTTTGGGTAGCTAAGACTTCAGGGAGTTAGTCTCTCATACATACAGTGTGATGTGAAAATGTTTTGATGTGTAGCATCGTGAATCTCTCAAGAGGGAGAGAGTTGAGGTGGCTGTGGACTGTCGGTACAGCTGGGCTCTGTTTAGGTGAGTTCCTTGTTTCATGGATACAGAATTTCTAATTAATTTTAGGCAGTTGAGATTTAAGTGATTTAGTGAACTGGAGTTCATGTATACTATACTTGAATCAGCGTTTCTTGTCCAAGAGCACTGGAAAAAAGATTCAACTTAGGCTGTAGAAGTCCATTTTGTACTGGTTTTTGTTTGGAATATGTACTTGTCTTCATAATGACTGGTATGGTGCTGTGCTTTGGATTTGTGATGAAAACAATGTTGATAGCACAGGGATGTCTTAATTGTTGGTGGGCAAAGCTTGCACAGATTCAAGGCCCTTTGTGCTTCTCACACTGCCCCACCTACTTGTGGAGTAGGTGGGGGTGCATGAGAAGCTGTGAAGGGACACAGCTGGGACAGCTGACCCCAAAGGGATGTTCCATGTCATATGACATTGTGCTCATCAGTCAAAACTGGGAGGAGGAGAAAGAAGGGGAGTTCAGTGTTTGTTTCCCTAAGTAACTCTGGTGTGTGATGAAGCCCTTGCTTCCTGGAGATGGCTGAATACCTGCCTATTGATGTGAAGTGATGAATGAATTGCTAATTTTGCTTTGCTTGCACATGCACCTTTTGCTTTACCTATGATACTGTCTCAGCCTAGAAGTTTTATCACTTTTACCCTTCCAATACTCCCATTGTCAGGAGAGTGAGCTTGTGGCTTTGTAATGCTTAGCTGCCTATGCCCTTAAAGCACTCAGTCCATTTTAAAGCTTTTGTCCTCATCCAGATTGTCTCTTATGCTTTGTTTCAATGTTGATGTGTATGTGTTAATTTGTATGCTATGGCACTATTCTTATTTCCTTTGGATGTGTATGTGTTAATTTGTATGCTATGGCACTATTCTTATTTCCAACAGTGGTGTGGTCTCATATTTTAGGTTTTGTCCAGAGCCTTCAGAAATCGTTTTGTGGAGCTGCATTTTGATGAACTGCCAAGTGCTGAACTGGAAACCATCCTGCACAAGCGATGCAGTTTGCCACCTTCTTACTGCAGCAAGCTTGTCAAAGTCATGTTAGACCTGCAAGTATGAGAGTCTTTTTTCTTTTAGTATATGAAATGCAAACGTACTTCAAAGTAACATGCACTAAGTAATAGAAATTCCTTTGGGGAGGAGGTATTGTTGGCTGAAGGATATTTAAAATCCTAAACCATGGAGACAACCCACCAAGGTACTAATTTTCAGTGGTTAAGACTAAGACTAGGGAAGGTGATGTCATATTTGAGAGAAAGCTAGGAGTAAAAAATAAAAAAAAACCCCACCAAAACCCAAAAAAAACAAACAAAAAAACTAGACACCTTGGGATTTAATGTGTAGAATTTAATGTAGCTCCTTGCTCTGGAGCCAAAGCACAGTATTGGATTTGTAGGAGTCTTTGGGTCATGTGAAATTTGGTATTATTTTTAAGCAGCAATTTTGGATATGCTTGGATACTCCTGTATTAAACAGACTTTTGACACTTAGTGTGTAATTAAAACTACCTTGTATTTAAAAGCAATTACTGCAGCACAAACTGGATTTTGTTGTATTCCAGGTACCTATTGTATTCTTCGTTGATGTTTTTTTTTTAAATTATTATTATCTAAATTAATTCATTACTGGTGCTCATCAAATACCTGCCTAAAAGAAGTTAATGTTTAGACGTTGTGGTTCTACTGGACTTCTTTTTGTTGTTATTCATAAAATTTTCTTGTTGCAATGTCATTGCAGAGAGGGGTGATTAGCTTTGCTTGAAGTATTTGGGCAGGTTGATGAAAAAATACCTCACTTTTGTTCTTGTGGCAGTCTTACCGCAGAGGTTCGACGGTGTTTGCTGGAAAGCACGGATTCATTACCCTGCGGGATCTGTTCCGCTGGGCTGAAAGGTACAGGTTGGCAGAGCAGCCGCAGAAGGATTATGACTGGCTTCAGCACTTAGCAAATGATGGTGAGCTCTGCTGCCCCAGCATTTTAAATGTCTGTAGAATCGCTTTCCAGCCCCATTTAAGTGTAAATTTTTGTTGCTGGTTACCCAGGTAGTAATTGCTTTCTGTCTTCCTCTGTTTTGTAGGTTTTATGCTTCTGGCAGGCAGAGTCAGGAAACAAGAGGAGGTGGATGTTATTCAAAATGTCATTGAAAAACACTTCAAGAAAAAAATATATCCTGAGTCTCTCTTCTCAGGGGAAAGTGTCAAAAAGCTACTGGGTGAGTTTCCTAGAGGGGTCCCACTGGTAGATCTCTAGATGTGACTGAAGCTGATGGATTGCTTTGTGTTGTGCAGCTAAGTCTTCCACATGGATATCAGTGATGGACAGAGATTTTAGCCATGTTGTCTGGACTCAAGGGATGAGGAGACTTGCCACGTTGGTGGGACGAGCCCTGGAGTTTGGTGAACCAGTTCTGCTGGTGGGAGACACTGGGTAATCTTTTTATGATGTTCTTGGTAGTGCTGCACCAGCTGCTGAGCTGGAGACAAAATGATTGTGTGAGCTTCAGTGCTGCTTTGGTCTGGGACATTTGAGCCTGTCTCATGGCAGACTTGCAGCTGCTGTTCTTCACAGTTCCTTTCTGAGAGGAAGCAGATGCATCTCATTTAACCTGTATCTTTGATGGGTTTATCTGCATTGTGTAACTACACAGAAGTTATATAAAAGTAGTAAAATAAAAGTGAACTGACTTCTGTCCCCAGCTTACGAGGTGCCCTGTAGAATCTCACTGTGCCTCACAGGAGTGGCTGCTTTTGGGGAATTGTGACATTTTTCTCTTAGAGAGCACATTCAATTTGCATGTTTTATGAACATTCAAATACAGTCTTGCTACCACTTCTCGACCTCATATGCTGTAGTGGAGGTCGTGGAAGTAGGTACTGTCTGCTCCTGTGCTGGTTATAAATTTGTAGAGTAAATTTTTATGGAAGAGAAGGAAAGAAAAATGCAAGAAAGGAGAGAAGGAAAAGGTACTTGGGTAGTAAATGAAAACTAGATACTCAGCAGTTTATTCTCTTGGTGTTAGGCTTGGTCTAGACATGTAGCATTTCCAGTTCCGTGAAATGTTAGTCTGGTTGAGTATCTGTAAGGGCAAGCTGAAATAAATTTGACTTTGAACATGCAGAAATCCATCAATGCAGCTATTGATTTAAATTTAATTAAAGGCCTCTTGTGCAAGTCAGCAATAGTTGTGCCAAAAATGGCTTCACTTTGCATACATTTCTTTCAAGGAAAGGAGCAGAAGAAAATTTGCATGCTGGGCCTTTGCCTCCTAGCTCTTCAATGAAAGTATGAATCCTGTCCAAAGTGAGCTGATTGTTTGGTTTTGCTTCTTTTTTAAATTCATCCTGTTTAATTAAATTACTTGTTTGCAGGTGTGGTAAAACCACCATTTGTCAGATCTTTGCAGCATTAGCAAATCAGAAGCTGTACTCAGTGAATTGCCACCTGCACATGGAGACATCAGACTTCCTGGGAGGGCTGCGACCAGTCAGGCAGAGGTCCAAGGAGCAGGTTTGTCTTGCACCACTAATACCTTGGGTGGTGTCACCATGGAAAAAAAAAAAGGAGCAGTTACAACTTCTCACATTCTTTCCATTTTTAGGAGGAATCTGATGGTTCTAGACTCTTTGAGTGGTGTGATGGACCTCTTGTTTTAGCAATGAAGGAGGAGGGTTTTTTCCTCCTTGATGAGATTTCTTTAGCTGATGATTCTGTACTAGAGCGGCTCAACAGGTATGTCTGAAACGTGGTAGTACTAAGCATCCTCAGTGTGTCTGTTCATTATCCAAACATGAGTGGGGTAAATCTGACTTCTTTTAGGCACTTGTTTCCTGGCTTAGGTGAGCTGCTCTCTTGCTGAAAAGGAAAATGGTACAAATAAAACTTGAAAGTAAAATCCTAGTTTACCATCTGCAGTATTAATGTTTTCCACCTGCCAGTGAGCTCCTGAAATTATGTATCTTGTCAAATCCCAGGAACAAAATCTAGTTATTCCTCTCTTTTGTGTGTGTGTAAAGAAAACCCCCAGAACAACTAAAGTATAAATTCAGCTTCATTATCTGTTTGCAGCAGTATCCCTCATTTTAGTCTTTTCTGTTACCCATTATATTGGGTAAAGGAAAGTTTGTCTGGGCCAATTAATATGATTTTCATTTTTAAGTGAACTTTTGAAGTGTGGAGCAAAATTTAAGCAATATTTTTTACCTTCTCTCTAGTGTTCTTGAAGCTGAAAAGACATTGGTACTTGCTGAAAAAGGCGGCCAAGATGATGAGGAGAATGAAGTAGAGCTATTAGTTGCAGGAAAGAAATTCCGCATCCTTGCAACCATGAACCCAGGAGGTGACTTTGGGAAAAAAGAGGTAAATGCCAAAACATCTGGAAATACAGCATGCATCTTCTGGTCGTACTGACCATTAAGTGGTTGGAGGTGCAATGCAAAATGCATCTTGCCAGTTCTGGCATCCAGTGCTTTCTAGTTGGCATCTGATTCGTTGCTCTAAAGGAGGATTGGGGTGAATCTGTTTTCTGCCACTTCTGTGGGCTATCACTGTCCACTGTCAATGAATACTCAGCAAAATGTCAAAGGAAGCTTCAGGCCTCTAAAAATACTCTAGTTAGGCTTGATATATAGAATCAAGCCTAATTTTATTCAAGTACAGGAACTGTGACTTGTGAAGCAAGTAAATCCAGGTCTCTGGGGTAGTACAAAGTTGCATGTCAGATTTTTCTCCTTAATGCTATTCAGAAAGTGATGGTCATCTTGTGTTTCTTAGTGAACAATGAGCATCACATCCCAAAATAGCTTTTTCATTAAATGAAAAAATTTGTTTCTGAAGTTGAGAATTAAGTAATTTAAAACATGTTTAAAAATACCCGTAAGACAACCAAACACTACAACTTGTAAGCAGTTTTGGAAGCTTGATTTGTAAAAAATAACCAGGAGCTCTTTTACTCGAAAGAAGATGGGTACTCCCTTTAAAGTGGTTTCTGAAGCAGAGAACCACTCATTGAAGCCATGTGTTTAAACAGGATTTATTTCTGGATTGCATTTGTGCTATTCATTTTTGTTTGACCAATTCAGCCAAGGAAGAGAGGAATTCAAGAAACAAGTTGTAATTGAAGGCAAATTTCCGTGTGGTGGTTTGCCTTTGTAAGCAAAGGGAGATTACAGAGCCGTTGTTTGATACATGGTGTCCTAAAATGAGTGGAGCTTTGGTGCTTGCAAACCAGCTCAGTTTCTTCCTATATTCTTTTGAACTTTCTATATCACCCATTTCTTGCATTGTTGCCACTACCAGACAACTTAAAAATCCTTCTTTCAAAGATTTTCTTACAAAGTGTCTCTGTCAAAATTAGATGGAAAGATCTATCTAGTTCATTTTATTTATTGTTTACAAGTACGGTGACTACAAGGCTGTTGTTAACTGACCTTTAGGGAAGATGTTGTAATGAATCTTTAATTGATCTGTCACTCTGTTTGCAGCTTTCCCCTGCGCTGCGCAACAGATTTACAGAAATATGGTGTCCACAGAGCAATGGCCGCGATGATTTGATCCAGATTGTAAAACACAATCTTCATCCAGGATTGTCTCTGGGTGCAATAAACCATGAGGGTAGGTATTTCTGTGTGTTGGTATTCAAATATTGGTAAGAAAATAAGGCGTTTGGAGGCTGCCAACCTTTCCTCAGCATGTGTACCACTGTCACCCTTCCTCTGCTACATTTCTTCCTGAAGACAGTGTGATATATTCCAGACTTTATTCTTCCTTCACTGTTTATCTTATATGTCTAGCCAGAAGTAAATTCAAGGTTGTGTTTACTTCACCATCCAAGTAGTTTAACTATCCCCAGCCCTTCAGTGTTCCAGATTTGTTTTAATATAGAGTGTTGAAAGAACTGGTACTTCATTTTCTGCCAGCAGCTTCACTGTTAGTATTAGTCACTTGATGCTGTCTTGTTACCTGAATTTAACAGCATTTGTAACAACAGCTCAGGCAGGAGCTTTCTCTTCTCTTATTCTGTTTCTAGGATATAGAGTACCCATCCACATTGCTCATGCAGTTGTACCTACTTTGAAGATGTTTTTACAGCAGTGTAGTAGATGTGACCAAAAAAATGGTAACTCAAATTTATTTGGTGGGGTTTTGTTTGTTTGTTTTTTAATTTTTTTTTTAGGGGCAGACATAGCAGAACTCATGATGGACTTTGTTGAATGGCTGACTAATCAAGAGTTTGGTCGCCAGTGTATTCTCAGTGTGAGAGACATCTTGGCCTGGGTTAATTTTATGAATATCATGGCAGAGGATGAGTCGAGTTCTGCCAAGGGATGCAGCCACCTTAACATTTCTCCATGGATGTCTTTTATCCATGCTGCATGTTTGGTGTATATTGATGGAATAGGATCAGGTAAGTCTTCAGTGCTCATTTGGTAGGAAAAAATACGAAACTGTGTATTTGTATTAATATTTTTAGTCAAATGCAAACAAAGTGCTTTGGGGCAGCATGGGACTCTTCTACGAGACGTTTTCACTTCCATTTGACAACCTTCTGTACATCATGTGCCTTTTCTGTGGTTCAGTAACAAGAGTTTGAGTAATAGAGCAAGCTGAAGTAAATTAGAGGGATTAATAATATTACAAAGGCTAGCATACAAATTAAGAAAACCTGTGGTTTTTGAGTTGATGTGGTTTTACTGAGCTGATACAATACTGGAGCACATGAGCACACACTATGCTCCCTATCCCCCACTGCACATGTCAGCATCTGTCTGTGCTGGCATGCACCATGCACATAGCTGAGAATGCATATTTGTGCGTTTGGCTGCTGGCCCAGCTGATAAACAGTAGATAAGGGAGAGGAGGAAAAGCGGAAGGCACAAAGAAATGCCAGAAGAGAAAGCCTGGGGCCATTGGCAAGGGATCAGATTGATTGTGATGGTAGAAGAAAGGGAGTTGGAAGTACGGTGTCCTTGGTTCTGTTGCTCACAGAACAATCTGTCCATGGTAAATAGTACTGGAAGCACTGAAAACATTAAAATAAAATATAAACCTGCATGCACATGAAGGGGTGAGTTTCTTGTCGTAAGATGGATGTGCTTAGTTATGTTTTGAAGCACACTTTACTTTCCTAATTACAGGTACAACATCCTGCTCAGCTGATACGGCTTTATTAGCTCGTGAGAAATGCCTCACATTCTTACATGAGAAAATGAGTCAATTCTTTGAGCTGACTGATTATCAGAAGAATGAACTAAAGATTTATGACAGAACAAAGGAAAAAGAGGTTGTATGGATGGACAACTTTATGGGAATTCACCCGTTTTTTATTCCAAGAGGTAAGAGACTGGGAGTGGGTGGACATTTATTCTGTGATTTATATTTTCAGTAGTTTTTTTATTCTAAGTATTTTGTAAATATAAGTAGGATACCTGAACCATCATAGAACAATTTATTGGTTCTTAAGCTTTAGAAAAATCCCTTTTCTGCCTCCGAGTGTGTAGATTAAAATTCAGTCACATTTGTTAAGACACATCTGTTCATTCCTTTTTTTCATTACTTCTTAATGGCCTAATTTTCATAGACTTTTTTGGTGTAACAAAGCTTTTTTTGAGTTGTGATTTTCTGTCACTTCTGTATGCTCAGAATGCCTGTTAACTTCCACTAACCAAAGCTGCAGCTCATCCTGGCCCCTGTGCAAAGCATGGAAACCAGGGGTCCTGAGTACAAAGCTGAACAGAATGGAGGTTAATGCCATGCCTTGCTCTAGGCTTTCAAATATTTACTGCAATTTTGGCAAAATCATTACATCTCTGCATTTCAGTTCCTCATGGGACAAAAAAATGCAAATGGAACTAGCAAAACACTGCTTCTTACCCTTAAAATACCACAACAGGACCAAAAAGTGATGACTCTGAGCTTTCTAACTCAGCTGGTTAGTTTTTAGCACATGGACCTGTGTGTTCCTAATGCTGTATTAATTGTTCATATTTGAACTTTCTGGCATTCATGGATTGTGTTAGTCATGCATAAAATTGTACAAAGTAAAGCTTTTTTGTAAATTGCTTAATTCCCCTCTGCTGATTAGTTCACAAAAGGAATCTCTTTGGATCCCTTTCCTACTAAACAGGTATCAGTTTGTGTAGGATGCATTGGTGATTAATATCTTGTATACATGAGTAATGCAGTATTACATATTTGGGGGAGTGATGTCCAAGGAGCTATACTGGCTGGAAGTTGGCAGACAAACTGTTCTCTCTCTCTACTGTATGCCATAATAACAGTAAAGGAGAAGCAAACTTTTACCTAAGAGGATGTTCCTTCACAGAGCTGGCAGTGTATGGAACAGATTAATCTGGAGCATAACTGGATTGTATCCCTTAGTGTAAATTTTTCAAGAGCTGCTTCTGAGTTTTAGATCCACATGACTGAAGTGCAAGAACACATTTATGTTTGTTCAGGAATAGATCTCTAGTTTAAGTCATGAACCAGGAGGTATTGAGGTTTCATGGCAAAATAAATCCTACGTCCATATGCTTGTTTTGCAAAATTCAGTATAAATATGTGGAGATGGGCTGAGATGCAGCTATGGGTCAAACAAAGTGTATGTACCACATCTCCAAAAACAACACATGAGCTGGATCTCCATTGCTTGCTGTACTGAGATCAGCAATTTATAGACAGAGTGAGCTCATTCAGAGGCACACTGTCAGCACCTCCAGCATAAACATTCTTTAATTGTTTAATTGTTTTCTGATTTATCTTTATTTTAGGCCCTGTTCTCCAGAGGAACAACATGACAGATTATGCTTTAAATGCTGGGACCACAGCAATGAATGCACAAAGACTGTTAAGAGCCCTACAACTTAACAAACCTATTTTGTTGGAGGGCTCACCAGGAGTGGGCAAGACCAGCCTAGTTTCTGCCCTGGCAAAAGCCTCAGGGAACTGTCTTGTTCGAATCAACCTGTCTGAGCAAACGGTAGAATAAAATATTATCTTCAGTACTTGGTGTTTATGGCAGGGTAGAAGCTCTGTATAACTTTTAAAGTGCAGTTCTCTTTACCTTTGGCACTGTGTCTGAAATGTCAGTTTTTCCTTCTTGGTCTCAAAACTGAATGGGAGGGGGAAGCAGACAGCAGTAAGCTTCTGTGAGTGAATGCCAATTCCCAAATATTTCTGTTCTTTTCAGGTGAAGCCATGCATATCTTTGTCTACTGTGTTCTTCTTGGCTTCTGCAATATTACTAGAAAAAGGCTTTAAGCCTTCTTAGCTTTTCTGTCCCAATTTAAATTTTTGTTGTTAAATATTGCACCTGGTCACTGGAGTCCTATAATGGAAAAGCTTTCAGCATTTTGCAATTGCTGAAAATTTTTAATTAGACCTAGCGTGTAGGTATTAAAAGGGAAGGGAGAAAATGTTAAGTAAAGTTAACAAATGCTGTCTATGAACTTCTGTTAAATTTTGTAATTCCTCAACTCCCCTGTTCTGTTCTTTATTCCCAAAGGATGTGACAGACTTGTTTGGGACAGACTTGCCTGTTGAAGGTGGGAAGGGAGGAGAATTTGCCTGGCGTGATGGACCGCTGTTAGCAGCATTAAAGGCTGGACACTGGATTGTGTTAGATGAGGTAAATTCAGGTCTGGGGTCAAATTAAGTGGAATGTTTTAGAAGAGCAAATTTGTTGATTTGGCTTGTAGAATAAATAGCTTTGAGTGCTGACGATCTCCCTTCATGGAGGCAGGTGATGTCTAGACTTCCTTGAGACAAGAGAACAAGGATTGAATCCCAGCTTAAATTATTGCAGAAAACCGAGGATAGGTTTGATTTTACATTTGAAAGTTTTTAGGGAAGAATGTCAACAGAAGTTTTGGTACAAGTGTTCTTTATGGATACAGTTTCACTGAAATAGAAGGTGTCCTTCTGGGGACTAATGTACTGTGTTGGTTACTGATTTAATTGAGATGGGGAAGAGTTCCATCTTGCAAGTATAAGCTTTCCTGCCACTGCAGGTTTTTTGATGTACCATGTAGCAAGTGCTTTCAAGCATGTGTGTGCACAGATCTGCCTTCTTGGCAAGATGTGTTTCAATTACTGCAGAGTGCAAAATCTTCAGTTCTTTAGCCCCCTGTATACCTCCTTTTCCCCCTCTATTGAGAAGAATGCCACTTCAACCAACCACTGTAATTAAATAGCTGAGACTGCCTTAATTTAAACAAACAAACAAACAGAATGTTCTGAGTGCCACAAATGTATGAACATAAATTCAGGAAAACAGTCTTGAAAGTGCAGGTTTTAAAATTGAGAATAATGTTATCACAGTGAAAAAACATAGTACAAATAATAAGTGAACATCAGGAAGTGTTAGTTGCTCCAGTATAATACCGGTCTAGCTGGTGGTAATAACTTGTGTTAGTTCTAGAAGAGCAATGAGATGGAATTTTACCTTCTATAAATCTCAGACTATTAGACTAGAGCGTATGCAAAAATGTTTTGTGGGGCATTAATATTGTATCCTTATTTCTTTCCTCCAGTTGAATCTGGCTTCTCAGTCTGTGTTAGAGGGGCTTAATGCGTGCTTTGACCACAGAGCTGAGATTTATGTTCCAGAATTGGGAATGAATTTTCATGTACAGCACAAGACGACTAAGATTTTTGGATGCCAGAATCCATACAGACAAGGAGGTGGAAGAAAGGGTCTCCCCAAGTCCTTTCTTAATAGATTTACACAGGCAAGCTTATTTGTTTGATTTCAACTACATCATGATCCTGTCTCATAGGTTTCTGACTTTATAAACACTCTGAATTCTCTTGACTTTATAGGTGTATGTTGATCCACTCTCAGCAGAAGATATGAAGTTTATTGGGAATATATTGTTTCCTGCTATTGATAAAACTATTATTGCTAAAATGGTTGCTTTCAATAACAAGGTAAACATATTTTAATTTCTTTTCTGTAGAAGTAAGCAGAATGCAGTAAGATTAGAAAAAAATTAAGTATAATGTTTTATTTCCAAGCATTTTTATAGAGAAGTGTGTGGGTAAAAAAAGAGGGATGGAAATATATGCAGAGGAAAGTAAAGAACGCCACTAAACCTGAATTCTTGTACCATGACAATCAGATGCTGTGTTGATATTTGACAAGGCACTGTTTTTCACAGAAGATAGAAGGTATATACACAGGAGAAAGTAGTATTCTGTGACCTTAGGTAAAATCTCTTGTGTCAGCATCTTACTACATATTCATTCTTTACAGGGCAAGAGTAAACTGCAAAATTGAGCTGAGTGTTAAGAGAAACAGTAGAGACAAACTAAATCAAGCTTTAGCTCCTAAGATATCTTCAGCAAAGTAAATTCAACCTCCTCTTTCAGTTGTCTTTGTATTCTAAGCAGTGCCAAAGGCAGAAGTTCAATCAACATTTAAAAAAATATTCGAAGACCAGCTTGTGGATGGAATAAAAAATTATTTTTTAATTGCTAGCTTTTTTTTTTTCAGATTGAGAAAGAAGTAATGGCTGAAAAAAAGTGGGGACAGAAAGGAGGACCCTGGGAGTTCAACTTACGTGATCTTTTCCGCTGGTGCCAGCTTATGCTTGTTGACCAGTCACCAGTGTGTTATGATCCAGGCCAGCATGTGTTTTTGGTGTATGGAGAAAGAATGAGAACCAGAGAAGACAAAGAAAAGGTGAGCCATTGTTCTTCCTCCTTTCTCTTCAGATGGTCAGGATGTATTTATAGAAATCCAGGTATAGATCTCCACTTTGAAGATTCCTTGCAATTCATTCATAGACACTTACCTCTTAAAAATGAAAAATAGGTTTGTTTGGAGTTTTGGGGTTTGCTGTAGATACCTGCTCCCCTTGCTATTTGAAATACCAATTTAATTAATATAAAAGCAGACAGCTGATGTAAATGAAGGCAAGTAGAAAAACAAAGGACTTAAAACACATCGTAGTCTTGTGTGATTCTGTATTAAGTAATGTATTGCTACCTACTTATCCCTCTCTTGCTTAGAAATCCTGTGCTTTTGTTTTATTTCACACCATTTAAATGGTATTAAACTGGAAAGTCAGATTGTGAAACTGAAGTTACTGGCTGTATGTGACTGGCTATTTCCTCATGAGTTTACTGTCCCCTCTTTGTGACATTGTTATATTTTTCGGTGTTACCAAAGAAAGAACTTATTTATGAATAAATTCTATCCCACTATTTTGTTAAAGAGAAACATTGCTTACAGTATTTCAAGTCTCAGGAAACCATGATTAATGAAAGGGTTGCTGTGGGCAGCTCACACTCACACTGTTTGCTGCACTTCGACTTAAATGAGCTTGTGATTTACAGTGTTAGTTACTGTTGTACAGCTGTGGAGCTGAGAGGAAAAGATACTTCAGCTGTAAGCCTTTAGAAGTGAATCTTTGGAACAGTGGATAACTTGAACTGATAAGTTTCTCTTGCTGTTTTAACTGTTCTAGGTTATTTCTGTATACAGAGACGTTTTTGGCCAGGAGGCTGATGTGTATACAGGAACCAGGGGGTTTCACATCAATCCATATAATGTTCAGGTAAACTGTTGACAAGGGATTTTGTGACGAGATAGGGAAGGAAGCACCTTGCACAGCTAAACTCCATTTGCCTCTGTCTGTCATCCCTTTCAGATTGGTTATTCAGTTCTTTCTCGTGGCAGCTATATTCCTCATTCTGGCAGAACTCTCTCACTTCTGCATCATTCACTGCAGTCCCTGGAGTCTATAATGAAGTGTGTGCACATGAGCTGGATGGTGATCCTGGTGGGCCCAGCAGCTGTTGGCAAAACCAGTCTGGTGGAGCTGTTGGCCCATCTCACCGGCCATCGGCTGAAGATCATGGCGATGAACAGCGCAATGGATACAACTGAACTCCTGGGTGGATTTGAGCAGGTAAATACTGTTTTGGTAATATGGCAGAATTTCTCCTTCCTACCTAATAGTGGCCAGTCTGCTGTGAGTTTAGTGTTTGTAAACAGAGCCTTGTGCATGAACTAACTCCCTAATGCTCTGTTTGCAGGTTGATATCAACAGGCCATGGCAGCACCTCTTGGAAAAGGTGGAGAGTGCTGTGAGCACACTCGTAAGGGATAGTCTGCTCCTGGCAGAACTTTGTGCAGATGATGCTGAACTTGTGCTGCGTGCTTGGAGCAATTTCATCCTGAATTACAAACCCAAATCTCTGGGGGAAGGAGGTGGAAGTGTTACAGCTGAATTAGTGAGCAAACTGGAGGGAATACTTGTACTTATCCAGCGACTAAACAACAAAATAAATTCTTACACAAAGACAGGTATGTATGTTGGTTTTCCTCCTTCTTTTTTTTTTTTTTTCTTTTAATCACCGTTTAAAATAAGGCATCAATACTCACCAAATTTCATCTGATGGGGGAGAAGTGATGCAGAAAAGTACCTGTTCAGGGAGTAAAGTGTCAATCTGTTTTATATTTCTTTGTGCTTGCAAAGCTTTTCTATTCACATGGATTTTGCTTATGGGAGGCTACTGAAGAGCTGCTGTTATGTTCCCCTAAAAAGTAGGGAGCATATATGTCTATTAACAAAATAACTACTATTTTTCTTGAATGGTGCTGGAAGCTACTTCATTAATGTAAGTCTCAGTGTAAGATGTATTTCCTTTCAGAGTTTGCTCACCTGGTAGAAGAGTTCCGGCGTTTCAAGCTGCAGCACGCCCAGGCTGCTGACTGCAACAGCCATGGCACTTTTGAGTGGGTAGATGGGATGTTGGTTCAGGCCCTGCAATCTGGAGACTGGCTCTTAATGGACAATGTTAATTTCTGCAAGTAAGAGATTTTAGTGGCCTTGTTTCAGTGAACCCTTTGACTTCCCTGATTGACTTTGCCTCTTACTGAGTGGTTCACAACTGAATATTTTGCATTTGATAATACACAGGAGCAGTAAGTTAGAATTTCTGGAAAAAATTCCTTCTCAGACAGCTTAGCAGTTGACAGTTTTCCTGTTACCCTATAGAGGAGTTAGCAGTTTGGGTTTTGCTTAAGGGTGGTACTGTTTTGATTTCAGATCAGCAAGGGATCAATTTGGTACCTTTTTATGACCATATGAATTTGTTTTGAATGTAGCCCTTCTGTGCTGGACCGCTTGAATGCTTTGCTAGAACCAGGAGGTGTTCTGACCATGAGTGAGAGAGGTGTCATAGATGGCACGATTCCTACAATAGCTCCTCATCCAAACTTCAGGTACTTACTTCTGCTTTTTGTTTTGTTTTTGGCTTTTTTTTTGTTGTTGTTGTTTTTTTGTTTTTTTGGCCCCTTTATCAAATAGCAGGTTTAGAATAAAAATGTCATCAGTGAGCCAGTCTTCTGATATTTTGTATGCTGTTCAGTTTGCCATGTAGTGTAGTGACACTCTCTAGCAGGGAAGAAAACTGCACTGTGATGAGCATATAAAAGAAAGCTTAAGAGGCTTTGCTTTATATATCCCTGTTGCAACACAAACTATTACACAGGAAAATTCATAGCAGTGTGCCTATGCCTTCATTTTGCATTTCTAATTTGGGACTTCAGCACTTCAGTGTTTCACTGTGATGAAATCGAGGATACATGCATTGAGGATGGTGAAGTTTTGAGATAATGCTGGTTATGAAAGCTGGTATATGGGCATAATAATTTTCTTCCCAACTTTTTCCATCCCATATATTAATTTGTTTCCTGCAGTGACAGGACTTTATAAAGCCCCAGCAAACCACCCAAATAGACAGTTTGTTCTCTCAGACCTAAAGTAGTCTGGGGAAGACGGGAGGAGAATGGAACAGGATTCTGTATCATTCCTACAAACTCATAATGAGGATATTTGGACTGATCTGGTTCCTCTGAATTGGAAACATTCTTGATTTTTCAGAAACCTGTTTCCACTACATTGTATCTCAGAAGTACTTTTTCCTCCCTGCTTTTAAGAGGTGTCTATTTATAGTATTAACTACTTGAATGTTGGATACTTCGGTTTTTAAATAGCATAGATTTATTTGAAGCTCTTGCTAAGACTTCTAAAAATCTTTATAGCTCAGAGCTTTGTAAGTGGGCAAGTGATAAAACAGACATAACTCAGATAATAAGGAGTTAGAAGTCATGTGGAATATCTGTGTCTAATTGCAAAGCATAACTACTCATATAGATTTCTCATTTAAATTCAGTAGCTGTCTCTGGATTTTTATAGATATTGTGTCCCCATTTTTAAGAAGATGAATTTACTTTACAGAGAAGCAGATTTGGTAGTTCCAGAGTGCTAGTTTAAGGACCTAAGTTAAATCTTAAGAATTTAAGGAAGTTGAAATGGATGATTGTAGGCCCCTTACAACCTGAATTATTCTTTTCTAATATCCAACAGGCTCTTCCTTTCTATGGATCCAGTTCATGGGGAAATATCCAGAGCCATGCGGAATCGTGGGATTGAAATTTACATTCCTGGGGAGAATGATGGAAATATATTGGACAGTCTGGATTTGAAGTTACTTCTGCATGGTTTGGGTTTAGTTGGAGATAGTGTCTGTGATGCACTTCTGGCTGTGCATTCAGAAACCAAGGCAGCAATAGCAGGTAAAAAAAGTCTGTTCATTTTTCTTTAGCAACATGGGCTCATTACAGTGCTTTGTAAGGAGACATCAGATACTCACACATTGTCCCTTGCTATCAGGAAGCCAATGTATTCAAAGTGAAAATCAGCAAAATAGAGGGTTTGCACAAGTTGTATTTTGCAGCTGAGTTTTATTCATCGCAGCTGTTTGGTGTCTTATTTTGAGCTGGTCATCTGTTATTTACAGTCTTGTCAGATTTTCTTACTAACCCAGGGAAGAATCCATTCAGCTTTCAGGTCAATAGGATATATTTGTTTTGTATCATGACAGCTAAAGTGGTGTTTTTCAGATTAAAGGGCTGACAGTTTCTAAACATTCGTTTCACTCTAATTGGTGTGTATCTTTCAGGTTCTGTGTCATCTTTGTCACCTTTGCTTCAGGCTGCTGTATTAATTGTGCAGCAAATACAAAGAGGCTTTGGATTAGCAAAGTCTTTTTACAGAGCCTGTTGGGAAGTTTATGGCCGCTCACAACAACTGCAGATTAACCAAAAGGTAAAAATCCTACATTTGAAAGCTTTTCTTAGATCATCTAGATAAGTGAAAAATGTAACTTCATGAGGCTAGTGTTTGAGATCCTCTGTTTCTTAAGTGCCTGAGACAGAGACTGATGAAGATGGTGCTCTTGGAGAGATGAACCAAACAATATCCTGTTTAGACTCTGAGGCTTGTAGTTTGTAACAGCTTCAGCTGAGACTTTGGGATATTCATACTAATGCATCTGTAGCCTGTAACACTGTGCACACTGTCATCTGTAGACACATTCACTTCCTGTTTGAAACTACACAGTGTGTTATTTCACTTCTGGTAGGAATGTTTTGGTACTTTTATTGTGTATGTTATATAGTGTTTGTAGAAGATTTGGTCTATAATAATTTCATAAGAAATACATGTAATTAAAGAGTTTTCTGAGCTATGGTGCTTGAATACATGCTATATGTTTGAATGTGACTCTAAACTGCTTTTTGGTTGTTTGTTGTAGCTTGTGTCAGAATTGGTTACAAGGCATGCTTCCTCTCTGGCTTCCCCTGACACTTGGGGTGAGTCCTTGCTAGCAGTGGGATTGTGGCCAGACTCCCTGCCTTCGGGTCTGTTTGCAGCTGAAGACTCACTCCTTTCCACAGTCCAGAGTGATGGACAGGTCCTGATGTATTGTCTGCATAGACTAAACCTCAGAAATTGCAGGTAGGCAGGAAACTTTTTTTTTTTTTTGTGTAGTAAATGAGAAACAATACATGTGAACTATTCATGATGTCATTGTTTATTGCAAAATCCTGTTTTCATCAAATTGTGCAGGTAGAGATTGTGATTGTCATACTCTGTGCTCCTGTTACCTTTCCATACAACCACTGCAAGTGAAAGTTCAATTATTTACTGCTTTATTATTAAGTCTTCCAAATACATTCAAAATACTTGACTTCTTAATCTTCAATAAGTGCATTTGACTCACTTTGAGAGTTGTTTAGCTGAAATTGTGAATGCAAACACTGGGTTTAGTAGGTAATAAGAGCCCCAAAATTTCTTCCTTCAGTTTCCTTCTAAGCTTTAATAAACTTGAGCACTGAAGTAGTTTAAAGTATACTAATGATTCTCTGGATTTCCAGTTCGCATGTAATCAATTATTCATCAGTAATTTTAGGTCCAGTAGCTTCAGGTAAAAACACAATTTTCCTTCTTCAGACAGAGCTGTCTGAAAGAAGCAGAGGCCCCTGTGCAGGGGGCATATTAAAGAATTTTCTAATGATTTCTTGTGCAATGTAGCTGTTAATTTTTACAACACTGGTGCAAAAACTTAGTTCCTGCCTTCTTTGCTTAATAACCTACTCTGGACTATAGGTATACAGATAGGTACTGTAGGTTGCTTCCAGTGAAACCACAAGCTGCGGAAATTTGTACTAAGATAAAAAGTTGAAATTGTAAACTCTTAGCAATATGCTGTGTGGTTTGCTATTTTTGTTCGGTTTTTTTGTTTATTTTTTACTCACTGACACTTCTTTTCCTGCCTTTGTCTTTTTTAGTATAACTTTGCATATCATTCTGGTGCACAAATCAATTAGAATTTCTCTGTGAAATTCTGTGCATATTCTGTTGGGATAGTGAATGAATTTTTGGCAACAGTGAGCTCCTAATAGTAGACACTGCCAACTGATTTGAAGTTGGAAACTGGTTTTAAAGCAAATAATGGAGGAAAGACCATTGTATTGCTACACTGATGCCTGAAGATGGTTGCATAGCTTGACTTGCAAAATACATTTTTTCCTGGACCTGGCAGTTTGAGCCCTTGATTGCTGTACTTCTTTGTTTCAGGACATTACCAGTGACTCTGCAAGATCTTAGGAAAGTTATGCAGTCCACTAATCCTGAGAGTCTCAAGTTCAGTGCTGTTGAGATAGATGCAAACTGGATGGACGAAATGGAAGTTCTCCAGGCTTCAGTGAAATTGTTCACAGAAAAGGCAACCAATCAAGACTGGAAATTAAGGGTTAAATGGCTAAACTCCTTAGCCAAAAATCTGCCACAGGTGCTTGGTATGTAATCATTTATCTTTGTTTTGTCTAAGGGCTGAATTGTTAATGTTTTTGCAAATCCTAAGTCTTCTATGAAAACATCCAGACCATTCCAAATCAGGAGTTATGAAGACTCTCAACTATCCACACTAATTCAGGGGCATGGAGGCTCCAGGGAGGGACAGAAACAGGTTGTGCATGTTAGGGAAGTAAGGAAATTTGGGCTAAACATTATCCTATATTATTCAACCATGTGTGTAAGTAGTGCTACTTCTGAATTAGTTATTTTTGGATCAGTTTTTCATCTGTATAAGCAAATAAGCCTTTTCACTATTTTTTTAGTGATGGTGAAAGCAGTCAAATGCCTTCTGTGTATCTGGTGTTAAAGTACAAATGCTTAGAAAGCCAAGAAACTGCAGAACTGAGATTTCCTGAAGCAGTGTTTTCTGAACACTCAGGGTAATAGCTGAGATGAACGATTCACTTAATTACAGAATTAATTGCATAAAACTCGTGGAGCATTTAGGCAGCCATTAGTCCAAATAATTCACACATTTAGCTTTCTTCTGTGGCCTGAAGTCTGACCATGCTGTCCCTATATTAATTGCTTCCTCTTTATTTTACTGTTTTTTCAGGCAGGTAGGTCTGTAAGATAGAAAATACGTAAAAAATTAATGAAAAGTGTGCTTTTTTTTCTTATTGTAAAGAAAATACCCCCCCCCCCCCAAAAAAAAAGAAAAAAAAATAGATGTATTGTGAGGAAGATTTGAAGGTATAAATTAATGGATTTTTACAAACCATATTTTACTAGCATACATGTAGTATCACCAGTTCAACTAGAACTCCTTATGGATTTATGTCTTCAGCTGTGACATTTTGGTGCTTTTAAGACCTTTTGGAGCTAATATAAAATATGACCAACCAGCATATCCAAAGTGCATGCACAGATTTGATTCAGTCTGCTTGTGCTGGCTCAGTTGAAGCTATTTTTCTTGATTTGTACTAAACACTCTTTCATGCCCATGTTCTCCCCTCTTTGCCTGCAGATTCAGCGCGGATTCAGCTGGAAGCAGGTGCTGTAGCCCTTGGTTGTTTTTATGCCAGTCCCCTCTCATCTGGAGTCAGCAACATGATCAAGTTACTACAGCCAACTATGACAGGTACCCCTGAAAAAGATGGATGTAAGACATTGCTTCCTTTATTTGTTCTCTGAACACACTGCAACCCTTCTTAGGAAATGTATGTAGCAAAACAAAGGCTAAATTGTAAATGTATGTTGCCTTTGTCATAAAATAAAGTACTAAAAACAAACAAAACAAAAGAAATGACAAAAAATACAAATATTCTTGCTGTCTAGAACAGCAAATATGGCAATTAAATGCATTCATACTATTCAAGTTAGAGATGAGTGCTCTGCCCATGAGTCCTGGCTGTGTATCTCTGACTCAGATGTATTCCTACAGCACAGAGTGATGTTCTGAAGAGTGATTCAAATATTCACTGCCTTTCTGACTTGATAGTTTAGGCACCCTGGTCTTTTTTTCCTCAGGATTTGTGTTAGCCCATCTGAAACCCATGGCTTGGTCTGTAATTTTCCCTTAGTGTTTTGTGGGGAGCTCAGACCTGTGGCTTCTTTTCCAAGCTTGTTAGGTGTATGAAAGCTGCATACAGTGACACTGGGACTTTTATGGAATATCCTGGGTGTCTTGCCTGGACTGTGAGCCAGACTTGAGTTTCTAAGCTCTAACCTCTGTTTAATTGATTGTCACTGTTCCATTTTACAGAACCTGCAGTCAGCTTTAATGCTTTTCTGTTTGTATATCTGGAGTGGGAGAGTTTGACTGCCTTCCTCCTAGGCTGCTTCTTTCTTTCCCTAATGTTCTTGCATAGGCAGGGGGACCAAAAAAAGGATGAGTGATATTTCACTGCTGTCCTGTCTGCCTTTCCAGATGAACATGTGATGCCTCTGGACCCAAGATGGAATATGCAGTTTTTGGAGATCATTAGAAATTCGATGAACTTTGATACAGAAATGGAACACACAGACCAGCTTCTTATGCTTTTGAAGTCTGCAGCAAATCGGTGGGTTACAAAAGAACCCTTGTAGAGAGTGCCCAGTGCCTGTTTACCAGTGCTGAGTAAACACTTGAGATGTCTGCCAAGTGTGGTTTTAGGTTTTGTTACATGTGGTCTAAAATATCAAGCAGAGGTTTTTGTACAGATATTTAAATTCTTTGCTTCCGTTTTCTGGAGATGCATGCTAAACACAATCACTTAATATAGGAGCAGAGCTCCCAGCATTCCATACAGGCTGCAGTACTTCAAGGACAAATCAGACCTGTGGGATAAAGCATTAAAGAGGCAGAAGCAGCAGTGTGGGATCACTGACAAAACTTAAATAGTTGTCCTGGTTTTGGATTTTGACTGTTTTTCCTAATGAGATTAAAAAGTACACAGATTTTGAAGTTAAAATGTAAGAAAGCAGCTGCTTACATATCCTACAGGCTGTGATGTTGCATCTGTTTAGTAGCTCACTGGTTTTTCCTTCCTGGTGAAGTCAGGAATCTGCTCCTTGTGACCTTGCTTCTACAGAAACCATATTCAAGCAATTAGTTGTGTTGCACCTTATACTTCCATAATACACTGAATATATTCTGTCACTTTGCTGTTCAAATGCCATGTTGTAGTTCACCACACTCATAAGGCCAAGGTTTAAAACAGTACTGGATTGATAACAACTTTATTTTTACTTCAGGGCGGTGTTATTTCTTGACCGAGAAAAGAGGAGTTACCTTGAGAAGAGTTTGATTGCCAGCAAGAAGCCAAGAAACAGTGTCTTAAGAATGTCTCTAGATTTCCACAAAAGTGGGTTGATTTCTGCTGCTCCTTTTGGTTCTGTAGTCAATTTGAAATATGGTTCATTTGCATTGTTATGAAATGTGTACTTTTGACATGGTATGTGAAGAAACAATATGTGAATGTAAAGCAGTCGAATGAGGACTAGTGTGGTATCTAACACATTATTCCTTAATTAGATATACTGTAGGCTACATTGTTTATGTCCTGCCTCTATGAGGTAATCAGTGAATATGATTTTTATCTTAATTAACCAAACTTTAGGATAACAGTGGAGAGAAACTGGAATAGTGTTCTGTCTTTAGTTAACAAGAATAACCAAATTCTTCAGATGCGTTTTTGCTTTATGTAAGTAGGAAGTTTTACTTCTGAAGCAAAGGGTAAAATTTAGTGATGAGGTTAGCATGCTTCATAGAAGCAATTGATCAGGGTTTTTTAATGTGATGGGTTTTTTAATAGATATATAAAATGCATAGAGGTAACAGAGAATTGTGAAAATAATGAAGGGCTACTTTTATTGTTTCATTTCTTGGATCTTTTCAGGTTGTGGGGTTTTTTTCCAATCATAGACATTGTTCTAGTGATCAGAAGTTGACCCATATGTGTCATGTGATGTGGCTGGAATATTCAGTCTCTGCCTTTCTTTTCTTCTTCCCCAAACCTCAGATCCAGGAAGTTACAACTGTCTTCCTCATGGAGTCGTGGTCAACCTTGCTGCTTTCTTTGAACTTTGGGATGCATTTGCACTTCACTGGGTGAAGTCTACTCAGGTGGCCTTAAGTGATGATGACACACATGATGTGAGTAGACTTTCCACATTACATTTATGGAAGTTAGGTGAAATGAAATTGTGTGCAGACACTATTTGTAGTTTCAGGGACCATGGCATAAAGTGCAGTGTTTCTGCTTGTATTCAGAATATGCCTAACAGTAGGCAAATGATCATATTTGTTTCAGTGGCTCTAATTCTTGCTTAGGATGGCATGAACTGTGCTGTAGGAGTGCCTGTTTCTCTCCACTGATGATAAATAGAGTATCCATTTCTATCTATGATAAGAATGTCTGAACCTGGACATCTGACATGCAGGCCACAGAGGTGTTTCACTTCTCCCTTTCCCTTTTCAGACCATGAATATAATTTTGCTGAAATCTTGACATTGTAGACTTGGTGCAGGGTTTGGTTGGTTTTGGCTGCTGTAGTTCCCCTTGCTGGTGTGGTATTTTTAGAGAACCTGAGTCCTGGTTGTGTAGCACTAAATACAAAATATTCTGGGACTCTGAAATTAATAAAAGTGACAGTGGGTTTGCTTTTTCTCCTGCTTGAAGTAGGAAGTGTTGTGTAACCTGTGGCAGTGGTAACACTGTAAGCTCCTTGGCTGGTTCCTAGGTTTTGTGCTGCTCACTGTGGCGGGACCGGTTGTGGGCCGTCTCTGACTCTGTCACAGTGGATTCACCAGGGTTGTCACTCCTGGCTCTGCACTGGCACTGGGTTATGAAACACCTAATTGACAGAATTCCTCAGATGCTTATTGGATCAGACCAGAACAAGTGAGTAGCTTTGTTTGGTGGCTTTTGATTTGTTTCTGTTAAATGGCTGTATAAATTACTCTTTTCTGTAGTGTTATAGCTGCTAAGCATTGTTTAGATTAGTGTCCCAAGTCGTGTTCCATTAGTGATGCAAATAACAACATAGTTCGTTTTCAAAATCTGTGTTTCCTAGGATTGTGCTTCTGCTTGCTCAAATGATCATCTAGAATTTTTACCCCTTTAGTGAAAGGATGAGAGAAAGACTTCCTTATGCATCCTTTTGCCTTGTTTCTCAAACTTCTGTTAACTGTGGGCTTTTTTTCTCCCATTTGTCCCTCCCTTTTTTTATTTTTCCCCTCTATAAGGATTTCCAGGGAAATTCAATCCGTTTCACAGCAGATTCAGAACTGCTTGGTCAATCCTGCTGGTATTTCAGCCAATATGAAGATACTACAGAAGTCTCTAGGAAGACCCCTTCCTTTTAAGGTATCAATACTATATTTGCAAGGGATTTGTATTTCCAGCAATGGCCAGAGAGCCTTTAAAATATTTACAGCACTTGGTTTTCAGGACAGCGAAAACACAATTCTTTTATGTTTTTTAGATTGATTAAAAAGAGAATTTCGGCACATATGAATGTACATATCTTTTGAGAAATATATCAGTTATCCAGATATAGCATTCCTACTAGTAATTATGCTATGTATAGAAAATATTTACTTAATAGCAAGTGCCTGAGCATTACTCCTTGCTGTATTTTGGAGGCTTGTGAATATCAATATGCCACTTGCTTATTCAGTGAACATAGGTGTATTTAGAACAGCCTGTGCACTTTCTTTTATGCAGCACAGGGTGGGGCTGCCTTATGACTTTCCAAAACAAGGCCTCTTAAATTTGACAGTTTTGGAGTTTGCTCTCCATATATTTCAGAATTTGTTGTAATTCAATAAAAAAAAATTCAGTAAATTTTCTAAAGAATACAAGTCCCTGTTTAAAAGGGGTGTACAAGTAGTCATATGCAGTTGTGTTGGTCACTAGTACTTAGACCTAGGTTTTTATGATCTCTCTCAAGGATACTCAGCTATCAAAAAATGCACATAGTTACTTTATGAGACTTAATGCACTGAAAAGCATTCAGTGCTTACTAAGAATTTGTAAAGATCCAAATGTATTTAGACATCCAAATGTATCTTAATAGATCTAAACCTCCAAATGTATTTAAATTGCTGGTGTAAACTGTAATTTCTTGTAAGGGACAGTAGCTCCTGGTATTCTTTTATAATTTTGTGTATTTATTGCCCTTGATTTAGCTAAGTTGCCCAGTTAAAGTACTATTTGTCTGCATGATCTATGTAGGTTCTTCATGAAGGGAAAAAGCCCTAACTTGACAAGGAGGAATTGTAGCCACCTGTTTCAGTTTCAGTCTTCCTGCTGTATTGAGTCAGGCTACTAAAAGATGATTTTTAAGCTGTTGTTGCAGGCTGGTTGTATATACTTGTACTTTAGTTGTGTGCATGTGAATTTGGAATCTTAGTTCTGTCTGCAGTCAAAAATCTTGTTTGTGGTTTTGTTAGCACTGCTGAAACAAATTGTCCTTCTCGTGTTTCCAGGATAAACTGGGCATGGAATGTTTTTCTCAGTTAAAAGCTCTCAGCAAACCACTGAACATCTTGGAGCTAAGATTGGCCTGTGGAGAAAGTAGATGGCAGGAAAAAATGTGCTGTGTGAAAATTGCTGCCACAGGAGTGAAGATGAAGAAAGCATTGCTGCAAGCTGATGGCCTGATAATAAGAGCCAATCATGTAGAAGATGTTAGTCTGGGTAGGTAACACTTGTGAAGAGCCCGGCAGGATGATTTCTGCCATCTCCATTCTTTTGTACACGGATGGAAAGGATGTTAAATGCTCACTGACAAGAAGCATAGTACATGCATTTATGTGCCTCTTTTATTCTGTCAAACAGGTCAGCTGCAGATATTTTTGAAAGCTGTGCATTCACAGCTGAAAGCAGAAGGAGTCACATATAGTTATTCAGAAGAAAGGCTTCCTGAAGACACCATTTCCAGCCAGTTAGACCCTGCCCTGCTAAACCAGCTCTGCAGTCAGGTTCAGCTGTGGCCTGCAATGGAATACATAGGGGTGCTCTGGCAGTACAAACTAACAGCAGATTATGTGGCCAAGGCTTGTGGAAGAAGGTAAGAAGTTTGGAGAAAGAACTCCTATATTCCTTGCGTGATATTCCAAATCCCTAGCTGGAAGCTGTAACTTTGGTGCTTTATATCTGCATGTAAACCTGTATGTATGTATTTTTAATTTATATACCCCTGTGTGTATGTGCATCTCTATCTGTGCTGCACACAAACAGATGTGTATCAGGAATCAACAGAAGGTGTATATATTATATCTTGTGTATATTGCTGGGGGCTACTGCAGAAAAACTGAATTAGACCTGTAGAAAGGAAGTAGTTTAGCATGCATGCTTCCTTTTGTGTAAACTATACACACATAGAATCATAGTTTAAATTAACATTAATTTAAGAAGTGTTAGTGGTGTTTTAAGGGGGCAAGTGTATTTGGATTTAGTCTGGTTTACCATTCCTTAAAAGAAAGCTATTCTTTTATGCATTTCAGTGAAAGTAATTTTTTTGTGTAACGGGACTCTTAGCATCACTGGTTCACTCTTGAATTCAGCAATGTTCTGACTTTTCACAAAAGCTATAATGCTAGAAAATGGTTTGTCCCCAAATGTTTTGCTCAACATGGAGCTTCTAGCTACAGGAGTATCACACTTTTCTCTCTTTTTCTTGCGTTTAGATTTTGTTAGCTTTGAAGGAGTCAAGTGTTTTGAGTATTATTTGGGTGTATGTTCTTCCCCAACATTTGGAACGCTGTCATTTTAACCTTTTGGTGACTTTGCTTGCCATTCTTAATTTGTTTTACTATCCAAGTGTTGGAACTCTGATGGTTGGTATTCCAACATCCAAGTGATTTATTTCATGTGCCCTGCTTAAGCACTGCTTAGGTTGTATTTTTTTTTTACCTGCTACAGGAAGAACTGCAGTCAAGACTTAAGTGCCTGTTCAGATATAGCTCAGTTCATAACTTTTTCTTTGAAGTTGACACCAGCAGCTTCTCACCAGCTCTCTGGACTGTGGCACTTGTTACACTTAAATGAAGTAAGAACAAGTTTTATTTTAATTTCATTAAGTCAGATCTTTAATTAATCTTCCTGAAGTTTTCAAAGGTTCTTCAAAATAGGTATATCACGAAGATTTTTGACATGTAGTTTTTCTATGTCTGCCTGATAAAAGCTGTTCCTCCTTTTAACAAGAAAGGTTATTAACTGCAAGCCTTAAGAAAATGTAATTAAAACACAATGTTGAAAGATAAAAGACAACAAAGTCTTAAATAAAACAGTTTTGTACAAATTTGTATGGTAGTATTGTTCCATACATCTATCCGTGACTTAAGGGGAAATTGTTTGGTTGGCAGGTACCACCCTGGTTGTATCTATGTATGCAAAAGTAATTTTGTGCTGAAAAATGCTTTCCTCTGTTGCCATGCCTCTAAAATTTTTTAGTTCTGTTGCAAATCAAACAGACTGATAAAGCTACTTGATAGATTTTCTGTAGAACATTTAATAACTCTGCTTAATATTTATGAGGCAGTGGTTGTGTTCCCACAAAGCACAGTAAAACACAAGTTCACCTTAAATGCTTCAGAGCAGAGTATTGGATGGCTTTACCTGTTTCATGCCTCTGCATGTATTGTCTGTTGTAACAAAAGGTTACAATACACAATACACATAATATGCTGCATATTTCACAGACAGGAGACAGTGCTGGCCTCAGGAAGTTTACTCTTCATTGAGGAGATGCAAGCAAATGCTATGTGAATTTGGAATGTGTGTGAATGTGTGTGCTTAATTCTCTTTTGCTCCCTGTACATTATTCTCACCTCTAGGTTTTTTGTTTCTCCTTAGATATCCCCTGAAGAAATGTCTCTTCTGTCATCTCAGCTAGTTAATGCTGTGTTAGCATCCTTTTGGAGCAGTACTTTCACCACAGACCCAAATTACTGGTTGACTTGGAGGCCACTGCCTACAACAGAGGAAAACAACTTCTCTAAATCCCATGTGAACCAGTCTATGAAGGTTTGTCTCTTCTGACCTAATCAAATTCTAGGCTGAATGCTCTTGTTGACTAATTCAAGTTTTCTAAAGCAATATTGTAAGTTCTAGCATAGTCAGAGCAAATTGCATCTGAACAATCTAACTCTTAATCTCTTGATTTAGGGCCCAGGCATTTTGACCAGAGCTGTTTTCTCAAAGTGCTTCTTTGAAATTCTAACTAGCAGCAGCAAGACAAGTCAGTGGGATGTGAGTGGGCTTCCTGTCTTGTCATCATCCCATGTAACACTGGGAGAATGGATGGAGAGAGCACAGCAGCTTCACAAAGTCAGCACAGCGCTGTGGACCAACCTGGCTGTCTCTTCAATAGTAGATTTTAGGTATTAAGACTTCTCTTCCACATATATGTTATTTAAATCAAGCATGTTACAGAAGGTTGCTTACTGTGTGTAAATGTTTTCTCATTCCTTTTTCTCCAGACACACAGATGCTAGACTGCAAGGAATAATGCTAGGCAGACAGCTCTCTGCCCTGGTAGATCTGATTCCAATGGATCTTCAAGAAGAATTTTTGGAGTGCTGTGAGAAGCTCTACCTCAAGGATCCTGTTGCATATGAGTACCTTCTCAAGATACTTGAAGGCATCACTGATCAGGAAGTACTTCCTAAAGAATTCCTGTTTCTTCTGCTCACTTGCTTGCATCAGTTCTATGGAGAAGGGCTTCAGGAGTTACCAGAGACAGCTTGGCGAGGAAGCCTCTGGGTGAGCATTGGCTTGGTGCAGATCCAGATGTGGATTCCACAGACCAGGTTTGATCCAGCTGTTAAAAGAGAATACAAGCTCAAATACTCAAAAGAAGAGGTGAGTATGAAGCCAAGTTGGCTTTTACCTTTGTTATGTATAAAATCAACGAGTTTGGCTTGGTCATGATTTTTAAACTATACAGTTAGAACTTCTTTTAATGTTCAAGAAGTTGATGTACCTCCTTGGTTACTAAAATCAGAACTGCTGTGAACTGTTTATTCTTTCCTTTTTAGTTATACCAGCTGGAGTGTGAATGGAAAACACATGATTTTTCATCCCAGCTGCATACAGGAAAAAGTATTGAAGATGAAACAGTCAGCAACTATATTCATCCCCATATCAGGTAACACCCAGGCACTGAACCCATCTCTTTTAGAGTGGACATGTCATCTTTGTGTGCTCAGGCTCTGAAGCTTTACAATTTCTCTCTCTTTCTGTAGAAACTAGAGTTGCTGGTTTTAAAATATCAATCTGCATATTGAGGTGGTAGAGAAAAAGCAGCCGTGCTTTTAAATTTAAATTACAGTACTTTCCTTAAATTGTGACAATATTATCAATCAGTTGAAATGAAATGAATTATCTATCACTGTAGTTTCTCAAAGCCGTTATACATGCCAGTGCTATTTTGCAAAGTTCTTCAGTTGATATTACTGGGGAGAAATCTACATATGTGTATTTTCGGAATAGCCTTTGCCTGTGTTGCTGTGGCTGAATTAAATTTCTTACCACACAGAGTACACTGTTGTCATTCAGAATCTGTAGCCACTGTTACTTTGAGGCTTTTTGTACATTTTTTATCAGAGGAACTTGAGGAGGAAATTTTAAGCCAAGAAAGCTTTCTCTTTTCTGCAGCCTTCCAGGTCTGTTCTGTGTACATGAAGATAAAAACTGTCTATTATTCATTATTTTCCACTTTTAATAGGAATTTTTGGCTTCATTGTTATACACATAGACGATCTGGTAGTTCCATGCTTCTGCTTAAAGAGAATGATAGTAATTGAAAACAGGTTCTGAATGGCTGAGTTTTACCAATTGCTTGTGGTAATATTATTTTTTTTTTCTTAATGTTCACAGAGCTGTCAGGTAGCAAGAAAAAAGTACTTGAAGTTTGTTGAAGTGGCAGGGAATGAGGAAATCTACACCTGTGGGCTAAAAAGCAGTCCCTTGTTTTTTCCTTATTTGCTGTTTCACACAAAATAGCAGAGTACTTTCTGATTAATCTTTTCCCGTATCTAACTGCTATGTTAGATCTATTTAAACAAGTTCATATAAAAAATATTTCCATGTCTAAACCGGTCAATGTCATTTCTTACCAGGCTGTTGTGTGAAAGAATGCAAAGGTTGAAGGAGCAAATAAGCAGTCTTTCTAGAAGGAAGGCCTTCAGGCCTCCAGCTCCACTGTACGATTGCTTATACCAGGAGGCTCACCAGTACATCAGCAGCATAGCACGGACTTCCGCAGTCCAAGACCTTCTAGCCCACCTCCTGCAGTTCCTCCGTGGAGAGAGGCCTAAATCACTGCAGGCTATACAGAAGCTGTTAAATGAAGAGGCATCATGGCAACAATCACACCATCAGTTTAGAAAACACCTGGCAGAGGAGTACGCTGTGTTCCCTGATGCCATCATTCCCCTCCAAGCTGCCATCCTGCAGCTGCAGCATGGCATGCGATTAGTGGCTTCTGAAGTGAATGCAGTGCTGCAGAGCTCTGTGTGCCCAGCTGATCTCAGCAACCTCCTCACTTCTTTGTTGGCGTTTCCTTCTGTTGACCGTGCCTTTCCCACATACTTTGCTCGGGCAGAAATTTTATGCTCAGTGAATTCAGTTGGGGTACTTAATGGACTTAAAAAGTTCTCTCTGAAGCACTCTGAGGGAGGATCTGAGGGAGCTGAGCAGCCTTCCCCAACTCTGGAGCAGCTCCTGGTGAATGCTTTGTTGTATCTTCAATGCCATGTACTATCCAGAGGAGAAATGGACCAGAAATCTCTGCAGCTCTTCAGACATCTGTGTCGGGTAAGCTCTGGATGTCCATAACTGGGAGTCTTGCTCTGAGCTTGTCCCCTGTGGAAGACATGGATCTGCTAAAACAGCTCTAGAGGAGGGCCACACAAATCATCACGGGGCTGGATCACCCCTCTTGTGAAGAAAGGCTGACAGAGTTGGGGTTGTTCTGCTGGGGGAAGAGATGTCTCTGAGGAGACCTGGTTGTGGCTTTTCGGTTTATAAAAAGGAGGGAAGGAGGCTTTTTACCAAGTCTTGTAGAACAAGGCATAAGAGTTTTAAACTGAAAGAGGGTAAATCTAGATCAGGTATGAAAATAATTGTTTAGAAATGTGTATGGTGAGACACAGGAATTGGTTGTCCATAGAAGTTGTGGATGCTGCAACTCTGAGTGTTTGAGAGTGATTGGATGGGGCTTTGAGCAACCTGGTCTAGTGGAAGATGCCCCTGTCCATGGCAGAGGGGTTGGATTAGACGATCTTTAGATATCCTTATCTTGATAATTATTAGTATGATGTTCTTTAAAATCTTCTATTTTTTTCCCAATTAATTGTAAAAGATAATCTAATATACTGGATTAACTTGTTTGAATTTATCAAGGCATAAAACAATAGCCTGTAATAATTAGCAAAGTTTTTATTTATGTAAGAAAAACCCCAAACAACAAAACCCAAAGGTGGGCACACAAAAAAAACCCACCCCAATGCAAACTTTGTTGAGAGTTTCTTTATTAAATATTTAAGAAAGGAGACTAGAACTTGGTCAAGTACTCTGATGTGTATTGTCTTTGCATTTTCCTCATTAGCTTGTTAAGAGGGCAGTTCACAAATGTTAGATGGCTTTGATTTCTACTGTTGTAAACCACAGAGGAGGGAAAAGGCAAGCATAATAGATGCTGTCCCATTAATGGAATAGGAGATGATTTTATATGTTAACTTGTGAAGAAGCATCTTGCTTTGTGTTTCCTTAGGCGATTGTAAATGAATGGGATGAACAGGAGCGCCGTGCCCAAGAGCAGGAGGCAATGAAACGCAGCCTGTACAGATACAGAAGTAAAAGTCATGGGAAAGGACAGAGCGAGGAAGAAGAGGAAGAAGAAGAATTTAGGAGAAGATTTCCTTTTCATGAAAAGGTAATAGCTGTAACTCTGTTAAGAAACACAAAAATTACATCTGAAGTTGTCCTGAAAATAAATGCTGTAAATGACATGAGGAATGAAGCAGTTTTTCCTTCAACCAAAAGCCAGGTTGGGGTAGATTTTGATAGGTATTCAGTTATGTGCCTGTGGTTTATTTTACCTTCTGGTTGAAAAATGTTGTTGGGATTAATTTCCAGGCTTGAATTGTGATTTGGGTGAATAATCTCAAATTATATCACTTAATGATAATACCGTTAGTTGTAAAAAGCTGGAATTTTATTTATTTAGCAGGTAAGGTCATCTGAGGTTCTACTCTGTGTGGAGAAGGCTGATCTCCTTGATTAAATAAAGCAGCTGGGACGAAGCTGTTCAGGTCCTAAGCAACCACACAGTGTTGAGGTGGTTTATCAGCAGACACAGCTGCTGCTGCTTTTTCTGCAAAGGAGTTTAGTTGGCAGCAGCTCAGGGATCACTGTACTGCACTCTTGCCTGCTGTAGTTTTGCCCTGGAATGTTCTGTACAGCTGTGTTCAGTTTCAGACTGGCAGTCTCTCTATTTGGTACCAGCTGCAAATCATTAGCAAGTCATTGTAATGCCAAAAAAAGCAAAAGAGGAGATAGGGAGAGGAGGCATTAAAGGAAGAAATTAAAATTTAGTTTTGATTATCATGTAATTTGCAGGACTTTGAAGATATCACAGCTCAGCCAAGCCTAGAAGAAAAAATGGAAACTGAAGATCCAGTGGAAGACCAGCTGGAAGTTGGCAGAGCCCTTTTGTCCAAGAGCTCTATGCAAATAGTAATGAAGGTTCATCAGCAGTTGTGCTTAAACTTTGCTCGATCCCTGTGGTATCAACAGAGTCTGCCTTCTCATCAAGCCAAGCATTATTTCAGTACATTTATTTCCTGCTATCAGACTGGTGCATGCCTGGTGTCACAATTCTATCCTTTAATTGGTAAGACTGCTAGCAGTATTTCAGATACACCGGTTTAGATTTGTAAAGATTTGTTTCAAAATAATCACATTACAGGTCATGAAAAACACCTGTTATGGGGAAAATGCACAAAACAGGAAATTCTTTTTGCAGATAATTTGTCCCATGTTCAGAATTATCTTGTGAAATGCTTTGATTATTTTTATTCTTCTCTGCATTTTTTGATTCCATTTGGTAATATAGAGGACCAACACAGTTTAAAAATGTATTGACTACTGAGTGAAATTTTGATCATAGGATCTGCATAGTCTTGTGGAAGATAAAGCACGTGAAGAAATTTTTCAGAAGTAAATTTTGCAATGAAATTCATTAAAGAATTGTTTTAAATTTAGTTTATGTCTATAAAGCAAAAAGAAAAAAGGTATAATGGGATTTTTTCCCTGAATTTGCAAAAACGTGATATGTAAACTTTTTAAACAATGTGTGAGAACTCAGAATCATCACTTGTTAAAGCACAGCTATGTATTTCAGTTCTGATCTAATAAAGGCATGTGTGCAATTAAGATGAAGCAGATAAGGGCTGTTGTTTCTACAGTACCTTATTTTTGTGTTTGCACCTGAGCCATAATGTACGTGGGAGTTTTTCTGAGTGTTGGATTACTTTTCCGTAGAGCCTTGCTTTATAGTAGTATCTCCTTGATGTAAATTTATATACAGAGGAACTGTGTTCTTCTGACAGGATTACAGCCTGTCTTTACGACTCTCGTACTTTCATAGAAAAGTCTGATAAAATAGAGAATATAAACTCTAAGTATGTCTCGTGTTCCATACTCCATCTCATTGTTCCAGTGTCATAGTCTTATATCCTTGTAAAAGATAACACGGTAAGGATTGGAATACAGTGGGGAAAAAAGCCCCTAACTTTATCTATTCAACTGAAAAAAGAACTAATAGCATGTGTGATGTCTTCCTTACTTGCTCCCTAGGTGCTGAAATGAATGACAGTCTTTTGGGAAGCCAACTTCTGCTGAGCACTCTTCTTCACAATACCTTTTTTGAGGAAGTGACTTCAGATCTTGTGCTGCAGCAAGATGGCCCCTATGACTTCTATCAGCATCCCAATATTCAGCAAGTCCGACAGTGCCAACCTGTACTTGACAATTTTGCTAAAGAAATAAATGGGCTACTGCAGGAATGGCCAGAGCATCCTGTACTTGTGCAGGTAAAAACACCTCAACAAACTGGAGCATTTTAGGATTGCATTTATGTGTGAATATGTTTATAGATATGTGCATACACATTGATATGCTTGCCTAGATACTGTATTACTTATGCAGATGTTTTGAAGTCATACCTGTTTATTCATAAAAGGTACAGGTATTGCTGTGTGTATTATAACCATTCTATTTTAATCATGAAATGTTAAATGGAATTCTCCCAATTCAGAACTTAGAGTTTTAAGCAATCTTCAGTCTGCCACAGCTCAAAGATCCCTGAGGTTTGGCTGCTTCTACTCAGTTTTTTTCTGAAGTTTTCATTCATAATGCCTTAGAATAATTATTTTTAGTCCCTCTTATGGCATGTATGTTGTCTTCAGGTTACATTTCTTGGGGTAATGTAGAAACTCAGATTCCATAGGAACTCTTTGCATTAGGTCATTTCTGCTCCCTTCCCTAAGTGTGTTGGCCTTACTGAACTCCTAGTGAGCTTATACTAAATTGAGAAAGCAATTTAAAAATGCGTAAAAAAGAAAAATATTCTTATCTCTTGTGAGAGTCAGTTATGCTTGTAGAAATTAACTCAATTTCATGGCTTTTCTGTTGAAGTGCAGTTACTAAGGGCTGAATGTTTTTGTTTTTGCTTTGCAGCTGTTAGTTGTGATGGACAGAATCCGGAGTTTTCCACTTTCTAGTCCTCTCTCAAAGTTTCTGAATGGCTTGGAAATTCTTCTTGCAAAGGCACAGGTAAGAAGAAGGCTAAGGGAAAGTTCATTTTTCTCTTTTATAAATTTTCTTACCTATATTTGGTTCCATGTTACAAACACAGTACATAAAAGCTGTCTGCTTGTCAGGATTTGTGAAAGTGAACTTGCTCCCTGCTGAAAGTTTAAAGAGCAAGAACCCAGTAACGCAGGGTAATGCAATGAGTTTTGCCAGGCAGTGATTAATTTCTGGCTTTGTGTAAAGGGGAACTTTTCTTTTCTAGGACTGGGAGGAGAACGCTAGTCGGGCCCTGTCTCTGCGGAAGCATCTTGATCTGGTCACACAACTGATTATTCAGTGGCGTAGACTGGAGTTGAAGTAAGAATTGTCCTTCCATGCTGCTTTTCCTTAGATACTGTAAGCTTTCATCTCCACATGGAGGCACAATTCCAATGCGGAGGCACAATTCCAATACAGAATTGCCTTAATTTTGGAACATGCTTCTGTGTATCTGTCGTGGTGAAAATATGTGGGGGAAAGAGACCACCAATGAGGAGCTGTAGTGGATCAGACTGAGCATGTCCAGGCTGTGGTGACTCTACCTATTTGCCTTAGAAGTAGAAACAATATTTTACTAGTGCTCTCCTGTTTTCATCCTAGGGTTTCCTGAACCTGTAGGGTTTTGTCTGTTTAATAACCATCATTAAATTGTTCTTAAAAATTGTGGTCCAGTCTCCTGTGTAAGACCATTTAAAACTTTTATAGCTACAGTATGTCACAATCAGGAATTCACAAGTCTACCTCAATTTCTGAGAAAATAAACTTTTGAACCTGCCTCTGATGGATTTTGCTTTACCCTCTGATCTTTGCTTCTTTCATATTTAATAATATTAGCAAAACAGTGATCCTCAGAAGTTGATTGTATATATTAAGCTTATGTGCAAATTCTTTCATCCTGCTAAATTTTCCATTAGTTTAATAGAAACAGAAAACAAATTTTGGTTGTTTTGAACCCAAAGTACCCATGATATATTTGATTTATCTCTCCATTTTCTTATTGTTTCTAGTTGCTGGTCAGTAAGTTTGGACAATATTATGAAGCAGCATGTGGAGAAATCCACAAAGCACTGGTTCTCAATCTATCAGATGATTGAGAAGTATGTTCAAGAACACACAGAGGCAATCACAGAAGGTAAGTGCTTGCCTTAAAATAAATGTGCTGCAGTTCTAATATTACTAAGGATGTCTGATTAAGGTCCTAAATGTCAGAATATGACAGTGCACTTTCAGGTATAGTTCTTTGCACTACAGTAAATTCTGTGACCGTGTAGAGTTTTCCATATGGAATGAACTTTGTATATATTTCTGAAACCACTTGTGTCTCATAGAGCCTAAAGAAAAGGATGTCTGTAAAAAGCCTCTAACAGAACGTAGAATTGTGATAGCTGTACGTCATGCATATACAAACATTTCAAACAGATTTGGAGGGTAGGAGGCCTCCATCTGCAACTGGAAAAGGCACCTCGTTTTTTTAGCTGCAGAAAGCATAATTCATATCCCAGCTGAACTGCTTTTAACATTCTGTATAAAGCCTAAAGAATTCTTAGAGTAAGTAGGTTTTGGCACATACTGTTCTTAGCAAGTCTCTCTGCACGTGTTCATGTTACATAAAATAGGGGAATGAGGGGCAGCACCTTGCCTCCCCCAAATTTAATGGAATTGTAAAGATGAAAGCAGTATCCTCTGGCTTGAGGCCAAGTTTCCAATCTCATGACTACTTAATGCAATTGAGGAGCTTCCGATCCTTCAGTTGTATTACATCTCCAAGAGGACAACATGTCTTCTTCCACAGATAATAGTCTAAAGACACTGTATTCTCTACCAGATTCTTCTGATCTATTTCTGTCCTCATGACTTTGAGGAGTTAAGGAACTGGCAGTGACTTATTTGTGCTGTTGCTTATCATGACTGAAAAAGTCATTCATTCATAGAGAATAGCAAGTATTCTGTAAATACTCAATGGATTCTGAAATTCAACATATAACTGACCTTCTCAGTCACTATCTTAATGCTGCTTCTTGTTCCCTTTCCTTTCTTCCAGCGTGGCGTTTGTTAGTTTTACTTACTATTAAATCAGAATTCTTCCCCTCTTTGCCCCTTTCCTATTTGGTTTTGACCTTTTCCTAACTGTGACCCAATATTTAATTGAAAGTTATAAAGACCAGACAACAATTTTCAAGCAGATATTTTAGGTTTTTTTGTTTTCTCTCACTTTCTTTCTAAATTTCTGGTGTGATGTTCAGGAACTGAGCAAATGGATCTGAAAACACTGGTCAGCACATTACAGGCTTTCATTGAAGGCTCTACGCTAGGAGAGTTCCATGCACGGCTCCAAGTACTGTTGGTTTTCCACTGCCATGTCTTGCTGATGCCTCAAGTAGCAGAAAAGGGTAAGTTGTTATCATTACCTCTGATGAGTTATCTGTACAGCAGTCTTGCAATCAAAGTGTTCCAGACTTTCCAAACAGGTCACTGAGCTCATAACAGCAAGCCAGTTGGGCTGTTTTACTGTTTTCCTGTTGGCCAATTTACCCCATCTTTCGGTGTTGCTAAGATTCCAAAAAGAACCAGGGTGTATTTACTGTAATGATACTGAAAAATGCCCTCTTGAAAAGAAGGATCATGATGATGATGATGATTATTATGTGTCCCTTCTCCCTTCTAGATGTTCTGTGCAGCATCCTGTGGAATCTATACAATTACTATAAGCAGTTTTCAGAGTGTGTTGAGGCCAAAATCACTGAACTTCGTCAGCCCATAGAAAAGGAACTTAAGGTAAAAGGAAACTTGGCTCAGACAACGTATTGGTCTAATCAAAGGAACAGTGAGGCAGATATTATTTGAATTTGTCTATAATAGTTCTGTTGGCCACTGAAATCCCTACTAAACTTAACGTTTTCTTTGGCAAGAATTAATTCTTGAGGTGGGGGAGGGGTTGATTGAAAGCTTTAATGTTTGATCAGTCCCATTTATCCATGAAGGTTTCTACCCAGGGGTGAAGTCCCTGTTCATTTCACAACATCTAGCTTTGCAGCACTTTTTTATGCAGTGCAAATATGTATGTTAATAAGATGCCTGTGCAATAATTTGCTCACTTACTAAAATGTATTGCATTTTAAGGCTACCCGTTCATCATAGCTGATTAGGTTTAAAGATCATCTTTGATGTGGAAATACTTAATTTCGTTTACATAAGTAATCCCATTGATTATTTATTTTCCTAATAGGAATTTGTGAAGATTTCCAGGTGGAATGATGTCAGCTTCTGGGCTATAAAGCAATCAGTTGAAAAAATACGCAGGTAAGTCAGAACTTAAAATAAAGCTCCCTCTTTTGAAACCTTCCTTCTAGATTGATTTTTCTATGATGTTACATTTGAATGCAGAAATTTTTCTTCTGCTCATAATTCAGTGAAAACATTTATTTCCAGCAGCTGAGAGATTTCCAGGATTACAAAACCCAGTAACTTCTTTGCTTTCATTTGGTAATTAGAACTCTCTTTAAATTCATGAAGAAGTTTGAAGTTGTTCTGGATGAGCCATGTCAGCCTGCCTTGGTGGAAATTGGTAAGGAAGAGCAGCTGGACTGCATGCAAAAGCAAGAAGAATCTGACGACAAAGAAACCAAAATTCAGAGGCTAAACAACACATTGAGAAAGATTCTGTCTGCTAGAACAGATGTTACCAAGGTGACTGAATTAGATTCTAAGTGTGGGAAGAACAGTTTCTCTGTTCTTGTCTGTACATTGCTTTTCACTGATTTATGCAGGAAAATCTTATGTAAGTGTCAGATCTGTTGAATAGATCATAAACTTTTTTGGTCTTACTTGTGTTCAGTGTTATGCAACACTGCAGATGGGTGGGAATGCAGCATGGAATGACTAGCATGGTCTGTACTGATCTGGCACTATATCTGTGCTCTGATACCCAGAGATGAGGCTGTTAACACATTTCGTCTCCCATTTGCTTACATATTGTCTGCAGCAATTTGTTACTTCCCTACTTGTGAAGTAAAATAGCCTGGGAGTTGAAATTATTATTATCCTTTTTTTTTTTCTAAACAAGGACCCAAGCAAATAATGATGTAGCTGTAGGATTTGTGTGTGTATATGAGCTCTGATTAAATACTAAATAACTTTTGGCTTGGATACCGAAGAGGGAATGCACTGTATTGTCATATGCTTGCTGTTGACTGACAGTTTGTGGACTGTTGAACATCGGCCTTGGACAAGCTGATGCATGGTAAATCCTGCTCCACAGAGTCTGTCTAGTATGTCTCTAAATAATTTGCCCAGCTCAGAGAGGAAGTCAGCTAATTTTCTTCCTGAAAGAGATTCCTATTCATATTATTAGTTTTTATTAACAAGATGCAAGGAGACAATCATAACCCATCAGAATTTGGTGGGGAGTGGGAAATGCTGAGTTACCCTCAGCTTTGTTCAGTTTCTTCAGACCAGGAGCAGGGCTGATCTTGCTCATGTCCTGTACAGGAGGGTAGAGCAAGGAGGAAGAAATTTAATGCAAATCTAATGTGTTTGAGTGTTTAGTTTGTTGGTCGATGATTTGTAAGCCTGTTACTGATAGTTCAAGAAGTGAAACAACCCTTTTAATTTCCATGTTGTATTCATTCCTTAAAGAAAATACATGCAAACAATTGAAATTTAAAAAAAAATTTGAAAATCTTTGAATATGCTGGGGAGTTAATTCTGTTATTTAATAATTTCTACTTGCACACTGTTTTTGTTGTTATTTAAAAACAAAATTCATGTCTAGTGGAAAGTGAGAGTGTTCTTACCTGACATCTGGGGATATTAGTGATTTAGGTTAATGCCTTTAAACTGGGAATGCAGAGGAAGCTGACCTGAAGCAGTGATTACCTTTTTCATAGAGGTAATGGCAAACACCTAAGACAGTAAGATCATAGCATCTTTCATTTGCTTGACTGTTTTCAAAACTAATGTCTGCCTGACATACATGTGTTACGATTTTTCTCAAGTGTTGTTGCTGAACTGATGAAAGAATCACACGGACATGTTTTGGGGTTTCAGATGAATGCAGAATTTAGCCCTCAAAGTGATTTACTCCTAGGGATTGGACAAGAGCTTTGAGTATTTGTGTATCATTTTTTTTCAGAGGGCACTCCCAGAATGTCAGGGTGTCATTACATTTCATACAGAATCTCTTCAGTATCGTCTGTCTAAGCTGACAAAGAAAATGAAGAAAATGTGTACAGCAGTTACAGAAAATGATTCATTCTTAAACCTGGTGGAAAATCTCGACCAGTTCACAGGTTAGGTTTTCTTGTGATTTCCTTACCACACTTGACCTCTATAACATAAATGGAACAAATCAGGAAAAAGCGCAGATATATAGTCATCTTCTTAGAGCTGCTTTGCATACATTAAAATTTCCATCTCATACCTTTTTCTGCTGTCTTCTCTACAGGTGGTATTATTGTTTCTGTAGCTGAACTGCAAAGTTTAACATTTGATCAGACAGCAACTAAGGAGAAGCAGAAATCGGAGGCAAAGCATATTCAGATGCAAAAGCAACGGGCTTTGTCAGATCTCTTTAAAAGCCTTGCTAAAACAGGTGAGCTTCTACTAAAAATGGGCTTGGTTTAAAAGTACAGAGTTCTTGAGCATTTTACTATCTTTGCCAATATATCTAAACCCACCATAATCAGATGTAAGGTAACACCTTTACCTTCGTCATTCATCAGCCTTTTCATGTCTTAAAAATGATCCCTAACTCAGCTTTCTTAAAAGACATGGGGCGGTGAAAAGTCCTTAATGTACACAGGTCTATGTTAGTCTTACTTCAGCTGTGTTGTTCAACTATGTTCAGCTCAAGATAGCTCAGCTACAATGTGTTCTTACATTACAAAACTTGTAGCATGTTCAAAGACTTGTCAAAATCAGAACATTTGATGTCTTACTGTGTGAGTGACATTTTTCATACAAAAAATGAGGGCATCAAAGGATGTGTGCTGAAATACTGTTCCAGGTTTGTCGTACCGGAAAGGTCTGTCTTGGTCCCGTTCAAAAGACTGCCAGGAAGTTCTCTACCTCCGTCCTCTGGACTTGTGTAGTGCATTGGCTGCAGTGGATTGTACACATGAACTGGATGCCACGTATGTACACAGGACTTCTTACTCTCAGATTGTGTGAATTGCAGCTGTAATACATAGAATTTATGGCATGTTGATTTAGCCTGGGATTTCTGGATAGTAATTAATTTAGGATTTTGCATATTCCCTTCCTCCCATTACATCTCAGTTTGGTATGTACAACTGAGCAAGGATTTGGGTTTGTTTTTTTTTTTTTTTTTTTTTTTTTTTTTTTTTTTCTATTTTTGCACTTTACCAACTGTACCCTCAGTTTCATTCTTTCCATGAATTAGATTTCAGTTAGCCCTCCACTGTCCAGCCTGCCTGGGATGCTTTGCTAGCAGTATATTAGAGAATTAACTGCTAATGATTTTATTGAAGGTGAGCTATGATTTTCAGGGATTTCTTCATTGTTTTGTCTTCGTTAAATAATGGGATATTTCAGTAGAAAATACATATACTTCAAAGTGGGCATTACTGGAAAAGCTTTCCTAGGGCAAAGATGTTATTTCATTTTTTTTTTTTTAATTGTTTTTCTGTCAACAAGGGCTTTTTTGTCATTGAGACATGCTGGTTATTGTCCTGTGATGTAAGCATTTAGTTTATGTATCAGTGTGAAAAGAAAGGCTTCTGTATGAAGCTGGAATTAGCTACATGAAGGGGAAGAAAAGCAATATCACTACTAAAGCATCGAATGATATTCAAAAATAGAGATCTTGCTGCTATTGCCTTAGGGTTTCCTTAGAATTTATTTTTAAAATTAAATGTTTTTAATTCTTAAAACTAGAATATTTTTAGAGAAAATGAAGAATTGCAAGATCGATGCATTTTCAAAACAACAAATTTCAGGCAAAATGGTTGTGCTGAAGAGCTGACCTGGTGGCTCCAGCATGCTGAAGTACTTCTTAATACCACACTTCTTTGTGCTGTGCCAGGTTGCTGGCAGAGATTTCTTCTGCCTGGGATGGATGCCAGAAGTACTTCTATCGGTCACTTGCACGTCACTCTCGGCTCCAGACAGCCTTGTTAGCACCTGCCAAGGTAAAAACAGCAAAGTAAAACCAGAATATTAGTTCTCTTAACTTCATTTTACCAGCTTGGACTGAAATTTCCAGTAGTAAAAAAGTAATGGGAGATAATGCTGTGTTGTGCAATATGATACTAAATATGACACTTCCGTAGCTTTCCCTTTTTGTAGGGACAAAATAAGTTTAGGGAAAGAAGTTAATGATCTGTTCAGTGTACAGTATCTTTCATCCCAGCAGATCCCTAATTGCCTAATTTTTGTGCATGAAGAAACTCATGAAATGCTGAATCCAAACTTGTAAGGAAAATAATCCCAATATTACTCAGTGTTCTTGAAGAAATCAGTTGATATTTATGATTGGGCGTAATGGGAGCCTGGGTCCAGCACAAAAAGTGCTAACATATTTCTTCATTTAAAGATTGGTCTAAAACCAGTAGAACAGACAAATGAGCTCTGCCAAACCAGAACCACTTTTCCAGAATTTCAGAAAAAAAGCACCTTTTCCAGATGTTGTTCCTCTCACTATGCTTTACCTCTTGTTTTACAACATGATCTTATCATACCTTATACTGGATACAAATAGTGGAATGTGGAATGTGACTGCTCTGTGTTGTGACCATTTATTCCAAGCTTTAAGATGTGACCACTTCTAGTGAAAAGAGTAAAAGTAATTGTCAGTATATCTGGTAAAATGAATGGTTGGAGCATTGGTCATGAATGTAGGCTGCCAACTCTTCAGATTTTAATCATTATTTATGCAAGGTAGATTTAATACTGGAACCCATGTCCTGATAAGAATTGCTGCAGTGGAGTGAAGTGTAATGTGAGGGACTGTTGCAGAAGTTACTTGAAAGGCAAATTTGTATGCAGGATATATGGAAGATGCAGAAGCTCTAATGGTTGTAACTCTAGTCTGCATATTAAGACTTGTTCAATTAAGCCATAATCTTTCAGCCTGCTCAGTGAAATGGAGGCACAGAGACTGCTGTTGTCTCATTCATCTAACTGTTCCCTCCCACTTTATCTGTCTCTGTTTTGTTTAGGATATTGGACTAGGCAGCGTTGAGCGCTGCAGAGGGTTCACTGCACATCTCATGCAGATGCTCGTGAGACAGAGGCGATCTCTTACTGCATTGACAGAACAGTGGATCTTACTCAGGTATTTTCTATCTTCCAACACCGAAATGTTGGAAAGAAGTTTTGACTGAGAGCAAATCAGTTCAAGAAAGACAGAAAATAAGGCAGAAGAAAATAACAACTTTTTCCTCTGCTTCCCTATATTTTTTCTCCTCCCCTCAATTAAGCCTAGATAGAAAATATTTAAGTTTATCCTATCACTGCAGCCAGTATTTTAAAATCAAAATAATTTTGTAGAACAAGTAAGGCATGTATGTGAACTAATTTCTGTAGTTAATTACACAGTTAAACCATTAAACTTACAGGTTGTTATATCTCTCTCTCATTTGGTATTGGCCTAAGTTAATGTTGTTTACATTCAAGTTGTTGGCTTGACCTGGAGCAAGTAAATTATCTGGATGATATTTTGAGCCAAAATAAATAAAGCACCAACACTTACAAAGAAAAATTCTAGAAAGGTGGGACAATACTGGATGTTGTGTCAAAACTGTAAAAGGAAACGTGTAAGAATCTTTCTTACTCTATGTGATCTTTCATTTCATTGCTTTACTCATCAGAGTCATTGCATATGTTGAGCATATTTGTGCTTAGCACTTTGTAGTCCATAAAACTTCAAGAATTCAGGTTAGGAGCTAGTACCTTTGTACAGAGAAGGAATTCTGGACTGAAGATTACTGGTGCAAAATTTATTCTAACCCCAGGAAACTTGGAAAAAAAAAGAATAAACAGAAAATCCCAACTAAACAAACTCCTCAGCTTTACAGTCATAGAAATAGTAAAACTTTCAGGACATTTATCTGCATTACTATGACTTTCATAGCAAATCAGATTTCCAGGGCTTTGTAGCATTTCATAATTCAGGGAGGGAAAAAAATCACTAATTAATCAACCTTTTTTTTAAAAAAAAAAAAGATTGTTTTAGTTTTTCCAGGAAAAGTTATTATCTAGTTTTTTTAAATATTAATTTAGTTAAAGGTAGAGCTTTTAAAAAGAAAGTACAACATAAAACTCAGTGATTATAACTTCACTTTTTTTCTTCTAAACTAGGAACCTCCTGGGTTGTATACAAGAGATAGATTCTAGGATGACTGCTGACAGAGAATACAATGCAGCATTTCCTCCTCAAGACAGTATTCAACGCTGGACGGACAGACTGCAGCAACTTTGCATGCAGTGTGTCATGGTTCTCGAGGAGCTGTCTTGGTTTATCCAGTGCTGCCCAAAAGAAGAGTCAGCCAGGTGCAATGACAGTGAAAGGACCGATGTCAAACCCAGCGTTCCTCAGAGTTCAGTCCCTGAGATGGGAAACGTTCTTGCGGGAATACCTGACCTGATTCCCTCAGATCTAAAACACTTGTCTCCAGTAACAGCTGAGCAATTGCCTCCTGGATGCAGGATGCGAAATAAGGATCAGCTGTGGCTGCAGGTAGCTACACAACTGACTGCAATGACAGCAAATGTGAAGGCCATGAAAGCAGAGGTGGACAGAGTAAGACAACAGTCATGTGAGACTTCCTTTTATTCCTGGTGAGTTCTACACATGAACATCTCTTCATTATGTTCACATAACATGTGTGAAGTAATTTTGAAAATTTTCACCAATGCATATACTGAAAAATGGGTTCAGATGATATTCAAACATTTTTCTGTTCACTTTTTTTTGCAAAATGCAGTGCCTGACTCTTTAAAGAAATGTATGTCTTCTCCCACTCCCTTGACAAGTGAAAAAAATTTCTGTCTCAGCTTCCCACTTTGTCTTTGGTCTCTCAGGATTTTATCCCCATAGCTCCTTAGCTAATGAGGTGAATTTAAAATACAAATTTAATGAAGAAGTTTTCATTTTAAAATACATTTGTAGCCTATTTAATAACAATCTTCTAATTTTCTCCCTGCTTCAAACAGTGTGAATATAAGCTTTTTGTCAAATCTTTTATTTAATGAATTCAGGATGGAGGTATGCTGCTTCTCCCTTATCCATGACCAAGAAAAGGTTTAACCTTAAGTTGGACTGTTTGTTCTTCTTTCAGTATTATGGTATTTCTGTTGCAGGAGAGACTTCGAAGTTTGCACATCAGCTGTGAGTTGTTTGCTGGAAGTCTCAGCCCAGTTACAAAGCATAGAGTCCCTGTTTCTTCCAAATGGGCAAGAAATGGAAGCTGCAAATCAGATGACCCTAATCAAGAGCCTAAAGTATATACAAGAAGAAGTTAATAACACATCTTCACACTTCACAGCCTGGAAAACACAGCTTCTTGCTTCCGTGTCAAATTGTATTGGTAAGGACCATTTTTCTCCACCTGATTTGTAGTGTTGATAAAGACACAAGAATTTATTAGTTTGGTTATTGCTGAAGGTGGCCTTGTGTTCCTTCTGATATCCAAAAACTTCATTACATTAAAACTTTATTATTTTTAAAACTTTATTATTATTAAAACATTTATTCCAGACTTTATTTGTGCAGTATAATCTTTTTGCCATCTCTATTAGTGATGGATCCTGCATCGTAGTTGTAGGTCAGGGTTAGCAAGGAGATTTTGGTAGAACTGTGTAGTAAAAGTTGCACAGTGCTTTCATTGTCCTTGCATAAAGGAAACATAGGAACCTGTAATCTGATTTTTACAAGCATGTAAAACTGCCTGTGTTATGGTTCAAAAGGAAATCAACAGTCAGATGAAGAGTTTGTGGAGCAATTCTCAACAAAAGTGGAAACTGTTATCCATGCTGTTCTGTATGCTGTTCAGTGTTTGGTAGAGAGAAAACAGGAAGGTGGAAAAGAGGAAGAAAAATCTTCAGAGGAAAATGGTAAGTTTGTCAATGTACTTGAGTGGGGAGCAGAAGAGTTTTAACCATGCAAACCTTTATTTCTTAAATAGTGTGTGTCATAGTTACCAATACACAAGGAAACTGCTATTTTAATAGAAACTGTGTATTTAAACAGTAGGGTGGCTATTTCTAGATTGCTTGCTGTGACATTTTTTGAAATGCCTGACTTGATCTCCATTTTTTTCATGTGTTTCAAACAAAGAGGATGCAGCCTTACTTGATGTGATTAAAGCTGGACATATAACTAAACTTTTGGATGAAGATCTTTCTGCTGATTTGGAGGCTTTACATGTGCAGAAGGCAATTTTAGGTGTTTCAGAACTCCTGGAGATCCTGAAATCTTATAGGGAAGACTGCACTTCATATAAACATAAGGTAAAATTTTTACTTTCAAGAATTTTTGGCTTAGGAGTCTCGAGAGATTTGGAATTTTAACTACTTTGGTGGTTAAACGTGCATTTCTTCTTCTTGCCCAGTGCCTTAGAACTAGAAGTATGTGAGAAACTGTGGACAAATAAAAGTAGTCTTCTCTAGTGCAAAAGCCAGACATTCCTGTAGTGAGAAGACAAAGTTTTTGTGAAAAATCTACAGAAAGCTCCAGAAACATTAGAAATTGTACCTAAACTCACCTGCTGGTATTTCTGCTTTGAGCATATGTTTTCAGTCACTGTCATGAGCCTCTCTGAGGTGAATGTCAGTAAGTACAAGTAATGACTGACAGCTGGTTTTTTGTTTTAACTGTAGTTCTTCAACCAGTCCTGCTATTTGCTGGTGCGTCTAAAGCCCATGCTCTGCAAATATTCAGACCTCATCCTGTTCTACCTCACCATTTCACTGGCATCTCACAGGAGTACTGGAAAACTGCTTTCTGTTCTAACCAGCATTTTTACAGAGCTTGCTCTGAAGGTAAGTTATTAGAGGTAACAGTGGATATATATGGCAAGCATATAGTTAATGCGTAAAAGTCTTGAGTAGAAAGTAAGCTGAAAAATGTGCTTACTACTGAGGAAGATCTTGAATTTCTGTTCACCTTTGCAGGGATTTTGTCTGCCAAAAGAGTTACTTGAAGATGAAGCAGGAGAGGGAGCAACAGAGTTCCATGACTATGAGGATGGTGGTATTGGAGAAGGAGAAGGCAAGAAGGATGTGAGCGACAAAATAGAAAGTGAAGATCAGGCAAGTGTTTGGGGTTGATCTTGTTTAATTGAAGTGAAGCTGAAAAAGCTCTTGAAATCCATGATGTGGATGACTTAGGTAAAAAGAAACATGAAATTATCTTCAGTCTCCCATTTATGTTGGCTTTTATCTTTGCATATCAGCTTTTAAATATTGTTGTGATACTTTTAATATCACAATATGTTTGTGTGTGTTTGTGAAGCTTTTAATATATAGGCAAGATCCATTGAAATTTTTGGCTTTACTAATGATTTAGATAGAAGACAGTTTTCAAAAAGGGCAAGAGAAGGAGAAAGAGGATCAAGATTCTAAACCAGACATTGAAGGAGAAGACAATGCAATTGAGATGTCTGAAGACTTTGAAGGAAAGATGCATGATGGAGAATTGGAAAAAAAAGGTTTGGTTCTTCCACTATGGCTAACTTATAGATCAGTCCAGTAATGGTTAATGCTTTCCTATAACATGTGCATGTGTGTCCTTTTCAACATATATCAATTAACTGAATGGGGTGATAAAATTACGGTTCAACGTATGATTGCTTATTTGCTTCTAAATTTAACAAAAACATTAGCTTTCTCTCTTCTGTACTGAAACACATTCTGAACTGTACACAGAAGATGAGGAAAATTCAGATGAAGAGGAGGAACTGGATAAGCAGATGGGAAATCTTGATAATGCTGAAGCTGATGATAAACTAGATGAAAGGCTCTGGGGGGATGATGAAGAAGATGATGAAGATGCTAGTAGTAAAACAGAAGAAACTGGACCAGGAATGGATGAGGTAATAAGGAACAGGGTGGGAGAAAAATGTACCAAAGGAATTGAACTCTGCTAACTTAATGTGACCTAGAATGGGAATTGCCTCTCATAGCTCTTTGCCTTAAAAGGGGATAATTTCAGGGAGTAAGTTCTGTTGAGTGTTGTCTTTTTTTGGTAGGAGATGATGTCACTGAGACTTTGAAAAGTGGATACAATAATTGAGTTTCTTTTGGATTTATTAATAGGAGGATTCAGAGCTCGTTGCAAAAGATGACAATCTGGGGACAGGAAACAAGGATAATAAAAAACAGCCTCCCAAGAATGAGGAAAAAGAGCAACAGGAAGAGGACAGTGGAAATAAAGAGAAAATCCATGAACAAATTGATGAGGTAAAAATTATTTGGACTACATGGAGTATCTTGCTGTTAAACCACACTCTGTTGCTCATACCATGTGTTTCTGAGAATTTTAAATGCCTTTTTTTTAATAGTGAAGTGCCCTGAGAAAAGTTTGTTTGTTTCGGAGCTAAAAGTAAACCATACTGTATCCATTATAATACACATTCATTTTCTGATTCATATTCCAGAAAGGATTTTTTTTGCAGTACCCTGAACTTGTAATGGCTGCCAAAACAGGCTTTACACTGAATTGATGTTTGATGGACAAAGCTTTAAACTCTAATTCTGCTGTGTTTAGCAACAGAAACACCTTAGTATGCAAGAGTACATTTAGCATCTCCAAGAGTGCATATTCTGTGTAGAATGTTTCAGCTAGGAAAATTGGCTTTTGAACACAAAGCATGCCGGTTGTCAGTACCACAAATTTATGTAAATGCATTTGCTGAAATTAATCTTTCTGCCCTTCATGCATGAGTATGTGTACCACTGGAAATCCACTTTTAACTGATCAGAATGTAACACTGTATCCAGTATTTCTTTGTCCTGGAGAATACAGTAGTATCTTGTTTCTTATCTTTGCCTATCCTCCCACTTAGTCCATGCCTGTTTTTTTCCCCCCATTCTTTTGCCGACAGCGTGAGTATGATGAGAATGAAGTAGATCCTTATCAAGGCCAGCAAGAAAAGGAGCCTGAAGTTGAACCTTTGGACCTTCCTGATAATTTGAATCTGGAAAGTAATGAGAAGAGTGATGATGAGGAGGATGAAGGTACAGCTGAAAACTTCTAAAGATTCCTAGATGAAAGCCATATGGAAGTTAGGGGGACAGTCAGATCAGAAACCCTTTTGTCTGCAGAGAGATAGTGGTAGGATTCTGTATAACCACCAAGAAGTTGCAAATTCATTTGTGCATCAAAATACCAATGCAGGCCAGACAAGAAGTCAGCATTACAATATTTTCCTTTGCTTCCCTTTCATGCACACTGTGGAGCATGCTTTCTCATGTTTTCCAAGAGATACAGCCTAACAGGCTGGAATCTCCTTATTTAATTGTCCAGTTGCTTTTGTGGTTTCATTTTTTTACCTTCAAGTATTTGTACTCTTAAAAGTCAATTGACCCTCAGGAATATTAGGTTAAAGGAAGTTACTAGGAATTCATCCTGCTGTACTGCTAGACAGAAATCAACTGTGACTTAAAGAAATTATCTGGCTATAGAAAACACAGATTCTGTGTATAGAACTGAGTATTTTGTGGGTTTTTGATAGGCTGGGCAGTTTTATTCCAAATATCTATAATATTCACTGTCTCTATACTTCACTGAAAGTTTTATATACCTTTCTGATTTTTTTTTTTAATCCAGAAGAAGAGAATGATTTTGAAATAGATGAGAAACCTGTAGATTTAAATGAGGCAGAGAAGACAGAAGACCAGAATGAAGAGGATACTGGTGCGAGAGAAGAAGATGATCAAGATGCAAAAGCAACTGAAGAAGGCACTTCTGAAGGCAAAGAGGAGAAGGAAGATGAAGGAGACAAAGATGCTTATGATCAAGAAGAAAAGGCAGGGAACACTGAGGATGCAGAAGAAGAAGAGGAAGAGTCACAACCACCTGATGAGAAAAAAAATGAATCTGCTGAAGATAAGGGAATGCCTAATGAAGACCAAGGCCTTCAACCTCAGGTACAGTGTATTAAATAAAAGTGTGATTTTCTTTTTTTTTTCTTTCTTTTTTTTTTTTTTTTTTAATTGCCTTACACAAGATTTAAGAAATGGATGTGCTCTGTGATACTCTGAAACAAATTTGAATAGATACAATGTTAGTACAGTCTTCATCAAGATAACAAGAACTAGGCTTATTAAACATGTGTTTCTGCTATCTGTGTTCCTGCTGCCTCCTCAGCCTCGTGTTAGGAATGGAACAGACTATTTCAGTTGGAAGGAACTTACAGAGATCATCTAGTCCAACTGCCTGACCACTTCAGGGCTGACCAAAAATTTAAGCACAATATTAAGCACATTGTCCAAATGCCTCTTAAACAATGACAGTTTTGGGGCATTGGCCACCTCTCTAGGAAGCCTTTTGCAGTGTTTGCCCACCCTCTCAGTAAAGAAGTGATACTGAAGTCCTAATGACCATTCCCATGCATCCTATCACTGGGTACCAGGGATAAGAGTTCAGCATCTCTCTATGTCCCTTCCTCAGGAACTTGCAGAGAGCAATGAGGCCACCCTTCAGCCTCCTTCTCTCCAAACTAGATAAGCCCAAATTCCTTAGCCACTCTTTATAGGACATTGCTTCCAGCCTTTGCACCACCTTTGTTGCCCTCTGGACACATTCAAGGACCTTCACATCCTTCTTAACTTGTGGGGCCCGGAACTGCACACGGCACTCAGGTGAGGCTGCACCAATGCTGAATACAGTGGATTCAGTGCCTCTTTTGACCAGCTGGTGTTGCTGTGTTTGAGGCATCCCAGGAAGGGGATTGCCCTCTGGGCTGCCAGGGCTCTGTGCTCACTCACACCAAGCCTGCTGTGGGCCAGCATCCCCAAATCCCCTTTGCAGGGCTGCTCTCCAACCACTCCTCTTTCCAGTCTATGCTTGAGTCCAGTGTTACTCTGTCCTAGGTGCAGAATCCAGCATTTGGACCTCTTAAATTTCATCCCCTTAATCATGGTCCACTACCCCAATCAATCCAAATCCCTTTGCAAGGGGACTTTGTCCTTCAAGAGAGCCCACAGCACCTCCCAGTTTGTATCAGCAAACTTGCTAATGGAGCATTCAATTCCTGTATCCAGGAATACAGATCATTGATAAATACATTGAACAGGACTAGTCCTTGAGCTGAAACCCAAGGAACAGCAGTGGTGACTGTCACCAGATGAAATCCCATTCACTACAACTATTTTAGCCCTAGAATCCACTTAGTATATTGTGAATCCACTCATCCCACAGGTGGACAACTTGTCCAAAAGGATGCTGTGAGGGACACTATCAAAAGCCTTTCTAAAAATCCAGAGAAACTGCTTCCACTGCCTTCTCTATATCTGCTAGGCCAGTGACCTCATCATAGAAGAGGTATCCAGTTAAACAGGCCTTTCCCTTTGTTAAGCCATCCTGACTGTGTCTTGTAACTGTATTTGTCTTTAAGCGCCTTTCAATAACACACAGTTCTCAATGTTTTTTAGAATGTTAAAATAATCTGATGTTATTTCAGGAAGAGGAGGATAAAGATAATTCAGAGATGGATGAAGAGATCCCTGAGGCTGAGGAAAGAATGGAGCATGAAACACAAGGGCAGACTGGGCAAGAAAATCTGCAGAGTGACAGTGCTGTTGAGCTGGCTGGAGAGGCATCAGAAAGAGACCAGTCTAAAGAGGTAAATTATGTGGAAGTGTCTGAGTTTAAAAATGCTAAATTTGTGAATATGTTTTCAAGTTGAAATCAGGGAACTGCTGCCATAGGTTTTAAGAACTTTGTGTAAGACCTTAGTTTATACCAGCTATAAATTCACTGAAAAAAACCCTTAATGACTGTGTAGATACCCTGCATTTTCAGTGCTATAAAGGTAAGTTTAGGATAATTGTTAAACTGTAGAAGTGGCTTGTCTGCTATCCATAAGAATGATACTTGCAATTATGAGCCATTGGTCATTCAGAACAGAATGTAGCAAAGCACCGCAGTTTAACATCTGTAGTTTGTTTACAGTAGTTTCTACTTTTAGTTACACTTGAAATTTTTTTTTTTTTTCTTTCAGGAAAGTGGAACTGGAGCTTCAAGTGCAAATCAGTCAGAAGGCCATGAATCCACACGCATGGCCCGGATGGCTTCTCAGAAGCAAAGCATAAAAAATACGCAGGTTCGTCTCTTCTTTTAAATCTTTGTTTAAATGTCTTAATATTAACCAGCAAATAGGCAGGACTCAGTTTCTCCTTGTTAGAGCACTGTTCTCTTTAGTGGTGGGTTACACCTCTCTTGAAGTTCATGGTGTTAATTTGTTCCTTTTCAGAGTTTCAAGAGGAAACCTGGCCAGGCAGACAATGAGCGCTCAATGGGAGATCACAATGAACGCATCCACAAGCGACTGAGAACCATGGAACCCAGCAGTGATGCAAAGCAGGATACAATTCAGCCTAAACAAAACGTGGAGGAGGCTGATGCATTTGAACATATTAAACAAGGCTCTGAACACTATGATGCACAGACATATGGTACAGTGGTATTTCTGGGGGTAAAGAGTTGTCATTGCAGAATCAAATCCTGAAACACTCGTATTTGCTGTAGTTTTCCCTGTTTGCTTTTTAAAGTTAGGTTTAACAATCCTTGTTTTGGTTAAAGGTGCCACACCATTTCACTACAATAAATGCTACTCTTTGGCAGTCAGATTCAAACTAACAATAACACTTCTGAAAACAGTGATTTTTACTTTAAAAATGGATTTTATCTTAATATCTTTATAATCTATTCTCTTCAAATCTTGCTTCAGCTAATCAAGGCAATAGCTTACTGACATGACACAGCACAGCAGAGTGAAAGAACAGGGGTTTGAGCCTCAGATCTCTTCTAAGTTCACTGATACTGATACACAGTGGCCTCATAATGCACTTGACTCACTTGACTACTTCTCCTTCCACTTTCCTCTTGACAAGTATTGTTGTCTTTGTGCAGATGTAGCTAGCAAGGAGCAAGAGAAACCTATTATGCCTCCTGAAGAAAAGGAAGAAGGAGACTGTGAAGATGCAGCAATGGAAACAGAAATGCAGGATGAGGATCTAAGAGCAGTTGACACTGAAGAGCTGAAGCCAGAAAAAAAGAAGTCTTCTGCCACTAAACCTCCTGGTACATTAACTTGAAAAGCATTCTAAACGTGTGCTGATATGGATCTGTAGAATGTATATGTAGGTATTTAGATTTGCATGTAGTGGATATGTTTTATAAGGCTATATGCCTGCTCTAAATTGATTCCTCTGCAGCAGTATTCTTACTTCTGCCTAGTAACCAGCATTAGCCTTTGCTAAATTGATTGAGTGACAGAGGGGTTTGCTGCTTTCTTTCAAGTTAATGATCTCTAATCTTTATCCACCACTTTGATGAAATAAAAAGCAAACGCTTCCCTACTGTTCAGCACAGTGCCAATTCACTTAATTAATTGGCATTTAACAATGCATTCCAGTGTCACCACCATCAGCACCGCATAACTCAACTGCTTTATGCATAACTTCTGGAAAAAAACCCAAAAAAACAAACCAGCAAGAAGTAGAGGAGCTGGTCTGAACATCTGGTGAGGTAGCACCAAACTCTCACTGCCTTCTTTCTTAAGTGGGAACAAACCTGAGCAGCTAACAGAAGTAGTTGGTAGACAAGATAGGTCTGACTTGTCAGCCACATCCCCCCTGGCTTCTAAAAACCAAAAATAAGCTAGGTAGAAGTATCTCTTGCCAATTGCAATAGAAATTGTAATTTTGAATACTCTAAGTAAATGACACCATAGCTTGGAATTTTGTACAGTTTTCTTCTTGAACAACGCAAAGCATGGCTGGAGAGGGGAGACAAGTTTTACAAGCCTACATTCTTGCCTCCCACTCCCTTGAGCTTTAATCACTTAGATCTCTTGCTAGACTCTCTATTTATGGTACAGGTGTGCATGTAATCAGTCTACTTGTTTTTCCACACGATTCTCTAACTCTGTGTTCTGAAAAACAAGTCTTTGAAACGTGTCCTATAACATCACACTTTTTCTCTTTTAGAATAATTCTTAAGAAATGAGTTGTTAAACATCGTAGTACAGTAGAAACAGTAATAAACTCTCTAGTCCATTCCTTTATTTGTAAATTGATTTTTGATTTATACAAAACTGTTCTATTAAAAAATCAGAGAGTAAAAGATAAGCAAAGATTGCCATTTTTAATGATGATTTTCTGACTGTTCAAATTACTTTATACCTCCTATCATTCTGTCACAGAGGCTATGAGAGTCACTAAATGTACTTCACCAGTGGAACTCTCAGATGTTAAATCTCTGCTAACTATTACTTTATTTGGCAAGAAGTTTACAAGACAGAAAAATAATTTGCATTAGGAAATGCGTGGTTTTCTGTTCCAGTGAGTTGCAAGATGTATTTGTCCCATTCCTAGAATTAAATGTCTTAGAATTTGGCAAGAAAATTTAATTTTCCTTTAAAAGAAAAAATCAGCTGCACTACAAAGCATATGAGATGCTCTGTGAAAGAGTCAAGGTACAATATTGTTTCTTGTATTATGTGTGATCCACAAAGTCTCCACTAAGTAATTAGTTTTGTGGTTCTAGGACCAGGTGATGTAGAGCCAGAGCTCCAGACTTTGAACTCAGAGGATGTCAATGACTCTGCACCAGAAAAACTGCTAAAGGTGGCTGAAGAGAAGCCAGAGAGAAGCAAGGACTCGACCATACACACAGCCCACCAGTTTCTGATGGACATTCCCCAGGTAGGATACCCAGTCTGTCTTCTTTTATCTACAGCAGGAGAAACAGATGGTTTTACTTGACCTGTGTTAATGAAACTCTGTAAATGCAAAAGACTAGAATTACTTTTTTTCAGCCAATTCAGTCATTATCCATTAATAGAGTACTTCTTTATAACAGCTGATTGCAGGTATTGTAGAACCTTTTTGAGCTTTTTATGAATGTCTCAATTCAAAAAATACCAAGGCCTAGAAGATCCTAGAGCTTCCTGTAACATGGTTTTCCAGTGCAAACTTCTCTGAAAAAGCAAATTTTATCATAAAGACCTATGGCATAGAAACAGTTGGTGGTGGATAACCAATTGATAAAATACAAATATTTTCAGTGTCTGGGTTTTCTTAGGATTGACCTTTCATTCTTACAGTATGGTGTCCTAAGTACACACTTGGAGGGTCCTATTTTACCGTTTCTATGCATAACACAGAAAGGATTGTGTGCCAGCTGCACTGGGCATTTCTATCTTAATGCCAAGTATTGCAGCTTTTTGGAAAAAGGCTGCTGAATGCAAGTGTTCTCCTGTTGTCAGAATAATTGTGGCCTTGTGGTTTGTAGTTTTTTTCCAACTGGCATGCAAAATGTGGAACAGGAGAGGGAGCTCTTGCAGCACCATTTAAAGGGGAAGGGAAAGAGGCAGCTGGGGGAAAAGTGCAGCTTCTCACCTTTCAGCAGAAGAAAGAAGAGAGAAATCCCTTCCGTGTCTATTCTTTCTCCCTTCCTTAAACGTGCAGTAGGTGACCAGTGGGAGAGCTGCTGCTTCTTGAGGAATGAGAAGTTACTGGAACTTCTGAGTTTGGAGTCATGGGCTTATTTTCCTTAGTCTGTAAGCCTGCAGGTTATACAGACCAAGTATTGCTGTTTGGCCAAACTGGGGGTTTGTAAGTCAGGGACAGAGACTGTCACTGAAAGCACAGTGAGAGTAAAAGGAATATCAGGAAGCTTGGGTGTCCTTTAACAGAATGGCTTATCAAATAATATTTGGTGCCAGGTAAGGAGGATGATGTCATTCAATCTTCAAGTGGTTTGAATGAAGCTTGTAAAAAAATATAATTAAGCGAAGTATACTATGTTTTCAAAGATACTAGTTAGGTGTAGTGTTCAATAGTTTGGTCTCCATTATACTGTCAATAAGTCTGGTGTTTGTCAAGATAATTTCATTGATTTATCTTGAAATTCTATATTTTATTGTATTCAGTGTCAGTGTCATAGATGTTCCTAACTTTGTTTCTATATTGATTAAATCACATATGGAGATATTTGTGGGGAGGTATTTATCCTTCATGTACATAGAAACTATTAAAAAACATGGCGATTTAGAATCCCAATTTAGGTATTAGGGTATTTTTTTGTTTATAAGAATGAGAGCAATGCATTTCACTTTCTTTATAGTTTGCTACACTTTGGGGATCACCAGATGTGTAAACTTATTTTTCTGTCTCATAAAACTCATAACTCCACTTCTAGCACATCGTTAGAGATCCTGAAGAGCTAAGAAAGGAACTTGAAAGGCAATTGGAAGCTTGGCAGACACAACAGCCTGGAACTCCGGAGGAGGTTCGTGACCTCATTTGAATATAAAACTGTCATAAGAATCCTTCATTGCATTATTTCATCTTCTTTTACTGCTAAAACATTGAGGAATCCAAGCAAGCTACAATCTAAATACTCAAAATCACATGACAGAGATACTATTTATCTTGTTACATTAAACTTATTTTGAAAAACATACTACATTATTCTTGAAGCAGGATGCTGTTTCAGATCTTGTTTTGAATGTGAATGCAGATTGTCATGCGAGACACCCTCAGTTTTAGCTGGTTACTGCCTTCCTCTTAGCGCGCTGAAGTTTGGTTTCTTTCTTCAGACAGTGCTACCCATCTTGTTTTGTTCTTTCATAATTCACTTTAATTTCTTTGTGTGATGTTGTAGGAGAAGGAAGCAGCACAGCTGTGGCAGAAGTATTTAGTATTGACAGCTCCTCTATCACAGCAGCTTTGTGAACAGCTGCGACTCATCCTGGAACCCACTCAGGCTGCCAAGTTGAAGTAAGTCGGGTCTTTCTGAGGCTTCTGATGTCTTTAAACTCATGGGTTTGGGGCACTTTAACCTCTGTAAAACTGCAGCTTTATGTTCTTGCATTACACTAGTTATTCCTGTTTGCAAATGCCTTCAATTTCCTTGTATAGGAACATTAGGTTATTTTATGAAATGCAAATATGATACAGTAGTCAGCACCCATCCTGAGGATATTGCCTCCTACTTTTTTTTCTCCCGTGCAACAGGCGATTAATGAACTTCACCATTTGAAGTTGAGCCAAAAGATTATGTTAAACGTCAAAATTTTTTACGTTGTTCATAACATTAAAGGATTATTTTTTTAAAGAAATACAGACTTGTTTCAAACTGGTGGAATGTAAATTCAAGGTCTGCCTTCCATTTTAGATATCTAGATATGAACTTTTAAAACCAATGAATATCTATCTTACATTAAAAATGTGGGCAATATTTTCATCTATAAGGAAATATCAGTATTAAAACTACTAATATGAGATTTGTTGTATTTTAAAAAAGAATTATTTGATGTATATGCTGCATAGGCGATGGATTTCCAGAATGAGATACTTGCTGATAAGTCCTGTCACTATGTCTTTCTTCTCAACTTCCAGAGGAGACTACAGAACTGGGAAGAGACTGAACATGCGCAAAGTGATCCCGTACATTGCCAGTCAGTTCCGAAAAGACAAGATCTGGCTGCGAAGGACCAAGCCCAGTAAACGACAGTACCAGATTTGCCTGGCTATTGATGATTCCTCTAGTATGATTGACAATCACTCTAAACAGGTAAAATAAAACCTTGGGAGGAGTATGGAGAAACCACCTGTCACTAATGTGTATGGCAGTTGCTGACTTGTTTCATACAGGGCTGGTGGCTGCTGGAAAGTCTGCTAATTCCAAAGCATCTATTTTTCCAGTCCATGTGCTTGAACTCTTGTCACTTCATGCCTAAGAGATTTATTAACAAAAGAGCAGTGAAAACCAGCTGAAAGGATGAGCTGTTAAGTTTGTTAGAGATGTACATATCCACTGTAAAACTACTTTTTGTGGTCTACAAAAGGCCAAAACTTCCTTATCTAGCAGTTCATTGGAGCACTAAATATCCATTCATCATAGCCCACTTGTAGGGTTTTTATTAATTAAAATGGTGTGTTTCCTTCTGAACAGTTACTTATTTATTTCATTAGCCTACCTAAAGTGGAGTGTCTGAATCAATCAGCTGCAGCCCTCAAGCAGAACTAGTGTATCTTTATTGCACTGTCTTACATAAGACAGGCAAAGGGATAGGCAGTCTCTTCAATTATCTTTCTAGATGATGAAAAATAATTTCATTAAAATTTTTCATATTTAATACTGGGCTTTGAGTATTGACTACGCTATTTTTGATGCAACTTTTTAATAGCTTGCATATGAATCCCTGGCAGTTATTGGAAATGCTCTGACTCTTCTAGAAGTGGGACAAATTGCTGTGTGTAGGTGAGTTTATTTGAAATCTTGACTTTTCTTCAGTACTTCAGAGCAGAATGTAAATACCAGTTTCATGCTGTAATTTTCCCTTCTTTTCTGAAGCTTTGGAGAGACTGTTCAGCTGCTGCACCCGTTCCACGAGCAGTTCAGTGACCAGTCAGGGACACGGATATTGCGTCTTTGCAAGTTTCAGCAGAAGAAAACAAAAATAGCCCAGGTACACAAGAATGCCTCTAGGGCATCAGGTTTGCCAATCTTTTCCAGACAAGATATCAGCAGCTTCATGGTTTTATGATCACTTTGTAACACTTAATAGTTTTTTGTATTTGAGAGTCTGATAGCAGGTTAGATAACAAAGAAATAAAATGGTCATAGTTTTGTAACACATGGAGTTTGTTCTCACTTTTATTTCTGATGTATACCACTTTTAAGCATTCACCTTTCTCTGTATTGAGTCCTAAAAAGTTTTTTGGGTACTGTTGATGTTCTTAATTTTAATGGGGAGTATTAAACTAGATACTTCTGTTTCAAGCTGAAGCCAAAGAAGTTCAACTTATATCTAAGATGTATATTTTCAATGATACCGTTAATCTCATTAGCACAGTACACTCATTAGCGGTGCACTGTGTTGATGGCTTTGCTAGTATTGGGAAAAAAATAAATTCTGTTTGAAGGCTCTCTGAAGATTCTTTAGTTCAAAAGTACTTAATAAATTTAAAGCAGGAGTTAATACAGGAAAATGCTAAGAACTCTGTGTTAAATGATAAGACAGTCTGACCACTTAAAATAGAGAAAGATGTTCTTTAGACATGTTTACATTTGAAAGTTTATTATTTTTATGATGAGATAACTTGATTTTCTTATCTATTTCCTCTGCAGTTTCTAGAATCATCAGCAAATATGTTTGCTGCAGCACAGCAGTTTTCTCAAAATATTAATCCGGGTGAGTTTTTTTGTGTTACTGTGCTTGTTGCCATGGCAGTGGAATGCTTACTACAGTCCTGAAGTAGGATCCTGCCAGGAAGACTCCTAGGACTGAAACATCACTTGAATTAGGGCTTTGGCTTTTGCTTTGTCAAAAGCAATGTTTGGTTGAAATTTAGCTCAAAACCCGGGTGACACCTACTTCATATTTGTCAATAATTCACGAAAATTTTGTGTAAGACTTTTCAAAAAGGCACATCTTGCATGTCTCCCTTTACCTCCTGATTGCAGACTGTGTTAAGGCATAGACAGTGCCAGCTTGGAGCGTTGTCCAGCTACCTAAGGACCCTGACTCTCTAGACACTTCTTATCCTGCTTGAGAGCTTGAGGTCTCTAGGTATTCAGAAACACACTGCTCTGATGAGGGAATTTGCCTCCTACCTGCCCTTCACTGTCCTGCAACTTTAGGTCACAAATTGCTTGAATTTCCAAGAAAAGCTGGAAATCTGCTTGCCTCATGTCTGCCCCACAGTTAGTCTAAAAGATTGCTCTGTGATAGTTAAAAGCTTGTCATGGTGGCACCTGTATTTTTTATAAGTTCTTGTTGAAGTATTCCAAGAACTGGACAGTCTGGGATTTATAATCCACAGCTGCTTTGCCACAGGGTGGCCAGGGTGTCACAATATTCTGAGGGGCAGCAGCATCCAGTTGTGTTAAATTAGCCAGGGATGCAGCAGCAATCAGCTCCTTAGGATTAGGGAGCTGCCAAGAGAAAAGGCTGTAGGATCCATCACCTCTTTCTGTAAAAAGACCTGTCACATGTAAATGTGCCCTGTCACATTTGGGGCATGTCTGCAGAAGTGTGTTCTGCATCCCTCTGTAACATGGGGGCTTACACTTCTGACTGTAATTACTGTGATTCTACGCGTAATTAAGGGATGACAGATACATAACTTAGAATGTACATCTAGAGGGATGTATCTGGCTCTAGGGGCAACTTTGGTCAAGTAACATGTCTTCAGAAATGGTTGCTGCTGGGGAACCTAGCATGGGTGCTAAGTCTGATGTTTCAGGAGGTTTACTTCAGACTAACGGGACTGACTTGACAGAATTCTATTTGACTAAGAGTTAATTTCCTTAGGAATACTACTTTTTCCATTATACCCACAGACCAAACAGCAAAATAGGGGTTTTTGCCTTTTAAACGTTTTACTCTGAACTTACTGGAATTTTAAATGTTCTTTGTGCTCAGAAACAGCACAGCTGCTTTTGATTGTATCTGATGGAAGAGGCCTTTTCTTGGAAGGCAAGGAACGGGTGACGGCAGCAGTTCAAGCAGCTCGGAATGCCAATATCTTTGTTATTTTCGTAGTGTTGGACAACCCTAATTCCCGGGTAAGTGAACAAGGGAGAAGTATTCAACTGCAGTGAATGAGAAACCGATACAAATCTTTTTCTTGTCTTTTATAGTGCCATACAGCTCCCTTATCTTTTGTAGAGGTCAGAGATACTGAACCCAAGTGCAGTTTTCCACGTCTGTCAGATCTACCATTTCTTCCTACTGTGCTTTTTATCTTTTGTATTAAAAAAAAAAAAATATCTCAGCTTCCATGCCACAGAAAGGCTAAGAGCTCCCGTCTTCAAATGGAATGCTTGTAGCTCTCGGCCACCAGGGAAGCAGCTGGCAGGTTGACAGATTTGGAGTTTGAGAGATGCTTTGTTCCATCTCAGCTCTGATTCAGCTTGATAATTTCTGACAGCAGTCCTCAATTGACATGACAGCTGGAGCCAGTATGAGATTAAACATTAGACAGAAGGGAGTACATGAGAGTTATTTAGTGCCTCAGTTGGGAAAGCTGAGTCCTGCATCTGGTAATTGGAGAAGAAAAGATATCCTTGGATGGGAAGCTGAAATATATGGGAGTGTTTCAGGAAGGCTGTGTAGTGCAGTAAGTGAGCAAACATAAGCCTGATAGAGTTATGTGGTAAAGACTCTAATTTTGTGGTTCGTGTTTTCTTCCTGCATCTTTATTTTTGCATACAAAACTCATCTGCTATATTTAGTGTTGAAAAACTAGCCATTCTCCTGCTGACAAACAGCTAAAAGGTTCTGATGAAACCTGGCTGTAGTGTCAAGCAAAAATTCTGGGTGTTTTTCATAAGCTTTTTTTTTCTGGGGGAAAAAGGTGTTTTCCGTAACGTTTATTAATTTCTGAGCTGTTACATTGAGCAACTAAGTTATTTTACAAGAAACATATCTGGAGCTTAATCTGATTTTTGTCTTTGTAGTATTTGTTGAAATACTGTGAAGTTGCTAAAGAATCTTATTTTAGAGCACTGCACAAATATGAGTTGAACTCAGCACTAAAGAGCTTACAGACTATCTTGGGAAGGCATCAAATTAATAAATCTAAAGTGCCAACAGTAAACTCAAATCATAAAATGCTAAGAAAAGACAGAATTTATTTACAGAATTTGGTATTGCAGAAGCTTAGGCTTAGTCTCTTCTAGCCTATAATTCATGGAATAGTACACTTTTATCTAAAAGGGCAAAAGCATTTAACTGATTTATGTTCAGCTTCTGCTCTGATTTACCATTGAACACTTAGAGCTTTTAATCTTAAAAGTGTTTTATTAACTTTTAATCTAACGGGGGAGAATTATAAGCACTTAGAAAATAGGGTAAATTCTATCAGTGATCATAGAATATGCGTGTCATTTAGCAGTAACGTCAGCACTTTTTTTACAGGATTCTATTTTGGACATTAAAGTACCTATATTCAAAGGACGTGGGGAATTGCCTGAAATCAGATCTTACATGGAAGAATTCCCATTCCCGTTCTACATGATCCTTAGAGATGTGAATGCGCTCCCAGAAACTCTGAGCGATGCCCTCAGACAATGGTTTGAGCTGGTGACTGCCTCCGACACCCTTTAGACTTGGTAGACAAGGTCAGGACCCGATTGCTGCTCCTGCACTGCTGAAATACAAGAAACTGCATTTCTTGGGAGGGGTCATAAAGCTCTTCCTAACTGGAATTATCCTGCGGGAGCTGCCCTGGGGCAGAGACTGTGTAAGAACAGAATGGATTGGGTGCATCCTCCCACTTGTGTCAGAGGACAATTATGCAATGGTGAGACTGTCTCCTGCTATTCCCACAAGAAATGTAAAACTTCTCTCAACTTCTCTTGTAATAACTTATTACCTTTAAGAAAAAAAAACAATTTGTAATATTAACAAGTATTAGAGGTAATACTATTCCTGCCGCTCCCTCCCTGCCATAAGTAAAACCAGTCTTGTTCCTGGGAAGGCATTTCTGCACTAGAAGTTGAAGTGAGTTGCAAATAAAGCCTTTTTCAGCATCACCTGCGTGGAGGTGCCTCTGGGAAGTAAAGAGCGGGGAGCAGGCAAGGCAGATGGTTTTAATCAACCAAAAAAAAAAAAAAAAGTACTTCAAAATATTCTGCGGTTTTAACACATTCTTTTTAATTCCTGCCGATTTTTGCCTGACGATAGCAGCAGGGAGTTTTCTGAGTCATGCCATGTGCTGATCCCTGCCTTACCGCTTTACACTGTGAAGTTTGCCCCTGTCCGAGGCAGGCTTTGGGGATGTTTCATAAATCCGGTGTCTTGGAGCACGGACGCGATGTTTCATTGCAAAGGCTATGCATCTTGTATCGTCTATACTAATAAACAGAGGTACCGCTCTTTGTAATTACGACGTCTGCGCCTTGAATTGGTGAAAGTTTAAGCAGGCCGACCGGCCGCGACCGCTGCGACGGCGCAGGAAATGGCGGCCTTGGCCCCGCCCGCGCGGGGCGGGCTCGGCGGCCCCGTGGCGGGGCGGGGGCGGAGCCGCGTCATGGCGGCCGGGCGGCTGCCGCCGGGCGCGCTCACCCTCAAGCAGGTACGGGCGGGCTCGGGGGATCGGGCAAGCGGCGTCTTGTAGAAACGATGGGGAACTCGGTGGTTGTTTAAATACCCCTGGAAGCAAAGCGCCGAGGGCGCAGCTCGCAGCACTGTCCTGGGGCAGCGGGCAGACTTCCCTCTCTCCTTGCCAGTTCCTGAGGCGGCAGCAGGTCCTTCAGTTGTACCGCAAGATCCTGCGGGCTATCCGGGAGGTCCCTGCTGAGCAGGATCGCCGCTACTTGAAGGACTGGGCCAGGGAGGAATTCAAGAGAAATAAGGATGCTACAGAAGAGGTGAGGATTGGGAACCCGCCACTCTGATCGCCTGCCCTCGGGCTCGGTGGCTGCACTGGCCTGTCCTGTGTCTTGGGGGTTTGTTTTGTAGGTGTCACTTCCAGTCTGGTGAGAAATCCCGTTAGCGTTTCCTCATTTATGCGAAGAAATAATCCAGCATCTCTAACTATTATTCCCCCTCTTAGCGGCAGTAATGTTTCTCAAATTTCCAGAGAATAATCTGGAATTAAAAACCTAAACAACAAATATTCTACTTACACAAATCACAGATCAGGAAAACCGTGTGTATATATGGTAACTAACACAAACTTAGTAACAGTTTAAGTTTTTGGTTTTTTGGGTTTTTTTTTTGTTTTTTTTTTTTTTTTTTTGCTTTAATTTCACTTCTATTCAAGCAGCATACAATCAGATGGGATGGTTAAGGATGTGAAGTCAGTGTGAAATGCAGAAACATTCACATTTATTGTACATCTCCTGTCCTCTGCTTCCTAGTTCATTTCCTTTTCTAGCGGACACCCAAGGAATTGGTGGCTGAACTATACAGACAATATACCTTAGAGCCCTTAGATAATGTTGAGAAACCCACACCTGCTGTGTAAAACCCATCTCCATAATGCTCGTGTGCTGTTCTCACTACTGGCTTATAAAGGCAGTACACACACAGGCATAAAGAAAACATTATTAGGGGGTTGAATCCTGTTAAAAACTGAGTTTTAAAACAAAGCCATAACCAAGTACATTGTTAAGGAACTGGAGAAAATGAATGCATTTATTTACCTGGTTTTTAACCATCTCGGAGACAGCAGTGTTATGTCACACAAAGCAGTAAATGACAGTAGTGCTAGTAAGAGTTGTATGTATTTTAATGCATTAAAAGTCTGCATGCTTGTGTAAAACCCATGCTGTGTACAGACGTACAGTTCACTAGATTTCATTCTGTTTTACAGGATGCAATCAGGATGATGATTACTCAAGGCAACATGCAACTTCAGGAACTTCAGAGAACACTTAAGCTGGCAAAATCCTGATCTTCCTTTTGTTGACAGTTTAATTTTTATCTATTGCAAATAGGCACAGTGTTTTTTCCAGAATGTGGTTACAATGGCAGGCTTTGCTGGCAACCTGGTAATGTTTGAAGGAGGAATCTTCCACAGTGGGACTTTCGTTTTTTCCCCTTCCCCATCCATTTCTCAGTTTTGCTACCCTCAGAAGTGGAAATCACTTGGACACAAAGGACATTAAAGAACTGCATGGATGATGTAGCATGTGATGCAGGAAAAGCAGAAAGCACCAAAAATTACAACAGCTGTGTTAATGCCAGTGCAATGGAAAATAAATACATGCCAGATTATTTTGTCTGCTTTTTACTGTGGTAGCTGTAATTGGTAATATTCACAATGACAGCTCTTCATGTACTGTGCCAAGGATTTTCACCAAAATTTGTGATTAAAAAAAGAATTTGGGATAAATAAATTGGCCCAGAACAAACAAACATTAAAAAAGTTTTGTGTGTAGATGTTGATTTTCAGTAGTAGCTGAATAAAACTTAAAAGGGGAGGTCTTTATTTATGAAAATGGGAGATTTAGCCCCAGACATGTTTATTACCAAGTACCTTCAAACTAGTATTTAAAAGTCAATATATAAAGAAGAATTACAGGTAGAAAATACTAACTGCAAAAGTTGTGGTTTGTTTATTCAAATGTTATACTACTTCACTTCTAATTGTTAGCTTGCAACTGTTCTCACTTTCCTTGAGCTGTGGTGTATCTTTTTTTTTTCCACATAATTTAAAAATACCTGCATGAGCTGGGAATTGTCTCCACAAAACTAGACAGGCAGCAGTAAATCGATGCTTGACTATTTTAGGTTGTGATTCCAAGACATGCAGGAACTCTTCCCTCTCCCACTCTGCTATTGTAGTTCCCTTAGGGAGCACCCCTGTTTCAAGGTGGTTTTCTGCAGAGGTGCTAAGCTGCACAAACTGGCAGCAAATCCAGTAAATAGGTATCACCACTGGCACCAGGGAAGGGACAGGAGAGAACTCCAGGCTACAGGAGGAATGACCCCAGTTGAGAGCAGGAGCTATGGTTCAGATCTGTATAGACTGAAGCCTCTGAGCTTCAATCAGTCAGTGGAAAAATACATATCTAAAATTGCTTCATTAAAAATTTAGATTTTGTTAACATTTTCTGGTAGAACAGACTGACAGAACATTTTTGTGTTGGGGATTTATTTTTTGTGTTAAGAGAAAGTGCTGCTTACAAAGGTATTTTGACTGAACAGCCATAACCAGTGTTGGCTGTTACCACAGTAGGCTTCCCGTCCCCTTCAGCCAGTGCTTGGATTTCTGGTCCTTATTCAGGAGGCTTTACCCTGCTGCCTCACCATGGTGCTTTCCTTTCGGAGCCCCGAGCCTGCATTACCCCTCTGACTCCCAGTTTGTACATTTCCAGGTTGTGGGCATGTAATCCAGTGCTAGGATGGACAGGCAGGGCCCTGGACAGATGCTGACCTCTTGAGTGCTGCTGCCCTTCATGTCCACTGCTCTGTGGGCTTGCCAAGTATAAAACTGCCAGCCAGAAGCCTTAAAGAGTCCAAGTACAGCCTGCGAGGGTAAGTAAATTTACCTGAACAGACAGGTAGGTAGATCACACCTGTTTCATAAAGTCCTTCAAAGTTTTGAAGAAGGGACCAGTATAGAAAGGAATTAGCAGGAAATACTTCTCTTTCTTTTCCCATACACTCAATGGCTTCAGCGAACCTCTACAATCAGTAACCTGCAGCCTGGTTACTGCCTTAGATTACTTGGTAATTACCTGGATTTACTTAAATTACTTGGATTTACGAGTGTGGTCCAGTGTGGTCTGTATGGGAAGTAGAGCTAAAGCCACAGCCTTTCCCTGGTGCTTGGGCAAGCTCAGGAGCGTGTGTGTGATCTGTGCACAACTCAGCCCTGCGCCTGTAACTTCCGAAAGGGGCACCTGCACCAGCCAACAGACAGCACTCAATTCCTCCAGCCTCCCTCTGCAAGATGGCAGACTCCATTTTCGTGTTTTATAACCATAAACAAAAAGCTTAGAAGTTGAAGTCCAGTGTTCTGCTCTCCCTTCAGAGTTAAGTGAAGGGACTCTGTCAATTTTTCTGTGGCTAGAAAATGTTACACCACGCGTTTCTGAGCAACACTTACTTTTAATTGCTTGGTAAAACATTAACTTCATCCAGGTGATACAAAACTTCAATAGCATGCTTCTGCATTCCTACTGTAGCTTAAACAGAACTGTAAACATACCAAAGTGTCTATATTAGACTACAGCAGTCAGGGCAAGAAAAGTAGTATTTCCATAGCCACAGATACACTTTGCTTCTCGTGATAGTGCATTAATAGGAACTTTAAAAATATTGCTATATAACATGACTTATTTTGCTTTATACATCTGCTAAGAAGACAAAAGCTTAATTACTAATTAGTGAATGGCATTCTTCAGCACTGTAAAGTATTTTGTATTGATTTCAGAGCTCCTTAGTACAGAAAAAAAGGAATTTTTCTCCTTGGCTTCACAGTACTAGCCTGTGTTGGAACTGATTTTGAACAGTTGTTCTATTATGATCTGGTAAGTAAACTTACATTTCTAGCAGAATCTGATGGAGCCTTCTCAGACGTGTAAGGAGGAAACCCTAAAGGGGTGCAGATGCAATAGTTAGAGTGCCTTGAGATTATCTGGAGTCTGTCAGCATGGACAACATTGGTCAGTGAAAGTTCTGATTTTATAACAAAACACAGTGATAAAACTTTTAAAATGTTGAGTGCTGTTTTGTGGGACTGTTTGTCCTAAAACCTGTAGACTCATCAGGGCCTGGTCTCCTTTTTAGAGACAGAAGGAAAAAAACAGAGGAGGAATCATTCAGAGGAAAAAAGGTAGACAGTCTGGGCAAGGTGCCTGGGAAAAAATCCTGACTGCAGAAAAATAAAATTTGAATACAGGGAGCCAAGCTTTCACTTCCTTAGATAAGGGACATTTTCAAGCTTCTTCAATAGTAGACAATTCAGCCATTTCCTGCTTGAAGGAAAAAAGATTTATATAAACATTCAACCTAAAGAATAGACCACGGTTAGAGTAAAATACTTGCCATCCATGCCCTAAACAAAAGTTCTCAGTCGGATTACTGGAGTAGAGCCCCAACAACACTGTTACCACAAGGAGCTCTGCAAGCCGGACACCATTAAAAAAAAAGACAAATCAGATATAGCACTTGTTTTAATAATGGAAAACCAAGAGAAAAGCAAAGTGGTAGCTGAAGCCTCTGTACCTAATGGGATGATTTGCCTTAGCACCTCCCTTCATGGTTGCCTGCCCTCTCCCAGCTGGAAGCCTGCATCTGTCAGCTACCTGGGCTTGTAACTGGAGTGGGCTCTTTCTTTAGCTTCTCTCCACTGACTAGAGAGAGGCCCTGGGAGTATCTAAAATAGGATCAATAGCCCTTCATCACTAAGTAATTCTGTCAAAAACTTTAAAACATCCTGGATTTATTTCAGTACTGGTAACACTACATGTTTACATGTGGCATACAGTAGAACCCACTATTCTGTCCTGCGTGGAAGTAAGGGAATTCCCTTTTCAGAAAGCAGTTTTGGTTACTAATGCAGTTTGGTTCCAAGCAGCATCTGGAAACTGAGTGCAATATTGACAGACTCTTGGAAATAACAAAGTATCTAATCTGCAGCATCTTTTTGTTGTAAATATAGTTTGCATATGAACTCTCCTCAGTTATGGAATTTCCAAAGTTATTTCTACTCCTGAAATAGAGTGTTGTGTTTGGATGAAACAGGCACTACAAATATCTATCAATATTCCAAATTCCCATAGAGCAGGTTCCACAGTGAGTCCTGTTGCTTGGTTAGCTGCCTGGCAGGTGCTAGCTCTCTTTCTGCACTTTAGTCCTTAATTTGCTCAGCTCCTCTTCTAAGCATTTGATGTGTTCCTTGAGTGCAGCTTTGTCCTGCTGCGCTCTCTGGTTCGCTTGGCACCGGGCTTCTTCTATCTTCCGCTCGTACCACTTCTCCATCTGCGTGGAAACGGCCTCGAAGAAGTACTGGGTTATCTCCAGGGCCTGGGAGGTGTCTCTGAGTGGAGGGGCAGGCAGGGCTGAGGGCTGCTGCTCCTGGCTCTGCTGTGCCCCGGCGTGGTGCAGAGCTTTATGCCTCGACTGCCCGCTTTTGCTGGACCTTTTCGTCTGAGTTCCTTTGTCAATGAAGCAGCCGCTCTGTGGTTCAGTCTTTGCAGGTTCAGTCACTGGCTGCAAAGCAGCTTGAACTTTAACGTGTCTTAATTTGGAGCCCGAAAGCTCGGAGCTGGGCAGCTCCTGCTGGAACCTGTGGAATGTGCTGGCACTCACAGCTTTGTCCTTTGGCCTGACATCTTGAGCAGGGGCAGAAGAAGAACCTGGTCCACCAGCCACTACCTGTTGCTCTGTACCTATAGAACAAACGACAGCATATTAAGAAAAGCTCTGGGCACTTATTTTAGCACTAAGAAGACCTCATTGTTTGATGAATGATACGGTTTTGTGTGTACCTTGTACCAGCTTATAGTAGTTTATCACATCTTCACAGTCAGGTGATGTAATAGAATGTCATTAAAGAAGAAAAGCGGGCCCAGGCAGAGAGGTGCTGCATTGCAGCTGTGGGGGTACAGATGGACAACAGGCAAAGGACATAAATACTAGCCAAAAATTCTTCACTGTGAGGCACTGGCACAGGTTACCCAGAGAAGTTTTGGTTGCCCATCCGTAGAGGTGTGCAAGGTCAGGCTGGATGTGGCTCTGAGCAACCTGGTACAGTGGAAAGTGTCCCTACCCATGGCAAGGGGGTTGGAACAAGATAATATTTAGGGTCCCTTTCAATCCAAACCATTCTGTGATTCTGTGACTTCATCAGAAGAACATATAACAACTATCAGTCTAGATTTCCAAAGTAGGTTATGTCTGCTGATATTTATGAACTCCCTGCTTCTACAAAACTTTAAGTCCCAGTAATTTTGGAAAAGTCGCACATTTCTATGCTTTTGAACTGTTCCAATGCAGAATAGCTCACACTCAAGCACCACAAGATCTCTCATATGCCTTTTTATTTGATGGGGTATCCATGCCTGTTCACTTTGCATAGTGTTTAGGGGATATATAGATAGTATTTTACAGAATTTTACAGAAGCCACGACTCAGATAGCATTCTACTTGGCTGTGGACACCTGGCCATTCTGCACATTTCTTTTTTTTTTTTTCCTTCAAAAGCTTCCAAGGCCAAGAGTTATTCAAAGTACCAAAGGACTTTTGCTTCAAAGACATAGTAGAAGCATGAGGAACAGTCAGTGGAATTCCATCCAGCCACCTCTTAAAATATTCCCAGTGGCTGCCTTGAAGTGTATTAAAATCCCAAGACATTAGGCATATGGAGGGGGGGAAAGCACACCACCAGAATTATGCAGTATTAATAATACAAGTTAATGAGCTTGCCCTTGAAGGGATATGACAGCTAAATACCTGATGTGGTTGTACCCAATGCTCCATCTTGTTTAATGGAAAAGTGTTGCCCAAAGCTCTGTTCTGGCATCTGGACTCTGCTCCTTCCCCCATCTTCCAAGAGGCTATTTGGAAGTGTGATATAGGAATGCTGGTGGGAGCCCTCTGACTGCAGCACAGGCTGGTTGGCTTTACAGTCCTTGGCACTGTTGGGGTTGTTGTCAGTATCCAGGGTCTCAGTGAGAGATTCACAAGTGGACAAAGTTGATTTTGGTCTTGATGACCTGGAATCTCCAGAAAGCTTGAGCTCCAGATTCTGAATCTTCAACAAGCACCAGGTCTTCAGCTCATCAACCAAGGAAATCTATCAGAAAGAGACTGTAAATTACATAATCCTGTGATGAGATCCTATGATTCCTGGGCTGCTGAGGACGTGTGGCAGGGACAAAGAGAAGCAAGCTGGGTATCTGTGGGCTTAGAGTCCCTGTTCAGATGTGCATGCTGCCACTGGGAATATTTAAAGGACTGCAGATCAAAAACGGTGGAGAACTATGCACTAGCTTATGAAAGGCAATCTGTTTAGTCCAAGCTACCACCTCTTAGATAGGAATATACTACTTCCAGTTCAACTCTGCATACTCTATCAGGGATGACTTGTTTAATCATACCGTCAATGGTGCTTTCTAAGTGCAAGGAACACCACATGGTCATTTTTTAAGAGTGAAATTCAAATGAGACACTTCTGGGGGACAGCTTTTTACAATTACCAGCCTCTGCTTCTCTGTTCATTCAGTCATAAAGGTGAGTCCCCCACTAAATGATAAATCAGTAACAGATTTCAGATTACACAGATGCTTAGTAAGTGTAGCTGCAGAGGCATTTAAATAATTTAAAATAGGGGTAGCTCTTTTCACCCTGTTGTTCAAATGACATCATTAATTTAGGTCAAGCCCTCCTAGGCACAAGGATAAAAGTCAGTGTGTAAAGCCCAATTCTGTTTTTTCAGATGTTTCAATTAGACCCAACTGAGCAGGAACAGCTGACATCACTTAATTCAGTTCAGTGATGTATCTTCAGCATCTTGTGTCTTAAATGGAGATTGTAAGGAGATGGAACACAAGCCTAGATGTTTAGAAGCCAATACAAGACTTAACATCTCTTTTAAAATACAAGTCAAAGCTGCCTTAGTTTGGTAAGTACTTTTCTTTGGAGAAGAGTGTTTGGTGGACATTAGACCCAAGTATCTTGATCAGTATCCTATACAAGGATTATCACAACTGTCAGTCTTTTTACATGGATTTGGAATGGTCTTAAAAACACTTACGACATTTTCCTAGCACAAAGTGTATTTCTCAATTCTTGGAAGAATACCAATAATGAGAAAATGAACTGTATTTTAAATTTATCTGTATGAGTGGCGAAACACAAATTTCTCAGCAGATTTTAAATGGTGAGTTTTTGCAGAAGCTGGAAAGGCAAGAGCTGAATCTCTATGGGAGCAGTTGTTCTTGTACTGCTGGCTGAACAAGCATACATAAAAGAACTTTCTATTGGCAGTAATACACAGTTTGGAGATGATGCCATGTTGCTAACATCAGAGGAAAGAACTTCAGCCTTTTAATACATGGGGGGGAAAAAGATCAGATAGAGAAGAAGGGAGAGATTCCCAGGGCCCACAACCAAACAGATGAGAAGGAAAAGGAACAGCACAGATCTTAGCCTTTTTTACTATTTGGATATGTTCCTGCATATGTCCTCTAATGAAGCAAAAGCTGAAAGCAAAACTGTGAAAAATTTAGCACTACAAATTTTTGCAAATCACTATGTCAAAAATGGTATTTTGTTGTAGATTCCACACTACAGATGCACCAAATTAAACTACAGCAGTGGAACTGGATTTCACGTTTCTCATTTCAAATGCAAAAACTTCATAAATTCGGTTTAGTGACTAAGATGGTGGGTAGGAATAATTTGGTCTTTGAAGCTCTTTTACCTGTTTTAACAGATGTGACACATCTCTGATATTTTCTGCCTGCTGGAATGAAACTGAGCTGACCTACCAAGGGATGGACTAAGAGGGAGTAGCTGTTTCAAGCCCTACCTGCCGCTTCTCCCCCTCACTCTTTTCCAGCTCCGTGTGCTGCTGCAGGCGGTGAAGGCACTCTGTCCTCTCTGCTGACAGTCGCTCGGCCATGAGCTTGTCCAAAACTCGGAGCTGTGGGGGAAAACACTATTCAGCTGAGATCATCATGTTAGAAACCAAACTCCCATCTGTGAACCCTGTAAATCAAAGTACAGTCTGTCTTTCAGTCTTTGTTTCTAGAAATGCTGCCAACTACAACTAGATGTAGCTTGCTAAGAGGCTCAATCACAAAATTACCAATGAATAACTATTAAATTAAAAAGTAATTTAGAGGATCTTGAATCTCAAGGCATACATAATTCAGCAAGAGGCATTGTGACAATTATGAAATGACCAGTCATAGACCAGCCTTCTTTCCCTCTTAATGGCTCAAGCCTTTAAGATTCATTGTCCAAAGAAGTACTAGAAGCCACTTAACACATTAAATGTGTTTTTTCCTCAAGACCCTAGTTCGCAACATCAGTTCCCAGTGGAATGTCACGGTTCCCTGGACTTGAGTATTTGAGTTCAGGTTTGCTTTTACAACAGAAGAAGCAAAAAATTAATCATTACAATGAAAATATTATTTAAGTTTAGGATATGTTTCTAAATCATAGGCAAGCAGAACTTCAGGTCATGTTCTTACTTGATGTTGAGTTTTGCTTTCCATCTGGCCCAGCTTAATATTCATTTTATCTTGTACTGTCCCAAGCTCAGCTTTTATCTCTTCCACTGTCGCCTCCAGCTGATTCTCCAGTTTATTTATCAGGGGCTCACAACGACATCCATTTATGGGTGCCTGAAAGGAGTGATGATGAAACATTTACTTGCTAAACCCCAGCACCCTCTTAGCACACTTGGAACATTATCACAGCCTCCTTCAGTCTTGGGTTCTTCTGTCCTATGTTCTGTATCTCACCCTCCTGAGAGCAGCTCAGCAAATGGGCTGTTATTTAAAAAGCACAGCCTACACAGGGATTGATTTGATGTGTATGGACACACCCTAACACAGCAGTGTTGATTTCACTGGGGCTACAAGCAGCACTGAGCTCAGACCCTGTGTGCTGGCTAAGGGAATACCACATCACAGCCTATACCCCATGTCTCAATGCTGTAATTCTCAATTGTAAACATCTGATTTTGTGGATGGGCGTGGGTTCTGTGCATTTGCTTTTTAACGTAATGTCAATCCTGTGCTCTCTCCTTTTTCAGTACTGGATGGCAAGGCCTCGCTGCTTCTGTTTGCCCTTACCCTCCTGGCATTCAGCTGCTGGGCACTCCTCTGCCTACCTTTGACTCATATAACACCATCCCATGGCCCCTCTGCAAGGGCAGCTGCACTGACCACATTTAAATCTCAGGGAGGTGGTCACAAAAGGCTCCCGTACGCAAGGACAGCTAAACCTCATCAGCTTCCTCTGTAGCCCAAAGGCAGAAAGTGGCTCCTTCAGGGACTGTGCCAGTAACCCAAAGCAGCTGCTCTGAATCTGTCTGCAGAGGTGCCTCCCTCTCTTCTTTAGCCCCACAGCAATGTTTCATAAATTGGGGGTTATTCCTTTGGCAGGGAAAGGTGGGTGGTTTGCTGAGTACTAAAGAAAGCTTCAGAAGTACAGGTACTTCAGAAATTATGTTTGCTATTCATGGCCTCAGGGCATCAAAGAAGACAGACAAGCAAAAAAGAAAAGGAGAGAGGAGTGTCATGTATTTCAGGAAATACTGTATGGGAGTCTAGCTCTATTAAGCTAATGTTTCTGAATAGGTAAGATTTGTATACAAGTCCTGCCTGCTTTCTGCACCTCTCTACTCCCCAAGTCCTTCTGCACCTCTCTGCTCCTTTGTCCCTTTAATGTATGAAAGGTCCCCCAGCCTTCCTGATGTCTGCTATAGGATAATTCCATAGTGCCCCTGTCTGGAAATTTCTCAAACATTACATGGAGAGGTTGGAAAGCAGTAAACAGCCACTAAAACCTTAGAAGTCTGACTTGAATGGTCTTCAGAGTCTGCTGAAATTCTGAACTATTGGAAGGGACTGACGAGAGCTGATGGGTGGATGGATGCAAGAAGCTAAGGAAATGAAAGGATAGACCTTCCAGGAGTATAGGAGGGCAGTATTAAGAAAACAACAATACAGATGTTTACAGTGTCTACAGGATAATTTAATGACTATGTTTATGCTTTCTTATAAATGTCTACTGGTAATTAATTGTGTAATAAAGTGACTAAAATATTATTCTTCAAACTGGAATAAATGCACATGGCCTGGCAGCTCCAGGTTTATTTGTTTACCAGTTTCTATAGAAATCCTGCCCCCAGTAAACATAGAATACCCAAAGACACGTTGCAAAACCCAGAAAGAATTGGAAGAAAATCTATTGAGCTTACTCAGCTTCTTGGTTTAGGTAGCAAGCTTTTGGTGCTCACACACTGCTTTTCCTTGGAAAATTTCTTTCTCCTATTAGAACTCTTAATGTTCCAAAGTATATAATGAAAGGTCTCATGTTATTTCCAATCACTGTTTACCCCTTATCTTTGCAGATCAAAACTACTTGTTTGCCAGACTTCAGGCCAAAATACAGCTGAAGCCCAGGCAAGGAAAACCAATCCGAAGTCACAATTTCATGCCCCTGAGAGTGCAGTTAGTGGAGCATATTTTCTATCCATTACCCATGTCCCAGCTCCACTGGCTGCTTGCAGTGTCTCCCTCTGTGAGGGCAGTGGCTCACCTGCATCACCTTGCCGTCCTTCCCCCGGTAGAGCGTGTAGAGCTGGTAGGCTCGGACCTCGTGGGGAGGGGGTGGAGAGGAGCAGTGGTGTTTACTTCTGCGCTTAGGCACGTTCTTCTGGGGCTGAGGGAGTGTCTGCTGATCGGCTGGGGAGATGGGGTCCGAGAGTGCTGAAACCTGCATAACATACACACAATGTTTTGCCTATATGAGCACCTTGGTAAACTATTCCTGGTGGGAATGGGACAAATCCATTGTGACAATTACAGCAAAAATCACTTTTATCTGAAAACTATGTCTGCCACAGGAGCACGGTGAGGCTGCTGCCCCAACACACCAAAGGGACCCACACCGCTTCTGAGCAGCTATCCCTTCTTTCTCTCTGCTGTTTTAAATCTACTGATACCTTTTCCTTTGGCTTTTTCTTTTTGCTCTTTTTCCCTTTGGGATCTGGTGAGGCTGACCGGGGTTTATCCTTCAGATTGTTTTTCCTCTCTGGGGGCTGGTCGCTGCTTGGTGTGTCATCAGCAGCTGAGACACTGCCCTGCTTGAAGCAAAGACAGCGAGTTCAGAGCAGTTGCAGAGATGGGGAAAAGGAGAAAAGGAGCCTCTTCGATTGCCCAGCTTTAAGCTGCTCTGCACATGTGAGTGGGAAATGCTTTAGCAGCAGAGCATGACAGACTGCCTCAGGCAGCTGCTAGGGCCATGCAGTGATGGCTCCAAATAGACTGAGTCCTTGATGGGTTTTTGTGACAGTCCCTCCTTACAGCAGATCCAGCTGGCAATGCCAGGCTTTACCTTGCTCTGTACTACTTCATCCCGTGGCACCGACTGAGCCCTCCTTTCCTCCTTCAGTCTCTCTCTCTTCTTCCTCAGGCTTCTTCCACGGTTAAAACGCGAGACCTGAAGACAGACCACACTGTTACTCAGTGATGTCATGCTCTTTCCTACCACAGAAGACAAGTAATAGAGAAGACCTTTTCCTTGTCTGAAAGGCAGCGGATAAAGGAGAGTGCACTGCCAGATGGACGCTGATGAGACAAACAATGTGGGTGTTTACGGCTGTGAAAACACACCAGCAGTGAGTTCAGTCTGTTGGGGCACTCTGCTGTCCCCTACAAAGGTGAGCACCTCCTCTGCTGTCCTTGGGCTGGTTCCCAAGCCAAGCCCAGCCCTTTCCATGCAGAGGTGACAAGGAGGAGGAGGGCAAGGATTGTGCCTGGTCTCGTGCCCTCCTGCCTTCTGGCCTGAAGAGTATTGAAGCATTTCACACACAGCTGCGAAGTATAAACAGGACATAAACATTTTGTCCCCATTGCAAAGCATCCTCCAGTGCTAACCACCCTTCTGGGGATGGGATATGCCTGAGGCAGGCTGCAGAGTGACACAACTCAGGAGCTGCAGGATACCAGGCAACTTTCTAACCCCTGGGCCACTGCAGGGATCAAGTGCCTCTGACTGCTCCACCCTCTGCCAGTCAGGACACAAAGACGTCTGACAGCACTTCATGCTGAGGTCTAATCTGCACACCTTGCTCGCCTTGGGGGCTGAAAGGCTCTATGTCAATAGACCTGAGCCCAGCCCACAATGCCAGCAGAAATGTAGGAACCTTTCACAGGAGAAGACAAGGAGCAGGGGATGCAGCCTCCCAGGATTAAGTGGCCTCAGCTCCATGTGTATGTGTGTGTTGGGGAGAGATGTGTAATGTACCTGTGATGCTTTAGTGAGCAGGAGCGCAACCTCGGGGTTATTGTGCTGCCTGGCAACCTCTAGAGGGGTCTGGCCTGCCTGAGAGAAAAAAGAAAACAGCATTTTCTTCAAAACACAAGCTACTGGTAACATGAAGTTTCTCCAACCAAGTTCAGTATATACTCTGTGCACAAGAGTAAAGTGACTAATTGCATTAATTTACCCAGATATAATTCAACACTTCACAACCAAGTAGTTTTTACCAAGCCTATGAGGAATGTTGAAGAGACTGTACATTAATATAAAATACCAAAGAAACTCTGTGTCCTGCTTACATTGTTGACAACGGATGCATCAGCCCCTGCCTCCAGCAAGAGCTTCACCACCTTCTTGTGATTTAGAGCAGCAGCTACATGGAGTGCAGTATCCCCTGCCTGCAAGTCAGAAAGCAGAAAACAAACTTGTGACACTAGTCTTTGGGTCTCACCCTACAGAATTCACACCTTCTTAAAAGATGCTCAGAGATGAAAAAAACCTACACTTACTGATGGAACAACTAAGCTTAAATAAGGCCTGGTCAATAAAAAATGACTGAGTGGGGGCAAAGAGCTCCTTCAGTCTGGGTTTGAGAAATGCAGCTGGAGCGCTGGTGATCTGATTTATCTAAACTAAGTGACACATGATGCAGCTTGGAGACAGCCCAGCTCTACCTGCAGTAAATGGATATGACATCTGAAGGTAGAACAAGTTTTCCCACTACAACCTTCTCTTTTTTTTTTCCCCTGGGTTTGATTATTTGGTGTGCAGGTGCTCATGTATCACATTACTCAGAAATACTCAGGTGAGTAGCGGCAGCGAGATGGTTGGCATGCTCTACACAGGTTTCCTCAAGAAGAACAGATTTTGGATCAGAGCCAGGAGGCAATCTGGGTCCAGCACTAACACACTGCCCTGCCCTTGTCTTGGTGCAGTGAGGTGAAGACAGCCGTGATCAGATTTGGGCACTGGTAACAGAGCCAGCAACCATTCAAATGGGACCGGGCACGTGTGTATAATGCCCTCCTGTCCCCCTGGTCTTGCATTTTGCCTTCATAAAATTAGATTTCCTCAGGACTAGTGCCTGTTGCTAACTTAGATGAGGTGTACTCCTAAATCAAATCATTCTATGGGCAAATATGGAATAACTTCAGGTAGTGCTGGGGAATGAGGAAAAGGGATGTCTCTCTGGGCCAGGTTCACAGCAGTCGATTTTAATATTCAGTAGCTCATTTTGCAAGTTAAAAACTCATTTCCAAATAAAATTACATAGTAAATGTAACATGCTGAAACCCATTTTGTTTGCTATATTATCTCATAGTGAAAAAAGAACATTAAATGTACAGTTCAGAAAACATCTTTATGATCCTCAACTACACATGGAAGATTTCCCAGGAACATGAGAAAACATGGTTAAGCACCACATAATATGTTTATTTTGCTGATTTAAAACGTTTTAATGTACTAATTTCATTCCCTTCTACTACCCAATTAGGCTATGCTATAGGTACAGCAATCAATTACTTCCCTATAAAACAACTATGGATGATTAATCTTAGGCTAGACTGATCATTACTTTGAATTTAGAGCATGCTTTTTCTTCACTTTTATGTCCTCTTAATTGGCCCTACTGCAAAATGCAGCAAAGAAAAGTATTCCAGAGGAATTTGCACTTTAGTAGCGTCTAAATATCAGTGAGTTGTGCTTCACAATGTCTCTGTAATGGCTATAAGATCATTAAATCACCTCATAAATAAGCAATGCTTTAAAGAAATAATGCAAATGCGATGGCAAAATAATAAACCACCAATATGCCATTACTTTAAGGCTATTCTTAAAAGCTTAGGCATTTGGTGGCACAGTGGAACACACAGAGTGAAGCAGGATTTCTTGGGTATGAATTCCTCTTCCCAACAACTGGCCGTATGCAAAGGGCACAGAATCACAATGAGGTTCATGCACTGACCTGGTTCTTTTCATGGACAGAACAGAAAGCACTGAGCAGCACCCTAATGATGGGCAAGTGATTATAACGAGCAGCCACATGCAGACAGGTATCTCCTGCCTGCAAACAGAAACAAAGCTCTGAGAATGTAATCACTGTGAGAAAGCCTGTACTTGTCATGATGTTCAGGGATGAAATAATCCTATTAAATCAGAAAGAGCAGTAAACACCACACACCTCCACAGAATAGCAATGCTGTCTTCTCTGCAGTACAAAATCATGGGTGGGAAAGTTTAGCAAGAGCTGGGGTCAGGCAAGATGAGAGCATGAATTCTTTAACCACTGATGGGAAATACTGGAAAAATAAAATGCTATTTTACTGGCACTACAAATCGTGAGTTAGTTATATTTTCCCATTAAAACTGTTCTTCTGAACCACAACCCAATGCAATTTAGAATCTCAACTCAGGGTTCCACATAATGCAGAAAACATGAGTGGCAGCCAGAGCAGCATTCCCATGAAGGGTGGCACTTGTGCAGCTGAGCCTGGGAGATGCACAAAACCCCACAGGTTTCCATTTCTCTGCCCACTTTATTATCAAGTTTTCAAGCAGGGCAAAAATATCTGGCTTCCTTTTATAGATTGTTTTTTTCATTATCTGTCATGCCAGAATCATTATAAAATAGGAGGAAAGCTGTCTGAAACTGAAACCACCTTGAATCTACCACATTTGACAGATGGACACACAGTATATATGATCTGCAGAGCTGAAGCCTTTCACCACTGTCTGTGCAACAGCAAACCCCCATTTGGCTCCTTCTATCCTTGCTCAAGAGATGGGTACAGGTAGTGCATCACTCAATCCTACCAAAAGCATTCCTGTGCATGGTGAAGACAATGGTTGGATAGTGGGTTTTTTTCCAATATAATTTATAATAAAAATAATTTCTCAAAGCCTTTCTAAGTATTTCTACAAGTTAAAGCAAAATACCTAAAACAAAGTCACACAAAAAGGAACATGTTATTTCCAAAACTCACATTATTTTTGAGGTCTGCTCGAGATCCTCCAAGTAACAAAACACGAGTACTCTGGGAATGGCTATTCTGGCAAGCCAGGTGAAGAGGTGTGTTACCTGCCTTAGAGAAATACAGGAAAATATAAAAGCCATATTTAGATATTGGACATAAGCATTAAAATATAAAACCTCACAGATCTTTGCACAAGAAGATCCACCCAAGGGTGGGAAACTGTTGTTTTCCCAAAGATAAGAGATGAATGAACCCAGAGACTGAAATCTCCATTCCGGCAATGGCTTACCTGGGATATAATAAAGGCAGAAATAAGACAGTATAATGATATCTGCATTGGTCAAATCTGTTTACAGGAAGAAAGAACTCTAGAAGCTGTCTCATTCATTAGTCTCAAACAGCTGTGTTAAATATTGAATTTGAAGAACTGTAATTCTTGTGTTTCCCTCATGCACAGACACAAAAAACCAAACTGCTGCCATGGCACGGGATCTTTGATCCCAGCCACGACTGCTGCATGGTATTGAGCAGACCAGGGTCACAACACCTGTCTCCTTACAATTGTCATGCAAACCAGCTTGAAGTCTGGTTGGGTGTGTAGGTGCTCTCATTGGGCAGGATTTTAGGCTATCAAGAAGCTTTGATGTTCAGGAGGCACACCAGTCTCTAGCCAAGATGGGAAAGGGAGTGCAAAAAGCCACCCAGGACCCAGAGAATCACATGCTCTGGTACCTCAAAGAAGAAAATGTGCAGAAGTGGACAGAAATCAAAGAAGTGTTGACTTGTGTATTGTCTTTATAACACTGTGAACAATTTTATAGGTCTGACAAGTTTTTCTGGCAGCATTTGGTTTTTGTTGGTCTGAAAACATTCAGGGTTTTTGGCTCTTGGGAGCTAGAAATTAAATCACCTCAGGTAAAATGGTTTACCAGGCTTACTACGCTGCCTGTTCACCTTGATTTTGTCCTTTGATTTGTCCCCCTTGCTTTCAAGACACAGATCAAAACTGCAGGTTCTGAATTATAAAAGCCAACTCTTAGATGTGGTCTTAGGTCTTCACTTCCATATTATAGACCTGAATATGACTGTATGTCAACCTCTAAGCTGTGGCAGACATGAACATTTCTCTTCTCAGCTAAATTGTGTTTAAGTGTAAACATTTTCTCTCCCAGATTTATCTCTGAAAAGCCTCTGCAATGCCTTTATCATTTATTGTTTGGCAGGTTGGCCCTGGTGGGAAGGCAGAGGTCCTGTGCAGCAGGTGAGGACTTCAGTTCTGGGAGAATTCACAGTGCCAAGGGTCAGAACTCACAGAGTGGCTCGTCTGGCTCATCTCCCGTGGGGTGACAAATCTCTCACCAGCTCCTGAGAGGGAGAGAGGCTCCAAGTTGTACAAGTCTGGGAATCTTCACTGAAATGTACAGACTGATGAAGAATCTAAAAATAAAGCTACAACTGATCTCACTGGATGATCTATCAGAGCAGAAAAGGTTTTATTAAGCCAACTTAAATGAAAATAAACTGCACCTCCAGGGTGACTACTGTGCAGGAGGAATACAGATACCCAAAACACAGTGTCAAATCCTTCCCATCTTCTGGTGCTTCACAAGTTTGGCAAATCTAGCAGCCCATATCTGTCCCATCCATCCAAAATCACACAATAACCAGGTGTAAGTCACCAGCCTGTGGGACGCTCCTGCACACAGCACTCAACCCTGGCTGCCAGAAAAGCTGTCAGAATGATAATGCCTTGTCATCAGTAACACAAAAAGCTGAGAGAACAGAGAAACCATTTTGGGATTAAGTAGACTTAAGCTCTTCATTTTTATTGAAAACAAGGGGTAAAAGCACGTGCAAGCATGCCTAATTCCCACACTTTTCAGCACCTCCTGAGAATATATCTTGTCCATTAAAAACCACCCAAAAAGTAAAATGCAAAGGGTAAGACATCAAAGACTAGCACAGGAGCTGATCAGGCAGTATTTAAGTTTGCCAGTCATATTTCAGCCATCAACCCTGCTGAGCTATTTTGTGCACATACTTTCCCAGAGAGGTTGCCTCCAGCTGACATAAACTACATTGTAAGCTAAATCTTCTGATTCCCTGAGGCACTCAAGCATGCAGGATAACCAGACTTGCATCTTAAGCCTGCACCTTTATACAGAAGTGTATGTGTATACATGGACAAGCGTATCCAGGGACAGGAGCAAAATGGTTCACAAGACTTACAGTCAAGCATGGGAAGTTTACTAAAGTACCCTTGATAAAAATCTAGGTGGACATTACAGCAGAAGTAACTACAGTAAGTAAAAATTGGTAGTTGAAATAATATAAAAGAAGGAATACACATAAAATAATATCAAAGATTATGAAATTGCAGACCACCAAGTCACCACAACTGTACAAATATATGCTTCTATAGTGCCTATACACACGTGCACATACAGAAACACTATGCCCAAGCAACATGCTTTTTTACTCTAAATCTTAGGCTTTGACCAGCTGTCTCCTTTCTTTCTTTCCCAGTCCCCTTTCAGCTGTTGTTTTAGAGACACATTTACCAAAAATGCTCAGAGATCCCCTAAAGCAATCCCAAAGCCCTCTTCCTGTCACACAGGGCACCGTGCCAGCCGTGTGATCTGACCAACCCAGCAGCACAGCTGTCCAAACCCTGACTCTGCTCACATCACGGGCTGCTACCACCATTTCCTGGACTATTCCATCAACTTCTGAATTACTGAATTGTAGTGCCCCTCAGTTATAACAATTAGAGTGGAACTAAACCCTTTACTTTGTTATTCTTTCCTCTAAATGGCTCTCAAGGTATTATAAATACCAAAAGGAACATAATCCAGGTTCATTAAAAGATTCTGGGAAAAGACTATGGTAATATATTAGGAAAAACTTAGTAACAAAAGGCACTTTTTTTTTGTTTCCCTCTGTGGCTTACATTCCTTTGGTTGTTTAATTTCTGGAAAAAAAAACAGATTTTCAATACCTTTTTCTTATTAGTACAATTCATTTCCATTTTAAATCACACCAATCACAATGAATCTCCTCAGTATAAATTAGAGCACCATGGAGATTTCCACAGGAATGGCAGTGTTCCTCAGCTATAATTAATGTATCATTCAACGTGTTATTGAGTTTCTCCTGCGTCAGCTGTCAAAATATGAATTTCCTAATGCCTGTGGATGAACCATCCAGGCGTGATAAATGAAAAGAAAAAGCAAAAAAAAAAATCCCACTAAGAGCTGGCCCCCCACCTGCTGAGAAATGCCATGGCCAGAAATCTCCAGTTCTGAGAATCAGCCACCTTAGATCAGAACTGAAAGCTCCTCCTCCATGGGTCTCACCTTGTTCTTGGCAAGAACATTGGCTCCTGCTTTAACAAGCACTTTGGCAGACTGACTGAATCCATGCCAACAAGCTTCATGAAGAGCAGTGTTCCCATCCTGAGGAGCACACACACAAGAGGAGAATGTTAGGGGCTGTATAACCAACCTACTCTTTTAAAAGTATTTTCATTTCCTACTAGCTCATTTTCTATTTTATTTTTATAAGAGGGTAAAAACATTGCTATTTATCTGGAACTTGAAATTAGTTACATTTACTCCTAAATTAAACTTACAGCCTGGGATTCTCAAGTTTCTGGGATAATCATGGGAACTGTGCAGTCTTTTGCGTAGGGCGTAGTATGGTTGTACATTCCTTTAATTCATCCCTTAATGAGCTGAGAACAGACTCTTAAACCAAAAACTATCAGCCTAATATAGAAGCATAATTAAACCAGTAATTTGTATTAAAGAGATGGTACAGCTTTTTTTTCAATGTAATTGCTCCAATTACTCCCAAAGCATCAGACACTTACTAAGGAGTATAAACTGTAACTTTCTCTCTGAGACCTTAACTTTAGTGACTGCCAAAGCTGCCATTCCTCAGGGCTTTTGTTTTGTCTGTTACCTTGTCTTGTCTGTCCAAAGCACAGCCCTCTTGAATCAGAGTTGCTATTACATCGGTGTTCCCTACAACAGCAGCCCGGTGCAGTGCTGTCTGGTCACCCTGCAAAAAGAAGCAAATTAATAATTGGTACAATTCCCACCTCATTTTGACTTAATGCAAATGCAGACAACACACACAGGGGCTGCATCTTCGACACACATACTGTTTAAATCCAAGCTGCCTTTGAAAACAGTCTCCCTAAACAGCTACCATAAAAGTTTCCAAGATTAATTAAGCTTTTGAAAGTATCAGAGCTACAAACCATTTATAGAACTTTGCAAATCATCACAATCCCATATACAGCGCTGAAGCATTCCAAAAACATGGCAGTATTAGAAGGCAGTGAATTGGACACATTTGGCTCTACGTGTCTAATAGTCATCAGCATCTGAAGAGAACTAAAGGGAATTACAGGCTGTCGTAATTCATCATAATGATCCTCCAGGACTTACACTAACTGGATAAGGCTCTCCTGCTCTGGCTCTGATTGCTCCATCAGCCCTGCTTAGGATAAGGAGCATGAGATGAGATCGGTCTCTTCAGCACCTCTGATGAATTCACCAATCAGTGCTATAAGTGGAGGCAACTTTACGATGAGAAACACAACTACAGGACCATCCTCTTGTTTCACTCGAGCAACTAAGTGATCTTGAGGTCCAAGCGACTTTCATTTCTCTTTGACCCACCATGTAGCAGCAACAAGCAAGTCTCCTACATCAGTTTATTTCCTTTAAGGCAAACTTTCCAAAAGAAATTATGCTGATGTGGTCATCTTGTCTGACTGCTCATCTATCTCCTCTCTAACAACTGCTGAACTCATTTGCTGAGCTAGAGAGCCCAAGGTTAATTTCCAGAATCCTTCCAGAAACTGAAGACTAGGGAAACTTAAACCACTGTCCCTGCTCATCAGGGATTACCTGTATGTTTTTATGTATATGTTGGTAAGAGCCTGATAAGAGAGGCAAGAGAAGGATTTATGAAGCGGTCGGTGTGTAGGGATGTAAGACAGGGATCAATGGAAAATGAGCTGCAGTAGCTCCACTGCTGCCACAACAACTGGTCTTGGCTTTCCTTTGAAGCTGCTTTGAACCAGCAATGCCAAAGCACATCCTGAATCCAGGAACAGAGACAGGCTTCAAAGCTGCATACAGACTTGTTTGGGATGAATAAACAGATATGGAATCCAATCCATTTCTGCTTATCTAGATGATGGTTACCACAAACACACGCAGGACAGAGATATGTCACGTGTGCTAAAAAATCTTGCAGGAAACCAAGTCCTAAATAGACACAAAATTTCTCTGGTAAAATTCTTTATCAGATAATAGCATATTATATTAAATACTAAAATTAGAGGAATTAATGTATTTTTTTATTCTAGAGTGTCCAAGTCTTTAGATAACTGGCTTATTTGAACAATTTGTCCTCAAAGGCAATTAGCAGCTGACTTTAAAATTGCTCTTGGTGGGGTTCTTTTGTGCTAATGACACCAAAATAGTTATTAGTCTATAAAAAACTGAGTATTGCCAACCACAACCTTTCAGTAATCCCTACCGGTAGATCTTTAAATTGGCTTATAATAATGAAGTTGATTTTTAAAAATTGTGTTGAAGGTGCTTTTTAAAAGCCTGCTCTCTATTTTTTCTTGTTGTTTCTAGAGGTTAGATATTTTTACTTTTGTTCTTGCGACTGGAAATGTATTTTAAAGGATTTCAGCAAAGGCAGTAAAGCTTCCAGGAGGTGGAAACAAAAAGTATCGGAAAATTGACAACATGGCAAGTGCTCTGAATTTATGTATTTGTTCCACATTCAAAGACAACCAAAATGTTATGGAAAATGTCCAAATGATACCATCTCACAAGTACAAATGTCAAATAGTCACTGGTTGCTATGACTACATGGAAATCTGCTCACCAACAAACTGAGAAAGAATTTTATATCTGATTTTTGATAATGGCACAGCTACTGTAACTGTAGTAGTGAGTCCTGTGGGACAGTGCAAAAATCATGTTATCTGACTATCAGGAAGTGGAAAGTAATCTGCCAAACTACCCCTGCCAAGTGGTACTGATGCACCAGCAAGTCCACAGAAGATATTACAAAACAGACTAAAACAAAATGGCAACTGCCATTGCAGTAGATGGAATCTGAACAATAAATGATTGGTTCCTACTGCTTTACAGTCAGGAAAATTACTGTGGAGAAGACAAATTTGGGACAGAAATGGATTGTACCAGATTTGGTTTGTAATTAAAGATCTTCTTACTAGGACAGTTTAAATCAAGGCTGTTCCTGTCCCCATCACAGTAACTGCAATGAGGTCAAAGACTATTCAGCTTTTGGGGCTTTGTTGATATGACAGCTACTTTTAACAGCATTTCATTTAAATTTTATACAAACACATTTGTCTGTTTGGAAAGTGGGCTCCACACCTCACTGCTGTAAGACCAGGTTCTCCTTTGTAATCCCAACCCGTATCCTGGGGGGCCATACACTGGGGTGCAGAGCAGCACTGGAACAGCTTCAGCCATGCCTAAGCTTTGTCCCAAAATACATTCTGGTCCCTGAAATAAATGTAGGTGAAGGGACACAAGTCCTGCAAATGACAGGCTCAAAGTGCCTCCTGCCCAAGGTATGGGCTTTGGTTGTGACATCTTCCCTACACAAGCATCCAAGAGTAAGGTCCAATCCACACCCCGACTGGACAAAATAAGCACCTCCTCCATGTAACAGGGAGTGTCAAAGGATATCTCAAACCTTGTTTCACTAACTGTGCCACCTCCCAGTGAAGAGAGGGCACATATCATTGTCCTGGTGGGGGTCCATCCCTACTACCACCAGACCCCTCAGCCAGAAGGACAGGGCAGTACCTGGTCCACTGTTCCCTTACACTTCAGCACAAACAGTTCCCTTAAACTGCTTAAAGTGCTGTGGAAGCTGAACCACCAGGTTGTGATGACTTCTGTGTGACAGCCACTGAGCAACCCAGCCATGGAGAGCATAGCCATCCTATAAATAACAGTGCCTGCACCACTGCACTCTAACCTGCCTTCCCTTCTCGTCAGCAGTGGAGCAAATCCCTGCCCTGCCTTTCACGGAGTCCAAGAAAACAGATGAGTTGTGGTCTTTTCACAGCATGAATTTTCAGGCAGTGTAATCACTGACTTGTGTACCTTTTATTAATTACTGAAATAAATGTCTCTGAAAGTACTCACTACAATTCTGTCTTTAGCAAAGCATTAGGGGTCTGTTCCAGAAGCTCAGAGAGCAATTACATCGGTAAATGCGTATTAACCGTCCAGACTATTATGTTGGGCACAATTTATGATTCTGTTTCCAAGGGATTTATGTCTTAGGAACAGACTGCAGATCAGTAGCAATGAAGAGAGACAATTCCAGCACCGTGTCACAGAAACATGACCTTGACAGAAACAACAATCTGCCCAAATGCAGATGTGGGCCCAAAGCCAAAAAGACTTAAGTGAGGCTCAGTAGAAGTAAGGCACTAAGGTCTACACTGGTGAATCTTAAACCCCCTTCCTCAGACTCTGCCTAGCCTGAAGGCAGCTCAGACTCAGGAGATTCCACTCCAAGATGTCCATGCCCTGGTCAGTTTGCAAGGCGGGTACAGGGCACTGCATCACGGTGGCACGGCACACCCTGGCCCTGCACAGCCCTAGTGCAGGCAGCTCCCCTCCTCTCTCTGGCCCTGTGAGTGCTGTCACAAACCTGATGGAAGAAGATCCATGCATGTTGCAGGTACAGCCACCACCCTTCAAAATTAAGCCAGTGAAGGAAGTGGCCACTGGCTTTTCCACAGTAGCCCAGAGGTATCGGTGCTCTCTCCCTTTGTCTTGCCATGGCAGCACTGCAGTGTTGAAAGTTCTCCATTTTTAGGAAAAAAAACCTTGGTATTCATTGGGATAGTAAGAGGCTGACACTGTGAGACTGGGATAGAAACCTGCCTGCAGTGATGCAGAGTATGCAGTACTGCACATCACAGAGCTCTACCTGTAACAGGGCTCCTGCACAGCACCAGATACATTTCAAGAGGGAGGGAACCATGCTCTTTACAGAGGGCTTAAACACCTGCTTCCAGGTGAGGCTTACAGGCTGGGAGTCCTGAAGAAAGGCAGACACCTAAATCTTAATTTTTCCCCATGGACTTTGGCATTACCCTGTCTTTAGCACTTCTCTGTTGGCATGGCTGTTGGCATTTGCTCAGTGTCCTGGTGTTTGCAACTATCTCCCCGAGCTTCCTTATGTGCTATCTTAAAACAGTGGATGCAACCACTGGGACCAAGCACTTGGAAATTAGGCAGGTATCTATTTACATCTGAAGTTCACCCCAAGGGAATGAAACAACACAAGTGACTTCCAATACAGTCTCAGGTAGACTTCTGACAGCTCTCCTGGGTTACTGGAGTCTCTCTTACAGACTCTACAGACCCAAATTAATGAGATTTGGTTTACATTAGTTTGTAATATATGTTAATTTTTCCTTTCTCTGATTTAAAAAAACCCAAACTATAACCACATTTTTGCCTGCACATTCCTATTCTCCAGAGAATTCCTAGTCTCCAATCTCCTTAAAAGCCCTTCTCCCATGTGACACTTTGGCTCCTCACTTCTATGTTTGCAGAAATCAACAGAGTATCTTGCTGAAGGAGAATTGCACCAAAGTCACAGAATCATAGAATGGTTTGGGTTGGAAGGGACCCTAAAGATCACCTAGTTCCAACTCCCTTCCCATAAGCAGAGACACTCCTCTAGACCAGGTTGCCCATCCAGCCTGGCCTTGCACACTTCCAGTGATAGAGCATCCACAACTTTGGCCCACCAAAAAATAAACAACCAAAACAACCAGAAAAAACTCATGGCTTCAATCCCTGATACAAAGTGCTGAACAGCCCTTGTAAAGTCATATAATATAAAATCAAACCACTAAATTCACAGCAGAAGTATCAAAATACTCTAAAGTTAAAATACAACCAAGTGTTACATACTTGCAGGAGCATACAAGCATATGTGGATATCCTGAAACAACTGTACACAACGGGAACTGAATATGCTCTCATGTTTCTCAGTGTCTCTCTGCTGCTCTCCTCTTTTGCTACAGAGAGGCAGTCATGATACTCAGTTAAGAAATTCATTCTTGCACAATAAATGATGATGCATGACCAGCAGAAGTGATCAAGGCATGAAAAATAATCATGAACAAAACAAATTACAGCCTAAATGAAATGGGACCACAGAAATAAGCCACTTTGCACGTTTCCATTCAGCTAGAAATGATTATGAACCCTGGGCTATTGTTCCATTTGAAACTAATTTTCTGCTTCTTAAACTGGAGCTTCCAGAAAGGAAGTTTTGGGGCTTTAGCCTTTGTTTTAAATCAACTTGTTTTCCCAGCTAGATTCTCAAGGGTGCAGACAGGGCAGGAGACTGGATGCAGAGCACGGAGCGCCAAGCGGGCCATGCAGCCATGCAGCGCGGGGAGCTCAGCCATGCCACAGCGCCGCACCAGGGGTTCGCAGCATGCACCGGGACAGGCGTCAGGCGCAGGGCAGGGGTGATGCACAAGAGTTCTAACCTCCTTCTCTCTTTCTGATCTTCTAGGTTCCTTCCTAGCCTTTCTCTTCTGGTTTCTCTTATTTTTTTCATCCTTGATTTCCTTCACCGGGACAAATTTCTCCTGGACTATTTCTGAGGTGTGTGCTGTATGGACACTCATTGACCACTCAGAGATGGCACTGGGATCCCAGTAAGAGTTGTCAGTATTGGCAGGGAGAAGGAAGGAGTCAGCTCCCGGAGTGGCATATTCTACAGAGCTGGACTCCACCGGCTGAAATTCATAATAATCCCACTCCAGGCCACTGGAGGTCATTCTTCAACTAATTCTTAAGGCTCTTACTGTGTTTAGGGAATATATCTGTGGAACATGAAAGGGAGCATTTTAATCTCTCCACAACAATTAGCAGCTTTTAAGTTTCTGCTTATCATCTGGCAAATTAAAACTTGTTCTTGAATTTGATCAAAATTTAGGTTTCTCTTTTATTTAAAAAAATAAAATGTAGGTCATTGTTTTGGATTTTTGTGTGCTATCACAACAATGCCATAGACCAAAATCAACAAAATAATTTGCTTTTCAATTAAATATAATAGTCCCCACTCTCACAGGTGTTTTCATATCTGAACCTAAATTTGTATTCCTGGAAAACAGCAATGAAACATACAGATGTTAATCAACACTTGAAACTAAAATGCCTTCACTGCACACAGTAAAAGTGACTGAAAGCATAATCAATAGATTGCAACTAAAGGAGACTACAAACATATTCTGTGGGGCATAAACTGTAAAACTGAGTTATACAAAGAGAAGCCATAAGCAGAGAACCTTCTTTGAAGACCTATGTAAAAGGAAAGCAGAAATATTTTAGTTAATACCTATTACAAGCAAAAATCTTCATTTGGAGTTTTAGACTTCCTCCAAGACAAATCCAAACACACCCTTTGAAATTCAGAGACTCCTGAGGCTCTCCTCAACCCCAACCAAATTACTACTAAATACAGAGCTACACATCAAAATACGTTTTAAAGAAAAGGTATCTATGAATCCAGCATGCACATTAATATGGGCATGCTGTTATGCCCATATTCATCACCACATTTAGAAGCAGTATCCAATTGTTGTGAACAAAGCCCCGGAGAAGCTCATAAGACAATAAGTCTTCTATGAGCTGAGTATTTCTACAAGTGCAAGACTCTTCACTGAACTGAAATGATGCTAAACACTGATTTACTGATTTTCTATCATGGCTATGACATTTACATATAAACAGCATAGACTTTATTCCCAGATGATTAAAACAAATGAATCAGACTTATTCAAAAAACAGTTTCCACAGAAACTCAATTTGACCAAATCAGTGCAAGCTCTTGCTTTCTTAAAGCAGCAGTTTTCTCAGGAAAACTGGCTGTATTTGTAATATCTACAATTTTGTCTTAAATACCTAATGAACCATTTCTGCTGGGAGAAGTGAAAAAGCATACCCAGGATACATCTGAATAAACTGATTATCCTATTGCACTTGCAAATCTGCTCTATCTCACAGATGGGCAAAGGGAAAGGATAAAGAGTGCAGGAACAATTTTTCTTCCTGGAAGAAAAAGTTTCCCTGCAGAAAGCTGGCCACATCAGTACCCCAGTCCCAAGCTCGTCAGGTAGACTGCTCATGTCTCCCAGGGAATCAACTATTCATGCAGAGAAAGAAACCAGTTTTCCAGTTGCTATAGACTTTTAACTCTCTAGACACAAACAAATGCCCAAAGGCATTTTTAAAAGGCACCTAGACATTTCCAGTGTCCTTCTACTGGTCATACAGGTGCCACTACTACCACCTTTGGACCTCTATGGCCTTTGAAGACTCTCCACCTCATATATTACAGGGAGAACAAAAGCAACTCTACTTCAAACTTCTTCCAGTGTGCCATTAAAAGTTAGCAATTAATTTGAAGAAATCATGATTATTCAACTGCTATTGCACATTTCAGCATATACATTTTTTCACCAGTGAGGGAACAAAAACCACGTTACCTGTCACTCCAAAGCACCTTAAAGCCCAGCCCTAGATTAGAACTATAGTTACAGAAACCCAAGAAATTCCAGCAACTTATGTATTTTACCAAATGAACACAAACTACCATGTGCTAAATTCAAAGCTGGCTTTTGTGCTGATGCCTCACCACACAACAGCCTCAGAGATGTGACCACCCCCACATGAAGCGTAGTGACATCAGGATGATCTCCCCATGGCACAGCACTGTGCTATGGGCAGCTGTTCTGGATGCTGAGGGATGTCTCTACTCAAAAAGCATCTCCCACTTCAGGCAAACCCAAAAATGGGTTGTGTCCCCTACCTGATGTCCTCCAGTGGGTTCCCACAATGAACTCCTAGTGCCCAGAAGCAGCAGATGACGACTCTCGCACCCACTTGGCACAAGCAGAGCTCTTATAAAGCTCCACAGCTTGAACAAGAGGACTAAGCTATTCACTGAAAACCACCACATTTTATATTGTTTCCCATGCACTTTTGCATCTCTAATAGAGGTTACATCTCTGAACTGGAAAATAGACAGATTTTGTTTCCATTTAATCCTACTTCAAAGAAGTGAATGTCTACAGTAATTTGCAAATCACCTTTTCCCCTCCACCCCAAGTTAGAAGGTTGTATCTACTTACATCATCCTGAATATCCAGATCACAACCTGCCTTCAACAAAACCTGGACAACGTGGAGATGACCCTTGTAGGCAGCAAGATGCAGGGGAGTCCGGCCATGCTATGAATGAGAAGAAAATAATAATACCTTAAGATGAATTTTTATGCATGGTAGTTAAACAGAGTTTCATCTCCTTTTCATCATTCTTCTGTCTGTACCTCACCTGCAATAGTAGCAACTGACATGTATTATTGTGGCAAAGGCTTTACCTTGGTTTTGTGAAAGCTGAAAACTTCTCCACCTTCTGCAACATTTCAGTTTATCCCAATGACACTCTACAAAAGGGATACTATATTCATATAAGGGTCCTTCCTTACAAATTCAGAGCTGGCTCTGTGTCCATGCCTAAGCAGAATTCATGACTCTTGTTTCTGTCCCTCTGGAGCATGGGAACTATCAACTACTTTCACCTTCCCTCTGTACAGCCAACTTGCAATAACTGGCTAATTCATATATTGTAATGGGCACTGTCTTTGCAACAGAGATAATAATTACTGAGCTCTTGCACATGACAGATGCTCCCCTGAAAAGGAATGGAAGGCATGTAGTCATTCCAAGTGACTTCATGTGTATGACAATCAACTTCATTTTGCTAAAGATCTGCCAGGTTTTTTTTAGGCAATACTTATTTTTATCTCTCTCTCAGTAAAAATCTCAAAGTGAATGAAACACCTTAAGATCTGTGAAACAACTACACTAAAACTGTTCACTGCAGATTATTTAATGGCAGTAAATGAAACAGGATTCCAGCAATTGCTAAATTCACAAAGTATCTTCCCAAAGATTGCTGTTTTCTCCACTAGTCATTTTGTGAAGGTCACATTAAAAGTCACGTGACTCTTCACCTGTATTTATTATATATCTTCAATATCAGTGCTGTTGTCTATTTTTCCACCCAATGATCTATCCTGCAAAGGAACATAAACAGCCCTAACACATCAACCACAGAAGGGGCAAACACTTCAAGAGCTGTCTGACTAGTGGCTTGAAGTAAACTGAAGGCAACCACTGGCTCTCTGAGGTTTTAAGCAACTTCTTCACTAAGAAAATTACTTCAAGTATGTAATAAACCAAGCTCAAGACAAGATTGTTTTCATACAGCAAACCCCATACCCACATACCTGGTAATGCCTTGTTAACTTGGCCTTTTCAGAGCAAAAAGGAAAAACACTGTTGGAATCAACAGAATGGCTAAGGGCAAAATGTTTGTGCCATTACTGATTAGTTGTGCTGTGCTTCAGAAACACTAAGTGTTGATCAATTGTCCTACATTATTGACTTAAAGGGGCAGATCTGAGGACAAAATCCTCACTCACACTATGACACATGGATCTCTCAAAACTTGAATGTTGTCCCCTGCTGGCAGCAGCAGCTCATTCCCGTGAGAGAAACTTCCATGTCCTGCTAAAGGCGTGGGAAAGGCTCATTTTTGTTGTCACCACTGCCCCTGGACACCATCCAGCCTCCTGCCTGGGTGCCTCTGGCTCTATCTGGCCACAGGTCCTTAAAATCCTGTCCCTATATCGAAGGGCATTGACCTGCACTGACCACATTTCCTTCTCCATCAGCCTGGAGAAGAGCCAGGGGTATGCTGCTGTTCCAGCTAGCTCAATAGCAGAGGGCATAAAATCCCCAGGCAATAGAGGAATAAAAAGAAATAAAGAAAGAGGGAAAAAAAAGAATAAAATAATTTTTTTTAAAATACCAAATTGACAAATAATTCCCAATAATGAACAGTATGTTTGGATTATGAATATGTGCTGTGAATCAGCACATTCAGATTTACGGGTCCTGACTTTCTACGTTCCTTAATGACAATAAATAAATCACCAAATCCAGGCATCTATCTCACTTCCTGGAAGGTTATTAATACACCATGAAAACAATTTATAGCAATCTGTGCATGGAGAAGGAAAAATCCCAAACAAACCCAACCTGAAGCCAGCTCATGTGCTTTAAAAGGAAAGTGTCAACAACATGAATATATATTCCAGCAGGGAAACTTTCTGATAAGATAACCAGCTCTAACCACTACAAACATGCTGATATGCAGTTAAAGGTACTGTGTTAAAAGTAAGCTATGAAAGCAGAATAGGAGTTTATTTGCATACAAGGGACATATTTTCCTCACCAAATACACCCTCCTGGGCAATTGCCACATGAGCTATGCCTGCTGGCATGGTTGAGCTGGAAGACTAAGGCATAATTTTTATTCCAGAATGTTCATGTGTTTCAGATTCTCTATCCAGAAATACAGGTTGAGAGTCATCTCACCTACTGGAAAACTCTAAAGAGAGGCCTTCAGGAACCAGAGTTTCTGCACACATGCAGTCCTTGAGTTCTTCCTACTTTAAAGAGATGCTATAAACAAAAACTATGACACTAACCAGGAAAGGAGACTGGGAAGGAAGATCAATTCCAGCATATTACACTGATTAGAGGCTCAGGCTTTTGGACCATCTCAAGATTAATCACAACCCTGCAAGAACCAGCAATGCCAGATTTTCTTTTTCTTCCCAGCAACATCAAAATGAGAGCAGAGATGGGTGGTACAGCTGGACACTTGTTCCAGTGCGGGTAATGCAAACACCTGGAAAAACATCAAATCCCCACACAAATACACATAGGTATGGATGTACATACACATACCAATCCAGAACAGACGGCGAGGAAGAGACAAGACAATTTGGGTGCCCCTCGTGCTGTGATGACAAATTTGGAGCAGAGCAAGCTTTGGAGAAAAACACTGAACAAGTCCATGCCACACTGGCAAGCCGGGGCTGCTTTTGCCTTCTTTAAGTCAAACCACAAGCCCACCAAGTTTTTCTCTCACAGCAATTCATCCTACTCAAAATATACAGGGTGCAGAGAGATGAAGGCAGACAGACAAAACTCTCTCTGTGTGTCTCCTCCAGAAAGACATTCTGCACTCAATGCAGCAGTAAAGAGAGGGTTTATCTGAATACACACAAGGGACCTAGGGGGAAAGAAAACACACAAACCAGAGTGTCTCCTAGATGCTCACTTCAAGGACACAGCACCAAACCCAGGGACCGTTCCACATGCAGATTACTGACTTAGAAGCTTGTGAGCCTTGCCAAATATGAACTGTAATGTTTTGGGGGCTATTACAAATACAAATGAGACATTGCTACAACTTGGGATTAATGAACCAATAAAGCAGTCATTCACATGTAAAAAAAAAAGCAATTTGGACTTCTATTCAAATGTAAACAATTGCTTCATCAGGCAACAAATCATACAAATGGCCCTGTGTCACGGACTTATTGACAAAATAAATGGGACCTATTGGATTAAGGCTGCAACTTCCAGCCACCGTGACACACTGCTGTAGCTGTGGGGTGTATGGGGTCACAGCCAAGCACTACAATTAGCCACACCAACTTCAGCAGTAAAATGCAAGGGTAGGTTTTTGTTTGCATTAAATCTGCGCTCTAACATCCAGACATTGACAGGCAGCTGTTGATACACACCACTTAAAGCAGAATCCTCCCAGCACTGCTGCCAACGTGCATGCACTCCACAACCAAACCCATACAGGGGGGGCTCAGCACTGTAAGCTCCATGATCTGTCCTTGTGTTTATGTTTGTGTAGGTACTTTTCTGCAGGTACATCCACTTCTCCATCTTACCCTACTCTTGTGATGCACAAGGACTGTTATTTATTCATCCATTCTGCACTCATAAAAAACATGCCTGTCCACATGTTATTGGAAAGCCTGAAAGCAAAATCCAAGCCCTGTCACATTGTTCACGCTGATAATTTGTTAGACTGTTCTCCATGAATAACCTGCTCACTCAAGTCAGCAGAAAGCTTCTCATTGACCTCAACAAGCATTCAGCAAGTTCCTAAGTGTTTGTTAGTCCCTTTTCATTTATCTTTATTTATTGTTTAAAAGAGACACAAATAGCTTTTCAAACTGAAGGAGTGCAAAAATGTGAAAGCACCAAAACACATTTTTTTTGTTTCTCTCTTAGCTTAAAAAAGAAAAAAAACAGAGACTGCTTTAAAGAACTCAACATGCTCTGAAATTGAGACTTAAAGTACTCCAGCATTACAAAAGTGTTGCCATATGGTGTGTTCATAACATGACTACTTCAGAAGTTAAATGAAACAATTACTGAATCAAAACAGAAGCACTACCTTTTGCATTTCTTTAGGGCTTTCTTTCTGAATGATCATCCATTCTCTTCAGAATTCAATTTTGTAGGTATGATCAATGCAGGAGCCTGCTCCAGCACAAGTTTCTCACGGATTCACAGGTGTCTTTCAGGCATCCATCTGCTCTGGTATGGGTCTGCCTCCACGGACTGCAGGGGAATCTCAGCTTCACCATCTGAAGCACCTCCTCCTCCACTGACCTTGGTATCTGCAGAGTTGTTCCTCTCACATATTCTCACGCCTGTTCCCTGGCTATAATTACATCTTATCTGTAACTTTTTTTTTTTTTTCCTTCTTAAGTATGTTATCCCAGAGGGGTTACCACCATTTCTGTTTGGCCAAGCCTTGACCAGCAGCACATCCATCTTGGAGCCACCTGGCAGTGGCTCTGCCAGACCTGGGGAAGCTTTTGGCAGCTTCTCACAGAAACCACTCCCATAGTCCTTCCCTCTACCAAAACCTGGCCATGCAAACCCAATACCCTCAGGAAAAGGACAACAACATCCTGTGAGGACAGCAAGGCACATCAGCTCAGCAGTAAGTCCCAGGGCTTTTGTGCCAAAGATGCAGCTGTCAATAATTTCACTGAAAGAGAGCTCTAAAAAAGAATCAAAACAAGGGACTAGCTTTCTTGCTTGGAAGAAAAGGCTTAAGTTCTTAGTTTTCCAGTTTTTGCAGCTTATTCACCAAAGTGCTTGATAAGGGTCCCTGCTTGTAGGATCAGCCAGTAAGTATGACCAGTTGTTCAGGGTATTTTTTGCCCTTTTCATAAAGGAATCAGCTACACATTTCACACCTGTGAAAAATGGCAGACAAAAAGGTGTAAAAATGGAAATTATCTCCTTGTCACATCAGGCAGAGCAGCAACAGAGCACCCTGATGAAGCAGGTGCCCTTTGAGAAGAGCAAAGCCACAAAGCCTCTGCTGAGCACCACACCTGCCCTGGGCCACAACCCCACATGGCTGGTGGCAGAGGTCCAGCACCACAACGAGTGCTCAATGCATGTGCCACACAGTGCCACCAGCCCTCTCCCACTGTGGGCTCCCTGATGTCAGATTGCCATCACCTGTGTGACCTAGCACCATCAGCTCCTCTTTACATATTTTAAAAGACCCCAAATCTGGAATGAGCCTGAGGGTCCCTCACTGGAGTCAGAGGAGGTGCACATTTCCATAGCAACTTCACCTCACAGATGCCTTGCTAGTAATGCTGTCAAAATGAAACAAGTGCATCCTCACCGTAATGCTGAAGTCAGCACCTGGACATATGTATGTGTATTCTCCATTGGATTTTGTTTCTTTCACATCCTTCCTCTTTTTTTCTGAAATCATCTACTCAGAAGTGGCAAAAATGAAATACTATTTTGCAGCTGAATTGTTGTTTCTTGAAGCAACAATTAACCGCATCATGTGACCTTACATACAGGACAAAACCAGAACTGGACAAGTCAGCTACAAGGCATTTACTAGTAATTGGTTTGCTACAGAAAATATCTTTCATTTTTCTTGGACTATGCTCAATTAATCCTTTTTGAATAAACAACTCTAGCATTTGTCTCTAGATCCTGGACACTTTAATCTGTGGCTCTGCAGTGTTATTGACAACAATTGGTTTGTGCTTACAGATACAGATCAGAAAGATATTTAAAGCCTTATGTGATGGGGGAACTTTTTCTTTCCCTCCAAAGAGCTTTGTCTTGATGTATCTTCCTCCAATAAAACCCAGAGAATTCTGCAGTAAGTTTGGTTGACAAGTACTAAATCAGTTTTTTTTCTTTTTTGGAAGCGAACCCCTGTAATTTATAATTAGGCAGAACAAACTGAAAACTACTAATGAAAGCAGAAGACATACGGGTAAACCAGATCTAAGGCAGGCACATGGATATATTTATTTTTATGCTTCATTGTGCAATGAGTTTTATCTTGGGAGAGAAGAGGGTTCTGGGTTTCAATTTATCTGAAAGCTTGGTCTATTTAACTGCACTACAAAAATTCTGCCATCTAATTTCCATTATAAAATTAAGAACCTCTGTCCTGAAAGTTGTTCTTATTTTGTGTTTATTCTGCTTAATAGAAGACTGCACAAGAACCCGTTGCTGTGATGGCTAAAAAACCCCTCCAGATTTCCAGTTTCAATATACTTGAGTCTAATTGAAATCCTTGCTCTTGTGACAACCTTGTGCTTTACTCTAAACAGATCTTTCTCCTTCCAGCCTTTGTGTGTCATCAGATTAGCAAGCCAAGCTATTCCAGGGTATGTTTATACAGCCATAGGCAAATATGCACATGCTCTGCCTATGCAAACTCCACACTGTGTACACTGGGATAGGACATCATGGAGCTTGAATGGGTGGGCTCTGGTGAAGGCACCAGGTTGGTCTCACACCTCTTGGTTTGCACTGAGCTCAGCCCTCTCTGCCTGATAGTGTGGGAGGAGTAACAGTCTGTGTGCCTTCAAAACACCCCTTACACACAGCCTTGGCTGCTGCTCTGAGACAGTCCCTGCTCCTCTGTGTGCACTCCTCCACAGTCTTGCAAACCTGACTTCAACTCTTCTGAGCAGGGCCTGTCACCAGGCTACCCAAGTACCTCATCTGTACTGTCTGTCGGTGTGCTGGGATGCATCCAGAAGGAAAACAGGGACAGCTTTTGTCATCTTCCCTCTCTGGGCTCCACGGGGATGACCCACAACTTCTAGGAAAGAATAAGCACAATGCTGTGGTACCTGGTAAGCTACAAGGATGGCCTCAGAGCTCAAAGCTCTCCAGCATGGCTGGCAAGAACATGACTCTACAGAAACACCAGCACTTTGCACCTGGCCACAGTTTTGCTGCCAAATGAGCTTTGTTTTGATTTTCCACACAGAGCAGAACAACAAAGCAAGGGAGCCACCTATGTCATATAGGAAAGAAAAGCTTGTCACCTCTAGGAAATCTGAATTATATAAAATCAACCCGATTTTGGGTTTCAAAGTCAAATTTACACTATTTGTTTTTTATTGTAATTAGTAGAGGTCCCTCAGCAGCCTCAAAGCTCATCATCTTCAAAAACATACAAACAAACAAACAAACAAAAGCAAACACAACCACAAAACCCTGAGCTGCCATTCAGGTATGTGCAAGTCAGTATTTCCTGGTCTATTACTACCTTTAATAGTTGTTCATCAGCTACAAAGCTGCTTGGACAACAGAACCAAACAGCTGTCTACATGGGACTATTCATGCTTATTACACCTGTGCTTTGTATCTACCAGCAAGAGGCTACTCATTTTGACAAACAAAACTTACAAACACCGGTTGTCCTTGTATCACTCCGACCTTCAAACTAAGTATTATCTACAACTCAAACACTGTGAAGGGACTGAAAACAACTGTCACTGACAGATAAGCATTCTGTCTTTTCCTCTTTTTATCAAATGTGCTTTCTATCTGTAAATATTAACTTCCACATATATGTAATGTTCAAAACCAGTATGGAAACACAAATAAAAGTAGATAGAATGGAGAACAACAGTTCATCAAAACAGCACACCCCAAATTTTATGTTATAGCTCTAAAGATTTGACTTACCTGGTTCTTTTTAAGATTTTTTGCTGATCAAACATTCTCTGCAACAGGCAATTAAATCTCATCTTTTCTAAGACAGCATTATTTATAACATGTTGAGCATTAGGAATAGGTGAATATCAGTTTGAACTCACTTGTATCTAAGCAGAAATCCTTTGACTCTGACTTCTCTCAAAGGTATGGGGAACACAATTTGCAACTCCCAAGTTTGGAACTGACTAAGGGACGACATAGAACAAATCAATGAAGAGGTTGGGTATAAGTGAGGCTGCTGAACCAAGAGACTTCAGCAGCAAGAAACTTTCTGCATCCCTTTACCCTGCCACAAGAGGTGGCTTTTCCCCATCCCCTCACCCAGGGAGATGGGTGCCCTGAACCGCCTTCACTTGACAGTGATGAATCGCTCCATTCATCAGGTCACACAGCATTCAAAAGTCAATGCATGCTTTGAAAAATGTTGCACCCATCTGTCGACACACTGTTTGCAAGGGCTAAGTGTTCATCAGAGCTGCACCCACTGCAAGGGTATAAACACAAGATGTGCACTATATTGCAAATTTGCGTGAGTTATTAAGTGCAAACTTTAAGGAAATCTGAACACTAATTTCAGTCACATTCAGACTGGTAAAGCTAGGAGGGCATTTTCACAGACAATGGTCTAGAAGAGTTACATTAGTTCCCAGGGCTTTTGCAAAGCGTTTTTCTCTCGTTACCTTGGTAACTGCTACCTTGGCGCCCCTGTTGATAAGCTGCACCACATTCTCCACTTGGCCTTTGTAGGCAGCTACAAGCAGGCGTTCTGAAAGCACGGCGACCACATCCTGCTGGCTCATGAATTAGGAGAGAAAGGTTTTCAGGTTTCTTCAGTCCAAAAACAAAGGCTTGGGATCAGTTCAAGCAGCATGCAGGCAGGCGAGGAAGGATTCCAGCTCCCTGGACAGAGACGCTATTGCTATGCCATCCATTGGACCTATGGATCAGAAAACAACACTGCTGTCAGCCAGCTTTCAGAAACAGAGCAGCTCCTCCCTGAGTGTTCATCTTCACATTGGCTTGGGAGGGGATCAAAAAAACTCCTCAGAATCTCCTGAAGACATTGCACTTCTGTTGCAAGGTGGAGGCATGTAGACAGTAGCACATTTTCAATGTGCTCTCATTCCCCTTGGTTGGGACAAAAATCCTTAAACTTTCTGAGTGCTTAACTCACTTTCAGCCTAACTTCTATTTGTGTGGTCCCCTTTCATCCTCTCTCCCCCCGCCAGGTTTCCTGGTCTTTAATTAGCCAAGGATGGATTAACTACTGCTGGCCAAAGGAACAAGAATAGGTTATAGTTACTGGCTGCTGATATAAATATACAAACCTCTGCCCTGGAAGGATTGAGTGCAGTCAGCAATTAAAGGCAGCTGACTGTTCTCTCATGAGTGTAAAATGCTTCACAGTCTCCCCTGAACCATCCCAAGGACACTGCTGGGAAAGATCACAACCTGCTCATCTTTGTTGTCACTGAGAAATTATGTTCTCCCCCACAAGCTGACATCATTCCCCACTGACCCCAGAAACAATTCCGATTTAGCACTCATCATGCAAACTGTATGTTTGTATTCCCAGGCTTCACTGACCCATCCAACGAGCCATCAGAGCTGAAAAGTGTTTTCTGCTATAATTACAGAAAATGTATCCACTGATCACTTTGAGCTGTGGGATCCAGAACCTGCCCAGTTTGGGAAGATTTCAGCTTTATTTGTGCTTTCCTCACTTTCGTATTTAATTGTTTCAGTACAGGAAAAACACCTTCAAGATATCCAGTGTATTTACAAATTATCTGTCCTCCTCTCTTGAAATATCACTGCACTGTTCCTTAACAGCCACCGGTACACAACACTCTGCATAGTCGAAGAGTAATAGGTACAGGGTCCAGATGATCTTGGAGATCGATACTGGAATATAATGTCTTTCACCCTTATGTTATCCTTTGAATCCATCTCAGAACAGCTATAACTAAAACTGTAAAGTTAATTTTTAGTAGTAGACAGCAACATAATTTAATTTGCACTCCTAAGGTGATTTATGTTAACAAATCTTAGAATGTTTTATGAGCTTTAATTCTTATAACACCCTTTGAGGTGAACGATATGCAGAAGAATATTACATGCATCTGAGAAAAAGGCCCTTGAAAGCATAGAAAAGTTACTGCTTTCTCTGAGGTCGATAGAAAGTTATGCCAAAGCCAGTAAAAACTCCAGGTAACTGACTTTTGATTTCTAAGTATAAGCATTAGGCAATACTATTTCCAGGTAGAAGATTCAAGTTAGCTTTTCCTCGCCTTTCTCTTCCTTTCTAAGTGCAAACATGTTTGGAGCAACATGGAAATAGCTGCACATTTATTTAGAGAAGCCAGACAAAGAGTTTCTCAGCCTCAAAGTCAGCATAACATAGGACAACAGAGGAGTGGTGCTGTACCCAGTGCCACTGGAGTGGTTTCACCCACACCCTCGGTGTGATGGACACGGTTTGTACCCTGGTAAAATGGAAAACAGGGAAGATGGAAGAAAAAACCCTCATGTCCTTCACTAGCACATCATACCCTGCTCCTCTGGCAGAGTGCTGTACACATTATAGTACAAACCATTAAAAAAGTGCCAAGAAACACAGATGGCCTACACTTAGTAATTTGATCTGTGTCAAACAATGCAAGTTTCAGTCTTACCTACTTAAGTATTTGATTTCCAGTGGTGCTTCCAAAGCAAGCGGAACACCCACCCTCCCTCCATACCTCCCATCACCTACCCATGACCCCGGACCCCTGCTCAAAACACATCCCTGACTCTCCCATCGCATCCCAAAGTGGAGCTTCCAGCACACCCCACAGCTCCCCTCTGTGACCAGTACACAGTGCAGGGCACTCCTTACAACCAGGAGCTTTTCAGGCAGAGGATGGTGTGTTTCTGTGCCAGCCCCTGCCTGGGCAGTGGTAGTTTCCAGGTGAACTGTGCCATCACTTTTTTGTCCCCAGCCTTACCCCTAAGCTGGCTGCAACATTTTGGCTGGAGGCATGTACAATACACTGACATCTTAAAACATGTCTGGTCAGAACCTACTTGGTTTTCTTACCTCCTAAATTAAAAAAAACAAACAAACAAACAAACAAAAACCTACATAAACAAAACAATGCAGTGACATCATTGTCACTGACAGATTTGCATATTCGCTACAAAAATCTCAGTCTCAATGGAGACATTTTCCTGATACATTGATATTTCTGAGCAAGTTTGCATAAACCACAGATGCTCATCACATCTTAGCCACACCACTAGAAAGACAGTAATACCTCAGCAATGTAGGGCTGGAAAAGTCTGGATAACCTATGCAAAGTAAATGTTGGAAATCATACTCCCTAGCTGAATTGTTCTCCCTGCCTCACACTGTTTTCCCATTACTGCAGCACACTGAGATCACGAGCCTCCTCCTGCCATGCCCTGCCACGCTGGAGTGATGGACTGTGACCACATCACTGCTGTCATGGAGTTTGCCTTCTTGTCTTTTCCACCACTTGGATCATACATAAAAGCATAGCAAGGAGCTGATGCAGCTATTGGTCTTTTAGGGGTATCTCCCACTTTGCCCAGGTCTCCAGCAGGTGTTGGTCCTGTTCCCAGAGGGCAGTCACAGCATGAGCCTGGCTCCTGCTCAAACAACAGGTCACATTCCCTGTGACCACATCTGCTTTACATCTCCTCAACTGGGATTATCTGCAATTCAGAAAAGCGCATCCATTTAGAACAGGAAGCCCAGACAACAGAAAGACCAACTTTCCTTTTCTCCTGAGCTGGTAGAAGAAAGTGATGGGTGAACAGTGGAAGTGGGAACAGCCTTCTCATTCCCCTCCCCAGGGACCCATCCTCAGCACAGTGGCTACACTGGCAGTGGCATCGCTGCCCCCAGCCTTAACTCTCTATGTGCCTCAGACACACAGAGTGTCTTTCCTTGACCACATCTGCACCCCCAGCAGCAGGAGGAGAGTACCAGATGCCCAAGGACTGCAATTAAAAGCTTGACTGCTTCTTTCACACCCAGATGGTGCAAAATGAACCCGACAACACGATTACAGGCACTGCATCGCATCCCTGCTGCCAGCACCTGCTGCCCAGAATTAAATCCCTCATTATCACCCCCAAGATCCAGAAGCTCAAGGGAGGCACAGAACATGAGAATATTCAAACCTTATGCATTCAAAACAACAACAACAAAAATTATTTTGCTTTAACATATTTTTAAATGAAAACCAGCCATCTCTGTGCTTCTTTGTTTAATATCAGATTACTTACGTGGGGCGGGCTGGGAAAGCAACACCTACTTCCCAAGCCTCTCCAAGGAAACCAGCCAGATGTGATGGCCACAGGTTCAGTTGCTTTGTCGTGGGTCAATCCCTTCCGAGGATAACGTGCTCACCCCATCGGTGGAGTGTGGAAAAGGACAGGCTGACTGTGGATTAGTGTTCCCAATCGGCAGCTGCGAGGCACCGTCCCCAGGCGCTGAGGTCCGGCTGCATCCCCCCGGATTATGCTCTCAGCTCACTGAGCCACACTGCCCCACGGACACTTAGGAGATGTCTGTCTCTCTGTCTGTCTGTCTGGGGTGCCACAGCAGCCTGTGGGTGGGCAGCTGGCTGCTCGGTGGCAGGGTTGTAAAGCTCCCAGTTCTGTCCTCTCTCCCGTGCAACTGGCATAGCTGGCAAAAACACTCTCTGCTCCTTTCCCCTCCCCAGCTCCCTCCCCTCCAAACTGCTGCCAGGCTGCTTCAGTGCCCTAGCGCCTACACGTCAGTGACAAAAAAGCACAGGAATGATGATTTTCAAAAGCCAAAGGACAGTCCAGGAAACATCAAACATCACAGATACTGAAAGGCTAAGCGATAGACTCTCCTAAATTCATGCAAAGGGTTAAAGCCAGCAGCTTCCTCGCTGAGGGAAGAGAAAAAAGCCAAAACTATGAAAGATTTAGGAGCTATGAGCTAATCAATCAAGAAGTTCCCTGTGCTAAATGGAAAAGATGAAATGCCAGAGCACAGGTCATTCTCAATGCAATCACTAAGTTAGATTAGTATTTGAATAAAAGAATGCTTATATAGCTAACACAAAGTTTCTATGTGTGCTGAGGTACAAGATGAAAGGGGGAAAAAAGAAGAAGGGAACCACAGTCTTCTGCAAGGGATCCCAAATTATCTTATTTATTTTATCACCAGAAATTTTGCTGAATAGAATCACAGAATAGAATTATGCTGAATAGAATAATAGAATAACAGGATTTCCTGAGCTGGAAGGGATCCACAAAGATCAGTGAGTCCAACTCCTGACTCTGCACAAGGTGGCCCCAAAAATCCCACCATGTGCCTGAGAGCATTGTCCAAATACTTCTTGAACTCTGGCAGGCTTGGGACTGTGATCACTGCCCTGGGGAGCCTATAGTCTAAGAAAAAAATCTCAGCATCTTGTAGCTTTATTTTATTCAACATAAACAATGGAATAAAATTAGTCTAAATTATTTTGGAATACCCCAATATTAAGATATGGAGCTTGACCATTTTGTTATGGGAGAGTAGATAAAAGCTACTAATTCATAATAATAGTCTTTCTAAGAAAATTTCCTACATCTAAATACTGCTTATCTCTTCTTTGCTTGACTCTCAGAGCAAAATGGGTTCCTTTTTTATTAGTACATAACAGTATAAAATCTATAAAGTGCTCTTTTTCTTGTCCAGCCTTTTTGTAAAGCAGTTTGTCATACATAAAATATGACGTAAACACTAAGATCGTTTTCACTTTGGAATAACAGCATTATTCAGCAGAGTGGATTATTGCATTAGAAAGAGTGGGTTTCCTGGAACTCATTTATCATTTACTGCAGGATGCTGATATATCTGCCATTTCTTTCAGCTGACTTTAAAAGGGTTTGTCCAAGACATGCATCACTGCTTCCCTTTCAGTGATTTTTCTTTAGTTTCATCATGGATCCAGTATAGACTATTCAGGAAAAAAATATATTTTGCTAAAGGGAGGACACTGCCTCTCACCCCCTCCTGCCCCAAAAGACAGTTAAAAATCAGTCAAAGGTGTAATTGTGAAAGCCAGCAGAAGCTTCATCTGGAAAACAGTAAAGCCCCCCACCAGGTCGAGAACAATGTGCTTTTGATTCACACTTTTCTTCTTTCCTTTACAACATCATCAATACTATTTTTGGAGTTAGGTTTTATACCAACCAACATTTTGAACTGGGCATCTACATAGACTTTGATTCTCCGGGAGGAGGGGTGGGGGTGGATTTTACTGCTTTCATTACATTATTTTATTGTGGCAAGTACAATCATTCAGTTTTCATATGGATAGTTGCAGATTCATCACCCTAAGTATCACCACTGTCTGGGACATCTGAAAACATTTTCTGAGCTGTTTTTTTCTTTTTTTTTTTTCCCCACTTGTTGCTAGTAATTACTTCAACAATGACTATTTAGCAGCCTCCCAGGGAGCATCTGCATGACAGTTGCTCATCAGGCTTCCCACCACAGCCAGAGCAGACTGACTGATGTCACTGCTCCGCTGCGGGTGGCCGCCAGCAGCCGGACCGACAGCCAGCCCTGCTTGGTGACCAACGCGCAGAGACAGCGACAGCTTCCCCAACTGCTTTGTCCAGTCCATCTCCGTTGCCTGGCCTCCACTGCTGGCTGCACTCAATGTAAATCCTCAGCTGCCTGGCAGTTCTCAGGCTATGCCGTGGTACCATCAAAACCAACCTCCAGAGCTGCACCTGCCAGGCAGAATGCTCTTGGAGAGAGACACGGACACAAGGAGACCAGTGATGAAGATCAGAGGCAGTTTCAAGTCATTGCTTAGACATAACTAATCTTGTACGAGAACAATTGTTTTACCTCTCTGCCGTGTAGCCTGACCTCCCTTATGCAATACACAAGTTCTATACTTACCACTTTCCATATAACATGATTTGGGGGGTTTATTTGACTTATCTCATTGAAGTTCCACAGCTTTGTTACTCCCCACTCTTTCAACACCAGCGTACACACATGTCAAATCCACTCAGTACAAGCAAGCTCAACTCCCAGAAAGCCCTGCCAGCTGAGCACTATTTACATGACAAAACAATATCTATTGTTTGATAGGGGACACTGCCAGTGTGCAAATACACATGCATGATATATCTGCTCCCATTTGCATAAAACCAGTTAGGAGATCTTTCCAGCTGACTGCTGTTTAACAGAAGTGCCAGAGCCTAACCTTGGGAACGAAGCAGACACACGGCTGTGCTCATGGGAGAGTGGGATTTTATGTTACTGTCACACACAGTGGGGCTTCTGGATGGGAGAACTGTCCCTCACTGTCACCTTCTGTGCAGGACCCAATTAAAATGACTGCAAGACCTCACTGTGAGCAGAAAGTGCCATAACCCTTTCCACAACCAACTCCCTCTCCTTCTCTGCTGTTCTTCCTTTTCTGATCCCAAAGCATGTCCTCTGCTGCAAGGGTTCAGATTATCTTCAGCATGGACAGTATCTGTCATTCAGTTTGGGCACCCTGCTACTGCCATGTCAGAGTGCTGGTGCAGAGGTCTCCTCCTGCCCATGTATGACCCGAACCCTTTTCCCTACTAGCACAAGCAGCCCCGCACCCTCCCAGACAGCATATAACAGTAACTCAGGTTAATACAGCAAGACACTCCAGAAAATTTCAAGAAAAAACTAATTCCTACACTTACAGATTTTTTTTCAAGGCCAGAAAACACCATTACAATAACCTAATGCCAACCAGCATCAAGGCACAAACTCCTATTTGAGCTAGATCCTATCTTTCATACACACTATTAAAGATGTGGAGCCAGACAGTGATCAGGAAATGCTCTGGCTGACACAGCAGAGAAGAAAAAAACACATTTACCAGCTTCAAAATATTTTTCAGCTGGCAAAAGAGCACTGGAGACGTTCTTCCTCTTCAAGAAAAACATGACTTAGGAGCTGCCAGCAGTGATGACGCAGCCCCTCCTATACCCTCACAGCTGATGTCTTGGGAGAGCACTGGGAGATGCGGTGAGGTAGGTGAACCAGTGCCACCCAGCTCAGCACTGAATCATGGAGACAACGTGAGTACATGAGATGTTTGGATATTGGCACAATATCCCTCAATTTTGCTCGGCTTTTGGCATGAGAGCAAGAGTCTGGCAGGCAGTGTGTCAATTAAAAGCTTAACAAGGCTCAAGCTGAAAGTCAGTGGATGAAATCTTAGGGATGGAGAGGCCAGGGTGGGAAAAAGGTGTACTCAGACAAGCATGGATGGAAGTGCTGAGTATGTCCATTGCAACCCCCAGAGAGTAGCGTGCCCCTGTTATGGTACACACCATGATCATCAAGAGATCATGATTTTTCCAGTTGCCTCCCACCACAGGGTACTGTAACAGCAAGAGGAAGGACAAATATCCAGGGATTTGGCATACCCTGGAAAACGAGCAAGTGAGAGAAACTGAACACAGCTGGGAAGCAGACGTGGAGGTCACATTTTTTTGCATAGACTCACCCCACCAGTCAGCACAGCTAGGACAGTAATTCTCATTTCCTAAACCCATGCACTGATGTCCCAGTGCTGCTGCTGAGAAACTGGCTGTAACTCCCAAGAAAAAAAAAAAAAACATTATTGATGAGATAAATTAGCTGCATCTGATTCACACAGGGAACCACTTTAGGAAAGATCCCAAACTTGCTGAGTCTGCCAGAGGGCTCTCTCTGACCTCAGCAGACTTTGCAAGAGACCTGAAAGAAGACCTAGGGAGCAAATTTAAATCACCTCTGAGGAGATCATAATAAGGAGAGAAAAGTGTAGGTTCAGTGACTTTATCCTATCCATGAGTTCAGGACAAAGACAGCAAAGACTCTCTGATGCAGTGCACAAAGCCTCCATGCTGCTCAAAACACCTCCCATGGTGCTCAGTGTTCTGGGTTACACCTTCAGCAGCAGCTGAAGGTGACAAAGCTTTTCCTCTTGAGACCACGGGCTCAATTCTGCTTTGGTAGCCAGGTTAAGTCAGCTACCAAAACTGCTGTTTCCTGGCTGTGCAGGATCCTACATGACACACACAGAAGGTCTCTACTCAAATTCTAGTGCAAAGATGTTCATAAATGACAAAATTATTCCAACACATATCAATGGATGCATTTGTCAGCAGTCTCAGCAATTTGACTGGACTACCATGTGAAGGCATGTAAAGGCACAGAAACTGGGGCAACGAACAGAGATTTCAATACTGTCAGTACTGTACCCCAGACAATTACAACATTCTCTTCCCCACAAAATAAGCTGGTTTATCAAAATCATACCTAATATTTATCTCCCATATTGACAAACACAAGGAAGCATGGAAGATCACCCTGTCCCCTTCCCTTCTTCCATTTCTTCCACTGCTTTCTTGTCTAGATAAAACACTGGAGTTTTTTTGCTACTCCCCTCTAGATAACTTACTTCAGCTCTCTGCTTGTTCATCCACTGACATAGTTCTTTTGAGGCTTGGTACTCAAAAATATACAGAATATTTGCAGAGGGCTCTTGATGTGAGCAGCCCTGAAGTGCAACCTGGTTGCAAGGAGACAAATACTTAGCAGAATATGTGCGCTGAAAGAGGAAAGGCCCGCTGGACTGTGAGCCTGGGAGACAGCAGCATCCTTGAGAAGAGCAGTCAGCATCTTTGAAGGGCAGCTGGGTGTCCAGAGGCATCCTGAGATACCATCAAGAAGTAGAAAACCAAGGAACTTATCATCTGAAAAGGTGAAAGAAGTGGGAAAGGTGGAAAAAAGGGAAAACACACTGAGAAAATAAGGTTCAGCAACTGCCATTGGCTGTTCCAACTGCAAGAACAGGAAACAGTGGTTTGAGATGTAAGAAATCATCATCTACTGGTTCTCCCAGTCCAGCTGAAAAACAGAAATTAACAGCAACTCTTGGCTGCTGAGGTGTGTGTGTGTTGTACACCTCCTAAAGTCTCTGTGCCATAGAGAGAACTTACTTCTTACCCAAACTGGAGCTTTATCCTCTGCTTATCTCCTGTACTGCTTGTGATTTTCCTACACAGGTAGAGCTCCCCGCACAAACTTTCCAGGAGATCTTCTAGACAAACTCTTTGCCCCTCATTGGAGACGTCTGGCTGACTCCCAGCTTCGTGACAAGGCTCATCATTGATGTGAGACTCTGCCTGTTACTTTACTGGTCTTCCCCCGGGAGCACTTCTGTACTACAGAATCCCTGAAACCCCCCACAGTCAAAATCTCCTTATTCCTGCAGGCCAGTTAACCCTTCAGGTCATGACAACCACACAGTTAATAATTCCCTCTGATCTCCTCTACAGATCAGCTTCTGCATCCCAGAGCCCTGGAGCTGGGCTTTACCTTTTTTTGCAACTGCATCAGACAGATCAAATTCACTTCCCAGCACACTCCAAATTCTCAGACTTATTTCTGCAGCTTAAACAATAATTCTCTGCCTTGCAGGAATCAGAGATCCATTCTTACAGGGTAGCGCTTGCCACTCAACTCAGTGGAGTTTAATCCTCTTGATTTTGGACTTAGTGAAGTTAAATCCCTGTGGATTTTCTCTCCTTTTGAAGTTCCTGCATTTCCTCCCTATTCCACCCTCCCACACTGCTTAGAGGTCCTTTCTGTCCTACCACCCCGTTAGTGAGTTGAGGGTTAAATGCTGTTTCTATTTTTCATAAGCTGGGGTCACCAAGAAGAACACAATAGAGTGTGACGAGCCCAATGGTCCTGTTTTAACACTCATTTCTCTGTAGTTACACAAGCAGGAGGGGCAGAAGCAAAATAACTTGCAGAACCAAAACCCACAAACATTTCAGGCAGCAACAGAAAATGTATCTACCTGGAAACCCTTTTGTATTTTATTAAAGGATTGTTACATCCCGTTTTACAATAAGCCACAGTCCCCTCAGGAATAAAGCAATTACTTTCATTAGCAGCATCCCACAATACAAAGTACCTAAATAAGTCAAATCTTTGAGAAAAACAAGTCTGGGGGATAAAAATAACTTTAAAAATAACACTAAAAATATAAGGTGTTTTGGACACATTCTATGGGCTGTATGCATCACACCAGATGACATTTTTTGTTGCTTTACTGTATTGTGCTATTGACTTGAAGATATCTTCATGCTGATGGCATGGCTGATTGTGCTTTCAATGTTGGCTTGCAAGGGTAACAGTACACAGCTGTGCAGGGATTATCTCAATGGAAAAATCTCTGGTGAGACCAGAAGGTGCACTGGTGATAGCCTGATATTGAGGGATGCTTTGTGAGGGAAAAGCCTCTCCTTGGACACTGACAGTTAATAGTTCACAAAAAACTCACTCATCTCTTCAGTCAGAGGTGTCCATCATGGAAGCTGAGGACGGTGGGACCAAAGAGCTGGAGTAATCAACTGAAGCAAGCACTCTAACTTACCATGGGAAAACACACAGATTGGAAAAGAAATGCAAAAATGAACCGGTGCAGAAAGTATCAGCAAATCTGAGTAACGAACTATCTTCTGCGTGGACTTCAGAAATCACATCACACTCTCGGGTCTAATTTTCTAAGCCCTAGTCAGTGATCCCACAAGACCAGCTAGTCCTCCAGCACTGAGAGTGCCTTGTTTTCCAGAAAGAATGAAACACTTTAGTGTATGAAAAGCCCCTCCTTGTGCAGAGGATGGGGCTTCCTAGGGGGACAGTCTGTGACTTTATCTTGAAGAATTCAAGCTAGCTAAACTAGCCTCCTGCTCAGGGAAATCCCATTTCAATGGCATGTTTGACATTCCTCACGCCACTGGTCCTCAAAAATGGAGCTCAACAGAGGCGCACAAGGACAGCAGAGGAGGCAAGGAACTACACACCCCAAAGAACACAGCAGTGTAACGTAAATACCATAACCCAGTGCCACAGGTTCAGTCCAAGCTCTTCACAAACCCTAGTTACCCAGGAACTGGAATGCATTTCTAAAACGCAAAATCCATGGCATTATTTTTATACATTTTAGACAAAAATTCAGAAAGGTCGCATTTGTCTTTTACTCACTCTTAAAGATCTACAGTTCAGTTTTTTCTGATGAACATTTTATAACTGTGACTTGCAAGGCAACCTCTGAAGAAGGACTATGGAGATGCCAGCTTCAGTCTTTCCAGTGTTGACGACAACAGCAAGTTGCAGACTGAGAAACACAGAAATTTAATACCAGTGTTTTCTGCTGTACTCAGCTGCCTGCATACACCTGGGTAAACCCAGGCATTTCCTCCTGAGGTTTATACACCCACTTCCCATTATAAACAAGTTCCAACCACAGCTGTCCGGTTTGGCTCCCACTAACTGACCTCTGAAAATAAAATTGTGCAGCTCTCACTGCTTTGTAAGGACGAAGAAAATGCAACAGAGACCTTAATTTCTTCCCAGAAATCACGTGACAAATCAGTAAAATCAGGAAAGGGACAAGTTCACAACAGTGTTCATGAATGATGGAAGTCACTTGGCCTGCATGAACTTTAGAGAGCTGAAAACTGCTAAGGATAAATAATCTGTCTTGATCTCTGAAGCAGAAATCATTGCTAAAATGCCAGTTCAGTGACTTCAATTAGAAAATGCTGTTGGAAGACCTTACCATCCCTCTTTCCTACTAATTAAAATCACCACATAATTTAGCTGCTTTTGCTATCCTTTTTCCTAATACATTCAGATCGCAGATGTGTTTAAGTACAAAACCATAAAGGCATTGAAAAAATAAGCACTAGTTATGTCTGTGACTTGACCTTTTGGTACTGTTTTGCTGACTATGTTGTCAATAACAACGCCACTGTCCTGTGGATATACCTTGCTGTTTCATTTTAATTGGAAATACCAATTGAAATATAAATAACCAAATAAATAAACTGTATTTAAATTACAGGTAGACTATCAACAGTCACATTCAAGATGATGTGCAAAAAGACATAGCCTAAAGTGAGAATCAAGAAATGGAACTTGGACAGACATCTCCAGAGATCATCCCTTCTTACAGCTTGGGTGAACTTATATGCTACTTCAGTTTAGGAATAAATGGTGTACTCTGAAATCAGGTTCCTAAAATGTTTCAGAGGTGGTACAAGTTCCATAGGTTAAGTGCTCTTATAATTTCATGTACAAACTGGAAAAACAGAAGGTTCTTATAAAAACAAACAAAAACAAACCACAAACATTCATGCAAAACATAATTAGGTCTAATTGAAGACATTTTGATTAGCTGTGTCATTCTGTTCACCTCAGCAGGTTCATCGGGAACACAGCTAGTGTGATTTCACTTGGGTATCTTATCTCTTATCTGTACTCTTTGAAAACTGCATGCTAACAAAAGTAACTCCACATCAATACAGTCTTTCTGGCAAATAGTATCTATGGTATGAAATTAACATGCTCCTAATTTACACATTACTTGTTAGAGACTACTCACAATCTGAAACTCAAAGGGTCCAAAAGGTGAAATAGATCCCTGTTCTGTATTTGTGAGGAAAAGCAAGCAGCAGCAATTGGACAGAGTGGCAGACAGTGTAGGAGGGATCCAGCAGCAATGCTGTGACAGTTTAAGAGCCCAGGCATGCTACCCAATGTCTTGGATAAGATCAGAGAACAAAAGCACGGGCAGGATTTCAAGAACATCAGAGACTGCAAAGAGATGACAGCTGATGTGAGGCTGAGAAGGAAGCACACATTGTAACCTTTGAGGAGTAAGAGGTCAGGAAAGACACTGCCCAGAATGAAATGTGCAAAGCTGGACCGGAAAAGTCACTGTACCACCAACAACTACTGACAGCACATAATAAGGGGGAGAAGAGAATTGCAGAAGGTATCTGGAAGAGCAAATGTAATTGGTGATGGTCTGGTCTTCTTTCATGATGGAAGAGGTTCAGATGCTGCTTGCAAAACCAGAGGAATGAGACATGAGGGTGGACACTAAGAGATGAAAAAGCAGTGAAATGGTCTGAGACTGTACATGATCATCAGGGCATGGGGAAGGATTAGCAAAGGAGGGCAGGCAAAGAACTTCTGCCTTTGCTGAAGAATGAAAGGCTTCTAAAAAAGGAGAAGAGAGTACAAGCAATGAAAAAGCTTCTTTTGCCAGTATTCTCTTCAAAACAATTGCTGAGTTCCTACACTGAGAGAGAACTGGAGGGAGAAAAAAGGGAATCTCCCAGGGACAAGCCCATACTGTCAAAAACCTCACTGGGGCTGTAGAGTAAATATTTATAATAAATTAGTACTTCTTTATAAACTGTCATATTTGCTCAATGCATATGATTTAAGAAATTTCCCAAAATGTGCTCCAGTCCATTAAGGAGGAGGTATTTCAAATTTTGTTTCAGCGGGAATAGAAAGTTGATATACTCCTCTATTTTTATCAGTCATGCAAGTCTTTGTTAATAAAGATCATTAACACTTTTTTTTCCCCTCTCTGCAATTTTTGATGTATGCACAAATCACTTAAAAAACCAACACTGTAACTGTGATATATAAGGTAGCCAATTTAATTGCTGGAGATCAACAACAAATCTTTAATTATCCACAGTAAGACAAGAATTCTAGTTTTAGGAAGCGTGACTCTAAAACACTAATAAAGCCATCCTCATCTTTGAACTGCTGCTATGAGTGTTAAGCATTTCATTTTAGATTAAATATTGCATTCATTCGATGTGCAGTGCTCCTTTGTATGCTGTATGCACACAGAAAAACACACAAAGCTGTGCAAACCTGGTTTTAGCCAAACCCACTATTTTCCATGCATATTAGTTATATTTTAGCAGCATAAATATTAGTTATTATATTGTACAAGAGCAATTGTTCCTCTCTAGAACCATCAGTGAAATATGTTCATATATATCAGTTAAATATTCATATACTTACATTCAATTAATAAAATGCAAAGCACCTATTTCACTACCTTTGAAATATAAATATGTTGAGCTCCACCATTCACCTGGTGTACTTGGCAAAGTATTTTAAGTGATGTTGGAAAATACAGTGAGCTATAAAGCAAAGACTGACAAGGCTAGACAATGTTGATACTGATGCTGTAATCATTATCTAGGTTTTAATCTTCTAAATCCAGAGGAGACAGGTTTGGTTTAACAGTTTGTCAACAGGATAGTATCTTCAAAATCAGCTGTTCACAGAAAGATTATGTTTTTCCTCAATACTGAGACTGAATAAGGTGGGGTACATATTTTTCAAAATTAGATCATCATCATCGATCAAACCCTATGTTGGTAAAGCCCACCTAGATTCCTCTTGAAACACATTTTTTTATCTCCTAATGGTGAGAAATCTTTGGTCTGCCATGCTAGAGAAACAGAAGAAGATAAAAATTCCTGAAAAAAGGCCAGTCTTACTGAGAAATGAGTTGCAATTAAAGCCTTCCACGAATTAGCCATAAAAAACAGACACAAAATTATAGCACACACTGCAGCAATTTTTTAACTGAGTATTGGATCAACTGCACAAACCTATCCTAGTGAAGGGAGGCAAAAGAGAGCTGGCACTGTGCTTTATATTTGAGGAACAACACTCATAAAGTGTAGTGTGTAGCCATTCACAGACAGTGCTCATATTTTGTTATTAACCAAGTTGCTCCAAGCTCTGGATGAAAGCAGAAACAGATGTTCTGTTTTCTTTGAGACCTTCCTGCAAGTCCAGTCCAGTGGGGACATGTTTGTCTCTGGCTGCACACCCTGCAGAGCTGCACTCGGCTACCTGCCTGAGAGCTTGGGCCAAGAAAAGATGATTTGCCTGTGAAACGCTGAGTAGAAAAAATGGTAGACATAGCTGGGCTGGGTTTAGCACAGTGTATTGGATGGTGCGTGTCTGAAGAGTGTTCAATAATGTGCATTATCAGGGCATGACTGGGCTTCACTATTAGTGCAAAAAAAGCTGGACTGGGTGATGTTGCAGCAACCCTCAGTAATGGCAGTAAACTGAGAGCACAGTAAAAACCCCTCTCACACCAGGGCATGGCAGAGAGACCGAGTCTGTGCAGAGAGCCACTGTCATAGCTCATACCTGTTTTCATGCGGCAGCATCCAGAGGGGGGAGATAGTAATTGGGTCTCTTTGTTCATTCAGTTCTTAATCTCTCTGTTGAGACTGACAACGGGGGAGACCATTAGTGTCAGCTCTGCTGGGACTTTCTGTTATTAAGGCTACTTAAGCTTTTCCAAGTAAATTGCATGTGTCAAACTAACAGCACACAGTGATGGGCAAAAAAGCCATTACACAACTGCTCTCCCTTTCTATTGATCCACCCAGGTGCAAGGGGGAAGGGAAAGACAAAACCCTGGAGACTTCAACCAATTCTCTGCAATTCCCTGCTCCTCCCACTCATTATTTTATACTATTTACAGGCAATACATTAGTGACTCCCTCAATTTCTTTCTTTTAACAGGAGGTTAACACAGAACCCGCAAGTCCCTCACAAAGCTTTGCAATAGTCACCATTCTGGATACACTTTGCTGGATAACTTAAATATTGAAAAAGTTTTGATTTAGTTAAATTTCCTTCTACCGTGGATGGAGAAAGGCAAACAACTATAATGCAGGCACAGGAGCGTTCCAGCTGCTTTCTTGCCCCTTCCTCTGACCACAAAGGGACACCGCCTCTATCTTCACACACCTCTACTTAGATGGTGCAAACCTCCTATGTAACAACATCCTAGCCATCCTTTAGAGAAAATATTTTGCTATGTCAAGGCTTTCATCTTCTTTGAGAATGAGCTAAAGACTGTTTCTAGACTGTCTTCTGAACTGTCATTATAGCCCTTAGCTCCCATCTGAGCCTACAGGATTCCCAGAACTTTTTAACCACCATTCATTTTGGTGTCATTAAAGCAGCAAAGCCATTCCTGGTGCCACCTTCACCATATCTAACCTTACCTATGCAAAACCTTAAGTAGAAAATAAGTATGATCCTTGACCTTATTATATCACAGGGAATTTGCTGTTAACTTTGATTATTTCACTCCAACTCCTGATACCCAGACAGCTACAAGGCTTATTATTGTTCATATTTACAAACAGCTTTAAATCTCTAGGCTACTTTTTTGGATCTTGGAATATTTAGCCTGTGGACCTCAATCTATAACACAGCATGCTGAAGAATTCTTTCTGCTAGGTATAATGTTTGTTATTAAAATCCATGTAGGCTCTTTGAGGCAAACAGGGATTTCCACTCTGCAATACAACTCCAAAATATGAATTGTAAAAGGAACAGCTCTTATTTCAAGTATGGGTTCATTTGAACTATGGCATTTCTCCATTATATCTTACTTCCCTCTCTTTTGCTAGTTTGTTTGCTGCTTTTCAAAAGAAAATCAAATTTAAAAGGGAAGAAACAGTAGAGGGGAAGTTTAAGCAGATAGAACTTAGTCCATTTGAAGTTAGGGATGCCAAAGGAAGGACAATTCAGCTACCTGCAAAGCCACTGTAGGGCAGACACATTAAAACCAGATACTGTGACAGGCTACAAGGCACAGGCACCAGAGAATCATTATGGTTCTTGCAGAAAAACAAATCTTCACTGGCTGTTTATTTGTTCTCTGTTTAAAAGTTTCATGATGAGCACAAGTACCTGTGTCACTGTTTCGTTAAGTACCCTGACATTTTAGCTGGATGTTTCAAAGAGATTTATGCCTCTCCATCTAAAGGGGGCAAAAAGAGAGGCAAAGATGAACAAAGGGCTCTGGAGCACTATGACCGTGGGAATGAGGTGCCCTCCACATGAAAACAGAAGAGCTCTTTAGATAACAGAATGGACAGCCTATGAAATGTCACTTAGCTTTCTCTAAAGATGGGGAGTTTTAGGACCACCATGTGTAGGAATTAATTCAAACAAATGAACAGGCTGTTAGATTTTTCCTCTAGAACAATCTGCTGGCCACACTGCCCCACCTCTTTCCCTCACCAGCACCCTTCAGGAGAAACAAGGAACTGGGGATACATATCCACAGGTAGCCCAGACCCATTCTCTTCAATGACTGCAGAGCATGCTTATGGAGAAAGAAACAGAAGGCAGTCCATACTAGGCACTTAATTTGAAGATTCTAAACATCCCTTCAGAGGAAAAATGTCTCTTTCCATTCCCTAAAAGACACTCTCAGGCAGACAGGTTGGTTTAAGGTTGGTTTAAGAGTCAAATGTCCAAATTTGAATAGTCTGATATTTCAACTAACACCTGAAAGACTTGGCAAAATGACCTGTTCACTTTCTCAAATTCATTCCAAACCATCATGTTTAAAATATATTAGCAAATACAGGAACTACTTTTCCTCACCTAATTTAAACTAAAAGCATACTTTTTGTGTATGTTTGTGAGGGCACTAGATTAGTCCCATTTCAATTTTGGATATTGAAATCCCAAATATGGGATTCAGCATCGGTGGTGGTTCTCCCTGTACTGCCACTACTGACCATTTCCAGTCTTTGCATAAGAACCTAGCTCAGAGCAGATGCACAGATACATGTGGACAGGCAAGGCTCAGCACACTGCCTGCTTCCCATCTGTGGCACAAATAAAAAGGGCTAAAGGTTCAAAATCAGCTAACACAACTGGATAGCTACAAGCTGGGTATCTAAAAAAACCCCTAAAAATATCCCAATCACCTTCTGCTTTATTTGTGCTCTTAAGAGTACGCTCCAATAGAAACAGCAGAAGGAAAGAAAAAAATGCCAGGAGCTAAAAGGAAAATGTTCAAAAGAAAATAATATATGTAATTTAAAGTATTTTTGTGGGGTTTTTTGAGTTTTTATACACACCAATTATTTTCAAGGTCTTATTAATTATGTACACTCTGAATATATATTTCTACAATACAGTCAACAGCCATTATTTTTGTTAAGACATTTGTGCACATGAAAGAAAACCAGGAAACCCATGCCATCATTTCATGTGAAGGTCTTCAACCACAACATTTGTCAAAGGTTTTACTCTAAACTCTTATTAAACGTTTAAAGAAGCTTAACAGAGGTACTGTCTGATTCCTGTTCCCTGCTCATCTGCACAGGAGGGCAATTTCCCTTTCACACACAGACAAGGATGAAGCCTCTGTTGACTTAGGTGGTGTAATAGAAAAAAAAAACAGATAAATGTTTTTGCAGAATGAAAGAGAAAAAAAAAAAAAAACAAAAACAAGTATCTCTGCAGTTTTTGTCAGACTTTTCCACTTCTGATAACAATCAAAATAAGTGTGATGATTTTAGATGCCTACCAAAGCAGCACAAACTACATGGAATAAAGAAGCCAGGTACTGAGATATACTCTAGTTCTCTCTCATCCACTCAGGATTGGTGCATGTAGTAATTAAGAAATTTGTTTCTTTATTCAGCTGTAACATAAAACAATGCATATGATAAAAAACAAGAAATGAAATTTCCTTGACAAAAGAGAACCATATGGAATTTCTGAAAGTGACTCCATAAACAAAAACCAGTGATTTAATAGCAAAGTAATTTAAATGTCCATATATTTTTCACAAATTAAGGTAAAAACCATTTGATTGGTCATCTTGTTTTTATCAAAATCAAGAAGGAAAATACTGCCTGAAAGTATTACATAAGAGTATCCCATATCTGGGCTCTCATCTCATTAAGAAGGAGAAGTGCAGCAGCCAACAGCTACCCAGGCTGTCACCAGCTGCAGTCCATGGCAGAGGAACTGGATGTGACCAAAGCACAGCAGCACACTTGTAAACCCACCACAGCCATAGAGCAAATAGAGCATAGAGCTCATAGAGCAAATAATTCTGAACATCTAATCCCTACCAGCAGCTAAATGGGCTGGACTGATATTTTGCCATTTCAACCCAGGAATAAAACCTCCCACAACTGCAACAGAAAAAAAAAAAAAAAAAAACATTTCACTCAGCTTCACACCTTATGAAAACAACCCAACATACCCTGAGATTTTCTGTCCAGAAAGAAGATTCCTTAAGAGTTTTTTTGAGCAGCAGATTTAACTGGCATGTAAGTGAGGCATTGGGAGGAACTGATTTAATTTTAAGAACTAATTTTACATGTAATTTTTAAAATGTGAAAGCTTGGCATCTCTGGTAATAAAGACACAATCACTTGCAATAAAATATAAATTTTGCAGTAAAAATTGACAGTTCTACTTTGTAACCAAAAAGTACTACATTTTCACAAATGTCTATTCAGGACAAAGAAAAGTATTAGAAAGCAGTGAATTGTCTGTTGTATTTTTTATACAATACAACTGCTACTTCTCAATATTGTGCAGAGCTGTTTATAGAGGGAATGATACTTCAATTAAAATGATGAAATATAGTGGGTTTTATTAATTATTCTGAACCACTTTAAAGACTGGTACAAGAAAAAAAATCCACATGTAACATTTTTCTTTCTGATAATTCACTGATTGTTTTAGGGTTTGGTGCATTTAGAAGGTTTTTTTTAATTTTATTTTTAACTCTAAGTACCCACTGTATGTCAAAGTATACTTTGAAGAAATCCAGTACCAGCTTCACTTTGCACTTCAAAACAACATGATTAGCTAACAAGGTTTTGAAATGTTTCATATAGGACATATCAAGTAACTTTTGACATAGTCAACAAATAAAATTCACATAAATGGAGCACACATATACTTGAAACATCTGATATGAAACAGTTAAAAGAAAAGCATTCATTAAAGGGTATTTCCAAATCAATTCAAAGACCTTCAAAAGGATAAAGATCAAAAGAGGACTAGAAAGCATTTCTCAAATGAAGCTGCACATTGCACAGCAAACACCTGCACCATCGTCACAGACACCTGCAACCTCCAAAGTCAAAGTCCAATCAAGACAGAAGAAAGCAAAGATCACAGTACTGGTGTCATGCCTGCTACTAATCACCTACTATCAAGCAAAATAGCTGTGCAAAGCCACCTTCTCAGAAGGAAAAAAAAAAAAAACCTGAGGAAAAAAAAAATATATGTACATATGCCTCTGTATCTATATCTGCATGACAGATCTCTCATTAGACACTTTCATCCAAGTACACAAGATACTCTAATTGCTACCTGCCAAGGTGTACGGGTGAATTACAGAGACTTCACTTCCTTGCCTTCCCCGAGAGCTGACAGTTCATCAGGGACACCTCAGTGGAGAATGGGCTCCCCTGATGCTGTGGGGTCCTGAGAGCAGCGGCTCCGGTTCCTGAAAGGTCTCTTCTTAGCACCTGGGGTGTCTCATGTCTTCCTAGGTTCCACTTGATTTCCAAAGAGGCCCACAATGCATTATTCCCCACCCTGCAACCCAGCAGAGGTAAGCAGGAGAAGGAACCCTCTGTGCAGGATCATCCCAGATTATATTTAGCCCAGTCTGATCTTATGCTCTGTAATTTGGGCAACAAACAACTGGCTCCACTGAGGGTGGGGAAGAAGAGCACATGCCCCAGTGTGCCTGATCCTGCTCTAAGTAAACCGGCTAATCCCCTTCTGAACTACGTGAGTCCTCCAAAGCAATTATTTTAGAAAACAGACAAGACATCAGTCAGTCTGCCTTATCAATATTCAGACATTTCCATAAGGCTCTTGGATAAACTCTCAGCTATTTCTTTCGTGCCCTCACTGATAACCACCTAATGCACAGAGTTGCCTCTCAGGGCGTGCAGGGTTGTGCACAGCTTTGGACATCTCCAGCAGAAAGAGCAGCAGTCCCTGGCTGCATCAGGAGGTCAGCACACAGCAACAGGACTCAGTGCAAACAGAGACAGAGAGAAGGAGAGTTACAGGGAAACAAAAAAAACAGCATTAGAGGTTCCTGATAAATCTACAGCATCATAAAAGCTGCAGAGACAAGAGAGATAAGCTGCTCGGCTGCCAAAACCTCCTGTAGGGCCACGTTAAGTAGGCAGACAAGAGACATGGTTATAGCTGCCATTCATCAAGCCTCGGCATCACCAACGCAGAGAACAGAAGAGTAAAGACAAAGTTCAGACGTCAACTTAAATTCTGTTTTCAAACTTCAGTCCTTCCGTGTAACATAATATCATAAGAAAAGGGAGCAAACAGTTCATCTGCCAAAAGCTTGTCTAATTACCGCGAATTTGTTTGCTTCACATTTCTTGAATTCCTTTCTCTTTGCCAGACAATTGACTAAGAAATACTCCTTTCCTCAAAAAAGCACTGAAGCAGAATAAATAGAACAACTAATATAAACTGGCAGCTGTAAATTAATCTATGTAGTAGGCAGTCTGGAAGGCTTTGTTCATCCCTACAGCTTTGTCGGCTACAAACCAGAGGAAACAAAAACAACCCCAAATACTCATGCATATCCACACACTGTTCATTAAACAGCAGCACTAATACTTAATCTCACCAGATGCCGGGATGAAACAAGCAGCCCAGTGTCAGTGCACTCCAGTGGTGTTGTGCCAAACAAGAGCTCTTACAGTGCTGGCACAATTGTCTGAAAAATAAGCAGCCATACACGCCTGCATGCACAAGCCAGCAAGCGAGCGAGTGCTTCCATTGCTGCCCCAGTTCCTTCAAAGGCTCTCCCACTTTTTAAACTGGTATCATTTGAGCCTGTTACAAACAGATTACAGAGTAAATTTATGTTCTGTTTTTCCAAACTGACCCCTGTGCCCCCAATTGATATTCATGCACCCCTAATTTATATTCATGCACTCTGAATGAAGAATTTTGAGTGATTATACCTATTTTTGTCATATTTATTTTCCCATTCTTGTCCGTTTAAAAGAAGCTGAACCTAAGAAAAAGGATAGAGTTTGCACCGTGAAACACCCTAATTTATCACCTCATTGGTAAGGAGAAGAAACCCACAGCTGTTCTGTAACAGCTAGTACAGCGCTAGGTTATTCCTCAAACATATCTCAAATGTTACTACATCTTAATCTCTCTGCAACTATACAAAAATGTTTATCAAAACCTCTGATGAGCGGTTTTGTAACTATTCCTTTAGCACTGATCTGGGAATGAAAACATAAACAAAGAGGGCTGACTCTAAATGTTTAGTACATTCAGGTGATAATATTTGCCTCATAGATACATTATCCAGCTTAAAAAAATCTATAGTTTTATTCAGCATAAATAGAACAATATGTTAATTTGAAGCATTCAGATCTAAGCTCCTGGACTCTTCAGGGGAAAAGGCAAAGTCAGTAAAAGTAACTTGGGTTTTTTAAAACTCTCTCTTGATTTATGCTATCGTATGAAGAAAAAAATCTTTGTATATAACTGTTCATATTACATACTGCAGTATTCAAATATCATGGGGAAAAGCAATCAAAATAAACCAGAGTCTTCTCCTTCCCTGCCAGCTAAATGTATTTCATTCTGGAGAGTAACCTCTAGCTGATTACTTGCAGCAGCATCATCACTAAGAGTGTGTCACAGCTCATTTGCCAGAGCTGCACGAATGAAGCTCATTCTGTGCTGGAGACATACCTCCATAAACAAAGTGAACAGGTGCTCGTGGAAACACCCTCTCTATGAGGTCTTAGTTTTGGGTTCTTGATCTGTAGCACCACTACCAAAGAAAGTTGACAGTTTCAGGTACCCATGTAACAATGCATTTAAAAAATTAATACTGAAACTGAGTTATTAACCAGGTCAATGTATATAGCAGTAGAATAAGCTTCTCAGGGAGGTGCTGGGATAATAAAAACTTTACTATGCTGAAACATTAAAAACAGAAGTAAAACCAACTGAAAGATAAAGGAAGGCACATTCTGGCCACTGCCACCTTATGGTTTGGAGCAGATCCAGTACATTTTGAAGGCAGAACCTACACAGCAATGGACAGACAAGTATCTTCCATTGAGAAAGCACTCACAAAGCACCTGTCCAAGTACATTTGCCTCATTCATGTTCATTTCACCTGAACTCATCCTGAACTACAGTTGCTGGGGGCTTTTTTTTTTGATCCTTACTTCTGTCAGAAACTTGAATGACAAAACTACAAGACCACCAGGGTTGAGCATGGAGACCAAGAAGGTGAGCAAAGCGAAACTTTCTTTACCAATTTTATATAAATATATATAAATACATATATATATATATATGACACATTTATATATATATATATCAAATATATTTATATATGTATGGTTTTATTCACATTACTTTCTACACTCTGCATTATGGTTTATAGATACCTAAGATGATTTTTCCCTCCTCCTTCTGTTCTGTAACATCACCTATCACACTGAACCTGGCAACCCTGCTCTGGGCACCTTTGGCATGTATCCCTATAGCTAGGCTCTAGCCAGCTCCAAATCCTGCAGCCCCAAGCTCCAGGGGTAAGGCAAGCCCTGGCCACACTGGTCTCACCACCAGTGAGACTGCACATAACCATCCTGCCATTTCAGAAGAAAGCTTCTGCTCCCCATCAAATCCCCTCCAGTAACAGCTGGACCTGAAATGTCTCCTCCAGGCAACTCCCACCTCTCTTTGCATCAGCAGTCTCTCTACACTGCTCTGGCACAGGATAAGTATGAGCCCAAGAGAGCTTGGTTTTGGTTTGGCTTTGCACCACAGATCTTGTGCTCGTGCTCCCAACCAGGCTGAAGGGAACTGCAGCAAGCCCCAGATACCAGCCTTGGCATGACCTGCAGCTGCTCAGCTGGGGGGCAGCAGGGAGAGGACAGCAGAAAAGCACTTGTGAAACTCTAATCCCAGGTGAATTGATGCACATATTCACCCTGTCTGTGTCTGGAAGGACTACATCACTAAAAAGTGGAGAAAACCTTGGAGATAAGGGCTAAAAGGGTTACAGCGAACTATCAACATACCCATTTCTATCTCTGTAAATTGTGCAATTCCTTACGGGAAGGATTACGTCCCCAGAGCACCATGCTGTGGCCAATACACACCCCCACACCCCTCCCTGGAGTGCCTCCCTGGATAATCCCCAGCATATAAATCCCCTCCCGTCCAACGGTGCTGTCAAGTGCTAACGGAAACAGCAGCTTGCAGGAGCAAAACTATTTCCAACCTTCAAAGGCAAAACCCCCCACAACTCCAGGCCACCACATCCCTTCACTGAAACATAAACACAAAATAAAATTACCTATGAACAGCAACTGCGTTTCTTTCTCCTTCTTGTGTGTGCACGTACATGCATGTGCATATATAGCTGTATCTATATATATATATATATATTGCACTGCCATCTGTCAGAGGCTTCTACCAGCAGCTGCAGAAGACAAATGCCCCCCCAGCTAATCCCCTCCCCATGTGGGAAAATAGCTGGTTTTACTAGCTGAATGCATGCTATATATTTTCTGTATTCATATGTATCATTAGACATTCTTTTCTCTGTGTCTTGAATGAATCGGGGAAGAGTCACTGATTTCTAATGAGGAAGAGCAGAAAGGCAGGGTGACAATAAAAGGACCCTGTATTAATCAAATGTCCACCCCAGACAGGAATTCCAAGGCCTTAATCTCTGTCTGGGAGAAGTGTTGCTTAAAGCTTTCACTCAAAGAGGAAAGGAGAGATTTCACATGGCAGGTGCTACACTTGCTGCAGCAGTATAAAACTCCATTATTCCACATTTCTGGTGAACATTAAAAGAGAAAGAAGGAAAAGAAGAAAGGAAACAATACAAGCAACAACCTCAATGCAGAGGGAAGTGGGGAGGAATGGGATTCCTTGCTAAATTCTCACATAATTATGCATTAACAAATTTAAACAGACTAAACAACATGATGGGCCAACACACTTATTCCTCATCTGTAAGCAACTCAGATGAGGCCACATTTTGCTCTGGCACTGGTCCCCATATGACTGGTGGTGCCCATGCAGGACAGAGACAGAGCATCAGAAAACAGGAGTCTGTACAGCTCCATGGCACAGCCTTGCCTTCACATCCCTTGAGCTGGGAGGTCTCTTCCCTAGAGGATGTTCCTGCCTCTTGGCTGAAGCAGCACAGGCTCTTCTGTGCCCACCCAAATGCACTGCTAGTGCAAAACAATTCCCCGCTCGCGAAAGCTGGGAGAGCCTCTGCAAACCTCCCTCCCTCATCTACTTTCTAACTTGTTTCAAACCCAAGGAGAAAATGCCTTGCCTTTCTTGCCTGAGCTTCTTAATGTCCCTCTGTACCAGAATTACTTAAGTGAAGTGTTTTGGCATAAAAATTGTGTGGAAGACTCTTAAAAATGACCTACCAAAGAAAACATATCCTCTGTCCCTGCAATATTAAATTACATATTTACTTGAGGAGAAGGCAAGCTCCTGTTTATTACTTGTATTAGAAATTCATGTCTTGCCTCTCCTGGGATGCCACATGAATGACTGGAAAGGTGATGTCAGAGTAAACATCACAGCAAAAGTGCCAAAGGAAAGGAAAAATTCTTTCTGTTACTTTGTTTTGTTTTGGATTATGTTCAGGAAGATGCATCACTTCAGTACAACTGCCAAAGCGTTTCCTGCATCCCAGTCTGCATCCTAGAGCTGGATATTGCCCATCCTGACCATGCTGGCTCTCCATGGAGACCTCCAACACATTCAGAGAAGACAGTGGTCTTTGAAACACTGCTAAAATGAAAAGTAAAGCAACCAAGGGAAACGGCAGACCCTTTCAGACTTGCTGCAAGCAACACTGAAATAAAATTATATAGTCTCCTTCTTTCATTCACAGATGAAAGCAAGATACAAGCAAATAAAGCATTGGGTTGGATTCTTAGACAGATGCAAGCAAATAAAGCATTGGGTTGGATTCCTAGACCTGGTGAGGTGTTTGCAGAGCCTAATCTGCCCAATCATCAGCTTCATAAAACACACAAGTAACACTAACACTCACATCTCATGGACTAATCTCAAAAATTTACACAGATTTACAGCTCTTCAGCTCAAAGCACCATGATTTCAGTATGTTCACCCAGCTGTACCAAACGTATCCTGCACCTTATATTTCTCTCCTATTGTTTCATCAAAGTCTGTCTCCTTCTTTCATCACTCTTCCCTAAAAGCAGCTTACTGTTTTCATTTAAAATATAAACAATGCTGTTTAACCAGCAATCATGTTCATATCCCCAAAATAATGCTACAGTCATTCAATTCTCACACAATATATAAGTAGGTGCCTTAACTCCCTAAGCCAGGTACCCTTTCTAAAGTCATGCCACAGTTTAGAATAAAAGAATACTGCAGCTACAGCAGTGATAGGTTAACATCAGGAAAAATTACCAGAAAGTTCTGATGAAGATATAAGCATTTATTTAAATATCTAGCAACAATTACATTGTAGCAAAAGAACTGTTTTACCTTCAGAAACTAGCACAAACATTCATTTATGGAATTTAGGAAATCAAGCTTAGGTCATTGTTATCCAACCCCATCTTAGACAGAAAAGGAATGCTGTAGATATTGAAGGATCATATGGAGTCAAGGGAGAGACAGTTTTCCTTCCTTCTAGTCCCTAGCCATACACTTCTGGCCACTGTGTGAGGCCAGGAGGAGGAGTTTTTTGGTCCAGCTAAGCCAATATACCTGCTCATTTTCCTCCCTTGTCTTCTTACAACAAAGAAAGCCCATAAGAAAAAATAAGGGGGAGGTCAGGACATTCTGGAAAATATTATCAATTAAAATGCTCAACCAATGTCCCTGCACCTGTTTAGGTTTGTATTTATAAACTTGCTGAGAAACTTTGCCAAATTCTACAAAGGAAGGTCAAGATTGTCATTGAAAAGGTAAAAAGAAGAAAACCTACAAGAATTACAAACTGCCACCCTGCCTTTACCACCCAGAAATAAATGGTTAAGCAGCCACAAGTAGAATACAAGAATGAAAATAAGATAAAAAACCTCTAACAGCACAAAAATAATCAAAAATTATGTCTGATGTAATATTCCTCTTTGACAGGGTAACCTCTCAGTAGGCAAAAAGAAGAGCAGTGTATGCATCTCCAATTCAGTAAGGCTTTTGACACTGACACATGAACTAAGAAAATACAACCTATGGATGCAAGCTAGGTGCCCAAGTGGTTTAGAAAATCAATAGCTCAGAAAATCAGTTATCTCTGAAAGTTTCTTTATCAAACTGTCCTGAAATTTCTGATAGGCTCCTATATATGCATATGCTGGGTCCAGTTTTATTCAACAGTCCCATTTGGGATCAAGGAAACAGACATGACTCTTGTGAAATCTGTCTCTAACACCAGAATGGGGAAAGTTTCAAGTTCTTTACAGAGAGGTCACTTTTCAAAGTCATTTCAAATTGCAGAAAAGGTCTGGAATAAAGAGGATGCAATCAATAAAGTGCAAAGTTCCACATTTACACAGGAAAAATCAACCCCAAAAACTGCAAAAATAGGAATGAACTGACTAAGCAGGAATACTGGAGGAAATCACTTGTTAGACACAGTGAACCAAAACCTAAATGGAAATAAAGAATACAGTGCTGAAGGACAAAACGTACCTTTCAGGCTGGACATGTTACTAGTGGCTAGAGAACTGTTGGTTCTAGTAGGCAAAGGAAGAAAAATGCACAGGCTCTTTTGCTTGAATAAGATATGCCAGTGTGACTTAGATTGTGATTTAAAACCAACTTTATTAAACTAACATAAAAATAAAGTGATCTTGTTGTAAAGTAGCCCATGTTTAATTAATTTAGCATAGCTTGATAAAGAAATCTTAGACTACTTATCAGGTTACTCATGTTCCCCCCCGATCTCTTCACCTCAAAATGGGACTAAGTGAAGTATGGAAACTGATAATGTATATTTCTTACTTTATTCACTTTGAATGTGACCACTAGACCATATTAAATTACAGTAAAACTCAGCAGTGAGTTTTCTGAGAGAAGCAACTTCTACATCATCCCATTTTTGCTAACCAAATTACTTTAAAAATGTACATGAAAAGCTGAGCACTTGCAGTTGTTAATGGGAAACTGAGTGAGATGAAACAGTCCCAGTGCTGAAGCTCTCCAGTGTTTACTCCAAACCAGCACAGGTCTCACCACTTTCTACAGAGCTAAACAGCTTTTCCGTTTCAGAAATAAATTTTAATCACCTTTATGAGGAAAAACTCATTTTAGTGTGACTTTTATTTCACAACTAGAAGCATTCAGCTTACAGGAGCATTGTATTTATCACTATTAAAATCTCAAAAATATGAAAACCTCCTTTAGCAAGCTGCCAATTGCCATTCTTCTTACAGTGGAATAAGGTGTTCTTGCACTTTGACTACTAAAGCAAAATGTGCATTTCCCATTTAGCATAATCCCATACTGACTACACCACATCACTTGTCCAGTGCAGTTAGAGACACCAGGGGATTTTCAACAAACTGTCAAAAAGACTTCCTCTACTTTAGGAAACATTCAATCTCTAAATATAATGGTGCCCACAATTGCATAAATCAGAAATAATCCTGAAGACCCTATTCTCCATAGACAACAGCAGTTATACATTCTGAAGTCTTTCTTAATAAGCAGCATATCTATATCCCACGATATTATTATTGAGCATATTTATGATACCAGAAGAAGCAATGTCCTGCCTATGTTATAAGCGTGATGGAAAGCATTATGGAGAGCCAGATGAACACGTACATCAAAGCAGTTCCAGAGTGGCCAGGCCTGAAGCAACCTGGACTGTTTGAGAAGACTCAAATTAGGAGAGCAATGAGATGAGAAAGATTAAAAGGTCAGACAGACAAAACAGCAAGTAGGCACAGAAGAAGCACGGTCCAGTGATGTGACCAGAATATGTATCTATATTCCAGTCTCAGGTCTGACAGAAGCTTTCTGTGCTGTTGAGGGAGTAATTTAATTTTCCTACACTTGTGGTTTAAAGCTTTAGAGACATTGATTCCAGATTTACTGACACATACAGTGGTACTGCAAGAATGCACTACGATCTACACCCAGTTAAATTTCTTAGAAGGAACATAAACAATGACAGTAGAGAGTAGGGGAAAATGATGTAAGGGAGGAGAAGGAAAAAACAAAGGAATTCAAAAATAAACAAACAACCCCCCAAATAAACAAAAAAAAAAAAAAACAAAAAAAAAAAACGAAACAAGGAGTTTACAATAGACATTTGAAACTAACTCTTTAACTCAAGATTAACAGTTCGAAAAATCCTTAATGTTTCTGAAATACCTGTTTCTGTTAAGTCATGTTATGGCAAAAACTCCACAGCCCAGCACAAAGCAAGCCAGACTCTTCGTACAGTCTATACAGATAAATATGTACAAACAAGGGGTGTGTTTATTTAAAGAATATTCTCCAGGAACCTTTTACACAATGAATCAGGGCACATGTTTTAGGAAAACAGCATATTAAAAAAAAAAAAAAAACAAAACTGGTTTGTTTTCTGAAGACTTTTTTAGGGTACATTGTAAAATCGTCCGTGTGGTAAAAATTTCTGCTGGCCAAAAGGTACCTCTGATTTCCCCAAGCTTCAGCTGCTTATTTTCAGGAAGAAAGGAACACTGTGTGAATGTCCTGAAAACTGGCTTTGTTGGCTCAGTCTTCTACTTTGAATGGAGCAGAGGTTCATAGGCAATGTAATTTCAGAAATTACTAATGCTACTCAAACAACCATATGCCTCTATTTTTACACTGCCCTCCATTCTTCTGCCAGATGCTTCTCTTCTTTCATTTCATCTGCTTAATGAAGCTCAGCTATTTAGGCCCCAGTGCTTTGATTTTAGAAAATTATGTAAGATACTTTATAAAAATACATTATTATTACAAAGAAGATGACTGACTGCCTAATTTTATTTTTTTTTTCAAAAAAGGTAGCATTTAGTTTAGCTGTTCAAAAAGGTACTTGGTGGTGCCAATATCCCACCTTGCAGAGGGTGAAACCAGAGACAAATCTCCAGCCAGAATTAAAGTAAGCACAGGATACTTAGAGCAGATATGGTCATACTCATGAAAGTGTACATGACATTTTGTCCCCATTTGGGTAGTGGGGTATTTTTTGCACTGACAAAGAAATGACAATGGAATATCTAATTGTCTATATGTCTGGATATTTATCTAGGATCTCACTGTACAGGATTCCAGACCTGTGGATGGTTTAATTATCCCAGGACCCCTCTGAATCTAGCAAATCTCAGTCTGCTATTTTGTTCATCCCTAAAGAATTAGTATTGTAAAACTCCCTGAAACCTCTCATTTTATCTTTATGCCCCCATCATACTCAATGAATTCAAACTGCTAACTTGCATGACCTTAGAATACAGGCTGCTATGTGATTAATTTTTAATTTGCCTTAATCAAAACACTGAGAAAGTAAGATAAAAGTTAAAAAGCAATATTCAAACTCACATTTATTACTACTCTCAAGGATGCAATTCATCTACCCTGAGAAAGCCAAAGAAGGGTGGAAGGTCTCATTTGGATGCTTTCTGGCACAGCAAGGACCACTGTGACTAAAGCAGAGCATAGCAGTCACAAGGAGTTGTGCTGCTCTGCGTAGAGGAGTTACAGAGCAGATGCAACCTCCATAGGGAATCCTCCCAGCCCACCAGCCGAGTTATAGAGAGGTACCACCACCTCTGAACAGAAGTGAAGGGGCAAGGCTGGAAGTATCTCACAGCTGTAGGTGCTCAGGATCAAAAGCTGCTGTTACCCCCACAGGGTAAAGGATTTCTAAAACTGGAGTACAGCTCTCACTGCATCCACAAAAGCAGCTGCACTGTTTGGGAACACAAAGCATCTCAGGTGTCCTTTAATGCACGGGGCAGCTCCCAAACTGCCTAGGGGACATGCTCAGAAGGTGAGAAAGGCACCAAGGGTCAGTAAATGACATCAGTTAGAGTTTCAGAGTTGACTTACATATTTCTGTTAGGCAGAGGGATTGCATTTCCACATTGCCCTGTTATGTACTGTGTTATAGGGCAAAACAGTACTTTCCTTTACTGATGAGATGAGCTTCCGTATTTCATAACACAGCTGTTTCTACTGACAAGTGAGATTTTAAAGACAAATTAAGCTTCTTGCATACAAAACCACTGGTAAGAGGAAAGAGGTCAGGTCCCCACCTGTGTCAGGAAGGAAAACACAGCTTTGGAGCAGTCGATTCAGTGTTAGCTTGTCTGCTTTATTTTTAATGAACTGTGAACAAGCCAGCAACTTTGACTAACAGCTAATACCTTGACCCAGCACATATATAAAACCAGACATTGCCTCGGGGAAGGGTTTACTCCTAGGGTCAATCCAACCAGGAGAAAAAGCTGTTATATATTGGTTTGGCTTGGTCTAATTCAGCCAGAGCACAAACTGGGGCCAAAGACACTGCAGGAATGATCCTTGTGCAAACATGGTACAAGAGGCAGCTGGCAGGTATTACACAGGCCAGAAAAAAGGAACCTATTAATGCAGGGCTGCAGGAGAGGTTTCATAGCATGCAGTGACCCTCCTTCCTTCTGTGCCTTCCAGTGCTCAGCAAAATGACTATGCAGGATACTGGAGCAAAAGCTGTACAAGAGTGTAATGGCTTTCTGATCCACCAACTAAAAAGAGAAATTCAGCAATTTGTTTTCAAGAGGTACCTTTTAAAAATAGTTCATGATATCTATGCTACAGATAATAGGTGTCCCTTAACATGAGGAAATTTACCCAGGCTCTTTTTTCTCCTCTTACACTAAGGTAATGCGATGGTTCCCAAATCCCAACACACATATTGCTTCTGATTTGTATCTTACAGCAAATAATCACAAACATTTTCCTTGAGGGGCTGCAAAAGAAACTAGACTATTACAATTATTCAGTTCTCACATGCCCACATGGGTCCAAACAGCTCTCCTAACCTGGCAGTTAGTCCATCCTAACAGATGGATTCAAAATATTTCTCAGTATTTCTCTCTTTCTTCTCTGCTTATGGTAGCTTTTTAGGCAGGTGAACACAGGTGGCAAAATGGCCTTTTATTTCAGCAGCAGCTAGATCCAAATGATCCATACAGTAGGTAAAGAAACACACAGGACGGGCTGTAGACCTGGCTGATCTCTTCTTAAAAGAAAAATTAAGAGATGACTTTTTACTAGCTTGACATTTTGACCAGCATGACCATTCTTCAGAACATGAGATGAAAACCTGCAATGTCCTGTCCAATTACTCTCAAAATGAATGACCTCCTGACAAGATTTTACTACTTCACCTAAGAAGCTTAATACCCAACACAAACCTCTTGGTGCAAATGTCCTTGGCAGCTCTTTTTTCTGAATGGTTACATTTTCATCATTGTCATCACCTTCACCAGATGCTCATTGCTCAAAAGCTCAGTCAAGGGCGAAGGACAAAAACATGGCAATGATGTAAGGGCAGCTGTGAAATGATTACTCAAGATGAAATCGATAGCAGTACACTACTGCTGGGAGATCAGCAGTACAATTGAAAGCTACTGAGCCAAAAGTGGTTTCTTCAATCAGGAAAGCATGAGGACCTGATTTAGTTTCCTTCAGGTTTGAAAGCACTGTTGCAGCATACAAAATGTGCGGCTTCCACAGATCTCCAGGCATCCTATTCCAAACCCAACTATTATGCGGTATGAATGAGATTATAAAATATTAATCAGCATATATACTGGGAGAATATGGAAAGACTTTGCCACTTCTAAAATAAATTAATTTGTACAATGACTGTAGTATGAATTCAGTTTCAGGGCTTATGTTGTATGTATTCTACTTGCCAGAAAAAATACAAGATACTAGTGGGTCAAAGGATGGCTTCATATGGGAATACAATTGGATCCAGTGGTGGGTTGAACACTTCTTCAGCAAGGGAATATTTACAAGAAGCCTTTTTAAAATTCTGATATACAATTTAGTAGAAGAAAATGTTACACATCCTTCTCGGAGAGAACAGGAGGCTGCTACTGCTATTAACTCATTTTGAGACTGCCTTAATGGCTTAATTGTCCAAGACAACTTAAAAATAAGCATCTTATTATAAACTTGTTGTTGGGAGAGAAGCTCCAAAATGAAACTAATCTTTAAAGACAGGAAAATTAAGGTACTTTTCCATACAGGCCATGCAAGTTCTCTTTGTAAGAGATTTTCACTATGCATTAATAAGCACAGTCAATAGTACTTCCAAAGAACAATGTGTTTGTGGGATAACACATAGGATAACACATTTCCTGAGACATATATTCAAAAATGAAGAAAGCGTGCTCTAGTTATTGAATTTGTCCACAAAGTGATGGATGTGTCTTTCAAGAAGCAGTTCTGAAACGACAATTTATCAGTCCTGCTTTATTTGTATGCCCATCAGGAAAGACAATACTGTAATATGTGCTGGCTCACTTGGAGCACAAGAGAAGGTAAAACAGAAACAGCAGGAACATCTACAACAGATGATCAGAACCAGCTAACTAAAAGCACATTCTGTAAGGAAACCTCAGCTGCTTCTTCTACAAGAGGCCAGGGACAAAACAATCCCAATGACTTTATACAAGAACAGATCTGCCCAAACTTCCCTCATGAAAAAATGTCATCTAAACTTGGATCTTTTGGAGATTCTGTATGGGTTTTCACATCTATTTGGTTTGCCTACTCAGAGGTTTTCACATGTGGTGAGAAATACCATCCACATCGACTTGCAGCCCCCAGAAAGGCTTGTGGCTGCACAAATGGTGCCACACCACAAAGTATTCCCAACCTGCCTTTCCTTCCTGCATAGGGACTGAGTAAGACAGAAGCCATTCTTACAGCTGCAGATCTCCCTGAAACAGAAAACACCAAACACCTGGTACCATTCCATCAGCTCTCCTGCAACACTATCATATTACATTTTGACTATCACACAATAAAGAACCCTCTGTCTTCATTAAATGAAGGAGGAAGTGGCAAGCTGGGGTTAGAGAGAGCAGGGAAGTGATGAGAGAGCAAACATCCTGCAAAACATGTTCAGTCCTGGACGCTACGTCTTGGAGATCTGTAGCAACAACACTAGGCAACAACCTAGTTTTTTGGTTTACAAAACCAAACACCCAAATCTTCAGAACGGACAGAAAATTCCTCCTCTCCACACCATTCTGGAGAAAGTGTAATATACAGCCACAAATTCTCTTGGGCAAGTACACATTGCAATTTTCACAATATTCAGTATTTTCTGACTTGAATCAGGAGCTTCTATGAGCTCAAAAAAAAACCAAGGAAATGTCTGAAGAAAACTGAGGATACCAGCTTTTCCATCTTGCCTTAAGAACAGAGCCTCACTTTTACAGTAATGTCAAAGAATTAAGACTGATAAGTCCCTTTGCTGGGAGGGGAGACTGTCACCTGCTGGCACAAGAGAAAAGGCTATCTCAGCACACTTGCAGGACTTGTGCCTACAGCTCTATTTTCTGTAAGGGCCTATCTATCTGCTTCCCAAGAGGCCAGCTAGAAGAACAGACTCCACAGTGAATTTTCTTATGTGGTCAAAAGCAGCAATGTTGGTTTATGACAGGATTCATTCCCTTAAAAATTATTTATGCCCTTAATACCATTTTTTGCAGTGTGGAGGACAAAACTGGTCACAGAAAGCATTTCTAAAAGAAGCCTGTGCTTGTCTTTTCCCCCTACATCAGTGAGCAAGGTTTCACATTAGAAATCAGGAGCAAGTTCATCATATACTACTCACTCCTCTGTGGTGTGTGAGTCTGGCTGGCCGGCTCTATCCCCGTAAATGTGGGAAGCTCTTCAGAAGGACTGTGTTCATGGGGTGCCCTGCTACAACAAAACCATCAGGGAGAGCAGAGAGCCCATCTGACATCTCCAGACTGCAGGGAGAAGGGAAGAGCCAGCAGTGCAGCTCTGCATCAGGTGCAGCTGATGGCATGGGCTATCAGGGTGCTTCCCTCACAGGCACAGGGAGAAGAGGCCGCCTTCCTCTGGAAACTTGTACCCACTTCTGGTTTCTCTCTTTTCTTGCCTGCCTGGTGATGGAGGGAAGTAGCCCCACCTAGCTATCTTGCAGTGCTCCTCAACAATCACCCTGCCAGGGCATTCCCCCAACACTGAAAAGATTTGGATGTTTGCCACTGCATTCCAAGGTCTCCCCCTGAGATCTGAAGGGATGCTGACTGCTGCAACTGTTCAGAAGAGCAAGCAGCACAGAGAGGAAGCAGTCTTCCCAGCCAAACCCCTTGTACACAATAAAGAAGTGAAACACAGAACCTGGTGCAGCGTGGAAAGCAGCTGCCTACCTCCTGAGTTAGACATTGTGTCCAGAAGATTTCCACACAGAAATAAGCACTGGAGTCTCTAAAAAGCTCTCCCAGACAAGAGTGGCTGCCAAGCCAATGCACCACCAGCCAACAAAAAGCTGGAAGTATCTGTGGAGACAGGGCAGCTCCCTTGAAGCTGGAAACTGATGGCTCTGGCAGCAATGCTGAAAGGATGCTACAGTGTTTGCTGCAGCAGAGCTGCCCACTTCAGCTTGGGAGAGAAGGAAACATTGCAAATGGAGACAACAGGAGCTCCTACAATAATTATATGGGAAAATATGGAACCGTTTAAAGACACTTCTCTCTCTCACTCTCTCTCTCTCAAGGGGTTCAAGCTAAGAAGCATCACAGGAATTTCAAAGAATGGAATAATTTCAAAAATGTGTATGATACCCTGTCAGACCTAATGAAGAACTAAGGGTTTGGAGACAAGTCTGTGAGACTCAGTTCTGCTAACTGCAAGCTTTCACAAGTAAGGACTCCTGTCGAACTAGAAGGCCGTTCCTCCATTGCACCAAGTGCCCCTTCTTGAAGTGACAGCTCACACATCTAAGTTTACCTATTACTATTGTCTATTAGCAGTCAGATACTACCATTTAAGGTATGAGGGTTAACTTCACCAAGGTGCACTCCTGGGACACAGCTGCTGCAGCCCTGGCCACACACTGCACACCACCTTGTTAAGATAGAAACTGCCATAGTTCTCCAGCTGTTACTAGAGGAAAACTCTATGCAGGAAAAGAATGTATGTTTGGGATTCTGACATAGCCTGGATAAAATATACATGCAATCCAAATTCTCCTTGTAGAAAGCTCTAAGCTGAAATATCAACAAATATACCAAATCTTAGAATAATAATATTGTTGCAAACAGTTTAGAATAGAAAAAAAAATCATCTTACAGATTTATGCCAAGGAATTGGGTGTCAGTAAGACCTGAATGTCTGTTTAAAAAGTGGTGATTTTAAAGCTGAAAGTTTTCATTGTCATCTCTCAGCTTGGATCACCAAGTACAAAATAAAACTTCTGACATAAATTTAAATATCCCAAAATTGTGTATTTTCAGAAGTGAGGTAACACGATTGATGTATCTTCAGATTTAACAACTGAGTCAACTTCCTGTGCATTTTCCCCCACTCACCCCCTCCCTGTCAAAGCAATTCACCCCTCTGGCAATTCAGGTACGCTAGAGGGAAGTGTTGCAGGACAACACTTGACATCTCCTCCTCTCCCTGGCAATTCAAAAGAAGGCAACAAAAGACTCAGTAACTGAGAACTATTCTCTGAATGAAAAGGTCCAATTTTACAAGATTCATCACAGTCTCTAATTCATCGGCAGCCTTGGCACTCTTACTCTTCTACCTCACACAGACATTTCTGGAATGTGTTTCAGGCTACTGGGGAAAAAAAAAAGGTAGTTCAGCAGGAAGCAGCAGAGGGTAAAGAAATGAAGAGTCTGAAATCGATCCTGTTCCTGTCCTACACAGCACAACCTCTGCCAGAAGCATCAAGGAGAGCAGGACTATCCCCTTGGTAAGCAGTATTCTTTTTACTTTTTCTGTTTTGGTACCTCCAGTAATATTGACAAACTATTTACACACAAGAACAATACTTGCAATTTTGCATCAACAGACTTGTAGCTGTTCTCTTACAAGGCATCTGAGATCTTACATAAACAAGGTTTGGAGATTGAGAATAACAGATTTGTATTTCCATCTGGTTAGGAAAAGTTCTATTTGAGAAGTTTCCTTCTTGCTAGACTCCATGTTAGTTTACTGACAGATGTGCTGGGATGAGGATACACAGAAATTCACTTCAAAAGCAGCAGGAGGTTTTACTACCATTTTTATGAGAAGAATATTGCTCTTTCTTGCTCTGATTCAAAGCTTATAAAAACCATTTAAGAGATTGAAACAAAGTCAGCAGAACCAATATGGGCAAGAAATGTCTTATTCCAGTACTGGACCTGGCATCTGGGCAATCTTTGCAAAAGAGTGCCAGTCTCCTCTCAAAGAATACTTTCTCTGCATTTTCAGACACAGTTCTGCTCTGGACCATACAAGGGACAAAATAATAATAATAACAACAATAACAACAATAACAACAACAACAACAACAATAACAATAATAATAATAATAATAATAATAATAATAATAATGCCATTATTTATGTTGCTATTGTTTCATTCCTTGGATTTAAACTCATGTGAACTGATCACTCCTAGTGCAGCGTAAACAAACTTCCCTGGAGATCTAAGCCCTCAGTATAGTACTTACAGAGATAGGTATTAAAACAAGGAAACAAAAATCCTGAAACATATTCTTCAGACTTGTGTGCAGAGTAAATGCATGCAAAAGAACACAGTAAAAGCGATGTATGTGCAGAAAGTTATCCTAGTTTTGATGAATGTGTTTGTTTGGGAATGCAACAAGAAACCAAAGGAACTTGTTTGCCCTGGATTAATGTAACACCAAGGAGGAGTTAATGTAACACTAAAGCTGCAAAGCAAATCATAGAGAGAGCAGGAACTGCCAGAATTAGTCAAGCGTTTCTCCCAATGGTGCGAGCCTGCTCTTGGGTTCCAGGTCATGGCTTCCACACAAAAGTGGACTCTTACCTCTCCAGAGCCTTGCCCAGTCACTGCTTGTCCTGTGCACCACATAGGCCATGTCTCCCACACAGCAGCAAATACTCAATGACATCTTTAAGGTTTACATCAAAGCATTCTCTTCTTACGGTTTTTCATGTTTAATTTCCTTTTTAAATAAAAGCCATGGTAAGCCAAATATCCAGCAGTACCCCTTGCCTCTGTGTTCTCTCATACCACTTGCCTATGCTAATGATCCACAGGACTTGCACTCAAGGGTGTTTAAAACTACGGTACACACCTCCTCCAGCACCTGAATTACAGGAATTAGTGCTGGAAGCCACAAGCATGCAAGGCAGCAGAAGAGGACTGGCTAGTGATGAGGAACAGAGCCAGCTTCTTGCCACAGACTTTCACACATATTTGTAAGACATGAGAGGAATGTTGGGAGTCAAGCTTTCTTTTTTTTTTAGAGGGGGGAAAGAAGAGGGAGGTTTTACTGAATAGTGAGAAATTACATCTAGTGGCTAAGTGCACCGTAAATGAGAACAGGTTTGGCACTTTATGAAAGGCAGTGAAGATGTTGATAAGACTTAGGGCACCAGCTGTAACTGGTGACCTCAGCATGGGTTGGAGTGGATTTCTATACCTGTGAACATGCTTAGGAATTATGATTATGCATGCATACATATAAACAGTGCAGAATGATTGTACTTGCTTTATTTCTGTGTCTCAGAAGAAAGAAGTGCATACATTAACACTAGTGGGCTGATGAAAGGAAACCAAAAGCCAAGACCTGCTGCCATATTTGTCTCACTTTGTACAAGTTACAAAAACCTCCTTAGAACAGTACAGCAAACTGCTAAAAAACTTTTCAGCTTTATTTCTCAAAGACAAGTTACGGGAAAAGTTTTCAGCAAACATCCAATGCTGAGGTCCTGAATGTTTATTTATTCCATCATTTAGAACAAAGACCTCTAGTCCTTTCCACTTCCCCTTCTCTCAAACTGTCTTGCATTTAAGCAAAGACAGTCTGTATTTCTAAGTGGAAAACAGGTAAACATTTGGTTATTCCATTTGCAAAAAGTTACACTTTTATCACCATAAAGTTGAAGAAAAAAGTGTTAACAGGTAAGAAGATAATTTTTCTGTGATTTTTTCTTTAAGTCATAAATCAAGCCAGGAATTCTAAACCAATTATCATTAAAAATGCCCCTTGGGTTCTTTGAAGACATGTGGTGGCAGGCCAGTAAGACTTTCACAATTGTAGATTTTGGGGTAAGAAGGAGAGTTACACTTGAGAAAAGCCACGTGCTGGGACAGACTGCACAATAATGACAGCAGCAGTTTTGGTACAAGACCTTTTTTTCATTAAAACTCCTGGGCTGAATACAGTAGTAGGACACATTTGGTGACTTAGATGCTACAATGAGAATCCAGGAGTAAGTTTAGTGTATGCAAAAGCAGTCTGAAGACAGTCCTGGCATTTGAGTGAATAACATTGGTTTGAAGAAGTATCTGCACAAAAGCCTTCAGCTGCACCAGTCCATTTCATGCCCTGCCCACTCTTGTTACACCTTCTCCTTGTCCTGGTCTTGGCTGGGATAGAGCAAATTTTCTTAGTAGCTGGCTCAGTGCTGTGTTTTGGATTTAGTATGAGAACAATGTTGGTAACACACAGATGTTTTAGTTGTGCCTCAGCAGTGCTTACCCTGAGTCAAGGACTTTTCAGTGTCTCGTGTTCTGCTGCTCTGCCAGTGAGGAGGGGGACAAGAAGCCAGGAGAGAGCATGGCCAAGACAGCTGACCTAAGGTGGCCAAAGAGATATGCCACACCAGTAAAGCAAGCTCTGGACTTGGGGGACCAGACTAGGGACTTGATTCCCCACAGAAAAAAAGACTTTGATGTTTAATGCACTCACCATTATCAATAGTCAGGGACAGAGTTTGATATCACACAGACACAGTCTCTCCCTAAGTTATTCTGGAAGGAAGGCTACCATAAGAAACAGTAACTGCAAAAAGTAATCTAAATTCCCCTATAAAGTTATAATACAACAAGGTCAAGTTGCCCTTCACAGCTGTATCTGTATGGGTGATGTTTGTGAGTAATCTCCAAACAGGTCATGCAAACAAAACTACGGAAATTCTGATCCTCTTGCCTTGACCATTGGCAGACGTGGAGCTGAAGAATCTCTCAGTGGGTTGTGGGAACCCTCTGTGCTATCTTGATTATTTGCTTCTTTGGAAGTTCTACAGAAGACTCTTCCCCACTCCATGCAGAAGTTCACTGGTGGGAATCTCAGTCAGATAACAAAAGTGATTCCCTACCTCAGCACTCTTTCGTTCCAACCCAACTGAACAGCCCAATTCCCAGATGTTCTTGTTCATTTGTTCTGTGCAAGCCATGCAGAGCAATAGTCTCAACTCAGCATTTGATTCATGAGGAATGCCTCCCCACCAAGACCAAAATAAACAAAATCATGTTTCTATCCTATCCTACTTATATTGCAAATTAGGATCTCAGTTAATTTTAAAAAGCTATGCATTGTCACAAAATACTTCCAGGACAAGCAACTGAAGTTAATCTCTCCCTGCTCAGGCTACGGCTCAATTAACACATCTCACCTTGAATATCACATTGCTCTTCCCTGGATCTTGAGAATCTTGCCAGCTGTACTAACACAGGAACAACAGAATAAAGTAGCTATCACAAAACCTTGGCTCTTGCATCAGGTGACCGAACTCAGCATTGCACAAGGGTGCTTTGATGTTATAAAAGGCCTAAGAAAATGCCAGGGGGTTGGGGTGTATTTCTTGCTGTGTTTACTCTTACCAAAGGGCACTTGTCATACACATGCCATCTGCTGCACTGAAATGCAATACCCAACCAGGTAAAATAAAAATCTCCCACACCAGCAGGCTCTTTGTACAGATTAAAAGGATCACCACTAATATAATATTAGGTGTTTCAAGAAACTATGCTACAGAGACTGCATATCTTGAAAGCTTCTCCTCCTGTAGGACAGAACCTCAGCTCCCAGTGAAGACTCTGCCCTCATGGCTGTGCACAAGATGTCACAGATTCATAATCCAGAAATATTCCTACTTGTGTCAAGTACAGAGAGCTGAGAGTGCAAAGTGAACGCAAATGATCCCCACTCCCCCTCACTGCTCCCTGATCCCCCTGCTTTCCCCTGTGCTCACAGGCACTGCGGGAACCCCAAGGAGCAATCCTGCAGTAGAAGCCATCTCTCTGGGAACTGAAACTGGCTTTGAAGACATAAAGCCTCTTAATGCTTGTGGATATTTCTCACAGCTTGAAAGAAAGGAAAACCTGGAAACGTGTCACTACATGGGCTTACCTACAGTACCTTGGTAAAGTCAGGATCCCTTAGTACAAGCACCTCCTTGGTCAGCCACTAATAGGAACCATAGAGGATGATGCCATTTGTTATATCCATTTCAGTCTCCTGAGATTTTTTATCTGTCTTCAGTCAAAACAGATGCTTTGGTCTATTTTGAGTACTGAAACGGATTATGCAGGTCAGTGTATCTGCTTTATAGTTAATGAATATTCTGAAATCTCAGCATACCTGAGTCTCCTTCATACTTTACAAGAAGCCAGCTCATACAAGATTGTGTTAAGGCATGAAGAACATTTTACATTATCTGTCCACAAAGGCTGCCCAGGTCCTAAAGAGAAATAAGAAACAAAAAAATCCCAAACCTGATGACAGAGAAACAGAGATGAGTAGGATCATGCTAGAGGGACGTCATATTCCCGGAAACAGGCAGGATTTTCCTCACGGCCATCTCCTTCCCTGCGCTTATGAAGCTCAGCACCCCTGTGCCTCTTACATTTGAGGATACCCTTTTGGAAGGGATTCCATTTTCACTTTTACAACATACAAGAAAAACACAATAAAAATCTCAAGGAGGTGGCAGTTCCTGTCCAGTAAGATAGAAATAGATATTCCTTAACCATCACTCCTACCATGGAACGCAGTGGACCATTGTTATCAAAAAAACAGCACACTGATAAGGACTGGAAGCCTAGCAAAGCTAGAAGCGCAACCAGAAAAGCCCATAAGCTGCTGATGTTGGAACAGAGGGAGTTGAAAGCAGAGATGGAAAAACATGCCCCAAGACCCAAAACAATACCAGAGTTGAAGTGAAAGCAGGAAAAATAAGATAGCAAATTGAGACAGGTAAAAGCTAGAGGATAGGATGAGGAAGAAAATACTGAACATCAAGCCTTTAAAAAGCCTCAGAAGATGTGTCACGACAATCAATCTGATCTATAAAGACGGCCCGGAAAGGTATGGAAGAGGGACACATACCCTTTTCCATTCTCTCACAAATTCTTTCATAAAGGATTGTCAAAAAACCTTTTGCTCTGTTTACATCTCTTTTGGGTTCTAAATGTTGACTCAGCACTTATTAACCACTGTTAGGACCACAACTAGCAAAACAACAGGAGATTTGTAGGGGATGAGGAACAGATCAAAGAAAATCAGATAATTCTCTAATCAATGATACAAAAGTACTAAGACAAAAGAGGGGGGAAGATGAAATTGGGGAACAATGCAGAGCTTTTAGAAGTGGCACAGAATGAAGAGAAAATGGGAAAAATAAATTGTAAAACGGTCAAGGACGTCTTCATTACCTTACAATCACAGCAATGGCCTAATATGGTAGAAACACGCATTGGTGTTTCAGTGCAGACAGGATCAAACTTCACTCCTGAACTGTGCTGCTCCATCTCTGGACTCGCAGGTGCTGCGGAGTGTGAGTAAGGAGGAGTTAACAGCAGAGTTCTTCTCTCTCGGCACTAGAGGACTGAACCACACCTAATCAGGAGAGCTGCAGTTGCCACACAAATACCAGCTCCCAGTGGGGTATAAAACAGAGAGAGAAAACTAAGCAAGAGGAGGACTGACTCTAGTGCTGTTTGCTTACAGTTAGTCTTCCCATTTATTTTTGGCTCAACACAGGGAGGCAAAAAGGAGGGGTAGAAAAAGAATGCAAGCGGATTATATATTTGTATTCTTGTTTTACAGTCCTTCCAGAAAGGCCAGTTTTGTAAACAGAGAGAAAGCTGAGATTTTCTTTATCTTGTTAACTACTCCCATGACTGTAACACACCATGCAGAGTTCACAATTATCTCTCTGCTCAACATTATCAAAAATGCACTGCAACTTCTTTGGCAACACGTTATTTTAGTCAGGCTATCTACACCTAAAAACACTTAACCTATTGTTTCAACAGCACAGACCTGCATGAAGTATAAAAATTATCCAATATCATATTATCTTGGCTACAGATTTCATTTCACGGAATATGAAACTTCACTGAAAATCATTGTACAACAAGACAAGGAAACAAACATTCATTTCTGTCTTTTTCCCCTTTATATTAAGTGTGAGCCTACTACAACTCCCTCTCTCTGGGAGGATATTTTTCATACAAAGCCGCATTCTTTGGGTCTTATTCACATAAACAGTCATCAAACTGAATGAGATCAGCCACAGAAGCAGAGAAATCAAGTTTTGATCCAGCATTACTGACACAAAATACAACATAAAATTCAATTTAAAAAAACAGGATAATAAGCATCCATCTATAAACTATCTAATAATGCAAAAACTAGTTGAAGGTTTTGTTTTTCAGTTCTACCCTTCTGAGACATAATACAGTAAATTATTCATAATTTTGCTACACACAATTTGTTGATTCTTACCTCTCTGTGGACCATACTGTTGTTTGAGTACAAATCTTGGGAATTTTTAAAATAGTCATTATTTAAGTATCACTTTATTCTTGATCCTTAATTAAGCAAGGCCTGAAAATCCCACTTGCAGAGCATAAGGGAAGCGATTTTCAAATGGTACTTGGTAAAATCTGCTAACTTTTGCATTACACTTTTGCCTGACTGTTTTCCCTGAAACACCATATATATTTTGAGCTAAGCTTAACATATACAAACCATGAAAAACTTTTAACAGAAGAGTGGATACCCGTACTCAAAATTTGAATCATGACAACTGATCAACTGAAGGTTAGTTTGCTTTTTACAGGTAAAAAGGACAGACATACAACAGACGCTTGCTGCTATATTAAAATTTACAATGTAATAACCACCAAACTAAGACAAGCAACTGAAGTTGCTTGTATATAGTATATAGCATATAAGTATATAGTATATAAGTATATAGTATAACATATAAGTATAACATAACATACGTATAACATATAAGTATATAGTTAATGCTTTCCAAAATCTCAGTATTTGGGGGAAGATGACAAGTATACAGCTCCCTAGAATGATAGAAAATCCTCCATCTTAATGTGAAACACTGTAGCACGTGTTTACAAGTGTGCTGAAAAATTCCATCATAGTGGCACTCTTCTCTGATAACCTTCCCTGACTTAGCTTACTTGAAAAGCACATTTAGTGCTTTTTCTACTAAGGCAGAGTATCCGTGTGTTTCATGAGAGTTACAGAGGACTGAAACACAGAGCAAGTTCTCAATTTCACTGACACTCTTTATTCCATGTCTGGGAAAGACTGAGAATGGCTCCCAGACAAAACTAGCTTTACACCACAGCCTCCTGAGTAGCTCAACACTTATTTCAGCTTAGTCAAGGAGAGTCTTAATTTCAAATTGTGAGGAGAACAAATAAACTTTTAAAATGTTGGTTGGTTTTTTTCTTTCAAGTGCTGTGCTCAGTTCTTCTGAACGCACCCTTACCTGTTTTCTTGGTGTGTCTGCTCACCAAAACCGGCTCACCCCACGTAAGTATATTCAGACACTTCTGCATGTATAAACCCACATATGATATGTAAGCAAATTCATATTATTACAACTTTTCAAAAAAATTATTCTTAAAAGCTGTAAATACATGTATCCAAGTTCTGTATGCTTGATTTTGAATATGTTTCTGTCTTCCATGCCAAGTATCCTACTTTCAGGATTACAAGCAAAAAGAAGCAAAACTGGCACAGTTCTAGTAAATGAAGCAGCAATATCCTCCTCATTTGTATGTCTGCAGTTATAGACATGAAAGGTTAAATTCTCTGAGAGTATATGGAACCCAGAAGTTTGCTTTTAAATTCTCAACCATGTGTTGGTGGGCAGAGATAAAGGGAACAGAAAGGAGGCAGAAAAAAAAAAATTGGTTTGCTTTTTTCAAGCTAAATTACTCTTGTATGGAGACTATGAATCTGGGAACAATTTCTTAAAATATTAGGGTTTTTTAGTTAAGAGACTCTGCCAAGGACCAGAGCTTATACCTACAGATTCTGCTTTGATTTATTGATATGGCATGCCACTTAGTGCAAGCATTCATACCACTCTTTTAATTCTGCCATTCAGTTTCCCATTGGGACCCATCTTGCTTCCAGGTAAACAAAGTGTAAAATTCTTATTGAGAAAGGATGAATAAACAGAGCTAAATATAGAAACAGTCAACCTGTTCTTAAAAGTAGGAAGAATGAGAAGTGAGTTACCGTAATACACACAGGGCTGTCTTTAACCTAAACTAAATCCAAACAGAATACTGAAACTTAAAAATTTATGAAGCAAACTGGGATGTGATTGCAATGTAGATTAGATGGATGTGACTATTGATTGTTTGGACACGAGATGGATGTTTAAATTAAGCTACTTCACATTGGTGGTGAGTGGACACATAGCCTGTTTCCACAGTTATACTGATGTCAAGTTATTCCTCAATAACTCATGTCCAATCCCCAAAGATTCCCTCCCAAGGAAGGAAGGCTGCTTAAAAGGGAAAAAAAAAAAAAAAGTCTAACCCACAAAAAGAGCCCCAGTATTATAAAACTAGGCAGTCATGGGATAACAGGAAAAGTCCTCATCTGTATAGAGAACCAGTCAGACAGGAAATAAACAGTACAAGGTCAGTCTTCCCAAGAGAAGGACACTAAGCCTGCAGCCCCACAGCCTTCTGCATTAATCATATATTGTGTTCGTTATACCCACTAATGAATCCCAAGGGGACAAGGAAAGATTACAACTGTTAAAAATGGCTGGTAGATTTCAATACCATTTAAACACAGTCTGCTATTTGTGCTGGGAAAAAAACACCTCAACTTCATATGCATAATGATGGGTTTGGGATAACTCAGGAATGAAATCCTGGATTGACAGTGGACTGTTCTTATGAAAGCATCAGCACAGTTAAAAAGCAGGAAGGGTGCTAAAAATTATTACTGCAGAGAGTACAACCAAACCCACCTTTATTCAGTCATCTAAGAAACTCAGTTGCATCTTAGAAGTTTTAAGACCGGCCTTCTCTTTAAAAAGGTTTAGCAAAACTAGAAAAGTTTCAAGGAAGGAGAATATAAGACAACCAAAGGTAGGATAATTAGGTAGAAGAAAATCAGGTTGGAGAAATACTAGAAGACATCAGATTAAACCAGAATATTTCAAGCTCAAAACAAATGAGAAGAAATAGCTCTTCTTATCAAATAGCAATTTCAAGCTGTGTTTCTCATTTGCTGTCTTTCTTCTCTGATTTTCTCAGGCTGTTTCCTGTTCACTCATATTCCCTCCTCAACTTGACAGAGTCACTGATATGGATGCCCTACAAGAGTGAAAGGCATTAAAGAGAATATATGTCATATCTCCCTGCAAATGAAACACGGCCAAATTAGAGATGAGAATTGGCCAGTCTGACCATGAAACCATTTACCCACACCTCCAAACCAGGCTCATCATTCCTGCAGCCATGGGACTTGCTCAGCTCCTGGCTACAGAGATGGAAGAGCTGAAAGAAATCTCCCCAGACAGACAGTCATGTCCTAGTCAGCAAGAGAAATCCACCTCTCACTGCCTTCAACCAAAGTATAATTTGTAAAATGGTCACACAGAGAAGCTGCTAATGTTAGGCACTCTGTTATTTCAACTATGTCAAAAGCATCTATGTCACTTGGTAAGTTTTTGAAAACTCTTTACATCATTAGAATTTAAATAAATTAAATTTAATCCTGCTTATTTTGAGGCTAGCAGCAACTAAGACAGCTAACATTAACACCCTCTCTTTACTGAGCTGTCCTCATTCATCCCCAAATCCAATTCAGCTTTATCAGGCATGCTGGTAATGAAGCTGCTCACCTCCACTTGTCTGTCAAGACACCAGGGAATAAGTGAAATGGATGACAGCCTCACCCAGTGCATGCCAGGTCAGGATTTCTTAAACCCTGGCTTCTCCAAACTGATTAAGTGTAATCTTACAGGGAAAGAAGAGAATCCAACTTGGTAGTTGACTGTTCATTAATAAAATACTATACTTCAAACTCATGTTTAAGTTCACTCCACACCTGTGTCTGCCATTCATAGCAATACTTACACCATAAGCTTAAAAATAAACATTAAAAACCACCATAAACTTAAAAAAAATAATAATAAAAAAAAGAGCACATGGAAAGAGTATGTCTGGATTTAACAGAGAAGCTGTGAAAAAAGAACAACTCATACTTGCAAGAATTCAGAAGCTGCTGCAAATCTGGAAAAAACAAACTGGTAAGACAGTGCTGCACTTTTAAAATCTGGATTCAAACCAGAAGAATAACATCAATGAAAAACTGTAGATGTCAGGCAGATAATTCCACAGCCAGAAGAAAGACACGCCCCCTTCCCTCCATCCCATAATCCTCTTGAAAGACTTCAGCCAGACATAGTCAAATCCCAAAAGTGCTCAGACAGAAAATGAAGGAAAATTACTCATATGTAAGCTTTACAAAACACTAAAAATCTGAGTTAAGCAACAGATCTGCCTGGCAATTATTAGTGCAATTACTTGCAACAGCAGTGATACAGTGAAAAGATCACATCCCGCCCAAGACTCTGAAACAGCTGCAATTTCTGCATCTGTTGCACAGACAGACATCAAACTCTGAACAGAATTAAAACATACCTAAAAAGATTCACTGTGAATGCTATTAAAAAGTTACTCAAATATTAAGCTCATATATAATTACCATACATTCATGGTGCTTTCTTATTTTATAAGGCTGGCACTTCTCCTCAGTGACTGACCCAACCAAGACAGTTTAGGGCACTTTAACTCAGAAGGGTATTGGCACAATATAAATAGACCTAGCAACAGTTCTTCCTAAGATGTCACATTGCAGACGCTGTTAAAACCAACAGAAAATATTCCTGACTGGCTTAAAGCAATTGGCATCTCAAACTGGAAAAGGAAATTATCCCACTGCAATGCAGACACAATGAAGATGCACACCCTTAAGGAACTCATTTCCATCAATTCCGAATGCATTTTCCATAACGCGAATGAAAATGCTTTTGTCCAACAGCATGCCAAGACATGCACACAAAACCTGTATCTTCAGTGGTTCACTTCACAAAGTGGATTGTGCTTAGCTGGGGAAGGTGACAAATCATGAGAGAGAGAGTAAGGGATAGGCTGTTAGAAGCAGCTTGCTTAAATGCAGGATTTGAAGGAGGTATGATTTAATTATTTGAAGAGTACTCCACAAATGCTTTTGATCACAACATAAGATTGAAAAGCCTAGGCTTTTTGGCATAGGAGTATATACATTTTTCTTCAGGATTATGGCAAACCCACTAGGGTACTTACGCTCAGCACATCACACCCCAGCTACCCTGTAGCCCCAGTATGCTCCATCTAGCTGGCATCCACACCAGATACTTCTATCCACCACTTGCCACAGATGTGCCCAAATCCCATCCCTAATCCTAGACAGATTGCCTCTCATGGCTGTGGCTTGGCTGAGATGCACCTAGGGTTTGGAGGACCAGGAGTGGGTATGGGGAGTGGGAAGGAGAGAGCCACAGAGGAGACAGCAGGAAGACAAGAGTGCTGGCTGGTAGAAAGAGTCTTCCTGTTCATTCCAAGGACCTTTAATTTCATCTCACACATGGCAGGATCACTGCCAAAGGATCAAAAGTAAAACAGTGCAAGAGCAATCCAGCAATCTGCAGTCCTGCATGATATCATGAGCTACGTTTGCATTTTATATTGCATCAGAAGTACACCACTGAGGCTAGCAAGACAACCTCTCCACAACTGGATAATGCAAGAATTCAAGCTGTTGTACTGTGTCCATTAGGCCATCCAGTGGGGATTGATTTATGACAACAGGATATACCCAACTAACTATTAGTGGTAATAAGCTAGATTGCTTTTAGCTTCAAAGTCCTGTGCAGCCTTAATGCTTCATTTATCACACACCTCTCAAAAATGTGTCCTAAATTGACACCCATTTCATATTTGGTTTTTTTGATAGCATTCTTGACTAGGTATCAAACTACTGCACTCCAACAGTATCCTTCCTGCTTCATTCTCAACATCTTCACATCTCCAGCTCAGTATTTTCCAGAAAAAAAAGAAAAATACCTGTCTGGCCAAACCAGCAGCACCTTGAATACAAAACATCACCGTGCCATGCACAACCTGTCAAAGGAAGCAATACACAGAGAACATCCCAACACTCATGTGTTTGAAAGCTACGCAACAAATAAGCAAGGACTCTACACATCCATTCTGACTTCCTAGATTTGGAACACCTGCCTTCACGAATCCAGCAGTCTTCTGAATGGCAGCATGAGATAAACCAAATACAAACAAAAGGAGTGGAAAAAGTTTAGAAAGAGACCAGTACACATAATTCAGTGACAGGTCACAGCGAGACATGGGGTATTTCAGGATTTCACAATGCTCACAACTGCTGTCAATGAACTGTAACAAACTATTCTTCAGCAGCACCTGCTAACAGGGAGTGGAGTAGCCAAGTGAGAAGTAACAAAGCTATTCCTAAAGACTTCACAAGTATGCAAGAATAGCAATGGTATGCAAGAATATTTCTAGTATTGTACTTCAGAAACTATTCTGGAGATTTTTGCGATCAAAATAGCTGGATAGGAGGCAGGAAAGAAAATTAGCCCTTTGCTGTTATGAATTAAGGTCTTTCTGAAGTGCAGCTCTGCACCTTCTATTTTTGGCTGGATCATTTTTAAGGAAGTCACATATTTAATTCCTGAATAAACAAAAGTCACTAAAAATATTTATTTCAAATTTTTATTTGCCCAAAGCAATTACAACTAATTTATGTCTTTGACAAATATCTGCCTAGATCAATCCTTCCAATAAAATATGGAACCTCATTTGTGATTTTAAATAAACTACTTCCACCAGCGACCTGTTGTACTGATATATCTCTAAAAAAAGATACAACTGTGAGTTCTCTGCAAGTTCGTCCTAAGTCTTGAGGGAAAAAGAGAAAGTGCACATCTGAAACTAATGAGAATAAATACCATTGTCAGTGTAATTAATTTAAGAACCTGAAAGTGCTTTAAAAATGTTCATTGGTACACCACCTATCCAAACCAATAAGCAGTGGTCATCCTGTTATACAGATTTTTGTGAGTAAGGAACTGTAAGGTCTTTTTCTTTTACATCACAAAATGACTCACTGGCAAAGTCAAACAGAGGTGAAGCTGAAGACACATGGAGAAATGCAGCTTGAGGCTCAATTGCTATCACCACACCCTACAAGCATCTGATTTACTAAGGCATCAGTCATCTCACCTAGTCCAAGAACATGATAATCCGAACTCCAGAACATGCCACCTGTGACAGGGCAAGATGCTAAGCCTGGTGCTGTAACTGCATCATATCAGCCAACATGGGAGCCCCAATAGCGCAGACAACTTCTCACAGTTTCTGTTCCTCAAAAAAGAAAAGACCTCTGTGAAAAAATCTTGAAGGAAAGCACCTGCATGATCAGGAGGTTTTCACTTTATTTTTACCAATCATTTACTGGCTATTTCATTTCTTGTGTTCAAAGCCAGTCTCCTATATGAGGTTGGTAGCACTGTCTAGGTAAATATTAAGGAGCAGGGGAAAGTGAAAACTTTCCAACTGAATACTATCACAAAACCCCTTTTTAAATTTTATTACTTTATTTTCAAACAAACAAACAAAATAAAACAAAAAAAAGCCAAAAAAAAAACCCCAAAAAAACCCCCCAAAAAAAAAAAACAGGGAGAAAAGCAGTGACATTACTACTTCTGCTACACAATTCCCATTTACCCTTGCAGACTAATAGGTCCTCATGGACAAACAGGCATACATCACCTACATACCAGGCATGTAAATACTTCATGTAGCCACTCAGCTGCAGGTTTTGTTACATGCAGTGTAATTAACTATTTTTGAGTGTTTTCTGCTCAGAAATTGTTAGGAAGTTCTGAAGGACAGTCATTACACCATGTCTTGTGGTCTGCAATGCAACTGCAGATCTTACATATAATCACACATCTCCAGAAACAGTTTGTTTTCCAACTATCTAGAGAATGAAGATTACACAATACTTGAAACTTGAGCCTGCCAAAATAAGTTGTTATAAAACTAGCTGCGCAGACTGACACATCACCTTGAAAGAAAGTAAATAACATTCTCCTCAGAATAAACCATAGACTCAAACAGTCCTACCAGGGGATCTGATCCATGCCTAACCAGTACTGCGTAAGAGTTAAGACATGATAACATTTTTCCGTCTTTGGACAGAGGCGGACTTACCGATCTTCCCAATTACTTCTTTAACATCGGTAGGACATTCTAAGTTCATTTCAACAACTCATGGGGCAAAGATTCACTGATCCACCTACCAACAAGCTACTTTCTAACTCTCTCAATGTCTTCCCTGTGAACAAAATGTATTCAGTAGAAGACAACACGTCCTTTTGGCCATGTGCATTGCAGAAACACCAAGCAGAAACCCAAATAATCCCTTCACATATAATTATAAAAATATGAAGATACTGGTTATGCCTTTTTAAAAAAACAGAGCACGGTCTACAGCCTATGCTGTAATACACACAACACCCCAGGGCACGATAAGCTCTTTATTAATGCTTGCAATAAAAAGAACACTGCAGAACAATTACATGCCGTAGCCATGGATTTCCACAATCAGAGCTCTACCAGCAGCCAGTGTGTACTCACAAGGTGTTGAGACCTCGGGGGGAGCGATGTTTGCAGCAAACTAGTGGAAATGTTTCCAGTGGAGTTTTCAGGTGATGTCAACAACAGGAAAGATGACTTTGAGCCAGATTTCCATTTCTCATCAGACGCGGCCTTAAAAGTTGAAACAAGAGCGTTAAGACTCCTCGTTTTCACCCCCACACCTGCAATCGAACCTCTACGTCGACACAGGCTCCTGTACCTACGCAGCATCCCGGAGGGTCCGTCTCTGTCCTACAGGGGGGTCCCTCCCCGGGCTGGAATAAGGAAACGCTTTCACGACTCCAGCCCCGGGCACTGGCTTCGCCGCTGTCGTCCCCAGCTACAGCCCCGCCACAGCCCGGCCACCTCCGCCATCACCTGTGCGGCCCCGCCAGGAGCGACCCCGCCCCGCCGCGCCCGGCCCCCGCCGCCCCTCCGCGCTCCCCGGGCCCGCCGCAGCCCCACGCAACCGCGGCGGGGGCGCGGGTCGGCGCCGCGCTCACCTGCGCTGCCCCGCGGCACCGCTCCCGCCGGGCCGGGCTCGGCACTGCCCCAACAGCGGCGCCTCCGCCGCCGGGCCGGGGCTGCCCCGGGGGAGGCGCCGCCGCCGCCGCCGCCGCCGCCGTGCCCGCTGCGAGGGCGACACCGAGCGGCCGCGGCGGGCGGGCAGCGCCCTGCGGGACGGAGCCCCGGCCCCGCGCCCCGGCTCTGGCCGGAGCAAGGCTCCACGCGGGCTGGACGCTCTCCTGGACCGAAGCTCCTTTGCAGCTTAATTATGGAAGCTCATAATAATTTGCGTGGGAGCAAAAGCACTACAAAACCACAGAATCAGAGTGGGTCAGCTTGGAAGGGACCACAGTGGGTAACTTGGTCAAATCTCCTGGTTTACCAGGGTTGTCCAAAAGCACGTGGAACAAGACTGCGTCCAGACAGCTCTTGTCCCTCCAGTGAGGGAACTTCCACAGTCTCTCCGGGAAATCTGTTCCAGTGCATGGTCATCATGGTATATAAGTTCCCATGCATCAGTTTCTGCCTGTTGCCTCATATCCGAGTGGTTGAGACCACCAAGAAGAGCCTGGTTCCATCTTCTTGGTAACCTCCTTTTAGAGATTTATACACAGTAATGAGGTCTCCCTTCAGTCACATCTCTGACAACCAGCCTCAGCTCTCTCAGCCTTTCCTCATAACAGAGATGCTTCATTCTCCCAATCACCCTTGTTGCCCTCCACTGGACCCATAGCAGCTACATGTCCCTCTTGTACCGAGGAGCCCAGAACTAGACACAGTAAAATTTCCCCAGTTTCAGGGAGGCCAGATGCCCTTCCCTCCAGCAGGGAGCCAGTCAATGGGCTTTGAAGTCTGAACTGAAGGTCAGAGAGGGACACCTTGAAAGCTGACTGTGACTGCTTAATGCCTCACCCACCCCTCCAGCTATCACAGTATCACTGGGACCTTCTGCTCACCCAAGTCATGTGTTTGTGTGGGCAATTATGGGTGAATGTCAGTAATTCACAAACTGGTAGGGAGGCAAGTTGGACAGGACCATCTGTAGACACTGGTAGAGCAGAAGGGAGTTTGTATGAGTAGGCTGAGTAAAATGATAAAAGTGGGATTGGGAGAAGAAGAAGAAAACAGAAAACAAGCAGCTGTTCCCCATACAATGCTTGATCTCACAGTCACATCGCTTTCAAAGGCTGCTTCTCTACCTTCAAAATGCCCTAAATGAACTGATGCCCTAAACAAACTAAACATTGAAGTTTCACAGGCACTTCCTACTTACATCATGAATATATTCTTTTGAAAGTTTTTCAGACTATTCTACTTTTGCCTTTTTCACTAAACAATTACTATGGTAGTCATCGTTCTGTGGCAATAGTCATACCAGAGGCTCACATCAAAACCCTTGGTGATCCCCAGGAAAAACTGACTGACTGACTGGATTTATTGTCCTAATGCCTCCCTGATCTCATCAAGGCTTTGTCAAAATTACAGCATTAATCTGAAGTCTGGTGTCATTATTTAAGTTAAAGCGTAGTTGCTAAAACACATAAAAACACATTGTGATTCTTCACACTACGATTTTGTTTCCTCATTTCCATATTCAGGATAGGCTTACTTCATGTGAATTTTATTTCATTTGATCCTGTGCAAAATTCTAATGTAAGAATAGAAGTATTTGTGTAACAGTTAACCTGTATGTTAAATAAGTTCCACATATGTAAAAGTTGGCAGAACTATTTTATGTTTGATCATTACGACTGAGAAACAAGATGCTAGCACATTGTAGAAAAAAGCTTTCTTGGCACAGGTCTGTCACCAATGTGACATTGTGAAGTTTCATGGAAATTTTCACTCTTTAACAGGAACAGGATGAGACCCTATTGTGATCCTGCAAACCTAGGTGCAGATAGGTCCTAGGTGCAGATTGTGTGGATGTCAGTGGCACAATTCCCTGTGCTTAAGTAAAATTAACCTTTTCTAATGCAGACAGTTGGTTTTGTATTCTTCTGGATTTTTTTCCCTAGTGAGAAGAGAAATGAATCACACAGAAAGAATATAATGTCTATGAACTGCAGCTCTCCATGGACAAAGTCCAGTCACATCTATCACTGTACATGTCATCTCTGCAAAGATACAACCTCTTATTTACCTCTGCCCTTACTGCAAGTCCTGTGACTGAAGGCTGGACACTGTTTCATTATGTGCACCCAGCTTCAAAGTCAAGTGACCTGACAAAAGGGAAAGAAGAAAAAGGCAGAGGGAACTGAAAACAATCTGGGGGCAAAGGGACCGAGGAGCATGAGGCCTATGTAGAGTCCACGCCAATTATATTGCCAAGGAATTGGCATAAATGCTTCAGCCCTGCTCCAAAAACCTATCTGGCAATGGGCCTGGAGTCCATGTGACTTTGAAGCTGTGGTCAGGTAAGAGGTCACTGATGTCAGCTGTGGGAAGGTTGTGGGAAGAGCTGCATTGCAACCAGTCCTCTTTTTTGAGTTTCTACACCCTGATTTTGTATTTTAATATATCCAAATTATTCACTCTTTCATTGGTCATGTTTCATAGTTCTCTGTATAGAAAAAAACTAATACAGACATTTCTGGGCAAGACCCCCTATCCAAAGCTGGCCTTGAAACCTAACAGCCTTTTGTGCACATAAGTGATTGCCTGGTGTGTGAGACAGATGGTCCTTCATTATGCACCTGGAAACGCTCTTCCTCTTTCCACCAGTTTTCAGCAGGCTAATGCCTGTCAGGGCTGTCCCAAGACACAGTGCTGAAAACATGAGTGGTAAAAAATCCTGCTCCAAACCTAAGTCCTAATTCCTTTTACAGGATTTAACCTTGAAAGGTTTCCCATAATCTTTTAGTGCATTGTTAATCTGTTCAAGCAAAACTTCCAAGCAGGTTGATAAGTTGAGAATAAAGGCAGGCCTTTCAATAAATTTTTATATTAATAGGCAAGGGGGATTTCTCCCACTTCTGAACAGATGTATACCTCCTTTATCTACGGTGGGTTAGTGCAACCTGGAAGGCCTGGCGATAAGAAGACTGTCATGCAGCACAGAGGTCAGAAAAATAATCAGCTGCAGGAAAAAAGTGGAGACTCCAAACAGAGGTATAATCAATATACTGAATGCAAGGAGGGAGAACGGGACAGGAAGAAAAAGAAAAGAAGAAACAGAAACAGAGGAAAATTTGGTGTTGGAGAATCAGGAATTCAGCTGCCAGTCACCACAGTGGGCAGCATGGGATGACAGTCAGGGACTAACACACACACTCTGGAGCTTAGACTGGTATAAGATAAGAAGAGCAGCACTGGAAACTCCTGAGAAGGAGCCTGGGTGAGAGGCAGGAGGTCTGTCCTTGCAGAGCAGGCCTGGAGGAAGCAATGGCAGGGACATGAGAACACCTTGGTCTGTCAGGGGCATCCAAATCTCAACTTCTTCAGAGATTTCACTACTATGTCTCTTAGTGCTCCTTATTAATCAAGTTAATTATTTCTAAAATAATCTCTCTAACCCATATTGCAAATACATTACCTCCCACCATCAGTGCCTAGCTTAACAGTTTGGGCTCGCCCATGTGATGACAGTCAGCATGGAAAGAGCATGGGGCAGGGCAGCAGGCAGTGCTTGGCCGATGGGTGAGCTGAGCAGCACCAAGCACACACTCGTCCTGCCCATGTCTCAGAGTCTTCCACATGCTGGAAGTGTGTACAGATGATGCAGCAGAGTCTGTCTTTGGAGTTTGTGCAGGATGAGGTTGCAGGACATGACCAAGAAGAGGAGGCTCAGGGGAAACCTTACCACTCTCTTCAAACTGGCTGAAAGGAGGTTGTAGCCAGATAGGGGTCCGACTCTTCTCCCTGGCAACCAGTGACAGGAGGAGAACACATAGACTTAAGCTGCCTCAGGGGGAATTTAGGTTCTACATTAGGCACAAATTCTTCACAGAGAGGATGATTAGATTCAGAATGGACTGTCCGGGGAGGTGGTGGAGTCACCGGAGGTGCTTTAAGGAAAGACTGGACGCGGCACGTAGTGGCACGGTGTAGTTGACGTGGTGGTGTTCAGTCATAGGTTGGACTCGATGACACCATAGGTCTTTTCCAACCTATTTGATTCTGTGACTGTAAGGATTCTGAGCGGGATGCTTATAATAGAAACGCCAGGGGCCAGCTGGGTGCCGCTGCCAAGCACACCTGGCCACTCCGCTCGCCCACCGCGGCGCCCCGCACGCCAGGGGCAGCGCGTCGCGTGTGCACCGCTCCCACGGGTGTCTCTCGGGACAGCAGGGCCGGGGCGAGCCCGCAGCGCCCGGCAATGCCCGCCGGCGCTGGGGTGCCAGCAGCACGGCCTGGCTTGGGAGCGGGCCCGGGCGAGCGGAGGCCCCGGCGGCCCGTGACCGGGCGCGTCAGGTGACGCGGGTCACGCCGCCTCCCCGCCCGCCCCGCCGGCAGCTGCGCCGCGCTCCGCCAGCGCCGTGCGGGGGGAAGGAGGGGAGCGGCGGCGGCGGGCGCGGCGCCAGCGCGGGACCTGCGCCCCCCGCGCCCCGAGCCTGCCGCAGGCAGAGGGGCCGCGGAGCCCCGCGAGGAGCGCGGCCGGCATGAGCCAGGTGCCGAGGAAGCTGCCGGAGGAGGAAGAGGGGGACGAGGAGGAAGAAGAGGAGGAGGAGATCGTGGGCTTGGCGGGCTACGCCGACGGGGCCGAGTCCTTCTCGGACGGCGACGCGGAGAGCGGCGGCGATGAGGCGTGTGAGTGCTGCTCGCGGCGGCCGCAGCGGCACCGGGGGCGGCGGGGAGCGGCTGGGCGGCGGCCGCGGGGCTACGGGGGCGGGGGCGGGGGCTGCTCCCGGAGAGCCGAGGGGCAGCACCGGGCTCGGAGGGGGCTGCGGAGTAGCGGCCGGCAACGAGTGCGGGTGTGGAGTGAGGCGGGGCGGGGGCCGGGGCCGGGGTGAGGCCGGGACGGTGGCGGGGGACGCAGGGCCGCCGCCAAGAGGTGAGGTTTGGCGGCCCGCGGATGTGGGTCAGGGAGGAGGCGAGGCTCCCCGCGGGGTTTGGGGCACGGGGGGAGCCAGGGACAGCGGTGCGGGGAAAGACGAGGCGTCCAGAGGGAGGGCAGGCCCATTTGGGGACGGGGTTGGGCACTGGGAGGCCGAGCGGAGCGAGGATGCTGCGGAGGTGGCCATGGGAAGGGCCGGGACGGGGACTGGGTGCTCGGTGGGTCAGAGGGTGCAGGGAGCTCTGAGGAAGGAGCAGGGCAAGGCTGACAGGTAGCAGGAAGCGTTGGGAAAGAGAGGAGGCAAAGTGTGTGTGTGTGTGTAATTTTTCATCAGTATTCTTCAAGTCCGGGGTGAGAGTTATTAGTTATTAGAGGCCACAGCTTGCTGATGTGACCCGAGTGTGCCAGGGAGGTGGGGGGTTGGGTGTCACGCTATAAAAGGCAGCGGCCACACGCAGATCTGTGTCCGGGGCTGCTCGGCAGCTGCGAGTGTCAGTCCCACAGTGGCAGGCTCTGCTAAATGTCCGTCTGTCTGTGCTTGTGAGGAGCCGCCTTACTCACTGCATGTCCGTGTCAGTATGGATGGTGATGCTGAGAAGGACGGGCTTACCAGGAAAAGCAGTCTCATTCAGTAGAAAAAGGAAATGCCAGCTCAGAGCCTGTTGCGTTCATTCAGAGCCTGAATTCATTCTTCTGAGACATATTTCACAAAGGAGCTTGGAGAACTCTCAGTATCACAGGATAAAAAAAGAAGTGCTTTTTTATAAGAGCATAATAAAAGGCCACATGTTTTAAGTCTACTTTGATATTAGAATGTGGAACCCTTCTCCTTAAAGGCCCAGTCCTCCAGGCTGCCATGGGAGGTGCTGCATTGACTAATGTAATTTTGGGGAGTGGAGGAAGGTCAGTGCTTTGAGTATAAGCCTTCATGGTTAAAAGCTATAGGAATGTTAGACTTTAAGAGCTATAACTGAGACTAAATAAAGTCTTACTTGAACCTGCTAAAGAATTGCCTTCTTTTTGATGCAAAGAGAATAAATTTTAATGTGTTTCTTTAGTGCTACACTAACTTTGCATTTTCTGTAGAGAAGTAACCCATATATTGTCTTTAGACAAATTAATTTGGATATTTTTGAATAGGAACTTGTTAGATTGCTAAAAATTGCAATTGCTTCTTTATAGTAACACCAGAATATTGTACTTAACAGAAAAGAGCCTTTACATCCTGAATAGCAGGAGAAGGCAGTCCATGCAGGGACTACTTTACACAGGATTAAAACAAAATCCATTTTAACTGTCCAGATTCCCTGGTTTTCTGTTCCATTTTGAATTCTCTGGGGAAAGAGGCAGACAACATCTGAAACAGAGGGGGTTGGGATTTGGATCTGTGTTTTGTGTAACATTGGGCTGCAGGGCAGGGGGCTTTCCCCTTTTTTTTTTTTGTTCTCTTTTCCTGGCTCTGTACAGCAAGTAGTCCAAAATTTAGTGTCAGTGCCTCCACTTTCTACAAAGAAAAAATGAAAAGGGCACTATAAGAAGAATAGCTTCAATGCATGGCTGTTGACAGTGAAGAGAGAAGCTAGGCTTAAAAGTAAAAGCATAATTTCTTCTTGTAAGCACGCGGAAGATTTCAGAACTTCATAGTGGTCATCGGTCACCCTATACTGGGTTTATGTCTCCAGCTTCAGTGCTGAAGTCATTGTCCTTCTTTTACATTTAGGGTCATATTCAGAGACCTTAAAACGCTTAAATTTACATAAAGCATAGTCATATTTTTTATAGACGCAACTAAAAAGTGTTTAGAAGCAGGAAAGTCCTCTGCAGAGTGTCCAAGGAAGTGGCTTTAAGACATACCACTGCAGAGTGATAACTGCAGAGTGCTGCACTTGTGGCAGCATGGAACCTGGTCTTCTCGAAAAGACACTTCTGAGTCTTTTCTGTAGCCACAAGAATTTCCTTCCACCAGGTGTTTCTGCAATGTCTATGAATCCACAGTAGCTGAATAGCCTTCTTCATTGCATACAAGCTTTTTCTGTTAACTCTTTAGTCTCAGGCCATCTGTTAGCGTTGAAGATGTTCATTGCATGTGTTTTGTAAGGGCATTGTCTTGACAGCAATCTAAAGTGCTGCAAATACCACAGTCACAGCAGTACTGGAAGTGCTATAGGATTAATGGGTTTGAAGGTAAGAGTAGGAAGTTTGTGACTGCTACCTCTCCTTTACACAGAAATGGTTAAAACTTAATATTACTGAATTAGTGTGAGGGGGGGGAATCATCATTAGCTGTATTAGTTCAAAACTAGACTCAGAGGCTTGTTACCTTGCAGATGGTAACATAAGCAAAATAATTCCTTTTGCTTTTATGTTACTTGAACAGATGAGCTGTGATGGTTTATTTGGATGTTTGAAAGCTGGTGGGATATCCAGAACGTGGCATCCCCATCCCATACTCCCTCAAAGCACGGGTAGTCACCTGCTTTGACAATTAATTGCAATTGATTTGGAATTCAGGATCGGCTTTAAAAACTGTTTTAGTTATCTTTATATATCTAATAGCATAAAGGAGATACTAAAGTGTTCACTGTGTACTGGTGAGACAGGTCGGGACTGCTACATGTGGTTCTCATCTCCTCAGAGCTGTGCTCTTCTGCATGTTGCAATGCTTGCAAAACACACTCCATAGGCAAGGACACAGCTGCAGTTAACAGAAGTTTTGTGAGGAATTGAGTGCTTTTCTGTGAAAATGCTTTTAGGTTTGTTGAATTAAATTTGCAAATACTTCAAAGGAATGGCCTCTAACCAGCATGGCTTCTGTTCTTTATGGCTGCTTAGAAAAGCTGAAATATGAAGGGCTATTGATATGCATTAGAGTCTGGCATTTTACAACATTTACTCTTTGCAAAAGTGAATGAAGCAGGAAATGTGTTGCATCTCACAATAGGGAAAATTATCTTTCCCGTTATAGAACAAAGAAGAGTTTAGTGTTTCTCTTGGGCATATTATGATCTCACTCAGTAACCTAGTCTGGGAAGTTGCAGTGATACATCTACTGGCATTTCTGAGGCAAATTAAAAAAGGAGTTGTCATGTACTCCTGCAAAGGAATGTGGGCAGGCAATGCATCGTCCAATTCCTTTACATATAAGGTAATCTCTTAACTCTCTCTGAGAGGGAAGTGCTGTAGAAGCCTTGCTATCTTGTCAGGTTTGGATGATACTCTTACATTTCCCTGAATTTGAACTGGCAGGATTTCAAAAGCTAAGTAACAGTCTTACTAGCAGAAGAGCTGGTCTTCATTCTTCTCATCCCTAATTCTGTTTGCAGTTGCAACTGTATTTTTTTAGTATGGCTTTAATAGAAAGCAATTTCCTTCTATTAAGCATTATAATAAGTAAAAATCTAACAGTCTGGAATAATTTAATACCACAATGTAAAAACTCCCAAATTGTTTAAAATATTTCTTCAGATATGTGTAGGTTTTTACCTTGTTTCTCAAAGAAAAGGGAGTTAGGAATGTAGCTTGTCCTCTGGTTGTCTCATTAATGGTCAGAATCTTGGAAAATGCTGTCCACCTTCAACCAAATCTGAACAAAAGATGTCTCAAAAGTTATTAAGTTCCCACGAGTTTGAGGAAAACTGGCATTCAGAAAAGAGGAGAAAGCAAAATGAAGTGTCCTCAGAGGGACAAGTGAGCAGTTTTGTGTGTTCACTGTGGCAGCAGCTGGCAGATGGGTATACACAGAGTAGCCAACTGAAATGTGCTGAGCTCCAGATCAGCCACAGCATGTCATAGCTATAATTTGGAGGAGATGTCATAAGACATACAGGAGGAAGTTGGTGTTATTGTGGTGGGAAGAGGAAGGGGACACAAAGTACAAATCCAGATGAGACTTTGTAAGTTCAGTTGCATACAGAGCAAATGGGAGGCTTTTTATTTTTTTTTAGACATGCAATAAAGCCTCAACTTGAAGACTGTTCTTGACATGCTTTTATAAAGTCTTTATAAAGCTTTGAAAAAATTATTTTCTCTGATGGCAAAAAAACCAACAGTGTGAGATGAAGGACACACCATTAAATCTTGCATATTTGGTTTACTGACAAGACTGTACCCCCAAAACATCAAATATCTTTACATCATCTTAGAGCAGATGTTAATTGTTCTTCTGGAGGTGTGAAGTATTGTAGGCACATGTTTCTCCTAGCCACAGGAGGTAGTACCTCTGTTCAAGCTGATGGGAAGAGGAGCATGGTAGAGGATGGCAGAGGAGCATGTTGACCTCAGATTCTTACTTCCTAAATTTGTTGTGTGCAGACCATCAGAAGTGGCCATTGCTGTGTTGATAGGATGAAATTCTTACAGAGTTACCTATGCCTGCTCTGCCTGAAAGCGTTTCCTCTGTGCACTACTCCTGCCTGGCAGTGTTCATGTGTGATAATTGGTAAGACCACAGTAAGTGGTAATACTGCCAATTACCACTTTCAATTGTATTTGAAATGGACAGGATCCCTCCAATTATGAGTTGAAAATTTCTTTAAGTAAGTCACTGGTTACACGGACCTGCACAGAGTGGCACAACCTCTCACAAGCCAGTAGATGGTGCCAGGAGATGTTTTATGCTAACACTGCAATACTGTCAGTTTGAGAAGCCCTCCTTTTCTGTCACTCAAATTTGGGAGGCACAAAGAAACCTGGACAAGGTTCTGTACCCTCCTGGCAGACATACTTTGCCCCTGTGTTTCTGAAAGCTGTGTGTGAGACTTCAGGCACACAAGAAGACACAAGATGTCGTCACCACCCCTGGGTGCAAAACAGGCTCCTAGGCAAAGAATTCCTTTAAGCTTTCCATCTTTTTTTGGCTGATAAGACTATGTAATAAATTGGCAGGTTCGAATTGTTACTGAGGTTTCTTGTTTTGGATTTTCATATTTTGGGAGTAAAGCTGACCACGTATGCAGGGCATATTCAAGAATGATGCATATGAATAAATGTGTGCCAGATAAATATTGCAATTCAAACCTTATCCCAGCAGAAAAAAGAAAAAGAAATGCAATTATGTTGTGCTATGAAGTATAATCTTAATAGTCTGTAGTGCAGTGGATAGGAGAAGGTCTACCAAATCTCCCTGGATAGTATGTTTAGCCTGTTGTGTGACCAGTATTTTAAACCTTACCTTTGTGTACTGACTTCTGAGTTGTACTCTGTGGATTTAGCACTGGCAACTCTTTTTTTTTTTTGCGCTGCTTATGTTTGACACTGCAGAGTCATAGAGGTATTTCAAAGCTTTTTACATATAAGGGCAGTGCTATTTCACCTCAGCACCAAAGGACATTTCAAAGTTCTAGGACAACTAAATGCAGAAATTTAGACTGCTTTAGTTGTTTTGATTAGAGATACCTGAAGCTAAAGTGCCTACAGGAATGGATAGCTATACATTCGTGTCCTTACAGATATAATAGCATAGTTTACTGTTGGAACTACCTGATGCTGATATAACTGCATCAGCACCAGAAAAAGTAGTGCCAGTTTCAAACTGGGGTAGGTAACACAATGAAACCCCTGTGCTCCCAGGCTTTGTTTTGCAAATAGGCAGATGATATGCTGTAATCTTATTTATTGGATAACAAACCTTTACAGATTGTAACACAAATTACTGAGCAGCAGGTGAAATCCTAAGCACCTTAGAAAAGGACTCCTCATGAGCTCAGTACTGTAAGCAACATAGAAGCACTGTGTGCCTGTTGAGTTTAACTCTTCCTGTAGCTCCTTGCATGTGTGATTTCATTTATTAATTTATTTATTGGTTGATTGATTTTAGAGAAAGGAAGCTCTCAGGTAGAAAGGTCATGCAGAGGTACTTAACAGAGTCTTACTCTGTTCTTCCAGCATCATGATGTAGCTATCTGCTGGAAAGGGTATTTTTTATCAGATGATACTCTTTTAAAGGAGAATATATGTGGCATAGTGTTAATTTGAGTAAAATTAGGTATTTAAAGATGTCTATGTGTGATAACAGATTTTTCACATACAACTTCTGCAATTTCTGTCTTGGAGGTGAGAAGTAGATTTTCTGATAGTATACCCTAAGGGGCAAATAATTCAAGTCAAAATGCCTGTATCACTGCTCTCTAAGCTTAAACATTGATAACATTTGCATAAATTAATATAAAAATTATGAAAATAAATATCAAATGCATGTTATCTGGCAGTTACTAATTATATTGCCATAGTATATTCCTTTTCTTCTTGTGTGATTTTATTCAGTTTTGGATTTCAATGATCCCTTCAGTACTGAAGTTAAGCCAAGAATCCTGCTCATGGGATTGAGAAGAAGTGGAAAGTCTTCCATTCAGAAAGTTGTCTTTCACAAAATGTCACCGAATGAAACTCTCTTCTTGGAGAGCACAAACAAGATCTGCAGAGAGGATGTTTCCAACAGCTCCTTTGTCAACTTTCAGATATGGGATTTTCCTGGGCAAATTGACTTCTTTGACCCTACGTTTGATTATGAGATGATTTTCAGAGGCACTGGAGCACTGATATTTGTTATTGATTCTCAGGTAAAAAAAAGGGGCTTTAAGCTATTTTTTTTTTCTTTCTTCAGCAATAGACAAATGGGTTGGAAAGCACAGATTTTTTCAAAGCAAATAAATAATCTACATCACAAACACACATTAAAAGAAGTCATTAAAACTTAAAGAGCTGCTTGGCTATTTTTAATCTCTCTCTGCAGTGTGTTCGGAAGTTAACTAATTTGTTTTAACATCTCAAGGTTCTTGCTCAGATTCTTAAGTGCTGACAGCATGAGATTGGTGCACATGCTGGATGTAGGCTCAGGCTTCTACTTATAAAACATTAAAAAAATCAAGCTGTTGTTGAGCTGTAGTACTGTTTTAAAATAAGTATCATAAAATATAATATATATATATATTTAAATACTTTCCTAAGTTGTAGCTCTTCTTTTTCCTTTACTAGGATGATTATATGGAAGCATTAGCTCGGCTGCATCTTACTGTGACCAGAGCCTATAAAGTGAATCCAGATATCAACTTTGAAATCTTTATCCATAAAGTGGATGGTTTATCTGATGATCATAAGATTGAAACACAGAGGGATATTCACCAGAGGGCAAATGATGATCTTACAGATGCTGGATTGGAGAAGATTCACCTCAGGTGAGAAAAGTTGCTGTGCAGAGAATGCTAAAGAGGAGAGCAGCTTATTTGACAAGTTACTATTTTCTGTCCTCTTGAAGTAGCAGGCAACATGCTTTTGATATATGGAGGAAAGGGATAATTAGAGATACTGCCTTTGACCTGAGCCAAAGTGTCCTATTTCTGATTGCTGTCTTGAAGGGAAAGATGGAGAGCTGCTTAATAACAGATGCCAGACAAACAAGCCAGAATCCTATCAGGTTTTGCTGCAGTTGCTGTCTTGAAATAAGTTGGCTTGGACAGTGACAACAACCAGTAGAGTTCCAGGCCATGGTGTGTATATGCCACCACATCACTTTTGCCTTTTTTGAAAGCTCTGTGCCACATGGTCCCCTCCCAGTCATTCATCTTCACTGCTGCAGGCTGCTTGGAGCTGCTTGGGAAGACCTGTGCTGAATCTTTGCCTTGTGTCTTCTGGTAAAATGGGTTACTGTAGCAAATGGTGACAAGTAGGGGACTTCGCAGACTGGGAACTGGAGCACATCAAGTTGTCACGGCTTTCTTAGCACTTTAAAGCCAAGTACAAATATATTAAAAAAAGAGGCCTGCTCCATGAACGTGCCAGCTCTTTAGAGCTCTTAACTACTCGACTGCATCACTGCACTGATAAATCGGTCCACAGCTTTCAAAAAGTAGATCACAATAGGCATTCTCTGTAATACTCCTCTCCTGAAATTTGATAAATATTTTTGTAAGAATACCAGCATGGGAGTTGCATTAAAAAGTTCTTGAGTTCTAGGTTTCACTGTCTAGGCTGGGTTTTTTTTTTAATATAAAGTCCTGTGTTTCAATCATGTCATGATTTTTGATCACAGGGGGTAATTGCATTAGTGTAGGCACTTAATGTCTGACAATATTTTATTTCACTCATATTATGAAAGGTACATCATATTCACAGTATGTGGCTAAAAGGAAAATGTGGTGACATTTTTTTCCAGCTTTTATCTGACAAGCATATATGATCATTCTATATTTGAAGCATTTAGCAAAGTGGTACAGAAACTGATTCCACAGCTCCCAACACTGGAAAACCTGCTTAACATCTTTATTTCAGTAAGTACTTACTATGTCCTTTGTCTGTAGATCTGGCTGTGTCCAACATGCATGTTCAGTTACTCTGTTCACTGCCTTCGAAGAGATCATGAGCAATGTGAACTCTCAAAGAAATTATCAGAACTTAGTTGAAATGCACCTCCATGCAGCTTGGCATCATTTCCATGTCTATTAAACAGCATTGATAAGCTGCTGAGATACTCAGAGTATTTCCTGAGTCACATAAAGTGGGTTAGCAGCCATCACTTTTCTGCTCATAACATCAATCTGAATGTTGCAAAAGTCTGTGCTGCATGTATTTGTTGAAATTGCACTTAAATCTTATATGAATAAATATTTAAAGGAGCATAATCTAGTCTGATCTCATATGGGGAGCTGTCTGTAGTGCTTCCCAGAATTAATTTTACTTTGTATTGGAAGTTTACCGAGCTTAAGAAAGTCTTCTTGTGTTGTGAAATTTTTAGACAGAGTCCACCACAACTTTCACTGCTTCCATAATTAACTCTGAAGGCCACTTAGGGAGTTTTGTATATCAAGTGGTTTGTTACCACTGTGGAAGAGTTTGCTTGCTCCACTCTTCCTGTATGTCTGATCCCTTCCTTTCCTTTCTGCTGGTTCTGACACTCACCTGTTCCCTCATGGGGTTACTATACCATGCACTTATGTACTGTTTAATTTAGTTAAAAGCAGGTGATGGACAAGCCCAACATGCTCTTGTTCTGGCACAAGGTAAGAGATGGAAACATGGAGCAGTGAGTGAAGGGGAGCACAGTGAGTAGGTTGTGAAAAGGGGAAACTCCCTATTTTAGTGGTTGTTATATCAGGTTATAGTGGCTCCAAAAACTGCACCCTTTCTCACAATATTCTAATTTTGTGCTTAGCATCTAGTACTAATTTCTGAAGCTTCAATTTCCAAGCAAGATACTTTGTTGTGTCTTCTTGTGTTTTTGACATAAGAAATTATTTAATACCATTCAAAAGCCTGTTGATATTATTAGATAATAATAAAATATTATTAGATAATAATAAGATAAAATTAGACTTCATGGTTTCTCAGTGTGAAAATAGAGAGAGAAATTGGATGTGAAAGGGAGATATAGGAATAGAGGAAGGTCATTCCAAAAGTTATTCTCTTACTATTAAACAGCATATTTATACTGTTTCATAATGAATAGTTTGCTACAAAGATCTGTTTCTTCCAAAACAGCTGGACTGTATACCAGTTATTATCATGTAGACTCAAAACTCTATGACAGAAAAGTAATGAAGAAATTATGACAACAATTCTAGAGCATATAGATAGTGGTTTTGGCACACAGTCTTACAGAGAAAGCTGGTTGAATAATAGTATTCCCTGTGCCAGAGTCATTCCAGTCACTCTTTGTGAGTTAGATTTCTGTATGGAGTCTCCTCAGTGTTTGGAGTTGGTGAAGGGTTTGTACAGAATCTCCACATGAACTGAGCACAGGCAGCTTCCTGAATGACTGATGACAGTTGCTTGTGTGTCTGGAACACCTAGCTCCAATCACACCTACAATATTAGGTATAGTTTGTAAGGAAGAAAAAGTATTTCAAATAAATGGGATGTCCAGAAAAGTGAGGGAGGCGTGCTGTTTCCCCTGTTCAGTATGGGAAAAGTCTCGGACTGTTTCTTTGCTCCAGTTTCTAAATGACCTAGGGCCATGTGTAGCTGCATCACTATGTCCTCGGCATGGTTGCTGTTTTTAGAAGTAACTTCTGTCTGTAGACAGAGAGACTCAGAATGATTATTTGCAACCACAGGAAGATTAAGCATCATTCTCCCTCATACAATAAGTTGGGGGGTGCCTCTTTACCTTGGCAACTCAGTAAGAACAAATTTTGGCATGGATTTTGGTCACACCTTACCTCAGGAAGCCAGTGTGTTGGATATCAGGGCGTGGGTGTATTCGTGTTCTACTTTAGAGTTTGCAGCATTCACGAGGAAGTGCTTTCATTTATGCCACGGAGACTTCCAACACAAAAAGCTGATGATTACAAAAATAGATCTGTGATCACTCTTAAGTTCACAGCAGGTTTTTTCCCAAGGTCATAATTCCACAGTGTGTGAGCATGTTTGAGGAACCATCAGTGTGATGATACTGCTTCTCCATTCTTTAATGTAACAGCTTGTAAGTCATTAAATAACTGGCACTAAAAATCCACATTAATCTTACCTGACTAACTTACCAGCTTCATATAGAAGGATGCCTGTTTTTAATTACTGTGGCCTTATCAACTAATCAAGTTGTGTGTCATGGGAAAGCGTATTTTCATTTGAGGGTTGTTTGTTTTGAGGGATATTAAAAAGTATGTATTAAGACAAACAATTATTATAGTAAAAATAAAACTATATACAGTTTTGATCATTTAACGATTTAAGTTTTGTAATCTGTAAATTCAAATATAGTGATAAAAATTAATTCATTAAATCTGCTGTGTGATGTAAGGCCTGTTTAAATAATTATCCAATATTCATTACTAACTGGATGTGACTGGCAATATCCTCTCAAGTTCTTTTGAGAGTTGCTTTTTAGGGCCAAATTCTGGCTTACTTTCAGAAGACAGAAAAAGATAGGCCTGCTTACCTATCCTGGGAATTGGAGGAATGCTACCACTTTTACTGAACCCGTTCTATTTAAGTAATAGAAACTGTCTTCTACATCATCACACCCCATATAGTTGAGAGACATGGTTTGAATTTCAAGTACCTCATGGTTTTCACCTATCCAAAATAAAATCTCATATATTCATTGCAGATTTTTCACAATGACTCTCTTGGTTCAAATTAACCATGGATATTCTTACATCAATTCAGAGTGCCTTTAGCACATGTTGCATCTTTTCTGCAGACTGTAGGGTTGTGTCAGAGAGAACTGGTGTTTATTCAGACCCTGCTCTCATTTAATCACTGGCAGCCTTTCACTCAGTAAGGAACCCACCAGCTCCAGTAACAGAAACAGTTGATTTCTTATTGTAATTTTCCCTAAGCATTAGTGATGTAATGTCTCTTTGAATAATACTTTTTATCCACCTTTTCCTGGTTTTTTTATGACTTGTTATTATTGTTTCTACAATTTCTGTTTGGGTTCTTTTGCGGGCTAGGGGTAGCAGGTGGAGGGTGGAGTGTTGAGTAGTTTCCTCTCAAAAATTCTGGGAAATCCTTTGACTTTTTGGTTACAGTTGTACTAAAAACCCTGGCAAATGAAATATTTGAAGGCATGTGGGTAAATTTAGTGCTTACTACTCCTGGCAGTCCATCCTACCTTTTCACAGAGGTTTCTGTTACCATACAAAGTTACTACTCCTGGCAGTCCATACTACCATTTCACAGAGGTTTCTGTCACCATACAAAGTTCTAAAGAAGCAAATACGTGCAGTTTCTTAGCACGTCCTACCACAATGGATCAGTTGCAATTGAAAACAAGCACGGTTTAAGTTAAGAGGCCAATTTCTGCCCTTAACCAGCAGGTGTAACTGCTGGCACGGCAAAATGTCTCAAGAGGTTCATGGCAAACGTTCAGAAAACTTTCTTAACTGTCACTGCAAGTACAGGCAGGCTGCAGCACCTGGAGCTTTGAGATGAAAAAATCACTTCTCATTGTTAAATGTTAACTATATTGTCATATTAAGATGTCACTGGCATCTTAATAATTTAAAGTGCATCCTACCTGTACAGCTGAAATTGTTGCTATGTCTCTCTTTTTATAATACAAAACTTTGTAATTGACTTCTTATGAATGACACTGCAGGGCTCAAGTTTCAGCTTCTTCTGTCTGAAATGACTTGTATTTTCAAATACAGTTTTGGCAATGAGTTACAGCTATGTACTTACATGATATTTCAAAAGAGTCTTGTAATTAATCTTATTTGACAGCATCTGTTGAACTGTGTGAGGTGCTGTCAGAATTACTATTTGAAAAATAAAATTACAGAACTCCCATATGTTGCCAGAACAACCAGCATAAATATGCATACATTTTTGTTCTTTGTGCTCAAAGAACATAGACTCATAGAACCCTGTAGGCTGAAAGGGACCTTTAGAGGTCAGCTGCTGCTCAGAGTCAGGCCAGTTACAGCAAGTTGGTTATGGCTGGGTCCAGTTCATCCTGGACTATCCTTTGTGCATTTGGAAGGATAGAAATGCTACAAACTCTCAGGTCAGCATGCTCCCAATCCTTCACCACTCTTCTGTTAATTTTTTTTCTTGTATCAAGTCAGAATTCCAGCCTGTGCCTTTTGGCTTCTGTCCTTCAACATTGTAACTCTGAGAAGAGCTACAGATTCTGGCTCTGGCTTGTCTAAACCAGAGAATACCTTTACATTAGGTATTTGTAGATAGCAATGAGTCTTCTCTTCTTCAGGTTGAACAAAGCCATTTCTCTGAGACTCTCCTTGTACATTCTGTGCTTCAGCCCATTTACCTACAGTATCCACAGTGTATTCTTTGTTTTTAATATTTTTTTATTTCTGATTAACTGAAAGAGGCCACTCAGTCTTTTCCATTATGAAATACAAGAATTTTACCTCTATACTCTGTTGTTACTAATGGATGTTTGCAGCCTTAGCTCTGTGTGCAGTGATGGAAGAGTGATGCCACTTTAAGAAGAAAATGGCCAAAATACTTCTGGCCATTGTTCAATAGCATATATAGTGTTGGAAATTTTTCTGCCTATTTCAGGAAATATGGAAAGCAGGAGAGTCACTTTAGTTACTTAACTATGTGTTAAATAGTTGACTTGGAAAAGAAGGAAGAAAACATTGAAAAGTTCTGTAACCATACAAAAGAAGCTTAAACTATTAAAACTTGTGATTTTTTTGGTGGTTACAGAACTACCGTGGCAGCAGTCCCAAACCATGTTAAAATGGGAATCCCATGTATGGAGACAGTTCAGTTGGATGGAGAAAATTGCTTGTCTTCCCATATAGATGGATACTGAAGAGTATTTTATAGCTTGTGCTTTAGTAATACTGGAAAATTGCCCTTTTTCATGCTGGGACAGCTGTGCAGGTGTAATCCTTTGATATCAGCCTGCAAGGCTACTGTTTTCAGTTAAGAAGTACTTTTTTTTTTTTTTTTTCCAGGAAGCAGGGGTTTAGGGCAGTTTACCTTATCTACACAAAGCCTAAGAGCTAGCATTCCTGGCTAGCTTCTCTGCGCTGTGAATACGATACATCTCCAGTAAGGAGAGCATCTTAATCAGCTTGGCAGGATCACAGGAACATAGCTGTCATTATTTTAGCAAGCCTTAGCATTTTAAACATGGCTTTAACTACCAGTGCTACATGAAACCTGAAGGTACCATCACAATGCTGATCTCTCTCCTGTGATCCTAAAAAATATTTTACAGAACCAGACAGTAGAAGAGCTACAGACTGCAATGAAAAAAATTATTAATTTCCTTGGAAATCCATTCCTGAGCACTACTGTCTTCTTTGTTCATCAGCGTTTTCTTTCCCTTCTTTCTATCTTCTCGTATGCCCAGTTAGAATAACTTTAGATTACAGCTTTCTTTTATGTCTGTTGCTACAATTAAAACACGAAAATCTTGAACTTGGAAGTTTTTTCTGCACCCCCCTTGCCCTTCCTCATTTTCCACTGAAAAGAAATCTCTTCAGGTGAAGAAATTTGGGAGTGTCACTTGGCATTATGTCTGCTCAGAGACAGAAACTGTTGGAAGGTTTGTGAGCATTACGGTTTGCTACAAATACAACAGTGCTGTATGTACAGTTCTTTCAAAATGAGCTTAATTGCAATTTAATTTCTTTAGCCTAGACTTTTTGTATAACAGGCAAGTAAGGGAACAGAAAAACTTGGGGTTTATTTGAAAACATGGATTCCACTTTATTTTTCTTTTTTTTTTTCTTCTCTTGAATAGAATTCTGGGATTGAAAAAGCATTTTTATTTGATGTAGTCAGTAAGATCTATATTGCAACAGACAGCACTCCAGTGGATATGCAAACTTACGAGCTCTGCTGTGATATGATAGATGTTGTGATTGACATTTCTTGTATATATGGGTAAGTAAATTGTGAATGTTTTCCATAAAGCTGTGTACTGAGAATCTCAAGAGCCTCAAAATTCCAGTGATGTAGGTAAAACAATAATGAGAATGGATAATTTGCCAGCATAGGGGAGGAGAAAACAGCTGGCTTCTGAGGGACTGATCCTTCCCAGCTACAAGCATTGTTCCCTGTTCAGTCTCTTTTGTGTGCATCTTCCTCTTTCTGTGCTAATAATTTTATTTGGAGGAAGAAGTCAGAAGAAACCAACCTAAAATAAAAGGAAACATCATCTTTTTGTTCTCTAGGGATGAAATCAGAAGGATGCCTCCTGTTTTAAAAAGAAACGGGGCCATATTTAGTTTTATTTAATAGCCAGTGGCCTCTAATAGCCTCAGAGAGTTGTTTCACTCTCACTTCAGTTCTCTGTCTTCTATTCCCTACGTGACCTTTCTGGTTTTTTTTCAATTTCCCCTTCTTGTACATGAGCAAGTGGAAATCTCCTGGGCTGGCATGTACATCTCATTGCAAGTTATGTGTTCAGTGGCTTGGCCCTTGGCCAAATGTAATGCCTGCCATTCCTGGGAAAGGCAGGGCACATTAAGAATTAGTGCACTAAGATGCTTACACTTGGAGGCCAATGCACAACGTACTTAGAGAGTGGTAGGCTGGGCTAGCTTTGCATTTGTACCCACTGTCAGACTTCTTGCACTCTTGGAGGAGGTACAAGGGAGAGTCCTGGTGCACATGTGCAATAAGCACTGGAACAATAAAATGTTGAATACTTAACCTAAAATCTCTGAAGTTTGTATATTCTACCGTGTGTTTCAGATTTTGGAGTCATCACTTGAGTAACTGTGTAAGAACTTGTTTTACAGAGGTATAAAATAAAATATGCTGATTTTTGTAAAGAGGAGGATTCTGCTGTGTAGTGCAAAAGAGTGTGCATTTAATAATTATCTGTACAACACCACCTGGGGGACTCTTTATTTACAAAATATCATTATTGCACTGTGGTTGTGTAGCCATTTAGCATTTATCACCAGAGATCCGCTTGCCATTTTTTAGCTACGAAGACAACATTACAATTCATTTTTTGTCCTCTGTTCCTGGAGCATCTGTGGAGTTTGCCTCTTTAATATATTATTGAGACTAATTGTTCTGGGTGGTTGGTGATAACTATCCATTTAACAGTATCTCTGTGTGCATTCAGGAATGAGGATAAAATTACAATGTTACAGTTTACAAAAACTGATCATCATGACACAGCATGTGTGAATGAGAAATCTCTTTTCATAGTATGATGTTGCAAAAGCCAACATCTCATGAGGAAAGTCTCATGATGTCTTAAACTATCAGTCAGCTGCTATCACTCGAGCAAGGTTATTGGCTTTGGAGTTATCAATACAGACCTACTGTTTCACATGTTTATGATAAGTCATAATATAAAACACTGATTAAAAGAAAAGCAGCCTTGTGGTAAATGGGTGGTAACTTACCGAGGAAAAAATAAGGTTCCAGTTCAGGCACTTGGCAATCAAACAATTGGATTTCTGGCCCCAGATCTAAGGTTTGCTGTGTGATGTGATAAATAATTTAATCTCTTTGTCTTCTTAGTTTACAAGTGTGTAGTTTGTAGAAGAGTCTCCCTGAAAGATTAAAATGAAGATTTCATAAAGTTTGAGAATCTTTGGTGAGAGAAGCTATGTAGCAGTACTTTTGTTAGCTAATGTGGTGTCTTACCTTTTCTTGTTTGTTTGTTTGAATACTGCTTTTTAGGCTTAAAGATGATGGCACTGGAACTCCTTATGACAAAGAATCAATGGCAATCATAAAACTGAATAATACAACTGTCCTTTATTTAAAAGAGGTGACAAAATTCCTTGCTCTTGTTTGTTTTGTCAGAGAAGAAAGCTTTGAGAGAAAAGGTATTTTCCCCTTTCCTAGTATTGCATTAATTTTCCCTTATGTTAGTGAGTTAATGAATAACTGAGGTTGTCATTGGGTGATAACAGTTTCTAACTGTATCGTAAATATTGAGGTAAGTACAGCTTGATAAAGCTTACATAACATTTTTAAAGGAATGAAAGTACTTGTGCAGGCATTAAGATGGGATGAAATCATAAACATATTTGACAACTTTCTGATATGAAAGCATTTGAAAGTTTACATCCAATGCAGTAAAGCTTCCACCTGCAACTGCAGACTGTGTCAGTTTATCTTGACTGACACTGATTTGTACCTGTTGATACCAGCATACACATTTGGAACAGCTTGCCTGCCATAACCAAGGGAAAAATTTTGAAATCGACTGATAAAATGTTCTTGCTTATATCTGAAAGGAGGCTTTTGAAAAATGGCATATTTAGGACCTAATCCTAATTAGGAAATATTTTGCAGTTAAAGTGCGTAAAATTTCTGTCATCTTTCTCACCCTGGTCAAACTTAATACTGAACCCTTAGTTCATGACCTCTCTGCTCACTGGCACAATGTTCACTGAGCTGCTGGTCTTTGTGACATGCCCTGAGACCAAAACTCAGCAGCAGAGGAGCAAGCTGTCATCTGGGCTCGTGTGCCCTATCTTGTGATAGTAATTTCACCAGTCAGTGTTGGTGTATTTGTGAACGCAGCACTAGAACTATGTCTGCTGGGCTGTTTGACAGCCTGTTGAGCTTTTGATAGAACTTAAACTGGTCAAATGTCTCTTCCATACCCCTACCACCTTTATTGCATATGAATGTTGGATGCAGTTGCTTTCTGTAGAAAGCATAAGAAGTGTTATTTCTGCATACTTACTAATAGCACTGTTTCAGAAAGACACCATGTTGAATAAACATCCAATCGGGATTGTTCATAACTGTGTGAGGTTGTTGTGTCTGCATAGTTGGGACACTTGGTAGCCTTCACTCTTCTGCAGTATGGTTCTGGTATTATAATGGAGATGAGATTTTATGCCTCATGAATTCCAAGTAAAATTTTGTAAAGTGTAACATGGTGGATTTAAGCCACTTAAAAATATGCATCTCCTGTTAGGGAAACTGAAATGGAAAATGCTGCAGTATTTGAGTTAAGAAAGCTTATGGCATTAATATTAAATGAGGTCATGAGCTCAGTACCAAAATTCTAAAATTATATTGTGGTATTACAGAATTGTAGCAGGCAGTAAATCTTCCAGTTGACTACCAATATGGCTTTACAGCTTTTCTGTGGGATTACATTCAGCCCACTTACATGGTAATGTTATCTGCCTACTATATAAGTATCTAATCTAACAGCATGTCTATTGTGTTGCTGTTTAATTACAGTGTAAGATGAAATACAACTGGCTGAGATTTGGTAATAGTTCTATTAAATATCCACTTCAAAGTTTATGTATTGTCAAAAAATGAATATTTCTTGATTAATAGGTGGTACTTCTTTTTATTGCAGTTATTCTGTAAAGCAGATTTCCAAAATGACACCATATTTTATGAAAGATTTCAGTTTTACTCCTAGTATACTGAGCACTTCTTCAAAGCCCTTTATTAAATTAAGGATCTGTTGTCTGCCAATGAACTTCTATTTGATTTCTCTTAAAACGTACAAGCATATTTATGCTTACTGCATTATTTGTATTTCTCAAATGTGCTTTTGCTTAGCACAGAAAAAAATTCCTGGACAGTTCGCTGAATGTGACCTCCAGACAGAGAGTATGGTATTTCACTAAACATAGAATATAAGCAATGTTTTCATTGCCTTATTTATATGAATGTCTTTATTAATATGTAAAACATTTGTGTCTCTGTAGGATTAATAGACTACAATTTCCATTGTTTTCGAAAAGCCATACAAGAGGTATTTGAAGTAAGAATGAAAGTAGTAAGATCTCGAAAACATCAAAGCCACCTGCAAAAAAATAAAAGACCCACTCCCAATGGGACACCAAGAATGCCACTGTAACTGAGGTTTTCTGGCAATGTGGCAAGCAAAGTTTTCATGAAGTTGATGTGACTTCTGCATCTCATTGCACTGAGTGAAGAGGAAAACAAACGGGACTGATGTATTATATGAATTTTTCCTGAACGTTCAGAAAGCACTGTTTAAATATTTTTATCCAATCAGTTTTTTTCATATAGTGAGCACTTTGAGCAAAATGTTGTATATATAAACATTGAGGTGAGCACTTGTAAGAATTTTATTAATATATGCTGTAAACCTTTTTCATGCCATATTAAGAAAAAACAGCTGTGACAGAAATACTGGGTACATAATTTGCACTTTTTCATGTTTTCCTTGTGGACTTGGACTTTGATAAACTTAGTTTTTATGGTGATTTTGATGCATGGTGTCAGGTAAAATGTATGCTGTAGTTTATTTACCTGCTACAATCAAATTGGTTAGTAAACAATTAAGAAAACTTGGTACAATGCCTTTTTAAATTTGTGACAGCTAATACCTAACATTCATACAGATCTAATTTCATATATTTTTCAATTTGTAAACTGAAGAATAATATTGAAGTATTACAGCAATAAGCACCTTACCAGGGATCGCAACTGGTAGGTAAATTTAGCTTTTATAAAACAGGCTTTTGGCCAAATTTCATCCGGCGTTCTCCTTAACACTGGTCATGCCCTCTCTTGGGTCTGGTTTTATTATTTACCTCAGCATATACCACTAAAATACCTTTCTATAAAGATGATTGTTTTGTAAAATGGCTCTATATTGCACTGGTATTTTTATAAAGCTTCAGAGGAGTATGTTGTATCTGTACAGCTGGATTTACATTGCTAAGTTTGTGTCGAGAGCCTGCACGTGTACAGTTGGCGCAATGAAGAATCTGTATGTATTTCCACCCTGGCATTCTGATGTACTGATAAGTCCTAAAGGTGTGAGCACTTGGTTCTGATTCCCTCTATCAGGGGTACTTCTGTGACTGAAATCAAGACGAGACCATTAAAATGAGGACTGGACAATCTACCTGCCATAATAATCAGCATACATCGCTACTTTTTATTTTAATATTGAACATGGGCAGACTTACCACAGGATCAGCCAGGACAGCAGAGGACTCTCAAACCTAAAAAGAAGTAACACTTACTTTCCATGTTCTGTATTCAGTGTTTTTGTTTAATTAGTGATACAAAATTATAATTTCTAGATGGAAGGGAAACACTAATTTTTACCAATTGCATGTGCAGTCTAATGGTTTTGTTGGTAGCTTTTGGGAGTGAGAAGAACTTGACCAGAATGGGAGGCAGCTTGCTGTACACCAGAAACAGGTAAGGGGAAATGTCCTTTATGCACAGCTAATCTGCCCCTAGCCAAAACAGCTCTGGAGGCAGGCAAGAAGATAGAACCAATGGCTCTGTCAAGAGTTGTGTAATAAGTAATGCAATTCTAGGGGATCAGGAAGGTAAGAAATACTGATAATAGTGAAAATCACTGATCCTGGTGCTGGTGTGAAGAACAGTCACAGTAGCTGTAGTTTGGTACTGTCACCACCCATCATCTTAGTTGAGGGCAATTTTTCTGACTAGCCCCTCAGTTAAAGTAATGCAAAGATGTTTTCAGAGTTCACCAAAGCAGTGATGGGTAAGAGACACCTTTTGGTAGCTTTCCAGTCCACGGGACTTCCATTGAAGGGCTGCCGTAATTTCTGGCCATGTGTTTGTCTTTCATTTGTTGAGATTCCCCCACTGGGTCACAATCTCTGTTCTCCCTTCACCCCACCAGGTGTAGGTGGCCTACATGGGACTAAGAACCCCTACCAGGCTGGGCCAGATTTTTTTTTGTTTTGTTTTTATGTGTAAATTATCTCATCATAGTGGCTATGGTATGAGTCATAACTAAATGTAGTTTCCATATACTTGGCCTGAGTTCTATGTAGCCATGCATGCCCTTATATTGGAGACCATCAACTTGTTTAAGACAGTGAAGTTGCCTCTTGTAGTCCCATCTAGAATTTGGAACAGACTATCTAGCATAATTTAGTGAAGGTGACTTTAGCCAACATAAAACTTCCAATTCAATATTATCAGAGTAAATGTAATTTTCATCAGATTACTTATGTTTCAAATATAAAATTGAAAGAATGTTAAAAATTCATTAGTTTTAGTGTTTAACTTCGGTATTTTCAGGTTAGGTGATAACTCATTTCACTTTTCAGTAATCATTTTCTAATGTTCTAGCTGAAGTGATTGAACACTGAGTGAAGCATGGAAGGTTCTTTTTACAAATATATTTTAAACTTGCTTTTACTTTAAAAATTATTTTAAATTTTATTGAGATTCTAGTTTTTATTTTAAAGAAATTAAATACCCTATGTGGTACAAGAGCCACTTAAGGCAGTGTTGATACACCTTTTCTAAAATTAGAAACTGTGGGAGAAGCAATTACTTTCCAAATAGTCCAGTATTTCTAAAGTACCTGATCCATGAGTCTCCATTTTTTATTTATCATTGAAGTTGACTAGAAGCGGTAAGGACCATTAATGAACAAGCCATGCCTTTTTAAAACACTGGTTTACAATAAACCCAAACCAATTTAGTATCCACTAGACATTTTAAAGTCAGGAGCTAGATAACTATAAATTATTGGTTCCAAGAACTTGTTATAGTTGAGGAAATCCCTGTAAGTAATTCAACAGGCAGCAGCTCAGAGTGTGTGAAGGGTTCTCTGAAGAGTTCAAATGCAACTTCGACCATGCACTGGAATGGCTATTTAAAATGTTACAATGCTGGAATATGTTTCTAAAATCTGGTGATTAGTGACATGCTGTGCATTAGCATGGAAGTGTAATTGACAGGAGCAAACTAGTCTGATAAAGCATAATTCAAATGGATCATTTTGAGCTCTCATGTTTCATGATAGGACAGGTTGTTTTTTTTTTTTTTAAACAAAAATTCTGTGGTTTCTTGCATGTGAAATTGCACTCCTGATGATTTCATACTAAGGGAGCTCATTCTGTGAAAGTACTGCAGCAATTTTTAAAAGAAATGTTGACCTATGAACTCCCTCCATCTTTATATGCATCATCAGATTAAGTGGAGGAATTAAAGAAAATAACCTGTAATTGTATACAGTAGCAACTGTTTGCTTTAGTGACATATTTCCTGTGCTGTCCTTTGCAAGTCATTGTAGAATATTTCTTTCTTAAATTGAACACTGAGGTTTTCCTGGTTTTGTACTGATAATGGACATGACATCATGTCATGATTTTTGTGCTGCAGCTTTGTCCTGTTAGATGGACAGATACATTAACACCAAAATTTCTTACTCAGATTCTAAATGTTTATCAATAGCTGCATGTGAATTTACTCAATTAGAGATAAACACATCAAATTCTCCCATTTCAGCTGTGAAAAATCAGAAATAAGCTTGGTTGGGAAGTTCTTTTGGGCTCCTTTTATATGGTGGCATATGGTTGACATCCCACTTGATTTCTCACTGTATTAATATTTGCATATTAGCTCATGCACATATCTTCAAATAGCTACATTTAAAAATGATACTAGCAGATTGCTGCTTTTAATTTGTTTTCTCCCTGGTATCTTCTGTGTTACTTTTCCCAGTTTGCTATCTCTGAATTTCACATTTTGCTGTAACCAGGTCTGACACCCAGTCTCCTTGGTTCCTGCCAGCCTATTCCCTTTGGCTTGTAGGCATTATGAGCCACAGGCTAGGTCTTGAGCTAAAACCTACTGAGTACAAAAAAATCTAAATTGTAAAAATCCATTACATGCTATTAACATCCCTAAAAAGACTCAATATATTTATGTAATGCTGGTTTGTATACATGCCATAAAATATGTATTCATATTGAAGTCAGATTCATGGTCAGATTTTAAACATTTCTTAATCACGTCCAGAACATATTTTAAAATTTTAAAAATATACAGATATATCCAGGACAAAAACCCCTAGTGCAGCAGTCTATCGCAATGTCTTTTGGACTAAACTAACATATTTTTGATAAGGTAAAAAATTTTCATGAGACTAGTCAGAGAAGATACTCTACTGAATATTCCCCTGAATACCTGGACCTGCTACAAGTAAGAGGGATTATTTATTTCAGGATTGCTGAGTAGCAGAAGAAAAAGAGAAAAAACCCATTGATGTCCTTTCTTTAAAAAAAAAAAAATCAAAACAAAAAAAACCCAAAAATAAAAACAAGCCATCAACTAATATGCACTAGCCTAAATTGAGAAGCACTGGGATTAGACACATGGATGAGTGCAAACATGAGAGGTGAGAACAAAAGTACCAAGTGGCCAAAGGTACAGCATGTAGGCCAGAACATTTCAGTGTATGCAAGCTGCCTTACACAAAGTGTTCAGGTTGGATGTTTGGAGGAATTTCTTCACAGAAGGGGTGATTAAACATTGAAATTGGCCGCCCAGGGAGGTAATGGAGTGATTAAACATTGGGATCTGCATCCCTGGAGGTATTTAAGGAAAGACTGGACATAGCGCTTAGTGCCATGGTCTAATTGACCTGGTGGTGTTTAGTCAAGGGTTGGACTTGATGATCCCAGACGTTTTTTCCAACTGAATTGATTCTGTGGTTCCATGAAAATGTAGACCAAGGAAAGATAATGGGCTTATCACAACAGGGTCAGCCACGGGGAGGTGGTGTGGGTGAGGTCAGTTACTCCACATGGTCCTCAAAGGTCCAAGTAATTGACAGGGAGCAACAGGACGGCATCAAAGCTGCCTTTCCTGTTATTGCAGAATCTACCCTTTGTGGTTTTATCTCCATTCAGTGCAAACTAAAAGCCATTCTAAACTGTGCTAAACTGAAGCATAGTGTCAGTACAAATATAAGTATAAACCATATGAACACATTCACACTGTCCTTAAATAGTGGCACTGGAGCAAAATATTTTGGTAGTTTGCAATTTTGGTAGTTTGCAACAGCCTCCAGCTATCTAGTGTGCTCTGCAGTTTGCATGGTGAAGAATGTATACCAGAGAAAATTTCTGCCATTATCTGTAGCTGCTAAAGATAGAGTAACTAAATCAGGGAGGTTCAGAGTTGTGAACAGCTGTCACTTGGACACAGCTTCAGCTTTGACTTGGGTCTTTGCACATGTCTTCCGGACCAGGAAATCATCTGAACTATTACAGCAATGATGCCAGAAGACTGTGAGTCAACTGGTTGCCATGATTCTCCTCATTCTTCAGGGAGTAAAGAAAAGGTGAAACATATGTCTCACATTGTGAAACATCTTGTTAGTTCACACTAACTCTGCACCAATGGTCCAGATCAGGCGCTCACTTGCTTCATCAATTAAAGCAATCTGGTAACTTCTTTCCCCAGTATCTTTCTTCATTTCTGAAATAATGCTAATTAAAAGTCAGCTGGCAAAGCCCCCCGTTTTGTTAGATGGTTGCCTTAGAGCTAAGCTTGAAGAACAGACAGTAATTGCTTTCCTGAGAGGCACCATCCATCTGTGCAATTGCTACAGAGCATTGATTACACAATGCCACGTTTGTTTTATCGATGAGGAGGAGGTGCACTTGTTGAATCCAGATTTACAAGGTCTGAATTCACATAGAGGATTTTAAAAGCTGAGACTCTTAGTCACAATGAGTACCATGATGATTTCTCTTGCAAGTAAGTCATATCTGTTCCCACTGACAATACAGGCATATGAATATTAGATTCCTTAATTCCATCAAGAGTTTAATTCAGCAGTCAACTGTCTGTATTGAAAGGCTAGCATTATAAATGAGGCAAGCCCTTCTACATTTTGTGAATTTGTAAAAGCAGGGTGTGATTGCTCTGTACAAAGAACTATTGTATTATCATACGCTTCTGTGATCGCAAACCTTCTCTAGAATAATTTGTACCTGAATTTATAAGACAGCCTACAAAGCATACAAACCCCACTCTGAACTGACTTTAGATAATCATCTAACATTTATACACTCATCTCATACAATTATACGACCTGCACAGAGAAATAAGTAGTAGTTCGGTGTCACATTACCTAGCATAATTCCCTGAGATTTGTAAGAACATACATTGATGCATCAGACCTTTGTGCAAAAACTGAACCCCTCTGTCACACAGGTGTTCTGCCTCCCAGAGAAAGAGGAGGTTTTGGGAGGCCCTCTTTGTGGGCTCCTGCTGGATTGCTCTTAGTGTGCATACTCCCAAATCTGCATGCTGACCTTTGTGATTCCCATTCCTACTGGCTGAGCTCCCTTCTTGGACCTTTAAAATCAGTTCTTCAAGGATCTTACCATTAAAAATAAGAGGCTATATTGACTGAAATGCTTGTAATTCTTCTAAACTGAGGGGAAATGCAGGACACATTTCTCTCAGGTATAGAGAGCTACATGCAGCTCTACATATACACATGTAAAAATACCTAACCAGGGTAGTCTAGAACACAGAGGACTTAGCTTAATCTCCCTTTACAGATAACTGAAAAATGCAGGAACTTTTAAAGCATTATTTTTTGGGTGTACAGCTAACATGTATTCCAGGCAAGAGGAGCTCCCAGTTCTCTCCATCAGCTATAAAGTAAGCCTCAGGAATCAGCTCAGAAATCCGTATCCATAGTTTGCAAGAGTTCAGCGTTCAGCAGAATTCTGCTATGTTTACTCTGACTTGGCCTTTCTTTCACAGAAACACCTTCTGTTTCTGTTTCATAGAAACACCTTCAATTGAAAAATTATTAATTTTATCAAAACTTATGATTGCCATTCATTTTGTAATTTTTTTTTTGCACCAAAAGGGCCTATATGCTACTTTACTATGAAGCTAGGTGGATCTATTAGATCCATCTATTAGATCCACCTTCCAAAGATAACTGGAGAAAAAAGTACACAATAAACATGAATAAAAACTTTCAGCACAGATTCAGTGTGGCATTAAATAAAAAAATCTTTGTTGCAGCAGTGTTCAGGCAAACTTTCCGTTTCTATGTGCTTCAGCTGAGCATGGTTATTTTTTCACCAAGTTAGATCATATGACAGGATACACAAGCTACATGAAGTGCTGCCAACATGTAGAATTTGACTGCAATTTTGCTACTATATTTGGTGTATGGCTTTAAAACCCCACAAGTTCTAGCACAAAATGGCTTTTTCCTGCAAAAGTCTAAACAAAAGGCAGATGAAAAATCCAAAGGGTATTTTTAACCAGAGGCAGGAAGAGGAGGGAGGCTGCTGCTTCTGGACTGGCAACGCTGACTCTGCAAGAGCTCTGCAGTGCCAGCTCCTTATGTGCCCCAAGCAGCTGCTGAGGTGTGGGGTTGGGAATTAATCCCCAGATCTCTAACTGTATGCTGACTACCTTGCAGGAATCAGCAGTTGCATCTGGCAGCATTCACATCCTGCAGCTCTGACTTTTAACTAATAGTACATTTGAAAATTAAAGCAGTCTTGTACTGCTAGCTCTGCACAATACCTCATGGCAATTCCCCCAGCTCCCAGCCAGGCCACTCTGTAGCTTACTTAAATGGGGAAAATGTGCACCTCCTTTCAGGGTATTTCTCTTGCTTTGAGTTTATTCAGCTCATTTTCAACAGTGCTTAGCTGGCACGCAGCTACAGTGACTATATATCTTTTAGCTGAAAGCCAAAGTTTCACATTAACTGTAGGTGTTTCCTCCTTGAACTATATAAAATGACACTGTAAGTGCATCCAAGGGTCAAAGGCCAGAGCCCAGAAGGCAAAGCTGAACACCACATTATGCTTAACCAGTTCACAATAAGTACCACCTGATACTATTCACGTTATAATACAACTTCAAAAATTATCTTCAACCAAAATAGATTCCAGAACTTTTTACTTGGAAATCCAAATTTCTGAATGGAAAATACCTCTCTCCTACTTTGGGGAAGGGCATGATTTAGTGACAGATTGTCCCAATGCCCTTCTCCATCTGCATAGCAAGGTGGCTCTGGAAGACAAGGAAAGATACTTATGACAAAAATAGTTTGTGAACCCAACAGCCAGTGCCTGCAGCTTGCCATCTCAAGTGGTCAGATCAACCATTCTTAGCTAGAAATGCTGAAATGTCACCAAGAGTTGTTGGCCATTCAGGTGCTTTTGTTGTAAGAGGGAACTCCAAGGTCTGATGCCATCTTTTCCCATCTCTATACGTAAATGACCCTTTATATTTATCCATAGTGCTTTGTCCTGTAAAAAGGAGAATCACTTTGTCCCTTTGAAAATTTTGCTAGCTTTTCAGAAGGAGTAAAGTTGCTTTCTTTACTTATTGCTGTTACCACATCACTGTGCAACAGAACAGGAAAGGAAAGACTAACACGATGTTTTGTAATACTGAAAAAGAACATGATGGGGTGAAAAATATGTACCTACTCAAATGTTTTTATTTACAGCTCCTTGTCATTGCTGATCAAAGTGGGGAAAAGAGAACTAAGAGACTTAAACAAAAAATTAATTTGTAAAAGAGTATTATGAAGTATATAGAAGTAAAATGAAATTAAGAACAATTAGTTTCATAGATTAAATTAAGGACAATATGACCTAGATATAAGCTTCAAACTTATGCTGAAGAAAAGTACGTAAGAGGTTGTTTCTTCTTTACAGTTTGTACTGAAACAAAAGGAAATGGTGACTGCTGAGATGCTGTCCACTTTAATTTAGATATTCTCTTAGCTATATGTTCTTAAAAGTTGCATCCCAAGTGTATTACACCTATAACCAGGTGGAAGAGAAACAGTTGTAGATGTAAATATCTCTGTGTCACTGTGGTATGGCAAAGGTGGCAATCAAGTCAAGCTCTTGCTGATAATTCTTGCCTAAAATAATAACCATTGACATATGACGCCATTTCAGTCTTTCATGGTCCTGAAAACCAACAAACAAGATGCTACTAAGTCTTACAGTGAAGTCTGTTGGGCGTGGAGTGTCTTGGGTCTGTGGGTTCCTGGAAGCCCCTTTTCCAAGCCCCCACCGAGTTTTCAAACCCGCCGAGGCCCGGAGGCACTTCGCCCCATCACCTGTGCGGTCGGGATTTTCACTGGCGCAGCCCCCGCGGCGCAGCCGCCGCAGCACCTCGTCCCCTCCCGGCTGCTGTTCCGGGGCCGGGCCCGGGCCCGGGGCGGTGCCGGCGCGGCAGGTGCCTCCCCCCGCGGTCACGGCGGGGCTGTCGCCGCCGCTGCCACGTCAGGGGAGTGTCCCGAGGCTAGGCGGGCCGGGCCGGGCCGGGGCCGCCCTTCCTCCTCCGCCCCCTGCCCCCGCCGCCAGAGCCGCCGCGGAGGGAGCGAGCGGTGCCCGCTGCCATGGAGGCCCGGTACAACCTCAAGAGCCCGGGTAGGCGGCGGCCGCGCCTTTACGGGCTGCCCGGGCCGCTGCGGGCGGGCGAGCCCGCCTCGGGGCTGCCGCTGGTCGCGGAGGGCTCGGGGGCCGGGGCCGGGGCCGGGGCCGGGGCCGGGGCCGGGGCCGGGGCCAGGGCCGGGGCCGCGGCGGGGAGGAGGAGCGGGGGCCGCGGCGGTGGCGGTGGGTTCCCTGCGCCGGGGCGGTGGCGGCGTTCAGGCGGAGGCCGACCGTGTTCGGATCGTCTTCGCAGTGCGATAGCGTTGAAACCTTCCTCCGAGCTGTAATTCGGTTCAAAACACCCTGACCGCCAGGGCTGTGTACGTGTGTGTGTGCCCACGCATTTTGGTGGTTCGTGGAAACGTGCCTTTGAACGTTTAGTCAGGTGGCCGTGCCCTGTTCCCCGGGCATCGCCTGCTCTCTCAATAGGTGCCTGTGAGGGGACGGCTTGCCAAGAGTAGCTTGGCCTGTGTGGCGTCAGTTTGTTTTGCAGAAGTGTTGCTGTACAGGCTCTATGTACTTGGCGTGTCTGTGTTTGTTCACATGTTTGCATGTTAAAATTCATGCCTATAATTCCTGGGCTTTCTTTTGAACCCTTGAAGCGACAGAGACGCCTCTAGAGATGTGGAGAAAACAGCGCTAGAAGGGAAGGTTTTGGTTCCTAGGAAACAAACAGTGGACAGGCCGTGTCTCCCCGCACGGCTGTGTTGGAGCAGCGGCCTCTGACCGGCTGTGCCAGGGCTTCACCTCCTGGAGCTGCTTGCACAGCCGGAGGCCTGACCGACCCTGCCGAAGCAAAACTCTTCCGCAGCTGTAAGGGCTGGGAGAGTTTGTGTGTGGGTTGCTCTCCTGCCCCTGCTTTCCCCTGACCGGGTGTTGAGAAATAGGCATTATCAGCTTCGTGTTATTGTGATGAAATAATAGCTTTATTTTTTAATCATACCGTCTTGTTACCAGCATGAGAGGTGGGGAGAAACTGAATGTTATGATGACTTTGTACCTTAAAAATGTCAGTGACACGCTTGTTTACAAACATACCTCAGGCGGATGATGTGTCTATTGTTAAATTGTGTCCCTTAGCCTCACACCCAAGTTGCATAACTGAAAGATAAGAAGGATCACTAAGCAAATTACGAACTTGTTGTCATTTAAAATATCAGGAAGGAATACTTTTTTTTAGGGAGATATGCAGGATGTGTGGCATATGTGAATTTAGAAGGCCACACAAACATGCTCACTGGTTGTGGTTTGACACGTCATGGGAAACAGTGGTGGTGTGCTGTATGACAAGCACCTGGGATCTGGGTGGAGAGGACAAATATTTGTGGCTTAATTTAGAAATGTTCTTCCCCTTTATTTTTACTTGTCCCCCCTACATTCAAGAGAAAATTACCTTTACTGGAATTGATTTTCAGCACCTGTTGGTGCTGAAAACCAGCTGGAACCAGCTGTTCCGTAACAAAATGAGCTTTGTGTGGCAAAGATAAATAATTCATACAATGGCTTAATATTATTTCTCCAAATTAAACATGTTTGGTTACATATTAATTTATTAAACTATTTCTTTCCATATAGATTAGTGAAAGTTTGTAAATTATTTAAATAACTTTTAAAATTTCTGTAATGATTTAAAACATTGATTTCAATAGTCAATATGTGTGAAATCGTTCACTGAACAGATGGGCAAAAAGGTGTTGAATAAATATAAATAAATATTGTTTCTTTAACAGTTGCACATTAAAATGAGTTGACAGTAATTATGTGTAGCCACTGCTTCTAGTCTGGCACTTTAGTTGCTAACCTGATAGATGAGCATATGCAATTATTTAATACTTTTGTGTGTTGTACAAATTCCTATCTTGTTCCAGTTACCTGTGCACTTTAGTAGTGGTATCTTACTCTTGCCATTTGACTGAAGGTTAAGAATGGAACTGTAGAATACTGTAATATTAAGGTGGTTTTAATTAATGTAAAGGCACTAAAATACATAGTAAGAAGTCCACTGTATTTTCTATTTCAAGGGGTCGTGTCATGTGTGGACTGAAGGGATTACTTTGGTAACTGACCCTCTAGGGCTTTAGAACAAGTAGCTGTCCTTGTACCTGTTGCTGTTGCTTTGCCTTTAATAGAGGAAGAACCCTTAGGTCAGCTTTAGGGATTTGCAGCATGCTACCTTGAGACAGAGTGGAAAAAGTAATCTTTTGTACCTGTACAAGATGCTTCTACTGTTGAAATCTGTTTTTGGACTTGAACAAACTGCAAATGGTGCCTTTGTCTGCTCAGCAGATTTTTTTAAAAGGGCAAATTCTACTAATCCTTTTAGTATAAGTTGCTTTAATGTAATATTGTAGATGAAAATACATTTTAAATAGGAAAATATTGTTAAAAGAAACATGTGCCTTTATGAATCTTTATTTTAAGCCAAATTCTGCTATAGAGTTGTGAAGGAGCTGAAGTTCATCTGTGGTTTATACCTGGATCCCTCTTCTGTGAATGTGTTAGACCAGATTGATGAGTGGGGATCAGTTAGGTTCTTCATTGCTGTACTTTCTGTGTGCTCTCAAGCAGACCACAAAAGAGCAATATTGCTACACATCTTTGTCCTGCTGCTGATTGCTCCTAGGCCATGTGTTCATCTGCTTCCTTATCCCTGTTTTTACAGCCAATTAGCTCATCCCAACATATCTGAAAGATGGCAACTCTCCACAACAACAAGCAAGTTGTTCCCCTGCACACCATGTTTCTGTCGATGAGAGGCAGCGCAGCTCTGGCCCGTCTCAGTTTGCCATAGGTGCAGGCCATGGCCAGTGCAGGTCTGGGATGCCAAGCAGCTCCTGTCACTTGTCCTCTGTAAGAGCAAGGAGCCATAGGGGCATTCACCTGATGCTAGCTTCTCACACTGCCTATGAACTTGAGTTTCTTTTTTTATTTCTTCCCAAAAAGACGGTTAATTTTGGAAGGGATGAAATTTCGCACTTCACACTTCAGGTTTCTTTGTATTGCTTCAATGAGGCAAAGCCTTGTAAGCTGTTGCTTCATATTTTTCTGTGTATTTCTTGCAGTTATAAAAGGGCAAGCTATTTTCTGTCTTAGGATTTCAAAATGGATTAGTCAGTGTATATCAGCCTGCTACCACATGGCTGATAAACCTCTCCCATCAATATTAAAGCTCAGCTGACTAAAGTACAGACTTCATCTTCTTCGTGCCTCAGGAACATCCCTAATTTTCTGAAATTTATAAGACAGCTACTTGGAATAATCTCTTTACTTTTTTTTTTTTTTCCCCCCAAGAGCTGTGACCCTTAGCCTGCTGTAAGATCAGACACAGAATCTTGTAGTTACTGCTCTTGTAGTGACAATGTCTAGCTTTTGTGTAGGCTGTGACCAGGCATCTGAGTGGGTATTAGCACAGACACTTGAAGAATTATGAACAACTACTTACAGTGCCTTACACAGAGCCCACAAAAAACATGCTTTTTTTTTTTTTAGTTTTTTGGGGAGCAGAGTTTGTTTTGCTTTCAGCAGACCACCTCATCAAGACTTTGATTAGTGAGTGCCCTGGAGCACTAGGGACAGCACAGGGAAGGAGTCCTGGCATGCTGTCCTGCATTTGTTGCCCAGGGGCACTGCTTTGGGATCTTGAAGGCATAGGGAACATAACAATGCTGAGATTGTGAACCTCTTAGCTGTCATCTTCAATGTGATTGCCGTTTTTCCTAAAAACTGTACTTCTTTCTCCACTGCATATTTTGTACAAGTAAGTGATCTGTGCCAACAAGCATGCGTCAGTTCTTTGTTAACTAAACACAGCTAATAGGAAATAGCCAGTAGCTGTTGTGCTGCTTAGTAGCTTCTATGTATGAAATAAGGATAGATGGTTTTAAATGGTTGAACAGATGTTAGAAAATGTATTCATAGTTTGATCTTAGCATGTTCAATAAGCACCTTGGATTTTGTAAGTTTTACTCCCTTTGTGTTGCCTGAACAGTTGTTTTCAATTGCAACTACAAGAAGAGTACTGTACTTCCTGTAGCCCTTAGGGAAATGAGGACTAAAGCCTGGTTGTTTCTTAGGGTGAGAGGAAAGCAAGGCAAGACTAATTAAAACTTTTTGTGTTTTTTTAATAGTTGTTAATACTTTATATGAGTACAGGAAGATTGTTGATCATGTGAAAGAATGTACATGAGGCTGTGAAGATGTAAAGCAGCTATTGAGGAGGCTTATGGGTCTTGAGAAGGGATGTATCTGAGACCCTGAGGATGGAAAACAGCTGTCCTGTTTCTTGTCGAGTGGTGTTTACATTTGTTTTGTAGCAAAAGTCAAAGGAGTTGCCAGAGGAATGTCCTGGTCTTGGCTGGGATGGAGTTAATTTTTTTCCTAGTAGCTCGTTCAGTGCTGTGTTTTGGATTTATTTCTGTTATTTTTAGTTCACAAATGATCACACATCATTCACAGGTTCTAAGCTGTCCAGGAGAATCACATCCACAAGGTGACACACAGCTTCTAGTGACACTGTGCAAGTTGCTGTGAACCTGTTAGAGTTGCTGTTTAGATTTAATAAACCATTCTCTAGAGAGTACAGCAAAAAAATACCATTGAAAAAATACAGTTTTCCATATCAAAGAGCTACTGTGACTCTTTGTTTTAAATATGTTTTCTTACATGTGTCAGTGACCACATCACTTAAAATGGGATTTATTTTTTACTTATAATGTCAAAGCTCCTCAAGTGCTGTCATTTTACGAGAAATCCTAGGTACTTTACACCTAAACTTAATCCTGATGGGTTTTTAAATGATGTGCAGGGGAGCTACTGAGAGTGTGATTCACTGTTATTTTTCCCCTGACAAGAAATTTAGACATTACCTTTAGTAAATGAGATTTTCTTTTAAATGCCAATGGAGTTTGGTTCCCAGGTGCTTTGGGCTGCTGTGGGGACTGGTGATTCAGCAGGTGACACTCTGCACTGTGACCTCTGAAGTCACTTGATGGTTACACCAGCTGTGGGTCAGGCACTCTTTGCTCAGTGGTCGGATACAGAGTGGAGGGGGGAAGAAAACAAAGACAGATGGATTTAAGAAGACCCTCCCAAAATGTCACCCATGACACAGCCATGTAATTCAAGGGACTTGATGCTTTTGTCAAACTGTTTATGTGATTTCATTTAATTTTTTTTTTTCTATTATTGTTGTATAATACTTTTCCTAATTGTAGGAAGTAGCCTCATTAATAGATAAACACATAACAAAGATGACCGGTGTTTTACTAATCACTTAAGTGGATTGAGTAGTTATAAAAGTTTCTCTGAGATGAAGGGTTTTATGGGAGTTTTACTTTCACTGGAAAACCTGTATTCAAAAAATAAATTGCATCCTTCCCTGTGCTGTTTTGGTTAGCAGAGCCAAAGGGAAAAAGTTACTGCTTCTTCTGAGTAGACCTCTAAATCTTGTTTAAAGTGAAAAATAAATAATAGCAGCCATAAATAAAAAGGTAGGAAACATTTGCCAAAGCAGTAAAAGCTGTCAGGTTGTTTTATTCTTCTTTTCCCAGCTTAGATAAGTCATCTTGAAAAATTGAGAGATCTCTAGCTTTATGCCAGCTATTCTGGATTCCATTATTTATCTGTACATTATGTACTTTCTTTTTCAAACAGCGGAACTGAAATTTCAAACTGAAGTTTGAGAATTCATTTCCGAATGAAAAGGTTGCTGTACATTTGAGGAAGATACTGTCATACACAGCCACTTGATTTTTTGGTTTTTTTTTTAAAGACATAATGATTTACTAAGAAAACACCACCGATGTTCAAATGCTGTCATCGCTTTAAGCAGTTTCACTGATGTTTACAAAGACTGATCACTTGCGTTTTCTGTATCCAGAAGGTTTCCCCAGCCACTAGGTACAGACTTGTCTGGTTGGGCACATAGCAGGAGTACTTGAATGTGACCTGCAGATATATTCAAAAGCAGCAATTGTGTGAACTGAAGTTTCAGGGTAGCTTGAAGTAAAGGATGATGAAAGTGGAATTTGACTGGGCATGGTTTTTGGCAGAAATAAATCTATTAATCACATATGCATTTATTGTACAAATTTTCCTCCTTAATTGTTATTCCACCACCACTCAATCCTAAAGCAAGCTGGTGGCTTTAAACTTGATTCTCAGATTTTTAATATCCATATTTTGCTTTTCAGAAAATTTTGTTCAGTGTAACACAAGAGGCAGATTGTCAGGCAGAGTCTCTGACCTGTAGTATTGTCTTTCCTCCACAGAGCAGTAGAGACCTCCCAAGCCTCCTGCTTGTTGATGGGAACTCTCCTGAAATCTCTAGTCCAGAAACTTAATTTCCTCAGGATTTAATTTTGATGAACATTGATAAATGGTTACTGAGTGTATCTGTGCAAGTGTGGTTATTTTTCATGCTGATGGTTATGTCACATTAAAAAATAACTTCATTATTTTGTCTCTAAAACCTGTCTTAGACAAATTCAGTGTCTTGACTTTTTTTTTTTTTGCTGAATTAGCGATACTCTTTGACTTTATGGACAGTCTGCGATTCTTTATTTCAAACGGGTCCAAATTGTTCTGATTTTTCAGAATTGCCATTGCCAAATGTTTACTCAGTGACTCAGTATGACTTAAGTGGGTTGAAATACCATGACTTACTGCAGGCAGACTTTGTGAATTATGCTTGTTTCTTCCACCACACTTTTTGGTAGCCAAAGGAAGAACTGTTTCATGAATACTGCAGCAGTGCTTAAAGAAGAAACAAATTTTGTGCTTTCTTCACTGGATCACACATTCTCAGAATGAACCTTTACCGCTCCAGGCTTTTCCTTGCAGCCTCTCAGCTGGTATTTTTGAGCAGTGTGGGAAGAGAAACACAGAATAGTTTGGGTTGGCAGGGATCTTTAAAGGTCATCTAGTTCATCCTCCCTGCCTTAAGCAGGGACACCTTCTGCTAGATCACAGCTCAAAGCTCTGTCCAACATGACCTTCAAGGCTTCCAGGGATGAGGCCCCCACAACTTCTCTGGGCAATTTGTTCCAGTGTCTTGTTGCCCTCATGGTAGAGAATTCCTTCCATATGTCCAATCTAAACTTACTCTCTTTGAGTTTAAAACCATTCCCTCTTGTCTTGTCACTACAGGCTGTGGTAAGAAGTTACTTCTTTCTTATAAAGCATCTTCTAGGTATTGAAAGTTCACAGTAAAGTCTCCCTAGAGCCTTTTCTTCAGGCTGAACAACCCCAGCTCTCAGCCTTTCTGCATACACATGTGCTGCTTAGAATAATGGAATAATAAAAAGGCTTGGGTTGGAAGGTACCTTAAAGATCACCTACTTCCAACCCCCGTGCCATGGGCAGGGACACCTTTCTCTAGACCAGGTTGCTCAGAGCTCCATCCAACCTGGCTTGGAACACTTCCAGGGATGAGGCATCCACAACTTCACTGGATAACTTGTTCCAGCACCTTACCATCCTCACAGGAAATAAATTCTTACTAATATATAATCTAAATCTACTCTCTTTCAGTTTGAAGCTATTCCCCGTCTTGCTGCTCCATGCTCTTATAAAAATCCTTCTCCCATCTTTCTTGTGGACTCTCTTCAGGTATTGGAAGGGTGAAGTTTGGTCACCTGATAGATTTTTAAGATATCCTAGGTTGCTTAATACTGAAAACTTCTTATAAGCAAATTATCTTGTTATTATTATTATATTATTTGAGAGCTAAATTAGATTTTGCTGTTTCATGCCCCAAGAGTGGAATAGTATTATGCTCTAATAGCTTTCCCTCCGTGAATGTGGCTGACTCCACATGATGCTTTTATGGGGGAATGTATTTCTTTTCTATCCTGGTCTCTCAGCTGGGAAATCTCAGTAACAATTGTCTGCCTTGTCTATGACTCCTCTGTCTGTATTAGGTTTTGCTGCCTACAGTCTCAGTTTTCTCATGGTCACCATTTTGCTTTGTGGGGTGTTCACTGCTGAATTAGCTCATCCTGGTGCATGCCACTCTTCTTCTAAAGGCAAATGTCCAGCCTTGTTGGCTGTGAAGCAATGCTGAGTCCAAAGCCTTTTCTGGTCCAGACTGGTTTTCTTATATTCCTCGCTAATGAACTGGTAAACCTTTATGAAGATGAAAGAGACAAACGGTTACTCAGCAGAGCCTGAATGCTGCTAGCTGTGACGTGACCTTGACCTGGTGGGATCTGTCGGCTGTTTAATTGACACCTCCCTGTGGCAGCAGCATAACTGAGGTAACTGGCAGCAGCAAGATTTCCATATAATTGGTTTTCTGTTTGGGTTGTAAGAAGTGAAATTCTCAAACTTTGAGCTGTGTTTATAGCTGTCCAAAAGTGTGAAGGAGGAAAAGGACTTTTCACAGTAGATTGGAAGGAAAATTCCTCTGTGGGGAGGTCAGAGTTTTTTATTAATGTATGGTGCACATGAGGGCACCTGAAGTGTAAGTGATGTAACAGAGCTTGCAAAAGAGTGCACAAGAAGGAGAGGCAGAAAATACAGATGATGCTGGTATTTCTGAAGTGGAAGGTTGGAGAAGGTTACTAATGAGTGTCCTGAAGTCATGATAGAAGAATATCTGGGTGTCACACTCAGTGGCAGGTTCCAACTGCAGAGACCCTGGGTAAATTTTTCAGGCTAGGCATATTGACAGATATTTCAAATCTATTATAAAACTTCATCTCCTGTTACTGGTGATGTGTTGATTTCTCTCAAGTATTACTGTGACCTCCTTTTGATCAACTAAAGGAGTAGTCGTGTAATTGTCATGGGAGGTGTCAGGATAAAGCTTTTCAGCAGTTGTTAAAGATGCATATCGTGTCCTATATCATAAAATATTGAGGTTGTTAGCCTTGTAAATCTTGGAGTCTGAAACCCTGTTAATGATACATATGTTTTTCCTCCTGTCTGGTGCAATTACTAACGTAAAACTACTTTAGTCCCAGTGTTCGGTGTTGAGAAACTGTGACCGTGCACATATTTTTCATAACTTTATGCTTGTATAACCCATTTAAGGTTTATTCATCATAAGTAATTATATAGTGTCTTGAATTATGAACTCCAGTGAAGAAGCTGGAATCTGCTAGAGAAGATTAGTTAGCTGAAAAGAGTTCTTCAATAAATGTTTTATGTATTTTTCTATGCAATGCATATTAAGTTATTTTCTTCATTTTCATGTCTTATGCTTTCTTTTTTTTTCAGCTGTCAAACGTTTGATGAAAGAGGCTGCAGAACTGAAGGATCCTACAGATCATTATCATGCACAGCCTTTGGAGGTTTGTTTCTATATGTTTGCAAGAGCTTGTAATTAGGCAGTTTTGTTAATATATACTCTTAATATATACTTCTCTAAAATGCATATATATTTAAAATGTACATATTTAAATGATAGCAAACCAGTTTTTTCCCCTATGAGGGAAATCAGCAGCAGAATTCAACTTCAATGGTCTTGTAGTTCAGGGTATTGGTGAAAGTACTTAATAACAGTTTTACATTGCACCTCAGTAGTTTTCTAGCATGGATGTTTTTATTCCCCCATCACTTTCCCAAGACTATGGAAATACTTAATATATAAATCAAGCATTTTGTATTCAAACCTGACATGTGGCACAGTTGTTGAGTTGTTCACTGAAGCACTTAACCTAAGGTGATCTCTGAGGATTGCCATTTTGCATTTAAGAAAACCTGTGAAAAACACAAATTCTGTACAATTCTGGATGCATTGTAAGAGAGGGGGGTTTCACTTAAGGAGTAGCTTCTTGTCTGAACACCCGGTTAAGTTTTTGGTCTGAGAGAACAATGAAGTTCTGGTGGTTAGAAGCTTAAACAGAAATCCCTACTGACTTCACTTGGTTAATTACAAAACATCAGTGTTCTGTGGTATTCAGTTGGGAGATTTGATTTTTAGCTGTTTGCAGAAATAAGTAACACGCTCGACATGCTTACATAATAATGCATGTTTCTGGGTGCTATAAAATATTCCTTACTGTCTCCTGGTTTTTATTTGTAGCTTGCTTCTACTTCCTGTGGTAAAATGAGAGGTTTAATTCTTGCTATTATTTGTAACCTACATGAAAGTCTTATTTCTGGATTAGAACAGTGTCTCACTGGGGAAGAGAACAGTGACAGAAGAAAGGAAATGCTGGAAATCTTGACAGTTATCTCCTATACTTGAAAAACTGCAGCTAGGTGGGCTGCCCCAGTGCTGCAATACCAGTGTTTAGCATTAGCTGAGGGATCCCATTCACTGACAGCAAGCTTCATTTGGACTCCTGTCCTAATTGTAGGAATTGTTCTGCTTGTAAATATTGGGGAAGTTGTTGGCAGCACAAGATCTGATACACAAATCCCATCTCAAAATCCCAAAGAAATGATGTATAAAGAAAAGTTACTTATATATCCAATGACAATAAAACTGTAGATTTCAAAGTGTACCTTTCAAAGTTGTGCAATAAGGCACAGTATTTGTTTCAAAACTGTTAGTGGAGGAGGGAGAATAGGAGTCCTCTGTGGTGTGGGTCAAATCCCTGTGTTGACCTGGGCATGGTAGGAGCTTTGGGAAGGCTGTCATTAGTGTTCTTTCTTGGTGTAGGTCTCCCCTTGGTTCTCCAGAAATTATTGTTCACTGAGGCAAAGATCTAAAGATTTTTGATCTTTCTCTTAGTTGACTCTGTTTTCCATCTGTTAGGTAGTAAAACTCCTGTCATAATTTATACAACTAGCATAAAGAATTTGGATAATGAATTTGAGGGTTTTGGCTAATTATTGCACAAGAAAACTACCAGAAGCCTACAATGCTTTATCCTTAGTGCTGCATTTTCTTAACTCTCCATTTGATTTTGGCTTCTTAAAACTTCTGCCTGTGTACTGTTTCTGCAGCCTATCCTTTTTCAAGAAAATGGCATTGAGTTGTCTATTTCTCTGATGAATACTATTTCTTTTCCCCTTCTTCCATTGATGGGGGTATTTTTAGGATAATCTTTTTGAATGGCACTTCACTGTTAGAGGCCCTCCAGATTCAGATTTTGATGGAGGGATTTATCATGGGCGAATAGTGCTGCCACCTGAGTATCCCATGAAACCACCCAGCATTATTTTGCTGACGGTAAGTAAGCATGGTTACTAGTTTTTCCTTTTTATGTTATCAATTTTATCATAGGTAGAGAGAGAGAGAGAGAGATTATTGGCATTTAACATGATGTTATTTTTGTAAGAAAGGTGGCACAGTATAGTATAATTAAAGATCCTCAGTCTTCCAAGATTATTTTGGTAATCTCTTAATTGCATGAAGCTTTATGCCTAATAAATGCTCTTTCCTCCGGGAGCAATCACATTGCTGATGTGATTGTCTAGCCTTTTGTTCTCCCCATGGGCCCTCTTGGTTTCTGTTGAATACATTGCTCAGCTGTAGGAAGGCAGACCTGTAGTTTAAGGCAAAGGCCTTCCTTTGTGCATAGTTTTGTAGGAGGTTTTCTTCATACATTAATAGATTCAGATGACAGAGTTCAGTTTTCAGCAAGCTGAATGCCAATTTTGTGGTGTTGGCAGTAGTATAATTGTCACATGTTGTTTGCGTATGGAATTATTTTGATTGTGATTTTTATGGCTTCTACAAAAACTAAAGAGTTAAATTCTAGCATGCTTTATTGTATCCTCCTCCTTCCTTTGAAGGCAAATGGCAGGTTTGAAGTGGGGAAGAAAATTTGTTTAAGCATCTCAGGGCACCATCCTGAAACATGGCAGCCTTCGTGGAGTAGTAAGTAACAATTCCTTGAAAAATCTAACCCCCATCAAACAACTTGTTCTTTAAACAAAAGGAAATCTCATGAAAAATGTTTATAGTGGAAAAGGAGACAGATTTTGAGGGTGTATTGGAGAGAATTTGTCAAATGTAAGGTCATAAAAGAATGAAATTGAATGATTTGGAAATCATACTAAGTAAATGCCAGGGCTGAGAAACTGAGGGGTGATGGTAAGCTCTTCTTTACTTGGATACATAAGCATTAAGAATTCTCAGACTAATTAGAATATTCTTTGTGTGTTTTGTTTAAAATTTTCCTTATGAAAATAAATCCTGTTACTTTACCCTGTTTTTGCACGATCACTAAGCCAGCTTGAATAATATTAGAAGGGAGTTTTCAATTCTAATGATGTGGTTCTGAGCACTCAAGAAGAAAGATAATGTGGTCTGAGTTTAGAATAACTAAATCATCTTTATCTTTATTTTAAAAAATACTGTTATTACAGAAATTGAGAGCTGGCACAGTTCATCCAAGGCAGTATGCTTATGTTCAAGTAATTTTAGTTTTGCTGAGTACCGTATATCAATTATTTCTATATTAGTTTCACTTTTAAAATATATTAGTAAAATCTTTGGAGTTTTCTAGTAGACCACTCTTCAACTTTTGTTAAGTCTCTAATTTTTTTTTAAGAGTAGAAAATACTGTGTTTCTAAGTAGTTGTATATATGCTGTCTCTTTTCTGTGGTACTTATTTTGATCTGATATTTATTTACCAAATCTATTAGCAAAGTGTCTTGAATTCTTAAATATCATTACTTCTGTAAAACAAAGTCCAAGTACAGATGTTGTCAAAAGAGATGCTTCAGATGACAATTCTGTTACAAGCAGTTACTAATATTTTAAGTGAGCTCCTTCCCCTATTGTGCTGACAAAAAAGGAACAAATTCTGCAATACTTTGCAAAAAAGAAAAACTCTGACCATGTGTACACTAAATTGTAGAATCCATGTCTAATAGAAAACAGAATCAAAAAAAAAGAATTCCCTGTGAACCTTCTTATCTTTTTCCTCCCCCTGCTCCCCTTCTCCCCACAACTCCTTTTTATATGTTGGTTCTGCTTTACCTTTTTTCATTGTTTTTAAAGTCTGGAACACTCATCTTAATGCAACGTTTTTGCAACAGTTGATTTTTCTCTTCTCTGTTGGCTGGTGGTCTTTTCTTTGTTTACAACATAATGTTAAAACAAAATTAAGAAAGCCTTGCAGTTGACCAAAAAAAAAAAAAAAACCCAAACCACTGCTGCTTGTAGGAAATTCAGACTTGGCAGAATGAAGTTTTGCAGTCAGAAATGCAACTTTTCCAAGTGTGGAATGAGGTTACATAACTGTTGTTTCTGCCACCTTGTTTATATCTCTGTTTTCCCATTTTAGTAAGAACAGCTTTACTAGCTATCATTGGATTTATGCCAACCAAAGGTGAAGGAGCAATAGGATCTCTAGATTACACACCAGAAGAAAGAAGAGCTCTTGCAAAGAAGTAAGTGCTAAGTTTGTTGTTGTAGGGACATTTACATTCACTCACTTTTAGGATAATGCACTGAGTAGAAAATAAGCTACTTCGGTGTATTCTCTTGCATTTATTCCAAATAAAACAAATTTGATGCCTTGTATGTGTAGTCACTTTTTTCTCTGAATATTGTGCAAACTTGGAACTTGCAGTCAAATAAAATATTTTGAGAGCACTCCGTTCCTTCCAGCATTGTGTGGTCATATTAGAGGTTTGTCTGAAATTCAGACTTGGAGATGTAATTAACATTGTGATACAGTACTAATTGCAGCATGGAGAGAAAGTGGGTGTGATGGAATTGATAGTTAAGTGGGGGAGAAAACAAGCAAAAATAATTATGCATAATTCTCTTTAAGTAATAATGAAATTATTTCAAAATTCTGAACCAACTTCTTCTAAATGATCTTTAGGAAGTTAACTTGAGATTAAGTTTCTGACTATGATGAAATTATTAGCGTAGTGGACAGAGGAAGGGCAGAGGATGTTCTTTATAGGGACTTCAGCAAGGCTTTTGGTGTCTTTTCCCTTATCCTCAGTCATGAAGCTACCTAGGTAGCTGGGGACAGTAAGATAGATTAAGAACTGGCTGAGCTGCCTGGCTCAAAGGATTGTGATATGCAACACAAAATCCAGCTGCAGGCTGGTCACTGTTGGTGTATTCCTGGTGTCAGTGCTGGGGCCAGTGCTATTCAGTGTCATTAATGACCTGGATAATGAGACAGGGTGCACCCTCAGCAAGTTTACTGGTGACGCAAAGCTGGGAGGAGTGGCTGATACACCAGAAAGTTGTACTGCCATCCAGAGGAGCCTCAGTGGGCTGGAGGAAGGTCAGAGAAACGTCCTGCCCCTGGAGAGGAATAACATCAGCTGACTAGCTGACTAGAAGGGAGCTTGGAAGGGAAGATTCTGGTGGTCACCATGCTGATCCTGAGGCAGCAGGGTGCCCTTGCAGTAAAGAAGGCTGAAATGTCCTGGGTTGCACAAGAAGGAGCATTGCCAGCAGGTCAAGGGAAGTGATCCTACTTCAGTACTCAGCACTGGTGAGACATCAGGAGTGCTGGGTTCAGGTGGGACTGTGACCAGGTCAGAGTACAGGAAAGATAGGGATGTCCTAGAGCAAATTCAGTGCAGTGCCACAAAGGTGATTGAGGGGCTGGAACATGTTTTATCCATGGAGATAGTAAAAGAACTGTGAGTGTTCAGCCTGGAGAAGAGAAGGTTCAGGGGATCATATCCATGTGTACAGTTATCTGAAAGGAAGTTGTAAAAAAGGTAGAGCCAGTCTCTTTTCAGTAGCACTCAGTAACAGGAGTGAGTCAGTGGGGTAGGCTGGTCATGATACTCTGCTGTCAAGTCTCTATGGTTCCTCACTGGCCTGGAGAGCCACTTGCAGTGTGCTTTATAGAGAGATGATGTGGAAAGATTGTTTTCCAGGAAGCTGAAATTCCTGGATTGGAGGTGCAAGCTCCAATCTATGTCCAGTATAACATTTGTAAAAATAGTTACATCTTTTTAATTTATAATTTTTATTTTATGCAGATATAAATATTTTAATTGTAAGAAATTATTAATAAATTATAAATAATAGTGCTATTTAAGTCAGTTGTTAATACTTTCCTAAATTACTTGAGAGAATTTCTGTTAGTAATACAGATAATTCTCAACATATTTTTTCAAGATAATGTGATTTGAGGCAGAGGGAAGTACTTCTAAGCTACTGGCATTGCCACCACTTGTTTTTCTGTGGATTGTTCTGCAAATAGTTTATTAAAAAGCGCACAGGAACACTGAGAACATGCTATTCTGAGCTATGTCTTTTGTGGACAGGTCACAAGACTTCTGTTGTGAAATTTGTGGCACATCTATGAAGACAGCCCTCTTACCACTGACATCTGGAAGTGTGTCAAGCCAGGCAGACAAGGAGGCTAAAGAACTTGCCAGACAAATTAGCTTCAAGGTAAAGTCACTGTTTAAACTTTTATCTCTCTTATCTAGAAATAGAAAAGAAAATACTGAGAAAAAACTTGTAAATCACAGAAACATTCATCATTTCAGAAAACCTTCATCAGTTGCTATGTGGAAGCCTGTTTTCTCAGTATAGTCTGAAAGAGAAAAGAATGGATCTCTTGAAATTTGCCAGTTAATAAGTTGTGCATCTGAAGCATTGATTGATTAGTTTTAGTGGTGACCACTGTGGTAAGAACTGCCTATGTTGCTTTTACTTCCACATTTTCCAACACTAATAACTTGATTAAATTCTCCAGAATTAGTTTTATCATAAAAGTGTGACAGAAGTTTGGGCAAAGCTAACCTAAATTTTTTACCTTTGTGATTTTTTTTTTCCTCTTGGCTTATGGAAGGAATAAAACATATTACTACTGAAAAATGGTTGCAAATTCTTTTGAAGTACTCTGCTACTATCTGAAGATACTGAAAGTTGAACTCTGGTGTGGAAGTTGCTGTGACCGAAAAATGTGTTCTCTAGCTTGTGTTTCAGTGAAAGCAAGGTTTGTTTAGACAAATACATTCCTTAGAGAATTGCATGTCTTGCATGCACAGTGTTGTTTTTCACTGGGTTTTCCACTAAACTCTTAAATCAGCCACTAAGGAAGACTACTGTGCATGAGAGCAGGGAACTGCAGTTACATTATGACAATGTGGCCTTAGTGCAGAACGCATCCTCACTTAGGTCAGGGCTGCCAATATGTCCCCTTTTATCACCTATGTTCTTCTAATAGTGTCCTAAAGTCTACTTTTTACTTTTTTTGTGTGTGCCAGGAAAGTAAAGATTATCTTCTGAGCATTCCTGCCAGTTTTGCAGGACATGCATATTCCTGTGCCATAACACTTAAAATAAAAACATCTCCAAATGTTTTATTTACAAAGATGAGAAAAACAGGGACAGAGCTTTAAAGCTCAACTACTTGGAGAAATAATGGATTGCCTTTTCCTGGCTTTTTTAGATATATAAGGATTTAAAGTTGTAGGATTGATTTTTACTTAAGAACCGCTAGTCTTCAAAGAAATTCTAGAAATATCAAAGTTTGATTTTTGTTTGGCTTTTTCTTTTGTGGGAAAGAACTCATAACTTACATTTCATACCTTTTTCAGTTTTGAAATTAAAGGCTTAGAGATATCAGTCTTTAAAGAATACAGGTACTTTCCATGTATCTATATGCTTGACACTACCTCCTAAGAATAAGCACTTGTCAGGAAAAAAAAAAGGAAAAAAAGCCTTAGGTTTCTACAGCCTTTTACCATCCATTGTGAGTTGTTTTTTTCTTTTTAATTTAATAAGGCAAACCAGTACTGTCCTCTGGTTGCATCTTCCCTTCTCAAATCAAAATTCGGGGGTTGAGGTTTTTTATGCTTCCTGCTTCTCTGCTTTGCTTGACTTTCTTACCTGTTTGTTGTTAGGTGGAGGTGTTCATTGATGTGTTTGTAATAACCTAATAGTATGAATTACTATCAGAAAATAAAGAAGTTTTTAATTATTTGGATACATTTCATGTGAATTTATGGGGTAAGATTTAACATCAGATTGCTGATTGAATGTATAATTTGACAGAGCCTCTCTACTAGCAAACATACTAGCAACCTCTGCATTAGCTTCCTCCTTAAATAAGAGATTTCTTAACTATGTCTAGATGATCCCAGGGTTATTGTGTTTCTTTCCAGCTTTAAACAAGATGGTAACTTTTAAAGAAGTGGTATTGAGATAGGAATATGAAATTCAGGAGCGGGGAAAAAAACCCCAACTCATCTTCTCATTACGGTTTTCCTGCTTCTGTGAGCAGCCACCTTTGTTCCTGTCTGTTTTAATAGTAAATTACATTTTGTATCAATTTTATATTGACTTCCAAATAGTTTTCTTCATTTTAGGTGTTATATAACAGAAATTACATTTTGCTTAAAGAAGGATAAAGGAAAAAGAAATTACTAATAGCATATGTATAACTCTAAGACAGTATGGTTTACCTTCATGTTGCCATCACAAGGCATATTTTGCAGTAAAATTAATTCTCTGCTCATCATCATTATTATGTTTAAATATGTTGGTCATCTTTTGAATATTAGTCTGACTTCAGTCTAGATACTAGACTTAGTACTTTTATAAGCTAAAGTAAATCAAATGCACATTTGTTACTGCTTTATAGAGATTAACAGTAAATAAGCTCGTCTTGAAAGAAGCAAGAGTATGAAAATCAGTACTCACAGGTTCCAGGGAACTTGTGATTGGATATAGGAAGGAAAGTGTGTTGTCAAATGCTGGAGCAGAATACCCAGAGAGACTCTGGAACCCCCAGCTTTGGAGATGCTCAAAACTTGTCTGGACATGACTCTAGAGAGAGTTGGACCAGGGACATCTAGAGTTCCATTCCAGTCTAAATGTTTCATAATTCTGTGTTGCTTTGTTGATCATCCATATTTGAATCATAACTTTTCCTGTCTAATATGACAGTTCATAATAGTCAAGTGCAAAGAGAAAGCAGTGTTCTTAGCAGATTCTAAGTTTTTAAATGTTAAATCCATCTCCAGATTGTTTTAGTGCTGTATTTTTTGGATTCTCTTGAGGTAATACATATGAAGAAACAGAGAGCTTAATTTCCTCACACTAAATAGTATCAGGAAAGACTACTGTACTGTGATCTTACCAGTTTGTTATCACCATAACTGGTTGTTTTCTACTACACTGTTTGTATTTCTTGCTGCTACTACTACCACCACTACCTATGTCTGCATTTGAAGACAGTCACTAGATTTGATGTTGTCATTTTTGTAATAAGTCGGGATCTAGACACATGACTTGGGAGGAGACTTGCTTACTGATAAAAATTGATATGGTCAAGAATTCTTTTTTTTTGACGTGTGTAAATTTTAGAAGTATTTCAGTTCAGCACTATGATGGTATGTCCTTTTCTATTCCCTAGAGATTACTGTCAGCATATATACTGGAGTTCGTGTTCTTCTACATGTCCCTACTGATCTCTTGTCTCAGATTTCCTAAGCATGAAACCTAAATTCTAGGAAATAATGCGTAGTAGACATTTTGTAAATGTGTATGAAGTATTGCAAGACTTGAATTTTTTCTTTTGCTCTGTGCTGAAATTTAAATACTGGACACTGGTATGCATGTACTACCCAGTGTAGTGTCATGCATATATGCCCACTCTCTCTGTGAGGCACTTTGGTACTGAAACCAGTATAGCCAGTTTACACTGGCACTCACTAGAGGCTCTTTAGTCCTGTGGAGGAACAGGCTGTGTTACTTCACTTGTATCAGCAGTAGGCCAGCATTGTCTTAAGGACTTGCAAAACGAAAGGATTAAAAACTGTGTAATTCTGGCATATTGTCCTGGATCTTTTAAAGAATATTGTTTGCGCTTTTGCAGTCTTATTTTTAAAGAATTAAAATTTCTTAAACTTGTTGCTGTGTCATTGAAATGCAACTGGCACACCTGATTATTATATTTTGCTATACCTCCTATTCTCTACAATGGAATACACATTCCAAAATAAGCCAAATTGTTTTGGAGCAATTTTGATCTTGTCTGTGAAGTGTACATGTGTGCTTCTTGTAGGCAGAGGCCAATTCATCCAGGCGATCTGATGCTGGACCCTCAAACACATCAGGACTGAACCATTCTGCTGCTTCACGTGAGCCCCAGCAGGATGGTGCAGCTAGAGCATTCGCAGATCCAACAAGTGCGACGGTATGTCCATCTTTGAGCTTTATTGGGCATAGTCTGAACATGAAATTGGTCCTCTTAAGCTGATTTAAGTCCTGATTAAAGTATGTAGTTCACTTATTTATGCTGGAACTCCTTCATACTTTTATATAAAATCTGTTAGCAAATAGTATGCTGAATAATTTTTGGAAATAGCAACCTCTGCTTTCGCTTTCTTCTCTTAAAACAAGAAATAATGTTCTTTTAGCAGTTCTTCTTCCCAATGTTTCCTTTAATTACATTAAGTGTTCATTAAAACTTTATGGTGTCTGAAGCACTACAGTTTACCATCTGCATAATGTAGCACTGTTTTTATCTACAGAATTCTTAGCCAGAGGCAAAAAATATTTCTGTGATAACCTGTAGCTTTTAAATATCAATCAATATTATCTTCTTGGATTTTATAACCTCTTAAGTAAGTCTAAAATATTCTTACCATTTGAAATATGACTCTTATATTTTAATACTGCTAGGTGTAGGGCTTACATAAAGGTTTCAGAAGTGGCTGAGTCTGATGGTGGGCCAAGGCAGCTGCTGTTACGACTGTTGCACATGCAGTCTAAATTCACTGATAAATTGCAGGCAAATCCCAGCTAAGCTGCCTTTTTTAGAGAGGATGGGGCTGCAGATTGGTTAAAAAACCTACAACATGTCCATTAAAATCTGTTGTGTGTTTGCAACATGTTTTCAAGCTGTGTGGAAATATAAACATGCTAACAGCAAACTTTCTTGCCCCCTACAGTAAGGATTCTTCCAGATTGTTCAAGATTTAATAAACTATTTTATTATATTCTTATTATAAATGCTGGCTAATATAGTAGAAAGATCTCACACACCAAGGTATTGCTGGCATTTTCTTGAGGAGAGAGATTTTTTTAAATTAATCACATTTTTAAGAAAACTGGTTTTATCAATTATACTGATTTAATAATTAATGATTAATTTTCAGATCAGTCCTATGGGAAATGAGATCTTTAAACATATAAACATATAAATGTATGTAAAAATATTCATATATGTGATTAATTGTAAATGATAAGTGGGTTCATATTTTAGGGAATTGAACTAATATTCAGGATGGTTAGTTTTAGTTTGAATCAACACCTGTGTTGAATCAATAACCTGTGTTTCTGAGCTGTCACATTTTGAGTGTTAGGAATTATCTGGAGCCATTCAGTAGTGGAAGAAAGAAATGTGTAACAGGAAAGACTGTTTTAAGGAATTTGAGCTTGCTATTTTTGTGTTCTTATTTATGTGAAAGGTAATAGAAATCTTTTCAAAGTAGGGCACTCTGGACCTTCATCTGCTTAGAGGTGTGAAAGAGTACCCATGCAAACCTCAGATCTTTTCTACTCAGCGGGGTTTCTTGTATGTGTAAAATCCATTTATTGAGTTCTTGTTGTGTAAAGACCTAATTCTGCCTTATTAAGTTGTGTTAAATGTGGGCAACACCAAAACATATTATTCTCTCTTTGTGGATAAAATGTTTGCCACTTAATCTACAAATGTGTACTTAATTAAAAGCTGTTCTAGAAAATTTGCTGGGTTTACTCTCTTTGAGGGCCAGTGCTGAGTTCTTGTATTAACTTGTGTAATTCCTTCTGATACTGTAAATTAATGTGTCTCACTCTAAAGCCATGGAACCTTTTGTCTTTCTAGACAATATAGAGGTGAATACTAGAAGTAATAATGTAATAAAAAAAAAGGAATGTTACCTTTCTTCTGTTCTAGAACAGTTGTAATTGGTCTTCATTAAAGACACAATGGTATATAGGTGCTAAGGAAGGGGTCACCTCTAGGTGAAAGTGAAGGAATCTGTAGACTGTGTTTTACTATGGGACTGCTCCATGATCGAGTTTGTTCTTTCCAGCAAGAGTTCTCTGTTCCGTGATTTTTTTACCTTTAAGTTGCTTGAAAGGCCAAACATTTTTGAAATGTATTAATGGCAATATATTTGTCAGCACAGTGATGTCCTTTCTGGGACAGGGCTAACTTAATTCTTGTGTGAAGAGCACTCTGAAATGGGTCTCTGCCATGGCATAATTTTGTGTCCATTTCTTTGTTCCATGCAGGGCCTTATTCCTGATGAAGAGAGAATTTTTCATTCTATCAGAAAAAGAGATATTTTTAATTAGCTTTCCCTTCTGTCATCTTTACCTAGGGAAAGGATAATAGCCTCACTGACTAAAGAAGGACCAAGTCTTACAGTATTTCCATTAAGCATATGTTTTTCAGATTTCAAAACTCAGTTTGAAACTGTTGTTTATGTTTTGGCTTTCATTGTGTTACTCAGTACTTCAGTCTTACAGATTCTTGCCCTTTGAAAATACTTACTCTGTAATTGCTGCATGGATATGTTTGTCTGTGCGCTCCTCACCTTCTCTTGTCTTTTTGCCAGACCAGCAGGGGTTTTTCCCATTCAACGTCCTGTTAGTAATGACTGGAGTGTGCAACACTGGTGCAGATGTTGCACATTGGCTGTCAAGTTTTATGTGCCTGTATTAGAGAACATTCATCCAGCCTTTAAACAGCTGATTTTTGAAGGAAGAAGGAGGGGAGGGGGTTGATTCTCACGCCAGTAAGACCTGCTTCCCAAGAGAGCCTGTCACAACATTATAGAGGTTTGCCAGGTGCAAGGCAACGAGGACAACGGCATGAGATCAAGGAAAGGAACAACGCTGCTCTGGAAAATGCTGCCACAGCAACTCGTCTGAAAGGATACAGAGCTGCAGACAACACTCTTTAGCATTAATACAACTAAAACAATAGGCTACCTAAGGCATTATGCAACATAGTATTTCTGAGGAGTCTGCACCCAGTGCAGAGAACACCTCTGACTTGACTACTTCTGACAGTACTTTATTTGTAGTAGCTGTTGATGTCTACTCAGGGCAAAGTAATGGTACGTTATGCTTGTTTGACTGTTGAAAGTGCAAGCAAGGTATGCTGCTGAAAGTTGGCTTGAGTAATTGATGAGATCCTTCCACATCTGAGCAAAACAATGTTTCTGAAGGAATATATTATAGATACTCAGGTGGGACTTGAGTCCAGTGGTCACCTAAATTTTGGTACCAAAACTCTGATCACAGTGGGACTCATTAGTGGAGGCTGGAGCACAGTGCAGTTTATTCAGCAGCAGAGGCTGGTAGGCTGCATTTCTGTCTTCCCCTGATTGCACAGACTAAATCTGTGTGGATTGTGGGTGTCTGAACTTCCACCAAATCTGTAGTAATACATTTGGTGTATTGATATGGATAGATGTCCCACCTTGGGGCTTATAGCTAATGAATAAAGTTGATGCTTGGTGAGCTTTATTAAGTAACAAGGTAAAAACTGTAGTTAAGTTGTTTTCTGATAACCTGGGAATACATTAAGCCTCAGTACACCTGTTACTAAACAATATCCTGTAGTAGTGACCTGCACTGATAACAGTGGCTGGATGAACCATTATGAGGAGTGATAAACAGTATAACTGAAGCCAGCTACTTTGAGCTGATGAAGGAGGTTTCTGTCAGAAAATGAGGCTGTGTTCTGATGCATGAGATTTATAAAAGCCCTTACCTTTAATCATAAGTTCTGAAATATTGGTAAAAAGTGTTTCCCTTTATCTCTGTTAAGTGCTGTCTTAGATTTGTAATACTATAGCAACCATTTTAAATGTCTTGACAATTGAGAGTACTTGGCCCAACTTTGATTCATTAAAAAATAGACATTTTTCATATTAGCCATTAAGCCATGCTGTGTCAAATTTCAGCGGTTCTTCAGTTGGAAGTTGTACAGACAAACAGGTATTTCACTTATCCTGATTTTTGCATCTCTCCCCAGACCATTAGTATAAGTGAAAGAGGCTTCAGTAACCCAGAGGATTTATATGGTTCTGAGCTCCTGAGATTGCTGTATTTTTAAAACATCCTTTCTAAGATAATTATTTAATCCTTCTAGTATTCTGATAAAAATTTTTAAAATAATGGCCTGGAGATATAAAGGATGCAATGAATGCATTTTTCAGTAGACTGAACATGATATAAGTTTCCTTACTTGCATTTTTTTAGACAATACAAGTTTCTGTTAGTTCTGATATAAGTATATTTTACTGAAATAGCTTGTTCATCGAATAATTGTTCAGATGTCCTTGGAGCAAAGTTTTCTCTCAGTCCTGACAGTTTCAGAAGCTTCAGAAATAATATGACAAGTAGTAATATAAATAGTATGCAATAATGTGAAATGTGTGTATTAAATGTCTGTAAAGATCAGATGCTAAAGGTGGCTATAATGTAACTATTATTGAATATTTCTATTTTTAGTCTGTTAAGCTTTCATCCACATTTCCAGTTTGGTTTGGCAGAAACAATGGAAATTGTGTCATGTGAGGTGTTGTGTTAGTCTAAAAATCTTGTCATGTTTGCTTACAAGGATTTTAAAGACTTGCTATTAAGTTGAAGACAAGATGTTTGTGATTTTTTTAAAATAGTGTGGCCCATCTGCCATTTTGGAGATTCTTAACACTTAAGTCTTCAAACAAATAAAAAAATCTATCTATCTGTCTATCTATTTATCTATCTATCTATCTATCTATCTATCTATCTATCTCTATTATTTAAGATACTGCAGCACTTGTACCCAAATTTATATCAGGTCATGATCACTCCTTTCTTAGCTTTCTTCTGCATGTCTGGTAATAGTTGCCCATTGATTATGTTGGGAATCCCAAGGTGGTGCATTAGCTGAGCTTTGGGTGAAGCTTTTGGTCTGCTGCTGGCCCAATCCATCTATAATTTCCTCAGAAAAATAACTTAAAGCCTTGAAATTGTCAGTGAGATTTCTCTTGAATCACAGATCTGTTCATGTCATTGTATGACAGCTTGTTCTATTCAGAATAGAGCCCTTCTGTTTTATTTTTAAATTTAAGTTTTGCAGTATTGAGAAGATGTGTGTGACAGCCAGTGCTAGTTACTTTTGTTAGTAAGATGAAGGATTAGGAATATTTCTAGACTTTTTTATATCTTTAAAACTGTTTGAAGAAAAAAAACATTGTTTACTGAATTGATAGTTCTTGTGTCCTGAATTCACTTCTCTCCCTCTCACCTTCTGGATGATGGGAATGTAGATGAGTCTAGGAACTTCATTTTTCAAAGATTTGGCTTCCCCAAGTCTTTATTTTCCTTGGCATGAGGAGCTTTCAAGTGAGAAGCAGAATTACTTTCTTCTGCAGTGTACTGGAAATCACAACAGGCTGCTTGTGGTGTTCTTGGCTGTGTCTGCTGATAAAATGTATCTTTTAAAAACATTTTGCTTTGAAGCTACCCAAGCTGCTTTGCTTATTTAGGCAAGACACCTGTGTAAATAGGCAAGTTGTCAAATGTGGCGAGTAATTGCATCAGTACTTTCTTGCCAATGATAAACAGTGGGAAATACTAATGATGGGGAGGTAGGAAGGGAAGGCCTCTTCCTTGGGTGAGACAAATCACCGACTAGGTGGAAATTTTGAATTCTTTGTCCACACACAGAAAAATCACAAGACCAAGTGCTATTCACTGTCTTGCGGATTGTCAAACCTGATATGCAGTTGAGGGCATTCCCCATTACGTCGTGTGGAAAGGTTATCTTTTATGGGTATAGTAGATGGCTGAAGCAGTGCTTAAGGTTCTGGATATTGTGTCCATTAAGAGGCTATGGAAAAAAATCTAAAATGTCAAGAATTCTAGTTTTACCTGCTGTAATGATAATCTTTTAGAAGGAAAGGAGGAGAAAACTTAACTCTGGAAAATAGCTACAAATTGCTTTAAGTAGGAATACCAGAAAACCTTATTTTCTGATGACTGAAAATGAGGCTTAAAAATTTGAAAAACCTGCAGTTTTTTCTCAGAGCTTCTTTTTTTTAAAACACTTAAAAACTGAACCTTGTCAAAATGCTTATTTCTAATGACTGCGCTGTATTACTATTTTTAATATTAAATGTTGGACATTTGAGCTTTTTAGTATTGCAAGCAGGATTAGTCTGGTGGGAGATCAGATGTCATATTTTGAAACTCATTTTTTCAGCATAAAATTCTCATGAACAGAACATCATTTGCCAAAGTGTGTTTTTTAGTACTTGTAATGTCAGACCGAGTTTGACCAGTAGAGGACAGTAGGTAAGTGCTTGCATACGTGCTGTGCTCAGGAACTCCTGCTGGGATCAGGTGGTTTGTGGTTAGGATTTTTGTTTTGTTTTTTCAGTGATGGTGGTGGTGATAAGAACAGACTTCTGGATCCAGCTGTCCACAGGAAGCATTGCAGCATTGCTTAAATACAGTTCTTGGACTTCTCTCCATCCTTCTTTTGGCTTCCCCATCTTGTTTCCCCTTCAGTAGGTGACATTGCAAATCCTCAGAGATAAAACTATCCAGAAGATTGTTAAAGATTTCTTGAGCAGCAAAGAGTTAAAACAAATCCTACACAAAGATACTTGAAATCTCTAACACAAATATGGTTTGACAGACTTTTTCAGCCTTCTCTTGTCTATAGAACTGCTGATTTTCAGCTTGAAATATACTTCTACTCAGGATAGTGTATGGACAAAAACAACCAGCTATAACCATCCTGCAATTATTAGTGGCATGTATTAACAGTTATCTGAAGAGCACATTTTAGTCCTTATGATTTTATCTCTTGCAAATCTTACATGCTGTATTGTCTGACAACTCTCAACCTTTCTTTTTTAGCTTGAAACTCAGAGCAGCAGTACAGTGGCTGGCCAGGAGCATACTCCAGCTGTGTCGAGCACCACCACCTCGATGAGTCCTCGGCAGCGCCGTGCGCAGCAGCAGAGCCAGAGACGGGCCGCAACTTCAACCGACTTCAACCGGGCACAGCAGCCCAGAGCCAACACCAACCACACGGGGTCAACCGTGCTCATCGTCCTGCTGACCTTTGCTCTGGCAGCTCTCATATTTCGTAGAATATGTTTGGCTAACGAGTATGTATTTGAGTTATAAGGTTGTTTGTCCTAACAACAGTGACTTGAATGCTTCACTCAACATTCTGTATTGGCTATGACATGAGAACTGTTTACAAAGGTTACTTTTTGTATTTACGCTTAAATCCTTATGAATGTCAATGTACCTACAGATACATTACTTGTAGGAAAAGCAAAGTTGGACATGTAAGCTATGAGTTTTAATTGAGTGCCCACTAGATACTTGGAGAAACAGTGCACTGGAAAAATAACATTAAGGCATGTGGGATGGGACTAAATCTGAATAATTTATGAACTAGTAAAAGACGATTTTTTAAAAATGGTTGATTCAATTTTTTATGGGGCATAAATGCTCATATAAGTACCCCATCTAAGTTAGTATAAGATTTGACATGGAAGAGGGGATTATAAAATGAGACACTGCTATGTGTTTGTGTCTGATGAACTCCTAATTTAGAGGAAATACAGTTTTGTAACCACTTTTATTTGCCATGACACATGTCCAGAGGAGAAACACAAATTGGTTGTGATGCTGCTTTATGTGTGTTGAAGGGGGAAAGGACTGTGGGAGGAAAGTAGGTGCCAGAAAACGACTTGCATTATTTTGATTTTTATTTTTCAGAATAAAGACTGGGTAGTCTTTTCAAAGATTTGAATGTCCTCTTCTAGTACTTTCAACTGTATATCTTGTTTTTAAAATTTGAAGATTATGCAAAACATGTCTATTCTTGCAATAGTTATAAATATGTAATATAATTATTTACCCAGAGCTGTTGTCTTGTAATTATACCAGAAATATACATAATGTGTTGAACTGAATGTTTTGTATGTGGTTTTATTTACTAAAGAAAATTTAAACCTTATTATACTTAAATTCTCATATATATTAACATGCTTAACAGAAGTATTTATTACAGTCCTGCTAGTAATAAAGTTTCAAGCCAGTCTTTGGATATGCTTCAAGTATCTCATAGCAGTTTGTTTCTTGTTTGTCTGAGGGTTTCGTTGGTTGGTTGGATTTTTGTAAGGGGGTTTCTTTTAGTTGGTTGGTTGGGTTTTTTTCTTTGGTTTTTTTTTTTTTCAGGGGTTTTTCAATGTGTTCATTTTTAAAAATTTTTTTTAACCTAAAATCAATATTTTGGACCCAAAGATCTACTTATTCTAAGTCCCTGATAATACTAATGAATACATGAAAAGGCATATATAAGCAGTAGACCTACAGTTGTTAGGGTTTTGAGAAGTTTTGTCTTTGACTATTTAAATACTGAAGTAGAAGAAGGTGGGATAATTTTTCTCTTGTATTATTGTTCAAATTACTGTTCAGCATATTTATTTCAAAGATAAGTTTAGTTAGCTTTCATTTTGTTGCTGTTAAACATAATAGCACTGAATTAAGTGAGATTCTCATCCTGTTTTTCAGCAAGTATTTGTCAAGGTAGCTAGAGCTTTCCTAAATTTTATCAGCTATAGTATGTATTACTGTATTGCAACATTAAAGTAGCTGTAACAACTTCTAAGATAAGGAAAACCCATTTTGTGTCTAAGGGAGATGTGTAAATTTCGAAACCCCCAAAATCTGAGTCTATTAGCATTTCTCTGTATTGTTGATGATCTTGTTTGCAGGTATAATGGAAAAAAAGGTTAAAAAATAACTTTTATAAGAAGTTCAGACAAAAAAAAAGTACATATTTGTTCAGCAGTTAGACTTTCTGCTGCAGACCAATTTGATGTCAATATATTAATCAACATATTTTTACCTAATTTGTCTTATTTCATTAGAACTTAAATAAAAACAAGCAAAAACCAATACACAAATTTCCCCCACAAAAAAACCCACACCAAAACCCTAAAAAACCTGTTCAGATCCTGTAGCCTCTAAAGTAGAAGCCGTGTTTCCTTGTTGGTGTGGTGCTCGTATCCCCATTCAAGTCTGAACGTGCATGTGTGGGCTGACAGAGGAGAGTTCTGGAAGGGGTCTGACCCTCAAGACCGTTCTGCTGGGTTTTGAGCCGCTTGCTCCTCTGCAGTCTGTGCTCTCAGTGGGCTCTTCTTGTCCTGCAGAATCCCTGCTGTGCCAAGCAGACTTCTGCCCCTGAACCCCGCCCTGGCTGCTGTTAGCCCAGCGCGGTGCTGCACGGAGAGGCCGAATCAGCATTGCCCTGTGACTGGGCTGTGAGGGAATAAGCCTTGAATGGATTTTGGAAACAGCCTCGTCATTGTGATTAAAGAAATAGCTGCTTTTAATTTTAGTTGCGAACTCCTTTGATAAAAGTTAAGGTGCCTGATTATGCAAATGCCTTTTGGAAAAAAAAGAATTAATGGTGACTTGGTTTATGTAAAGGCAATTGCACGCGTAAGTTGGGAGTTACTGTTTTTATTTGCCTTTTAAGTTAACAGTAAATAAAGTCAGCTTTTTCAGAGGAAGTATCTCATTCTCTGTCGTCAACAACATGAAGAGTCAGAAAATAAAGCCTCTACTGCCCTAAATCCATTAAAACAGGTGCATTTTACAATGAGATACACGTCTGAAACGTGGCACGGGCAGTTACCAGTTGAAAAAGATGCCGTACAGAGGGTCAAAACATGTAGAAAGCCTAATGAAAAGGGACAGCCTGGTTTTACAGTCTGGCAGGAGGATAGCACTGGGATTAGGGGATTGAGCAAAAAGCCGGCGTGCAGAATTGCAGGTTTTTATATAATGGCTTTAGTAAGTAACCTCTAGGACCCAGCGGCAATGTTCAGCGAGGCAAACTTGGTGAGTAATGGCCAATCATTACGCGGTGATGAGGGGAAAGCGCTGAGTGCGAAGCCGCCGGGAGCCTGTCGAATGCATCTCGCCGGGGACGCGGCGCTTCTGCCACTGCTCGCCGAGCAAGGCGACACGCCAGAATTAGAGTTGATTCAATGTTTAAGCCCGGGGGGACTTGTACTACAGGAGGTCACTGGAGTGCAGAGTGCCCGGCTCCCATTTCCAGCAAGATGCCTTATTTCACAAAACTCCTTTTATTGATCTTCTGCTTAGTTCTTCTTGTGGAAAGCAGAAAGCACAGGAGGAGGAGGTGGACGACCCATCTGGATGTGCAGAGGGCAAGGTAAGGGTTACTAAACCATGTCTGTGTCTTTTCCTGCAGTGTTACAAATACATTATTACAGGAATATAAAAACCTACTCCGTCGATGTCTTCATGTGTATTGTGTGTGCAAACAGCTTTACAGATAATGTTTTTACAACAGTCTCTGGTAGTATAATCAGTTGTATGGGTAAGTGGACAATGCTATGGCTAACCTTGATCAACTGTGAGTGAGGCAGGTTTTGCTAAGAAGTTCAGTGCTTCAGCATGGATTGTGGTAAAATTATTCTTAGCCATAGATGAAAATTTCTGAGGGAATTCAGAGGAGTTGCAGTTAACAGAGATGGTCAAATGAGCATACTGTTTAATGTTTCAGCACTGTTTCGGGGCAGATTATTCACCTGCTTGCTGCAGTGTCTGCGTTTCTTATGCTCACTTGGAATTGCCCATTATGCTCTGACAATTAAGAGATGGGGATGTTGGTTAGCACACGTTGTGGTAATTGAGAACAAATTGAATCCTGGAAGTTAGCCAGGGATTGTAAAATTAAAAATATTTTTTGAAGAACTACATGGAAGCTTAAAAAAATGTATTTTAAAGTTAAGCACAAGAACGAGTTAAAGGTCTTAGTAAAGTTTATTAGATTTACCACTGCTGAGATTTGTCTAGAGGTTTACATTAGAAAAGATAATCTTCCAGACCTGCCAGACAGTCCAAAGTATGTTATCCTTTTTTGTGGTTATGTCATCCAGTGGCAGTTATATCTTACAAGACTATTCATTGTTTGAAGGGCTCAAAAATAAAATTGGGTTAATCCATCTCATTAAATGGTTTCACTGTGGCTGTAAACTTCCAAATTTTCATTTATTTTTGTGGACTTTTTGGTTTATCACTCAACACTTTTATAGGGAGTGTTGTTACTTGAATGTTTTGAAAAGAAACATGATAAATTGGAAGCAAAGAAAACATAATATGCTATCAGATTTACACTACTTATTGAAAAAATACAGTGGCATATGCTTTTAGTGACGTAAATGTTAAAAAGCTGAAACAGCCAGGTCCTCATCCTGAAATCCTATAGACAACTGAAATTTTACCACTGATGTTCACAGAAACTCAATGATTGAATGAGATCTTTCATTGAACTCTGAAAATATTCCAAAGTCTATATTCTGAGGAATGTGGGGGATCGAACAGTAGCACTTCCTTGCAAACCTTTCTGTGTGGTAAAGATTGCACACTTTGAAGTAATAAAATAGTGCAAATCCTTCTTTAAATATCAATTTGCCCTGAAGTAAAAATTTCCCTGCTTTAAAAGTTTTGTACTTTATTTGAACTTGGAGAAAAGTTCTACAGTGCTGATCTTTTCATGAGGGGTAACAGAGTGGAAGTCAGAGCACTTCTAAAATTATTTTTATAAATACATTACAAAGAATAACAATACTGTTTAGTATTCTGTGGTGTAATGATTGAAATGAACAATTTTCCATCTAAGTAGGATCTGAGGAACTATATGGCACATATACACACACACACATCTACAACTCCCATGCAATGTAGTTATTTAAAATTTTATAAAATCAGGTTTGAGGGATGAGGGATTCTTATTTGTTAAATGAGAATGACATTTTACATACAGAGAATTCTGCAATGTTGCAACAAAAAGATGTGTATGAAGCAGTGTCATTAATATTTTAATTTTCCTATTCAATTATATTTCAATTTCTTATATTTCAACATTCAATTATATTTAATTTTAAATTAATATTCTCTATCAATTACGTAGAAAAAAAATTAGTTGTCCCTAAAACAACAATGAATAGTAAATTACCAATTAGTAAATTACTAAAATAATTAATTCTAGTAAAAGGAAACTGAAACTAGTTCCTAGGCTGGTTTCCTAATCATGTAAGAGAAATGAAAAGAATGATCTTTTAAAAAATTTAATCACATTTTCTGCTTAGTATTTCTCTTGCTGACTTACCATAAGAAGCAAAGTAAATTTTACAGTACACGTTTCTTATTAAAGAAAAATTATTCCTATACTGGGGAGTCTACAGTTGGTAAGTTTGATATTTTGTGTCCACTAAGGTGATAAATCAGCCTGATCTAAAGATCTTTATATGGACTTCAAGACTATTGCTTGGGTTTGTAGGCGCAGAACTCCTTCAGTGCTGTAGTTTCTTACTTGGACATTGCACAGAGGTTCCTGGGGTGCAGAGGTCCTTCCCTGTGGAGCTCTGGGTGTGGCTGCGAGTTCTGGGACAGCTCTCTGCTACCATTCTATGGAGTTGTTGAGCCCGTGCCTACGTGGGAAAGGAACATGGGGAAAGTCAGGTTAGGAAGCCAAATTACGACTTGCCAGGTTAAGTTGCCTGTTCATCCTTAATTACTCCTGGTGGTTTGTGTTAATACATTGTATGTAACACATTATTTGTTTCCATGAGCGGTGCCTTGCTCAACATGCTGAATGGATAATCCTTGCTTGATTAGAAACTGCCTTGCATTTAATTTTCTCTTACTCCTGCATCCCCCCTCGCTGAAAACGCATCTCTCCTCCTACAGACTGAGGTATAGCAGAAAGAAACGACTGCCTGTGTGCATCACTGCCCGAGATTGCCTCATGTTATGCTCTGGAGAGCCCAGGCCTTGTGTAGGAAATTGGTGTGTGCTCATCCAGTAGCAGCTCCTGGCTTTATACTTTAATAGTAGTTTTTCACATTTTCCATGGTGTACAGTCCCTGCCACTTATATTGAGAAAGTGAAGGATATCAGTGATACTTGTTTCTATGAAGCTGAGGGTGTTCTTGCTGATGTGCAAGATGTACAAATGGCCCATGAAACTCAGGGCTCTAGAACTGTAACAGCATTGTTGGTTAAAAAATTTTGCATTTCGTTTGGAGAATTCAAGTGACGAATGAATCATGAAGTGGAACCTTTTGTTGGAGTCGCCTGGGTGACCGCTGGACAGGGCATGTTTGCCCCAGCCTTACCTGCGCACCGGAGAATAAATTTACACAGAGAAAGAACAGCCGGGTGCTGAAGGAAACAGTGTAAATGTGGAAAGGTGCAGGTGTGTTTGTCAGATGTCTATGTTGCCACGTAGATAGCTGGGATTTTCCAGAGGGCTGTGCACGCAGTCTGGGCTCATGCTGCCAGGGCAGGTCAGACTTGCTGAGGGTAGTACTGGCTGTACCGTGTGTGCAGCTGTGCTTGCATCTTCCTCAGAGCCTTACCAAGTGCCAAGCAAGTGCTGCTGGAATGTCCAACACTGAGTTTTTAAAACGGTTTTGGGTACTCTTCAGTAGCTCAGCAGTGGCTGCCTCTCAGAAATAGTAAACAAATGCTGGCAATCCTGCTAGATTATCCAGCTGGACAGAATTTCCAAAAGACAAAAAGGAACTCTAAACATTAGTGGTTTTGTTAATATTTACTGCTCTACAAAAATTGCTGATAATGCTTCTGGTAATGTTTATTGCTCTGCATAAATTGAGAACTCAGGAGACATTTACCATCTCTGTTGTGCCAGTGAATACCATGTTTCCAGTGACCTGTGCCCACCCTACTCTGAGTCTGCCTGTTCCTCTCTCCTACCAGCCGTGCAAATCCTCGTGCTTCAACAGCAGAAAAACTGTCTCTGATACAGAAGTGGCTTTGGCCTGTTCTTAGCTAAAGACTTCCTGCCAAGGTTTTTAGAAGTGGTCAGTCCTTTGGAGAATCTCATTAGAGATGCCATTTTCAGGGCATGCTACATGCCAGCCTTAGGTTGGGACCCAGAAGCAGAAGGCAGTCGCCAGGACACAGCAGCACAAGGCTCAGCACACAAATTGTTTTTCCAAACAGCATTCCCCTGGAGCAAGCAGTCTGGTGATCCCTGCTGAAACTGTTGCTGCCAGCAGCAACTTTCCTCCCTTGCCTTGTGAAGCTGCATTTTTCCCTGTTTTTCAACTGGATACTGCAGACACATCCTCTAGCCTGTGGTACCTCCCAGCCTTCACAGATCCTCTTTGCTCTATTGGTGATTTCTCAAAAAAATGTGGAGTTTGTTAGTGCTTCAGTGATTGAAATGTGATAGCCATTTCTTACAGGTGTATGTCTAACCTGGGGCTCAAGTCCAGGGCACTCTTGAACCTCTGGTGCAGGGTTTGATGCCTGCTGAAGTTTTTTTCCCAACACTGCAGCATTAGCCAGGGCCAAAGAGCAATGTGAAAAAAAAAAAAAAACAGGGAGAGAATATGTATGACAGCAGTGATTGTGCACACCCTTTGTGTTTGTGTCCATCCTTTTACAGAGTGAGATTTAGTTTTTCTAGAAATATGGCAAGGAAAGTCACTTTCCTTTCCTTCCTGCTTCCAGCATAAACCCACAGATGAATAGGTGTGAAGCATGTTACATCCAGAGGTAGGGCAACAGAGTGCCTCTTCCCCAGGGCTCTGGGAGCAATAGAGACTGGTGTGGCCACCCAGCCCAAGACAGACCTCTCTTGTGGAGATGCCAGGCCTTCCCGGACAGCTGGGGCTCCTAAAGCACTTGAACTGGTGGCCCTGACAGGCATTGGAAAGAGACTTCACCAAAATTGAAGATCTTGATGTTCCCAGTTTGTCAGAAATTTCTCCACCATATCTAATCCCATGTGATCCATACATATTAAGATTAAAGATACACTCATAACACAGTGGTGATAATAAATTCGGAATTCTCATCTAGGAGTGAGCTAATCGTTATGATAGTCATAAACTGTTCTTGTACCTTCTCTTTTTAATTTAGCTTCTAAGCCTTTGTGTTGCAGCAGTCACATGCTCTGGTGGTTAGAAAAAAAGGACGCCTTGTACCTTCCTTGGTGCTGGCTTTACACAGTGTGCATCTCCTCCATCTTGCTATGGCTGCTACACAAAGGGAATGATGCCTTCACCTATTGCATTTTGGGATTATTCCCCCATCCCCAGAGAATATACTCAAGAGTGGTAAGATTTTCACTGAAACTGCAGAAATACTTCTCTGCATCCCCATATGTAATTGGAACCAAGGCCCCGTGAACACCATTTTGTGACCAAAATCCATCCTGAATTCTCCAGGGGAAGGTGCAGAAACCTGCCAGACTCTGGCTGCCAACAGCTGTGCCACGCTCAGGATGGAGACAGTGTTTCCTTTCAGGCTCTCCACTTAGCCATTGCCTCATTCATGCCCTACAGCACGAGGACTGTTTCCAATCTGAAAGTTCTTCATCTTGCTCTGGAAAGGTCTGAATGTCTGCAAAGACACCTGCTCTTTTTTGAATCGTGCTGAGCTGTTACCTGTAATTTCTCATGCCATCAGGAATTAATTCCCTTTGATATATTTGGCAATAGAAAAAGCATCTATTTTATGCAATTGAGACAATTCTGAGTAAAAGTGACTGAAAAGGAAAATGTATTTTAAAAAATTAGGGCAATAATACAAAAGCCTTTACAGAAGCTCAGTGAGCTATCTGTTGCCTTCTCTTTAAACACAAACAATTCTTCACAGAAGTCAGATTTATCAAATTCATGCCCTTTGAATGAAATATAAACAGCAATAAAATTATATACGAAAAATGTGGCAAAAAAAGACGAAGGGAGATGGGTGGATTTCAATGAATAATGGTGAATTGCAGAGAATGCATAAAGCTGAAAGAAACCCTAACAAATCTATAATCGGAAATGCTAAAGACCATAAGTACATCAGGGAGGATTTATGAGATACTGGTGATCAGATTGTCAGCAAAGGCACCCTGCGGGCAGCAGTGCTCAGAGCACCCTTCAGCTCCACAAGAGCACTGGCAGCCTTGCTGCAGGTAATGAGATGGTCTCTGTGCCAAACAGCAGTGGGGCTGGCATGGGGTACTGCCAGAGCGGGGCAGAAGATAGAGCATAGCTGATGTCAAACACTATTATAAAGAATTTTTTTTTTTCTAACAAACTTGGTCTTGAATTAGATTAAATAGACAAAAATATTCTATTTAAATAAATTGTAAAGGCTTTGTAGGCTTCCTGTCATTAAAAATATTTCAATACAAAAACATTGTAAATGGATTAAATTGATTAAAAAGGGACTGTCAGAGCTCTTTCTGTAAAATCTGAATTGGCCGTCATAATACCTGAAGGATTGGGCACGAGCTGGTGATTAAATGATGGTTATTAAATGCAACCCCTGGGTCAGGATGTGCCTGAAAACCTCTTTTCTTCCTAAGACAGTATCCATGTCCTCAGCCAGCCCTCTAAACCTCTGTAGCCACAGACTGTTTTCAGCAGCTCTCCTGTATGCTCTTTGCTGTTTGATGATTTTCAAATGATTGATCAAAATGTAGCATTTCAGTGAGGCTGACCCATTGATTTGCAAGATAATACTGCCAGGGTTTTTCATATTAATTCCTTGTACAATGTGCAATCCAGTCTTTTAATTGGACTTTTTTACCCCCTTCTTTGAGGAGAGAGACTTGATTGAACATTCCCTGGTACTTTGGCTTTTCCCTGATAATTAAAGTCAAGCGGACACAGGGAGATCCCTTTTCCAGACTTTGGGCTTTTCAGGCACAGTGGCCGTGCAGTGGATGGTGAAGTGGAGCGCTTTGGCAGCAGCCCTAACTTTGCAGCGAAACAAAGCTTCCCCCCTGCAGCAAGCAGTTAAAAGCCAAGCTTTTGCCTCCAACCATTCCCATTAATGGTTGTGCTTGGTTTTACACCCCTGCTTTTAGGTAACCATAAAAGCCTTGTCTAGAGGGTGCTTGCTCCAGTTGGCTCTTTCTCACAGCCAGCAGGCAGAGAAGCTCCGACATCCCAAGTGAAACAGGAGCCCAAAACAACCTGAGGGAGATGCAACTCTTCCTATGTAGCATGTGCCCTAGGGTACAATGGGTTATGTTCCTTCAAAACATCTATTTGATACAATTAATTTTACATTCTGTTACTTCCTTTTCACCTCCTTATTGTAAGGAAATGGGTTATTGATGTTAGCAGCAGCTATCAACACCCTTTCGGTTTCATCATTTCTTTCTTAAACTGACTGCTCTGATGGGAAACTTTTCTTCTGATTTGTGATTTATGCTCCCTTTGGCTCATACTTATTGTGCTTTATATTTTAATGAAGCTAAGAACATCGCTTTCCATACCCATATTTATGAGCGGGGTGATTGTTTTGTAGGTTCTGAATTCTTGACCAAGACTTTAAGCCTAAGTAGTCTCTTTATTTTTCCTCCAAGATGTTTTGTTCTCTATTTTCAGTCATATTTCTTCCATACAGGAAAAGGAACCTGAACCTTTTCTAAAAAGTTATTTCTATTTGTCATAATTATTTTTAGTAAGTTACTGGAAACCAGCTAATTGCAGCAGTACTTACAGTGTTGGCAGCTCTTATGTCCAGAGCCAAGGGATTGAGGGACTTTTTAATGGTCCAAGTCTTCCACTCACACCACTGGAGAACGGTCAGGGATGCTGATCTAGATTTTCTTCCAGCAGTGCATGCAGTTTTTTTGTCTGCTGGTTAGTTATCCCCTTATGTGATTTTAGTGACTATCTTGCACTTTTCTCAGGGGTTTGTTGTCATCCTTGTCCCACTGTTATCATACAATATCTCAGACAAAAAGCAAGAATTTTTCCTACCTTAATGTTCAGAAAAGTGAGGTGAGGGGCTGAAGGCTTCGTTAGATAAAACTCCTCTCTTCCTGCTGTTGTGGGGAGGAAGGGGTGGTTTTGTTGTTGCTGAAAGCCAGAAGACCCTCTGTCCACACAAACTGCTGGCACTGAATTGGTGAAGTTAATGGGGCAGTTTCCAAGTAGTGTATGACATTGCGTGACCAGCACTGAAAAGAGATTTTTCATTACAGTGTTGCCTTGGTACCTGGCCAAATCCTGGCCAGGTAACGTGGGGCATCCAGCTGCTTCCACTGGTGCTTGCTCTCAGCTGCGGCATTCACTGCATCCAGCTCCCCTGTGCGATGCTCTCTGCCTTGTGCCTCCCTGGAGCTGGGGTGTCCGGGGCAGAGGGAGCACCATGTCCTTGGAGAGGGGCAGAGGAAGCAGGGCTGCCTGTGGGGCACAAAGGTCTGAGTTGATGTTGTGGAAAGGCAGCTCTGTGTCTATGTTTTGGTGCTGGCAGTCTCCCCACAGTCCCTGGGATTATGCCTGCAAAGCTGCTGCTCCTGTAGCTCCGAAATTGGGCTGGCAGTTGTGGCACTTGGGCACAGAGACGTCGGAGCAATGCTATTGCTGTCTTTTGCAGTCACATCTTTAAGAAGAATCGTGACTTGACCAAAGCCAGGAAAGGAAAGACGGAGCAGCTTCTCAGAGTCGACGACCATGACTTCACCATGCGGCCGGCCTTTGGAGGTGAGGATAAAATGGTTCTCTTGATTCCATGCTAATCCAATTAAGATTAATCTAATTTTCCAATTAACAATCTAATTAAAACCCAAGCAAACAAACCTCTGCCCAGATGCATCAGTGTGAAGGGAAAAGTCTTGGTGCCAATTCAGAGAGGCCTCATGCTCATCCTCCTTGTCCTCTGTGCTCTGTACATTTCCTACATTCCTTCCTGTTACTGCAGTTGGCTCTGCTTTTGGCTGGCATTCCCCAGAGTTCAGGATGGACCCTCCCAGTGTTTCACTCTGCTGAGAACAGGAACAAGCTGCAGGTTTTAATATTCACTTATGGTTGTGAAGTCGCAATGAGCTTTTCAGCTGATGTGATTAAATTGCAAAGTAAAGAACTCATTGGGTGGATCACAGCCTGCCATTACTAGGAGAAAATGGAATACTTTTGTCCAAAAAAAAATCTTGTCACGAACTCTCATAAGCAAATAAAAGAGTGGGAGGGGAGACCTCTGCCAACTTCACTTCTGCCTTCAGCCACACTCAGTTACAGGAATGTGCTTGCCTGACCTTTCTAGACTCACTGCTGCAGAGATAAGAGGGTACCTGAACAAAAACTGCTGGAATACCAGTATGGCAATCCCTCTTCTGATTACATCAATAACCAAATCCTTCCAGAGCTAAGGACAGAGTTTTTTGTAATTTTCCCTGGATGACTAATCCTGCATCCTTTGTCAGTTGACCATCTAGGGTGAAGGGCTACCTCTTCATGCCCAGTGGGACACATGAGTGTTGTGCCCTTTATACCTGGTCCACAGAACAGCTTCTCGGATCTGCCCGTTCCTGGTGTGGCTCAAAAGATGCTTCTTGTCTCTCAGTGCAGATGTGCCATTCTGAGAGCACAGTGCTGACCCCTGCTCACAGTTTATAGATATATTTTCAAACTCCAGAGTTCAAAAGCTGTCATAACCAGTGTTCCCTGCCCCTGCAATGTTATTTACCAGCAAGTTGTAGTCCAGCCTAAACATTGGAGGTAACTTTTTTCTAATCAGTGTTAACTTGGTCTGCTACTTCTAGGGTTGAAGAGTTTGCCTTAAATTGCCCTCTGGTGGAGCATAGGCAGATCTTTCTGGGGTTGGTGGGAACACAGTGAGCCCCTGGAGCAGCTGTCACAAGGATGAGGTCTGGGAGATGGCTCTGGGGGCACTGGGCTTCTTTATGAATTGGCTGTAAAAGTGTGAATTCACCAAAGTGCACATGCCTTCCTAAATCCCAGGTATCTTTGTAAAGAGCAAGTGAGCAAACAAATGTTGTGTAAGTTGTGTTATTAACAGCCCAATAAGCATGGCTGTCTTGCCTGTCCTCAGCCCATTAGAGACAGACGATTGGGTACAGAGGCAATGACAAAGTTTTTTGCTTTGATGATGGTCAAAGAGCCTCCATAAGTTAAAAGAGACTGCAGGGTTTTTGACCCTTAGGGAGTTATCTCCATGTCAGTGACCTTGTTCTAGGTAGCAGATGTTCAGGTATTATTTACTATTATTAATATTTAAAGATTATGTAAATGTTTGTTTTGCTGCCTTCCTTAAACACCCATTTTAAGCATTTCATTTATGACATCTCATATTTTACAGAGAGCCTGTGAATAAGCAGCTTTAGTTGATACTTAAAATAGCTGTATCTTCTTTATTGAGGACCAGCCTAATGCTTTACTTTTATTATATTTGCTCATAGCCGAGTAGCCTAATGTCAACTGGTCCTTGCTGCCCTTTCTGGGCAGTGCTTTTGCCAGGATGGATGAACAGTGGGATGAAAAAAGCACAAGTAGTTCACTGAGTGTTAGTGAAAAGGGCTGGAATAGAACTTGCTTCTCTGCTGATGAGCAGCCGTCCATGAGACGCAGAGGGACGAAGCCCTGCAGTCATGAGGAGGGTGATGAGCATGTCCTGCTGCTGGCTGCCTGGGAGCTGCCCACGCCTAAGAGGTCGCACAGTGGTTTGCAGTCTCTCTGGTGTGCACAAGATACCTGTCAGTAAAGAAATCTCAAAGCCACTCGTTTCTCATGTACATGTTTTTATCTCAGGGCCTTCATCTGCCTCCCTCCTCCAAAGATAGGTGAGTGGACACTGTCTCAGAGAGAAACAATGAGCCTTTGAAAGCACTGCCAATGAGAAAAATTAAAGAGATGTCTCAGAGGTGGAGTGGAAAACTGACTCCAGGCATCTTCATGGTAGCACACTCTTCCCTCTCCTCCAAAGTCTGCTCCAGTGTTCAGAAATAAAAAACACGTTTGCTTCCAGTTCTGACTGGGAACTGACTCACACTTTGAAGCTTTCATGCTGCTCACTGGTTGGTGTTTCTAGGTGTGGAGACACACTGGGATGTAACCGGCTTTAATGCTGGGCTCCTTCTGAAGTCATTCCTGCATGGGACTTGTGGAAACCTCCTGGTTTCCCTGGAGCGGTTAGTCTGTGGCAGGGTTTGATACTCAAACTGGAGTTTTTACAAAATGAAACAAGCCAAAATGAAACAAGCTGGTTCTTTGTGTCAGAACCAGCCCAAAATTCCATTAATTTGGCCGATATTTTTCAGAGACTCTAAAGTGTGATCTGAAAATCTCTGCTGGATTGCAGGCTTTGAGCAAAGCAGCACTGCTTCCTTTTATCAACTGTATCCCCGGTTTTCATTTCGCTTCCTGTCCAGCAGTGAACAACCTAGAGAGGAACCTGAGCTCTGAGATCTCTCCAGTGTTAATGTGTTCAAGATTTGTTGCTTATAATTCTCTAGGATGATCCTTCTATATTTCCTCCTTCTGAAGAAGAGGTGAATATTGATAAAATATTGTTTATGACAAAGAAAACCTGGTTGATGAGGGCTTTTTTGCATCTAATGCTGTAATCAAAGTTAATTGTTCTGTCTACCAGTTCTGAGCTGTTCTTGTTCCTTCACATTCTCACCCGCATCATACTCTGCTCCCTCTCAATACAGAGGGTTTTTTTCTTTTTGCTCATCCCTAGTGGCATTTGATGAGGAATTTGGCAAAACACCCCGAGCCTCTGTGGTTCAACCATTCAGTTGCCAGAGGGATAGGATTTAAAAGCTAGCAGTTCCTAATTGACTCCATGGGTTAGTGAGATCAAAGATCTCCTGACATTTCTCTCTGGGTGATCAACAGCCATTTAATTCAATGGCATGTGCTGTAGCCAACATGACCTTCAAGGAAACCCAGGGTTTGTTTCTGTGGTTGAAAGAGGATGTTTCTAGACAGGGCTTCTGCTTTGCTTCAGAAGCTGCATGCACTTTCAATGTTGCCTGCATCAAGTACCTCTACAAAACTGCATCTTGATGTTTTGTAGAGTGATGGGCTGAGTGAATACACAATTATCATTATCACTTATGCTCATTGCTGAGAGCAGGACTTGGTGATCATTTGATTCCTGTTGCTATCTCACAAGCAGCAACATTTGCACTGGCACTCACCCTTCCCTGCTCAGTCCAGCTTCTTGTCTAAACCTCCTCCGAAGTGTCTTTGTGCCTCAGTGGATCCTCATTCACATTTGTGTACTCTCTCATTGCCTCAGCCCCAGGTGCTGAGTGAGAAGCAGGGAGAAGGAAAAAGCAGTGAATACTCCTTCTGATTGTAGTAGGAGTTTGCCCAAAAAAAGGCAGAATAAATATTTCTGCTGATAAATTGGTTATACAGACTCGTCTTTACATTTCTGTATTAAGAACTAAACACTTGAGTTCAGTGTTAAAATAATTTCTCCCTCTCTCTATTATAATCACTGTTTTAAAATCCCCCAAATTTGTGAATAACTGGAGAAAAGACACCTAATTCAGCATTGGACCTCTTCTCTCAAGGGCTTTCCAGACCATCCAGCTTAAGCTGGAACACCCGTTATTTTGGATTTAATAAAGCTTTGTGTCAGCTCCAGACGGAACCTTAGGCTTTGTCCTTGCAATGAGATAACTGCTGATTATTGAGTGATGCAGGAACATGAACAGAGAAAATACCATGGTATTTTATTTTCAAGGGCAGATAGGGAAGGAATAGGAGAGCAGGACAGATATCAGTTTGGCAGTGTTCTTATGTTTATGGGTTTGGGTTTTAGTTGTTTGTTGTTGCTTTCTGGGTTTTTTTTTAATCTGTGATTAGTGTTCAGAGAAGCATAGAAATCACAGTAAATAGACTTTGTGTGGGTGTTGATTTCCTGATTCAAGGCTAAATTAAGGATTCATACACAGAGAGTCTCTCTTGCAGTCTGGAAGTTGTGGGGGGCCGCCCAGCATGTGTTGGGCACACAGCCCTTGGCTTGTGCTGTTTCTGTGTTGATTGTACTGCACATCAAAGTGTCTCTTGTCACCACAGATACAGTGCTTTTTGCTACCTTGTTAAAAAAAAACAAAAAAAACAACAACAAAAAAAAAACCCAAAAAAAAACCCAATTAACCGGAACATGTTTTACTGAGCAAGAAAAATGTCATAGAATAATTCTTTCTCTTGGTTGCAAATGATTGCTGGCAATTTTTTTAAAGTATGCAGTGCAGAGCTGTGTGTCTGAATGTGACATGTAGGTGTTTGTAAGCATCTGGGAGTCGCCTCAAAGTGCTGCGTTAGCCATGTTTGAGTTTCATTGCTGGGGGCAGCAGCCACTTAAATTGGAATTGGTGGTTCTGAGGAGCCTGGTCCTGCTCCACAGGGCTTTTTCAAGGTGCCTGTTCCCAGCACAGCTGCTGACAGACACCGTGGGCCAAACAAGCTGGAGCCGTGCATGTGGGAAGGGGACAGTGCCACCATGAATGTGCTCCGCTGTAATCAGGTGAGGCTGGCTTATCAAAGCCCTGGCAAACCTGCACTGGGGCTGGTCACAGCTTGTCTCATGGGCATGGGGATCAGCCTTTCCCTACTGAGGTTGAGTTGGTCCTTCTTTCTCCTCCAGCAGAGGCAAACATAAGGCTGTGTTCCAAAGCCCTGAAGATGTGTGGGAGTCTATGTGCTGCTGCAGGTACAGGAGCAGGATGGATAGCAGCTTGCTCAATTGTGCTGCTCTCTCAGCAACATTGCTGCTCTCTGGTTAGACTTGTAGTGTATTCAGGGCTTTGATGTGGTCTCATGAAAGATGCTACTCCAGCTAAATGTATGCATGCAACAGGCCCTGCTGCAAATATGGGTCTGAGTCCACAAAGGGATTGTGGTGCATCTTACATATTATCTGACTGCTAATCAGGTTCAAAATCTAGGAGCCAAAAGTATTTGCAGATCTTCTTGGGGGCCACTATGGTCCTTGGAAAATTAATTTCTGCTGGACAAGTCTCAGACATGTCTTCAGAGCTTCTGCATCCTTTGGCATGGTCAGTCTCACTGACAGTGCCCAGGCTGGAGACACGTCCTGGACAGGGTCATCAGTGTGAGCCCTGTGAGTCCCACTGCCACACACTGAGAGCACCAGGAGACACTGGATCCACCTGGACTGTTCTTGGCAGCTCCTGCTGAGCTACCCTGCTGGGTCATGCTTGGTGCGCTTGTCTCAGTAAGCACTTATCACCAGAATTTGGGAAAAGCTACATGAGGGCACACTATGGGGATCTTGAGCAGGTCCTGGTCATTAATGAGCAGCAGTCTACAGTGAAGTTTTGATACAGGGTTCTAGTAACAGAGGAGTGTGCATTTATTATGGGATGTTTTCTGCTTATTTACTCTTTGTGAACTCTCTGGTTGCTAATTTTAAGACTACTGTGGACAACTAGCAATATCATCAGTAAGTAATATGAATCAAGATGGTGATGGGCCCTTGAGAGATTAATGTGGCTTGCCTTGATGATAAAAAATGAGAAACCTCCAAGGAAGAGCTCATTGCTTGCCATATCTTCATCTCAGACCCCTGTCCTTGGGGCTAAATTTGTTCATAAAGGCCTAAAATTTAAGATGGGATGGCTCAGTTTTTAAAAACATAGGCAAATGTTTCATCCAGGCTCTGGACTAACTGGAAAAGTGTCAACATTGCAGCATATGCCCAGGGGAAGATAATTCCGTGTTTCAAAAGGGCCCTTACATGGTTATTCACTAACTCATTCCCCAGCCTCCTCCTGAAGAACCATTGACAGAAATGTACAACATAAGCCCAGAAATGTTTACATGTCACCTTAGAAGTGCTAATTAAACGAAGATGATATGAAAGAACATTTGTTTACATATCTAAATCTCATTCTCTTTCAGGCCCTGCGATTCCTGTTGGGGTGGATGTGCAAGTTGAAAGCTTGGACAGTATTTCTGAGGTTGACATGGTACGTAATCCTCCTCTAAGCCTCAGTTAATTCTAGTCATAAAAAGACCTTCCGACTTGAAACCTGTGGGTTTGTAATCATTGGTTAGATGAAAGTAATAGCAGCATCTCCAAAATTCAGAGAGGCTGATAATCAGAACCAAAGACTTGATTAAACCAGATGATCAAAGTCTTACCTCTCTACCTCCAGATAAAGAATAAAAGCGTGAAAAGGGACCTTGAATGGGAGAGTAATCAGTGCTGTGAAAGATCTATCACAACTAAAAATATAAGCAACTGCATATGAAGATTTGAAGCTATATGGTAAAATTCACATAAGCTGTATTTGCTGCAGGAGTTTTCTTCCTTAGGGAACCATTCAATTCACATGAGTGTCACACACACTTTACTGTCTGGTTTGGGATTGTTTTATGGTGATTTTTTTTTTTTTTTTAATTATAGGAAATGGAATAAAAACACTTGAAAGAGAAGTGGAAAGGGGAACATAGAGGAAAAGAGGAAGCTTCTGGGCTTCTTCCTCTTGCTGCTTTTCCTCCCTGTTCTTGTGCTAGACCTTTTGTGGTCTAGACAAAACATAAAGACAAAGAAGAGCTTTAGTCTGAGTGTTTTTTAATATGGCGCAATTGCATCTTCATCCCATTTTAGAGGGGTTGGTTTAGATGACCTTTAAGGGTCCTCCAACCCAAACCATTCTATGTTCTGTGATTAAAACCAGACAGTTTGCCTGCCTGGATATTGAAAGAGAGGGTTTGGGGTATGCATGCAGTGAGGTGTGTGGGAAGGAGCTGTCAGCACAGGAAATGGCTGCCAGGAGGAGAACTGGGGCTCTAATACAGCAAGATAATGGCAGAGCAGCTAAGAGGCCTAATTAGTGAAAAGAAATAACTCACAGTTCTTTCTGTCAGTATTCAATTAAAATCTTGCTTGTCAGAAGTCTTGGAGGTCAGTTCTCTCCATTGGCTGTTGATAGTTCCTATTTTCCCAGATCATGACAAGTACTTTTTACAGCAGTTGCTGATATGTATTTGGGGTGAGAGAATGTTCTCCCAGTTCAGTCTGAGTTATGTTGGTGTGTTCTTCCAATAGACTGTCCCAGCATGGCTGTCTGCAGGGAGGAGAGGGGGCAGCAAGCTCTCTGCATGGCCAGGGGAGCGGGGCTGGCTGTGCCTGCAGCAGGGTGCCCTTCTTGTCTCCTCATTGCAGGCAGGGCAGAGCTGCAGGCAGGGCTTGTTTCAAACTGCTCTGAAGTGGCCCTGAAAATCAGGTAGCCTGGGCTGGGCAGGCCTTATCTATCACTGCTTGAGCAGGCACCTGGTGCCCCAAAGAAGGACCAGACTGAAGCACCACCAGCCCCAACCCACTGTATCTGCAAGACTGTGCATGAGAGTGAGAGCAGCCAGGGGCTGTTTAAAGCATGTGGGTTTAAAACTGGCGCCTGTGTGGTTGACATGGATGGGCTGCTGCTGTGTGCAGTGGCAGGACATGCTCTTGAGGCTGCCTGGAGCTTGGAACAAACATGAAATAGGCTGCCAAAACTCAGGTACTTGTGTGTAGACTCATTTGCTATGCCTCTGGCAGGTACTATCATTCTTCCAGTTTTCTGTAAAACCTTGTTTTCCAAGGGACTTTCATTTTGTGTGTGCTGAAATAAACCCATTTTCTTGCTTGTAAATAGTGTGTGTGCTGGTCAGAAAGGAACAAGTGGTCAGCACTCTGCCTCTTTTGAATCATGCCATGAAAAAGCCTCCTTAAGTTGGATTTTATGCTTAAAAGCTGTTGTCAGCTGCCACTTTGTGTTGGCAGCATTTGGTGCACCACGTTGGCCATTGGAGAGAGAGGAGAGTTGGCCATTGCACAGGCCACTGTGTTGGCTGTTTGGAGAGAGAAAGGGGCTGAAAGTGAAAGATGAGAAGCTCCAGTCTGGTAGGACAGGGAGAGGGGTGGCCTGGAAAGCAATGAGTTCCCTCCTGGGCTGTGCCTTCAGACAGTCTCTTACCTTTCCTCTACAGTGGCTGTAAGCAATGCTGAGGGTGCCTGGCTGATGGCTCCTATGCGCTGATGATGGAGCTGCCCAGAGGCATTTTGCAGCCACAGCCTCAGGCTGCTTGGCTGTCCTGGTTTTGGCTAGGATAGAGATAATTTTCTTCTTAGTAGCTGGCTCAGTGCTGTGTTTTGGATTTAGTACGAGAACAATGTTGGTAACACACAGATGTTTTAGTTGTGCCTCAGCAGTGCTTACCCTGAGTCAAGGACTTTTCAGTGTCTCATGCTCTGCCAGTGAGGAGGGGCACAAGAAGCCAGGAGGGAGCATGGCCAGGACAGCTGACCTGAACTGGACAAAGGGACGTTCCACACTACAGAACATCATGCCCGGTGTACAAACTGGGGGGAGTTGGCTGGGAGGGGCCGATCGCTGCTGGAGGACAGGCTGGGCATCTGTCAGCAGCTGTATTGTGCATCAGTTGTTTTTCTGGAGTTTTGCCCCTCTATCTCTTTTCATCTTCCTTTTCATTACTCTTCTTATTACTATTTATTTCAATTGTTAAACTGTTTTTATCTCAACCCAACTTATTTTAAGTCTACTCCCCATCAGATTGGCTGGAGGTGGTGGGAGAGAGGAGTGAGAAAGTGTCTGTGTTGTACTGAGCTGCTGTCTGGAGTTAAACCATGAGAATGGTCCTCCTATCCTGGAGCCCCATGTCCCTCTATCTCACGTCATGGCCAGGAAACCGGCAATGCTGAATAGCCAGGCTCTTCTTTACTCCTTTTTTGACTTCTACCATAACTTGCACCGACTCCTAAGAAAGCAGCAATTGTGCCTTTTCCTTGGTTCCCTTTTCCTCAGCTCTAGTCAAACTGATGATGTCCAGCCCCTGAGGCTGACTCTTCTAGCTGGGCCGTAACCTAAGCTCTGCCAGTGGCAGTAGTTGCTGGAAGTTTCTTTGGGACTGTAGATGTAAGGGAAAGGTGGCCAGTGTCCAGTAGGGACAGTGCAGCTCTGCCAGTGGCAGTAGTTGCTGGAAGTTTCTTTGGGACTGTAGATGTAAGGGGAAGGTGGCCAGTGTCCAGTAGGGAACAGGAGCTGGCAGCATCCCTGGGATGAGCAGTGAGGGAGCCTGGGACCAGTCTGGTTAGGTGGCACCTGCAGGTGGGTGAGCAGAAGTGTCCCCTGGACATTCTCTGCCATGGTCAGAGAGGTCTGGCCAGCTCTGTACTGTGCCAGACAGCAAGGTGAGGGCTGGCACTCAAGCCTTCTCTGACAAATTAATGAAAAACCTACTGGCAATGCACAGCTGCTGTGAGATAGCCCTTTGAAGCAGAGAATCAGCGTAACTGATTGTCACTGTCACCAAATCGATTGGCTGTGGTTTGAGAAAGTGGTTGCCACATGGTTAGGGAGAAACCTTGGCCTGTGTTGCTGCCTGCTCAGACTTAGCTACTGCAGCTCCCATAATAACTTGCTTAATTGGGAGTATAAAGAAAATAAGTGTATTTGATCTCTCAGCATGAGAGTAGATTCAGCTCTAAAAGCAGCAACTGCCAGGTTGGGATCAACAAACAGATGTTTTCCTTTATGTCACTGAAGCTCCTGCCCCATCAACAAGCCTAAAAGGGAACTGCATTTACACACTTACATGGTAGGAAACACAGTTCCCTCACTTGGTTGCTGTTTGCAACAATTTAGTCCTTTTGGGGATAAATTGCTTAGTGTTTTGCCTGACCATTAAGCTAACTTGCAGTTTTTCCTCTTGATCATCCTATTGCTACCATAGTCTTGTAAGATAATTTTGCCAGAATTGAAGAATCATTTCTGTAGGGCATTGCTTCTCTTGGGGCATATTTATATCCTGTTTGGGACCGAACATTACTGGGCACTGTAATAAATTCATTAGTTGGCTGTGCTTTGTTTTGGCTGAAATTATTTTGTCAGGAAAATCTACTGACAGAGAGCATCGACCTAGGAAAGAATCAGGAGTTGAGAGTGGAGAGATCTCATCTATCTGGTGGGAGTGAGTTTTCCTTCTGGTGTGTCCTAGTTGTAGAGTGCAGCACTAACAGACCTCTCTTCCGTTTCTGGTTCTCTTCCCTTTTTTGAAGGATTTCACTATGACCTTGTACTTAAGGCACTACTGGAAGGATGAGCGTCTCTCGTTTCCCAGCACCAACAACAAGAGCATGACCTTTGATGGCAGGCTGGTGAAGAAGATCTGGGTCCCTGATGTCTTCTTTGTGCATTCCAAGAGGTCCTTCATTCATGATACCACCACAGACAACATCATGCTGCGAGTGTTCCCCGATGGGCACGTCCTCTACAGCATGAGGTAACGGAGCAGCCCTGCTTCCCCTGAGCATCCCCTGGGGCTTTGCTGCCAGTTTTGCTCTAGGCTTGATTTTGGTGATCACCAGGATTGCTACTGCCAATCCTACTACTCCCACTGCTGATGCAGAGCCCTGTTTCCAGAGTGTCCAGTACAAAATGCTTTGCAGGAAACTCTGAGAATCCATGCTGTGGGCAGCAACAGGATAATCTCCTCCTGAGGGAAGTATGCTCCCAACTCTTTGCAGTCAGTGGAGGGCTTAGTCAAGCAGGAATGTTCATCCCAGGGTCAGTGTGTGATTAAACTGGAAGCTGCTGATATACCAGATGGTGACCTCTATAATGATCCTATTTTCCTTCTTGTTTGTCTAGAATTTTTTTCAGTTGTGGTGCTTTCCTGTTGATGTAAATGTTTAAGTTTATTGAAGCTGAAATGGCAGTATTAAAGACATCCTGGTTTTCTAGAAGATTTGTTGGCTGGAAGAATCCTAAGGGATGCCTCTCATGACCTGGAGGGTTATCCATCCTGCGGGTATACACGGATCATGACTGTGGTTTGCATGATTCTGTAATACACAAGGATACGGAGGCTTAATCCTCTAAACTTCTCTACCTTTTTACAGATTATTAAAAATACCACAAAAATCACCACTAGCAAGCAAACTACCACAAAATCACCACTGGCAACTATACCCGTGATTAATAAAGTGACTGTATATCCATATCACTCTATTGCACATTAGGATCAGCAATCAATAATTTAGCATCTATCAATCATGTGGCAACAGCCAATAACTAACCAGGGTATTTATATTGGTGAAGCAACTCATCCACAATATAGCCTCAGGCACACTTAGGACAGGTTGCTTGTGTGGGTGCACAGTACTGGTATCAAGCGATACCATCAAGCGATCCAAATCATCCAACGGATGGAAGGACAAACTGAAACAGCCTCCAAAGTGGGATCAGAGTGAGACAGCAGTGTCTCATTTCAGAGATGCTCTGAGTCACAGGGTGTGGAGTCAGCCAAGAGTCCTTGGTGGGTGTCCAAGAGCTGGTAAAAAGTTCATGCACCAAATTCAACCTTCTAAGGAGCAGAAAAGTATGTGCAGCATGGAAAGGTCTCAGAGAAAGGCTTCAATTTGATTAAAAATTATGGCCTCCTTATATCCAGAGAGATAAGAGGGTGTAGGATGCCACCACTTTGAATTGGCAATAGATGCTAGTAATTTTTATTTTTCACCTGTAAGAGCTAATAGATAATGATGTTTTCTGTTCTCTCAGACCCTTTTTTATTTTCAAGATAATTTCCTACCTTTTCTTACAATAAAATGCCTGTTAAAGCACTTTTTTTTGGCAGTTATTGATGGTATTTCAGGATGTCTCCAGTTTCTAGGTACCCTATCTGCATGTCAAAGAGGCCAGCTGTGCTTCTCAAGGATTTGTCTTGTTCCCAGGCTGGCAAACCTTTCTCTGTCTATATTTTTCATCAGACAGTTTTTTGCTCAGTAGTTTCTCCTTCTAACCAGCCCACCTTTATGGCTGCTTGCATCAGCATCCCAGCAGATTTAATTTCCTTCAGAAGAATGAATAAAGAGAAGCAGAGAAAAACACACTGCCAGAGGAGAAAAGCTCAAGAGCCCAAAAAAATGGATATTTCCCCAGGACAGAAAACATGCTCTGAGTGTAGAGTGACCTTTGAATATTTTGTAGCAAAGGATTTCTGTTCTAGGATCTTTCTGGAACTTATTAATTTCAGCTATGGTAAAGTGATTTTCAAAAACTTGGAAAGGTTTTCTATTAAGTTTGCTTCTGTGATCAGTTGAGGAGGTGATGTGGCTGTTTAATGTTACCCACAAGAGAGAAGCCTGTGAGTTAACCACAGCCAGTTGCACAATTGTTAAATTGATAATTTGATACGTAAAATCCAAGGAGAAAGAAAATCTCCAAAGCATTGGGGCCTGGTGGTGTTTAGAACACTCAGAACAATATCCAGATGAAAAAGCATGGGTGTCCAGTAGTGCTGGGAATGCCTCCTATATCTTGAGATGTCTTCATGGGATTGGCAGTGGACTGGGAAGCATTTCATTCCTGTTTTGGGCCTTGGGCCTTCAAAGCAACCTGGACACTGCACTCTAATTGAGGAATATCATATTGATCAGCCAAGTTTCTGTTCTGCCCCTGACTAACAAGTTATTGACTACAGGTTGTGCCACAGTTAGGTGACACCAGAGAGAGAAAATAACACACTTTAATGAGACTGAGTTATACAATGCTTAAATGCTGCTCACAGTTAGGGGAGGTCATTGTTGCAGGATACCTTCTGGAGCATATCCCCAACAACATTCTTTAAACTTTGCTCTAGTTTATAGTCAAAATGAACAGCATGTGCCTTTCAGGGATGATGAGTGTCTAGGTCAGGGTAGGATTAGGATCACAATCCCTGGAACAGAGGAGAAGTCCTTTATCAACATCTGCAATGCATCTAAAAAATGGTCACAACCAACGTAAGTCGGCCTCTGAAACGATGAGTCACAGCTGATTTGCCCCTCCTAAATCGAGAGCTCCACTGCAAATCCATCTGCAAGAGAAAGTTCACTGACCCACTGGAAAATTTCTTATGTAACATTGTGCACAACTGGACTAGTTTAAAAACTGGAGCTGTGATTGCTGCAGCTTTTCAGCTAAGACAAAAACTTAACAGAAGCAAATCTCACTTGCTGAAAACCAGCTGCACCCATTTTACAACCCCTGCCCCAGAAATACACTCCTCTGATTAAAAGGGTTTATTGGGAGCTGTAAGAAACTGCTTTTGCCTTAATAATACATGTACTGAAGGAATTTTGTGTCTTGCAATAAGGATGGTCATATTCCTCAGGCTTGGGTCATTCTGGGGGTGACTATGGAGGGAACTGAGCAATGAGGAAAATGTGGAAACCTTAATTAAACTGCACATAAGGTAATATTCAAATGTAAATGGTGAAGTTACTTTACATTGTAGTCTTGTAGGCAAATAGTTGTATATAAAACACAGAGGAAATACCTGTACTGGCATTAGTATAACAGTAACATCCAAGATAGTGCTTTAGTTCCATGATATTGAAATTACATTTTTGGAGTTTCTGTGTATAATCCATCTAGCTTGAACATGGAGAGTTGGTAGGCATTTTCCTGTGGATTTTTTGCAAACACCATGCAATATTTCTGGCTTAAAAGCTGCAGAATAATTATCTGTGATAACATTCTCTCTTGATTGCTCCTCATAGAAACCAGCTTTTCTAATTTTTGATTTCTAGAGTCACAGTGACAGCAATGTGCAACATGGACTTCAGCCACTTCCCCCTGGACTCTCAGACATGTTCTCTGGAGCTGGAAAGCTGTACGTTGTATTTGTGTTTCTAGCTAGATGTTCTCCATGGCTGGCTGCACAAACATTTCAAGGGATACGTTTCAGAATACTGTCAATTTTAGAGCCTGAAAAAATAGTTCATCAGAGTTACTAGGAGTCCTGTTGACTCAGCAGTATTGATACTAGCAGTATCTAGTCCTTGTGCTGCAAGACCAGAATTTGCAAGGAAAACATCCTATTACATAATCCTGATCCTGCAAACACTGTGATCTGGACTCAGCTTTGGTGGAGAAAGTAATGTGAACAGTAGAACTTTTTGGTAGACTTTCTCCAGTGTATGGCAAGACTAATATCTGGTTGTTTTGAGGTCCTCCCACTTATTTAACTGAATGTTCCTCTGCAAAAAGCAGAATCAGAATCAGAGGATAATTTTCACTGACCTTGAGGTCAGCTGCTCCAATACTCTGCTGAGAGCAGGGAGTTCTTCATGATGAGTTGCTTAGGCCTGTGTCCATTTCGACAAAGAATTATCTTTTGAACAAGATAATTCAGGCTCCACAACTTTTCTCTGCAACATGCTCAAATATTTGACAGCCTTGATCCTGAAAATGTTTCCTTTTATCTGCTTGGGAACAATCCTTTGCTGGACTTGCAGCCTTTGCCTCTTGTCCTTTCGTTCCCATTTGTCAAAGCATCTGGGAAAAGGCTGCTTGCCACCTTCTCCATGAGGGTCAGCAGAGCAGCAGCTGGACCCCACCACAGACTGCTCTTCTCCCAGCTGAACAAGCCCTGTACCCCCAGCCTCTTGTCCCTAAGCCATCTGCCCCTGTCCCTGATGGTCTTGATAACCCTTTTCTCATTTCCCATTCCTGTTACTTAGTGAACAAGTTCTCTATGTTTTTTGTTTATAATTTTAACATATTTCTGGGTTTTTGCTTCTCACCTGTTCCTTTTGCTTTTATCATTCTAAGATAGTTTGATGTGTCCGTGCTTCCTCCTTCCTCTAAATTAAGGTGTTTTACCCATGATTATTTCCTGAGCTATTATCTGTTTTTAGTCTTTGATGTTCAGAAGAGTACCATTCTAACTGTCATTTCAATGTGAAGTAAAACGAGGATTTGTTTTCTTGAATCTTGAACCAGATTTTTGTTGTTGTCACGGTATATGACAAGATCTTTTGAACTCCTTTGTTGTTGGCAAACTTACTTGTGGCATTAGTATATGCCAAAGAGTGGATGTATTAACTTTTATTGAACCTCTAAGCTAAAGTCACATCACATTGTATTTCTTCTTTCCCTAAGATGCTTACACTGATGAAGATCTGATGCTGTATTGGAAAAATGGGAATGAATCTCTGAAAACCGATGAAAAAATTTCTTTGTCTCAGTTTTTGATACAAAAATTCCACACCACATCAAGACTGGCTTTCTACAGTAGCACAGGTATTGACCTTTTCTAATGTCATACTATTGCTAAACCAAATACTGTATTAACTGCTTTGAGGGGGCTCTTGGGATTATGTCACTGACGTGTAGTCTCCACAGCCTGTTTGAAAACTCAGTTTCTTGTTTTACTAGTCTTAGAAATAAAAGAACCAAAGAAAGATCTTGTCTCCCTGTACCTGCTGTCCAAGCTGTTCTCACTGATCCTGGCTTTCCTCCTCTCTCAAAGGTTGGTACAACCGCCTCTATATAAATTTCACGTTACGTCGACACATCTTTTTCTTCTTGCTCCAAACCTACTTCCCTGCCACTCTCATGGTCATGTTGTCCTGGGTGTCCTTCTGGATTGACCGACGAGCAGTTCCTGCTAGAGTCTCTTTGGGTGAGAACAACTGCAACAATCCATGGCTTGTGGAAAGCTTTGAATGTGAAGGTTTTGGCAGGAAAGGGAACTGTTCATTTTGATGGTTGAAGATATTGTGCAAGCAAATGGTGGTTTTATCTGATGATTAATATAATGTATAACTTGCACTTTGTCTTAAGTCCTTCATCATTTAGCAGTCTTCCTCACTTATATGTAGCTCAGGACAGAAAATCATGTGGTCTTAAAAATGAAGCTGTAACACAGAACGGCACAGCTAGGAAACAGGAGTCCTTGTCACCACTGGTCTTAGCAGACCTGATCTTAGGATTAGGTGTGTAAAAATATGTTTTAACAGCATTGTGTTTAAACCCTGGAGTTTACAGAGGGAGTTAAATGCTGTTTGTTAAATGCAAAATGTTGACTGCTCCATTGCTCCTCAAAACTCAACACATCATGAGCACAAAACTGTAGGCGGGGGAACAATTCTGCATTAGCAGAAGAGATACTTTACACACATGGTAAAGATGTTCATACCGAACATCTTTCAGAGCATCATGTAGGCCATAATTTCTGTTTTTCTAGACACAAAACCCCTTATGGACTGTATCAGTCAATAACATTTCTTTCTCTTGGTTCTTTCCAGGGATAACCACCGTGCTGACCATGTCCACAATCATCACTGGGGTGAATGCCTCCATGCCTCGTGTTTCCTACATCAAAGCAGTGGACATTTACCTGTGGGTCAGTTTTGTGTTTGTGTTCCTCTCGGTGTTGGAATACGCGGCTGTGAATTACCTGACAACGGTGCAAGAGCGGAAGGAGAGGAAACTGCGGGAGAGGGTGAGAAACACTTTTGCCGTGCACTTATTCCTTTTTTTTTTCCCCCTTACAGCTGATCTGGTCTTTATATTGACTGTCTGTTAATGGGAAAACATTGACAACCATGTGTGTAATTGGGTCCGTTTAGACCGCTCCACCTCAGGCTGAATTGCTAATACACAAATACAGGATTTGATCTAATGGATCTTCATAGAAACATCAGAGAAGAGAGTGTGATCTGTACTGGGAAAGACTGCAACCTGGAAATGTGAGGGAATGGCAAGAGGGGAGAGTATAAAACCTGATACTTCGCTGCAGCTGCCACGATTCTGGTTTAGTAAGCTAAAGGTGCTACTTGGTGCAAATTAGTTTCCTCCCTCTGGAAACTGGATTTAATGGATGTAATAGTGGAGGTGTTCCCCATCACCAAGCACAAACAACAATCAGCCAAGTTTATGCTTGTACTTCTTAATGTGCTATAAAAGGTCTTATCCTGCATCCCTGGAGTGTTTCAAGACCTGATACACCCTGACCATCTAGGCCCTGCTACGAGCAGGACATAGGACTAGAGATGCCCTGAAGTCCTTTCCAGCCTGAGGTGTCTTACAGACCTCTAGGCCCTTCTTTGTGATTAAACAAAGCACCATGTCCTTTTGAACCCGAAGGCTTAGAAACAAAATTTTTTCAGTCCCCATACACCCAGGATATCACCATGTTTTACAGTTTCTTTCTTCTCAGTAGGAACTCACATTAGTCTACTGATAGCCTACTGTCTTTGACTCCTGGAGAAATTTGTATAAGCTTGTTGGAAATGCCAATGCAGACAAAATCTTTCATACAATTTAACCATGCTATTATTTCCCTCTATGAACTACTCTTTCGGTTTTGCATGTCCTTATCTTTCCCTTCCTGTTCTCCCTATGACTTTCTTGAAGAACAGCACAAACCCCCTAACAGCCCAGCACCTCTCTCAGCTGGCATACTGTAAAAAATGTAATTAGATACATTTTAAAAAAAAAACAACTGGATAAATTTACCAGACTTCCATGATGAAATTTTACCTCTCTTCAAGGCCTTCTCAACAGCATTATGATTCTGGAAAGCTGCTTGAACAGCTTCTGAGTATCTTATCTATGCCCCTCCTAGCCCCCACCTGGGGCCCAGCAGTTCTCTGCAATACAAGGTTGAGATGCTCTGTGCAAGAACAGTGACTCCAGTGTGTCTGACTTGCTGCATGTGAGCAGTGGTCTGTGGCATTTTAGCCAGCCCTGCTCAGGCATCCCATGTCCAAAGAATATGGTGTCTTGTCAGGTCATGGGAAGTAACAAGAAATATCCTTGCTAAGTTTGACTTGCCTAGAACAAACCTGTATTTTTTTTTTAAGATGAAAACTCTTCTCCTTTATTTTGAACTGTACTGGAGGGATGAAATTAACTTAAGAGGGTTTGTTAATTTTCTGCTAAGTTTTCTAGAATTTTTTTTTGTCACATCCAGTGATGGTGTAGCTTGTTATTTCTATCATAAATCTGCCCTTTATTGAGTCTTGTGCATTGAATTCTATATTCAGCAAATGCCTTTTTACTGCACAAGGGAAAATATTGTACCTAGTCTTCAATGTGTGACAATATTATTCTTCAGTAGGGGAAATGGGAACAGAGATAATAAACAGCATTATTTGAGGAAGAAGCTCTTGAAGAAACAGAAGAGGCATTTCTCACAGTAGATGCAGATTTTATCAGCCAGAGCTGCTCCCCAATGAAAGACCCCAAAAGTTCTAGTATGAACATGTAAGGCTGCCCAGAAGAGAGCTCTATGTTATGTCTACATTAAGAAATTAAATGTGCCAGGGACAAAGACATGCAGTATCTAAAACTAAACCATCTCTCCCTGAAGATCACAGGAGCTGCTGTGAAATGGCCTTGGCAAAAGTTCTGTGGCCCCATGCTTATTCCCAGCCCATACCTGGGAAGTTTTCAGTGCTTGCTGGGCTGAGAGAGGCCAGAGACCTTTCTGACACTTTAACAGTATTGTCAGCTGCATTCCCATGTCCAAAGAGGCTCTTTGGCAGTCTTTGAATTATTATTGTAGACATAGGCTAAAAGTCCTGCAGGGTGAAATTATGTAGTGCACCCCTGCGTGTACGTGCCTATGTGAGGATGAGTGTAATTTTAGGTTCTGTGGAGGTGGGTTTCTAGCATGTCAGGCTCTCTTGAAGCCATGGGAACTCTAATTTGACCTGGGGGCTGACAGTAAATCTGCAAAATTGCTTTCTCTGCTGAGTCCTGCAGCAATTAGCTTGTTATTGTAACTGCTGTCCTTCACACACAGCCACCATCTCCTGGACCTGTCAGTTCATGATAAAGAGCATGACATGAAATTCTCCTCTGTGGCTTTTTTCAAGGTTTGGTTTTATTCTGGTTTGGGCTGGCATAGAGTTAATTTCTTTTCAGTAGTGGTGCAGTGCTGTGTTTTGAATTCAGTGTGAGAATAATGTTGTAACACACTGATGTTGTTGCTAAATTGTTTTTGTCCTGAGTCAAGGACGTTTTTGTGTGTCATGCTCTGCCAGTGAGGAGGTAAACTAAAAATGTTGGGAGGGAACATGACCAGGACAGGTGACCCAAATGAGCCAAAGCAATATTCCACACCATAGGACACATTTCAATTATTAAACTATTCTTATCTCAATCTACAAGTTTTACATTTGATTCTTCTCCACAACCTTCCGGAGTTCAGGGGGGAAGGTGGGTTGACTGAGCGACTGCATGATGCTTATTTGTCAGCTGGCGTTAAATCACAGCAGTCCTTTTTTGGGGACCTGAACTCTGGTTTTGTTCTGTTTTGGTTTGGTTTTGTTAGTTTTGGGGTGTGGGTTTTTCAAAGTGTGCCTGCTTAGAATAAAATATGTCTTAAAACCCAGCTGATGTTCAGTTGTACTCATGCAGTGATCAAAAAAAGTAAAGTAAGAAGGCTACTAATTTGTCGTGTTTTTCTGAACATAACCTGCTGATATGCTGATATAACCTTTTAGTTATGCCAAGAACACAGAAAATAATCCCTGGGTTGATTTTAAGGTTTTCAATAAGCAATGTGATCTGTTGTTTAAATAATTTGAAGGAAAAGCCTTGACTGCAGGGTTTTCCAATGGCATCCAGAATATTACATATTGATTTTATATACATTTTTACATATATATGAATTCAGATATATACATTTGTTTTAGCTGAACATGTCCTTGAAAACAAGTTCTTGGAAAACACACACATCAAAGTTGGTGGAGTATTATTGGGTAAGGAAATTGGTCTTTGGGAAATCAGAGACAGGAACTCCTAGCAGAAATGACATTTTGGAGTCCATTTTCGTTGCATGCAAATGCATAATCCATATTGCTGGGATAGGAAAACTGAAGGTTTTGAATGGTTGAAGACTGCATTTCCTATTCAAAATTCTATCTGTATGCATTGGAATGTTTTAGACTTGTGGGATGCATGCTGGTGCTGCTGAAGTCAATACAAGTTTTGCTATTAGCTCCAACAGAGCTGGGATTTGACATTATGCTTTTAGCGGGTCCTCTGCTTGGTTTAAAATCAGATTTATGAAAAAAGCATGTGTATCTGTAAAACCAGAACTTGGCCCTTTTCTTCCCATAACATGTACTGGATAAGCCATTTCCACAGATTAAACTGCATCTTCTCCATGAATATTTATAAACACAAAGAATGAATAATAAGGAATCTCAAGACAGTAAGGCTGAACAACAGCTACCTAAGAAGACCTTTTGCTTAGACTGTATGTCTGCTAAAGCATTTTTCTAATCTTTTCTGAAGCTGTTTGTCCAAGCAGTGGAGATAAACCCTGTTTCTTCCTTTTGAAAAAAAAAAAAAAAAAAAAAAAAAGACCTTTTTGTTCAAAGAGGAACTTAAAATATCTCAATCAAAATTTTGACCTCAACTGTTTACAAGCTGTTTGTTAATAGCCATAATTTTGGTTGCTTACATGTTTTTCCAAAATTCAGCTATATTTCTTGTTTATGTCTCTAGTTTTCGTGTTCATGTGGAATACCTCACTCGAAAACTATGATGCTGGATGGAAACTACAGTGAATCTGATGCCAACAGCCTGGCAGGGTATACAAGAAACCAGACGGTACCAGAAGAGGAAAAACCAGAAAAGATGGTTGTGCATCTAGCTATGAGCAATGAATCTAATTCATCAAGGAAGAGAGGCCTGAAGGGCCATGTGGGCTTGCGCATCATCCAGAACACCCATGCAATTGATAAATATTCAAGGTTGATATTCCCAGGCACCTATATATTTTTTAATTTGATATACTGGTCTGTATTTAGCTAAGCATGATGGCACTTCTGAATCAGAAGATGTCTACAAAACACTTTTGTTGGTACTTTTTTTTTGTCTTACCTGGACACAATGCTAGCAACCTGATTATTGTATTGCTTCTTTGAAGTGTAAATGGGAGGACAGAGCCCCCAGGAGGCAATTGCATGTGCAGGCCTCATGGAGGAACTTGCTGTGCTGGTTGGTTTCCAGCCCACCCCCTTGCTCCTGTGTGCTTTATGACACATGCCATTTCTCATACTTGAAAATACATGTCCTCCATACAGCCAAAAGGTGCTGGATACACGTTTGGGACTGGCCATATGGGTGGTGCCTGCTGTGCAATGGACAACCAAAGACAGTGCTCATGTGAGCTGTAAGGAATTAAATAAATGCAACTTGTGTGGGGAGATCTGGACGGTGCTTCTCCTGTAAGGAAACTGAGTGAGCACTTCCCTTTACTTTTGAGAAAACTATTTTGTTTTCTTCTTTGGCATATAAACATAACTTTTTTCCACTGTTTTGTGAAGAGCACCTCCTTTAAGGGTACAGATTCTGCTTTCTGTCTGGATAGGACCTTCATCAGTACCATTAGGACAGCTGGCTGGCCAGGATCAGCTGGGCTGGTTACAGAGCACAGGTGGTATGATTGAGTCAGCGGGGTTTTTTCTAGATTACAAAGTGCAGCCCACAGGCAAACTGTATATCCCAATGTGCCTCTCCCAGTCAACACAATGACCTTCTGTTCAGGCATTTGGGATCAAAAGGGATGCATGTCTGCCAGAACCTCTCTGCAGAAACAGAGGCATGTCAGAGATTAAATGGCCAAGGATAATACTGTGGGTCTAAGGTCGATGTAAGTCCTTTGAAGCTGCTGCACAGCATTATAACACCCTTATGTGCTTGGCAGTTCTTTTCCTATCCTATGATATCTCCCTTTCCTTTGCTAACAACACTGACAGCAAAAAACCCAAATGTAGAAACATGATAGCAACAAGACAGCAAGGCTCAGGTTTGTGTGCTCCTTATTTTAAGAAAACACCATGACTTTTTGGCTGTCGTGGAGATTACGTACATCAAAACACTTGTTTACCAAGCTGAAGCTGAGCAGTGGGGGCAGAGCTTGAAGTGTGAAGAGCCAGGACTGAGGTTAGAATAAAGAAAAAGCAAACAAAAATAGTGATGTAACCATAATTATTTGTCAGCACATGAAATTTTCTGCTTACATAGCAGGAATTCTTACATCTGAAATCTCAGGGGATGTAGAAAGCAGAAAAATATCAACTCTTGGCTGTCAACAATACCCAGGTTTTCCCTTGTGCCTCAAATATTACTGCCTAAGTCAAGGTGATGATGGCACTGATTTAGTGGAAACAAAATTGATGAGAGAAGCTAAAATCAACAACTATGTTCCCCTTTAATCAGCCACATTAATAACTGACATGAATGGAGTTCTGTCTGGTCATAAAAGCAAGAAACCACAGTCCTGAAATTGCTGGCAAGAAGAGGAAGGACAGTGTCTGAGGGGCAGGATTGCCTAGCCTGCCACTTGTCTCCTGAGCCACCAGGAGAGTGCATTTACCACTCATTGCCCATGGAGCTGAAACCTGGATACTTCTCACATTGACAGGTGGAGATCACTACAAGAAAGACACAAAGAATATTAAAGAAATAGACCACTCATCTTTTGAGAGGTTAAAGCCTGGGCATAACTGCATTCTTCAGCATTAGCAGTTCTGAGTGTAAAACAGGAGCCGATGTCCCAGCTGGCAGCAGGACAGTTGCAGCAAAGGGACCTTTGCTGGGGAAAGGCAGCAGAACTACACCATGAAGCCACCAGAGAGTTCAGGGAGTGAGAAACTTGGTTCCTGTGCCTCCCTGTTTTGCCAGTCTTTCGGCATTACCCACGGCACGTGCCATTTAACCTCGCAGTGCCTCAGCTCCTCCATCTAGGAAGTGAGGAGCGCTAGGATTCGCCTACCTCATAAGGTGCCGAGGGGCTCAGCAGGCTCGGATAGCACGTGTGTGGAGATGCCTATTCTGCTATTTCTGAGCAGGTCACCCAGTGGGAATCCAATTTTGTATTAGTTACCAGTGAGTTCTTCAAATGCATCCTCTGAACCAGTCCAGCTGGAAGAAAGCAGGTATCCCTCCTGCCTTATGATGCTATTAGAACTCCCCTGCATTACAATGATACTAAACCAGGGATAAGTGCAGACAAACAGCCCGAAAGTGAGCGCTGTCGATAAATAATGTCTCCTGGTATAGAAAACCCAGGAAGTTCTAGTGCTTTACTTTGCCATTTCTTTTTACTACAGTTCCTGTTCCCTTAGAAGTTATGTAATGGCAAAAATGTCCTTTAGGTCCTATCATCTTTGTACTAGCATTCCCAGTAGTTCTGATGTCTAATAGGCATCTTTTGGAGATTTTTGTTATTTTATCTGCACGTGTACATAACTGATGGAAATTGATGTCTGCTTTTGTCAGCCTATAAAACCATCAAGAGGGTGTTTTTCTGCTAAAGCGAAAAAAAAATCCATCCTCTATCTTAGGGCATTACTTAAGCTCGTTATTAATTGAAACAGCAAATTAAAAGTATAGATGCAAATAAAGCCAAGTCTTCTCCTTCAGTCAGCATTATGAATTGTATTCTTCTGTTTATTCAGAGGAGACTGGCTAGGCATGAAGTTAGAACAAATATTTGAAGTGTGGTATTGACAATGTATTTCACCTTTGATTTCCCTTGGATTACAAGGGACTCCGTGAGCATTGTCTAACTTCCAGCTGCCAGATCCCAAAACAAGTGTTTTGAGAGAGAGTGCCTGAATCTGGGCTCTGAATGCTGTTTCATGGATGCAACCCAGTTCTCTGAAGAGCTGAGCAGATGGACAATGAACCTACGGAAGGAGAGGATTTTCAGAAGTACACAGGAGATTTGGGCAAATTGAGGTCACTGATGAAAATGCCTTCTCTGGACAACTTGGTCCAATTGCAGATGTTGGCTCTGCTCATTCTAGGTCTGACTCCACTGTAATTTTACTTCGAATCATGACTTTGAGAAAAAGTAACTATATAGATATGTGCACATATGTATAATGTGTGTGCAAGCATAATGTATAGCAAAGGAAGACACTGGGATATGTACCTATGTTCAACAGTGTCCATATGTGAAATTGTAACATATTGTATTTAAGTTACCATTTATTATGCCCAGAAAACTTACTATGTTGAAGAGAAAAAAGGCTTTTATTGTCAGGGGCCAAGAAATGAGCCAAGAAATATGGGTTCTCTTACATTATTTTTCTGAAAAAGGAGGTGTTGAGAAGATACAAGCAATGCTGATGCTAAACTTGCACAGTGGGCACAATCCCCTGTGCTGATTGCTGTAATCAAACTTAAAAAATAAAATAACAGATGAAAAGGATGGAAATGAGTCCATTTCATGGTGTGAACTTTAAAATGTGATTTTAATTCTGTTTGGAAATCTGTTACCTGTAAGCTGATACCCAGGGACAAAGGATTTGAAGAAACACCTCATTTGTAATTGATTTCAAGTAAAATAATTTCAAAAGGTGGGAGAAGTGTAGTGGAAGCATGTGAGTATTTTGAAGTATGCAAAACTCTTTGGGAAAAGGAAGCTGTTAATCACAGTTATAAGCTGTGGAGACCTTTTGTGAAAACTGCAATGCACAAATGCAGTTTGCACAAATGCAAATGCACAATGCACAAATGAAGAAAGTTTAATAATTGCTTTACAGTTAATGGCACATTTTCAAAAGAGCAAGTGGCAGGTATGTTTCTCAATCTCCATCTGACTACAAATAAGAACTTCTCATTTAATTCCTGCTTTGTGCCTTTGAAAACATTGTCTCAACACTTCCCAATGGAAGATAAAACTGCTCCGAGGTCCCAGTTGCCAGATCTCAGCTATTATCCCTAATGCAGACTTATGGAACTAAAATAAATGTGCATGATGTGAGGCTGATGTGCATGGGTGAGGCTGATGCCTGAACCACTGAATAATGGTTATTGTCTGTCAAATTTCCACAGTGGAGAGATTACAGCAAGGTACAGCCTAAGTGAGATACTGCCCTGCTGAAATGTAAAAGAGCGGAATTTTTTTTTTTAAAAATAGCAAGAATTTAGCACTATTAAAATTAAAATGTAATCCAGTCTCACATTAAGCTGATTAATTGTTTTACACAAATGACATTTGAAATAATGTATCAGGGTCATTACTTTCCTGGTCAGAGGAATTATCATTTCAGATGAAGAGAGAAAGGAAATTGCGCACAAGCACGGAAAAGGTGCTGCTCCTGGCATCCAGCTCTTGTGGAAGGACAGGAGCGACTGCCAGGGTGAGCAGGGCCTGCTGTGGAGGCAAGGGTGAGGGGAACCAACTTTCCCAGGGTACTCAGTGCCATGTGATATGTGGGAATCACACATCACATGTGGCACTCCTTGATTTGGGCACTAAAAGGTTATCCTCTGCCAGAAGGGGTGGGATCCCCAGCTGCCATAAGGCAGTCATGAGAGGCCGTGCGGTGCAGGTGCTGTAGCCATTTTGGCCAGAGGTTTGGGCTCAGTTCTGGCCACGTGTGTCATCAGCTGGTCCTTGGTCAGGGTTTCGCACAGGAGCCACGTGCCTGCAGCAGCCATGGGCAAAGTCCCCTCCACACCAAGACAGAAAGACCCATATATGCCCAGCTCCCAGGTGTACCCCACCTCTCGGCTCATCCTGCAGCACTGAAGAGATGGGGACTGCATGGCATGGAATGTATGCCCCAGCCCTCTCTTTGCAAGGCAGCCAAGGATCGGGACAGTCCTGCACTGCCCACTCCCCAGAGCAAGCAGCAAAGCCCTTAGCAGATAATTTTTAATATTTCCTCCCTTTGAGAAAATGTTAAAGACTCCTTTTGGCCAGTTGTCCAAATTGGACTTCTTCCACAAGTCTTTAGGGGTCTCTGAGTGTGTGTATGTGCACTTGCAGTCATAGAAATTAGCTTAGGAGAAATGCCTGGCAACTCAACCCATGCAAAATGCATATAAATGATGTGGAAAAAAAGAAGGAAAGATTTTACTGCTCTACTTGTCTTGCAGATTTAGAGAAGAAAATTGTGTGTTTAGCTTAGAGGGAATTCAGAGCGGGAAATGAAAGGACAAGTTAATTGTAATGACAGTTTGAATTACTTGAACAAATAGATTTTGGGAAATGGAACAGAACATTAGAACTCTAAAACTCTTTAGCCTCCTGGCTCTTTCCATTTTATCTAGATTTTTAATAGGGTCCAAATTAATTTCAACCATGAAATTTTAAAACTTTCTTATTAAGGTGCATAATGACCACATTTTTATTGGTGCAGATGGGAGGAGACCTTCAGTGCTCTGCACAGATTGTAATTACAGCAGCCTCCAAGTAAAAATGCTGGTCATTTTGCATCTAGAGTTTCAGGAGAGCTGCTGTTCCACAAAACAGGAAAGGCAGAGTTATTCACCTGTTGGGCAGGGACACAAGATGCTCTCCAAGGAGCTGCACAGGAGAAAGATCCTTATCATTTGCACCAGATAGAGGCCTTGACATTTAACACATATTGCCGGGTGCTCAGGTGTGTTGCTGGTGGGGACTTTGTAAGACTCTCTGAAGAGCAAAGAAAAGGAAACTTCTGCTTGGCCAGACCTGGAGGCACTAACCACCTAGGTGGTCATCACCCTAACCACAGCCCCCATCCATGATGGCACCATGGATGCAAACACTCACCCTGGGGAAGATGACAAAGGACATTGCCTCAGGGCTTGGTCCAAGTTCTGTGCCTCTGTGAGATACTTTCTTTATGGGGTCAGTGTCCCCTTGCCCCAAAGGTCTCTGAGGTGCTCCCAGGGTGGTGCACTGAAAGAAGTTTCTCTTATTCTGAGGCTGAGGTGGGGCTCTCTCTCTGTGTTCCATCCATGCGGGAGGTTGGTGCTCAGTCTGAAAAGGTGGTGTCTGTTTGCAGGATCTTCCTGTCAGATTCCTGCCACCTCAGACCTTCCTTTCATCCCAATGGTGACCTAGGAGAGGAGCTCTTGCTTCTAAGGGCTCCTTTGTTTTGGAGAAGGGCTGGTGTATGACACAGAAAGCAAATAGAAGGATTGAAATGGGAGGCCCTGCTGATTACTTGGGATCAAATGATTTGTCCCAGGCTCTTGGGCACTGTGTGCCCTAAATGACAGAGAAGATGCAATTCAATTTTGAACTGAGCTCCTAAATGGAAATGGCACTTGCTGAGCTGCCATGAGCCTTCACCGCCGCTCATACAGAGTGAGGCTGGGGCAGGAGCTCTGTGTGTGTGGTTCTGTACCTCATTAACCTCTTCAGGGATGCCTGGAGCTGTCTGGTGGTGATGGTACCCAGCAGTGATACTGCCCAGGAACAATGCTGCCATCAGCTTCCCCTTCCCCATGCTCAGTCTCCCACGGAAGGGCTCTCCCCTTCCCTTACCCACCCTCCTGCAGATGCAGCTATGCAGTGCTTAGCAGGACATGGCTTCCTTTAAAAAGAAGCAAAAGTAGGGAAAGAGGCAAGTAGGGGGAAAAAGTCCTCCCCTCCAAATGAAGGTATTTTTGGGACTGTGTCAAAGGCAGTATTTTGCCAAGCCATTAGCTGCTCCTCAGTTCTCCAGCTTTTCTTTAATCACAGCTGTAATGTTTATGCTTTCTCCTCCTCAGTTCTCTGGCAGCTGACGTAAATATTACAGAATGTCAATATTCTTCCCACGTCTCAGCTGGTGACAAAAGCCATGAAAATAAGTGACTAACAGTTCCAGTGCAAAACCTTTGTGCTGGTGCTTTGCCAAGGGAAGGGACCATTGAGGCTGCTTCACAAATACAAACTCTGTAAGGTTTCCTTACTATGTGAATCCAATTAGTTGGAGTGATTTAATTGGGAAGAGGTAAAACAGCCTTGTAAAAATAACAAAAATTAAAATTTGTTTGATATCACAGCCTCAGAAAGAAGTCCTAGCCTTACTTTCACTTCAGGTCTCAATTAAGGCTGTGTGGATGAACAACACACAATGGTGAGAGGAGTCATGGCCTGGCCAGATAGTGGGTGTAGATCCAGGACGCAGCCCACAGAAGACCACCAGTGCACCCAGGACTGTAGCAGCCACCCAGGGTGAACCTTAGACCCAGAGTTTCACTCCTCAATCACTCTACCCCATGCTGCTAAGCTGCCATCTAAACTATAAAATGCTTGCAGTTGCTTCCAGGCACATCCATTTCCAAGCTAGAGGCTGCCCCAAAGCTTCATGGCCAGTCCAAGGCATGTTTCTGGGCCCTGGCTCAGCCTGTATGGAGCAGAATGCCTCGATGTTAATATCTCATGAGCCTCTAGGCTCAGCACTGTGGTATTAAACTGCCCCTGGTGTCACTTCCCAGCTGCCTCCCTGAACCTGGAGGTCCCTCAACACCTCAAGCACCTCACCCATCTCCCATCCCAGCCTCCCCACCTTCTGCTGTCAGTAAAGCAGCTCATGGAGTCAAAGGCTTCACATGCACTTACTGCCAAACAAACACCCCTACAACTGTCTCCTGGTGTCTACCCTGATCCTTGTTTACCTGTGACAGGAGATCAGGAGTCACCCAATAACAAGTTGAAGAGAGAAAGAGGCTGAAAAATGTTTGTCAATGATCAGGAAGAACAAGGAGGGTGAAGCTGCTGAGCTGGGTTCCCTGAGTGCTTGGGTGGAGCACACACACTTGGCACTCAGTGTGTGCCAGTCTCAGGCACAGCAAAGAGACGCTCAACACACCTCCAGCACCGAAACCTTTTTGGCCAAGGAATGATAGACCTGGGGCATGATCCCACCACCAGGACAAGGCTGCCTTGCCAAGTGCTGCCACAAGAGTCAGGCCAAACAGGGCTGGTGGGGGGATCAGGCAGCTGAGGCTCCTGTGCCTGAAGGCACCATTGGCCACATTTTAACCATTTCTGGCAAGTGCTTGTGCACACTGCTCTTAAAAACCTGCAATGCCACAGCCTCCCCAGGGAGCTTCTACCAGTGGTTAACCAGCCTTAAAACTAGGAAATGTTCACCGGTAGCCCAGCTGAATCTCCCTTGCTGGGTCTGTTAAGCCTATGAGTATGAAGTAAAGTTTACGTACAGTTTATGTACCTAAATTTGTGCAGATACATCTCGTGTTTCCCCTGGTCTTCACTTCCCTGGACTAAGTGACCTCCACTTTGTCTGGGATCCTCCTCAGAGTTTCCCAATTTGTTTACAAAAAAAAAAAACTCACAACAGCCTTACTTCAGTCACAGAATGGTTTGGGTTGGAAGGGACCTTAAAGACCATCTTGTTCCAACTCCCCTGCCGTGGGCAGGACACCTTCCACTAGACCAGGTCACTCAAAGCCCTATCCAACCTGGCCTTGAACATCTACAGGGCTGGGGAATCCACAGCTTCTCTGGGCAACTTGCTCCAGTGCCTCACCACCCTCACAGTAAAGAATTTTTTCCTAGTGTCTGATCTAAACCTACCATCTGTCTGTTTAAAACTGTTTCCCCTTGTCTTATTGCTATCAATCTGTATAAGCCCTGCTTGCATCCACCAGTTCCTTCTCCAGAAGAAGTAGCATGATTTGAGACTGGAATTTCATTTTTTTCTTGGTTGGTTTTTTTTTTGTTTGTTTGCTTGGGATTTTTTTGTGTATATGTTTTTCATCTATTTCATTAAATGTTTCATTATACTGCAGAGAGGTGGTAACTCTTTTATGAACAACAGTCCTGGCTTTTCCATAACACCTGTTAAGATTACCCACTACCCCAGAAATGACTCATTTTGCACATCTAAAAAACTCCAACCCAGCAGAATAAACCAATGAACTGGCCAGCAATGAACTCATGCTTTCCATAAATGCATAGAAGGGCTTTTCCACGCCTACAGCATTGCTGCAAACTTTGGTTCCTGACATGGAGGCAAATAATGACCCCAGATATAATCCAAAGCAGGACTTTTTACAGACAGGTCTCTTTTATCAGCTGGACTGCTGGTGAGCTGAGGTTGCACCCTGCAGCTGGGCAGTGGGCAGGCAGGAGGATGGCTGAGGCCCTGCCCTGCCCTGCCCTGCCCTGCTGCCCTCGCTCCCCTGCACCAGCACACACGTGGGCAGACAGGAGGAAAGCTGGGCCACGTGAATGCCTGGGATATGGATATGGATAAGTGCATTTTCATATTACATCTAATGTAATAAGTCAGTTAAATGCCCCTAGTCCAGAAAGGGCAGCATGTTAATAAACAGTAGTTACCAGCAGCTGACAGTTGGTTAGCACAGATTAATTCTTAATGAAGAAAAAAAACTCTTTATGTAATGTAATGCTTCTGGCTGGGGATCAAGGGTTGCAATCATCCACCCACAGCAGACCTTTAAATCCGGCTTTGTTCCTCTGTGGGAAAAATAGACAAAAAAACCCAAACCCTGCTATTTTTTAAAGGTTATGATTCAGCCAGCGTCACTCAGATTCTAATTCCAGGAGTGCTGAGCTTGTTTCCTAAAGAGTACAATATGTTACACCATGGCCTGGTGATGCAGATGTGGCAGAGGAGGTGGTATGAAGCAAGAGAAAGGCACTGTGCGGACCCTGTGCCCCGGGGATGCAGAAGATGGCCTCGTGGGCACACCAGGGCTTTCACAGCTGGAGGGATGGTGCCGACCCCCTGACCTCAGCCATGGGGATTTGGGGCTGTCTGATGGGTGATTGTGTCAAAGGACCCTGGGAAGGTGCAAGGAGCAGGGCTGCAGCTGTACCGGGCTGTGAGATGGGCTGTGAAAAGCAGGAGGTCAAAGGCAGCTTAAGCAGCAGGGGCTTTGGCAGGGGACTGTGCAGCTGCCCAGATCCAGGCAGCCGATGCTGTGGTGGATGCGCACACAGAGACTTTCACCCTCGCAGCTGTCAGGAGGCTCCAGGGACCTGTATTTCCACTTGCAAGGAAGCAAGGCATTCCACTGGCTCACTGGTTTTCCTCTCCCTCCCTTAAGATGTTCCCTGAGATTAGGCCTTTGGTGCTGGCTCCTGGGCTACTCCGCAGGTGTCACCTTCTCTTCAGGCTGTGCCAGTGTGCCCCTTGCAGAGGGAACTTGCAGAGATGCTTGCACCCACCCCAGCAGAGGGTCTGAGATATTCTGCCAAAGTCATGGACCAAAAACTAAACTCACTGAAAAGCTAAATCCCCTGGAATACCAATAAATAGAGTCAATAATTATCAGTTAAAAAGCAAAATCACTACAATTTACCCTGTGACCTAAGGATAAGGATACAATAAAACTGCTTCACATGCAGGAAGGTAATTTGTACTTGTGATGTCTGGTTTTTTACTACATCTAGTTTAATTAATTATCTGATAAGAATCTTCCTACTAATTCACTGATGTTCTGAGGAATTTTACAATAATGTCTTAAAACAATAATTATTCCATTTTACTTGAGCATCTTATCCTTTACGGAACACTGACTTACACAAAATAAACGTGCATAAAGCAGGAGAAGCTCCACAGCTTGTGACACATGAACAGGAAAGGCAAGGGAGACCCGTATCTCCTGAACAGCAGGGATGCTCAGCAGGTAAAATGGGATCTCTCAGATCCTGGGGTTTTCTTTCATCTCTTTTCCATTTCACCTTACATTTCTGCAGTGATGCCAAGCTGAGGAAAGCAGATTAAATCTGTGAGAAGTGAGAGAACAAAGTAAGTTCTGTGCAGGCAAAGGACTTCAAACAGGGAGAAAGGCTGGTGGCAGAGATACCGTCATAGGCAGAGACTTCAAACGAGGCGCAGCAGGTGATTGAATTTGCAGCTGAGCAGCGTGGCCAGAGCGAGGTACGCGTGAGCGAGGCTGAACTCTGCAGATTTCTAGTTAAACGGCTCCTCAGACATTTTGCCATTTATGTACTGTCATGTTAAGGGGACCTGGAAGAGCCCTGTTCTCATGTCTGGGAGCGTGATGTTGCCCCTGAGGCCATCTCCCCAGCTCCTGAGGATGGGAGGACAGGGCCATCACCACTGAGGGACTGTACTTCCAACGCAACAGCCCGGCCAGCAGCACCCCCAAACTGCTCTGCAGCTTAAACTACACACTGCGGCAGATGAGAGGGGTGCAAAGAAACACCATGGGGCTGCTGCCCAGGGAATACATGTCCAGAAGTCCCTAACAACCAAAGGTCTGTCAGCTGACAGTACCTGGGTGTGCAAAGGAGGCTTCCCAGCAGGTTGCCATGCAAGCAATGCAGGTTGGGTACTTATGTGAGCAGATAAAGTGGCCTACAGCCCTTCTCTGAGCCTTTTTCACATGCTGTTTTTTACCAGCAAAGTCCCTGAGCAGCTTTATGCTTCTCAGCACAAAGCAAAATCCAACTACCTTTAACTCATGGACAGCTCTGCATATGCTATAATGGAAATTACAGGCCATATTTATAGCCAAGAGAAAATTTGTGACACCAACACAAAGTGAGCAACGAGATGAAAACATCAAATTATTGTCATCAGAGATGAAACAGCCCCATTAGATCATCTTAATCATCTCTCAAAAATGCTGAATGTTTTCTAATACTTTGTCTGGGCTATGAAAAAAGTTACACTTAAAGGGTTGCCAGTCTGAAGACAGTTAATGGCTTTTTTGGCTCTGGCACACTGGACAATGTCTTTAATGTCAAATGGAGAGATAAGCTCTCATAAGGTGCTACAGAAACCATGTGCAAAAAGCATGTACAAATTAATAACAACCTGCAGCCCTAGAAAAAGACCAAAAAACCCAGTCAATCTTTTTTAGAAATCTCAACTTAATCTTGAGTTTTGCAATTTTAAAAGGAAGTAGTCTTAAAGAAAAGTTCACCAACATTTTCTGTCTTGAAACATGCTGCTTTAGATATGCCTGCTCTTTTTTTTTTGTGTTTCTTTACTTTCTTTGCCCAGCCTTTGCTCAGAAGCTGGGGAAATGAAGGAAGTCAACAGAAGGAAAAGGTTTGAAAAGCTTTCAAGGAAAAAGCTTGAAAAGAAATATTTTATGAGAGGGGAAGATTGTTTCTCTTTTTTTTTTTTTTTATGTTGGAGAAACAGCATTCTCAGAGCTGAACTCTGGGTGGTAGCATAGGACACCCTGCACTGACCACTGATGACAGTCACGGAAAGAGTTCCCATACACGTTATGCTTTATATGTTCAGCACAAACATCATCCATTGTTCTCCTACATACCACAGACTGAATTTCTGGAGAAGATTCCTGATTTTCCTGGACTGTTTCTGGGCTGACATCAGCATGCTGTGCTGCAAAGCCATAAACTTGCTACTACCCATGCTAATAGTCTGCTTTTTGGGTCCTTGCCCAGAGCATCTCAAACCACTATCTCCCCTTCTATTAGCTCTGGATTTCTCTCTGAAATAATGACATTATTTTCCTTTAAACATAAACCATTCAAATGCTATTAGTATCAAACCTCTGACAACAAATTCACAGTTGCCAGAGAGGGAGTAGGAAGGATTTAGCCTAAGAAATCAGAGCCCATTTTCTGGTGCCTGAGATTCAATGAAGGAAAGAAAAACTGCCATTTAAACCAAAGCCATTAATGCTAGGCAGCTTTCCATACCTAGAGAATGATGCCTTTTGAAGAGGGAGCGAGCAAGGGGGGATAGATATATTTTCTTTTGGGGTTATTTTTTCCATTTTTGGGTGAGTTTTACCACCCATGGGAACGGCGCAGCTGCTCTCCTGAAGCCTCCAGCTACCCACACATTGGAGCGAGTGTGGACTGTGGCAATCTGGATTTTATTTCACACTTCCCCCACCCTGGGCAGTGAGCATCCTTTTCCAATCCTCTGCCTGTCCCCAGAGGCTATTAGGAAGACGTAATTTCTTTCCAGATACAAATACACATCCGTTCATGGTCTCTTTCACGCTGGGGTAAAGTCCCCTGGTACACCAAGCTGCGTGACAAAGACCTCGCCGCTGACCCACCCTGGCCCGGGGGCTTCGCGGCGCGGTGATCCCTGCGAGGCCGCATCTGCCGGGGCGGGAGCGGGCCGCTCGGGAAAGCGGCTGTGCAGCTGCTTGTGGCCAGCAGGTGGAAGCCTGCCCGCACCCACGCCGCTTTTGTGCTGCTGCTCCGGCACTCACCACAGCCTCAGCCGCTGCCTACCTGACTGTCACCCTGTCCCCACGGCTTCCCATGTCCCTGCCAGTCCCACTGCCCGCGTTATGCTCCAAGAAGCAGAGACCTAATCTCGGTTGGTGGCGCTTCCTAATGCAGCTGCCTATGGCAGTGCTTCAGGCTCTGGCAAAGAAAGAAAAAAAAAAAAAAGGAAAAAACCAAGTTGGTATTCCAGGTGGAAAAGCACATGAAAAAATAGAGTGAATGACAGCAAAATTTCCTCCTTTCTTTTCCTTAACCTCCATGTCTCTGTACTCCGATGGAAAGAAAAATTGCAGGTGATTCTGTTCCCCTGACTGCCATTCCAAGACTTGATCTGGAATCAAGTCTGTGCAGTGCTGGGTGTAAGGCCCGCCCCCATCCTCCTCATCCCCGAGCTCAGTCCCCGGCTGGGACACAAGCAAATGGCACTGGTGGCAGAAGTGGGGCAGTTCTGATGTGGACACAAGTCCTGGGGACAGGCAGCTGCTCAGGGCCGTGCTGTCCTGCTGCTGCTGCAGCTTGTTCACTTCTGCTTACTCTGGCTTGGATGTGCCATGGAATGAGAGCAAGAGGTTGAACTAGAAAGGGAATATACTGGCTATCAGAGGCTAAAGAGGATAAGTGTGTGGAAGAAGAAGTATGTGCAGAAATCAGTGATGTGAGAAACCAAAATTATCGTAGCCAAAAACTGTATTAATTATGTTTGTGTTTTTGACAAGGCTTTCCTCTTCTGTGGTATATCTAATACTTTCTGAAGTCTGCCATCTGCTAGCATGCTTGCAACAATGTGTACATCCAGTTTTCTCTGTTTTATCTGGAAATAAATCCATGTAAGGTAAAGACTGCCTCTTCCATCTATTCCACCTCAGTGAGCTGCTGAGACCTTTCTGATAGACCTTTTGTGCCTCAGTCCCCCTGGTGATGTGCCTTGTGCTTGCTCATATACTTCAGTGACTCTTTTCAACGGCCTACACATATGATGGCTTTAGTGGTACATGAATGGATTCATATAATTGGCATTGACCTGGTTTGGAAGGGGGAAAGAAAAAAAAAAACTATGGTGAAATGATGTGGAAAAGGTTAAAAAATAAAAGACCTGGCTTTTTCTGTAGCACAGCTCACCTAACATGTTACAAGCCTAACACTGCACACCTTCATTTTCAATATCTGGCACTCTGTTTTTCCTGTGCAACTTCTGCTTGACACCAGGTCAAGGCATCTCTGACTCTGCTGAGTTAGCTTGTTCACCAATGACTTTGATGGAGGTGCAGAGGCCTCCTCAGCAATTTCACTGATGACACAAAGCTGGAGGAGTGGCCATAACCCCAAAGGGCTGTGCAGCCCTTCAGAAGGACCTTGACACTTTAGAGGGATGAGCAGAGAGGAACCTTCAGAAATTCATCAAAGGTAAATGCAGGGTCCTGCACCTAGGGAAGGATAACCCTGAGCACAGGTACAGGCTGGGGGCTGATCTGCTTTCTGTGAGGTGTAGACCTGCTCTCAGCAGTGCTTGGCAGAAGGCAAGTGGCAATAGTGACAAGCTGCTGCAAGATACAAGGAGAAAGCTGTTTAGGGAGGCTGTGGAAACTTCACCCTTGGAGGTATGAAAAATTCAACTGTACAGGGTCCTGAGAAGCCTGGTCTAATTGGATCTCTCAGGTTGAAGACCAGAAAGTACCACCAAAACTTTTTAGCAGATTGGGCAGGAAAATAGGCCTGTTCACTAGTGTATGGTCATCAGAAAAGAAACATGAACATCAGAACTTCCTTCTAAGGCTCAGTTCATACTGAACAATAAGTACTAAATTCAAATATTCTTGCAAAACAAAAGGAAAAATTAAACCCATGGCATGGGAAAAGTACATTATGTCCAGACAGTGGTTGTAGTAATAAGTCTGAATCAGACAATTTCTTGTTATAGCAACAAACCAGAAACTAAGGCTGATGGTTTCACATCCATTGAACCAAAACTGCTTTACAACTTTGATGTGAAAAGAACCTATCAAAACCTTCAATTACATCTCAAGAGATCAATGATAATTTGTGCTGCAAAAGGAACATCAAAATTATTCCAATAAAAGATTTTAAATTATATGAAGGTCAAAATAATTAAAAACTCTATTCCAAACACAAATCTATTACTTGACAAATAATAGTTGTTACTGACCATGCAGCCTGAGAAATGACAGGATTAAAAGTCATGAACTCCCTCATTCTGCAGAGGGATAAGCAGGATGCTCTGACACTAAAGAATCTTTGCATACTAAGCTTGGTCATTTGCCAATGGCAGTGATTTCTGTGCTACACAATCTTCTGTTGATTCCTGTACACTTGCAGCTGATGTCTGCAGAACAAGACCTTTTAATAGCATTTTATTTCAGTTAAATATTGCAATCAGACTAATGGTCTACTAATTATAGTCTTGTCTCTTCCCATATTACACCATATGGTATCTGCAGACAAGAGGCAGAGCTAATCTGGTGGAGAAACACAAAATATTTCACAGTATTCAGCCCACTATTTCTATAAAGATACTGACAACAGCAGTATGACAAACTGAGCAAATCAATATTTTGCTAAATTGAGAGCCTGGGAGACAATTTAAAAAGTCAATTGTTTCAATTGTAATATTTTTTTTTTTTAATGTGCAGATACTAGCTGTATCCTGTACTAAAACTTCTGACAGGGAATTCACTGGTTGAGAAAATGGTCTAAAATAACTCCAGTTCATCTCTGTAAATATGGAGGACAGAGCAACTGAGCACTAGTGGGGTTATGTTCTGGGTAACAGGCTAAAGGGAGACACTGTGAGAAATGTCTGCTGAGGCATTTGTATTTCATCACAGATGTGAAGACCTAGAAAGACTGCAGGAGTTTGAGACCCAGAGACAGTGAACAGCACCAGCCATGCTGGTGAAGCTGTGTCAGGCATGTTTATTTGTGATAACCACCTAGCAGCTTTTGGAGACTGCCGCTGAAGCCAAAATTTCATGTGACAGATTTGTGGCTCCTGTTGTTGTTCTCTTCCTGATGTGTTTCAATGGAGCTCATAATACCTGCTCAGTTTGGTTTTTACTGCTGCTTTGAGGCATCATTGCTACAGTGATGAAGATCAGTAGCAGAAGAAAAGGACCCCACTAGAAATTTTCCAAATGACCATGTATAATTCATAGAGCTTCAGTATATCCAAATGCCAGCTAATATTTTTTCCACACAGAAATTCAAGGAATATTGTTTTTAGGGTTGCCCCAATCTGCAGTCATGACCCAATGTTAGTGCAAAATTGAAATATAGACTAATTGTCAGAGCTGGAGATTCTGAAGCATATTCACAGAGGAAAACAAAAGCTACTGGGTTTCTTTGTGCCAAAACTAAAAGGTTGCAGTGACTCCAGTGAGGGGAAACATGTAGGAAGCCATTGTCATGGGTTGCCCATGGGCATTCCACATACAAGGCTCCATCAGAATGAAACAAGACTAGAAAGGTAAGACCTGCTGACATTGATCACATCATTGACTCTGCAGCCACGAATGAACTGTGTCTGTCCTGTGTGCAATGGCACCAGATGAGCACCCATGAAAGGGGGTGACTCCAAGAAGGAGCTAAAAGACAACCAATATGTGCCTCAGATTACATCTATTGAGGCAGAATGTTTGACTTTTTTGTCTTTGTTTTTAAAAATACACACTGTTATAGCCTATTATTTGTTTAGGAAGTCCTTTTGGCCAATAATTTTGTAAAACTTAACTGTTATAACATCCTGCCCTCTGAAGTTACTTCACTGCCAAATTCAGAAAAGGTTGTCACATGCAAACATATTTGAGTTTCAAAAGCACTGTTCAAATTTATCACTTATCTGGTGCCTATGGTTGATGGTTCTCAGCCTGGCTCACTGAATATTTGATCATCTAATCATCTCTTTGTTACGGCCCTAGTACTGGACTTCTCCAGATTTATCCCTATCGGAGAACTAGTCCAAATCCTTCAAAAAATCCTATTATCTTCAGTCAATAAATACATGCATAATGAAACAAACTTCATTATGATTGGAAAAAAAACCAATCTATTTCAAATTTTTATTTTGTGGTCTTCCAGGCACTGGATCTTGTAACAAAATTAATAAATCTATTTTAATAAATCTTTTGCTTGATGGATAGAGAACTCACTTTCAAGACTTGCCCAGTTTGCATGAACAAATAAAGAGGAAATATAATCTTCATGCTTCATACTCTTACAATATTCCTTTTTTAAGCACAAAAGCTAGCAAATTTTGTCCATGCTTTTTTTTTTTTTTTTTAACTCTCCATTGGTGTCTAGATTTTCTCCTCATCCTAAAACTATGAGCCACATTTTTGAATGCTAGATACAGTCTAGTATCTACGAAGAGAACAGTTTTGTAGTAAGCTGTGGTCAAATGACACTAATGGTTTCTGGGTCTTTCCCTGTGATATTCTACTTACTCCTTTTCAGTGATCCTTCAGTTTTTCTGGTCTGCTTCATGCCATTGCGTGCTTATTCAGGAAGCAGTCTGTATTTAATTCCTGCTTTTTGTCAAGAACAACACAGGAAAAAGAACCAGCCTCTTTGGGGAGATAATTGCATTATTTGATGACGACTTGCCATTTGCAGTCATATTCAAAATGGGGGAGTTTATCCAGTTTTAAAATATTTTAATATTTTCCTTATTTTATCTTGGTACTGTATTGTAGCAGTTCCTTAATAAAAATGCCATGTGGTGCAACATTAAACACCTCACAGAAGCACATCACATAGCTCCATTTCCTCTGGCATACACATTTTAAATTAATCAAAAAAGGATTAACTTGGAAAGATCTATTTTTCTTTAAAGCCATGCTAATTGACATTAATCAAATTACTCACTAACTCTTCATTTATTGAGTGCCATATCAGCCTTTCCAATATTTTGTCAGGCTGAGGGCTGTAATTAGTCCAGTTGTTCTTTTAATCCCCTCTGAATATTGGCAGAACAACTCTCTTATTAAGCACTGCTGCCTTCACTGAATTGCTATTGACAGTTCTGTAGATGTTACTCGTACCTATGTCAGCTTTTGCCTTGAGATGGCCCTGCTGGAATCTCAGTGTTTGTGTGTAAGAATTTCAGACTCATCACCTTTCTTTTTTCTTCCATTTTGTTGCTGTTTTTTGAAAAACATTTGGAACAATTTCTTGGTTGATAGGCAGAGGCCCTTGGCATATTGATGATGAAATTCCCCATGGGGTGCTGCAGATGAACTGTGAAAACAGTAGAGGAAACTGGAAAATCCTTTTTAAGCTAGGGTTGTATTGTAAGAAATTTACTTATTGCAAAAAAAGCAAAATGGCATGGGCTGGATAGAGGGACTAAGGACCAGAATCTAGTAGCTGGAGTGGAATTAGTCCCTGTCTACAATGTCCAGGGTATAACTTTGATCCAGTCTTCGATTCATGCTTTCAAATCTTTTAATTCTGGATCTTCCAACAGAACTCCCTTTAAGGGAGCAGTCCCTCCTAGTAAATGAGTGCTGTATACTGTGGGTATTAGGACATACTGGGGGGCACCAGGGGAACCTTTGACATCCGTAGTATCCCAAGTCTGCCTCCCCTAGTAGGCAGACTGGTAGTAGCAGGCAAAAATCCTTTGCACCAGGCTGCACTAGGCATGTATGTAGTTTCAATATTTTAATTCAACGCTTTGAAACTGCTAACAGCAAAATATACTTCTAAAAGTGTCTTTTTGTCTCTCATTTATCTTCTACTCTTTGTCTGGTATCTTTTCTTCAGTTTTAGTAGCAGAACCTCCATGCAAAAGGTCAGATGCCCCATGGCCAAGAACACACAAAGCCGCCTAATCCAGCTAAGGCAGCTCTGGGGAACTGCAGGAGGGGCTGAAACAGAAGGACACAGCTCAGCACGCAACGCGCATAATCTCTCAGAGTGCAGGGCCGCAGAGAGGCACTTGCAAACTCAAATATGCGTCCGCGGGCACAGTGACACATCATGTGGGGAGCAAAGACACATTTGGTGGAGAAAGACATCCCTGTGGGAAGAGCTCTAATGAAAGAAGAGTGGTACTAAAGAGGCGCATCACTGGGGTGTTGTGGCATTGCTATTCATTTCGGCAGTGAGGAATAGCAGCTCGGTGCATTAGTCCCCAAGCAGTGCAATTCACTCAGGCGCATTGTTTGCTGTAGCCATTCAGGTTTCTGCTCACTGTGGGCTTGGCCTATTTCCCTTTTCTTTCATGCAGTGCACAATCCATTTAGGGATTTATAGCGGCTTAGAGGCCCATGTACACTGCCTTGTCTCTATCTGATTTTTATTCTGTGATAAGAAGGCTTGGGGTCATGGGTTCATTGGCACTTGCTCCTCCTTGCCATTCAAGTTGCACAGAAATCTAGTTATTCATTAGTGTTTATGATTTCTTGAGGTCTACCGATGTCCTCATCACTGCTTGGAGGAGTTCCAGGGTTTGCCACAAAAAGCAGGCGAATGTGCTCTGATGTAATGTTAAAAGCAAGGGGTGCAAGAGACACCAGAGAGGAGCGGGGACATGAAAATAAATGTGATAACAAAGTGCAAAGGCTAATTGTGGTGAAAACCCTGGCCAGTATAAAGTGATGTGATTCCCATCATGGTGCACACTTACACCAAATCATATAATGTTCTTTAACACTGAAAACTAAAATCTTCCTGTTTGGATATTTTTTCTGCCCTACTCTGGCCAGTAGCTCCTGATCTCTGCTCTCCACAATCACAGCACTTCTAGCTACAGCCTGGAAAAGGATATATTTGCCTCTTGTGCCTGCAGAGGAAATATTGTCTTCTTTCCCCTTCTGTGTGGGCTTCTTTAGTTTTAACCATTCCAATGTAAATACATATCTTCACACTTCTCTCGTCCTCTCAACTTCCTGGGGAGTTTGATTTTGAGTCATCCAAAAAGCAGAGCTACGAGAGCTAGGAATGCTAGGAATAGCCACCAGCTCTGCTGACACCACCGTAGTGAAACTTGTTGGGGAAGATGAAATAGGAAAGCCTTATAAATATGATTGCCTGGCAAAAGATTTGGAAAATACAGAAACTATAAGCGAGATTGAGATGAGAACAAGTTTTGAGATACCAAACCTTGGTCACTAAACAACCAGAAAACAATAGTACAGCCAGCTGTAGGCAATCCTGCCTTTGATTAAACAATGCCCTCTACCTACAGACAGGTCCAAGGGTCAGACGCAATGTTCTGTCTCATCCCTCAAAACGTATGGTTCATCCCACACCTGTAACCCTCCCCTAAAGCATCAGATATCTGTAACCCCATTGGCCCAAGTCTTATTCCACACCCACTTTGAAGCCCCCTGATATGGTGTGCCTGGGGAAGAGGACGCTCTCTTGGCATCCTCTCCTGTCCCCACTACCTCTCTCTCTCTCTCCCCCTATCTCTCCCTGTCCCCGCTCCTTGGGGCCTGCTCCGAGCTGCTCCAAGCAGGGCCCCACACCCACACCCTTTGCAATATACCGTATATTTCAAGACCTGACTTCAGAGATCTCTGGTCTCCATCCTTCCCAGCCATCCAGGAGTCCAGCACTCGCTACAAAACTCAGTGGAAATGCCACTTATCCCTAGGTTGATCAAATTCTATTCCTCATCTGTACCAACATTCTCCTTGGATATGGTCCTGTAACCCAACAAACGTGAGGGATCCAGCTGACATATTTCACCTTACACAAAGTGACATGGATCTCCTGTGAATGTCCCAAAGAATGGAAGTATTCTTCTTAAAAAGGACACAAGTAATGGATACAGAAACCCCACTAACTTCATATTAAGCCAGATTTTAAAAGTGTCTGACAACACCCACGATAGAAGACACTAAAGAATTAAAAAACTATTTTCTGACCATTGCGTCCTGGACACAGAATACCATTTCTGGAAGAAACAGCAGTGCAGAGGGGAAATAACTTTCCAGAAGCCAAACAGTACCCGATCTGTTAAACAGGAACCCTTGTGCTCCTCCAGCTCCCACAAACGTTAATCACAACAGAGATACAGTGACGCAGTTGTCCGTGCTTGCATCAATAGCTCTTAAAGGCAGACACCTGCTGGGAAGATGTTAGAACATCTAAATGCTCTTTTATGTGTCTCTGCCATAGCTTGACTATAGCTCCAGGAGTATTTACACGGAGTGTGCTGTGTATTGCTGCACTTTTTGAAGCTTTGGGTAGCTAGTTAAACAAGAGAAGGCGTGATTTGACTGGAGTTATTGTTGTGTCAGACACTTTCACTGCATTGTGCCTTGCCCTGAAGGCACTGAACGTACTGCTGGGTTCCTGTGGTGTCTGGTGGCTTGTGTGACTGTTGTCCAGACTGGACTTCTGCCCCTGACAAGTTCAGTATCTCAGTATATTGTTGTCTCAAAGGCAAAAAAATATGTCTCAATTTATTCTTCTGACTTCTGTTCTCATTTTGGAGATGGATAGGTTATAAATAGAACTGGATAAATAGTTTACTCTTCTGGAATCAAATGGGAAAAGTGTATATTTAACAAATTCAATGAAAAGTTTATTTCTGTGGCATTTCTTATCATGCTTTGTTAATGAAAATCCAGGAAATCCAGGATTAAAGTCCTGAACAGTCTGGGAAACCTGCATTTCTATGCCTCAGTAACTAAGCAAAAGCCTAAGACCCTATTGAAGTCCTCTGAGGAACATAGTGATCAAAGTGATAAAATACTCGAGCCAGGAAAGCATCACCAGCTGGCAGGAGCTGAGTGGGACTGAGCCGAGCAGGAGCTGGGGGTGGCATTCCTGAGGGGAGATCAAGCTGTTCTAAGTGAGGGCAGCTGCTGGGGACTGCCCTCCAACACAACTTCAAACCTTATTCATTGCTACTTACTCAAGAACTCTGATTTCTTTTACCATTCCTCTTCAGGATCATTTCTTTTATCTGTCTGAGATGCTTTTATGTTTTTGTTGCGGATTATCAATTGCATTCAGCTCCTGCTCTAACCCAGCTCTAACCCTGCTCTAAATAAGCCTGGTGCCTAACCTTATTTTTACTTCATTTTCCCCTCTCGGTTACCTTTTTGTTCTGTATCTCATGGCCATTTGGAGCAGAGTATTTTTCTGTTCGAAGTCACTATACACACCTGGAGGAATACACCATGCCGTTCCTACCCTTCCCAGCCCTCCCTTTGGGTTACCCCCCAGGTTGTTTGCAGCTTCCTTGCAGGTTATTTGCAAAACGTCTTACACCTTGCAGGCTAGGAGTAGTCATGGATGGCTGCTCTCCAGGTACAGCAAGATAAACTGAGCTAAAGCTTGCAAATGTTTTGCATCAGTCCTGCAGACATTTCAGCAAGACCATGCTTCTCTGTCTTGCTTATGGAATGCTGTGTGAGATGGTGTTGAAAGCTTATCTAAATCTACTGCTTCTCCACTAGATCTGAAGCCTGTTGGCCTATCAGGGAAAGAAGTTTCTTCCACATCTTTATTCTTCAGGACTCCACATCTATTCTTCATCTAGACATTTTCTTTAAGGAATTTTGAAGTTGTCTGATGATTTGTTCCAGGATTTTTCTATGAATTGCTCATATTTAAACTTTTCTATGAATAATAATCCAAAAGAAGGGAAATTGAACACATTTTTTTTGCCTTCTTGATATATTCCTGTGGCAAATTCTGTCTGCTAGCGAGATAATAATTGTTTCCCTCCTCTCATGTGTACCAAGGCACCTCCAGCTGTCTTAGGGCAGCTGAGTGAATTCATAGCTATCCATTGCTTGTCAAACCCCATTGCTCCTCTGGTGCACAAGAAAGGAACTAGTATTTTTTAAATATGTATAAATCAAAAATACATTTATATAGGTTGTTGAGACTGAGAAGAGTATATCTAACATCCCCACAGCTAAAAATAACAGTTATTAAGGTGCTTTTTATTCTCCTTGAGAAGGATACTTGAATCAGTGTAAATGGAATGCAGGTGACTTTCAAAGTTAAATGGGTACAACTTCTTTCAACAGTAGCATTGATCAATCATCACAATCAACTGCTGGTGACTGATTGCCCATCTCTTGAAGCCTGTGTAAATTTGTGTAGAAAATGTTTTATCCCGCAAATCATGAAGTTGAATCTTTGCTGATTGAATGAAATGTTAGTGCCTTTCAGTGTGTTGTTCCCGTGGATCCCAAGGCAGTGTAAATGCTCACCAAAGTCAGTAAAGCCACAGCAGGTTAGGCCAGGAAGAGATCTGCTCCCCAGGGTTTGTAGAAAGAGATGGGTGACCTGACAAACTGCTCTGAAATAGAAATCCATGGGTAACGGGCAGAGGAAGAAGAGCCTTGTCATGAAAGAGGTGGGACAAGGCTGGTGGTGTCAGCAGGACACGGGTGAGGTCTCCATGAGAAGGCACAAGGAGGTGGGACAAGACTGGTGGTGTCAGCAGGACACAGGTGAGGTCTCCATGAGAAGGCACAAGGAGGTGGGACAAGACTGGTGGTGTCAGCAGGACACAGGTGAGGTCTCCATGAGAAGGCACAAGGAGGTGGGACAAGACTGGTGGTGTCAGCAGGACACAGGTGAGGTCTCCATGAGAAGGCACAAGTAGGAACCAGAGCTGTGAGGCCTTGGGGGGAGGCACAGAGGAGAAGGAGGGTGAACACGGAGCTGGGGATTGTGCAGGGAGTGTGTGAGCTCCAAACTGATGGGCAGCGTGGATGGCTTGACCAGTCCTATTTGTGCCCACACCATTTTATTTTCTTTACCACAAATGAGGATCTTGCTAGCCACATGAGACCTGACACACCAGGCCCCCAAGTTCTCCTGCAGCTCTGGTGGGTGTTTGCTGCTCGATTTCGGCAGGATGCCTCCAAACATCCCTGTGCAGAGGGCAGAGCCATCTCCCCCATTCTGTCCTTGCCCATCCCTCTGAATGCTGGATACTTTCCAGACATGGTGCTCAGCAGAGCACAAGTCATGAAAGCACTGACCACTCTGGCTGCAGCACCACTGGATACTAAAGGAACGTAGAAGAACATACCGGATCAAATGTTGCTTGTAGAGCTAAATCAAAAATTTTTAATGTAAATTGATATATGTTTATTAACACCTTTCAATTTATTGCAATGCTTGTAACAAATATTACTGCTACACAGATAAGTTCAGTGATTCAAGAATTACTAATGACGTCTACCTTACCAAATGCACTACTTCACTTAACAAAGCAGAAATAAATCTATATATTTGCCACAGGTATTTGAACAGGGTTCAATTTAAACCAATTAATAAAATAGCCTGTTTGGACTAAAAATAATTGTTGTCTGAGAATACGTGAATTCAACACTGCTGGAAAATCCCTGCCATCTGACGTAGAAGGATTTATAGGTTTAGTGGAAATTGCTTTCCCCACTGTCCAGATTAAATACTGCAGGATGATTTTTTGTATGAGTAAACATCCTTTCAATAACGATCAGACCGATAATGTCTTAAAAAGAGAAACAGGATCTACATTTAGGTTTTCTTTTTCTTGTATGGACTATTTCTGGATACAGGATCTTCAGGTAATATGTTGACTGTCCATAAAATGCATTTTAGCATCTTCCTCCTGCTGTGGGGATGGATTTTATCCACTGAATGCAGAACCCACCGACAAGGAAAAGAAATACATGAGGTATACAAAAAAGGCAGGTGAGTGTCATGTTTTTATATTCAAGTAGCTATAGTTTGGATAAATGTAATGTTTTGGGTGATGATAAAATGACTAACAGATAATTTGAGTTTGCATTTGCAGACTGTGATCTCTCAGGCAAAAATATTTTCTGTAGTTTCTTTTGCCAATGAGTAAGTTTTAATGCATTTTCTACAGTGAAAATCACTGCTTCTTTCAAAAAATATGTTTCTGAAGTGTCTAAAAGTTTGAAAGGGTACAAAAAAACAGGTATTTATATTTATGGTAGTTAAAATGTGATGGAATATATACATGAAAGTGAAAATGAAATTTAGGTCCATGAGAATTGTTGCATTCACTGAAGATTAGATAGACTTGAGACCTCAGATGAAAACATTTTGAATTTGTTTTTTTGTTCCCATGTAGTTTGTCTTATAGACATTTTAAGAGGAAAAAAACAAAGTCTCTCAGCAAGGCAATGGTCAGTTATCAGAAGAAATAGAAAGAGTATTCAGTATATAGTATTAATATGCTAAAATTATTTAAAACATTGTCTATTCTTTGTCTCTCTCTCTCTCTCGCTCTCTCTTACAAAATGACTATGTGATATTTTGCTCTCACTATCTTGTAGACAGCCATTTTAGGAGGATTTGAGTGGAGGAAGGGTTTTTGCAACAACTGAGTTCTGATTATTTATATATATATATATTATATATATCTGGGAAATATTTGGAACTTTGCGTGAGGAATTTTATGTTCAGGCACAAAACAAGTTACACCTGGAGGAAAAAATACTTTTTCTTTTTTATGTAAGAATATAGCTGACACATTTAATGTTGTTTAAATGCTGTGTACTTCTACTTGTGACAGACTGAACCTGTGTTGTCTCTGCTTTACTATAGTGCTGTTCTGTAAAGGCTCCATATCATCATCAATACTGTAAAGTGTATGGGAATGGAAATGCAGGAATGTCACAGTCCTGAGGAATTCAATCCACTCTTATTAGCCTTCAGAAAAAAACAGCTGAAAGGTAGAAGGGATGGAAAGTGCTTATTTTCCTACAGCCCCTTGTAGCAGGTGAGGGGCACCTTACAGAGTAACTGCAGTGTCCCGGGCAGTACTCGTGCATCCATGAACCATTTTATAGGTAGGAAGTGGCTTTAGCAGTGGCACCACCTCCATGGAGGTATAACTGGCAAAATGGATGCAGTGCTCTCTTCATGACCAGCCCCCAGGGGATGCATTACCAGAGGCAGTTTGGGTACAAGACAGGCACAAAATCCCTTTTCTTGTTGAGGCTTCATGACAGTGACAGCAGAGGGGATGTGTTGGCTGTAGCAAATGAAGGAGGTGAAAAGCAAGGTACCACCATGTGAGCTGGGAAGCATCCAGACAAGAGGAATGTGCACACAGTCATTTTCTTGCTTATCATCTTTAAGGAAAGCTCTATACTAAATGTTTGAGTGTCGGTGCAATGAAGTGACAATATAACAAATCAAAGCAGAAAAGTGTTAAAAAATGCGTGAAAATGGAAAAGAAATACCTGTTCAGTACATGCAGGAGCTGCCTCTTCACCTATACTTTGCATATAAGGTGTAATTGTTCCAGTGTAAGCCCATCAGAAAGCCCTGAGGTGGTGTGGCTCTGGCGAATTGGCTCCACTGCCCTCCCAGCATGCCCACACTGGCCTGGGAGGGCATTTCTGGCCTATTTTTTCCTCAGTAGGGAACAATGATGTTGAGGAGAGCTGATGGGGAGAGAGGAACAAAGTTGGCCTGTGGCTGTAGGGTTGTCCATCAGCAGCATGGTGCCCAGCACAGTGCCCTGTGATGGGACAGCCTGTGAGACACCCATGTAAGGTAAAAAAGATGATTATGGCCATCTATAGGATGACCATAGGACCTTAGGATTTCCTCCTAAGCACAAACAACAAACCTTTCTGTACCAAATCTTCAATGTCAAATTCAGAACTGGATTGCAAGTATTTTTTAACTTTGGCTTCCATACGTTTGGTCCTGTTCTGTGCTATCTTGTCTCCTCTCCATTGAGGTATTTGCAGGAGGACCAAGCTTTCATTAATCTCTGCTTCCATTCAGGAAGATAAAGCTTCTTGCATTTCTCAGTGTGGAATGTTTCCCAAGCTTTGACCCAGCCATTTGCTTGTTTTCCTCTGTCCCTTCACTGCTTTTTCAGGATTGACATCAGGACTAGGTGCAGTATTTGTACAGCCCTCCGGCAGGTGCTGTATGCAGAGGTAATCCCCCTGACCTCCTGGGACTGCAGTCAGATTTCCCAATGGGAGATCATGCCTGCCCAACACTACCAGGCATCTGTGTATGGCAGATCACCTAATCTCAGAGGTCCATCCAAGCCACTTTGCTCTCGTGGGTTGGTCTCTTATATGCTAAGATGCTGGTTATATAAAACAGTTTTGAAGTAGGCATGATTCCTTGGCACTTCAATCAAAGTCCATGCCTTTTTCCATCACAGAGTTAGATCCTGGATTCAAAACAGAGTGACTGAGGGAGCTATATTACATCAGAAAGACTTGCAGAAGACATTGCTCCTGAACATTTTGGATTTGACTCTGTTTCCCCCTTCCTTCAACATCCAGCTCTGAACAGCCTTTTTGCAGGAGGAGAAGTTAGAGTAATTGACCTCTTGCTCCATAAGGCTTGTGGTAAGGACCAGGATGGAAATCCATCCCTCCACTGTAGCCTTTTCTTTCTGAAGAAAGACACAGACCTCAGTGGGGATTGATGGGAATATCTATTTGACGTGGAAAAGACTGTATCCACACCATCACAAGATGCTCAGGATGGCTTGATTTGCACCCATGACCTCCCTGACCCCCAGAATCCCTACAGAACAACAAGATCATCCTTTTGCCCTAGTGCCAGGGCTCAGCGCCAGCCACCGGTGTTAGCACATGGCAGATGCACCTGCTGTAAAGACCTGCCACATTGGGTGGGTTGCCAGCATCCTGCTGTCCCTGACAGACGTGTCCAGCTTTGCTCCTGATTCTCAGGGTACAGCTGATGGAGGAATACATAGGCTTTTAGCTTGTTTCTTTGGATGGTGTGTCAGTTTCTTCCAAGGAGACTCACTTGTACTGAACTCTGCTTTCATATTAAAACTCACCTCTGGATCTGCAATTTTCAGCTCCAGGCCTTCTCTTTTCACCTGCTCAAATCCAGCTGAGCTCACATCCACAGCCTTCACATTCTAGAGATATGGTGAATGGAATATATGGGGAGCTGCAGGGTCAGACACCTTCTCTGTCACAATTTTTGTCACTGCAGGTACCCCATTCTAGCATGACATAAGAGCTGTGAAGAAGAGTGAACAGACAGGAGAGGTTTTTGCCCATGAGAGTTCATGCATACACCACAGTCTTATGAGGACTGGGTTTGCATGACAGGAATTTTGAAAAAGGTCCCAAATAATTCCTTAAATAAAGCTGCTGAGGCTTTAGGACATAGTGTGACAAGAAAATGGCAAATCAGTCTTGGTCAAAGTATATAGACAGTCACAGTGAAAGCAACATAGTAGATAGCTTTATTGCATGGGACTTACTACAGAGCCTTCAAATATTGTAATTCACTGTAAAAATATCTCTGTGCCAGTCAAAGACTCAACTACTTATTTTTGCTAATCTCCGGGACAAATCACCTCAAAGGAATTTCACTTCAAAGAGCAGCAATATAAAAATAAAAGCTTTCTCACCTTGCAGACACGTTCACAGTTTGCAGTCAGCTGTGTGCAAAACCTGCAGGGATTGCAAGGCTTTTTATGCCTGTTAGGTTCAGAGTGCCAAAACTCCTACAGAAAGGAGCTGAGTTCCGGAGCACTGGCAAGAGAGCTGTCTGCTGTTTTCCCAACTGCTCAGGCTCTTGGAAAGCCACCAGGCTTCGGGGGTGGGGGGCTCACTAGAATGATGCAAAGGCTGAGTAAAAGTCAAAACAACATTGTGTCAACAAAAGGGCTAAAGCCTGTGTTGCTAATTAGACTTGCAGAATCTACTAGAGAGGATGAGCAATAGGAAAAGAGCTGTCCTGGAGCTGAGCCATGTTGTTCTGCCAGAGCTAACTGCTAGGGGCAGGGGGAGAAGTATCTTTTAACACTAAAATCTCCCTGGACAGCATTAAAACCACCTTTCAGACAAAGAGCTCTCAACAGAAGAGATTTCACTGTAAAAGATCTAGAGATCATGTTTGTTTAACCTTACCTAAGAGACTCACTTCATGTTGTTTGTCATGTCCCTACCATTCCCTTACTAATAATTTTGTCTCACTGTTATCTCCAAATAGTAACCCATTTGCCTAAACAAATCTTGCTAATGCAAGCTGTCTTTAGATCAGACTTGTGGAGTGCATGGTAAGACTGTAAAATGCCTGTTGAAGGCATTGCCACATTATCAGTGGTGAGCCAGATCCAGTGAGCCCGCAGCTCCCAAGGCATTGCTTTCTGGGATCAGTTTGAGTTGTGTCTGGAGACTACTTGCTCCAGCAGTGCTGAGTCTCAGGAGAACAAGAGGCCAGTGTGGACTTCAGGCCAGTGCAAGTGGTATCTCTCTATCTCCCCAGTTAGTAACTTGCCTTCCCCTTTCCTCATTTTTTCTTCATCTCCTTCACTCCTTTTCTTTCCCTTATTCTTTCTCCTCTTCTTCAATCAACTGATTCCCTCTATTTTGTCCCTTTCTCTGCCCTCTGTTTCACCTACCTCAATTTTTTCCCCAGCCACATCCCTTGCCCTTGTCACACAAATCTGCTAAGATTCACCCTGTTGCTTTCAACTTCATATCACTTTGTGGCTTACTTAAAACCCTTTTCTTGCCTCCAACCGTGCTCCTCTTCTTTATATTGTTATACATTCATTTATTTTTCGTTATTGCTTCACTATTTCTCTCATTTGCCTTTTCACCCCTGTCATTCTTTCCAGAAATTTCAATCGTGCATGGCACCTTTTCTTGGACCAGCCAGAAGTGTCCCCCCTCTGCTTCTCATAGAAGTGATGATGCTTTGAAAACTCTATTTTCTACTTTCATCATTATCACCAGCCTCCTTTCATCCCTTCTAGAATTTACCTTGGGTCTATGTGCCACACAGCTTCCTAACTTTATTCGTTTCATTTGTGGCAGAACAGTCTCTACAGGCACTTCTGTAGCTATGTTCATACACCCAAGTACTCTGCAACCTTACTTGGCCCCTAATGATAGAAGCTCCAGGCAACATTGCAACTTCCTCAGGATCAGCAGCTTCATGTTTTCTTCTGGCCCACTATTACTGCAATGTGTTTTATGAGCTGGCGTGAGGAGACATAATGGACTGTGTGCAGCCTAGCCAAAAGAAAAAACCCAACCCCAAACCAATTCAAAGATGCTGCAAGGTAATTTCTTCCCTCCTGCGTGCATATAAATTGATTTTCTCATTGCCAGGTTGTGTTCACATCTGAAATGATGATGGTTTTTCTTTTAAAATATGCTCACCTTCCAAACTCACTTCTGTGAAAGCACTCACAAATTTCAGAGTGAATTTCACAGTGTGATGCCATGCTTATGTATTTTCTTTCAAATTTCTTTTCCTTGCTATGCATTGCAGAAAGTCTTGAGTGACAGATTCCTGCCCACCTGCACCAGACTACTCCTGAATTCATATGCTTGCACCATTATCACTTGGCCAACTTCTCCTTTCCCACTCTGAGAGCCCTGCTCAGGCTACCTGGAAGGCTTCTCCACCTCCAAGATCTCTCCTCTTACTCTGCTATTTTTTCTAGCTATGGACATTGGATGTGTGAGATGTCGATATGCCTTCGTGTTGCTAACAGCTTTGAAATGCCTTCTGTCTGGTTTGCTGCTCTGTTCCCAATAATGCTGGACCACTGTTTGTCCTCTTGAGCACTGTGCATCATTAGGCTGATGTTTACCAAGAAATTCCACAATGACACTTCCTTAGCAGTGACAGTTGGTTTGGAGGCCATCACTATTTTAACATTGTTTCTGAAGGCAAAATGGAAAAAAATTTAAAATACAAAGTAAAAATTAATATACACTTTTCTGAATTTGCTAGCACTGATTTTTTCTGAAGTCATGAGAGTCTGCTGCAATTCTCCACCCATAGTTCTGATTTAACTACCTTGAATAATTACATATCTTCAGTAAATAAAGTTTCCAGTAATTACTCTTTTATCCAAAATAATTTATAAAGCTATTGAACAATAGTGATCCTATCATAGATGTCATGGGACTACAATGGGAAACTTTCTTCATGGTAAAAACTCTCCATCATTCCTGTTTCTTGTTTCGTAATGATTCACATGTGGGGAACTTCTTTCTGACTTCTGATTTCTTTATGAGAAGAACCTGTCAACACTATTTTGGAATTTGAGGTACAATGTGTGATCTTGATCAATCTTGTCTATAAGGCCACTGACTTTTTAGAGAAGGCCAATTATTTTACAACAACTGCCTGAAAGGAGGTTGTAGGGAGGTGGGCACCAGTCTCTTCTCTTAGGTAATGAGTGACAGGACAAGAGGAAATGGCCTCAAGTTGCACCAGGAGAGGTTTAGATTAGATATTAGGGAAAATATTTTCATGGGAAGGGTTGTGAAGCACTGAAACAGGCTTCCTAGGGAAGTGGTGGAGTCTCCATCTCTGGAAATGTTCAAAAAACGTGGATATGGCATTTGAGGACATGGTTTAATGGTGAACATGGTGGTGGTCCCAGGTTGATGGTTGGTCTTGATGATTTTGAAGTTCCTTTCCAAACTTAATGTTTCCATAATTCTAAAGGGCATAATATCCTTCAAGAAAACTTGTCTTCAATACATACTATATTTATCTGGTGTCTACTTTTGGTGGTTTTTACTATCTTTGTAACTAATTAGTCCAGTGGAAAAGTCAGGAGCTTTTCAGAGTTCCAAAGAAGTGGAAAGCTGTCAACTTCCAGTCCTGTGTCACCAATGACAATTGATTCAACAGTTTCTTACTTGGCCTTCTTCTGGGTAAAAATGTGTTGACTTGTTACTGTTCAATCCATTTACTTTAAACCTATCTCTGGTCCTGTGCCAAGATGAATGTTTCATAACTTTGCCCCAACAGCAGAATTGTTACAATTCTGCTTTTTCTGTTCTATTCTATTACAATTCTTTTTTTTTTTTTTGCCTAATTATTCCCTATTCATCATTTATAAATTTATTTCTCCATATTCCATGTCATTCTTAGTATTATCTTTTATTGGAATTCGTCATATTGACATCAGACCTTTTCTCCAACATGTTGTGGCTGCTTTGAATTGTGACCTTAGATGCCCAAATGCCTGTTTCTTTTACAAGCATGCCCTCATGCCTGAATTTTATAATTCTGTCATCTGTCTTATTATTGAAAATATTGACCAGCTATTTCCAGGATGAAATCTGTGAAATGTTGTTTAGTGTCTCTCAGCAGCAAATTAATGGCATCACATTAACCATGGTACTTCAGACATGTTCAAAGTCACAGTTTCATCTCAACCTTATTTCCCTTGTTTAGTAATTAAATACTAAAAACCTCATTCAAATCTACTTTTCCTCCTGCTTACACTAAGGCAGCCAGTTACACCGTCAGACAGGACATTAGACTGGTTTGATGTCAATTATTGCAAAGATTCACATTGACTGATCTTTATAATCTCATTATTCCCTGGGGGAGGGGCAAACCAATGGATCACTTGAGTTTGTCACAATTTATTTTTGGATCTCAAAGCTCCAACTTCCTCCTTTTGTACCTTTCTTGAAACCAGGTATTGTTTTCACCCTCACGCTCTCACAGGGGCATCACCCATCTCTGAGTAGTCCTTGGAGATGATGACTTACAGCTCAGAATCTGTAGAAGCTGGGACTCCCAGTGCTCCTGGGGAAATGCCATCAGCCTCTGTTGACTTAAATACCTTCAACTATCTAAATACTCCTTAAAATGCCCTTCCCTGACCTACGTTGTCAGGGAAGGTCAAGTCAACTTGCAAGTCAGCTTTTCTTCTAGGACTGAGTCAGACATGAAAGCTTTCAGCATGTTCTGCATTGCCCCATTAGTCCTGGCCCCTTCCCTTCATCTGTTTCTCTTTTTTACTTTGTTGAGTCCTGGCACCACGCCTGCCTCATCCTAGCTGGCAGGATGGACCTTCTGCTTCCTCCAACTCTTCCTTTCAACATATGTAACACAAAACTCAATGAACACCCATGCACTGGATGCAATTCCTGCAACATAGGGGCACTTCTGTTTTTGCAATATCAGGTACAGTGTCAAGATCTCAGGCAGCACGACTTTTCTGTGAGTAATCAATATGTGTACATATATTCCCTTTGCATCTTTAGTCAGTGTTTGTGTCCAGGCAAAGAGCAAAAGAAGTGCAACTTTTAAAGGTTGTATGTATGTCTCCTGCATATTTTGGATTCTGAGACTGACCTGTATTCAAGTAATAATGGATTAAAATGGGAGTCTCATTCAATTTTCTGTATCACTCAAAAAAAAAGATGATAGAAGAGCTCAGAATCCCACAGTTTCTCAGACTTCATAATGTAAATATCAAAAATAGTGCTATTTCCCTCTTTCTTTTAATATATTTAACAATATATATTATAATAGCAATGTATCACCTTTCTTCACAATCTTTAAACCTACTAATCTATGAGGACACACGGTCCAAAATAATTACAAACAAATAAGGGCTTGACAAATGCAAAAAACCCCCAAACATTTAATGATAAATTTTCCTAATTTCTTAGAGTCTTGTTTACAGCTCATGGCTTTGCAAGTCTCTCAATTTGAGTACAAATTAGTGGGTTTCTATCCTACATTATCCCTGGGGAATTAATGTGTTACACAGTGGATCACGACTGGTGAAGTGCATGTCACTAGGTAAAAGCAGCTTCCTCCCATTTCAGGTTTGCTCTTTCCTCCCTCAGGTGCTGGGTGGGTTTTCTTCCCATTTAGCTACCTCACTTTTCCTCCTCCTGCAAAGCTCTTCCCTGGGCTCTGGACAACTTCTCAGTCTTCACATGGACCTGCTGCACCCCCTATCCACCAGCATCTCCTGCTTGCTGAGAGGCCTTCCCACTTCATTTGCAAGACATAAGGCATGCTATGGAGGAACTTTCTGTGAGCTCCCCACTCCAAACTCTCTTTTCTTACTTTGGGACATAGGCTGGGAAGTTCTTTAGCCCAGAAAGGCTCACATGTCTCCATGAGCTGGACATTATCTCTGTCCAAGTGAGGGGACATCACTACTCATGAAGGACTGTCCAGGCTCTCTGTGCCCCAGGAGTCATCCCACAAAATGATGAGGCACTGTTTGAGTCTGATGCCTCCTCTCTTCTTCGCTCCTTTTGATATCTTCTGGCATTACCCAATGTTTCCCTTCCCTCCCCACTTCTGCCCATCTTTTCTCCTCAGTCTCCCCAAAGCACAGGTGCTGTTGCAGATCCCAACTCCCTTTGTCTCCGCCCTACTTTTTCCCCCGCAGGAACCTCCTGTATGTTTGTGCATACAATCCCCAGTTCCTTTTTGCTTCTCCCCCATTCCCTAAACCAGCATTCCCCTGTCTGGTTTCGGCCTTTAACAGTATGCTGATGTCGTATAAACCCCAGTCAGTAACCGGTCATAAAACAGGGAGATCAAAGCCTAGTCAAATATGTAGGCATTTAATAGGTATGTAATAAGATTTTTACACTTCTCACAGATCTCTGTAGTACCAATACACCTTTGCCAATCCCATGCCCATCCTGCTAAGACTTTGTTCCCTGCAGGGACTTGTGCTGCCTCTCCTGCCTTGCCCACATGTAATTTGATGGGAAGACCAAGCAGAACGCGGGTCCTGGCATTCCCCTGCCCATCATGGCATGAGGTCTGTGCAGCACAGCTGGTGCAGGATGGGAGGCACAGCACAAGCTGTCCACCCCTGCTCACACAGGGATGGGGAGCCCAGAGCTGAGTGCCATGGCATGGCTGGCAGGCAAGAAGGACTTGCATCACTTTCTTTACTTTCCAATTAGAAGCCCTGCTGAAAACTCGCTAAACAAGCTCCATATCCCCCATTGCCTTGCATCAGTGGTAAGGAAGTCTGTGGATCAGCTGATCTGTGAGATTATAGGTTGGAAATATATGTTGCAGAAGTAATTGCAAACTAAAATGCTGCAACGGGACCTCTCACACATTTGTTTTGGTTGCTCCCAAAAGCTCTTATTTCCAAGATGAAGAATTCTGTGGGGTTTCTGGTGCACATTGTAAGTGTGGACCTGACATACCTCTGGCACCTATCCTATGAAGTTGGGCATTTAGAAATGCCTGGTGGGACTTTCAGATATCATGGTTGGAATGTTTCTTCTGAAAATCAGACACTGTTAACGCTAACTATACAACCCTTTTTGCTGTGTTGGAGTGACTATTAGAGCAATAGGAAATATCATGCTTTAAAATACAAAAAGGGTAACTGCCTTTTGCCTTGTGTCTGTAGCAGTAGTAATCAAAATCTGGGTTGGCTGATTTTCTTCCCCGGCTATCCTACACTTCAGCCACATCATTGCCTCACAGCCCCAGCAAGCCTCAGACTTTGGGGCAGAGGCATCTCAAAGCCCCTTGAAGAAGTGGGTACATCTGAGCTTAATGACTTTTTGCATCACCCCAGCTGCCATCAGGGACCCAAGAGCTATTCTAGCAACACACAGGGAGCACTGTGAATAAAAGCCACTCTGCTCCAGTTGTTGCTTTTTCATAAAGCATCTCTGTGAGCTTCATGAGACATGAAATGCCTTTTGGCATTGTAACTGCTGGAGATAAAAGATTGTGTGGGGGGAAAAAAATGGTTGTTCATTATTCAGATATTTTACCTGAGGGTTGATTGTTTAGTTTTAAGGAGCCTGTCACCCCAGTAAAGGCAGGAGGGACACTCCCAGCCAGTTGTGCTGAGCAATCTGTGCACAATGTCTGGGATGAATTTCCTGGCTGAGGCTGTCGACTGCAAACACCCAGAAACAGCAGAAGCCACAGCAGCTTTCCATCGATTCACAGTCCAGACAGGCAGGGTAATGGGGTCCCATGATGGAGCTGCCATTGATCACTGAGCTAGCAGAGGACTCCCCAGGAACCAGAGCAGAAAAGATATTTATTGAGTAGAAAGAAATGGGGCTTCAAATTGGAGTAACTGGGTTACAGGTAAAAAAGTTTTGCCACCACAGAGCTGTGACAAGGGGAACAGGAGTGGCAAAAAGAAGCAAAAAACCTGAACCAAAGCTCAAATGAACACAGTACCCTGCAGTGGATGGAGCATGGGGGACATTTTATGCTTGTCTGTGACAGGGAGATAAAGTTAAATTTGAAGGAGAGAGAGAAACACCTGGAAGAAATAGAACAAAGCACCCAGGGTTGCTGAGTGCAGAGGATGGGGATGAGTTAGCCATGAATCCTTGATGGCCATGCCTTGAAGTCTTCCTTGACAAGCAGAATAGGGACAGAGCCACCATGAAGCATTAGATAAGACCTAGAAGGGAAATGAAAATTAGAAATTGCAAGAACATGGCCTGCTTCATCCCTGTTCAAGTACCAGCACTATTGCTGAACAGCCAAGAGTTTACTAGGGCACTTAAAGTCATGTAAATCGGTCAGCTTGTTGCCAGAATCTTCTTATCCCCAAAATACAAGAAATTACTTCCTGACAGCCAGCAGATGAGAAGCAGGCAGCAGTGAGACATACCAGAAAGGGTGTAGAACAAGACAGAAGACTCCAGAAAGTGCATTTTGCATTTGCAAGTGTTTTGCTGTGTGATGCCCAGGTCCAAGCAGTGCCACAGAAGCTGCTTCTTTTAATAGCAATGATGCTGCATGGCCCAAAGACTCCCCCAAACACATAAGTCTGTGCACTTATTCCTAGAATTCCTCTAGGAAGCACAGAGTAGATTCTGGGAAAAAAAAATCCTACTCATCCAGTGCCTCACTTCAGGGTAAGTCAATACTTCAGCCCAACATGCCCATTCCTGACCTGGTTGTCTGCTTCTCTGGGGCAGCAGCAGGATGAATTTCCCTCCCATACTATTGGCTTTTGGAGTGTTCCCAGCTCAGAAAGGAACTGTCCCATAAGGCCTGGGGTTCCTCCATCACACACGAAAGGGATGATGGTGCTCAGGTGCTGTCAACCATTACTGCAAAAAGAGTTTTGTCACTGTAAGTCTCTACAGAGGGATTTGAAATGTATGCTAATGGGCAAAAAGCCTCACTAGTAGAGATGATTGGAGTTAGTGTTTATTACAGAGAGAAACTAATTTTTTTACTTGTAGTTAAAGATGTCTTAGAACTGTTAAATGTTTAAAATGTTACTTTGCTTAAGCTACCACTTACATTGTCAAAAGCAATATTCTTGCCTTTAAAGATTAAATAAAATATTGGCCAAAGACCTGAGAAAATATTTCTTGACAGCCAGCTAGGAGATGGTATGAAGCCAGAAACAATTTGCACAATTTTTTCTTTTCTTCCTTCCCTGAAATAATTTGAAAATCTTCTCTTCTCGTGAACATACCTGGCTGACTCTGGTCTGCAGGTGTAATGGCTGTGCCCTCATCACTAGAGGCCCCATGGCAGCTCCTGTCTCCAAAGCCCCTGGTGTTGCCAGCCAAAGCTGGGCAGGTGGGACCTGAGTTGCCTGCCTGGGGACTTTGCCAGACAGTCAAGAACAGAGGCATCCCACCTTACAAAAATCACGGCTTCCCTCCTTTTGCCCTGTCCCCGCTGTGAGTGCGAGCATCCCTACCCTCCCACCCTCTGCCATGCCCAGCCTGACATCGGCCTTTGGTGAAAGGGTGAAGAAAAAGGTAAGCACCATTTCTCACATGTGACAGAAGGTAAAGCTGCAGGGCTCCGCTGCCTCTCTCCTGCCATCCTCTCCCACCTGCCCTGTCCACCTGTCTCAGCTCTCCCTTTCCCATTGTTTCCATGCAGCCGGCCGCAGCGGCAGAGACGGGAAGCCCACGGCGAGGTGCACAAGCAAGGCAGGTAAGCAAAGCTCTTCCTCAGGAGGCTGCTGCTGGCCCGGGCCTGCCAGCCACATGCCCGTGGCCGGGCTGGGCAGGGGAAGGGGCACCACTCAGACAAGCCAGCTGTCTTTAGGTGCTAGCCATGCCATTAGCGGGATCCAGCGGGCCCCAGAGGAAGCCCCACTGCCTGACACCATCATGGGGCTGAGGGGTGAGGCCACGGCCATTTGCCACATCCCCTCAGGCCTCGTGTGGTGCTGATACACAGTTTGTGTTGCTGTGCTGTGTCAGTGGGTGCCTTCCCTCCAAGGAACTCTTCTGCAGAGCTGAGCCCCTTCCATGGGCTCTCCGTCATGCCACTTGTTCTTCCCACTGCCACTGGCAGGGAGGAAGCACCTTTCTGAGCATGGTCAAACACGCTCTCAGATGTTTGCTTTGCCACTGGCCTGTTAATATGGCACCTCTGCCTTGGACAGGCATAAACCTTCCCTAATGTACACTCAGGTCTTTCAGAGGCTGAACTAAACCTCAAGCAGAAGGAGGAGCCCACTTTGAAAGCGCCTGAGGGATAATTCATGACTAGAACTCACTGATGGAAGTAGACAACTCAAACCTCTTAGCAATTATTGAACTTAGACTAAGCATCTTTCTCTGATACTTTGAAGTCCAGATAAAGAATTTGAGAGAGGAGTTGCTGACAACACCACTGGCCTCTGTTAGGAGGCTGTTGTATTGGTTTCTTGTACAACTTTCAACAAGTCTTTGAGAAGTACAGCATGGCTAAGCAGTCTCATTTATGAGAACCTTTATCTCAGGAACTTTTCCCTCATCAAGTTTTTTTTTTGTCGGCCTGTTTTCATTTAATCTACTTCTTCTTCATCATGTGGATATTCAGATGACTGCCTCTTTGAGTGTGCTATCTTTTCTAAAATCAAGAACAGCAAAATCTTTCCTCCTTTTTTTGAGCCCTCCTGTCACCCAAGTGGCTGGCATGCAGCTGGCTCTGAGGGCAGCAAAGTCTTCCCCTACACAAGGGAGCAAGCAAGGAGCTGCTGCCATCACCATCCCAGCCACAGCACTGGGGCACCGAACAGCAGTTTGCATTTTGGATGTGGAAGGGGATCAGAGCCTCCTCTGTCCAGCATTCGGTGCAGCTCCAACAGCTTCTGGAATTACCCTCCCAGGCTCTTTAATGCTGCTTTTTATCCTTGATGGAAATCTGGGGCAGAAGCTAATCATTTTATCCCAAGTTAGGGAATGGCCTGCCTCCTGGCCTGCTTCCCAGACTGTCTCCATTTTGTTCCTGGGTAACAGCCAGTAGCTTATTTGATACATTGTTTCCCTAATTCCTGGCCTCATACTCCATCATAACTCAATGTCAGGAATGCCTCCCTCTCTCCACTTATCCACATATATTGTTCCTCCAACCCACACATTTTAATGACTGTCCCCAAACTGCTGTATGCAGAGAGAATTTTACAGGGGCAAAAAGCCACTGAACAAATGTTTTCTCAGTGCTAAAATTATCACAGGTGCCTAAACTGCATGCTGAGTGCAGGAATCAGTTGTTAATGACATTCTGCCAACCACTGCTACAATCACAGGCTCATGCTCTAAGGGGTGGATGTTCTGAGGAGTAAATGGAGTGAAACAAGAGCGTACTTCTCACAGACACTGCTCAGGGCTCATGGCTGTGCTTCTCTCCTCCTGGTAGCCCAATCTTGAAACGAAGCCCTGACATCACCAAATCTCCCCTGACGAAGTCAGAGCAGCTGCTGCGAATAGATGACCATGACTTCAGCATGAGACCAGGTTTTGGAGGTATGAAACATGCACATTTGTCACTGTTCCTGTTTTGCACAGTCGCTTCCTTATACTGTAACATTACAGCAGTGAAGAAGCAGACTGGTTCTTCTGTCTCTAATTTCTATTCTTTTGAGTTGTGAATTTATGGCACTCTTGAGGGAATGGAGGTTCAGTGAAATAGCCTTCTGGATGAGCAAAAAGCATAGTCAGAGGCATGGAAATGTGATTAACAGGCAATATATTAATCCTGGTGCTCAGTGATACTTTCCTCTGATAAAAATCTGTAAATACACCTTATTTATTCCTGGGGTTTATTCCTGGATGGTGTGGGAACTTCTAAGTTTTTGTCTTAGTATGGCCATACGTGTGCATAATCAAATGAAGTACTGCACTTACTTAATTTATAACCCAAAAGAAAATGCTTTGACTGCCTGTGTTAATGCTTGCTCAAAGTTTTGTGGCTGTGTGCTAGAGCAACCTAAGCTTTCAGGGAAATGGATGAAGGAGAACATGCTTGCTTTCAGCCCATCGGATTAGAGAATATTGTAATTTATCTACCCTTTCTGGCTGACAGATGGTCATTCAAATCCAGGATACCATTATATACTCTGATGAAAGAAGATTTTATCACTAAATGCTCAATATGCCAAATACCAGCATGTTCAATTAATTTAAAAACATTTCAGTTTCACAGCAGTTCACAAATGTGAGCATTGTTTTACTTGACAGCTCTCCTGGACTGTAATTGCCAGAGGTATATGAGAGACTAGTCAAAGCCTGGAGGAGGGAAAAAAGTTCAGAATCCCTAATACATGGGGTCACAGTTGGATCCTCAGGAGCCTCAGGCTCAGTGGCACATGCCTGTGTCCTGCAATATATCCCCTCCTGTCACCCTTTCTTTTCCACAGCTGAGCACTGAGTCTTGTGAAAGTCAAATGCATATAGAAGCTTTCATGGATGTTATTAGTATGCAAGGGGAGCAAAAGTGAGGGAAAATCTCCCTCATTCCCTTAGCTGTGCCATCACTGATCCTTCTGTGAATGGATCCTCTTCCAGTAATCTGTCTCGCCAGTCCTGGACCCAAGCACTAGAGCTAAAAACAATTAAAGTTGCTTTTAAATCTTGAAGAGACACATGTAGGATGACACAATAAAAAGAGAAAATTATTAGTATTTCAGTCTTATTACTGACTTTAATTATTATTAGGAGATTTTTGTTATGAATTCCAATAATTTATACTTTCTATTGGTTTACTGTTGTTTCTATTTCAGACTGAGCATCTATTTCTATCTGTAAGATAGTAAAGTCAGAGGATTGTTTTGTCTCACTAGGTTTGTCATTTGTCAACTCCTATTTTTTTTTCCCCTAGGCCCTGCAATTCCTGTTGGGGTGGATGTCCAAGTTGAAAGTCTGGACAGCATTTCTGAGGTGGACATGGTAAGAGTCACAGATGGGACCTCTGGAGACCAAAACTCTGCAGGCTACTTGGGTTTGTGTCCATGGGGTTTGAATACTGCCAAGGACAAACACTCCACAGCCTCCAAAGGCAGATTCAGGTTCAATCTGAATCTGCCAACAATTACTTCTATTGACCTCATGCTACCATTTCATGGCCGTTGAAGCAGAAGGAAGAAATCTGTCATTTTCTTTTCTCTAGGACAAAATGGTAAAACATTGCCAAGACTGTCTCAAAGGATTTGGGTTTCTATATTTTCTTAAATAGTGATAACACACTTAAAAGCTCTGAGGAGACCAATGAATATGTTTGTTTTAAGGCACTTACATGCTGCAGACTTAGTCACTTTGGACAAGTTCTGAGGTAGCTGGGGGCCAGAGAACTACCAAGGAAAAGGGGGAATGGCTTTAAACTGAAAGAGGGTAGCTTTTGATCAGATATAAGGAAGAAATTCTTTACTCAGAGTGTGGTGAGGCACTGGAACAGAATGCTCAGAGAAGTTGTGGGTGCCCCATCCCATTCAAGGTCAGGCTGGAGAGGGCTTTGAACAACTTGGTTTAGTGGAAGACAGCCTGCCAATGTCAGGGGGGTTGGAACAAGATGGTCTTTAAGGGCACTTTTCCAATCCAAACATTCTATGACCCACAGAATCTCCCAGTAACTCAGGTTTTGCTTTGGAAGAGAAAAGAATCACTCCCCAGTACAGAATATTTTTCAAAATGTTTAGACTTTTCAACAAAATTATCAAACAACTCTGAAGGTTTCACAGGAAGCCCCAGATTCTGTGCTCCTAATTAACAGACAGAGGGTTAAAGAGCCTGCCCTGGACCTCTTCCCGTGCCTGAGCCAGCAACAGGGCTGTGTGGCAGCACAGCTGATGGTTGGCAGACACACTGGTGACATGTCAGGCTCCTCTCACTGCAGCTATTTTAGCTCTTGTGTGGGCTGGGATATCTGCAGTCATCTGACCTCAGGGGTGAGCATTTTCCCCAGAACTGGGGACCCTTTCAGCTGACTCCCTGACTCCAGTGCTCTTGTCACCCCGACAGCTAGCCATGGGTATCCTGAGCTTTCACCTGTTCTGGTTGAGGAGAAAGCTTGTGAAGGTGGCCAGAGGGCCCCTAAAAAGCTTTGGGACTTGAAAGCAGAGTGGAAGAACTAACGTCAAGGACCTAGAAGTTAAAAAAAAACCCAAATCCCAAAACAAACCCCAAACCAAACAAAAACCAAACAACAAACCCATTCTTCTTCTTCCTCTTTTTTAAATCAAACATTATGATTTTGAATTAGTTCCCATGGCTTTTGAATACTGCCCCTGTTCCTCCTCTAATGTCATGCTGCAACACTCATCAACATGGGAAAACCACTAGATGGCCTTGGGTTAAAAAAAAATTCAGGGTTGATTTTGGCTGTTAGCAAAATAATAATGGAGAAGATTTTATATTTTCAGAATCAATACTTTTTAACTCGTGCAGCTTTATAGAAAAATGCCGTGGTGCTTAGCAAGATCATTACTTGCTTTTTAAATGAAGACGCATCAGTGACAGAGTTATTCATTCTGTACTAAGTTTAAGTTTGAGAAGCGAGTTGTGTCTGAGCCCAGTAAATCTCTGACCTGATGAATAAACAAGCTGCAGCTGGTGATGCCCCTTGCAGCCCGGGGAGTGGATGTGCCCTCAGGAGAGGTGCTTTACACTTCATGGTTTGTCCCAGAGAGGAGCAGTCACTACTGTGCTGATAAGGTGTAAGTTGTGACAGAAGCCTGTTTGCTGCAGGACTTCACCATGACGCTTTACCTGAGGCACTACTGGAAAGATGAGAGGCTGTCCTTCCCCAGCACCAACAACCAAAGCATGACCTTTGATGGCAGACTGGTGAAGAAGATCTGGGTCCCTGACATGTTCTTCGTCCACTCCAAGCGTTCCTTCATCCATGACACCACCACAGACAATGTCATGCTGCGGGTCCAGCCAGATGGGAAGGTACTTTATAGCCTCAGGTAAAACTGCATTCAGTCAATGCCAGCTATTAGTGGAAAGAGAAAGTGGTTTAATTGATTACTGCATTGTGTTTTTGCATGACTTCATATTAAAAAAAGGCATAAAAAAGAATGAATGTGCTGGTTATCCACAGACATCTGAGTGCCTGTATGAGTGCATTTAAGTGCCTGTTGCAGAAAGCCAGTTTCTGTGCCAGCATTGTTGGTTCCAGCACTGCCTCTTCACCTTTTGAGCATGGCTAGCCCCTGTCCCTGTTGGGAAGCTGCAGTCAGACGTGGCTGTCCCTTGGAGCAGCTCAGTGGGGGCTAGCAGGCTGCAATCCCCATGGGGCACTGCTGAAGAGGCAGGGCACATTCTAAATAAAAGGGCAGTGTCTGGTAATAAAGAGAAGTCCAGGACAGCTATAGTTATTCACTTCACTACACAGCAAAGTCTCTGGGCTTAGCAAAATGTCCAGTTTCTATTCCTGAAAGCAATAATGAAGAAGTATAAATTATACCAAAGTGCCACTTTATGGTAAGCAAAAAAACAGAGGGAACACATGAAGTGTGTCACATGAAGTGACAAGTTTCAGAGCAAGGGTATATAGCTCTTGGTGATTCCTGTGTGTTGTTAGAGCAACCCAAACACTTGGTTTGGCTCTTCCTGCTTTTTGCTCACTTTTCATGTGAAATCCATGGAAGCTCCTTGCAGGAGACGTTTTTGGTAAACACTGCTTTGTCCTCTGGCTTGAGGAGTGGTCCCAGCCCTGGCTTTCTCCCTTATTTTCCAAATAGTTCATCAGTTGACATAAGTCTGAATGTTATTAAACTGGGATTAAAACATTTCTGATAAGTAACACTTTCATGCTTGGGGATGCTAAGTGAGGAGCATCTGTGTGATGATTTAACCCCAGCTGGCAACTAAGCCCCATGTAGCTGCTGGCTAACTCCATCCTGGTGGGAGGGAGAAGAGAACTGGAACATTAAAAGGAAAAAAAACCTCATGGGTTGAGATAAAGACAGATGATTAGGTAAAGCAAAAGCCCCATACATAGGCAAAGCAAATCGAGAAATTCATTCACCACTTCCCAAGGGCAGGCAGGTGTTCAGCCACCCCCAGAGAAGCAGGGCTCCGTCACATGTAATGGTCACTTAGGAACATGAGTGCCTTTATTCCAAACTTCCACCCTTTCCTTCTTTTTCCCCCACTTCATATGCTAAGCATGATGACATATGCTGTGGAATGTCCTTTTGGACATCTGGGATCAGCTGTCCCCTCCAAACTCCTTGTGCACCCTCAGCCTCCTCCCTTTTAGGGTGGTGTGAGAAGCAGCAAAAGGCCTTTATGCTGTGGAAGCCCTGCTCAGCATTGATGAAAATGTCCTTGTGTTATTAATACTGTTTTCTTGACAAATCCAAGACGTATTCCCACACTAGCTATTATGAAAAAAAATAACTCTATCCCAGACAATCTGTCAATCTCGAAAAGAATATAAAATCTGTGCTTCTGCTTTACTTGGCTGCAGCTCCATCCAGTTAGAAAACAAGTACTGCCAAAGGACCCATAAAAACCTATTAGAAATGAATTTTCTGTACAATATTCTGATGCAATAATGTCAATATCACCTCCCCAGCAATGAAATAACAAAATACCTGATAAATAAACAAAGCATCAGATGATAGATAATATATTCTGAAGGACAAAAAGAAGGAAAATCAGCAGTCAGTATCAGCAAGACTCATAGATTTAACCAGTGAGAAAGTTGCAGAATACACTGTTTGTGAAGTCTATGGAGGTCTTTAGGGAATATTGGTAGCAGCAGAGGAGAAGCTGAGCCTGCCACAAGGTGAGGGGGTAACTTCTCAGCCTGCCAAGGTGTTTTATGATTCTACAAAAAAAGTCAAGCAGAAAAATTCTTGATTCCCTAGGGGGCATTAGTTTGACATGAATTATTTTTGATATTTTTATCTTACAGTTCATTTGAATTCACAGCCTGAACATTACCTTCTCATTATCAAAGCTTTTTCTTCACTCAGCAGATTAGACAAGGTTCAGGTATTATTTAGGCCTTTACAAAGTTTGGTCAGGTCCTGAGTACAATAAAAAACGACAAGAATATGACATATTGTTCATCGATAGCATGCGTGCCTACACACTAATTTAGCTGCCAATCACCTGCAATGCAAGCATTTATGATTATCTAAAGAAGATGGGAACAGGAGGGCATCAAACTACTCCTGCACAGCCTTGTGCTTAAACAATTGCCCAGTACAAAGTGGTGGTGAATGTCTTCAACAGCAAATTGTCTGAGTTTCAGTATTTTATTCAGCAGCAAGTGCAGGTTGCAATGCTTTGTGAATGCTAGGGAAGGACAAAAGCTCCCTGTAAGAACGAACAGGTTGTTACTGCCTGTCTGCCTTGCTGAATGCCTTTGCCTGCAGACTGTATTTTTCCTTGGTGTCTGCCTTTTTAGGGTTCTTTGCCAGACATTTTCCCATCTTGGAAACCACCATAGACCTCACTGGCACCTAAACTTCTAGCTGAGCCAACCACTTTCACTCAAAGGCTAAATCCAGATGGGAAAGCAACATCAGACAGAACCCACTTGTGCAGAAGACTACTAATATAAGGGATTGCATTGTGTTTTTATCACTGTATGGTGTCTCTCTACCACTAACCCTTCTATAACTTATTAATTCTTTCCCCAATATAATTTATACTTTTATTTTCATTTACTTCTCTGGAGTCCAAACCAGTCAAGTCGAGATTTATGGTTGCTTCCGGTTCAACCAAATTATGCTATTAAAAATGTGATAATCAGACTATAGCAAGGCCAGAGATTTTGATGGGTGGGTGGGCCAGAGCATTTCTGTGGTCACTGTTGCATTGCAGCTCCAGCCCTGTGCCCTCTGGTGGCTGAGTCCCATGTGTGATCACCGGGTTCTCACTGAGCATCTGGAAATTCAGAGTGTGCAAAGAAATTACCTGCATCCCTCATGGCACTACGATGGCTTTGATAAATGCAAATTATTTTATCGTACAAAGCATCTGTTTAAAGGACAGATGTCTGCAGAGATCTGTTTGCTGATTGTCAGGGGGAAGTGTCCTTTTTGCCCTTTCTCAGTTTCTTCTCCAATACTTTAGTTATCTAGTTGCAATTTGTAATGGCCTAACTTTATAGTCATCTTTTTTAACAGTAGCTGGCTGAGAGGAAGAAATGGCTTTAACTAAAGCAGAATGGCTTTAGCTGAATGGAAGGAATTTATTTTCAGTTGAGTGGTACTGGCTGTAGTTGTTTAATAAAAGACCAAACTCACAGCTTTACTATTTTACAGTCCCGTAAGGAGGCAAGTTTTTAATGGAGTGATATTTATTATTCCTAGAGTTACAGTAACAGCAATGTGCAACATGGATTTTAGTCGCTTTCCCCTGGACACACAGACATGTTCCCTGGAGATTGAAAGCTGTAAGTAAAGTGGAGGTATAGGGGAACCAAGGGCACCCCATGGGTACCCAAACTGTGTTATACCAATAATTAATTATAGCAATGATTCAACTGCTGCTACATTCATGGGAGCTCTAACCAAAGACATCAGACTTCAACACTAAGAAAAGCTCCCTGCCCATATTTTTTTCACTAGAATTAGATGGTGTTTGCAACAAGTGTTTTTAAAAACCACCTGTTGCACTGCCTTGCCAGTGGCCCTGAATGCCAGCCAGGCTGCTCCACTGCCACCCCAACCCCCAAGCCCCTGGGCCATTTGCCTGCAGGTCAGCAGTCTCCAACAGCGCCTGCTTGCCCAGGTGCCCTCAAACACATGGACAAATGGCCATACACCCTTCACGGGCACCATCTGCTCATCCATGGTGTAGAAACCATGATGGGGTAGTGACATTAATTGCCTTCCTCTTATGCTTCTTAGTCCTATTTGATAAAAGCCAGCTTTTGCCATTTGTCCCAAGTATGATGCACATATGAAGTGGCCAGGTTTCACATAGCAACATTTTAAACTTTTGGCTTTTTCAAGTTATTTTCTTCTCCTTCTTAAGCTTGCAATAAGAAATTGCAATCTTAATTCGGTTTTAATACATTTATATGTGATTTTTTTCTCCCTGTGTGGAAAGAGCTGCTACTAAACCCATCTGAAAGGATTAATATTACTGTTACTTTCACATGTATTAAAAAATGAAGTAATGTTCATGTGTATATCATAGGCAGAAAGTTTACCCAAGTTTTTCCCTGCATGCCTCAGACCATTGGTAGATTGTTCCTCTGGTCATCCCATGCAAGTTCTTTCTGCTAAGGCTCCCTTTCTTTGTTTCTGATTTTAGGAGGTTTACAGGAAAGAATTTTTCAAGTTCTGATGCAGTGGGTTACTTGACACACATATTATGTGTGTGAAACTATGATTAGAGAAACAGGAGGGTTAACAAAACATACCGAGCATCAGGCCTGAGGGCTGTGACCATGAGCTAGTCCACTCCTTGCCACGGCCATACCCACCACCTAGGTGGGTGGCATTTGGGAACTTGACCTTTTCAGCTGGGAGCTTTGAGGGAGCCAGGAGGGCTGTGTGGGCATGCCTTGGGCTGTGAGGATGGTAGCAACTGTCTTAGTGCACTATCCTGAATTTGCTCTGCTTCCCTAGATGCCTACACTGAAGATGACCTTATGCTCTACTGGAAGAATGGGAACGATTCCCTAAAAACAGATGAGAGGATATCACTGTCCCAGTTCCTGATTCAGGAGTTTCACACCACCACAAAGCTTGCCTTTTACAGCAGCACAGGTGGGCAACCAGAGCACCTGCCAGAGCTGGGGGAAGAAGGGGTGAAAACTGTCTCTCTTGACCTTGGCTATGGAGAATTGTCCACTGGGGGTTCTCTCTGTATCCCATCAGACCTGCCATGCCACTCTTCTCTACCAAGTTGGTTGTTCCTGCCACACACTTCCACCTTAGTGGTCATGTAGTCTGGAAAGATAATCCTTCTTCAAGGTCACACCAAGTCTTCACTTGAATTAAACTCTCTTATTGCATAGGTTATATTTTCTGGAATTCATCAGCCCAAGAGATGGTTTGACTTTGATAGTTGGTTCTCTACGGAGTTTTTTTTTTTCTGTAAATGGCGATGATCTGCAGCCATTAACTGTGTTTTCAGAAAAGAAAATTAGTCACCTTTCCCCTGGTGCAGCATCACCCTATCTGAAAGTAGTCTGGTGTTGGTGTAACTCCTCTTTTTCACTCTCTCTGTTTCACAGGGTGGTACAATCGCCTCTATATAAATTTCACGTTACGCCGACACATCTTCTTCTTCCTGCTCCAAACCTACTTCCCTGCCACTCTCATGGTCATGTTGTCCTGGGTGTCCTTCTGGATTGACCGACGAGCAGTTCCTGCCAGAGTCCCATTAGGTAACAACAATCTTGTACTCAGCAGACCTAAGAGGCAAAGGCTGCAACCACAGCCTTGACCATCAAGATGAAACCCCTGGTGCTGTGCACTGTGTTGCCTCGAGGCACAGAAATCCACACATGTGCCCCAGGGACAAGGCATGTGTCCCCCCCATGGTGCAAACTCTCCTTGTGCCAAGAGAATTGGTTTCTCTGTTTGCACAAGATGCGCCTGGAATGAATCAAAGAGCAAACATCCCACTCTGCTTCTATCACTCTAAACAGAGACGAGGCACGTTTACAGCCAAGGTGTCAGTATCCTTCAGAGACTTCAGTGAGCAAGAAGGTGAAAATCAGTATGAGCAGCCCTGACAAAATTTCAGTTTACTGAGTTTTGCTAGAGGAGGGAGGGTGGAGGTAACACAGCTGAATTATGCTGTGCAGTTTAAATTTTCAAATGAGTTTGCACTGCAGTGTGAGGGATTCAGCTTCCCCTTTTGCAGCATTTTTTTGAGAGGTGAAGCCATATGTCACAGGAGTCACCATAGGAGCAGAACTGTGATATGGACATAAATCTTCTTCTAAAGTGGATGCTTTGCCCTCAGCAAAGTGTTGTTTGTTTTTTTGCAGATTCTGAGCACAGGCTTGCTTCCTCTTATTCCAGGCAACATGCCTCAGGATTTTATTTATTCTTAAAATCATATTCCTCAGTGGAGACGATATAGAGAGACAAAGTAGAGATTGCAATAGAGCAGTTTTTCAAGTCTGAATTTAGAAACAGCACCCATTGCCTCAAGACATCATTAAAGGAAGCATAAGGGTATGGGTCATGCCTTTTCAGAAGATGTAGGCGCTGCCTTAGCAGTATTTTTAGCACCTAGATACTCTGTGAATTCAGTCCTTTGTGCTTATATACCTAATTTCAGCTTCCAAAGTAATCACTAATGTGACGTAATTAGTCCCTGAAATGAGAGGGCCATGGAGAGGCTCTCTCAGAGCCAGGGTAATGCAGAACTACACGGGCTCCTGCCCTTGCTCTTGTGCTCATTGTGCTTGCCCAGGGTGTAATGTGGGACAGCACTGCCTTGTGAGGCACCATTATTCCCTGCTTTTGCTCCAGTGAAGGCACAGACCAAGTGTGAGTCAGATGGGGACTTCTGTGGCTTCTCATGAAGCAGGACTTCCCAGGAGAAGTCCAGCATACAGAAAACACAGGGGAAACAAGTAAAAGCTGCAGCTTCATTTGTGTCCATGCTGTGGAGGGGTGAACTAGAAGTTGACATACTCAGAATCATAGAGTCATAGAATATCTTGAGTTGGAAGGGACCCATAAGGATCATTGAGTTTAAATCCATGTACTTGGACCCCTCCAGGGACTGTCCTGAGCCTAGAATGGGGTGCAGCCAGCACAGGGTCAAAGTGCTGCTGCCTGGCCATGGGATGGGGAGGCTGGTGGTGTGGTGAGGAGCCAGACTAGCAACACCTTGAGACCAGAATTAGAGCTGTGCTCACCAAATAGACAAGAAAACCCCAGTTACAAATCAGGGCTGCCTGGATCCTCCTCAGGCAGTGAAATTCATTACCCAAAAGTGAAAAAAAAATATTGCAAGGTAAATTCAGATGTCAGGAAATTGTAACAACTGCTGTATTTGTGATGAGGAGTCTGGTTTGAAAGCATCTTATGGTCTCTTCTGCTGGTGTATTGCCAGGAATAACTACCGTGCTGACCATGTCCACAATCATCACTGGGGTGAATGCCTCCATGCCTCGTGTTTCCTACATCAAAGCAGTGGACATTTACCTGTGGGTCAGTTTTGTGTTTGTGTTCCTCTCGGTGTTGGAATACGCAGCTGTGAATTACCTGACAACGGTGCAAGAGCGGAAGGAGAGGAAACTGCGGGACAAGGTGAGGTTTTCTGTCTCCAATGTCATTTTATTACCCCTGGGAAAAAGTGTGGCAAAAGTCTGGAAATGTTCAAAGCTTTGCAACTGCAGCTCTCAGCTGCCTGGGGAAAATGCAATGTGTGCAAAAAGACACCAGCAGTGAGTCATTGCGGGTTATAAAGATTTGCCACACACAAACCATGCCCAAGGTCACTCCTCTTTCTTTGGAGTCTGCGTGGGCTAATTTAGGTATGGTCCTCCACTGCCTGTATAGATGGGATGGGTCTTAGGATTTTACCTTGACATTTTTTTTTATACTGTAGATTAAAATCTGTGGATAAAATCAGTTTGATTCTGTTGTTTGGGTTTCAGATGACATGACAGATATCCCCCACTTTTGTCTATGCACAATCTAAACTTATCCAGTGGTCCCAGTTTTCCCATTCTGCCCTTGTTACATTAAATTTTAACTAAAATTTCAGCCTAAGGGGGTTTCTTTCCAAATGGGGCAGGTTTCATTTCTTGTTGTGGTTTTCCTCTGTCTTCTTCTGATTTTCTCAGCTACAAGGCACAGGTCCAACCTTTATTTGCACCTGGTGCCTGTGCCTAAACCGAAGGAGCTTTTCCACAGACAGCCCTGCTCTCTCCCTGACTGTACCTGTGCCTCGCAGATATGGAAGTGGAGATGGAAAAAGCTCCTGCTCAGCTCCACCATTTTGTTCTCCCTTTCGCATCCCAGCAGCCTGAATCCCCCGGGCCTTTCCCCACCTCTCTGGGATGGAAAAAGGAAAGGGATGTCTGTGAGTGTGTGGACACAGCTCAAACCCTTGCTGCCCTTGTCTGTGCCCACAGCCTGCCTGTGCATGCAGCCTACCTCAGCCCCGGCCCATGATGGTGGACGGCAGTTACAACGATGGGGACGTGAACGAGCTGGGGCACTTCATGTCTGAGGATGGGGACAAACAGGACCGGATGATGGTGCAGCTGGCACTGGGCTCAGAGAGGGGCTCGGCCAGGAGGAAAAACCAGAGATACGTCAGCATGCGCATCGACACCCATGCCATCGACAAGTACTCCAGGATAATATTCCCTGGGGCATACATTCTATTTAATTTGATATACTGGTCCATTTTTTCATAAAGATTCGTAACTTCTGTAGTCACAGAGCATTGTGACATGAAATGAAAGTACAGTCTCATAGGCTGAGAGAAAGAAAAGAGAGAATTGTTTTATTTGGAAAGAAGATTGATTTTTTTTCCAGGATTTAATTTTTTTTTTTTTAATTAGAGGCAGCTCACCTGTGGCATAAATAATTGTGGAAGTTTCACATGTCAGCAAAATATAGGATATACAATTTTAAATTGTATACTTATTTAAAGATGTGCTATGTTCCTTCTTGTGCCTCACAGGCCACTGTAAACTATTTTAACAAGTGACTATAATTGCCAGTTGCTTATATATGGTGCATCCTCCATTTTGTGCCCCAAAAATTCTAATTCTTTGAGTACCTGAGTGCATGCATCTCTCAGCTCAGAGACTGACCACATTTAATACCAATAAATACAAGAATATGCCAATACTTGCATGTTTGCAGGATAAGGTCAGAAATGGTAATTGCAAACACAAAATATCCAGTACTGGGAAACGCTTTGGCAAGATTACTGATGGCTACAACTTTCACAGCTTAATACATGACTCATCAGCAGTACTGCACTGGCAGGTCCACGTAGCAATACTTTCATATTTGTGCTTTGTCTTAAAAGTATTTAAAACACAGAAATATTTCCAAACTGTCTTGACTAAGATTTTTAAAATACGAGTTGCAATGTACATTTAACAAGGAATGAACAAAAGCTAGACTTCCTGTAATGCTAACCAAATCCTCTGGGAAACACAGGAGCTCTCCTTCGATCTGCTTATTTGGGTCACAGGTAGCTTTGCTTTTGAGTTTCCTGGGAATGGGTTTCTCTACAAAATGATCCAGTGAAGGCAACCTGTTGTCTATGAAAAAACCCAAACTACTTCAGGAGAAGCCTCTTTCCTCTGATATAGTCTGGGCATTCCCAGCCTGTATAAGCCTGAAAACCTGTTGCAGCCTGCAAGGCCAGCAGTAGTTGTACTCGCTTTCAGGAAAATCCAGGTTCATCTGTTCGTAGTAAAAGCATAACAGAAAGGTGCTCAACAGTTGACAAAGCAGTAGTAAGGACTTTTCAAGAGATACCATGCCAAAACCTTTGGAATTAAGTAAGAAAACAGCTTCCACCATAAGACAGCAGCTCCACTGCAGACACAGGTACAGCTGACAGAATCTGTTTTCATGCTGCATGGTACCCCAGCATCCCGCAGCCCACCATGCCCTCAGAGAAGGCTCAGCACCTTCCAAGGCAGAGCAAGGGGATACAGCTGGAACTGGGGACAGTTGACACTGACTTAAGTCCCAGCTCTCCAACACAGTGTCTGCAGAGCAGCCAGTCAGTGTAATACACTCCATATGGAAAAGACAGAATCTGTAATGCAGAAGTCATAAAACAGTTCAGAAAACCAAGAATAAGTTGAATGGAATCAGGGGCCTTTACAACACCAGCAGCACCAAAGGTGTCAGAATTGTGATGATTCAGTTTTTCTGCTGCTACATGATGTACACCTGTGTTCACAAAGCTACCTGAGGGTTTGCATTCACAGGACTTCATACACACACACACTTTTGCACACATTGCAGAATTCATTGCTGCCTGCGCAGCAGATACTCTTGTGTTTTACAGGTGGAGCTCCTCTGAGCATCAGACCAAAGCAGTTGTGACTCCAAAAGGAGAGTGAATCTTCTTATGTGACACCTGCCCTGGCCTGCCTGTTCTGTCACTCTGCCATCAAGTGTGTGACACAGTCTCTGCAGTTGTTTGAACACTGCTGGTTGTTGTTTTTATTTTCTATGTAAATAAATGTTGCATAAACATACTCAGCATTTCTTACAACTGCTAAAATTGTGACCTGAAAAACTCCCTACACTCATCTCACACAGCCTATATTCCATAGGTAAGGCAGTAAAATCACAAAAGCTAAACATCGTTGAAAAATACACCCACCCATACCGTAGTTCAACTACTTATTTCTAGAGAGATTTTTTTTACATGCACATGTACTATCATACCTTGTTTTATCAAGTCCCCTTTATTGAATATTATTCTCCTGTAAGTTTTTACAAGAGATTTTAAAAATGCCTTTTTTTTTTTAACCTGTAAACATTTCAGTCAAATGAAAGCAAAAAGGTCACTTTGGCAAAAGCAGATAAAAGGTTTGCCCTGACTACCAGGTTTGCCCACCCTACCTGATTCTTTATTCCTTATTCTGATGACAACTTTCCCCACAAATAGATTTCTTGGGCAAACTTGCACAGGAATGTATTTAGATTCTCAGTATTGCAAGAACCCATTTGTTTCTACAATTTAAGAACAGCACGAACAGGAGTGCCAGATTTTATAGTAAGCTCTTCAGCTCCATAAGAAGCTTAATGTTCTGTAGTTTTCTGCAGTACAGTACATTCCTTTATAGACTCATTAATCTCATACTACATACATTATTTGGCATCTGATCAGTATATTAAAGGAGATTTTGAAGATACAAATGGGAGATGAACTTTTGAATTCCTGGCTTTCAGTCAGAACCTAGTTTCCAACTTCCCATGTGATTTTTCAAAATTTCCCTTCCAGCACAACTTCCTAAACTGATTCCCCAACCTCAGTGTTTTGATTTACACTATTAATTTACTTGTGTTTATTTGAGAAACTCTAGTGCCTTTTCAGTCTTATATAAATGTGTATATACATGTATTCTATAACTACAGGATATGTCATACACAGTCAGTGTTTGCTATCAGCAACTGTACTCATTAAACATATTTACATATGCACTTATTTGGCTTTTAACCTTTCACTGTATAGGTTTTGTATCCAATCATTAACACTCTGCTCCTTTCCACTTCTACAATAAATCAAAGAGGTTTGTTTGCTTTTGATTATTTCTAGAAACACTGAAAATCACAATAAAACTTCACATTTGTACAGCATCATGTGTTTTCTACCTTCAAAAGCATGATCTCCATGAGTTTATACATGAAGAGCTCGGGACCTGATCCAGATGAATACCAAATGCATCCTTAAATCTGGTTGTGCTGGTAGGGCTGGAGAGTCCCAGAGTTTCACAAGCAGGGCTCTGATAAGAAGCCTGCATGCAAACTCCAGATCACCATGATGATGATATTCAGCTTTCCATCTCACACAGTAACTGGGTGCGTTACCGTCCTCGCTCTTCTTGCTTTGGGTGATACTCTGCAACTTCTTTGAGATTAACCCAAAGCCCAGCCAGGAATGAGGCTATGTACAGAAGGCAGGTTTGTGTGTATGGTGGAGAGACACAGGTTCTGCCTGTGAGCACTTCTAGCCTTGGAGGTTGAAGCCTTTGGTAGTGTTTAAGGATGGTAATTACTGATAGGGTGAAGCAGCAAGGAGGCAAACTTCAGTCTGCAACTGAGAAGCTACGGATACCCCATCCCTGGGAGTGTTCAAGGCCAGGCTGGAGTAGGAAAAGAAATGGTATGATGCTAGAAGTAGTGAGAAGGCATGAAGAACTAGATGGCCTTTTAATCTCCCTTCCAACACAAAGTTTCAGAGAAACTCTGAAACTCTAGAGCTATTACAACAATAGCCAGCAAATAACAATGGGCACAGCACTTCAAAGCTTCAGAGGAAAAAAGCCCCACTTTAATTGTTACAGCCTATTGTTATACAGTTTTCAAAGGCATCATGTTTGATTCTAATTGATTAGTAACTTTCTTGCCACTCAATTAATTGATTAGAAGGTGCTCGTGTGTGCTAAGACTCTCTCTTTACACAGGTGTTTACATATTTTCTTCAAGGATTCTCATGGGACAGACTTTTTATTTCTCACAGGTGCAATCCATTTTTCTTACAAGAATTGATTGTTATGCAAACCAATTTTCATTCCTAGAATTCTTTCTCATGGGAACTTAACAGGCTAGCTGTTAATTCAGCTGAGCAAGGCCTGATTTTATAAGGCCTTTCTTTTATAAAGTTTTACCTGTATGCAACATAAACAAGAGCACCTTATTCTTACACTATCCTCAACCATGTGGACTTCATTAGGACTGAAGTATTTGGCTTCTCACTTTTTTTTTAAATAAGGACATTAGATGCAGTTGTAGCTCAAGAAAAATCTTCAGTGATTTTGACAGATACTTCTGGCTTCCATTAGTGCCTAGAGGAATCTAAACCAGCAGCAATCTTATCCAACTTCGGCTTAGTATAGTTTGAATATGAGCACTTATGCAGGATGCACTTTTGCTCCCTAGTAAGAACAAAATGTGGGTGGCAGCAGCAGTCAGTGAAACAGTCTGGTGGACAAAGGCTCTGTGGAGGGCTGCTACCTGCAGGACAAGAAAATTGCAAACCTCAGGGGTAACAAGGAAATAATGTAGACTGACTTTTTGTCATTTCAAAATTATTTATTCCTAAACATTTTGCTCTAAATAAAAGTCTGTTTTCAGGAATGCTGTTAGCACGTTATGAGATCACTCCATGAATACTAGAGAGACTTCAACAGCTAATGTGTCATGACTCTTCCTCATAGAACATAGTCCTGCTCCTTGTGACTGCAATGGGAGCAGGTACAGAGCACTCACAGTAGGGGGAAGCAATTACAGAAATAAGATTCACAACATAAAACTGCACCCCAATAATGGTTTGAAAAAAGACTGCTGGGCTCTTCTACACCAGGAACACAGAGGGTTGCAAGTTCTCTCCTTCAAGTCTTTTCATAAAAATAAACCCACCACATTTCATGTTTTTTGTTTTGCTTTAAACAAGTGCTTTTTGTTTTGCTTTAAACCAAATATATCTTTTACTCAGGTTCTAAGACAGATACTAAATAAGGAAATACAGTAATTTGATATGCTGGCAGAGGCTTTAAGTTCTTCACAACATCTGGACATCATCACCTCATCCTTTCACAGCTGTCATTTGCCATCAGCAGCTCAGAATAATTTCAGGCATTACAGTCCATTACCCACACGTTTTGATTTATTACTACTATTCCTGACAAATATTCCAATACTCTTAAATTACCAACAGCTTGGGGATGACTGCAGTTAAAAAGCATGTTGGATATTTTCATATATGCATGACTTGTGAGCATAAATGACTGAAAATCAAAGTTTTATTCCCATGGGAACTAAAATTCTCCCATACATAGTATCACTGTGATAGTAAAATTGCAAGGTTAAATCCCAAACTGCTTTAGTTCTGGACCTCAAGAATGAACATTTTGAGACAAACTGGAATTAGCTCACATAGAGAGTTGAGAACGGGGGCTGAATGATGATTCAAGGATTTGGCAAATGAAGCCAAGATCACCTGACCTAGTGCTGGTGATAATCCCACTTCAAGCTGGAGGCTAGACCAGCTTTAGCCTAACAGAGATCCTTCAGTGATCACTCACATTCTGACTTATTCTATCAATTCCAGCATGTTTTAACAGTGGAAACAGCCATAAGATTATAAAGACTAACATTAAATACTGTATTTGAAAAGCATTAACCTTCACAAATACAGATCAAAATGGAAAGCTTAAACCACCCTCAATCTTATATAATCATAACAAACTAGGGGGAAAAAAATCAAACCTGCTACTCAAAATCATGCAGCATTTCAATATTAAGTAAAGGACAAGAAAATTCAATCACAATTAAATTCCTTTATTAATATCAACTCATCTTTAATCAGTACTTCAATTCCATTTTAATTCCAGCAATGATTACAACAAAAGGAAGACACACTTTTAGTTCAGAAAAGTTTAATTAAGTGATCTTGGATATGATGCAGCCAAGATATCTGGACAAAAAGAAATGAGAAAGCTTTAACGCATATCAGCTTGTAGGAAACACAAGACAGCATGTGCTATCTATGTGGGATCCAAACACTCCATCTCAAAAACACCAAAGCAATGAGTTAAGCAGTTCTTGCAGGAGGAAACAGAAAGTCATGTGTGCTAAGGAAATCAATGCACTAGCCTGTTAACCCAGTAGATCTTAATGAATTGCAATTGTGTCCAAGAACTGGCAAGGCAGACTGTAAATTAAAAGTTAAGTATAAAGTTCCTCTGACAAACCTTAGAACAAATTTAATAGGATTTAGTATTCAACTTACTATCCTGGACACATCTGTAGCTCAGAATCCCACCTTCATTTATTTCACACATCCATCTGTGAAAACCATTTGCTAATGAAAGCAAGGATACTGGCTTAAAGTGAATATAAAATTCAAATTAATATAGAAATCATTAAATTGAATATAGAAATCAATAAACTATAAATGCTGAACAGAATACCATTTAGAGAGTGTTGAAAAAAGAAAAAGTTTACTGAAAGACAGTTATTCTGACTTCCTGAGGAATAAAGCCTGCCTGCCTTCCTTTCTGAAGCTTACAGTAATACCTGTGCTCAGGAAAACGCTTATCAGTAAGTTGCTTTCTCACTCCATCTGTCCACTGACTTCTTTTCTGTGTACTCACGAGATCCTTTAACCAGTGAATTAAAAGACATCCTAACATGTTTGGCACACAAAACATCACCTTGATAAAAGTGCAGTATCAATGTCCCTGGGAAGCAAAATAACAAAGACTAAATGGACTAACCACACAACACACAGAAAGGACAACTGGCAACACTTAACAGATCTGCTGCTTAGGACACGGGAACAAACAGGTTAAAAAAGCCAGCAGTCCTCACTGAAAGCTCCTCTGAGCTTACTAGAGGGACTTGCACACAACCATTTATTGCTTCATGGCACCACACTTGTAGCTTTGTGACAAAGATTTCCACTGGTTTAGCTAAATTTATACACCTCCTTCAGTTAAGCTAATGCAACACCTTGCGTGGACACCTGTATTGCTTCAGAGCAGCATTCTTCCTGCAGTAGTTTAAATGTGTCGATTTAATCAAATAAACATATAGCTGCTTTCCAATTTTGTGATCCATGACTTCTCCACAACACCTCCAAAGTTTATTAGGAGGAAAATCAATGCGTTTCAGGACAATCAAGCTTTACAGATTGCATTCCTATACAGTCCTCTTCCATTGCTGGAAGCTACTATTATCAAAACCAAGTATATTTCCAAACATAGCCCCTTCTCTCCAGTGAAACCAGCTCATCTTTTAAGTCTCCATCTTGTCCCAAGAAAAGTGACTGACCAGAAATTCCATAAAAGCTTCACAGATCAGATTCAGCATATGATCACTGAATGGCAAGTGCTTATTTTAGAACAGAAAGCTGCCATACTTCCCCTATAAGGAATATTAATATAGCACTACACAGAAAATCACTGACAAGGGATCTAAACACTATAATTTATTCAACACTGCAAATTAAAGAGAACATATTTGAGATCTCTGTATGAAAATCATCACCATAGCAAACACAAACATTACAGCTAGATGAAATTTCACATTTTTTGAAAGCAATTATACTACTTACTTCTCCTGAAGTCCAAATTAAATAAAACCATAATTTCCTCAGCTATGTATTTATTCAGCCCCTACTGGGATTTAAATACAGCATCTCCATTAAGTCAATGCTACTGAGAATGCTTTAATCAGGTTTAGTGTGATGCACATGCTCCTTCAGCAACACCAGATTCTTTTTTAGGTTCGACTGGATTTGCTTGTTCCTCTTCTTTCAGCTTCACTTCTCTAAAGTCTTCCCTGACTTCTTCTAACAGACCTGGCTTGAAAATGACATCCAGTGCGGTCATTGCCAAAGCTTTAGCTGTGCGCAAGGTGTAGAACTGAGCAGTCTGTGACCCTGCAGAAAAAACAGTAAGAGGAATTTCAGGTTAGATTACCAATACTAAACCACTTGCTTACTGCATAAGGGATATTTTATAAAGTAAGATTATAAGTTTCAGCTGCAAGAAGATTTTCTTAAATATCTGCTTGCATATTTTCCCATGCCTCAAAATATTTTTTTTCTTTTCCAAGTACTTAATTTTCTGCTACTGATATAAACAACTGAGAACAGGAAAGTTGAGTGTTCACGTTAAGCTCTTTAGAAAATGTGGAGTTTTATAAACTAGCACTGTTATGTTTCAAAAGTACTGTATTTTAGGAGTAAAAATGACTTTTATCTTTCGGCTCATGTTTAGAAATTCTTCTGAATATGCTGTTATGGATAATCCTTCTAATTTCTTTTGTCTAGATGATACTACCTTTTAGTATAAGGAGTGGCTATCCTAACCATATAACCTCAAACACACACCAAGAAATTCTACATTTGTCAGCTTTTTCTACAACTCTACTATTAATGTTAACTGTTTTCACTTTCACTCACCTGCAGCTTCTGTGTACTGCTCAGTATGATTCAATGCATCAGAGCCAATATAAAAATAAGGATGAATCCCAGGGACCACAAATGTAACATTTCCAAAGTCCGTGGAACCTAGAAGCAGCAGATAGATTTTCGTAACAAAAAAGTGTTGGGCAGTTTTGAATGCTGTAAGGAAATGCATGATAGACATTCTCTCCAGCCCATATCTAAAATGGAGTATCCTTTGCCCCAAATACTAAAATAAGAACATTTCTAATGAGCCAGTATCCATACAAATATCTCATGTCACCCAGGTGTTTTCCCTAACTATCCATCTTTAGACGCTGCTCTCCAGTGCAATTCTGATCAATGATCAGTTACTGGACTGCAAGGAAGACATATCAGCATGTTCCTATTCCTTTTGCTACTCATTTTTATCAAGCATCTCCTAATAGTAATCTGTTAATTCAGAAACAGGAAAGCAGCAAACCTTGGGAGTGTCAGGCATTTCAGCTATTTCCCTGTTAGAGCCCTTTAGAACTAGGCCAAACATTTCCTGCTTCTCACCAATACACAAATATTCAGCATTCTGTAGGGGGCTAAAGTAGAAACTATTTATCTTTAAACAAAAACAGATTGAGGGTAACTGTTTTACTGTTTTTACCCCCATGTGTTTTGATTATTCTCAGTTATGGAAATCTCAACAGCACAAGCACCCTTGAAATAAATTCAGAATTAAACTCCAGACAAAATGCTAGGGGGTTTTGTAGAAAAACACCTCATAGCAATGCTGCAGATTTTAATGATGATTCTTTCATGCCTAGCACTTTCAGTATGTTATCAAGCACCTATCTCACAGCCTTATCTACTGAATTATATCATCCCAAACCAGAAGATTCTTCATGGTAAATCATCCAGGAGTCTACAACTACATCCCAAGTGGTTTTGGTTTGTTTTCATTTTCCCAAACAAGCAGTCCACTCATTACTTGTTAAAATGACATTTCGAATTTGAAGAAATCAACGTATCAATTTTTGTGAAATCCAGGTACCAGAGGAAGCATTGTTTTTTATCAGGGGAAAATAGGGATGACCCACTAAGATCTCAATTAACTTTTCTGCGACCAGAGACTCAAGAATTTGTTTCTTTAGCAATAGTGTATAAAACTTAATTTTAACACATCAGGTAGCCTCAATATTGTAATATTTTATGAAGAGGAGATATTGCTAGTGCCTTAAGATTTAGTAATTAAATGATTGAAGAATACAGATTTTACTTGGAAGCCTATAGTTACTGAAAGTGAGTCCATAGAGCCTACATTACGAGGACAAGCGTTTTCTATTTACTCTGCTTTCAGGTAAGGGAAACAGCAAAGCTTGTTCAGAAACATCTCTTCCCATAAATTTAGGATGCATTTGAAGAAAATCCAACTCTTGGCACAGCAATAAGTTATTTTAATTTCCAGTAGTTCACACTACTGATTCATTCTTTGGTCAATCTGGACAGACAAACCAGAAGTTCTGCACACTCCAGAATAAACCAAGGGTTCTAGACATGCCTTACTACGTCCCAGTAAACAAACTGCTGCAATGACTGCGCTGCCCTTTTTCCTGCTCTCACTTAACTAATGAAACATTAGAAATTTCACTGTATCACAGCTCTCAGTCATGTCATTCCTCCTAAATTTATATCCATATTCAATATACTACCAGCTGACATGTTACTTTTGCAGAGTAGATGACATTTAAATTGGTATTTTCTAGTAATATGGAGAGGCAAAATCCAGGCAGCTTCTAATAAAAATGTGACAGCTAAATCTTCCCCTCGATCAGACAAAATGTTACATCCTTCATGGAAATAACACAGCAGTGTGTTTAGAACATCAGGTGTTCCAATAGTTTCCATAAAAGCATTTGAAATTGTATGCTTGCTAGACACATACAGATTGGGATGCTTTCTGGAAGCATAAGTAATTGCAGTTATCAATGCAATATACATAATCCTGTGCTATCTTCAACAGAGAACTATTGGAGTTCCAGCCTCTCAAAAATATATCCTTAAGCCTCTTCAAGTCACTGCATATTTAATGGAGTCAGTATAACCACAAACATGAACAGAGGGGAAAATACAAAAGATTCCAGGAAACATTTATACACAGTCCCAAGCTTCCAAAGTGGAAATTTCAAATACACTAGACCTTCTTAAGATCTTCTTTATCAGTTTTGTGCACGGGAAGCCAATGAACCCCATGAATACCACGTTTTGACTAGATTAAGTTATCACAGGCATGGGTGCCTCAACTAAGATATATTTAACTAAGCCATCTGCTTTAGGAGGTTATGGATCTCCTGTAGTAAAGCTACCCTACAAACAGTAGAAGGAGAAACAGGTCCTGGCACCTGGTCCAAGCTAGCTCAGTCTCACATTATGTCACATCCCCCTGGCTGTGTGCCCAGTGAGCAGAGCTGCATGGGGCACACCCAGAGCTTGTGATTTGAGGTACTCAGGGAAGCCTTGGTGACGCTTATCTGCCTAGAGCGATACCTGGGAGCAGAGCGACACTAATACCCATGCAGAGGTGGCAGCGAGTGCGCTCAGCTCTTAACGACTGTTCTGCTGCACAGACATGGAGAAGCAACTGAGCTATCTTCCTTCCCTTTCAACAGAAGAAACTGACATCCTAAAAGAAAACATTGAAAACCACATGAAAACTAAACAGAAATAGAGGTCTTGAAAAAGACGACACAAAATACTCAAACACCCCCACCCCAAGAAAAGGGTAGCATACAAAGTTCCACTCCTATGGCTCTGGAGGCTGTTCTTTGTTATCTCTCCTGAATTCCCACTGCAAAAATTCAGAGGAGAAGCTGTGGAAAGAAAATTCAGTAAAACCCTACTGCAGTATGAGATAAAGCAATTGCTCAAGCACATTTTGACATCTGACACGCAATTCAAGGACAGGACAGCCATACAGGGAGTTTTGGTTTAAGCAAGTTAATGGTTAACATTGAGCATATCATGTAACTTACATATGAAAGCCCTATTGCAGCTGGGTGTCTCTGAAAAGCTCAATTCAAGACCTCTGAACAAAAGCAAAATCACTGATATTCATGATCATCCTTACTACAATGGATTGAAGGAACCAACTAGCAGAGCTCCAGAAAGTTGCACTACAGTAAACATTTTAAGGCTCCTCAGCCCCCTTCTTTGGCTAAACAAGCAAAGCAGTAAATCTTATTTATATTACACTGAAGAAAGCAGGAAGAAATCTGCCCTAAGTCATAATTTATTTTTAAACGCAAGACAATGAACCACTGTTTAACTTGGAAGGGAAGTAAGAAACAGAAAAAAATCCCATCACCATTAGATACCAAGACTGTCATTAGATACAATGTGTCCCCTACCCACAAAAAGAAGTTTCGAGAGCTGCTCCTAAACACCAAATTTGTCCAAACTCCAAAGATAATCTGCATTTAATATAGAGAAGACAAGTACCACAATCAAACTAATTAAAACTGAGAACAGTATCTTCATTCTAAGAGAAAAACCTTTAGCATGAATGGACTAAAAATGTTCATAAATACAGTTAAGATCAGTAGTGAAGCCTAAAAGTATGAGAAGAAGTTGAGACTTGAACAGAGCTCCTGTAGGAAGATTCTAAAAAAAAGTGTTAAGGATAACAAGAAACCCACCTAAGTATTCAAGAATTCCCATTTCTGTTATAGCTCAGAGACCAAAATAGTTAAATAATTTGAGACAGTCAAGACCCAAAAGTGAACACCTACTTGAAGAGCACCCTTTGGAAAACTAATCTGTTGAACTCATGAACTAAAATTAGAGGCATGTAATTACTTGTTAATGAAAAGATTAAATTAGAGTTAGTGAGATACTTAAACTTCAAGTTACTAATCTCTCCAAAACCTCCCTCTAAAAGAATTGTTAGATTCTAGTAGATTTGTTTATAGGCAAGCTTGGAAAATATTATTAAACAAGGTTCCTAAAAAAAAAAGTCTCATCCCCATTTATAGCAAACCAGGATTCTGTATTTTAATGTCACAGAATGAGACAATTAATTACACATCCTCATGTTCTCAGAAAGACTGCTCTTAGCTTTCCATCCCTTCCCACGACCAAACTGTTTATTACTTGAAATATTTTCAGAACTATTACAAGAAGGTATTTACTGCTTTTCTTACCTGTTCTTAGCTTCTATAACAAATACAGAAACACAGGCTAGAGATATAAACCTTCTACAGAGCTTTAGCTTTGTAATTTGGCTTTTTCTTCTGACCAAACCGTGTTTAACTTAGTTCTAATTTGTTATTTTATACACTTGAAGCTTGATCAACCTAAGCTTAAGACACAATGAAAAATGCAGCTGGAGTTACCTGACAAACCATTCAAGATAGCGTCTTCTGATATAAAATCTATTCCAAGCTTCTTCCCATTCTTCTTGTAAATTTTCTGCAGGCTCTTATTTGGAAGCACATTGTAGTAATCATTTTCACCACCTTTTATTTCCACCTAGACAAAAACCCCAAATTATTTTAAGTTTTTCTCCAGTGTAAGCCAGTTCGATGTAAAAAATCTGAGGGCCAAAAAAACCCCCTACATATCCAGACTTCAAGCCCAAGGCAAAACAGACGTAAGTGCCAAGCTTCTTTCAAAAATACAACATTCTGCCAAATATTACCCTCCATCAAAACACAGCTGGTGTTCTGTTCAGTTTGCACTAGACAGCCAAATTCCAGAAGAAAGGATTTCAAAATTTTCGCCAATAATAGGAAACAAATATTTCCTGTAACAGTGTCTAATGATTTTGCCTGCAGGTACTACTAAACTACATAGAAATAAACATAGGCTTTTATCAAACTGTATGTTAACTTTTTTTAGAATGCTTCCAATAACTACCGCCCTATTCATGAAATGGCTTCATACAGGTAAGAAATTTGAAAACAAATGGAAAAAAACTATCAATGTCAAATTTCAAGAGGTCTTAACTTTCATTCTGCATAAAATGCACTTTCTGAAACTCTTTTCTAGATATAGTGAAGTGGACACGGTAGGAAAATAACATCTAATGTCTCAAAAAGACTGTAAAAGTGACATGCTAACATTCACATACCCCATACCTATTTGTTTTGATGATCACATACATTCTTTTTACAGCTGAATTAGTCATAAGCTTATAATTAAGAGTGCAAGTAGAACCGTCTATCTTAGCAACAGAAAAAAGGTAATCATACTGCTTGAACCAGCTAGATGAGACACACTTCCATTTACTAAAAGCAAAAGAAATGAGAACGCTAATTGAAAAATCACTCAGTTGCTACATGAGCCTGCTGTTTAATAGGGCAATGGACCTAATGACCAAGAACATGGGAAAAAAACAGACAGAAGACCCAATACCTGTTTTGCTTGTTTCTACAGGTGAGGTTTGCCATCAAGCCTCCCAGGTCTCTGAGCCTAGCAGCACTATCTGTAGGATAGAAGCATCACCCACAGCAAAACAAAAAGAAATTACAGGACACTTAAAGAAATTGAATGTACATGGGATCAGGCAAGATGCATCCAAGGATGCAGAGTAAGAGAAGCAGAAATGCAGTCAGGAGGTATTATTTTTTTAAGTGTCACTGAAACAGAGGGATGTTCCAGCTCACTGAACAACAGGTAAAGGTCACATCCTCTTGAAGGGCCAAGAGGAGGTCCTTGAAAACTACACACTCCTCAGACCATCCTAGCCTCAAGTTCCCAGAAGGATTACAGAGCAAATAAATCCTCCTAGAACTCATGTCCAGGCTCACGAATCACAAGGTGATTGTGAACATCCAGCATACAAGATGGAACTCATTTAAGGGCAGATAGTGCATGACCAAGTCTAGCTTTCCATGACAACATGTCTGGCTCAGATAACACAAGACATGCAAGCTCCAAGTGTTTTATAATCAGCAGCACAAAATACCACATTGCTGCCTGTTACTTGTAGCACTCATCTGCAACTGAGACTGGTGCCATTAGTGGTTTAGTATTTTTATTACTGATGTAGACAACCCCTGTGAGACCACATCTGGTGCTGTGTTTGTTTAGTTTCTTTTCAAATCAAGACTGGAGCTAGGTCAGGGGAAGGACACCAAGATGATTAGGTGGAGAACACGACGTACAAAGACAGGCTGAAAGAACTTGATCTGCTGAGCCTTCACAAAATAGAAGGTTAGTGGGGCATCTTACTGCTGTCTAGAGTTACCAGATGGGAAGGGTACTGAGAAGGCAGAACCAGACGTCCCAGATGCCAAAATGATGCAACAAGAAGCAACAAAGGAAATTCCCACTGGATACAACAGTATCACAGAGGGTTGATGTGGGAAAGAACCTACTGAGGTCATCCTGTCCAGTTCCCCTGTTCAATCATGGTCACCTAGAGCTGGTTTCCCAGAACCATACTGAGGCAACTTTTGAGTATCTCCAAAGATGGAAACACTGCAATCTCTACAGGAAACCTGTGTTAGTACTCAAGTCATTGCAGCATAAACATTAGGAAAAGCCCTGTTCACCACGAGGTGTGTAGAGCACTTTTTGAGAGAGGTGGTAGAATTTCATCCTTGGAAATATTCAAAAGTTCATACGGCACTCAGAAACCTGCTCTAATTGGTCCTGCTCTGAACAGAGAATTAGACCAGATGACCTCCAGAGGTCTCGCCCAACACAGATTCCTCTAGGATTCTGTGGCATTCTATTTATAAACTAAAGCCTTCTTTCAGGACACAAAGCAACAGAACAGCAAAAAGTGTAACAGTAATTTAGATTTACTTCAGCTAAAAACTATGCAGACAAAGAAAACATTGATTTCCTGTTCTGGTCTGTGTAAAAGAAACACATGACAATGAATATATTCTTACCTTGCATCCTGTGGCCACTGCTGCAGATTTGAAGCAGTTTTCAACCTTCTCTGTCAGAACAGAAAGCTCTTTCCTTGAAGGAGCACGCAAGTAAAACTCTAGTTCAGTGTAAGAAGGAATGATGTTAGGTTTCACACCACCATTTTTTATTACACCTGCAGAAAGGGAAAAGTTGTGTTGTCAGTATTAAATGCAATTGATGCAATTCGATCTTCAGCCCTGTAATGAAATTCATGGGTCAAGAACTATAAACATATAAACAAAACCAACAAAACATCAGCTGAGCATGAAATACAAAGAATGCAAAAAATGTAGTATGTGGACAAAGTTTCTTCATCGTGTCAGATTACATGGTACATGTCTTTCAGCACAATTTTACAGCATTCTTTGGTTAGACATCTGTTTTACATCCCAGAGTCAAGCCAAACTAGCATTTCTAATTAATCCCCTAAAATTCAATGCATCGGAGTCATAAACCAATCTGTCTGCCAACAAGAAAAAAAAAATTGCTATAAGGGATTGGATATAAAAGTTGGATTTAAAAAAAAGTTGGATTCCAACTTTTAAACGTTTCCTCAATTAGAATGTTTCCAACTTATTTTGTGAGCTTGAAGAAAAACTGAATCAGTTTCTCAGCAATACTGGAATAATGTATGTATTGCAGTGCACAGAAAGTTCATTTAGATTGCTCATACTAATTCTTCAGAAATATTGGGATGTATAATACATGTAGCTTTAGTCACAAGTGCAGTTTGAGCTGAAAGTGCTCCCTTGAGGAAATGTGTGACTAACTACATCTTTTACCATTATGACGTCAAAGGCATTTCCATAAAATACAGTAATATTTAGACATTTTGACAAGAACACATCATAGATCCCAGTTTCACTTTAGATGTCACTGTACTAACAGCTACTTGCTTCCAACAGGGTGTTTCCCTGGCCTTCTGCCCTCAATTTCTTTTATGTGGAATCAGATTTGTTTTCTGTAGAACCTGAGAAACCTCTACCTTAAATGGAAATATTGCAGAAGTTACTGATGTGTGTCACTGAGGCCTGAAGAGACAGCACTAATTTGCTGCAAATAGACAACAAAACATTTCTTTTGGTGCAGAAAACCCATTAAGATTATGAACTTCACCCCCTTCAGTATCAAATACAGTCAAAATCAGTGTTGAATTAATCCAGTATCAGTATTTGTCCATAACAATAGGAACAGCTCAGATGAGAGGGACAGACGTCACAGGAAAGGAAGCAGTAAGTATTCATGCAGATTTGCATGACACATACCCATAACAAGCTTTCTCAGAACAAGCAGCTTCATGAGTGAACAGTTTTCACTTGTCTTCTCCAGTGCAATTGTAAATGGAACTGGAGAGAGTCTGAATGGGTCTACAGTTAAATTTCAATACAACTGCAATATGGACTGGACAGCAGACCTGAATTACACGTAGGCTGCCTGCACACTATTAGTAGCACCCAATTTGCCCTTCTGGAGGGAAACTTTTTTTGCAACCTGTTTAGTACAACTTCTTGAGCAGGAAAAAAAAATTCTACATTCCCATTTTTAAGGGGGCAACATATAGTCCACTCATAAACAGGGGAGAAAGATAATGTCAAAATCTCAGATGAACTCAAGACAACATTATTTCAGTACATGAAACATTGGTTAGAAATTCTAGACTTCAAGCAATGGAAATTATTTCAGTTTTTGTAAGTGGGGTAACACTATTATTTTTAGGATCACTTCATTCAGCCACTGCTTATACAAAAAGTCTACAACATGAGGTCTCCTACACAATGTTGTAAAGAAAGCATTCCTAAAATTCAATCTCACTCTGGCTGCTTGTCCTTTCTCAGAAGTAATTTAAATACTTCCACTTTGAAAAATCAGGTTTATGACAGCAGCTGTATCAACACAGTAATTTCAGTTTTGCTGCTGTTCAGAAAGCATTACCTCTAGAAGGCTTGTTTAGGTACTTAGATTTTTTGCCACCATTATCCGTGTAACCTTTAGAAACTACAAAGAAAGCTGTATTTAGGGGTTTAGGTCTAGATTCAACAGAAGACTTAGGTATCTTCAGACTTAAACCTGCAAACACATGGGTTGCAGACACCAAAACTCTTAATTATGTGCCTTGTTTTCTACAGAGAAATAGGATAGAGTGGCTGTGCCTGCTATCTGAAATTCATTTGGGCATGCTGCACAGCAGAACTGCAAATAGCTTCATCTACAGTCAAAAGGATTAGGATTCCATCCAGATATCCTGGAGAGAAATGCACACTTGTATTATATACAGCATAAACAGCCAAGATACATAATGATCAGCTCAGAATATCTGGAAGGATTTTTAGCTCATAAGAAATATTCCAAATAAACAGCTCTACATTCAAAAGTCCTGTAGAATTGGCAAAGTTTCTTAATTTGAACTTGGAAAAAGTTGTCTTGGGTGCAATAAGGAACCCTGAGTTTGTAGCCATAGGGCAGCTTCACCTCACCTTTTGAACCTTTCTCACTTCATAGGTAGAAATGCATGATGTTGAAAGAGAACAAGCTTAATGGTTAACACGTCTTACTGCAAAATGGCCTTTCTAATCCAAAACCTACTAGATATTAAATATTAGAATACAGTGAACATCTAGTTGACTGGGCTACTAACCAGGACTATGGTCTTCTGCCATCACTTGTTTTTTTGTACTTCACCAAACAAACTTCATTCCAGACCACTAAACCCTTCCAATAAATGACATCAAATTAACAGAATGTCTACTCAAAAAGTGATGCTATAAGTAATACTTCACTTTTTGGAAGCATTTAATCTTACACTTTTGCAAATCCACATATATTAAGGAGTTCAAGGCCATGTACCAAAATAAACCTTGCATTTTTTATTTTTTTCTTTTTTTTTTTCTGAACTGCAACTTTAAGACTTAAAATTGGTCTAGCCTTTACCTGGGCATCAGAGTCCCCTTTCAATTCTAACCTCTCGGCCTATTTTGAGCAGTTAGTTCTGGATGCTGACATGATTGTAAAAATTGCAGACACACCATTTAAATGAAATGGTGCTGTTTCATAATATTTGAAGTGACTATACTAATTTAGTGATTTAGTGCCATACTTCGGAATGTATGATATTCTATGTTAGTACTTCAGCAGCCTAAACTCTAACTTGCTGGACATTAAGTTTAAGAAAGATCTCACCATGAACTCTCCAGGTCGGTTTCATCTGCTGTCTTAAAACAGACAGATTGTTGTACGCAAGAACAGCAGCATCTAATGCATTAACTCCTTCCCAAGGATAAGCAGCAGCATGAGAAGCTTTTCCATAGTATTTCACAGTCACACTAGGAAATAAAAGGCATTGCTTATTTGTTTCTCATTCACTGAAAAAAAAAAACAAAAACAAACCTTTGAAATTAAAAACTTCCTTTTGTTTCCGCAAATTTATGTTATTTAAATTTTGTGCAGCATAACACCAAACAATTTACCTGGCACTAGACTGTTGCATAGATAAACTATCTTTGAGTGCAAAAAACCACAAAGATTTCTAGAAAACCAGTAGAATGGAATGATACCAAGAGCCAGTCAGGCAAGGGAGTTACTGGTAACATCTTTATATAGCCTTTTCCTGAAGAGCACACATTTCACATATTAATTAAATTTCTCCACCACCTTTTTTATACTGCCTGACTCTTCTGAGACTTAAAAGCACTCTTCTCAGAGGATAACAAACCCTGTTCTCTGATTCAAAACTGGAAGTTGAGTGTCCTAATTCTTGTCAAATAAAATGTGCACAGTACATAAGATAGTAAAAGCATGTATGATCACATACAACCCATGCCTAAATAACAAAAGTCAAGTTTTATGAGCATGGAAAAGCACAGGCTATTGTAAAATACACATTATTATGCTACAGCAAGGACACTTCAAAAAAGGTGGTAGAAAGGCTTGCAACAAGGAAGAAATCTAATGCAAAGGCTATCCTCCAACTTCAAAAAGTCATAAAATATTGCACCTTAACATAGTCGGTAAAAATTCATGCTTTGCTTCATCTGAAGGCCATTAATATTAGCCTTACAAAATAATTTAGTATTTCAGACTATATAAGGACTGTTCACAAAAGAGAAAAATATTAAATACTGACATCTACATATAAGGTCTCACTATTTATAAAATACACAAAACAATCTGTACTCCATACCTACTCCTATATGGAAAAAACTCAATATTTACATGTTCCTCCTATCCCAAGACACACAAACTGTCTCTTATCCTGCCATGACCAGCCTAACTTGCTTGTTCCCCTGTCTTGCACAAATGCCAACTTAACCAGTTATCCTCAAGTGACCCCTTGTGCTCAGAACCATGCCACAGCTGCAAGTTAACACCAGCACTTAAATTCTGGACGGCAAAGAGGGACACAATGCAGTGTACTGTTGCAACAGGAAACTTCTCTTACTACTGCTGCAATCCAAATTAAGCTTGCCTTCTTCAATCCCCACTAATCTTCCAAGACAATTACAGAACCCATTATCTAGACTAGGAATTTTATTTAAAATTTATTATCATTAAGAAGTGTAAGACACTTGCTCATTAATATCCCAAGTATTAGACTGCGACCCCTCAAATCAACTCACAAAGATCCCTGGACATTCTTAAAAAAATAGAAAGAAGGCAAAGTACAGCAAAAAAGTCATGCTTCAGTATTCTCTTCCACAAGGAACATGTGTTTCTTATTTTAGAAAGTTCTTTCAGCATTCCTTTGCTTGTACTTCTTTTGCTACGCAAATGTCACAGACACTCAGAAAAACCCAACAGATTTTGCAGAATAATAACACCCTAAGCCAGTTTAAGAATACCAGCAGAAGAATGTGGATCCTGTTTGTCCAACAATAAATATGCTGATTAAGTGAAGGGTAAGTGAATAAGCATCAGCAAACTTTGGCATGTATTCACCAGTTATCCCAATATGCTAATCTTATTTCAGGCACAAGCCAGCTTTCAGAATAGCAGACACAGAAATACTAGCAACTTAGTGATCACCAGTCCTTAAACTCCCTGCAAACAAGCAAAGACCGATTAAAATTAGAAAAACTGTCTTTCTACCTTTGAAACCTGATAATTACATAAAATATGACTAACTCAGTATTTCAAGCTTTTGGAGGTAATAAGTTGTTTCACTCAGCACTTCAATTCCATGCCTCCTCCATGTTCAAAGGTTTAAAGGCTATCTAGGACTTGCATCCTACTGCAGATCTTCACCTCTGAAGAGAGATTTCCAGATCTTACTGTATCAAACTCAAAAGGTTATTGCAAGCAGAAAGACGAAACTATCATTGAAAACTACATCTTGAAGATTATTTAAGATAAAGCAAGGGCAAGTTGGGCTAAGTCTTGAAGGAGGGTAAAACAACAAGACTCTTTAGAAACACAAGGAAGGAATATAGCAGAGAACTGGCCAGGTAATGAAGGTTAACCCTGTCTGTTTTACCATGTAACTTGGCATTTACATAATCAAATTATCAAAGCAGGGAAACAGCCCTGGTAATAGCAAAACGGTCAGTAAAATCAAGCATATCAGAGCTAGGCAATAGCATAACCAATCTGAAAACAGTTCCCAGTACAAGTCATAAATGACTGGAAAATTACTTATTTAAATAATTCAGAATTTAATCTGAGACAGTGAAATGTAATACCTGTAAAAACTGTTGCACCGGAGGGAGTTTACTAGTGGAGTCTCTGCAAGTAAGACCCTCTGGGATCAGGAATCACATAAAACATAGAAGAATGTCACGTAACACAGAGCAAAACCTGCTGGCAGACTACTGCTGGGACACTGTGGAAACAAATGTTTACAACACCAAAGGAAGAACAGCATCGCAGACTGGCAGAGCAAGAAAAGAATGACGCTCCAAAGCACTTTTTAAAAATCATGTATGTGAAGATCAAGCATTTGCCTAAGAGTTGATTGCTTGAAAATGACTGAAGAGGAAGCCTCAAACATGCCAGCTGTCTCCAAAATTATAAGGAAAGACAATGGTCCATGCAGCAGCTGAGTGAGATCCAAGGCAGTTGCACCTCATGTACTGTGTACAATTCTGGGGATGCACATCCAGCAAGGTGTACTTTAAGATAAGTCAAGCGATTCAAGGCAGAAGTGAGCCAGTGCTATCTCTGAACATCAGGGCTAATCAGAAGACAACAAGGCATAATTTTCGAAGAGTTATATGGCTGGCAGAAAAGACAGCAGTGTGAGGGTAGGATTGCTGTCCATCCTTACACTGCAGGCAAATATGAAGGAAAGACAGCTACTGCTTTGGATCAAAACCAAAAAGCTGATGTGAGAGTTAATACACACAACATGGTCGTGACTAAATTTAGCGTGGAAGTTACTACAGATCCGAACTTCAGTCAGGCTTAGCTAGCCAGTTCTTTTCAAAAGGAGGAAGGCAAACCTGAAACACCCTCCAAACTGATAAAAAATGCATAGAGGACCACATGACTGGCATCCAGGAAAGCACTGAATGAGAACCCTTGAGAACCTGCAGTTGTCTCTTTAAATTCTACTTCAACATAGGGCATAATCACATGAATGTTTAAAAGAAACGCCTAGAAACATCAGAACAAAAGATGGATTTTTGGGATAGATGGAAGATTATCTCAGATCAGTCAGGGATTTCAGCACTAGGCTGAACACAGCGCTTTTGAAGAACGGCTCAGAGTGCCGTTCCCTAACACTAATCTGGCTCCTTAGCTGCGTGCAAATACCTTTGTCCGAAGGGCACCTGCAAGGCTCCGGGTTCAGCCACTGCCAAAGCAAGTCCCCTTCTCAGGAAGGTGACAAAAGTCTAATAACAAACCATCTCTTCCCACCGGAACCCACCCACTCACTCATGCTCGGCCACGTCGGGCAGGTAAGCAGCGTTTTCTTGCGAGGGGTGTGCCATGAAAACCACATCCAGGCCATCGAACGCTCCAGCCTTGATGAGGTCTATTTTGCCTCCTCCTTGCTCTTCCGCGGGCGTCCCCAGCACCGTGATCTGCAGCACAAACGCACACAGAGAGTCAGGGGCTGTCAGGGAGCGCTCACCACCGCTCCCCCGGGAGGGCTCCCACCTGCACGGCCACGGGCTCCGCCAGGCTCTCCAGGGCGGCCTTCAGCGCAAGCGCGGCGGCGGCTCCCACCTCGGCGATGAGGTTGTGGCCGCACGCGTGCCCGAGCCCGGGCAGCGCGTCGTACTCGCAGAGGAAGGCGAGGCGGAGCGGGTCCTGCGGGGCCGCCGTGCCCCAGTCGGCGCGGAAAGCCGTGCCCAGCTTGTAGCGCGGCTGCACGGCCCAGGCGGCGCCAGGCAGGTCCCCGCCGGAGAAGAAGCGGGTCAGGGCGTCGTGCGCCTGGTGCTCCGCGTACGCCAGCTCGGGACGGCTCCAGATGTCGCGGCTCAGCGCGCCCAGACGCGCAGCGTTCAGATCCACGCTCTCGCACGCCCGCTGCTTCAGTGCCTCCAGCGCGGCGGCGGCGGCGGGGCCGCTCTCCGGCGGCTCCTGCGGCTCCATGAGGCCTCGGGAGCACCGGTCCTCAGGTGAGCTGAGCTGGACCTGCCGCCCGCACCTGCCCTCCGGCGCGACACCTGAGCCGTTGCCCCTTTTATCGCCTCTCTGCGCCGCGAGCCACACTGGGAAATGTAGTTCGTAATCACGGCCTGGCCTACAGGCGGCGCCCAGCCGGAACTCCCCGCCCCAGCGTGCCTGGCGCGGCCCCCCGGCCAGCTAGCGGAGTTTAGGGGGCCCGCCCGCAGCCCTCGCCCGCTGTGCTGCCGGGCGCCGCTCGCTGACTCCACCCCCCGCGGGATCGCGGAAGGGTAAAGGTAGGAAACTCACGGGTTGAAGTAAAGACAGTTCCATAGGGAAAGCAGAAGCCATGCACACAAGCAAAGCAAGGGATGAATTCACTGCTTCCCGTGGGCCGGCGGGTGCTCAGCTATCCCCAGGAGAGCAGGGCCCCATCACACCTCACGGTGACTTGGGAAGACAAATCCATCACTGCGAACGTCCTCCCCTTCCTCCTTCTTCCCCTGCCTTATATACCGAGCATGATGTTCCATGGTCTGGAATGTCCCTTTGGTCAGCTGGGGTCACCTGTCCCGGCTGTGTCGCCTCCCAAGCTGCCTCAGCCTCTCCACCAGCCTGGCTGCACAAAACTCAGAAAAGGCCTTGGCTCTGTGTAAGCCCTGCTCAGCAATAACAAAAACACATTATCAACCCTATGTTCGGAACAAATCCAAAACACAGTCCCATGCCAGCCATTGTGAAGAAAATTAACTCCACACCAGCCAAAACCAGCATAAAATATTAGAAAGATAAATTACATGTTGGAAGAAAACTTTAGGGCTTGGTGTGCTTCAGTGATCTCAGACCTGGTGGGGAGAGGGTGTTAAGAAAGCTTGGGAAGAAGGATGTCCCGCTGTTAGTGGGTAAAAGCAATGCAGAATTTGTAGACCACAAGGACATTTGGCAGAGCTCCCACAATAAGGAGGAAATTAACAAAGCCTATTCAGCAACTGTGCTGAAATCAGCTCCAAGTGGGTGAAATGTAATTCTGGCAGAGGGAGATCGTAACTACCAACCCATGGCCCCCTGACTCAAAAGAAGGGAAAGACTGAGTATGTGGACTAATTAGCACAAGAAGAGAGGGACTCACTTGACCAATAAAAAATAGAACACTAAGTAATAGGAGAACTATGTAACTTGCAGCCAAGGAACAATCATGCCTTTGCTAAAATGTGTAAGTACTGAAATGTTTTAATAGTGGATGTGCCACCCAGCATGCCTTTCTTTTGCAGAACTGTAAATAAATCAAATACCTGACTCTGAGTATGGCTTGGCTTCTTGCACACTGTGTGTAAGAACCTAATTTGGCACAACATGCTGATGGAACACATGCCTTGTTACATACATGCCTTACCATCACAAGGCCCAGAGATTGCATTCAAGTGCAAGGTGTGCTGTACCTCTTCTGGGCTTGGAAACACCCTGCCTTCTTTGACATCTTCATTATTTTTCCAACCAAGAGCCCTGTCTGTCTGGATTCGGGTTACATCTTTACATTTCTCCGGGATTTCTGCAGTCCAGGCCTGTGAGAGCCAGCTTATCGGGAGTTTTTAGATACAAGCTACATAGCAAGGAACCTACCTATTGAACCAACCCATACCTGACAAAAATTGAAGTCAACAGGATCAAAATGACAAATTATGGGTTTTTTTTCTTTATTAATTTAATTACCAGAAATTCCCTTTTTATTCACTTTTTATTCATTTATCCACTGTATTCTTTCTCCACAACTTTTCTGTCAACTGGAGAGGTGCTTTGATGTGCTGAACTGCAGGTTTCCCCTCTCCACAGAAGATGGGGGAGGTTCTTTTCCTAATGACACCCAAACCCTACAGAACTCTCCGTCACTCCAAGAAGAGCTCAGGCTCCCATGCCTTACATTTGTCATGAGCTATTTTTACCCTTGAAACATACTACAAGTATGTTGACAAGTATTGTGGTTATAGTCAGTTCTTCCCTCCACCCCCAAATTCTTCCAAGTGGAATAAGGCCATCAAGCCCAAAATGTGCTGAACTTAGTTTGAACTCTGGACACATGTTGAACTATCCTTATGGATACATGCAGTAAGTATTTGTCAACAGCTGAGGGGGCACATACTAAGCAAAGGGTCACATAATTCAGATCTGTTTGCTAAGGGATTTTTAGGGCTGGAAGCCTTTTGGAGCAGGCAGAATGTTCCTGAGAATAGTGCCAGGCCAGCATTCTTTTCGGAACAATCACTCTAGGCATACATCAAACTCAATCACTTTTGCACTCATGGAAAAAGCTGGCTCCCACTTTAAGTTCTAGTGAGGAGGGAAAAAAAAAAAACTGATTTTTTTTTTCCCCAAGTACCTGATTCCTTGAGGCACTACTGTTCACTATATAGTTTTGTATTTCTTCAATTAAAACCCAGGGTCCTGTTGAACCTGCACAGATTCATTCAGGACACTCCAGAGCTTTACATACCTGATTAGTAGAGTGGCATTACAGCTGAGAATGCCAAGCCTCAGAGCCATAGCTAACAGGAATGGGGAGGCTTGGCCATGGAGCAAATTGTTCTCTGGCAGCTGCCTCCAAACAAACTGGCTGCTTGTATGGAGGGCTGAAGAAGGAGTAGAGAGCGCACACGAATGCCAACATCTGAAAGTGGGACAAAGTTAGTACTGGCTTCTCCAGGAAAATTTACCACTCATGGGGAGCAGATAAATTACTTTCAGGGATTCTGTTATCTGCTGACAGTGTGCGGTTTTCCTTTCCAACTGAGATCTCAGATAATCACAGGGTTGAATTACTAATGTGACCACTGTCTCATTTGCTTGAAATTAACCTTTAGAATATAGTTGGAATCCTCTTTGTCTGCTGTAAGGATTTGTGAAGCATGCAGCACTAAGATAGCCAATCGTTTTATAAATTTAAACATTACAGAGTTTACAGCAGCTTGAGAGTTCCAATTTGCATGTTTGAAAATGGTTAATATGTATCATAATGAGTGTTAGCATCAGTTAACATTATAATGGTATGTTATTTTGGTGTGTTCCACTTCACAATCCCAGATAATTTGGACACTCTGTGTACAGCCTGCAAGGGTGGTTCCTTGAGAGGGACTTGGTGACCAGGAGAGTTTCCCTCCATACCTCCTGAAATGTGCTCCTGCTGCTACTTCTCTTGTGTGGGTCCAGCAAACATGTTGTCTTCAATGAGCTAATTCATTCAGTAAAAATCTGCTTAGAAAACAAAAAATGGATATTTTTCATCTGGAAGCAGTTTTGCAAGACACACAATACGTCTCTGCTTCCAAAATTTCACAGTTCCACCATGATTTTTCCTCAACCAGCCAAGAATTTGTCTCACTCACTAGGCTGCCTTTGGTATTTACCTGAGCTGATGCAATTCACTAACATGGCACAAAAAAGGCTTATTCAAAAAATTAGCTAATTTCCTGTTGGTTTAGTGAGTTAAATTGGCCAAAGGTCCATCCACAAAGAGCCAGGACAAGGAAGTTGTGGTGAGACTAGATGTGTAGAAGCATGAGCTGCTCAGCCAGCTCAGCCACTCTGATAAGTCCTACCCTGATGAGCTGCTGGGAGCATCATTGTCAAGGACAGCCCACAGAACTAAAAATAAACACAGCTGCACCACCTATTAAAGCAAAGTGGGGGGCTTGGTTGTGAGCAAAGCAAAGAAACATCTTCACATAAGCTGAAGACTAAGCAAGGCCACAAGAAATTTTCATCTGGCACAATAAAAGCAGTGCTATGACTCCTGAAATCAGTCCAGTTCAGGAAAGAGAAAGGAAAAGGTGTAAAGTTCTTTTATTCGTAAGAAACAGATGCATGTTAATGAGGCTTCAATTCCTTTAATAAAGAGCCTTTGCATTCCTATTCCTGTTCCTGTTCTATTGTTTGCATGGAAGAACCACTGGATATTTACCCCAGAGATGGGATGGTACCTTTCAAATTAGCAATAATTTTCTTGCTCCTTATATTAGAAAATTTCAGGTCTCAGTTATTATATTATCATGTATTTTCTTCTAATTTAGGAGATGGCATCAGTCTTTTAACCTTTTATGCTTATTTGAAAATTCATTTAATATCTTAAAGAGGAAGAAAACATTTCTATTCGGTACCTTTGTTTTCTATAGGTTGTGCCTTGGGTCATGATTACAGAAATGTATTATAGTCAATCTGAATTACAAGTCTACAAAGTGAAAAACATATAACCATAACATGTTGTTTTCTAGGACAGAGGAAAAATACTGGTCCATTTTTAGAAAAAGAGGTAAAAAATACTATGATGATATTTTGATTGTGCTAAACAAATTATAATGGAGCATTAGATTGTTTAAAATACTGTTACTATATAGAGGAAATACAACCTGGGAAACATTTCTTTGGGAAAAGCAAGAATTGTGCATATATTTGTTCATAAATAAAGAAGAACAAACCTCACAGCTGCTAATTCAATTCATATTCCTGGAATCAGGCTGTAAACAAATGCTTGTATTTTTGTTTTGGAGGGTGGATGAAGTTCAGTAGCTTTCCATTGGTCTAAAAGAAGGAACATCTGTTGTGGCCATAAAAAACTGGATGATCAAGTTTACCACATCCCACATTAGCAACATTAGGCATTGAGGTTGAAATCCTGATCACACTGAACTCGGTGAAAGTTTTGCTGTTAATTCCGGGTGGCCTGGATTTCAAGCCAAACTCCAAAGCTTTAAAAACAATAGCACAGTGAGTATTAAAAACAAAAGTAGGCTGTTGCTGTGTGTAGGAGCTACGCACTGACCTGCCTAAGATAACATTCCAGCCTGGTCTACTAATAGCTTTATATTAGGCAGTACGTATCAAGACATACAATTCTACAACAGTGAACCCTGTGTTTAGAAAGAAAACATGGTAAGGGCTTCCTTGGTCAGATCACAGTATCAACATCAACACAGAGCAGAAGAATTTTTAGGAACTCAGGAAGATAAACAGCTTGAGTCACTGAAGCAATGAAGACACCATGTCTCTTTTAACTGTTACTGGATCAGGGATGCCACTACACGTCTTATACATTTCTTGTTAAGGGAAAAAATGCAGGGTAGGTGGGTTTAGAAAAGTGAAATCTTCTCCCTCTTGACATATCATTGCCACCACTTAAGAGTTAATCACAGTGAAGTCAAAAATTCAGAGCAGATTGAGACAGAAATCATGAGCTTATTGTTCCCTCCTAATGTCTGGTTACATCATGTACAATACTCAGAGTTAAATCCAAAACCCCTCACACAGTGTGTTCTATTAGCTGTTCGACTTAGTGGTTAAGGCTTCACCATCTGTCCAAATGCTGTGAACCTGTACCAGAAAGGTAAGGGACATGCTTAGAGCTCAGACACCCTCACTGACAAGGCAGCTCTGGCTATTTGCTGCTGCCCCCAGCTCTTTGTGCCTGCCAAAGATGCCTGTCCCAGCTCTGGTGGCAGAATGAGGCACAATTGCCTCTCAGCTGTTTCAGTACAAACTCCAAAAGCTTAATTCAGGCTGCCCCCACCCCCCTTGGCATTTTATGCTTTAAACACTGGATTTTATCCTGAAGCAGCTTAGAGTTATCTGTGTTCTCAGTCTGCTGACTCCACTATGTGGGTGGTATTCTCTGGGAGACAGGCAGTAATATTTTAAACCAACACAGTTATTTTCAAAACAATCACTTTCATGCACCATTAGCCATGGAGGCTGGTATAAGCTTTGCCAGATTTAGACTGATTTAACAAATAGTACTTTTCTATCTGATGCAGATTTTCATTTGCACTCTGAAAGCTGCAAGAATACAGACAGGGCTTAGCTGTAGCTATTTTTGCTTTTTTTTTTTTTTTTTTTTTTTTACCCAACTGGGGTGAGATTGTTTTAAAAAGAAACATCAGTTAACTCCAAGAAAAGTTCAAAAATTGCCTGACTTAACCATTGCCAATTAGAGCAGGTAATTCTAGTAAAAAAGGTAGAGCTAGATAAATTTAGATTTCTTTCTTCGGTTTGTCTCTCTGAAGACTTACAGAAAACTTGTCAGCTACTATGGGGTTATTAGAAGTATGCACAGCATAATGTAAACAGGAATTAAATTATTTATATCCAAGACTCTTAACACACAAAACTTACTGACTGCTTGCTTTCTCATATTCAAATTTTACTTTTGTAACAGCAAGAAAAGTGTAAAATATCAGACATCTTACCTCAGCAGAAAATGCCTTTGAATCCTCACTCCTCCAATAAAAAAATCCTGCCTCAATTATGTTCTTCTGTTTCTTACACTGTTACATTTTCATATGTATTTTAATCTGTGATATGGTAATTATTTTACATTATACTATAGGTCAATTGGTATATATGTATAATTCCTGTAGTAGCAGCATCATTACAGTCATATTGCTATCCCAGTTTGAAAAGATTTGTGATGAAAGCAGCCTGATCACATACATGTTTCTTCAAGACACTTGATGCTAAATCAGGTCCATTACTGACAATATGAGCCTTTTTTGTTTTATTTATTTAAGTATTATATTATTTGTTATATTGTATTTGGTTGTAGCTTAGATGCTTAGTTCCTTTCTTCCTCTAAGAGCAGATTTTTCTTATTTAATGTCAGATAAATTCAATGCTTCATTTCATAGCATTGATACCTTAAGGACCTAGAAACAAAACAACATACTTTTGAGGCAATATTAGTATAGGAGGTAATATAAAGGCTGGACTTTATTGGAGGCCTCCAAACCGACAGATGTGGCAAAATGCCCACCCTGCACAGGGTGAATACAGTTTTATAAGTTTAGCAAATTAGCATAATTGACAATAATCTCCAATTAGAAGCACAAGTGATGAAATAATTGCCCCCTGTTGGTTCCACCTCTTCTGTAGCCTTCCTTTAGATAGGAACTAAACTTTGTTTATGAAAGTGTGTCTCGAAGAGCTGGTTTCAACCTTGGTTCCCAGGAAGAATCAAGATAGGATAGGGGCCTTGGACTCCTCAGGGCTTGGAGCCTCTGGAATGTGTTTTGTCTTTCTGCCTGTCAGGGTAGGGAAAAGTATTGGAGCTAGCTAGGAACTATATACAACAATAGTCTACAGAGCTGTGAATATGTGAAAAATGCCAGTCACTTGTTTAAAATTTTTAAAAGTTTAATAGTAATAAAATAGTTTTTAAAACAGTAATAAAAATTAGAGCAATAAGAATTTGGACAATCAGAGTTAGGACAATAAAGGACAATAAAAAAGCAAATGATTACGGACACCCGGATGTTTTCCTCAAGAAAGCATGTCTGCTAACAAGGGAATAACTCTTAAAAGCCATAGCCCATTGCATATTCATACATCTCATACATGATGCAAATATTCTTTTCAAACTAGGGATTTTTCTGTTTTCTGTCAATTCTCCCTCTCATCTTGTTATTCAATCCTTTTGGCTCTGGGGTGTCTGGAAGAAGTCTGCACAGTCTGATAAAGAGGCCATAAATCCTTGTCTTGAGATTTTTTTTTTGGTGTCCTATTGCTGTTATCTCTATGTGAAGAATTTCTTGGTTATCTTATCCATTCCTTCTGCTGGTCACAAAAAGGTATCTTACATCACATAGCTTCTATTTTAATATTATGCTATAGTTTAAAACTATATTTAACACACTACTTAAAAAGGATTAATGATGTACTACAAAATAACTTTCCAACATAACACATACAGCATTCAATTTAATATTTGTGAAGAGCCAATCATTTAATGTGCATTTTTCACAGAATATATATGAAAGAAATATAAAAGCAAAAATCATTCTGTCATCAGCATAACTTACTAACTGGGTACAGCCCAGAGTGGCAGGAAAAATTGCTAATGAGATGTGAAAAGCTTAAGTCTCTGTGGCTGCCAGCTCTTCTTGAAAGCCTAGGTACCTCACCTTTGGGAGGAGAGGAGCACGGCAATGAGCAGGGACTGCAGCTGTCCCACTGTGCGTGTGCTGGCTGACTCACAGACCACAGCACAGAAAACAAACACGCAGAAAACAGGTGGGTGTGTTACGGCCACAAACTGCAGGCACTCTGTCCATCGGTATTAACTGCCCTTCCCCACTACCTCTAAAGGAGTGTTAATCCATCCTTGTACAAACAAGACCAAATGTTCTCCCCGTTAAATCCTGATAGAGCTAGAACCAAGTCAAAAATTGTTACACAAATCTCCACGCATTTAATTGCTTCTCTCAGCTCCCAGTTTAAAAATGGTTAATAACATTTTTCGTATTTGCAAATGTAAGTGAAAAATGAAATCTAGACTGTGTTAAACTTTTCAAAGTAATGGAAAAAAATCTTACCTTTCCTGATGTTAAAATGACTCTTTAGTTATGCCACTAGTTATTTACATTCTATGCTGCTAGAAATAGTTTAATTTTGCTATTGATTCAAACAGAACCACAGCTAGGTCCTACCTCTTTTATTCCCTTGGAGGAGGAAAGTACTTTGCAGCTCTTTAAATTCTTTATTTTAATACAGTGAGCCTTTGAAGTATTACAGCTAGTAATTCACAGACAGTATGTATTTATGGGTTAAACAGTCAGAAGACTGTTTAACAACAACTCAAACAATTCAATATATAATTTTCTGTTTTTAAATTTATATTTAAATATAGATGGACATTTTCTTCTCAAAAAATTAATGTAAAAGCCTCCAGTCTGTTTTATATGAGTATACTATTTTGCAGATAGACAGCAAATTTATTTTATATTTGCAATCCACAGGAATCTTAAATGGATTGCATCTGTTAGACATCACAAATTACTATTAAATACTTTGTTGTGGATTTAGTGGTACAGAGGAGCTGTTAAGACAGAAAACCAGCAGCTTACTGTTGCTAAATGAAAATCTCTTTACCTTCAAAGCTTTTATGATATTATTTTTTAAAAATCAGAAGTATGATATATTGCATAATAATAAAAACACTTGTATTAAGTGTTGACATTTTCCATAATACCCTGAGAAATTACATTAAAAAGAGTAATTATTTTTGTTCTTGATTTGTACCAATTATGCAAATACAAACACAACAAGTCTAAAGGGTGTTCATTAATAATTATTTGCTTAAGATATTAATTTCAAAAAATACATTCAAACCCATACTTTATCTAGTCACAGTGGAACTATACAAAGCAATAACACAGTAGCTATAACTACTATAGCACACAATGATTTTTTTAGTCTTTTTTAAAATTTAATTTGTGGTATCACAAATATAAGTAAACAGAGTATGTTTGCACTCACCATGTAAACTTCTGCGTTCACTGCTGACAAAAATAGGTTTACGGTATAGTGAATTTGCAGGTTTGTTGAAATTGATACCAGTTTTCTGAGAAAAAAAGAAGTAGATAAGTGAAAAAGGAGAAAAATGTATTTGTCTACAGGGCTACTCGAAATAATCATATTTCTAATTTAAAATACTATGAACTTTGCTAATTTTGTACAGATAACTCATGAAAGTACAGTTGGATTTCTTCAAATCAATGTAACACACATGCAGCACTTTGCCAGAATTTCAGGGTCATTTTGAATTTGTGCAGTCATCACTGTGAAATGAAACCAATATGTTTTTGTATTTTTAAAATTCAAGGAAACAAAGGCATCCAGTATATCCAGAAGCCTGTGAACAAGAACTGACAATTGTAATTAGTGGAGGTCAAACTGTATTACTGAACAAGCTAGTCCAATCCATTTTGGTTTCCACTAATGGTTAAGATGATTTTGAGGTGAAGTCATACATTGCCCAATGACATCAGGCAAACTTAGGTAATGTGTTCTAGTTGTTTCTAACCCAAGAGGGCTTGATCTTTAGCTACCTCAGCCTGTTTGTTGTTGCCTAGACTTAAGCTGTTTGTTTTTAAAGCACATTTTAGAGACCCTGAGCTGCAGTTTTTTGGGGTGCTTTACTAATATCCAGTTAGTAGCAAGGTGGTCAGGGCCAGTTCCTGTAATTAAGAGCCCATCTTCTACATTCTCAGGCACAATGTTCATGTACCAATGTCTGTGTACGCTGTACAATGTTTTGTGTATGTTTTATGTGACATGTATGTGAGCTTCCTTCTCCTTACCAATGCTGCTTACTGTACCACATACCAAGGATATTTGTTAGGAGTTGTGTGCCATGCCAATGCCATGTGGACATGTGCCTTTCCAGAAATCTTCCTGTGGATAAATTGAATGTCGTTACTTGAAATCAGGAGCACTAATTTTTGGGGTTTTTTTTAAATCATCCTCACAGTATGTGGGTAATTCACAATGAACAGGCACATGACAGAGACCTGAGAATGTTGTGCAAGGAACTTAAAGACGACTGTGGATGTGAAATGCTCTTCAATTCACATAGCCACAGTTAAAGAACAAAAGAAGCAAATTTAACTGCAGCCTGAAAAAAACCCACTGTGTACCTATCTGGGGACTGATTGCTTTCCTAGGCTTTCAACAAGGCTGCTGGAGAAGCAAAAAGCAGGTGAACATGAGCACCTCTTTGTTGAAAGCCCTGTTGCCCAGAATTCACCATCAGCAAAAAACCAGGCCCTTCTTGTTGTGTTCCCTCCCCTCTCAGCCATACTCACATCTCGTATATTACTTCGAGACCTGCACTCGTTTGTATTATGTGGTTGAACGAGCTGTTGTGATTAGTAGTCTCAATACATTTAGCAGCTAGGTAGAGCAACAGGGTATTAAAAATATATGTTAAACTGCAGGAGATCACAAGGAATCTGGAAACCTCTGTGGGTTTTAAGTGTCAGCAGACGGCATGGCATGGCCTACTTTGGAATAAATGAATTGAAAAAGAAAGGGTAAAGTTACTCTGTCAAGAAGTGTCTGTGCTGGTACTGGGAAGCTGCGGAGCTGCAGAGCTCAGGGGACCAACAATGGGGTGTCTTGAGGCTGCCAGCTGACTTCGCAGCCCAGGCATCATTAGTATGTGTTGGCTGTTCAGTAGCCTACTCAATATGTGCTGGTAATATTAATCTGGGTTTCCTAGCAGCAGGTGCCTCTATCATAAGATTTTCTAGCCTGATTACTTTGCAGATTGGCAGAAAGTCCAAGGTTTGAGTGACTCAAAATAGCAAAATTAAATTTCCAGCTCTAGCAATGTCTTCTGGAGTCAGGCTGGGTGCTGATTCTATGATATCTAAAGTATACTTACAAAAAAAGACTTCATTTTCCAAAGAAAAGAATACAGCCCAGTACTTTCAATCAGCACCACACACATAAAAGCAATTGTCAGATTTTTCAACTCTCCTCTTATATTTGCTTTAAGGTATACACCATCTATTATTACTACTGCTAATTTAAATGGGAAAATCTCTGAATTGTGTTATTTCTCCAGCATCATGTCCTCACTCTCCTCATCAGCTATTTTATAAATTTCATCTACCTTCATTATTGTATCCAGCCTTTTCCAGAATGTCCCTTTAAAAATAGCATATAAATTCTTCTAAAAGTATAAAAAGAGAAAAAAAAAAAAAAAAAAAAAAAAAAACACCAAACTGGATAACATTGTCTATTGTGAGACACAATGTGCAGACAGGTCAGGTGATTTACTGAGCTCTGCTTGTGGAGTAACATGGATGTGAAACTCACAGTTCCAGCATGTATTCACTTGATTTTATGGACAGTTAAAGCAAAACTGCATATGCTACCTGGCAAAGAGAATGAGCTATCCTAAGCCTGCTAAGCACCCTGTTTGTAGAACAATATTACCAATTAATTATGCAGTATGGGTAATCTGAGTTTTTTTAATCTGTCCAAATTTTTACAATTCAAATGCATGTAAACATCCAGTTCAGTTATGAATACTGTGTGTGTTCTTGGCATCCTGTTTGTAACATAAGGATATGCTTTCCCACCATTCTGGGACAAATCCTCTCAAGGGACATTAGACTAAATAACCACTTGATTTTAGATGACAATTGAAGAATCAAAACATTTTACACAAGACCCATTGTGATTTTTTTAATCTGTTTATTCTCTTAATCCTGGTAATTCTTAAACATTTTATATCTTTCAGCTCTTTTAACTCAATATACAGGTAACAGGGACAGATTGATTTTAAAGCTTTCCCAACCTGTTAGCATTATGGGGACATATTTATACTCTCTGACAGGGAGAATCCTGCATGACAGGGAAAGGCTGAAGGCATTCAGCCATCCAGCCCTCTGCCAGGCTCCATTTCAGATGATCAGAAATGGCCCTGAGTAACCTGGCCTGACCTAGCAGGCAACCCTGCTGTGAGCAGGAGGCAGGACCGGAAGACTCCTGATGTCCCTTCCAGCCTGCATTACCTTATGGTCAGGTATTGGGAGCTACTGTTTGCTTTAGACTTTAATATGGAGAGGCTTAGCAAAGCAATTTTTCTGGAGTGCCAGAGGAACTTTCCAAACCTCCAAATGCGCAGCTAGACCTGCTGCTCTCCCAGTGGTGTAGGTGTGGCATGTAGCTTACATGAGAAATATCTCAGATACCCCACCTTGGAGCCACACATCTGCCTTGAAAGAGAAGGAAAAATTATTATAACTCATTGATATCCTCAAAGTATACATCTCACTTTCTACAACAGCTGTGATATCTCTTTGTGCTCCTTCACTTAATACAAACCCCGAGCCATGGCCACTGGAGGTCCCAGGAGGCACACTGGCACTGCAGCCACCTCATGCTGCGCACAGACCTTCCCATCAAGCAGTCACAAATCCTTGCTGCACTCCCATGGCAGCAGATCTGATGTCACCTCCTTGGCTGGGGAGGGTTAGAAACCATCAAATCGATGGCGTGCAGCACACAACGTTTCTTCCTGCCTCAAAAGGATGCACAAACAGCCCTTTGGATGAGTACATCATTGAGGTGATGGCAGAGGAACAACACACCCCTCTCACAAGGCAGGTCTCACCCTAGTCCATGGGGTGACCACCATCCATCACGTTTGCTTCCTTAGTGCCCTTTGTGGGATACACATTATGTAAGGGGAATGAAAATTATGAAGGTGTATACAGAGTTTGTGGGGAAATTATTAGTAACTTCATGGCAAATGTGGAAACATGGACCTCTGGTAAGGCCCTGAGCAGGAACACAGGTTCAGTACCTGCTCAATTTTGTTCTGAATTGTCACATCACTATGTCCACTCACTAATAGAAAAAATAAGCATGAGTGTAAGTGTCGGTAGAGTCAGGTCTTAGACCCATGGTGACATTTTCTGTGACTGATTTTGCTTGGTGTGCATGTTTGTGCTTGCTTTTTCTCAGAAATATCTCTCCCAGCACTTTGAATGTCCTCTTCTTAGTAATGCAGAAGTCCTGCTGTCTGGACAGGAGACCCATGCTTAGTTAAAAAGGCAAAGAATGAGAACTGTCCAGACATGTAGTAAATGTCCCAGTGTGAGGTGCACTTTATCCCATTATTATGAAGAACTAAATCATTAATGAAGCTTTATTTAGCTTCCTGGCCAGGATGTCCCTAAATTTTCATCTGTTACATATCTCATTTGCTTTTATCTCCTTCAGATTCTGTGCTTAGACAGGAATACTCAGTTTACATGTAGAATATAGAAAAGTTCTTATGAAATTACTTTGAACAGAGCCCTAGATTCACAAAAACCTTGCAGCACCATTTTCTTTTGAGGAGATGGTAGGGATAGTGCTGTCTTTTAAATGTTTTCTTGTATTTATTCTACTGATGATATCATTCAATTCACAGCAATATTTTTTATTCTTCACATGACAAATTTGGTAGCACAAATCCAGAGTTGTCAGAAATCTGAATGCAAAGAAACTTCTTAAATATGAAAAACAGTGTGATGAGTTGTCTAGATGTAAGACCAAGCAATATATATGAACACTGTTTACAGAATTGACAAGACAAATCAAGGATGCATGACTAAGATGTAATTTCTGCTATAAAAAATACTTTAGTTTTCCTGAAGAAGTGCTGTAATAATAGTCTGTTTGGTTTGCCTGTCAGAGTATAGGTGATGCTGTGACACTTCCACAGCTGAGATTTGAGAACTGAGATGACAATCTCAGTTCTACTCCAGATAATTTCCAAGATGCGGTATATTAATGGGGTAATCAAGGACAAAGTCACAGTCTGAGTCATTACAGGAAAGGTCAAAGAATGTGGAAAAATCAGTGTCAAGCTCTCAGAAAAGGTCCTCAGTTCAGGAACTGGTCTTTCCATCATCAAGAGAAAATCTGTCCTGGTACAGTGACACTCCAAGACCTCCATTAAATCAGAGTGACTGTTCATGTGAGGAAGCAGAGTAGAAGGAGAACTTCAGTTTCTGATGTTCTGCACCTAGATGCTGTTCAAGTGCCTGTGACATTAAAGTGATGTCATGAGCACCTCCAAAATAGAGCTGAGGCTAAACTGTCAAGTCTTGCAAAACCTGTCAAAAGCTTTGCTAATAAAAAAAAATAATAGCTAACTGAACAAAAGGCCAGGCTGTGTGAGTAGGAAATAGGATCCATATTCTGAAATGCAATTAGCTCATTTGGGTCAGGTGAACAGTTGGGTTAGTTTCATGAGGTATTGTTAAAAGGCTTAGGTTAATCACAGAGAGGTGATGGATGGGTTAATTAGACAAGTAATCATCTGGTATCTCATACAGAAATTCTATTTTAAAAGTCAAAATTAAGTTTATTCAGTTAAAAGTATTAGGGACATTTTGATAAGCTGTAATTTTCTTTGTTTTATCCTGTGTAAAGGGGGATTTTCAGTTATGATAACATATGGCTTTTAGGATTTTAACTGAAATGTTAAATGTTTTAACTGGTGTTAGTTATAAAGTACGAGCACAGTCCAAGCATACAATTTGATTGGTTCTAAATTCAGAGTGAGATGGTATATTATAAATAAGTTGTTTTCAACAATTAGGATGCTTTTAATAAAAAAGGAACTTTAAAAGGCCTCCTTCTTTTTGCTTAAATATTTTTGCCAATTGTGTAATAGCTGTCATTAGCCATGAAGTTGCCTGTACATTCATGTAGCAGTGAATCTTTAATTTATCACTTAATGAGCATCTAGTCTACAAAATGCAGTGCTGAAAAATACTGCTAAAGTTAAAATCCATCAGGCCTGAAAAGTACTGTAACTTACTTTTAAGTAACATAATTAATCAAAATAATTACAAATGTTTTTTTTTTTTTTTTAATGGGAAGTTTGAAAGAGAAATGAAAAAGCATTGTATTTTACACTACTGTCTAAAAGCTTACAGATTTCTTTGGAAATATATGACTTGATACCTATCTCTTCTATGTTCTGACTAGGTTAGTGCTGACAATATGCACCAGCCTAGATAAACTAGTGAAGTTCTAAAAACAGAATGATTTATAATCTCCTCCAAACCTGTAAAAATAGTTGCCAGAAATATACATGTCCCTTTTTGTTTGCTGACTGTTAAGTTGAAGCCAGGGTTAAACATAGGTATCTAACTTTTAGGCCTTTGATTTGTGACATATTCTACACTTTTTATCCTGTGATAAAAGGACAGGATAGAGAGCAACAACACACAGTTTTATTTATTGAAATTTCCTCCAAAGTTCATAAGTTTGCAGAAGGAAATGTGATTTTTCTAAATTGTTAAAACCCCAGGGATGCAGTCATTAATATGTCATGAGCTTGTGTTTTACAAAAGACACTATTTCTAGTGTATTTTGTACATGGTGCTAAAAGTGCACCGGATGTTTTCTTTTAGAAATTAAGGTTTGCTGCATAATCCACTTGTTCTAATCTCCAGCTGCCTTTTTGGTGAAACACGAGCTGAAAAAAAAAAAACATTAACTTTTTGTTGGTTTTCTTCTATTCCTTTTTGGTTGCTATTCTTACATTGTTCTGACAATACCAGTACAACAATAATTCAAAAATATTTTTGCTTAATAAATTACTGCCTGCTATTCTCTACAAATAAATGCATTACACTGAGCAACAAATTGATTGAGCTGCTGCTGGCGGTGTTTTCCATCTGCAGAGCCTTTTCCCAAACTGCCTGACAACATCACATAGATTATTCTTGACTCACTGTGATCTCGCAAAGCCTCTGCCTAACACAGGTATTAGCAGCAGCAAATATTAGCAGTGGACATCAACTCGATGAAGCAGCAGAGTAAAGCAGATATAGAATTTTTAAGAGTGGTTGAGTCTGCCTGTGATGAACAATAAATACAAGGAAGGATTGATTTAATCTCTTACATAGCTGACTTTAAATTAACTTGCAATTAGGCTCTCAGCAAGAATTACTCGGTGATTATGCCCTCCAGCTGCCTAATACAAGCATGGGTTCTGGGCAAGGCTGTAATGAGGAGGGATGAGCTGTTGCTCCCCAAATGGGTCCTTTCGGGGCCACCCCTGTGGAATGCCAAAGCAAGCCACTAGAGGGAACTCAGCCTATGCCCTCTGAGGCCTTGACACTGGGTTTTCCCTCCTACTCACTTCCTAGGGCCCTTAAGCATGGTATACATAAAACTATATGCATGTGCTTTAAAGACGCCTGCGGCAGTAACTCCATCTGCTGAAGCAAACGTACCCGTGTTCTTTTGCACCGCATAAGCACATGGTGCGTTTCATCTTTTCTGTCAGTACTAATGTGGTTTTTAACCTTCTGTCTGTTAATTCTTTTCTTTCCTTGTCACCTCTGTGTCCACCTGATGTCAATGCTCCCTGGAAATGAACCCAAAAGTTACTGAATGTGTCCATGGTTACTTTGTGTATAAAATGCATTCCCTTACATTTCAGGCACGGAAGTTAAGGAAGGGTGGAGACGTGCTTGAGGTCCTTAAAAAGCAATGTCAGGGAGGCTGGCTGCAGCTGAGGAAGACGATATGGAGAAAGGTTTCTATATCAGCAGAGCTTCTTCCTCTGGTCATCAGGTATCAGCTTCCCACTCTCTTACCTTCCGTATCTCACTGAAGCCCAGAGGCAAAGCACGTCCTTCCCAGTCCCAGTCCCAAGACCACTGCCCACATCACCATGTCAGCAGTGTTAAAAGTGAGCAAAGCCCTTCCTAAGAAAATTGTAACTAAGATGGCATTTGGATCAAGGCTGCAAGACTTGAACAAGATTACTTTACCCCTCCCCCACATCTTCACACTGTTTTCCCATAGTATTTGAAAACTAGGGCATGTATGTGTTAAGAATCATATAAACATACAACAGTTTGGAAGACTGGAAATAATAAGTTGTAACAGCAATACAGGTTAACTATTCAGTGTTGCCACAGGGCAGAGGATAAAATCAGGCTGTGTTGCCTGTACAGAAGTTTCTGTTCCATCTCAAGGCTATTTAGGGGTGTGAGCTGCCCTCTCACTGAATGCTACTTCTGGGGCTGTGAAGGGAAAACTGGAAAACCTGGGGTCTTTTTGGAAGGCTGCCTTCTTTAAACACTCTGAAATACACTGATACAGCCATCAAAGCTGCATGTCTCAGAACATTACTGAGGCTGGTGGCTATGTGATCCAGATGTGGGGGCTCATGAGAACTGGGGGTCCTAACCTGACCCCTCCTTTTATACCCCAACACTTCCTAAAGACAGAAATTTCAATGTGTATGTTGCTTGTTCATTTTTGTGTACCCCGCTACGGCTCTCCAGAGCTTCAGCATGTACTCACAGTAGGATTGTAGTCAGAAAAATAAAAGAAATAAAAATTCACAACTGAAAAATAAAGAGGGGAAAATGAAAAGTGCTGAAAATAGGAGTTGAACTAACAGTGCACAGGCACAGTTAGTTGATAAGAGTTATCTCTGTGGACAAAGTAATGGCACCTGTGTTACCAGTTTCTCTTTATTAAAGTTAACCTACATGCAGCAAGAAGTCATATGCCTGCTGTTGAATTCAGTCTCAATGGTTATAAATTTGAAATACTGGCCAAAACTTGACCAGAATGAGAGAAAACACAAAGGAGCAGCGTAAACTCTTACCTTGAATTGCCTACAACACAACCAGGTCAGAAATGTTTGGCTAACCATGGAATTACTCTGACTACTGAACACTCCAACAGCCATCCTCCTCCTACAGCAGGAAGCTAAGGAGTTTTGGACATGTGTAGCAAGAGGGCTGTACATGTGACAGGCTCTCAAACAACAGACCCAGCCTAGAAAATTACATAAAAAGCTTTGGTTCATGAGTGTCAGAGCTGCAGATTGCATTTGCATCTTCCTGTATGTCCTCCTGCCAGTGACCAGTCCAGGTCAGACCTTAGACTTTCTGATCTCTGAGGAAAGTCTTCTTAAACTCTAATTGTTTGGGGTTTTGAGTTGTGTTTGACAGATTAATTCTGTGGTATCTGTGTGGACCAGTACATCAGTTGTTTCTAGTTCTCCAGCATATCAAGTGAGGTTATCAAGGCTTGACAGGTCAATTCATAGCAGTTTGACAGGAGAAATCTCAAGAGAATCATTGCCTCTTGTAAAAATCTAACTGTCCTCTAGGAAAAAGTACGTACTGTCTTGGAGGAATTGTACCCAGAACACAGCAGAATAAATGTGGCACACTCAGTTTGATTTTTCAGGTGAAAAAACCTGCATGTGTGAACATTTGCCCAGAAGTGAGGGAAACTGAGAACAATTAAATGCATTTAGGAGGAAATACAAGAAAAAAGACACAGCTGCAGAGAAGAGTAAAGAAAACAGGGAAAGTGGTGGGAAGGCTTGAGGTGTTAAGAAGGACTGGCTGGCGGTAAACAAAAACTGGATCAATCGCAAATTGCACGTTCTGTCCTCCTGGTGGAAGATGTTCTGTCTTGGGAAAGACTGGGCCTCTCTCTTTCTTCCAGGATCTAATAAAAGGCTAAAGATAATGCAAATGTAAACTCAAGGAGCTATGAGAATACTGCCTATGTCCATGGCCCTCTCAGCCAGCTGCTGGCTGCAGCATTTTTGTACAGCAGTGGAGAGCAGCAGCTTATGAGCAGAAACTGCTGACTTATCATCAGCCTCCCCACTGCTGGTCATGGGGAGAGGACAGTAGTGTGCATAGATTATATATTGTATCAAAGGGTCCAAAAAAAGGGTGCAGAAAAGTGTAACAATCATCTTTAGTGTGGAAACTACTAAAACTATTGTGTAATAAAACTGTATACAACACAAAACCTAGGTGCATCCTCATTTAAATCACCAGTCCTGTCAAATTACAAACATTTCTAGGCAGAACCTTGCATTAGCTGCATTTTACTACACAGTGAGATAAGGAAGACTTGCAGATCACACACGCAACAAACCATATGTACTGGCAAAGGCAAAACCTAGCTGGACCTCCAGACACTATGGTTCACTTTCTGGGTGAATGAACAGCCTACTGAGGGTCCTCAAGCCAGCTAATTCCCTTCTGCATGCCTGTTTTCCCAGCTGTGAAACACAGTGGGCTTCTAACATACAGTAATGTACATACTTTATCTGGCTACTTCTAAAAAAATGTGAAAACCTGAGCGCAGTAAGCACTTGTGCAGCATTTTGTGACACTTGAAGCAGAGCTAACCATTAAGAATGCTGCACTAAGGTGCAATTTCTAGTAATGAACAGTAAGTACTGAGCAGTCAGAAAAAGTCAGTTACATAATCTGTCATCTCACATTGTAATTTTTGAGATGGTCCTAGTCAAGGAGTAGGAGCAAACTGAGTTTCATCTAGCCATTAAAATTCCTTAAAATTCCTTAAATTTGCAGTAGCATCAGCTACCTCAGGAGATAATTTATTTCTTGCAGTATCTTTCCTTCCAACATTAAATAATGGTGACATCTACACTGCTTTTCTCATCTACTAGTTGACCTTGTTTTTCAGGGTGTTTTTTTCTCCCTATCTCGCCATTTTTTTTTCCCTTTTCACTCCTAGTACACAGGAGAAGGGGCACAAAAAAACATCACCCCTTTTTTATTACTTGCATACAAAAAACGTCTAAAATTTGGATAGGGTCCATCAATTTATGACTTCATTAATTCCTACAATGACTTATTGCTGTTCTATATATGATAACATACAATTCATGAATATGATGATGCTAGGAATGATACTTACCAAAGCTTCATGCTATATACACATAGAAGCAAATTACAGATCTCAAATTATGTATCATTTTAAGTAAGGGCACACCTTATTCTTTATTGTGCAGCTATGTCACTAGGCAGTAAAGGACACAAGAATCAGGTGATGAGAGAAACTAGAGGAAAGCCTGACTCTCTATATTAAGCCCTTTATTAAATGTAGCTCTAGGTCTTGTTTCAGGAAATGAAAAACAAAGTAAATTTTATTTTTATGGCCATTGCCATGACCATTTATAAGGACATTAGCAAATTAAAAGGCCTACTTGATGAAAGCACACCGCTTCATTAAAGGAGCAAATGGCATCTTTAATACAAATGGCAATCTCCTCAAAACCTTTTGCTTTATGGCCTTAAGAATGGCATAATGGCCATGATGATTACACCACTTCTTGAAATACATACAGCCACTTACTGAACTACAGCAAAAGAGTCAGCAAAGTCTGACTATAAATACGAGAAAAGTCCTGGATCCCCAAACACTTCCTCTTCCAGGTATAATTTAGGGAAATTGCACCAGTTTACTCACCACTGGCAACCTTCACTGTAAATGCACAAAACCAGTCTAGTTCTCAAAGTGAAGACAAGGGTTTATGAACCACTCAAAATGATGCCACACACTTGTAGTAATGCCACCAGGCTAATAAAAGTAGCAATGCAGCATTCCAAGAGTCAGGGCTTTGCAAAATCTAAAGGCCTGTTTTCTGGGAGTTGAACAAATAAGATTTTATTACCCCATGGGGAAAAAAGTTAGAGAGGAATGCTGACTTCAACACCGGGGAAGACTCTGCTATGACATGTTTGTTATGCAAATTAATTCCTCAGGAAACTTTCAAATTTAGCTGAATTGTTGACTCCTGTCTTAGCTCTGATAACATTCTCCTACACTCTCAGAGCAAGCCAGAAAGTTCAGTCTCAAAATCTCAAAATTGCTGATAACATTCTATTGCTCCACTTCATCACTTAGGTTCTTTTATAGGATAATGTATTTCTCCGTAATTGATGGATATGCCCTTCATCTATCTTTTCTAGTGAAACAGCAACTAAATATTTATTTCTTATTATCAAAAATATTGAGCACAGTAGTTCCTGTTCAACAAGGTAGCATCAGTTTTTCATGGTAGATGTTTACATTTTACAACTTTACCTCTTACTTACATCATAGCCTCTTTCATTTAAGAACCAGCCTATTCCTAACAGAAAACCATCTCAGAAATTACAACAGAAAATAAAATCCCCTTAAAAAGTTCAGTCAAGCATATAATATGAAAAAATATTTAGAGAATGCATTGTAAAATCAAAATTCAAAGACCACAAGAAGTTGTAGAAGAAAATAAGGAATGTGTTTAACTGCATAATGGAAGCGTCAAGACTTTCCTTCCAGAACCTAAAGAGAACCCACAAGAAAGATGGAGAGAAGACTTTTTACAAGAGCATATAGGGACAGGACAAGGGGGAATGGCTTCAAACTGAAAGGGAGTAGGTTTAGAGTAGATATTAGGATGAAGTTCTTTGCTATAAAGGTGGTGAGGCACTGGAACAGATTATCCAGAGAAAGCTGGGGATGCCTCATCCCTGGAGGTGCTCCAGGCCAGGTTAGATGGGGCCTTGAGCAACCTGGTTTAGAGTAGTGTCCTTGCCCATGGCAAGGGGGTTGGAACAAGGTGATCTTTAAGGTACCTTCCAACCCAAGCCATTCTATGATTCTATGACTCTATGTAGAAAATAAACTTGTTTTCAAAATTACAATGAAACATAATCTATAATCTTCAGGCTTTATATAATCTGTACAGCTTTGTACTTGACTTCAAAACTGTCTAAGAAAAAAAAATCCTCAAGTGTGAGTTATCAAATGTTTTATAATGCAAAAGCTTAAAAAATAATCTGAAAATAATAAAAGTATGGTTTAAAATTACATGCCTTGGATAAAATATTAATCAGATGGAATTAAATTTACAGTCTCATATGCAGATTGCTTAAGTATTCATCAGAATTCAGCAAAATCTCTGAAGAGATCCTGGTGTAATAGAGTTCAAATGCACACAGGATTTCTAGCTTCTCTTGCATTAGGAGGCAGAAACATTTCAGCCTTAGAGTACCAAGCCAGCCATTATTAATGAAACTGTGTAATGGGCTGAGCCTTAGCCACGCACGAGAACCCAACAACAGATACAGCTGTCCTCCACGTCTGTCCTCCGTGAGAGTTAAATTTCAGGACCATCAACACATAAAATTTAACTGCTTAAAATAAGGTGGTAGTTAATTCTCAGTAGATTCCCCTGCAGTTCTGCACAGCATTGCACTAGACTTTCAAACAGAAAGGATTTCCATTATCTGAGGAGCTAATGTTCAGTTTCCTTAATGACCTCAGAAGATTTAATAAGGTATTTATTTAATTCCTGTACAGCAGACACATGACTAGCTGATAACACATCCACTAATTTGGTAATTTCTTCCTTAAAGGCTGGTCACTCTCTAAGTGTCACTCCACAATTTTATATTACACTGCAAACAAGCCCTCCAAATATGACACTAATGTTTTGCTGGCTCTGAACTCAAAAAAGAGAATGTTCATGTAATACAACAGCTCCTCTTCAGGGAACTGGGATAAGGAATCTGTCAAAGTGAAGGAAATCTTGAGAGTGAAAATCCCTGTAAGATGATACTGTAGAACCATGAAGGAAAAAAGCAGGAAAATGACAAGTACAGTGCAGTATATGGTCCAAAAAGATGACCACGTTCTGATTTTCAGCTGGTCATACTGAAGTGCATGTTGCACTTAGGCCTAATATACAAACCAGTCCATTGTGCAGGAAGGGGTCAGCCCAAAGATCTCAGGAAGACAGAAACATGAAGTGCTCCAACACTTCTGTGGCATCATTGACACAGACTTGGGCTAAATTAGTTTTGGGTTTTTTTGCTGCTGTTTAGAAAGACCAACCTTATCTTACCCTCTAGGGTCCAACAATTATGGGAAGTTTTAAGCTCCCAACACTTTAGTAGTCTCAACCACCAGTTCTCAAAGAATTGACTGAAGAGCTGAGAACTACTGGCAATTAGCATTTAATGAATTGTTTAACCCTAAGGGAAGTGCTGGCAAATCAGGGCAGGGACAAAGAGGTATTTGACAAATTTTATCCAGGATCAGAGCTAGCATTCACTCTGTAAGCTCCGAAGGGTAAGGAAGAGGCTGATGGCAATGAGATAATAATCAGGGGGAAAAAGGACGCATCCTTCTAAACAACAACTCACTGGCTTTTGGAAACGCCCTCTTGTCAAGTTAGTAAGCAAGATTCACGGTGACCAGATAAAATTAACCATTGCCTAAAGCTATGGGCAATTGTTAAAGCATTTTGCTTTGCACGTGGGTGACACTCAGGCAAAAGAAAAAAAAGGGGAAAAAAAGCACAACAGCAGATCAATACAGCATTTACCAAATATAGCAAACTCGGACTTACAGTCTCCTTGAGGCATCCTTGGCAAGATTCCAGTGGCATTTTTCTTTGCCCTAATACTGTTCATTAAAAAAAAAAAAAATCCCACAAACAGAAAACCAGGAGGGGTTTTGTTCAGTTTTAGAATACAAGATAGGGGACACTAAATGAGAGAGTATTTAGATTAGGCAGGAAACTGGGTTGTTGAAGCCACACACTGACCTCGACTACACCAATACCAGTCTCTTTTGCAAGACAGTGAACCTCTAATTCTTTGGGGTAAACCAAAAAAATTTTATCAACCCTTAGTTTAGAGCATTGATAGCTAAAAATAGTCTAATTTTACAATTACATAACCATCATCTACAAGCAAGCCAAAAAATCCCTGGTTTTTAAGCTTTTGACCAAGCTCATGTCAGAGCTCTACTAATGAATCCTACCAATTTCCCCATGTGGAATGAAGAGATGCTCTGGACCAAAGCTGCGCATGAACACACCTAATGCTTAAGCTGTATCTCTGAAAATGCTGTTCACTCTAGGGAGCCACCTCAGCTGGATACAAGCAGCCGTTTTCTTCCTACGTACCTCTCCTCTCCCAGGACACCAGTTTACAGAGAGAGCATTTTTTTTTTTTTGGTGGATCCAGAAATTTAAAAATGCTTTCCTATCTTATGTAAATTTCACATCCTTCTTAGTATCAATCTTATTTAAACACCATATTAGGAATATAAGAGGAAATCTGTTATCTCCTCAACATGCCTGTCAGACTAATGCACACTCCAACTCCTTAAGAATTTTAAGTCAGGGGGATACATTTTCCAGCATAGCTATAAGCAAGAGACAAATCTGGTGAAAAACACAAAATTTGACGTGCTCTACTCATTTTCTGTTACTGCTACTTCTCAGTGTTGACTCGTTTAATAGCCACCTAGTATAAAAACATTTAAGGAGCATTACTGCATGAATTTCAATGTCTAACTGCCCAACTTGCTTGAACTCTGTTTTCAACAAACAAAACAATCCTCAAACGACTTGTCACAAAGGTGATTTTTTTTAAACATAAGCAATTCTTGGTGCACTATTAATCTCCTAATTTTGCCTAAGATAGTTAAAAGATTAAGTATTTCTTTCTACCAATGCACTACAAGGCTATCAAGTGATTTAAATTCATATACTTGAATTAACAGACACACACTCAAAGAAAAACAGAGACAAGTATAAGGGGAGGCCAAATTGTTTTATTTAATTTTTTAGTGACCAATTAAATTTTTGGCAGAAAGCTCTGCTCTTTCCTTTTTTTTTCCTGTTTTTTTTTTTTTTTTTTTTTTACTTTTTAAAAGAAATCGGCAGTGCTCAAATTGGTGGGTTGGAATTTTAGTCAAATTCCAGTTAAATTTAAAAACGAACAGATGAACAGAAATTCCAGATAATTTCCAGAGCAGAGGGCAAAACTTCACATTTGTATGAAAATTCCATGTTTATACTTGATTGGGAGACAGAATGTAAAACTACTGTCAGTAGTGCACAAATAGAACATTCACATTTGATCTGGAACCTTAATCAGAAAGCTGTACTCTCCTTCCAAAATTTTCATTACCTTGTGCAAAGCAAGTCAAGTCTTCATGTGTCAAGCACACACGTAAAATTGTCCATATTTTATATACAAGACATCTACCAATCAGGCAGTGCAAAATACATCCTTTCATAACAAAACTAAAATGTACCTCTCAAAGTATGAACAAGAATATACACATAATACAAGATGTACACTATTTACACAACCATAAAAAATATAATACAAGGATTTTTTTTTTTATGTGATTATAAGACTTGACAGTCTTTTGCAATTTTTGTTGCAACAAGGCATGTTTAAGTTTCCTGGATGGAGTTTTCTTTACCAATTACTCAAGAGATCTTGGAAACTACGCTTGAACTTTTAGGAGAGTTTTCAGATGGACTGCCATCAACTCCCTGTTTTGGTCAGACAGTTCAGCTGTGCCACCCACCCAGTGGCTGGGAGGCTTTGGAAGGACACTGGGAGATGGTGGGTCACTAAACTTTGCCCCAGCGTAATTTTCTTTTTGGCTCACTTCATTTAGGGCGATAGGTTTCTTGGACTTGGCATTTCTGAAGTTTTCTGTGTTTTTAAGTGGCTTTTTCTCCTGCTTCTGAACTATTTCTGGCGACACAGAATCCTGCCAAAAGTTCTCTATCTTTTTCGCCGAGGTGATCTTCGTCACTGGCGTGTTACACTTACTCTTCTGCCTGTTAATCTTTGGTTGTTCACACAGGTGTAAGCTGTGAACGGGCTGGCCGTAGGGGACGGCCGCCTTCTCTGTCTTTCCCATCTTGTTTTTTAAGAACTGCGGAGACAAAGAAGAATCAAGTCAACCGCGACCCCTCTCCTCCGCGCTCCCTCACCGACCCCGGCACGTACCGAAGCGTCGGGGGTCACCTGGGCAGGGAGAGGGGTACCGAGAAGCCCTATTCCCGCTGTTTTTCGCTTATCCCACCGCCGGGCTGGCACCGGCGGCCTGAGGGCGCGGAGCCCCCCCCCGGCCGCCATGGGGCGCTGCGCGCCACGCACGTCCCGCCTTCGGCGAGCGCGGGGCGGGGCTGGCGCGCGGCCGGCGGCAGGGCTAAATCCGGCTTGTTGCTGGGGCGCAGCGCCGGGCGCCCATTGGTGGGCGCCGGGCAGCCAATCGCCGCCCGCGCTTCGCCTTTCAGCCCCGCCCCGCCCCGTCCGAGCGTAACGGAAACTCTGCCGCCCCCCCCACCGCTCTGAGGGGGAGCCCCGCTCGCTGTCCCCCCCCGCCCCACCCCGAGGGAAAGGCAAAACCGTCGGCCGGCTCGCTGGTCACCGGGAGCGGGATCAAGTGAGGGGAAAGTAGCGCAGCCTTGTCTTTACCTCCTTCCTGAGGGGTTTGCCGGGCGCGGGTCTCGAAGGGGCAGGCGCAGGAGGCTCCTCCGGGGGGGCGTCCGTCACCAAGTCGGTTCCCAGCGGCGTCCGTCTCCCCAGCCCAGTGCGGTGCTGCTGGTACTGCTGGTAGCGGCTGGGCAGGAGCCCCGCGGGTCCAGGCCGGATCTTTCCCTTCCTCCGCCGCACCCTCTTCAGCGCGGGGCGGGCGCTGCCCCCCGGGCCCGCCAGGCAGCAGCTGGGCTGGTTCTCGCAGTTGCTGTCCCCGCGTCGGAGGCGCTGGAGCAGGGCGGAGGGCGGCAGCCGCCGCGGGTCTTCGGTGCCCGCCGAAATCCGAGCCAGGAAGGGCGGCGGCGCCGTGGTGGTAACCATGGTAGGACGTGGGTACCCAGAGTTGTGCCGGGGAGAGGGGTCAAGCCCAAGCAGGGACGAGCGGGTCGGGTTACTGGGGTAGGTCTGCCCGGGCTTTGTGACGGGGCGAGGAAGTGGTGCCGCAACCGCAGCTGCCGCTAGGAGAACATGGCGGGGGAGTGAGACGAGCCACCAGCAGCTCCCCGGTGTTGTTACCCGGGCGCGTCCCGCCCACTTCCGCCCCCGCGCCAACCGCTGTTCGCGGACGGCGCCAGCGCCGCCCCTCTCCGCCCCGCCCCGCCAATCGCGGCGGAGCGGCGGCCTCTCTGCCCTCGCTCCAGCCAATCGAAAGCGACACAAACACTCGGGGCCACGCCTCCCCTAGGGGCCGCCCAATCCGGGCAGGCACGCCCCCAGTCTCCGAGTCACGGGCTCGCAGTGCGCGGCGGGCGGGCAGCGCTCCACCGGCCAATCGGGATCCGCACGAACAGCCGAGGCCACACCTCCCCGGGCCCTTCAGCCAATCGCGGGAGACGTAAACAGGCGTCGGCGCGCCCCCGGTGGGCGGTAGCAACGGGCGGGCACGCGTCGCTCGCCATGGAGGAGCCGGGCCCGGCCGCCGTGCCGCCGGAGGGGCGGGGGCGGGACGAGCGGAGCTTGGAGGCGCTCAGCCTGGCTGGCGGCGGAGAGGCGGCGGTGGCGGGGCGGCAGCTGTCGGAGGGGCGGCGGGCGACGCTGGCGAGCGCCCTGGAACTGGAGGGGACGGTGCTGCGCGAGGGGCGCCTCACCCAGTTCGTAGCCAACAACCTGGAGCGGCGGATCCGGCTGAGCGGCGCCCCGCGGGGCGAGACTCCAGCGGGGGGCGGCGGGTCCTCCATCCCCGCCATCGACCCCGGGGCGCTGCAGGACGTGGTTGCCCTGGCCGGGCAGGTGGCGGCGCAGGTGGACGAGCTGCTGCGGAACGTGCACTGCGGGCTGCAGGCGCTGACGGCGCTCAGCGTCGGCTGCATCCAGACCTACCGCGACGGCGTGGAGAGCCTGGGCGAGGCGGCCGACCTCAGCATCCGCGCCATGTACGCACTGGTGGCGCGCTGCGAGGAGCTGGACCGCGCCATGCAGCCCGTGCCCGCCCTGGCCAAGCGCATCCGTGACATGAAGGGCACGCTGGAGCGGCTGGAGGGGCTCTGCAAATAGCTGCTCCCGCCGCCGCTCCTCCCGTGCCTGCAGCGGGGGCCTCGGGCTGCTGCTCTCTCGCTCCGGCGGCCCACCGCTCGCGGCGTCCGCAGCTCCCACCTGCACATCCTCGCTCTCTCTCCCCCGTGCGTGACTTGCCGGCAGCAGTGGCCAGATCGCCTGTGTTGATCTGGACGAAGGGAAATTTTTGCGACGGACGAGGGAAAAGTTCCCGGTTGAAAATCGCGGGGTACATGGCAGATGGTGCTTTTTAGCTTCAGCTCCATTAAAGAATTTGGATTCCACATGCCTTACGCTTTCTATTTATTGAGGGCTAAGAGAAACTAACGAATATTAATTAAAAGTAGCTCAAATTTTTTTAAAAATCAAATTCAAAATTCTTGTGAGTACCTGCTTGATGCTTACAGGCCTGTGTGCTTATTTGTAGTTGATTTGGTGCCTGAAGAGTAATTTTCACCTATGTTTTTACAGCAAATAAACTGCTGTAACAGTTCAAATAAGCTGCTGTAACAGCAGAACATAGCTGTTTTTTACGGGACACAGTTTTAAGATAAGAGTAAGTTTAATACATATAGCAAAGACACTTGATTTCTGAGAAGAATATAAAGTCCATGGAAGATAATTGAGATTCAGATAAGAACAAATCCATAAGCAAAGTTCTGAATAAAAGCTTTGAGATTAAATGTCCTTTGCCTCTATTAATCTTTACAGTTTTCACAGTGTAAAAGTTTAAATGGCATCACTGTGAAATGATCCTGTTATTTTATAGTTTACTTTTTTGTTTTTTCTTTCTTTCCAGTTGGAAAAATGTCTAATTACATGAGGAATACGAGTACATGATGAAATTACGTGGGTGTATGACTGACATAAAATGACTGCTTTGGAATAATTTATTTGTATAACTTGAAGCTTTTGTATTCGCATCACAGCGTGCAGAAGTGATTTTGCTATATCAGGGAGTGTTTCCTCTGAGACCTGAGAGTAGCTGAATTCTCTACTCACTAATGTTCCTATGCAAAAAGCCTCTTAGTGATGCTCTTAGCAATCTGTTTAGGTCGCAAATGTCCCTGTAACAAGATTTCAGCAGTAGAACAATCAGTAATCTTATGTAAGTGTAATAGCACTTTTGTTGACCAGCAGCTCCTAAAAACCTTGGGAATGAAGGTAGCCAGAAATACTACTCTAGTCCTGTACCTATGTTTGAAGAGCAGACAGGTTTACAATGGGCAGAGCTGCTACCCCACTGTAATCTCGTTAAAAACACCAAGTGAGGAATGGACACTGTGATAGCCTGTGCTTCTGCATGCAGGCAATACTGAATTATAACAAAATAATTCATGTTAATGCCACCCTGCTCTGCATGATGCCAGTCTCTGGCCTGTTTTGAGCCCCTTGGCATGGCCCTGTCTTTCCCTCAGCACAGGGGTGTGTTTCGTGTGTGGCCCTTGTAGCCATAGCAACGGGACAAGACTGGAATTGGGCTATGCCAAGGTAGGGCTCTCTCTGGTACTGTCTGCTGGGGAGTAGTAGCTGTGGCTCCAGGAGGGGACCAGAGGCCTAGCAGAAGTTAGGGGGAAGAAAAATAGCTGAACTGCTGCTGCATCCCACGGGCCTAGAAGACACTAAAGATTGCTTAATACCACAGCAGCAGCTACACTTTTAATAGTTTTGTTATTCCTGGGAAAGTTTGAACTTGTCTATTATGCAGATGCAGTAGTTTTGCTAAGTGTGTTTGGTATACGCCAAGAGCCAACACCAAAGGTTGATCTTGCACAATCTGTGAGTACTGTTGAAACGTACAGGAAAGACCTGCAAGCTCATTTGTGTAGCCACATATATACAGCTACTCTTCACTCACACAAGCTAAGGTGAAGCCTTTAAAGTGTTTCAGTACACTCTTGGGTTTTGGTAGTCTTTCATTTGCAGTCATCTTCATTCAATGCTAATTCCCTACTAAAATTGTTGAGTCTGTATAATAAAGGTATTACTTTTATGTTTTTAATTGTTAGTTATTAGTTGTTGTTGAGGTGTTTCACTTATTGTATTTCTTATTTGGAAAAATAATTTGAAAGCTAATTTAAACTCTGCTTCTGCATCTGCACAGAGATGTGATTGCAGAGCTGGTTTCGGTCTAGGTCCTCAGGCAATAATTTCTGACAGTGATGTCAATCATGTGATGAAAAAGGAATGACTGACTCGTGAATTGCAAGCATGAAGAAAGCAGTAATTATGCTGTTTGGGTTTGTTTTTTTAATATTCTTCTGACCACATCAGCTTTTTTTGAAGGGCAGATTTAACTGAACTTGTTGAAGTGACTCCTGTTCCATGGTGTCTGGTTTGTGCCTTTGCCATCCCTGGGGCAGGCTTAGCTGAATTTATGTCAGCCTGTTTTGTGCCTCCACAATCGGTATGGGTTTGTAACCCCATGGCTGCTGTGGTTTCCAGTTCCCCTGTCCATACCATCCTGCATTGCTGCAGGAATGGTGACACTTGTCAGCGTCTGTGTCAGCACAGCTATGGTGGCAACCCTGCCCTTGAAATCCCGTGTGAATCCCTGGGAGCTATGTGCAGCTCTGTAGCTTGTGGTGAAGCTGGTCCTTCTGCAGCCATACGTTTCTGTACTGCCACTTGGTCCTGGTCCAGGCTTTCTTGTGCACATCCTGTGCTAATTCTAGAACCTTCCAGCATTAGGATATAGAGAGTAAAAAATTTCAAGTTCTTTTAGCCTTTTTTACTTAGTCTGTGGGTGAGCAGTGTAAAACCATGTTTGGGTTTTCCAAGACCTTAAAATGGCTTGCATATATTTTCTTGCTTAGTCACTCAGTGTTACGATTGGTTGCTTTGCTTATCAGCTGCTGAGTAAACTTTCATTGTAACAAGATGGGCAAGGTCAGGGAAGAAAATTAACAAAATACAACAATATGCATAGCATGAAGCAAAGCCAGATGCAGAATTATTTGTGGACTAGGAATGGCTTCTCTACTCTGGGAACAACCACTCCATTAGGAATTGGCTTAGTCTGATTTTTTTTTTTTTTTCAAGTGTAAGGTCTGATTGTGGAAATACTTTTTGTGGTTAAGGTATGGTTGGTTCTGCTTCCTTCAGTGCATTTTTAGACTTCTCTCCTTTATGAGGTTTTCTATCCCCTGACTCTAATCCACTTCTATATCCATGCTATTTAAAGAAGCTTTACCAAATAAAACATTATTACAGCTGAGAAAAAGCCTGGTCACACAAAGGAAGAATGAACTTCACCAACACTTCACCTTTAAGACTTTTTTCCCAGTCTTGCTTAACTGCATCAAATGCTCAATAAGTAAATGCATCAACTTTGCGTGTGTCTTGTATCTAAAATGCACAACATTTTTGGCTGCAATATGCAGCTTTTAGGTGGTAATTACTCTCATGAGTAAGGTCTTGACCAAGTTACCAGTGTAAGGAACAGCATGTGAGTTGAATCCAAGAGCAAACCTCTTAGCATTACAGATACAACTATTTTGAAATTGTTTCAAAGAGCATGGTTGTACTACCAAAAGACGAAAAATTGCAAAGCTTCCAAATTATCAACAGCTCTCCACAGGAGTAAGATCAATTCCTCCAGCAAACTGTGTTAGCCAAAACTGAAAAGAGTGTTAAGACAAAGGTATCTTGCAATAGGTGTCATCCAACATAAGACAGATTCTGGCTGTCAGATGCCACACTACATTGTCCTGATCAACCCTAATGTGTACTCATGAAAAAAAACAACTTTTAAAGAACAGCAGATCATGTTTACAATACTGTCATAACCTGGTTTTATTGCCTGAAAATTACTTTGAGAAAAGAACATTCCTATAAAAATTATAAATTAGTCCAATTAGTACATTTTTGCAAGCATTGTCTGTACTTCTGACATTGTCCCCCACCTAGCCACATCCTGGAAGCTCCTGCCTTGCATATAAGAGCACATATGGAAAATTGATGACACTTCTCTTTTAGAAAGCTTAACGCAATAACTGCATCAGATGCAGGAATTGAAACACGACTGAATTTTACATTTGCCCCTTCAGCTTAGTGCCTCAGGAAAGCTTTTGTCACTGTTGTTCTCTGTTGTTTGAAGCTCCAAAACTAGAGATGTGATCAATGGACTTGAGCCCTGAGCTTCCACCTTAGCAGTCAAGATCCTTGTGCCCCCTGTTGCGACAGCAACATTACCCTTATCTTGTAACAGGAAAAATGATAATCAAAATTTGAAACCTTCCTGCAGTTCTACTATTTATATACATTAGAAGCTCTATGATAAACAAAAACCTCATAACCTCTTTGCCCAAAGACTCTTAATTGATCCTCTTCCCAAGTCTGAGAGAATGTGAATGTGTTTGCTAGCAGGGTTGGACTGTAATGTGCATAGGCCAGGATGCAGCAGCACTCATTAAGTGGGGGAGCAGAAAAGCAAAGGTAAAACTACCTTGATTATTTTCCTCGATTACAGCTACAAAGTGCTGCCACTGTAATTGTTTCCAGAATTTGAGTTAACATTGCTGTGATTAATTACTATGAAGTACCTTTGTTGAAAGTAGATTTTTATCAGAAGAAGGTAATAATTTATATCAGTATTTTTATTTTTATGAATGCTAGTTGGAGAGGTAAGAATCCTAGAATTTTATCCAACGCTGTATTTCTTGTCTCATTGTCACCGAGGAAGTTTCCCCCTTGTTTTCTTCATAGACAAACTGGAAAAATTCTCACCACTGGACTTGCTTGCAAGACAAAGAGCCATGCCCAGGGAGTTCTTCAGAAGGGTTTAGTTAAGGACTTCTTTGTCTGGAAATACATGTAAATTATGGGGAAAAAAAATCCACAAACTTGCCCAATCCTGGGTATCTGGTTTGTCAGTGGGATCATTTTACTATACTCAGTAGATGAAAATTCAAGAACTCCCAGGTTGAAATCCTAGATTTTTAATAAGTGAGCTTTCTTTCAATGTCAGCAGTGAAGTTTACCAGCCATTTTCACTCTAATGACATTTTTCTTGTCTGAACTTGAACTGATGCCATTCAAGGAAATGCTAGCCTGAAAATAAACTTCTTTAAAGCCAAAGTATCATTTGACTTTGTTCTACTTTCTGTTTTCACTGCCTATGCAATTTGTTTACTCAGTGGATTTTTTTTTTCCCAGGCTGGGACTTTTCCAGTGACGTGTCCTCAGCTGGAAGGGATGGGGAGTTTCTCACCACTAGGCAACGTTGTGATTTTCCATTTTCCAAAACTCTTCCTGCATGCCATTTATAGTTGATGATACCGATCTAGTTTGGTTTTGTTTCCCTCTTAAAAAAAGAGATGTGCAACTACAAGCCTTTCATTTCTCCTGCTCCGCTGCCATCAGCTTTCTTTTGTCTGCTGAGAGGAACTGGAAAGTTAGAACTGTGTCCCCACTCCCTCCTTTCCCTGCCCCGTTCACTTTCGACAGCCACCAGCTGTACCCCATTTCCCCTGGAAAAACCTTGTTCTGGACCTCATCAGTTCCCGGTGCTGTTCTTTGATCCCACTTATCTTCTGTCTGCAATTGCATGACTTACTACATCTGTGTTACTGTACTGGCAAGGCACCAGCCTTATTAGCTCAATTGTGTCCTCTTCTAGCTGCCCTTGTTGTTTTTCCTTCCTGTTTGCCTCAAATTTCAAATGGCTATCTGCAGGTCCTGGCTGAGGCTTCTGCTGCCTACCTGATCTATTTTCTTTTGATGTCATACATTCCTTTAGCCTTTAAAATGGCACAGTAAATGGCCTTACACTTTCTTCTGGAATTCCTTGCTGCTGTCTTCTGCAATGCTTCTTGTATCCAGAATAACCACCACCAATTGTCTTGCTTTAAAATCAAACTACAGGCACTGGCAAGTCAGAAACTACATAAATAGCAGATAATTATACTAAACAGGAGGCATTATGGAAAAATTAAATATCTGTAGTTGGAGAGAAGCTAGGTCTTATTATTTGATTCTGATTTATTTTAACAATAGACCAACAAATGCAAATAAAAATTACAAACTACTTGCAAAATAAGGCTAGTATAACTGTGAGTGCTGTGATGTATCTGGTAAGAGAAGTGCAAATCAATCAGCTGCTGCTTACGTAGGCTCCCAGTACTGGGGTTATAGAACATCAAATAGGACGTGACATGGTGAGATGATGCAATATGTGCAAGTCCCCAGTGCAAACTATATTGTTTTTCTTTTTAATCATAGAAAGATTAAGTAAATACTGTAGTAAGGCTACTGCTACAAGAAATTCTGGTCTCCCTGCCTACATTTTGGTATGCATTCACACAGGGCTTTTGCTGACTCTACAAAGAGCTGGATGTATTTTTGTGGAAGTTATGAAACTGAATGGAATGTGTTATATTTATAACCTGCAACAGACCTTGGAATGAAATTGTGGTAAAAAAGGATGGGATGGAATGTTTGGAGCACAGGATATGCCAAAGCAGTTCCTTTCTTTTGTTCACCAAGAATCATAGGTACATACTTTAGTATGGCAAATCAATTCCCTTTTAACAAGATTATTCATACTGTCTGTGCTGCACAGACAATTGAAAAAAAATGCAAGTCATGACCAGAACACTAATTCTACAAAAGTGATAAAACATCTGTTTCAAAACAAAAATTAATGTTGGACTGTACTGGGTAGAATAGGTGTAAAAAGTCAAGCTTAAAAGTTGTTAAAATTCAGTTTTTAATAATGGTCAACTGTACAGATCTTAATAAGTATGTACAATCTTAGTATGTAAGATACCTATCAGCAATGATTGCAAAGACTTCCATCCAACCTAATGCTAGGGTTTGTTTCTTACACTTTAACTGAACAGTGAGGCAGCTGATTGGGACATTCAACAAAGTAGGAGTCATGGAACATGTTTCCCTTATGTGTTAATATAAACCAGAAAATTTGTGTAACTTGTTGATGACTACTGGAATTTACGTAGCACTGTAGGAATTTTTGGTTGCGGCATTCATTCATCAGCACTTACAGTTGTGAAATCACTTGTGCATGTTCTTTGTCCTTGACTATTTATAAGCTATGCTTCAAGATAAGGATAACTTTTTGTGTCAGAAATGGTTCAGCTTGGCTAACAGACAAAACAAGACTGGGACAAAACTGTATTTGTTTCTCTACCAATCTGTAATGAGACTTTGAATTAAGTATCTTGCTGATATCCATTTGAACAATACCTGGGAAACAAAAGTTTTCTGGGTTGAACATAACACCATGTTACACATCCATGATACACATAGGGCAGCATGACTTGTCACTGCTGCCTGCTAAATAACCTATCTTTAATAGTATGTATTACTTCTATGAAAAAGCAGCTGGATGATGCAAACACTGGGGAGTCCTATCAAAAGGTTTCTGTGTTACACTGTTTTATGTGTTAGGCTTTTTTTTAAAATCCCTTTTCAGTTCTTAACAGTTCCCTCGGGGAATGCTATTACTATGCCCTTTTTTTCCTTTCTCAGCTTTCCTTCCTGGTTAGTGGATTCTTTTTTCTAGGTCACACTGTTGTTCTGAACAACATCTAAGAAAGTAAATTAACAAGTGTACTTCGTGTATACATCGTGCTGGCTCAGCCAGTGTGCTAGTAGGCTGAAATACTTGTATTTTGGCAATCTATTCAATAGCAGGTGTGATTGAAAGTGAGTTCTCACTGCAGAAGAGTTTTTGCGAGTTGCTGCAGAAGTGGCATGCCTTTAGGGCAGAAAGAGACCAGCGATCCCACAGGGAGCTCTGCAAGCTTGGCTCCAGGTTTCTTCTCAGAAATAAAGAATAAATAGGCCAAGTGGTAGATTGCTTGTACCACCACAGATTGGCTGGGGTGGATCTGCAGGGCTGGCGAGTACTCACTGCAGGCCACCTTGTAGGGAGCGCAGGACTCCTGGACGGTTTGGATGGATGAGAGATCTCTGAAGTCAGGTCTTAGAAGATGTGGTTTATTAAAAGGGGGGAAAGGCCCTGCTTGGAGTTGCCAGGCGCAACTCGTGGCAGGCCCAGGGAGAGAGGGAGAGAGAGGGAGCGAGGGTTCCAGGTGAGGGTCCCAGGGGAAGATCCAAGAGAGCATCAGGTCCCTCGGGCACACCTTATCAGGGGGCTTCAAGGTGGGCTGGAACAGGACTTGGGCCAATGGGGTCACAGATACCTGATACTTCAGGGGAGGGTTACAGGTGTGGGATGAACCATACATTGGGGGTGAGACAGAGCATTCCATTTGACCTTTGGACCTGTCTGTAGGTAAAGGGCATTGTTTAATCAGAAGGGGGGATTGCTTTCAGTCTGGCTATACTATTGTTTTCTAGTTATTCAGTAGTTAAGGTTTGTTATTTCAAATCTAGTTCTCATCTCAATGTCTGTATTTTCCAAACCTTTTGCCAGGCAATCATATTTATAAGGTTTTCCTATTTCATCTTCCCCAGCACTACCTGATACAGAAATTTCTGTATCTCCAAGGTGACTAATGCTGTTGAAACTGGATAGACAGTTACTTATCAGGGGTTTGGATGTTATGGGTCATGTAGAAGAAAATAATACTTGACGTTAAACAGACAATTAATGTAATTTTGTAGCCCTCACCCCATAAAAAAAAGCAATTGCCAATTTTTGTACATGTGGTTTTGCCACCCAAAAGTAAAAAAAAAAAAATTGTTTATGGTGACAGTGGGTGTCACTAACAGATGGAACAAAATATAGCTTAAAACAGGGGATATAACCCTAGTTTACTGTCTGTGGTTATGTGAGAACTGTCCTGGGTTTAACTTTGTCTTTTCTATATTGCAAATCTGAAGACACAACAATAAAATTCCCCCCACATTCTTCAGTTACTAAAAATGACATGTTTATTTCAAGATCTGGATTAAAAATGTCAGTTCTAACTTCAATTAGTTCAGCTTTACACATAAGGCTGACCCAGATTTCCTTGGTAGACCACAAACCTAAGAAAATCTGAGGCTGTTTCAATATTTGTCTGCAATGCCAGGCATGTATCAAACAGCCCAAACAGCTCCTTTCCTGCCCAAGCCATGCCAACTCGTTCCATTTCATCCACTGCATTTCCCCCTGAGTTTATCCAGACTCCTTGTGCAGCCACAAAACAAACCAGAGTGAGGAACTTCACCCAGATGAGCCAAGCAAGGAGGGAGTGGAAGACTTGTTTGTTTTTTGGCTGCATTGATTCCCAGCCTTATCCCACTGCACAGACAGTTGCTCAGCACAAGGGAGGAATCCTTGTGGAGAAAGGTGTTCTAGCCAGATGCACACAGCTGAGATAAGGGAAATGCTCAGGAAGGGTTTGCAGCTGCTACCACTTAAATAATGTTGACCCGCAGCCTATGAATGTGTGTTGCATGGGCTGGTGGTTGGGTTGGCCCAGGGAAAGAGGCCCATAGTCAGAAGCAGGGTTGCATTGAAAACAGTTATTAATACCTTAGAATTTAATTTTATGCTGTTAGAGATATAAAAACTCTCTTCAGCCTGGCTGAAATTTCAGCTACAAAGTGGATAAAGATCACCTAGCAACAGCTCTACCCGTTTCAAAGCTGATACAACTGCAGTACAGAGAAGAATAGAAAATAATGAAGTAGGCTGTGTTTCAGGACAAAATGTCTTGTCTTTTCATTCTCCCTGTTCCCTCTGTGGTAATCAAACTTTGAATCTGAGACAAATAATCAAAACAGGCTTCCTATTTGAAAACAGCATAACCTTGTGTATGACCAGCATTGTGTACATACTGTTTATACTCATTTGGACACTTTCATCTCTGTGTCGCTGTTCAATAATTTACACATAATTAATCATTTTTCCTTCTGCTCACGACTCTGCTGTTGTGTAGCAACACATGCTGGCACGTTTTTCTAATTCTCCATGTTAGAGAACATGCATAAGTCAGGCCTAAATTTACACAGACTGATAAGTCTTTCACTGAGGTTTGGAAAGCCTAGAATGTGTGACATAGTGTGTCTCTGACAAAGCATCCAATTATATTAAAAAAATACAATATTAAAATCATTTTAGCAGATCTAACTCCCAGAAAGTAAAAGGACATGTGAAGATTTTTCTCCCAAAGGAGATTTTTGAGAAGCTGTTTCTGTAGGGCTGAGCTAGATACAGGACTTCACAAAGTGACATTTCTGAAGAATTGATAACATTTTCCAGTAACAGCCTGCACTCTTTCAGAGTGTACAGATTGCAAACCCAAGACTTTAAACTACTCAAAGATCTCAGAAATTCATTTCAGGCCAGTACAGAGTAATTTTCTTACCTTCTTCCCTTTCTGGAGGAACTCAGTCTCTCTGAGTAATTCCCTAAAAGTCCACCTGGACAAGGACATTTTCCACACTGGGTGAAGGTTTGAGGATAAGGATAAGGGTTTTTATCATTAATCTTAACCTAGTTGCAGTAGGTAAAACCAGCAGTGGAAAGACGTAGCATTGACTCCAACTGTAGCTGTATGAACAGCAATGCACCACAGGCACTATGTTCTCTGAGGCCAAGTCTGTTCCATCATGTCCATCATAAAATATCCTTGTCCTGTGAAACCTAGAGTGGTGAGAATGTGAAACAAACATAGGAAGTTACAGACACATTCCAAACAAAAATTTGTTTTTTCCTTTTTCTAAGGAATGCTTGGATGACAAGAATTTACAACCTATTCAACATCATTATTTAAAATGACATTTGCCAGTTTATTCTTAAAGTTCTCTAGATCAGTGGTGCTGCAGATGTAGGATACGCCTCCCTCTCTCTACTTTGGAGCGAGGCTTTTTTGGGAAAGAGTAGCATGTGTTCTTGTACAGCTTGTTCCACAATGCATACCAACAGAAACTAACCTCACAAGAGCAACGTTTGAGCATCTGATTATATATAACCATACATATATATTACCATGACTTAATTTGTATTGAATATATATATTCAGGTTTTATTTTTAAAAAGCCTGTGGGGCTGTCAGGCTGATCTCTCTGCTTTAGTCTGTATTCCCTTCCTTTGCCTTTGGTCAGTTTCTTGGGGTATTTTCAGGACTTCAGGCACCTCAAAAGAGAGACTGTGGTCTTCATTTACTTTTGTGCAGTATGATACACATATTGTGTATAATGAGGTCTTATAAATAAAATCAGGTCTGTATGTATTTTCTCAGGTACTTTATTATAGCTCCTACATGTATTATTCTTCACAGGCTATATATTCACATACAAAATCATAGCATATATATCTATAGGTACAAAATTATGATGCAGAAAGTCTGAGAGAGTGCCTATGGGTAATAATCTTTTCTTTGTGTGACTGATTGCATGAGAAAGATTTCTGCCACTATAGTAACCCAGATCTTAATCATCATGCATGCAGGTTTATAGGCTGAAACACTGCCACTTCCCTTGCTATTTCAGGCTGTTGAGAAGTGATAGCTCTCTGACAGCTATTTCTGCCCCAGTCTGCCTCCTTCACTAACCAGGACTGCAGTTACTCCATTAGTTTTAACCACAGCCTTCAGTCAGGGCAAGCTTTTTACTAAGGTGTCCATATTCAGGCAGTAGAGAAACTAGAAAGTGATTACATCAGAACACTGCTCTACTTTGTGGAATCCAGTCACTCCCCAGCCCAGCTCCAAAGGCTATGAGTCATACTTTCCACTTAATTTAATTAGATGAGTTTCTCATATATCATGTCATACTTTGCCCTACTGCTAGTCATTTACCATCGTGACATTTTAATTGTTTGATTACTTCATCCGTACTCAAAGCACCCTACTATCATATGATTCATTTTATGCAGTAGAACACATGCTTTTCAATGTTACATGTGGATATTTTTTACATTGTGGATTTCCATTGAAAATCATCCTTCAGAGCTGATGCAAGTAAGGCCTCAGTTGTCTAGGTCAAACTGTAAGAACACTAGGGAGACCAGTGTTAGCCTTCCAGGAATGACAGGCATCTTGCTTATAAGCTTGTTGTCCAGCTTCTTATCTCTGATACATCAAACACGCTATCATTTCAGCTGCAGAGGATCAATAGCAGGGCATCTTGTTTTTCAGGCCTGCAAATCACTGCATGAAGTCACAGCTGTTGTCCCTCTTCAAGCACACCAACCCTCTGGACAGACACCTTCTTCTCAGCTAGATCTGCTGAGTAAATCATCTACTAAGTAAATCATCTACTAGGTAAATCATCTGCCACGTCTAAGACTGGTAATGTCTCCCCTTGCAGTGTGAGATTTACATGTCATCAGTGCAGCACACATGTGTTAGGTGGCGTAGACTGATTTGGTTCACTTTCCAAGTGAACACCTACACCACAAAATGGAAAAATAATATTATATGAATCATGTTTGCATACAGTTATGATGATGACCCCAAGCATGATACCCAGTCCAGGGACCCAGATTTAAAGCAGCTTTGCCCCAGTTTCACACCCTATGTTCCCTGCCCATACAGAGATTCACTCCACTGATGGAACTAACACTGTGATACCTTAGAGACTTCAGCTGAAAGGAAGCTTCAAGATTTAAACAGACCTGAGAGGAGGCTGCATATGTAGCAACCATTAGTCTGTTAATTTTATTACTCTTATAAAACTGAGAGTGTAGTCTATATTCTACTGAATGTCTGGGTTGTTTCTGTTTGAAATTTTATTAAGAATTGTATCATAACCTTGCAAGAGGGAATGATTCCAGGAGTTGATTTTGCTATTTTATGCTGTTCCCTGTTTACTTTGGACAGGAAAAGTAACTGTACTTTAACTTGCATCTTTCTCAGTCTGTGAGGTTGTGATGCCCCCTAATGTCACGAAGACTAAACACTGGTAATTTTGTTGCTGACTTTCTCTCAAAGCTCTCTGTAGAAACAACACTGTACATGACATTTTATTTTCTCCAATAGATTGTGGCACTCAAAACTTTGTTTCAACATCCCTTTTTAATATTGTATACATATAAGGAATAAAATAACTTTCTTTTTAAGTGTTACTTTCATTTTCAAACATGAAAACATCATTTGAAAACGTCACCTAACCAAACCTCAGAGGTTAGGTTCTTAAATATTTGTCAACACCAAACAAATAGGAGTCAATTTAAAATGTTGCATTCCTAGAATTTTCTTTTTAAGAGTCAGTGCATACTTAGACATTTTTAAATTTAGAAGCCTACATATGTATTAGAGAACATAACCATAAACAACCATAATCTTAACTTCCACTGAAATCTAAAACTATGCTTTAATTTTACTATTTTTAGTTTTTTTTTTTCTTATGATACCAATAGAATGTAAGTACTATTGGAATGAAATACAAATGCAGTAACAAAGTTAAAATATTTATTCACCAGTACTCATCCACCCCCACAAAAGATTCATGCATGCTGAAATCAGTCATAAAGGAACACTGTACCCCTAAGTCAGTTTGCCATGAACATTAAAATCAATAAGCAAGGAATAAATCAATTGAATCAGTAAATAAAAAACATATTTTTCTATGTTCCATGTACTTGTGAGCTTATTGCATCAGTCGCTTTCCAAGTGAACACCTACACCACAAAGTGGAAAAATAATATTAAATGAATCATGTTTGCATACAGTTAGCTTCTTTCATAGTTACTTTCCCTTAATTAAATTCTTTTGCAATCTCAGTTTAGCTATTAATGTGTTTGCTGGGGGGTTTTTGCTTGTTTCTTTTTTCAAGAAATATATTTACTAGGTAGAGTCAGAAGTGTCTGTTTCATAGAGCATCCCAAGGGATGTTTTTCTTATTGCATTCATTATTTCTTTATGAGCACATGGAAAATAATGCTATACTGAAGCAGAAGAGTAATAGGGTCATTGACCTGTATCACTATAGCAGAGGGCAACACCATGTGTTCTTCTGTCAGGAGAAGTACCTAATTTATAAATTTTCTCTAGAACAGAGGTAACTTACATTAATATTATAAGTAGCTACATAATTTATGACATTAAAAATGTGAAATTATTAATCAGCAATAATTTGGGTAAATGTTCATTATGTAATTAGGAAAAAGAGTTAAAATGTGTGTGTGTCGTTCCTGTGTGGTATTCTTTTAATGGTTTAAAGTCAAGGAAGAACAAAAACTCAGCTCCCCACTACCTAAACCAACATGGCTGAATTGAAACCAAAGCAGTGATACCCATGGCACAGAGGATGAAGTGCGTCCTGGGAAAATGACTTCTTTACTGTAGTGTCTACTCTGCCAGGAAAAGGATTAAAATTGGTGAGCAGAAACCAGAATTAAGTGTACAAGCATCTATGTACCTCTAAGACAAAAGAAAATTGATATACAGTAAAGAGGAATGTTATATAATTGACTATTAACACTTTGCAGTTGTTTTCTCAAAGCAATCCTTGAAATGACCGCTATGGCCACCCTCACAGTCCTTGTTCAGACACAGCCATGTCAGCTTTAGAACATCACAGGAAGACATGAGGGAGTTGGATTCCTCTAGTGGTACACCAGAAGAATCAGATTAACTGTTGGTATATAAGCAAGCAGGACATGCCTGTTCACAAAGAGTGTTTGATGTCACATGCAAACATCACCAGATGCCTGTGTAAATAGTTTCAAGGTGTCTAATATGGCAAAGTCTATATATATGCATATAACATGCAACATCAGCTGTAAACAATTACTTGCCTTGTGCATTGTTAAATAACATATACTCTCCCATTTCAACTACATATTACATATATAAAACATGGTATTTCTGATCTGCAGCTCCTACACTTGTTCAAAAGCATATCAGTCTCTTAAATCTAGGTGATGAGAACAGATTACTGCTCATTCATGATATCTTTTTATACTAATCTTCCCCTCTCCAAATGGTTTCATTCCTAATTTTGGCATACTGCTAACATTACTGCAGGTCGCTCTCAATTTACTGAAATCAGATACTATCTTGCTGTTTCTCTTTGCTTCTCACTCTTTCTGAGCATGCCTTGCAGTTGGTTCACTTTCTTTTCAAGCCAGTATTCACCACCACCTAGTGTCTGACTTGTTGCTTGTTTGTTCTGTAAAGGAAATTATTTCAAACAGCATAAAGTAACATTATAATGGAAGTGCATTTAGCAGTTAGGGAAAATTATATGATTAGTCTTTTGCTGTAGCAAGACCTTCAATTTTAGCTAGGATGAGAATATTACTATCTGATGGTGACAAAAGCCTTAGAAGACAAAATTCAGAAACTTCTAACATAGTATAAGAACCTAATGACTCAGTTATGCAAACTACCTAGCTGAATACCTGCATTACTATGAGAGGATATTGTAGGGAAGAAACTATGTCTAATAAAATCCAGTTATAAAATGTGTGAGGAAAATGTGTAATGAAGTTTGTAATGAATTCTAGACAGATGAAATTATTTTCATTGTTTCAATGTATTCACAGAACTTAAGGGCTTCCTATTAAATCTGTACACACAGCTCTAGTTAGTTCTGCAAGCTGTGGCAAAGGCAGCATACCTGGCTTATGGCAAAACAGAAAGTGCAGACAGAACAGTACTGAAATGTAAGTAACTAGAAAATTAGGTACAAAATTAATCTATTGCTGTTGTTTCCTAATGCTTCACTGAAGCCATCTGTACTGGTTTTCGCTGATGATGCCAACGTAACTAAGATCAAAGTTACAAGGTACTTCTATAACTTGAGTTATAAGATATCAATATAAGCTAAATCATGACTTTTTATATATAAATGTAACCTGATATATAAATATAACCTGATATCAATATAACCTAAATCATTACTTTTTATATAGCTATATAACCTGATACTTATATAACCTGAATCATAACTTTTTATACAATGTAATGGCTAGTATATGGTTAACTAGTTGCTTAATGCTGAATAGGCAAAAAAAAAGAGGAAAAAACTCACCACGTGGATAGTTTTAGAGATGGATAACTATAGTACTAATGAAAAATTGGCAAATGCAAAGCCAATTAGCCACAAAACAAAGAATTTATGCCTGTTAAGACCGAACAGACAAAGGAACACTGTAATTGTGCATGCTCTGAAGACAAAGTTGAAAAGTTCAGATGTGAAGAAGACCTTGGAAGCCTTCATCAAAGACCCCCAAATTGGGGAGGTGCAAGCACAGTGCAAAAGTATGATCTAATAACCATGAGATCACACGATGTAAATTTGTTCTGGCATGTATGTGATGATGTAGTGACATAGTGATACTAAGCAACACTTACTGTACAAATATACCACAGCACAAGGGTGGGTGAGTTAGGTGGAGATATCCCTCTCACCACCAATGCTGCAATAAACAAATACCTGCTCTACAAACATTGGTCTTTGGGGATTTATTTCCAGCCTTTTGGACATCACTGAGATAGTTAATTTTCATAGTAATAGCTTGTAGGGTGCTGCATTTTGCATTTGTGACCAAAACAGTATTGGGAACACTGGGATACTTTAGCTAATGCTGAATAGGTCTTGCACTGCATCAAGATCTTTTCTGCTTCTCATGCTGCCCTGGCAGTGAGCAGGCTGGGGGTGCACAGGAATTTGTCAGGGGACACAGATGGAACAGCTGGTACAGTTGACCCCAACTGACCAAAGAGATATGCCAGACCATATGATATTGTTCTCAGTAATAAGAAATGGGAGAAAGAGTGGACATTTGGAGTTACAGTGTTTTTCTTCCCAAGTCATCGTTGTGAATGATGAAGCCCAGCTTTCCTGGAAATGGCTAAACTCATGCCTACCAATGGGAAACAGTAAATAAATTCCTTAATTTTCCTTATATTTATTTCAACCTCTGATCTTTCTCACTTTCACCCTTCTGATTCTCTCCCCAATCCTGCCACAGGCAGGAGGGAGTAAGTGGCTGTGTGGCTTTAGTTGCTAGAAGAGTTAAGTCAGGCCACACCTTAAAATATTCCTTCACATGGACAAACACTTCAGGGCTACAATTCTTCAGCTGAGTCCACGTAACAGACCTCTTAAAGCCAAGGGAGAATTTTCACTGGCATTCTGTATGGAAACAAAGTTTTTGTTTCTTTCTGCATGCCATCTTTCTAGGTGTGCTTTTTTTCACAAAAGAAACAGAAGGCCTAGGACAGAGGTATCTCTGCCACACTAGCAAGCCTGTTACATCCTGATTAGAATAAGCTGCACTACTAGAAGGATTCACCTACTTCCACATCCACTTCTGGCTATAAGGGAACATCTGGCAAAAAGTAAAACCTGAGGAATTATGTCTGTCCAAGCCTCCAGCTATTTTCAACTCAGGCTGTTTCCCAAACCTGATGCAGCCTGCTACTTCAGTAACCATGGATTACATTCTCTTTGAAGCACCTGCTCACTCTTCCCCGAGACCTGTAAACTCTGTATTTGCTGCAGCCTTTGCTGGCTGCTCCTGTGGCTGGACAAATGATCCCCCCAGCTGTTTCCAGCTGAGGTCCTGTTACTTTCCTGTAGTGGCTCGAAGGGGCTCACTCAGAATCACAGAACCCATTAGGTTGTAAAAGTCCTCTGAGATTTGAGTCCAACCTATGACCAAACACCATGGCACCAAGTGCCACGTCCAGTCTTTCCTTAACCACCTCCAGGGTGATTTCACCACCTCCTTGGGCAGCCCATCCCAATACCTAATCATGCTTGTGAAGAAATTTCTTCTAACGTCCAGCCTAAACCTCCCCGGTGCAGCTTATGACTCTTCTCTTGTAGTACTGCTGGTTGCCTGAGAGAATAGGCCGAACCCCAGCGGGCTGCCGCCTTCTCTCAGTCAGTTGTAGAGAGCTATACAATTCCCCTTGAGCCTCCTTTTCTCCAGGCTAAAAACCCCCAGCTCCCTCAGGCGCTTATTATAGATTTTGCACTCCAGCCCCTTCACCAGCTTTGGGGCCCCTCTCTGCACCAAGAGGAGGAGCCTGTAGCAGCTGGTGACCACCTCCCCTCGCAGCCCACCCCGCTTCCCAGGCTGAATGAGGAGCTCTAGTTTACGCTGACCTCTTCCCGGCCGGGCACCACCCCTGGTCGCGGAGCCCCGGAAGCGGAAGCGGCTCCCGGCGCTCCGTGTGCGGCGGCGGCCGAGGCGGACCGGGTCTGAATGGAGGCGCCGCGGGCGAGGGGCCGCTGAGCGCCCCGGGGCCGCCCCGCACCCCGCGTCCCCTCCCCGCCTCCCTCCCTTCCCCCCACCCCCCGGGGCCGCCCGGGCCCCGCCATGTCCTACAACAAGATCCCGCCGCGCTGGCTCCACTGCCCCAGGAGGGGACAGCCCGTGGCAGGTGAGCGCCCGGCCCAGTCCGGCCTTGCCCGGCCCTGGGGCGGCAGCGGGCGCGGCCCCCTCCCCTGCGGCGCTCCGCTGCCCGCCCGTCCCGCTCCTCCTCATCGCCGGGAGCCTCCGCGGCCTCTCGCTCTCCGTCCCGGCCGGAGCTCTTTGTCACGGGGCTACGGCTGTGCACTGCTCCACGCCGAGCTCCAGGCCGGTGTTTGTCCCGGACCTGACTCCCGTTGGGTGGCTGTTCTCCTTAAAGCCCGGCCCGCAGCAGCAGCGCCGGGCTCGCCCTCCCCTCGGCCGGTGCCCCTGTCTGACACGGTCTCGCCCCGGCCTCACCCAGGGGTGCGGGGGTACGGCCCCTCTCCTGCCCCCCGGAGCCTTAGTGCTGGGCTCTCGCTTCTCATTGGTTCAGTTTCGGGCTGAACTTTTCCTGTCTGTCACGTCTGATGAGAGATACCACAGCCAGGCATGCAGAAGGTGCCGTACTGGAGCTACTAAGTTGATAAAAGGCTTAGAGCATTTTTCTTAGGAGAAAAAGCTAAGAGAACTGAACTTGTTCAGCCTCGAGAAGAGGTGACTGAGAGGGGATCTCATTAATGTGTATAAATATCTAAAGGGGTGGGCGGTCAGGAAGATGGAACGAGGATCAGTGGTGCTGAGCAGTAGGACAAGAGGCAATGGGCAGAAACTGATGGACAGGAAGTTCTACCTGAATATGAGGAAGAGCTTCTTTACTGTGCAGGTGACTGAACTGGAACAGATTGCCCCGAGAGATTGTTGAGTCTCCCTTACTGGAGATATTCAAGAGCCATCAGGATGTAGTCTTGTGCAGTGTGCTGTAGGATGACTTCTTGAGCAGGGAGGTTGGACCAGATGACCCTCTGTGGTCCCTTCCACCTTGACCAATTTTGTGATACCAGTCCTCTGTGCAGCCTCTTCCATGTTTGATTCTTTTTTTCTGAAATGCTCTGAAGTCTTATCTGTGTCAGTTTGTTAATTCTGCTGACTTGACAGTGACCTTCCAGTCACCAATGTGCTCCTGAGTGCTTTAGCTGGAAAATGAGTTAAAGTCTAACACTCCAGTGTTACACTTGTATTTCAGAGTTTGTCAGTGGTTGCTGTCTTCTTGGATATTCTTGCCCATAATGCACTGTCTTGGTTGTTACTCAGTATCTAGTCTTCTGGCATATTGTGGCAGTGAATTCCGTATCATCTAGATACATATTTTTGCTTGTGTGTTAGCTGTCATTCTGACTTCAGGTGAATGTTTCCTCTGCTGTCTGGTATGAGATAAAGTAAACAAACGTGTCTTTTCAGTTTTCTCAAGTTCTTCTTTTCTTTATAGTGCAAGCAGTTCCTGCCTCCAGTTATTCTTTTTCTCCAATATTTTCTAGTTTTCACTCCTCTCATATCCCTCTCTATGATGATGTGAAGGTATGTTTTCAAAACACGACGTGTGCTACTCAGTGTGTTATTTAAACTGGCACTGTACCATGATTTGCTTAATAGTTACAACTCCTGTGTTTTCTATCCCACATTTCCACGTCATCTTACATTTTTTGATGGCAGCTGGTTGTGGAGTGGAAGACACTGATGACTATATTTAGAACCTGGTGAGACATCTCAGTTGGTTTAATCCTCAATAATCATCAATATACATTATTTGGCATTTGTCAGTATTTAACATCAGTTGTTCATTTTGTACTTGATGGTTTCCATCAAGTTCCTTACACTTCTCTGAACTTGGCTCAGTTAAATAACAGTGTTGTTGGATTGCTCATGTCCATTATCTCTTTCTCCTGATCATGGCCGCACGAATTACTTTGTATCTAATGAGGGGGATTTGATAGCCTAAGCCTTTGACCATGACAAAAATGGACTAATGATTCTTTATTCTGTGTTTTTCTTCTCAGCAAGTTCTTGATCTCTGTTAGTTGTGGCTTTTGTTTGTCTGTCTTTTGAGCCATGGTTTCTCAGAAACAGCAACCTAGAGTAAGCATGAATGAGGGTCATCAGTGTGTCATCTGCTGTGCCATCACTACTTGTGTGTTTGTTTATTCAGGAACTGCAAGGTAATTCTTTTCCATTCCATGCGATCATGCACAGGAAGTTAATGCAAAGTAAAAAAACTGGAAGTGCTTGGCTCATTTCTTTGTGTCCTTTATCAGGATGTGTTCTTGTTCACCTGATTTTTAGTTTTTTTAGTGTGAACAGCTTACCAAAAGTAATGGTATGTCACTGGTCTTCTTCCCTTTTTTGCTGTTTTACATTCAAAGACATCTAGCAGTTTTATGTGAGATGATTTTAAGGGTTTAATTGATGTTGGTACTATCTCCCAGATGTTACATTCTAGTTTTAATTAGTGTTTTAATCAGATTTCTAAGCACCTGTATGTGACTTTATTTCCATCTGATAGTGTATTAGTAATAGTGTAGCTAAGCAAGTTTAGTATGGCTTCTGTGGACTCATATTAATTGAGTGTTTGATTGTGATGTTCTTGTCTCATGGTTGTGGCATCTAGAATTTCTAGATGACCTCAAGACAAATACTAATGAGGCCTGAAACTCTCCTGTTGGTGAGATTGGGTTCATTCAGGTTAACAGTACTCTTTATCCTGGACAACATGAATTCGTCTATGTCTCCCATTATTTTCCTGTTCAGTTCTTTAAATATTGGTAGTTTTGTGCCACTTTCTGGTTTTATCCTCAGAATCGCACATTTTCACATTTATTGCATTGTAGTAGAACTTAATTCATTTTGATGAAAAGAGCTTTTGCTGAATGCTTAGCTCTGAAGTGATCAGGTTGCTTCAGCCTTACTGCCTTGGCAGCACCATCCCAGCAAGTATCTGCTTTTCATGACCACTGAAAACCCATTCTCTTGGCAATCTTGCCATGAAAAGTGCTACCAAGATACGGAAGAAGAGGCATGAAAAGTGTCTGTGCAGCGTTTTCCAGCCTCCTTCTATTGATGCATATTAGTAAACCCTGTTCTAGACACACATGTAGCATGCAGAACTCTGGGATATTATGGAAAACATCCATATTGCATATGAGAAAGCACCTTAAATAAGAGTAATGCTTCTGATTCAGGAAGTTTCTGAGCTATAGCTTGTTGTAGTTGGGGAGAATAATCTGGATGATGGATTGTCATTGGCATTGTTTTACTCTCTTTCCTAGTTGTCTGTTATTGGCCTGTGTTGGTGATGACATACTAGGTGAAATGGATGCTTTGATCCAGCATAGTTCTCTTGAATCAGAAAACTGTTACTTTGTAGAGATACTGCTTTTTTTTTAATTGTGGATTTTACTGTTTAATTTTATTCCCTTAAGCTCACACTTTTCCTAGTCTAGCCTTCCTAATCAATGCTCAATCTAAACATACCATGGTCATCCTTAATTATGTATGTCATGTTTTGAGTTGATAACTTCATGTCACAGAAAATCAGGCTAAATTAAAAGTATTTTTTCACTCGTATGCTCTGGAATTTGAAGATAAAAAATGTGACAAAGTTAGAGCATGTACGTGTAGAAAATGTGATATCTTACATTGTTCACTTTAATTTCCCTCAGATTTATCCACTTGATGTCTGTGCTCTGATATACTGGGCTCTTATTTTTAGAATTTTTACCCGTTTTTCAGCCTAAAGAAATACCATCTGCTAGACAGGTAATTAATTTGGAAAATGGTTTTTAGTAGCCACTTTCCAGAACTATTTGAAAAATTTGAACATAATTGTGGAAGTAGGTAATAATCTGTTGTCAGGGTTCCAGTAACATTTTGAAGTTAATTTGGAAATTCTATTGAGGAGTTACAGTTAGTGTCATAATGTAGTTGAGGTACTTGAATGACTTGGGATGCTTTGATGTTCATGTAAAGTATTACTTTGTTTTTTAATCTTCAAAAGCTTATGCATGGAGGCTTAAGTTGAGTTGCAATCAGGTGTTACTGCATCACTTCTTTAGCACAAATGTAAGGCAAAACTGTAGAAGAGACAGTAGCTACTGCCTCCTTTATACTTGCCTATATTACACAAAAAGTTTGGAAATATTTTTAGAATTAAAGCTTAGATTTTCAGTAGCTTGATGATGCTTTATGAGAGGCTTGTATGCACATGGGGAGGAAGTTTTTCAAGCATCTGTACAAAAACCAAATTACACATTTTCCAGGTAGAGAAGAAACTGGAATTTATAGAAGCTGAGCACCTAAATACTTCCAAATATCTGTGTTTCAGCTTTGAAAGTCATAGTAAATGGGCTCTATATGAAATATTCATCACTTCCACAGCTGTCTGTAGATGTTCAAATGCTGCAGGGGATGCTGACTAGACGACTTTGTCTTTTCCTGTCAGTGAACAGGAATGTATTTTGGTTGCTGAAAAAGAAATCAGAGTGCAAATCAGACACTAAATCAAGATTTGCTACTAGGAAGAGCATGAACATGTTCATTCTCTGTTCCTGAAGATGGAGAAAAGGAGAGTCTTCTGTGCGACTGTACAGGCTCATATCAGATACTACAAGAAACAATTGTAACCTCTAGACACTTTTCCCACTCTTTTCCCAGCATCTTGTAAAGGATGGTGTTTTTTTCATGTAGCCATTGACTCTTTTGTCAGTGCAGCTCCTATTCTTGAGTGCTGTGGTGAAAAAAGCTTAGTTACCTTCTTTGTGTTCCATAATGAATGAGTAGATATGTTAGTATGGGTGTGACAAGTGGCAAAGTCAAAAAAAAACTGTCAAGCACAATGTTGTTTTTCAAAAATTAGGGTGATGATAGATTTTTGCATATAGATAATGTAAATTTAGGATTTGCATAATCAGTCTGTACAGAGGAGTATTGCAAGTTAAAGTGGAAGGGCTAGTAGAGAGAGAGGCTGAATGATAGTGTTGAAGGTGACAAGGAACACAAAGAAGCAAGAAAATTAGTTGAAAAAGAAAAAGATAGTTGAAGAGCTGAGAAATGGAGGGGAGGTATCCAACCCAACAGCTTTTACCAGGGTGGGTGGAGGGTGTGTAACTGTTGAGATGAAAAGGCAAAGGGCAATAAAGGGAATTTTTTCTAACAGTCAAACAAGTTGAAGTGATTATAATTTATTACCATTTAACATGAGTGTTGATTGTATGACAGAATAACTCTCCTTTTAGATGTAAATTTTGGAACGATCTCAAGGGAAAAGTGAGGCTGTTTCTCATGCTGCCTACTAACATCTAACCTGAGCTAACCAGTTCCTTAAAGCTTCATAGTTTCCACATCTGTCTGTCTTCTGTGGTTTCTAATGTCTATTTCATGGAAGATAGATGCTTATTTGAGACTACACAGAGTGTTGCTAACATTTTTTTTGCAGGGATCCTTACTGTATGTTATGTTTGCAGGTATTCAAAGCTGATGTTTACATGATTGGATGACAAACTGTTATTTTAAAATGCTCTTTTCAAGTTTTCAACTGTACTGAATTTAAATTTTCTATACTCTTGTGCTGTAGCCCTCCCAACTTAAATCACACCAAAAGTTAGCAAAAACTGTTAAATTACTCCATTTTAGATGAACAGACTTGTATTTCCTTTAAACTTTTAAATTTACTTGTGAATTCTGAGAACTCATAACTAAAAAATATTCCAATTTACTGTTGACTCTACTATTTCTGCAATTATTTATTGTTGAAAGTAAATGTCTAAAACTGCTCAGCATGTTGGTTTGAAATGCTAAGTTGTAACTGTACATATGCATAAAATAGTGCAAAATTTTATTATCTTTCACAGGGAAGTTTTTACCTTTGAAGACAATGTTAGGACCAAGATATGATGAACAGGTTGCTGAAGAAAATCGTTTTCACCCGAGTATGTTATCCAACTACTTAAAGAGTCTGAAGGTAAAGTTAAATTTTCTAATAATTGAAACATTTCTCTCATTATTAATATTTATTCAAGTGTTGCTTTTCAGATCTAAGGAAAAAGTTGTTGATGGCTTTGTTTGGGACACCTGTAGAGAAAATTTTTTTTGTTTGTTTACGTTTCCAGGTCTCCTCTGCAATTAATGGATTTCCAAAAGTGTTTTCTTACAGGTTAGAATTATCGAGACCAAACAAACCCAGGTCCCTCAGCTGTTCCTCATAAGAGACCCTTCATGAGCCTTGTTGCTGTTCTCTGTTCACCCTTCAGCACCTCAATGTCCTTTTTAAAGTGAGGGCCCCAGAACTGAACACAGCACTCGATATGTGGGCGCACCAGTGCTGAGTGCAGGGAGATGATCACTGCCCTGGTCCTGCTGGCCACACCATTGCTGATACAGGCCAGGTGCCATTGGCCTTCTCGGCCACTTGGGCAGCACAGCATTGGCTGATACGGAGGCAGCTGTCAACCAGCACCCCCTGTGTCCCTTTCTGCCGAGCAGCTCTCAAGCCACTCCTCCCCCTGCCTGTCGCACTGCCCGGGGCTGCTGCGACAGGACCCTGCACTTTGCCTTATTAAACCTTGTGGCATCCACCACTACAGACTTGCGGTTCTGGCTCGCTTCTTCATTCACTGTTTTGCCCATTTCTATCTGTGTGCTTCACTTTGGATGTTGTTCTGGGCTGTAACACAACTGTGACAATGAAGGTGGGAACGGGACATTTCCAGCCTTTCATGTAGGTCTCTGTAGTGTTGTGGCCGGTCCAGTGCATCTGCAGGTGTAGGAAAAGGGATTTTGAGCCTGCTAGGTAAAGAAAGGCCTACCACCTAATTAATTTAATTGGTTATTAAACTTTATATAGAAGTTTAGTGCCACTTGTTCTGATTGTCTCTATGAGATGAATCATGCAAGTGGTGTTTTTTCTGTGGGTTTTTTCATTAGTTTTTGCTGTTGATTGAAGTTAAATTAATTCTGAATTTGTTTAACAGTATCAGACCTGAAACATCAGAAGAATTAGGTGACTAAAAGATGGGAATCCCCTTTTTATTAATCTTATTTAAGTTTAGGTATGAAGTAGATGGTGAACTACTCAGTGTAGCAGTGGTAGGAGTACCTGTGCAGTAATGCGGTAAGAAAGTACGATCAGTGAAGCATATGTGCCTGTTCTCAGTGCTTGAACTGGTAGGATTTTTCTTATTAGAGTTCTTGCATCTGTGCTTATATGATCCACTCTAATCATAGAGGATCAAACAAAACTCTCTGTGAATAAAATTGTAAGAATCCTGAGGTTCAAAGTATTTCGTAAAAGAATATTAAAACCAAATGAGGTTAAATATTGATACCAAAAAATGGATATAGTTTATTTAACAGTAAAAGAAACAAAGAGAAAGAGACAGAAATAGAAAAAAGAGGTGGGTAGGGCACAGAAAGGGTGACAGGGTCAGATTAAATAGAAACATATCAACCTTTCATGGGTCCCAATGACATCTTGCTGCTCCCCTCTTGGTCTTCTTGGTGGGCAGGGTCCTTCACCACAAAGTATAGAATCCAGTGGATTAATATACTTTTGGTTCAGGTGGGAATGCCCAGGTGCCTCTCCTGAGCAGGGGAAGGTTGGCACTGTCCCTTGCAAGGTTCTGTGTCAGTTGCATCATTTTGCATCACGTGCAGTGCTCTGGTGCAGGGTCTGGGGAGCCATTCAGGGGGCCTCTGATGGACCATGACACCCCCTCTGCTGTCCCTCACGTGAATGTCCTGTAGATGTGATGTTCCTGGGGTGGGGGTCCCCACAGCTGAGCTAGTCTGTGCAGGGCATTCACTGCCTCTGCCCGGAGGTTACACACCCAAAACCTCTCCTCCTCCCCCGGGCTGGGCGAGAGTCTGTGCAGACCTGCAGCAGATAAGCCTGGAGCTATGGCTCCACCCTGAAGCTGCTGGGCTTAATTCTGCTGAGGAAGTATTCTTCTCCCCCAGCCCAGACCTGAGAATTTTGTCAGTTTTACCTTATCTCAGATCAGCTTACAGTCCAGGGCCTCAGTCAGGGGACCCATTCAGGGTGGGCTTTGGTGATGCAGCTTTTATTGGTGTAGCTTCATTATACAGTTTTAATGGACAAAAATCCTTAATAAAAATGTTTAAACCATAAACTCTAATATTTCAGTATCTGACATGTGCATCTAAATTCTACTTGAGTTCCTCTTGTATGTATTACATTATTTTTGACTCTGACTGGATGTGATAGGCATACCTGGAATTTTTCCCAAAGCAATTTTATTCCTATTTTAAAATAATTTAAAATTCTGTGTATATTTTGAAGTAACAGAGAATTTCACAACCTTACTCAGAATTTCTAAATGCTTGTCTCCTTAGTGATTTGCCACCAAAAAGAAATAATGGTGGTGAGACTCTGTAGACTTTCCAGTAGTCACATCTGTCAGTTCTCTTGTAATGCTATAAATTCATGTCTTGAGTGACATCAGATTATTAGAATTTGATAGTAAAATTAGTAGCATGAGGATCCCAACTTATATTTTAGTAATTTTGATTAACAAGCAGAACATAGAATTTCTCTCAAACTTTCTGTTCTCGTCAGATCTATTACATTGTATTGGACCCTGGCATTGTTGATGAGTATGTGCTGTTTGAAAATATATATTTATTTTTTATTTGCCAAGTTATGTAGTGGTTACTGGAGTGCTCCATTTGTAGATTAGCAATTTGCCAACAGGCCAGCAATGTAATAAACGTGAAATTGAGGAGCCCTGTAAGAATGAGTTTTCCCACCCAGAGTGAAAGTATCTCACTGTGAGTGGTTCTTGTAATTTTATTGTAGTGTGTTTTTATTGCTAATACTTTGCAGAATAATTACTTCTGAAAACTGGTTATTACTTAAGTCCATATAATTTAGCTCCCAAGTAAAAGACTTCAGCAGAAACTTATACATCTGGATTTCTGTAATACAGAGGTGTTGATGATACCACAGATTCTTGAAGGTTTACTGGTTTAGCATTTAAGACAACATCTGTCCGGGTAGAACTGTCTGTAACAAGCTTCCTGTGTCATTCCTTTTCTCACGGAGCTGGTTGTTGAAAATCTGAATGTTAGAAACTGATTTGATTAGCCATGGCAGCCCCATTTTTCTTGTGATAGCCAATATTGGCAGAGTATCTTAATGTTCTCTTAAACGAATTGCAGGAGCAATTGGTGACAGCGTGAATAATTTTTTTTTTTAAATTTATTTCTTGAGTAGGTAGGTTAGCACAGGGAGATCTATTTCCGTCACACAGAGCTAAGACATTAATTTACTCAAAAGAACGTTTGGGTAATTAGTACACTCAAGTTACAGAATTCCTGTTAGGAAAACTGCTTACCAATTTTCAGCCACATTATTGTTTTCACAGATACATTCAATTGCTGATCTAAACTATTTTCCTCAAATAAGAAATGCAAGAAAAAATTATTGAGACTGGAGTGAATTCAGTGTATTGTACTATAATCTCTCCTTCCTGGGAGGGTGTTTTCAATCTCCAGTGTCCAAGGAGAAACTTCTGGGGTCATACAGGGGAACCTAGCAAAGCCCATTTTTATTGCACAGCAGCAGAAGAGCGCGTGCATAAGGAATTAATAGCTGGGGATATCTGGAATGTGAGGAAGTGAGGGGAAGGCTTTTATTTTGTTCCAGTGGTACCAGTGTTCTTTTTTGCATGGATTTTTTGAAAATCATAGTTGTCTACTTTGATATATTGTATAATCTTCCTGTTCTTTAAAGATTTCTTTATAATTTTCTTGTGCTTTGCACTCTCTAAATTGTAATGTGTTATGTGCAGTCAATCCCATGGATTAAGAATGCAAATGATTAGGCTTTCTGTAAAGCAGGAAAGCTGCTTTCAGGTCTTATATGCTCTATATGCCATAAATGCTTTTATAGCTTTGGATAAATTACACTCGATGCCTATTTACTGTTTCATGAAGTGTGTGAAGAACAGTGTCACTTCATATGAGCTTCACTTGTATATGATTGAAATTATATGTAATAATGGCAAAAGAATAGCAAGTGAGAAGTCCTACAGGCCTGAATTAAGTAGTCTTGGAGACATTAGCAAAATGCTGTAGGGAATGGAGAAGGAGGAAAGTAATTATTGAATTAATTGCCTTTGTATAATTTCTACAGAATTAATCACTGTCTAGGATGCTGTCAGTCTCCAGTTTAGCAGCTCAACTGACACTTTATATTTGAAGTTTCAGGTGGTGTAACATTGTTTTCAGGTGGACCCCTTGTGAGGTGGTTTGTATGTCTGCAAAACACAGTAATAAGTAAATAAGGTATTCTGAATACAGTATGCAAAGTTGACAATAAAAAATTCAAAACTTATGTGGATATTATTTTAGAAGTTTTAATCCTGTTGACATAACATCATGATGCTTTTTAATGTTTATTAAATAAAAGTAATATGAAAGTATATAAGTATTACAAATGTATATCATCAGAAGTTTGAATATCTTGGAGAGCTATCTGTAGATAATTGGAAATTTTCCTTTAGGGGTCTACTAAACAACACATTCATGTGAAATAGCTGTTTCTGAGCTGTAGTCTAGTTATAATTGGATTTTACGGTTTCTGAATTGTGTGGAAACGGTGTTTTACTTTGTAATTCTTCCAACTGCACTGCTAAATTATTGCTGGTCTGTTGGTCCTACCTGAAAGTATGACACTGAGTTTTTTGTCCAAAAGCAATTGCTTGCACTTACAAGACAGAAAAACAGAAATACTTTCTTTGCTCAGGTGTGTTAGTGGGCTGATTTTGTAGAGTAAAACTGGTAGGTTTGTTGTTGGAAATTTTGTTTGGAACAAGGATCAGTAGGATATACTTTGATACACTGTGTATTTTGTGCCACGCAGTGGAATTTCTGCTTTCCATCCTTCTTAAAAGTGTAGTAACTTCCACAAGGCTCTTTAAAAGCCCTGTTTTCCAGCTATAAAAACAAACACTAAAAAAATGAGTTGGTGCACAAGGTGACACATTAGGGTAGAGTGGGCAAGGCATCCTGGATTCAGGAATGCCCTTAACGTCTGACTGGTTGACACTGCCACCTTAGCTGCTGACAGCATGTTTCAATATCTGAGGTTGTTTTGCAATTTAGGTTTAAATAAGATGTTCTTAAGAATTTAATTAATTTGATTAATTTTTAAACTTGAAAACGTGTTTGTTCTTTTGCATTGTTTTGCACTCTAATAGGTAAATTAAAATGAGTTATTTTTTCTGAGAGTGTACTTACATGTAAGTCTCAGTAGATAATTTTTGTTATGGTACTTTCACTATGCCAGTGTTTAGTATTGTTCTGCTTTGCATAAGAGCACTTGATTCCATCATGTTTGTCTTTTTAGCGTGTTAAAGTAATTCTTTACCAGATTTTCCTGCTGTTAGCAGAATTTTCTTATTTAGAATCATTGATTGGAGCAAACTGAAGTTTTTGAGTCAATGACTAGTGCTAATTTAGACACCAGCTTTCACAAAGAAATGCAGATTTCTGTAATGGTGGTAAAATACAGATTTTATAAACAAATACAATATTTAATTATTTTTAAACTTACAAATATAGCCTGTGGTTGCTTTTAATTATTATGTTTTTAGACATTTAGTATTTATGCAGTGATATTTGAACCAAATATAGAAGTTTTTTTTGTTGTTGTTTTTAGGTTAAAATGGGTTTGCTGGTAGACTTGACCAACACCACTAGATTCTATGACAGAAATGATATAGAGAAAGAGGGAATTAAATATATAAAGCTCCAATGTAAGGGGTAAGTTGTGTGCACTTTTTAATTATTTCTTTGGCTTTTATTTTGAAAGATCACACTGAAGAAATTTTTTTTTCCTCTTTTTGCCTTTCCCCCAGGTGTCTCCTAATCCATGTGTTGTTGTGTTTTTCAGGCATGGTGAGTGCCCTACACCTGAGAATACAGAAACATTTATCCGTGTATGCGAACACTTCAGTGATAAGAATCCTTCAGAGCTTATAGGTACATCTTATATCCATCTTATGTTCATCATTAGTTTTTATTCTTAGTTTGTTTCATATTTGCTTGTAACTGCACTCTCTTATTCTTAGAAGTCAGAGCAAATTAATTTCCTCAGTACGGTGTTTAAGCATATATAAATTTGATTGCTTTTGCTGTAAAACGAATATGTTTCTTTTATTTTTTACAGAAAGTATAATGTTTCTGCATCCATCAGTTTGATAACAGCTGTTGATGTAATGCAGAAAATTACACAGGCCCAAGAGCTGTCTAGAAATAAATGATACTTGCACTGTGGTTTTGTAACTTCTGCTGATACAAATGCAAGTTATGTATTTGGTGGTCTGGTTTACTTGAAGTCATATTTGGTAACTGGATTATCAGAGATTCTTTAGCAAGTCTGACAAAACTGGTAGTAGATACTAGGCTAAGTTTTTCTTCTCTGGTATACTGTCTTGCAGTGAATATTTGAATGTTCTAAACATACTTTTTTTTTTAAGCAGAGAAATAAGTTCTGAGTTTAGTTTGCATCCCTTCTAGTTTTAGTTAAAACTATTTTACTCTGATTTTTGTCAATCATATTAATGTTCATCTCTATCTGCAAAGTATTAGAGACAAGAAATTTGCATGTGAGTTTCCAGAGTCAGAATGGGTGTCATCCTCAATCCTCTTGGATGATAATTTTGCAGCCTTCTTGAATCTGAGTGTCTATGTGACTTAGGAGTGCATGGAACAGTTGTTTGTGCAGGTGTCATTGATAAGAGCTTGGTAAACTAAGCTGGTATGTTCATGCAGTTTAGGATTCATCCAGATATGTGGTAGGATAGCTGAAGTTATTGGGAAGGACCTGTGGAAATCAGCTACTCAGTTGCCATTCTTGAGAACAGGGCCAGCTAAAGCAACATCCTCAGGACTATGCCTGTTTGGCTTTTAACCAGCCTCTAAGCTTGGGGACTCCACAACTTTTTCTGGCAGCCTCTTCCAGTGTTTGTTCTTACAATCACAGTTTTTTTTTTTTTTTTTTTTTCATGTTGAAACAGAATTTATTGTATATCAATTTGTAGCCATTTCTTCTTGTTCTGTTGCAGGATGTGATACTACTGAGAATTTTTTTTTTTTGAGTGCTTGACAGATTTAATTTGGTCACACATTTTTTCACCTAGTTTTCTTTTAGATACTTGCTTACTTCTTTCTTGCACACAGAATGCAGTTTAATTCGAGGCTGTTGTGGTTTAACTCCAGGCAGCAGCCAAACCGCACACAGCTGGTCCCTCACTTTTCCACTGGTGGGGCTGGGGAGAGAAGTGGAAGAGTAAAGTTAGGAAACTCTCGAATTGAGATAAAGACAGTTCTATAGGGAAAGCAGAAGCCATGCACACAAGCAAAGCAAGGGATGAATTCACTGCTTCCCATGGGCAGGTGGGTGTTCAGCTATCCCCAGGAGAGCAGGGCCCCATCACACCTAGCAGTGACTTGGGAAGACAAATGCCATCACTTTGAATGTCCCCCCCATTCCTCTTTCTTCCTCCTACTCTATGCACTGAGTGTTCTATGGTCTGGAGAATCCCTTTGGCCAGTTTGGGTCGACTGTTCCGGCTGTGTCTCCTCCCAGCTTCCCAGGCACCCCTCACTTCCTTACCAACTTGACGGCATGAAAAGCAGAAAAGGCCTTGGCTCTGTGTAAGCCCTGCCCAGCAAAACCAAAAACATCTCTCTATTATCAACCCTGTGTTCAGCACAAATCTGAAATACAGCCCCACACCAGCCACTGTGAATAAAATTAACTCTGCTTCAGTTGAAACCAGGACAGAGACCTGTGTGTTTGTCTCTGAAGGGTAACACAACTACGTGGTTTAAAAAATGAGGAACTGCTAAATGGGAGAGAGTGGAACCAGTCACCAACAGTATTTCAAAACTTACCAGAAGCAAGATAGTATTGGTGACTGATCCCACTCACTTTTCTTTTAGCAATTCTTCGTTTTCAGTCTCCTTTTGCAGTTCTTCCACTGGTCCTCCAATAATATTTTAGAACTCAAAATAGTGGTTAAGGTCAGCAATTTATATAGTGCATGGATAGCATGGTGATATCCTGTAAGTAGCAGACCTATTTAGTTGATATTTCAACTTATAAAACGCCAATTTTAGTGTTGAGTCACTAACTTTTTGTCTTTGAATTGTGGAAGTTTTTCCGTTATTTAAATGTTTCACCTCTTTAGGGGAAAAAAGTCATTTAGAAAGAGCCGAGGAGAAGGAGCCAAGGACAGGATTATGCCTGCTAACCTTAAGGACGTGATGTACAAAAATTTTGCTTCAGCAGAAAACAAAGGAGAAATTATTGTTAGGAATAAATTATATAAGGAAGCTAAAATTCATTTAATTTTATGGAAGTTACACAGTTTTTAATATTTTTAAATGGTTAGAAATGAATCAAAAAAATTAATGATAATTTTTATCTTGCTTTATCAAGAAGGGAAGCTTAGTGGGGCAGGCACAAAACCCGATCCTGTTACAGTTAATGCTTACGTTTTATTACCCACTTAAAAGTTGGTTTGGTTTTTCTTCATCAGTCTATTTTTTGTAGGTACTTTGATTCTCCAGTTGAAAAAGTTTATACCTCAGTGTAGACGAGTGTAAAAAAAGATAGATATTCACATTTTGTTTGAATATGCATCAAGTGAATTGTTAGTAACCTTACTTTACTAGCTGTGGTAGAGAAATGAGCAAATTAATTAAAGCTTAAGTGGCTTGCTTCATGGTGTTGTGTTCCAGATCTTGCACTTTGGGTCACAACAACCCCAGCTAATGCTGCAGGCTTGGGGAAGAGCAGCTGGAAAGCTGCTTGGCAGAGAAGGACTTGGGTGTGCTGGTCTACTGACCATGAGCCATCAGTGTGCCCAGGTGGCCAAGAAGGCCAGTGTCCAGTAGGATTAGGAAGTGATTGTCCCTCGGTACTTGGCACTGGTGCTCAGGCATTGACATTCTGGAGTGTGTCCAGAGAAGGTCAACAGAGCTGGTGAAGGATCTGGAGCACAAGTCTTATTAGGAGTGGCTGAGGATCTGAGATTGTTTAGCCTGGTGAAAAGGAGACTCAGGGATAACCTTATCACTCTCTACGACTGCTTGAAAGGAGGTTGTAGCCTGGTGGGGATCGGTGTCTTTGCCCAGGCAACCAGTGACAGGACAAGAGGAGATGGTCTTAAGTTACACAGGGAGATTTAGGACATTAGGAAAAATTTCTTCAGCAGAAGGTGAAGTTGTCAAGCACCAGAACAAACTGCACAGGGAAGTGGTTGGGTCCCCATCCCCAGCGGTATTTAACAGCTGTGTAGATGTCGCACTTACGGACATGGCTTAATGGTGGACTTGGCAATGCTGGGTTCATGGTTGGATACAATGTACTTAAAAGCCCTTTCCAACCGAAATAATTCTATGATTCTGTGGTAACAACTGAAAAATGTTGAGAATAAATGCTCTTGATGTTAGTGGAAACTTTAATGATATTTATAATTTTAAAATGAGTAGGAGGAAGAGACAATATCTTGCCTGAATCCTTCATGACATTTTTAATAGCACAAGTTTTGAGGCTGGTCTGCTTATCACTAGATGGTGCTGTTGCCTTGAGAGAAAAAAAAATGCAATGTATTTGACAGGGTATCTCTCCTTTCACTGGGGGATTAATTCAGTAAAACGGAGGCTGAAGACTTAATTATTTTTTTCACATTGAAAAGACAAGTAATTCAAGATGATTATACTGCTGTATAGTTTTCTTTTTGTACATTCTCTTTTCTTTTTCAAAATTATTAAGTCTGATCTTAGCATGGTTGTAGTGAATTTGAGATAGAATTATGGTCTATTGGCACCCCTTTCAGTTTTGAGGTAAGGTAACATGAATATGATTTTTGGCCTGATTTTATGAAATGAATGTCATGCTTGTTGAATCCAGTAAAAGCTCAGTTAATGAATTTGATTATATTGCCTTCTGACAAGCATTTGAGCAGAATTGTGAATCTTACCTGTATTAGCCATATTTCAATCATATTAGGTTAGTGCTCTTGATTATGATGAAGTGTCCTATACCCTTGCTGCTGCTAATTTGCAGAAAGAATGTAATAAATTGCTTTTTAGGCTTATGTGCCTTATGTGGTCTGTACTGCCGTGATGGGAAGGGAGATAACCTTTTAATGTTACATATGAAGGTGGAAGGATCTAAACCCACACTTTTGATTCTAAATATGTTTGTTAAACCACTTGTAAGTGATTATGCCCTTTTCTTGTCTTTTCTAGGTGTCCATTGTACGCATGGTTTCAATAGGACTGGATTTTTGATCTGTGCCTTTTTGGTCGAGAAGATGGACTGGAGGTAACTTTGTATGTTAGTTTCTGAGGATTTGTGGAATGTGGCCAAAGGGTTCTTCAGTATGTTTCACTCATTGTCCTGACAGCTATGCTAATGTATTCACTATTGCTTGTTTTATAGCTGCGTAATAGTCTTGAGTAAGCAGCCCATATTAACATTTTTTGTATCATCCCTTGGTAGCTTAGCTTGTTGCAGTCAAGAATTCCAGGTCGGGTAGGTCAAAAGTCAGCTGTACCTGCTGAGTGTGGGACTTTAGCAGTGTATGTATCATATTGTGTCTCTTTCCCATGACATGTCCCACATTTTAAGTAAGAATGTAGAGTTCAGAGATTCCTGAAAGATTTTGTCCTGTACATTTTCATCTTTTTCATGTAGGCATGCGTGTAGCTTTTTTGAAATCTGAAGAGATTAACTAGAGCAACAACAGAGTAACATTCATGCTTCTGAAGGATTGGGGGCAAACAAAGCCTTTGTTTTCAGCTTGTTTTTTGACTAAAGTCTACAGCATACTTCTATACAGACTCACCTGTTTTTTCCATCTTTTAAATAAAACATTGGTTCCTTCATGCAAAGTAATTATATTTTTTAGATAACATTAGTTTTTAAAAGATACCCCAAATCCAAACAATGCCTGTACCATCCTGTTGAACATAACTTATGCATAACTTTTGTTTTGTAGTATTTACAAAAACTATTTCCTTCTTGACAGAGTCCTGTGAAAGTCATGTTTCTTGACAAGCCCGTTAAACATTCTGATGATATTTCTTATGTGTGGTCCTTTAAGTGAAGAAAATTCTGCTCCTGTTGCAGGATTTTCTTGTGACTGAATATACAGTAATTATGCTTACATGTGCAAGCTGTTTGCAAGAACTAGGTCGTTGCTGTCTGTTAGTAAACTGGGAATAAAGATACTGGAGTAATGGAGATGGAAGACCTTTAGTAATGGGTGGCTGAATCTTTGCAGGATCCCAGCTGTGCATAGGAAGTAGATACAGACACAAATGGCTCTATAGTATGATTCTTGTTTTTCCTATGAATTAGAAAATTTGTTGGCTTTTAATCAAACAATTTTAAAGTAGCATGCAATAATTAGACTTAGAATTGATCCTTTGTTCTGAAGAGGAAAGGGACTTGAATCTCTTTGGATCTCCTACATTTATGTCATCTCTCTGTTTTCAGACCTTGGTGGAAAAAGCCTTAAAACTCAACAGCCATGTCTTACTTTTTTTGCTTTGGGTAGTTAATTTTATCAAGTTTGTTAATCTCTGTCCGATTATTTTAATAGAACATCCAGATGTCCCCTGGTAGGAAAAAATGTCCACAGTGAAAGAAGCAATTTTGGCAAGATGCTGATTAATGCTGAGCATTGTATCAAAATAAATCTAATTTGCTGTTTCATTCTTTAAAACAAGGCACTGTTTCTTGCTAATGAGGAAATAAGATCTTCCTGATGGAAAAATCCATCTGTATTCATTCCTTAAGCATATGATGTAGGAGGGTTGCTGCTGTATTGTGTACAGTGGGATATATTTTATAGTTAGTTTAGAGAAAGGCCTGAAAGGTCTTCAGTTTTCTGACCAGTAAGGTCAGAAACCTTACTTGATTCTCTTTTCAACAACTCATTTTTCCCTAAGACTGCTGTGTTTCTAGAACCTGGAAACCTTGGGTTTTTTCAGCTAGGGTTCTATATTTGAAATCTGTGCTACCCCTTTTGGCTTTCATTGCCATTTATTCCATAAGATTATAGAGATCTTCTAATATCATCAGAAAAAAAAAAAAAAAAGAGCATTTTTCAGGCCCCATAACTTTTGGTTTGTTTTGTCCTTTCAGCGGCATTCATTACAGAAGATGTGAAACAATTTAAGAAAGATAGCAAAGTAAAAAATGTCTTGTGAGAAAGAAACTGGGAGGCTTAGAAAACAGAATGGGGAAAAAAGGTCCTTCTAAGCAACTCTGACTCTTAAACTGTCATTTTTGAAGTGATACCATGTGATAGTGTCACTCTGGATATTGTCTTGTTTTCTCCTCTTAGAAAGATCAGAGGAGTGAATCAACCTTACTGGTTCTTAGATACCATTTCTGTCTATTCTGGAAAATTTACCTCTTAAAGTTCTCAGGCTCTATTCTATACTGTACAAGTCAAACAAAAAACAATTTGAATTAAACATCTGGAAAAAAAAAGTTACAGGGTATAGTATGTGCTTTTGTTCCAGTTTAAAGACATGTGCTTGTCAAGAAGCCTAACAGGGACATCTCTCTTTTTTTGTGGTTTTTCCTCTCCCCTATATAGTAAGATTTTAAAATGTTGATTCTTGGAGCCTTACTGCTCTTCATAGCCATGATAAATGGATAAATGTTTTTAGTTAAATATTTTCATAGGATCTGTGAAAATTGCAGCAATAAAACCCTTGTGTTGTGCTCGCTGTTGTGTGTTTAGGAGAGTTTTCCCCTTGGCTGGTAAAGATGCATGACTGTTAGTTTTGGTTTCTAATTTTTTTGTGGTCCAGCCTCCAATTTATTTGAGCAAGATTAAGTATTAGGTGCATAGTAAAAGGCTTCTGAACCACAGTCTTTTTATGAGAAACTTCTGGAAAGAGAAGTAATTTAAAAAGATTAGGGTGGTTTTTCCCAGTATGATGGCAAAACCGTTAATGAGAGGAAAGACTTTTTCTCTTAGCAGAGAAAAATGTAACCATATTTGAATTTAAACATTTGCATTTTTCTCCATTAAGTTTGTTGATATGTTTCTTTGGTCTTTTTTTGTGTTCATGCAGGCCTCAGGTATTTACCTGCATGTCACCCATTGCTTCTCTGTAGCAATAAAAAAAGTGTTATCTGTGATAAAGCAGTGATCAGCAGACCACTAGGAGCTGCAATAAGAACTCAAAGCAGCTGCAGTTACTTGAGAACATTTGCAGTGCCTACAAAGTTATACAGAATATTGTGCAAGAGCAGCTGCTACCTGACTGACTTAAGCATGGACTTTCAAATATAAGGAATGTTTTTGCAATTACCACTTCAGAATTTGTATTGATTCTCAGTCCCAATAATTCTTACATTTGGTAAAGCATGACATGACTAAGACATGTAAATTAAGCATCCAGAGTGATTTTAATTTTTTTTTGTTTTGACAGTATTGAGGCTGCTGTGGCTACTTTTGCTCAGGCCAGACCTCCAGGTATTTATAAAGGTGACTATTTGAAGGAACTATTTCGTCGTTATGGTGATGAAGATGATGCACCAGCACCACCAGAGCTTCCAGAATGGTGCTTTGATGAAGATGAAGAGGAGGATGATGATAATGGTAAAACTGGAGGCCCAGAATCCGAACCAGGATCATCAAGCTCTTCCTTTGGCAAGAGGAGAAAAGAACGCCTAAAATTGGTAATTTTGATTTGGAATTTAATATTCAAATTGCTAAACATAATTTCATAACCTCATACCCATCAGTTACCTCATCGTACATGCTATACATGGGTCACAGCTCTTGCAAATAGGGACTGGAAGCATTGTCTGTGACTGGAAAAAGTTGTAGACACATTGTAAACTTTTTTGTATTTCCTATGTGAACCATGCTCTTTAATATTCAACACGTCAAATATTCTAGTTGTAAAAATGATTTAAAAATTTTCTAACATAAGGATTTTTTGAGATAATAAAGTGCTTTTGAATTATTCAGTCTGTCTTTGGAGATGAAGTGTTATTAGAGTTGGATGGAAACAGCTCTTGTTTTTTGTAGTCATGTGGATGAAATTCAAAATTTTTAAAATTCAATGCTCGTTTTGGTAAATAGTCTTTCTTTGGGAAATTTTGTGGGATTGAAAATTGAATTAGCAAAAAGCAATATGAGCTTAAAAAACCCAAGGCAGCTTTGAGATCATAATGTGTTCAAAGCTGTTTTAGCTTTGTAAGAAATATGGCTGATCACTTCCTGTGATTTCTGACATTTGTCTGCATAATTCTGATTAAATGAGTTACTGTAGTTATCATGATATGGAACTAATACTCAAGTACAAAGAATAGATTTGTATAATTTGAAGACTAATGACTCAGTTCTCTTCAAATTTCAGACTCGCTTTTTTTTTATTTGCAAATAAAGTAAGCTAGACTATTGCTGAGTGCAAGAATAGGTTTTTTTCATAATACTGAATTATCTTACTTGTGTGCTGAGGTTTGTTTGTTTGCAAAGACTTGGAAATCCTCATATTGAAATAGGCTGCAAAAAAGCATTTTGTTGTTACTGCAGCTGATCAACAAGGTTTACAGGTGGAGTATGGAAAATGTTAACCTGACAGGAGTACAGAATCCAGTCTAACAAAGCAAGATGAACTTTGAAAATTTTCAAATTATCCGTCATCTGGAATAAAAAATTTCCCACACTGTAAAGACATAGTGAAAGTATATTCACGGGGTATCACAACTTCCTCCATTAGCCTTGCAGTAAAACATTGATGTCTAAATGTTTTTGGGGGGATGGAACCTTAAAGTTTTTTTGATGTGCCTTCTGATGCATTAGGAACGGAGGTGTTAGGATGAATTACAATGACAGCCTCTTTTCATCAAGTATAAAGCTCAACTGGTCTATTTAACAGGAATGATATTGGCTTCCCAGGCTTTTTCTTGTCTGCCACCATAGTTTTGTTGAAAGCTGGAAGCTAAATTATACGAATAAGCATATTAATAACTAAAAGTAAATTATGAGTTAGAGAATTTGTGAAAGAAAGAATCATCTAGTTAATATGCATATTCGTATAATTCAGTTTTGCAGCTCTGAAGGAACATTCTTTGACACGAAGAGGAGGAACGGGCAGAATTCTTTACCATGGTTCTTGGCTGGCAGATGGGACTGCTTCTTAACTCAGTAGAGATGGATATTTGTGATTCCTTGTAAATATGCGGTCTACAGGGGGAGTGAGTATCAGGTAAATAACTCTTGCTGAGATATTCTTATTTTACTGTCTAAAGGGCTACATTTTCAGTGTTATGTTGGTTTCCTGTGGCAGACGTTTCCACCTTTATAATGCATCTCTTTCCTAAAAGCCTAGGGGTAGGCAGTGTAAAACTAGAGGTAGCTGTAGTGATAGCAGTGTTCTGAATTTTTCTCATTTTGACCCAAATCTTTGTGGAGACAGAAGAAAAGTTTAATAATAGAGGAGGAGACAGCTCCCAGGAATCTTGCTAGGATAATAAATAGTCAGAAACAACTGCTAGCTAGCCTGTGAAATAAAGTTAATATGCTGTCCATTTCAGAAACTCTGATGTGAGAAATTTTACTGCACCATTTTTTATTAAAACTTCCATATTTTGATGTCAAAAAATCTTGACAGCATTTCTTTCCTACACTACAGAAAGTGTTAAGAATCATTAGAACATAAAGCCATTACAGTATCCTTTGTCATCACCTGAAGGAAGTTGACAGGTACCAGGAAATATGCTTGTTGCAGTCTGAGGTGCCACACAGGAAATCCGAACAAGTTTTGACTTTGTCAGTTCATGCAGTATTGATTGTTGCATCAAAACAACATTATTAACTGACACTTAGAATCTCACTTCAGGAAAAAATACTTCATTTTGCAAATCGGACAAAAAGTTGTAATTCTTAGCCAGAACCTACAAACCTTTCATGGGTCAAATGGAACTTTTACTGTTTATTAAGGAATGTTGTCTCTTCTAGTCCCATGTAAGTTGCGTTTTTTGGGGTGTGAGATGCAGTGCTTCTGAAATGAATGGTGACTTCTTAAACAGTGTGGAAGAGATGGTGGCTGTTAATGATTTTCTTAATGATTTTGAGTGCAGGTGTCTTGTGGTCATCTGTGAGACAGAAGGAAGCAATTAAACTGATTTGATGTAATGAGGATAATATTTATTAGTTAACTATCATAGTACAATTATTCTAAATATTAGTGACTCTGGGGTTTTCTGCCTAACCAACTCTCTTTTGCAAAGTTTAACCCTTGCACTTATTGTTCTGCCTCTGGACATATTGAAGAATATGGGAAAAAATACTATTTTTTTATTTGGCAGCACCATTTTATGTGCTTGAATATGAGTATCATTTCCTTCTCCATGTTAAATGCTTATTAGCTCACTTTTTAGCTCACTTTTTCCTTATAGTCTATTTTTTTTGTACTACTGACCTTTCTTGTTATTCTTTGTATTCTGTCATGTTGACTCATGTTTTCCTGATGCTGTGATGCCTGTAATTGAATGCAAGCCTCTAGTTGAGGCCATCCTAGTAAGGCTTAATAGGGAGAAATTAATTTCACATGTCTTAAGGCTAATACTTCTGTTTATATATCTCAACATAATTGCCTTTCACAAGGCAGAACAATACTAATTCAGCTTTTGGTCTCTTGCTGCTTCCATGTCTTTTTCTCTAATTATCTACCAGTGTGTGTTTGTATAATTTCTTATCCATTGTTAAGTGTAGAAATTTGTTTATGCTGAATTGCACAGTGTTATTTCCAGCCCATTTTTAAAATGAAAGATAACACTGAATCTTAAACTACCATCCCAGTCTATATCCCTGTTACTAAAGCCAGAGATGTCACAAAAATAAGAATGCTAATAGGAAGTTTAGTGGAAATAAATTGATTATCTTATGCCTAAAACAGACCCTGCAGATTCTTTCATTTTGTTAGTGAAACACTAACTCCTCTGAACCTGGTTTTGAAGCAGGTTACACTTCTGGTATGTGGAAGTTACATCTGCCCCATGTTTTCTGAGTTCCTCTATGAGGAATAGATAAGCAAACAAAAGACAAACCAAGGCAAATGCATGCAATGCCAATTCTGTGAAGCCTGTTTCATTATGAAAACCAAATGTTTAGTGGAACACTTTTGCTATTGAGTGACAGTCAGTATGATTTTGTTTTCTTTTCTGCTTGTACATGCCAAGAGGCAGTTACTGTGATTTGGTCCTGTGTTTCTAGGTATTAAATCTAAGCTGATAAGTGTAACTCTCTGTCTCTCACTTCCTTCATTTTGGAAGATATCTCTTCCTGACATGTTTTGGAATGCTTCTTGCCTTCTAGGAGGCAGTCTCTGAGCATATTGGCATGCAGTCAAGTCTGAGTAGCTGAAGACAGCTCTCACCCAGGCCTGGCAATAGTCGCTAGGGTCAGGAAGGTGTGTGTTTGGGGCTGTTCCCACTCACCCACTCCTCCAGATGGCGTTGAGGATATGAACCAACACAGGATGATCCACATTGCCACTTCTCCTTCTGCTGAAGTGATGGGTGGAAAAATTCATGGCAAGTGGGCCAAGGTTGATTAGTACAGATGGTGTGAAGGTTGTGCACAATGTAGATACCAGTGCATGTAGTTTCCTTGGATCCTTTAGGGCTTATAACTCTTGGTTTAGTATCAGTGCTGAGGAGTTGATGTGCTCCTGGTGATCTGAGTTCTCTGGAGTCTCTGCACCATGGTCTCCAGTGTCTTTCCTGTTTCCAAAGGCACTGGTAGCTGAACAGCAGGATAAAAACTGCACGGGTCTGGCTCAGTTTTAGCACCATATCCAAGGAATGTCCTCATGAAACCTGGGGTGCTAAGTTAGCCAAGCACGAATACCCAAGTGACTCACATTGTTTTCATAGTGCTGTGCCTTAGTGATTATACTTGAAGCAGATAATCTGCAAGAAACACTTTCAAGTATGAATTTTGTGTTTATTACTTTTTCTTTTCTGGAAAATATTTCCCGTTTCCTGCCTGTTATTTCAATCTTAGCAGTCATACTGCCATTCCACTCTGCCATTATTCACAGAAGCAAGGCTGGACTGTCTTCCTTTGTTTCCTGGTGCTCTTCACCACTTATCAGAATTCAGACAATGTGCTGCTGGCCAGGCACGAGTAGCTGTCTGCCTCTCTCGCCCACTCCCCTGCGTGCTGTGGCACTGGCTGGTGCCCATGTAAATTGTATGGGGTGAGTGACACATAGAAAGTCTGTGGAGCTCAAGGTAGTTAAGGTTATGAACCAGTATATTTCTTTAGGATGTTCTGTTCTCAGAATGTGATTTGGTGATGTGACTGAGCCAATCTTAACTAACTGCAGGCTGTACTGAAAACTGTCGTTCTGCTTTTCCCTGCTTTCCCTTTTGCTTCCCTTGTGCTGTCACTAGTACTGAGTTATTCTATGGTGAGCTAGCTTAGGATACTGTTTTGGCAGATGATTACCAATTTATGATGTTATTTTTGCCAAATTAGTTCCTAGATTTGCTCAAGTGTATAACACAGGAGTGCCACAATGTGTGGAAATGCAGAGGAGAAAAATACTACTCCTTTCATTAGTGGTATGCAGCTGGATTTGTTAAAGCTAGTTTCAAGTGTTTTAGAGAACAGATATGAGATACTTGTATCTTCACATGCAGGGTTCAACAGGTGAATAGTCATGGTATGATCTTCTTTGTGTGCATTGAAAATTTATTTGAGATTCTGTTGAATTAAGTCTGGTTGATTTGAGATCTCCATAGAAATCTTTAATTTTGTAGTTTTGTAGGCCTGATAGCTTTCATGTGTTCTGTTATGCAAGATTTGTTTTTATTCCTCTTGGCATCAAGTTTTTTGTAGAATGTACAAGTTATTTTAGAGTTTTATTACCAAATTGATTTTTTTGATCTCTACATAGGCTTTTCTGGGGCTTTCAGGATAGCAGTTCCACTCTAATAACCTGGTTTAGATTGAGAATAAATTATGAAAATATATTTACACAAATATTTTGTTACAAATCTGCTGTTTATATTTTCTCTTTTGTTAAGTTTGTCCTAGATCAATGTTCCTGAGAGTATTAGCTAAGCAGTGTAAGCCTCTAAGTACTAGCTATCCCTTCCTTTTGCCTTATCACTATTGCCTTTTTAAAATTATATGTTTTCCTCATAAATAACTCATTTAGTTCCTGGGTTTATAATATGGCTCACCTGTGAGTTTTCCCGGCAAAGCTCAGCTAATGTATCTTGACATTTGGGTGTAAATTCTTAAGGAATGTTTAAGCTAGTATTGCTCTAGAGGGTTGTGAAAACAGTCTTAATCTTGTATTGACATATTCTGATTTGATTTTATGAGGGCTTTAATACTAAATTTTAATTTTTTTTTTTTTTAATTTAGGGTGCAATTTTCTTGGAAGGAATAACAGTTAAATGTGTGACCCAGGTGACAACACAACCAAAATTAGGAGGAATACAGCAAAAATGTCAGCAATTCTGTGGATGGGAAGGGTATGAAAATATTTAGAACTTACTTATTTATACTATCTAGAAATAAGTGTTGTATTTTGCAGAATGAAACTTCTCATTGTGAAAATGAGGAAAAGGTGACCATGGATTGTTTATTTAAAAAAAAAGCCTCAAACACACTTGACAGTGAAAGTCTTGTGCTGTACTATGAAATAAAACGATCAGCTTTTGTTAAGAAACAAGATTCTAGAATTACCTTTCCACTGAGATAACTAAATGTTGTTGTTCAAATTCCAGATGTAGTCTAGTCCAGCTATTTGTGTAAAGCTTAGTTCTTTCTCAAGCAGCAGATTTATTTATACCATTGCTATTACACTTAAGTATAGAGAGTATAATACTCGTTTTTATAACCAACTTGGATTTGTGTCCAATGCTAATGAAAATATTGGTTTTAGTGTCTATGATTCTGAACTTTTCCATTCCAAAGTTGGTGATCCACACTGCTTCCTAACTTGTTGATGCTTATTGTGCCTGTAATTTTTAATTGAAATATCTCTTTCTGCAAAGTTAAATCTTTGAAGTTCCACATAATTTAGTGTTTTGTCATAAGCAAATAACTTTGTTCTTATGAGATAGGCTTTTGACTTCTATTGCAAAATACTTTATTGGGAGAAGATGTTCTAACTCAGAGTTAACCGTGCAGCAAGTCTGGTACGAGGTGTGACTTGAGTCTCATGTGAAAAATGTATTTACTTTTGTGACTATTTATTGCAGAACCATTAATAAACATGGTTCTTTTTATTAGGACTGGATTCCCCGGAGCACAGCCTGTTTCTATGGACAAGCAAAATATTAAATTTTTGGAGCAGAAGCCATACAAAGTTAGCTGGAAAGCAGACGGCACCCGGTAAGTTAATTTAAAATGAAAAAGCAAAACACAGTAAATTCGGTAGACAGTTTGTATTTTCTCAGGAAAGTGAATTTGCTTGTACAAAGGACAAAGCACAGCAACAAAACTGGCTCCAGAGATTAATTTTTATTCTGTCTTGGTACCCAACATTTGCTGAAGTTTGTGGCCAAGTTTCTTTCCAGCAGCTGTTTTACACACTGACTGTTAAAGGCAGGTACCCTTATTCTCCATAACCCTTGCCTGTCTGTCAGCCATGACTTGCCACTAGAGTCTTAGAATAATCTTACATAACAGTGAGAGTTTGCTAAGGTGAAGACTTTATTTGTAAGCAAAATTAGAACTTCTAATTGATCCTTCAGAAGCTAGGTAGTATCAGAAATTTTGTAAACTCATGAGAAATTTTAAAATTCATCCTGTGATCCTTTGTTCAAACACGTAGTTCATGTCAGCTAAAGAGTCAATAATTTTATCTTCCCTCGCCAGTTCTCTTACATTCATTGCAGGGGTGCCTGTTGTTTAATAACAGACTACATCCTAATTTGACTTATTGGACATATTTCAAAGTTTTTCCTGAGTTCTTTATTTTGCTAGGTTGTTATCTTTAATAATAGAATATCGTAGATAATGAAAATCCTGGAGAATATGGGGAATTGGATGTCTTATGAGAATTGGATGTCTTAAGAGAATTGCCAAGTGAAGTCAGTCAGGATTCAGCACAATTCAGCCAGAACTAAGTTGTCTTGTATAAAAAAACCCCAGACCCTTCAAGTGTCTCTCCTCTGTGGAGTTTGTGCTTCAAGGGTCTGTTAGCTTGGGCTGAGCATGGTGTGAAAAGTCAAAGTAAGCTTGCAGTCAGTATGGAGTCCTAGCATGAAGAAATGTGTGGGTGTTCTCAGGGTAGGAAGTTACAGCTGTGGGGTTTTGGAAGGTCAAGGCATATTCTCAGAACAGTATAGGGCATAGGGCATTCCAAAGCTGCTGACCCTGAACAAATGAAGTCAGCCAGCTTAAACTGACCTGAAGAGTCTTTGTCATATCCTATGTTATTAATTTGGAGAATTGATGTCTTAATGTAGTATTCTCATTTTCTTACTCAAATGTGTGGATGGGATGCTCATGTTCTGAGTACTAAAGCAATTATACAGAACGTAGTAGTGTACCTGGAAGACTGCATTTTGTGAAAGAAATTGAAGTGTACATGTAATTTCTTGTTGAAATTTTCAGTATTTTGAATGTTCTATCCTCTGTTTTTAGTTTTAGAATGGTGGGAAAACAGAATGGAGGAAAAACAAAACTGAACTAAATAGCTTCTTGAATTTTTTTTCAAAACATAATAACTGGTAATAGATTATGAAGGTACGCAGACTGGTAGGTATATTCAGAGAAGGAAATGGGTCTACAGAGATCCAGTGTTAATGAAAAACACCTTAAGTAATATGAAAGAGAGATTAAAGATGAAAACCTGATCTATTATTTGGACATTTAGACACTTTGCATTATATGTATCCTAATCAACAATGAAAAATTATGATCATTTTTACATTGGACATGCTTCGAATTATTTAGTTGTTCTCCAGTGATCCAGACTCCATATGCAATTAAACGGATTTTCATTAGTTATTCTGAATGCTTGTGTTGACAGGCGTGACCTTCTTGAATTTAATATTAAGACATCAGTTAGTGGAGACACATTTATGCATCCCCTGCTTACATTTTCTGGAGATGGAACCCCTGTCATCAAATATCTCTGAAGCTATTCTGTTAAAAGTGATTTAGGTGCATTAGTCTAGACCTTGCCTATTAGAGTATTATTAGACTTGCATGCTTTTTTCCTTTGTTGCTTTTTTCTCTCTCTTTACTTAAAAAGCACTGCTCTTTTGTCGACCCTGTTGGACTTAAAGAAGAGCAGATGCATAACTAATAACTTTGTTATACTTTCTCACTGAAATAAAACAGTTTTATTTTAGTTAAAAGCAACATTTGCTCACTTAGCCAAACTTCTTAAATGTCACTATTTGTTAACTACCTGTATTTGATTTCTTAGCAGTAGTTTTTCCTAGAGGTTTCATGACTGAAGCATTTTTAATACATTCTCTTAACTGATATGCAGTGTCAGTGACTTCACTAAGGACTTCTACTTTTCTTCAAAAGCATTTGCTAATCCTAGATTCCGATTGGAGCTGAACCTCTTGTCATCTGTTTTAAGAGCTGTTGGTTTTGTTTTTTGTGGTTGGTATTTTTTTTCTCTTTCCCCATTGTTTGGGGCTTTTTTCCAGTGGCAGAACTGTACATGTTTTTTTGGTTTCTTAGCATTGTTGTATTTTTCAACCCATAATTGTAGAAAAAGAGAAAGTATTTCCTTAAATAAAAGGGCATTATTTCTCGAATAATGTTGTCTAACAATGTGAAATTGATTAGTTAAATTATTTTATAGTGATTCTATACGATATCTTGTGGGCATTTACCAGAGGAGTGTCTTACATTTTTTTTTAAGTGTGTGAATTCTGAATCTGGTTTGGGTCAAAACTCAAACCTCCTCCATTCTCTTGGAGCTCTGAGTTCAAAATCTTCTGACTTAGCCTTGCTTAGCCTAGTCTGTTGTGGTTTGAAGAGTCTGAGCCTTCACTGTGGTCTTGCTTGTTCTGTGCCGGGTTTCCAGGGCCCTTGTTGCATCGGCAAGTATCAGCAGGGCACACCTCCTGGTTCTGCTCCAGTGTTCCTTCTGGAGCGTGTTTGTCCCAAAAGGAAAAATACAGTGTGAACAAATACTTCTCCCCTCATGTTTGTAAATGCCAATGTATAAAGATGTGTGTATTTGTATCTTAGGTTTAGAGAAGTGAACTTTAAATTAAAATATCTGTGAAGCTCATTTAGCATTGGCACTCTTCGGTGAAATATTTCCTTTCTACCAGCTACTTCTATGCAAACTCATGCTGTTTTGAAGAAAACCACCTCTAAAATAATATTGCTTTAAATTATTATTACTTAAATAAAAGTCACTGAGTTCTGCAGCTATTCTGACTGGCTTGGTGTAAATTCTCAATATTTATTGGAACAGTAGTCAAACTAATGGTGTCGTATAAATAATTTTAATGCTAATCTATTCATAAGCCAAAGGGCAAATTTGCCACTAGTAAAATCATGCCTTTTGGCTTTCATGAGATGAAATTTTTGTTGTATGTTAACAGTAGCTACAAGGTAGATACATCTTTACAAATTTGTGCCAATTTTGCAGTGCCCTGTTCTAAAATAGTAGTTACTGTGTGAGTAAGGTAATTGTAACAGCATGTTCAAAGCATTGCTGGATGACTCTGCATTATCAGCTTTGTACTGTAAAATGATTAGCCCAGGTGGGTAATGGCTTGTTGTATCCCTTCATATGGATCTCATTAATACTGTTTGTAGCAGATGCTTTTTCTAATGAGTGGAGCTGCCTGTTCAGGCAGGGTAAAATAATGAGACACCAGTTCTGAAGGAAAGACTGCCACCACTAAGAATAATAAAAAGCTTTAAAATGGCTATGGAATAATTCAAATCAATACAATCAAACAGGACTAGATTTTATGGTGGTAAATTGTGACCTGCACTAAATGGAACCTATTAAGGGGAGTAAGTTATTTTCCTACATTTCTGTGAGTACCATTTTTATTTTTCACGTCTGTACACATGCAGTTTTAGTGAAAAATAATAAATATGATCATAATACTATGGCAGCTATTTTAAAAAATGCAGAAGAGGTAGTTCTTGCCAAAGGCTATTAAATTTGAAAAATATTCATGCAAATTTGATGGCTTGAGATATCTAAATGTGAATAAGTAGATGCAGAATAAAACAGCTCTTCGAGAATTGCTGCTAATTGTCTAACGTGTTTGTAACAAAATAGGTACATCTGTGAAGTTGTTTTTTCTTTCATGGTTAGCAAATTACATTTACATTAAAAGAAAGGCCAGTTGCCTAAGTAATTAACTTTTTGTTGTTATCCTAATACAAAATAAAAATAGTAAATATACACTTAATTGTATGATAAAACAGAAGGGCATTTTTGATTGTTTATTAATCAAATAAGTTTGATTTATCTTGAATGTATCAATCAATAAATCAATATATCTATACATAGAGTATATAATTGTTTTGATTTAGTTGCTATATTATCAAACTTATGATAGCTTCCTAGTTTTTTTAGTTCAGCTTTTTGTAGAAATTGAAGAAAATGTCTCTTTTTTTTTGGCAGTTGCAGCCTTTTTGGAAACATATTTGTGACCCTTACTTGAAGGAAATCTACTCATTATATTTTAAGATAACTTTTCTATAAATGTAATGAAAACAAGGTTGAAGTTTCTCTCTGATTTCCATGGCTCAATAATTTTTCTTTCCTTACTCTTTGATTCTTTACATTATGAGATGAAGCTTACATGCATAATTGAGAAATTGTAAATTCCTAATATGAGAAGTTATCCAAAAGTCATTTGGTCCAGAGTAAATTGTGAAAAATAATCACTCCTAAAGAGCAACTCTTAAAAAAAAGGAGAAAACTGAAAAACAATTGTTTGTTTGTTTTAGAAATTAGGAGGTAAAAGGTACTAGCCCAAAATGACGTGGCAAGGAAGCAAAAAGGTTGCCTGTCTGTAAAGGCTTAAAGAAAAGATACTTGAATGTGTTCATGGAAAAACTATTATCCCTGAGAGAGAGGAGAAGTAGTTGAGATAATAATGAGAATGAAGAAGGACAGAGAAGATTGGAGACTAGTACTAATCCAATTAAATCCCAAATCTATACACTTGAGAACTCATTATTAAGAACAAGTGACCAGATTGTCATGAAAGCAGATGTGGAGTGTCCTGGGTTTGCAATGGAAAGCTTGGCTCCTGGGAGTAAAGATATTAATGTAGAACTGAACTTGAAGGAAGTTATTGGGTATAAGAAAGAAGCCATAGATGAATTTTCAGATTGTACAAATTACATGACTAGATTCTCATGGATATGAAATTTTCTGCCTAGTAGTGGAAAGTTCCTGAAATGGAGGTTTGCAAAATTGACAGTGCATTCTTCCCTAATTTAGAGGAGGGGGACAAAAATGTAGGGTGTTGAGATTTTCAGCCATCTTCAGAAATGGTGTTAGCAGGAAAATTAAGGGCTATTAGTCACAACAAAGCATTTATGAGTAAAATAAATGTTTCTCAAGGTATGAATACTCTCTCACTGGGCACCTTGCCTTCTGACCCAGGTAGCTACTGAGAAAGTGAACTATTATAAATTGTATTTTGAGTGTCTTGTCATTGAGTCATGTTTAGGGTTAATACATATTTCTGGTCTTGGAGTAAGGAAGGAATGTTGGCATCCTAATCATAGGATAGGGTGAAGAACCCACACAAGAATCATCTGGCTGCTTTGAAACCACACCTTCTTTTCCTTCTTCCTCTCCCCACTTATCTTAAGAAATATACTTAAATGTTAATCAGTTTTGCACCATTAGTTGGTAGTGTTGTGTATTGCTTTCTCTGTGGCATATTTCAGTGGTGGGAAATTTTAAAGGATGGAAATATTCCACAGCTGGGCATGTGCTGAAAAGACTTTTCAGGACCAAATGGATTTTTTTATAAGAGTGACAGGTTTTGTGAGTGACTGAGCTTAACCCAAGTTATTTGATTCAAAGTTAAATGAGCTTGATTCAATTGTGCTTATATAACTATCAGCAATGGGCAAAGCCTCAACTGGTAATTACACATCACTTGTGTGTATAGGACAGCCATTCTTCAGACATTTGTATTATTTTCATTGAATGTCTCAAAGAAGTAGTTGTAAGGGTTTTTCTTTTATTAATTGCATGAAATAGTCAAAATGGGCTGACACTTGAAGAGATTTGGAACCAAAAACCTTACTTTAAAGATTAAAGTGACTGTTCTTAGTCCAGTCTTCCAATCTCCACACTGTGTTTTTATGATAAGTTTTTAAGGTCATGGGGGGAAAAATACAGTTTTTGTTTACATGTCATTGTCCCTTGTGGTCCTTCTTCATAATTATTTTAACTGTTCTTTTGGGGAAAACAAGTTCACTCATTTTAAACTAGTTCTGTGCATCTGCATCTGTAGATGGAAGAATTTTGGTTGAGAATGAGGCTGCAATCCATGTGGAATTTATTTCACCGACTTTACTTGGAATAGTATATCTAAGTGGAGATAGTATATATTTTATCTGGAAACTAAAGTTGGGAAAGTTATTGAAATTATTGAAAGCTTTCAGTCAATATTAAAAACTCTAAATAAATAGCTGTTATAAACTGCAGTTCTAGTAGTTGTTAGGAACCTGCAGTCTAACTTTGAAGTGTGTAATGATAACATAATATCAGAAGCTTATGTGAAAGTATATAAAGATCACATAAATGGTTCAGGATTAAAATGTATAAAGTGCCTTTTTGATGATTGCTGAAAGGAGCAATTCATAGATGTTAAGCACTCTATATAGCATTCCTCTTAAATTTCTAAAAAGCAGATTCCTAATTCATGGTTTTATTTTGTGCATTTAGGTAGGAGAGGAAGAGGAGATGAAATGGGGAGTCAGGAATGATGTGTTCGGACATTAAAGAGTTGGAGGTTCAGGAGCTGTGAATTTTTGCTCACTCTGCATCTTAATAATTGTCCTATACAGTTGTATTGGCCAGTAAATTTAGGATTATAAGACTAATACATGCCTGTTTTCCACAGCATTAGAACCCATAAATATTGTATGGTTGCTTGAATTTTCATTTGAGAGTATAAAAATAAAACTTTTATAAATTGAGTTTGGATTAAAGGCACTTCTGGTTTGTTTAGCATGTCCCCAGTCTCTAGGTAAAGCTATTCTAGCTCAGGGCAAGGAAGGTCTAGTACAAGATGGCCTCATTATCCCATGTTGCCATGTTGGCCATTTCCCCTGTTTTCCCTACTGTACATGCAATGAGGCCATGTCTACTCTTTAGCTAGGAGACTTTGACAGCAGAAAAGGAGCTCTCGGGTTTTGATAGCCAGACTGGTGGGTATTATCAGATAACTCATTCATTTTGTTTAACTACTAATTTTGAGACAGGAGAGCTCTCTCTTGATTGGGATGGACTAATATATGGAACCATTGGATATAAAAATATAATATGTCTGGTTTTGTGTTTGATTTTTTTTTTTTTTTTTTGTGGGGGGCTGGTGATGGTGTATTTATGTACTTATTACTAAGGCACATCCATATCACTGAGCTGCTTCTTCATCTTCTGAAATACTCCTTTTACAGTCGTTGAGTCAATGTAGAAGAATTAATAAATAGGTGTGACAAAACACGTTATCCCTCATCTGGATACAAATGACTTGAATGGCCAAAGAAAGCATTCTTACTCTAGGTGGTGGTTTTTCATTTATTTATGCTTGCAGCACTGGCATGATTCTGAAAGAAGGGTTTTGTGTCCCTTCCTTAAGTGCTTAAGGAGCAGTTCCGATGAGATACTATACAAGAAATCTATTCTGTGGAGCAGCAGGCCTGATACTTCACAGTTCTGAAGCCTCTTGACAACACACAAGGTTTTATGGTCACAATTCAGGGCTTTTTGAAAAATGCTACCTAACTGATTATTCATATGTAACTATTTGAGTATTTGGACAGATTGTCTTATAAGCAAGCTCTTTTGTTTATTTATAAATAGTTAATGCATTAAAATGCTTGTTATGCAGCTTGTGCTCTGAATACTAATCTTAAAGTATTCAATTGTAGTCCTAAAATCTTCTAATGAGATGCAGATAAAGGGTGTGCCTGCATGTATATCTGCCTTTCAAGCAACCAGTATCAGTGATTACTGGCTTATTTATTTATTTTCCTTTTTCCCAGTCCACTTTTAGTGGAACAGTACATTCTGTGCTGCTGGTTCTCCTAGGGGGGATTACAGACACATCCATGAAGCGTGATGGCTTATGTTCAGTCAGGGAAGAATGACACTGAGTTTATGAAGTTGAACTATACAGATATCTAGGGCATCCCTTTCTCTTGAAGCTGATCTATTCTGTGAGCACGGATGGCAGTTGTGTTCCTGCTGTGGTTTGTGCCGGTGATGCAGGCAGAATTCACCCAGAATACGCGCTGGCATAAATCGATTCCCAGTTAAGGGGAACTCCTTTTTCAAAGCTGTGTTACTCTTTTTGTGACTGCTCTGTATGGCCCTCCATGAGAGACATTATGGTTCACTTACTTGGGAAGGAAACAATCTAACTACTTGTCACCTAATGCTAAATTAATTTGTTATTCTTTCTTATAAATTTTTTTAGCCTGTTACTTCAGGCATGAATTTTGCCCTAAACCTCCACGATATTTTCAGTCAAAGGTTTATGGAGAGGGATGGAGCCGAAGAAGATCAAGCAAACTTGAAAATCTATCTGCAATAAATAATGAAGATAATAATAATAATAGCAACAGCAAAAATTATGAAACAATTCAGGAGTTCTGTCAAGCTCAAGATATAGTTTGTTCCATTGATCTTGCAGCTTTAAAAAAAAAGTAATCAGAACATTATACCATGCAGTTGTTTTTCATCAGTGTTCCTATCAGTAACTGAGAAATGCACTTAGCATCATTAAAATTTGGGTGAAACAAAGATAATCTAATATTTAAAATTAATCTGTTAGTGTACATGTTGTTACTGGGTAATATATTTTCAAGGTTGTTGATAATTCTTTTGTTTTACATAAGACAAATCACGTCATAATGCACTATAAGAGCTCCTAAGTATGTAGCACTTGTAGTTTTTACCCTTCGTTGTAAGTCAAATAATGATTACAAGACAACTTTAAATTTAAGCCATAAGGTTTAATATCCTTCTAAAAATAAAGAAACAAAACCCCCACTGTACTCTTAATGTAATTAAAACCCTGGAAGACCGACAAGAAAAACACTGTAACTGGATAGGCTTTTTTAACCTAGCTAAATTCTTCATTTTACCAGCAGTTTCACAGTCTAATAATACTTAAGATAGAAAATGTAGTTTTACACTGGTTTTGAATTTGCCATCTGTTAAATTAATTAAAGCATCTTTATGTTTGATTTATAAAACAGGAAAAGCTAAAGTTCGAGCTCAGTCTCAACTGCAATACTTTATTAGGAGAAATTATAGTAGTTTCCACATTTCTTATACATTTTCCATGGTCCTTAGTGTTGCTGTTGTCTCCTTTATTAAAAAACTTCTCCAGGTGAAGGGATACCATAAAGTTGTATAGTGATGCAACATTGTTTCTATATTTTTCACTACCTTGTTCATTATTTGACCTAATTATTTGTTTGCTGTTTTGTTTTGTTTGCTTGTTTGGATGATGCTGCTGTTCTGTGCTCTCACTGAACCCTAAAAAGTAGCAGCTATATGAGATTTTCCAGCTGACAGTTAATTTAGAACCTTGTAAGGTGGGAAAGTGTGGTCACATCTCTTCTCCTCCTGGCTGTGCTACCCTTTGGGTATCAAAACTTGCAGTGTTTGTTGCTGTAGATTTGGGCATATTGAGTATTTTTGTAGTAAATATCATCTGCACAGCCACTCACTTTTGATGATGTTCAGGGCCATAACAGTCACAAAATAACTGCTCTGGACCTTGCATTGTCAAGGGAAGCAAATGAAAAGGGAAACTTGCATTCAGACTTTAAAGGAGAGTGGTGGCAGGCAAGAATAATATCTGGATGCTGAGTGAGGTAACTGTGGAGGAGACTGATGAATAGTAAAAATTATGGAGACTGAAAAGCTGTATAAGCTGTGTTGTATCTCTTAGAGTGGTTGACTTGACAAGGTTACTTCCTTATCTGGAATAGCACCTCGACTAATCTTGTGGAAATGAAATTCTTTGTTCTCAAAGAAGCAGAGTGATTGATGAAGATCAATTCATCAATGCCTGGAGGTATTTAGAAGACATGTGGATGTGACACTTCGGGACATGGTTTAGTAGTGGACTTGGCAGTGTTAGACTTACATTTCGACTCAATTATCCTAAAAGTCTTTTCCACCTGAAATGATGCTATGAATATCAAAATCAAGCATAGCCCTTCCATTGTGATATATGAGGTGATCAATAAGACAAGAAAGTAATTTTTTTTTTCTGTACTAGCATTGAGTCAGGGCAGTGGTATCTTGAACTAATGATTCAGAACATGAGGCTGGTTGTTGGAAACCTTCTGACTTGTCATGAAATTAGATGTTGGTGTAGCAGATGAACTAGGACAACTTTCTTAACTGTAACATAAATATAGGAAAGCATTCATTTTGCTTAGGAAAGATACAAGATAAAATATGAGGAATAACATTTTATTTTCCTAATAACTGAAAGATAAAAAAAATTGTTACAGAGTTCAGATCTAAAAAAAAATTACGACAGGAGTGTTAAAGAAAACTTCTGGGTTATTGCTGAACCTGCTGCAGATGCCTGATTGGAGTTGTCATGATGAGCACATTTGAACATCTAATGCAAGCTGAGTGTCTTGACCTTCATAATGAGAGTTTAACCAAGACACTTTTGAAGCACAGGCAACTGGTCATTTCACCCCGTGGAGACACCTTAAAATTGTGGAAGTTAACCAGAAGCTGAATTCTACCCTCTTATGAGGGTGGAGAATTGGTGGAGCATTTCAACAGGTGACAAATCTAGGTGCTTCTGAGTGTAGAAAGAGATATACAAGATACATTTATGTACTAAACAAGAGCCTAGTAACAGTATTTTAATACTGAGGGAAAAAAAAAGGTCTTGATTTTAGAAGCTAAGTTTGGATCAGTCATGCTAAGGCTTTGCTTTAAATTTAAATCATGATTGTAATGAGAGGTAAAAATAGATAAAAAATGCAGGTTTTCTCTTTATTAAATGACAGATTTGGTTGCCCTAAGGGCAGTAGTTAATAGAATTATTCAGAATTACTGTGACTGAGAAACACAGTCTGCAGTATAGATGAGGAATGGGATTTCCTCTGAGTTCAATCAACCATTTTGGTAGGAGTTCCTATAAGGGAAAAATTGCCGTTTTGACCTAGAAAGACTGGTATATCTCATGCTTCTGGACTTTGACAAAATTGCTGTTTATTAGAGAAAATGAGGCTAAGAAGATTGCTAGAATTCTAAGATAGGTAAAGAATAGATTGAAAGAAAATGGCAGTGGATGGTTTTGAAAGAAAATGCATAAAAAACCACAAGTAGAGATCCTGAATATTAATTTTGTTGTATCATTAAGTATTTTGAAACAGAATCCAAGTATGATCTGATAAACAAATGAAGGAGATCAGCCACTGAATTCACTGAGGAGCAGAATAATAAAACTGGAAGGATATTTAGTAGTAGAAAATGCAAGGTCATGAATGAGAAATATTGGAGCTGGAGGCTGTTAATTGGAAATGACTGTCAGTCACAATCTAAGGGATTTTTTTGGTTTAAAATGCTGTGGAGACTGTTGATGGCATACTTTAATCTATAAATAAGTGAGAAAAATACAGGGTGTTGGTATACTCAGAACAGTCTAACTTCCCAAGGTCTGTGTGTGTGTGTTTGAAAAAAATATTTGGAATTTGAACTGTTGAATGCATAATTCTACAGCAGCTTCTGCATGTAGCAAGCGCTGTTGCACTGTCTCTTGCTGGCTGGTGTGCCGTGTACTCATGCAAATGACAGCATGTCTGCAATTTTGGAGAAGGTGGTTGCTGACAGAACTGCCGGTGTGCTGATTAAAAAGACATTGTTTCCTTTTGTTTACACATTGAACATAATAAGTCTTTTTGTAAGTTCCTGTGTTAGTGTCCCTGTATCAAGGCTTTGTCATCCTTGAGGAGACATCCTTTAAAGCAGCAACCATTGCTAGCAGTAATTAATAGAAGAAAGCAAGCTGAGACTTCCCCATTTATCGGGATTTAGGGTCTTTTGCTCCATGTGCCACAGGCCAGCTTCAAGCTCTTCTAATTTAAACTTTCTCTAAATCCAGTACAGTCTGGATTCGGGTCAGGACGTGGAACTGCAGCAGCTTAGTGACACTGATAGTTGATCTCCTACTGTCAGTGGATAAAGGGCAGTCATTAATTTTTGTTCGCTTGGCCTTTTCCTCGGTGTTTGATGCATCTGGCCAGAAGTTGATACTTTCTTGCCAGGAGGGAATGGCAGGGTCCAATGTAAAGCACTCGTGTGACTTGGCCTCATCTTAGGTGATCCATCTACAGAGTGGTGACATGCTCGTTGTTTTGAAATGTTGCCAATCATACAAGTAAATTAAGAAACTGAAAATCATATCTGTAGCAGGATTTCATTGTTACCTCTGTGTCAGTGAGCATATTAGAGATGCTAATTGCTATTTGGATTTGGGTAATGCTTATTTGTGTGGGAGGGCTGCACTTGCACAAGACTGAATTCCAGGCTGTATAATGAACTCCCTTTGGAATGGAGAACTGCTGTGTATTTCGTGCTTAGAGTTGATGATGGAATTTCTTATATTTTGCATTCTTTAACATGATAATACAGACACAGGCATATTTAAAGAGGAAAATGAAAAAAAAGCAGCAACGGCAATACTGCGTCGAAGTGAATAATCTTCTTTGATACAGCCTGTCTAAAGAAATACTGCAGGGCAAAGAAAGCTCCTAGAGGAGCTGAATTGTTAAGCTTCCTTTGAAACAATATTTCTAATCCATTTGCTACTTGTAGATTTTTTTTCAGAAAATTACTTCTCTTTTGAACTCGAGCTCAGAAGATAGGATCTTAAAGTCTGAGGAAGCCGTGTTGTATTTTTATGTTATTCTTAAAGTTTCAAAACTCCTATGAAGCACAAAATTAACATATGTAGGCTTACTATTGAGATGGTTGCTGTCGTATTGGCTGAGAGAAAGTTAAACTTAAATAAAGCACATCACAAAATTGAACTCAGATGCAAAACTTCTGTGAATACATGGGCAATCAATTTAGTGATAAATATGTTTTGGCAAGCACTACTCCATGTGTAGTGAGGTACTGTGTTGGGGGAGTATTTTCAAATCCAGTTTTGTGAATCCTAATAATATGGAAAAGAAGGCAGAGGCCACGTGTTCCAGTAGGTACAGTGTTGGATTTGGAAATTGGGAAATGCAGTTCTGTTCTTGTTCCTTAGTCTCAGTGACCATATATTGACGGACACCAAGTAATTTACCTTATTTTATGCATTAAGTAATATCTTCCTGAAACGTACTTTCAAATTTAACGATGAAGAATACTAAACACCCACATAAAGGAGAGACCTCTGCTTTTAGCTTAGGATTTTCAGTGTAGCTTATATCAGCTTCAAAACTCTGTAAAAACCAAAAACCTACCACCACTAGAACAAACTCATCTGAAAATGGAAGCCTAATAAAATAATTCTTTTAGCTTGTGTTTGGGGCCCAACTGATGCGGACTGCATGATATGGGATATAGGAGGAGGCAAATGAGCCTTTGATACAGTTGCATTTATTTGAGTATGCTAAAAATAATTGATTTCTGAAGATAAAACTTTATTTGATGGTTGACATAAAGTTTAAAAATTAAAATTATTTATACTCTGGTAGGTGATTTGGAGATCTGTTTGTCTAATGCCAAGAACTGTCACTCTGCAAATGAAATTTTCATCCTATTTCTTGAATTATTGTGTTAATGATATTGTTCAATTAGAATTAATAACAGGCCTTGCCTCAGGATCAGAAGTGAATTAAAAGTAGCTTCTAATGAAACTTTAAATTTTACCATTTCTATGACTAGATATTTTATCCGCTTGTGAGATTAATCTGCCTGGATAATGTGACCCTCTGTTTGTCAGAATTTCTTGGTTTGTAGAGATTGCACTGACAGTTTTGAGAGATGATGTTTGTAGCTCAAATACGATTCTCTACTTCCATGTATAGTTTTCAGAGGTGAATGAGCAGTTATGTTATTGCTCTTATTGCTGCCCTGCCTTTGTTATTTTATTCACTTGTCTGGTTTAACATTCGGATTGAGCCATCTGATGTAGGACCATGTCATCTTGTGTACTTGCCCACAATCTAAAACAATGGGGCCTGGTTACTAATTGGAGCTTTTGGGTGCTCACACAATAGAGGTAATTAGTAATAAATGTACAGCTGTAATGGCAAGTAGTGTTCACAGTGGGCAGTGCAATGCCTGACAGTTAAGTTCCTGTGTTCTGTCTTTAGTGAATGTGTTTGAGAAATCATTGCTCTTCTTTCTTTGCCTTTGTGGTGTTGCCCAGAGGCGTGTTCTCTATTCTGGTGTAAATGCTTATCTCCTAATACCTTAATTAACTTCTTAAAATATAAATGGCCATGGTACATCAAAATAATATTCAGAAATGTGCTGTTCAGCAGTCCACAAGATTTCTCCATGAATGCTTGTAGTGTCGTCTGGATAAAACTTTAAACCTGACTTTAAGCACATGAACTTAAGCTTTTTGAGTGAAATAAGCAATCAAAAAACTTCAACCAACCAGGTCAAATCCCTCATTAATTGATAAATTCAGTTTCACCAAAATCTTGCCTATCTTTCTTCTTACACATTTTCAATTATTAGGTGCTCATAGAACACTTCTGGTTTTCAGCCAATTCTTGACCAAATTTTTTCTGTCTCATGTTGGTAGTAATTAGAATTTTGATAAATCCTGCTGTTTGGACCACATTCAGAGTTTTATTTTAATAATTTATTAATTGGGAGAGTAGAGGAGTTTTCAGCCATTCAGCAAAAAATACCTCAGAAAAAACCTTTCAAGATGAGACATATCTGGATCAGTTTAATGTCTTTCCCAAACAGAGAACTTGTTCAGATTCTAAGTTAGACAGGTATATTACCATGAGACCCAGACAGATGGGTCTACATAAAAGTAATTCACTGTCCTGAGATGAGATTTTTTTCTATCTTCAAAGTCAGCACATGCTGTTTCTCAGCAACTCTCTGAACTAAGATACAGAATCATAGAAATCATAGGATCATAGAATGATTTGGATTGGAAGGGACCACCCAGATCATCTAGTTATGAAGGAAGATGGCGTGCAGAGAGGTATACTTAAGAAAAACTTTGTTTCCATACAGAATGACAGTGAAAATTCTCTGTGGGCCTTAAGAATTCTATTCCATGGACTTAGTTGAAGAACTGTAGCCCAGTTCTGCAGTGTTTGTCCATGTGAGAGGAATATCTAAGGTGTGGCCTGGTTTAACTCCTGTAGCAATTAAGCTCACACATCCTGTAGCAGGATGCGGGAAAGAATCAGAAGGGTGAAAGATCTGAGAAAGATCAGGGGTTGAGATACATATAAGGAAAAATAAGGAATTGTTACTGTTTCCCATTGGCAGGCATGTGTTTAGCCATTTCCAGGAAAGCCGGGCTTCATGATGCACAACAGTGACTTGGGAAGAAAAACACCATAATTCCAAATGTCTCCTCCTTCCTCCTCCTTCTCCCCTTTTTTATTGCTGAGAACAGCATCATATGGTCTGCGGTATCCCTTTAGTTAGTTTACAGGTTTAAACTTATAAATGCAAAAAAATACTTTTAAAATGTTTTTTTAGATAGTATCTGTCATGATTACTTGTTTTTAACACTTATTATAAAACAAAACAAGAGAGATTTTGAGCATATACCTGTAATTATAATATCTTAACACTGCCTTTGCAGGTATATGATGCTGATTGATGGCAAGAATGAAGTTTATATGATTGATAGAGACAATTCCATTTTTCATGTATCCAACCTGGAATTTCCGTTTCGTAAAGATCTTCGCACACATCTAGCAAACACTCTTCTAGACGGGGTAAGGAGCATACTATATAATTATTGTAATTATTTCAGTGCTGTTTGCTTTTGTTCATAAACAGGGCCAAATTTTTAGGCTGGATCACTGAATCATAGGATTTTAGGAGGAATATAAGTTCAGTCACTGGCTGAATGTGGGAGTTGCATTTTGTAAGAAATTACTTATCTACAGAATAGGACTGATGACTGCTCTGGGGGGAGCTGTTTGTCTTTGAAATAAATCAGGGTATTGAGATGACATTCTCTGAATATGAGAAAAGGCTTAAAGAAAATCTAAAAATATTATTGCCGAATTTCATCTCTTGTTACAGCTTTATATTTTGAAATAGTAAACATGTTCAATTTTATACAGCTCATGGAAATACTTCTAAAATTTGATAAAATTTTCATAATGTTTTGATACACTTTTGTCAATTGATGTCTTTGTTTCTGTCACCTTTATTTTCAGTTGAATTTTGGAATGATTTAGAAATGGTTTAGTTATTTTTGTTTAAGGCGAAAACATTTTTAAGTTGCTGTGCTAATTTAAATTATGCAAACTTGCTAATGAACTTTTTGAGCCAGTTGTAAAACAAGCTGTCTCAAAAATTAAATTAAAAATTAAATTATGTAAACTTGCTAATAAACTTTTTGAGCCAGTTGTAAAACAAGCTGTAAAACATATGGATTTGTGTATTTGGAGGCTGGGCTGGGCTATTGGTAGCAAACTTTTCACAACTGTAGCCACAAGAAGAAATAATTTCTTTCTTGCCTGTCCCATTTCACATGACTGAGAGGATTTCACTAGTTTTTACAGTAATAGATCAATGCAGTTTCCTTTTATGTTTCAGTAGTATTGGAGACTCTACATTGCTGTAACTCCTGCTTGATGAAATATTTTTGTACCCGAGATAGCTTCCATATAGATCCTCTGAAGCCTATTGCACTTTTCAGCCATATTGTCTTTATTAACTTTCTTTCCTTTCTCAAGCCCTTGTTGTCAGTATTCTACTTGAAAAGTAACTTCTGTGAATGATGTGTCTTACTGAACACACATTTACATGTGAAGCTTGTATAAATTGAATCTGCAAGGATAATTACTGCAAGGAACAATGTGCTGTCTCAGGGACAGAGAAGCAGATAATGGAATATTTTCCACCACCTCTGCTTCATTGAAAAATTGAGAGCGTAATGCAAGAAATTCCATGCTGTCAGCTCAGAAGTGTCAGTGCAAGCTGTCGTATCTGGTAGGGGTCTCTTCAGCCAGGCAGCTTCCTAATGATATACATAATATTATTCTTCATGACATACATTAGTTTCCATGCTTTTGAGATAAAAAGCCTGGTATTGCTGTTTTTTCCCCTGCTACTTTTAAGGCTCTTGAGAAAGTAATGGCTTGTTAGTGTCCATATGGTACAGTCCTAGGTGTCCTTGATGGAAATGGCTGCTCTTTAATTTGTTTATTTAATTATTCTCTTTATTTCAAACAGATGTTTTAGTAAAGGTGGCTGATATGTGTATGGTGGAAGACAGGGATATTGAGATAAGTGCATAATATAGCTGTGGGGCATGGAAGAGTGTCTCTGATCTGGTGTGTTGTGTTCCCCAGATTTATAGTTTAAGTCTCTTAAGAATGACTGAAGTTCTCTCAGGTACCCAGGGCATGAACTATAACTTTGCTTAATTAGTTGTTCTGTAAAAGTTTGACTGTTAATATTGCATTTTGGTGTTTCACTTTATTGGCATAAAATCAATTGTAGTGTGATATTTTTTCCCCCCTCACTTTTTAATAAAGTGAAAAGCAGAATGACATGAAATGAGCAAGTACTGATTGAATGAAGTACCCTGAGACAGAACTAAAACCTTTCAATGAATAAATACTTTTCATAGTACAGATGTTTTGTTATGGTCAGTTAAATAAAAAGATGCTGTTGGAATTTTTTTTTCAATTGAAATTCCTTTAACAGGTTTGAGGATAAGACTTGCTTATTATTTGAAGCATCAGAAGAACTTAACTTTGTAATTGAATATTTGTCTAATGTTGATGCCAAATGAAAATTTCCATGAATTATCCTTTACTCTAGATATATGCATAATTGATTTTATTTTGGTTTTTGAATCCATGGGAAGAAGTTGGCTTTTTCTCTATTAACATATTTTGCTAATTAGTGCTTGAAGAGCTGTTGAAATTAATTCTTTAATTGTAGGCTGAAGTAGTTCATACTTACTGTCCTTGAGGTAGCTTTCTCTCAGGGAATGAAAGTATAGAATGAGGTGGTCCAATTGGTATTGCTTTAGAGTGTTCTTAAAAATATGAGAAAAAAAGGAAAGAGAAAACAGAAATATCAGTGCCATGTAGCAAACAACTATTGAGTCAAAGAATACAAAAGATTAATATCCCCCTAACATTATTTAGAATGACAGTATACATGAAACTTTTATAAAGGCAATTTCCATGCATTCAGGGATCTGTTAACTTGCTTTAAGGCCTCTGGTGTAAGTCTTTCATGTGGTTATCTTTGAGAATTTCAGATGCATTTGTGGTTCATTTCGGGCTGAAATTACTTCCAAACAGTTCTTATGTGATCAGTGATGTCTTGGGTGATGACAGATCTGCAACACTTTGTGCTCGTCTCCAGCTTTTCAGTTGCAATTGTTCTCCTGTCATGGAAGAAAGTTTTCTGCAAAGCTCATTAAAGCTAATTTAAATTTCACCTACAGGTGACTATTATAACTTATTCCTTTAGGAGCCAAGTGTTTTGCAGCCATAGTGGTATCTGAGGGAATGCACAGAGTTTTGTTCAAATGTTTTGGCTGTCATGCAAAAAAGCGAAATAGCTATTTTCAGGAGCTTTCTTGGCATTCTACTTAGCTTTGGAAGAGTTGAGTAGAAAATGCAGAGTCATCCTTAGGCTTGAAGTAACTTTTACAATTTTAATACAATTTGAGAAATGATTTTATTTTTATATAAAGTACTGTTTACACTTGAAGACTTAAGAGGGCCAGGAACTCCATAAATGGAGAGCGAGATAAAGATGCATTTATGTTTTTTTGTCAGGAGAGACCACATCTATTTGTGAGCTGTCTCAGAAATTGCATAATTTAAAACTTTGAGTTTGTGAAAGCTGGTGCAAAATTGATTTAAGAAAAAAGGCAAGAAACAAAAACTGTTTACATTCCTGAAATACAGCAGTGACTAGAATTGCCTTAAAGGTAAATGGATAAAGGATTAAGAAAAGGCACAGGAGAAAAAGGAAAAACAAACAGATGTATTATTAGATCTGATTCCATACTCTATGTCAACAACAACAAAAAAATCATTCTGCAAGTGGCTGGTAAAATTGGATCCTTTGCTTTGTGATTGAATTTTGGATTCATTTAAGTCCAAGTTACTCTCTAGAGATGTGATTCAAGGAAAAAGTCCATGGAGCTTTCAGTCCAGCATTGTTCTTCTGGTACTTGTCCAGCAAAAAGCTCTTAGCACAGTTGCAGGTCTGTACAACTGTGCAACTGTGCTTTGCATCACCACAGGATTGAGGAGAATAACACCAGCACAGTGTTGCCAGATTACATTGCATTAATTGAACACTGGACCTTGTTCTTCAGGCCCATGGGTTAAGTGGATACCTAAACCAGCAGCTAATGGACAAGTGATAATAGCAGAGGTAGCTTTGAAACACACAATACTGGCTGTAAATCTGCATGGAGTCTGTAGAAGGAGCTGCATGGATGCAGGTGTGCCTTATGGATAATGTTATGTTATATTAACATGGCATGTGAGTGAATTTAGGTTTAAGTTTTTAGTTATCTAAAAATTGGCTTAAAGCCTTACAGTATCAGGTTATTACTCAGGTCAGAACGAGTGAGTTTAATTGTGGTCATTTCTCAAATACTACATTTTTCCCATCTTCTCTGAAGTTGTCTCTGGAGTCTGTTCCCTGGTGTATTTTTCAATTTTGATAATTTCAGGGAAGATTCTGAAATCAGACTGTAAAATAATGATGTGTTAGAGTATTTCTAATCTGAACCATTCCTATGCTCACTTTACAGCTTTTGCCTTATGACAGTTGTATTGGCGTAACTAATGGAGCAGGGAATGTTGTTGTCATGATGGAGATGAGCAGTGCAGGAATTTGTCATCTCATCTTCTAAGGCATATTGTGCTATTGTTTTTTTGCTCTGGTAGCTGGGATTTCAGTCAGGATGTCAAAGAGAACAGGAGGCAGGGGAAGAAGAAAAGAAGGGAGGAGATGAGGAAAAAGGCTTGTTTGATCAGTAATAGAATAAAAATGTTTACATGTCTGAAGTAGAGAAAAAGTTAAAAATAAACACTTCAAAGGATATTTAAAAACAGTTCTTGGTCCTCTTTTATTCTTTTTTAATCTTTCTTAAACTGAATATGCAGAGATTCAGATTTTTAAAATTAGGCATAAAATCTTGTAATACCAGGCATTGAAATGTTTTCAGGGTTTTGCATACAAATGCTAGCTTTGCATCAAAGCTGAGGTTCTGAATATGTATACTGAGAAAGTGAGGCCTTAAATCTTAAGTATGTGCTCAATTAAATGTGTTTCAAAAAAGTTGTTTCACCTGCCAGTTCAGCTGAGAGTTAATGAAAACCAACACCATTCTTTTGTTTCACTGTTACTTTGTTATTTGTTTCACGTGATTACTATCAGGAATTTCAGGTGGGGTTTTTAATCCTGGTTTTTTATTTTTCCCCTTGCATTATATCTTTACACCTTCTTCCAAGTTTGCATATCATGCCTTCTGTCTCTTGAGTCGCACCCATCTGTTCTTGTAGTTAGTTATAACAGTTATTGTCAAAGAAGGCATTGCAGCATTGTGTCTGCTGTTCCTTTGAGAGCTCACCAGGGTCCTACCTGAATATTGGACACGAGCAGAATTGCATTTTGTTTCATCACTTCTATATAGACCTTTTTTGCACATGTTATTTGACAGTGCCTGTGACTAAATTTTTAGAGGGAAGATATTGTAATGTTACAAAAGAATAGTTTTCACTCATTGGATTAATTTTTTTTTAATTTTAAAAACGAAATTATGTGGAATGATGTGTAAGGTCAACTCAGGGAGTCATTCACAACACCTGTGAATGCTGCACATGGCTTTGAAATCCCAGTCTCCATCTCAGCATTGTGTGCACAGAGGAAGAAATTCCAAAATGCTAAGTAGGCAACTTAGATTTCCCAGTGGTTTATGGGAACAACGTGTTCATGTCTTCTAGTTTAGTTTTCAATGCTTCCAGCTTTATATTTGCTTTAAACCAAATCTATGTTTTTACAACTGAACTGCTTGCTTATTTTTCAAAGCAAATTGTGGTCAGATGCTAGGTAAAATTCAAGAATCTTGTTGTTATACCAACTGAAAATCTTACATGAGTCAGTCAGACATTTTGGGTTTAATTTGTAGAATCTATGGATTCTGAGAGAAATTAAAAGGTTGTAAGACATAAAAATAGCAAGACATTAACAAAACAAACATAATTTAAGTTGATGTAGTGTTCTTTTTTGGAATAATTCTTGAGCTCCTGATTTTGTTTTCATCATGTCATAGTGAACTGCTTTCATGATTTTCAATTGTTTTACTTGTTCGTCTGAATTTGGAATTTTAACTTTTAACTTTTAATTTTTTTTTAATTTAAAAAAACATCTGTAGCTGATACAATTTATTAGCCAAGAATCACGTAGGGGAGGGAGGTAAGGAGAAGATGGATTGCATTTAGAGAAGTGGCTATTTCAGAGTTGTCTCTGGAAAAGATCTACCAGTGGTTGGTTGTTAACATTTTCAGTCTTCATTGTTGGTTCATTAAACTCTATATACTATGTCTAATTCCTGTCATAGGAAGCCTGAGTTACAGATGTAACACCACCATGTAAGGTTTATGTATTTTTGCATGTACCATTAAATTCAGGAAACACTTTTGGGTTTGAATGTTGATCGTTAATGTTTTTTCCCTACCTGGCCTATTTTCAGTCTGATTTGCTGGTACATATTGAATGTTAGCTGACTTCATGCGATGTGTCTGTGATACTTCTGTCTGCAGGAGCCATCCTGTTTAGTCACAATGCAGCAACATTCAAGCAAATTGCAGCTCTCAGTGCTGCCTAGGACACTTCTAAAATTAAAAGATCCAACCTGAGCATAGGAAATGAATGTGAATGCTTGTTCTTTACATCCTCACTGTTGTGCTTCTGACTGTGGGCAAGATTTCCAGTAGTGCTTGGTTGGCTTAGGATCACAGTTCTTACTAAGGTTTCTAAAAACTCATTATTCACTCAAGCTGTGTTTTGAAAGCTGTGGGGAAACTAATGTATAAATGTTGCAAATCAGAATGGGAAGCCCTAGCACAGTTTCCTGATGTTTTGTGAATGCTTCATCAGAGACTTTTAAGACCACAATAATATTTTTATAATCTTGACTTGTTGTAAATTTTTTTTGTAATAAAGATGTAGCTGGTGTTTGTATCATGCTTGCAGGTATAAGCACTAAGTATAAATGTGTCAACATTCTTCTTCTGTATTTATGAAAAAAATACCAATGCTTTCTCTTTTCTTTTAAGGAAATGATCATCGACAAGGTTAATGGACAGGTTGTCCCTCGGTACTTGATATATGACATTATTAAGTTTAATGTAAGTACTTTCAGTTTTATTGCTTATCATTAGTTATTAATTCTTACTTCAATTTTAATATTTTTATAGAAGAGCTTCAGAGTAAATATAAACACCAAAATAATTTGAGTATTTTGCATCTTGATAACAAGCAACACATCAGGATTTAGTTTGAAAGCAGCCTTACAATGCATGTTGATTTATTTCCACTTGCTCAAGAAAAAATGGCCATTTGAAACACTCTGCTAGGCACTGTTGGAAAATTTCCCATTTCTAGAGCATGTTTGAACTATTTAGGTAGTGAAATCAAGAGGGAATGGAGGAGTTAGCCTGGTGTATTTGTTACCAGAGCTTCACAGTACTTGTTAGGCTGCTCTGTCACCTTCTTCTCAAATTTCTGTTTGAAACCAGGCAAGTAGCCCTCTGCTAAGTCCTCAACAGCAGGGTCTCCTGGTGACACAGGCTGTAGGGAAAATGTATAATAAGGAAATATATTGCAGAAGTTGTGGAAAAGAAGAATAGAGTGTAGAAATAAAATGTTTGTGATCACAAGAAAGAGCTGTTGAACAGTACTGGAAATGGGAAACTTGTTTTCTATAAAATGAGCTTTCAAATACAGTAAAGGTTTTTTTGTAGTTGTTTTGTCATAGTAGCCCATATGGTATTGTGTATAGATTTGCAAATCAGCATGGAATAGTGCTGATAACACAGGGATGCTCTCTGTTACTGCTGAGCAGTGCTCAAGCCCTTTTCTATTTCACCCTACTGCACCAGTGAGTAAGCTTGGGGTTGATGAGGAGCAGGGAAGGGCACACAGCTGGGACAACTGACTCCAGCTGACCAAAGGGACGTTCCTTGCCATGTGATGTTGTACTGTGCATATAAAGCTGGGGGAAGAAGGATGTTTGTGGTGGTGGCATTTGTCTTCCCAAGTCACCATTATGTGTGATGGAGTCCTGCTGCCCTGAGGATGGCTGAACACCTGCCTGCTTATGGGAAGTGGTGAATGGCTTCCTTGCTTTGCTTTTTTTTGCATGTGCAGCTTTTGCTATAGCTTTAAAACTGTCTATCTCAAACCCTGAGTTTCCTCACTTACACTCTTTTGATTCTTTCCCCCCATGTTATTCCAGGGGAGTGAGTGGCTGCGGAAGGCTTAGCAGCTACTGCCGTTAAACCACAACAATGTGTTAAATTTAGTCAAAATAGCCCATGGAGAAAACACTAGTTTCTGTTAATGCTTCTGGAAAAACAAAATTACTGTTTCAGTGCACCTAATACGACAAAAGCGGTATTGGTAAACCAGAGGACATTTCAGCCTTTCTCAACTACAGTTGACTCTTCCAGTCTTGAGTAAAGTACTACTCAGCTCAGTCACTCAGTGTTAAGTGGGAATTGCAAGTGTAGGCATGGTACCAGTCACCAGAAATTACTTAGGTATTCTTGGAAGCATAGTCATACTGTGACTTAGGACAACTGCTTTTAAAAGGAGTAGTTTGTGGGGAAGATGTGTTAGATTAGGACTAGAAGCTTTTAGTTAACACATTTTAATTCTGTATCTGGATGTCCTTTCTCTAGCCTTTTTCTGAAAAGTAGGTGCTGGTATCCTGGATCCCTCCTACCATGAAGACTTCTCCCTAAGCAAGATTTTCATGTACTCTTCTGAAAAATACAGTCTTCTATAACCACTCATGGGTTCTCTTTTTTTTTTTTTTTTACATTTTCTTACCTGCTGCTCCCTCTGTAGTTCCATGTTTATTAACCTTCATGTCTTGCCTTGTCTCGGCTCTCCTTTTGAGTCTAACCTGCCATTCACTGCTGTTACATTTCCTTTGAAATAAACATGTAATGTTAGAAGTGTACAGTCATTCAGTTGGGGATGTGCATATAGTGGCAAAATAACACTTTTCAAAACTCATAATTATTTTGGTTAAGCTTTGTTTTGTGGTGGAAGGGATGGAAGCCCTCATTTGTAGAGAAGTGTCCAGGCTTAACATGATGAATCCCACTTGGCAAACAGGAAAAATGATCAGTAGGTTTCTAGAGGATTGTCAATGTTTAGGAAAAGTCTGCTTTTGAACAGTGTTTGGGTTTGTTTGTTTTTAAGTGCTATGGGAATGAGAGGAGGAGCTAGTTACTGTGTAATACTTTTTTAAAGTCAAGGATGAATTAAGATAATGTTATCAGTATGAGCATAAGCAGGGCTTTAGCTGCAAGAAGTCATTAGCCATAGCCCTACTATAAAGATTAAAAAGCACAGCTGTTTTTAGGTTAATTTTAGAAGCTTAATTATAAAAATGGGCACCCAAGGATGTTTGGCTTGGCAAGAAATGATCAACAGAATTTTATCACCAAGAGAGGTAAATGTAATATAACTTGTAAATGGCAAGAAAGAGTAAGGTCCTATTTAAGTTGGGTAAGTTAGATTTTTGTTCATTCTTTTAGCTCATCTTCAAATAAAATAATTACATGAAGGACTGGTCCTGTTCAAAACCAGAACATTTCCCCCTGCCTTCCAAGCAAACAACCCCCCACTCCAAAAATTCCCCAAAACAGAGATTGCTCTGGAATTTGGCAGTTTGTTTTGGTCTGGAAAGCAGTTGAGTCTCGAAGGTGAATAATGGAGTTACTGTATTGCTGTCCATCATGAGTTAGAAGATTTGCAGCATGTCCCCTGTCTCACCCTCCACCGGACTCAGCTTACTCTGCTCTGGGAGATACAGCTTTGCAGCTGGGGAAATGCACATTCAAGCCCCATTGATAAACACCTTTGCTAAGATATTTTTAGCTGAGCTTATTCTCAAATGCTTGACCTATTTTGCTAGCTAAGCATTGCAGAGTTTTCTGGCTTTGTCGGAATATTCCTTCTGAAATATTGCATTCATAATGCAGAGAAAGTGAGTGGATAAGCACCTACCTGTTAGGGATTTTAATTCATGGTGTTATCGGTGAGGCTTATTGTTATTTACTTTTTGATTTTGCTGTAGTGTGTCAGGAATAAACTCTAGCAGCATTCTAGAAAGAAACAAAGGAAACTAAGAGAATAGATTGATTGACATAGTGTATATTTGGCTCTAGATGTCTATACAGGAAAGTCTTAGGAGGAAGGAAACCATAAAAATTGAATTTCAGTGATGGGGAGAAACCTATACTTGAGTTAGACAGTAGAATAATTAGCCCCAGAAGCAAATGCAGGCAAATCCAAATACCTTTTCTTCTGAAACAGTCCACAAAGAGTGTGCCTTCATTCTCTAGTTATCTTGGAGACAGCTCTTCCTGAAAAACCTTGCTTTGAGAAGCTTTTTCTTAGATAATATTCAGTAGCTACTTGTAAATGTATGGACACTAAACTTAAGCAACTGTTTTTTTACTTATTTAAGTAACAAACAGTAACACTGACATGATGTAGGATCTAATTAATGCATTCTTAGCAAAGATGCTGAAAATGAATACAACTTTCCTTTTCCTTTCTAACCCTGGCCTTTAAATTTTTAAACTGTAGCCAAGTTTTTGTGAGACCAGATTGCAATGGTAAGAATAGACAGAATGCTTGAAAAAGAATTATTTAAATGCTTAGAAAATAGATAGAATTTTGATTAAATTTCCCAATACTTTGTTCATTGAATTAAGTCAAGATCAAGATTTCTTTGGTGTCATTATGTGTAGCAATGCTGTTGCTATTGATAAAATTTGTCATGGTAAATAAATATGCTGGTCATAAATCCTGTCCACAGCCAATGGGCTCATTGAATTAATGCATGAAAAATGTTTGTTTTAAATCCCTGTAAAACATTACCATGTCTGACTTTTCTGTTACAAACCCCATTTTAAAGTGATGTAAGGCTCATAGTCCATGCTGTCTCTCACTTATTAGCCTATTAACATTTTCTTAAAGTTGTACTGTGAAAGCTTTGAGGGCACAATTCATAGATGCAAGTGTTTAATTGCATCTCTTCTGTTACAAGTGCACCTGGCTGCCAGTCACCCTTCTGCCCTTAATTTTAATTCTGAATTATTTTCAAATGGTATCACCTGAAAATACAGATTTTAAATGCTTTTGTTTGTAATAGTACTCTGGAAAGTAAGGGCGCTCTGGGTATGTTTGCTCTTGCACCCTTTAGATTATTTCTTGTGAAGACTTACCTAACAAAAACCCAAATGCTTGTACTGGTGCTCGTGCTGTGTGTTATGTTCTCAGTATATATCACCTCATTCCTTCATGGCTCAGGGCTGTCAGGTAAATGAAATACAGACTATCCACTCAGTTCTGTCTTGCTTTGCTTTCTGCTGTTCAGTCTGAGAGAGGTGCATTAAGTTTGCTTTTTCTTCCTCCTTCAGTTTTTATGGTGCTGTTTATTGAGAGCAAGGGCAGCCTGGTAATGCATTTGAGTATCCTGAAATTCCAAAAGGGCAGCATTACAGTATAGGAAGAACAACTAATGGTGGCTTATAGGATGGAGAATCAACACAGTAAGGGAGTGATGCTGCAGAAGCTTTTGAGTCTGTGAAGTAGGATTGACATATTATAGCTAGTTGTCATTTTAAAGTCTTTCTTGCCTTATTCCCCTTCCCTGCTGATCATCTTTTATCTGTCATTCAAAACCTGACTTGTATGTCTGAGCACCACAATTTGAAAATCTTCTTATTTCTTTGGTAAACTTTGAGACAGCTACCTTGTGCTTGCTTCATTGTTATTCCTTGTATTTCAGTTAAGTGCACAGCAACTGAAAAGTAGCATTTCTGTTCATTTTTGCATCCCTTTTTAAAAAAAAAATCTCCTTTGCTATGACACATGCAAAATTTAGATTGTTGTTGAAAAGTAATAATTAGTACATGCTGACCAGGATGTCTTTGCTGTTTTCATGCTCTTATATTTTATTTAACAAGCTGCTTGTTGTTGGGGGAGCATTTTCTAGTAATTAGCTTGAAACTTGACTGTTTTACTTGCTGGTTAGATTGTGTGAAGAAAAAAAACCCATTGATTTCTTTCTTTCCCTTACATCTATTACTTTTATCCTCTTTTCCCAACCCAGCGGGCACTATGGACCACAGTGAAGGTGGTTTGTTTTCCATATTTTCCAAAATAAAGAAGGCTTAATAAAGTATTATATAGAAGCAAAAGGGAGTTAATTAAATTCTATCATGCATGTTTTATTCTCAAAATATAAGTGTTCTTATACTTCAACATGAAGTATGTCTCCCCAGAAACTTTTTGAATGGCTGATTATCATTAGTTGTCAGAGGAAGAGACACTGTGTTGCTCCTGGGAGAGAGGTACAGGACAAGTAGTTCTCCAAGAGTAGCTTTAGAAGTTACCATGATACTAAATCCTTTATATTTTTCAGGTGTTTGTGTCTTTGTCTCCGTACTCTCACTTGCTTACCCTGATGTGATACTTTTCCAGCAAACCATGAAACTTGTAAAAAAAAAAAAAAAAACAAAGTCACGCCTGAAAGTTTAAGTTGGGTTATAAATGAAAATAGCTGAGATATTTTAAACCTTAAATACGATTTGGAGAATAAAGCCCAAACCCAATTTTTTTGTTCTTCAGACCTCTGGTTTCCTTAAAGAGCTTTTCTCAGTATCTTTGTTAAACAATTTTCTGCTTCTCAGGATTCAAACCTTTAAAGCACCTCACTTTTTATCTGCAGTATCTTTTTTTTCTTCTTACGCTACAGAAACATATGATTACATAGAAAAACTGTCTCCTTCAGCTCACAGTTTGTGAGTCATTCTCATAGGAACTGCCAAGTGGACTTAAACCCAGCTTCTGTCTCAAGCAAATATTCAGATCTCTCAAAAATGTGGCAGTAGTCACAGTTGAAGTGGAAGGTGTAAAAAACTTTACAGTGGAGCAGGTTTTCCAGTTGCACTATCATGTCCAGTTTTCTAAGTACTGGCAGTGAAATCTTAAATAGGACTTTTCTTGTCCAACATATTTCAAAACAAAAATCTGTAGGGAAAATAGAGTATTGGGGAAATGTCATATGGAAGCAGTGAGAGTGTTCCAATGTTGTAATGTCTTTTCCCTAACGTAGTTTTAATTACTCATTTTTTACAATTAATCTAGCAACAATATTTCATTTTTTTCAGCTTTCTCCCTGTCTCTTCCCATCTTTTTCCTGTTTCCAGGGGAAAAGAACTAAAGAAATAGAAATAGTCAAAGTTAATCAGAAGGATGTAGCAAGTATAATAACTGTATATTTCAGGATTGTTTTTATGAAGGTTGAAAGCAAGACCTCACTAGTATTTTCTTTTTCATGCCTCATTGGAAGAGAATTGGGATTATTCAATCAGGAAGAGAGAAGGCTTCAGGTACTTGCAGCCTTCCAGTACCTGAAGGGCGCCTAGAACAAATCTGGAGAGGGACTTTTCACAAGGGCCTGTAGTGATAGAACAATGGGGAATGGCTTTAAACTGGAAGTGGGCAGGTTTAGATGAGACAGTAGGAAGACATTTTTCACTGTGAGGGTGGTGAGGCACTGGAGCAGGATGCCCAGAGAAGTTGTGGATGCCCCATCCCTAGAAGTGTTCAAGGCCAGGTTGGATAGGGCTTTGAGTGACCTGGTCTCGTGGAAGGTGTCCCTGCCCATGGCAGGGGATGGAACTGGATGATCTCTAATGTCCCTTCAAACCCACACCCTTCTATGATTCCAACAATTTTGAATAGCCTCACTGACTGTTATGGTCTAGGAGAGAATATGAATGCTGTATTTTCATCCTTTTTAGAATATTTCTCTTATTTAAAATAAATATGAAGAAGAATACCACTTTCTCTTGAAACGAGTATTACATTTTCAGTGTTTCTTACTCATAAGCCAACCATGTACATAATGAACTAGATATCTAAAGACAGTTTATGTACTGAAAGGATGGGTATTTACAAGTCTTCAGGTGTTATGAGCTGATACTTAATTTTTAGTTCGATCATGGTTTAGGCAACTTAGGTGGTTCCTTTTCTAAGATAGTAGTTGTGAATAAGTGCCAAATGTTACTACTATTCCCCCCCCCCCCCCCCCCGTTTCTAGTTTTTACAAGACTTCATACTAACTGTACTAGACAGTCTTATTTTAAATAAAATGAGGTGATTTATAGTCTAAAAACACTTGTGCCACAATCTTGAAATGGCTTGAATAATGTTTTTAAGATTAAGGAATTTTCCCACGGTTCTTTAATTCTCTGGAGTGATAATTCTTTATCATAAAGACAGCCGTGTGAAAACCCAGCAATAGCTGTTCCTATGAAGAGTCATTGTGAATGGCTGACAGAAAGGAAGAGAGTGTGAGGAGAATAGAAGTAGAAAGAGAAAATATTGACTGCAACACATACTAGGTGGTCCAATTAAGGTAAGACTACCTCTATGCTACATGCAACACAAGCACTAGGAAAAATAATTAGAAAAAACTGAAGCAGTAAATTCCAGTGTTTGACTTTGAAGATAGTCTAAATTCAGTGTAAAATAAATTATTAAAACTTATATTCCCATATGCAGTCTTTTTGTGTGTAAATATCCCATGGTGATAATGACACATCTATTTTATAATTAGGGTTTTTTAGAACTATGACTTTTCCTTCTGTAATTGAAGTGGGAAGTTCATCTACTCAAATTACCTGAGGGGAGGCAACCAGTCTAGACAGAACAGGATTCCTTTTCATTTTAATCATTTACGTCCCAGTAAAATCTCCTTATTGAGTTCTGGTTTTGAGGGCTCAGAAGGATTTCTAAATGAAGTCAGTGTACATGCAATCAATGAATTTGACTGAGTTGTCTGTTCTCTGAATATAGCAACTACTAAGCTTTCAGTGTCTAACTGGAGCTTTGTTTTCAAAAGGGAGGGCTTAGCTGTTCAACTATGCTAGATGCCTATTTCCATAATTCTGCCTCTTAATTGTCCAGTGTTGGTGATGAGAATAATAATTCAGTCACTTCAACTGATTGTAAATATTCTGCTTTGTGTACATTACCTTTATACTGGTGGTGCAAATTTATCATCCAGTTGCGATTACAGAGTTTTCTGGTTTTTATTGTGAATGTATTTAAAATTTTGAGCAATCCAAGAAGATTAAGGGAGAGAGCAATGTTTGTAGTACAATCTACTTTTTCTGTTTTGGTCATATCTGTTTAGTCACAGTTTTGACAGTCCTACTGTTTTGTTCAAGTTATGTTTACTTATAAAAAAACCCCATGGAGCTATATTTCTATGTTCTGTTAGACCTCGGTGTTATCCATTGGTTACTAACTTCTTTCGTTTGCACATTTTAAATTTTATTTTCAGTGATTATTTTTTAAGGAAATACCAGTAATTTAATATATGTCTCAAGCAATATTTTTAATAGGTCAGATTCTTCAAGCCATTTTTGTTCTGTGGTAAATCAGAGCAATATTCCATTGTACAAAACAACAACATATAAATTGTAATCATGTTCCTGCAGCACGTTGGTTGTATTATTACAATTGAAACAGTATTTCACATACTGTACCTCATTGATGCTAAGATAAACTTTAGAAGCCTTTTGAAACTGCTGAATTCTTTGCCCTTATCATACATGTTTTGAATATTTGAGTGAATAAAGTTAGAAGACTCCCAACATTTTAAGTTAGATAACTGCCAAAACTTTAAAATAAATTTTTAGATTCTATTGATTGTCATGCCTTTTGCCTTTTAGAAATAAAGAACTTAAGGGATATAATTCTATAACATTTTTCATTTCTCTGATACTTTACTTTTCTTCTTCAAAAAGAAAACTTCATAGGAAATGAAAAAAGCCTTTTAGGCATTGAATGTAGTAATAATCTTACTTGGAAACTCAAATAGCAGTTTTAGATTGTTTGTATATAAAGCTGTGTGTACAAAAAAAGCAGCATCTATAAAACCATGGTCAGAAGAAATATGTGCCAGATCATTAACATAAAACTAAAAATATTAGACTCTGTGGTCTTCAGAAGTTGGGAAAACTAATAATGGGCTTTCATTGGGAATACAGATGTCAGCTGTGGGTGCCTTGAATTGTCAATAATAACGTTAAACACAGGGTAGAATATCAGGCTGAGCTTATTCTTTATTCTTCTCTCAAAATCATGAAAGCTAAGACAGTTGTGACATATGTTCTACTCTGGCTCAGTAAGTGAAGACATGCATCGATGTATATCTGTGTGTGTGTGCTGAATTATTCATGTTTCAGGTACTGCCCTGGAGAAGCAAATGGAGCATGCTTTGCTGGTGGGTACACTTCAGCCATATCTCATGGAAGAAAAGAATAAATATTCTCAGTTTATCCTGGACCATGCCAGTTATCAGCTGTGTGCAGAGGCCTAGGCATCATTTTTCTTTTTACTATAGCTGCATTGTGGAAAAAAGCACGTAAATACCAAAATCAAAGATGAAATACTTTTATGGAATTTGGTGCCTGTGTAGCATGGCGTGTTCACTGCATCCCTGTAGGTAAAGGACTTTCCATGTAAGGCTTATGGAATTTACTGAGCTGTGGCCACGAGGTAACCTTAAAGACACAGGGGAAGGGAAACTCAGACATGGAGGGTGATGGTAAATCCTCATGGATACCTTTCTCCTTGTGGAGAGAGAGGCAGGATGTGCAACAGAAATCACGTTAGCCTCTCATCCCCGTCTAAGCCACTCCTGCCATCTTGCTGGATATATGGTCATATGTAATGACCTGGGATTTGAGTTCCTCACCTGCTGTAGCATGAGGTTGTGACTTCAGCACTGAACTGGGTGGAAGGCAGGAGCACAGACTGACACTTGTCCAGATTTGGTCTTCTGGCACCCATTTGGGGCATTGTTGGAGGGACTGGTCTTGTTGAGTGGGTGGGTTTTTTTTGGTGGTAACATTCTCTTCTCTTCTCTTCTCTTCTCTTCTCTTCTCTTCTCTTCTCTTCTCTTCTCTTCTCTTCTCTTCTCAACAATGGATATTAAATGACCTGCAGACCCTGTTTTTCAGTGTTTTTTAACCCATTTCTTTTTGTGATTTTTATGTGACTTGTTATGTGTGATTTGTGTTGAGAAGTTAATTTGAAATAACTGGAGTTTAAATTTAGAAATGTTGAGTCCTGGGTGGATTTCAAAGTTCACTAGAAATTTCATCTTGCATTTTGAAGTTGTGTGAAGGATGTTTTTAGATCAAAACAATATTTTGCAAGCCCACTCCATGCTGTGACCTTAGTGCAATGCACAGAGTTTCAGCAGGTGAAGAAAGCTCAGCTGCTCGAGGAAGAGGTGTTGATTCAACAGATGACTCTTCTCTTAAGGCTTGTCTAAATGATATTTTGCTTTAGGATAAATTTTATTTAGAGTGAGAGGCAAGTGTAACTTTCTATCATAGGTAGAAGATACATGCTACTTGTTAATTTTGTTTTACCCTTTGCTAACACACTTATTTTAGGTTAAAAATGTCTAGAACGGGAATTATCATTTAAGGTACTTCAGTAACTATGCTGTCAAGCAGTAGTGACCTTATCCTTCTCAGACAAGTAAAAACCTACATATTGGAATAAGATCTTAATTATCGGAATGCTTAAGTTAGTAAAACATCTGTATTGCCTAAAACATGCTATTACTTAATGCCTGGGTTTAGATTATATATGCATCAATGACTTGGTTTTTGACAATTATTAAATGTGTGCTTTATACACTAAATAATATCTTCCTGGTTTTGTCAAGGTCTCTGAATTATTTATTGCAGCCTACATTACCCTCCTACTTATTTGCTAAAAGCTAAGAATTTTATCACTTCAAGACTTTGGCTATGTCTGGGATAAATACGTTGTATATTAGCAACATTTTTTGTAATTATGGGAAATGTCTAATAACAAAGAAAGAGCCACTCTCCTACAATATTGCTTTTATTCAGTATGTCCTTGAGTTAAATTTAATTATGTGCTAATTTTCTTATTGTTAATATCCTGTGCTTTTGTAAGAAAGCTCTTTGACTTCTTAGTTTACTAGTCTGATGAAGAAGTAGCTTGGCAGCATTGTCTGTGTTTTCCTTTCTCATATGATCTTATGTCAACCTAGCTTTGACCTTTATTTGATGGAACCTACTTGTAATATACCCTTCTACTTAACAAGCTTTAAAATAGAAATATATGATTGGCAGAACTGCAGGAAATAATTAGTTCCAAGTAGGTGAGAAAAGTGAAAGGAGTATTTTAAGGAAAAGAAAGTGATTCAGCTGGTTTATGGTGCATATGAAGTTGCCTCAGCTTTTAATTTAACTGTTTATGGATGGAAATAAATTTAAATCACTGTACAAAACCATTTTTTGAAAGAATCATTGTAAAAAATCTTTCTAAAAAGCCTAACTGCTTATTGGTTTATTGGAAGCTCAAATGTATGAAATATTAATTAGTTAATTTGCTCTTTTAGACCTACTAATAAAATGTGGCTGAGTGGAAAAGATATTGTAGGGAAGAGAGCATGTACACTAGATCTTGCTGAAATCTACCTAGAGAATTATGGGGTTCTTTGAAGTTAGAAAAAAAATATATACACATTTCCCAGGAAAGAATTCTTCAATCAGTTTTTCAGTCAGTTGTTACAGGGGCTGAGATGTGTTTTCTGTATTTTAATTACATGTACAAACCAGGACAAGCTCAGTCACTGTATAGATGAGTACTCAAGTATGCTATACATAGGGGGAGAAATAAAAGAAGGAAAAAAGAAGGAAGGAAAGATTGATTGATTGATTTTCTAATATTTTGTCTGTGGCACTTAAAAAATCTGTAGATCATGTATCTGTATTCTGTGAAAAATGAATGAAGTGTGAACCACTCTCCTGCACCTTGGGTTTTTCCATACTCTTAATTTTCCATTCATTTGAATGGCTCTTTACTGATAACACCTTCATGTTTGAAAGGAGGACAACACTGAAGGCAACACTAACAGCCTGCTAAGCTTTCTTCTTCACGAGCATGAATCAGTGAACAGAGATTAGGAGACATTTCACCCATGGTGTCTGCCACAGGCTTTGTACAAGATGTGCTTCCCCACAGAGTGATGGTGGCTGTGCTGCCTGCTCTTATGTAGACAGAAGGAAGCAGGGTCCTAAAAGAAAGTGGTTGTGAGTTGCATGTTGTATGGGAGCAATGCATAATTCTTAAAGCTGTTGCCATGAACAACTGAGGAATTATGATAGGGGTCTAGTAGTTTCTAATGCTAGCAAAGAAATGTAAGACAAGCTTTGGGAGCATGAAATAGTAAAGATTTTGGAAAGAACTGATTAAATTAATGCTATTAAAAATTAGCACTCTGTTCTTCTCCTAATTGAGATACCTGTTCAGATACTACTTGCTCTCTCACCTTTGTATGCCTCATCAGAATGTCATTTTGCCATTTATTTTTTGGCCTTCTTTCCAGTTGACCACTTCAGATCCTCTCTGATCCATGTTGAGCAGTGATTTTTTTCCTTCAAGCTGCCTTTAGTATAGGAGGTACCTGGCAGCCAGTTCTTCTGCTCAGCTGTACTGCTGCCACTGATGTTTTGAGTCCCATGTATTCCCAGTTTCTTTTGGTCGTTGCTTTCAATTTTTGAAAAATTCTGGTTTGCAGGCCAAGGCTCTGTGAGCTAATTCCCTGTAGGCCATTAAAGGAACGGGTTTTGAAAATTATTTTCTTGTGTGGATGGGGTGGCAAAATGAGGGATGATCTGATATACATAACTTTCACTGCTTAATCACACTTGTAACAATGCAAATCTATGAGTTTTGTGTCTCATTGCTGTGAAAGTGACACCTCCGATTGGAACAAGCTTTAGAATTTATTAGTTGACAGTTGCTTGTTTTGTTCTAGTGATATCCATAGCATGTTTTCCTCTCTGTCTAATGCTCAAAATATAATGAACTCCATTACAAGCTGTAACTGGTCTGACAAATGCTCATACCGTTCTGGTGCAATGCACCAAATGTAGAAAGAGCAATGTAAAGCTGCTGGTTTATTTCAGATCTTGAAAGGTCAGGACATGCTGCTGAGGCATAGTGAGGGGTTTTACTGCCCTTTTTTGACTGAGTCATCCAATATCTTGCAGGGTTTTGTAGCCATTGTCTATTGGTGCATTTTCCAACTGCACCTATTTTTCTCTTTTCTATGACAGAAAAATGAACATTAATTAATGTTTCTTTCAAGGCGTCAATATACTGCACTCGGAGCAAGGAGTTCACTTAAATGTGTAAATCTTGTTGCTTTGTCATTAACAGTATTGTGAACAAAATGATTGAAATAACTTCAGAGGAAAGCTATGTGGAGAATTATAGCTGCCATATAAAAACTATAATTAGGGAGTATTTCAATTATTTTACTTAACTTTAAAGGTGTTTAGGTGTTTAATTTGTGTATGGTTGAATGCATATTACAGGTTTCTAGCTGTCTGTGAACTTTGATTTGGCTAAACCTCTTATAGCCGGAGAAAAAATGCTTGAAAAACACACATTTGGGAGAAATTTAGTGACTTGATAATACTTCTGTGTATCTGTAGTTTTCTAAATATTGTGTTAGGAAAACTTAGATTGTTCAAATAATTTGGTGTTTGATTTTAATACTTACTTTTGTAACTTGGCAGGGGCAGCCTGTTGGAGACTGTGATTTTAATGTCCGACTTGCATGTATAGAGAAAGAGATTATATTTCCACGACATGAAAAGATGAAGAGTGGTCTCATTGACAAAACACAGGAACCGTTCAGTGTTCGAAACAAACCATTTTTTGACATCTACACTTCCAGAAAGGTAAACTTGATTTCAGTTGTTTTATGTTGTGGTACTGGAGGCTGTATGACAGTGGTAGGCATAGGTTTTCCCTCAGCATTTTTGCTGTGTCTTCAGTGAGTTCCTCTGCTAACCAAATGTTCAGCATTTGTTGTGGAGTGACCGGCAGCTTGGGATATTCTGAAAAGTGGGGTTTTTTTTTGATTTATTACTTACTTGATGAATAACTCATCAAAACAGTTTTGAAGCTATCAATAAATATGAAGTACCAGGTAAAACTTTAAGAACATTGCGATCTGCATTTGAGATGATTGTGTTTCAAATGCAGTTCAGTCAACAATTTTTTACCCTAATGTGTTACCACCACCTTAAAAGCATCTTTGAGATATGAATTATCTATACACTTTTAATTTATTGGGATATTTGGGGTTGGTGTATGGCTTTTTTAGTGTTTTTTCCTTGGATTTTTTTTTTGGTTGGTTTGAGGTAGGTGTTTTAAGTGTCAATCATGATAGACTCTGAAGCCTTCTACATTTTGGAGTTTAGGTTACACATTTTTCTTTATGTACAATGTACATTATAGGGTATTTTTGTGCTCATTTAAATCAGTCTTACCTAGTGAAATATGTTCTTTTTACCACTCTTACAACAGGAAGCTTCTTGGGAGGCTTGAAATCTGATCATTGTTTTCAATAAGCAAGAAGTTTTATGTCAATATTTGAGAATTGTTTGTGTGCCCTATGATAACTGTAAGGAGTTTTAGGTAGCAGTACCAGTATTGATGTGGAGTTTATCTAAGGCAATATTGGTAAACACTTTAAAGAAAAAAATATTGGTTCAAAATAGATTTCAAATCCATATCTGCTCAAAATAATAGTATTCATAAAAATATATTCTCAAAAGTTCAATATATAAACTAAGAATTATTGTTGCTCTTACTTACCTCAAAATACCTTTTTCATTTCATTACTTCTGTGAATTTGATGAGTATGATTCCAGTAGCACTTCCTTAGCATTATGAAAAAAGGCTTGCATTTTCATATTCGTCATAAATTTGTGAATTTTTCATTATGTATGGTCAGAATAGACTATAAACAATAGTCCAGTCTATTGAATCATTGCCTTATTCTGAAAAAAGACTATTTAAAAATAGTATTGTTTTGCCCAAAGAATCTTTATCCTATTTTTATTTAGTCATCTCTGCAACTATAGCAACAAGTATAGTGATGAATAACTCATCAGTATAGCTGAAAAAGTGAGCAGACTTCCTCTTGCATCAATGATGAATGTCTTGAGAGGGTTTGCCAGCTCTGTGTGCAGGACAGCAAGGTCTGCAGGAAAACAAGGAATTCCTTCTATCCTCTGAGTCTGTTCATATCCATCAATCCCTCTCCAGAGACGGGTGCTGCTGAATGGATCCTAAAGGATGATAAGTGGGACCTGCTTAGGTAGATCTTCTCCTTATGTTCAATTAGACATTTTTCTTTTCCAAGAGGAGTTGGATCCTTTCATCTTTAGAAAGGATCTAACAAGATCCTTCCTTTCTTGACTGTAATGACCAGCTTTGTGGTGCTTAGTTGCTGGCTGGGGTAAAACCACCGCAAGATCCTTAAAGATTTATACCCTTGAGTGGTCTCAGAAAAGCTGTGATATTTTTAAGCCTGGGTTTCTTCCCTACTTTCTTCCCAGTGTATTTCACTGAGAGAAATAATGTGGCTTCTTAAGTCACCCCCAAGGCTTGTTGTTTTCAAAGATTAAGGTAGCAGTCCTTGGACACAGATAAGATGGCTCTCTGATTGCACCAGCATATTCAAGACTGAAAAACAACATACCTTGTCAGAATGTTGGGTTTCAGAATGGGTTTCATCAAAACTTTAGGAGTATGACTTGGAGCTGCTTGGGTTTTTTTTTTTTTTATTTTTTTCCCCCCAGTGTAGCAGGGGTTTGCCTGGGATCAAGAAAAGAATCAAGTGTAGTTCATCACATCCTTTTTTTGTTTTGAGAAGCTTTAATTTTTGAAACATGTTCTCACAATGCAGTTTGAACTTCACAAGAAAATGCTCTAGACCTCTGTTTCACAGCCTCCCTCCATCATTCCTTTCTATGATTTAAGACATTCCATTCCATTCTTTTTATTAAAAATAATATATCAGTAAATGTGTGTTAGATTGTTTGGACTGTAGGAAGATTACTCAAAAGGCCAGGAGCTTCACTGCTATAGTTAATAGCAGAAAAAGTGGCTAAAACTTTTAATTATACCAGAAAAAATGAGTGTTTTCCATGTAGACTTAGTTATTTTCAATGAAAAAGTGAAAGTAATTACTTGAAACAGCAGTAAACTTTGTACTGTGTTATATAATACATCCACTAATGAAAATGTTCCTCGTGTTATGGATTTGGAACTTTAATACCAGAGTTAGGTACTGGCTGATTTTTTGGTTTTTAATCTGGAAATCATTTTACTGTGAAATGAAATGCACTTTTAAAGTGCAGTTATGAAGTATGGCAGTTGTGTCTTGAGATTTAGTTTTGGATTTTGGAAATAAGGGCTGTGTCTTTATAATATTGCCTTCAGTGTTATTTTAATATGTTTGGATGGACTTTTATTTTTTGTAAGACTGAGTTTTAGTGGTAAGACAAAAGAAAAGAACAATCACTGGGGAGCAAGCTGTGTATTCTCAGAGTCTCTAAAAATATTGCCTTGTTGAACTCTAATATTGATGAAGAAAGCAGTATCACTAAAGTTTTTTCCTCTGTAATCAATTAAACACATATTAGTATTTTAGTGTTAGCTAGGAACTTCCTTTTAATGTAACTTCAGGTTCTCTTAGACATTTTTGAGCAAAGTTGAATTTTTGGTGTTTGTCATTACACTTTCATGATTGGTCACTTTTGTTGCATAGCTTGCTTTCCTTGCATTTATTGATTTGCATGAGAATTCAAGGAGGTGATATGGTCAAATTCTCCCACCCATTGTGAAAGGATTGCAGCAGGCAATGGAAGAAGCTGAGTTTTAGGTTAGTTCTTTAAATGCTTTGTATTCTTAGGCTTTGAACCATGGCCTTGTATTTACAAGAATATTGGGCTTTTCAGCAAAACATTATTTTCATTATATTGAGCAGGAAGTACAGGTACATAGAAATAATTATATTCTTGTAAGTTGTCCAGCTCTTGGCTTTCCTTGCTTAAACCAATTCACAGTTCTCTTGCAAGGCTTTTTTGTGTGGACAGTCTCAGTCTGGATGTCATCACTGAAACCCATTGTCTACTGAAAATTCTGTCTAGCAGGAGTAGGAAAAAAGTTCCTTTCTGTGCAGTCTGTGGTCCCATGGAGAATCGTGCCCATCACTCTCAATGGAACAAAAGGGCTAAAGGTCAAACAATGATACAGGTCAAATGAACAACCTTTTGCAAATGTTAGCACACTGTATGTCAATGACTTGTCAGTTCTTAGACTATTATCTGGTTTTAAAATGACAGCTTGTCCTAGAGGGATTAGAGAGAAGGTAATAATGTCTGCTGGAAGATTAAATGGTCTAGGATCCTTTTAAAAGTTTTCAGTCAAATCTGTGAACTGACAGGTGACTTTGTTCTCCTGGTTTATTTGACATTTGGATTTTTATTTTTACTTTTTAAAAGTGCTTTTGTTGTAGTCAGGAGAGGTGGAATGTTTAGAGTTTATACCAATAAAGGTATAGATCCTGTTGAGATGGTTTGCTTTGAAAAATTAAGCGGCTGTGGACTTCTGATGATGCCGGCGAATGTGTAAGTGCACATTTTGCTGATGTTCATGTATTTTGCAGGCAGCTGTAAGCTAGTATTTGCATGCCCTAAAAGTGTGAACCTTGATAAAGAGCAGAATATGCAGACATTGCTCATCCGTGTCTGCCAAGAGAGCTGTTAACCAAAACTGACTGAAAATGACAAGGCCCTGTCTTATGTCTCCAAGTTGCCAACAGACAACATGTGGAGAATCTTTGCAGTCATGGGACAGAAGACAGAAGAATTGCATGGCAACAATGGTGGTTCCAGAAGTGTCAAATTCTCTATTTATTGAAGATCTTGAATTCCCCATGTCAGTGGAGAGGGAATGTTACAATCTGGAGGTTTTTTATTGCCAAGAAGACTTGTTTCCTCTGTTTTTATTTTTGTTTTGATTTTCTATGCCTTCAGGAGTAGTTTAATCGGCTCACCTTTCAATCCTGCATTTCCTGACCTGGAGTTGGCAGCCATTCTTCATGTCTGGCCTACATCATATTCTTCACTCCATCTGTTCCATTCCAAGGTTTTGGCCTATTTATCACCTTTTAATTGTCTTCTAACTCATGTCCCCTCTATCATTTTGCTTCTGTTCGTTTTTATTTCTTCATTTCTTACATTTCTTCCTCACTTACTCCTGGTCCATCTCCCCAAGAATGGAAAGTTTAATGGTGTAAAAGCAGTATTGCCTTATTCCACCCTTAGATGCTTTTGTGCTGGTGTAACCTTCACTTAAATCTTTTTGGCATGCTTTTCTTTCTGTAAACACAAATAATCATTGACCTGAGGAACTTAGCAAACAAATAGGGAATAAGAAGTTGCAAAGATGTTACCTTATACTAGAAATTGAAATCTTCATTTGGCAGCTGTCTTATATCCCAGCATGTAGTACTTCAGCCTGATAGTTCAAAGTTATTTTACCACATGAATTGTAAAGGTAAGTACAGCCAGTCAGCCCAAGTGGAAGCCTTGTAAATTGGAAGATGAAATAGGTGACTAAAATGCAGATCTTGAGCTGAATATAGGTTACTGCCACTTGAAATTCAGTGCTTGAACTGCAGCTGTTTCATGCAGCCGGCTGCAGCACTGCAGTGATGTGAATACTATTTGGTAAACATAATTTCTGTCAGTGGGAGGTTGAGGGTAGCAAGAGGCTTTGTAGCCCAGTGCTGGTGGGGTGTTCAGTTGCCTCTGACTGTTCCTTTGCTTTCTGTGGGACAGGGAGGCAGCAGCTACTTGCTTAGTTTTGGGTTCTCTCAAGCTAGGGCAAACACTGACTCAGCTGTGGCTAACTTCTCAGCCTCCTTGCTTTGCTGGAGTCACTTAAGGAGACCCGTTCACGGAGAAGAATCTGTGTTTGTTTCCTGGAGTAAACAGAAGAGGATTAGGCTACTTGCTTTTGGTTATTATTTATGATGTTGAAGGTGAGGTATAATATTTCAGCACAGTAGTATTTTGGTAAGGAAAGAAGTTTGTTGTTTTTTTTTTTTGTTTAAGAAATTATTCACACATTAGTTACATTTTACATTTTTCAGAATGTGATCTACTGAAGTTAAAAACAAAGAGTCTTGGATATTTCCATGAAGGATTATTTTCATAACTTGTGGCCCATGTTAGATATTGCTAGTGGTACAAATTAAATTAATGTAGAATGATTCAAGTATGGAATATACAATTAAATTCTGACTTGTCAAACTATTGGGTGAGAAAGAAAGCATTGAAACTAGTGGAAGAATAAAGGCTTATGGATGAAGTGTTCTGCTTGGTGCACATTGTTAAACATCAGGACAGTACATATTCAGTTTAGCTTTTAACACTTTAACATTAGATTTGAACATTCTACCATTTTTGTAAATTACTTATTCTGTATTTTGTACAGTGGAAATACTATATGCCTTTCTAAGTAGGAAAAGTGTCTTTAACAATGATTTCTTCTTTCAGTTTTATGGTGTATTACCAAACCAGGGAAATGCAAATCTGTTTGGACCTAATTACCAATTGGTATGCCAGTATGAACAATTGAATTGTATATTTGATATCTTCTGAATTAGTTGGAAGACTCAGCTGTGGTGACTAAGTGGGTCGCTCCACTCATTAATTGAGGGGCAACTGTTTAATATTGTCCATTGTGCCACTTCACAGCCTGTCACTTTCCAAACTGCCTTCTGGCAATGCAGCTCCACAGGGAAGCCATCAGCCTTCTCCTATTGGAATGACGTTCAAGAGACATGCGCTTAATTTGGATAAAATGAATAAAAGCACAAAGAAAATTATAAAGATGAGGGCGAAATTTAAAGCAGTTTATTATGATGCAAGATTATGGGACATCGCTGCTAGCTCTTTCTTTTCTTGTAATATGCTCAATTCTGAGAAAGAACCCCAAAACCAGACCTCAAACAAAATTAATCTTTAAAATAAAGAAATTACAAAATCTTAGCATTTTACTATTATGGCTTTACAGTTTTAATTTCAACTTTGTTGCAAATAAAGCCCTCAAGTGCCATTACATAGCAGAAGAATCTGATTTTTTTAAACATCCAGAATTTAAAGTTAAACTTTAATTTTTGTGTTAAAATCAATGCTTCAGGCCCAGTATAAAATATTAGCCCAGTTTGAATCAGAAATTGTAACAGTAAATGTATAAAAACATTATTTTCTTGTATATCACTTTTGTGTCTAACTGAATTACTGTATATACAGTTTTGTCTTTGTTGACAAGTCTTATTAGAAATGTTTAATAAAATAAAATCCTCAATTATCTGACTTAATTAAGACAGACCTATCCACAATTTTGGCAACCAGAGACCAGATTATGTTGGAAAAATTTACACAGGGGCTGGATAACAGATAAACCTTATCAAGTATGTAACTTTGGAAGATCATTCAGGCCATTGTACTCAACCCAGTGCCATTCTTTCTTTTGCCATCAGAAGAACTATTGAATGTAGTATTTGGTCAAGCCCAGAGTATTGGGGAGCTTGCAAGCATCAGTGTAATGAGAGCCTTGCTGAGTTGAAGACATTACAGACTTTACTGAGCATCTTTCATCCATTCAGGAATGTCATAGATTGCAGCTAATGTGTAAATAGTTCAAAGCATTTGTTAGTGGAACCTGTTAAATCTCCTCCACCTCCAGCAAGACTTTTATCTCAGATGGGTGTGTTCTGCCAGGTAGGAGAGCGTGGGGAGAGTGATGTGGGCAATATACCCTGTGCCTGAAAGAAAGAAAAGGAAGGCACTGTGCAGTTTGAAATAGAGAACTATGAAGAGCAGAGTACATGAAATGGCCAAGCCATGAAATAGATTGCTGTTTCTTCATCAGAAAAAATAAATATGAAATATTGCTTTTTGGCAGGGTCATTCCCACTAAGCTTCAAGGAGTCCATGTTTCTCTAATTTTGAAGCTATCACAAAAGTAAATTAGAGTTTCTTGGAGGAGCTTATTTCTCTTATTTGAAAGAAGCATTTGGAAACATCGTAGTTAATTGATGTCAGATTCACAATTGTGTTTTTGAGAAGAGATTGACAGTGAGAAATGCCTCATGCTTATTTTGAATTCAGGAATGCAGATGTGCTGTCAAATTCAGCATTAACACACATAGTGCTTATGTTATTCTTGGGTATTGTTTTGAATATATTAGATGCGTAACCTTTGGAGTTGTTCACTCAGAACCAGCACATGGGGGATAGCTCACTGGGGCTCTTGCTGTAGCATGCTCTAGGTTTTTCTAAGATGTCTCCAAATAATTAAGAAACATGGCATATAGCTAGTGTTATTAGCATAGTTGAAGAGTGCTGTTAATGAATTAGCTGCAAAGCCAAGAGGATTAAAAAAAAAAAATTCGAACCATCAAACTTGATTCCCTGCCAGCCTCACAATGTATTTTACTCCTGTTCACAATAGCATTTTTCCCCTGTGTGGCTGGGTAGTGAAATCAAGCTAGTGTGGTTCTTAGATTTTAACATCTAAGGTTGCATCCTAACATACTTTTTCCTAAGATGTGCATCATGGCACAAAGCAAGCTACAAAGAGAAGGGTTGAATCTCTTTGGCTTTCTTGCTTGGCGGTGTTGCTCATTCCCTATCACATGAGTATAAACTGGAATTTCTACTGCCTGGAAAAAATATGTGGACTCCAGTGAAGACTTTTCTGCAGAATTGCTGTTCTAAAGGATAATGAAGAGTGGTGTCATTAGAATGCTAATGACTAGTAGTTTGGGCCCTTGTCAGTCACTGTCTGTGAAATTATAAGAGCAAATGGTTGAGGAAGACACTCTGCAGTAGTCGTGGTTCTTGGAATTATGTTATTTTAGGTCTATGGTCTGATGACTAGCATTAAATCTTCAGCATATTTAACTTTTACATATTAGACACAAAGGAGTCTGGGAGCCCTGCACATCACACTTTTCTGCAGGAAACAGAATACTTGGAGCTAAAGTGCAGAATGCAGGTACCAGTGGCAGCCTAGATCCACAGCCTTTCAGCTTCATCCACTTGGAATGCAAGAGGGCCATCAAATGAGAACATGCTTATAATACGTCTGAGAGGGCTGTTGTAGTGATAAGTAAATGCTTCTTACAATGCTCCTGCTGAATTTCTAACTAGATGTAGACAGAGGAGAGTACATAGTTGCCGGAGCAAACCCAGAATTAGATCACCTTCCTTTCTCTCTGTACATACACCTGTCTGTTGCCACTTCATGTTATTTCAGCCTTACTGCTTACACTGTTCCTAGTGCAGAGCTTGTGGAGGTTCAGTGGAAGTGCCCAGGAGACTTCCTGTCCTGTTGTAATGGGCTGTACTTGGGAGAGGTGACCCCGGTAAATCTGACCTCCACAAAGTTCTGGGAAATACTAGTAAGTGACCCTTCCACAAAAGGATTTCTTCTTGCCATTATCTGTAATTAAAACAAATGGAAGGCTATAAGTGAATGGGTTTTTTTTTTTTTGTGGAATATCAATTTCAGATTGAGCATCCTCTAACAGTGTTTTGCTAGGTGAGCCATTAGGACCATATGTATTTGAATACCATGAATGATGCTCAAAAGGGTAAAAAAGTGTATTCTCTACAGGAATGCTTGCTAAACATTCATGGAGGAGTGTAGAGAGGAAGCTACTCTCTTGCATGCTACTCCTCTTGCAAAAAAAAATTTGTTGCTAGAAACTGGTCAGACTGTGAAGTATTCAGTATTATTAAACATACCTTCTATTGACCTTTCAAAAGAGAGAAACATGCCTCACATGCTCACTTTTTTTGGGCTACAAGTTTCCTATCTTTAGCAGGTATTTAGTACTGGATTCTGGTCTATTGTGTTTAAAATAATTAGGGTATTCCTTATGGAATTCTTAAAACATACTTCAGTGACCAGTTGTTGCCAATGTGTTTTTGTTGTGACTGTTGGCTATTCGTACACCTAACAGATGGCACTCGTGTACATTGACAAGCTGTGGGATAGCTGAGCATTACTAATAAAACCTATCACATGTTAAACTTGACCTGACATTAATCAAGTTTTGAATGCTACAAATGATTCATGGATAATAATTAGTCTCTTGATCATATTAGTGAACATCAGTCTCACAATGCTGCCATTATCTGCTTTCATTCTTATAGGGAACAAATCTATTGCCATAATTAGGTGTTTTTCATGTCTTTTGAGCCAAAATGTTCTGTATGATTAACTTGGTAAAGAGGTTATTTTTAGTCTTTCAGTGTGATTGATTTCAGAGCTTCTAGTAAATTAACAAATTGAAAGGCTTTCCATAAAATAATATTTTATAAAAAGTATATATTTTTAAATTTTATCAACTGAAAAAATTCCCATGCATCTTTACACAGTCATTTGATGTATTTTTCATCACCATATGATTCAGCTGTTGCCAGAGATTACACAGTTCAAAATACTGATGATTTTGTTAAACAGGTGAACCTTGAGAGTTTACTTTTACTCTTTTTGTTTAGTTACTGGGTTACTGGTTGACATCAAGTACTTTCAATATGTACTGTTCATACAGACATAATAATGTTTGCAGCTTTTCTCTGTTTTTGTCTAGAATTAGCATCTTGAGTTGGATGGCTGTGTGAAAGCTAGGATTTGAGCTTTGAGCATGAATTTTTTCAAGGATTTTCATACAGTTTTACAGCCCTGATTTTACAGCCCAAAAGCATGAAATTTCTTTTTAAGTAATGAGCAAGTGAGAAGTTTATACTTTGTGTTCCTTATGCAGTTAGGGCAAAGTAGATAATTTCACTGGTTTACTAAAAATGTAGCAGTTATCTTCAATATGTGTTGGTTCCTTATTAGCATAGGAAACTTCTTTAAGCAATTACTTCTTGGAGAGCTGAGATTTTAATTTATTTTCTACAGTTTTTGATCCTACTTTTCCATTATGCATATTTTAGATCATTGGCATGGGCCAGGAAATATTTTGTTACTTCATGATTTTTCCTTAGCATATTAGCTTAAGAATATTTAGTATAAGCTGTGGTTTTCTAACTGTACTCTCGGTTATTATGATGCATTTTCTTTCTTGTCTTTTATTGCTGGTAAGATAAACATAGCTAAATACAATGACTAATGAAGGAGGATGCATTATAGAATTGGACATTACCCTGATGGAGATACACGTCAACTGATACTGTTCTTATCCCATTTATTTGACGTAAGGCGGCATATCATATTTTGATTAGGAAATGAGACTGATGCAGGGGAAACCAGGTCATGTTAAATTATTGAAAATCTGCTTTTCAACATTTTTCTAGGTGATTTGGAGGAAAACTTGAAATCATATAAGTGAGAGATCACTTGTGATTTTGAGAGGGAAATGAATGTTAACAATGAAGTAGAAATCTTTACTTTATGACCATGTGTTAAGTCACACTCCTGAGACCATGGGCTGTGATTTCAGGATTTTCAGAGTTACTTGGAAGGAGCCACTTTGAGGCAAGCAGCCAGTTGTAATAAGCCATTGGCTGGTCAAATATTTTGGCAAGTGCTCAAGCATGCAGAGATCTCCTTGAAAGGAGACTCCTGTGAAAGAGAACAGGGAGTGCTTTTTTTTTTTTTTTTTTTTTTTTTTTTTTTTTTTTTTTTTTTCTGCTGTGGCCTTTCTGGAATATTCTGTGTAGTCTAAATGGCATGGTTTAATTTGATAAAAACATGGTATCTGTGGGATATCTTTTGAAGACACATTGAAATATTTGAAGAGTTAAATATGCTTCCTTGTGAAAAATTTGAAATGTGAACCTTGTTTCTAAAAAAAAAAAAAAACTCTAAGAGATGTCTTGGTCAGAGTCTGAAAAAAGGAGCAAGGAAGAAAAGTTGAAGGAAGAAAAAAAATTGCTGAGAAATCGGAATTAATATTTTAATTGCACAAGCAGTACTTCGTTGGACAGCTTAATGAAGATTGTGGTTCTCCATCACAGCATGCTGTAATTTGAGATTGCAGAGCTTTCTAAATAAACTACTTGGCACTTGAGCATATCACTTGAAGAGGAACTTAAATATGCGTGAGAGGAGAAGGTTTCATCCTCATAGCTGTCTGAAAGTTAGTCTGAAATGATGATCCAGATTATGTCTGGTTTGGAGCAGGGAGGATAGGAAGCAATAGAACTGCCAGAGATGTGTCTTTGATCATCTCCCATCTGCCCCCAGATTGTTAATTTACACTAGGTTTGTTTAGATCAGCTGTTTTACTTGCTAAAACAAGTAAATGTTAAATGTTAGATGAGTTGTTGGAATCCTGAATGTGAAAAAGATAAAAGTCGCATGGATTGAGTTTCATGTGTTTGTTTTTGGTTTTTTTTTCCCTTTTTAAAATCTATACTTCAGAAGGTGTGTTCTCCCTTTAATTCCTAAAATCATGAATTCCTAAGTCGCTAAAATTTATTTTGAAAGTTTTACCATGCATTTGTAGTAATACAGTCAGTGAAACGAAGTCAAAACTTCTCAGAAGACTTTGGTTTGGGCTCTATTTCTGCTAAAATGTGAGCTAGCCAACTTCTATTTGTGGAAAGTTTGAGATTCTGCGTTTAGTTTTTAAATAATATATGCAACTTTTCTCCCCTATGACATAGTTACTCACATGCTATTGGATGATTTTTTGCTTTGAGACTGAAAGCAGCTGTTCGGTTCTTAATACTTTCTCTGCTTTTAGACACAAAACAAACCAAAGAAGACTGCAGAACAGGGGAAACTGGAAAGATCCTGGTGAGGAGGAAGGAGCTACAGCCATAGCTTAGAGGACCACTTCCCTTACTTGACATTTCATAATATGCATTTGATGCATTTGAAAATATTTTGAAGCATTGCACAGCAGCCTGTGTATCATCTGAAAAGAAGCTTATACCCCACCAAATGCATGCTTAGTTCTTTTTCAGGAGGCCTCCTTTTCAAAATATACTGTTTGAAAGCTGGAGTTTAGAATGTTAGTAGTTTGGGTGGTAGCTCCATCATTGCCTGATACAGACTGATTTATTTTTGGGAAATGTGATAGTTGGGATGAATCTGAGCCAGACTATTTTTGCATTATTTTAAATGATCTTAGCATAAAAGTAATTCTGTGGAATTTCTGATGTCATTCAAAAACAGGATTTACGAAGATTTATGTAGTAGGTTATCTACAGAGATGTATGAGCTCATGTTTATATAACTCAGCAGTTGTCAGGATGTGAGAATTTCTTTGAGGCTGATGGAGAGGGCTGTCATCCTTGGAGAAAGGGATGGTCCTTTAAGTTGGACTGAAACCTAAGACGATGAAGATGCTGGCTCTGTAAAGTTAGGAATGACAGTAGGCGCATATATGAAGGTGTTTTATGTTCTGGCTGACTGGCAATTCAATTAATAGTTTATTTGTAACTAATACTTTAGAGTGAAGTATGTTCCCTGTTACAGCTCTCTGTAGAGTGAACAGGTCCAGATGACCAGTAATTTGAAGGCTGATCTGGAAAACTTAATGACTGCAGGCAGAGTTGTTCTGTCTTGACTTGAAGTGAAACATGTAGCAGTTCTGAAATTGAAAAAGCAAGGAAAAGGGACATGTATTTGACTTGTATTATAACATTCAAAGGGATTTTTTTCTGTATCCCTAAGTATTTCAGGAGGCTAGCAAGCAATGTCAGTTTTGAATCAGAAATTCAGACTAAATGGTTAGCAGTATTTGCATATTGTGACACAGGAGATCAATAATTGCGATGTGTGTACAAGGACCTTAGTAATTTTTTTTTTTAGAAAGTCAGTATGACTTTTCAGAGTCCTCATTATATTTTAGAATCCTCATAATTCACATTGTGTTGTGTTTCCATGAGATTTTTTTTTTTTTTTTTTGCTAAGGGGAAGGAAAAGGCACAGTAGTAACTGCTGGACTTATTTATTTTATGAATAATGTAATATCTGTGAACTCATAGATTTATGTGTCTTGGCTCAGAAATACCAAAACACTAATGAAAACCTACTAGCATTGTTTGGAATCTGTATGCACCTAAATTTTCTCCCCTTCCTGCTGAAGGAGCAAAGTGATTTCTTTGTTGGTATAAGTACAGAGAGATCTCTAAAGCGTGAATTTTCAATTATCCATAGAAGAACTGCTGACTGGTTCAGTGTTTTAGCAAAATCAGCTTCAGCAAGTTATTAGTGCTCTTTCGCTGCTCTTCATCTCAGTGGTTAAGAAGCAAGGAGAAATCCTGTTACTCATCAAACAGCTCCACTCAATCCATGCAATTATACCATTCTTTTACTTAGAGAAGTGTTAGATGTAGGGATAATTTTAAATTTAGTTGAAAAGTATGAAAGGAAAAGTTTTAAATAAACTGTAATATGAGTATATGGCTTATTGCAGTGTTCACAGGGAAGAAGGAAGCTGAAAGGAGTGAACAAAGGGGATCTCAGGTGGAAATAAATGCCATGAGGTAACATGGGATTGGATGCCAGAAGAGCTGGTTCACATGCATCATTTACCCATCTTTTATAAAATGTCATTGAGATGCATTGCACTTTATCTGATCCATGGCAGTCATCCCAGTCAAACAGGTGTGCCATTTATCATGGCACCGATTAAAAAAGACCATTCTGTTCAAGTTAATTAGAAATTTGAACATGTGGAACGTTGAACAACTTTTTTTAAAAGATGAACCATGGTATTTGCATTTGAAGTTCATAAACTGAAGAAGTGTAACTTTTTTAAGAGAAAAAATGCTTGCTTGTATGTCAGACATTCCTTTTCTGCTCATTTCCGTGTCATTCCAAACCTTCTGCAATATTCAATGTCTGTGTATTCTGCTGTTCACAGACAACCTTTACAGAGTTTTAATTTTCAAGAAAATTTTTATGGGAATAATGCCAAGGAAAATGTACATTCCTTCCTCCATTCCCTTCCCCCAGTCATTAATCCTTTCTAGTGAAAATTCCTTTCTAGAGAGAGTGTTATCATTCAAATACATGTAATTGATCTAATGAGAATGAAAGCAGAATAACTGGGAGTACAAAGAAGTGTAGTTATCTGTTGAGGCTTGTTCTGGATTTAAAGTCCTTTTGTCTTTAATGTCGAATTGACACTTGGGAGGAGCTGTTTTAGTGAAAATGCTGTGGACCTCCAAACAGAACATGTTTGACTCTGAAACTGGATGGGAACTTGATGGGACAAATGCCTTTACATTGTGTAATTATGGCTAAGTAGTGAATGAAAAAATATCAGAATGTATTTCTGAAATGGAAAAAATTAAATTTATATTTTCCTCTCCATTATCAAGTTGTAATAGCACTTGAATATAGTTTTCTAAAACTACATGTTCACCAGAGTGGAGAGAGTTGCCAAATAGCATGATAATTATTTTTTGCTTTTGCACATACTCCAACTTTGAAGATTGTCTCTATATTCTTAAGTTTTATTTTGGGATGGAATACATAATTCAGTTTTGTAAGTTCCAGCACTGAAGTAACTGTCTCCTCAAATTATAATTCCCTTAACAAGTTCAAAAAGAGGCAGAAATAGAGGTGATTGATTTTTCTCTTTGCCACTTTGGTTAATGCCTTTTGATAAGTTAGTCAGAAATATATAAAAAGTAGTCTCAACTAGTTTGAAGTTTCTGTTTTGTTTTTGTTTCCTTGGTTTTTAGTTTGTTTGTTTGGTTTAAATATCATTATTCCTTAATATTAACGTTATTCGGCGAGAGGTTTTTTCGTACCTGAATTTAATGAAATTAGTCTTGTGCATTTTTTAAAGTTTGAAGCATACTCTTATTACAGGTGACTGGCCAGTCAGTTTTGGAACTGCTAAGTAACTTGCAAGTGATCCATGGAAGACTTAGTTTGTGTAGAAATTTAAAACCCCCACTATTTAAAAAACTTTTTAGCAAGTGTTTAAATGTTTTTCCAATGCACTCATTGCTCTAATAAAAACCAAGACTAACAATAGATTTATGAAAGAAATTGGGATTATTTTGTTGTTATTTTGTGTAGTCATATGGTGGCAGATGCATTACATTGTGAGCTTCAGCAGTAAATTTCAAAATAGCAACAGGTTATAATAGCAAGGTGCAGCTTCAAGTTTCAATTATGGATTTTCTCTTCTGAAAAATTGTGTTTCATTGGATAGTTTCTTACTCGGAATTAAATATTCTTGAAGTATTTTTCCACTTGAGAGTACTCTCATAGTGTGTTTTTTCCAGTTAAATTGTATCTAAAAGTTGAATAGTGAAAGCTTTCCTTGTTGTTGGAGATATAGGCACAAATACAGGCTAATGGCTGGGTAAGAGAAAAAGCTAACTTTTTATAGCAAAATGATCAGTCATTCTGTGCATACAGTTACAGGTTTAAGTGAAATAGATAGACTCATTATTGTTTGAAGTATTTGGCCATCAGGCTTTTGATCCACGATACATAAAATTGCATTGCTTTTACTTGTACAGCCTTAGTAGGATACAAATGTTAGTTCTTAGCTCCTTTCATACTTTATTGACTTCATTTGAATAATTTAGTCATAATTTGGTCAACAGGTTATTAAGTTGAGCTCCAGAAAGAAAATAGTACAAAATTTTCTGTACAAAATTTTTGACCAGGTCAAAATTATGGTTTTAAAACTGACTGTGATTTACTGATTCTGTATTTGCTATGTTTTATCACCATGTGGTTACTTTTATGCCAAAGTTTTTTCCAATATTACTAAAGGTATCTACAAGTTCAGGATAGATTTTTCAACTCAACAGTAAAACAAATTGAAGTTAATAAAGAGATATTTTGGTAATTCTTCTAATTTTTGCCATTACATGTCAGTTGTAATTCTCCTTGGTTATTTGCTTTTCCTTAGGCAAGTCAGAATTTAATATGGAAGTATTTAATCAATTTTCATAACTGTTGACTAGCTGGTTTCAGTAGTTTGTTTAATTAGATGTTTTTTCTCTGGTAAAATCATCTTGATGAATATATTTATCTCTGTACAGAATTCACAGTCTTTGAAAGCATTAAATAGAATATTCAGTATTTGTATTCAAGATAGAAATTAATTCAAAGAGTCGGTTTTACAGTCATGTATCTGTGTTACTGGTTTATGCCCTAGTTAGGAAGTCTGTCAAACATGAATTTCAAATGAAGCCCTGAAGTATTTTTCAGGAAATAAGTTCAATCTAAAGTGCTACTTGTGTGTTAAAATGGCAAATGAATTTTTTAATTTGCCCACAAATGACTGTAGTGTCCTGTATTAGAATTTATATCTTAGTTTTCTAGTATATAGAATCATCTTGGTTTCTCAGTATTTCTTTTTGGACAAAGGATTTTCTAGCCTTGAGTGTTCTTTGTAGAAACTGCTACTTTGTTGACGTTGACATTTCCCGAGCTTAATGTTAAACCATAAATAAGCTGTTTACTGGCAAACGATTGCAGTAGTAACATATAATCCACTACTACTCACTTTGATGTGCATTTCTCTATGGAAAAAGGATTTCTTTCTTTTTTGTTCTACAGCTACTGGAAGGAAACTTTGCCAGAGAAGTTAGCCATGAAGTGGATGGACTGATATTTCAGCCTACAGGAGTAAGTAGCATAAAGAATGGATTTTTTTCTCCCTTTAGTTCCAGATGAAATTCATGCTCTCCCTCCCCACTCATCCATCTACTAGCTAGCTAATCTTTGTTTTGGTCAGGATTACTTTCCAATGTTGTTTCTGACTAGTTGCTATCTCATTTGTAGTATGTGTGATTTCTTACTAATCAACGGTGGTAGTTTTCAGGAATCATCTCTTGTTTTTTTAGAGTATGTACTATGTATGTGTGCTGCTAAATAATGCAGGATTTTCTATGACTGCATGCATTCCATGAGTCTTTCAACCATTGATTTGAGCTCTCATGTTATTTTGCTTTTTCAAGGATGTTCACACATTAAATTTCATTAAAATCTGTGACTTGTGTTATTTTAGTGCAACTGAAGCATGATGAATTCTTGAGCCATGTCTGCCAGTGTAAGGGTATATGAATAGCCTGGGAAGAAATTACCAGAAGTACTACAGACAACCAGGAAAAATAATGCAAGTGGTTCTCAAGCTAGCATGGCCTGATCCATTCTATTACTCCTCCTGTTGCATCATATACAGTGGATACACTGCAGTGTGTAGTGTATAGTGGCATAGATCATGGCTGTAGTATCACCCATCTTGACTTTTTTCTTAGCCTGTAAATCATAGGATGGTTTGAGCTGGGAGGGACTGTAGAGATCATCTAATTCCATTCCCCTGCCAGAGGGGGGGTTAGAGACACCTTTTACTCCATTCAGCCTGGCCTTGAACACTTCCATGGATGAGCATTCACAGCTTCTCTGGACAACCTGTTTCAGTGCCTGACCACCCTCATAATAAAGAATTTCTTCCAAATATCTAATCTAAATCTACTCTGTTTCCATTCTAAGCCGTTCTCTCTTGTCCTAGCAATACATGCCCTTGTCAAAAGTCCCTCTCCATCTGTTTTTGTAGGCCCATCTTAGATATTGGAAGGCTGCTCTAAGGTCTCCCTGGAGCCTTCTGTTCTCCAGGTTAAACATCCCCAATTCCATCAGCCTGTTTTTGTAGGAGAGGTGTTCCAGCCTGAGATTATCTCAGTGGCCCTTCTCTGGGCTTGTTCTAATAAGTCCATGTCTTTCTTATGCTGGGGGTCACAAAGCTGGACGCAGCAGACCAGATGGGGTCTCATGAGAGGAGAGGGGCAGAACCACCTCCCTTGCCCTGCTGCCTTTGCTTCTTGTGATGCAGTCCCCAGGGCATGATTGGCTTTCTGGGCTGAAAGTGCACACTGCCAGCTTCTGTTGAGCTTTTTGTCCACAAACACCTCCAAATCTTTCTCCCCAGGGAGAAAGTCTTGATCCATTCTCCACCCAGTCTGTGTTTGTGCTTGGGATTGCCCTGACCCAGGTGCAGGACCTTGTATTTGGCCCTGTTGAACCTGGATGTTTGCACAAGCCCACCTCAAGCCTGTCAGGGTCCTTCTGGATGGCATACCTTCCCTCCAGTGTGTTGACTGAATCAAGCAAGGAATTGTTTTCAATTATTTCAAATTTGACTGATATTTCTACCCTTCCAGTTACTTGTGGAAAGTGCATGTGTATACTTTTTCAGTTGAAACATATTTTTCCTGGTCTACTTTCCTATACTGTAGATCTTAGCAAGGGGTGATGACACTCCCATCTGGAAATAAGAAAAACCTCTATATTTCAAGTTCTACATTAGCTAACTAAGCAATTAAGCCAGGTTTTTGGTTTTTTTTATTTTTTTTTTAATATATAGCTGTTTCCAATTTAAAGCAGAACTATTAGGGTAAAGAGAGTTCAAACTTTCATAAGAAATCCTGATGATATCTTAGAATACAGTTAGAATCTAAAGCAATTGTAAAAGTTTCTCAGAAGCACTTCCCTGAAAATTGGAAGTTAAGCTAAGCAGTTACTACAGCTACATTTGAAATTACCTTTTCTAGTTGAAATTAACTCAGTGAAGAATGTATCTCTTAGTCACTGTTACAGAAAATCAATATCTGATATGTTTTGTTTCTAGAACTTGTGTTTTATGATTTAGCACATTAAAAAATGTATAACCCAACTAAAACAATTTTATAAATGCTTAAAAAGGTTATTCCTCTTTAATGTATTTATTTAATTTAATTTAATGTTCAGAATTTAATTTTGTTTCTGAGTTTATGGAATGTAAGTTTGTTGCTTCTGTTATTAAACTGATTTTCTTGGATGAAGCAATATGCAGTTTTCTCAGTGTGATAACTTTCTTAGTTGAGAAAGTATACGTGATTGTGCTGGTTTTCCACTACAGTAATATATTCAGAGTGAAAAATATTATTGTAGTCCTGTTACTTGGGAAAGAAGCATTAAAGCTGAATAACTGAAAAGGATGAAGCTGATAGAGATGGCTTTTTTTGTTATGTGATACAGAGGGAATAAATAAATAGGCAGCAATACAAGAGCAACAGTGTAGCAGTGCATGAATGACCCCTTGAGAATACTAACTGAAATAATTTTTGTGTTGTAGTTGAATGCATGATGTATTAGGTCTTTTCAGAGAGAAAACAACAACCTCCTGTTGCTGATTGGGATGTAGATCCCTGAACTTTGGTTATTGTGAGAGTTTAAAACCTTTATGAAACCTGTTCGTCTCAAGTGAAGAGACCATGACATATCCAGAAGAAAATGAAGAACCATATTTGTTGACATAATAGATCTTGCAGAAAAAATGGATAGACAGAAATGATACTGAGTTTGAGAAGATCAGGGAAATTCAAGAACATCTTTTGGGAGCTCCTGAAATCCAGTGTGTGTTTTGAGGAGTACAAAAATGTAGACAGGAATTGAAGCAAAATCACAAAGAAGAATGAAGTGGCAGCAGAGGAAGATAAACAGAATGTCAGCATATACAGACAGAAAATTCTTTGGGGAAAATCACCCACACGTGCCATATTTTTGACAGGTGAAGCAGAATGCAGAAGTTAACTATTTAATAAAAGGAATGTTGAGCTTATTAGTTCATGCTGTTTGAAAGTCTTTTCTGAGTTTCCCTTCCCTTCTGCCCTGGTTTACTTAGAGGTGTTCCTCTTGTTGTCTGGTCTTAGACAAAGGCATCCAGACCTGAGTATATGTATATTCCCCACTAGCTACAGGCAGCAGTGCTACTGGGAGTCAGTATGGATGGAGAAAGAATATTTTGTTGTTTTGAAGTTTGGTTTAATTCTGATTTGCAATAAAACTCAAAATACCCAGAATTATCTGTGAATATGCTTTTAGCCTCTAAGAGCTCTCAGTTTTCTCACTTTTCTCTTTGGTTTGAAGAGATTTGGCATCGAGTGCCTCTGTATTAGTCCAGTTTTGAGATATTGGTATGCTTTAATGAAAAGGGATTTGTGAAAAAGTTTTACTATGGAATCTAGGGTTTCAGTTAGATGTAAGAGGGTTTGTTTTCTCCTGTTAGTATTTCTATCTTAATTTTTATTATGAATAGCAAGGTTCTTGTACTGAAGCAGAAATTGTTTGGCACTGTGACTCATGATGGTAGAAATAACATTAAGGAGTAAGGAGATTGTTTTCTGCCTGTGCAGGTTGGTTTATTTTGCAAAATCAGACTAACTGAGCATTATTATTCCTAATTCATTGGTTATTTGAGTTACTTACATTGGTTATTGCTTGGGATATGCAAAGGCTTTCATTTCACATTGACAGTTGAAAGGCTGAGGCTGAGGCATCCCACCCCTTCTGATTTCCTCCCTTCTCAGTGTGAAAGCTTTCACAGATCATGAGAAGAGCATGTTTAGTGGACGTGATGGATGTTCTTGCCTTGTTTATGTTTTAAGAATGCTTTGTAAGTAGCTTGATGTGATGTGTGATTCTTTTGCAATTCCTGCATTAACATATCCTGCTCTTAACAACTCCATTGCAAGAGACAAATGTCTTCTTACTATTGCTTCTCTTCTTCCCTTTGTACTCTTTCCTTTACTCTTTTTCTCTTCATGCATTCTCTTTATCCAGCAGCCCGTTTCCTCATTCCTTTTGATTTCCCTTCTCTGTTGCTTCTTCCTGACACTTCTATTCCTTACATCATTGTTTATCCACTTAAGATCCTATCACTAAAACTCCCATATGCCTAAATCAGCTCTATTCCATCTGATTAATTTTCTGGTTCCTCCACCTGTAACACCAGAGCAGGGCCTGAAGGTAAGTGCTAAGCAGGAGTAAAACAGAGCAGCAGGAAGCTTCATGGACATGTATCTCACCCTGGGATCATGCCCCAAAGAGTAAGTTAGTTTAAAGGTGAAAGCCTCATGCCTTATTTACAGACTCTGAATACTTGTGTAAAGATTGGAAGTTTTCAGTCCTTTTTTTTGAAATGTTGCTTCAAAACAGGAAACTTCTTACATTTGTTTTAGAACACTTGCAGGTTACCAGCCTGTGTGTGTTTAATGAAAATCTCAGAAATGACCTCTTCTGAGGGCAGAATTGGCTCTCTGGCCTCTGCTCACTCATCAGCGAAATTACTTTTCATGTCTACCTTGTAAATCATACTTTTGCTAAATATCTCAGACTGTCTAATTTTTATGCTAGTAATCTCCTAATAACCAGCTTTCTTGCTGACTAAAAGTATTACTTTTCCTTTGCTTCAGGAAAGGATGTAGGAATTATTTTCTTACTTTAGCCAACTAAATGAACATGCACTGGCGATCAGTTAGGAAGGCCTAAGGACAGCTTTTGAACATCTGTGGAAAGCTTGTATCACAATTTAAAAACTTCTGGTTTGTGTTTGCTTCCTGAGCTGTGCTACATTTTTGCATTGGCTCAGGCTGATTTCTTTTTGGTACTCCTCCATGCTCTCATTTTGGATGAGGAATAAAGTCCATTTGTGTGGAATTGGGATTTTTAGATGGAAGGATGAAGGGCAGCTGCTGAGCTCTGTTCTTCTAAGATAAATGTTATTTTAAAGAACAGCTGAATTATTTAACACATAACTCCCCATACTGAATACTAATGGAAAGCTTAGCCTTTAAAAGGAAAGAATAATGAATAGTTTTTTATAACTGAATAACATTGCATGAGTTATTACTATATCTTCCTTCCCTTCCCTTGGCAGACTTTAGCGGTGATCTGAAATGCTTGGTTGCCTGTTAATTATTTGTGCTATTCCCATTGTAAAATAGGCTGTGTTATTTTCTGTCATTGTGAAAGTTGTTCCAAAATCACTGAAGTTAAAACTGAATTAAATATCTCCAAAAGATACCACCAAATAAAATATCTCCATGATTTGTTTCATTAAACAGTGCCAGTTTGTCATAAATAATCCTATATAATTGGAAAGCCTTTTCTTCCACAGTATATATTTTATCAAATGGTGTGTAAATCTTTAATCATAGGCATAGTCACTTGCTGGCTCATTTCTGAAGCTCAGATATCCTGTTTATCGGTGATGGGGTAACAATTATTGTCATGTATTTCTGATGCAATAGCAAGTAATAGCTTCAGGCAGACTCAGATATACCAAATATACTCTCAGTACCAAAGCTGATATGTAAAGGCTTAGGAAGAATCATATAATGGCATAGATTTTTGCTTCTAACAAACACATATTTCTGGATTTAGTCGTCTATTTTTGTAGTGATTCATGTAAGATTTGGAGGCAATGGAATGCAATAGAATACAACCGACTATTTCAGTTGTAAGGGACCTACAGTGATCATCTAGTCCAACTGCCTGACCACTTCAGGGCTGACCAAAAATTTAAGCATGTTATTAAGCACACTGACCAAATGCATCTTAAATAGTGACAGTTTTGGGGCATTGACCACCTCTCTAGGAAGCCTGTTCAATGTTTCACCATCCTCTCAAGTACAGAAATACATCCAGTTTAAAACTCCCTGGCACAGCTTTGAACTGTTCCCATACATCCTATCACTGGGAGAAGACATCAACACTTCAGTTTGTTAACACAGATTCTAAGACCGCCTGATTTTTTTTTTCTCTTGACTTTGCAGCAGAACAAAGGAGAATCTGGAGAGAATAGTTTCCATCAGTCTTTTGTGTTGATCCACATTACTAAAACCTTTCATCTTTAGAGTAGCTCTTCAGTAAATGCGATTTCTTCTGTAAGAGTAATGTTCCTGACTGAATCTGTTGCTAGTCAGGGGATGCTGTTGTCATATCAGTGTGCACTTTTTGTGCAGTTGTAGGTTTTCCTTTAACAGAGAACTTGCTGTCAATCTCCTAAAATGCCACTGAGCTTTGCAACTCTTTTCTGCCTATGAATAGTTGTTATATTCAATTTCCATGGCAATGCTCCTTGCAATTCTTCTCTTAAGTAGCTGTTCCTATCGCAAATACACCATTTTTTCATATGCTTTACAAACATGCCCAAATATATTAGCAATATACAATATTCCTTTGAGGAGTTTTCTGTGACTATACAAGTAAAACTTTTATACCAATTCAAGTTTGTCTTTGCTCACTTGGGGTGACTCATTTTCTACCTTTTTTTTTTAATCAGAAAACTAGAAAATTAAGAAATGCTAACCCAACACCAATAATTAAGGTCTTATTAAATTAATTACACCTTATTTAATTAAATTGTTAGACTCCTAGATACAAGTACCATGATTTTTGAATGTAGCAGATTTTTATGATTTCCACTTACTTTCCAAGAACCTGAGATAACTCACACCCCAGAAAATATCTACATTTCTCTCTTTCCCTTTATGAATAATTTTTAGCTCTAAATATGGTAAGGTTGGGGTGTAGCAAAAGTTTTTCTTGTTTAACTTTCTGCTCTTGGTCCTCTAGTACATTCAGATTGAAATGCAAACTTATTTGCTATTTGTCAGAATTGATTAACCTGACTTTCTTATTATGTCAGCCTGAATAGATGTCAGTGCCTTGAGTCTGATTACCTAAGGAGAGTGTTGGTCTTAACTGTTATGTTGTCTCATTTGCTTGCTAATAACCTGTACTGCCTGACATTCTCTGATTTCTCAGGCAGCGAACTGCATTTATGGGTGCTATCTAAATGGGTTCTTGAACTTCTGTTGTGCAGTTTAATCATTCTGCCTGCCAGTGGCAGTAGGAAAGATCTTTCCTACGTTATGTGTACTAGTCATCTTTGGGATTGTCTGTTGACATTAATGTGGTGGTGTCTCTGCATGTGTTGTTTAGGAAATGAAAAAAAAAAACACTTTCTCTGCCTGCTACTGTTTTAAATGTTGAGAAAATAAAGTTATAGAATCATCAATCATAAAGGCTTCCAAAAATGGTTTTTGCATAGTTTCTTTGTCTCAAAGCCAGCTGTCAGGGAACTTATGGAGTGCACTTGTTGTCATGCTTCTAACTATGGTTGCATGTACTTTCTAACTAAAGGAAATAGGTAAATATTAGGAATATATACTGTAAATGGGATTTCAGGTGAGAATACCAACACAATGGTTCAGCTTCTGCAAAACATACCTGTTTTAAATTAGTAGGTCTGTATTCCAAAAATATATTGATTTATATGTGTGGTGGATCAGTTTTGAAAAAAAATCTTTTATAGCTCCATAGGGAAATCTAAGAGAGTTTTTGATTTGAATCAGTGAGAACTCTACTGAATCATCTGATTCAGCTCTTGAATAGATTAATGAAGTGGTCACTCGTCTTCATGGCAGTGTTCTGACTCATCCTGAAATTTACAGCAATCTCTCCAGTACTAAGAAGTTGATAGATCAGGAATGATTTGGAAACTGGACAATACAGTGGAACGTATTTCGCCAACACTCTCTTTTCTTCAGATCATAGAATAGATATCCATAAACAGAGTGCTTCATTTATGATCCCTCTGTACTCTTTCTAGCAAACTGAAAAGATTTAGTGAAGTATCTGGAAAAACTAGGTTGTTGTGATTGTTTTCTCCCAGTTCTGTTTTTTGTACATGGCAGAACAAGACAGCCAACAAACCTTTCAAGTTTTCATGAAAATTCTTCATAAAATGTTCACATTCTTTATTAGGCAAGAGCACAGCAGTAAAACAAAAATAGTGGTATCGGTATAAACAGAATACTTAGCTCGATCTCCATCCTGCTGATTAGTGTAAGCAGTAGCCTACCATTTCAGAAAAATGATGTATATACGTGAGATGTGATGAATCAGGATGACTTTCAGAAGAGTATCAGCACTTGCATTGTGGTATCTGGATGGTCAAAACATTTAGAGACACTTTCTTTAAAAGCAGAGTGATTTATTCTACATTACCCTGTTATTTGTAATTTGGAGTGTTTACTGGGTCACTGTTCTCATAAACAGCAATTTTGAAAATGCATGATAAATATCACCAAAGGGTAACTGAATTTTTTAATTATAAGAAATTTTTCTTCAGTGCTAGCATGTATTATTAGATAAATATTTGAAGGTCATTGTGCTTATTGGTGACTGCACATTTAAAATAATCATATTCATGATACTGTACAGAACAGTGCTCTGCAAGGCTCAGAGGTACCTGTGGAATAGTATTCTCTACTGAAGAGGTACAACAGAACACTATGTGATAATTCGGTCTCCTTTTGAGTGACAGTGACTTTCGTTTCAGTTGTAATTGTACTTTCTGTTCCTTTCATCAGCTCGCCTAGCCTTTGATATTACAAAATTAGTGAACCAAGTCCATTAACATGATTAAAAATGAAAGTCTTGAGCTTGATATGAAAGTTATAAATTGCTTCTATGAAAATTTCATTGCCTTCCAGTGAGGTATGTGGTGAATAATTTAGATGTGATTGTATCATACAGGTCTATTAAGTACAGAGGTAGAAGGACAGTGCTGGACTTCATGCCTTGATTATAGAAGTCAGAGATCAGAAACCTGATGAAAGTTTCCTATGTAATTAGTACAGCTATTCCTAAAGCAAAAGCTTATTTTCTTTTTATGCTGCTAGTTGTGTTTCTGAAATGAAATTCAGTTTTTTCCACATTATTCTAGGAGCTTTCCACTGAAATAGGGGAATGTACAACTATGACATGTCTGCTGGTTTGTTCTAAAAGGGTAAAATTATTAGAAGTCTTAGCTGGAAATTTTCCCAGATTTCCAAAATGCAGATGTTCTGTATGCTTCGAATTGTTCTTTAAAAACCAGTTAGTGCACTTGTTACATCCTATCTGAAAGTTTTGACAAGTTTGAACTGACAAACAGTAGGTTGCTTGTTTCCAAACTGCAATCACTAGACATTCAAGAGAGATCTTGCATCTGTATATTCATTCAACCACTGAAACAAAACGTACTTTAAGCAACATGAGATTCTCTAGAGAGCTTTTAACTTATGAGAGCAATTGAAATGTGTATCTGTGGGACTTGTCAGACAGTGAATTGATGTTGCCATTTTTAATGGAAAATATGGCTTATTCTGCTGGTAATGAGAAAAAGGAACCAGAAGAACGAGGGATAATTCTTGATAGTTTTGGAAACAACTGTTTAACAAATGTAAGTTGATCACAGGATCCAGTGCTCATAGTGCTCAGAGCTCAAAACAGGTGAAAAAATAAGTTTGCTATGTGGTTAACAAAATAAGAGTTTCAAGGTTGTTCTTTTTGTCTTCAAGTATGAAATGTAAAATTTCAGATTCCTACTTAAATCTATTCTGCAAGTTGTCTGATGCATATGATGATGAGGAAAAAATGTGAGCTTAGTTGAAGAAGAGACTGGCAGAGGTCAGTATTTGCTCGTTTTTAGGCAGCATATTCCTTTGCAGGAGTCTTACCATCAACTAACATCAAGCATAGCAAATTCATATTTGGCTTTTGGGGTTCCTTCCTTTACTATTCTAACAGAGCTGGCTCCAAGGCCAGTAGACAAAGGCCAGTAGACAAAAGCATTATTGCTTTGTTTGTTATTTACAGAAGATTTTTTAAAGGTATGAGTTTCAAATAATACAGATTTTTCTGTAAGACAAACATGTACGAAGTGAACCATGTTGGATATATTATATTTTGGAAACCTTCAGAGCTTTTTTTTTTTTTTTTTTTTTAAGCACTAGGATGCTTTGGAAGAATATGTTTGATTTTTGAGTAGAATCATCTCTACTCTCTAAAATATATAGAGAGCATGGGACTACTTCTATGTACAATAACTGGTAAATTTATTTATTTTAATTTATTTTCAGACAGCTTAAGTATTACAGTAATACAGTCATGATACTTTTCATTGCTACAGGATTCAGTTTAAACTTTATTTTTCATTAAAGTTCTTGAACCAGTAAAAGAACAAGTGTAACATTTTATAATTTGCATATGAATAACCAGATGAATGATTTTTTGATTATTTGTTGACATTTAAAAAAAAATTCTGCAGGATGAGCTCTCTTTTCTATGCTTGCAAGACCTGGTATTGTACTTGCAAAAATGTCAGAGGTAATGTATTTTTGTACCTCTTTCCACTACTGACCCTTTTCACTTTCTGGGTGGAAGGGACGTTAGTACCACATGGCTTGTATCTAGTAACAGTTAGGGAAGTGAAACTTTGCCTTGGTCATCAGATCAGAAAATGGGCCAACAAGCATTGCCACAAAATTAATCAGGTTTTTGGTTTTTTTTTGGTTTTTTTTTTGTTTGGGTTTTTTTTTTTTTTTGTTTGTTTGTTTTTTTTTTGTCAGAGTCATGAACTGCATCCAGATAGTTCACAAACAGGACCAAATTTGTCAAATAAATTTTCATTGAAAATCATTCCCATGGCTCTGATTGCTGTGCACTAAGCTGGTCCATCTCCATGGAGAGCAGCTACAATGCTAGTTGGAGTCTTTGTTCAGCTGGTTTTGGTTGCTGGGTTGGTTGATAAAAAATTTAAATTTTTAGGTAGCAGCAGGTAATGTCTAATTAGGTGTAAATATATATTTTTATATTTTTTAAAAAATATTTTACTTTTATGCGTCTTAGTCTGCAGCTCCTTCTATGTATTTCGTGTAAGATGCTGTTGCACATCTGACAATTGTTGCATGGAGTCAGAGCCTGTAGTAGAAACCAGCTGTAATACAATTATTGTTTACAGTGCCATCAATCTCTTGGCTTTTTTCACAAAAGATAATGTTACTCAGACTTGCTTTATCACAGTTGATTAGTTTGCCCTTATACTTATGTTTGACTTTGATACTGTGTTCTTGTGAACTATTAATATTTTTAATAAATCTTTACAGCTGATAGAGATATGGAATGTTATGGAACAAATACTAAATGAAAATTGGGTTTAAGCTAATATCTTGTCTTGAAGCATCTTAGAGTGGTTAGCTACAGTGCCACAAATGGTGTTACTATGAAGAGAGCTTCTGTTTCCATGACATTTGCTTGCATATTGTCCTAGGCTTTCAAAAGAAGTAGGATTCTGTCCTCTATCAAATTTGGTGGGTGTAATTCCATCACTTCTGAAACTTCGCAGTATCTCACTGCAAATATATATGAATTAATTTCTTAGGAATATTAATGGTGACTGGCCAGGAAAAAAATGGAGGGGAAAAAAGTTATTAACATTCATTAACATGATCAGTTATTAACATGATCAAACAGAAAGCAAGGGGTTTTTGATAATATTTTTTTACTAGAATAGATATTCCAGCTTGATTTTAACTGGGTATACTGCTCTGCTTGTACACATCTTGGTTGCTTAAATAAGCCTACAACTATTAAAGAAGTAAATTTGTGTTTTACTGGTTTTAGAAAAAAAAAAAAAGTTTAGCTGTCTAATAGCTTTATACTGTGAGAACTGCCTTGTACTGGAGGGGAATTTTGAATAACAGTAAATTTTTAATTCAACTAAGGATATTGCTCACTATTTAAGACTCAGTTATTGGCTTAGGGGTAAATTACAAAACCTCTTTCTTTCTTGAGATGAAAGAAGTGGTTTTGAGATATGAAAATCTTGGCAGCTATTCATAAAGGGGAGTTTCTTTAGTGACCGTTAGGGCAATGTCATGGTCACCTGCAGGTAGCTTTTGACCGCTCTCTTGCATTTCTGACTGCAGTCACACATACCCACAGTTCTCTTCTGCAAGATTGCACTTACTTAAGTGCACATGGCTGTGATCCCCAGGTGCTGGAATAGAAGGGGTTAGGGAACAATACTGGTTGTTGAACACCACCGTGTGACCTATTCCCTCCTGTACAAAGGATGCTGGGGAGGAGGGATGTAGGGACTTTTAAACACCATTAAGTATTCTTATGCCACCCCAAGACAAAATTGCTTTCCTTCAGTTCCTAATGAACAGCTGACTGTTGTTCCCTTTGTACACCACTCCTCTGCTCTAATTAGGTTTTAGTGTCCTAGAGTGGTTTTGTTTTTTTAGTGGTCTTTCTCTTTTACCCCCAGTTGTGAGGGGAAGTATAAAGCTTTAGAGCCTTTGTAATACCTTCTCGGAGCATATTATTCTGTAATATGTCTGTTTGCAACAGTTAAAAACAGTTGTCACGACCTGAGCTGCTACCCCTTTTGCAACCCATTTTTCCGAGCTTTTCCCAATTTCACACATTTCGAAAGCACAAATACACATGTGCAGCTGAGAAGAAAATGTGCTCAAAAGCCTAATAACCTAAGTGTCGTCTATGTAATACAGGTAAAACTTTGATCCACCTATTTTAGTATTTTTGTAAATGCAGAATGGTGCTTCACCTAATACTCTCCCTCAACTTTCACTGATATCATTGTTATAGCTCAATTTACCTAAAATGCCTTTGATTTCCACTTGAACTGAATTTCTAGATCTTTCTGCCAAAACCAGTACCACTGACTCTCCATCTGCTAAGATTCATATTTTTTGTCTCAGCTTTAGAATTTCATTTCAACAATTAGCTTATTGAATGATTTGGGTTTATAAAAGCCAGGTTTTCCTTCTGTTGAGGATGTGCTATACAAGAGAAAAGGTTTTTACAAGACAGCTGATAAAATGAGCATGGTACTTATTGTTTTTGGTGTCAAGAGAGATGTAGTTCCACATGACTCTCTAATTCTTTCTGAAGTACCTGCTGGATTGATGACTGGTGAGCTTGTTCACTTTGTTGTTATCTCTGTACCGCTCACTCTGCTTTAATAGTTTTTGAAGGACTCTATTGAAGTTGTTTCACAAGTAGGACTGAGCTTCACAGAGATCTAATTTATTAGCTCAGAATTCATACTAGCATGCTCTTCATGATGGCAGCATTTTAGTAACATTTATATCGAAGTGATAAACTCGCTTTATCTTGCAGGTTGGAAGATATTTTTAAACTGTCTTCCAAATATCATCACAGAGTCTTGCTTGAATCAGTGATGGTATTCTTTTCCTATGGCGTTCTCAGTTGTGTTTTATGTTCTAGAGGTTAAGGAAAGGACTGTAGTCTTTTTATTATATTAAGAAAAAGCACTCCTGGAAGAGAAATCAGGTTTGAAAGAAGCTTCTCCTGAACTGACTCAGGTTTGCCTGCTTTCTTCTCCCAGAATTTCCCAGTGACTGCACATCAGATATTTCAATTCACTTGATGGATGCTGGTGGTGTGGCGCTATGAGTTGCAGTTCTCTTTCTTCAGAAATATAATTCTGTTTTTTAAGTACATTGTACATTTGTTTATGGAAAAATTGTCCTTAACTGCTCCTTCTATTCTTTCTTGTTAAAATGTTAAACTGTTAAATAGCAGCTAAACCTGATGACATTTGTTTTGGCAAATGGTAATTGTCACTTACCCCCTCCTCTAATTCTTTGGCCCTTCAACTGCTTGCCTGCTCAAAGCACAGCTACATTAACATTTAAACGCTTGGTATAATTAAAGAAGAAACATTTAAGAAAAAGGAAAAGAGGAAAAAGTCTGACTCTAACCCTTCTGCCAGTAACAGAATGAAAGCTCCCTGCCAGCAGCAGAGAAGATGGAACGGGTTCTTCATGGCAGTTGCTCAATCCCAGTATTCAAATCAGAGATTTTGTGTTGCATGTCTGATGGGTGTTTGTGTGGTCATGCTCTGTAAAAAGGGCAAAAAATCTAATGTGGCAGGAACTATTGTTTGGTTACAAGGCAGTATTAACAGCTTATATCAGAACCACTGTTTTTAATGGAAGAATGTCCTTCCCAAGAAGGATAGCAACTAATTTCACAGTAACTGGATTTTTTTTGAGTAATGTTCTTAAAATACAACCTATATTTCTTTTCCATTTGCTTACAGTGCTCAGCAAATAGCTATGCTATTCAACTTAACCTGTTCTTACCTAGAGACACTGACTTGTTTGTTCCTAAGTCAGAACTACAAGGATTAATTTCACACAAAGAGTGGGCAGGATCCCTTCATTTTCTTATTTAGTGTGGTATGTTTTTTCTTCTTAGATGAGGATTTTTCCCTGCACAATATCCAAATTAGTCTCCCAAAAATGCAGTTTTAAGTTGTATTAGTCTTGTTGGAGACTTGAAAGAGAAAGTACATACTGATTTTTTTTCATATACATTTTTCCCCACTTTGCTTTTGATCTCTGAGCACATCAGCTTGCTACTTGCCAAGTGAAAGCACTGCAGAGCACATGCTGAGTTCTACTGGTGGGACTTAACTCCCATGTTGTATGAATGTTTCCTTTTGAAAATAAGGATGTGAAATATGTGGTTGGCTATTTTCATGTCAATGGCTAATGATGAATTTAATATCATTGAAACTCACAATTTTTAAATTTATTTACTAGAATATGGAGGCTAGTTTCTATTGTTTCCTATAAAATACCACAGGATTCAGTATTTCAAGCAAGACTCATGAATATTTAATTCAAGGAGATTTGTAGCCCTGTAAGATGTAATAAGCTAGCTTTTAATGACTATTTTGTGTAGCATATATTTAGCAACATGTAGAAAAAACCTGCTGGCAATTCTGTGCATCATCTTTCAGGCATATCTGGTCAGCTCGAGGGACTTTTTAGCACTGGAATTACAAAGAGAAATTGGACTATGTCTGAGACCAACATGCTGCAATTTCTTAGTACTTGCACATTTCTCCTTATGTTCAGACTAGCTAAAAACTCCAGCCTACTGATTGCCTTTTGATGTAAGGCTTAATTATTTTTTTTTAAGATTGGCATTCCTCAAGAAGTGTTTTGAAATATATTTTTGAATCTTTTTTGTTTAAGTTTGGTAGTTTTAATTAATCTTCCTGGGCTCTGAGGGGATTTTCTGAAATAATATTCCTGGTATACTGATTATCATCGGAGCTTACTAAAAATGTCAACAAAACCGATGTTATAATGAAACCTTAAATTTACAGGTTGGAGCTTCTGCAAATGTGGCCTCTAATACTGATAAATTACCCAGCTTCCAAACTGGATTATCGTAGTGAGTCAGCCAAAAGCACTGCTGCTCAGTTCATGGAGATTCTTTTGTTATACCAGGATGTCAGACTTGAAGCACTGAATAGTTTCTGCTGATCCAACCCAGTTTTTGTGGGACTTCTAGGGGCTTTTCATCACAAATAACTAGCCAAAAAGAAAGAAATCCTCTGAGAGACTGATTTCCTTCTTTCTCTGGTGTAAATTTAAGTGATGACACTTAAAATGATTACACTTAAGCTTGAGTTTGGACAGAGATGGTAAAAATGAAAGGACAGAAGGTGAAGAGAGATTGGTACCATAGGGTTTGAGAAATGAGAGAAGGTTTTGGCTGGTATGTACAACACTTTAAATTTGTAAAGAGATATAAACAGTAAGGCTCATAAAACAAGTGATGCAGTGCGGCAACTACACATCACTTTATACAATGAAAATTGATGTGTTCTCCAACGTTACTGGGTTCATGTGACCAAGGCTTTTTTCACAGTAAAAGTGTGAAAGGAAGATTAGAGGGAAGATGATCTCCCTAAGAGTCTTTCAAAGATTTGTTGTGTTGCTGGGGCAGAGAGAAGAATGAATAATAAGCTTTAAGAGAGACAAAGAAAAGCCAGTAAAGGAGTGAGCCAGGAGTTATTCTGTTTTATCTTGGTTGTCCCAGCAGTTTATGGACAGCTGTTTTAAGCCATTTAGCTTCTTACTTCTGGACTTGTTTATGTGTGTTTCTAGACAGGTAGAAATTAACAATGTATGGCTGAGAAAAAGTTGCGTAGATATGAGCTTTTCCATTTTACTAATTTCTGGTTAAGACTGTTAATGAGTTGTGAAGATGAATTTGAAACAAAATTTCATCTGGAAAAGCAAATACAATAGTTCCTGGTGACAGTTTACACTGTTGATACATGCTGAAGCCATCTCAATTTAACTTAGTGATAGAAAGTGCAATATAGTGTGAAATACAGCAGTAGAAGACCAATTGAAGTATCTTGAGTGTTCCTATGAAGTATCTTGAGTATTGCTATTATTGTATTAATTTTTCAGAAGACTTACATAGCACATATGCTATGAAGTTATAAATGAGGTTAGTGATGGTGAGAAATAAGAAGATTACAAATTAATCAATAGCAATATAAATCTAATGTCTTAAATAGCAACCATGGACCATCACCAATTCCTTTGACCATGGGCACTATAGTTCTTTTGACAGGAGATTATTTGTCATAAAGGTAGAAGTATGTAGCTCTTCAACAGTTACCTTAGTTTGCCAAAAGTAGAGTTTATAATCAAAGGCAGACACCAGTTGATCCATTTTGGATCACATAAACATTAGCCAATGATTTGAAGCCATTTACTTCTTTGGTTTTGCTTCAAACCTGTGTATTGGAGGTGCAGACCATTATACCAGTGAAAGGACAGAAATGATCAAAAATGGGTTTCTGCTGTTCATAGTAATGTGCTGGGGGGAGGAGGGGAAAAAAAATTGTGGCTGCTATATTTTGATTGCTATAAACATAGAGTTTTGGCTGTGATCTGAACTACAGTTATCAAATATTAATATGATTAATATGTAAATTATGTTAGTTATGAATAAAATATCCTCATATTTTTCTCCTTGCTTGATGGAATATTGAGAAAAGCTATTAGTATAGCCGTGAAACAAGGTGTTTAATGAAGTTGGAGGTATAAAGCTAAATTAAAGTGCAAGAGGAGAAGACGTTTAGCCCACTAATTACCAGAGAAGTCCAATATAAATATTACATTAGCTTGAGAATCAGAGGCACTTTTGGAAAAAGCAGTTTTCTATTAACATATTAACAAAATAATTTTTCCATACAGGTTAACCTTCTAAACCTGATTTGCATTCAAGTGTTAAATCCTTAGTATAATACATAATCTAACAGTATTTAAATGGGTGCATGTTTTGCTTCTTAGTCTGGTATGACAGTTAAGCTTAATGTTGCATAGGTAATTTTGATTATAATAGTTTTAATTCTACTTCATATACCTTCAAGTCACATTTTCATAAAAGATGAATTGTGGTACAATAACTTTTTCTCAAACAGCTGTTCCAAAAGAGTTATTCACAGCTAACCGGTCCTAGTGCATTAAAAAGCATAATTCCTACTTAATTCTTTAACTTTCTAAAGGAAAAAATTCTGGAATACAGATGTGATTGTGTCTTAAAACACATTAATTTTTCCTTATTTTGATATTTAAAGTGGAAGAATGGAAGAATTAACACTAATTTGTTTGACTGCATGGAATTAAAACAGCATGGAGACTTCACTGTCAAATAATGAGTTATTTAAAACTGTGTTATCTGGAGTTGGCTCTATCAAGTCATCTGTCCATGGTTAGACACAGGATATGCTTGGTGGAGGGTTTGGTAGAACATAGGAAAACTGTTTGCATGAAATTGGAAAACATTTGAATTGTGTTTTGGAGCTGTATGAAGTTTGCAGCCATTTTGTGCTCTTACATATTTTCAATTCTGTATTTAGATTCTTGTGTTTTGTCTCAACTATGAAAATGCCTTTCAGAACTGATAAGTGTCTGGAAAGTGCCAGTGTTTATCCAGGAGTTTCTCTTAGCCTGATCACTCTATGAGTACTTACAAATCACATCTCCCTGTATTTCCTTTACAAATACAGGAACAGTTGACTCACATTTATTAAAATAAATGCCTACTTTATACAGAGCTTTTACAGAAATTATGTCAAATTTCTACAAGAAAGAAATCAGTATTTGGTACATTTGATTTGGTTTTTAAAAAACAAAGAAATCCTGATAGTCCTTGAGACACCAAGTGCCACAGAAGAGGTTTTTTTTAAAGCACTTTTTTTTTTTTGAAGTTATGCATGTTTCCCTTGCTGAAATGCATTTGTCAAAAGTTTCATCTATTGCATTCATTCATAGAGGTTTCTTGGATGCCTCTGAATTCTTCAGACTTTCTAAGAGTTCTCCTTCTGCCTCTGTGGTATGTGGAATATATTTGGTGAAGATAGGTAGTCAGTTTGGCCAGCTCTGATGTATTATGAATTAGAAGTAATTATGATGGTTTAGTGCAAGAATGAACAGTAATATTTTTCTCTTACTGTCTATGTTTCGTCTAAGTAGAAAGTGTTGTCCAGGTGTTTATTTCCAATGTCCACTTCAGATCAAAGCACTAATTTCATTCACTTTTTCTGTGTATCAGTCACACACCCTGTTGTTTGAATCTGGAGGTGTTTGCTCTTGGACATTGTCCTCCTTTCTCTCCTAGACCACCAGCATTCAAAGTAGCTTTCTCTGTGGGTGGGATGAATAATCTCTGAAGCGGCTTTGCTGATGACCAGTGACCACCAGCAAACACCTTAAACCCCATAGTGTACAACACTGTTTGTCTTTGCCTCCGAGGATTTGAGTTAGGGGTGATCCCACTGCTCTCAAAGCAGTTTTTTCAAATAACCAGTTTGGTTCTGGCATCAATAAGAACAGCTGGACTTTCTACTCCTCAGCCAGGGAGTGCAATGGGCCTATGATCAGACTAGTATATCCCTTTCTTCCAGTTCCCAGTGTCCTGCTCAATATACAGCAAGAGCAATCCATCAATGACCAAGAAAGTTTTGATACCACATTCCCTTTTGCTTAGCTCTTTCCCTGTCAAAGAAAATAGAATACATGAGGAATTACAGTGGTGGTCTGTGGGAACTGTGGGGAGATTGTAAGTTGTTTGTATGGGCACTTTGAGGAACAGGAGTTGGAACTGAGAAAGGAAGCTGGAAGAGACAGAAAGCAGATTTTTTTTTTGGAGCTAAGGGTTGCAGTTTAACTGCTGGTGACATAACTTATTTCCTCAAGTAGATTTTAGTTTGGTTGAGTTTGTTTGTTGTTTTTCTTTTGGGTTTTTTTGTTTCATTTTTGTTTGAGTTTTGTTTGTTTGTTTGTATTTGGTTTTGGTTTTTTGTGACAGTTAAAGAAGTACATTACCATAAAGGCTTTGAGGGTTTTAATGATAGTGTTGGGATTTTGCATATGTTTTTAGAGTCATGTTGTTAATATTTTGAACTTTTTCAGCAAACTTACCTGTTTTCCTGAAAAATCAATCATGTAGGCTAAAAAATCAATCATGTAGGCTAAGGTGCATCATTTGATCTTGTGATGGTGCTTGAATACCGACAAAATGTGGGCTGTATTTCCAGGAGTAAGTGTGTTAAGTCCCAGCTAAAGGCATGAATCTGAAAAGAATTATTTGAGCTAGTTATCAACACCTCTCAGTACAATGCAGAAGAATACAAATACACTTTGTGTTCTGCTGTATGTGTAAGCAATGAAAAGAATATTGAAATAGTAGATTCAGTTCTGTTGGCTACTCTTATAAAGGCTTTTGTGAAATTACACTATGATGATGTGTATGTTAGCCAATGGGGAAATTACCCATGCAGTGAGACTCAGACTTACTCATTTTATCTTAAAAAGGGAAGTAATTCTATAGAGAGCCAGGCTTCAGTCTAAAGCAAGGCATTAACAAGACTCAGTGTAGAAATAAGCATTTTTAAGCACAACTATAATAAACAGCTGTGGTCACTTCCCTAAGATACATGTTGTGATTTCTTCATTATGTGGTATTTTTCATAAAGGTGTCTTATATTTTGAATAGGCATTATAAACTTGAGATAAACACTACTGTAGTTTGAATAGGAGTTATAAGCTTGATAGAAACATTGTTCAAGTTTCTCTGTCCTTTATGCAACAGAGCCAACTCAATGAGCCCAGTAATGATTTCCAGTCTTAAAAATCTATGAATATCCAGTTGACTCAATGGTTGCCTTTGATCTTGTGGTTTCTTGATCCATTGTTGTGATTTATTCACGTAATCTGTCAACAATGCTAGCAACTTCCGTGTCTTCAGCTCATTTCTTTATAAAGTCTAGCCTGAAATGATTGATTATAATCATCAGGGTCCAGATCCAGGGTCTGTAGTATAAGAAAATAAAAACACCTTTTGGGTAATGATTCTGTCTTTACGTTTACCCAGCTGAATGCCAACTATTAGATTGGGCAGGCCAGCAGCTGCTCTATGGGTTAAGAGGCCTCAGAATTAACTAGTGTTTTTCAGATAAAACATTTAACACTGTTCTGTGTTCTAAGAGGAGCAGATTTGTTGTCATTATAGGTTTGTCATAGTTAATGCGGCAAACTACATTTAATGATTTAAAAGAACTCCAGTAGATTCCCCGTCTTGGTTAACCCCATCCCGTTCCACCTGCTCTGCATCACTCCTCAAAGATACTCAACCTTCCATACCTCTTGAGCAAGCATGACAACGCAAACAAACCTTCCCTGAGCTTTCTGTGCCCTTTAATTTATCTTTCTTTCTAATTTGGTGTGTGCCTGCAGCTGCCAGCTTTGCAGCCTTTGGATACTTTGCAGGGCTAGGTCTGACCAGTTTACTGGGAGAAATTAGAGCTGACAAGCAGCAGCTCTGTGCCATTTAGGAGAAAAGAAGGATCTGGGTTATTTGCTGGCTTCCTGTCATTTGGAAGGAGCGAGGGAAGATACGGAGGAAGGGAAATGTAAGGTGGCCTGTGCTAGCTGCTGCTTTGCACTTCAGGAGGATGGTATTTAAGAAGGGTTATGGGAGGTAGAGCTGGCTGGTTAGACATTGTAAGATAGTGAGACATCCACTCTTGTAAAGGAAACCTTCTTTTCCTCTTCTTGATGAGACATGAACTTCTCTCTTGATCATCCCACCACCTCTTCCTTTTCAGTCGCTAGGAGAAACTGTTTGTTTTGTCTAGACTTTAGGCTGAAGTCACTCAGCCTTCCAGGTGGGTGTCTTCATGGTGAGTCAACACCACCCCACACCCCAGACTGCCTGCCCAGAATGCAGTCCCAGAAACTAACCCCACTCTTCCTCCTACAAAACACTAAGCAGAAAAAACTATCCCATGTGGAAGCAGCTATTTGGAGTCAAAGTTTATCCTCCTTATGGGCCTCTGATAATCTCCATTGTCTAGGCTTTCAGCTTTCTGCTCTGCCATCCATTGAATGCAGATGCTGACACATGGCTTTAGGCAAATCCCAAACCTGTGTGTGAGGCTATCTGCAATTGACAAGAAATGTGTCAGCAAAATTTAAGATAACAGAACCAGAGGCTTTGAGGACCAGCCTTTCTCTTGATCTGATGGGAGATGAGAAAAGAGTGGCCCCCTCTTTGGGCAGCTGTGGAGGAAGGGGGGAACTAGACTTTGTACTCTGGTATAGGACTGAGGTTCAACATGACCAGCAACCCATAACTGTACCCTGCAGTGCTAAAATGTTTCTAACAAGGGTCTAACAAAACCCTCATAGTGGTTTGACTAGACCTACTTGAGCCTTTGGAATTCAGTTTGAGGCAAGAAATCAATGGGTTTAGTACCCTAAGAGGGATGCCAGAGGATGTACTTTCTGTCTTCAGTGATGATTTTTCATCCCAGGGCACTGGATGAGTTTTAGGGTCATTATTGTATTCTTGCCTGAGTTTTAGGGTCATTATTGAATTCTTGACTGAAGTTCAAGATGCTCATAGTAGGGGCACATTTGTGATGCTACTTCTGACACATCTGTTGTCCCTGATCTTCATCCTTTTCATGAAAGTAAGAAGGAACTGAGGTTTTGCCAGAAGAGAATGGCTACAGAAAATAGGGCATTTATACAATAACTACTACTACTACTGAAAAGATAGAAGAAATGTTGGGTAGGTGGTGAGTGGATGTAAAAAAATGTAAAAAAAAAAGTAAAAATTGGAGAGCTTAGGGTTCATGGCCAACTGAAGGCACTGATTCCCTTATTTCTTTGAAGCAGCAGTTCAGGATGTTGCAGGGTACCTTTACAGCTCAGGTTTGTTTGTGCCCCATAGATGCAAGGTAGCAATGTAATGGAATGGCTTTGCTTTGGCCTCTGGTGTCTGTACTTTGGTGTGAAGGGCATTAGGTGTGTCCCTGAAGGGAAACTTCAAATTTGGTGTTACATTGATGGAATCCAGTTTGCATGCAGCAGAGCTGCCCAGGTATCACAACTAAAATATAGTCAATAGGAACAACTGGGGCATCTATTGTGAATGTTCGTTGTTTTTGCAAACTAAAATGTACCCAATATGGCTGCTAAAAGAATAAGCAAGCAAAGAGAGACACAGTTTTGCAGAATAATTTAGATTGGAAGGGACTTCAGGAGCCACCTAGTCCAATCCATTAAAGCTATTTGAGGTAGTTTCTGATTTGTCAATCTACCTTTTTGTTGTGGAGCTCTAATTTTTGTGCTTAGATTAGGTTGACAGGTTTCAGATTGAAGCATAAACTTTGTATTTGAGATGACAGGGGATCTGATATGTTTTAGAAGTAGTTGTGTACATAGATATTTGTTGGGGAGTGGTGATGAGGATATCATTGCTATGAATGCTATATTTAAAATGCTAGGGTGTAGTTCGATCTCAAACAGATTGCTTCACATTTTGGTTTGGAATTAAAATAAAGAGTAACTTCACACAGAACAGGTCTGCAGTATGCAGTGATTCATCTAAGGTGAAGTTTCCATATATTTAACAAGCAAAATTCTTGTTTGGCTTCAGCTCATATTTAAAGAATTTGATTTAGCACTTAGCATTCAAACTCAATAACTTACTAGTGCTGTCTTATATGTGTGGATTCACCTGTTAAAAACTAATCTCTTTCTTAGGGATTATTAATACAGCCTTTGAATGAATTCTCCTTTTGAGACAGACTTCTGTGAATTTCTGTCTTTCATGGTAACAGAAGAAGCTGGGGGAGGCCAGGGAGGAGCTGCATAAATTGTTCCTTGTATGAGCATTGAATTCTGATGGCTTATCTAAGGCTTTGTAACTCTGAAAGATAGCTGTAATTTACCTGTTACCTTCACCAGGTATTTGGTATCAACAGATTGCTGTGAAGTGAGAAGGTTGTTGTTTGACAGTGGTCAAAACTAAATGTAATAGTCAAAAGTATATAAAAGGGGTTATTTATTGTTATTGCTTTCTAAGTGAGATATCTTTGACTAACCTGAGGTGTGCTAGAGATTATTTTTTTATAAATAGAATAAAATGTTTATTTGAGGCTTGTCTCACACTATGCTGGTTCTCAAGGTAAAGAAAATATCTCCATCTTAATGAACAAATCCTCCCCCATTCCCTTCAAGTAAGCCAGCCAGTTAATTTTAAACTTGAGTCAAAATTGTAGTTCACACAGTGTAATTGCAGGTATGCAGATATATTCTGTCAAAACATTGCTTTTCATTACTGATCTTGGAATAGTTATTCCTGTCTCTTGTGAAGCTGGTTTCTTACTAACTTTTAGGAGGATGTAACTTGTCAGTCTAGGAAAAAGAGTTTGAAAAAACTGGATAGTAGATCCTATGTGAAAAATCTACATTAGTACCTAAGCATGTAAGGTAGAAAATACAATACCAGTTAAAAAAAAAACAAAAACAAAAAACAAACAATTAAGGTGGGGACAGGTATCATGAAAGATCAGGGAAGAAACAAATCCTGTAAGCTTGGTATCTGGACTGGACAAAGGAATAGAAACAATAAGGAATATAGTAGTTGGTATCTGGGTGAACATGATTTATATAGTTGGTGAAAATTACATACCTTTTTGGAAGGAAGGTTATGCCTCTCCAACAAAGGGTTCAAAACACATTTAAGTAAGGATCATGTGGTTTTTCTTGTTAAGATTTCCAGAAAGCCTCTTATCAAAATTTTCTTAAAGAAACTAAAGTAATGTGAGACTTAAAAAGTTCTTGCAGAGATATCTAATTGGTTATAAAGTAGGAGTGAAGGGATGGGGTACTGTTCAGTCCTCACCAGGGAAGGCAGCCACCTGCAATGCATGTAAGCAAGTATGAAAATGGGATGAACCATTCAGGGATGTTTTCTTGATGGATCAACAGGGGCTGGTCCTAAATGTGAAGAATTATAGTAAGCTCTTACAAGACTGGGTGGCTGAGTGATAAAAGAGTGCGTAAACTTTTATGTAGATAAATGTAGAGTAATCTAAGTGGAAAAAAAATTGTAACAGTTCATATAAAATGATAGCCTCTGAGGTGAGTGCATTTCTGTGCATATAGAGGTAAATGAAACTATGATGTGCGTGGAAACAGTGGGGTTTGATTGTTAAGCATCTCTCTTAGTATGATCCCTGGGAAGTGCAAGTCTTCAAAAACTACAAAAAATTTGTTCAAAAAACACAAAAGGTAGTGGTTTTATTCCTGCAAGGTAATCAGGCTGTGCATGAAAGGTTGTGCCACGGGCTTTTACAGCTGATGGGGGTTTACATGATCTTAGTGGGGGGCTATCTAAGTTCATGCAGAGAAACTGAAAAGAACTAAATATGTAGGAATACTCCATATCCACATCAGTAAGTCTCTGAACTTCAGAATGGATAGTTTCTCAAGAATTAGTAATAGAAAATATCATATATAATAGCCTTGCTTTTCATCTTCCCTGAGCACATGCTGTCGGCTGTTGTCAGAGTCAGGATACAAAAGCTCTAGTAAGGAAGGTTTTTATACAGATCAGATGTAGCCTTTCCTCAGAATTTCAGTGCCATGACTTAGAGAGGTTGGTCCATCCTTTTTGCATCATTAAGAATTAATGACCATCTTTTCATCAAAAAATGGTAGGTAAGATACTCTGCATTTTTTTGGAAAGAGTAACTTTACATTCTTCCATCAGAAAACAGAAAATTCATTTGCTTTTGTCATTTTAGATCTAGAACTGTTAGGTTTATCGTCAGTAAAGTCTCTATTTTGGAGGAGTGCAGTGTGATGCTGATGATTGTTCTGTTACCAAAAGATAGTGGACGTTCTTGGTTAGTTTTATTTTTCATATAAAATTGCTTAAATTTTCTCACTGTATATAAATAAAGAAGTAAATTTTCTCATTCTGTGCATCTGCAAATTATTCTTTTACTTTTGCCCTATTCATGTTAATTCAGATTTTCTCCATTGCTATGAAAGATACTCGGTAAGGAAGAGGTCAGCAAGTTGACTCTCACTGATAGCTGAGGATGAACAAAATGGCAGCTTAGTAAATGAAAGCAGAGACCATGAGAAACTAAAGCTCTAATTTAAGAGAAAATTGTTCCTTTCAACTTGTAGTTCAAATGTGTACCCTCTCTCTTTAGCAAGAGATGCTCTCTTATTTATGTTCTGGTACATCATGATGTTCTTTAATCTTTACATAACTTCAGTTCCTTTGCTATGAAAGAACATGTTTCTGATGAGTCTTACTGAGAGCTGGCACTATGGTGACTTCTGCCTTTTTCATGTTTTGTCAGCCAGCAGCATGGATAACAAAAATATTGTTCATAAAATAGTTCCAAAATGTTGAGATTACTTTAAATTTGTCTTTTCTGTATGTCCTATGAGTGTTTTTATTTCTTTCTGTGCTGTGTCATTTTCTTTTTTGAAATTTTCCATTAGCCAGAGAGAGATAATGAAGTATGCTAATTTTTATATCCATTCTCAGCTTTTTATTATATGCAATGGCAGAGCTAGAGTGCTAAGCAGTTTTAAAAGGGAGAAGCAAAGTAGTGAAGCACAACTACCTCCATGGTAATGGTATTCGTTGTTTCAGTCACTAACTATTGTTATTCATTAGAGACAGCTAATAGAGTCTGAAAGGCTGAATTGTTACTTTTAAAACCAGTGAAAACCAATAAGCATAATTAAACTGCATTTTAATTTACTTCAGAAATACAAGCCTGGTCGATGTGATGATATTTTGAAATGGAAGCCACCCAGCCTGAACTCAGTTGATTTTCGTCTAAAGATAACAAGAATTGGTGGAGAGGGGTATGTAATCTCTTCCCTTTTTAAATCTGTAGCACTGGTATCAATGTCCCTTAGCAGTTAATCTGTCCTCTGATATTTCTTGGCACTTCCTGGGGCTAAGCCTTTCTATATTCTCTAGAACTTGTTCATTCAAAATATAAGCAACTGTTGTAATTAGTGTTGTACTAAAAACAATGGCAGATGTTTATATTGTGAATTTATTCATTCTTAAATTAAGTTTCTTCAAATTTCTGAAAAAAGTCCCATTTGCATTTGGCACTAGTCTGTATGTTTTTGAGAGTAGGCCGGCTGTATTAGCTTAAATTCCTAAAACTGTTTTTCATTGATTTTAGACAAAATGATAACAACTGAAGCTTTCTTCTACTTTAGAACTGTGCACAATGACAGTTTTGTTTGTCAGCACTTGTTTTCTTAGAGGAAACGGTACTTGTTTTCTTAGAGAAAAACAAAGCCTGACATTTTTACTTGTTAGTAAACAAGTAAAATTGGTATTGGATTCTTTGGTATTGTCTTTAAAACCATTAAAATCTTAATCAAAACCAGTGAGTTTTAATGGCAGAAGACATGAAAATCTTTACATTGGTCCTGCTATTTGCCTAGTTCAGTCACTGCACATATTAAATAAGGGTTATTTCCATGTTTCGTTGTGCTGGGGAGGGGAAGGGAAAGACTGAATCTCTAGATTAAGCTTGCTTTGGAAAAGTTTTTGGTTAAAATGAAATCAATGATTTTCAGTTTGCTTAGTGTTTTAACATCTGGGACTCATTTCAATTGACAATGTGAAATACTGACATTTAACTTTTCTTTTTCTTGGTGCCACAGGCAACTCAATATGATTAAACAATTGATTCAGATATTGCTTGCATATTCCAGGGTGCTAATAATGGCCTGTTTAACTTTTAGACATCTGCGTTCACAATAATGAAAACATTTGGTGAATAGAGAGAATCTTAAGGATATAAGGTTTTTGTACAAAAAAATATACTCAACTGATAAGTTCTCAGTGTTTTATGAGGTCAGAATTACCTGTTCAAATTTTTGTGTTTGAAAATGCAATAAGTCTTCAGTGACAGCATAACTTATTTCAGAGAATACACAGAAATACTTCATTATACTTCAGATAATCAGCTGATTACAACATTTTATGTTTGTTTGCAATTTATTGAAGTCACAGGATAATGTAATATGAAAGATTTATGTAAAAAGTTGTTTTAAAAATTGCCCATTATTTGATAGGAAGGTTATTTTATAAGAGTATTTTTATGACTTCTGCTGGAGTTTACACATATACAGTATTAGCATGTGATTCAGAAACAAAATGCAACTCATTTTTCATTTCATCTTAATAAAAGAGTATTGGTTGATTAGTTATCTCTGATACCAAATTGTAAGTGCTGTTGTGTTATATTTAATATATTACATCATAGATTATTTGATTAGAACATGAAAAGGTTATAAAATATGAGCCAGCAAAAAAGCTATTTCTAAAAAGTTAGTAGCAGTTAATAACAAATTATTAAAGAATGGCTGATCCATTGTAGAATTGAAATAACTTTCTGACATTTAGAAAAGTTCTATCATATTTCAGCTATGTGAAAATTAGAGCAGTTCTTGTATTATGGAAATAACTACCTGAATTACTCTGTAAATAATGTAATATTTAAATATGTCAGTGTTTATGCTGCTCTCACATGCATATAGAAAATCCTAGAAATCTGATATTTCTTAAATAAAGTACAGTTCTTCCAGGTAAGTTTTACTCCATCACACATGACAATTGACTGCTACTAAGTGCATTCATCCAATAAAAATAAAATTTAATGAAGTATGGGGCAGAAAATAATAACTTAGCACTCTTGGAAAAGAGGTGTTTATCTTAAATAATGTCCTATGAAACAGTAGCTTCTGCTCAGTGAAACACAAACTGTGAATGAAATACTCCTGGTTTGTCTACTTCAGTTGTTACTTTTGATAAAATCTAAAGTCATTTGAAGAAACTTTGGAATAAAAAAGGCTTTGAAATTGTTGACCAGAATTTTAAATGAAGCATCTTTAACTTTAGACTGTATAAAGACAGTTCCTGAGTTCTGAGCACTAACTAAAATTCTGTTTGAATTGATGAACTGAGTGTCTCGTTACTGCAATTCTAATGTGACAACATTGGGCTTCCTGCTTCCTCCCACCACACTGAGATTAAAAGCAAGCATTGATACTCGTTTCAACTTTTTAGGTAACAAAAATTTTCTTCTTCAGTAATCCAAAAAGGAATTAGAATGGGTAAGGTTGGGAGGGGACCACAGTGGGTTGGTCATCTAGTCCAACCTCCCTTCTCAAGCAGTCATCCTGGAGCTCATAGCACAGGATTGCATCCAGATGGTTCTTGAATATGTCCAGTGAAGGAGACTCCACAATCTCTCTGGGCAATCCATTCCAGTGCTTGGTCGCTGACATAGTAAGAAGTTCTTCCTCTTTTTCAGATGGAACTTCCTGTGCATCAATTTCTGCCCATTGTCTCTTGTCCTATTGCTTGGCACCACCAAGAAAAGCCTGGCTTCAACCTCTGATATCTCCCTTTAGATACCTACAGACATTGATGAGGTCCCCTCTCGGTCTTCTCTTCTCGAGGCTGAACAGGCTTAGGGCCCTCAGGCTTTCCTTGTAAGAGAGATGCTCCAGTCTCTCAGTCATGCTTGTTGCCCTCCACTGGACCTGCTCCTGGAGCTCCAGGTCTCTCTTGTACTGAGGAGCCCAGAACTGGGCACAGCGCTCCAGATGTGGCCTTACAAGAGCAGAGTAGAGGGGCAGGATCCCCTCCTCTGACCTACTGGCAATGCTGTTCCTAATTCACCCCAGGATACCATTGGCATTCTTGGCCGCAAAGGCACTGCTGGCTCATGAACAGCTTGTTGTCCAGCAGAAGCCCCAGGTCTTTCTCTGCAGAGCTGGTTTCCAGCAGATCAGCCCTCAGCCTGTAGTGGCACATGGGGTTATTCCTCCCCACATGCAGGACTATGCACATTTCCCTTGGACATATTTTAGAAGGTTCCTCTCTGTCCCTCTCTCCAGCCTGCTGAGACCCTTCTGAAGGGCTGCAGAGCCCGCTGGTGTATCAGCCACTCCTCCAGCTTTGTGTCTTCAGTGAACTTGCTGAGGAGGCCTCTGCCCCTCCATCCAAGACATGGAGGAATAAATGAAACAATACTGGGCCCACTACTGAACCTTGGGGAGCACCACTAGTTACAGGCCTCCAACTAGACCCTGTGCCACTGATCACAACCCTCTGGGATCTGCCATTCAGCCAGTGAATCTGTTGGGCATTTGACAGCAAAATACTACAGATGTGGCTGAAGTACTGGTACAGAACTTGCAGAAGTTGCATGTTGTTTTGACACAGGCAGGCAAACAGCATTTACAGAAATAGAAGGTATGCCTTTGTAATGATGTCTTACAGACAAATAAGGAGCCCAAGTTAAAATATTGATCTCAACTACGTAACAGCTTGAAACAATGTAAACAGGGATTGTCTGTAATTTCTGTAAAGAAAGTCCTCTGTTCTGATTTACAGTTCATCTTTAAATCTTGAAATGTGGACATATCTAAACCTGTTCTGCAGTTGTGTGTGATCTTATCACAGTTTACAGCCTGGGCAGTAGTGCTACAAACTGAACCAAATCACAAAGCTACAACCATGCAGCCCTTGCATTTATAGTTCCCTACTCACTCAAATAGTGAAAAAAACCCATATAGGAGTATTATTGATTCAGTAACATGAGATTAGAGTTCTGTCAGCTGTTGGACATGTATTTTAGATAGCATATGTAATTGAGATCCTGAACAATTGTAAACAATCTTGTGCATTTTTCATCTGAATAAAGGAGTTACCTCTGGGGAGTTTGCCAGATTTTAGTCAGTGTGATTATTTTCCATCTATGTAAATTCCCCTGTGTTTTGAGTTGAGCATTTCCATCCACAGATCAGTTTGCAAAAGAAGTGTTAACTGCAAAATAGCTGCTGTTTCACCCCAGATGTAGTCCCGTTATGGATGAATGACCAATTGCTTTTATCTGGGCTTCAGTTATTTCACTCTTGATATTGGGGGGAGTTTTGCCATTGAATTAAAAAGGATTGGTCTTATGATCTGTGAAGTACTTTTAGAATAAGCCTGATAAAGATGAAGACTGCATAACAAAGAATAAACATAAAGAAAAAATATGCTATTACATCCTAAAGAAAGGCAGGGTTTCTGTAACCTCAGTGACCTAATACTGACACTCCTGTTCCGTGTACATATTTGAAAGAAATTGCATTATTGCACCTTAGTGAGTTACATCTTATCAGCTGAGCCTTGGTAATTGTCTCCTGTGCATTATCATAGTCTAGCCTTTCCAAGCATCAGGATGATGATTACATTGACTATTTTTGTGTTGTGTTTGCAAGAATTTTAGCTTGTGCTCTCTCTCAGTCTTTTCTCATTACATCAATATAGTTAGTCTTTGTTAAAAAAAAAACCACCAAAACCCCCTAACACAAAACCCCTGCAATAACAACCAGCAACTCATTAAATCAGCTAAACAAGAGAGTACTTTGTTGTTTGTCTCTTGTGAAACACAGCAGTTGGACTGAAAAGCCCTAATATCACATGTGTTTTAAAAAGGCTGACCTGCTTCCCAGCACTTCTCTTTAATTTCAGAATTATTAGACCAATGTTCTCACGTATACCTTGTGTTTTCCTAAATTATGTTGATACTCATGAAAAAGAAGAGGGTCTTAAGCACATTAACTGCTTTTCCCAATGACCTACAAGTTAAATAACCTTTTCAGTAGAGAATGTGAAGGATATTTATTTGCTGTGTGCAGATTCTCACTTATATTACAAGGAAGACTGCTTTTAAATAGTAGAGATGCTTTTTCTCAAAATGTCTGGTTGTATGAATATTTCTTTAAAAGCCAAAAAACCCCAAACTATCTCTGAGTCTTATTTAAATATCACAAATATCAACTGAAAATGTCACGTAGTACCATATTTCTGGTAACTTCCATAACCAGAATTTCTTAAATGTCCATGCTTCCTTTTACAGATTTTTAATTAGCCTGTGCAAATCTCTTAATTTTATCTGTATCAGACTGCTAAAATCAAATTACAAGCAAATTTTTTGCTTTATTTGCTTTAAGTTAATATCTTATTGGGTCAATTTGATATTATTTCCAATCACAATATAATATAAATTTTATCTAGTACCTTGAAGTACTAGATAAAAACCATCAAGGATTTTCCTCACTTTTGAAGTTGTACTCCTCTAAAAAAAATTAGTAATCTGAAGTAGACATGAACTATTTATTAGTGTTAAGTTTGTAATTTTTTTATTGTATCCATTATTAACTAGACCATACAGGGCAAAAACCCAAACAGTGTTTAGGCAAGGTTCTGTTTAGCTTGGACATTGTCAAGTACTAAAAAATGGGAGATAAAATACAATACATTCAAGGATAGTGGGGGTTATCCTTGGATCAGTTGGAAATTACAAATCAACAACCAGATGTAGATACCATGACTACAGGCAAGTGGATGTCTTCTTTAATTTTTTTTAAGTGGTGTTTTCCTTTTTTTTTAATAAACTAGAAAGGATTGGGAGAGAAGAAGATCTGCAACTGGTTCAAAATGGCTATGATATTCTTGATTTGCTCTCATATAGCTATGTTTCTGTCCTTTTTATAAGCTAGTCTTTCTCACTCTTCTGCTTTAAAAAAAATTAGTAACTGGATGAAAAATCATAGGAGTTAATTGAATCAGCTAAGACAGCAGAACTGATGGGATAGTTGGTATGGCCTGGGTGTTGGTGCTTCTTCCTCTCTTCCCATTCCCACTTTTATGTGATACTGAAGTTGTTAGTTTGGGCTGTGAAATCTTTGCCTTCTCACCTGTTTGCAGAATGTCCATTATCAAAGAGCACAGACTCGTTCTTATATGTGCCATGCATCACAGAAAGGGGCTTTTACAAGTAATACCCTGGTGATAAAAATAGTAATCCCATGTTCCCCTAGTCCCCAAAGACCAGTCAGTGTTGGGGCTGCATTGCTGTTGGGTACAGTGGAGTTATGAGGCAGAAGACAGATGAAGTTGTACAGCAATAGTGGAACAAGTAAGGCCAAGATGTTGCAAATAGAGTGAAAGTTGTGCCACGTGAGGATGGCAGCAGGCTGCATGCAGGTTTGAATGTGTTCAGTGTGTTTATGGCTGTACTGTTGTTAAAGGAAGCATGCATGCTGTGGAATTGCTTACTTTTTGTGGAAATGTGAGAGTTGCAAGTGAAAGTAAAGGAGTAATTTGCTTAGCTATTACCTTCAGGCATTCAGCTGCTACTAGAGTTGACCTTCTGAAGAGGAAATGTAGGGGCATGGTTGTGGCAACAGATTGAAGAGGATGTAACGTGTAGAAAGAGCAATGCAGTGGCACAGGAAGGGGAAGCCCAAATGCCACCATGGTAGAAATATGCATGTGCAGCTGCAACATTGGCATTGCGAAGGAAACTGGTAGACATTTTAGTGAAGTGCTATGCTGTAAATATGTATGCTATATTGTTTATATGAGGATACTTAAAATCTTTTTGTAAAGCTTCAGGCTTTAAAAACTATTTTCAAAGTAAAGCTTTGAATCTAACCTCTATTTATACTCTGGTACACCGAACAAAATCTTGTACCTTCCACAACTAATACTCAGGATGCTCTCGGAATTTCTAATGTTGCATTTCAGAAATGAAGTCGGTCTCATCTTTTTATATGTTCAAGTGGCAGTCTTGGGCAATCTCCATCTGTCAGATAATTATTCTACTTCAGCTACTCATTTCTCCAGATTTCTAAAAGCTTTGCCTCACATCATCCTAAAATTATCTATATGCTAGCAAATTGGAATGTAAATGTAGTCTCGTATGTTTTATGGACACTGTTCTCTTTTCTTGAAATAGTTGCTGCCTTAAAGTAGTCTTTCCAGTTGCTTGTGTCAGTTATCATCATCATTATCCACTCTAAGAGCCATTTCTATCTCTTGAGTGAGATGGAGAAAAGCTCCCAAATACCACATCTTCAAAATTTTCATACCTCCCATGTATTTCTCTCTTCTAATTTACATTTGGATAGATATTTATTCCTATTTGTCCATGTACCTTATATTCCTTGCTACTTGTGAATGTGGAAATGGAGGGCTGATGCCACCCCCAGCTAAACTACTGTTAAGGTGGTAGAATCTGAGAGGAGTGAGAGAAACAGGCAGTGAAGAAATTGGACTTAAGAAAGTTGGCTTTGGCTTTTTCATCTAACAGAGGTAGTATCCCACGTCAGGTCCCTTTCAACTGCAGAGAGGCTCAGGACAGCTGGTTGATGTTCAAGAACAGCTTCCTCAAATGCACAAGGATGTACTCTTCCCTGTGCAGGAATGCACAAGCAGATATGGCAAACAAGTGCAGCTTGCTTGAATGGGGAATTCCTAAGTCAACTCGCCCAAACAATGAAATGTATGGAACCTGTAAACAGTGGCAGACAGTGAAGAATGTAAAAACAGTGTTTGGGTGTAGAGAAAAGGAAATAGGAAAACCAAAACTACACTGGAGTTGAACGTAAGTCACTGATGTCTGTAGGTACCTTGTTAGTGGGAGGAAGACCTAAGGAAATGGTGTGATGCTGATGCAGCACTGGACAGTGGAAAAGATACAAAAAGGCTGAGGGTACCCACTATAGAAGGGCAAGAGGAGAAACGGTGTGAGCAAAGTCAGACACTGTAGTAGGCTGGCAAGTTATGGAGTCTCCATCTTTGGAAGCATTCAGAAGTTACTTAGATGAGCCTGTGAGCACCCTGATATAACTTGGAAGCTGACCTAGTCCTGAGCATGAGGCAGATGACATGCAATGGTCCTTACTAATCAGACTTACTCTAAGATAATTTGCAGATCAGAATTTAAATATTTTGCAAATAACACGGAACTGTTGGACACTTAAACTAATAGGTATTTTGAAACATTTTTGGTTTTCTTTCTTTATGGTTTCTTTACTGTAAATAGAGATTATTCAGTGTAGTACTTAGAGTAAGAGCACTTATCGTACATATATTTAATTTACAAATTGTGGGATTGTCCTTTTTGAGACGATTTGTGAGTTGCAAAGTAAAATTACATACAGTTTTTATAAACAGGAATTTGGTATTGATACACTGTAAAGATTTGCAAGACGCATAATTTAAAAACCATTTTGTTTACATAGAAAAAAATGTTCATGTTCCTTTTGCTGTAGCTTGGAATAGATACGCTGCTCTCTAACTGACTGGAACTCAGTTGTGAACATATTTTTTTTTTCACCAGTGCATATAAAGTTTTTAAATTATAGGATTTATTAGAGAATATTTGTGAACATCTTGTTCGTAGTGCTTTACATGGATTTTAGAAATTGATGTGAGCTTCTTTGAAATGCGTTTTTTGCATTTTTGCATGTAGTGACTATTTGGTCTTTTTCAGACAAGGGGTATTTTCTAGATTTTTAAAGTATGTCATGAAGGGTACTTTAACTCAGAATATTTTTTCTCCATTAATTGTTTACAGTACAAATTAATATTCAGTTGTTTGGTTTGGTTTTTTTTGGTGGGATGTGTTTGTGGTTTTAATTTGTTGCTTAATGAGATTTTGTTGTCTGTTTTCTTGAATTTGCAGATCTACGCATCTTAAACTATGTTCAGAAAGGAGCATTAATATAGGATTATTACAGATCTGAAAAATAAGTGTTTTTCCATGGTGTTTGAAATTAAAGAATTGTGGGAATGAGTCCAGAGGAGGCTCTGAAGATGATCAGAGGGCTGGAGTACCTCTCCTACAAAGGCTGAGAGTTTGGCTTGTTCAGCCTGGAGACAGGAAAGCTTCCAGTACCTGGAGAGGGGTTATTTATAAGGGCCTCTAGTGATAGGACAAAGGGGAATGACTTTAAACTGAAAAAGGGCAGATTTAGATTAAGTATTGGGAAGACATTCTTAATTGTGGGGGTGGTGAGGCACTGGAATGTGTTGCCCAGAGAAGCTGTGGATGCCCCATCCCTGAAGGTATTCAAGACCAGGTTGGATGGGACTTTGAGCCACCTGGTCTAGTGAAAGGTGTCCCTGCCTGTGGCAGGGATGGAACTTGATGATCTTGAAGGTCCCTTCCAACCCACACTGTTCTGTGATTCTATGAAACATGCATTTAAAAGGAAAAAAAGCTCAGCTCAGATGACTTCTTTGCCTGTGGTGTAGTTCAAATAAGAATAAAGCAAACTAAAAGGGAAAAAAAATTATCACCATGGTAGAGTAGAGCAAACAGTCTGGACAGACAAAGATATTATACATGTTTCTACTCTTCATTGATCTTACTCTGAGCATTTTATTACTTAATTTTCTGACAACACCAAACTCAGAAATCATAAAATAACAGATATAAGTACTAAATAATGCATATATTAAAGATAAAAATAATTCATTACCGGCATAGCTCCAAGACTACCGTTCAGTTTGCTCTGATACCATCAGAATGTTTTGAAATTGGTTTAGGAATTAGAAGCCTAGCTTTTTGTGTCTTACTGAATTCACAAGTAGTTTGGAATCAGCAAAATATGTCAACAAAATAAATGACCCTGATGCAGATTGTTTGCATTTCTGCCATAACACTGTTATCAATATGGTATGCATACAACTGTGGGCTTCTGAAATACAGGGAGATTATCAGCAGTTTCACCTTCCCTCGTTGGTAGCAAAGAGAAACTCTTGGTACATGTGCTTATCTTAAAACTTCAGAGACATTAGAAAAGAAACCTACTTAATCCCTTTTCAGGATAATTATCTAGTATCTCTGGTTTTGGAGGGATTCAAATTGTGATGATTGTCTTTAAAAAACTATGTATGTGAAGGATGAGTTTTTAAAAATTAGCATTTTTAAGGGACATTTTCATTTTGAGGAAGTAAATTGGATTTTTGATATCTGTTTAATCACTTAGGATGTACCATGGGTTTGGTAATTCACATTTGCTGTCTTGTTAACTAACACCCAGCTTGTAGCTTCTTTTTTCTGAGAAAAGATGCTTGTCCTGCTGTAGAAGCACATAAAATCAGTGAGGCTATGGGTGCATGTATCTGTCAGTGGGAGATCAGTTTGCATAATCAGGGCCTGATGAGTCAGTGGCAGTGGAGAATCCGTGTTGTTACTTACCTGAGAGATAGGGAAGAGAACGGTAACTGTGGCGTATGGAGCATGTGCACGTATTGCACTTTGAGTGGGAATTTGTAAAAAGCATTTAATAGTTTTCAGTAGAGTTTTGGTTCCATCTGACAACATGTCATCTTGCTAGACGATCTTAAAAAGGCCAAAGTTCCAAGGATCTTAAAAAGGCCCAACTATTTTCACAGTATTTATGCCTGTTGTCTTTTTACAAAGCAGTGAGTGCAAAGTACAAGCATGGCTTTGTACTGAATTCTAGTCTGAAATCAAGTCTCTTATCTTAAACAGAAGAAAGATATGTACATCACAGAAGCTGCATGATTTTTAGCATCATTGTATACATGAGAAATAAGACTTTATTTTAACTTTGAAACCCAAATTTTCAAGATTGTAAGCTGGTTCAGCTTAATATGAAATTAATCAGAATTTTTAATTTATAAATATACATACCTATATGCATATGTGTATATGCACACACAGGTGACAGCTGTTAGATTTTACATTGTAAAATTAACAACAAGCAAAAATGTAAAGGAATCCCGTTGTCTGTTATGAATCAAATCAACTCTTTTGTTTTCTTCTTCATGTTTACATATGGAAACCCTATCTACCTTTTATCACATTTCTTAATTTTAAGGTTTATCCATTTTATTAAATCAGGTTTTTCTCTTTTAAATTTTTCGCCCTCTTCATATAAATATATTTCTTAACTGGACATTCTCCACTTCTTTTTCATACTTTATTAAGGAGATTTTCAGTGCCTTGCTTTCGTGCTTTTAAGCCAGGTAACTAAGTGGTTTTTCACCTGTACTCCACCAACCAGTGTTCATGGCTTATAAATCACCTAATAGTGAAGTTTATATAAGTGAAAATACAAGAGTATGTGAAATATTTGGGGGTGGGGGGAGGGGTGTTAGAGACAATTCTAATGTTTTTGAAAGATTAATAGCAATATTATTCCTTTGCTAGTCATCCTATCTGTTGCCAGCCCCCCAGCCTCTGAGAGGTATATGGTAAGAAGTTTTTGTTACAGAGTTTTAATCAGTTTGCTATTACATCCCCTCAAAAACAATCCATGTATCTGTATCAGTTTTCCAGATGGGAAAAATGAATTATGAAATGGAGAGAAAACTCTCAGGAGAGCATGGTGTATTGGTAAGAAAAGGACAGTCCTCAGCTGTACCCAGCAGATGGCATTTTTCCCCTTATAACAACTAAATCTTTTCAAAGCTATAATCTTTGGCAATTTTCATACTTAAAGCCTTTTCTTCACAAAGTACTAAAAGATTGCACTGTGACCAAATATATATCAGTGCATTATAAATTAAATATAATGTGTATATCTCTAAGTATGGGATAGAGAAGGTTGGATTGAGAAGAGTGAAACAGGATAGTGAATTTGATTATTTTATTTTTTTCTTCTCAATGGGAAAATGTCAAAACTATTATTTCACACAGATGTTTATAAAAGCACTTCACTCTTTTGGTGAATGTTAAAGCATCAAATATCAAATTCTCAGGATTTTAGTCTCTTTTTCTCAGGAATACAGAATTCTACTTGGAAGTGGATATTCAGTTGCAGGAGATCTCTGGATTTGTGGAATAAAGTAAGACAGATAGTTTCAGAAGTGAATTGGATATCTCTTAATGAGGGATCTCAACTATTATCTCCCCTTCAGAAGGGGAGATTTCCTATGGACATGGTTAACTCTCCTCAACTAAGTGTCATTAACGTTCTGACTTCTTAATTTGTAATTAAAATAATCTGAACACAGTTCTGACTCAGGACTTACTGTTGATCATTCTAGTCTCATTAAAGAAGAGAAGCAGAAATTACTCAGTCCCACTGAGCAGGATGTTTGCACTTGGTTTCTGCACAATGTCACTTAAAAAAAATCTTCACACATTACTTGTGTGTTAAGAAAATTGTGTTTCAAAAGATGAATTCTGTATCATGATAAACTGGAATAATTTTTTGGTTTTTAGGAAAGGCAGTGGTATGGCATGCAAATGCTTTCTTCCAGCTAAAATACAGCTTGCTTTAACAGCAGAAGTATTAAGCTTCAGTTATTTGAATTATGTCACCAAAATGAAATGTTCAAAGCTGGTCATTTTTCTCTTTTGTTCAGCCATTTAATAAGATATGATTAATGGTTTCTGCATGGTGATAGTTTCTCTGTTGTTTACTTTAGTTTTGCTCTCATATTAAAAATAAGAGGAAGCTATTACACAATTTTTTTCATGTATCATATGCCTATTGTTTTTCTGTAAAATTCAGATACATGCAGTATGTAGGAATTTTCCATGTGTTTTCTGAAGATTATATCCTACTTTTTCAGAGATTAAGTTAAGTTTTTTGATGCTATTTGGCTGGCAAATTTTGTGTTTTGATAGAGCCTCTATGGGCAAAAGGCATGCCTATGTCCAGACTGTGGTAAGGAGGGGCGATTGTTTTACACTTGTAAAACATTTACATTTGAGTGAAAGTAAATTGGTCCCACATATTTAAAGCATGGTATAACCCGTACCAATTACTTAAAAACTTGACAAGTTTACTGGACAAGCCTGAGGAAGAGCTATGAACTGTATTGACTGCAGAAAAGAATTACTATTGACATTGTATGGCACTGTCTGCTGTTCTGCTGCTTTCTCCTGTACAGACTGAGGGTCATTCATTTCCCAAAGGATTTTGTACAGCATTTGGTTCAAAAGTATTTGTTGCTGAAAGCTGAGTTATGAAACTGATGACTCCTCTAAAATGAAAATTTAATGCAGAAGGATTTTTAAATAGTCTAGGAATGCATAGCATAAAGATGCTATAGATGTAGACTTTGCACATTTGTTTCTCTTATGAGGTTTTTTAACAGGTTATTATTTAAACAGTGTGATCTAGTTATGTTCTCTTCTTTAGTGATATGTTTTCTTGTTAAAAAGGCATATCTCTGTTATTGCTCAACTTGAATTATTACTTTCATTCACTAAACTTGACTTCCTATACATTTCTTGCAAGACAAAGTGCATAGATGTTTCTGACAGAAGGGCAAAATTTTGGTAATTATTTAAAGTTAATTCCTATGATGTAATAGCTCCAGAATTGCATGTTTTTATGTGATTTTATTTTAACTTTAAAAAATCAAATGGATTTCTGAACCTCTAAAGCAGCAATTCTGTCTACAGAGAAGCTGGTGGCAGTTTTATTTGGTTTCTTTTGACACAGCCTTATCCTCAAGTTTAATTAATAAGGGGACCTGAAAAGTCAGAAATACAGAAGTTATGGAATGATATTAGCAGTGGGAAAGGTGAGTGGCTGAAAGAAGCAGGGTGGAGGAAATCTAATCTAGTGAGCTTCCTTCTCTACTCTCATTTTAGGTAATGTTATTTATTTGTTGGTACCTGTGGTTGCTTTCTACTCAAGTTTGATATAAGCAAACAAAACTAACAATAAGAACATCCCAATCCCTGTAACTCTTAAGTTTCTGTAGATACGAACCAGTTTTCTATATAAGGCAAGACCACTGATAAACTTAGACAAAGGTGGGGTTTATTGAAAGTGGAGAAAGTGAATGTATAGTGAGGAGAATAACCATAATTTCAACTGCAGTACAGACAGACTAACTTGGATTTACAGAACTGGCTGGGATGTTGGGACAGTTGCAGGAAATCTGCTTGTACCATGTGTGTAAGCTTGAGAAAGTTGAGAGTTGCAAAATTATTTCTGACCCACAAACTCTCAAATATAAGTCTGCACACTCTTGCCTCCCTCAGACTGTTTTAGCGTGGTCATCTTCATAACAACTTAATGAACAAGAATTCTCTAGCTTCTCCAGAAACCCTTCTTGCATTCTGATCCTAAGGAAAACAATTTAATTTTCCTTTCTCTTAGTTTTCAAATGTCAAATACAGTAATTATGTTCTATCTTAGCTTTGAGTGATTTATATCTGAATGAAATGCCTGTTTGCTCTCTGATAATAAATTTTCTCTGCCATAATAACAAGGTAGTGTTGAATGTAACTTCAAAAAAAGAGTGATAAAGATTTCTCTGAAGGAACAATTAAAACTTTTTTGCAGTATTTGTATTAGTTGTTGTCTGATTGATATTATTTTACTGCTTCAGGAATGTGTTTACATATAACATTAACTTGGAATTAATTATTTTTCTGTGCATTTTAAATCGATCATGGATAAGGCTTCTTCCAGTGTAAATGTCAGGTGTGAAAAATTTAAAGCAATATTCTGAATTTGGAGTTAAATATTTAGACCAAAAAAACTATAATTGCAGGAACTGTCAGTGTAATCCCATTTTCACTAATCTGTGCATGTAAAATGTAGCAGAGGAATGTCCAAAAGAAATGGAATTCTTCCACAAAGAAAGATTTGTGGACCAAATCACACCCCAGGGGCTGTACTGGGACGGAGCACAGAACCAGAGCACAGACCTCTGTAGTAGCTGAGTAAACAGAATAACTTCAACCACTCCTAAATTGCACTTCTTTTAAGAAACAAGGTTGTAAAAGAAGATATGAGCCACTCAGCTCTTGGGTTTCCTAGCTGATATAAAACTTGACAGCAGGGCGTGTTAAAATGTAGGTTTCCCATCATCTATTACAGTAATATGTGCTCTACCAGTCTGCCCTTTTCTCTCTTCTGTGTCTTCTCATTACTGTGTCACTGTTTCCAGATAGATTCAATTTTGTGTTCCTGCTGAAGTTTTATTCATTTTCCTTCACTTCTCTCACCCATATTTGCATGTGAGTTTTCAGGGTTGGTTTCCCAGTAAAGGTGATTATCTTTTTTTTTGGCTATAACTACTCCAAAGTGATTTAGGTCCTGGTTAAAATGCATAGAATTTCCATGAAATAGCTGAAATTTCATTCCTGTATGCCGATTGATAAGTTTTTTTCTTTGATGGTCTGAAGATGTAGCTGGTATATAGGGAAAGGCAATTGCTTATGTTTTGTTATGCTTATCATAGATATATTAAAAAATAGCCAAATTTCTAGACATCAAAGTCTTTCTTCATACTTGAGATTAACTTGCATGCTCCATCCTTGTTTTTTCTGGCTGTATTGCTTAGCCTAAGAAAACATACTATTTTTTTATAGAGACTGTCCTACCTTAAATCAAACCTGAATTAAGTTCACAATTTTTATAATGAACATTGTGATTTTTTTTTTCTGTAATACTAGTAGATAATTGCAGTTAGCTATATTACTTTAAAAGTCTTATTATCCATGCAGGTACCTTAAAAACCATCATGGGGATTTTCTGCTTGGAAAACCAAAATACACTGGGCCATGTTGCACTAAGTTTTTTAAGCAAGCATTTTTTAGCAAGGGTAAATTATAGCCCAAGAGTATGGGTATTCTCAGTTCAGTCAGAGAGAAAGAGAGAAGTTTTTCTAACCAGGCAAGAGCCTGGGAAACAGTTGGGAAAGGAATGTAAATAATTCACTATCTCTTTTGTTGTTCACATTGTTTGTAGATAGGTTCTGCTACCATGCGTCATTCACTGCACACCAATGGTGCGAGATGTTTTTACTTTAAGACCAATGAAATTATTCTGCACGATGTTCTCTATTTATAGAGTGGTGCATTTGAAATAAGTCAGTTCATTCCTTGCCTTCTGAATTGGAGTCATTCTGTTCCTGTCCTGCCTCAACAGTGACATAAGAGGACATGCAAAATTGCTTTGGAGTAAAAAAAATATGTATTGGAGGCAAACTGCAAAATGGAAAAAACTCCCCTGCTTTACTGTATATTTGTTAATTAAAAACTTAATAATTTACATTACATAAATCTTCTCAGAAAGATGTAAAAGAAGAGACAAAGCAGGTCATCCTGATACCAGTTAAATCAGTGGTTATCAACCAGAGTCTGGAAGTAACCAATTTTTTGTCCTGTGAAGTTTGCATTTAATCATAATAGCTCTTTCACTTGTGCCCTACATGATAAAAATTAATCATTCAGTACAGTAAATGAAAAGATGCTCTCTTTCTGTAATAATAATACAGAAATTTTAATAAAGAATCAATTTTTCCCCCACAGTTTATAGAAAAGATACATTTCTGCAAGCTGCTTATCACACAGACTTCAGCTTATTTGACTTTTTAGAGAGTGTGTCACAAAACTGAATAACAATTTTAAATAAAATCTAAAAAGCTGGCATTGGAAAAGAAGAATACTGATAGCATATGAAGAGCTTGCAGAATGGTTGTATTGGACAAAAAAATTTCTAGAAGCAGCTCCTTAAGATGGAGCTTTGTGGTCCTCTTCCTCACACAGGGAGGTGGGTCTGACTGCATGGGGCTTCTCAGGGTGTGAATTGAGATGTGACCATGTGCCAAATGCCTGGGAAGGAGGGGACCTGGCTAGTGCCCTTTGTGGGCTTAGTAGTTGCCTCAGGTTTTAACTGGAGTGGAGATCAAGGCTGCTCAGAAGAAACTGGAACAGTAGTTGTGAACCTTGGAGCTGTGTGTGGAGCAGAGGCATCTCAGAAGGGGTTTTTTGTTCCTAATCCTGTCTGCCTTCCATTTCTTGGCATTGTTCAAGCTGCCATTGTCCCAGTGAATTCCCATTCCCCTCCTGGTGGCTCTGATGAAAGTACGCTTCCCCTCTAAATTTGGGAGTTGGGGTAAAAGGTCAGAGAGGGATGGAATGTATTGAGAGGACATAGCCATCTTTAGGAGTCTATAGAAAACAAAACAAGGGGCAGCTGAACATTAAGGTGAAATAAAGGAAAGATAGAGAAATAGATAAAGGGGTTACTGAAGGGGATGTGGCACTTCTGAAGTGAAGCAGAGCACCCTGATACACCGCAGTGGTTTCCCTTATAGAGAAATGGGCTTTATGGCTCAGAATACAATTTTTTTTTTTTTTTGAGCAGAGTAACACACTAGAATCACAGGGCAGCTTTCCTGCAAATGCCTTGCAGATTATGGATGCAATAATGAGTATCACAGTGTTAGTTGATATTAGAGGATAGTCCTTTATTTTGTCACACCCAGGAAGCCTACATTTCTTAATATTTCAGAATGTGGAATACTACATTTATGTCTCTTACTACCTGAAGAATTTCTGTAAAAGAAATTTAATTTACAAGTTTGTGTATGACTATGCTGAGGGATTTAATTTTATAATTGACAGAGGAACTAAAACTTGCACCATCCGTAAAGGTTTCAGTAATGAACTTGAAGCATTCAGTAGAGTTCATGAGGTCTCTGTCAGCCTTCTTACCTTATTTTGCGTGGTAGGTTTGTTTGCAGCAGATGGCTGTTCAAGCATTCTGCTGGTGGCACTTGGGTCTGGATAGAGTGGCAGCTGGGTCCATATCCTACATTCCAAACAAACAATCCATTGTTCATTACAGGCTTCACCTTGGGATTGCAATCTGCATAGTCCCCCATGAACCCATACCTAAAAGATTTGTAGACTGTAATTCAGTCATTTTTCTGGTTGTGCATGATTAATTAATAAAGTATTTATTTTTAATAAATGATTAAAGTGATGTGGAGAAACAGGAAGGAAAAGAAATCAGTTGCAGTGGTCTGGCTGTGTGCATACATATGGCTAAGGGTGCTCTTCCCATTGAGGATCTTTAATAAGAAGAATTTTCATACTGATCGTATCTCTGGTTTGTGTAGACGGGTGAATTTTGTATTCTCTGTTTTATTTTAAGGGGAAAATTTTAGTCTTCTAGATGTTTTTATTATGCACATGCATGTCAAATCTCTGCTTCTCTTGCACACTAGAGCAGCGTCTATGAGCTCCAGTTTAATTATGTGTTTTGTGTTTAAATATTAATCATATTTAAATTCTCACTCACTTGGACTAATTCAGTGACTCCTTTTTCTTTTGTTAAAAGAATTAAATACAGATCACTTGATCAGTCTTTGGTTTGCCCTGCATTATGAAAAGGATACTGTTACCAGCTGCTTTACTCGGGTTACCTGTGAGGTCTTGCTACCACTAGTGTGGCATGCAGGGCACTGGGAAAAACAGAAAACTGTTGGAGCATATGTGCTGTCAAATGAAGGGCAGAATGGGGGCAATTATAGCCAGATGAGATCACCCCATCGTAACTTCCCTGCCAGTTCTTTGTCATGGTTTTTCAGGAGTAACAACCTGTTACAATTGCAGAGTATTCAAATTTCCAGCTCTGCTCTTACGATTTTGAATAGTTGTGCAGGACAAAAATATGGGGGTTGGGGAATTTTTTTGTGGGTTGGGTTTTTTTCTTTTTTTGTGTGTGTTGTTTTTGTTTGGTTGGTTTGGTTTTTTTTCATTAGAGAGACCGAGAATAAAGGAATGACAAAACTTCACATGGAAAGGAAATTCAGTGAGCTTTGAAGACAGCCCTTTAAATGTTATGAAATAACAGAATTCTAGCTGACAGGCTAATTCACATTATGATATATCCCTTCGTTAAAAGGTGTAAGTACCTTTCCCTCATTCATACACAAAAAAGCACACATCATCCACTTCAGAGGAAGTGAACAACACTGCGGTGGTATGAGTGATACTAAATACAACATCAGCTTCCTTTCAAAATGATGAACTTTGTAATCTGGCTAAAGTTGCCAGCCATTGCTTCATAACTTGCTTCATCAGCAGACTTTCTCTGTTCATGACTTTCTGATTACTAATAAATATATTAAACAGTCTGTTATATAAATGGAGTAGTCACTTGGCCTTTGCCAAGATGGAAATTGACCATTTAATCTGCCTTTCCAATCTCAAGCAGGATTTGGTCCTTAACAGTAAGAAGTGTCTTCCTTATGAAAGTACTTACTGCCTAGTTTTATGGGGTTTTAAATATAAATTAGTATGGAATAAGAGTGTAACAGATGCCTTTTGGCAGTCTGAATAGATTATGTCAGTGTGCTGCCTCTCCCGTCCCCCACTACTTTTCAAGCACTCTTTCATTAGAATGATCAAAAGAGAGGCAGATGCAGCCACAGTGTGAGTGCAGGGGATGTGCATCCTCCTAAGTAGCACTGCCATGTGTGGCCAAGGTAGGTGTGCTGAACAATGCTGTGCTAAAGGGTAGGGCTCTGGGAAGTTTGCAGAAAATACCTATTTCTGTGTGTAGGATTGACTTGGATTTTTTTAAAAGAGCAATTCAGACCCTCTATATTAAAAAATGTCAGAATTTGGTGATTTATTTCACCTTAATTATCAATATAACTCCAGAGCTTTCCTTTTAGTACCTCCCTTTTCTGCAGGGATTTCATTTTGGTGACTAAAAAAACCCATCTTCCTGACTAAGTGCCTTTATTTTTTTGGTGGGTACAAACAAATCCACTACCTTTTCAACCTCTTCAGTCTCCCTATCTTTCTTGGTTGTTTTCTGTATTTTCACATGATCCTGTATTTCCGCATGATTTTTTTTTTTTACCAGTTTTCTACTTTGGCTATACTTGAGATTTTTTTTCATTATCTCATTTATTTCTTCTATATCTCACTTGTTGTTAAAAATCTTTTTTTCCTAAATAGCTCTTAATAGACTGAAAATTACTTTGTTTGGACTTTAAAATTGTAATGAGATTTTGTATTTTATTGAAATCTCATGATACAAAGCTTCACATTGTGGTATCAATTCTTCACTTAATTCTGGTAGTTGAATTTGCTGTATTGTGGTGTCTATTATATTTTAAAAGATGGCCAAGGTGAAAGGACCCTCTGGGGTCATAGACTAGAATGTGGATTTATGGTGTTCCAGTGAGGCCACTGCAGAGCTGTGTGAGTGCTCTCGCTTTGTGATACATGGATAAATCTGGGCAGAGTTGCATCACAGCCAGTGTCAAGCAGCTCTTTCAGCAAATTGGGAATAGTTCCTAACTCCTGTCCTATATTTCAGTGAGATGAAAGGGATGATATTCAGAAAGAAAAATGGATGTTTATGATCAGAAATAGATTCTAATAGTGAAATCTCTTGAACTACGTAATAACCTCCCAAAGGAAAAGGCAAGCAGCCTCATTTTCCAGATAATTTATGGCCAGCCTGGCCAAATTGCTCATTATACTACAGGGAGTAATATTCCATTGGTGGAGGAATGGGCATGATTATTTAATAGGTACTTTTTGTTTCTACTTATTTTTTCTTTCTATTTTTTTTATGGATAGGTTATATGTAAATGTAGTCAAAATGCTTCTTTATGTTATTTGCCTGTAAAACAAAGCCAAACATGCTTTGGACAAACGTTAAAATATTATCAGCACTTGACATTAATGCAACAAACAAAAAGAAGTGCCATTTGGAAACATCTGATATTGTGGTTTTATTTATCAAGTACACGAAGATGCCTTGAAAAAATCCCCCTGCCTCTAGGAAAGTATTTGTGTACAAACACTCTCACCCCCCAAAAAAACCACCCGCCACAGCCAAACACGTTTTCAAAAACTGATGCAAATTAAACCCTACTAATTGAAAGTAAACCTTCATATTAATCAGTTTATTCTTTTTGATGGTCTAGAATCACCATTGCCTCAGATACGAGGTCACTTCAGTTTGCAGTTTCAAGCCCTCTAAATGTAATTTTTATTTCATTTGGTAAACAATTGTGGTGATATTGTTCAGTGGAAGTATGTCTTTCAGGGATCAGTTACTGCCAAGATTCCCATTATCAGTAGTCAGTGACAGGTAGTGATTTACTGTAGGGGGTGAGGTAGTGCAGTGAAGCCTTTCAAGTACCACACATAAGAGCTCGGAGGGCAATTAGCACATAACATTGATATTGCTGCCTCAGTTGCATGTGCTTGAAAGCACCACGCTTATTAAATACGACAAATGGCACATGCTATTGTAGTACTGTTGTGGGAGGGCTGAGGGTGTTAAATTCAAGTCTGTAGTTTGTGCTACCCACTGCGTTTTTCCCTGGGAATATTGTTTGGAATACACTTTTATGTTAATTGTAGTCACTGTTAACTTGGCTTGGATTATTATGCAAATTCAGAATTATTGGAATGAAGGAGGTTTACTTACATTTCTGCAGGGTTGTTTCTTGTAGAGATTAATTTAGCATTATAAAACTCTTTATGGTCTCTTTTTTTGCACTTTAATGTATTCCTTCCCAGCTTTTTACCTCCTTCATGTTCTAACCCAGGGATTTTTGCATTTTTACTTTGTAAGTGGCAGTGCATAATATCTATTTCAGTTGACTCATAACTTTCTTGAGTTTGTGGTCTTATTTGAGGAAGAATGTCCTAAATCAGATATACAGTCTATTTGCCTACTCCTTACCATGATGGTTATACTAGAACAGCTTATATTTGTCCACAAAAAATGTTTTCTTGCTTGGCTGATAAGTAAAAATTTCTGTTAGAATATTTTTGCAGTCCAAACAGGTGGTTGGTAAATGTACTGTGGAAAGCAGGAGACAGCTCTTCTGTCTCCTGTGAAGCCTGTGTTCTGCCATTGTCCTGGTTCTGCATGCACTGCTTCTGTGGAACTGTCAAGTTCTTGACTCTCTATACTTCTAGAAAAAGGTGAAATGTATGTTGTTTGCAGACCATATATGCATGCCACTTTAAATTTACAACCACTGTTATTAGTCTTTTTCAGAACTTGTATTGGACCCTTTTATATATTTTTAAATATTACTGTTTTAAATATTTCTTTTTAAATATTTAAAAAAATATTTATATATTTAAAATACCTAGTGTAGTATTTTCACTGTGTTACTCTTACAATAATCAGTGAATTACATTAATGAAATAATGATCTTAAAAATGAAATATAGGAAGTTAATTCTTTTGACCCTAACATAATTTTTCATAATTCTCTGTTTATCCATTTCTGATTTTCTTCTTCTTTTTTATATTCCTAGAAAATACATATTAGAGTTTTAAACCAATAGGAAATGATTATCATAAGCAAGAAGCAAAAGATAATTGGAATGTCACTGTAGTAGAATTCAAGTGATTATTCAAGAAACTATTTAGGAAGCTGCTTCTCTTTCTATGGTTATGATATTGCAGCACAGTGCAGTTTCCCCTTTCAGTTTAAGTGAACACAGGATAAAGGCAGAATATTTATCATATTTGTAAAAGACATCAGCTTCCTCACATCATTATGGTGTCCTTTCTGCTGTGTCATAGTGCTGTATTTGTGCTCAGGTCATCATGTGCATTAATGACATAGTGGAATAATGTCTTTGTACAATACAATACAAAATTTATAACATTATGTATGAAAGGTACCTTCATCCTCAAAGCTACCCATGAAGAACATTCAAGCAGTGTTTGAAAATACAGTTACTTAACTTACAAAATTGTTATTTCTGTTGTCAGGGCTGTTGTTCATCTGTGTTCATGACTTCTAACAGTCATGTCTGTCCAAAATGTGCAAATGCATCCATAGTGATTTTCAGAGACAGTTAAAAGCACATACAGAGCATATCAGTATAGTATTTGTATATGCTTATCACACAAAAGATACATTTTTAAATTAAACATAAAACATTCATAACTAATATTAATTCCCATTATATAGCTATTTTAAATATGGGAGTTTAGACTGTGAGTGTAGCAACAGAGATTTTCCTAAAAAAGTATTCCGACTCTCCAATTTATCTTCAAAACAGGGTGTGTTGCATTTTTGGCCTTAACCATGGATGTGTACACTGAGGTGGTCTTAGCAATAAAGATGCAGATGTGCAGAAAGGTTAATAACCCAACTGTATGTCAGGATTTTTTTTTTCTTTCTGTTTTTCTTCACAACTATTCCAGTCTTGGCACAAATTTTCTAAGGATCGAAGTCTTTTCACTAACGAAATCTGCGAAGAGTGCAAATCTGTCCACAGCATATGAAGGATGAAGTTACATCAGTTCCCAGCGCCAGTGTAGCTGCTTTTTGCTGCTTCTGACTGTAAAGTGGAAGTCATCTATGTATTTTAATCCTTTTATCTCATAATTTCATCAGTTAAATTCCTATTTAATCATTTCTGATAGAGCGAGATCCCTCCAGGCAGACACCAAGGATGTTTCAGGTATCAATCTACTGTTCATATAAACCAGAAAAAAACGTGTCTGATCTGGAGAGAGTTCTTTCAGATAAGAGAACAGACCACAGCAGAAGCTGACTCTTATCCTTTGCAGAAAGCAGTCAGTTCCATCCATGTTGTCATTACAAGCAGAGACAGACACGCACAGTATCAAGATGAGTTTTGAAAGTTTCTGCAATTTTGCATGCCCTCAAATGCCTTTGTGATTATAAAATACAACAGTGAAGTTTTATTACATCCAACAAAGCTTTGGTGGCAGGCTATAGCACTTCCCAAGCTCCTAAAAGCAAACACAAGCTTATCTAGAATGAAACTCATCTACGGTCAGGTGCTCCAGTGGCTGGTGAAACAGGCAACCATCAAGAATAAACCAGGAATAAAGTATTAAACTACTTGACTTATGTGGAGCAATGAACTATGCTTCAAACCTAATGTTTGTCAAGTTAAATTTTAGGATTGCCTAATAAAATACTGCAAGACATTATTTGATAATTTGTCATCAGTTCTGGGATTTTGTGAGCGCTTTTGTTGAAATGTAAGGAAGAAGTTGAATGTTCTGTTTGTTAGGGCTAGTGAGTAACTGAAGCATTGCTGTGGGCAGCTCTGTGCCCACCACTGCCTGTTGCAGGGCAGCTTTCTTCCTGAGAAACCAGACACACCAAGCCATATGCTTGTTCATTGGTCATCATTTTCCTTCTACGCATTCCACCTTTCCAGTGCCCGTTACCCCTTTTCAGCCCTCCTACTGCACACACTGTGTTTTTCACTCCATACTCCCTGCTTTCCAAGCCTATCTGACCCCTGTGCTCTTGGCTAGAGCTGCAGGTCTGTCTGTGTCCCTGCACAAGGTGTCACCAGTCTTGCACCCACCAGAGCAAGCGCAGGAGCTGCTGCCTCGCACAGGAGCAAATTACTGCGTTCAGCTAATCCGCAGTAACTTGCTCCTGTGAGAGGTAGCGGCTCCTGGCTCCTCCCTGCACCTTTATTGCTCTGCTCCTTTTTGGAAGCCTCCTTCCATAATCTGCACAGCAGCACTAGGTAGCCTAAAGGGAAACTCACAACTGCTTTGTGTACGAACCACTCAGAAATTAATGTGTTCAGCTCTAGTTTGGGTGGTCCTGTTTGATAACCTGAGTGGATTTTCAAGGCAGCTTTTGAGTCTGAAGGGGTGGGTATTTGGGTACAGATCAAGCTGTAGTGGTGTCCTCAAGGTACACCTCCCAAAAAGATAAGAAGGAGCTCTCTGATGCCTGCTTTTCTGCCTTCACAAAATACTACTTAATGGATGGAGCATTGGTGGCTTGGTGAGCAGTGCCTGAATTTTTGTCAGTATTATCTTGAAATCACAGAATGGTTTGGGTTGAAAGGAACGTTCAAGATCATCAAGTTCTAACCCCCTGCCATGGGTATGGACACCACCCACTAGACCACGTGGCTCAAAACCCTATCCACCTTAGTCTTGAACACTTCCAGGGATGGATTACTTCTCTGAGCAACCTGTTCCACTGTCTTACCACCCCCACAGGAAAGAATTTCTTCCTAATACCTAATCTAAACCTGCCTTCTAAATCTAAGCCTGCCTTCTGAATCTAAACCTGTTTCAGTTTAAAGCCATTTCCCCATGTCCTATCATGACAAACCCTTGTAAAAAGTTCCTCTCCAGCTCTGTTATTGCCCTCCCCCTTTAGGTGCTGATAGGGTAATTCACCTTTGTCTTAACATGTATTAGTAAGTTAGCAGGAACAGACTGTGTGTGGAGAAGAGGAAATGATCAGGCTTCTTTGAAACATGCTGCCCTCATAAAGTCTACAGCCAAGGGTCACTCTGCTTCCCATGACCAAAAGCAGTAGGAAAGAGGCAATGGTACCAGCAATGTCCCAGCCCCCAGACCAGGTCAGCTATGCTCAGGGAGGATTAACTCTGTGGTAAATCAGTTTATGCTGCTCTCATTCTCTAATCCTTTGGTCTTCAGCCCAGAGCTCTACCCCAGTGCTTTCCAGCCCAGAGGGCTGCGTTTTCACTCCTTTTTACCTGTCTCATCCCTTGTGTTCTACATCCCCTGCCGTCCCAACAGTGCCTTACTCCAAGTTTCTTTGTAGCCAAGTTCTTAGGCCTGTCCTGTGTTTATTTGCATTAACCAATGTCACTGTTGCTACCACACTTTTTGGAACACATGGCCTGACCATGCCTACTCCTGCGGTCAACTTCCCCCACAGACAGCAGTACCTGGCTCCTGCACCCTGGATTTTGAAAACATTGTGTGTGTTTATATTCCAGAAAAGACCAAATCTAGGGAAATGTAGTGATAACTATCTAGCAGCATTTTCTTGGTACTGGAAGAGCCTCTAAGACCTTGGTATTATATTGTCAAAACTCTGAAATGGTTTGTCCTGACAGTTTGGGGGTTTTTATGTGGTTTGCATTGAAATATAACTCTGCAGCCCTAACAGGCATATTGGGCTAGAGGTCTGCTCACTTGGGTGTATAGGAGAGGAAGGCATGGAATGTCATGTAACATATGGACAGCACATCTTAAAGAACTACTGTTTATTGGAGTGACGTTTCTTTCCTTCAATATACAGGAAAAAAAGGGAATTATATGGATAATGTATTGAATGGGAGAGACTACAAATAAAATATATGACAGTCTGTAAGCTAGGCAGCTTTGTGTATTGCTACATATTCTTAAATAAAAATGAATATGTGTTGAAGTGCCAGTAAGCATTCATATTTCTGACGATTGTTTCTCATAATTTTAAGGTAGTTATTTGAAGAGAAATTCAAAGGTAATAATTGTGCTGTGAAATTGTCATCACTCTTTCATAGCCTGGTATCGATTTTGGCCAATTACAAGTGATGTCCAACTTTTATCAGCGTTTGGTGTTGAGTACTGCTGATGGTGTTTTAAGAGCAGAACTGTGCAGTTGTTAAACTAAGTAAGAAATAAGAGTGACATTTAAAAGACAGCTTTGGCATATAAATGCTTACATGCCAACCCTGATTGCCATTGGGAAGCCTATAAAAGCAAAGGGTAATTAGCTGAGAGTATTAGGAGAGAATATATGTGTTAATTTAGACACATTGATGTGTATAATAGAAAGTTAATGTTAGGTACTTAAAAGTACACCCTGGTATAGTGGTAAAGAACTCCAAAACCAGCTATGCATAGTTTGAGCTTTTGGACTGGTGGAAGGAACATCTAAGTGTCATTTAGAGGTCAGTTGTGCTGAGTTTCTCCGGGTGAGATGGAGCTTGGCACATACTCCTCTCTCTTGCCCCTCTCCTCAATGGCACATGGCTTTTTGGTACTGCCACTGGTGACTGCTGAGGAGATGGTAACACTCTTGCACTAGCCTGGCTTATTCAGAGCCTCAGTGGTGACTCATGTCACAGCCTGCTTACCTCTTCAGGCTCTTCTGTGTGAGCTCAGCCTCTGAAATATAGAGATTATGCTTGTAAGAAAAACCCAGAGTAAAAGAACTTAGACTAGTGATGGGATTGGGTATTTTTAATTGCTCAGACCATATAGGGGCATAAACCACGAATATTTCAGAATATTAAATTATTATCATATTAGAATGCTCATTTTAACCTTCTTGAGTTCTTAAATGGAACTATGTGCTGGTGGTATAATTGTGAACTGCAGAACTCAATAGGAATGTGTAAACTAGAGAAATGTAGAATGCAAACTCTTATTTAAGGAAGGGAGAACACAAGTAATTCTGTTCTCTAAACATTTTCCTAACATTGCATTAACATTGCCTTTTGAAGTGCCATGTGAGTACAAATAAAAAGTTGTAAGTAAATTACTTTTTAACAGAGGCAGTGAAAGAGGAATGAATAGTAATCAGCTTGTACTGTGTCAATATCAGTCTTATTAAGGTAGCCAAGTCTTGCAGTTCATTTGGAGTGTATATCAGTGATAGCATCTTAAAACTGTCTAGACAACTGGGCAGTCTCCTGGAAAGACCAGTCTTAAGGTTCCCTGGATGTTTGATACTTCTAACTAAAGCAATCCTAAAGACTTCAATTTTTAATGGCCCTACATTTTTATCTGGTAAAGAAAATATTAATAACCATGTGGGAATTATCACACTGAATGTCTTCTCTTTTTTAAGGTCCCTTACTAGAAATACAGCTAGTGGACTATTTTTTCTTTTCTGTCTTATAATAATTATGTGCAGTTCGATGTAAGAATAATTTGTTGCTTTAAGGTGCCTCTCTCTGAAATATGATGTCCTACCTTGAATTCTTTTTGTAGCCTCTTTAAACCTTCTTTGCTAATTACTTCCCATATGTTTCTTTCAATTTAGAAAACCGTAAAATATTTTCTGATTTAGCTTTATAGCTTTAGGAGAAGGATCAATATGCTGGATTTTTCAGTTCAAGACACCTGAGTTCTGAATAAATTTGACTTACTGTGACTGAAAATGAGCTCAATATGCTTATCCTGACTTACATATACCCCTGCTAAGACATTGCCTAACAATACAAGTCTTCCTGATGGAGACTGGCACACTGATAGGGAAAGGGAGGAATAAACTGGCCTGTCCATACTGTGGCTGATGTGGTCTGATCCTTACTGGTCTTTACTTTTTTGGGTATTTCTGTCAGTGCACTGGAAATTTTTATATACCATATCTAATTACGGAAAGGTTTTTGAAGAGCGATAGTTCAACACCCTTTCTTACTTAACTGTTTCATATGTGTGAATGTTTTGACTTTGTAATTTTGCTGAGTTCTGCCAATTCCCACTGGTGTTGAACCAGTTTAAGGTCATATACATCATATTGTTGTCAGAACTGGGAAGAATCAAGATCATACTAATTCTGTGGGCTCAAAATTATTTACTGCCATCTAAGTTTCTGTTTTCTTTTGTTTATGAAAACAGACCTAGCAATGGTGAGCAATTAGTTGACAATGACAGGTGGCTTAGTTATTATAAAAAAAATAATCTCAGTATGAATTATGAGTGTGTGTGTATATATATATTTATGTATGCTTAATAATGTAAGAAAGAGACACTGCAGTGTCATTGCTTAAGCTGAGTGATACCTACATTTGTACTTATTTCTGGCTATTTAATTTAATTTGTTTATGAGGCTTTATTGCTAGGGGGAATGGGATGTAAAATTGAAAGAAAATATAGAGTAGCAAACACTTAATGAAAACTTGGAGTATGATGGGTTTTTAATGTCCCTTTTAATCAAAACAGAAACTCTTTCCGAGGTTTGTAATCAAAAAAGTTCTCATTGTTATGAAGAACCTGTATTTCAGTGCAATGCTTATGAGGTTCTAAAATGGAGGGATGATTGCTGGGCCTTTGCTTAGCAAGAGGAACATTGTAATTATGCCGTCAGAACAGAACACTGCTCTCCTGCCCTTTTTGCTGGCCAGTGATGTTCTTGTCAGCCTGTTCGTAACAGCGGTGCCCTAATGCTCCTCTGGAAGTTGGAGGTTATGTACTGATAGCATTGACTTGCACAGTATCTGCAGAAATCAAACTCTTTTCCAGAAGTATGAACAGGCATTTGAGACAACTTACCCACTGTCTCTCTGGATCTTGGTGGTGTATGCAACGACTTTATTAAGACTCGAAGAGAACAGCAAGCACAAGCCGTATCTGGGGCTCTTTTTATTTTAGCAAACCATTAGGTAATATTACAGAGATTCTCTGGTATTTCTCTGCTTGTAGTGATGTAATTTTTGTATTGTTGTGAATACTTTTATGTGCCCTGATCTGTTTTAACTCTTGGGCTTGCTGCTCTGAATGTGTGTGTTTTCAATTCTTTTCTCTTGCTGTCTCTTTGTCTCTAATGGTCTCTAATATATAGAAAAGGCACATACCTGTCATTCTTCTACGTTACTCAGTGGCATCCATCACAAAGAAGCCTATGAAATGATTTTGTTGAAGACCTGCTTGCAACGTGAACCCAAATTACTGGTGTGCACCCATCTTTAATGCACATTTTCCTTTTTTATATTATCTCACACAGAATTGTGTAATCAGATTTGCAAGGGTAGTTCTTGCTATTGTGGTGAAGATTGATGCCATGCTAGGGTTTGGTAACAATTAATGCAGATGCAGAAAAAACTTATGGATGTAAAACGATATCTTAAAAGATTCTTTTCATTTTTTAGGCTACTCACGCAGAATGTTGGTCTTCTTTATGTTGGAAACTTTGACAGACCTTTTGCACAAATTAAGGTATGATTAATAAGCTGCTATTTCAATTATTTCACTTCTGTATGATTTAGAAAACTTCAGGACTTCAAGTTATCAATATAGTTTCAGGAAAAACAATGGGAAATAGTGCTGCTTTGGTTGTTTACCATATTCTGGGGTTGCTTTTGGTTTAATCTGTGCTCTTAACTTGTCGAAGAAGTTTAGTGTTTCCAATCATCTTTAGATTAATTTTGACTCTGATTTAGTTACCAGAAGGTTTTCTTGTCAAAGACATTTCAAAGCAAAGCTACTTTTGAAGCCCTGTAGTTCTTTAAGTGATCCTTGACAGGGAAGACACTGCAGTAAAAAGCACAGATTGTTTTCCCAGTATTGTTAGATTTATTATGAAAGACTCATACAATTGCTGGAAAATAGTTTGTCTTTTATGACTTATTGTTTCTTTTCCTTCATTGAAACTACAATAGCTTCATGTTTCTAATTGCCAGTTGCTAATTAGTTATTGCCATGTCACTTGCAGACAAAAATGTTTTACAAGTATATATGGACTGATTGTGATGAGTGTCATTGATATTTTCATTAGAACAAAGAGAGGGAAGCATTAGCATGTCAGCCATTACATTGCAATGTGGAAATGTGGTATCTGTTTTAGAATGCTGAAGTGTTCCCATGTCTTAGATGATACCTGTAATTATTACATATTCTGCACTCTTGGCTGTATTGTTCCCTCCATCGTGTGCATATGCTTGTGCTTCAGAATTTTAAAAACCTTGGTTTTCTTTTACATCAAAATGAAACTAAATTTATAAAACTTAGATTGTTCCTTTGCCATCCCTAATTATGTTACTAAACAGTATTCCCAACTAGCAAATACATTCTATAACGTATAAATTATCTATAAATTCTGTATCTAGCAAATACGTTTTATAACTTAAACCTTGGTATTTTATTAAAATTATTTTAAAATAAGAAATGCATGCTTTTCATCTTCCTATTTCCATTTCACTCATCTCCCCAGTTCCTACATGTTTATTATTCAGTTTGGCTAATAACCAAACAATTAAAATGTTACTTGCATGAAACAGCTTGCTAGAAGTTTCTTCAAAAATAACCTTATATTCTTTTGTTGATCCCTCTTCAGACCAGTGCTTCTTTAAAAGCTTTATAAAAGTTAATTGTTCTCCCGTTCTAAATGAGGCTCCATTTCTGCCTGCTCCATCCACTTATAAAAATATTAAGTAGCAAAATGGGAGGTTTTCCCTATGCCTGGGAAGAGTTTAAGTCCCCTGGGTGGAAGTGAGAGAGAAGAGGTGAACACCCCACTGGTTTTCTGCTGCTTGCAGTCATCAGTGGTACCCCTCCTAATACTTTGGGCCAAGGAGAGACCCTTCTGTTCACAGGACAACTGCAGAGTTGTTGTACAGGATCCAGCTGCAGGACTGAGTAGCAGGCCACTTGCAAATGCTTAGGGAAAGCGGGCACTAACAGGATAAATACAAAGCATGTAGACAGCTTCCTGCAATTTGCATGCAGTGACTTCTCCGCTGGAAGTGGTGTCTGCATCCTGTTGCTAAACAGACTCAGTTGGACTTCCCTCCCTCAGTGTGCTTGAGGGATTTTCCACTATATTTTCAACATACAAAGCCATACTATCATCATGAGTTAAGGTATTATTTTATGTCTTTTAAATTTATTGCAAAATTAATCTTTTTGGTTCAACCTAGCCCTTATGTCAAGAGAAGTGATTAGCAGCTATTCTCTATTCCTGATTTTTATCTCCCCCTAGACAGTACTCCCTCTTGCATCCTCCAGACCACAGAAACTTAATCTATTTAATTGCTCCTGAAATCCTACCAGTATCTCAGATCAATTTTGTGTTTTACCTACCCTTCTGTATTTCTATTGTTGCTTTTTTTAGAGTAGGGGATGGCATAGTGTTGAAGATATGGGCACAGTAGTGTTTTCTGTTGTGTCTGCAGTTCATTAGACATGGTACCATGCTTGGTAAATATCTGATGTACAGTTAATTTGAGTAAGTTAATACTGAACTTTCTGGTAATATATCACTGGTCTAGTCTCATCCTAAATGTTGCATTTGCCACAGGATAGGTTAAGTGGATAATCAAAATAAATTTCAGTTGCTGCCTTCGAAAAACAAAGCCTATTTTCCACTTATTTACTGGAGATTACAATGATAAGTTTGAATAAGTGAATTCCACACAATGTACTCTATAAAATAGAACTGATTTTTGGAGCTATAGGGATATATGTGGGTGTATGTTTGCAGATGTTGCTTTGCTTTCCTTCGCTTTGCTTCTGGTGCTAAAAGCAATGCTGCAGTGGTGAGCTGATTGGTGTGGATTATTATTACCTTCACCTGGGAAATTGCATGTAGTTAACAAAGACAAAAAGCTTTTGAAATTGAAGCTCCTCTCTGATTGCTTGAGATTCTAGATTGATTTTTGCTGCATGGCAACAGGAGGAACTGGTATGGAGTGATGGTGTCACAACTTCATAGAGATCTTCAACGCCAAAAAAAGAAAAAAGGAGTAATAATTCACACTGAGAGTTGGTGGTGCAAAAAGAAGTTTATGTACTCTGGAGATGTACTGTGGTCTTTCATAACTGTTGACTCAGGTTTCTTTCATTCTTCCCCCAACACTTCTTCAGGTGTTTAATATGCTTTTGCTAATGATCCCATCAGTTAAAACACCAGGGAACTACATATGGTCCTTGAATATATATAAGGCAGTCTTTATAACCTTTTAGTTCAAATATGCTTTTACACACTGTGTGATAGATTGGTCCCTCTTGCTATATAAATTACCCACCCATGTTCATTTGCAAACATCCCAGGTATTACGCATTCTATTAAGATACAGCATTTTTTGCCAAATGTATGCATTAAGGAATGCCCCAAACCACTACAGTCCTCTGCCAGTGTAGATTTATTACTCAAAGTGGACCATTATTTGACAGCAGTACTTCCAGTGCATTTTAGTGCACTTTGAGTTGGACAAGTAGGAATGTTACCAGGTCTTTGAAATATTCATAGTAATGTATAAACTCATATATAGTACTCATATATTCATGTTTCAGTTTATATGCATTTACAAAATTGCAAAAAGAAAAACTCCTTATCAAAGTATCCCTTCCCAAAAGCAAACATGTTTGACTTTCCAAAACTGTGCAGGATATAATTGCAACAATGTCTTTGATGATGAAGAACTGTAGATGGCAATTCTGAGAAAAGAGTTTGAAATAGTAATATCTCCTCTAGGATGATTTTTCTATGTCTTTCTTTCTTATATCAATAATTCATTAATATATATTAATTTTTATGATGTTTCTGAGACATAGCTGAACTGATAAGGTTAACTGAAATTACCTGGTCTTCCTGCTCAACTTGCTTTCAGTGGTATCAGTGGTTGTGCTTGATAGCTGTTGGATATCTCTACTTCATTATGCAAGAGAAATGTGAATCATTCACTCCTGAAGCTTTTGAATCTTGCATCGGGTAGCAGATGGATAGAAGAAATGGGAAAAAAGAGTTTTCCTGGCTAGAGGGATCTGCTTGGAACTTAACTCTTCTAATAATCTGCTAGTTCATAGGTATTGCAAGATTTTTTGTGTCGCTATTTTGAACAGAGTTTATAATAGAATATTTAAATTTTTGCACAGTGTTTGTGATTACTCTTGTTCTAGTGTAATATTGAGTTGCGGTAAGTTCAGTGACTTATATAAATGATGGCTGTTTCAGTTAGCTTATGAGACAATTAATTATTTCAAAATTCTGCTATGGTAATGGTTTCTCATTTTTTTTCCAGGGGATTGTTCTTTAAGGTTATATTGAAGGGATCAGTTTAATAGAGGCTAGTTATTTTTAAAAATTGAATTTTGTTTCTAAATAAAATTATTCTAAATTACTGTTTAATTCTAATGTCTATTCAATGGTATTGTAGAACATTTTCACACCATGGATGTTTGCTTTCAGTATCTTTTCCCATTTAAGCTATATTAGTAGTAGTAATAGTAGGGGTTACTGTCACTTCTGCTTTCTTTCAACGACCTCTGGAGCAATGCAATGATTTGCAGCTTTCTTTGGATCTTAAAAGGTTTAGGACCAGTGGTTTTCTTATTTATTAAACACCTCTTGGAAATTTGATGAAATGAAAAAGGTTTCTGTAAGTGATAATCTTGATCAAGAAGATAAAGTGTTGTCATTAGCTGGAATTAACTGGCAAGCTTTCTTTTATCTTTTTTTCCAAAGTATTGTTAGTGTTTTTTTGCTAACAAGGGTACTATTAAAACAAAAACTTTATCATAGAAATTTTGTTTATTAGAAGTAACTAAATCTATTGTCCCAGTATACATAATAATTGCTCAATGGAAGGGTGTGTTACTGGGGTTTTGTGACATGTTGTTTTTAAACTTGAGATTTGATCAATGTAGATTATAATGAAAACTTAGGTACACTATATGCAGTAATTATATCTATAAAGAAAATCATACTGCTTAATCAATTTATTAAGATTGTCAGTTTTTGTGGTTCAGTTTCTAGTAGCTTCTGGGGTTAGGGGAAATGGTTTAGTACACTGTGTTCTCCATTATTAATAAGTAATGAAGCTTCTGGCAGTCTTTACTATGAGATAATGACCAGTTTCATTTTTTGGCTTTCTTAGCACATTAAATTACCATTTAAATAAAGATTAATTACTACTGTTTTATTTTTAGTATTTTAAGAGTAGTTATTAAAAGTTTCATAGTAACTACTACTTTGTTCAAAATAGAATTGTTCAATTTGATAGAATATGAGGACAGTTACATTGAAAGGAATATTTTGAAAATAATAATGTGTTGTTAGCATTTTGTTTTTTATGATAGGATCCCAGTGGAAAGATTCTGAGTTTTAAGTTTGTTTCTGGGGAATTTGCTGCTGTAGTTACAGCAGTCTTGCTGTCAAGGACTAGCAAGGAATCAAGATCTCTGCTCTGACCTGCAGATCAATAGCCCTAATCTGTGATTTTATTAAACTTGAGAACAGTGTTGCTGATTGCTGAGACAGCTAAGCTGACCACCTACAGTCCAGGAATGTAGTTTGGTTCTAAGCTATTATTTGCCCAACTGCCTCACCTCCCCTTGATGAATACACTTTTAACTTAAAACATGATAAAGTATAGTAAAGTTCTGCCAAAGAGAGACCTTGCAGCAGGTAATCACCCCAAAATACTTTCTTTGATCATATCAAATCAGAACCTGTAGACTTTCCAGATACAAATCCATCCACCTTTATTTTAAGATCTGCAGGCAGTGGCTCAGCACCTCAGATAATTTACTGTAATGTTCCCAAAAGCTGAAACCTCGTGAACTGAAATTTCATGAACATAGCTGCTTTACCTTTGTCCAAACACCCAGGCTGAACTGGTGTCTGAGAACCAGGTCAGACATAATTCATGACTCCTTCAGCAATGTCAAACCTCTGTAGCTGATTACTGAAGTGATTTGCCACAATTTACCAAACAATCCTTTCCTTAAGAAGAGGGAACAGGAATGAATTTATAGTCTTGCTGCTCTTAAGAGGTTATTTTTTGAGGTAGGATAAGCTGCTGATTTCTCAGCTGAAGCTGGCATGTTTTTTTTCCCTGAGTGATAATGACTTCTGCTACCAATGAGTGATCCCAAAGCTTGGGATGCCTTTGTTTAGGGTACAGGTCTTCAGACCACTCCAAATTTAGAGGGAGAATTGGTCCAACTTTGGCCACACAATCAGTTGCTGTCCAGACAGAGCTACACAGTAGCAGTGTGGTCTGTAAAGTTTTTTTAGCAAAAAATGTTTAAAAATTTTCCCTTTGAGCCTGTTGACAGCCACTAAGAGTATGTTGGTGTCTTAATTATTTGATGCTCTGCTTACTGGACTTGCATACATAATCACAGAGATTTTTGTGTTCACTACCAGAGCAAATAGTAGAGCAAAAGAACTCATTTATCATGGTCAAGTCATAACCTGAATTTTGTTTTTGTAGCCTGTCTCCCCTTCTTACTGTTTGTGCTGTTACTGTGTTTTATGTGATGTGAAATGCCATAGAATATGACCTAGGGAAATCATGTCATTCGCTTGAAGATGGTACAGCACTAGAATCCCTGAAGTGAGATGTTCCTGAGACAACAGAAGTGCAGATTTATCTCTAAGTGTTTGGTTCTGGTTGTTCACATTGAAGGCAAATAATTTCAAACTGAAAGAGACATCACTGGGTTGAACAGGGGCCTGTCAAATTAAAGACAAATAGCTGTAACCTTTGTTAGATTTGCAAACTGGTGTCAGAGAAGGATTGTTTCATTTTCTTATTACCAGAGTTTACATGGACAGTGAAGGGAAGAAAAACAGGAGAAGATTATTTTTAGCTAGGAAAGTAATGATGGAACAGCAAATGGGTTATCCTGGGCAGAAATAATTTTGTTCTGAAAGCTGAAGAATGCTTTCAGAGCTAGAGATCTGGATCCAGCCTCCACTAGGAAAAAATACCTTGACAGTGTCGAGAAGAAATGTGAGAATTACGTGATTTGGTGATTGTGAAAGAAGATAAATCCAGGTAATCTAAGTCTCTACATTTCATTGAACACAGTCACTCTAAATTAAAATACACAGGGTGAGGATAAAGCTGTATAATCTGCCTCTACTGAAGTTCATACTGCATCTTTAGGACAAAGTAATCAACATTAATTATATATACTTATTACTGTTAACAGTCTTCTAAGAGAACTGATGGGTGGCTCTTACATTTTATAGAGTTTTGTGGGATGTTACTGCAGGATTTTTTTATCCTCTTGTTACTCATAGAAGCTGTACTGAGCATCATTGGAATTGCTAGTAATTAGGCTGTTGAAACTGCGTAAAGAAATCCTTCTCTTTGTTTTTATTATTCTGTCTTCTGTGGTAACCACCTATACTTGTGTGTCATGCAGAAGTCAACACATGGAAACAGCTTTAGCACCAAAACTTAAAAAAATAGGGCTGATAGATAATATTTCAAAATAAATTTCTCAATATAGTGAGCATTTAGGATTTTGCCCTAATGTTTATTGGTACAATGACAATGTGCAGTCTTCTTATGGGAAGTCTGTATTGGTCAGTGCACTTCCCAGTCAAGGGAAGTCATACAGTGCTGCCTTTTGGAGTCTGAACCTGTCCTTTTCCACTCCTTCCTTTTTTTCTGCACTGTTTCCACATCATTCCACAGTACTGAGTCAAATTCAGCATCTTTTTTTTTTTTTTTGTCTTCAGGGTTCTCTGAGATACATGAAAAGTTACCCGGCACAGAGTTCTGGACTGTGTTTGCCTTTGGCAGGAATGATGAAAGGTTTTACATTAAAGATAAAGTTAATAATTCTCAGCAGCAAGATGGTTTTCAGGAGGACACCGTAGGACTTGGAGTGAACTTGGTGGCACCTAGAGTACTTAGACATCTTGGAATCTTCTGTTCCAAGCTCAAGATGCCTTTCTTTGTGTCCTAAACAATAATCTGAACATATTCAATAACGAAATTCTGAATTCATGAGAGCAGTAACAGAATCCATGGGAGGTTCTGCCCTACCCACACAGTTGATATCTTGTAAAGAAGGTGGGGGAGGTGCTAGGGAGAATTTGCTGAACAAACCGCAAGTTAGAAAATGTAAGGTGCTAGCAAAAAATCACCAACTATTCATTCCTAAGTTATATGTTTGTTAAAGGTAGTGAATTTAGCTCATTTTGAAAAAAAGACACTTTTGAACCACTACTTTGAAAATTAATTAGGAAAGAAAAAAAGCATATTGCTTAATTCTTTTTCCCTTCATTTCCTCCTTACCTCTCTCTACATCTTGACATTGTTTGTTGCAGCTTTTCTCAATTATATTTTCTTCTCTTAAGGGCAAGAGGTCCTGACTGCCTGTGTGTTTCTACAGATCCTGGAATGTTAGAGCTCTCAGTCCTGCCTGGGAATGTTAGACATCAATAATAGAAATAAATATTAATATATTATATATTTGCATTTATATTACAGTAAAAGCCAGCATACATTGGACATATTTATTCTCTGTAGACATATTAAGGAGCAAAAATAAAATACTTTTTAAAAAATCCAGCCTTAGAACTGGTAATGTAAACAGAAAGAGAATAACTATGAAATCTGCATTAGCACTGCAAAAGCTGAAGCAGTGATTCTGTGTGCTGTCACAATTGCTGCCCCTAAGAACAAAATGTTAATGAGCTATAATTTGTAAATTCACTCTCTTCTGATGGATCAGGCCCCATTTTGCTTTTTGTCATGATTATAGCTATGAATTCAGTTTTAAAAATGGTTCTCTGTAAAGCATGCAGTGTTCCATAGAAGTCCACAGAATTAGGAATATTACCTCTGCAGTTTTCTCTTGTTGCTGCCAAAAAGATATAGTAATTTTTTTTTTTTTTTTTTTTTTAAATATGATTTTCATTGGGTTTTTTGGTTGAGTTTTTGGGGTTTTTGGAGTGGGGGCAGGTTTTGTTATTTCAGCTCCTAGTAGGTTGTTTTTTTTTTTTTTTGGTAAATAAATCCAAGTTTGTTTTTGGTAAGCATGGGGTGAATTAAGCCTTCTGGAAAGGTTAAAATAATAGTTAATTGATTGTAGATCTTAATTTATTGGGCATTTTTTGTTGTTTTCTATTTACCTCTATATTAACTGTGTAGGGAAATAAAAAGCCTTCAAGTGCTTCTCATGAGTATTGTAAAAATGAACAGATTGCAGTTTTTTCAAGCCTTCCATTTCCTGGGCTCACAAATACATCTTAGCAATGCAAAATCAGTATGATCATACCTCATTTCTCAAAAAGCTTAGAAAAACAAGTGCTGACGGAGGAACCTTGACAAGTTCGGGAGCAGCAAATTCAGAGTTGTGCATCAGGGGCAGAGTGAACTGGAGCCTTTGAGCGGCTGCTCAGCAGCTCTGCAGAGCAGCACCTGCAGGTCCCAGTGGCCACAAGCTGAGCTGAGCCAGCCACGTGCTGTGGCATGGGAAAGGCCAACCACACCTTGGGTTGTCTTAGCCAGGGCGTTGCCAGCAGGTTGAGGAAGGTCTCTGCTCTCTGCTCAAGCATTTCTGAGAGACATCTGGGGTAACTGTGCACGGTTCTGGGCTCCTGGGGCACGAGAAGCCATCCCTCTGGAGTGACCTCTGTGGGGGTCATGGTGCAGGGAAGAGCATATGGCCTGTGTGGAGAGGATAAAGGAATAGGGTTTGTTTAGAAGAGATGGGTAAAGGGGGCACTCATTGCAATCCTCCATCATCTGAAGTGAGATTGCAGAACAAAGGAAAGTCAGACGCTTCTCGGAGGTGCCTGGGGAAGGACAAGCAGGAAAAATGGATGTAAGTAATCCAATTGGAAAAATGGAAATTGGATGTAAGAAAAAATTTGCATGGAAGTTGGTGGGGCACAGCAGCAGGTTTCCTGAAGACACTGTAAAACCTCTGTCTGTGGAGATTTTCAGAGTTTAACTGGAAGACACCCTGAGCAACCTGACTCATCTTTGACGTTAACCAGCCTAGAGCAGGAGGCTGGATTGGGTGTTGGCTGGGTGTCCCTTCTGACCTGAATTTTTCAGGTTCTGTGACATTTTGGAGTATAAGCAGTCACTGCTGTGAAACTTGACTAGTTCATAAGGATATATTATTGGGAAATTTTAGAGTTGGATGTTTCTGAACCTCTGCTGTTACTGATTGAATAGCATACATTAATTAATTTCATCATACAGTATTCCTGTCAGTTCTTATCTTTTCTGATGGCTGTGACTACAACTTGCATTATACAAGGCTTTCAATACTTCCATTCTTAGTATCTTGGGATCTTTCTTGTTATATGTTTACCTTGAAAGTGTCTGTTTTTCTCATAATACAAAAAATACAAAAAGTTGCACCCTTTTTTCATTAAGAGGTAGAATTTCATTATATTCCAGAGATCCTATGGTCCTCTTTCAAAGAACATGCTGTGTTTTCTTCACTAAAATGTTTATTTAGAAGAAGAAAGATGGGTGTTTTACTTTGGAGTCATTCTGCAGCTGTTTTCCCGTAATGACACAGTATGGATTTTTTAATGGAGTATGCGGTATATGTTGAAAATAAAGCATCTCTGTCTTAATCTAAAAATTTGTGAGTCTAACTGGAGCTGAGAGAAGCTGGTGTTCTCAGGAATGTGTCTAAAACTCAAGAGGTTTATAGATTGTTCAGAGCCATATAAGTAATTTAAAAAGAAATATCACAAAGAAGAAAAGAAATTGGAAGTGGCAGCAGTAGCTAGATTAGTAGCAAAGCTCAGGAGTAACGGGCTGGAAGAAGAGCTGCCCGTGAGTAGCTGTTGGATGTAAATGAGCCAAGAGGCTTTGTAAATGTGTCAAATGCTTTGTAGCTGTTGTGCATTATTAAGGGAAGAGGGTGTGTAACAGCATTACAACACAGGATACCTGAGGAAACAGCACTTGCATTTATGCTGGGAGGTCGCAGTCATGCTATCTAACATTCAAACCTTCCCATCCCCTACAGACTTGTCTGTGGCCCCTGTTCCAGCTGCCACACTGGCCCTTGGAAAAAGCCCCCAGAATTAATCCCTGAGACCATTAGTATTTTCTTCTTCAGTTGTTTTGGTTGGGGTACTTCTGTCATGCTACCCACAAGATTAAGCCAAAAAACAGTTTTTTATTACATTAGAGATGCTTGATTTGGAGTTTCCTGTTTCCTTTTGTTTGATAAGTAATGAGATTTGAAACCATTTGTAGCTAATGTATGTGCCATGAGACTTTGGTGGGGTTTTTTTTGGTGTTGTGGGGTTTTTTTGGTTGTTTTGTTTTGTTTTTTGTTTTTTGTTTTTTGTTTTTTTTGCCTCAGCATTCCTTCTTGAATTCATTTGCTTTCTTACCTTATTGGTAATTTTCCAAGTATTTACCATTGACCCCCTACAGATACCATTCTGAGAGGTACAGTCATATAGAAAACTGGATTTTCAAGGCGGTAAGCAGATTGTTCTTATGGTAGCTTTCCTATGCCAAATGATATGGAAACATACTGTGATAAATGTGAGCATTAGGACATGCAGATTATGTCTCATTATAATAACACATTAATAGACAGTTTATTTTCCACTTTGAAAAGATGGCAAAACAAAAGGCTTAAGCTCTGTTTCTGAACCATAAAGTTATTGCTCACTACCAGCTAAAAATTGCTGAGAAAGATCCTGGAAATGAAGGGTTTGTTTTATTGTTATTGTTTTTAGCAATAGATGAGCACAGAGGTTATTGTTTTTTGCAATAGATGAGCATAGATATTGCAGATATTTCTCATCTGCTTTGCGTTGAGCCTTCATACTTGTCACAGTGGAATAACTGATCAGGTCATTGTAAAACTGCCAGATTTCTTGTGCTGTAGTGCAAGTTGTGCTTTGCTATTGTCCTTGTCCTCTTTGTCACATTGTTGTTTCACAAGCTTCAGTGTTTGAGAGTGTTCTGGCTCCCATACATGGGTGATTTGGGGTTGGCAGCATCTTTTGTTTTGCTTTCTTATGTTTTGCAAAAATCATCTGGCAGAGAGAATGATTTGTCCATGATGATTTTAAGCTCTTGAACATGGTAATTTGTTGCTGCAGCTGTTCTTCTGTTATAACTGCATTGTCAAACCTGGTTTGGGTGTGCCTCTGCACATAGAGAGTGTAATTTGTTCTGAATAATTGAGGATACCTTGATGACAGCAGCTGTTTATGGGGCCAGCTCCTATGCTTGAGTGAGTGGCAGTAGGGACTGTTTTTTCCTTTGATGTAGACATCCCCTTGCTTAGTTTCCATAAATGTGATTGCATTTGCATTTTTTTTTACTAGAATATAATACTCAGACAGCATGGCAGTGTGCTCAAGTTTCTAGGAGTTTTGCGCAATTTAGGAAACTTATTGTACATAATTGTCCTCAGAGAACACAATGTCCTAAATTTGTATGTCTTTATTGTTTCCATCAGAAAATACTCATTTCATACCATGTTTGTGATCATAATTGTTCTTTATTAATCTGTTCTGATTTTTGAAGTAAGTTCTTCATCTTTCATTTTCTATTAGAGGCTTTTGTTGGTAGTGGAGGTGAATGAAATAAAGGCAGTGGGTTGAATAACAGTCAAAGTGAAAGAATAAATAAAAAAGTAAATTCTAAGCAAATTTATAAATATCAGACCCTATTAGAAATTAATTCTAATTGAAAGGGGCAACAAAAGATGTTTTAGACATTTTTTACCATTTCTTAGGTATTTATTGTTTTAAAGAATGAGAACATCAGCCAAGATCAGGCTTGAGGGGGGAAAAGAAAGCAAATTGTTACTGTACAGTTTATAGGCAGAGAGTATCTAAATTTATTAGGCTTTTTAGAGGTGAATTATTTTGAATCTGAACTGAACAAATGAGGTTGAACTTGATAAATGAGCTTGAACTTGTAGTACCTTTGTGAAATGCAGATGATAATGTCTTTAAAATAAATTACTCATGAATAAATCAAGACGTTGAAGTTGCAAAGGGTGAGAGATGGTATAATAGGGAAATTCTTTGACTAGGAAATTGTTTCTGAGACCTTTCTTTATAGTATATGCAAAATGAATAGTGAATATCATGAATGAGAAATATTTTAAATGTCAGATACTGATAACATTGGAGAAAAAGCAGTTGATGGCAAAAATTATTGTATTGAGAGGTACTGTGCTGGTTTAGGGCTAGTAAAAGGCAAATACAGATTAAATTTAGATAAATGAAAAAGAATAAGGTTGCAAACAATAACAAAGAAGGTAGAAGAAATATCAACTGAGATAATTATGCAGGATATCAGCTTTGGAAGGAAACGGGGTTGTAGATAATATCCTGTCTAATTAGAATACCTATAAAGAAGGTCACATGATCTAATTTCAGCCACCATAGACCCTGCAGGCTCCTTGTGTAGGTGGTGGAAAACAGTTGAGTCCAAGGATGAGTCTGGGATCCTTTAAGAAAAGTGCCTGATGGTTGCCTCACTGAATTTTTCAAATCACTTTCTAGAGGTGCCCATTTCTCTCTGTGAATTACATATAGAAACTAGCTTCTACATTTTAAGTAACTAATATAATGGCATAAATACTTGTCTTGCCTTTTTCTCTGGACTTTTCTAAGTATGAGATTAAAGGCTGGAGTAGAACCACATTCTTATTGTACAGCTATTTTAACTGGAACTTAGCATGTCCAGTATAATATTCCCCACAGACAAGTCCTTTAGCACTTCAGCTACTGGTAATTGATTTTCAGATATCCATTTTCCCCACCACTTCTATCCTATAATAGAAGTCTTCAAAACCAGGTAAGTTCTGCAACCTTAGGGTATGTTAGAGCTCTGATGAAAAAGTTGCTGGCTCTTAGAGAAGGCTGGCAAATAAGAAGGAAGATGTAACTAAACTAGATTATGCCAATGAAAGACCTGCCTGTAGGGAAAAAGATGAGATTTTATACTAGTAAAAGTAGAAAGATGCTGATCTACCCGAGGAAATGATAAATAGCACCTGTACAATTCAAAAAATGTCCTCGATATCTACAAAGCAGTAATCCTCGGGGAAAATTAAGCCGCACAAAGACAGTAAATAAGGTAAGATTATTTCCTTTTGAATTCTTAATTTGTTTCTCTATTTGTGTAATTTCCACTAAAATATTGAAATTATTTCTTCATCAAATTTGCTTTCACAGTTTGTATTGCAAGGCTCACATATACCTTTCCTTGGCAGTTTTCCAGAATGATTATAGTATAGGTAAAGTTTCCCATTTGAGAGAGAAATATATATTAAAATTCAGTTGACTAATAGTGATACAGTATCTTGTTATGTAATAGTCAACAAAACCATTATTCATTTACTTTTTATTTGACAGTAGTAAAGCCACTGCAGTTTTATCTTTCTAGCATAAATTGAGAATGAAAGTGAAGAACAACAAAACTCAGCGGTTCTATTATTTATCAGCAAATTGAAGTTTTCAAAATGCCACTTCTGCTTCTCTCCAAACGAAAAAAGGTTGATTGTAGAGACAATAGCATATTATATCTTTGGGGAAAATAGTTCAGAAATACTTGAAAATATCAGAAATGTGGCAGCATTGTTAGAACCATTGTGCAGAGACTTTATTTATATTGCTGAGAACTGTAGATGTTTTCATTTACTGGGAAGGGAACTGTAAATACGCAATATTGCTTTTTATGTTACTAACTTCAGTGAGTTACTGTTTAATTGGTATACAGAAAAATTTCTGCCAGTGAGTTTACAACCAAATGCTGTAATGAAATGTCACTTCTTTTTAAAAAGTGTTACTTTCCCTTGGTTCGCTGAAGTACTAAATCCATTTCAGTAAATGAATCTATTGATTTTAGCTTAATGTGTTGTAATAAAAAATATTTGAGGATGTTCTCAGTGGTAGATTCATGAGATGCCATGCTGGATTCTGTACCGGCAATGATGTGAGATTTTTCTCTATTTTTCATGCATGAAGTAGAGAAGTCAACATTGTTTCAGAGCAGATGATGTCTGCTGGAAGCCAGTTGTCTCACTTAAGTGTGCAGAAGTCATCCATGGACTTTGACTGGGTCAGCCAAGACCCTGATGGAGCTTTAAGTGGGAGGCAGTGATGCTCTAGCCAAACAGCTCTTGAACCTCTTGCCCCTTGCAGAGGTGGTTAATACTGACTGTGGTCCATTGCCTTGAGGAGCTGCCCATTGCCTGCGTGCTCCTGCTGCACCACACAAGAAATAAAATGCCCCATTAGGGTTGTACATTAACCTACCCAGGTGTAATTTAACAGTAATGCACACAAGTGCAATCCAACTTCTGCTTCATTTGGTTAGTGGGTCATGGTTAGCTATGCTTGATTGGTGATCATTGCAGGAGCAGATTAACTACATGTTGTAGCATTCCTTTTAAACCTTGCTGGGATCTAGGGAAGAGGCTGGTCTGTAGTAGAAGCAATGTAAAGGAATATGCAAAAGCAGGATTAGAAACAAGAATGTTTTTGTTCTTTTAGAAAATCATGCAAGGTACAATTACTGCATTTTACTACATCATTACCTTCTCTTTCCACCCGTTACACTTTGGATACCATTAATGCATAGAAAGGGGTTTCAGAATAATTTAACTTCAATAGAAGTAAAGCAAAGGACATCTCTGATTAATTTAGAAGGACGTTTATAGATCAGTGAGTCAGATTTTGGATTTACAATACTAAGGTTAATGCTAATGCAAACACTAAAGCAAACAGACCTTGAATTTCTTAATTACTATCTTGTTAATATTTCATTCAGAACTTTAAGGAAAAGTCTGTACTAACTAATTACTAATTAGTAATTAGTGCTAGTAGTTATAGCAGGAAACTACAAACCAAGGCTTTTTCATTAATTTCTCCACGTTGTGCGCTCTTGCCTGACAAATCAACTCCCTTTTACCTTGGACTTCTCACCTGCAGAATTGCGTACATACAGCTGTTTTATCTAAAGCATGCTAATGAAATGAGTTTAATGTTACAAGTTGCTTATGCACATTACAAGTGTATAAGAATACACTTTGAGATTATTGGATAACAGATTTACAGAGTTGCCATTGCTGTTCCTTTGTTTTTCTTTCTCTTTTCTTATTTCTGTTCTTCTAGGGAAGAGCCTTCAAGGATTTTTTTTTTCTGGATGGAATTCTTAGTGTCACTGGCTGTGTCTAGAAAGTGCTTATGATGTTACTTGAAATACTATTACATCATGTGTATACATTGAAATACTATTACATCATTACATTATTAAGTGTTTTTAGCTGTATTTGTTAGGGAACTAAAGCTGTTTTTGTCCTGGGCTTTAGATAGGGGAGGACAGCAGCTCAAACAAAAGTGTAGCACTTGAACAGAGTACTCAAATTAGGCTCAGAATTCTGGGGAATTTAAGAATTGGCCCATGCAGAGATCTTTGCAGAAAACAACTTTATGACAAAGATTTTCTTGGAGACATCATATGGTTAGAAAACTCAAGAGACTTTCCTTGGCTTTGCTTGCCTTAGCTTTTGCAGACTAAGTGGGTGAAGTCATTTCGTGAAAGAAGAATGAAGACTAAATGTTGTTGCTTGCTTACTTTGTAATAACAAATACACATATACTAACACATATAAATAACAAAATGTATGGACAAAGCCATGAAAAAATGTGCTCAGGTACACTGGGCTTTCCCAGATTTCCTATCTTTCAGGCCTTTGACAAGGACCAACTATTAAACCATTAATTGTTGCCTGTTATCAGCACTCACCATTCGAAGTTGCAATCCCTTTTAGCTGACACTAAAATAAAAACTCATATACAGTCTTTGTTCATTTGTCTGGAAACACTGCTGCCCAAACAGACCATGAAGTTTCTTCAACCAGATCTTGCAAAATCCATTATATCTTCTGCGGCCAGTTACAGCTCTTGAAAGTCCATGAATATTGTCCATTCCTCTGCCTCGTGATTACTGCAGTCTGTGTTGCCCCACCCCACATCCACTACTGTGGTGTCCTGGGAAATCTGGCTTCCAAACTCTGCAGACTCATTAAAAACAAAGCATGGAAAGGAAAGAGGAGCTTGCATTGAAAGGTAAAGTAGTGAGAATCCCTCTATAGCCTCATTCATCGACAAATTTGTGCCATTGATAGATTAGCCCTTGCTTACCTTTCTTTCAGCAGACTGACCTCATCAGCTGGCAGGCACCCTAAAAGCATTTCAGTTACTGAGCCACGATTAACTTCTCTGTCGAGCCCCTTACATTCTGTAGGCCCACAATGATCAAGAAGACCTGTGTGCTTAGGTACTAGATTGTAGGTCAGATTATACATCATGTCATTAATTGCTTTTGAAGAAGAAGGAAAAGGATTTCTGCGTCTTAAGCCTCAAAGCCAGTTATTCTTTGAAGTTTAAAGGAAACCATTCAAGAAAGGGGAGGGAGTTCATGCCAGCTCAATACTATAAAGGCAGATGAGAAGTGCGTTAGGGCAGTTGACTTTCACTACAGCACTTCCTTTGATCAAAGCTAATTTTTGAAAGTCTGTGTTAAGTCAGCAGCTATTAATCTTTTTGTTGTGGTCTATTATCTGTAGTGGGAAAAAAATATTTTCCTTCTAATTGAAATATTAAAAGGATGAAAAATCCCTAACATGACTTTTGCAGCTTTTTTCCCAGCACATCTTTGCTTTATTATTTTCATGTCATAGGACTGCTGAGAATATTTTTGTTGTTGTTATTGTTGTTTGGCTCCTGATGGCTTTATGTTGTATACTATTGCAGTGTTCCATCCAGGCATTTATCAGCTCCCTCATTCAAGTGGTTCTAACAGTTACCTAAAACTCATCCTATTAAAACTCATTATTTACAAAAATATAGGTAGAATCAGCAGAGTTGTGAAGTCCAGCCTCAACAATTAGGTGTAAGAATGCCTCCTCAAAATGGCAGGGTTTTAAAAATCATTGTAGTTCGACTTTTCTTGTCATGTATTACAAAAATTAAAGTTTGTGCTCTATTATTGTCATAATTTAAGTCCATCCAGCCAAGTCCCATTCAGCCACTCACTCATTCCCTCAGCATCAGAACCTGGGAAAGAATAGGAAGGGTAAAGGTAGAAAACTCATGAACTGAGATAGAAACAGTTTAATAGGGAAAGCAAAAGTTATGCACACAAGCAAAGCAAGGAATTAATTCAGTGCTTTCCATGCGCATGTGGGTGTTCAGCCATCCCCGGCCATGCTCTGTCCCTCCCAGCCTCCCAAGCTCCCCCCAGCATCCTCCCCACCAGCCTGGCAGTACAAAAATCAGAAACGGCCTTGGCTCTTTGTCTCCACATCATCATCACTGTGTTCAGCACAAATCCAAAACACAGCCCCACACCAGCCACTGTGAAGAAAGTTAATGCTACTCCAGCCAAAACCAGCACAAGTATATTATACAAATACAAAACCTGAAAATTTCATTAAAAGATAAGATGTTATTCTGCTGTAAGACACTTCTCTGATTTCAACATCTGACATTTGTCTAAAAAACTATTACATGTACTGTGTAAAAGCTAGGATGAACAAGATTGATCTCTTCTCTGGCTCAGCACTTTGGTTCTTAGGAGACTTGGCTAATGACAAGCCATTCAGTCTAATGGAGTAGATGGGGAGCAGAAGAATTTCTATTTCCTACAAGTTTTGTAAATCTGTCTATGTTCTAGTGTCAGATTTGTGAGTAACTAGGAATTGCCTCTGAAATGAAGAAGAAAAGTTACAGTTTTTTATAAATATGTTCTAGGCAAAAACTGAAACATATTAAATATGGGAGATTAAAAGCAATTTTGCTGGTTCTGGTCTTAGGTTATCTGCACATTCTCTCTGTACAATCCCAACGTTTTCAAGTATTAATAGGGTTTCTAGATGTTGAAAACATTTATAAATTTATAATCTTGCTCCCTACCCCCATAATTCTAATAATGCTTGCATAGCATGTTGAATAATTTACATACCACTTAGATACCAGTATTTGATAAAGTCAGTATGCCAGATTCAGCCTCCAATGATATATTCCTTTGTTTGTCTACTATACTGCAAGATACAGAGTATAATTTTGATTATATCTTTCTTAATGTTGTTTTTCAGTAACGTTCTGAGGTAAAGAAATTTGAAACATGAGGGAAGCAGATCTGCTAACTGGTTTGGGCTTTGTTAGGCAGTGAAGTAGACATATGAATATATTACATATGATTATCATAAAATTAGGGCCTGGAAATGGAACAGTCATGCTGCTGCATTTTAGACAGTACATTTATAATAAGCTGTAATAAGGTAAACCCCTTGAATGGATATAAGAAGAGGCATTACTTGTGATCACAAATGTGTGTTCAGTTCATGCTTTGAAGCTCAATTTAACACAGCAAACAAATTTCCTTATAGTGTTGACACAGTTGTTCTCAGTGGTGAATTTTGATTTATGGGGAAAAAACTGTAAGCAAGTGGTTGTTTGGGATCTAAATGGAAGAAAAGAATATGATTCTTAATGGCTGTAATTTGAAAGCTGTGTGTTGTTATGAGTAAAAGTGGGTTTAAAAGACTCACTTGCAATTACTTGATGCTTTGGATTTTAGTTTAAATTTCTTTTGGTGTATTCTGATATGATTTGGCATCTTTCTGAAAGAGTATAAACCCACCGTTTCTAGAGAACTTTTCTGAAGCCAGATAAGAAATAACAAGAATTAGGTTTAGGGCCCAATCCTGATGACACTAGTGTGGGCTAATTGATCTTCTGAAGCTGCTCAAAGGCATATAATTTACAAGAATAAGAGCTTGTAGAGCTGGATCTCACATGAATAGCCATCAGATAGTGTCTGAGCTTGTAAAAGTAGTTTTTCCTTCCATAGAAAGGCTGCTGGGAAGCTCCTGATAGCCCAGCCCTGTGGAGTCTCCCTCTAACCCATCCCTGGTTGTGTGACAGCAAGTGACAGAATCCTTTGTATGGTGTAAGAAGTACAGGTAAAACCAGACTAACTAAGACCCCTACAATAGCAAGAGCTTGGGTACAGATGAACAGATGAAAAACAGTAATATGAGAAAGTACCCTGTAAAATCTGTGTGTTAGAAGCACAAACATTTGTCTGGAAATCCGTCCTATTGGAGGTGAATTCCATCATGTGAAAGGCAGCAAATGTCACAAAAACACCTAGTCCTATTCTGTCACAATCATCTAAGTTCTCTTTAATTTATTTTGAGGTGTAGGAATAGTGTTGCCAAAGTGATTATAAAATAGTGATAGCATTGCTTTGTCTCTGGAAGACTTGTTTGGGTTTCTGCTGATAAATTATTAACAAGATTTCAGCTGCCCTGTGTCACAAGATTTCTTGGTAGCATGAGTGTAAGTACCTGAGGGATAATTAAGATTGGGTTTCGAGAACCTAATGGGGGGTAAATGCTTTCCCTGTGGTGTGGCCACAAACCATCTCTTTCTTCCCCATTTGCAAACTGAGAATAATAAGCCTTAAGAATTAATAATTTATGAATGAGCTAAGTGGTGTTTTCAAACTATATTCTTTACTAGTAATGTATAACTCTTGTCTCCTGGATCTTTGTGTCTCATTATGTAGCACTCCCTGTTTGGGGCAGGCTCCCTTTTGCAAAAGCAGTCTGAGTGAACAAAGCACAAATGAGAATTAAGACTGGCTTTCACAAGCTAGATCATGGCAAGCAGAGGTACAGTCCTCAAAATGTATCAGGCTGTGAGTGAAATATTTTCTCACAGAATCATTTCTATATTATAATTTCAGCTTTTTTTTGCCAGATTGCACTGTATATCCTTGTTCTCTTCCCTCTTGTACAGTTGCTTACCTTTCTGATGGGGTGGCTTTTTCTTCAGAAATCTCCTGTGAATTCCTTGTCCTTCACTGAAAGGTTTTGATGTGGTTTTTGTTTGTTTGTTTTGTTGTTGTTGTTGTTTATTTGTTTTTTGCATAACCTGCTGACCAGTTCTGCAGTTTGCTGTGGCATTTTACTACTATGCTTGCATCTGCCTTTGGAACTTAAACACTTTCAAGTTTCAGTACTGTCTCCAGGGATTATTATTATTATTATTATTATTAGCACAATTATTTATGATGTGCCAAAACCAAGTTAGCTATCTTTGGCCTCTGCAAAGTTACCCAGGTGCTTGCAGAGCATTGTTTTTACCTCTTCCGACAAATTCATGAGCTGTAGAGCAGGTGAAGCTCTGTTTGCACCAAATGCACATCCTCTCTGCAGTAAGGTCACACTGACAACTTGCTTTGAGAGCTCTATTGCTGCTCCCTTAATGCCTGGGTGTTTCTGCAGTTCCCCTGAGAGTTTCTTGCTCTTTCATCAGCATGCTGAGGGTCAGAATTATATGAGCTGCTTTTTCAACAAGACTTTATTTAAGAACTCATCACAGCAGAGCTATGCCAAGTTCACAAATCCTCAGCACAGAATTCTTCAGTTTCTCAGTTTTTACAGGAGACATACAGATTTTTTTTCTTTAATCCAGAGACCTGTGATGATTAGAGTGCAGGGGAAAGGCATATAAATCTAGGAGGACAATAATTTATTACTTTGTTTCATTCAACTTTTCAAGATGTATATGGACACCCAAATCTCTGTGTCCCATTCTTGATGATGATTAAAAGTAAATAGGATTTTTTAAAGCTTTAGGGTTCTCTTAGGAATTAGGTGGAGATGTCAATGTCTAGCAGGAAAGTCAGCTGCTCTTTGAGTAATGTAGATGCCTGAGCTATAATGCCCAGAAATGTTCAAAGAGTTCATTGGCTTGCTGTGGCAAATGGCTTTACCATTGAGTAAAATGAGACATATAAAAGTATTAAAAAAACAAAAAATCTAGAAGAGTGATCACTGAGCAAAACATTTGTGCAAACACATGTCTATTCCCACATGTTGGTCTAAGCAGTTACCAGTTACCTGCTTTCTCATAGATACCAGTGTGTTCCTCTGAGAGTCCAAAGAAAAGCTCAGGAAAACATTGGTTTCTTCCAGATAGTTGAAATGGTGTTGCAAGGTCAGGTGTACAGGAAACCTTCCAGGATACATTAAGAAATCTATTTCCAGCTGGCACTGAAAGTCATTAAACTTGTAATATCACTAATAAGAGGAAAGCTTTTTATTTCTGGCGTTTCCATCTGTCTCTTGCCAGGAAAACCCCAGGACTCCGACCCATTATATGTATCAGAAAACAGTATCCATATTTTTAATCACTACACATAAGAATGAGAGATTCTTTGAGAAAATATTATATGTTAAAAAGAAAGACTAAATAATGAACTGAGAGTGCTAGACACTGGACGTGAAAAACAAACAAAATCCACAAATTAAAAAAGCCTCATTCTTGTAATTTGTAAACCTGATTTTTCTTCTTTGCTTTTCCCTTGATTCTACAGTGCTTGGTGTTAACATTGTGGTTGAACGAACATGAACAAAAATGCTAAAATTTTATATTTCTTAATATTCTTTTTCAGGAATGACATCTCTAAATTGGAGCATTTCTGTTTCCTATGTACATAAGAAGCAGCATAGGTGCACTTTTAAATAACTGTCTCAACTGCATTGTGTTTACCCAAGCTGATAACCATTTGTTGGGTAATACATTCCTTAAAAAGGAAACACAATCAGTATGTTTAGTTTAGCAAGAAATCTATGGTTTGATAAAATAATCTCTTGAACTGTATAAAGAAATAGGTATTAAGCTGCATTACAAAATCTGTTTGTGCTTGAGCAAAAATACAAAGCATATTAACTGGTAACTTTTTCCAGCAGATAGTATTCACGTGGTTCAGTATACACAACTTATGTGAACAGGCATTTAGTAACCATGCAATTTGTAAATTTTTTATTTTTTGTGAAGTTTGACTATGAAAAGCATGAGGTACTTTATGTGAATGGGCAAAAAAGTTCTTGAAAAGCATCTGAACAAACAGTCCAAGAGTTAGGAAGAAGCACTGAATGAACAGCTTGGGATCTGTGTTTGGTGCTGGTCTGTGCCCTGTAGGTGCCGGGAGCTCTAATAACTTCATGTCTAATGACTGTCTCAGATGTTCTTACTCAAGTGATTAGAATTTCTTATATTCATGACCTCACCAGCAATCACATGTAAGAGTGCTTTCAAAGGATCCCTGTTTCTCACACCTAATTTCCTCTCAATTGCCTTGGTTTGACATGAATGTCCTTAGAGTTCATCACCTTTAAGTGTTTGGTCTTTAAAAAGACCTTGCTTTGAGTTTGGTTTATCTGTCTATCTTCAGAAGCTGTTTTACTTTGTTACTGCTGCTTCTTTATTTTTTCTGTCTCCATCTTATTCCTTCAAAGTCTTGACCCCTCTTTGTTTCCTCAAATTCCCATGTAATTCTTCTTTTTGTTCTCTGACTGTTATGATTGCATCTCCCTGATCTTCAGATGTTGCCTTACTGCTGTGGAGTCATAGTACCAGTAGGCAGCTTAATTCTCCCTTTGTCTTGGACATTCCACGCCACTGGAGAAGTTTGGAAATAGTCTCTCATACTTTGCAGTTGAGGGCAGCCACAACAGTGGAGACTAATACAGATAATGGAATTTGAGATGTGGTGTTTTGCTATAGAGGTTTTATTTACTAGACTGTCATTTGTGCCTGAGTATATCCCAATACCCTCAGGACAGGCAACTCACACTTGTCATGGTTTTGGACAGTTCTTACAAGAATGTGATTTATTTTTGCAGGGTGACCTCCTAAGGGAGGTATGGGACTCCAGTTCTCCTGCAGTAAGAGACTGGGAAGCGACCAAAAGGTTTCTCCTTCATGACCACACAGCTGATAATTTATTTTGGGATGTGCCTCTTTGGCTTGTTTGTTCGCTTTGGCTGTGGGAATGTATCCTAATGGAGAAAATGTGGTTATGATATCAGCAAGAGAGGGAATTACTTTCTAGGCCTTATGTAGCAGCTCTAAACTTTTCTCGCCTCCAGGCATTGGAACTTAATGTTTAAAAAAAGAAAACAAACAGTTTGTGTATTTGAGCATATAAAAAAGAAATGCCTTCATTGCTCATGCTAGCTATAAAAAGGCAGATTCTTCTTAGAAAATAGAAACCCATTGCATTTAAAATCCATCTTGCCTTTATGTTATGGTTCCTTTTGCTTTTTAATTCTCTATTTGAAAATAACGATGTTTTTAATTTTGTAAGACTTCAACGGCTGCTTTTGCTCATTTTTTTCTTTCATAGAAGTGAAGGTTTTTGTGCATGTACTATTATGATATTTTCTTCTGGGACATTAAAAATTGGCTGATGACTAGGAGTGTGGAGTAAGAATAGAAATGGGTGAATTGAAGAATGCTTTTCTATCTATGTTTGGTAATAGGGGGGAAAGTGCAGCAAAAAAGGCATTTAAAGAGAAAAGAATTTGAAATAGAATGTTTTAAGATTTTGCTTAGAAGCATCACTTTCTTTTAAGGGGATTGTTTACTAAACTGAAATAATTTCAGTTGCTTTGAAAAAAACATGCATATGGACCCATAAGACTTCTTTCAGCCAAGTCTCCATTTATTTAAATAAATCTCCTTTTTTCTTTCTAAAGAACTTGAAAATGGGAAAAGTAGATGAATTTGTAAATTTAAGCCTGTCCATTGTAGACATGCTTTCTGAAATACCAACTTAATTACCTTAAAACCTAAATTTGCATTGTTATTGCCTCTTATGTAGAGTAGGAGCTTGTCCCGGAATTTAATTCTCCTTTGGAGTTAAGGGTGATGAGACTAATGTTTGAATGGAATGATGGACCAGTCTGACAGTCAGATGCCCTGTGGAGAGACACGGAAAAGCATTAGCTGCTGGTAGTCAGAAGAGATAGTAAAGGCATCTTCATGAGACTGGACCTAACTACATTCAATTTAAATGGGTTCTGCTCTTTCTCAGCTGGATATATTAGGGTTTTTTCCATATTTTGCTCTAATTTAACATAAACTGTGGCTGCATGTTACTCATCTCAAAATGACTCCATTATTCAGCCAGGCAAGAAAATTTGAAATGGGTTAGATATTTTAATTTTTTTAAATATATTTTTAATTTCTTTCAGAACATAGGGTGTAGAAGGAGCCTGGAAAATGAGAGATTTTCTAAGCTTTAACTGTCTTCATTCTTAAAAAAGAAATAAGCTTATGCCACTGAAGTTCTTCCCAGTGAATAGCCCAGATGATGATGTTGGGGGAAGCCTTTCTCAACAGGCAGGGGAAGATATCATGTAATCTGACATTCTTAGGCAATAGTGTTGTATTACATCAATCTTCTTTGTTACTGAACTATTGCTGAAATGGGGATGCAGCTCAAGCCCGGTTTTTTTCAGTCACACCTTGCAGTAATGTACTGAATCATCCAAAAGGATGCTCCTCTGTGTTTTTGGAAATTACTTCTGTTGGGCAAATAGGTTGTTTCCTGATGATTAGATCAAATATGGGCAGGAACGCTGAACATTGCTGCTGCTGAACAATTTCCTTCCTCTTGAAAAGAAATAAGTGCACAAGTTGGTGTTTGTCCTTGCCCAGGACACAGTTGTTGCCCAGACCAGTGCTACTGTTCTGATGCACACCACCTCTGACAGCCCCATGTCCAAGACTTGATCCTTTGGGATTCTAATTCTGACTGGCTGTCCGAAAATAGGCTAAGGAATAAATGTTTAATTAAGGAAGGCTCCATGGAGTCCTTAGTGTGGTGAGAGTTTCTGTCTTGAAATTCCTGAATGCTGGTTCAAGGCCTTTTATCAACAGTATGGCAGAAGCACTGGCACTGTACCAGCACTGAGGATAAGCATTTTGGCTGAGAACTGCCATCATTCCTAACTGACCTTCTGTGATGCACTAGAAGCTAGAAGTACCTCTCAGTAAGAGAAGTGATGGTGCATTATTCAAATACTGCTATGGACTGTAAGGTTTAAAGGGAAGGAAGGATGAATACACTGCAAAGGGAGAATTGAGAAGACACTGTGTTGAGCAGCTGAGAATTCATTTCCAAAGGGAAGGAATTTCTAGACAGTTAAATTTGATGGTTTCCCTGTCCCACTTTGAATCTGAAATACCAGAAAGTAGCATATGCATGGTAGGTAGATGTGAATTATGGATACAAGAATCACTGCAGTCTTGTTCAGTCCTTTGTGTAAACAATACCATTTAGAAGTCTACTAAGATGCAATAGTGGAAGAGTGTTTATAATACTGAAAGTGTGTTTTGCTCAGAATATGTGTAGTTTTAATCAAATGTCCAGCAGTTGCTAAAAGGTTCTTTTATATTAGAGTAAGTAGCTATATAAGACTAAGGTCACTTAACAAAGTACAGGGAATAGTAGTAGGTGCTGTATTTCTTCCTTTGTAAAGTAATTACTGCATCTTGCAATCATTAAAGGCTGTGATCACCAGTTTTCTAATGGGAAAATTCATTTAGGTCAATGCTTTGGCAGGTGTTCATATTTTGTGGAAAGATCCATCTTCCAGATTGCTAATGAATGGCCAAGCAAGTCTCTCGATAGTTAATAATATTGCTTAATTGCCACAGTCAGATAAAGCTGCCATCTAAATTATTGCTATTCTGAGCATCTGAACACCAGAAGAATGATAAACCATGAGAAAACCTTATGAGGTGGGTGGTTAGTTGAAGTCATTACCTGCAATTTTATACATTTCCTTCTCTATCAGGTGATCTTTCTAGTATTTCCCTGCTTTGGCAGAAAATCAGACATGTGGCCATACCCCCTTCTGCCCCCACATCCACTAGGCAGCTGTTTTCAATATATCTTCCCAAGGCACTGCACAGCCAGGAGTTTCTTCCTGGGTTTATGTATCCATAGTACACTGGAAAATGATGTTGTGTTTTCCTACATACACCTAATGAAACATAAAGCATCCATAAACACGTGTCAGTCAAACCTGTGGACTGCATGTAGCTTTTCAGTGCAGATGGAAAAAGTGCAGTGCTGTGTAGAGCATTCTGTAAAGGAAAATATTGCTAATCTGAGCAATCTACTAGTCAACAGAAGACATAAACTCCACTTCAGCAGTAAATGATTTAAGGAAAAAAAACTCTTTGCAGGTGCTGGAATGGATAAAGAATAGTGTGTGACATGAAAACCTGACTCTAACTCTTGTCAGTCCTGCAGCACGACAGGACTCAATTGTAAGCGAGTTTTAAAATTCCATGTTTACTTGACAAGTAGAATCTTAGGGCTCCTTATCCAGGAGTGAACACAAGTATTCAGATTAAATGCCAACAGTGTTAGGATTCTGCTTATCAAATCTTGTACTGTACAGTATAGGAGGACTTGATCCATGCTCAGAACCATTTCCTTAATTAATTGTCTTTATCTGCGAGTTAATGGAAAAGGGGGTCATGGGTTTTTCCACTGTATGTGCTATTAAGCTGTCTGGAGACAGCTATGGCCTTTCTCAAATCTGCATCTCTCTGTCAGTAGTAAATTCCCATGTCACTGCTCAGGAGCAAGTAGACAACAGAGGTGAAAAATTATGCTAATGAATTGCAATAACCACCTCCTTTTTATGAGAGCGCTTGACAAGATCCTGAATCCAAAGTGTTACGTTACCTTGTGCAGCTTTTTATTGGTAAACTATAGCAACTAAACACAGCTAGCAGTTAAATACAGCTTCATAGTGCTGAAGAGGCTCTTTGGAACAAAGTGAAGTATATGGGTAAAATTGTTAAAGCGCTAGATAAGGTTCTCAGGTTACCATGGCTACATGAAAATTTTTGCATTGTATCATAGATTAGGATGCATAGGATGAAGTGGCCAAAACAACTACAAAGTCCAATGCATATAAACTACATTTCCAAACCACACAGTGTTGCCAAATAGAGAGACAAATAGCTCAGGATATTGGCTGCTGACAAATCTATGAATCAATAAAGAGAGGCCTGAAGGAGATTTAGAATATATGCCATTTGAAAGTCTGCATTATTTGAAGTTACAATCTTAATTTTTAAAGAAAAATTAAGAAAGAAAAAGGAAGAAAAGAAAAAACCTCAGTCATGTAAAGAGTGAAATTATTTTTTGTAATCTTTTTCCAGTATTGAAATCTGACATTTTGCTGCAAGACCTTCAGCAAAGAAGGTTGATGAAACATGGATAACACATTTTGTGCACTTAGGCTGGCAGTAGCACTTAAACTGGAAGCAGTTTATTCCCATGGAAACCTATTTGCATTTGGGCCAGAAGTGACTTTTTTCCCCCCTCTGTAAGCACTGCTGATGTTTTAGCATAATATAATTGCTGAATATTGACAGCAAATTTGAAAAGTACTTTTTAAATGTTAAGTAGCTAAGCATATGTAAAATGGAGATGTATTCTGTGCAATTTTTTTCGTGTAGGATGGAGGCATGTTGCTGAAAAATGCAGGGCAGCTTTTGATCTTCTATTATTTATGCCTGAAAGAAAAAAAATTGTGAATTAAAATCTGTTTATCCTAAACAATTTTTTTTTACAGGTGACAAAAGAACTCAAACAGTACGACAACAAAATTATAGAGTGCAAGTTTGAGAACAACAGCTGGGTCTTCATGAGACAGAGGATAGACAAAAGCTTTCCAAATGCCTACAGCACTGCCATAGGTGAGTAGAGCAATTTGCTTTAGAAGTTTCTTAGGCTAAAATTTTAATGTTTTACCTCTGTTCTGTTCTAGGTAGGAAAGGCACTCTGTGTTCTCATTTATGGTCTGAGTCCTGACTCCTCTAACTTATTAAAGTAATGCCTCATCTTGCAAATGCTTATGCCATCACTAGTTTTTAGATAGCATGAATCCTCTGGCTGCAAAGTTATTTGATAAAGTCAGTCAAACTAATACTCTGATGCAGAATTTAACAGGTAATACAGAATCAAGAATCAAGTGCCTAAGTCTTTGCAGAACTGCAAACACTTGTGCAAAGATAACTTTAAATGGCAGGGCATGCCTTTCAAGTCAGAGCCAAGAAAGTTTTTTTTTACAATAGCATCGCTTCAGCTGACATCAGTGCCTAGTGTTGTGTTGGCTTGCTGGGATGTAATGCAAACTGGCACATTATGAGTGGAATTAGTTAAACAAAAAATCCATTAGAATGCCAAAACCATTATTTGGCAGATGGGCTAGAAAATTAATAGGAGAAAAATGTCATCTTGAGTTTCAACAATAGTTACACAAACAATGGAGCAGGGAAACTAATGAAAGGTTTATGTTTATGCAGAGTTACAAAACTTTTATGTTCCTCTACCAAAAAGTATTTTGCCAAATATTGTAAATTAAAGGATAATATTTACTTTGAGATTAAGTATAAGAGTTTGAATAGAAGTATGTGCAAGGCTGAGTAGCAATAAACATATTGACACTGACTTTTGTTAAGTGCCAAAATGAAATTTAATCATATTTAAGACCATGCTAATTACTAGTGCTGATGCAGGATTTTCTCTAGACCCTTCTACTTGTATTTCTGCTTGAGCAGTGAGTAGATTTTCTTGAATAAACACAATGTGGTCATTTTTCTGGAGAGGAGATTATAAATCTATTGGCGCCTTAGGGAACTAGCACAGAATGTAGCTGAAATACTTGCTGAGCAGTCCTGTCAGGAAAGAGGAATGGACTACAAAAGTCATACAAGTACAATGACATCTCTTTGTGACCATGACCTAAATTTTTCTTCTCTGGTTCACCTTAGTGTTTCAATAGTTCGTTTTCCCTGGAGTTTTCTAATTTTTTTTATGAATAGCATATTCTTCATTCCTTTATTCTTAAGAGCATATGTATTTGTCTGTTTTCTCATTTTCTCCATTTGTAGAGCAGTTTTGTTATTCCTGACCTTTTTTCTCCCAAAACACAGTGAACTTCCTAAAAATTAAAATCAAAAGAAAACTAAATACTACAGTAAGAATTTTTAGGATATATTTCAAATTTTCTATAGGAATTTTCAGAACAGAAAGTTTTCTTTTGGCTTTGAGTTTTCACTTTCGATCATTTTTCAAAATCTCCAAAAGTTATCATTTGAGACTTCTTTCTCTAGATCCTCTCTCCTCTATTAGCTTTCTCTTGATGAAAAATGCTATTTATTTTTTGCCATGGTTGAAATAGCAACAAAATAAACATCTGTCTGGATATTGCTTTTGGACTTCATTACCTTTCAGATTGAAAAGAGGAGGTCTTTTTGAGTGATTAAGCTAAGGCAGCACTCAAAATTTGATAGACCAGTTATATGAGTTACTGTTACATGAGTTACATGAGTTAAACCAGTTGCCATGAGACTGGAATTTTGTTCCTAAATTAATGGTAATCGTAATGCTTCCCAACTGCTAAAGTTAAAATATTGTGCAACTCTTAAAGCACCTTTTCAGCAAAAATAGTGAGATAATTAAAAATAATTCCAGAAAGGCGCTTTACTAATTGTAAAGTAATCCTTTGGTTCTGGTGTTCTGCAGGAAAAGAAAGGAATGTTTTTGTGAATCGTTTTTCATAACAATGCTACATTGCAAGTACATTTTAAGGAGTCCTAACATTTAGTGCTCTAGGGGGTCAGGAGATTGTTTTGCATGGAAATTGCATCTTTACTGTGGCCAGCCCTTACATGCTATCAATTACCCTCTAATCATTTTGTGCTTTCTTCCAAGATAGTTGTAGGATTCCCACTTAATTTCATGCTCCTTTTTTCCTTTTTTTTTTTTTCTCCTCTGAGTCTCTCAGGAGGATTAATTAGAGGAATACAAAGTTACATAGGAAAACATTAAAAAATATTTCATTTGTTTAAAGTGAAGTAAGCCTATTTATTTGTTCCATAAAATCCCATGGACCATGACTTACAAACTGTGGTCTGGGGAGTTGTGTTAAGTACCCCAAGAGTGCCTGTGCATGTGGGCCTTGGCCACCACACAGCACCATGGCTGCTCCTCCATCCTATAGTCTGGTGCTCTAGACATGCCATTTGCTTGGTGTCAAGTCTTTCTGCCCCATGAAGGTATATGGGTTAAAAAAAAAGGACTGTGCATTGCAGGTTTAGGGTATTTATAGTACTTACTGGTGAAAAAAATAAGTTGCCATAATTTAGACATTTTCAATATTAGAAGCCAGTCTTGTTTCTGTCTACTTGGACTTGATGTGTGTTTCAAAGCCATGTCTCACAAGGCCCTCGTTGCTGTTCCTTGCCTCAGTAGGATGTCAGTTCTTGGTGGTTTTATAGTTGCTTCAGGAAGCCTTACACACATATGTGCCTTTAGTTTGTTTTAGAAAGAGAGACTCCCATGGGAGTAGAGGTCCACGGCATTGCTTTGCTCTCTGGGGGGCAGAGCAGAGATTCGTGACTCCAGACACAACCACCTAGTCAAAGCGTGTGTTTAAGGCTTAATACTTGAGCCAGAGTATGTTGTTATTTTGCCAAGAGGGGGTGAAGTTATTGAAGGGCCGACTAGAACAAATCAGTTTAGTTACATGAGAATATATTCTTTGTTCCCAGCTGTCTGCAACAGCATCCAGAACCCAGTGACAAAGGAGATGCTGTTTGAGTTCATTGACAGATGTGCAGCAGCTTCCCAAGGACAGACGCGGAAGCACCACCTTGATCCTGACACTGAACTCATGCCACCCCCACCACCCAAAAGACCTCGTACCATAACATAGGGCTTTGGCCTCAGAAGACTCTGTGTGTACATTTCTCCAGAAGGTGACATGCAAGTGTGAAGGCTGGGAAAACAGAGATTCGGATTGCTTTAAATACTTGTGTGTGTTTTTTGAGTTTGGTTTTCATTTTGTTTTGTTTTTCTGAATTCCACTTATAAACGGACGTTGTTTTGTAACTGAGAAATTCAACCTTACCTTATGGTATTTGAGGATTAAATTTCCAAAGGTTTAGACAAGAACCAAGTACAATTAAGTCAGTGAAAAGCTGCCTTGTTTATACATGGATCTCTTTTCACCTTTAATTTATAATGTCAGCAGTCTGGAACTGAGGAAATACTGGGATGCCGTACTTTTTAGGAGCTGTGTTTAAAAAAAGCAGAAGTGTTTTTTTTACTGTTGTTATTAAACTGGCTGTGATTTGTCACCCATAGTATAACAGATCATAGTTTCTCTGCATTTTTGAGATTTGTGTTTAACAGCAAACAGCAATATTGTTTGTGTTCTCTGTTGATTAAAAACTAAGTCGCCTTAGATTACTCTAATTTTTAAATTAGCTGAGTTTTTGTTGTTGAAATATTAAAAAAGCAAATTCTTCTTGTAAATAGCATCCCTTTGAAACAAGGGAATGTGCTAGATGTTTGCTTTCTCCCCATGTTTGAACCTAATGCCAGATGTATAGTGGGCTGATTTTAGCTTTGCCTTGTTATCTGTAGATCAGAAATGCACCAAATCTTTAGTATTAAGGTCTCTGTTAAAGAGACTGTTTCTAGTACAGGGCTTAGTTCTCCACAGTGATACCATTGTAAATACTACTAAAAAGTACACATCACTGTGATATGCAAGAGTAATAAGCAGTGCTGATAATGAAGTCTTGCATCCAGGTACAAAATGGCAAAACAAATGCCAGGCACCTCCTGTGTAAAGGAGAAGGTAATTTCAGTGGAAGAGAGCTACATCAGACAGGAAGTCTCTTGATTTGCTTAATTGCAGGGCAAAAGTAAGTCATTGTGGGGCAGTGAATGAGTGTCCCAGGGAACAGGACACTCATTTTCAAAGATGGGGTTGGCTGTCCTGTGGCACTGTGCTCATCCTCTGGCGGACTTTCTTTCTTACCAAATGAAGAAGCACATGAATGCCCTAATGGCTTTTGTTGCAGCAGACTGGCAGATGTTCATAATATTAGTTTTGAGAAGTTGCCGTCTGGCTGTCTAAGGGAGGAGTTGTTCTGAGCTGGGATTAATTGGAAACCAAATGCAGATTTTAAAGTTTACTGTCCATTTATCAAGCAGGGATTGAATTGGCTCTTTCTGTCATTTACTTAGTGTGTGAGTCATCCATGCATTCAGTAGTCTGATTAGGGAAGGTCATTAATTTGTTATAACTAAAATGCATTTTTGTTTAAATGAGTTTTCATGTTTGTAAACAAAATTTACTCCTGGTTTGTTTGTTTTTTTTCTATATGTAAACTTTATGACTCTGCTTTGTGGTGGCTTCTCTGGTTGATTCAACCTGTTGTATAAATGCACACGGCATCATTTAGATGGTGTTCCTGGTTTCTCTTTCTGGGATATTCCATATGTGTTTTAGAGAACTGAAGGCGTTATATAAGTTACTTTTTATACTACGGTAAAACTTGAGGGGAAAAAATGCTTTCATCAAAGTTCTTTTTTTCAACTGTACATAGTTTCTGCACATTATCTATTGAAAAGATATAATATCACCTATGCAAGGTTGCAAAATGATCTCTTAAAAAGAGCCTTATTAATTTGATGTGAAAACCTATGCATCCTCTGTGCATCTTGCATTGAAACACACAGTTAATTATTTCTTTGCTCAGTATGAATAATTTCCCCCAGATTATACTTGTCAGAGAAATTTTCATAACATACACTTTGTCACTGATCTCCATGGTTCATGGCAATTGCAGTGTGTGTGATGATTACAGCCTTCTCCGTGAGGTTTGGACATTTCATTTTTTTAAGAATGTGTCCAGGTTATTTCCGTCTTTCTCCTTCCCAGCTCTTGCATCTTGTATTTCAACAAAACCTGGCTTCTGATTTACCTTTTACTTCAGAGCTGCAGCACTGCAAGCTGTCTTCCATGTGCATTCCACTAAGTCCATGTATGTGTTTTGGCCCTTGTATTTTGACAGTGTCTTTTTTCCCACTCTTGGTTTGAAATGGATATTTTGAAAGAGTAATGATTCTGAGAATGAACAGAGCTCCATGTTCACATTTGACTGTCAAACTCGTCTTGCACTGTGACCTGTAGCTTTTCAGAGAGGTCAATCACCTTTGCTTTTCTGGAAGGGGAGGCTCCTGGGGAAGGTTTGAATGAAGGTGGTGAAAACAAATGGACTTCCACTTGGACCACATGAGATTAATGCCATGAGAAACGTAAACCTCCTTTCTCTGCTACTAGATATTCAAGAGATTGAAGCTAAAAAGCAAAGAAGAGCCTGTGCCAGGAAAATAGTGATGATGATGAAAACAATACCCTAACTTGTCTATTCTTTGGTGTACAGCATGATTTCATCCACTGTTTTGTCATTTGTTAAATATATAATTAAAATTTGGGTTCAGTGGAGTTTCCAGAAAATGTAAGTACATTCCTCTAAAAACCGTGTATTATGTATTTTAATAAAGTCAATGGTTTAAAATACTTTCCCTAAAGATGTATTTGCTTTTGATGCCTTTCCAGTGGTACTGTGGTACCAGTGCAAAGTACAAGGATACCTCGGTGTTACTGTTGTTCAGTCCTCCAAGAAAATGGTCCACATTTTTCAGTGGCTTTTCTCTGAGGTAGGAGCCCCCCAGCCCAGCTGTGGCCATGATTCATTGTGTCCTTCTTAAGTGCAATTTGATCTTGCTGCAAATAGAACCAGAAGGAAACCAATTGGTGCCTGAAGTACATATTCTATGACAGGCTAATATTGTGTGGCTTCTCCATTCAGTGTTAACTGCTGCTGCATCTAAAGTTGTGCAGGAGGTCTGTAGGAGTCTTCCCTGACAATTTATCATTCAGCATGACCCTACAGCTGGTAGCCCACCTATTTGGATCAGCCTTTGGACTTGTATTGTAATAAGGCAGTTTCCTTTTTCAAGCTGTAGCTGTCTAGGTGGCACTTTTCAGGAGCCAAAAAGCCTATCTTGATTTTTATAATTTCTTTCTAGTTATGATTTTGCCTCCACTGCTGTTATGTTCTTCTTATGTGTACAATTCTTGTGGTGTTTCTCTCAACCATTTCTGACTTTGCGGTGCTTCAGTGCAAATGCCAAACCAGATCTGACATTTGAGCACACCAGGAGAGGTATGGTAACTTCTCTATCCACTGCTCAGTCCTCTGCTCTGTGTGCATTAAGGAAGGGGATTTATGTGCCTGGGCCAGCACGTCACACTGTATAGTTTTTGTTGGCTTGGTTTTTCACTGGAGCAGTCCTTCAGGATCCCTGCTCCTCTGCATGGCAGCTCTTCGCTTCTGTGCCTAAGAGGTGTGACTTTATATTTGCATAATGTGTAAGGCATAATTGTCTCTTACAATTTCAGAGTATTCTCAAAGATGATGGCACAGCAAGGTAATTTCCTAGGATTCATCTATACTCAGCAGAGAGAGAAAGGGAGCTGAAATCAGATTTGTTCCTCTTGCATCTCTCATGCAGATTTTTGTCTCTTCAATGCTTCCTCTCAATTCTTTCTCAATCAGTATGGTGTGTCACATTTTATGTTACTCCTCTGTGTTATTAGGATTTTGTGAGCAAAGTGTTAAATATTTTTATTTCATAGCATTGAAACTCTTGAAATGTCAGTTAAATTTATAAGGTCATTTAAAAATATCCAATTAGTTGGTCAAGAGCTATTTATTTTCAATAGATGATATTGCTTTCCATTAGTCCTCTGTCATGGTTTAACCCCAGCCAGCAGCCCAGCCCCACACAGCTGCTGCTAAATCCAAGCAGTACTGCTAACTTGAATGGAAGTAACATTTGGCTGAAATGCTTTAAATCCTATGTTACAGCCTGAGGTTTGCTCTCACTTTGCCTGTAGGTTGCTGCAGCTTCCAAGGCTCACAAACCCTGCAGGGGCTAGATTTCATCTGCATCCCTTTGTTTTCAGTGTCAAGTTTCTACCCTCTGTGCTTCTGGAATAGTTCCTCAAGCTTGGGTTCCTCCTTACACCTACCTACCTGCTTTTTCAATTGTCCTACAATCAGGTGTGAGGCTGAGAGAAACCTGTGCCCTGTGGGTGACCCCCCACTCATGTTCTTTGAGGGCAGTGCTCCACTCGGAGCCTGCATGCTCATCCCTGTATGACCCCAGCCTTGAGGACTGATGGTAGGGCAGTGCTGTCCCTGTCAGTCACGCTGGCACAGGGAAATCAAAGCAGCATCTACCAGCTGTGACAGTATTCATTGTATGAAGAAGGAGCCCTTTTCCTCTTCCCTTCCTCACGACTCCATCTCCCTGTACAAATGAAGGTAAGACATACTCTTTACACTGACATCTGGATAAATTAATGTTTGCAATGGGAGTATAGGTCAGGTCTCTCTGCTTCCCTGGTGAGAGTCTCCTGAGCTTCTGCAGAGATCTCTAGGGCTGAGGTTGAAGGTTGATTGAGACATTTACAAAACAATTTTCCCTCAGTTGGGGCTCATTTTAATCTGGTTTATTTCAATCCAGAGTCAGCAATGGGGGGCAGAAAATGAGCATGAGCCTTTCCAGAAGTGTGAAAATATAGGAGACTGAACTTGATGAGGGAACAGTAATAATACTTTCTTTTGGTGTTACAAAGAAACTTAAAGTAAAATTTAAGTGCAATCCATTTCCACTTCTCTTAGCACCGGATGTAAAAACAATAGACATTTTTCAAGCAAATTATTGTCAAATCAACTCCCATTATAGGAATTTATTTCATCAGAAATACTGTTCATCTCTCCTTTCTCCTTCCTCCACCCTCAGTATCTTTGTGTCTATTTGACTAGCAGAAAGCATACTAATTGGGTTCAGGAGCATTCATCTATGATACTTTGAGAAAATTAAGTTTTGATTAAGTCTTCTACTCAGAACTTTCTCTAATGTGGGGAGACGATAACATTATCATATGAAATAGGTCTGTATAAATGCCAAGTACGTAACACTGGAGGAACAGTATTTTGTTATTAAAACATACTTCAAAAGTTTCTGAACTAATTTAATCATCAATGCATGGGAAACTTTAATCCAAATGGTAAAAAATTCCATTTAAGAAGGTAAGATGATTCAACAGAAAAAGCTTGGAAGAAGAGGACAAATTTCCATAGACTGCTGTGGGTGCAGAAGGCAATGCTGAGTGTTTCCGTGGCCAGAAAATCAGTGCATTGAAGTGGGAGCAGCTGGAGACCAGGTAACAGTACAGGACACCATACAGACGCTACAAGTTTTGTCCTGTGGAGGAAGGGGCATGAAAGGCAGCCAGGACTGATCATATCTCGTGTATGGAAGAAGAAGGGAAGAGGTAGAATAGTAATGAGATGGCACTAGGAGTAGGGAACTCCAGTGGAAAAATGAGAGCAGAGCAGACATCAGTGACACTGAGAAAAGAGGCATTTACACAGGAAAAGAAGTTGGTGAGTGGGAAGCAGAACAAGGGAAGGAGCAAGGGCTCGTGTGGGAGGTGAGGAGCTACCCTGAAGCCGTGACACTCAGGTGCACTGCCGAGAGAGGGCTGGCAGCAATGAGGGAGGACCGAGAGCCAGTGTGTTTGTGGTGAGGTGCTAAAAGAGCAGAGTTACAATAAGACATTTTTCTTCTAATAGCCACACCATTCCTGAGCTCCAAAAGCTTGGGGTTACAATTACATCCTTGGGCATGAGCACACTCCCAGATCACTGGGAGTAGCACAGTGAATGTGAGCCACATCTCTGCATCAGAGCACAGGAGCATGGAGACACTTTTGAGCCCTTTTTAGGTAAATCTGTGCTATATAAACCCATGTGCAGAGCCAATAGAGCTCCTCGTGACAGCTTTTACTGTTGCAGCAGCTGGGTATGGCCTTGGCCTTCCTGCTGCCTACCCTGGCTGCATGGCAAGCGCAAATTGGACTCTCAAGTTGGGGAATGTGGGGCCAGGGTTCCATGTTTCACTTTCCTCTTACCTCATATCCTGACAATAGGAATGCACACATTTTACCTGTGTATGTATTAATTTCAGATGAAGAACTGAGCAGACTCCAGGACTAGAGAGGTAAAGGAATAAATTCAAGACAGCTATCTTTGCCAAACACTGTTCTGCTGAACTCCAGATTAAGAAGCCTCATAAATTGGCACAAACATGGCTATGTAGTATTTCTGATGAAGTGGACCAAGAGAAAAGCAAGTCTGCTGAGGGGCCTGGCATTGCAGGAACAAGGGGGCACACTCAGACTGGCACAGAAGGAGTGCAAAACCAGAAACACTTCTCTTTCCAGGGTAAACAAAAGCTCTGACTTTTAATGAGGTAAGATAAGAATAGAAAAACAATCTTAGTTTGAATTCCCCCTGTCAGTTTGCTTGGCAGTCAGTCCTGTTTCTTTGTATATTTTAGTTCTTATAATCTCCTTTGGTTCGGTTGATAGACTATTGAATGCAGGATCTTTTTAATGAAGAATTCTGGTTTGACAACATGGAGGTTTGAGATCCATAAAATAGCTGCTAGGAAAGCACAAAGGAGCAAAACAAGTCTCTTTCCTCCATCAGGCAGTGAAAAACGTCTCTGAAAGATTTTCTGGTCTTTAAGCTGTGGTTTTACAGAATAATTTACTTTCTCCTGCCATGGCAGTTTGTTCTTTTAACAGAAAAGATTTAGTATGTTACTCTTTGGCTGAGAAATCAATCATATGAAATCGATAATAATTCTGCTGCCAGGTAATACTTATCCGTGTGAGTCAGTGACCTGCTGCTATTCTGCAAAAATATTCTACAGCAGGTAAATGCTGTAGTTTGAAGCAGTCATGGTTGGCTTTGTGCATTTCACCATTTGCTGCTTTCATCAAATCTGTGTGTTTTATTCCTGAAACCAAGAGGAGCCTGTGTCAGCCAGTGTAACCAGCAGCTGGCCTTTGGCTTCCTCTTACAAATGTCAAGCAGAAAAACACAACCGCCTTTGGTTCTGGTGTCGCAGCCAAGTCATTTTTCAAAAGTGCCTGTAGCTAAATGAGGATGGTGACTTCCTGTTGCTGAGCCTGGTGCACCCATTAGAAGTGGTGCTGGACTCTCCCTCCATGTGGGACAAGCTGCCTGGTGCAGCTCCCCAGGCACAGTGAGAGCAGTGTGACTGCATTAGTGAAAAGCCTGGTGTTGCACCCTCCTTTCCAGCCCAATCTCCTCCAGCATTTGTAGCAGTAAAAGTACAAATTGGCTTTTTCCATCGTGACCTTACAAAAGCGTTGCCCCATGGAGGTGAGCCAAGATATTTGAATATTGACAGGCTTATTTGTATTTCTCTCCTGCACAGCTTTGGACTGCATGGCTTGATAATGCTCTTCAGTACCCTGGACTGGGGCTGGAGACTTTGGAGACAGGTGTCTGAAGGAGGTGCTTTGGTCTAGTGGGCTTGGCAAAATACCCCTCTTCCTTTCCCTCAAGGGCACCATTTTATCAGCAGGGAAGGCAAGTTGATCCCAGGGGATCAGGGGAGGCTGTTTAGCTCCAGTGAGAGGTGAAGTGCATGGCTGGGTCATTCTGACTGGTGGAAATGGGCTGACTGTCCATCGGTAGCAGGTATGCAGGCACACAGGTCTAAAGCAAAAGGAGGTCACTTTCAGCTACAGCTTTGTAGTTACCAACTCCTGTAACTCTTCTGTCTTCAATTTACAGGAGCCACAAAGCCCTTGACACAGAGTGGCTGCGCAAATACTAAGGCCTTGTGGGTTTGTGTATAATAACTGCTGTCCTTTTGAAATCTGCCTGTGCCACTGAGGCTTCTTGAAGCTTCACAGAAAATTAGAGACATGCTCATTAAGATTTGGTCATGCTGGCCCAGAGCTGTGAAGGAACAGAGAGTGATCATGAGGCTTGCAGAAATGGGATGAGAACAGCAGCATGTGACACTGGGACTCCTCACCCTACTGATGGAGAAAGGAGTTGAGCTTATGTACCTGTTTCTCTGTGGAGCACTGTGCAGCAGATACCAAATGCCTGCAACATCTGCTAATGATAGCTTCAAGGAGGAAAAAGATCAGCTTTCACTGATTACGAAATTCAAAATTTACTGCATTATGTAGCAGCTCCTGTTCAATTCATAGGCAAAATATTTTCTGAGTTTGTTCAGAATTGACAAAAATACCTATTCCACAAAGCCAGTTGTGAGCACAGAATGTTTCTGCTTTCACATACAGCTTCAGGAGGGAAAACAGAACAATTCCTGTACAGGCAGCTGGGTTATGAAAACTGACAGAGCATTGCCTGTGTGAAGAGAGTTTAAATGATGCACAAGGGACTGGTTAGTGTGTAATATGCAAATGCGAATCTATCCGTGAGGCATTACAACTACAAAATGTCTCACAATTATGCTCTTTTCTCGAAAAGTAATTTCTTACTATGGGTTCCTCCCCCCTCACAGCAGCAGGGCTTCATTTCCCGAGTGAACTGGTTCTAGTCCTTTATCCCCTCTCCATTTCACTAAAGCAAATGGACTGACAGCTGAAGGGGTTGTCACCTCTTGTGATGTGCCTTAGAATCATAAAACTATTAAAATGGTTTTTTTAGGACCTCTCAGACCATCAAGTCCGGGTTTGTTGTGCTACAAAAAGCATGTGAGGATGGCTCGCTTGCTAGATGCTGGCCAACTAGTCCGTGGGGCAAATGGTGATCAGCAATGGCAATGCAACGTTCAGATTATCCACAAACACCATGTGCTCTTCAGTACAACAGTCAGCAGGTAGAATTCAGGAAATCTTTTCTGCACTTTTCACAAACTGAATTTTTTCAGCTTTGTAAGATGAGCCTTGAAAATAGCTTGTAATACTCTGTGCGAATTGCTTCAGCCCAGAGACTGGAAGTGCTAAAGTTCTTGTTTTCAAGTTCCTGGATAGATTCTAAGTGGCAATAGAACTCAATTCACATTCAAAGAGTGCCTGTTGTTAGTTAAAATAAATGATATCAGAGTGTCACATCACCTCCATTGTGCCCAGCTGCAGGTCCTTTAGTGACAAAATTAATTTTGACATTCAGGTGGACGATCTGTAGGTGACCTACAAGCTTGCATGTATTGTGCTAGGCTGTGGGATGCCAGCTAAGCTATTTTGTATCACAAATCAGAAATTTTGTTTAGCAGATATAATGGAAGGTTTTGTTCAGGCTTATTCAGAACAAACTCCATGAAACACAGATGATCATGTTGACAGAAAGTTACAGCACAGCAAAAATTTGGGTAAGCAACAACAAAGGTAACTTTCAAGTAGATGTGGTTCTCATAAAACTACAGGGGAGAGGGGGGTATTTTTTTTCTTTTGTGGAGCAGGATGTCAGCATCAACCATGCCAAATGGAACACCGAGCCTAAACTTACAGATGCAGACCCCAGTTTGCGCTACCACCATTGTGATGACAGGTCACACAAACCCAAGGGCTCACAAGGTCAGGCAGCAATGTGTGTGTACCCTTCCCCAGGGATACACTTGCCCAAAGCCCAGCCTTGTGCTCTTTTTGATGGCAATGTGGAATTTTCTTTCAGACCTTTACAGAGAGATGCATTCATTGTGCTGGTGTTGAGTAAGGCACAGAAAGATGGGTCCAGCTGAAATATAGCCAGATAATGGCTTTTGATACCTGCCTTTCAGGAGAAATATTTACAAATTACATGGGACAAGCACCTATCTGAAATGGCACTCAGTGAGCATTCACATTTTGCAATGAAGGCATTTCTGCTGCAGTGGGAGATAAAAGCAACTCACTTCAGTCTCATTTGTGTTACCAGCCATGTTGGTGTCTTAAGTATCTGTTCACATACAGGTGATGATATTCCCCCCGATGCTGTTTAAATACTCCAAGATATTTTCACAAAGTCACAGAATAGATGAAATTGAAAGACACCTCCAGAGACTGTCTAGTCCAACCTCTTCTGAGGGTTGCATTTGTAATTTTTCAATTGCATATTAAAAATGAAAAATGCAATTTTTCTTTGAAAAATGTCAGAAGAGGAACATTAAAGAGTTCTGTTTCTCATTAAAACAGGGCAGCTAATGTACATATAGTATGTTCAGTGACAGCAATTAACTAATCAACAAATCATCATCCAGAATACCACAATTACTTTCGAACATGAGTGAATGGCTGTTGTGCAATGTCTTGTGCACATACAGCACATATAGATTAAATCTGAAAGACAGCGTCTATAGAAGCCCATTGTCAATGTCCATTGCACCTCAAAGTTGTACAAGCAGGTGGTCTTTTAGAGGATTTTAACTGGTGTCACAAATGCATTCATTGGCATTAATGCTTAAAATAACATTCTGTGTTTCTGAAGTACCCTCCCTTCTGGGGTCACAAAGGTATTCACTGGCATTGGATTATGCTCCTGCAAGATGGTTCTTGTCCTGTTTTGCAAATGGGGATAAAAAGTCAGAGGAGCTGCAATTTGGAATGCCATTCCATGGCAAAACCTACAGCTTCTCTCTGCTGAGCCATGATCCTGTGACAGAGTACAAAACTACCCTCCACAACATCCCCAAATCTTTTCCTGCATTTTCCCAAGGAGGCAAGGACTGAAGAACCCACAAGTGCGTAAAGCCTGGAGTAACTAGAAGATGATTTTGCAAAAAATATCTCCAACCTCAGCCTTATATTTAAAGCAGTGTAACTTCCCAATTAGGAACACAGTCTCATTCCTTCATGTCTGTGATGCCTAAATCATTTCCTCATCTGATATTCCCTAAATGGGAACTCAAATCTTCTGGTGGCTAGCAAAGTCTACCTGTTTCTGTTTTGCTCAGTATTGAGGAAAAATCATTTGCTCCAGGTGTAGCAATCCATCTAAAATCAAAACACAGTGATGTGAAGGTAAGACTTTCTGTAGCCATGTTTTGGACTAGGGCTTCAATGTCCTGAAGGAGGAAAGACTGTCACAACCAAGGTGGCTGTGATGGCTCCTGTTGAAGGGAAGATGAATCAACTGAGTTCAAGATATGGTATCCAGGCAGGATCAGAGGCAGCTCATAGACATTCAGCCGAGCTGGTCTAGCATTTTTTGGTTCCTCCTCTACTCCCTTGGATAAAGAAGAATTCAGCTTCATGACATCCATGTGACTGGATTTTGGGGTAGGGTTTTCTATTGCTGTAACTTCCTCAACACACAGAGCTCTGTTCCAAAATGCTGGTGGGTAGAGAGAATGATGTGTACACTGAGATCCAGGGAATAAGCATACTTGTTATAGCTAGAAGGACTGCATACTAACTTGTCAGAATAAATGTTTGCCGAGACCATTGTTAATTCCCTAAACTTTCTGAAAATGAAAGAGAATATCAGCCCCAGCAAAATGTGATTGAAGTTAAATGCTTTGATGTTTCTTAGAGAAAACTTTGGGTAATTTCTCAGCCATGTCTGTGCATACTGCAGAATTAAATATGTGTTTCAACTTTACCGAGTCGCAAATTTCTCTGATACCTCAGTTATGGATTTCATGGCATGGTTTTGTCACTCATTAAAAACAGGGCATAATTAAACTCCCTTTTAGCATATTCCATGGGTCTGGCTCTGCCTCCATTTTGCAAGTGAATCTTATTTATATGCTGTTCTCTGATTTACTTGGGTAGCTAATCATACAAATAGCATTTCTATATCTTTCCAAGAAATAAACAAAAGAAAAAAAGAGAGTCCTGCTCTCAAGAGATTTTGTTTGAGTTGATAACTTTCATTATTTCAGAAGGTTTTTTGCTTGGCATTCTGTGCTGTAAACAGAACTGGTAATAAGTCACTCCTGTGAAGTGGATTAAGTTTTGTTATAATAGAAAATGATGTTAGAAAGTTATAGGAATAAATCCTAAATCGACTGGAGAGCTGAACACACTGTTTCTTCCCCCTGCTCTCCCATGCAAGTGTTGCATGTGAGAAGAGGCTGTTTTGAAGTCCCTGAACCCTCTTGTGAAGCCTCTGATTTGCTGAATTTCTCACTGTTCTTCCTTTTGATTTGATAACCACATAAAAGTTCAAACCAGGACATTTGGTTGCCTCTGTGTAGCAGCCTGCATTTCAAAGGTAGATGGAAATAGACATTAGAAGGTTTTACTGTATCTGAGCTGTATCTTAATCAGCTTCATAGGTGATTTTTCTCTTAAAAGTCGTCACTGAGAAAAGGAGATTTTATTGTTCTAGACATGAGTGTTTCTTAGGGCTGAGAGGAACCCACAGTTCCCTGTGCAAGTTGCTCTGCCAACCTCTAGTAAGACACCTAACACCTCCTCTGCTGTGATAGAGCTGTCACTGGACAGAGGGGATTTGAATAGTGCCTTGCTGATAGGCCAGCCATTGTGCCTTAGAGACTGAGCTGGATGGATTTTTCACAAATGAGCAACTTCATAAGGAGTTTGATAGGATTTTTTCCCCCTAGTCCTTGAAATATCCTACTTTGTAGCTTCCTGTGATTAGGAGAAGGTTTGGATGGAATCAAAACCCTTTTCCGAATCCATGAGGTCTCTACTGAAATGATGCAGTTAGTTTCTTTAGTCTCAACTGACTTGACTTTTCCGGAAAGTACAAGTCATCTCCCTTCAGCTCCCCTCTGTAGGACTTCAGCCACCCAGAACCTACAGAAAACTCATCTGGATCACTGTTTGAGTGGCCAAAGAGTCTTTACAACTTTTTCACATAGGCAGGAGATAGTGCTGTGTTGTTAAAATCATCTTTCCTTGCTGTCTTGCCACAGGATTCACTTTCTGGAAATGACATTTTTGGCAATGGGATGGTGGAACTTTGGAAAAGTCATTAACACAGCCTGCCCTTCCTGAAAAAGTATCCCTTTGCAAGCCATCTTTTTAGCCTGGAAAAGCTTTGTTCTTCTCATAGGTCATCTGAGGATTTTAAAGGAAAGAAAATGATCAAAATCATGCAGGCACAGCACTTCATGCCAGGCTAACAACCAGCCTAGACCTGCCATCAAAGATGCAGGAGCAGAGTCAAACTCAGAGCTAATGTGGGGTGGCAATAATATCTGCTGCATGAACAAACTTTGTCAGGAGGACCAATTATCTGGTCAGTTCACAGGGAAGCACCAGTTGCTCAGAGAGGAAGAGCCAGACCCTGTAACAGGCAGGTACATAGACATAAGAAGCAGAGAAAAATGGTTTTGGTGTTAAAAGATATGAAAGTTGGATTTGACACTGGGATTAAAAACAATTGTTGCAGTTGTGCCTTCGCAATAAAGGATTGTTTCTTTACAGATCTTCAGTGATGCAGCTCAGGAAGGTGGTGTTGAGTGTGCAGGAAGCTGGGATCACAGGCACTGGTGCTGTTCAGGAATACTGAGGGCTCAGCCCTCAATGGGGCTCATTTATCCTCTTGCACAGAAAGGTGGGATTCCTCATTAGCTTGGTCATTGCTGCTTGACCTTGTCCTGTTCTGAGAGTAGTGCAAAGTATTCCAACACTTTTATTCTCTGCTTTTTGATCAGTGAAGAACTTTTTGCCACCTTGACTGATATTTGAACTTAGCTTGTGCTGCTGGTTAGTAATTCCAGACATTTCAGAAATAAATACTTAGATGTAGACATATGTCACAGTCTGAAATTAAAGCTCAATTTAGTTTAATTGTCCTTGATTTTATCAAGCATTCAAAATGACTGACTGATTTCACATGCAGAAAATAAATAGAGAGAGCAGCTCAGAAACATCTTTCTCCTTATAGTAGTGATTTTATACAGTTTTCTGTTCTTCCAAAAGATCTTTTGTTTGTTCTGAACCTGGTTAAATCTCTTAAATAAAGGCTACTTTGGTGATGTAAGAGGCCAACATAATTTGTGCAAAGGCATGGAATAGTCTCTTAGCACGATATGAACACGTCTTGGGGTGATGATAGTTTTTGCATTGGTTTGCTAATATTTCAATGTTTCCAGAAGAGGCAGGCGATTTGGAGACCTGTGCAGCTCAGACAGGATTAATGGATCCAGGTAAGCAAATAATCTTGGCCTTTTAGTGAAAGAGACATCATCCCACTTTCTCTAAAATCATGTGGCCACTTCAGGCTGTTCTGGAAAGATTTTCCAGAGATAACCTGAATTCTGCAGTATTATTCTGTTCACAGTAATTCTGCTGCTGCTGTTATTGCTGCAGAACCCAGGAGTGAGGGGGATGAGAAAGCAAGAAGCTGGAGGAGGTAGTTTCAAGAACATTTACTGGATTTTTTTTCTTTTATTAGTTTCTGATCTTGTGTCCAGGAGCCCCCATTGTGGCCTGGGACCCACTGACAGAAGCCATGCTGTGAAGATCTCTCAGTCTGCTCTGAGAAGGAGGTAAAAACCAGTAGTGGATTGAAACAACGTCACCTTCCACCACACTGTGTCAAGAGAAATGAGGGGATGCACCCTGATCTGCAGCAATGGAGGGAGAGATGGCAGGTCCTGCTTCATGTACCAAGGGAAGTACTGAGCAGGCAGCAGGGAGTCTATATTGTTTGGATGGATGTGGCTCCCTCCTGGAGTCTTCAGCCGTTTGGGTGCTCTGAAGTTGTCTGTAATATCAGTGGGGGGTCTGTGTCCTACAGGAACCCAATTTACACACTCTAAATACTCTCTGGACCAGACATCATCCTTTTTTTGCATCGGTGCCTAAGGTTTTTTAGCTGAATATGGCCCCAAGGCTACTACAACCTTTTCTGCTTGCCCGGAGATCTTTAGGTCTTTTGTCCTCCTTGTGTCCTAGCCCAGTCTCAGGCTCATTTGTGCGGTGTCTGGCTGTCCCAGCTGGGCGTGTTGAGCCATGAAGACAGGATGTGCATGCAGAGTGTGTTGTGCTTTCCAGAACTACCTGGCTCACTGTAATTTTTCAGAGCCGAGTCTGTTGCACAGCCCTTGCTGTGTAGCAGATTCGGCTCTTGCTCCAGTAGGATCTGAGGATTCTGTGAACAAGTAGAGGGAAGATGCAGGCTTCTGGTACCCAGGGACTTCATGCAGCCCTGTTCTGGATGCTGTCCCTCCTCCGGGCTCCCCCGACCTGAGGAGAGGGCAGTGTACTCAATATCCACAGTGGCAGCAGACTGCCATCTGGGAGCCCTCCTTCTGCAGCGCCTCCTGGTCAGTTGGCTGAGTCTGGGCCATTACATAATGGCAGACGTGTCCAAGGGGACAGATGGCAGCTCTGCCAGCCGGGCAGCTCCTCTGAACCCTACACTGCTCCGACAGGGCTGGGGAACAGGGCCAGGGGACACGGCACTTCTACCAACAGGCAGTCAATGGCAGTGGCTTTTACTCGGGAGCAACTGAGCTTCTTTACAGGGCACCAAAAGTATTTTATTAGCTAGCTCTGGATAAGCTTCCTCTCCCAGTTTCAGACAGGATGCGTTTTCACTTACTAAAGATCTGAGGATCGTGTCCTCCATTGTTGGAAACTGTCCTACTTCCTTTGATTCCTGAGGGGCTGTAACAGACTATACCAGAAGGGGATGTGTTTCCTTAGTCTCTTCTTAATGGTAGGAAGGAGGTGAAAATTTTCTTGCTAGGAATTGATACCTTTTTTTTTGATTCTTTTGTGTAAAGAGAAGGAAATAATGTAACAAAAATTTTTTAAAAGTTTGTAGAACATGAATTACCTCTTTTACCTTCCTTGTTTTTTATAGCTTTGACATAAGACATATGATTCAATTTGGATTAAAACAGAAATGAGCTAGTTTTGCTCCTACACATTTCTTTAAAAGCCTGCACATTCTGCTTTTGATATTTTCCTACCAGATCATTTCTGAAAGGAATATGGCTGCCTCTGGCTTTTAAAATTTTAGCTACTGTTTTTGAAAGCTTCAGAACTAATCTAATCCATTTTATGTGCATATATGTGTGTGTACATGCATGGAAGTTTGCGTATGAAAAGCTAACTGAAATGTCAATATACCGGTATATCTGTTTGGGGTTTATTGGTTGGGTTTTTTGTTGTTGTTGTGGTGGGGTTTTCTTGTTTTCTTTTGTGTTTTTGGTTTTTTTTTTTGTTTTTTTTTTTTTTTTTTTTTTTGTTTTTTTTTTTTTGGTCAACTAATCTCAGTCTCTTTTGTTTGAAACTTCTGGAAAACATTACAAAAAAGTAAGTTTGTTGACGTTTCTTGCAGTCAGAGCATTGGTGAGTATACGTGGCAGTGATCACAATTCTTTCCATACAGATGCATCTATTTAGATTTGTTCATAGACCAGAAATACCCCCTGGTACATTTTGTCATAAGTCATGCTTTGGATATCTCTCATTTCATTTGGGGGAAAAACAAAAAAAGCAGCCAAACTGATTCTCCAACTCAAGCAAAGAGTAGCCATGCAGAATTCAGTGACAGGCCAGCCCAGAGAAATTCAGCAGCTCATCCTTCAGCCATTCCTACCTTCTCTCTCTCTTTTGCCTCTCTAGTGATGCCACATCCCAGATGAAGGGACAACCAGCCCTGTATCTTGGATCATGAGCTGTGAGCAAACAATCCGGCAGCCCTGTGAGATCCAAAGCAAGCCACCCTGAGCAGCACAAATTATGTTTTGAGGCACAGCGTGCTGTCCATGTACCTCTGCAGTGCTTTCCAGCCATGGGCAGAGGGTTGGGAGGGTAGGGAGAGGCCCCTGGGTGTGCCTGGCTCCAGGACCCTGCATTATGGAGACACACAGGCAGCCACCTCAGCACCTGGCTGTGCTCTCTCATCTGTGAGGCAGCAACATCCCACTTGCTATTCTTGTTCATGTGGATTTGACTGGCTGCTTGCATTACCCCAACAGCCTGAAAAGTGATTATTTCCACTGACAGCACCACAAGACCTCCTGGCAAAGTGAATGCTGCTTCAGCAGCAGATTCAGTTTTCCCCAGGGCACAGAAACCCATGTGACATGGTGCAGCACAGCTGGAAATCAGATGCCAGACTCCTTCAGACAAACCAGCAGGCATGGATTCAAACGGGCTCAGCTATGGCACAAAGTCTGCAGTGGAATTGCCACTGTAGTGAATGTTCAAGTTGCCCATGAGCAGCTACAAAGTTTTTCTCCAAAGCCACAGTAAGTGTGACTGAGCATTTCCCTGAAAATAAGTCAGCTTTGCTCCTGGTAGAGCAGAGTGACATGCAGGCACAACCAGCAAACACCCAGGTTTCCCTTGGCATGACTCTCCTGATCCCCCAGGGGATCAAAGGCATCCAGTCTGCCTGTGAGTGTCTCAAGCTGAAATACAGCTTGAAATACAGCCCTTGCTACCAGACTGAAAACTGCTCCGGGTGGCAGGAGGGATTCATAAACCCCCTGTACCTGTGATGGCCTTGGTCACTGTGAGGTGACCATCTGGAGGCTTCTGCCCACACCACCATATCCTGTGGATTCAGGGAAAGCTGGCCTTTCACCGAGGGCTTCTTCAGGCAAGGGAACAGAAATTTTAGTTGACTTGCCTCCCCTTGCTCTCCCCAGCTACCATATGGGGGAACATTATCCCTATGGCCACAGCCTTTTCTGCTATGGCAGCTTGCTCTGATAGGGAACAGTGGAATCAAGCTGGTGGCAGCAATGGGGCACAGCAGAGCCCAAAACATTTGTGGCCAAGGTGGCTTTCATGGTGTTCAAATGGCTTGGAAATTGTGCCATTAGGGAGAACTTTCTTGTTGCCTCTCCCCACAGCCCCTCTTGGTGTGACGCACGATGGCCACACACTTAACCCAAGACCCCAGGTTGCCATCCAGAAACATCTTCCCCGAGCTGCTGCTGCTGCTGTGGGCACAGACCTGTGTGTGCTAATGCAATGCAGAAGAGCCATGAAGCTCTCATCTGTCAGCCCTAGGTACGAATTTAAATTAAAACTCATTTAGCTTGGTGCTCCCTTTTGATTTATTGGCAGACGTTTCTCACTGTTTGAGCCTTGTTAAATTTCTAGCAAACACTTCACTGACCAGCTGTTCCTATTAAGTCAAAAGAGTGCTGCAGAGTGGGGTCATTGCTGCCTCACTTTTGTTGGCTCTTGTACACAGTCCCCACAGAGCTCTCTCGGGCAGGGAATTATACCCGTCCCTCCATGAGACGCCTTGCTAATGCCAGTGAAGCATTCTAGGTTTTGGGCCTCGGTCTCCCCCAGTTCTCACATTTTTTGTGCTATGAATCAACAAAACACCTCATAAGCTTCCTGCCAACTGATGGGGCAGTTTTCCACTGATGGGGCAGTTTTCCACTTCAGGCCTTTCTTCTTGCCATTCCGTCCTGCTTGCTATGAACCAGTCAGTCACTTTCAGGTGGCTGCGGAGGCGACGTCTCAGGTCTGCAGTGCAGTTGCAAACATTAGTCATTTGGAAGTCAGACTCTGTTTCTGTACTTACAGATCTCAGTGAAGAAACTACAAAGTATTAGTGTTTTACATGCAAAAGAGGATAGCTTTAGCATCCAAGCATATCTCATACATGCAGTGAAGATGCCACAGCTTTGAATTCTCCTTATTTATCACAGTAATGCTATTTTACATTTAGATTGTGTCTCCCTACTGAAGGATATCAGGGTAGCTCATAAACAACATACACACTTTAATAATACATCATGGAAACACAGCATCCTCTGGGGTGGGCAGAAAAACCCAAGGAGAACTCAGTGCATAGCACGGAAAGAAACTTGTCTCAAAGCAGAAAGAGAAGTCACGACGCTTATGCAACACTTAGAACTATACTGCTGTGGAGAGGAAAAAACCAAACAACACTGTTTTTTAAAGTTTTCATCAAAAAACCACTACGTGGTGAACTCTGTGGAATTGAATTTATCGAGCTCTCAGGATCACAAGTTAGGTCAGCCTTGCCAGGAATTGATGCAGTTTGTAAGTAATCCAAACTCGAGGTGTCAGAGCACTGTTATATTTCTCTGATCTCTTGCCTTGTCTATTGTTTATTCATATGGCACTGTATAGCTGTGCTTGGGGCAGGAAAGACACTACCTCCACCCCAGAAGTAGCAATTTGATCTAAAACTGAGAAGGCTTAGGAACTGAGGACCCTCCTTCCCACTCCAGGTATGGAGTAAGTAACACATGTTTGTTTCAAAGTGTGTGTGTTATCGGTGTTAGGAAGGATCCTTGCTCTTCCCTTCCAGGTGAATGGATTGTGTCATGCAGGTAACAGTGCAGTGTCGAATCTGGCCCAGGACTTGACAAGTGCATGACTACCTTTCAGCTGAGAACAATGGAAAAGCTGCTCCTGACTTGCGTTTGGAAAGGGTCCTTCCACCAAAATAGGTGAGACTGTTCTAATCTGCATTCAGCAAAATCCTCTTACCAATTTGTTTTGAGTGAGATATTGGAAAGCTTTGTTGAGCCCGCACCAAGACCAGGGCTTTTTCTAGAGTATACTTTCTGCTGTTAGAAATGCAAGATACACTGGAAGAATAGCTGGGAGCACATTGTCTTTCTTTTAACCTGTTGATTGAAAAATGATCCCAAATGGATTTTTGCAACTCTCTTACAGGAACCTGTACGCAAACATCAAAATGGTAGAGAGTAATAGAGTATTTAAAATTTAGACTTAAAAGATTTAAGACCACAAAATAAAATCCTATCTGCAGTAGGGAAGACATCATCCATCTCTGCCCCGTCAGCCATAGTTAGACTTTGTTAGCTCCCATTAAACTCTTTGCAGATCTGAACTTGTCATCCTCTTTTTAATTCTAGGCAAGTAGCAAATTGGCTTAAAAATGTAGAAGCTGTCCTTATGTGTATGCACGCTTGCTTCTGCCTTCAGCTTTCAAGCATCTGAAGGCATCCATTACATTTGTTATCATGTTAATAAGTAGATTTTAGAAATGCAGCATATTCACAGCTCTCACTCGGACAAATCTCAAGTGATTAGAGGCTTCAGTCTAGATATATCAGGGAACTGACCTCCATCCCTGAAATTGTAACTTTGAGCTCATTTTATCTGCCACACAGAGAGAGGGGACTCTTAGTGCCCTGGTAGCAAATAAAATTGAAAGGGAGATTAGAGATGGCTCTGTCTGATAACAAACTGCCATGCCTGGTGAGGAAAGGAGAGGGTGGTTATTGAAGGAGATGCCTTTTTCTGGGGAGGAAAAAAGAAAAAAGGAAGCAGCCCTTCTGGGTCTTTCTCAAGGTAGCAGAGGATTCTTGTCCCTGTTATTACACATCCCCCAGCCCAGGTTATGGGCAAGGTTGTCCATGCACAATGTGGAAAGAGAGAGGACTATCTGTCAGTCATGTATGAGGAGCTGGGGGCTCTTTGTGGTGGTAAGGGAAGTTCTAGTAAAAAAAAAAATTAGCCTTGAATTGATTCCTTCATCAAACTGAAGGAATGGTAGTTTCCCTGCTTCGGTGTGGAATCAGCCCTACTTTGCATCCTGTTAAATCTCCTCTGCCAGAGATGACTCATCCCTGAGGTTCATAAAAATACTTCTGAAGAGCTGAGAATTTTTTTTCTCTTTTCCTTTCTCTCTCTTTTTTTTTTTTTTTTTTTTTTTTTTTTTTTTTTTACTGTTGAAGTGGACTCATAGCACTGAATATATATTTACAAAATCTCCCTAAGGATATTTCAGAATCGTGCTCTTTAATTCCATCATACTTTTAGCATAAATATAAGAATGTTTGTGACACAGGGGATAGAGTGTCAGCAATGTGGGCAAGAAACACACTTGTAGAACCTGAAATTATGTTCAATATTTTTGGAGAAAGGACAGGAGTAGTAACTTGGTAGACATAGGCTTATCTAGGTTGCTTGCTTATTGTCAAAGACAGGAGTGATCAGTTAGCCACTGCCTTGTGTACACAAGGTAGCTGGGTGGGGAGCATCTTCCATTTTAGTATGGGGTCCTATTAGGGGGCACCAAAATCCTACAGTGAAAATAATGCCTTTTTCTCTTATGTGGGAAGAGATGCTGCAGGCCAGCATTGTGAGCACTCCCCATGGCCACTGGGGTGGTCTACCTGTTCTGCAAGGTGTTGTTATGTCATGGGTGCACCAGGGAGTGGAGAAATTTGCTCCCTGAGCATTTTCTGTATTGCATTATCCATCAGGGCTGTGGTATGGGAGCTGACCGTGAGTTTTGTGTGCAGGATGAGTCACAGCAGACCCAACTGCTGCAGATGGGGGTAGTCAAAAAGCCCTGGCCCCCAAGAGGCTCTAAGTGACAGCACAGGTGACGACCTAAGCAGTTTTCTTCCTTGTGGAAGTGAACAGCAAGCAGTCAAGTGGCATCTTGGAGTGAGTCATCGCTGTACTGAGCAGCATCATTATTTTGGGAATTAACTGACGGAAGCGTTTGCCTGTGTATTTTAAGGGCCTAACAATAAAATCGACACCATTATAACCAAACTTCACAGAGTTTGGCAGAGATCAGGCAAACTGTGAAGTTTCTATTTGCAAATGCCTTATTGATGTTATTCCAGTGCTTCTACCATTATCTCCTGCACATTCTCTATCCTTTCCTGCCACACATTTAGAAAGTAAATAAGCTCATCAGACACATGTTCCATTTTATGAGAGCAGAGATGTGCACAAGAGCACGAATGAATATGAATAGCCCATTTTTGGCACTACCCAAGCTTTGGAGCTGATTTGTATGACTCAGAAATAAATACTGTGCTAAAAGGGCTCCTCCATAAAAATATGGATGGTGAAAGTAATGGGGAAAGGAAGAAATATTTTTCTCAGAAAATGGCTCTCCCTGAGACAGCTTCATGAGATATGGGGCAAGTTTTGATGTGGACCTGGTTTGCATGGCAGCACTTTGGGCTTGCTGACAGCTCTCTGCCCAGGGAGCCAAGCCACTGCTTCACACTGAACGAATGCCTTCAGAATGAAGAAAAAATAGACTTGTCTTTGAAGGGAACAAAGATGAAAGAGAGTCTATAAAATTCTCAGCAACTGAAAATAAATAACAATAAAAAAAGCCATACAGAGGTTTAATTTTCTTTCTGTTTTAGTTTTGTTTTGTTTTGTTTTTCTTAACACTTTCCCCATTTCACACTCACAGTCTTAAATAAGGAGGTGGCCTTTAATACTGCATTTTCACACTTGACAATAAAAAATGATTAAACTAGTTAGCATTCTACATGAACTGGGAATAACTGTAAGCCTAATAAGGCTAGGAACACCTTAAATAATTAGTTTTTTACCTGTGTCTGCTTTTCAGGAATGATTTTTAAAGGAATTACTTCTCCTACCATGTAGGCCATAAGCTTGTCACATCGCTACCAAAACATGGAAAATAATCTTTGTACCAGGGCTGGTGTAAAATGGGCACCCAGAAGGCTGTTAGTTGTGCTGGATTGTCATTCCAAATACATAAGAAAAAATTGGCTTTTTCTTCACTGCAGAATTTTGGTGCCCCACACTTTTTGGTAGAAGGGCTGTTAACACTGTGCAGAAGCCCATAGGCATATCTCTAACCCTAAGGATCCCAGATCCTCACCATCTCCCCCAAAATCTAGACAGCTGTGGAGATCAGCTGTTTTTTGTTAATTCTTGGAGCTCATTGAAGGGTGAATAGAAACTGAATCAATTTGTGAGAGATGGGAGATGCTTCTGTGCTGAACTATGACTGCTATTTTGATAGCAGGACTGGGTTTGCAAGGCTGCCTCTGTCTAGGTGCTAAGCCAGTCTACACAGTATCATCTTATTCTATCCATTGTACACTAAAAATGATGTGTGGGATGCCCCAAACAGATCTCAAGGGGGATTGTACCTTCACAGGCCATGCCTTCAAATGTTCACTAGTGGCTATTTTGACCCTGTAGCAGAGCAAATCCGAGTGTGCCAAGCTGAGAGAGCCTTAAGATCCCCACATTTTAAGACAGACATGAAATAAGATGTAGAAAAAGTTTATTTTAAAACTGTCTTTATTAAATCACAACCAAGCGTTTCTGAAGAGGCTTGGAAAGAAGAGAAGGCTTGAGTACTGCCTGGACTGACTCTGTCCAATCAAGGAGAGGAGGAAGATTTTGGATCAGCTCTTTCCACAGCACTGGTTGATAATACTTTCTACTATTGGAGATTATTGAGACAGGGTTAAGAGTTTTATTTAGTAAGTCATTACTCCTTACTTTATTTTGGTGTGTTTTTTCCTGGAAGATTAAACTAGAAAGCAGTGTTCCTACAGTGAATAAATACATCATATTAACCGGAAACTAGAAAGGCTTCATACCTGATCAGCCTTTGAAGTCCTGTTGCACAAATAAAACAAGTCTTTGAGAGGAACAGTGTGGATTTCGTGTCCAGCTGCCATACAGAAGGGAGCTGAGAAGTGGGCCTGAATCTGACTCTGATCCTGCTCTGCCAAAAGCCTGGATGGGGAAGAAGGGACCCACTGAAGCTATTGCTTGGTCTTAAATGGGTTAAACCAGAGGCTCTTGAGGATTTAGAGAGCCCTTTTCCCATGGAAGAAAATGCTCACTACAATTACTCATTGGTACACTGTAGCCAAAGCGTGAGTAGAAGGCACAGAGTGATTTTCCTGTAACACGCAGCAGATTTTTGGTGTACTTGTTATAAGCCTCTGGTCCCTCTATGACCCCAGGGTTAATTTAGGAAGGAATTAATCTTTTGCACAGGGGTATCTATAGTGGCTTTGGGGAAGGCTTTATAGATCTGCAGATATCTGTGTGCACGTGGTAGAACACCAAAACGTCCCCTTCCTCCTGAAGGGAAAAAAGGCCATGTTTGAGAGAAGATCCACTCCAGACTGTCCCAGACCATGTCACAGCCCTGCCATGGTGCACCCCGGCACCGCCAGCCCTGCCTGTTCCTGCCCACCCCGTGATGCTCCCCTCACCTCTTCAGGCCCTGGACCCCACGTCACCCCCTGGCCACCAGCCCCTGCCCCATCAGCACTGCAGCAGGGCCAGTCTCCAGCTCCCCACTGCCCTGCTCTGCTGGCCATGGGCCCCCTGAGCCAAGCCCACCCACAGGGGCACATCCCAGCCTGAGAACAAGCTCCTGGTAACCACTGAACACACTGCAGGTGACATCCCAGGTACAGGGTCCCCTGGCTACTTTCTGTCATCACAGCTCTCCTGCTGTGCTGAAATCTCCCAAGTCAGGGAAGAAGTGCCTGGCAAGGTTGGGAATGCCATCGTCCATTACATTTCAAGCAGAAGACTTTTCTCTGAGAGCTGGTTGCTAATTTGAGACAAGATGTTAATGAGGTGAAGGCATATACCCTCAGCCAGCTATCCTGTACCGTTTTGTTCCCTGGAATTAGGTGTGGCATTCACTTCCAGCACCCCTGAAGGCAGTGTGCTGGGGTTTCGGGTTTAAGCATGCTGGGCTTGAACTAACAAGGCAGCAGCATTGCTACATCTGCTCCATCTGGAGCTGTATGATAGTGATTCACTTTTATTTTCCCCCTACAGCTTCAGCTACTGGAAATAAAGGGGTGTAAAGAACATCATTCCTTGTATTTGTGGTTACAGAAAATCCTGGAAATGCAGCAGAGAGTACATGTAGCTTTGAGAATCAGGAACTGAAACAAACAAAACAGTGCAACATTTATTAATAAATTTCAGTTAAGTCTCCCTGGTTTCAAGCCCAGTTACATGATTTCTCTAGGGGGAGGTAGGAGGAAAGTGAATTTATGACTGTTGAATGTTTGAGCCTGTCGGAATTGTTTTGAGTACTACAAAAAATGGATGGCTAGAAATAAATTTGTGTGTGAATAAGCTGTTTCCTCCACAGGTCTAGTTTACACTGGCAGGGTGCGCTTAACGGTTGACTGGAGGAAAAAAAATGTGTCAGACAGGGTGGTTTCTTACAAGCTCCTCAGGGAATTTAAACAAAAGCTCTGTTCTTCTTCCCTTTAATTCACCCTCTGGTCACGGCAAAATAATTTAGATTCAAGCTTTCAGTTTAGGGGAATTGCTGGTAGAAGGGGAAGGGTTAATTTGTTTACTTGGGGTGGTTTTCTGTTTATTTTGTTTTACTTTTTTAAGCCCTGATGTGAATTATCCGTTTTGGCAAGTGAATGAGAACAGTTGCCTGTACTTGGTATTTTCTGTCACATACACTATTATTAGTAAGAAACACATTTCCTTTTGGGGCACTAAGGACAAAAATAAGGCTGTTCACATCACCACCCCCCCTTATTAACTCTGTTAAAGCAATTGTTCTGGCATTTAAGAGAACTGGCAAATGCATTTGTTCAGCAATAAATGTGATGCATTCAATGTTCTTTTCACATGAAAACAGGGGCTTTTAAGCACAGGGAATATAATAGCCAAGCTTTGGTAATGACTTCTAATATTTTAAAGAGAGAAGAGGGGAAAGAGATCTCATTTACTTGTTTCGGTGTGAAGGAAAGGGAACAGCTCTATTATCCAAACTCTCCTCTGGAGCTCTCAGTGCTATTTTGTGCACATTTTCTCTCCATGTGTAGACAGATCTGCCTTCAGTGACAACTCACTGGGCTGTGGCTTGGACTTTGTGTGCAATATGGATGGGCTTGCTTCACCATCTAAGCACGAGGACAGGACATGTCTCTGTAGCACAAAGTTTATCCACTTGTAGGGCAGGATACCTTTTCTAAGAACGAGTCATAATGCCCAGATGCTGTTGGGCTCTTTTCTTTGGTCAACAGTGCTAACATCAGTCATAACAACATGGTGGGTAATCTTGCTGAGTACCCAAGCAACTCAGATCATGGGGTGCTGAAATTTGCTTCCTTTCAAGGTGCTTTGCTCACTGGCATTGGCTTTAAATTTGGCCCAAATTAGGTTAGTTTGAAACTGTTGTGGTATTTTCCAGCTCTATCACACTTCCTTTTCCACTGATACTGATTAAACAGAATTCTTTGACTCTCCAGAACAGACTTCTGGTGCTCATCCCTCACTACTTGTCACTTACCTACTTGTCTCCATTTGTTGTGGAGAAAGTTGGCGGTTCTAAATCCAAGCAGGGATTTAATGTTGCCTCTCAACATTGAGAGGAATGAAGTGCAGTGGTGAAAAGTGCTATGGTAACCAATGTACAGGACACTTGTTTACTTTTTTTTTTTAAATCAGAAATGCCCAAGCAGCTGGTAGTGATAGCAAGCAAAATGCCTCTTTCTGGCTGATGGGGACACAAAGTCATACAGATAAGGCAAAGAGATAGAGAATTTTACTTCACACTTAGCAATGAGGTATTTTTCCTGTCTGTTTCAAGGACTTTGGTCTTCATCCACCAGTCTTTATATATATACTAAATAGCATTTAACAAGTGGCTTTTAAAATAGGGTGAACTTTTGCAAGGGGAGTATTTATAGAAGTAGCTATTTAGTTTGTTAGTAATTTTCGGTATTCATTTTGCTATTGCTGAATATACAGAACAGGATTATTCACCCACATTACCCAGCTGCTTCTGTTTGATAACACAATATTATTGTGAGGCAAGTGTCTTTCCATGGTAATGACTGTGATGTCATGATTCATGTGATGTCACAGGTATGAAGAAGTGGGATCTGTGAGAAAGAGTTGTTTTTGAGACAGAAAATCCCAAAATATAAATGTCTTGCATTATTGGTCAAGTAATTGATTAAAATGCAATTCAGTTAAGAAATATTGCAAGAAATCAATTTTCTCTGATGCACTTGAAAAATGCTTCCTCGTATTGGAGTTCACTAAAAACACAATAGTATCCTATTAAAAGAAGCTGTGGTACTTTCCCAACTATCCTTTTCCTATGGATGAAACCTGGAGATGCCAGAAGTTTACAGAAGAAGGTGATAAATTACAGTGCCTAGCAAAGAATATGTTTGGGGAGTAAGATTGGGATTTTTTCATTTAACTTGCTGGCAGTTGCCAGCTGAAACTGGAATTGGAAGTTGCATTTGGAAGTTGTTCTCTGACCCCTTCATCAACTGGGACTTACAGAATTGTAAACTTGACACATATTAGGATAAGATTTTTCTGGTGCTGCACCTCCGTGGAACTACGTAAGCCATGCAAGGGAATGTTCAGAAATGTAGGTTTTAAGTCAGGTGTACAAACCATTATCACTAGATGCTTCAGTGGGTGTTTAGTGTAGAAGTCCTGTAACATGGTTTTAGTTGATCTAACCCAAAAATGCTATTGGTTCTTCTCTTCAGAAGTCTACTGAGATATTGTACCATTTCTCTATCTCAATAAGGGGAAAAATCTCTTGAGCTGGACATGTGCATCACACAGCTGGCTCTGAACTCTGTGCTGGATAATAGGCAAACTTGCTCCTCTTTCATTTGCAGCTGAAGACTGGGACTTTTCACTGCTCTGTGACAATGTGCATCACGTCAGCCTCCTTGGTCATGCATTGACCAGCCTCAGCTGGCATTTGGGATCCAGTACAGGACAGAGACTATGCCAAGACCTTGCTGGTGGGCATCTCAACAGCTAGCAAAGCAGCCTGTTCAGAGGCACACTTCCAGGACATAACCTTCACCAAAGTAGATGCTGCCAATTTCAACAGCCAACACTTTGGTGTTTTGAGCTGGTACCTTAAAGTCTGGTTTGTACTTTGGAATTCTGTTGTAATGCTACAAATCTTCTGTTTGGTTCTCCCCAGCCTGCTAATAATATCCCAGTCCTGTTTCTGCAGGTGACACACAGGTGTGTATGATCAGCTGGTAATGAGCTAAATGGTCTCCACTGACAGCAACATCTACTTTTGTCTTTCTCCATTTGGTGGAGCAGCACATGAGCTGCTATACAGGAGAGTGTTGCTTCATGCTATTGGAAATATGCTGGGGAAAATCCATTTTGGATTTATGTTTAGAATATCCACAGATGTCTGCTCAAATTTTCCATTCCATAAACTCTTGCAGTCAGGCTGAAAAAGTAATTGCAGCTGTGATGAATGGGCAAACTCATAGATACTTTATCCCTTGGATCAAAAGTGTGTGGACAGGGCAAAAAAATACCAAGAATTTTTTAACAGCAAAACTCAAATGCAGGAAGGCAGCTGTTAAAGATCTCCTGGTATTTTTTAACTGAGGATCTTCTCCAGCAAGGTCTCCATTAACATAATGTCCTCCAGTGCTATGGATCAACCAACTTGCTCCACCAGCAAGAGTTTTGGTATAACTGTGAATGCAAATAACTGAGAGGAGGTTGATATCTGAAAAGTATGTCTGGAGGTGGCAGCACTCATTCAATCTGACCAAGACATGATCACTAAAAGCAAGAAGAAATTATGGCCTTGGAGAGTAGGCAAAGAATTGGCTGGGACAAGCTGTGATGTGCTTCAAACTCTCAGGCTAACCCCACACTGAGCAGCTAGAGCTTGAGATGGCAGAGGGAGCCTGCCTCTGGGATACTCCATGGCTCTGAGTGCTGGACAGGCAGCACACGACACCAAGGGTAAGCTGCATGAGGCCAACACTTCTGGAATTACAAGGCAGAGAGAAGCACTGCCAGTGTTGAGTTTTCCGGAAACAGGTAAGTGAGGAAAAGTACAAAGTCAGCTTTAGATCAGCTCTGCAGAGGAAAAAGAACACAATAGGCAGCTTTTTTTATTCACAATAGCTGACCCTGAAGATGTTTTTAATCATTTTCTATCCACTCAGACAGAGAAAGTTATCTGTGAAACTGCTACAAATATTTGAAAAGTGTTGCACTGCCCTTGAAATGAGCAGTATGTTTTTAAACTGATACTGTACAGAGAAGGTGAAGGCCTAACATAGTTTGTGATTGATCTAAGGTTTCCCAGTCAATCTTGCAATTTCAGGGAAGGTAAAATAGCAGCTTGTTATCTGTAACAAATAATTTTGCCCCAAACCCTTAAATTCCAAGACAGTAAGAGTGGGAAACAAAGAAGTACTACAGTGAAGATAATTAACCCTTGACAACAAAACAAAAATTTCTTGCACAAAGGATAGCTGCCTAGCTCACATTGAAGCTTAGGGCAAAAGTTAATACTCCCATAGTTGACTTGTAGATTATGTGAAATATCTTATCAGAAAAGAAAAAAGCAAGTCCCAAACCCAAAGGCCACAAAAACAGATTGTGGAGCTCCCTGAAATATGGAAAAAGCACGTGGCGGGACTAAGAGCCAGTGACTGAAAAGAAACATCCAGGAGCTGCAATGGCTTTCTTGTCTTGCCAGAACATGCAGGTATCAGAAGTCATGACAACAGAAAGAGCATCTGGATGCCTTCAGTGGGATTCCTTTTTGCTCTACTCTTTATTTTCTCCTTCACACATGTGAGGGAGGAGAAGTTGTTTCCGGTGAACCTCTTTGCTTTTGCCCTGGTGCCAAAAGCAAGCCTCGGTATCCTGCATGGTGAAATACAACAGGATAGAGACATACACATCGCTAGAGGGACTGAGTGGCATCTCTTGCCCTGGTTGCATTCCTTTTAAGTCCCAATGCCACAGGAGTTGCCTGGGTTGATGCTGCTCTTTAGTGGTGTCAGATATTTTTCTGGATGTGACTGTGATTTCTGAACATTGTCACTGCCCAAGTATGAATGTAAATGATGTCAACAGAGAATGGTGTCAGGTCCCGTTTGCTCCGAGGTGTTCTTCTTAATAGTGTCAGAGGAGATGCTAAATGGATTGACCTGAAACCAAGAGCTGTACCAAGAATGTCCTAGACAGCCTGCTGGGAACAAGGACACAGGCATTACACACAGTGTTACTGGGACAAAGAGGAATTTTCAGATGTACTGTCAGAAAAAGGATAAATTTTATTCCCACTGAGGGTTTATTAGAGATGGGTGTAAGAGTAAGTCATAAAATGTAAGAAATGTATTGATGTTAATAGTGGGAGGTAATATGTATCTAGTGTTGAGTCCCTTTCAAGGGACACTATTACTGGAGTGGCTGTGGATCAAAACTAGTGAGAAGTGTTTGAGGACATCTTCCAAGAGATTGAGTGACATTTATCCTACTGCTCACTATTAGATAAAATGTTGAGAATCCCCTGGATTGTCAGTCCAGCAAAAGTTACCTTCAAGTTCAGGTAAAAAAAAAAGGAATGGAAGGAAGGTGCATTGATCTAGTACTCACTGCTGGGGTAAGAACAGTAGAAATAAGCCTTTTGGAAGAAAAGTAAACAAACAAACAACAAAAAAACAAACCTAAACCCCCCAAGAAACCCAAGGAAAATTATATAGCAATATCAAGAGCTGCTGAGATATAGCAGTGTTACCAAACCCCAGAAGCAAAGAAGGGTGATCAGGTTCAGAGGAGCTCTTGACCGAATAGGGAGATTTCTCTCAAATACTCTGCCTACAACTCTCTGAACTGAGAATGTTTCAAGTCCCTGTTTATTCCAGTCCAAAACTTTAGGGGGTAAGAAGTAGTTTGATGACAGAAAAATGCTGGAGAACAGGACTGTTAAAATTGGAATTTATAATCTCTGAATGTATGATTAGCATGCAAAACCAAACATATACCACAATTTATAGCTCCCATCTTATCCAAGACTCTCTTGAGCAGATGACATCCACACCAAGGACCAGAACTAAAGTGCTGATTGTGTGTTCCTGTGTATATGTTGGATTATTGTCAGAAAGAAATTAAACAGAAACAATCCAGGGGTTTTGTATCTCTCCCCTCTCAAGCTGTAACTCAGTAATCAGGCTGACCAAAGGATTTTCTGCCTGCCCTTCTGTCTCACTGGGTTGTGGCTGTGCTCCTGGCTGTGAAATGGCTCAGTGCCAGGAGAAGCTGTGCAGAGCTCTCCTGCCCGGGGTGTGCAAAGGCTTGGTGGTGGGATTCCTATCCATGGTTGCTGCACAAGGTAGGCTCATGATCCTCAAGTCCTAGAGCACCTCTTCAGCCCTGCAATCAGTATCTGTCCTCAAGAAAAGCCTAGGGTCAGAGGAATCTGCTAGTTCTAGGGGGGCAGTTAGGGAACTGGAAATTATTAGCAGTCTGAACACAGATTCTGTGAAAGAAGACTTGAACCCTATCATATGTGCAGCAAGACTGGTGGCCAAAGGAAGAGCGTGGAAAGTGAAGTGTGAGCATTTTCATATGTAGTGGGGGCGCAAGAGTTAGCTACTTCTGAGATTTACTGGATTATCTGGAAATGAAACAATATCTGGTACAAGGCAGAAATAGAACTGAAACTGTTTAGAAAAAGAACAAAATCCTATTTGTTGTTTTTCTTTGTAAGAAAAGTCTGTTGTTTAAAGACAGTGATTCTAAACATATGACAGAGAAAACAGCATTCGGAAAGCAGTTGTATGCTCAAAATATCCATGCTTTAAAATGTAGTAATTTCATATACTGCTTTGGTTTGGATTGTTTGACAGAGGCATAAAGTTAGATTTGCTGGGTCCTTAGGTTACTTGTATGAACATTTTATTTGCATGTACAGTTAAGCCCCAAATATATTTTAAGAATACACTCTTATGAATTTGGGCCAAGTTCTTAAATGCAAGACAGATTTGGAATAGCATGCATGACTGCTTAGGATACCTAAGACACTGGATTAGTCATGACGTGAGATGTGCCCATATTGAGGGACTTTGAGTTTTTTAATCTCATCAATGTAACATTTTGACTTGCATGAATCCAAGAACGCAAAAGAAAAGTGGGACATGAAATGAACCTCTTCCAGCATCTTTATCAATGCAGTACATTTCTCCCAGCAGGCCAGAGTGTGCCTAATCAGACAAGGAAAGGCCAAGAGACTCGCCAAGAGACTGCAAATCCATTAATTTGGTATCACTTGTGGGAAAAAGCTGGAAGCAACTGCAGGATTTGTTAAGCAAAAGGCTTGGCAAAGTCAATTGATTAGGGAGGTTTCAGAGAAAGCTGTTCTTGCTGAGCTGCCAAGGTAGAAGGTCCAGGAAATTTTAAAGTGTCTTGTTGGCACTATGTTAAACAGAATGGGTGCTGCCATGTAAGAAAAGCTGAAAAGCTATAGGAAGTTGTTGCTTTGTTTTTTTTAAGAAAGGACAAGTATCTGATATTTCACCAGAAATCCAATCCATCGTCTCATTTAGATACATTAAATCTCCAGAGAGCCCAGTGCATACAAGAGACTGACAAATGCAACTGTTGTAATAAATACTCATTGCAAGTGTTAGAGTAAAGAATCTCTGTCAAGAGAAAACCTTTCCTAAGATGAAACTATTTTTAAATAGAGAGAGTCCCACTCAGCAAGCACATAACTCAGTGTTTGTCCAATTTTTTTGTTCCTGGTCCCCTGCACCATCTGAAAGCTCAAAACCAGGAGAGAGCCAATGCTTTCTACAGCACCCCAAATTAAAAGCTATCCTCAAAAACTCCAGGATTTCCGAAGGAATGATGATACATCTCTGAATAAAGTGGAATTATGTCCTAATCTGCTAAAAATTGAATGGGGAGAAGGTATTACAGCAAGGATTTTCACACAGGCAGCAATCAGATGTAAGAAAAAAATCTGTTATAGATGGCCTCTATTTCACAGATAATGAGGTAAAGAGACCCAGGTTAGATGTCTGGAGAGAAAGAGCTGCTCCACAGCATCTTTCCAGAGACAGCACGGAGACATGGGACTAACCAAAGCCTGACTACTGTGCTCTGTGAGGCAGCCAAGGGAAGAGGGTCTGTGTGACAAGAATGAGACGCACAGTGAGGTGCTTTGGAGCGCTTCTGAACAGTGCAAGCTCCATCTGTGCTGAAGCTCACACAGAGCTGTGCCCCAGGGATCTTCTCCCCATGTGAAGGGAGCGGGCTGGAGTCAGGTAAAGGCTGGCACCTGGCAAGATGATGGCCAGGCTGAGCCAGCGGTCAGTGCCACCCCATGCACAGCTCTGCGGGTGACACTGCTGGCCAGGGGAACGCCTGGCTGGGTTCAGAGGGGAAAGGACGCTGTGCAGGGGAGCCAGACCTGAGCACAGAGCCCTGCCCTGTCAGCTTGCCTGCTGGGGGAGGCCAGCCTGCGATGCTGGGGCAGGCGCACACAGGAGAGCAGAGCACGGCGCAGCGCTCTCGCAGGACTGCCCGGTCCCTGCCAGGCTGCCCGGCTGAGCAGGCAGGGCAGGCAGCAGATGAGCAGCTCATGGGACATCAGCGCTCTCCAGCAAAGCGTGGGGCAGCAGCCACAGAACTGCAGGAGCAGCCATTCAGAAAAGCTGGTGCAAGGAATCCAGACACGTTGGGCTTTTTTTCTCCACCGTGACCTGGCCAAGACCCTAAGACCTGAAGAGATGGCGTCAGCTCCAAGTTGCCATCCTACTGGTTGTTAGAAAAAACATTTAGGAAAATGAACTGTCCTTCTCTGTTGTGTGATTCTCCACCCATTCCAAATGGAAAGGGAAATGAAGTAAGGACTTACTTTTTATGTTTCAAGAAGCGCTTACATAGAAAGACAGGTTCCAAGGGAAAAAAACCAAAAGATTTCTGACATACTTGTTCTTTGTAATAAGAATACAAAAATTGGTTGCTTCTTCAGGATCCTTTGCATTTTGCTTTATACAAAGAGAACAAAGGAGCAATGACTGAGCTACTGAAAAAAACAAGTTTGGTTTCTCCCTGTGGAGGAGAAGAAAGAAACTGAGAGAAGTTTGTGCTCCTCTTGATGACAAAAGACAATGTAACATATATTCTGGTCTGTGGGACTTGTAGTTCTGACAACTGAGAGGTCAGTTATAAAAACTCCTAAAATAAGCAAAATAATCATCATCCTTCCTCAGGGGCACTACGAAACCTTCACATATTTATCAGTGGGAACAAAACTTGGACTTTTCTGTTCAGGCTAAGGTGGCACAACTACAGCTGCCAGTGGTGGACTTCTGGCCAGATCCACAGACTGGTGATGCTGCATGTGGGAGGTGGAAGAGAGGAGAGGAGGTGCCTTCATGCTGGTGTGTGTAGTGTGTGAGGGGCACGTGAAGTTCCCCAGTGGCTTCTAGATGCCAGCCTGGATGCAGGTAGGGGGGCAGGGCACATAATCACAAGGAAGGTAGTCGTACAATAATCGTGATTACTTGTCCCTCCTTGGCCTATTTGAAAGGGAGGATTGGTCAAGACTAGCCACTCACAGCCTGGAGAAATGTCTCTGGGGCCGCCTCTCCCTGTCCCGGAGGAGTGTGTCCGGCCCTTTTTCCCTAACAGGCATAGTTAATTATCTTTCAGCCAGTTTCATGAGCTGAATCAGTTCACCTAGGGCAGACTGAGAGCAAGAGCTGATTTGAGAGAAGCAGGGGAGAGAGGAGGAGAGGAGTAGGGAGTGGGACTGTCCTTCAGCCATGCCAGTGAGCAGCTGGAGTCTGCTTATCCCACTTTGGTAAACCTCACCCAAAGCAGTGGGTAGCCAGTTCTTCAGCCCCGCTGGCTGCTAGGGCTGCCCCAGACTGGGCTGGGGGAGCCCCACCTTCTCACATTTCTCTTGTTGAAAATAGCTGCCTTCCCTGGAGCATATTCTGCTGCCTGTGGGCCAGGTCAGGTTGTCAGAGAAACAAAGCCTGAAATCCCATGTCCCAGAAAACTAGACCAGTTTAACCCATGAATCCACAGGCACGGGCTGGCCTGTGACCAAAGCCACCTAAAATGTTTTCTGTGCATTGACATCTGCCCTGGGTGCTTGCTTACTTTTCTGAGGAAACAGCTGACGTTTCCTCAAGAAACAGAAGCATCACAATGGCATTCTAATTTCTGGTAGCAGAGGTTTTGCATGTACTAAAAAAAGGCACAGCCATCATGGCTTACTTACAGGCTTGGGAGGAGGGTTTGGCAGGGATAAAATCTCTGCAAAAAGTCTTTTGGAAGCGACCCCTCCTTTCTGTGCTGCTGACAGTCTTGGCACTGTCCAGATCACGACTCTTGGCTGTAATCCAAGTTTCTCCTGGATGCACTTATTGAATCTCCTCCCCTTCTTTTACCCAGTGTGTTTGGAAGACAAAGCCACACAATGGGGTTTAGTGAAAGAGTTTCTTATTTTACCCCAAGAGCTACCTCCCAGGGGATGAAAAAAACATGCACACCCCTTAATTATGATTACTTGCTGCCTTTCAGTTTTGAAGACCTAGCCTTGATGCCACATTTTCTAGAGCTCCATGGTGGGCTGTAATCAGTTCTGGCCAGGCCTCTTGGCAAATTCACCAGTGCAGTATCTCCTTGGAAGATTTTTTTCCTCTTTGCAATTTGTCAGGAGTTGTGGACATACTCCCAAGCCTTCTGTTGGCAGAGTGGTGCATATGTTTAGTATGAAGTATGTTTGTGTGATTATAGTAAATTAATATATACCTAAAAAACAAAGGTGTAATAAGATTAGTAAATTTTAAGGTGAAGTATCCAGTCTCAGTTTTAAGGAGAACATATTCCTTGGGAGTCTGTAAGGATCTGGCAGGCTCAATAAAGTGCCTTCAAAGTATGTGAATGAAATGGTATCTGTATCTTGGACAAGAGAATCTATTTCTAAACATGATGTTTTGACATTCTTTCTGCACATCAGTGCTTCGTGGTTCCTGAAGAGAAACTCATCAATCTGGGTTGACAATTATATGGGAAACCTCACAGGAAGAAGATTTTAAGAAAAGGGTATATGGACTAGTGATTTGAGATGCAGCAAATTATAAGGGAAGCAGATAAGCTGGATCCTTGAAGAGTGTGAATTATTTAAATATCAGTTAGCAGGATCACAGAGGACAGATCCAGGATGATATTGCTCTTAACAAAAGTTGCCTGAATATATCCAATCAGCATGTTTGACACTGGGCAGGGGAAAGCTGTGAATGGAAAACTTGCCGTGCAGCTGGTTCAGTGCAGATCCTTTGTGGAGAAGACAACAGCTCCTCAGCTGGATGGATGGGTGGGTGGAGGGAGGCATTCAATCAGTCCCCATAGCTCCAGGTGTGCCTGCTGAAACTCTCTCTAGAGGGAGAATATCTCTGTATTGGGGCAACGTTAAAAATGGTTTTGGAGTCCCACATCCATATATAGCCAAACGATACTGCTAGATAAAGGCAACTTGTCAAAGCACATTGCATTTTCACCTTCATAAGACCATTAGTTCCAGCTGATCCTGTCTTAAATAAGAAATAAAAATCAATAAATCCCAGATCCATGTAATCTATTTCCAAAATGTAATGGAACCTCATCAGTAATGTCTGGTAATTTGCTGCTATCAGCTTGGTCAGGGACAGACAAATTACTTAATTACACGTAACAGTTATTCCGTAAAGACTTAGGAAAACACAGATAAACGTAACTAATCCCTCTTTATTTATTCCCTGCAAACAAAAGCCTAAGGGTTTCTGGAGAGGGAAAAAAAAAAAAAAAAAAAAAGAAGAAGAAGAAGAAGAAGCTGTGCAATTAACATAATTAGGGACGGCTGTCGCTCAAACCCGCGCCGCGGCCCCGAGGCGCGTTCCCTGCGCTGCCCCTGCAATGCGGCGCTGCTGCCACCGGGCGGCGCCGCGCGCAGGCGGCGCCTCCGGCCGGGGCCCGGGGCCGGGGCCGGGGCCGGGGCCGGGGCCGGGGCCGGGGCCGGGGCCCGCCTGCGCCTGGGAGCTGTAGCGCAGGCAGCGTCGTGGGTGTTTGGAGGCCAAGGGTCAAAGGAGAGCTCTGCCAGCCTCATGGTCTGACTCGTAGGAGACGCAAGGAAAGTTGCCTCGCAGCGCCCCCATGGCTGCATCCGCTGGCTGGCTGCATCCAGCTTTAGGTGTGCCTGCTGAAACTGTCTCCAGTGGGAGCACATCTGTGTGTTGAGGCAACCTTGAAAATGGTCCTGGAGTCCCATATCCACAGTAGCCACGTGTTGAACATCCACTGCTTCCTAGATTCATGCCAAAACTGTTTCTCTTTGCTTTAGAATAAAATATGATTGCAATCAGGAGAGACAAAGCTTCAGATGACTTGGCATTTTTCTTCCTCGAGTGGCTACATTTCTTCAGGTGATGTCTTTCCTTTTAAAGAAAATCATCACAACAGCAATTTGTGGGAAATAGGGCCGGTGCTCTTCACATCAAAACAAGAAGAGTTTTCACTGAACTGCTGCCTGATCAGGATTAAAAGATCATGCCACTGAAGTTACCTACACTTCATTCTGCAGCCATCTCTGGTTTGCATCTTGGCAACCTCACCTTTCCCCTGGGGCAGGATCTGTGATTCCTGAAGGTACAGTAGGTGACCCATGCTTCACATCATGCTCTCTCCATGGAAAAAAATGTCTTATGTGCAGTGGGTGGATGCTAGTTACTATCCAAATTCTGAAGGGATCTGCAGGTTGAATGGAAGCTTGTGGAATGCCAAGGAAAGCCTTACCTCTGCAATGAGTGAAGGAAGCCTCTCAGCTCCCAGTCTTCTTCTTGGTTATGAACACAGGTAACTCCTCCTTCGTGGACACACTCTTAAGTTCCCTTTACAGACTACAGGAACCAAAAAAGACACAGAACAATGAGTGTTCTGACTCCTAAATGTTAGAACATAATCACAGTAAGAAAAAGAAAAAAAAAAAAAAAAGTAAGAAAAGTCAAAGCAGCCCCTCTGGAGAAAAAAAAGAGAACTTAGCAAGAGACTATAATAAATTCTGACCAAAAGACAAAAATAATTCCCTTCCTAAAATACATGCAACACAAGAGATGAAGAAAAAGGCAGCCTGATTCTATTAACCAAGTATTAACACCCCTGGCTAAAGAAACCCTGCAAAAAGGAAGGATTAACGTTTTCAATAAAGGGGACCAGATATTGCAGTGCTAATCATCAGCACACTCCACTGACAGAAGAATAGAAAATAATGTTCTTAATAGTGTGAAAGAGAACAGGAGGTACACAGGCAAAGAATCAGAGGTTGCTGCTGGTAAATGGCAAATAACTTGTTTAGAAAAAGGCATCACAAATAGGGGAAGTCTCTGCAAGAAATAGTAACTTTGCAAATTGTCCCAGCACTTCTGTGTCTGGCTGGCTGAGCTGCAGTTCTGCTGGTGGAAAGTGCTTTAGCACTAAGCATCAAGGCCATGTTTTGCATTGTGATTTTCTAGTCACAATTTTTGAAAAATAGACCCCACATGTCCTATACATTGCATAATCTTGCAGAAAACCATACCAATTTATTGAGTAGCTCTGAAGTGTAATTGCCTTGTGTTCTTGTGCTGCCTGTCATTACAGGAGCAGCCTGCCTGTTACGTTAAGGTGCATGTGGAAAGACTGGAATTGTGTTGTGTGACAGTCACAGTCTCTTTACAACTGAGTCTGCTTGAAGTAGCTATTTAGCATTGGCTTCTAGAAGCTGCGCAGGACTGAGCCATTCCCATCCCTACAGAGCAGCTTGCCAGGTACTACAGGTAAGGAAATTCTGGCCAGGGATCTCAACTCAGAAGGAGGGCTAAGGGTGCTGAGGAGGGCGGCTGAAGGCTTTAGGCTTCTTTCTGGTGCCACCCTTGTTAGCACTGCATTTCTCTGTGATAGTCAGTGGGATCCAGACACTTTGGATATCTGGAGCTATGTGCATTTTGTGCTGCTTGGGTACTGTAGAGCTGATGTGGCTCTATGTGTGCATTAAGTTTGGTATCATACAGTGTGTGATCAAACCTGTTTCTTCTTCCAAAAGCCTCCTCAGAGAAATGTAGTTCTTATACATGCCATGAAGAGAAAACTTTGGTTCAGATAAAAAACATAATTTCTGGCTGCCACAGAACTGGACCTGTAAGTTATTTTTAACCTCTTTCATGAGATGATAAAATAATGGGGACAGGGTTTTGCTCTTTCCCTGTTTTTGTGCAACACTCCAGTACATCTGGGGCCTGTGACATTATATGACATGATTGAATATAACCAAGAATGCTCTTGCTACCTACCCTAAAATGCCTACAGAGCCAATTAACATTCATGTTGTACACAGGTAGCATTTTGTCCATTTTTGAGTGACAGTTCTTTGGAGAACAATGCAGATACACACAGTATTAGATTCCCCCACATTTACAGACTCAAGGAGAAAAACTGTCCTCTCTTGAGACTTCCAGGGCATTTAAGCAGGCAGAATTTAATTACTGACAGCATAAAAGGATGTTCTCTGAGCTTCTTGGAACAAGAACGAAGAAGCAGGAGCAGGACGAGGAGCACAGACAACCCACATGTTTACTCAGAGGGCTCCTTCCCAAGTTTGCTGAATCATGAACATCTCTGACGCAGGGAATTCTCTCCCTGCTGCTTGTTTCAATCTGTGCTGTGTTAGGGTACAGAGCTCTGGTTTACAATGTGTAATGATTTGGCTGGGGGTGAAAGGTTCTCGGTTTTAAGTATCTTTTGTTTCCCCCATTAACCCAGACAGTGTCACAGAGTCCACTCTATCCTCAAAATTTCATTCCTGGATCCAGTGTCTGAGGTTTCTCTGAAGTTTCCTCAGGGGCCCTTCATTTCACAAGAACACTGTTACCAAGAGATTAAATGAATTAAAAATTGATGACTGTTCTGTACTGAATGTCTTGCAGTTAAGGATATTTAAACAGATAGCAGGGAGGATGGGGGGGAAAGATTGTTTGCCAGAGTATTTTTTCCTGTTTTTAAATAATAGTTTTATGGGGACAAGGAGGAAGATAAGGAAGTGTGGAGCAGGGGGAGTGCCTGCTGGATCTGTGTAAGGAAATTCTTCTTATAAATGCAATATTGAGAAAAAATAGACTGCTCTAATAAAAGCGCTTTGCCTAAACAACACAGAAGCCATTCAGAGAGAAATCAGAAAATTTTGCAAATTAATGTTATTTGAACCCAAAGCCTGTCTTGGCGGGGCTGGGCACTTTGATAGAGGGTACTCCCCTGTGTGAGTTTCTTACAGCTTCTGGGGATGGAGTGGAACACAGCCAAGTGCCGTGATGGTGGCCCACTGTGGCTGCTTCGTAGAAGGGCAGAGTGCAAGGCAGAGTGAACAGAAGAGCCATTTTGCCCAATCTACCCAGCTTTAGAGTTAGCCAAGATTCAGTGCTGCTGTAGTCCTTGTAGTTCATGGGCTCTTTCCTGTGCTATCTGATGGTTTTTTTAATACCATCTGGCGTGATGGCTCCCGAGTGGGAGCATGTGTGTGGCAGATGTTTGTGCCTCTGTTTTCCCCAGTGCTGCTGCTGGAGGTGGGTGGAGAAGTGACTGGCCATGTGTCCTGGCCATTCTAATAGAGTTGCAGGTCCAGTTCTGCTTTAAGTTAATGAGGCTCTTATGGTTCACATGATACCATTTTCACAGTTCAGCTCTTTAAACCAAGACCAAAGTTTTAAAAAATGCTGGTGACTATGGTTCATTTGTCTTCTGATTTCCAGCTGGAGACAATTTTAAAAGAGGTATTCTTTACAGTGTCTGCTCTGAACCTGTTGGGCACCTTTAAAGGTATCATGATCTGAGTACTCCAAAGCATCTCTTTTTTCTAAGAATGATGCTTGAACTCCATCTGCACCCCTAATTTCACCTCAGAACCTCAGAAGATGATGTACTGCACAGAAGGTAAAATGTTCATAGATGGGAACAATCTAATCCTTATGGATCAGATCTGCTAGCAGACAGGGTAGTGTAAACTGGTTTATGTGCACCGTCTTTCTGCCTTTATTCCACATGAAACACCAGTAATTTTTGGCATCGTTCCAATGTGGATTGGTGACTGAGTGGCCTTCTTCCCTGTCCTTACCTGCATAAAAATAATGGCCCTGTGTCAGTGTCAGTAGTAACAGAGAACCAGTGGAGCAGAAGAGGATATTTTGTGTGCTGTGAATTTCCATGCTTCAAGATACATCAGTTGTGAATATGAGATTGGAGTTCAAATTTAGAAATACAGATAGGTGAAACAAACTCCGTAGTTCACTGGGTAAAATCCACAAATCCACTGAGCAACTGCTACAGGCTCTCCATGTGTGCCTGGAGAGGGAGGGACAGGACAGGAAATAGTGAAGGAGGGCACCAAAGAGCACCTTGTTTACCATGTTTGGAATATATGTTCAAACAAATGACAAAACTTGTGACATCCAGTCTTGATTGAGAGATGAATGAATGCCTCAGTAGGTACTCAGCATTAGATCAATTCAATCTATTGGCAAACTCATTAAAATGAATGGTCTCAGTGACCACCCAAGATGTATTATTCTTCTTTCTTTAGAAACTATTAATTTCCTCAGAATTTAAAAACTTTCATTCTGAAAAGCAGCTATTACACATTCATGTGAGCTAATATTTTTATGAACCATCTTAGTTGTATTAAAACCACAGTCACTCAGATTTCAAAATGTAATCAACCCAGTTAAAGTGCAACAGTTTTAAGTTTATTTTTCATTCTAGTTTTGCCCCATGAAATGAGCCTGTTTTCTTTGGAGAAGAATGAAGAAGGAAAGCTTCAAATACATGGATATAATTGTCTTCATTAAAAGCTGGCTGAAAAGACTTTATCATGTGGGGTCTACTCTCTGTCTCTCTGAGGTAAGTTCCCATGTATTTTTGATGGGAAACTTATTGCCAATCAAACCTGTATTCTTGCACTGATACATGAAAGTGGATGTTTTGTACTGTTTCATCGTGCTGGGGTCTCCTGGGAAGAGCAGCTCATTACAGCGTCAACTGTCCCTGCCCTTTGCAAAAAGCCCCACCAAGGTCATATCAAGAGGTGATGGATAAAGGCAAGCTTTAACCCCTGACCTTGACTTTCCTGGTGCTGAGTGTTAATAAATCTACATTTAGGGGTAGATGTTTTCTCCCAGCTGCTTTTTGTTTGGCAAAGGGGGGTGACATGCTGTCGCACAACAGGTTGCATTTCCTAGGGCAATGCTGTGTGTCCCCAGCACGGAGCCGCACACCCGTCATGGAAGGATGGCTGTGAACAGGGCTTAGGTGTGCGGTGGGGCTCAAGCCACACAGTGGACTGAGATGTCTGGATATATGGGCTCTCTCATTTTCACAAGGGAGCGCTTTGATACCACGAAAACAGTGAGGTTTCTGTTCTTTCTACTGGAGCATAGGTGAGGCTGAAATGTTTACCCATGTCATTGTCTTCAGAGTGGTGTTTGAGGTGACCTTCAAGCAGCTAAAACCTTTTAAAAAGAGTCCCTCTTCCTATCACTCCCATGGGAAACCAGCATTGATGAATACCAGGAGGAAACAATTCATTTGAAATGTTTCAAAACTACAGGGATATCAAGAGCACTCTTCAGCTCTATTTTTCCACAGCCTCTTGCCAGATAACCAGAAAGCTTTTCCCAAAGTTGTTCAGTGGCATAGCTTTACTTGTCCAGGAAGGAGCAACTCAGCTGAAGGAGAGGCCTCTGTCCTCTTGTCTGCCGTCTGCCTTTCTTTCTCTGTTCCTCTGCTTAATTTTCTCCAAATGCTCAGTCTTTTTTTTTTTTTTTTTTTTTTTTTTTTCTTCCCAATCTCATCCCATTTTCCTCAGCTCTCTTCAGTGAACAGCAACAGGCTCACTCCATCCTCTACATCATTTTTTGTAGGAGCTGTAATGCTGCTGGCTCTTATGTTTCTCAGTAGGGAAAAGGGCCATTTGGGGCACACCTCAACACAGATTAGAGAATGAAAAAATTAATGTCCTGGGCTGATGCAGTGCACTTCCAAACACTTGGTTTCTTTTCTGATGAGAAGTATTGCCCTAAAACTTCCAGTGCATGAAAGCTGCCTGTGATAAGCGAGGTGGAAAAATTAGCTCCTGCGTAGAGCTACTCTCAATGGCTCTGGGCATTTAAGTGCTGTCATCTTCCAGGGAAGTTAAATTGCTCTGTTGCCTGTGTCCAATTAGCCCTATAATCAACTTAGCAGAATGTGGAGCAGGAGTGTGCTGAGATTGGGTATAGTCATTTTGTCAGAGGATATATTCAGATTGATCCCAAATCAGGGCAAGGACCCACAAAGGGGATCATGGAACAAAGGGCAGAGATTATACTGAGCTACTTGGAACCTTTACAAAACTGGAGGAGAGGGAGGCGGGGTAGTGCTTTCTGCACACTGGAGAAGAAATACCAGAAATGTCAGAATTACCAAGCCCAGAAGTTAATGACACAAATGCTTGCATTTTATTAATTCAATGTAAACATTCAAGATTGCTGTAAAAAATAAGCAGCCAGCAATAGCAATGAGAGGTCAGCTTTAGAAGTACCAGGGTTAGCAGGTAATTGCAATTGGCTCTACTATTGTTCCCTCTTGGCCTTTCTAGGCAGCAAGGCTTTGTCCCGTGACTCTGCAATTTGTTTAAACTCCTCTATTGCCAGAAATTAATTTGGCTGTATTTTTTTGGTTTTCTGATTCTATACAGGATAAATAGCTGGAATGGAACCTTTATCCCTTTTAAGCCTCACAGTTTGTGCAAACATGTTAGAGGAAGCATTCACAGCCCTGCAGTTTGGAAAAGTGAGATCTTTCTGCACAGCTTCTTTGAAGTGTGTACCAGACCAACATTTGCTTACGTGATTGGCCGAGGTGACAACGGATGTCAGAACAGTTTGATGTGGCACAACGCTTTTGCATCCGGGGCAGGCTCTCTGAGACATCACTGCTCTGTCTTTGCATAAATATTTCTGACAAATGCCCATTTGCTCCTTGGATGAGCTCTGTCAAGCCCTGGCATATAGTGCAGAGGTCAAAACAAAGGCCACATGAGTATGTCAGCAATCCATAAACCAGAGAACAAAAAAGGCCAAGAAGGAAATATAAAGGCCTTCCTCCAAGGAGGCAGCTGAAATTGCAGTATGTTTTTCTTAGCTTTCAGAGTAATCTGTAGAGCAAGGAGGCAGAAAACAAGATGGAGTGTGAATAAATAGAACAAAGATTGCCTTCTGGTGGCAGATGATATAAAAGTATACCATTAGGTATACACCCAAAATGTGTGCTGCCATTCAGTGGCACCTTGATAGGCTGGAGAGCTGAGTGGAGTGGAACCTAATAAGGTTCAACAAGGGCAAGTGTGGGGTCCTGCATGTTGGGAGGAATAACCCCAAGTACCAGTAGAGGCTGTGGGCTGACCTGCTGGAGAGCCGCTCTGCTGAGAAGGACCTGAGAGTCTTGGTGGATGACAACCATGAGCTGGCAGTGTGTCCTTGTAGCCAGAAGGGCTAGTGGGACCCTGGAGTGCATCAGGAAGAGTGTGGCCAGCAGGCCAAAAGAGGTGATCCTCCCCTCTCTACTTGGCCCTGGTGAGCCCACACCTGGAGTGCTGTGTCCAGTTCTGAACTCCTCCATACAAGAAAGACAAGGAGCTACTGGAGAGGGTCCAGCAGGGGCCACAAAGATGATTTGGGGTCTGGAGCATCTCTCTCATGAGGAGAACCTGTGGGAGCTGGGCCTGTTTAGTCTGGAGAAGAAAAGACTGAGAGGGGCCCTCATCAATTCATACAACATCTCAAAGGTGAATGTAAGGAGGAGAGTGCCAGACTCTTTTCAGTGGTGCCCAATGACAGGACGAGGAGCAATGGCCATAAATTAAAACACAAGAAATTCCACCTCAAAATGAGGAAGAAATTTTTTACATTGAGGGTGGCACAGCCCTGGAACAGGCTGCCCAGGGAGGTTGTAGATCTCCCTCTCTGGAGATATTCCAAACCTACTTGGATGTGTTCCAGTGTAGCCTGATCTAGGTGACCCTACCTTGGCACAGATGTTGGATTGGATGATCTCCAGAGGTTCCTTCCAACCCTAATGATTCTGTGATTCTGTGATCAGGTCTTGAGTGCCTGACCCAGTCAGGCACTGTGATGGTTGTGTAGTGTTGTCAGTAAAGGTTCATCCAACTCTAGTATGAAGTCTTATGCTTTTGACCAAGCAGTAATCTCTTATCTTGTATTCTGCTTCTTCATGATCTCTTCCCTCGAGCTCTGGTTGATTTTCCAGGAAGAGGTGTTTTCATCATGCCCTTCCACATCTGTCTCGTGTTTCCCTTTCTCATTTATGCCTCTGTTGTGGGTGCTCAAATTTTGTTGCATTTGGTCCTATGGCTGTGCTGGCCTCCTACTGTGTAGTATGTCAAGCTTTGGGGTCAGGGCATCATCCCCAGTCTCTCTTCTGCTGTCACGGAAAATGAAAAGCTTGTGCTCCTACAACTGCATATTAAAGTGACATCATTTTAGGAGCAGGTAGTAGTTCAGAGTTTCATGTCCAAAACATGGGCTTGATGGATTTGTCTACATTCAGGAGCTTCCTGTCATCCCCAGTTTCATCCTGTTTGATACAGATCTCCTGCTGAGTGACAAGTGGTGTGAGCTTACTGCAGCAACAGAAGGTGAGGGGAGTAGTTATTTTTAATGCCCTAGGGGCATCCTTTGTCCAGATTACTCCTTTGTCCTCACTCAATATCGTTGTCCTTTAAGGTTCAAAAGTTGCCATGTGTCCTCAGCATGGCTAAAGGAGAGCAGAGATAAACGAATTTGTTTCTCTTCCCTAGCTGTACTGAAGCCAAACAAACTTGGTACTTTTTTTGCCGACAGCATTTAGTATTTTCCTCCTGGTAGTCTGCCAAGCAAAATCTTTACAGAAAAAAACATGGTGATAGAAAAAGGCCAGAACAGGAGCTGTCTCTGTCTCCCAGGTCAGGGAAAGGTCAATGCACATTAAATGAATATTGCTGGTGCTTCTGTTGCAACAAGGCCCAAGCAGTTCAAAGCCAGACTGCATCATCTGTGGCTGAAAATAATTTGCAGTGTTGCTTCCTGAGCAGCAGATTGGCTTCCCATTACACAGGCTAATGAGAAAGTGTCAAAAGTGGTCTCAGTAATAATCTGCAGCAGACACCCTCCCGCCCCTTCTCAGCACACTTGCAGAGATTTTGATAAGAGAGAAAGAGAAAGAGAAAGAGAGAGAGAGAGAGAGAGAGAGAGAGAGAGAAAGAAAGAAAGAAAGAAAGAAAGAAAGAAAGAAAGAAAGAGAAAAAGAAAGAAAGAAAGAAAATAAAACCATGTTTTCACAGTGTGTTCTTTTGTATGCTCAGCCTGAATCTGCAATTCAAAGCAATGGGATCAAGAGAACGGGAAGGGAGAGGTTTGTGTGCTTACATCACCACCCGACTGCAATTCCACTAAAGCCCTCAGCAAAGCAGAGCAGTTGGCTCCTAAGGGCAGAGTATGGCATATCCCTGGCATTGCCTGATTGCACAGCGGCGTTTTAGGAATTCCCAGGTAAAAACATCTATTTTTGAGACTTAACTTTTTCCAACACCTCCACTCCACCTCTCCCTGGACAGTCTTGTTCCTAGCTGCCAACAACAGAGCAAATGGCCCCTGATCCCTGCAGTGTCACGCCAGTTTGGAGCAAAAGCTCAGAATCTGGGTCAGGGCAGAAATGAAAATATGCTGACCATGAATCAGTGCTCACCACTGAGCCTCCCAGTTAAGATACAGTGAGGGGAGGCACCTGACTTTCTGAATTCAACAGCATGGGGATTCTTACTGGGCTGGTGTGTTAACAACAGTACTGAGCTGTTATATTACAAACTCTTCTTGGCCATGCAATATATATCTTTTTGCATTTGGAAAGCTAAGGAGGCAGTGCAGTGCCCTCTGCCCCTTAATCCACTTTTGTTTCCAGTGCTGCTCCAGGGAAGAACAGCAACAGCCTTTGTAATATACTGCCGTGATGCTGATAGGTCAAAAAGCACCATGATCATAAACCACCTCTTTCCAGGCTAAGGCCAAGGTTTGCAAAGATCGATTCTCCTGCTTTGCAAGCTTCCAGGAGCCTTCACTAATTGCACTCTGTTACTCATAGACCATTGCATTAACTCTGGCTTTCTAAAGGGCCCCGCCAGAAACACTGCAGGCATAAAAGCAGCAGAGTATACCACAACCTTGGAACATAAGTATTCCTTCTCTAATTTATTTCTGGCCCACTGTTGTGTGGTGTACATCATGATGCAGAGGTTATGAGAGTAAGAATGTCCTGGCTGCTGCCTTCTGGGTCTAGCCAAACCTTGGGGGAGGAGGTGAAAGGAGGATGATTTCTTTTTCCCTAAGAAAAGGTGAGCATGGTACAGCTTTCCCAGATAAGGGTGGGATGGGCAGTGGACAAAAGGGGCAACAAGCAAGGAACAGACTGAGAAGCGTGTGAGAGACGAATGAGGCCTGACAGGGAAGCTGACTTACTGCCAAACCTTACTGGGGTATTTTTGGCTCATAAAGGCACTGAAAGTTGAACAAGGACTGGAGGAATGTACCTACCTATCCAGGACCCAGTGGATAGAAGAAACGTTGTTTACCAGCCTTTCTAGTTCATCTTTTTCAGTCACTTTACCTAAATTTTCCCAATTGTAATAATTTACCTATCTTTAAGTTATTACGTATATGTTTTGTTAAGACCTGATTTTTCGAGAGTCTGGGATACTCTCATGTCTTCTGTGTGATGGATCCAGCTGGAAGACAGAGGAGAGCAGAAGGTCTGCCTCAAGTCTCTGGTCTGTTTTGGACACAGACAACCTGGAAAGCTGGTGTGTTCAGTAGGGGAGGTGTTTGCTATTACCAGCATCACTTGAATAAAGAGAATACCCACAGGCATGATGCCCTACATATGTTCATGGGGCTTCAGGGCTGCTTATAAACATAGGTGCCCAGTCCCTTGAATATCTTTCTGGAACACCACTGCAGTGCCATCTAAATGTCTTTCCTGGGGACCTTTTCTGTGGTGTCACAGCTCCGTAACTCACTGGTTCTTGGGCAGGTGTCACCCTAATGAGGAGCCAGAAGCTTCCAGTTGAGAACTGAAGGAAGCACTGGGCCTGCATACCAATTTTTCTGCAACCATAAAATAAGTCACAGATTCTGAGCCCAGAAAGCTAAAGTAAAGCATTATTTATATTTAATCCTCACCAGAAGTCACAGAATATCCAATGCAACCTATGATAAATTACAGACTTTAGATGGAAGACCAAAAAGGTGTATTCTTATTCATTGTGCACTTGCCTTTTTCAGCATATGCCTGATTTGGTGTCACAACTTAGTATTTCTTCCAAAAAGTAGCTTCTAACCTAAGATATGGCATGGGTCAGGCTCTGTTCTCCAGAGCAAGTGATTACTATTATAAAGTTGAAAGGTTACTAAAAAAGTAATTGTGAAGAATTTCTGTGAGGATTTTCTTGGCCATTGGTAAAAAGTTTGCTTTAACTGACTGTGAGTACTGTTTCAGAAACAGGCCAGCCTAACAACATAAGGCTAGCTACCATCACCTCTCCTTTCTGCAACAGATACTTGTACTGCAGCATTGTGAGAATTTAAAAAAGGGAGGAATAGGGGCAGAGAGGAAACAAGACAGATATTCAAAGAGAGAACAGAATGAAGTGTCACATTAGCAGCCCATCTGGTCACCTGAGTTCAGAGTGGTTTGATATTTTGAAGACATTATACATAAGAATTCTATATATTAATACATATTTACATGTTATTCTATTTAGAGAGGGATGTTTTCCTCTTTCTATTAGATTGTCAGAAGACATAACAAGATTGTCAGTGCTATGCCTGACTTTTCATGAGGTTCTGTAAGGCTGAGTTAACCTGCAGACCCATGAAATTTTGACCTAGCATTTGGGAGGCAGCCACTCAACCAATCTGTGCTACTATGTTGCTTAACCTCGAATCTAAAAGAGACATTGAAACCCATAATAAAGCTCCAGGACTGATAGTCAGGACGTGTTACAGACACGAACATCACTGTGGTCCAAGCTGTCAAAATACTAACCATGAAAAATAAGAAGGGAAGGCTGAAGGGAGGACAGGTAGTAACTTTCAGGGAATAGCAACAATTACAGGTTAATCCGTCTCTGCAGGTTAATCCATCTCTGTGGTCTCCTTGTCATTTAAAGTTCTCCTGCCACATCATGAGAATGGGGAGCCATAACTGCTCAGAAACAGAAAATATTTCAGTCTCTGGGGTTCCGCCTGATCTCTGTCACTGCCATTAAATGTAAACTGTCCTTAAACAGGCATCTTCAAGAGAAAACTACTGAGTGGGAGAGAGGGAGCTGAGACCTCAGTGGCTTGCCTTCTGGTGCTTTCTCTCTTTCAGCAGTGCAGATGTTACTTTCCACTCGGGTTTAAGAGAGAATCCCTACTGTTGAGAAGATTAAGGGATTAAACAGAAAGGGCTCCATTGCAAGAATTTCACCTCCAGCTGGTGCTCAGTTGGGGTAGAAAGTTTTCTGAGATAGGGAGATACAGATATGTTGTGCATACAGATATATTTGGCTCCTCTGATTAATTCAATGTTAATACAGAGTCACATTTTCCCTTTGGAGAAAATTAGAGTAAGATAGTACCACATGCTGTCAGTCTTTAGAGGAAATCTGTAGGGACAATTCAAGTCCTGAAATTATTTTTCTCAGGCTTTTCGTTTAGACTCATGACCCTCCTCCCTTTCCCCATGTAATTTTAACATTTTTTTCTTTTAGTTTTATCACAAGTGTCAAAATTACAAATCTGTGACTGGATGGAGTAGGTGAACTGTGAATTTTTCTCTCTTTTGCTGGGTTAAGCCCTACCTTTCAAGCTATTTTATACATAAAGACATTCAGCTGCCTCTGATCTTCACAAGCGTTCTCTTGGTTTCTTTAGAATACAAAAGTGGAGGGCTCAAGCAAACCAAAGCCCATTGAAGTGAATGGTCTGTAAAGATTAGAATGCCTCTTTCTTACCATGTCTTTTCTGGGGGCAGAGAGTATGGCGCAGAAGACTGGGTGTATTGGGGAGGAAGAACTGTACCCAGCCTTTCCTCTTTGTCAGGTGTTACAGGATTGCTAACACACTTTGAAGGTGCTTTGAACTTAAAAAAACTCTGCTAAAATACAGAAACACGTCTCATTTTGTATTACGCTGAACAGGCACCCTGTGCAGTTAAGAAGGGTGTAAGAACAAACCACAAGCTGGATTGACTGATCCCTGATACATGGGAAAACATGCAGCCCTTTGCTGGCTTTTTGGTGCTGCATTTTCTTCCCATATTCCTTGCTCTACATTATTTCTACCATGTTCTTTCTTTAGATTTACCTTTTTCCCTTCTTTCCACTTTCTTTCTAGAGGGTCTGATCAAGGAGGCCTGTTAAGGACATTGCCATGTTCCAGTTCCAGTTTAAACATAATTATTACTGTGGACACACCAATAACCTAATCAGCCTCCTTTCAACATCAGACTCATATTCCCCCTATGGTTGTTTTACCTCATAAATGTGATTTTCGCGGGTAGGAAATTTCAGAATTGCAAAGTTTGGCTGCAAATGGAACAGAATGAATTCCCATCCTTTCTAAGTGCCTCAAAGGGGAATTATAAAGGGTGGTGCAGTCTGTTCTCAATTACTTATATGATTACAGGGGAAGTAGTCAGGACAAGGAGAAAAGTTATCACATATTCTCTGTACAAGTCACTCATATTTTATAGTCATTAATCCTTTATTTCATAATTGAAAAAGAAATCACTGGGACAGTAATTTCTTCCTATTTTCCTGGTAACCACAACAAAGCCCTTACAGATTCAAGGTACATGGGTTCATATAATTTGAACTGGGCATGATTTAAACCAAGAAAAGGAGGGAAATTCTTGATTCTCCACTGGACCTTTTACAGCTAAGGTTTTGCCTTTGATTTTGTTTGTTTGATTGATAGTTTTGGGGGTTTTAAATGAAAAATAGCAGAATTGCAGTGCCATTAATACTCATATGTTTGTTGAAACCATCCATGGTGTTGTGGACAGCAGCAGGATGAGTTCTTCAGGGACCCGAAGATTCATTCTTCCCCAACCCCACCCATTACAGCTGTCAAGCAGTAAATGAACTGGTTCCTCATGTTAGTTTAGTGTTGGCTTGTGACCTATATTTTCTAGGGTGCTTTATCTGCCTCCTTACCAGCACTGTGAGTTGCCCAGCCCTGCTTCTGTGGCTCCCTCTGTGCAGCCCTGGGGCTGCCGCAGCCCCTGGCCAGCTGGAGGGTCCCAGCTGGTGTGCTGCCACCACAGCCCTGCTGGGCTCCACCTGCCCCAGAGCACAGGGCTTGTCACTCAGGGGGGACTGACACCAGCTATTAGTCGTGATGGACGCACACTTGACTAGTTCTGATAGTGGTATTTTCTTTCAGGCTGTGACATTATTTGAACAGATCACCTTTGTTTAGCACTCGCTATGCTCTCATTTGTCAAACAGTTGTCTTGAAACAATGTGACTGTACAAGGTTCCCAAATATGTCTATGTTTGAAGCAAGTTCTCTGTTTTTCAGTTCTTCAGGTGCCACTATCAGGAGTCTAAACACCTTTGTGAAAATACAGCTTGGAAATAATTAATTCCCTGCTTGAGCACTCAAGAGGATTTTCTTTATTGCTCCTAACTGCTGGGAGCATGTTCAGCTGCAGCTCAGTCTGTTGCTGCTGCTCTGACTGTTCCCTACCTTTTATGATACCTTCTTTGGTTAAATGAAATTTCTGGAGGGGACGTAGCAATATGGGTTAGAGAGGATAAACTGGGCAGACCCCTGTGTAGAGTATCTTCTTGGTCTCTGGAAAATTGTCCACATTTTCCTCATTCTGAAACCCTAATGGGCAAGCAAGCAAGCTTCAGAGCCATGTTGCAGCAACTGCCAGGGCAGGCAAGTTGGAACCATGTAGAACTGCAGTCTTGCTTACACAGAATCATAGAATCATCAAGGCTGGAAGAGACCTTTAGGATCATCTGTTCCAACCGTCCACCTGGCACTGCCACTGTAACCCCTAATCCCCTAAACCACATCACCCAGAGCCACATCCAGATGCCTCTTGAACAGCTCCACCACTATCCTGGGCAACCTATTCCAACACCTGACCACCCTAACAGTGAAAAATATTTTTCTAATGTCCAATCTGAACATTTCCTGTCTCAGTTCAAGGCCATTCCCTTTAGTCCACTCACTGCAGGCATGGCAGAAGAGACCAGCCCCAAAAACCTCATTTCAGGGAGTGGCAGGGAGCAGTGAGGTCCTCCTGAGCCTCTTCTACTTGGAACTGAATAACCCCAGCTCCCTCATCTATTCCTCAAAAGAGATGTTTTCTAGACCTCTCACGAGCTTTGCTGTCCTTTGCTGGACAGGTCCAGATGTAGAGCTCAGCACTCATCAGTGCATGTCTGCGCAGTGCTGAAATACAGCTCTGCCCGTAGAAAGGTGGGAGATGGAAGCAGTCAGAGAATTGCCTGCCAGTGAGCACAATATGTATATTGTCATGCCACAGTTCAGGAAAGAAACAGCTAACAACCCTTTCAGTAGCACAAAAACAAGATAACATTTTGTTACGGTACATCGTGTGTATCACCAATCACAAACTCAAAGGAGTATTGTGGATCTGCAGAATGGAAACCAGCTAAAGGTATCACAATACATTTTCATTCTCAGGCAGGCAATTATCTTCTCACTTTTTAGACAAATAATGCTTTTGAATGCATCAGCAAGCTGAAAATGAAACATATTTTCAATATTAGAGGGGGCAAATTCCTGGTCAAATTGGAAATGTTTGCGTAATTTTTTAAATCTTAAGCTACTCCCACCCCTCTTCCCAAACACAGGCCATTCATTTCAGTAGGATTTTTTTTTCCTGTTTAATTGCTAGAGGGCTGCTAGGGGCTACCTACAGCAACTCAAAGCAGGATTGCCACCAGCAATAAATTAGATCATCTCTGGCTTTGTTTAGGTGAGTTTAGATATGATTTGTGGCTTTTCTATTAACTACCAGATGTCTCTGTACTGTGCTGGGGATGGATTCCCACAGAGGTGGGCTCACTTCTTACAAATACAGAAAATAGGATATTCTGGTGGGTTTTACTATGCCTGCTCAGTATAATGTTAACAGTACATGTGCACACATCAGCAGAGATTGTGAACTGCCTGTTAAGATATCTCACCAGGTTTTAAAACTACTGGACACTAAGAATATCTGTATTTGTGGTTCCACACAACACCTGAAAGCAGTGGTCTACAGAATTATCAAAGAATCTGATTAATGTAATGAATTTTGATTCTGTCCAGAAGCTGTAATAAATCAGTTTGCTAAGCCAGTATCACCTGAGGAGTATGCAGGCCCATAGTAATTCCTGGTGAAATTAGAGAAGGAAGAAAACTGTCATTGCAGAAAAATAAACTTGCATGCTGAAATGTACACTGCACAGAGAAACTCAGCTTTGTTATTTTACTCAGCAGGACCACGTGGTGATAAAGTGGAATTGCTCTGGCATTTCAGAATTGCTGTTCTGTGTCGTAACACGGTCCTCAAAATGTCAGAGCCTTGAGGAAGTGATGGACTGGTTTCTTAGCAGGAGCAAATCCCCAGAGCTACCCTGGGTGTGCTGATTTGCATAATGTGGAGATCCTGTCACAATTTTAGACCATGAAGAAAATAATTAGGGGAACTAAGTTTATTAAATTTTAATAAAACCTTTGCTTTTGTAAAACTTACATATTTCCTTATCTTTACTTATAAAAGGGTGCATTTGTGTGGAGAAAGGTTGGACTTTGCTAAGCCCTTTTGCACAAAACAGCACAAGCCCCTACATGGCTGTGTGTGATTATTACATTAACACATCTCTATGGTTACACCACAGAAACCCTTAAGTGTGAATGCATCTTTTCTTTTAAGTACCAAGATGTTCCTGATGGAAAAAAAAATGACCTCTTCTTGGCTCCTGAGATAGAGTCAGGGATGTGATTAATACTGACTGTATTCTACTGTTTTTCCCTGAAGACTAGCTATTAATATTTTCCAGTGATGTATGTCCTTTCATTTAACCACAAATGGGTGGTCAGCAAGGTATCTAAGCCCATATTTTGTCTTAAAAAATCACTTTCACTGTATTATCACACATACGGCCTTTGACTTAATATCCATGGACTGATCCCTTCCAAAAATGCATGAATGAACACCTCATCCCATCTTGCTTTTTTCCCCAGTTATCTGCTGTTTAAAGCAGATCCAACAGCCTGTGAAATGGCAAGTATTTCTAGATTTGGTATATTACTGAGTTAACTCATAGTGGCAAGCTGCTGAAAAGCTTTTCTCATCTGTTACTACGTGCTCTTTGGTGTACAGCCTGGTGAAGTCGGTTTGATTTGGCTTTGTTTTGGGTTCTATCAGTTGTATCATTGGATTGGCCTAACAAAATAGCTGACACTTTCAGAAGGATGCACCTCTTATTTTCTTTTAAGCAAGCATATTAACAGAGAAGAAAGGTATCCAGGATCCAAAGCTGTGCTTTGTTAGACAGATGTGCACAAATAAACAAAACAACCCCCTGAAACAAATTGAACCACAACAAGAACAGAGCAGCGGAACAAACCAAGGTACTGATGGGTGAGACAAATTAAATAAAAAGCTTGAAAGCAAAATGGGTTAATAGAAGTTTTCTCACTCTTCACTCTGTCCAGCAACTTTCAGTTTTTTTCTCAAGATCTATGAATTTCTTATGGTGCTCTCTAGATTCTTAGGAAAGTCTCCTTTCTTCTACAAGCACAAACCTTTGCTTCCTGCTACAGGGAGTTCTTGTTGTCCACCCAGATATTTCTTTGTATGCCCTGTGGTGCTGGCCACTCTGTGCTCATGGTCTCTGCCACGCTGCATTGCTGCCAAGAAAGAGCAGTTTCCTACCTGTTGCTTCTCCAGCCTCTCTTTGCTGCTGCCCACTATCAGAACCTCCTTAGCAGAATACCCTGTCCTCATCCCAGGCACCATCCTGCTCAGTGCTGTAGGAACATGATATGGGAAGAAACTTTTGGCATTGGGCATGCTAAAAGCATGCAGTTGTTACAATTTACCTTTGTTGTCTCCCCAATGTCGTTCATTATAAAGAACCTTGACTTCTCTTTAAATTTGATTGCAAGATTCACAGGAGGGGGAAACCAGCAGTTGGCTAACACCCTGCACAGATAAGATCTGCTCTTTGCCAGACACCATGGGGATGTTCTCAGAAGAGATCAGGGAAGTAAGGGGACAATGGAGGCAGCTCTGAGATAGGTTTTGTGTGCAAAGGGCTCTACAGGAGTGGGACCTGGAGTGTTGGCACAAGCAGTCTTGTGGCTTCAGAAGTTAATGGCTGCCAGGGCATTTTCTGTCTCAGTTTTCTCACTTTATAGCTAAGCTTTTATATGAACTCCAGATCTGAATTACAAGTTCTTCAGATGCAGTGTCAAATCATTTTGTCTTGTTACTGGCCCTCTGTCTCCTTTCTGCTCATCAATTCCTCATTCTATGTCCTGGTGCCCAGAAATTGAAGTGTCCTTTTAGAGTCAATTTTACAACATATATTCTTTTAAAAATTATGGTTTGTAATTTACAGTCATTTACATGCATTTTTTTGAGCCCTGCAATGATTGGACCCTCTTGGCACTAGCAGATTTGCATCAAGAGCACGCTTGCCTATAAATTAGTGTCTAGTCCTCTAATAATATCCCAAACACCCCAGTTCAGTTCTTTAGAATATTTAGTAAGACTAAGTTTGCTGTTTTCCTTCATGCAAACAAGTGATAGAATGTAGAAACCAGTGAGCGTTCCCCTGGGACCTGGGAGTCTGGGCTTCTCAGGGCTTCAAGCAAATCTCACAGCCAAACCCACAAACTATCAGAGGCACAGAGTCATGTATATGTGCTTCTCCCTTTCAAGAGACTCTTTTTGCTCTCAAAAGCCTGGGCACAACTGCATAACTGTTGTACATGTCATTTCTAAAACTGCCTCTCCACCTCTTGGTAAGCAACCATTTTGACAGAAATGCTGGTATTTCTGCCTTTGAATAATTTTGATGAAAGAAAGGGTAAAAAGTGTCCTCCTTTCTAAAGAGCTAACAGCAAGTGGTGTCCCTCACTCAGAAAATTTTCTTGAAATTGCCTGTCCCCCAAAGACATATAATGAATGCTCCTGTTGCCAGGAGGCAATTGATATCTTCATGTAGAAGGCTTAATAAATTAAAGCACAGTGGTCAGCTTCCCAGAAAAATGTCACAGAAGGGCAGGTGTCAGGGAGAAACTATAGTAACATGGGAGGCAGGTACAGAGAATTAGTAAATTCCAGACAAATCAATTCCCGCTCCAGTTTACCATCCTAAAATTGCATGAAAATGAGGGTGAGCTGAAAAGCTAAAATGCTTTTGCAACCAATAAATAAGTAAGATTTTGGAAGACCTGTATTATTTAATGAACATGGTCTGAGTAGGTGAAGCCCTAAATTTCGTTTAATTGTGGGTTATTTCTTTGTGTTTCAAGACTTGGGACTTATGGAAACTATCTTATTAATTTATTGGGGTGTTTTTTGCCTATGATTATTTTCTTGCAGTGTCTGCAGCCTTCCAGAGGCTGCACAGAAGTGCACAAGCCAGAAAAATTATAGTAGTTGTAAGCAAGTTCTCATCTAGACACTATGATGATACCAATGATCATATAAATCAGCCAGCTCACTCATTGATGTGAAATGGTAAAAAATAAATAAGACTTATTTTTAACTTAGTTCACTTCAGATGGTCATAATTGAATGAGTATAAATATTAGAGATGAGGATGTTTTTCCTAAATATTGCCCAGACAATCATATTAATTTCAAAGCATGGCTCCTTACTAAAATCAGTAATTCTGCCTAACAAAATCAGAGACAGTCTCAAGAACCAACAATGATATTTGGATTTATATGTTCAAAGAACCCTAGATTTAGGGTTTCTACCCATCTTAGTATATTTTAGAGGTATTTAAAAACTACAGCTAAAATTGAGGTGGTTGGATTCAGACTCTTTAAGACCACTGCTGAATTTTGAACTGGTTTCTTTAGAGTTTTTGGGTTTTTTTATCTACAAACACCTAGCAGAGCTGATTTAATCTCTAATGGCAAAAGCAAGGCAGAGCAGTACATTCCTTCTGTTGCTTTCGGATTCATAATGTCATCTGCTGCATCAGAAGAAACGTAAATCTTTAAATTTAGATGTTTGGAGCACAGTTTAGCTGTTCCTGAATTACTCTGGTATTTGAAATAGTTTACAATGTGAGCACCCAGGACTGGTGCCTGCTTCCTAATGTACCCATTGCTAGAGACTTTGTGCTCTCTCTTTTAACAATCCTTTAGAAGGTTTTTTAGTGCTTGGTGAGCAGGCAAGACTGTGTGTAAGATCACAGAAAGTAGATTTGGCCAAGGTTTTTGTAGAAAATGCAAATATTTTAGGGTTGTTGAGTAACATTTTATGTCATAATGAAAAAGACGAGCTATGTTTACCCTTTAGAAATAACAGATGGTTATTGTAGGGTGTGGGGAGAAGAAACACAGAGGAATGGGTTGTTTCCAATGGGGATTTTAGCATACATGGAAATTAAAAATATGGGGGGATGAAGGTGAAAAAATAAGTTCTAAGGAGGCAACACGGTCATACATGGCATATTATTCTGCAGATGAATTCTCAGTTTGGTGCCATGTCCGTTCATGTTTTCTTTTGAACACCCAACCTGGACTTCCAAACAGATGCATGAACATATGCCAGTCTTGTGTCTTCAGTGTCTTTAGATGCTAAATTGCATTCCAAGAAGCTTAAACTACCTGAAGTCCCATCTTGAGAATAAACTTTTCTGGGAAAGGAGTTGTAGTGATAGCTACAGGGCTATTCTGTGGTGATAGTGGGAAGTTACTGACTTGTTGGCAAAAGAGAAAGGGTTGAGACACAAGGAAGTGTCTTAAGGTATTCATTAGATGAAACATGGAAAATTTTGGAATTCCTGTTCAGAGGCTTAGACCTACCATGTAAATATTAGGAAAATTCCATTAATACAATCAAGTTCTCTATGAATAGCTTGATTCCTACCTCATGAAATTGTCAAGGTTTCCACATCCCGAGCCACTTATCTCCACTAGAAGCAGGGCTTCCTTGTTCTGCTTTCTCACAACAGAGCAGATGCCAGTCTGGGTCGCTGCCGGGGCAAGAAAGCTCTCAGGGAGTCCAAACCTGGTGCAGGCACAACCCTAATGGCTACAAGGTGTGCTACAGGATACAGGAAACAGGGCCCATTTCTTCTGCTCACTCAAGCGTTAATTCTCTTCAATGAGAAATTAAAAGAATAAGACCTGTGTGAACAGGGGAATACAAGTTAAAATGGGGTTGACCCACTTTCTTTCTTTTCTTATGCAGCACCTCCTAAATCATGCCAGGGAAGATGGATTATACTTTCAGTCATGAGATAAACCTGTAAACTAGTTCTTGTCTGCAGCACTTGTGTATTATAGATCTTGTGTCTCCTGAAAGATGAATAATTACAGTCCCTGGGGAGACCCTCTTTCGAAAATGCAGTCATCATGGATTCTGCAGTGTGGGATAGCTGTATGGACAATGATGATAAAACAACCTTCTTGTCCCCAACAGGCATGAAAGTGAAATGGGAAGAGAAGACAGCTCTCATTAGATTAAGGAGCAAGGCTTCCAATTTCTGGATGAGTTTCTGTTTCCTTTGCTTTGATGAAATAAATGATATTTGATAAGGACAACCAAGTACCATCAAATCAAACTGTTTCATTAACCAATTGCATACATCCTGATTTAAGGCAGACTTCTCCCAAAATAATGTCCTATGGATAGAATGGATTCTTTAGAATAAATTGACTGGATTTTCTTCTCCTCTTTTCCTGTTTGACAATCTGTCTTCATTGAAAACTTGGTGAATCAGATAACAAAACCTAATGAGTTGTGCATCATAAATCTGTAATGTATCTCATGGATGAATTCCTCCATGTGCATGTGACATTTACCCTATATTTAGAATGTTGGCCTACTCATTATCCAAGTGCTACATGAAGAAGAGTTTTTTAAGAATTCTCTTTGAGTATATGCTCTAAATATAACATACAGAGGTGCTACATAGGGTCTCTTTTCAGGAATCTTTTTGAAGTGTATATTGTAAAGAATATAGTGCAGAAGACACAGCCAATGTTATGAAGCAAATGAGCTTTCCAAGTTGAGGCATCTTCTGGGGGAGAAGGAGAGTTCATTGTTACCAGGCATGCAAAAATCACTAAATGATACTTCTCTCTCTGCCTCTGTTCGGTGCCACTGAACCAGGTAGTTATCATAACCAGTACAGCTGTACTCTTGCTTTGCTAGCCTTTGTGGTACTTACAGGCATAATGGTTACAGAGACCCACATACCCCACCACTGAGCGATGCCATGCTCTCAAAAAGAAGCAGAATACAGTCAAGCTTAAATTGCCTTCACCTACCGATAATATTTGCCATCATGCTCCATTTTACAAAGAATCAGACATCGCTTCATCGATGCATTGGCCTAAGATTGATCTGGGTAGAACAAAAGAGACAGGATTTAATAACTATGCAAGTCAAAATGACCTTTCTAGAAAGGTGACAACAGCTGCAAGTGCATAGAGACACAGAGCTTGAAATCTTTGCACACATGCAAGGAAAGCTCACCATTTTGCCTCTGGCATTTGGGCTCAAAGTAGGAAAAGGACCAGAAATGTCTTCAGCTACCTCATTAAGTGAAAGCACAGCTACTCTCCCAGGAGAAGGGTAGGGTGTTTGTCACTCTCCAGCTTAAATGACATATTTCAAAGCCACCGTTGTTAGCTTCCAACAATGCTTCAACCTTGAAAAGAAGTTCTGTGCAGAAAAGCTTGAAACAATAAAGCATCTTCTAGCTCTAGGAAGACAAGATATTATCAGCATTTACAAAGATTTGAGCTCAGACACAATAGGGTGCAATTCAGGACATGCATGTATATTTTATTACTGCTTGTATTATTGCTACCATCAGTACTTTTGTTGTTATCATTATGAAGGCCAACACAAAAGGCCTGTGAATATGCTCCTTGATATACAATACCTCGTCTCTCCAGAATGACAATGATTATACAGAAATGGAAAGGAAAACTACACAATGAAGTAAAGTCTTAGCATTTAAGTTCCATCAGTCCTTAAGCAGTGACTCTGGGACTCATCCAAAAAAAACCAGGATGTATTGATTAGACATGGGATACATACCTGCTAAAGCTTCAAACACAGAAACCAAATAAGGTCTTGTCCAATTTTTATCATGTTATACAATATAAAATTGTCTGAACAAGCACTAATAGACTATATTTGAACCGATCATTGCACCCTCTTTACCTACACCCACATTTAAAATTCATATCAATATCACTTTAGGTCAGAATCAATAGCAAAACTCCAAGCTCTTTCAGCTTGTCCTAGTAAAAAGACTAGCTGTAAAAGATCTAAGCTTTTTCATAAATTCTCTTAGGTCACAAAATCCTGGTTTAAGACAACTAGAACCCTAATGTTATATCAAGTACCAGCATTGACTTGAGGTGGTGATGGTTTTTCTCCCAGTGTCTCTGCCCATGGTACATTTCCTGGTGGTAAGCTGTCCCGTGTTGTTTTAGAAAATAGCATTTGACCATTCCGTATTTTGCTTGTCAACATTGTGTCATGAAGCAGTGTTCTGTCAAGCAGTTTGAAAAGGGCAATAGCTTGCAGAGTGCAGACAAAAAAAAAAAAAAAAAAAACCAAAACACCAACAAACAAAAGAAAAATATTAATCTGAAGGAAAATAAAAAAGATGTGCAAAATCCCCCAAATTTTGGAGAATTCGGCTTGTTTCTCACAGTGAGTTATAAAATAAGTCCAAGAAAGGACAAGTTCAGAACCTGACAGGACCCTGCATAGTTGCTCTAGAAAAAGACACCTAAATATGTGCAGCCTTCTGTAGTCCAAGTCAAGAGTGAAGACACCTCCATTCCACTCTGCTTCCCAGGGTGGGGATCCCAAGGGAGAAGTGACCCTCAGCATCAGCTGGAGAGAAGGGAGAAAAAGTGTCAAGAAATAGTGGGCTAACATATAGCCAGATTGTTTTACATGCTTCAGGGACATTTCTGCTTCAATGGGAGTGATGACATTAAGTAAAGAAAGGAAAAAGGACTGTGTAAGAGTTCCCTGTGATGTGTGTGAGACAAGAGAAATGGCTTCAAAAATTCCTGTGAGCTAAGAAACCATGTCCAGTTCTCATTATTATGGTGACTCTTCCAAGAGCTGAAATACAAAAGCTGCTGGCAGACCTGTGGGAGTGAGCCAGAGTGGCCATCAGAGAAGAGAGCAGCAGGAGGAGAGAGGGAGCAGATAATAGAAATAGGTCACTCCATCAGATCAGATCAGTCTAAATCAGGCCTCACACCTTGTCAGAAGTTAATCGTCTCAGACTGAGAGGGAAGGTTACAGCGTGATGGGAAAAGCAACACACCAGCCTCCTCCAGAAGACTGCAATTTGTTCGAGCTGTGGATATATTTTACCAATTATGTATTGCAACTCTACCTTGTCAGAGTGGGATTTTTTTCTCCCTTAAGTAAGTATATTGCTTATCAGCAATTTGATCTCTGTTTTCAATGGATTAAGCTCTTCAAGCATGACAAAGTGCACTACAGCTTTCCTAGATTTTCTGGGGTGCACTTTCCTAAAATTTGCTCTTAGTGTCTGTAGCTGCCAACTGAGTCTTGGTAGGGGGAATACACACCCCTAGTTTTAGAGGCTACCAGCTTTGCATGCACTCATCTGTTATTAGTGGAAAATTTTGCCCTAAGGTTTATCAAACTTAAGAAGAATTGTAACCATTCACAAGCCAGGAACTACTATTGCCCTCCTCTGCATATCCTGGGTTGACAAGGTCATGATGGAATAGGCCAGTGAAGGTAGTTGCACCAGGGCCATTCCTCCACTGACCATGTCCAAAGGAAGAGGCTTAATCTTCTTCTTTCAGCAAAGTCTCAAGGTCACAGTGCAGTGTTCCTAGCAAAAATTATGTTCTTTCCTAAGTATTTAGTTCCTAGATTTTACTTATGGCTGACTACCTTCCTTGCTTAGTAGGATGCAGTAGGGGAGGGTGGTGCCGGGGCCTTGCAACGGAGACTTCGACTTCAGTCAGTCAGAGCACTTTTATGTCAGCCATGGTGGTCTTATAGTCTCAGTCCACCACTTTAATTTTCAATATTTTTTGAGAGCTCATATTTAAGGAAACAGGAAGGGGTGGAATATCGATGTGGTTATACCTGTTTTATCAACATATCAAATATCATCATGCCAGATGTAACATGCCCTGCAATATAGGTAATTAATTGTTATAAAAAATGATGAAGCGAGAGGAAAAGACAGCTAGTGCTAAACTTGTGGATTCAGGAATTTCCAGGATGATGAGGACAAGAGGGGAAGGGAAGGGAAGGGAAGGGAAGGGAAGGGAAGGGAAGGGAAGGGAAGGGAAGGGAAGGGAAGGGAAGGGAAGGGAAGGGAAGGGAAGGGAAGGGAAGGGAAGGGAAGGGAAGGGAAGGGAAGGGAAGGGAAGGGAAGGGAAGGGAAGGGAAGGGAAGGGAAGGGAAGGGAAGGGAAGGGAAGGGAAGGGAAGGGAAGGGAAGGGAAGGGATATTCTCACATTTCTCTGTGCTGCTGTTCAGAGAAGGATATTTTGTTTGGCTTTATTCTGTTTTCAACAAAATGCTAGTTTCTGTTCTTGATGTGGCTGCTGTTGAATTCCATCCTACCCTGCAGGCGTTGCCTTAATCTCTGAAGCAGGCATGCCTGAGCCCATCTGGGTGTGGGAGGACACTAGCCTCCTAACATATTTTACCAAAATCAGGTGCTGACCTCTAAAAATAAAACAGAATCCCAGGCACTACATTTTCATGCGTGGCCTTTGCCTTATCACGCTGCTCCTCCTTGCCCCTCCTATTCTGGTATGCAAGGTAGGGAGGTGCATGTATAGTCTCTAATATTTAAAAATACATCAGAAATACTATATAGCAATAGAAGAAGGTACATATGCTTTTGTGTGTGTGTGCACCCATCACCCTTGCCTGCCAGAATAAATATACATGAGGGTCGCTCAAGTGCTTATCAGTTCTTTCCACTGGCTGAGCCTGCAAAAATGCTCTTATTTGGTAGAGTTGTGTGCTTTGGAGGTAAAGGACATAAATGTTTTGACTGCATCTTGCATGAATATATACATCCTGAGTATAGTTACACCAATTATTTTACCATCTGAACTCACTCAGCTGAAGAGTTCTCTTATTTGTATTAGCATCTAGTATAGGGAATGAATTTTCTTTGACTCTATTTTGATACAGTCCACTAAAGGAAGAGGTTAAGGTGGTAAACATGGCACAAACTATACATGTGCTCAGGTCTGCAGAAAGATGTGCAGGGAAACGAGTGAATAACACCACCCCAGGGACCTGCAGGGAGCATTAATTCATGTGCTCTTCTGCTGGCTGCTGCCGATCGTATCCCCAGTGGAAATACTCCAGGTCACTGAAGAGGTGAGCCCTTATCGCTTCCCCAGAGCACGGCAGTCGCTTTGCATCTCCCTGCTCCAGATGGGGCAAGTCAGAAAAGTCTTGGAAAGGATGTAACTGTCAGGAGCGCCAACCTGGTGGCAGTTGAGTTATTACAGGAAAATGGAGTACAAGCCTTGCAATGAGCCCAGTAAAAGCCAAAGGGGAGCATCATTAAAAGGTGCATTGTTACAGACACTTTACAGAGAGGTGCTCCCTAGAGGGGAGAAGAGCCCTGACCAAAGCTCTCTCTTTCTTGCCTAAGATGGATTGGCAAGGAGATGAAGTCTAGAAAAAGTTAGAGCCAAGATTAATAGCAAAACTACAGTTAGTAACTTCACAGAGCATATCCACAAGATAATTTATGACGGCGAAGGAAGGAAGGGTATGTACCGTGGTGTTTGTGTAAAAGAAGGGTGGTTCTGCAAAACAGGTTTATAAATACAAAAAATGAAAAATGAGGATATTTTTACATTTCCATAGTTGAGGAGATTTGAAGGCACAACTAATTCTTTATTTTTTTACAGAAACAGCTTTCTCCATTAATTCTTCACAAGGGTTGGTTGCCCCTACAAGGAGATTTTTAATTTTTTTTTTCTTAGTTGCTTTCCTAGGAATAGAGTCACTCAGACCTCAGTGGCATCAGCTTGTTTTTTGATATGTGTAAGCAACTGGGAGGCAAAAGTGGACCTATGCCACTTTGATTTTTCTCTTGGGCAGTTGAGAGACCAACTGACACCAAGCTAAAGTACAAAATAATTTACAGACCAGGGCATTTAGAAATAGGAGATTTATATATTGGAAAATTTGCTGATCACTTCTTTACTCTTCGGTGCCTGCTTTATTTTTGATGGCAGCAGGCTAATATGGAACATCCTTGGAAATAAAAGGCACTAGGTGGGTTGATTCAGCCCTCTAGGTTTGCTTGAAACAAGCCTAGTGGCTTTCTCTCAGTGTCTTAGGAGTATGTAAGTCCACCTTCCCTGGGGACCAGAGCAGCCTCAGGTGAGCTTCTCCTCATCATGCTCATTCAGCCATGCAGCTTTGAGTGGGGAAGAGCAGAGCAATTTCCCTTGCTAATATCTGTCATTTCCCTGGACTTCCAGAGAAAAGACTTTGGCCTCTTCAGGGATCTGCTTGATAGAGCACTGTGGGATAAAGCCTTGGAGGGAAGAAGGGCCCAAGAGAGCTGGTTGATATTCAAGAATCACCTCTTCCTCCACGCTGAGGAGAGATACATCTCAACAAAGAGAAAGTCAGACAAAAATGCCAGGAGGTCAGCATGGATGAAATATTTGCTCCTGAACAAACTCAAACACAAAATAGGAAGCAAGGATTGTTAGCCTGAGAGGAATAGAAGAAATTGTCCAAACAGACAGGTATCAGGTTATGAAAGCTAAACCCTGATAGAATTGAATCTGGCCAGGGACGTCAAGGGCAACAAGAAAAGTTTCTATAGGTACATCAGTGATAAAGAGTAGGGAAAGTGTTATGAAAAAATTCTTTTCTCAGATGGTGGTGAAGCACTGGAACAGATTGCTATGGGAAGTTGTGGATACTCCATCCCTGGAAGGGATGGCCAGGCTAGATGGGGCCTTGAGCAACTTGATCAAGTGAATGGCATCCTTGCACATAGCAGGAGGGTTTGAAACTGGGTGATCTTTGAGGTCACTTCAAAAACTACCCATTCTATGATCCCATGATTCAGTCCATGACCTGATCAGATGTATCCATGAGTCGTAAATGAACTGGTGGAGGAAGTTGCTAAGTCACAGTCCACCATATTTGAGAAGTCATGGGAGTCTGGTGAAGTTCCCTCTGACTGAAAAAGGAGAAACATAACCCCTGTTCTTAAAAAGGGAAAAAGGCTTCAAGTATGTGTCACCATCACTGAACCAGAGTGTGGAGGATGCAGGGCTGCTTTTAAGTCGCTAAGAATAAGGTATGTGATGGAGTGGCAGTGGACACTACTCTATGCAAACATTGGTTCAGTTTAATAGCAGGGAACTAACTAGCTGGAAGGCTGCACAGTGCCTCCAGATTAGCAATTGGCATGGTAGGGGTCATGACAAAACAGCCAGAGTTGGAAGGATGCTATTTTCAGAGTCCAGCTATATATTTCTTTTGCCAAGGCCAGGAGTAAAAAGATCCCAAGCATGCTGGACATTAGAAAGCGAATTCCTTGAAAGACATGTTCACTAAGCTGTCAGGGAGCTGTTAGCAGGGAAAGGACAAGCAGACAGACAGACTCCCACAGGGGCCTGAAGAAGCAGAGCATGCCTCTATACTAGAAAGAGGTCAGAGGAGCAGCTAACCCTGGAACTGTGACAAATCCTACGTCTCAATCTCTTCTACACCCTGGCTTTTCCATCCCTCTAATCCTCTTTGTCACCTGTCCCCAGGCTCCCATTATTCTTACCATAACTCCTTTTCAATCTGAAATAACCAGAATGGAACAAAGGTCTTCAATTTATATAATGGAACAAAAATAATACTAAAAATTCTCCTCCACAGAGTCTGAGATAATGACCAGCCTAAAATAGCAAAGTTTTCAGTAAGCTGTCTGGACCTTTGTTTTTTCTAAATGGTTTCAGTTAATTCAGAACCCAGCAATGCGTATGGGTAGTTCAAATGGTATCTCTCAGTGTGCATTACCTTGCAGTTGTTCTCTGCCATCTCAGTGCCAGTTCTCCTCATTGATTATCAGAGGAGGTACGAGTGCAGCAGCTGATGTTTTTCAACAGGATATAAAGAGATGGCTATTCTGGGAGTAACAAGGCAGGGGTCTAAAGAAACAGGAGTACTGGACTCTTAGGAAAGCACTAGATACAGCTTATGTAGGAAAATTTAAACATATTTAAATTTCACAGTGTTGATATTTTTGCTGCGTTCACCACCCTCTCCTATTCCCACTCCAGGCAGGCTCACTATGACTGAAACACAACAGCGTGCATAGATAAGGAGTGACAGTGCTACTGCCAAGGCTTCTGACTTTATCTAATTTGGAGAAGTGGTATCTTCTGCAATTCCTTGGTTCCCAGCCCTGAAAGTGTTGGGAGTGGCATCTGTCAACTGCGAAAGAGAACCTTCATCCTGAACCAGAGATGGCTGGGAGAAAGCAATTCAAAAAGGCAATACAGCTGTGATAAGTCACATGCTGCTCTTGGACCAAGCAGGGTGATGGGACAGATCTCCTCCCTGCAGTCACCTTATGGAAGTGGCTGCTGGTTTTCCTTTCTTCTGGGCTTGATCCTGTCTCCACTGGGAATGGGAAGACTAATTTTCCCTTTTCTGTGTCCTCTCACCTTCTTTTTTCCACTGATGTTGCTAAGGTGTTGGCTTCTGCCACTGATGCCTGCTGTTTGAGGCTGGTGTGCCTGATACTGGGTAACAATGGTAACAAGAGACCTTTTCTTCTCCCCTATTCCTCTCCCTTGCTCCACCCTCAGACCCCTTCTCCACTTCTATGCCTATTTTCAAGCCCATGCTCCTCCTCCCAGCTGTGTCAGAAAAAAGAAAAAATATGTAATATGCAGAAAAGTCCAGAGTATTGACATTGCTGCTAATTTCAGCAGTGACTCTTTTTCAGGCTCACGCTGTGAGAGCCAACTTTTATTGCCCATTATAAAACAATATCTCCTAATAGTGGGGGTGCAGTGCTCTTTGCTGCCAATAAGAGGACATTTAGCCTGGAAATTTGTGAGTGTAATTTATTGTCAAGCATGCCCCATGCACACACACACAGGTAATGATGGTGTTAGCTGTCTGACAAATTACAGGGCCTTGCACATTTGACCTCCTCCCCTGCCCTGAGTGCGGTATCGCATCTCCCAGGGGGTTCATCCTGACATCCCACCTCGGAGCAGCTTCCAGCTGCTGCCATTTTGGATATCCTGCCTATTTATTTCTTTCCAAAGATCCTCCCTGCTCTCACCCCTAGGGTTATTCTATTTTCACTGCTACTGTATGCAGGGCTCAGTTTTGTGCCAAGTTTTGCTTGAGGATCAAATACCCTATAATTTTACTGAGTAGAACTGTGAACTTCATAACAGTGGTGGAAGGGAGAACATCAAAGACTTCTGCCAAGACCTTTAGCTTTTGTCTTTAGCCCTGAGTATTCTCCAAATAGCAGACTTCAAAGCTGAGACCTTTTCCTAGGTACAGGAAAATTATTTCAGACATTTTATGAATCACTTTGGATTAATTAAGTTTAATATTTTTTTACTTCTGGTCTGTATATGGTTGACCTTACAGTAACCAGAGCTTGAGAAGTACAGAGATCTCAAAATGGTCCCAATAAAGTTTTAAATGTGTTTCCAAGCATTGCCAAAAGAGTTTTGCTTTAAAATATTCAGTGTATAATGTCTGATTCCACATAACTTTTCTCCTGGATTTTAGTAAAAGTTAAGTACTTAACTTCTGAATAGTAATAGATTAAAGTACATATTTAAACACTTTGCTGAATACAGTCCATACAAAATACATGATGTTGTATTGCAAGGTTTTTTTCTTCACCCATTCAGGGATGAAAGGACAGATTCACTAGTGGCCTTGGCATTTGTGACTAAAGAAGGCGTTTCACATTCAGATGGGTGAACAATTTATGTCACACTGTCCAATGTCCTCATGCTGTCCTTCTAGTCTGTTTGTTTATTTGAACATCTTTATCATAGCACTCAGCAAAATGCTTAATGAGACATGTTTGTATAGTAACATGATAGTAAATAATCTCAAATTACAGAGCTATGTTTTCAGAATTTCTTATATAAAGATGCTTGCATTACTAGAGCATGTTAGTAGGAGACAATCCTTAAATATATTCTAATTGGTATTTTGTGATTTTAATTACTGAATTTTGTTAACATAAGTGATAGTCCTGCTTCTCTGCCTCAGAATGTTTGGTTTTTATTCTGACCATTTCCAGGCTTATTTTCACTTGCACCAGCTTCCTTCATTTCTGTTTGGTTCAAGAAGAATCATGTCCCATTCTCCCCTGCCTGCAAAGCAAAGGCTTCCCTTTGCTCTTCTGAACCTGCACATGGCAATTATAATCAGTAATGAAAAGTCAGCAAATAACAATTTAAATGGTTGCTTTTCAGGAGAATAAATGCTGGATCCTCTTGAGCAAGCAGGGCTGGTGATGAGCCTGTCAGTCAGGGACTCTCATGCTTGGCAGGCTGATTTACCTGTCTGATGTTCCTGCTCATTCTCCATCATAAAATAAAAACACTTCACTTGTCAAACATCTTCCTTTTCTGGGATGTGTCTTACATGCGCACTGCTCATCCATTTGAAACTCAGCTGTGCCTCTAGCAGTCAAACTGACAGCTCAGCCAGATTCTGTCCTAAAGAGATTTCCCAGTAGCCCACTGAAGCATCTCAAAAACCTGGGGCCTGCACAATGAAAATATTTTTTATGCATTATATTTCTTAATAGAGAATTAACTCTTTGAAAAACAGAACAAGACTTTTGAGTTCTTTAAGGAAGGGAAAAAAAACCAGTCTTCTAAACACTGAAATATCCAGGCAAATCTTTAATGTCTCACTCCTGTAACCGCTTGTGTTGGGTAAGCAAATCCAGAGATGTGCTAATGGTGGATCTGGCCACACAGGCTCTGTGGATGAGCTTGCTCTTCAGTGACTTTAACTTTGGGATAACTCTTCAGACCATACTGCCTCACTGTTTCCTGACTGCAGCCATCGGCATTTCTCCTTGGCTCAGCTCTGAAGCTGATAGCCAAGCCTTGTTGTATGGCCAGGAGGGTCAGCCCAGGCTCCTGCCCCAAAGACAGGTGGCTCAGTAGTTCTTCTCTCATCCATCCTTTAGGCAGCAAGAAGGGAAGTGAATACAAAGAGGCTCAGCTTATATCTGTTCTTTCTAATTCAGAGGTAGAGGAGTTTGCACAAAATCACAAAATACGCTGAGTTGGAAGGGACCCACAAAGATCATCAAGTCCAGCTCCTGGCCCTGTACAGCATCATGCCAGAGAATGATACCATGTGCCCAAAAGTTTTGTCCAAGCACTTCTTGAGCTCTGTCAGGTTTGGTGCTGTGATCACTTCCGTGGAGACCCTGTTCCAGTGACAAAACACCCTACGGCTAAAGAACCTTTTCCCGATAATCAACCTAAACCTGCCCTGAAAAACCTTCAGGCCGTTACGTTAGGTCCATTCATAATTTCCTCCTGCACCTAGGTTTAGGGTTATGCCCAGGGTTAGGGTTCCAAAAGCCACAAAGCCCAGAGCTCCAGGCAGCTGCAAAAGGCATGCCAAGGGGAACACAAAACTGCCAAACGTGGCTACCTCCCCACCTTCCTGCTTGACACTAGCCTCACAACCATGCATCTTTTACACCCTCACCTAGGGTGAGGCGCGTGCCTAGGGTTAGAGTTATGCCTAGGGTTAGGGGCCTGAAAAACAAAAAGCCCAGAGCTCTACAGTGCAGCTGCAAAAGGCATGCCAAGGGGAACACAGAACTGCCAAAACATGGCACCGTCCACACCTTTCTGCATGGCACCAGCATCCTCCCCATGCATCTTTTCCTTCCTCAGCTGGGGCTAGAGTTATGCCTAGGGTAAGGGTTCCAAAAACCACACATCCCAGAGCTCTAAGCACTCTGTAGCAGCCAAAAGCATGCCAAGGGGAACTCCGAACTGCCAAAACATGGCTTCCTCCACAGCTTTCTCCTTTGAACCAGTCTTAGACCAAGGCTGCTTGTACTGCTCTGCCTTGGTTTAGGGTTAGGCCTAGGGTTAGAGTTCTGAAAACCACAAAGCCCAGAGCTCCAGGCACACTGCAGCTACAAAAGGCATGCCAAGGGGAATAAGGAACTGCCACAACATGGCTTCCTCCACAGGTTTCTTCTTGGAACCAGCCTTAGCCCAAGGCTGCTTTTAATGCTCTGTGTAGGGTTAGGGTTACACCTCGGGTTAGGTTTCTGAAAACCACAAAGCCCAGAGCTCCAATCATACTCTAGCTGCAAAAGGCATGCCAAGGGAATCACAGAACTGCCACAACATGGCTTCCTCCACAGCTTTCTCCTTTGAACTAGCTTTATCCCAAAACTTCTTGCACTGCTCTGCCTAGGGTTAGAGTTATGCGTAGGGTTAGGGTTCTGAAAACCCCAAAGCCCAGAGCTGCAAGAACACTGCAGCTGAAGAAGGCATGCCAAGGGGAACACAGAACTGCCAAAACATGGCTTTCTCCACAGCTTTCTCCTTTGAACCAGCCTTAGCTGGTTAGTTTACCATGGAGAAGTGATCCGTGCCTGTCCTTTTTCTTCCCCTAATGAGGAAGATGTAGACTGTAATGAGGCCTCCTCTGCGTCTCCTCTTCTCCAGGATGAACTGACCACTGACCAAGTGGTTTTGCTGCTCTTCATCTGTCTTCATCTCTTGATCATTCATCATACGTGTAGTTCTACTTTGGATGCTCTCTAATAACGTCTTTCTTACATTGTGGCACCCAGAACTGCCCCCAGCACTCGAGGTGAGGCCGTCCCAGTGCAGAGCAGTGCGGGACAATCCCCTCCCTTTGCCAGCTGGCCATGCTGTGCCTGATGTCCCCCAGGACAGAGTTGGCCCTCCTGGCTGCCAAGGCACTGCTGGCTCATGTTCATCTTTCCCTTGACCAAGAATGCCAAATCCCTTTTGTGGCTCTGCTTTCCAGCATTTCATTCTCTCCTCTGTCCGTACATCCAGGGTTGCCCAATCCCAGGTGCAGAGTTTGGCACTTGTTGAACTTCATGTGGTTTGTGATTGCCCAGTTCTCTAATTTGTCTCTCTGCAGGGCCTCACAGTCTTTGAGGGAGTCAATAGCTCCTTCCAGTTTTGTATCATCTGTGAATTTGCTTAGAATCCCTTCCAGTCCTGCATCCAAGACATTCATGAAGGTGTTGAAGAGCACAGGAACAGAGAACCATCACCCACCCCAGTCACTTATCTTGGTAACACAGGTACCTAGTGCTTTTTAAGGATAACTCCCTGTTCTGAGGACAAACTGTTTATTGAGAGAGCTTCTTTACAACCCTGAGTTGACTTCTGCTCTGAAGCCTCAGAATTTTTACCAGTACCGTTAGGATTTTGGGGAAATATGGGCCATAGGGCCAGATCTGTGAGACTAGAATTTGCCCAGCTTGGTATATCTGAAGCTGCCAAAACTGGACCACATCCAAGAAGCTTGGGTAATGTCAATTATTAATCCAATTGATAACTTTTACATCTTGTCCCTACTGTAAGGATAAAGAGTGACCAAACTGCAGTATGGTCAGAGTTTCTAGTGTGCACTGTCTTTTCCCCTAGCAGGTTGGGCTTCTGTTGTTCCTTAAGCTCTGCAGGTCTTCCAAATGGTCCCTCCCTGCAACTGCCCCAGCTGCAGCTCTCAGTGAGAAGCTGGTTTTGCTCAGGAATCTGGAAAATATTTTAAGGCCTGAAGTTCCTGCCATGCAAATGAAGGTGTGTTACACATCTTGTTCTGAAAAATCACCGCCATTCAATTAATCAGACAGTTATTCATCTCACACTGCAACTGTAGCCTGTAAGCCACTCATCATCTCCAGGTGTGTTGAATGAAACAATCTCATATTTAAGAATTTGTCGATGGTATAGCTGATGCAATGATTTTGACAAAGATTTTCCAGCATGGGATTTTACAATGCATATTTCTTCCTATGACCTGCAGGGAGAAGACAACCTTAATAACTTAAACATTATGGTTTTCCTCCTGTAGTTTATACCTGGGAAAGAGAAACACAGGGTAAATTAAGCGATTTTCCTGTGTTCACTTGGGAGGACAGTTGGAAAACTGAATTGAAATCCAGTGTTCAATTCATCAGCTCATACTCTGTGCAATATTGCCCACAATGGAGACTCCCAGTGTACATAAACTGTGGTGCAAAAGGGAGCACAAGACTGATTTCAGAAGATGATGCAATGCTTCTCAAGCTCAAGGCTGATGGAGTAACAGGAAAAGCTAACTGTAGAGCAAAGTTACCTTATCCTATTATCTCTGAGGAGACAGAAAGCAACTACTGACAATATGAAGCCACCACTTTCTGTGGCCAAATGCTGCTCCAATTAGCAGTTGGTTAATATTTAATATAACATATGTTTTAGCATTACAGTAATGTACCAGGACAAAGGGCATCACTATTTTGATAAGTGGTTGAACTTTCAGCAGCAGAGAGGGAAGGCAGAAAGGAGATTTTTATTTTCAAAGTAAATTAAAGGATTGGCACACACTATGCCCCAAAATTCTAATTTCCTTTTTTTTCTACAATTATTTTAAAGACAAACCAGATGACTCTTGGGTTGGCTGAAGACCTTAGCCTATGATTACTCATTTGAAAGCTTTTGCAGCTTAACAAATTACCACCCATCTGGTAAGCCATCCTATCAAGCCCCATGTGTGCTCTTAGCCATCCTGATATCGTGAATTAAAGCACATCAGCATCAGTGGGTTGGCCTGTCCCTCAGAGGTGCTAATGCCATGTGTTTGGAAGGGTGACAGCACCCTTTGGCCAGGTGGTAGGAGCACACAGCCATCTGCTGAACTTCTGAAACATGTGGCAGAAAGGACTGGGAGTTATTGTCATATCTCCACCTTCTGCAAGACAGATCCTGTGGGGTAAAGAAATGACAGGAGCTGCAGTCACAAAGCTTTCTGGGATCTGACCCAGCAATACCTCTGGCACACACCTACAGTCTCTCCCACATGTCCAAGCCTGATAAATCACACCAAAGGCAAATAATAATGGCCAGCTGTTTGGTTCATTGGACAACAAAGGTTTTCTTATCCATTACAATTACTTAATTGTTTTAAGAAGGCCTCTAATTTGCAGATTGTACCTTGAGTCAGCCTGCATGGATGGTGCTTGATGAAATTGACTCCCCACATTAATAAGAAGGGGCAATGCCATGGTGTTCTTGTAGCCTGCATTTTCAGACTAACTAGCAAACATCAGAGAGTGGCAGGACAAGGGGACAGTGGCGTTGAAGACATTGATCTGAGCTACAGGTCTCTCAGAGAATTGTGCTGCTTTCTGCTGTAGACACAGTCAAATATGCCAAATGGCTGCTAACATGTAAATATTAGCAGTCAAGGTCACCTTCCAAGGGATACCAAACAGTGTGCCCCAGGCAGGCCCCATTAGTGGCAGCACTGACAGCATTCCTATCGCCATCTCCTCCCCCAGTTCTTTGCTCCGTGCTGAGAAATATTCCAGAGGCAAAAGTCTTTTCCATCTGATTCTAAAAAGCTGCTCCCTTTTCCCACCCAGACGAGGCTCAAGTTTAATAAAAATCCTCATTAGTTGTCATCTAAATACACAGGAGTTCCATGCCAAGTATTGCAGCTGAGTTAGGGAAAGCCAAAGCATGTTCTAATTAAAGACGGGGCCAGAACAATACCTTGGGTCACAAGCCTATACTTCATGGAAATCGGGATCCAAGCTCTGAATGCCATTGATTAGAATGATCTCTTCACTCAAAGCCCTGGGTACTACCTGGCAGCATTATTGTAAACCCCTAAGATCAACCCATTGATTCAGCCACCCTGCATAACATGGTGGAGTTTCTCTGGCTGCTTCATTTTAATTATGGGATGGGAACCTTTAATTAATACAACATGACAGTGAAAATATAATCAGTTGTGTGGCCCCTGTTGTTTGTTCACATGTTAATTTTGCATGCTTTTTTTTTTTTTTTTTAACACGCTTGTTTTGTAATTTTGTGCAGTTATGCATGAAAGCCACTAGTAGCAGCAACCAAGTGTTCCACAAGGAGCCCGGGGGAACAGGGTGTTAATAAGTGCTGGGTTTGGCTCCTGAGGAGGCACAGAGGTGCTTGGAGATTGTATAAAACAAACAAGGTAGCTGAGTTTTTCTGCTAGCATGATCATTAGGGAAGGACTAAAAATCAATGATATCTTTTATTTCTGACTTTATGTTTCAGGGTCAACAATGTACTGAGATATGTGGGATCAACAAGACACAGGTTTCCCATGTAATTTTCCCATGGTTATCTCTAGTAAAAGTGATTCATTTTTTTAAAGAAAATCTCCATTCTGCAGCAAAGATGAACTGTTAAATGGCTGTGAGGCCTGGAGTACAAAAGAGAAATCCTAAATTTGAAACTCTGTGGCCAAGTATGGTCATCTTCCCTTGTAACTTAAAATGCAGAGTTGCTCCCTGTTTAAAATTAGTTTCTTACTGTGCTTTTGTAATGAGGTGTTCCACCTGCACCACAGCTTCCTTTCTGTCCAGAAGAGCTCTTGGGTTGCAAAATCCTGTGACTTTGAGCAGTGGAGATGCTGGTAGCAAAAACTGAAGCTGGAGCTTGAACACATGATCACATTCCCACAAAGTCCTCAAGACACAGGTTCATGTTAGCACTTGGCTATTGACAAAATACCAACTTGCCAAAACATATTTTTCTATTGAGCCTATGAGTTTTGGACATGCTGAAAGTAATTTCACTGAGCTTCATGAAAATTTCAGCAGAAATAATACTTCTTAGCTGATTCCGCTTGCCAGTAGCACATAAAAAGCTCTAAGGAGTCAACGCAAGCTTTAAAAGTTGCTTTTCAGAATGGCATTTGTGTTGCACGGTGAAAAAGTAAGAAAAATAAATTTAATGTTCCAATGGTCTTAAAAAATTCAGCTTCTTTTATTTTTCACTAAGCAATATTTTTCCATGAACCACCTAGCAACTCTTGGTCATGGAATTAGGACCAGGTGACAGTGGGTGTGACCACAGCCAGAGCTGCAGCTCCTGACCTGCCATTTCTGTAGGTTCAGACAGTGTTTGTGTGAAACTCTGTGACAAGCTCTAGTCAACCACATGCACACAGCGCTATTAGCTACATGCAGCACAAAGCACCGGGGCTTCTGCTAATGGTAATTGTGTGATGTTGATAGCAGACTAGAACTCCAACAACCTTTAGAAAGCAGCTGAAAGCTAAAAATCAGAGCTGATGAACAAACATTAATATTTCCTTCAGTAATGTGAGACTCCTGTGAAGATTTACATAATTAATCTTCAGCAACAAAACATTTATAGTGCAGTTTAATAATCTGGGAGATAGACAGGTCATATTAATTACTATCTTGCTTCCTGGTTTTAAAAGCAATTGTTTCCAAGCTCTTAGTTTAGAAGTGAATAGCTTGTATCAGCTTGAAGACAGCAAGTGTGCAGATGATTAATGCCTGACTGCTTGGCACTAACTGCGGATCTGTGAGAGGGGTCTAGGCTCTTGCACTGCCACAGGCTCTACGCATGACTGGGGGGAGAAAGTGGCTTTGGACACGGTTCTGCATTACTGATATCCCAGCAACTAATCTCTGTTACCCCAGTTGCAGGTTCCATCACATCCCTCCTACAAATATAAACTAATTCTGGGGCTCTTTTCTAAAATACATGTGTAAAACTGTGTGTGGTTTGCAGTTTTTCATAGAGCTTTTTTTTTTTTTTTTTTTTTTGCTTGATTATTGGTTTGGTTTCTTTTAAAGAAACTTACTTGAATTCTTTTTTTGTTGTTAAATCCTATTGTGTCACAATCTAATGAAGAGATGGTGACTTCTTGTGGAAGGAAGGAAAGGAGAAGGGTACAGCTGGAGAGGGATTCTTGGTCATTGTGAATAACTTGTTGCCAGCCTAACTATATGAAGGCTTTTGTAACTCTCCCATGCAAGGCAAGTGTAGAAGAAGGATTTCAAGGACAAAAACAAGGCATTTTTTGCACCTGTTTGGGGACATGCCATTTGAAACTCCAGGTGTTATCATGGAGGAAAATATGGTATGAAAGAAAATGGACTTGTCTGAGATTCAAACGGGGCAGCAGAGATGAGAGCCATGGGCAAATGTGAGACAGAAATCATCTTCTAAGTGTTAAAAAGAAAATGACAGCCCAGCGACAAGCAATATCTTTACACAACAGAGCAACGACAGCCAGTGGAGGGATTCACAATGAGAGGTGACATGAGCAAACAGACTACAAAAATTATTTTTGCAGTGGTGCTCAGAGGAATACTGGCAAGGCAAGATTGTGTTAGTGCTAAAGTAGAGGATGCAGCAAGAACTGAGACTCCAGTTAATGAGCTCCTGGTTGAGGGTTTTATTGTGTAACTGGATAAGGAAGTTAGATTTTATTTTTACTTTAAAAAAGGGTGAAATTTAAGCTAGGGGATGGGTGTGAGAAGCTAAAGAGAAGCTCACACACAGACAATGAGTTTGATGCAAGGTAACGGTGTTATCCAATGGCTTAAGACAGAACTGGCAGGAAAGACTGGGGTTTGACGGGAAGAGCTCTGTTGCAGCCTGGCATAACTCGCTGACATCTCCTCATGAATTGCTAACCAAATAGATATTTTAGTTTGGACAGGAAGATACCTTTTTTGTGCAGAGAGCAGATTCACTGGTTGAGGAAAGAGTCAGTCAGGGAGTGGTGTTTGCAGAACAGACAAAATTAGAGGACTGCAGGAAAGAGAATGCCAGGTCAATAGAAATAAAAAGAAGGAGAAGATTTGGTCATGATACAGGTGGGTGCATGGAAAGTTGGGATGGCTGAGGCTGCCCTGGGTCAGGGATGTGCCAGAGATGCTTGATTCCAGTTGGGCTGTGAGTAAAGTCAGAGACAGAGTGGAGCTACTGCTTTTGAGGAAGGGCCCCAAAACATCAAGGTAAAATGGGATGTATGTCAGGACAGAAGGTATGGGTCATGCCAGTGAAATACCACTTTAAATTACTATAGTTTATGAGCTAATATGAAAGAGGAGCATACTTGCTCTCTAGCTCTCATAGCCTGGCATTGTTCACTTCCTAGTTGTGTGTAAGCCAAGCTTCTCATACTGGTGACTCAAACTTGAAATGACCGCTACCTTTAAGAAGAGTAAGAGATAAAACCTATTTATAGCAGTGGACTCTCCCACCAGGCTGTACACCTGGGGCTTTCAATGGAAATAAAAGGTGGTTGGCTTTTGTGAGTCAGTCTGTTTGATCTTCTTACCTGGGTAACTCTTCAGAGTGCATGCTGTAGGAATGATTGTGTGTCTTTATATCTTGCTACCTTGGAATCTCTGCATCAGCACAAAGAAGAGCAGATTTTCACCCTATGAGAACTGGTATCCTGGCATCAGGCTGAATTAAAATGCTCTTGGGAATAGGTTTTGCTGCAGTCATTTGAGACTAGTGACTGAAAAGGAGGGGGAAAAAATCAAATAGGGATTTCGACAAATAGAATTTCAGATCTTGCATAATACCATTCAATGGCAACAGCAGGTGTTTGACAGTACTGTGAACTTCCTCAGAATGGGATCCTGCCAACATGGCTGTGATTCAGTGCAATGATTCAATGACTGCAGGACGGTATCCTGCCAACCAGCCTTCCAGCAGAAAACTGTTCACCCCACTGCAAACACTGCCAGTCCATTAGCATTTTAGATTTAGTCTCTCTGCGTGTCAGTAGAAAAAAAAATGCATCCCTCCAGGTAATGGAAGGAGGAAGGGGGGGGACGAAAATTTCCTTTTCTCCCAGGGAATAAAAGGCAAAATTATTAGTTGCAATGTTATCTCTGAGGAGGAACATGGGATATGTTTTTTTTTAAGCTCAGAGTTTGAAAAAAAAAGTTTTCCTTTTATTCTTCAGCCCTGCTTTTTCTTCCACCTCCAACCAGGAGTCTTGTCAAGAGATTCTCATCAGTTTCCACTTCTGCCTTCTAAACTGTGCAGAAATACTACCAACATCCTGAGATAAGCAAAAAAACTCAAGGAGCTGTCATTAGCATTTCCTGTTACAGAAATTTTATTTTATCACCTGGTACCCGGCAGCACCGATGCCCTCCCAATACCCACACACCAAGCCTCCCAAGCTCCTGCAGCACAGTCATGCCCTTATCAGGAACATTCCCTGACACTTGGCGTGGGTACAGAGGGGAACAAAGCTCACTCAGCTGTCACCCTCCAGCCGTGCACCAGCCTGCGGCCAAGACACATGACATGAAACCTCCTGCAAGTAAATCCATGGTTAGGGGTGCAGCATGGAGGGAGCACACACAGTTTGTCTCAGCTCTCTTCTCACTCTATTTTTCTATTGTGTAGCAGAAAGAAAAGTGAGAGTGGAGCTGAGAAGCAATTCGTGATGCTGCTGCTGTGATCTTTGTTGCAGCACAATGTTCTCATCCTTGCCCAGCTCTTTTAAACCTGCTGTAATATGAATAATGATATACTCAGCTTAAAGAGACTTTGTTAAATACTTTGCCTTTATCACAGGTGCTGTGTAAACTTCAGGGATCAAAATGGACTCTTTGAGAAGTGATTAGAGCAGGAGGGAAGGGTTTAGTGGTTTAAACACCATATTTGCAATAATTAGGCTCCCTGGAGTGATAGGTTCAAATCCTAGCAGGGTTGACTCAGCCCTTCATCCCTCTAAGGTAGATTAAATGATTTTTCTGTAGTAGGGTCTTTTGGACAAGACCTTAAAAATGCACAGGCACATGAGTTTTCTCCTTTCACTGCAAGGATGAATTTTACAGATTTATAAATCAGTGATTCAGGTTATTTTACATAAACCTAGCTGTCTGCCCAAGCACTATTTGCCAAAACCTGTCTTCACCATTGCAATGGCCATGAAGTTGTGCTCACCAGCTTCCTTCACAGAGGGGCTCTTTTGTGGTGAAACATCTAATGTAGAAAGGGACACAGTTTGGGACCAAGCAATGCAGTTTGGATGTATCCTATAACTAAAAACAACCACCAGCCTCTAGTTTTTAGTTAACTCCTTAAAAATTAGTATTTTTTACTACACAGTGCTCTTCTCTAACTTGAAGGTGACTAACCCAGTCATGAGTCAAAGCAGAGCATGGGCTATTGTAGTACCATAGGCTGAGGGAGAGTTAATTCTGTCTTCTTTTTTTAAAAAAATAGGAAAAAAATTATATTCCTAAGGTAATTACTGTTATGGAGGGAAAGATGGGAGGCATGACTTTTCTTCTCATTTTTTGGTCTGCTTAGGAAGCCAAGCCCATTGTCACTGGGGAGCAGTTCAAGACAAATGCTCAGAGCAAAGCTTTGGGAGTCCCCTTCAGAGAAGGGAAAAGAAGATGAATCATGGAATAATTTAGGCTGAAAAAGACCTTTAAGATCATTAAGCCCAACCATTAACCCAGCATCCCCAAGTCTTCCAGTAAACCATAGCCCTAAATTCTAATTGGTTTTGGCCCCTTTTTTTTGTCCCTGTGTAACCTCATGCGATATCCTTGTAGTCTTCCTAAGTTGTTGCCCCTTCTTCCAAAGGTAACTTTCTTCTTTAATTTCAGCCAAAGCTCTCTGTTCAGCCAGGCGTCTCCCACACCGGCTTGTCTTTTGGCACATGGGAGTGGTCTGCTCCTGCACCTCTAAGATTTCCTTCTTGGAGAATGTCCTGCTCTCCTGGACTCCTTTGCCCTTAGTATTGCCTCTCAAGGGACTCTCTCAACCAGGCTCCTAAACAGGCCAATGTCTGTCCCCTGGAAGTCCAAGCTAGCAATTCTGCTGATCCTCCTCCTTACTTCTCTAACAATCTCTGTCATTTCATGATTGCCTTCCCTAGTTGCCTCACTCACCAGTTGTGTCAGGAACTTTCTAGACTGCTTCCTCTGTGCTGTTTCATATTTCATACACCTGAAAAGTTGAAGTCCCCTATGAGATCAAGGGTGAGTGATTGTGAGACTTTTCCTAGCTTCTTACAGGATATTTCATCTAATTTGTCAGGATCATGCCAGCACTGGAGCAGCTTACCCTGCAACTGAAGAAAAGGCCATTTCAATCTTACGTCCCAGGGCTTCCCTTGGTGCAGACAGAATCACATAGCCAAAGAATATGTGCAGAGACAGATTGTGAAAGAAACACAAAGGAAGGTTTCTTGTAGCAAGGGGCATAGGCAGGGGAGAAGGAAGGTGGAGAAAGGTGCAGAAAAGGAAAGGAAAGATGTTTACAGGACTGTTCACTGAGTTGTAGATATCTCAGGGAAGAACCGGCTGAGGAAAGAAAATTATATGAGACAACACAAAAAACAGCCATGCAAAGATGGAAAAAAGGTGAGGGAGAGGAACTGACAGGTACCAAAGACACAGAAATTACTAGAAGAAAAAGCATTGCAGTCTTCCCTCTTTGATTTTGCTTTCCTGGTGGGGAAGGAGTGCAGTAGAAATGCAGGCTGTGCTAGTTGATGAGCTCTCCCTGAGCTCCTGTCCTCTTGCATTTCTCCATGGCCTAAAGATGCAGAGATCCTAGACCAGGCTTTATTTGCCCATCCCAGGTGTTCTATACATAACTCTTTTCCAACAAAGATAACTGACTCTCATGCAGTCAATACAGGGGAAAATAAGGAGAGGGCTGCAAGTATGGCTGAATAGCAGTCGAGTACAGCTAGCTAATTGCAGCTTCATGTAATCGCTTTCATAGCTACTATCATAACTGTATACATTTCCAGCTCAATTCGTCTATCTTTTCCGGCCTCCTGTCTTTGCAGCTGCCTCCTCTTCTCTTCTTCCTGATGGCTGCAAATCTCTGCTTATCACCCGTTTTCATGCTGTGTTTTGTCTGTCTCTTTGTGTTCATCTCTGTACTGGTTTCTTGTCTGCATGTGGCAGTTTCTTATTTCCTGGATGTTGTGAGAGACTTTATTATGAACTACTTGCTTCAGTTAACATGTATGACCTTTTGTCTTATTTTGTTTTTCTGGATGATTTAATTTTACACATGTTTACACTAAGGACTAGTTTTGCAACTAAAGTGGTCAATATGGATGGGCAACTGCTATGTGACTCAGTATTAAAACAATTATTTATTTATCAAATTTCTTTTTATATGAATGTATCCATCCACTGCATGAATTTTTCATGCAAGCTCATCTTGAAAAAAAACATTCCCTCCTCTCAGAAAGGATTTGAACTCTTTAGGGAATTCCCCCAAATTCACGTGTTTTTTTCTTTAATTGAACCCCACTGTGTAAGAAGAGCTCTGTCTACAATATTGATTGCAGAAAAACATGCAGGCCTGTCAATCTCTCTTTTCCCAAGGCAAAACTCTCCTATTGTCTCTTTCTGCCAGGGTATAATCTTCACAAAGACAGACTTCAAACAGTTAAGCTTCTTCCCATTGTATTGGGACTATATGTAGTGCTCCATTTAACATTTAACAGGTTTCAAGCTTCAGTGATAAACTAGAAATGTTTTTCCTTCATGACAACAGTTTGACAGTTTTTAAAAATGATTATAAAATGGAAAATTACCCTACAGAGGAAATATCCCTTTCTCTTCAGAACTCAGGCTGAGACATGGCATGAATGGAATAACACACTTATTACATTCTGAACACTGAACATAAAATGCACTGCCTCCCTCTATTCCACTTGATTTGATAATCTAGTACAATTTAGGTCCCTAATAAATTAAATTGCTCGGAAACTTGGTTCACTGCCTAAACTCTGTGCAAGGCTGTGCTGTTTAATGATGCCTTACTTTCTTTCAGTGTTTTATCTTTGGGATAAATAATTCAGCCTAATAAACCCTGTGATCTGCAAGGTTAATTGACACACACAGTAATTCCCAGCTTGTGCACAGCACCCATATTTGTCTGTCTTTTCCAGAGTCCTGTCGCATCACCTAATCTGTGCAGCTCACCAGCCAGGTTCCCTGCATTGCCATGAGCCCCAATCATTGTAAACATCACTTCTGCTCCTGAACAGTCAAGTGCCTGAGGTCCACAGGCTTGTTCCCTTTCCCCCAAGTGGTTATCTTGCTAGTTGATTTCCAGAAAAATCCTAGGACAACTGGGACTAGACAGACACATTAAAAAAAAATTGGTGAAAAAAGCAGAATGAAAAAATATTATGAAGTTCCACAAATATATTATCTGAGCTATTTATTCACAGGTGATGTGTTCAGCTGTACAGAGAGATGAATGTATTCTTATTAATTATTAAATTGCTCAGATGGTCCTCCTCCCCAAACCTGACATTTATTGAAAAAAAGTAATTGAAAAGGATTTGTCCAGTTCCACTCCCTGTGTTTGAGTGTTATATAACAGACTACTCCAGCCCTCTGCTCCCTCTCTCTCTCTCTGTCTGTGCTTTCAGGCTAACACACAGTTTATTGGGTATCAATAAAACATAAGAATTACTCCTGGTATAACAATAGCACCTCTTTGCAACCTTCAGCCTGCTTAGCTCCCAGGAATAGCGTGCTAATGAGGGTGTGCAGTGTTTTGGACAGATGCTAGAGTGTTATGTTGGGCTGATAACTGCATCTCTTGGATCCAACACTCTGCTGGGATGACTCATGCCTTTTACTAATTTATAGGAGCAGTCTTCCTTGAAATCCCAATGTAAATATTATCGCCCCGTTCTCTGTGAGTGACTACGGCCTTGAAGTCAACAAAAGTAATGGGCACTCTGTGTGGCATAACATATTCCTTTTAACCCCTGGATGAATTTTGGGCTGTTTTGCTTTTGTTTAATTTTTTTTTTTCCCCAGGGGTATATGAACTCAAGGACCACATAGCCTGAAGAGGAGCAAAGGACAGTCCTCAAAGGAACACAAAAAGGCTGAACCTTAGCTTTGTAAAGAGGGAGGCTGAAGCTGTATCCCAAGCCAGATGGTTTGGACTCGTATAATTCTCTAACTTTAAATCAAGGTTCATTTACTGTATGTGTTTCCTTTAGAAAACAGTTCCCAAACAGGACGGTGTCTTGTTCACACCTGTCAGGAGTGAGGAAATGAGGATTTTAAAAGTCAGCAGAGCTCAGAACACTGACTTTTCTCTTTTGTCTGAAGAGGTATTTGCAAGTGTTTCTGTTTTCCTGGCTTGTATTGTTTTTTATGTCCCTGTGATTACCCTGTGTAAGCAAGGGTGTACATGCACTGACATGCCAAGATAAGAATATCAGAGACCCTATTGTAATTTCTGAAGACATTGGGCAAACCTGAGCATGAAGACATGGTTCATATCTTCTCTCACTGACATACAATTCTTTAGCTGAGCACAAAACCAGATTTCCTAATTGTACGAGCGAAGCCATTTTCTCCGTCTGTTTCAAGCACCTTTGCTTGTAGATCAGTGAGCACTGCTGTCCCCAGTTTGACATCCCCACTCAAGCTCAGAATCCTGCAGGACAGGATGGCACAACTCACATAGTCATGACCCTCTCCACTGATTCTAAAAGGAAGACAAATGACAAGCTCAGACCATATGCCAGATCTTTAGGTAACTAAAATAGATTAGAAGATCCCCCAAATTGGAAACGATGAGCAGTGAGCTGTCAGCAATGTGAAGCTGAGATGTAAAATCTGAAAGTCCCATATCCCATTGCTATCATTAATATCACAAACTGTGACAAGTTTGTATGTGCTGCCAGTAGTTTTATAAGGTAAATAGAAATCTCTTTTCCTTCATGTCTTGTAAGACAGCCATTTCAGGCAGAGCCCCTTCCCTCAGATACTCCAGGCAACCCTCTGACTACAAGCTTGCCATCAGAGAGGCTCTACTCTTCCACAGCCTGTGTTAAGGCTACTTCAGGCTTTTGATTGATTTTAATTCTGTTTTTTTTTTTTTTTCTTTCTCCAGCTTCAGAAGTCAAAATGTTAAAGGACTGAAGTAGGCTGGGAAGGACTGACTCATGGCAAAGGGAAGAAGAATGAAACTGGCATGCAAAGCACCTTCAGACCACTTTCTACTCAACAGCATATCTGCTGGGTTTGCTTATCTTCTGAAAACTAGCCATGTGCTGGAGGACATTCCCCTAGGAACTGCTTGGTCCTGACAGGATAACTATCCCAGCATGTGCATGGCAATTTAAGACAGAAGCTCTAAGATCCTGGATTCAGTCTCTAGGCTGAATATCTCTCTTCTCACGGTGCAAGTGCAGCCTTGCTCTGTGGTAAATCAGAGCTACTCACCTGAAGCTGGCTGCAGTTCATTGATAAAGTACCCATAGTCTATATGCAGAATGCATGATCTGCACAAGAAATAGAAACAGTTTTTCCTTGTATAAAAACCCCACCCAATTTAAAGGTATTGTCATGACCAAAATCACAGTTAGATTGTTACTGCTATCTGAAAGTAGGTTTTGAGGAAGTAACATCATACATATGTCTTTAGGAAGTGTTGCTGAAGCTCCTGCTTTGGGAAACTCTTTTTGACACACACAATTACAATCTGCCCTCTTATATTTACCATGTTCCTTCTCTACAAAAACTCCCAGCAAACAAACCTCAGCAAAGAAACCCCTGCTCAAACAGCATTTTGAAACAATGCCTCAAGGTTTCAGTAACCCTGTTGATCTCATGTAGATTGTACCCTGGTGTTTGAGGGGGACCACGTGCTGTGAAAATGCCCCAGGGCAGACAGAGGTAACAGCCGATGTGCATAGTCTTGTGTTACATATCTATCTAGATGACATGTTTGTATGTCAAAGTTGCCATGACTTCTGAAAATCAGTTTATTATTCCCTTTGAAAATGCATTTGCCTGTCATCAAGACCTGTGTGCTGATCAGAATTTCAAAGTCACCAGAGGTCTCACAATCCCCACTAATGATGAATGGGACAAATGAATACACACTGAAAAACCTGAACTACTGTCCCTGATTTTTTTTTTTTTTGGACATGCTGTTCACACATACTTCTCCCTAAACGTAGTATGGACTAGTGAATGCTCAGCTTCCACAAAAGCAATGGGTGAAGAAGGTGGTAAAATGAACGTCTGTACTGGAAGGGGTGAGGAAGGAAATGCAGAAGATGAGAAGGACTGCTGTGCTGGGGAATATACCATGATGCATGTAATTGCTTGGGCCTTGATTTAAAAAGTAATCTGTTTTCAAAGAAAACAATGAGATTTTTATGTTTTGACTGACCAAAGCCTTGATGCTGTTCCACAGCATGAGAGCAGCATCCTTCCTTAGAAAGACATCAGCAGTCCCAAGTGGCTATTTCTGCTTTTGTAGTGAGAGAGAAAATGGTAAGAGAAAGAAAGAAAATGATGTGCCTCTGACAAGGAAACAATGTGCCAGAAGCTAATCCTTTAAATACAGAAAGGCAAAAGGACAGAACTTGATTCATTCTCCACCTGTTTTGTGTTTGTTTGTTGGGGCTTTTTACCATCCAATATTTTACCTTGTATTTATTTATTTTTCCTCTTGAAATATTGTGCTTTACAGTAAGAAATCATAAAACTGCAGAGGTTAGAGATGCAAGAAGCCTATTAGATCATCTGCTCCACTGCTCTTGGCCAGCAGAGAATTGCTCCCTATGGTACATTTTCCAATGTTTTGTCCAGCCTTGCAAAAATCCTGAGTGACCAGGCTTCCACTAGGTCCCCCAACAGCTTTTCTACAGCTGAGTACATCTTGAAAGATTTGCCTGCTACTCAGCCTATGGTTTCATGTTGCTAGTTTCACCCCATTTGGCACTTCTGTTTCTATGTAGTAGTCTAAAGTGTTACCTCCTCTTTGGCATTCCTGTCTTCTGAATCTACACCTGCTTAGCATGGAGTCACAGAAAAACAGGGCTGAAAGGACCTTTGTTGTTCATACACACAGAGCTTTTAAATCTGCTTCGTAAGACTGTCTGTCTAGATTCCCAGTATGTTTTATTGCTTTTTCTCCTTTTACAAATTTGTCCATGCACAGCAAAGCCCCGAACTGGGTGTATTATTCCAGATACATTTGCATTAAAATTATGAAGAAAATAGATCTCTATTGCCTTTGATTCAAATATCAAGGGAACTTCACCCTAAAATTGCATCAGCATTTTTGCAGCCAAACTGTAATGTGCATTTATGTTCAATTGGCCACCCACTCTCATTGCAAAGTGTTTCAGTATTCCTGCTAGCACTTTGCCATTGACTACAAGTGTTTTGGAGGGTTTTGCCTCAGGTATATTTTCATGCTTACAAGTGGAAACTCATCTTGTTATTTTCTCTTGAAATGTCCCCAGACTCTGTGCTATTTCCATATTCTGACTCACCTCTCAGGTCCTCCCAGGCCAGGGTCATCTGTGAGAGCCCTTTGCGTACAGCTCATATTTCCTATATTTTTAATAAGGACACTAAATCGCAGTGTTTCTGACACAAACAATGTCATTGTGGTTTCTTTTTTACTAAATAACTCTAGTGCTTTCTCCCTTCCTTATGCATCTTTTGCTTTCCAGTTCAGATTCTTCTTTCTCCTGGAACTGTGACACTGCCCTTTGTACCTGTTTTCTATTTTCTCCATTATGCTTTTTTTCAGAGGATTTTTTGTTGCTGTTGACTTTTGTGTTTTCTGGGCATATTATTTACAGCTGTATTTTAGTAAAATAGAATTAGAAGCAATGTTCTGGATCACTGAATCCAGATCTCAATTATTTCAGAGAGCTATGCCATGAAATCCCTTTAAAATATTAATTGAGTTTCAGTTTGATGAAACTGTAAAACCAATTAAGTTTTCTGCTCCTTCTTTTTCTACTACACAGCCATTCTTCAGCTATCCTACTTGGACAGTTAAAATCCTTCTTCAGAATTCCAGACTGAATTTGCTTATGACCAATTTTTATCTCTTATCCAGGTGACAATGTTGTCCTGGAGCTTCATTAGCTCTTGTTCCTCTCTATTGCTTTCCCTTTCCCACCTTCAGTATATTTATGGGTGGTAATCAGATTCTGTCTCAGCATTTGCTCCCTAAGTTTATACATGCCAAACTCTGCCATAAGCTGACTGATAAAAGGCAGTGTAAAAACAGCTGGATTAAAGATACCTAACTTGCAGGAAGTGGAATAAATCTTTTTAGGAAAACATCATGTTGTTGTAACTGTAGGCACTGAATTTATGGTTTATTACCATATAACATATATAAAAATACAATTTCTTTTAGACTTCACTTTTGTAGCTGTTTCCATTCCCTGGCTATTCCTACCAGTTCTTCATTTGCCTGGTCTAGTTTAAGCTGCCTTCTGAAACAGGAATAATTACAGTTGCATGCAAAAGTCCAGATTAAGTCTCCAACACAGTTGTGTTCATGTATCAAGTGGAAATAGCTCGACTGGCCTATTTACCTATGGAAATGTCATAGCTATGGTCAACTGACTGTGTCCACCCAGCTCTTTCTTCTCTGTCATTTCCAGTTAGCAAACTTCAACTCACAGCTGGGTATTTTTAAGTGGATAAACTCATATGTCGTGCTATTGCACCTCTATTCATCTAGACCATGAGTTAACACAGCCCTTCCACTCCTTTGGAAGACTGACACGGTCCTCCTTCCTAGGGTGAAGCCTCCCAACTTCTAATATTCCTTTCTGTTCCTCCTGACTTACTGAATTTCCTGTTTTCCCCAGTGTTTGTATTATTCTGGAGTTCAGTGCCTTTGTACAGCTCCAGTTCATGACCGTCTCAAATTCAGAAAGCTTCTTTCACAAGGGGTCCCAGACTTCCTCTGTGGCTCTCAGACCACTGGTCATAAGCAAGTGTCTTGGGTCTACCTGGTAAAGGGCAACTTTTGGGGTTTCTGCATGCATTTTTTTTGAACTCTAAAATGTTATTTTTTTTTTCTTCATAAAGCTTCTGTTCACCCTATCTACACAGTTATCATGTCCAAGGTTGGTTGTGCAATGTAAAAGTGTCACTTCCCTATTGGACCATAGGATCAGCTGTGTCATGACCCTATTATAGAATAGTAATCAATTTCTTGATATATATGTGTGGTGTTTGAAGAAGTAATTTGATTATTTGATCAATCAGATATTTTTGTGTCCTCTCCCAATCATTTGTTGCTTTTAGTACAATTTTACAAAGTGAGTTTGTAAAATAAAAACTCCTTTGTAAGCAGTATAAAATTTCATATAAAACAAAGTGCTGTTTTCCCTTTAAAGTATGTCATAGAACCAGCTACATTACTTGTTTGATAAACTTTGTTGTGCAGCAAGGAAAAATGTTAATATTGATAAATACTTAATAATTTGTACCCATTTTAACAGATGACCATGAGGACTGGACAGGAAAAAAAACTAGCAGTACCATTTTCTCTTATATAACCATGTCAATTTCGCCAAATTCCAGTCTGAACGCCAAAAGTAGCTCTAATATCAGACTATCTTCTTTTGAACTATCCCGTTTTTTGGAATTAAACATCAAGGTTTCTAGTTTTAAAGGCATTGTGTTCCTGTGAATTGCTTATTTGCGTATTCTATTTTATATTATAACAACATTTCTGTGAAATAAAATAAAAATGAAGTATCATTGCTGAAACATATTTTGAGCAACTTAAATCTTCAAGAAGTTTTTGTTAAGAATTTTGAAGTGTAAGGGTTTCATGGTGAAGACATACATGAAGATCTTGAAAATTTACATTAATCAGAATTTCTTTTCTCTGCACAGCTTCATTCCCAATATAAAAATGCTCAAAAATTCAGCTCAACCAACTGTAGCTAGTAGTCCTGAGTTGGTTTCTTACTGAGGACTTGAAGATCTAGACAATAATATTGAAGATTTTTCTGCCTGTCTGTCTAGACAGATGGAATTTTTTCTGCCCAAGAATTTGTATAGATTATGCAGCCACACACCCCATCCTGCAGGTGGTTCTCTACAGAGATGAGATGTTTCTTTTCCTAAGATGAGCTGTCAACATGTTTATCTGTAATAGAATCAGTAACAAGCTCAGAAAGAAGAATGAGTAAAACTTGTCTGGTGTCAGGAATATGCATTGTACAGCCTAATTCCAGGCTGCGATTCCAACTGCCTCTTTTGCAAGAAAGTTGCCTTTGTCTTCATTTTCATTTTCACCTATACCTCATCAATTCATGCATCAGGTTCTAGAAATTACAATTTCTAATATCCAGCCCCCAAGTGTTTCTGTGGAGAAAACTATTTGTTGAAGGCCTTAATGATGGAAAGAAATCTAAAGCACAACTGATATAAGATGTTTTTGAGCCACATAACAAAACCACTAAGGCTAAAAAACAGAAAGAAAATACAATGGGACTTAAGAAGACATTCTTTTGAGTTCTCACCTGTTCTTTGCCTGAAAAACAAGTAAGAAATATTAAGTACATATAAGTACCTAGCTCTCCTTTAAACAAAAGCTGTGAGGAAAAGCTTTTCAAATGTATTTATTCCCTTTTTCTTCTCTTTGTTTTTTTTTCCCTCTCCTCTAAGTGCTCTCTGGTGTCACAAAAAAAATCTTCTAGTCCTTTCATCTTTTGTTCTGTTTCACATTGACATCAAGTTACAGTGAACTAATTTGATCATTCTCATTTAACAGTGACATCTGTAAACATCAAAACCCTAGTATTATTGTTACTAGGTGTTTTTTTTTACATTGGAACAGAATCTTCCCTCTGTACATTGGGACTCCACCCTGACCAACCACAGGGTACCCACCAGGCCAGTCATTAGCTGGGGGCATCATGTTGTCTCACCAACCTCTTCCTGGGAGGTCAGTGCCCACCACTGTGGTCAAAAACAAACCAAGACAAATCCCATCATCTTTCTCCGCCTCTGTTTCCCCTTCTACCCTTTCCCTTCTTTATCCTGCAGCCCCATTCCAGCAGGGAGCAACTTGTATGGTTTGTTTGTGTTTTGCCTGCCCTGGTGGGCTCTGAGCTCAGTTGGGCTCATGGACCTCTAATAACCTGACTAGATGTTCCCAGCTCCTCAGATGCTTTTTTCCCTCTTGAAAACTGAAGGGGAAAAAATTAGTGAAAGGAATTGGCTGAAATCTGTGCTTTGACTTTCCTCTCCTCCTCCCTGCTGGATAGATATATCTCTCTTGGACAGAAGCAGGCTCTGAGTAATGGGGACCATAGTTCAGATAATTTGTAAATGTCTTGCAGTGACAAGTTTGACTTATATCTCAAGTTCTTCTTGTTCTTTTCCTCACACAGCTGCTCTGTGCCTGCAGACTAGCAGGGCCTCCTAAGCTCATCTTGCAGCACCAAAACCAGCCCACACTGATAAGGTCTTCAACACTTGCCTGATCCAGGTCACTGCACAAAGACATGCCAGCCTGCCAGGCTCATTTGTTATTTTTGAAATGGCCCTCCATGGTTTCTAAACCACTAATTGGCCATGATCCATTTCCTGTTTTATGCATTCATCCCCTTCTTCTGCTGCCTGGTCCAAGAGATGCCAAGTGCACTATTTACTGCACAGTACATTGAACTTAGACTTAATGTAAAGAGTATTAGACAGAGATTTGGATTAGTTTTGAGATCAGGATCTCTTTGTGATAATCTCTACAATTGTTCTTAGCAAATCATCTTACTGCCTACAGTGATGACACTTCTGGAATGAAATGCAGGAAGAAAATATATACAACTCCAGGCAACAGAGTTCCATCAGAGATGGCTTTGGCCCAAGGACTTATGCAAAACAGATTTGTAATATTGCAAATTTGTATTTTACCTTTCTGTTTCAAGGAGGAAAAAAGCAACAGTTGATACTGCCATGAAGCTGCAAGCCTGAAAGATGGAGAAGTGGAAACTTCAGTGTCTTTAACAATGCTAATCCAAGCCTATGGACCTGTGAACCATATTTGCAATCAAATGCTTGTGAAATACATTGCAGTGGGCTGAATACTGTAAGTCCAACACAGGAAAATTCCTGCAAAAATCAATGAGATTTTTTTTCTTAATCAGGTTTATGGGATTGGTTACTGCTTGAAAAACTACTGTTCTTTGTCTCTAAAGACCCTCCCTGATAGGCTCCTCTTCTTCACCTGCTGCACTTCTTTACCTCTATGAGATCACTGTGCTACGTGGATTGTGGTATGTATATAGAGGACTGAGAAAATCTGGGACTCAACAGTGGAGCTGTAAAGCCTGGTTAGGCTCTTGTGACTGCACAAGTAAGAGGCTGTGCACATGCCTGAGCTTGGCCTGCACAGACCATGGCCTGCACATCATCCCCATTCCCAGACCTGCCACTCCATTGTCAGCCTCTGATGATAATACAGGCATCCCAGACAGAAACTGCTGCCTCTAATTTTAAAAGAAATTCTGGGTCTGACTTCAGGTTTATTCTGAAATAAAAGTAGAAACGCTCAAACATTTTGTCTTGTACTCGCTTCACCTGTCCAATCAAACAGAAATTATTACTGTGGTATTTGTATGACTGCCTCAGAAGCCAAAATCTTTATTAACTCACACTGTTGCTAAAATCAAGAAAGCAAATCTCTCAAACAGTCTTTTATACCCTCCAGGTCCATCATGTCTCTAGTTTAACAAGAAAAAAAAAAAGGAACAAGAGGGTAAACAATATTCTAATGGGTAAAGCAACTACCCTTTGCACAAGTGGCTTTTAGGCCTGAGCATATGCATTTGACATGCTCATTTTCTTAAACTGTTTATTTTCATGGATCTCTCCTCTGTGGCTGACATGTGTGTATTGGAATCAGTTCTTTCTTATCATCATTGCCATGGTTACCTTATCATCATTATTGTATATATGTGTTGCTATATTACTATTGCAGATGTCTTACCAAAATTCCCTAAAGCAAAATGATCCCAGAACTTAATCTGTACACATCCCTAACTACTAAGCATTGATATATTTTATAATCTATTTCCCAGATAAAACAAAGATGGCTTAAACTTCTCTGCTGAAATAAAGCTGTTTGCCCTTTCTGGGTAGAGAAAAAATTACTCCATGCATCATCCTCAGCATAAACCAATTCCTTACATCAAATGCAAAAAAACCTCCCTCCTACTTAACTGAGACTCTCAGCAGCCTGATTTGCCTTTATTTCCACTACTACATTGCTAAAAATCACAGGATTATTGATAGCTGCAGCAGGGAAGGCATGTCAGCATCTGAAATGAAGCTATCATGAGATAGCAAACACAGAGATCACTATAGCAGGGTAGGACATCTCAAAGCCCAGGACAGAGAAAAGTTTGAATATGGGATGAAAAAAATCTTTGCTGGGGGTACCATGCCACAGGGCCACAAAAATTATCCTACGAAAACAGGCTGAGAGAGTTGGAATTGTTCACCCTGGAGAAGAGAAGCCTCCAGGGAGATCTTACTGTGGCTTTTCAATACTTAAAAGGAGCTTGGAAGAAAGCTGGAGAAAGACTTTACAGTAGAGCCTGCAGCAATAGGACAATGAGTAATTTTTTTTAAACCAAAAGAGGGTAGATTCAGACTAGATACAAGAAAGAAATTTTTTATCATGAAGGCAGTGAAGCACTGGAACAGGTTGACCAGAGAGGCTGTAGATGCCTCATCCCTGGAAATGCTTAGGAACAGGCAGGATGGAGCTCTGAGCAACCTGAAGAAGTTGAAGACATCCCTGCTTATTGCATGAGGGGTTGGACTAGATGACCTTTAAAGGTGCCTTCTGACCCAAACCCTTCCATGATTCAATGATTCTAGGCAGTCCTTCAGAACAGAATTGGGAAAAGTCCAGATGCTAATACCTGGTTTTAATCCAAATTATGTATTAACTTCTAATTGACAAATGAATGTAGAACTCTTATTCCAAAGAGTTACTGTAACTTAGCTTAGCACTAACTACCAGATTTCCCTTCCCATTTATCTTTATTATAAGAACCAATCCTTACTTCAAAGCCAAAGGCAGAGGTTTTGAATATGTTATGATAATGAATGCTATTATGAGGTTAGAGTACAGTGGTGTGAAGAAAGTGATTCACCACTGGGAAAATACAAACAAATAAATTTGTTGGATGATACATTGCCTAGATGCACGATTCTAGGTTTATAAACAAGGGGTTATATATTTTTCCTCAACTATAATCTAACATTACCAAACTGGAGAATACCAAATACAGGTAGGATATTTATAATAATTCCAATGATAAGAGAAATGAAATCTTAAAGAAATACAAGTAAATAACAGAACCTCTAATAAGAGAGTACATGATAGTAGTAATTTAGCAGTGAAATTTTTCTTCTTAAACTAAGGATTACTGGCAATTTGTAAGTGCAGCTAACTGACCATCTTCTAAAGTGGAAGTGGAAACTGGGAAACAAGGTCATCATGATACAGCAAGTATAGAGGCCATCATAATTTTTAACCAAAGGCAAATAAGACAACACTTGTCACGTGCTCAGATTGCATGTCACTACCCACACCTTACAGTGATCCCATCATCCCACTATACCTGCAGTTAGGGGGCATGGAAAGAACTACTGTTACATGGTAAAATTCTCATAACACTGTAGGGATATTGCTCTATCCTCTGCTGATATCCAGGAAGTTTTCTCTGAATGTTTATTATAGCCATTGCAGCTTTGGGATATCTCAGCTGAATGATTGCTAACTTGGGAATATCTTGGCATTGGAAGAGGGTCATAATTTCGGGATGGCAGAGGCAGCAGGGCTCTTGCTGCCAGCCAGTCTCTCCTGGAGCATCACTGAGGGGCTGAGTGTGGAGGGATAGAATTCTCCCAACAGAGACAGCCCTTTAGCTTAAAAAATTAAATTCCTTAGGCAGCAGTAATTTTTCTATCTTTACCATCCATCTGGGAAATGTGGATTGTGTTCATTATACCAAACAACTTTCCAGGGTCCATGCTCTGTAGAAAACTGCATTGATGTTCAGGCTGGGTTGCCTCCTCCCTGTAGAAGAAGCTGGAATTCCCCAGCTGGTGAGATGCTTTTCTTTCTCCAGGATTCACTGGAGTGAGTTCAGAAGAGGGACACAAAGATGCTTCCCAGATGCACTCCAGTATGTCAAAGTCTCTTGTGTACTGGGGAGCCCAGACCTGAACCTAGCACACCAGACATCTCACCAGGGCTACACAGAGAGGATCACCACCCTCATCATGCTGGCAATGTTCTTTGCAATGGGACTACTGTGCCCATCCCCCTCCTTTTCCACCACCCAGGCTGAAGCATCCACGAGACAAACTGGTGACTAACATGCAGCCTGTCCTGGTTGTTTAGGAAAACACAGTTTGTAACCTGAATTGAAGAGCTCTGGTGAATCCCACAACATAATAATTGAGTTAAATGCAAATTACTTCATCATTTATGACATTTCAACAATGCGTGTGCTCTTATAAACTAATTGAAATTTTAAAAACCCTGGTTTTCCTTGGGTGCTATTGGGCTTTTCCAAATGCCTGGTGCTTCACACCATCTGCATGCAGGGTCATGTGTGATTACCCAGACCCTGCACTTGTGGGGAAGCTTTATGAGCTTTGAGATCAGCTCCAGATGGTAGCTCGGTGCTCTCTTTTTCCCAGCACCCGTGGGATGCCTGGCTAGCAGGAAGTGGATGCAGCCCAAGGCAGCACAGGGCAGAAGAGGAGAGCAGGTTTCTCAGCAGGGCTGTGGGCAGAGCTGTCTGTGACAGACCCTCAGGGATGGGCTAGCAGAGAGGCATGAAGTTCCTACAAAAGGTCAACTGTCCCATGCCTGAAAATTACTCAAAGAGGGTTTGCTTATTATGCAAGCCTCAAGAGGGCTTTTTAATTATTGTTTATTATGGTAAGATGCTCTAGGATAGCTTGGTGTAAAATGAGCTCATTTGTTAAAAGTGACCTTAAAATGTGAAATGCAGAGCCTGGTTCTCATCTCAGCACCTTCTCCAATCAATAACATCAGGGAGACATGAGAGGCCATCTCAGAATTGAGATGTGCAGCATCAGCATCAATGAGGTGGAAATTAGTCTGATGTTCACAAACATTTGGGACTTGTTTTTTAATTACTTTTGTCTCCATAAAACTATTCATGATACTTATTTATATTATCTCCACTTGGTCCTTCCAGGAGTATGTATTCCATGAAAAGGAAGGAATGGAAATTTACCTAAAACGCTGCAGGGAATCTAGAATTATGGATGTTCATTTGAGTGGAAAAAAAAAAAAAAAAACACCAATGAATGTTGCTCATCTCTATTAAAAGATACGAAGAGAAAAATAATTTTGCAGACTTGGGTTTCATTTTAAAGAACAACTTTTCGGGTGAAAACAGCTTTTGGGTCAGCCAAGGCTGATGTTTCATGGTCCTGCTGTGCCTGTACCACCGAGTCCTGAAGACTCACAGAGGTTTAACCTGTGGCTGCAGCTCCTCAAGTTGGCCAGCCTTGGCAGCAGCTCAGCATAGTGTGTTGGAGCTGTGTTCTGTTCAGGTCTTACTTTCTTATTAAAAATTTAGGTAGCTCTATTTTGCTCCATCTTAAACAAGACAGTGACCCTGAATTTTCTAGAAAATCTCCAGATGTGATCTTCTGTAGGAAAAAATTTGGGTCCTTCTTGTATTCATTAAAAATAAAGGAGAAAACCCCCTTATCACCAAGGATAGTGGCATTTATCAGCTTTATTTTGCTTAGCTCAGCTGAATTACTGTCTGCCAAATGGGCAAACTTGAAAAATTTTTCCCCATCTCCTTCAAAAGTCCTGTGTCATTAGAAATGCTTTAAAATTGCAGGTAGAAGAATATCATCCTGGCTCTCCATTTTGACCCCTTAGCTTTACAGAATTCCTTATTATATTATTTTTGACTGTTGCCTTTTCTAACATGGCCATACATATCCAGAGCTTATGGTTCAGACAAATGGTCTTTCTACACTATTGCCGAATTATCCTTATTAACTTATTATTAAATTTAACTTTCCAGTTTTTGCTTTCACTTTTCTAATTTCCAGCAAAAGGTGTTCCTAAAACTATAGATGAACTACAGGAACTGCTGGCAAAGCAACATAATAGCCAGAGGGAGGGGGGAATGCTTAGGGCAACTTCTACCCTGGTTGGTTAAGCAGAATTTCCACTGACATCCTGGAACAGGTGAGGTCCTGATAAAAACAGTCATGACTGACTGTTGTGCTATCTGGCTGCATTCTAGACTTTTAAATGCATTTGAAAGCAGCCAGGGATCTAATAATTTTCAAAGGAACAGCCAAGACAAAAAAGAATTTTTCTATGCAGTTTTGGGGCTAACAGTGTGCAGTGAACAAAATCCTGATCAAGCATGGTGTAACACCCATGTCCTTGTAGAAGACATTTATATTACCTGTAGGACACATTCATATTACCCACCGTTGCCCACTTAAAAGCTTAACAAGTACTTTACATTCCTCTAGGAGGTATGGAAGATGTGTGGGATGGACTGGTCTATGGAAGTATCCATTTTTACCTGGTAGTAAAAGAAGATATCCAGGAAAACTAGGATAGAACTGGCACTTGTCTTTACAGGGGCAAATCTGGGAGAACTGGATCCCAGCACTAATTTAATTTTTGGTAAGAAAAAGAAGCACAGCTCAAGGCTGTTTGCTTTTGATAGAAATGTCCAGGTATTTGAGGTGCTCCTAAATCAGTGCTTGAGATCAGTAATATTCTGTAGCAATCATGGTCAGGAGTTGAACATAGAGGTGAGGAATAGGAGAATCCTGCACCAGTTTGATCAAGGTCTCCTCCCACACCCACTTGGTGCCATTGAGTTGTGAGACCGAATTTTGTGGACTCCACAGTGCTTCAGCTGCTCTACACCTGTCTTACCCACCTCACAGCTTGTTTCACTCCCTCTGCAAAAGGTACTGAGTTTCTGCCACCATGTACCAAGTCTCCTTTTCTTCATACTGAGTCAATGGGGGGGTAAGGATGCAAATAAATAGATTCAGATACTTCTTCCTTTATCCTCTGAAGGCCTAATCCAGATATGATTGATAGCAGTGGAGGAAGTAACGGCATCAGACCTTGATTCGAGAGTGACTCTGCTGAAGAACAGGGGAGCTGTACATCTGCGTAGGATACACATCTGTGACAACAAAAGAATAAGTCCCATTATCTGTCATCTTGGACCCCATGGACATGGTTTTTCTTCCAGCAAAATACTAAATTCTCCAAGTAAGAAAAATCCTTTCACCATATCTTTACATCTAAAACCATTTGTTAAAGGATTCATTTTAAAGCCAGAGAGAACTATTATTCTCTGACCTCTTGTTTTGAAGAGAATACACAAGGTAGAATAAAGTGTTATTATTGCTTGATCAAACAATGTACTTGAATGTTTGTTGGGAGAAAGGTTTTCCAAAATACAGAAAAGTGTATAACAGAATAAAATACAGAACAGTGTATAACTGTTCATAACACAGTGTCAGACCTCTTGATGAATTACAGAATGTCACCCAACTGTGATTCCTCTTGCTCAAACCACAAATTGTGTTTGCATACATTGTGTAGGCTCAGTATTTCCCCGTAATATAGGCATATGGAAAAGAAAGAATGAACCAAAATGAAACAAAACAAGCAAAGAAGACACATTTGTACTGCCTATGAAAGAAATCAGGACCACAATTATCTAGTGCAATTCTATTCAGATACCTAAATAAAAGGTAAATTTGTTTTTGGAATAAAAGTGGTTTGTGCTTATGAAAACAAAACATGCCCATGTATGCCTCAGAAGACTAAATAGAGAGAGAGCAGAAAATGTACAGAATAGGGTGAAAGAGGGCACCCCTGTGTATGACATTCTCTTCAGCAGATTCACTAAGGTTTTCTGGCCACTGCCAGCCAAGCTCCAATGGGATTTGCCTTGTTTGACTCAGAGGTCTGCAAATTAGTGAAGGTTAATTGTGATTAATTGACTGGAGCTGAGCACCCATGGGTCTCAGTATGAAGAGAAGAAAAGCCCCTCCAGAGGCTGGTTCATGCATTCCAAGGTAGGAGTGTAAAAGAACTGAAAGGATCACAGTCAATGTTACACCACCAATCATTACCAAAAGTCTGCGATATGGACAGGAGATGTTTCCCCACTCCAAAGACAGTTGTTAAAGGTATCCCAACACCTTTAAGCCATATCCTTAGCCATGGAAAGCCTAAGAGCTCAAGTCAGATTTAAAGGATTTGGTATATGAATAATAGGGAATTTGGAGCTAAAGCACGATTAAGAGCCCTAGGTGGGGCTGCAATGTGGGGGTAACTTCAGACAGACTTTATTACCTTGCTACCTGGATATATCCTTGGTTAATTCCTGCAGCTTCTACACTTGTATTTGCTGCAGATGATCTTCTTTACTGTGCCTTTTATCAGTATGTGATCAGATACTTCTTTGAAGAGCCTTTTTTTATTTAGGGACCAAGAACACAGGAAGCATTTTCCGTAGCAAAATTTGAAACCTCTTTTTTCAGCTGGAATACTGCCCAAAGAGGTTGCCTGTCTTGTAGCCTTGACCCCAGGCCATGCAGCAGTTTGCTCCACCTACTATTTCTAGACTATAATTTAAAGGATTTCTTGTCATCTTTTTACCTCTGACTCACAGCTCCAAAGTAGGCTCTCAAATATTTGCATTAAAACCCCCACACTATGTGTCCTGATCTTCACATGAGCCCATAACTACTGCTGAGTAAAGGAGCACTTACTCAACACCTCCTCATGGAAAACTACTGCTTTTTCTAGTGGTTTTGGTAAGGTTTTGGAGTTAGGCAAGCTCCCTAGAAACCACTCAAACTTACTCATAAAAGTAAAATACCAAATTCTTTTCTGGACCTTACAGACTTCTTAGTGTCAGCAAAGTTTCAGCGTGTGTAAGACTTTCGTGTAACGAACCATGCTTGCATGTAATATTAATTTTGTGGCCTTTCAACCTCTTCCATCCAACCTTCCTTTGTTTGCCGTGCTTACCTGTCCTGTGATGCTTAAACATAGAAAGAAATCTCTTTAGGTCAGAGACCTGTCAATCAGTTAAAGTCTGTAAAGTGCAACAGACTTTTAACAGCTCTGTGTTAATAATGAATCACATTTGCTTTCTAGATGTGCAAACACTTACTGGAGTCTTCTCTCCTGTGTGTCAGAGGGGGTAGGGACACACTGTATCCAAAGAGCTGAAAACCACTACTAAGATGGCAATGTCAGCCGCTATAGCCCAGCTAGGACAGGAAGGACAAGACCAACCTCCTGTCTACTAGCAGCAGACTTTTGATCATAGAAGTCCCTCCACAGCTTCAAGGCATTAAAATGGGCATAGAGCCCAGCATGTCCAGTTTTACTGTGGTGGTACTTAGAGACTCAAGTTTCACTACATCAAAGGTAAGACAACCCCTATTCCTTCTCCTTTCCTTGTAGAATTTAAAGAACTCACACAAGAGCTCACTTCAAAGACAGGTAGGTGAGGAAACAGAGGGAATATTGACTTTTAAAGTAACTTCTTGCCTCTATACGGTACTGGGTAGGTAGATAATCACCTTGTCTTCCTCAAAATTGTCCTCTTCTCCTGAGTACTGAATATTTTCCTCCTGGTTTCATCTCCTATCCCAACATACAATCCGTCAGTCTCCTCAGAGGATAGTCCCCTGACATGGCAAACACAGGGGGAAGGAAGAGACCAAGTAAAATCAGCCCCACGGGTCTCCCTGCAAGATGGTTTGAGGCAACCTTGCCCTTCCTCTTTATCACCGTGCCCCAGTCCACACCCAGCTCCGGTGCAAGTAATGGATGGGTGGTCAAGACACAGTCAGACCAGGGTAGAGTCCCCAGGAAACAGGGCTGAGAGGGTTCATGTTTCCACCATGAAGGAAAAGTGTAGGGATATATAGCTCAACATGGTTACATCTGGGAAATGTACTCTGATGGCAGCAATAGTTTTCCATTGACATTAAGAACCACAGCAGACTCCTGCTCCGCTCACTGTGTTTGCTGGCATTTCCACTGGCATTTCCATTTCTGCTGCATTCTGAGACTACCTTGTCTGTTCATGTTTAGGACACAGCCAGTGCCTGTCTTGCCAGTTACCCATTCTCTATAACAGATTCTGCTTTTATTTTAGCTCAAGTGATTTGTATTTCATGATAGCCCCATCATTTTTGGAGTTTAGCAGCTATCTGCTCTTTGAGTCACACTTTTCTGCCTGCTATGGGTCAGTCTCCCACCATCCCAGAGTGCTGACTTGGGTAGCCCAGGTGGGTAACTCTTCCTGTGGGTGGACAAAATTTCCAAAAGCAATAAGGCAGGCAAGCACTTGCAATGAGTCCACTATGACCTTTGGACATCCCACCTTTGAGTATTGTAATTCCTCCAGCCATCAGCTATCTTGAGAGGCTTGACACGCTGACTGCTGCCAGCTGTCCTCCTGTCTCTCCTCATGCTGCTGGCCATACAGCATGGGAGCTGTTGGAAGCAGCAATTGCAGGAAAATTGAAGTCACTGTGTGACTCTAGTCAGACATTAGATGCTGCCTGGTTACAGCTCAGCAGACTCTCACCTGCATTTCAGCAATGTCACATCTCCTTCTGCATTGGCCACCATTGTGTATAATTTCTACAGTGTGTACAATAGCATGCTGTGAGCAGCAGATAAACTCTTCGCCCACACATGTGTTTGCTATAGCTTTAGGAATCACCCCACTGTGTACTAACAAGAGAATTAAAAAATAAACATCAAATATAAAGATGTGAAAACTGCCATCTGATCCAGAAAGGAAGGTTTAAGCTCTCCCTGCTCTTTCAGCCCCTGAAACAGCCCGAAAATTGACTGACCTTGCACTGTATGAGTGTTTGTTAGCAAACAGAGGCTTTGCCGGCCCAGGGAGGGAAGGGAGCTCTTGAGTATTGTTTCTCAGCCTGAAGATGAATGCTTGTCCTCTCCTTCCAGAAGTACAAACCCAGTACTGTTAGTAGCTGCACCTCACTCAGCTGATAGTAGATGCTCTGATAAAACACTCTGGGTAATATTTTTCATATTATTTTCCTTCTTATACATCCCAAGACTGTATTTGTCTTTTCTTAATTATGGCTTTTCATTAACTACTCATCTTTATTTCTTCATGACTGATTAGCCCAGGTTCTTTCCCTGCACTAGTCTTGTCCACTCATGGATAACCTGCTTTGTATTTGTATCTGCAATTCTCTTAACTGTGCTGAGCCTATACTTGCCATATTTAATTCTTTCCTGACAGCTCCCCTAATTCATCCAGGTCATTGCACTAGATCCAAGATTATTAATTACTGTCCCAGAGTGTTGGGTCATCACTGCACTTATATTTCTTCCACTTCTTTCTATATGTTTCTCTTAAAAATCTTAAGAAACACCAGGACTCTGTGAAGCCCAGCCCTTGAGCAGGAATGGGGCATGGGGAAGGCAGAGGCAGTAAGTGATTTTAACAGACAAGAGATCCAATCAGACATTAAGGTTAGTGAAACCACTTTCACAGAGGTAGGAGAGAGGCAGATCACCAAAAGATACAGCAAGCTAAATATGCAAAGGGGTGGTAAAGGGTGTTCATCAGCACTGTTCTGACCCTTCCATAAAAATATACTTCATTGACTTGACAAGAGCAAAAATGCCAAAAAAGCTTCCAGTTGTGAAAGGTAGGTCTGGTCAGCCTTGGGGTTGGGCAGTGCCAGCAGGTCTCAAACCACAGAGTCAGGGATGTGTCTTGGTGGTGCGATGAGCCCTGTCCCTCTGGGGTGGTGACACAGCCCGGCTCACCCCACAGAATAAGTGGAGGGTGGGACAAAGGAGTGCTCCTGCGGGAGAGGAGAGGCTGGGCCAGGGAGCGGCAGTGGCAGCTCACAGTGAAATGCTTTCAGCCTGCCTGATGTTCAGCCACAGCCCCCACTCTGTACTTAGCCCTGCTACAGTCGTTGCAGGCAGCTGTCACTACTGCTCTCTCCTTTGCTTAATATCCCTCTGGCTTTTATGTGGAGCTGAACTGACTAGCCAAAGCCTTCTGACTATCTCCCCTTTGCTGTGAGCAGTTCTTTTACTGTGTAAAGCCCTTTATTTTTGCATAAATTTTCTGTAAGGGTCATGCAAGAGCAACCACAAGAGAGACCCAGGAAAACGGTTTATGAATTTGAGGGATGATATGGAAAAAATTGCAGTCAGTTGGCACAACTTAGGAAGGTGATCAGAGAAAACAAAAACAAAAAAACAAAACAAAACAAAAAAAAAGCCCTGTGGTGGAAAAAGATTAAGATAGACAAGAAGCAGAAAAGCAGGAGACACATTACTGTCCTCAGAACATTCTGACTGCTCGAACCACCTTGCCCAGTTATTCAAGCTATCAGTTTTATTGTGCCCTCAGTCCCTCCCATCCTGGGGGCATCAGCTGGGAACTGAATCATTGCAAAAGAGCTAAGAATATTTCTTCAGGCGAACTGGTCTTCTCTGACCTAAGCATTGACACCAAACCCAGCCAAAAGCAGCCAACAAACAGAACTCAAAGGTATTAAAGAGGTGTGAACAGGTCTCCTAAAGCCATCTGCACCCACTCTCCCAAAGCTTGCTGGAGCAAGCCCGGAGCTTGCCTTACCTTGCCCAGGATTGCACAGAACTGGCGTGTCAGAAGTGTTGAGGTTTCCTGTCATCCAGGGCATTGCTGCAGAGGTCACATATCAGTGATGCACTGGAAGTGGGGGTCTATGTGCTGCCTCTGCTTGTGCAGACTGCTCCTTTGGAGATGGTGTGGAATGGTGCTGAATAAACAGCAAGTCCTTTACACCGGGCAGGAGAGTGAATGCCTTAAGTGGAGGGGGGACACAGGTTAGTGGTACAAAAGGAGCAGTTTGCTGTGCACTGAACGTTTTTTGGTGCTGCAGTGCACAACACTTGCTTTGGACCTTCCCAGCCACCTCAGGGCAGTGGTAGCTGAACTTACCTGACGGCTCCACTGAGTGTCCAGAAAAATCAGAGCCTCTTTCCATTGTTTGCTCTGTGACAGTACCTGAAAGGCTGAGCCAGGTGGTGCTGTATGGCCTGGCACAAACACTGAGTCAGAGAAATTTGTCACTTTGAGGAGCTGATGCAAGAGCCACCACGTTGGTCATCACTGGGGCTGCTGTCTCTGCAGAGGAACCAGAGCCAAAAATCTGATTCATCTTCTGAGCTATACATGAATGCTCAGCTTTAAATGCACGCTTGACTCTTACACAAACCATCTGAGAGAAATCAGGCTGTGAAATTTTCCCTGTCCTCCACTTTGCAAGAAGAAACATTCTGGTTAGTTGGGTCTCCATGACTAGAAACAGACCTGTTCTTTGCTGACAGAAGGAGAGAGGGAGATACAAGACAGATCTATTTGCTGCCTATTAAACTTCATATTCAACCTTTTCCTTTCACACTGATATAGGAACTGTATGTGAATGCTCTTGCCACTCTATGAAGGATGTGGTTAGGTCCTCATCTGCCTTACTAAATGTCTGACTTTCCTGTCTCTTGGAACATAGCAAGATACTCCTGTTCGCCATGGAGACCATCCCTTATCTCATCTTTTAAGACGAGATCCTCCTGCATGCAGCAGCAGGAAAATTTCCCCATCCTGTGAAGTGCCTGGTGTTCCTGGGGCCATCACTCTGCTCTGCTCCTAGTGACTTCTCCAGGGCAGCCCCAGGACAGTGTAAAACATTGCACTGCCTGCTCTGCTGGGATCACTGGCTGGCACCGGGACTGTGGTGCTGGGGTGCATTTGTGTCTCAACAGAGGTTTGTCTCATTCATCCATGTGATAGTGGAACTGCACATAATGATTTAAGGTGCAGGGCTGACTTCCTTTGGCAAGTTCATGTCCTCATCCTATGCCTCGGTTTACCCTTCCATTACATGGGGTGATCATACCTGCCTGCCTGCAGGCTGGCAAATGTTATCTCTCAGGCTTCAGATGGGAGATATTGTAAATGTCAGCTCTAATAATTTATATGTCACAAGTTGAAAATACTGTTTCAAGTGTTCTCACCAGGAAGAATGGTATTTGGGGAGTCAGGAAGAGCTGGCCATCCCTGCTGCATTGCTGTGCCCCTTCCCTTCCCTTCCCTTCCCTTCCCTTCCCTTCCCTTCCCTTCCCTTCCCTTCCCTTCCCTTCCCTTCCCTTCCCTTCCCTTCCCTTCCCTTCCCTTCCCTTCCCTTCCCTTCCCTTCCCTTCCCTTCCCTTCCCTTCCCTTCCCTTCCCTTCCCTTCCCTTCCCTTCCCTTCCCTTCCCTTCCCTTCCCTTCCCTTCCCTTCCCTTCCCTTCCCTTCCCTTCCCTTCCCTTCCCTTCCCTTCCCTTCCCTTCCCTTCCCTTCCCTTCCCTTCCCTTCCCATTGCAGTGATGCAACTGAAGGTAAAACTTGGCAAGGGGAATTTACTGGTGAATTAAAGTGTAGGAGGCAAGGGAAAGAGGCTGATGTCGCAGCACAGCTAATATGCAATAGCCAGACCTACCCGGGCTGGTGGATAATGAGTTGTCAGGATTATATGTGGCAGCAGAATGGCTTGTTTTGAAGTGGAATTATTGAACTGATTATAGGCAAGTACTTGTATCTATGTCCTGCAAATAAATAGTGCAAATAATGAGCAGCTAACAAGGCAACACACATACCAAGCCAAGAGAACAAGGAGACAAAGTATTATCTGTCAGAGAGAGACACAAATTGAAAAAAGGGAGTCATTAAAAAAAGGAGATAAATCTGGGCAGGGGGGAGAGTGACAAGAAAGAGAGACAGTGTTGCTGTAAAATTGGAAGCGCTCATTTTTTAATGGTATACATCCCCAGTGAACATCATGAAGATACCTGGCTGCTTTGGTATATCTGAGACTGTATGTGTCATGCCATGACACGGCTGTATGCACCTTTTCTGGTCTGCGTGTGCTGCTGCAAGCCTGGTGCATCCCTGTGAGTGATGAACTACTTTCATCAGTTTGCACTAAATGTTGAGAATTAGTTGAGCTATAAGCCATAATTCATGTTAGGTTACAGGGGAAAACAGTAGGAGATAGGATTTATGCTCTCTGTATAAATGAACTTCATAAGCTTTTCTTCACAAGGGAAAAAGAAATTGTGTCTGATAAAGTTCTGCACTAAAAAAAAATAATTTAAAAAATAGCATTTCTAAAGTGGGAAAAAAAACAACTTTTGTTATCACTGGTGATTAATTGAATTGATGTGCAACTGTTGTTCCAGAGCAGTGGAGATTAGAAACAGTGACAGACTATGCCCTAGTGGTCCCAATTCTGCTATTACCTGAAATTACAGTCCAAAGCAGACTGACTAGTGTGCCCCACAAATTCATAAAAATTCAAGAGCCACTCTCACCAGTCTACTTTTGATAAATTCTTCTTGATTCAGTAACCTTTCTTAATGGAATTTCTCTCTCTCTTCCTTTCTTTTCTTTTACCGTTTTTTTTTCCACTTCGGTCCACACATTTATTATCATCCCTCCCACTCTCCTCCGTGGGAGTGCAGACCTCTGACTAAACATCCATGTTGTAATCTGTACGGGATTTTACTGATGGTGCATGACAGAAGGGACTTAAAGAAAATGATGCATTTCTCAGGTCTACCCTAGGGCACACAAATCAAAGTCTCCCCTGAACACTATATAGTAAAACTGAAAGTAGCTACACTTTATATGGAAATTAGATGATCCTAGGATATAACACAACTAAACATATATCAAAACACAGTGACAATGAAGGTGGAAACTACTTTTTCTTTAGTGAGGATATAAACCTCTATTTTGTTTTATTTGTCCTAAAATATGCCTTTTTCTTCGAGGATGAAAAAAAATCCCACTAGGAATATGCATTCACTGGACAGGCCCTAAAGCTTGTGATTCTTTTTTCATTTTCACTTTGCTTTTAGACCACTTTTATTTTTTACTGCTTAGAAAAGGTATTTAGAATAGTTCATACAGTAACAAATACCTTGATTTCCTAATGACTGAATCAGAAGCGGAAGGGCTTAATCAGGGGGCAGGGAGTAATATCTCATGGCACTTTTAGGGCAAGGGACCATATCTAATTTTGCTTTCTTTTTCTCTAGGTTCTTGCTTGTTTTATAACAAAAGCGAAACATAAAGCGTAGCAATGTGATATCTTGTACATAAAGCCTGCTGGTTTTCCTCACACTAGCTCCTTCCTGGGGGATGAGCCATTAACAGCAGAGCCCCTCCAGCTGCTGTTGTTGATGGCTGTGCAATAGCAGCTGCCACATGCAGGCTTATTGCAGCTGGGACATAGATCGTACAACATCTGGGTTTGTGTCACTTCCCTCCAGGGCTTCTGCACACCTTTCATATTCCATTTTTTTAATGAAATAGGGAGTGGGAGCTGGGGAGATCCATGTATGATTTGTGCACTGGAACAAGGCAAAGAGGGGCAGAGACGGTTCAATGCCAAAACCAAACAGAAAAGCAGAATAGATAAAAGGAAGATTGTGCTTATTCCACTAGTACTCCTGGATCAGCATTTGAACAATTAACTTTCTGCATTCTTTTGTATTGTCATTTTACAGCATTAAAAATCAGCTCATTTCAAGGCAGCATAAGAAAAAAAGGAGATGACAAAGTTCAGCAACCCTTGGGGCTCTCTTGATGAGCTGATAGATTAACCCAAGTGCTTTCCCACTTCCATGGGTGTGTGGGATCAGATTGCAGCTTGCTGCACATCTCGACAGAGTGCAGTGATACAAGTCATCTCATCCATGAAGGCAACATGACACCAAAATAGAAGCAGGAAAGAAGAAACAGCCAGAACACAGAGCATGATAGCTGAGCAGATATGAGTTCAGCTCCTATTCTGTGACAGCCTTTCTACCTATAAATGTATTTGTTTTTCCATGCTTCATTTACATATTCATAAATTCAAGATGAAACTAGTTTTCTGTCTCACAGGTCCACTATGAAAGGTAAATGTTATTAAATATTGTAACCTGCTTTACTGCCGTGATACCAAAGTCTATTTAAGCTATTATTACCAAAAAGGAGGGATATTTTATAGACAGTTTCCCTTTGTGTCAGAAGAGACCAGACAGTGATGTCAGCCTTCCAAAGGCCAACGTGACACTGGAAGAAAATATTTATGCTTTTCTCCAAAATATGTAGAGGCCTTGAGAGTGGAAGTCCACTGAGAGACAACTGGAACAAATAATTCACTGGGACATCATTATCTATCTGCCTGCTACTTGCATATATCATGGAAATATATTTCCATGTGATGCAGGTGAGTGTCTCCCTGCTGGGAAGCTGAAGGCAAGGGATTATCCCTCTTTACTCATGAGACCACATCAGTTACTGTATCCAGTCTTGAGCTCCTTGATAAGTAGGAAAGGCATCGGTAAATGGGAACAAATTCAGAGTGCCATCAAAATGTTTAGGGACACTGGCTCCATGAGGATGTGCTGAGGGACCTCACTTTCTCAGCCTAGAGAAAAGGCAATTTTGGGGGCGCTTAGGAGCCATCTATCACTGTGAGGAGGACAGCATGACACATTCCGGAGTCCTTCCCCACCTGAATGACTCCACCAGTCAAAATATCTCTTATCTTTGCTGACAGTAAAGAAGGAAAGGCACAGTCATCTTCTGCAGAAAGGTATTTGTTTATGTTTAAAGAGATAGCATATGTAGATATAACAGTTGGAAAAAGCCCTGTCCCTACACTGCATCATGTATCTGAGGGTATAGAATAAGACCTGTTCAATACCTGGGTCATATTTTTCAGAGGCTGATATCTTTGAATTTCTTTTACATGGCAGATGAGATTTTCCTCTTCAGTACACATTTTTAACAGACATCACTGGTGCCACTGAGAAACCATTTTCCTACTGTATTTTCAGTCCATCAGTTTTGAACAATACATAAAGTGTCCTAGTGAAGAGAGAAAAATGGCTCAGAGTTAAAAATGCCCCTATTTACTGCAGTGCCTTAATACTGCTGGCATTAGAACGTTATTGTTCACACAAGCAATGGTCTTAAGTAAGTCGAGGCAATAAAATAGAAATCACAGATTGTGCTTCTGCTAATGAGAAGGAAAATACAAGGTACCACAGCAAGTCCCTGGCTGTCCCTCCTGTCTCCCACCAGCTGTGTGCAGATGTATCTGCTGGGTTGAGGAAGAGGTATGGTGACAGAAGAACCTGTTTTTCTGCACGGGAAAGGGAAAGGGCAGTGTATGTATCCATCCTGGAGTGACCAGCCCATACAAACCTGCTTGAGCTCAACTGTGACAGCAGTGCATGGCTTTCTGCAGTCCCCTACCTCCTCCTGCCAGCCTCCCTAGCTCCACCAGGAGCATTAGGATTGTTATGACACACAAAGATATGGTCCTGGTTTCTTTATGGCTCAAGCAGGAATGTTAATTCCAACATTATGGCAATTCCTTTCCCACTTCACAGGCACCGTGCCCACTGCACACAACTAACACTGGCTTTGGGTATGTCCCTTACCCCTCGGGGGCTTCTCATGTATCCCCCTGCTTATCTCTGTCTCACTAGTGCCACAGACAGGAGGAGAGGATTCACCCATGAATCTCCAGGCAGAGGTACATAAAGGGCTGTTATTTATCACCTCTTTTCGTGTGAAAACAGTGGTGCAGCAGCGTGGACAAAATCCCAGCTCAGCACTTGAAGGATCACTGATGGTATCCTGCATCTCTATCAGCTGCAAACACTTCCGTGTCCTGCAGGATAAAACCATACAAGGGCTGTGCTTACAGTGATCATTGTGCAGGCTAGGCACAGCTAGGCAATATATCATCCTCCCAGAAAATGGCCAGGACAGCAACTCCAACATCAGCTACCTTGTTCAACAGCACTCTGTAATACAGCAGATGAAATTCAACTGCTTCCCAAAGAGCAAAGCAGATGCCTTCACCATCATGACCTGTCACATGAAGAGTTATAAGTCATGAGCATGAGAAAGATTCAGCTCTCCTGCTTTACCAACAAAATAAAATACTTGCTATTTTTTGGGAAAGTAAGAGTATCGTTCTGGGATGGTAGAGCCATAGTGGCTGCTCAGAGAGAGAGGCTGTCAGACAGCTTCTCTGCTGGCACTGAAATGCCAGCAGGACTCTCCTCCCTTGAGCATGTATTTGAGGAGTGTGTGGTGCTTGCCAGTTGAAACACAACTGTTGGTACAGAGAAGACTGATGGGAGGGCAGAGGCAGGTAAGTTCACCAGGAAACATGACCAATTTTCTTTGGAAAGCAGTCCTTTGCTATAGGAGGGGAAATTATAGCAAGAACGATGAGTAGAAGAGAATCCTGGACAAACTGCAACAGGAATATGGTAAGCATCTGAATGAGAAATGGGAAAATAGATCAGGCAAAGAGGAGAGCAATAGAGAATAAAGTTTAGAGAAGGGCTGGGTAGAAGATGTGTGGGTTTGCTCAAGGTAGGCAAGGAAAGATGAAGGAGATATAAAGTGAAATGTAAAATTTAGCTAGCAGCTGGGAAGCAATCAGGAAACCTGCAGTGGGTCTGGGAGGGGAAACACAGTGAAGAAAAAGACAAAAATAGAGGTAGAAACAGAAATGAAGGTGTTGCTGCACCAAGTTCGCACGGGCTCTTGTGATGATGATTACCCGAGTGCCTATGTGCTGTGCTCCCTAACTCCTCCAGGCTGGGAGCACAGCACAGATAACCACGTTGGCCCTGCACGAATCCTGCACAGCTCTGCAGGAATTACAGGCTATGCAGCATATCTTCCTGGCCTCAGATTTGCACCTCCCCAGTAAGTCCTGCTTACATACTGGCAGCCATGTGCTGTAGAGCTCAGGAGCCACTACCCGAAAGGCAATTATTTACTTAATGTTCATAAATTAATATCCAGCTCCTGGAGTCATCTGGCTCTTTAGGCTTTGGTGAGATGCTGTCTCTCTTTTTCTCTTTTCCTTTTTTTTTTTTTTTTTCCTGCCCAGTGCACACGAGATAGTGTGGAGCTGTTGATGTGTTTAGTACAAGTTTATCTTGTACACATCTGCTTATGCCAAGGGAATAGTATGAACTCCCAGTGACCTGTAGAGCCTGCATTCCTAATTAGCTGAGAAATATTCCATAATCAGGGTATTGCCATTTCAATGGAGTCTATAGATAGAAAGGTCGTGTTCTTGTCTGGGGTCACAAATAATCACTTCTGACTATATAGTCTCATTCTGACCTAGAGTTAACCAGGTGCAAAGCTGGTAAGCAGCAGGACAAGATTACACTGTCTCACAGAGTACATCTACCCTGAGGGCCTGCCTTATGTTTTTCAGTCACATTTTTTTCTTCCAACCTCTAACAAACATGTACAAACCCTTCAAGCATGACCGAGTCGGCGCTTTGAAACAATGCCGGGTTTTATGGCTGCTTTGCTGCGGCCATCAGCCCCAAGAAGGTGCAACAAGCAAAAAAGCTGAGAATGTGCCCTCCAGCGACACTCACAGGACCCGCAGCACCTGCCAGCCTTTCTTGCCACTCTCTCCATTTGCCGCCTGCCCACCGGTGTGCTGGGGTTTTTTAGTTATTTTATTTTATTTGCCTCCTGACTTTTTTATTCTCCAGAGCAGCATTCAGTTTCTGGAACCATCCGGCCTCCTCCATCCACTGCACTGATTCACCATAGCAAGGAGGCAGAAACTGATTTCTCTAAGGGTCTCCACCACGTGGACCCTCTCCACCACAGCAAGAGTTTGGGCAGGAGTAACTCCAGCACAGCGAACCATTCCCAGGTTGCTTCAAACTACTGACTGTGGTGGAAGCATTGCAGTTTGGAGTTTGACAATGTTGATTGTAGCTTCCCAGAGGAAGAGCTTGGCTATCTTTGGTTTAAATACCCTACAAATGTCTTCTGGGGTGCAAACACAGACACAAATGTACTCAGGGGTGAGGGGAAAGGTGAAGGTGATACACCACAATATGCCAGTGATGGATAGCATGTGTAGGAGAAAAATACACAAATGGCAATAGTCAGTAACAGAGCTGCTCACCCAGACTGCAGGCTGATCTGAAGGGGCTAATACCCTGCCTTATCTTTCCATCTCTCCCAGACTTCTCTCTGACTAGGCAATCTGTCACTACATCTCTACCCTGGAGGACATCAAAAACTGCGAATCTCTGTGCCTATGCCTTGTTCCTTCCTCCAACTGAGTTGTTTCAGGCACAAATGTAGGTTAGAACATTTCTCATATGGCTATGCGTACGTTTGTGTCTGGGGAAAGGCACTCCACTGATTTTATGCCTTTGATAGAGGGTTTCTCCCCACCTTCAGAACATCTATTTCACAGCAGGGACTGAGAATTGGATTAAGTTTGTGTGATGGATCTGTATGGCTTCTCTACAAAGCAGGCACATAAACCTGAAAGCAGGGCATCTTTGGTTGTAGGAATGGACTTCCAGACTGGAAAGCAGTGGCACAAAAGCCACCAGGAAGTGTTCACCCAACACAAGAATAGTTCCCAGGAAGCTGTGTGTTGTTGCTGTGGAAATTATAACTACAGAAATTATAACTACAGTTCAATTAACACTTGAAGATCAGTGTTTTCTTTTTGCCAGCAGTCAGGCTTCCTGGTGTTACCTGAAGGAATTCTGCTGTGGATTAATAAATAGGGTGACATGATCTCAAACAGATAGGTCTCTCCCCATCCTCCTTCCCTCAGCTACATGCAGTCCAAACTCTGAGAAATCCTCCTGGAAGCCCTTGAGAAATGTTCTCACGTCCAAAAAATATAAAATTTATTCTGGAAAAAAAAAATTAAAAGGGAAGCATTGGTTGGTGAAACACGTTACATTGCAAAAAATCCCATTGGCAACCTCTGGGAAATTATCAATGACTGTTCCTTTGTCCAGGGTCAGTGTCTCTTGGGCATGTCCCCTTACAGGCTGCATATGTTTGTGGATGCTCACTGTTATATTTGTTGTTTTGTTTGCACAGGGAAATAGTGTAAACATTCCATTTTTGGGGTTGTCCACAGGACACTGAAACTACGATGGCTGACTTAGTTCTTTCAGGAGTAGTATTCAAGTAGTGATTACTGGAGCTGAATAATTCAGAAAGTTTTCAGATAATCTTTGCTTAGGTCCTGATCTTCACACTTCATTTTTTTGCTTGCACAGTCACACAGAATTAAATGGGAGTATGACAGCACATTGAAAGCTATGCCTATCATAAATCACCTTTCTGCATCAGGGCCTCAATCACTGCATGTTCATAGATATTTGATAGGTGAAAAAAGAGTAAATAAGTTTGCTTGGGCCACATCTAAATTCCTTTTGTTTTAAGTGACAGTTTGGAAAATAGACTTTTGGTAACAAAAGAACAACAGCCAAAAAAAAAAAAAAAGGCAAGAGGAAACAGTTTTTAAATCCACATATGGAAGTTCTTCTGAAAACCCAGTTGTATGCTTGCATAAACAAGGATTCAGCTGAGGTATCTGCACAGTGTTCCTGTCAGGAAACAGCAGTGATGCATATGATTTATCCAAGCACCAGCCATTACATGCCCTGGATATTTGCTCTCAGACCACAGTGTTAAAGATTAGAAAAGGTATCTGTTGAATTCATTTGAATAGCAAATAGACTGGGGAATCACAATCTGTTCTCAGCTATTCAATGGGTGAAAAAAGTAATTTATTGAATATATTGGTCTCTCAATTCTAGTAATTATTAGAGCAGAATTAGAGATCTGAAGACTATAATTTCAGGTTCTATATATAATTTCTACAAGCAACTGATAAGTGTTGTTAGTGCATGTAGTTCCTGGCTTCTAGCTCAGTCACAAGTAGTTCATAACAAATCCTCCCCACTCCCCGTTCAGAGGCTGGCTGACAGTGCCCTCAGCCAAGCACTGGTGTAAGGATTTCTAAGATCAAAGCATGGGTTAGCTACATTATTCTTGTGGAATTAGATTTTTGAACCCTGTTTGTAACTCACAAATTACAGTTACGAAACTTAGTCACCTACAATGCTTGCAAATGAATTTCAACAACCAATTGAACAGCTGAGCTAATTCATATTAGTACACAGGGAAAGGAACCTTGGACATTTGCATTTTGCATAAAAGCATGACTGAAAGTACTACAAGGACAACTGGTAGGATAAAAGCACTATGGGGAGAGGAAAGACACTGGAGTTGTCAGCATCTGGTGTTTCCAGGACCAGTGTTCAATTTTTGCATAATTTGCTCCGAAATTAAAGCAGGTTTTCCAACCTTCTTATCAGAGAGTTTTTCTCCCAAGGGTCCATCCTCTTGGCAGCTCCTGCATGGAGACACCAAGCTCCCAGTCATCCTTCCCTTAGAAACCATTTCATCAACTCAAGTCAGAAGCAGCTGAATGCCTACAGAAGAATCTGGAAAATCAGCATTACATGTGGAAAGAAGAGGACAGAGCACCAAAGAGATGGCAGATTGCCATTTTGTACTCACCCAATTAATATGCTTCTTCCTCCATTTGCTCTCCTGGTCTTTCCAGTCTCCATAATGCCTGGTGAACAGATCACGGGGTGGAGCTGAACTGGTGGCTGTCACCTTATAACATCTCTCCTATAAACACATAGTACTAGCACAGGCAGAAGGCACTGTCGTGCTGATCATCATCCTCTGAGTCAGCCATTTACAACCACCTTCTCCAGGCTGTCATCTTGCCACTACAAATTCAAAATCTGAGTCAGAACCCAATTTAAACTGCTATAATTAACAGTCCAAATTTAACCAAACCTAGCAGTTTGTCATGTTGCATTCTCTGCATACATCTGAGCATCTTGCATTTGGGCTACTTTGTTCCCCGCTCATCCCCTCCTGCTGCCAAGCAGCTCAGGTCCAAAGAGCACTAGTGGGTTTAGGCTCCCATCAGGGTAGAGTCTAACAGCAGTCAAACTACAAAATCCCGCCATACTGGATTTGTTTGCTTGTTAAAAAGCAAAGTACCAAATGTCATGGAATGGGTGCTACTGTGTGCTAATCTATAAATACTGATGAGTCAAAAGGAGATGAAGTTCCACAAGTGATTTGTCAGTGAAACAGTTATTGTATAATGGAGTGGCCTACTGCAATGAGGCAGCTCTGGGGCAGAGAGCCCAGGTTGGCGAGGAAAAAGCCTGGGAGCTGCATAAGGGAAAGATGGGTGGAAGCATCTTGCTCACTGGTCAGCCCTAGGAAACTTGGAGCAGCCACATTTTCTGTGTGAAAGAATTTTTTATTAAACAAGCTAAAAATGAGCACTATTCCCCTTGTTGTTTCTATATATTCCTGTTACTAGCAAATGCTTCACTCTGAAGAGGGCTTCACTGTGGATAGAGTGTCCCTGCCTTCACTTTAAGGGAATTCCCTGCTTTATTTTTAGGGGACTGCAAATAGGTGATTTACAGATTAACTCATGTTTTTGCAGCCACAGGTGATGCCAAAACTGTGGGTGTAAACATATTTCTGAAAAATGTGTCTTTTTAAGATTTAGGGAAGACTTTTTCCCTCCACCTTCTCTCCATTGTTTCCTTTCCTTCCTCTCACCATCCAGTTTGAATGACTTCTTTGCATTTTGGTGTTGTTTATTTTTGCAGTGCTGTCTGGAAGGCACCACTAAGAGGTTCTGGCTCTTGAGCCAAGTGCAACTGGAGAACTATCCACTGCCCATACATGTTTACAATCTGCATGTGATGTGAATGGACTAACAGAGCTTATTCATACATAATTCATACAGCAGATCAGCAGGGAAGCTGGAATAAACTCCATGTCTCCAAATCTGATTTAAGTAACTTACGCCCTAAACTGCACCCACTCTGCTGTCTCAGTATTTTGCTGTGATCCTGCTCCATTCTGTGGCTTCCCATGGATGCCCACTATGTGTAACATTCTGTGAACACATCCAGTCGAGCCCATTTCAATGGATTATTTTTTATTGTACTTATACATTGCTCTACTTCCTTACTGAAATACATGTCAAAAATTACAGAAATTTTTTAAGAAGTCCTTGAGAAACCCACGACTCTCATGCTGGCTATGTCAAACACTTGTATTTAGGTGCCAATGAATGTGTGGTCTTCTCATGATGTCCTCATCATTATTTTAGCTTCTGTTTCTACAGTGATATATTTATACTTATAAATGATCATTATCTGTCTTGGGGGGAAAAGATAAATATATTTTTGACAGTACTTTTTTAATATCTACAACTGTACATTTCCACACTGCCTCAGGAAAGTGCACAGTGCTCTCCCAATCAAATTGTTGTTCTTCACTAGCTATTATAGAATGTATGCATACACATAATAGACATATAATATTATAGGTCTGAATATATGCTTGCATCTACAGAAAAATCCAATGGAGTTCTCATTTATACTCACAGTGACCAAACTGAGAAATAAAAAATCTTGTTTCATCCTATATATTTTACTTCAGTGAATTATTTTTATTGATGTGGCAAGTCTTAATTTTAAATTCAGTTTAGATGAAAAAAGTAGCTGATCTTTTGCCTGTTATTATACAAAATGTATTTCTATCAAGTGGAAGGAAATACAATTCGTAAAATTATCAATTCCACAATGATTACAGTGGACAAATATATTCTCTAATATAATTTGTTAAATGGAGGTTTTTCATATGAAATAGTAGATTTCCAAATTTATACAAATAACACCAGATGGTGAACAGCTAGTTTTAATTAAATTAGGTTTGATAATTATAGCTGCTTAATTTTTAGGTTTGACTCAGATTAGAAAGAATGTATTATTTTCCTGTAAAATTATTTTTAGTTTTCTTCCAAGGTTGTGGATATTGCATTATTCACTGTGGCCTGGAGCAGCAGAGAGCTCTGGTCAACTTCCTGGCAGCTGATTTAGGCCAGCCGTGGTTCTGCTCCAGCAATCCAGAGGATGTGGCACGCTGGGACCCCTGACGGGAGTCAGAGGGAGTTTTGCCAGTGGGAGCAGGAGGGAGTTTCTCCACACCCGAATGTGTTTGCACAGGTCAATCTGTTGACTCCAGCACTTCATTTCAGCTGCTTTTGAGCAAAGGAAGAAGTCTGATGAGAACGATATCTTTGCGCTTGCCACGAGCATTTCTGCACTGTGACTGCAGCGATCCATTTGCACACGCGCATGCCTGCACTCCCTGCAGTTTGTGGCCTGCAGCATTCCCTCTGGGAGGACCCTGCAAGGGCTACAGCCTGTTCAGCCACACACACACAGCCATACTGTTCAGCAGTAAAGTGATGAGCCCTGGCACTGGTACCCGGCTCTGGCGCATCCTTTTCCATCACTACTGCTTTCCAGAAGTTCCTCTGGTCTTGTCCCAACCTTGAGCTCACCAGGTCCCAGTGACTCCACTGAGCCATGGAAATATGCTTAAAGCTACAAATGTGTCCAAGCCCTTTTCAGAATGTGGATAGAGTCCAAAGCCTATCTTGCAGGACCAGCTCCCTGCTAATCAATGCTCACAATCCCATGAGAATCACCTCCTGCCTTTGGAACAAGCTGAGTATGATCAGGATCCATATAATTAAGTCTGTTCCATTTACAGGTCTGGCAGTTGCAGCCACAAGCCTAAATGAATGTTTTCATCAACTTTGCAGGTCACAACTGCAAAAAGGGTCGTGGCTGCAGTGATGTGTGTGAATGCTCAGCTTCTCCCCAGCAGCAGGATGGTGCAGGTTGAAAGATCCAGGTGAGAACAACAGTGGGGTGTTTGCTCAGTGGATGGCGGGATGCTCAGGGGTAAAAGGACTCTTTCAGTGTGACCGAGTTCATGGCACACTTCTCATTTCTTGAGCTGTTAATCCATCTCCTGGAGTCTGTACACCATTAAAAAGAGGTGGGTGCGAAACAAAGAGGTTTGAGTCATTGTATCATCACAGTTCAAAGGCACTTGGAATACGGTAATTGTAATTGAATACTATAATTGAAATTGAACATATAATTGAGAACTTCAATGTTGCAGTTAAAATATGTGTTCATAATCTGCCTATAACTCGTGGAAATCTTCAAATGCTTGTAACTTCAAGCAAAATTTTAGGCTGGAAAAAACCAGCCCAAGGGCTTACTCTCCATTTCAGATGACATTAGGAAACTTACAAGTTTCCAAATTAAATCCTCCCCCCCTACTTCAGCTTTCTTAGAGCTTACGCTTGGACTGACACACAGGCAAGGTGGTGCTGTCCTGCCTCCTCTCTCTAAAGTCCTTTTTCTTTTATCTCAGTTTTCTCTCAGCATGGTTCTTCTTCCATTATCTGCCTAGTGCAAATCCTGTCTCCTGCTCTGCTTTCTCTTTTTGTGTGTACTGAAAGGCAGCCTCCCTGAATTTGGATGATATTGATTATGTAAATCAGCACTTCTCCTCTAGATTGCTTTTTCTTTGTGAACTGGGAGCATAATTTGCAGTCTTCTACCTGATAATTGTGAGGATAATTTGAGCTGTCTCTTTGTGGAGTCATCAGTGACTGTTTTAATTTCCATATGTGAGCAGTGCTCTTCTATTTTTTTTTCCTAATCCTACCTCCTTCTGAACTACTGGATTGATTCTGCTGTTCATAACAGCATCACCTGAAGTCTATTTTGGAATTTCTGCTGCCAGCAAGATTGAAATTTATCTACAATGTGGCAGGTTTTTCAACATTTCCAGAAAAGATATAATCCCATAACTATCAGCCTGACAATAAAGTTGTCTATCTGTAATGGAAAACTGAGGACTCATGGTCATGTTTTTCACTGCAAAAATGTTTCAAAATGACATAAAACAATACCATTTTGTTGTGAATAGCACATGTCTTTCACCAACTTGAAAATGAAAATTAAAATAATGAGAGGTTCATGACATTATTCTTTTATTCAGCATTGAACACAACCCACTTATAAAGGGCCATGTAGCACATTTCACAGCAAATGAGATTTAAGTAATCTATTTGCCTGGGTTTCTAAAGGATAGAAGGAAAAACAGAATAGCCTGTTACTGGCCATTGTCTCAGAAAAGGTGACCACTGCTTTATTATGCCATTTTAAAAAAAGCACCACAAGCAGCTTCCTCCTCCCTGATTCACAGGATATTGGTATTGGCTAAGCACTGAAAATATGCTGAAGGTTTTAGAAGATACAAGTAAAGAGGAACTCTGAGCTGAGGCAGAGACCCAAAGGCAGCTCCCTTTGGTGTCAGCAGTCCTCTGGAGTTGGCTCCCAGGGCATCCAAAGGCTTCACAGAGCACAGAGGCAGGACATCTCTGCAGTGCCTCGGGCAGGACTAATGATAACATGACCACGGCTGCCTCTTCATCTGCCAATTTCCTATCAGATGCTTCAAGCCTGACCTCACAGAAAATCCATGTAGGATATGGCTGTGATTGAACTAGTTTCTTTGGAACTGAGTTATACTAGGAATTGCACCATTTAGGAGGTAAAAAAAAGAGAGAGAGAGAGAAAAATCTCCAAAGCTGCAGCAAAAAAGTCAAAAACTATCTCAAATGTCTCCACAAGAAAAAAAATACTTAGGAGTTTTATTTTTATAAACCAACCATATCCCCTTCTATTTTAGTTAATAATTCAGTATCAAATGCTACATTAACTTCTCTACGTGAAAAATAGTTTGGAGGAAGTATGTTCTATTCCAAATATGTCCAAAAAGGGTCACATCTGACCCAATCAATATGCTTTCTAAAATTTCTGTCTGCAAGAGAAATGTCATGGTAATTAGTACGTTTTCATGAAATAGTTCCCTTTGGACAAACTGGCATTTTCTAACAGGAAAATATTATGTTAGAAAATTTCAGATTGATTCTAGTATTAAGAGAATGCTCAGTTGCACCTGCAAATAAAATCACACATCTGGGCTCTGTTGAAATCAGTCATGATTCTGTCAGAGGCTTCAAAGAGTCAGGAATTACAAATGTGGAGGCACGTGTGTATGAATATATGTATCTGTATCATTTATGTGTATCATCTATCTTTTACATATCTATACCTAGATAATTATAGATCTTGCTATATGCACACCAGGAAAATGACTGGTCTAACAGATGGGAGTCCTGCAGGAAACCCTAAGAAGAGCCAGTGTTGCAGGAGCAGAGAGGCAAAGGCATATGTTTTGTTGTAGCTTGAATTACCAGAGAGCTAATCCCCAAGAAGGGGGTATATTTGACCTTCTGCAGCATGGGGAAAGTTAACCTTTAATATTTCTCAATCAACACATTCCAGGGGAAACTTTCTGTTTCATTGCAGTATTAAAAAACCATTGGGATATCTGCATTTTTAGCAAGCTGTAGAATCTTGAGGGTTGGATTTTTTCAGCACCAGTCACACAATTTTTCAACACTGTACTAGCTGAACAGTCAGTCAAATGAGTCTCTCATAATTCTTGAAATGTGGCCAGTTTCCCAAATTTAAACAAAGTGGCCTAAGATGTTTATTTTTATTCTTAGTTAGCTGGTAAATGGTTTGAATGTGATATTAAGCATCATTAGCAACTGTTGAAAGGTGAAATTATTTAAATGAATAAGAAATGCTACATTTCAAAATGTATGGGGCTGTATTGCTCCCATGAGAACTCCCTGATAGATTTAGGGTGTGGAGAGTCAATCCTTTATCATCATGCCTTCCTGCTTCTTAAATATTTTGACATCCAATTGGACACTAAAGTATAATGCTGAAATATACCATACAAGAAATAATTTAGTGGTAGAGACTTGTATCCTCATAGGAAAAATTTCAGAAGTAGATGAAATTGTTTGAATAGTAAGACTGGGGGGAAAAGGCTGTAAATGTCCCTTAAGAACACATTTGCAATGCATGCACAGTAGCACTAAAACTTGCAGACAAAAATACAATAGACTAAAAAATAGGCTAACAAATTTTCAACTCATGCACAATAGTACTAAAAAATACCGATTTAAATACAGTAGGCTAAATATATAGGTACATCCTCTCTGTTAGCACTGCATAAACACACACGTCTCTGTGTCTGTGTGGGGGTGCATGCCTGGGCACATATGGATGGAGATATGAAGCAAGGGCATCTCTTTCCTTTGACATCTACACAGAAATATCTTTCTCCACTAGTTCTGCTTTTGAAAAGTCAGTAATTTTCTTTGTCTTCTTTCAGCCTAGTACAAAAATCCTTTGAGATTCATTGTCTCTTGTGATCTTAATTCTGTTAGTCATGCCTAGATACCACAGCAATCTATGGGTTAAAGTATGATATACCACACACATCCAGGGAACTGGAAGCTTTAACTTCAAATATTCCTGCTTTTGTGTATTTATATCAGAGCTCCAGCACTGCTCTTTCAGTGGGGAAAGAGGGAGATTATGGGCTCGTTATCTGGCCAGTAGTGTCAGTACTTCAAAAAATAGGGGTTTCTCAAGATAGTAGGTTCTATATATGCTGAGTATCTGTCATCTATCCCTCAGCCTTCACTCTAAGGAATGTACACATGCATGTGTAAATGAGCATGTGCATGAATGTGCACAAATATACATGTGAATATGTGTAATTATACATTATGATAATTAGAGTAACTGTACACAAAGCTGGAACAATGCTTTGTTCTGGTTGCCACATTCTTCAGATTCATACTGGAAGCCCATAGATTTATTTCATCAACATCATCAGACAGAATTGGCAAATGAGGCTTCAAAATGTTGGGCTAATTACCAAAGCAGAATCAGAAAGGTTAAAAAATGTTAATGTGCATCGTTAGGGCAGCACAATCTATTGAGCATCAACTGATGAGAATTTATCGTGGGAGTTCAGACAGGCACATACCACAAGTGTAAGAGGAATTAAAGTGTATGAGAGTGTGCTTTTGTGTCCAGTACTCCTGATAATGTTCTCACATGCTCACAGTAATAACTCTGCATTTGATTTTAATTGTTTAGCTGCCTGGACTGTGATCTCGCCCTATCAAGCACTTAGATTACTTAAACTCACCACTGAGGTATCTGGGGACTCACAGTGCGCATCCACTGATACAGTTAGCACTCTGTGAATGTTTGCCAAACTTCTCTGATCCCCAGGACCATGCTCTGGGATCACAGGCATACAGGTGGGTCTCTGTTTAACCTGCACTGGGAGATGAAAGAGCAAATTTTGCTAATGCACTCGTACTCCCTCTGCCTAGCTAAGGGAAGGAGCGTGGTGTTTTTGTTATAAAAGACTTCGCTGCCTGCGTTAGAAATGGCAGCAAAGTAGCCTGAGGGATATGCTTGTGTGTTGTGCTAACAACATATGTTAGATCTGTGCCAACATCCTCCTCACTTCTCTCCCAGGTGCCTTAACTACAGCTGAGACACAGAGGGTGGTGGTACCTGCTCCAAGGGGAGAAGAGGTAAATGCTGGAGACATCTTTCAGGAACAGAGAACATGAGCTATGTGTCATGCATTCTTTTGGTTTCAGAGCTAGTGGTAAATCCAGACCCCCAGTAATTACCTCCCATCTGAACACTAACTCACAGGCTAAATGCTGTCGAGGCGAGATGGGGACTCATTTCCAAGAACACAGGCACAAACACATTTTTATTGGCCATAGAAAATGGTAGTGTGTGTGCCAATATAGCATGGATGTCTGACTCAGAACATAAAGTGCAGGTGCCAGCAGCAAGAAGATGCTGCTAAGAAATAGCAGCTCTGTGGGGACTGCAAAGTATCAGCTATCTGGGGAGATCAGAACTGGGAAAAAGAGACACTGATGATTGAAAACCCTTTTTTTTTTTGCCATCTTCACACATCCCCTTGAGCTCTTCACCCTGCAGTCGGAGCACAGAACCGTGGCAGTGGGAGTGATGGGGTTGCCCCTTCTGAGACGGATCCAAAAATTCTGACCTCCTCTTCCTCAGGGAAACTTGCAACTACAGAGCCTCTTCATCCACATGGGAGAGGAGTGAGAGGGCAGTGTTAGATAAATGCAGAAATTCCTCTTCTCCTCATGGGATGTTCCTGGCAATGGATAAGACCTCGTGGCTTGGCTTGCCCTCATCCCTGGAGTCTCCTTTAGGAGGTAATCTTCGGAGAAGAGAAAATCAACAGCATTACTATATTTTGTACAGTGCCTTGCACAGTGCATCCCTGATGTGACTGGGCTTTTGGGTACATCAGACCTACAGGTAATAACTACAAACAGTAACTGTCTCTGAGGATAGGAGTGGGAAAGGAAATTGTCTTTGGATAAAAATAGTTCCTTTTGATTGTGTATTTTCTGCTGGCTCTTTGCCTTCAGGCAATGTATGACAACTTGAGGAGCAGGGAGTTTTATCCCCAAGGCGATGTTTTATTGCTGTCTACCTTAAATTCAGTCAATATTTGTGATTATCTGCCCATGCCACAGGTAACTGCAGGACTTTTTGGGGAAAAAAAGAATGAAGATGGCAACACAATTTCTGACAAGATCTGGAGAAAAGATAACAAAAAGCAGGCTGGTGGGTCTAAATCCCCTGCACAGATCTCAAAGACTTTCTTGTTTAGTACAAGTCCTTTGTACCTTATTATTATGCTTACTTTGCAAAACTTATATAGGTGCAAGTGTATGCCTTTCTGTGTGTATGCACTCACATATGACCACATTTGCTTATTTGCATATGTGTATGAATACATGCAGCATGTGTAGGCAGTGAGAAGCTAAAGGAACATATGCAAGGTTGACAAGACCAAAATTTGATCCTCCTTCAGCCTGCTGGGCTTTTCTAAGTGTGTGCTGGGGCAGAAGGAGAAAGAATCCCCTTTTGGGCTGAAAGATGCAGAAAGACAGAGACTGCAGGAGGATGGAAACCCCAGCTCGACAGCCTGGTGCTGAAGAGTTAACTCAGCAGACTGGGTTTTCTGTTAACACAGTCATGCTGCTGACAAGCATCGGCAGTATGGTTGTCCTCTCCTTCCTGGCACCCAACGTGAGCCAGCAGAAACTTGCCTGGAGATGAGTGTCTCGAACTCTGCACACAGCATCCTGACGGCCTGCATCCCTTGCCAGCTATCAGTGACAGAGCTGACATGGAGAGGCAAGAGAGGGCACAGCTGGCATGCAAAACCCTGCCATCAGCATGCCTGCATCTGCTGGATCTGTTGTGAGCAGTTCACCCAGCTGGGATTTTAATACGGCTGCATCCCTCCTTTTGAAAAGTGGTATTTTTCCCCCTTGATAATAGAGATGTGAAAAAAAAGAACAAACACTAAATTAAATGTTTTTAGGGTAGCACATGCATGTGAAATTTTAGGCCTGTTGACCTTGGCAGGATCCCCATAAAAAATTAGTACAAAATTAGTGGCATTTGTTGTTCTGAAAGGCCGTCAGCCACGAAGGCAAAGGCAGGCAGAGGGAGAAGCAGCCTGCTGATACAGGGCCCCATCCTGAAGATCCTGCCTGTGATCCTGCTGTGCTCCACAGGTCTGGGTGCAGGATGCTTGGTGGGTTGTGGTGAAATGAGGGGGCAGATGTGTGGCACAGTCATTCCTACGCTTCACAGTTCCTCAACTGCAGCTGCCATCAGTGGGCGTTTATAGCACCAGGCACCCCACACCCAAACCTGCAAACTGCTGCAGGAGCTCACAGGTGCTGACAACTCTTGTCACCTCCAGGGAACTGCTCAGATCCACACAGGACTGGCCACACACACACCACTCACACATGGCATCTCGCCTGTCAGCTCCTGACACCGTCTGGGCTCTGACAGATTTTTTTATTTCATGGATGGACAGACAGCTCTCGACCCAGCAGATTCCTTTTCTTTCTTACATGGCCTTTGTATTTTAGTGGAAAGCCTTAAATAGCATTTCTGTAATTATGTTTTTCTGCTGACCCATATTCTTACACAGGTTCACTCAGCTGCTCCAGGTTCAGCTTATTCAATCCTTCCTGGGTAGCTGGGAAAGCAGAATGAGTTATCCAGGAGGAGAACCAGGCGTTAGGAGCATGGGAGGCAAATGTAAGGGACAGCCCCCTTCCTGGCAGTGCTAGAGCTGAGCCCTTGCATGGTTTCTCTTCTGCTGATTCTTGCAAGCCAGAGCCTTGCACCGGCAGGAACCTGGTTTAAAGGTTATGTGCTGGTTTAAAGGTTATGTGCTCTGCTAGAGATAGGCAAAGGCTTAGGGCTGGTGATGATTTATGAATCCTGATGCTGGATTTTGAGGTGTTTGGCTCTTGGGGTCTAGTCCAGAGGCAGAGAAAAGTGCTGAGTTCCCTGCGCCTCTGAATAAAATCCATCTGGGGTATACCCTTCTTCCTGCCTCCTCTCTTGCACAGTATCCTCATGACAAGTGCTTGGAATGCTGAAGATCTCAAGCAAAAATCCCTTTTCTCTGAATCGCCACTCCTTCCTCTTAAAACTGGTCACTTTTAAAAACCAGATATGAAATTTATTATATTTTACTTTCTCCCAGCATGGGGAGGTGGGTGTCAATCCCTGCTGGAAGAGGCTCTATTTTATTATTTTTTATTTTTTTTTCTGCAAGATTCAAGAGCAGGGTAATTCCCATGAAGGTGAAAAACATGGATTTGAACTTCTGCAGGCAATAGAGGACACTGAGCCTGGATTTGCCAGAGCTGGAGTGAGTGCCTTCACCACACTGCCAGCATAATATGACGCTGTTATGTCTATCCCTGCTCTGTACTAAGAACCACCTGGAAAACACACAGTTTGTGGATGCCACTGGATTTAAGCACATGATAAAGGCTGAGTTGCTGAACTGTGGTAAGGTACTCAGGTACTTAAAGATCCTAGAGAATATAGGTGTAAGAAATGTTGGTAAAGATTTGAGGCATCCACAGGCCCTTACTCCTGTACTGGGTTACCAGAATTTGTCCACATCCTTCTCCAAACTTTAACCCTTCCCTATTCATAGCACAGTAATAAAGCTCCACTACCAATCAGTTTTAGTAAGTCTCATGAAGTTGCTGAATTAAACTTTGGCCCCAGAGCCATTATGGTATAATAAATGCTTATGTTGTAAACTGGTAATTCCAGAGCAAAACATTTTCTTTTCAGTCTGATAATTCATCTGGAAGTGTATAAATCTACAGGGCAATCCTGTTTTTCTCCAAAAAAGAGACGGGCAAGGGGTATATTTTTTGGTTCTCCAATTAAAAAGAGATGCTAAATTACAGACTCCAGCTTAACTTAAGCAGCACTGTAGTTGCAGATAAGACAAAGAAGAGACAATAACAATGAGCAGAGCAGAATGGATCCATTAGCAGCATGAATCCATTACACTTCCTCAAACATTTCTAAAATAACTGAGACCAATAGATACCAAAAATTCTGTGGAAGCACTTAGTTGAGCTGGCCAGCTGCTCTGTAGTTCCCAAATCTATCTTTTCATAAACTGGGGAGGAAATAATAGAGCACTAAAACCACTTTTTTTTTTAAGTGATCATGCTCTGATATTGCAGAGCTAAAATATGATCATTCATCCCTCAGTTTAAGCAAACCAGAAAAAGTCTACTCTGGTTTAACTCTACTGAAGAGATACTGCATAGGGATAGATTTTAATTTTTAATGAGATATTGAACCAGACAATTAATCTCTATCTTTAATGATTAAGATGTGGATAATAATTGCCCGTAAGTCATTGGTATTGGATGCAAGTTACTATGGCAGCAAAAGGTAATGGTGTATTTCTTCCTGGTCAGTTGTTTACAGAAAAATGCTTAGCTGATTTGCAATAGCACAAATAGAACTCACAAAAATCAAAGTTCTGCTTAGCTTCAGGAGTTCCAGCACTTCAGATTTTGGAAGAGAAAATGAAAAACAGAAAAAGAGAACAGCACTTTTGGCTTTGGAAAGAGACAAAGGTTCATTAAGTGTTGTCTGAGAAAGAGATTAATTATTTGTTGGAAAGAACAAGAACTACAGCAAGAACATTGATAACTCCCTTCCTCTTCCCCTTTCCTTTCCCCTTTCCTTTCTTTTCTTTCTACACATTCATTTCCAATCCAAAGAAATCTTTCTCTTCTGATATACTTTTCTCTCAGGAGTTACTAAACATTGTCAGATTTTGAGGCAAGGTGTCCTCTCTGCTCCTGCCCTTCCCCCCTTTTTTAACAGAGGTGCTACAGGGTTTCAGAAGTCCCTTGCCCTCCTCTTGGAGCACCCCCTTAGTTCAAGTGCCGCAGAGACCACCAGAAGGTGCCTGTGCCAAGCACTAAAGCCTCTGCAGAGATGCTGTGGGCAGAGTCTGGAGGAGATGCCATATTGCCCCCCAGGAGTGCTAAAATACTGCCAAGGACCTTACCACTCTCCAGAACAGCCAAGGACACGGAGGGCACAAGCACAATCCGTAACCATATTGGTCCCTTCCGTCCCACGGCACTCCTTGCCTCCCACGCAAACCCTGCTGTGCTTTGTGCTCATGCAAAGGGACATTGCACTCAGACACTTTAATACCTGAGTCCCTGAGCTGGACACAGAGACATGCCTGTCATTTCCTAAGCTCTGCCACGGATGGTTAATTGTCAGTAATTGGCATCTGCCAAGAAGCCCCGTGAGACAGGGGCACCAACAGACTTCTGCCAAGGCTTATGTTTTGTACCAAATATCCCAAGGGAGAATCTCGGCTATGTAAAACTCCACTATCTTTAATTTCTCAGAAAAGCCTCCAACACACTGACTGACACCTCGGAGCAGTTATGTGCCCCAGCTAGTAAAATACATGTAATTATAAAGTAACTGCAAGGGTGAACACTATCACACATTGTCCTTTGAACATATGGACTTGCAGATTCTATGTAATGAGCAATAGTCTGTGTGTTGCTGGGCTCTCATATAGCTTGGGGAGTAGGTTATATATTCATGTAGTGAAATGTGGCAGTCTCTCAGTTCATCTATCCCCACAAAAACACAGGAGCTGCTGCAGCCCTGCAGTAAAGCTGCTGGATGTGAGGCTGGCCAGAAATGGAAACTGAAATAAACAACCAGTTTTAGATCTTTGAGCATCAAGTTCCTGAGGCCATTCTAGAAACAGGACTGCTAAGCTGCAGCTCCATGGCGTGCTTAAACAAAAACTAACACAGCTTATCCCCCCTCTAGTGAAACAGGCCCAGGACACTTGCACAAGGAGTTTCATGTTTTTCTTGGCATTGTCAGGCAGCTAGTAGGAGCCCTGAAAAGGTTTTGATGTGGATTGAATAGTGCTCTTCCAGACGGCGGCCAAGGTCAGGGATGGCCACAGGTCAGACTGCTGTGATGGCTGGGCACTGTGAGGAGAAAGAATTTCATTGCTCTGATTTATGCACCTGGCACTCCACATATCTGTGACAAAGTGTGGGAGCATCACCTCGGCTCAGCCCTGCAGCTCCTCCGTCCCTACCCGTGCTTGCCTGCTGAGCTCCACTGCCCCAGGTCAGGCTGCTCCACCAGCACAACAGAGGGCATTGCTTCACCTTGCTAACAACCCAGTGGGCAAAACATTATCCTGGAACTGGGGATTTCTGGGCTCAAGCACACACAGCACCAACCAGCTGAATCTGGCTGAGCCCAGGTCTGCAGCCCAGAAGAGGTGAAGGAAAGCAGCAGCAGTGAGCAGCAGTTTCTCTAGAAGGGGGAGGTTTCTTCAGCAGCTGTTTCTCTAGAAGGGGGAGTGTTTCTCTGTGGGTAGCTCGTGCTGAGGACAAGACACTCTCCTCTGAGTCATGCATGGGCAGACTGACAGCTGTGACAGCTGTGACCCAACCGTCCAGATCTCCCATGGCAAGTAGCCCTGGCTCCTACCCCTGGGATTCAGGACTAGGAAAGCCAAGGTCTGAAGCCTTGGCACTAGGAGCAGGTGGGCTTTCCAACATATACAGAATTGGCTCTTACAAATGGTAACCTCAAGCATCCATTCTGTGGGGAATTCCAACATTTTCCATTCATTGTCAGCATAAATGGCCCCAGGTTGAAACCTCCCATACTGCAATGTCTATGAGGAAATATAATTGCCATCAGCTGACAGATTTTCCTTCTGTTTTGATTTGGGGAGCTTTTAAAATTCTGTAATTTAATTTTTATATATTAATAGAGCATAATAATTATTTTAATTATAAACAATATCAGATATGGTAATGCAATAATTCATTAGTATTCTAATTGTTAAGTGTTACTGTAACTGATATTTGCTTTGGTAATTGGTATTTTAATTGGTAATTGGTGTTCCGAAAGGCCATTGGGGTAATTCTTACTAGTGACTAGTAATTACAATGGAAATTTTTAATTGGTATTCTAATTGGTTTGGTAATGCATATTTGGTTTTTCATTGGTAACAGAGCAAAGTGGTCATTTGTAATAGATAATTGGTTTGGTAATTGATTTAGCAATTGGCATGGCAGAGAGTACAAAACAAGAGATCAAAACACACTGATTTATTAATAGTGTAAAATATGTCATATTCTGAAATTAAAGCTAGTTTACAAAACTGGCAATTAAATAATTCCAAACCCAAAAATCTCTTACTAAAATATTTAAATTTTAGAAAAATGTCTAATGGTAAGAACTTATTTTTAAGTCCTCTCCTTTCCTCACCTCTTATTAAGATGTCTTGGCATGTGTGAGATCACATACCAGAGGATCAGTCCCATGACTCAGCTGGTCAGGCTGAAACCCAGCCCTAATTGTACCCACTTGACACCGTGGACATGGTCCCCAAATGAACATTTCCTTGTTATCCTGCTTTGAAACACCTGCTCCTGAGCTATCACCTGAACAACACATCAGCCTGCAGAACTTTTTATGGCAGAACTTTCCCCAAGATTGGTCTTCAATCAGGATATTTAATGCCCTATGGAATCAGATGTGGTAAAAGCAACTGGGTCATCAAAAACGTTGTTCCTCATTTCCCAAATATATGGAATTATTATATTATATATGATTATTTTCTATACTGGAAGTCCTTTGTTTGACTTTCTGCAATACAGGAAAGAGTGCAAGCCACTGAGTGGGAAGTCATGTTACTTTGGAAAAAAAAGGACTTTGGAGTGCTACTATGCTAATATCATCCATGAAAAAACAGCAAGACTAAGATCTAAAGAGAAGAGTGACTAAAATTGCTCACTACAGCCTTTGATGCAAAAAAATACTTGGTTGTTTATATAACGGATGGTACAAATTTTCACAGAGAAATATCCAGAACTGCCAGCACTATTTCTGTCCAATTATGGCCTTTGGAAAACTATTGATTTTTTTTCAGATGCATCAAGTTGAGCATCCAATGTACATTCTTCCTCTCCAAAATGCTTTGCCCAAAGATGTTTGAATATCTGGCTCATTAGACTGTGTTCTTCCATGATCAGCATAGAAATCCAAGACAGAAAATACCCTTTCAGTCATCCAACCCAACCCTCAGCACTGTGGAATTGTTCCTCCTCCCTCTATACACTTTTGACTGTTTTATTCAGCCCAGTTATAAATGACTCAGATAATGAATTCCCTTGGAAAACAGCTCACCATCAGTGACCACACTTTTATGGACTGGGACTGGGATTACATCCAGCTACAAGGAGGAAGATTTCAAGGTGATATGTACAAAAGGAAAACAGAGGAAGCAGCCAAAGGAAAGCTATGAATTTATTACAAAGAGCCTATGTTTCAAAGTAAAAAAACCCCACCATTTAAAAAGACCGTTTAATTTTTGAGACTGTCTATTTCAGAGAATTAGAAGTTAATCTGGACCTTTAACTACAAACCAGAAATTCCTCAGGTTCGGGTGAGTTTTTTTCCATGAGGAAAAGGTCCTTCAGAGCATAGCAGGAGTTTTGGTAAGAGCCCAGTTGTTAAGACTAGTATTTTGAGGATATGACCTTCAAATTGTAAAAATTCTGCTTGTAGTTTAACCTACCTGGTTTCCAATAAAAATTTCCTTCTGTCTCCTCCACTTCAAATAATATCAAGGACAGGGAATTATTTTTAAAAGGCTCCTTACAAACAGGGATATGAGGATGCATTTATAACATCATTTTTGAGATCACCTTTACCCTTCTTAAATTATTTCCAAGCTTTATGAGGGTTTCAGCAAAACAATTCAAAATGCTTGTCTCCACTAATTCTCCTGAACCAGTAATTCAAGGCTGATTTGTAAATCCTTATGTAATGTTAACGGATTTTATACTGTGCAATTGCATTTTTCAAATGATTCTCCTTTCTCATTCTTTTCCTAAGTCTTTTAATTTAGCCAATCAAAACCCATTTATTCCTGATTTGAAAATTAGTTAATGCAAATAAGGCCTGGTTGACATTTGCAAGTAATTTGCAAATGCCCTTATAGCCTGCAGTCCCTCCTCTTGCCTCTTCTGAAACCACATTTATGCATTTCTCTGGGTGACTGATTGTGTGTAGGGTATATACTTTGAGATACATCAAGAAAACATTATCTATTGCTGCTGGTCAGTATGTGTGCCACATGTTAATTATTATTCACATGTAAGAGTTTTGGCTATGTCTACATTGGAGGTCACAGCAGAGACTCCTTAAAAAAATAATTATGAAGATACCTTGAGTTCTTCCTACACAGCAGAGATACTTGTTGGGGTCAAAAACATGAAGTGGCCCCTGTATGCACCACTGTGCCTAATAAAGTCCATGTGCACTATTCTGGTTCTGTGCTTTATTGCTGTACTGTATTGCTTCTGGATCCAATACAAAAATCAGTATGGGCAAATCACATTACACTCCTTTGCAGGGGTAGGCTTGTCCTTCATTCAGTTACAGCCAGTGTGGGAGGATTTGCTGCCTTATTTCTGCCACCAAAAACAAAAAAAAAAAAAACAAAAACAAAAAAAAAAAAAAAATTAAAAAAACCAAACATGAGGACCGTAAGTCTTATTAAAAACCCCAGCACTAAAGAACTACATTTCTGTCTTCCCTCATCTTTCATGTTCTGAACTAACCTCTGCCCCAGCATCACCAAATGCTCATCTTCTGTTTTCTTGCATATACTTTTGATGTTATTTTAAGCTTGAAGCTAATCTTAAAGCTGGTATCCCTCAGCTGCCTCCTGCCAGGGACACCTTCCATGCTAGTAGCAGTGGTGGCCAGTGATTGTCAATGTTACTAATTTGGCACTTATTCTTTTTTCTTTTTGTTTTGCCTCCATCTCCTCAAAAGAAACTGCAGGAAAAACACAGGACATTTTGGCTTGAAACCTGTCTCACATGTTTGATAGTTTCACCAACAGATAAAAACTTGAAAGGTTATGTCCTGCAAAGTGCAGTAAGCAATATGATTCCAGAGAATGCTCAACATGCAACACTGGCCTAAGGACCACCACCCTTCAAGTGCACTGCATCGCAGGCAATAATGCAGCATGAGGATATCACACAGGTTTAAGCACATTAGCTCAGGTACTGGAAGTTGATTTATTGCTGAGGCACAGAGCTCTACGTGTACTAATTCAACTTGCTTCTCAACTAACAGCTGCGTCCTTGCAGTAATTGCTATGACTTCTATCTGTTGTTTTCCAGTCTCATTACAACTTTGGTGTGTATATGCAGGTGTTTAGGTGGTAACCATAGGCGTCCAAGCCTCAAGATAACTCAGCAGGGAGGTAGTCACTGCAGTCAGTGGAATTTTTAGAGGATTTCAATTTGCTCCAACTTAAAAACCTGTTCCCAGGCTACCATGGGAGGCCGGACAAGCCTCAGACAGCACCTACAAGTACTCAGTTACATTTAGGTCTCTGAAAATGGCGGTGGGCACCACACCCAGTGTGTGATTATGAAGAAGAGCACAGCGATGAGCAAGTTTGCTGCTGTGATGATCCTAAGGGATAGATGTATGTTCCTCAGCCTACACTGAGGAACCACACCAGTCTTTTACTGTTCTGGTGCACAGCAGCGTCTCAGTACACACACAAAAAAAAAAAAAAGGTATTCCATTCTTCCCCCTTCCTTCCCTCTCAGGCCTCCTCTTAACAACCTCAGATGAGGTTGCCAAGATCAGTAACAACTTCATCTTTGCAACTGCTCACATAGTTTCAGGCTGTGCTACAGAAATAAATTACTCCTCTAATTCTGCTCCTAATGTGTTGTGTCCCTTCCCCCATCTCACAATATCTAAAATCTCCCCTTCCTTCCTGATGAGGTAAGGAAAGTTTTGCTTCATGCCCTTCACGTGTAACAGCCTAGCCTCTAAATAGAAGAGATGACAGAAGAGGGTACAACATCCATGGGCAAGCGGGTAGGGGTGAAAAAGGACATGAGTAAACAAAAAACAATGATGCAGCACCTCCAGTTAGACTTGTCTTTGCCAGTGAGGCTCAGGGAGGGGGATCACTTATTAGTGGTTTGTTTTCTTTCTTGCCTTTCTTTGGTGTGAGCTGTCGGGTGGCGAGGCAGCTGGTGTGCAGTGACAGCTGCTTGCCATGCTGGTCATAATCGCCTCATTGATACCTTGAGCTGCCTCTGGCTGTTTGTTGTATCCACCTGTTGCCTTTGGTCTGAGCTCCTAAACCCTGTATTTCAAGGGCTGTTGCTTGCCTGTGTGCACTCTCCAACCCTGCCACGGGCCCCTGTGTGCTATCACAGGGTGAGAAAAACCATTATTTTTTGGCCTTGTGGCTCCTTACTAATGTAATATTTCACCATCTCCCACTACTGTTAATGGAAAGAAAAAAAAAAGGAGAAAAAAATTTATGAAGGTTTTGAGTATACTTTTTTTAATTCCTATGCCCATATATTCCCAATATAGGGCTCTGCAACATTTGCAATCTTCAGATCTGAAGAGACTTTCATCTGCTTCTGAGCACTGCCAACTCAATGGACAGATTGCTTACACTTGGGACAGGCAATCTCACGATAAAATGTTGTGTTTTGTAAAAATAAGCCTTCACTTTTTTGTCCCACTTCAGCCAAGTTTTCCAGACCATACTATCCAAAATTATGCAATAAAAGCAGAAACTGTCTTCTGCAAGAGATGTTGCTCCAGTGGTCATTCTGCATTGCACTCTCCAGTTTCTCAGTGAGGGAGATGTCAAAATGAGGGCTTTTTTTATATGATATGAAGCTTCACAGTGACTTTACACACAGTTTAAATAAAACAATGAGAAAACCGATATTCAGAAAAAACTGAAGATTCAATAGAACAGCTCTAGTTTGTCTCAGACAGTAAAAATCTGAACCCTTCCATGGAGGGTTTGCCATTGCCAGCACGCATGTGTTTATCAAAACATCATGTTCCTGGAGAATTTGACCTTGACTGTGGTTCTTCCCAGGGAACAAAGGCCTACAGAAAAGAAATCTAAAGCAGCAAGTAATACAGATGCACAGAAACTCTAGATGGGAATGGATCTCTGAAGGTCATCTGGTTCAGTCCCCATTCAAAGCAGATGTTACAGAAAGCAGCTCTGGGCTTTCCCTGATCATCTTTGCAGTATCTACATGCTCTCTGCAAAGCCTGTTCTACAGGTTCATCACCTTCACTGTGAAAAAAAAACATCCTAATATTTCATGTGAATTTCCCTTGCTCCAACTTTGTCTTTTTTAACCATTTGTTAAAAAAGACTGAAAAATCTTTATGTCATCTCGTTAAGCAGAGAAGGATTACTAACCTGCTAGACTGAATAACCTGGCAAAATTTTGGGCTGATTCCCCAAGAAAAAGAGGTTCAGGAGATCACATATTCAATATCTTTATGTCTGTTCCCCACTGACACTTTTTGAACCTGATAGTTTGTTTCAAGCAAGTATGATGGAGTACAGCAATCTCCCATAGATTTCCACAAGTTTGATGAAAACCACTTTGTGGGCAGATGAGAGAGACCATTGTCAGTACCCTCATTGACAAAAAGCTGCAATTTGAACTCAATTGTTATTAGATACCCGAGGATCCACATGGCACAACGGCATTCTGAACGTCACTGCTAAAAGAAACGATGTGATCAGACGGCTAGCATTGTATTAGTCATCAGAGAATCCAACCACAGGCTATACAGATCCATAGGGAACTAGGCTTCATTAATTCTGCTACTTGTGAAATGCCTTGGGTTTTTTACCTTTACTCCTATGCTACAGCTGAGCGGTCATAAATTCGTACGAGCAAAAAAAGCTCCTTCATATAATCTCCCTTTATATATCATCCTTCTCTTACATGAGGAAAAGAATGGCTAAGAATAGCTGGTCAGATGATTTACTATTACAATTTTCTGTGGGTACATGGGATTTCTGGATGTCACTCAGCTGCCTTTAACAATAGCAAGGACACAATTGTTTCCATAGTAATACCCATTCCAAAGGGGTGAAGGTGTGTGTGTTGAAGGGGACAGTACAAGGCAAACAGAAGGCACAGTTACACAGACTTGCATATAGGACAAAAAAATCAGGTACAACAGAATTTGATTCTGCAACCCTTGCTATAGAAACTCCTTTTTTAAGGTCATCCAATTATACTGAAATCAGCAGAAAACTGACTTAGCAAGTGTGCTGGCAAAACTCTTCCACAGTTTAGACAATGTGAATAGGTGAGAGAGCTTTATGCCTTTTGTCACTCTCCAGTTGTGAATAACTTAACCACAAAAGTACCACTGCTAACAAGAGAAGGTATCCCCTAGTTTGTGGTGAGTACAAACTATTGCCATGCTATTTCATTTCTTACTCAGTGCAATAGCTATGTGTGGTCTCGCAGGACAGCCTCCTAAATAACCTAATGGGCCAAAATAGATGGTCTCTCTGTGTTGCTCTAAAAAACACTTAACCAATAAACAATTACCTGACAAACAAGCTAAACATGTCTCACACCTTTTCATCTAAAAACACTATCTGAACAGAGAAATTCTGCTGCAGCAGTATCTGTCAGGGCTTTTCTGTTGCATTCCAGTATTCCTGGTCACCCTAAAGGAAACAAACATTGCAGAAACAAAGGAAAGTCAACTCTGAAGTAAACAAAGCACTTCTGACTCTTTTGTCTATGGTTTAATAGAAAATGCTCATCACATGGTCTCCCAGCTGCAGCAGGAGAAGCACCCAAGAAGGTTTTAATAAAAATAGCTTCTATAAATCGCTGAGGGAAAGCGAGAAATTGAAGAATTTATCCATGATTCCATTTATCCAAGATGGCTCCTGGTGCTGGTGCTAAAAGCTCTGCTATTGACTCAGTCAGTTATATGACTCTTTGAGCTGGAGCCAATACACACCAGCAGAAGAAAAGCTCAGGCCTCAGAAACAGGGACAGGGAATTGGATCATAGGTAATAAAATAGTTTAGTCCATATCTTAGTCCTTAAATGACACTATTGTTTTCTAGGATTTTGCAATATGAACTGTGAATCCAAATATTCAGTAGTTATCAAAAAAACACATTTAATTTCTAAATCTCCTCCCCAGGCTGGAGTTCAGAAGTCATCTTTCCCTAGCCAAACACAGAGGATACTTCCAAGACAGGGCTCTCTTAGGGAGAGAGCCCTAAGCACAAAAGGATCAAGGATCCTTTTGATAAGGATAATAAGGATAATAATCCTTATCAAAAGGATAATCAACAGCACATCATGCAGTTGATTATCCTTTTGATAAAACATATTGTCTGTTCCTTAATTTTTAAAGTGTTTTCTTCATCATGTGAATGCATAGAATGCTTTGGATTGAAAGGAACCTTCTAGTTTCAACACCACCACCATGGACAGGGCCACCTCCCACTAGACCAGTTTGTTCAAAGACCCATTCAGCCTGATCCTGGAACACTTCCAGGGATGGGGGTCCACCACAGCTTCTTTGGGCAACCTGTTCCAGCGGCTCACTGTCCTCACAATGAAGAATTTCTTCCTAAAATTTAATGTAAACCTGCCTTCTTTCAGTTTAAAACTATTGCTGGATCATCCTGGTAACCACGTGCTGCTTCAGCTGTCCTGGCACCTTGAAGCACACTGGAGCAAAGAGGCAGACATTAAAAGGCAGGTAACATCCCTATTTTTGTGCTTTGATGTATTACTTCTTCAGCAATCACCTCATAAGCACAATCAAAAATACATGCCTTAAAAAGCAGCTGGAGAATCATTACATGGCACAGAAACCCATTCCAGGATGGGAAATGAACCTGTCTTACACGCACGTTGGATTTCTGAGATGGCTGCAGGGACACAGCCTGCAGCAGGAACATTACTCAACCCCTGCTTCTCGACCTTAAAATGATGTGAGAAAATCTAACTCTTCTCAACAGGGCTGCAAGATAGGTGGTGCCAAAACACATTTACAGATGGATTTCTTTGGAAGAAACCTCGTCCCACCAGCTGTTTGTCCCATTTTATTCCTTGAGTTGAGCCTGCAAGGTGAGCTGCACGGATTGATCCCAGGCTGATCTGTGTTCAGAATCTCACTGCCATTGATGTGAATTTATTTTCCAGTGGATCCAGGGACACTGTGGGGCTGTGAAACGAACAGTTAATGGTATTCAGTCCCCCCTTGTCTTAGGAGAGACAATGGGCTTGAATGGGCTTGAATGGACTTGAGCTTTGTGATTTGGGTTTTGTTGTTCAAGCAAGCAGTTGTAAAGCACACACATGCACCCCGTCTGCTTTACAGAGTTGAAAGTGCTAGTGACCTCTGTGTCACACAGGTGCCACAAGATTTCAGGTGAATATTGTGAAGTAACAAAAACCTGAGCTGGCAACCTTTCTGTGACCAAAGTGTTTTATTAGTAAAAAACAAGCATGCAGCTATACATTTTATGCTGAATACTGTATGATATTACAACAAATTTGTGGGGCAGGAAGGGATAGCATCAGCAGTCTTTGACCATATGAACAAATGTAGCCACAATGATTGTAATATTTGCAGAAAAGGCATTGAAAAGCTGGCAGAGGCAAAAGAAATAGCCAGACTGCCTCTTGAGGACTAACTATGATACATCCTGAGGATTGGCACTGGAAGAATAAAGGGAAGTTTGTATTTCTCTTTTGGAGTGACCTACATGTTTCTCCTGAAACATACGGGTAAGTGGTTTCTCCAGACTCACTATGCTTCCCTGTGCAGAACAAACTGATGGGAAGACCCAGCCTGGGGAGGGAGGAGGGCCCTTAAGTACAGCTGCCACCTGTGCCCTGAGCAGAGTGTGTTACAGCAGGGAAGAGCTCTGCCACAATCCTCTGCAACCTGTGGGGAGGGATGAGGAAGTAGATGATGAATGCATTTTATCCTAGCTGAGGTTTATAGTCATTACAATAGCAACTGAGCTCTCTCCCTCACCCTCCAATAATGGCCTTATTTTATTAAGTGCCATACAAACACACACACAGAAAAGTGCCTCCTCTGCACAGCTACATCTCGAACAAACTTGAGCTAGAAAATGTGCAGTTCTCATCCAAACTTGTAATTGTTTCTCATTGCTGGAACTGAACATCTATGCCATACAGACTGATATATACTGTCCCTATTTAAAAAATGACATAATGGGTTGTTTTCATATCTAGCAGGAACGAGGAAAATGCGAACAAAAGTCAAGAGAGAAAACAAATCTGTATATTTCCATGAAAGAACCAATCTATTTTAGAGTCATTTTAGGCTGTGTTTTTAGTTGGGTTTTGTTTGTTTATTTGTTGGTTTCTTTTGCCATACTGATGAGTGATACTGATTTGCATCGCACATAAGTTGCAGATACAACCCTCTGTCTATTTCCATTAAACGCAGCATTCAGATCATCCAACATCACTTGAAGACTTTTCTGACTTTGATGCCTGTACACTTGCAAAGGTAGAGAGCATCAGCAAGAAGCTTTGTCATCTTGTTTTTCTCAATTCCTTCCCTTCACCACACAGTTTTATTTATTTGTTTTAGGAACACACTTTTTTTGCACTTTGCTATGCATATTTATAATGAAAAGATGATTTGTGTCCTCATTACTGCTCTATTGCTCAATGATGAAAAAGCATTAACAAAGGAAAACGATTTTTAGTCAGCTCATAACGTTCTATGCAGGTGAACTGGAACTGTAAAGAGTATGATTTAATGAAAGAAGGTGAAAAGATTTTATAAAACACTAATAAGGTTTTCTCTGCATTGAAAGATCACTTAGGAGCAGACCAGTGATTTCCTTTGTGTTAGAAAAATACAGTGCAAATATTCAAAAGCATCATCCCCAAGGTCAAAGAAGCCCATCATTTCTAACACAGTATACTCACTCTCCTCCTCAACAACCTCCTTTTCCCACCTGTATCAGCATTTTGTAATATTCAGATGGTGGAGAGAAAATAAACTCATGTGTCTCAGCCAGCTTTTAGTTTGAAGGAACATGCAAAAATACCACAGAAGGCACTCAAAGTTCTATGTACTATTAGTGGAGCAGCTCATGAACATCTGCCTAGAGCTGCAGACACAGATTCAGACTCTGCAGAGAAAGAGACTCCAAAATCACGATCTTTAAAATGCTCGTGAGATTTCTGCCATTTGCTCTGGAGACCTGCAAGGAAGAGCAAGTCAATACCAAGCCACAGTGAGCAGAGCACGCGGTGGCAAATGGTTCAAAGCACAGAGCCAGTTAGAGCCGCTGGTGCCAAAAGGTGCTGCTCCAAATGGGAGCACCATGACATGGCTTCACACTCAGCACAGCAGCTTCTGTCCAGTGTGCCAGAGCTGAGACTAGAGCATCATACAGAGTTAAAAAAAAAGGAGGAGGGGTCAGTGGACTTCAGCCCAAAGGAACATTTCTAAGGCTCCTTCCCCAGGCATCAGCAAAAGTGTGACAGACAACAGATGTCAGATCAGCAATTCCCTGCCTCTGAATCTGGGAAAGCCTGTGTTTTAAAACAGAGGTTTCTCTTAGCAAGTGCTCACCAATCTTCTGGCTCTTCTTTTCTGTTATCTTTGTCAGGAGTTGGTGGAAGGAGTGTGACACAGCACAGTATCACTGCCATTAGAGCAAAAGAAAAAAACTTGCTAGTACTCTGCAGAGGCACCCTCAACAGAAAAGGCAAAACATCACAAAATATCAATAGAGCAGAAGATTAGGCTCAACTGCATTATGACTGGTATGGCTACCAACACCTGTCAGCAGTAAACTGAGAATTTTTTTAAAACAGGCATTCTTAACAGTGTTACATGTTTCTTTCTTTAATTCATTGAGTTCATAAACTAAATTACGTAGAACAGCAGCTAAATTGGTACATTGTTGCTCAACTCCTATTTAAAAGGACAAAGCAAGAAGCTGAAAAGAATAATATTTGGGGAACTGGATAGCTTCAGGGGATGGTTAATGATGGGATAGAGAGACTTGAATGCCTGCATCACTGGCTTTAATTTGGTTCAGGGCAGTAAGTCATTACAATAGGAGAGCTATTCACGGGTCTTTTGTGTGAGATGAGGTGGTGGTCTCTGTCTATTTCTAGCTGGTGGACACCTGCCTTACAAAACCCAGCAGCACATCTCTCACTGTCAGCACCTGGCAAGGTCAAAAAGCTAAGTTCAAACTTGGGGAAGGAGCAGGGCCACTGTACTACCCAAGCAACAGGCTGAAGTGTGCTGTGGGGACAGCCCATAACAAGGACACTGCCATGCTTCATCAGTGACACAAACAGCGATTGTCCCCGGCAGCTCAACCCTTTCAAAAAAGACCAATATTTGACTGAATATGGAGCCAGACAATTAACAAAGGCCCCGGGTAACCCATGCACTTTCATGGGTTCTGTCATATCCTGGACTGTTTTTTTTTATTTGCTGGATGGCAGGAAAGCGGCTCCTGGACAATGAAATTTCTGATTGGGTTTTTTATTGTTATTATTTGCAATGTGTTAGTGCCTGCAGGTCACAGACAGGATTATGACTTTGTTGTGATAGGTGTTCACAAACCACTAGTAAGAGACAGTTCTCACTTCGATGACCTTATAGTTTAAACAGAAAAGCCTGAGAGTGAAGGAAGAAAAAAAGATGTTATTATCCTCATTTCATAGTGGGGCAGCAACTGTGCAGAAAGACAAACAGCAGTACATCCCGAGGGGCTGAGCTCATGTTGCTCTTCCTGAACTCAGTAAAAACTGCGGGTGCTCAACAGCATGGAAAAAAAGGGGCCAACATCACATAACAAGTAAGGAGGAGAACCAGGACTTGGTGGGTCCCAAACTGACCTTGCTTGTTTAACAGCTTGCAGAGAAAATGAAGAAAAGCTGAAAAATCATGTTGCTTTAGGAGTACTTGTTTGTGCTGCAGCACCTGAACTTGTTGGTTCCTCAGGCTCTGTGAGGAGAGAAGGCTACCACAAGAAATGGCCAAGGTTTAAGGTCTTATTTTCCAATCTTTCACTCTCCTTGTCCAAAAGAATTTCTGTTGTGGTCCTCAAGGTGTGCAGGGGCAAAATTGTACTTATGGTGAAGACCCTCCTTGACCTTCTCCAAAGACTGGGAAGTGTATGCCTGAGAAGTGGTGGAAAGGATTTTGTGCATCCATAGTGCTCATTGCTATCATAGCAGAAAAGTCCCCTAAAATTGATAAATAAAGATGAGCCTTTAGGACAAGCAGACAGCCTTCTAAATTAAGAACTGGACTCTATTGTTTGAAAATGATTTAAGAAACTGCCACATAACCTTGTGAAAATCAACCTGCCGTGGGCAGGACACCAGATAAGTGTTAAAAAACAGTGTACTGGGCTTCCTCCACGAGCACACTTCCAAGTGCATAATTTATGTCTTGTTTGATGGTTGGCTCCACCTTTGGATGAGGAGAGAAAAGTGAGCAAGACCTCTGAGTTTATATGAGGCAGCAGGAGGAAACACTCTTGACAAGAAATGATGGAGAAATCCTGAAAGTAGTTATGGTGCTGCGTGGTGTACAAAACTAGGAAGCAAGTGATCCTTCTGAGATAACCAAAGCATCTAACCTGATTGTTGTACAAATTTTTTCGAAGTAAATAATCAAGGTCTCATAATGCACCTCTGATCAACCTAAATAGATAAATAAAAAGCTTAAAGGATGAATGACAATGTTCCTGAAGTGGCAAAGTTAATTTTTCATAAAAATATAAAATCAAAGTATTTGGGAAAAAAATCTGACTGAGAAGGCAAGAATGTGCGATTTACAAAGAGCATAGGATCAGCTGGATTATCTCATCTGTTACCCCCTTGCCTCTTCTTCCTGAAATAAGAACTGAAGGAAATCCCAGTTGCAATATGCCATGGTTTAACCCCAGCCAGCAACTAAGCACCACACAGCTGCTCACTGCTCCAAGAGGTATGGGGAAGAGAGTTGGGGGGGGGGGGGGGGGAAGCAAAATTCATGGGTTGAGATACACACAGTTTAATAGGACAGAAAATGAAAGGGGAAAAATGGATTTACAAAACAAGTGATGCATAATAATAACAGCAGTAATAATAACAATGCAACTGGAGTACACAAAACCAGTGATACACAATGCAATTGCTGACCACCTGCTGACTGAAGCCCAGCCAATCTCTGAGCAGTAACCCCCAGGCAGCTTTCTCCCCAGTTTACAAAATGAGCATGACATCAGACAGTAGGAATATCCCTTTGGCCAGTTCAGGTCAGCTGTCCTGGCTCCATGTCCTCCCTGCTTCTTTTGCCCCCAGTCTACACATAGATGAAAAGCCAAAAATTCCTTGACTTAGTGTAAACACTGCATTGAAACAACGAAAACATCAGTGTGTTATCAACACAATTCTCATACTAAATCCAAAACACAGCAGTGTACCAGCTACTAGGAAGAGAATTGACTTTATGACAGCCCAAATCAGGAGAAAATATTGCCTGGGGTGGTCAGTCATGCACTTTAAAAGGCAGCTGGGTTCTAGAATTCCATCATGTGGTTGAGAGGCCAGCAAAATTCAGATACTCCAGTTTCACTAGGTGTTTGAAGTTTAAAATTTTGCTCCTAACCAGAATAGCAGAATTCTTACCTCGAGAAAGCTGTGGAGAACATTAATTTCAGGTTGACGGTAAGAAGTGATTGGTTGATGGTAATAAGCTTTCCAAATTTTTGTATTATTTTGCAATATATAATATAAAAGCAAATATTTTGAAACCAAAACTCATTTTGAAGCAAGAAATTGAAGCGTTTAGCTTGGAAATGTCACAACAAGACATTCTCACACTGTTGGAACACCCCTCTACCACTTACTCTTTTTAAAATGATATTTTCACTGCAACCAACACAAGTTTGCAAAGCATTTCAGTTTTGACAAGGTTGCATTTTCCAGTGGAAAGCCACTTTTTCAATTCTGCCACTTTTTCAATCCTGCAAGCAGGATTCTGGAAGAGGGACTGGGGTGTACAAGACTCTACGGGTCCTAGGGTGCCCCATGGTTATGAAGGTTGAGAACTTGCTGCTTGAGTAACTTCTGGCTACCCATACATCTTGTCTCCTGTTGAATTTGTAGGCTGAACAGGCAGTAGCAACTGTGGAAGACTGTAAGGGGGGGAAAACCCTCAGTATGTGGCCAAGGCTACATGCTCAACCCTGCAATGTCCTTCTCTACCATCCAAATTGAGAAGTGATGGAAATCAGGGTTATCCCAAAACTGGGGTATATGTTCAGTTCAGGGTGGGAATCTTTAGCAAGCCAAGAATGTGGAGGTAGGACGAACAGTAACACATGCCCTTAAATTCCCTCAGCAGGCTGATTTTGGTCTGGTAATGTCCACTTGATGTGAGTTGCAAAGGGGATGTGTCCCTCCACAAACATGGAAGAGAAGTTTAACTTGGTATGTTCACATTGAAAGCAAAAGTACTCAATATTTTCAATGAATTAAAGAAAAAGTCTTAGTCCTCTGAGAAATCAGTACTTTCTGACATGCACAGCTAAAGAGAAATCTGATCTGATTTAACACAGTCTTAAATAAAGTTCTTTTTACTTTCCACCACTTCCGAATGACCAAACAGACGGACTAATACCAGAAACTCAAGCTGGGCACAAATGAGTTGGCCTTTTTTTTCCCCTTCCACTTTTCTCACAGGGAGTGCCATTTGAAATTATCTCCTTTCTTGTTAATTTAACGATTACCATCAGAAAGAGCCAGCGGCTGAAAAATTATAGTCAGTAATTATGATCTTGCAAACTCGCTCTGGGACTTGATGCAGGGAAAACACTGGATTGTGAGAATGAGGCTGTGCTCCTCGGCAGATGCACTTTGGTGGATGGAGCCTGAAGATTCTGGTTGCCTCAGATCTTGGGGGCCCAGCTTGAGAAGCCTTCAGGAGGAAGACTCACTGCAAGATGGCAGGCACATCTTGAGTTGTACACCCCTAAAATACAGCCACCTGAAACCTTTAATCATCACTTGTGAAGAGTTGAGTGTTTTTTTTTAACCTGATAAACAAGGAGAATCACATGTTTCTCCTCTGTGCATGGATGTACCAGCTCAGGTAAATGGTTGATGGACCAGTTAATGTCTTTAGACACTATGTCAAATTATAAATATTTATCACGTTTCAGTATTAATTCGTGTGAAGACAAATACATATGTATGACACTGCAGAGGCAGAAATACACGATCAAAGCCAGCTAGATATTACAGTGTTTAGGAACTGGCTGCTGAATAAAGCTCAGCTTTCCAGTTATGCCCATTGCCTGCCCACCTTTGAAGCCATTTCGTCCATCAGAATTGAGGGAATCCCCATCACTTCTGAGGGCTGCCATGACGGTTGTCGTGTAAGCCCGAAAACACCGAAGGCGGGACTAGGGTAGTGAGAAAAAGGGAAATAAAGTATGTCAAAACGCTGGTATTCCACAGGAAATAGTGGGACGGGGAAAGGACGCCCCACGAGGGAAGCCACAGCGGCCAACCTCCCGCAGCCCCCTGGGTGCGCAACCCCGCGGCCCCGGGGCGAGAGCGGAGCCGGTCCCCGCTGTCCCCACGCGGTGCGGGCGGGTGGCGGGACCGGGCTGGGTCCCCGCGGCGGAGATGCGCCGTCCGCCCCCCCGGGCCGGAGGAGGCGCTGCCTTCCACATTGGCTGGGGGCCGGCGCGCCGCCTCTCCCGGCCCCGCTCCCCCGCGCCCGGCCGGGGGGCGCGGCGGCGGAGCGCCGGCACGACGGGGCTCACGGCCGGGCAGCGCCCACGGCCGGCGGGGCGCGGGGTGGGGCACGGCCCGATGCGGACCCGCTCTCCGCCGCCCGCCCCTGCGGTGTTCCCCGGTGTTCCCATGTCCCTCCCCCGGGGCGAAGTTTGGCCAGCGCCGCCTGTCCGCCCCGGTGCTGCCAGGGCCGGGACAAAAGGCACACACTGACACGTGATGGGCGCCGGGCTTCATAAATGGGACCGGAGCGGGGCGGAAGGCGGGGGGGACGCAGCGGCGGCGTGTGCCGGAGCCACGCCGGGCGCCCGGCGGCTCCTGCGCTGCCTCCCCGCGCCGAGGCGGCGGCGGGCGGAGGCGGCGGAGGAGGGGGCGGGCGGGCGGTAGGCACATGGAGCGGCGGCGGCGGCAGGGCGGCGGAGCCCGGCGTGCCGCCTGAGCCGGGCGAGCGAGGGCGGCGGTGGTCGGAGAGGAGTCGCCGAGGGGAGGGAAGCGAAGAAGGGGAGGCAGCCGGGGGGAGAAGTCTCCCACCTCCTCCTTCCCCTCACCGGCACCGCCTCCTCGGCGCTCCCCAGTGCTGGGGTGCCCGGGTGGGGCGGCGCTCCCGCTCCCTGCCGGGGGTCGGCGCGGCCGGAGCAGGCGGGGAACGCGGCCGGTGCCGTGCGGAGGGTAAGGACGGCGCGGGCGGGGAGGGCGGCGGGTGCCCCCCGGTCGGGGGCTCGGGACCCGTCGTCCCCCTCAAAGTTTGTTGGCGGCGTGGGTGGGAGGGGGGGTTTCGGGGAATGACACCGCCTGCCCCGACGGCGGAACGGGCGGAGGGGAGGCGGCTGCCTGCGGAGCATCCCTCTCCGTGATCCGCCGCTGCGTCCCGCGGCGATCGCGACCCACGCTGCGGCGGGGCCGGGGACCGCGCGGGTCTCGCCTCTGCCCCGGGCACGGCCCCGCGCCGCCGCCTCGGGCGGCTGGGGCCAGTTGGAGGTAGCCCGGGGGCCACCCGGGAAAAGCCGGTGGTCCGGGGAGCGCAGTTTGGCTTCGCGAGCCCGGCCGGAGGAGCGGGGACCCGGCGGCCGAGGGGAGCCCGGCAGCGGGCGGGGGTGCGGGCGGCTGGTGGCCTTATGGTTAACACGCGTTTGTTCTTCTGTGCGCGGAGCCGGTAGCCTCCCGGGCTCCCACAGGACCTTATCTGACATCGGAGGTTTTTCCTTCGTCCTGACCCGCTGGTGATTTACAGCGGGCATTCAGCCCGGCTTCCCTGTGCAGTTCTCATCTCAAAACTCTGTCTTTAAGGCTGTAACGGAAATAAAAGGCGGATCGCAATTTTGCGCGCAATGATGTTCCGTTAAAAAATGTCACTTAGCCGTCCGGCATCCTCAGAATATCAGTAGGGTTTGTTGGTTGGTTTGTTTTTGTCTGAAATTTGGAAGTCTAGGGGGGAAAGAGCTGAAAAAGAGTGAGCCTTTTAAACTTCATGCAGCGTTTGTCATGTGAAATCTTCATCTGCTGAGAAATAATTTTGAGTAACCAGAAGGGCTTATTTCAAATGGGCATCTTTTTGTCTCAAAGACGTCTGCAAATCTCCATTGAGAATACCCCTGGATGAGGTATGTACCAAGCCTTTGGTAGGAGAGAGCTCATTACTGTGATTGCAGTTTGATTAAGTAAAATGGTGTCAGAAGATGAAATCCATAGTTTTCCTTCTTTCTCGAAAATTGTCATCACTGTTATTTTCTGTATGGCAGCAAATTAAAACATTAAGAGTTTTGGCACATGTTTTTGTTTTTTTTTCAGAAGATAAAGGGACATATATAACGTAGATCCAGATAGCAAAATTCTCCTTGAATATCTACTAGGGTTAAAAAAAAAAAAAAAAACAAAAAAAAACCAAAAACAGTGTAGCTTTTTGAACCTGCTGAAGGTGTAGTAATTTTTTCCCTTTTTTCTTAGATGCATCGTGTTGTTTTCATTGTTATTGTTCACCCTTTCTTAAAGGAATATGGCATTCTCTGCTGGGGGTGGCATTGCTGTTAAGGCGAAGAATCAGAGCGATACTGAATATGATGTTTAATAACAAAATGTATAGCATTGCAAAAATTACTTGACTGTGCTTAATTATTTTTGTATTACACCTCATATCAACCACCAGCATGGGTTTTTCCTTCTCAAGAACAGAAAAAAGCCCTGTGACTACAGTAGGAATATTTATTATGCAGGCAGAGTTTATTAAATCAGTCATAAAAGAAATGAACGTAACATCTTTAAACAGTTCATAAGATGAATGTGTAATTCCTGATTTGCTTGAGGTTAAAATTAGTTTTGTAGCAACGAGTAACAGCTTTGCTTTATTATCTGTTGGTCATTGGAGTAAGAGGCAGAACCATTTGAATAAAACCATTTTAAAGCAGAATTCATAAAAACAATAATTGTTTTACTGAGCCAGCAGGCACCTATTGCCAGAAGGGGGAAAAAAGTTGGCTAGGTGAAGAAATTGACTTATTCGCTGAGAATTTAGCTGATTGACCATTCTGTGATACCTAAACTCACAGGAATGGAATCAAAATACCTATAAAACTCAAGGTGAAGGTAGAAGCAGGTTGTAGTATTGCAAGGATGAGCCGGTGGATGCCTTTGATCCTGGCTGTTGTTCTTTGATGAATGATGTGAGCTCAGTTGCATAAAGGACCCCGTTAAAGGCTTTCATGCACTGTTGAAGGACTGACAGGTCTTAGCCAATGCAAATCTTTCTTTAACTTCCCCTATTACAAGTTTTTGATTGGGCAGCAGAAGTTTACAAAGAAACATTTTTGACTTTCAGTCTTTAATGTGGCCATCTCAAAATGCTTGCATCCCACTGGGAATTTTGGTGCTGAAAATGCTACGCACTAGAGAGGGAGAGCAAACATGGTTTTCTTTTCTATTGAGTTGAGGTGAGGTAGGTGAGGAGACTAAGAATCCATACTCGTATATTAATTTAGGATTGCCCAAGATTTTTATGAATGCATTGCCATTCTTGATTCTGCAGGTCTCATGCACTGTCTTCCGCTCACCTAGTTTCTCTAATTCTGCATGGTTTAAAGAGAAATTACTGTAACTTTTCAAGTGCAAACTTTCTGACCTCTATAGTCATATAGTCACCTACCTAGGCGTCGGCAGAATTCATTTTTCACAATGGTGATTGTTCTTAATTTCTTTCCAGATGTCTACTTTGTCTTTATGTGACAGTCCTCATGAAACAGTAAATTATTTTTTTGCTGCAATTTCCAAAATAGTTTAGGCTATGTAACATGGTGAATGTTCTACAAAACCACTCAACGACCATTTAGGTGAGAATTTGGAGATTTTTCTCTTTTCTAGCAGCAAATTCACAGTCTGCTGATGATTTAAAATTCGTACTGTGGGCGACCCTAACACTGGGATTTGGCCAAGTTCAAAGCAGCTATGCAGATGGACACACAAGACAGAAGGCAGAGTGAAATAGACCCTTTTAATCATAACAAGGCTGCTCTTGTTTTCTTATCTACACTGGAAATGCATGCAAGTCCCTTGTACCTAAAAGCAAGCTTGCAAATGTGCCAGAACAGGCAGCAAGCGCATTTGTTGTTAATGCAAAGTTAAAAATGTGACAACCTCTCTTCTCAGTACTGCTCTGTATGTCTCCATTTCTAGACTGACACTGTACTGCTGCCAAAAGTGCACATCCCATTGCTGTTGGTGGATTAAGGATACCCCCACAAAACTCACACCCTTTGAAAGTGTGTGGCTTTGTTAATGACTGCTGAGACCAGCTATGACCTGTCCTTTTGAAATGGCTATAAAGACTTATAAATCAATTTCTCGTTAGAAAGAACTTTTTTCCCCCTTTTTCCCGAAGGTGCTATTGTTGCCCTTGAAAAATGATTGGGTTTGCAACATAAGGTCGGAGCGTATTTTATTCTGCCATTTGTGCCTCATGCAGGGGTATTATGGTGATGCACACCCCAAGCTCGGTTCTGCCTCTCTTCAATAGGAACATCCTTTCTTGGTGATACTAGCCACATCCAAATTACAGACGAAATAGGTGTTTTGTTACAGTGAATGTTAGTATGATGTTCACTTCTTATACCTTGACTGGACTGTTGGTGAAAGTGGATGTTCTATACAATTCAGATACATTGTTTGTGTAGATTGAGGCTAGATGGCATCAAATAGTGCCTCATCCTGTATTAACCACTTTTATGGCAATTATGTATTCTTAAGAAAGATGTGTTTACTCACTACAAAGTACTGAGCAGGAGCAGGTCTGTACTGTCAATTCCCTTTCAGCCCTCGCTGGAGTAGTTTGCATCTTTCTGCATTTTAGGAAACATTTCAAAGTTTATGTTTAGGATCTTGAGGGGCTTCCACCTTCCTGTTCTCCTGAGTATGTGAAACATGCTCTCAGAAATCACTGCTCTTAGTTAGTTATACCTCTGTTTTAAGGAATGCAGCACTGAAGTCCAGACGATGTACAAGCCTGGAATATTAGGTGACATATGTATATATACATGCAAAATAACTTTTGCAGGATCTCAGTGTCAGATATATTATTTTTAGATTCTTGCTTTTAGCCAAAAAGGCTGTGTATAAGGGGATTCAGAAGGATGTTCAGCAATCATCTTGCCTATATTTTTTTGTACCTACACTTGTCTGCGTGTACTCTAGCACTTGAAATTTGGGTTTATGCATGACATACTGCAGGGTTTGTGAGACTTCAGTTTTTCTTCTAGGCATGTGGGGTTTTTTTTTTGTTTATGTCTATTTGTAAGTTTATGCATAAAAGTACACCTATATATGTAAAGTCATAATTCATGCCTCAGTATATTTTAGCTATTTTTCCAAGTCTGATGTAATATTGGTTGGAGTCTCTCCACAATTTGTTGTTCTGCTACTTGGATATCTAATTCTACTGTAATTCTTTTTCACTTCTCCTCTTCCCTCCCTCTCTCCTTTTTTTAAAAAAAGAAAAGCATCTGCATATTTCAAAGACATACACCATTGCCAAGCAATCTGGTATAGTGGCTTAATATGCTGGCAAATAATTTCACAAGTTATTTGTGTGTGTGAAGGCAGTATATTTGAATATCATTATATTGTGAATGTAACTATGAAGACAGTTATCTGAGCTTATATAAATCTTAGGAAAGGCCAGACAGCTCCAGAAATGAAAAAATGGTTTTAATTTTTTAATTGGGAGTGCTTACTTTTGTCCTTTGCTAATGCTGGTGGCACGGAGTGTCACGGTTGCCAAAAGCCTTTTTGTCCTAGCTTCTGAGCATTGCCAATACTTGATGGCCTAAAAAAAGTCTGCAGGAGAGGCAGACTCTTGAAGACTGAGGTAGAAGGGATGTTGCTTTGCCATGTGTTGCCGGCCTTCTGTGCACTAACTTTTTGTCATTGCCTGTGAACCTCTTTTTCACTTTTGGTGTGTTTGTCCACCGTATGGGTCACTCAGTGGCTCCATTTGAGCATTCTCTTCCTTTCCACCTTTGAAGTCTGTTTCCTGTATGTCATTTTCCTTAAGCAGTTTGATTTTTGTTAATGTCCCTGGCCAAATTTGCTCAGCTAATATCTCCTGAGTGTCCCCAGCCCGGTCGCAACTGTCAGTGTGTACAGTGCTCTCCTTTTCTCTGACCTTACCAAGGATGGCTTCTCAGAGCCCTTTGCATCTTTCTTCGTCATTTGAATACAGATCAGAAATGGACTTTCAAAAGAGCAAGTCATTGCCTGCAGAGCGAGCAGTGGATCTGTTCTTTCTTTATGGTGAGATCTGAAAAATCCCACTAGCTTTATCTTTCAGCTTATGGAGGTGTCTCTGAAGTTCATACAGCTCAGAAGAGGAGGGAGGCTTTCTCTCGTGAATTTTCTTCTCCACCTGATCTGCTTTCCTCCAGCCTATCACAAAGTCAATTCTTCTCTTTCTCTAAAATCTGTGTATCTGCCTCACTGAGGAACTTCCACTTGGGTCTTCCTTTCTTACCTTTCTCCACTTTGCTCCTGTCTCGCCTGCAGATGTCTTATTCCCAGTATAAGGACAGTAGTTATCCTTCCTCTCTCCTAGCAATCCTTACCACGCCAATAACTTAACCCACATTACTATTGCTCTCAGCATCTCCTTGCTATCTCATGATTTCTTTAATTAAAACTTGTTACAGCTGGTTTCTTGAGGGGTGATGAGAAGGCAGATATATACTCTGTGCAGTTTACGAGAATTCTCCCTGGAGCCTGATGTTTTTGCTATCTTTCTGTCTCTAAACCTTACTCTTTTAATAAAGTTCACTAATAACTTCTGCGGCAACAAATTTGTGACCTTCTGTGTTCTGTTCTGGACATTGCATAGAAACTATTTTCTAGGAGTGGTTCTCTCCCTCTCTCTCTCTCTTAATAAACGTGGTTTTCCTCCAGTTTGATCCTCTAGATATTACATTGTTCTGGAAACCTTTAGCATTTAGCATCCAATGGAGCCTGGTCTTTTATGTCCTGCTCTGTTGTTTCAAATGACTTTTCTCCCTTAAACTACACGTTGTTTACTAAGCTGCTGTTTCTTCTAGGTACTTCCAGGAGATTGAGTGTTCAGCCCCTATCTCTTTTACACCTGGCTGGGCTTCCCTGTCCCCATTTAACATTTATGTAAATTCTGCTCGACAATAAGTGCCTGCACCTTTTGGCATTAGAGAATGGCTAGAGAAGAGGCTGGAAATGACAGGATTTCTGCTGGAATTTTAAAATCTGAGATGAACTCTTTTGTTAAATACTTTGAGAGTTCAAAATTAACCAGCTTCCACTCAGTTCTCTTCCATTTTCTTTAAAATGTAAGTACCACGGCATTGTATCTAACTTTTCATGTTATCTGTTCATTCTGCTTTATTGGAAAAGAAGAACAGAACACCCTTTATTGGAAAACTAGTCCCTAAACTGGAGCTGATTTTAAGCGAGTAACCAGGTCACGGTTGCTTCACTCTTTCCTTTCATCTGAGTCTTTCATACTTCAGCAAGACTCCTCATCCTCTTTCAAAATTCTATCTTTAGATGAAATTAAGACAATATGAAGTAAACTGTGAAAGATCTTTAAATCTACAGTTTTACAATAGCCACCTCTGCCTTCCATCCCTTCTCCCAAAAGCTGGGCAGAGCAGGTAGCTCTAGTTTCCTCTTAATGTGAGCCTGGTGGTCCCCTTGGCTGGTTTGTGACTTCAGTACTTCATCTTATCTACAACTTGGTAGGAAATGTGTTGCATAAGGGGTTGTGTTTTACAGGCTGAGGAGTTTTGGGTGGCCTCACGAGCTCTAGAGATTTTTCACAGGCAGACGGGGCATCTGCCCCCGCTCTTCCTCCTCTGCATCTCTGTGGGATGCAGGAGGTGCATCCTCAGTTTGGTTAATTCAGAGGAAGGGCTTCAAGTTACGCCTCTCATCAGGCATGTACCCTGCATCTTGGAATATCAGTTGGTGTCTTTATTTCTGGATGTTTAGCTCTCAAGCCAACATGGAAGAACTTGAGCAGTTCAGAGGTGGGCAGCAGGATGTAGAGGTTGCCAGCATGCTCACCTGGCTCACAGAGAGCAAGATTTTGGTCCTTCCCCTGCATCAGAAGGAGCAGGACTTGCTTTCAAACCTCTATAATCTTAGACACATAAATATGCTCTGGCTGTTTGGGACCTAAGGTGCAGCCTCCTTTTCTCTGTACCTGCAAATCACCTGTGCTAAAACTGGCACACGCATCTTGCCAGCTTTGGAGGGAGGAAATAATACTATTTTAAAAATATTGTCCATCACTAATTAACACCCTGTTTTCCCCCTTGTTTTGTTTTTGTTCAGGTTGTCAGCTGCTGGATGCTGGGGGGTGTCACATAGGAGCTATTTGCCCACAAATTGGAACAGCCCAGCCCTTATCCTGCTAGTGTGCAAACGGTATGTTAATTAACACAAATAACCATGTAGCTGTGCCTTCTTGCTAATTAAGGTTCAACTTCCCAAAGATATGATCATGTTACATAAGAACAAAATTGGGTTCATTACTTGCATGGCCTAGTTTACCCCATAGCTGATATGCCTTGCTGTATCTAGAAGATCACATCCCTAATTTGCTCCTCTTCTAGCGTCTGTGCTCCTTCCTGATCCCTCACACAGAGAAAATTCTGACTGAAATGAATGCAAATTTTCCTGAATTAGTGCTCCTTCCTGATCCCTCACACAGAGAAAATTCTGACTGAAATGAATGCAAGTTTTCCTGAATTAGGAGTGACAGCATATTTGCCATTTTTAGCCTAGGAGTAGCACAGTTTTGGAGATGGAGTAGTAAACCAGTAAATAGGATAGTGGTAACATTGCCTTCACATTCTTCTCAACATGTGTTTTTTCCTTACTTGGTGTTACTGAGTCTGAGAGTGCCATTTCACAGTCTGCACATTTCTTTCCCCAAGGCTTGGAAACCTTGTTCTGTCCTCAAAGCTGTATTGTCCATCACCATATGGGATAAGGTAATTATTAGCTATATAAATTTTGATTTTATAGGACAGTTCTAATTCTAGAGGCCAACAGTTACCATGGTAGATCTCATTTCTCTCACAGTTTTACAGCTGACTGCTTATGAGTGTAAACTGCTGTTTCTTCTGTGGTAGTACTTTGTGGACCCAGTTTGGGAGGAGTCCCAGTTATTGGGCATTATGCAAATTTACCAGAAAATAATGCTCTTCTCTTGTTTATAACGTATAAACAAGGAGAGTGCATTTGTATATTTTTATGCATTCAGAAATTGTTTGAATTCTTCCTACTTGTCCTTTAGCCTGGTCTTAATTAACTATGATTATCATAGAAGAAATGTATAGACAGAGAGATCAAAATATTTTCAAAAATGTAAGCCAAAAAGGTTTGATTGTGGATTTCCCTTTCTTGTTTTGATTCCTTTTCTTGCAATGTCAACATTTTTGCAGCTATCAGTATCATCATTGTATTGCTCATAATTACTTCTGAGGAAGAGCATAAATACTCACTCTTTCTATTCAGGCTATTAAAATTACTTTATCAATCATCCTGTTTTGAAAATTCAGCTCTTTTTGTAGACAATGATAAAAACTTTCCAGTTCTTCTTCTACCTTAGAACAGCAGGAGAAGATGGGTAATAGCATTTTAATGAAGTCTTGTTCTTGTTCCCCAAGTGAACTGGTCTGTGGACCAAGAAGAAGTCGGGAGGAGGTATAATTCTCCCTGTTGTCCTTGATGAAGAGTTACCAGCCTCTTATGTACTATATATTTTTATTTTACCTGAAGTGTATTTACATTCTGATATCCAAGTAGCTTTTAAGGCTATACGTAACCACACAGTGGAGGGCACTAGTAAGGACTTTCCCTTCAACTCTTCACTAATTCTTTCACTTTGAAGGCAGAGCCTTACAAAGTCGTGTCTTCAACCTTCAGGGGATGTTTAACAGCCCATGTGTTTGATCCCTGGTAAAGTAGGCAGGGGAAAAGGGCCGAAGGAAGCTGAACGGGTGTCGCTGCAGACAGCTAAGCCGGGAGTTTGTCAAAGCCACTCCATCTAGTGGCAGTCACTTCGCACAGCTGGTCTGGCAGTGCCCATCAACAGCTGCCAGATGATGGGACAAAGGTCTAAAATGGTGCTCAGCTGTGACTGTTCTGGTCTGGTTTTCAAGATAAAAGATCCTTGCAGTTCTTCCTCTGTTGTTTAATTCTTATCCACAGTCATAATTCAGTACTTGCTGTGAATTGCTGCATGCAGTTGTGGAAATACACAAAAAATTTTGAGTGTCAGTATCAGTGCAGCCTCTCCTTCACATTTAATCAATGTTCCAATCTCATAAAAGCTGTTTTAAAAATGAATGAGGTAGTTGAGCTGAGAGCTTTGAAAACGCAAAGGAGTTGGAAGAGTGTATTCTAGCAGGGCAGGAGAGTTCTTGGCAGAGCAGGGAGGCTCTCCCTTACTGCCACTCTGCCCATGAGGGGAGCTTTCTGCAGCACACAGCTGTCACTCCAGCCCCAGGGAGAGAGGATGAACCTCTGTGGAGGACACTTCTTCCCTGTGGAAGCTCTGAGAAGCTAGAGGGGCTCCTGGAGTATTTCATGTGGAGATGGTCATGGCTCTTGGGCAGGTTAGGTTTGGATTGTGTTGGAGCCAGCTGCAAAGAGCAGTGTGGCTGCATGGTGTGGGATGTCTGTTTTCATGGGTGCTGCCTGCTCACCACTCCAGATTTGTATGGAAATGCTCAGAGCCAAAATGTGTGTGGCACTGGCATTGCTTCTGTCACTATCTTTTCTTTCTATGTCAAATTGTGCAGCACCTGTGACCTGATATCTGCAGTGCCAAAGATCCAGTCTTGTTTTCACCAGACAGCTATGGAAAACCTCACTGATCTCTTCAGTGCATTTTAGTAGTGAGCTTATATTGGGATAAGCTAGTATCTAAATTAAAATAAATGAATTTCCTGTAAAGTGTAATTCCAGATCAGGCAAATGGTTGTTTTACTGCAACTTTAATAAAAATCAACTGCATCTTGAATAGGTGCATGCACACATACTGCTAGAAATTTCCAATTAGGATATTCCCAGCAGCAAACAAAACCAAAATTAATGTTAGCAGCATCCCCCAAAGCCTAAACTACACTACTAATGAACTCCCAAGTACTCTCAAAGAAAACTCTCTTTGCAGAGACAATAAGGTGAAAATTACTGTAATAATCTCAATGTAAAAATACAGAGGAAAAAAAATCATTGGCATTCAAAGTAAGACTTACCTCTCCTGATCCCATTAACCGTGTTAGCATAGCATATGCATGCATAGTGAGATTGTCACATAACTCACTGCCACCTTCAAAAGCACACACAAAAATTCGTGTTCTTTCATTTGTATTTCAAATAAAGGTAGGGGTTGCATGGCACCTAATTCTGAGAAAGTCTGTACTTGACATGACTCCAGCAGGGATCAGCTACCTCATAACAATTTGTTTGTCTGTCTAGCAGAAGTGCTCAGTTGAATACAATTTATGAAGCTTTCCTCAGACATAATCTTCTCTACATGGGGCTGTGGCTTTACTCATTAAAATGGTTCTCTTCTGTCAGAAATAAGCTTGAATAGCAGAGGACACCACAACAACCTTTACATATTTATAGAACTACATTTTTATTTAATATTTTTGGGTAGTTTTCAAATTAATAACACATTTTTCACTTCTGCTTGTAAAATGGTGTTACAATGCCAAGCTTAAAATTGCCAGACTTAGCCCAAAGCAGATTTATCAGCAGAGTCATCTTTGTGGCATGTAACATCTGCAAATTCTCTAGGAACAGCTATAAAACAGAAGAGTACCTTCCATATTAGATGATTGCTGTTCATTTTTAATGTATGCTTCAGTGACATTTCCCTCCCTCACTGCTCACACCCTCAAAATTAAATTTCTTAATACTGTCTGTCTGTCTAATAATTGTTATTTGCTGAGCAAACTGTCTGCAAAATCTGACTCAGCCAGTATATTTTGTGTGTTGCGACTATCCCGGTAAGGGTTGTTTATACTCGTACTTTTTTGCAGCATTGGAGTTGCAGTGTTTTCTGAAGGTCTAAGTTCATATATTCCCTTTAATACTCAATGTCCAGGCCTGTTTAATAAAAGGCAAAACTTTCAAGAACTATGGAAAAAGTCTTGAGTGTTCACATGCTATAAGGGCAGTATAAATATATCATCAGCCAAGTGATCTCTGCTTCTTTGGAAATGCTCAGTACTGCTATTGTTGTAGAGAGGCATTCTTTTCTTCTTTCCTTTATTTTCATGGGAAAAGAGAACAGTGGTACCTACTGTGCATGTCTTCTCTTTAGGAGTTGGGGTGATCAGTACTCTGATTTTGGCATGTAAACTCTTGTAGCCTTTCTGAGCATTTATTGTCAGTTGTGTAAAGTGAACAGGTTAAGTCAGTACAGGCCTATGTACTGGCATCTAGGATTTCTTGAGTGCAACAATTTCCTCCATACTAAAAACAAGAAGAAGCTTGGTTTGCTCCTGTTGCTGATTAATCATCGAGATGTCCCATAGCAGATGTAGAATATTTGTAGCCCACAAAATGAGTGATTCTGACTCTTATTTGTATTCAGATCACTCTTACCCATTGAGGTGGTAGAAGGGGGCCCTAAAGCAGATGTTCAATCCATATTCAAGGCACTTTCTATTGGCAAAGTAATATAAAGGAGTACGGCATAACAAGAGCTGTAAGACTTGTCTTATATGTTGATGCATGCTCACGTGCTGAAGGTCCTTTCCCAAGGGAACCCTGACAAGGAGTTGTTCCCCACATCTAGTCACCATACGTGAGCAAAGGCTGTACTTGACAGATCTCAAAGACTGCTAGCTACTTGGGGACCTTCTGCTGGGTCCCCCCAGTTTTGGAGGGGACAATGTTTTTGAGGGTGTCCCCAGGGGTACAAGTTACATTACAATGCTTCTCGCAGAAGCAGTAGCTCCTGCTTCCTTTTGCCTGGAATTTTGGCCACTGCTTAAACTTGGTGCCGTGTTTATCTAGGCAAACTTGAACTGCCCTGACTGAGGCTTCTGGTGTGTACAGAGCAGATCACTCATTCTCTCACTGACGTAGCACAGCTGGTCACCTTGCCTGAAACTGTTGACAGAGCTGGGTAACAGCTGGGTAACCTGCCTCACTCATATTGCTCAAACATCTCAGTACCTTAGTTTGCTTAGGAGAAGGAAGGAATAGAGTAATCTTTGTATATGAGTGTAATGAAGCTATATATTTATCGATCAAATACCTTGCTAATAAATTTGCAGTAGCAAATTCAGGATGTTAATAGAACTCAGATTGCCATAGCAGGATAATAAGAATATAGAGGCATACTGGGTGAACTGTGTGGTCTGGAGTGCATGTCTCTGTCCCTGTTGCCTCTCTGTTGTCAATTTTTCAAAACCTTCAAAGAAGGTGGTGACTCAGTTTAGTGCTGCTCCTGCAGTGGCACTTGGTATTATCTAAATGAAGCAAGCCGAAGGAATATTGGTCTGCAAGGTGCTTTGCAATCAGAAGCTGAGAAAAATACCTTTCTGGTGGAGCAGCTCATAAGGTTTTGATGAAAAATGAAAATTTCTTTCCTGTGAAACACTCAATTCCCTGTGTCTCCATTTTTCACATCGCTTCTTAGTATAATTCAGTTTTAGTGAAATACGGGTGATTTCTCTCTAAGTGCTCAACCCACCCTGATTTCCCACAGTGGCAAAGTTAGACCTGCACTGAATACCAGAGAAAGGTTGATTTTGTTTGACACAGTTCAGCTAAGTTGTCCGAGGAGTTTGTCTCCCTGTTTATGTTAATGAAGTCTGATCTTTTCCCCATATAGGACTTCCTCTGATGCATTTTTCCATCCCCCGAGTATCTCTGAAACCAACAAGACTGGGGTTATGAAGTCAATTCTAGATGGCCTCGCAGACACAACTTTCCGAACAATCACGACAGATCTCCTTTACGTGGGCTCCAACGATATCCAGTACGAAGACATGAAAGGCGATATGGCATCCAAGCTGGGGTACTACCCCCAGAAGTTCCCTCTTTCTTCCTTCAGGGGTGATCCTTTCCAAGAAAAAATGACTGGAGGAGATGATTCCCTGTTGAGCATTATTCCCTCAGAGCAGGTCAACATCACAGAGTTTTACAACAGGTCCCTGTCCACTTTTAAGGATAGTGAGGAGAATATACAGTGTGGGGAGAACTTTATGGATATGGAGTGTTTTATGATCCTGAACCCCAGCCAGCAGCTGGCCATCGCTGTGCTGTCGCTCACCCTGGGCACCTTCACAGTCCTAGAGAACCTCCTCGTCCTGTGCGTTATCCTCCACTCCCGAAGCCTCCGGTGTAGACCCTCCTACCACTTCATCGGCAGCCTAGCTGTGGCTGACCTCCTGGGCAGTGTGATTTTTGTCTACAGTTTTGTGGATTTCCATGTTTTCCACCGGAAGGATAGCCCCAACGTCTTCTTGTTCAAACTGGGTGGAGTTACAGCCTCCTTCACGGCCTCTGTAGGTAGCCTTTTCCTCACGGCAATAGACCGGTACATCTCTATACACAGGCCGCTAGCTTATAAAAGGATTGTTACCCGACCAAAGGCTGTCGTAGCATTTTGTGTGATGTGGACCATCGCTATCGTAATAGCCGTTCTTCCTCTGCTCGGCTGGAACTGCAAAAAGCTCAACTCTGTTTGTTCGGACATATTCCCTCTCATCGATGAGACATACCTGATGTTCTGGATCGGGGTCACCAGCGTCCTCTTGTTGTTCATTGTCTATGCCTACATGTACATTCTGTGGAAGGCTCACAGCCACGCTGTTCGCATGTTGCAGCGAGGCACGCAGAAAAGCATAATCATTCAGTCGACAGAGGATGGTAAGGTACAGATCACTAGGCCTGATCAAACTCGTATGGACATCAGGTTAGCCAAAACCTTGGTCCTTATCCTAGTTGTTTTAATCATATGCTGGGGCCCTCTCCTCGCCATCATGGTGTACGATGTCTTTGGGAAAATGAACAAGCTCATCAAGACTATCTTTGCCTTCTGTAGCATGCTCTGTTTGCTGAATTCAACAGTGAATCCCATCATCTACGCTCTGAGGAGCAAGGACTTGCGACACGCCTTCCGCAGCATGTTCCCCACCTGCGAAGGGACCGCGCAGCCCCTGGATAACAGCATGGAGTCTGACTGCCAGCACAAACACGCCAACAACGCGGGGAACGTGCACAGGGCTGCCGAGAGCTGCATTAAGAGCACAGTTAAGATTGCCAAAGTTACCATGTCTGTCTCCACAGACACAACTGCTGAAGCGTTGTAAGTCAGAGACTTCTCAGTATTGTGAAAAAAGGAGTTTAAGTTAAAAAAAAAATTAAAAATCAACAACAAAGAAAACCAAACCCATGGCTTAACATGTTTGTACCCTCCTGTAATATTTTTTGGTTTGTCATTGTAAACTGAGCAATGATTGTGTTAAGAGCATTACCATCAGCCAGTTCTTCAGGTTTTACAATTAGGGATTCTAGCTAAATTTTCACAAGCTTTTTTCAAAAGGTGTTTACTGAATAATAATGTTTCCTGAAAGAGGACAGAGAAAATACCAGATTAGCAATCGTTCCTTTGGGGGTGTGAAGAAGAATTGTGAAACCTAATTGAAAAATAACACGTCCTAAACCAATACCATCAAATAAGAAAAAAAGCCTTGTAATCATGCTGTTCATTTCAATGTGAAATGTATTTCATGTCTGTAAGTAATAGGAGTTTCTGAATTTTTCCAAAAGCAGCAGTGCTGAGTTTAGAGGTTTTGTAAAACGTGTCGTGTCCCGTGAATTGTGTGCTGTTTTATTATGTGTTATTGATATTTGTCTGATTAAACAAAGTGATAAGGTAGAATTCCGTGAAAATAACGTGAAACGTGATATGTAAACCCCATTGAAAACACTTCCTGTATTTGAAGAATTCCTATGAGACATTTTGGAAATTTTACACTTTTAGTGGTCTTCTGTGGACTTAGAGGAGAGGTTTTGTGTTCTTCTACTAAAATTATTTCCCCACTACCTTTTACTTTCATATGCATATGAGACTAACAGCAACAGAGGAATAGAGGAGGAATGTGAGAAAGGAATGCACTGGTTCAGACTTTTAAATACCACTGCGTTTATACAGAAGGATTATTTTTGGTTGCACAGACTACTGCCCTGCTCTTGGGCATTGCCTGAATATGAGTACTGAAAAGCAAAGTTCCCGGATATTTGGCTCCTTTAATGGGCATCTGGTTTTAAGCCATGTGCTGGTGTTGGACCACTAAAGACAGCCTGTGTCAGACTCAATGTGCGATGTTATCACTGTGCAATGTATACTTGAAGTGTGTCACATTCCTGTATCCCAGGTCTAAGCAGATTCAGAGCCTGAGATGCCAGACACTCGTCTTTCACTAAAAGAGGAGGAAATATTGTCAGACTTAGACATTTTCTTATTGTGTGAGCGTGTATATAAATAAATATCTCTGTGTGTGTACGTGTGTGTGCGTGTGTGTAAGTATTCTAACCAGTGTGAGTCATGGTAGCATAGCTAAGATAGGACACTATGACCAAATGTAACTGTATTTCTTGTTGCACGCTTTGCACACAAATTCTGTTTCTAAAATTGAGTTCTTCCAATTGATTACTAGTGAAAGTACCATATTAAGAACATCTTGATCCACGCTGACGTGTGTATCCATGTGCTAAAGGAAGCAACCTTTCAGTTGCACTTGAGAATAAAAGGAAATGAGAGGTAGAGAGCATGGAATGAGCCCGCACTGACAAATGCTGCAGCTGTTGATGGTGTTCCTGAAGACTGAGAAAGCCAGGAGTAAATTGTAGTTTGTTTTAAGGTTGTGAGTATTCAAATCTGATAGCTTGCATTGAGGTGCATCTCTCTGAAACCACTGAAAAGGTTTGACACTACCAGGAAGAAGTTACTGAAGGAAAATAGTGACCCTCTTCCATGGTGGGACAGTTTCTGCAGCCTAAGACTGTCACAAGGAACATGCTACAAGAAGTCTTTGCAGCATGGATGTTCTGTGATTCTGTTCTGAGTCATAAGGTCTGGGATCCTCTACACTGCTGCCGTGATTTTTCAGACTGTTTCCTTACCCCGCTGTCTGATTTCTACCAAAATAGCTGAAAACACAGCTTAGTCCTTTAGCTGCCTGGCACTTAGTGAAGCAGAGGTGACTTTCTCTGTGACACAGGGCAAGCGGAGCCAAATCCAGACTGCCCTGCCACCCATCTTTGTGCTTAAGTAGGGAAAGAGAGGGGGCGACAGTTCGGGGACTCTGGCTCCCTTAGCGCAGGCCAGAGCAGCTGGCTGAACAAACACCCAGCTCCTTCCAGCCAGTGGCTCTGTGGGGATGCACATGGCTCCATGTTTAGGCTTGGTGAGGGATGGCATGTTTTAAAGATAAGATTGGACCGGGTGAGGTGCTGAGCAACAGCTGAAAGAGACAGGGGTACTTTTCCTCCTCCATCCACCTCCCCTACAGCTTACCTGTGTGATGGGACAGGGTACCATGCTCTCAAGGGGCCCACTGCAGTCAGCCAAAACCAGAGGATTCCCAGAGGATATCAAGTCCTCCTGAAAGATCTTTCTGATGTCTAGGTCTAATTCATTCTAAAGCAGTCCTCTTGTAGGAGTGGGGAATGCCCATTTGAAATGTTAAGGGTATTTTAAGAGCCATTTTTGAAACTGTCTTCTTGTGAATTAAATGCAAACTTTGTGGAATTTTGTTGTGCATTCAAGTTCTAAATTTTACGATAAATCATGGGACAATGGGGCTGTCTTGGCACTTAACTTGGTGCTTACTGATACAATAAGAAATAGCATCCTGTGAAATGTTATCGTCTATCATCAGTATCTTCATTTGCATAATGAGTTTTTCTAAAGCTCTGGGAACTGCATCGGTTCACTTAGAACCATTTATTAAAGAGTTGGCAACAATTTCCTTACATGTTGCACAGTAAGTAGAACTACTCTTTCATTAGAAAAATCTGCTGCCGTTCCAAAATAAGCTGTACTTATACTTCAGCTTTAGGTATTCCTAATTTGCAGTTGGCTAGCTTCACTTAGTGATAGTACAGCCAAACGATACTGTGTTCCACAGCCACCCACACAATCATCCTCATCATCATCATCATCCACCCACCACCTCTAGTTGCAGTTACGTGTGTATGTACCACCTCCAAGTGCCACATATCTACCGAGAGGACCATCTATGTCACATGTGTGCAGAGTTAGATTCTTGACAGTCTAATTGTATATTTGTATGATACAATCTCCTCAGTGCTGTGCAATCACTATCCACATCTTGCACTGGCCTTTCGATGAAAATTTTAGTGTGTCTGTTGTGAGATAGACAGCGTGTTCTACCTGCTGTTATTGGGCTGAATGTATGTAAATAAGTGATTTTTAAAAAAAGTCATCTGTACAAGCAGTGGCCTAAAAAGTCTGTAATTGTGGACTAGGAACATTGTTGAAGTTGCTGTGACATCTCAAATACTACCTTTGAATAAACTGTTTACAGGGTCTCTTGGGATGCTGTTTCACAGTGAAAGGAAAATTTTTCCTTGTGATAATATGAGGTAAAGAAATCAGATTACCTGAGATTTTTATTTCCAGTGTTTCAAAGTGGAGAACATAACTCTTTATTGTCTGTAAATCTAACATTATTACTTCCTCTTAGAAGAATATTGTATCATTAGGTGTTTGTTTGAGCTGGTAACATTCTTGCAAATGTTGCAATATTTTTCATTAGCAACCTGTATAATAGTTTGTACACAAGTACTGTTCAGATTGTCATGAAAAGTAGCTTTGACCATTTACTTACCAATAGCAGAATAGTATTTCTGTAAGATTTCCAGTGTATTCCTACCATATCATATTTTATTTCTATAATGTAATTAAACTGTTATTTATTCAAGGAGAAAAAGTATTCCTCTGCTTTTTTGTTTTCCAAATTTTGAGATAACTGAAGAAGCCACGTGATGATGCTGCCTCATCCCACGATCTGGTGCTCTACGTTTTGTTTATAAGTTTGTCTGTCAGATTCTGAAACAACTGCTTAAACAACTTGACAACAGGTTGTCAAGCTTTGTGGGTTTTAATTGTACGTTGATATGTTTGAAGGAGGAGGTAGATCATATATTTTATATTTGTGTATCCAGTACTATGGAGACAAGAGAAATGACTGTTCAAACTGAATCTCCTGTTTCATTATGTAGGCAATTTCCCCTTTCCTCAGTATTAGCCAAAATGCAATAAATTCCTTTTGCCTTCCTCAGATGCTTGTTAGCTCAAAGATGTAACATTAAAACAAACCCATATACTTCAGAAAAACAAAACACAACAGAAGAAAGGAATACAAATTAAAATAGTGCTGTCAGCAGTAGTGATGACCTAAATTAGTTATTGGGGGTTGTAAATGTAATCAAAGATTTGAGACAAACAAAGAGTTAGTCTAGTTTTGGCCTGTGCCAGTGGGGACAGAGTTCATGGGTGTAGGGAGTGGATGATGAAGTGGCCCAGGAGGGATTCATTGAAGCTGTGCAGAGAGAGCAGGCTCAGCCGTGCCACTGCCTATGAATCACATTAAAGTGCTCCCACTGCTGCTCATCCACATACGAAATGAAGGGTTGAAAAAGCCCACTAAATGCTGTAGAAAGGTCCCTGCCTATTTCAGAGGATCAGTTTTCCATATGACTTAATCTCAGATTCACGTTACTTGGGCAATTTTCCTTCTTCACATCTGTGGTTTGAAAACATCCTTAGGGGATAAAGTGAGCATGTCACAGAATCATGGAATCATTTAGGTTAGAAAAGACCTCTAGGATCATCAAGTCCAAACAGGAACCTCACTCTGCCAAGGCTTGGGATCATGGTTGTGTCACAATATTTTTACTTTTAAAAATTGGGTCAGTGGTGAATTGAGAAAGTCTTGGCAAAGCAGAAGCAGCTAGAAATAAAAGATTAGCTCTTAATCTAATCTTTAACTGCATAGTACATTTAAATTAAATCTGAATATTTCTGCTAAAGCTGTCACTTTCAAAGCAGCCAGGAGACAATTCCTTCTCTATTTCCATGGTCACTGGAAAACAGGGATTATGCTGCCACAAACTGACAGCTCCTCTTGACAGAAACATCTGGCTGTATTTTTAAGTCTGTTCTGAACAATACAAGAGGAAATAATGACAACTTTCCAAGCAACTGGTTTCCCGCACTATACCAGCTCAGGAAGCATGCGGGCAAATGTGCTGTCATTGTTTCAGCCCTTCATATTAACATCTCTTATTGTTTCTGCTTTTCTGACAGCTGTTTTAAGAAGTCACAATATCATCCTGCACACACATCAATAAAACATCTTCTGTTTGTTTGGTTTATTGGGTTGGGTTTTTTAAATGTTTTGTCTTCAATGAAAATCCAGCTTTGGCTTGTTGTAAAATTAAATCATCATATGAGGGAACAGTTTATAATAGAAGAGAAAAAAGAATTTTTCCTGTGTTTAAGAAAGCATAGGGTGGGGATTGTATCTGACAGTTTAGAATACATGTCTTCCTCCATTCTGTTCTTGTCCATTAGTCTTTTTAGGTAATCAATATAAAGAATTTTCTTTAAATAGCAGTACAAAATATGAAGCACAATTGCCTTTAACAGAACTCCTTTAATATGAGCAGCCATCTAATAATGATCTTTGAAGTTCAGTTAGGAGAAAAAGTGACAATGAGCCCAAGGTAATCTTAATGACGAGGTATAACATGTCCTGGTATTGCTTTTCAATAAATCATCTTTCATATTTAGAGCAGCACTCACTTTAATGCTAAAGCATTTTAAGGTATTGAATTCTGTCTCAATAAAGTCCTTCAGAATTTTTATTGACTTCAGCAGAAATTATATCTTACCCCAGGTTTTTGAACTATCAGTGTGCATTTGGAAAGTGCAATTTTATACTCCAGTGTATTTGCATTTTCACTGATGTTAAAACAAAGATTGGACAGAATAAATAACAGCCTCTATATTCATTGGGGGTTTTTACCACCAAGAAAATCTATTCTGAATTTTGGTGGGTCAATGCAGAATCGTAAAGTCTGGCAGTAGTTCAATGGACTTGTCATGTGAGTGAAGAAATGTATTTATCTATATGTGTGCAGATGAGGTGGAGAACATCATGAACGAATCTGCTCTCAGTAATGCTGACAGAGTTGCTTCCTGACTGCTTTCACTGGTGCTGTTTTGATGCTGCTTTCTTTCCTTCTCACATTTGTGTATGCATGGTGAAAAAGGCCACACACATTCAAAATCTTTCCCCAAAATAAAGTAGCATCTCTACCTATTTTTTTTTATTTTCATGATATTAATAATATTTATTCATATTATTATGGGAAGCAGTGTCACAACCCCTGTTTCCATGAAAGGGAAGCCTCTCCTGCCATTTGAAGCTGTATCTGGATGGATCAAGTCCTAACATTGTTATGTGACCCATTTCTTTTTCTGCGTGGAAATCACTGTAAGTCCTTCCAGGGCTCAGCACAACAGGGATATTCCACTTTCCATCTAGCTGAAGAGAGGGATAAGGAAAGAGAGCTGGAAACTCCTTGGTCCTTGTTTGTGCCAGACTGTTCCTGGAGCTGCTGTGTGCGTAATGCTGTGAGGGTCTCTGGGGACTTCCCCATGCTGTCTGTTCCCTCCAGAAAGGTGGTTGCTGTGTCCTGGCTGACAGCAGAAACCACATCAAGAGAGGTGAAGAATAATCCTCTCTGGTTGAAACTCTGAAGAGAAAGGATTTAAGATTTTGCAGTGTAATGAATCAGAGATGGGGATCTGCTGTGTGTCATTTCTTACTTATGGAACATGGATTAAGGGTATCATTTTAATAGAGGAATATAGGAAGTTAAATAGGCTATGGATCCATCCAGTAAATACTCCTCCCAAACCTTCAGAAGGGTAGTAATAAATCTTGTAAGACCTTTCATCAGCTGCCTGGGGAAAAAAAAAATATAATCATTGTCTCTGCAGTGCTTAACTTGCAATATAATTCTAAGTCATTTTAAAATTATACACCTACCTGCTACCAATGCAGTCTGAGTAGGCAAAATTAGTAATAGGCATGCTCAGTAAACCCAAGGTTTAAAGCTTTAGCTAGAATGTTAATGTCTAAATTGAGTAATACTATCAGTCATGAAAATTACAGCTATCTGCCTCCTTATCTTTTCCTATTTATTTGAGGGGTTTTATTTATTCTTATTATAGCACTTGCGAAACCTGATGGCTCTGGCAGAAGGAGAGACAATCTCTCTGCATGTGGCCACTGGTGTTGCTGAGCTGCCTGCTGCAGCATGTTCAGGGCACCCAGGGAATGGACAAGGAGGCAAAGAGAGAGGATTTGCTACTTCACAGCTAGCCTGGGAGTTGATTAAAAAAGAGCAAAGCCTTCTGAGCTGCAGCCCCTTACAACTTGGGAGATGCTGGGTGGACACTGTCACAGGGGGAGGAAAGCTCCGTATTCAAACTCCTGCTTTACTCCCTCCGTGGCAGCAGTTGCTGGGCTCCTTGGCAGGGAGCCCAGTGAAAATTGTTGTACCCCAGGGTTAGTGCCCATGGCAAGGCACTTGGAAAGGGACCTGGCTGCTTCCTGCCTGTGCTGAGTGTGAATTGTGCCTTGCTTGAAAGTTGGACTTTACACCTCAAGTTGGTGTTTAAGAAAAGCTTCCACTTTCACCTTTGGAGTTCCTCACTCAGGATCCTGAAGCTGACTGAAATGTGGATGTGTGCATACAATAAAAAACTGCACATCCACTGTTCTTAACAGATAGACTGCAGGAAGACAGGCTTAACAGCAACGTGTCATTAAAGACTCAAAGAAGACCACATTCTCCACCAGTAAATTAGTCATTTATACTAAATACTTTTCCATGCAAGTGATATATGCAGGTAAACAATTTATTTCATTTTCCCTTGGGAAAGCTGAGGCTCTACTTTAGCTTAGTTAAAGGATGAGTTGTCTCACTCAATGCCAATGCAAGTGGTTGCATCTGGTGCTAGAAAGGAAAATACAGGGACCAACAGCTGACCTCCTAAACAGATATATAAGCTGAGAACTGTTGGGTTTTCTCATCCAAAATATTTAGCCCTGATTTGAAGTGAGTGTCCATAATTTTGTTTCTTTTGAAACTCATTCAAAATAACACTGGACCCTGCAAATGCTTTGTTTTATTGTTGCAGACACGAGGAAGCTACTGTCGTAAGTAAGGACAGGGTGGTATTCAAATTCAGTGCTGGTCTATGCTCATGCTTTAGCTCTTTGCCCTTTCTTGCTGATTACACAAGGTTTTTAAATAGTTGAGATCTAATCTTAGCTGCTGTGTCAGCTGGCCCCTGCTGAGGCCTAAACCCTTCTGCTGACCAGGAAAGTGTAGACTGCAATCTCAAAAAGGAATATGTCTCTTGCCTTCTAGAGAGCAGTGTGGAGGTGGGAATGAATAGGAAAGTGTTTTTCCCAGAAAAGTGAACAATGGCAAGGCATGAGAACATGGGCTGATGTACATTTTCTGTGGTCCCATGCCCTCTGGCAGTTTGTTCCTTCTCTCTGTGCTGCCACCTCCACAGTGCCAACACAAGTGCTTGCATGCCTGCCTAGTGAATCAGATCCAGCTGAACTGATCCAGCTAAAATTTTTTTTTTCTCTTTTGGGCATACTGTGCCTGCCAGATCATATCCTGACTACATGACCTGGGTTTCAGAGCTGGAAACTGTAGCAGAATTTGTCACACAGGCAACTCAACAGCTCCATCAAACCTGGTTCCTGCTGTGCCAAGCATGCAATGGGACTTTCAGGGTCTTGGTTTTCATTATCAGAACAATCTAAAAGTGTTCTGCACTTCTAAACAGGATCTCTGAGGGGAACTTGAGTTTCAGAGCCCATTGAAGCACCAAAACTGTAGGCACTGCATCTGTGTCCTTCATAGGCAAAGTTCCCACCAGAGGAATGGGCAGAACAGGCAAGTCCAGTTCCCAGCCACATGGCTGATGGGCTCACCTTGCTCTGGGCATGGCCTGGGAAATGCCTTTTCACACTGGAACACAACATCCCAGGCAGGGCAGCGTGGTGGTGCTGCAGCAGCCCTTGGGTCACAGGGTGAGCACCCCTTGGCACAAGTGGCCACCACTTCTGGGGCAAACTCCTCTTGCTGCCTGCTCCAGGGCGTCCCTCTGTGTACTGCTGTATGTGTTCTGTGCTGTCACTATGGGGAGTCAAAGGTGTAAGTTATGGGAACTGAAGCAGCATGATTCTCATCACTGCAGAGAGGCACAGAGATGCTTTGCAGGAGTTGCTGGCCAATTGCAGGGTAGTTGTGGAAGCAAACTACATTTCAGGTGCATCTGCAGCTCTCAGGCATGACAACCACAGCATGAGCACTTGGTGCCTTTTCATTTCTCAAATTTAATCAAATCTCTATCAATGACATGAGCACTTGGGAAATGTTCACTCTTTAAAAAAAAAAAAAAAAACAAGTCAAACTTTGATTACACGGGCCTGTATTGTTAAAAAAGGAAGAAACTGCCTAGTTCTGTATCAAAAAATCAATCTTCTCTAAAGGCTGAGTTGGTAAATAAATCAGGAGGGGTAGCTGCTGTAAATTGGAAGAGCTCTACCATATTCACAAGCAGAGCAATAGAGGCATATCATGCCTGAGTCAGCCACACTGCTGAACGGTGGATGTGCTTACCACCCAAAAGTAATTGCAACCATATCCTTTCAGAGGAGGGCAAAGCACCCCACATTTTCCCTGGGGTACAGAGACTCACATGGGAAGCTGGTAGTCATCATCATCCCTGGCAGTCCAGACTTTGCCTCTCCTCACACTGACATCGTACCTTGGGTACCTGTGAGCCACCCTAACCTAAACTGAGCCAGACATTGCCAGTAATGTGTAAGCTTTCTGGCCAAAGAGGATTAGACTCATAATATTCTCCTTTGCAAGTCACTGAGTTAATGGTCTGGTTTTACTCATACTGGTTGCACCTGACAAGTCATGATAATAGAGGCTTGAGGTATTTGCAACAGCACCAAAAAAAAATCCCAACAAAAACCAAACCAAACCAAACAAACCAAAAAACCCCACCAAAACTACCAGCCTTTATCAAATAGTTCCTATGAGGGGAAAAAAACACAGCATTGCATTGTTAAATCAGTATTTAGTCTGCAGCTAAAAGGCCACAAAAGCCTTTACTTCTCACTGCTAACTCAGGTCTCCTTAAGAGGTTCGACTGGGATTTAAAGGGTAAGTATTGTGGAATAGTCTGCAGATGAGAGAGCAGAACCCTTAATGCTGCCTTTTCAGGACATTATTCTTTCCATTTGTATAGAGACAATTGCTTCAGCTAACCTGCCTGGCCTGTACCCTAGGCAACCTGACATATTAAAAGTGCCTAATCCATCAAACAAATGGTTTGTTCTGGCTCCATCAAAAATAAATAAATAGCTCTTCCCCCCTCCCTGAAAAACAAAGTGTTTCAACATCAAAAAAAGCTTCTTCCCTGTCTCATCTTCCCCCCTCCACACGCGCAAAGGGAGAATCTTGCAGCATGGCCACAAGGTCTGCAGAAGAGCAATATCTGAGGAGTATCACTTAGCACAGGCATTTCTAATATATCCTTGAGCTCAGGGATCTAGGGGAGAGTTCGTCATGGACCTGGAATATCAACCCCTCTGGTGTGGCTACAAGATTAAAAACAAACCTTGAGGCTGATGGCTTGTCATCAGCCTCAGATCAGAGTCTTGCACAGCACTAAGCATCACCTCTTCCTTCCCTACTGTCTTCAGTAGCCTGCAAAAAACCTCTTCCAGTGCTCCTCACAGGATCTTTGTTTTGAAAATCTGGATTTATTTACTGCCTTTGATTTCCTGGCTGGGAATGCATACATGGAGCCTGCTAATGAAGCTGAAAGAGCAGAGTCAAAGCTCTTTCTCAGTGCTGGCTGGCACAGGTGGAAGAACACTGGCCAGTCACTTTCCCTGCATGCATGCTAGAAGATAATGCCATGAAACACTGCACAGTAGGTTCAGGCACGGGGCTGGGGCTGTGCGTCCCTGCACAGGCAACTCAGCATGGTGCTTTCCTTGTCCTGTGCTGCCATGAGCCACAAGCAGATCTAAACCCCACCATATGCCAGCCATCCTAAATCTCATTAATTCAGCATGGTTTGACAGCATCTAATTTCTAAAGGCACTTAAAATCTTTAGCAACAACCATTAATACCTCCATTATGGAGCATAAAAGCTTATATGCACCTAAAATAGGAGCTCTGAGGTGGTACCCTGGTCCTGGGCTGAATAGGTGGACAAGGGACAGCAGCCTCAGTCACCTACCCTTTGTCATAGGCTGCAGGCAGCTCTCACCTCTTGCAGCAGCTGCATTGTGCTGTGCAGCAGGCACGATGATGGGTATCACTGGCTGGCCAGGATTTAATTAAACACAGATGGAACTGAGGCAGCCTGAGCTTGATGCAAAGTGCTTCAAGCTCTCGCTTCTCCTTGGGGTCCACAAGCTGCAAAACCAACAGCACTTCCCAGTTTGGTCATAAAACTTCCTTAAAGCTATTTGCTGCTTGTTTTTTGAGGCAAAGCTTTCATTATCTAGAAGAGACATTCAGAGACACTCACAGCAACTTATCACTAATAAAAATAAACATTAGGCCTGGACAGGCTAGGTACATCAGTGTACTTTCTCAGTAGCTGCTTCTGCCTTGCCCAAGCACCAGCTGGGAATGGCCACTCAAAAGCATCTTCCCTGGAACTACCATTATTTGCAGAGATGTTGCTAATTCTTGGTGGAGAAAAATGCAACACAAAAAACCAAAAGAGATTCTCCATGATGGATGCCTGCCACCTCAGCCAAGGGACCAGGAAGCAGCGTGGACCTTCTTTCCAATCTCGTGATGGGCTGGGAGGGCAGGAGAGAAGATATGCGAATGGATAAAGATTGTGTTACTGTCCAGAGCCTCCTTGTCCTGGTGAGGATGAGACTTAATTTTCAGGCTGTGCTGGACTGATTGAGAAAGATCAACTCCCAGGACTTGTCCTGAGTGTATGTTTATGCATGACCATATTCTTGACAGCACCTGGACTGAGGAGAAGACAGCAGGGTTTCCTCCTGCAGATCACGACCAAATGTACGAATGTTATTTCTTGTGAGGGAAATTTGAAAAAGCTTTCAAAAAATCCATAGAAATTATTTAATGCCTTGAGAATCCATTTTTTCTATAGATACCTAGCGTGTAACATTTGGGGGTTTATCAAAGAGAAGACTGAAAGATAACTGTCCTGGAATTACCAGCTATTGTAAGGCTCTTTAACCAGTAGCAACATGTATAGCAAAAACCAGTGACTGGAAGCTGAAGCCAGGCAAATTAAAATGGGAAATAAGCCATATATTTTTAAGAGTGGGGTTAATTAACCACCAGAACAAATCCTCAAGGGAAGCTATGGATTCCTATCTCTGGAGAGTTTCAAATCATGGCTGGATGCCTTTTTAGAAGATGTACACTAACCAAAGATGCCATTAGGTTCAATACATGGGTGATTGTGTGAGATGTAATGGCCTGTGATACACAGGAAATAAGAACAGATGCTTTAATGTTTCTTTCTGGCCTTAAACCTAAGAAGCTATTCATCTAGATGGGAGCCCTGTGCCTATAGCTGAGAATTTGATCCAAGTCCATGACTGCAACATTTATAAACTGGTGAAAAATGAGTGTATAAATGCACCAAAGAGAATAGATCAAACAATGAATGGGGAGCTAAGGATGAAGAAACACACCAATAATATAATTTATTTCTATTTTTAAAAGAATTATGCTGGAATGCAATGACACCTATAGAAACCAGGACTGTGAGGTGGTAACTTACACTGGTGAAATTCAAATGAAACAGGAAGATATGAGACTATATTTGGAGACTGCCAGGTTTCTGTGATAAAATTGCGTTAGTAATTAATAATCTCACAGAAAAAAAGCGAGAAGAGAGATCATCTGCTACCATGTGTCTATTAGCAGATAAATCCAAAGTGAAAGATATCCCCTGTGGGACTGTTTGATGGATTATATTAAATTTAATGGTAATGGAAGGAATACTGTAATTGGAAGATGCTGGAGGGAAAAGATATTGTAGGAGCCAGAGAAGGAGATGCACTGCTGGTACAGAAAGCACCATGGTATAGGAATGGGTGCAGTTTCTGCCAAACTGCACCAAAAGAGCAGAATATGCTCCATTCCCCATAGGCAAGGACCAGAAAATGTACAGGATCAACTCAGCTAATATGGAAGCCAATCTGTAATATCCCCAAGGGAGGTATATTTGGCAACTGAAGTGTGGAAAATAAATATTAGAAATGCCAGAATTTTTTGAATCTTCGAGTACATTTCAGAGGAATAAAATGACAAGTTCAATTAGGTTCCTCGAAGCAGGGAGAGAAACTGATTAATCAGGCATGGAAGTTCCTAAGTAACCAAAACAACTGTGTGGGCTTTCTCCTCTTGACTCATGTTACAGGAGGAGGGTGTATCTACTTGAAAATTGAATACATTTCCACATGCTCTATAAAGGAATGTCCAAACACATCTAGATAGAAAATGGTCCCTATTATTTAGGTCTCTCCAGAGCCTCTCATATGTTGTACAAAACTCTGGAATATGTACAGGATTTTGGGGGTGTTTTCTTTGAAGATGAAATAGCTTTTAAAAGAATTTGTGGACTCAGTCCTATCATCCTAAAATGGCAATATAAACTTCACAAGTAAACTTGCATTGAGCACAAAGATAACTACACCAAATGGCAACCTAGATTAAAATAAGACAATGAAACATTTATAATATTTGAAGTCCAAAAGCTCCTTGGAAAAATCACCGTGTCTGTCAGGAATGCACAAGATGTAGAGCCACATACCTGCCAATTGTCAGCAGAATAGCAGGAGCTGCTGCCCTCAGCCAGTGAAACATCACATTATTATTGCATCTGAGCTGGCTCTTTCCCAGAGCATTGGCTACCGTCTCTACCAGCCTCGGAAAGCTGCCTTCTGCAGATGGGCTTTCTCAGAGGTGTCGTACACCTCACCGCTCACGGGAAGAGACAAACAAAAGCCAACGCATGTGACACACAGCTGAACCATGCAAATAATATCATGCAAGAGGATGCATCCTGATCATAAAGTTACAGGATGTCTGCAGAGAAATTAAATTTTCCTGTAGTGCTTCTTTTGCTCACTTTGGCTAAATGCTGAGGGAGCAGGAAGGGAACCCCCACTAGTCTCACATCTCTCATGTTTTGGAAGGGATTTTAGGGTCATTTTTTATGTAATTTCTGGTAATAGCTGATTGAATTTGATCACGACAGTGAGTAGGAGGGTGACCAAGGTAGGGCTGTACTTTTTGGTCATGAGCACAGCAGAGCACAAAGCCACTGACACAGCTGCCACACTCATTTGGTTTTGGGCTTTTCTCCATCTCCCAGCACCCACCCCTCCTCTGCACCATGCTCCCAATACTGCGACACCCGGATACTCCTGCCCACCACTGGAGCGTGTGGGTGCGTGGCCTCCCGGCGTCACAACACATTTGTGGGTGTTTGTGTCATGAACAGCTCAGGCAACATCACTTATATCTGTGTATCTCCTCGACAGCACCAGTCACTCCAGCCTGGGGATCACTGCTTTATTTTTAAGGAATATTCTGTTCATATGGACTCATAGATGCTTCCCACTGGATAATGTCTTAGAGTAGGAAACCTTCCAAATAACATATGAACTGGGGAGAAGTGAGAAGCATAAAGCTCAGCACCAGATCCTCTCAGTGCTTAACCCTGACTCTGCCAATGACTTGCTGCAACAAGGGAGGTGAGCTTTGTAGCTAATGCCTCTCCCCCCTGCCCCCAGCAGTTATTATAAGGATTAATTTTTTAATGTGTGTACACAGCTTTGATGTTGCATGCACCATTTCATATGTACATAAGTGCTAAACATTATTGGGTGGTTCTGTCATCTTTAGAACACTAAATATGCATTTCTGGGCTTAATTAGGCGTGTAAAAATGGCTGTACACAGCCACACTGGAAAATGTGAGTCCTGATGTATAAATAGTTGCGAGGCCATGACAGAATAGGTCTCAACACGGGAAAGCCCATCTGGATTTAACCTTGGCCAAAGTGTGCTAAAATTACCCCTTGTGGCCTCTAAGCTCCAAAGGTGTCCAGAGGGAATTCCCACCTCACTCCTTTCCTGGTCTGTCCAGTGTGAGTTTGAGCAGAACAGGAGGATTATTTCATGTTCAAGAAAAAAAAAAAAAGAGAAAATAAATCAAGCAAAAACCAGAAGATTTTAAAGTACGAGCTCAGATCTTGGGCTTACTAGAAGTTTTGAAGAGACTTCTGTGTACTCTAGAAGGAAAGGTTGTGGGCTGAGAGTCACCTGGCCCATGTGTGAGTCAAGCCACCCTGAAGCACATTTCACAGCTTGACTGTCCTCTCCACTGCTTTGCTTGAGGTGTGATATGTCACATCCATACTTGTGCTAGCCACTAGCCTTTAGCTGCCCTGTAAAAATGCTCCACTTGCAAAGCCAATATATTGACACTGGCAAAACCCTTTATGCAAGTCACAGAATCATAGAATGATTTGGATTGGAATGGACCTTAAAGATCCTCTAGTCGAACCCCCTGCCATGGGCAGGGACATATGTCAGCAAGGCATAGCAAGTTCTGATTTGCATTTGTGCAATTTATTGCTGTTTGGCAGCCAGCTAATCTCCACCAGTGCAAATAGCAGCTTTGCCTGTGTGCACTTGGGGACAGTGCTGACAAAGCCCCATCAGTGGCTGTCACCAGTGGTATAATATGGCAAAATCTCCAAACCAAACAAGACCTTAATTTCTCATTGAGTTTTGAGTTTCCTGAAATCTAAAGTTGAAAGAGGCTTCATCCCTTACTCAAGGAGTAAAATCCTCTGGTGAGAAAAAGTAAATAAATGTTCACAGTGCACAGTCTTTCTGCAAATAAACGCCTGAGAATCTCACCAGTGGGATCAGTGTGGTGTGACTGCAACAGCGTCTCAGCCTCATCTATGTTGCAGGACCTTGGGAAAAGCAAGTTCAGCTTCTTCTGATGAACCTGTGTCATCACAGGAATGTTTTCAGAGTACATTTTTCATATAGTAACAGTTTCCACATTATTAAACTGGATCTAATTATGTTAGGAGCAGCAAATCATATTCACAATAGTGTTTTCATTAAAAAAATTATTCCATGCAAAGATTTCATTAAGATGTTGATTGCTACTGAAATTATATGCACATAAATAATAAACAAAAATACCTACACATTATTAAAAATAATTTCCACATATACCAAGCCATTTGCTTTAATTTATTTCAGATTTTAAGTGGGAAGTAGTGTGCATCATCTATCCAATGCGTAGAATCAGCAAAAGATTCTCTGTTATGAAAACATGGCTTTATTTCCTTGTCTGCAGAGTGTGACTTTCCAGACCATACTAAAAGAATAGGTCATTCCCTTTTAGCATCAATAAAATGAATGTGTGGATCCTGTATTTTAATGAAGCAAGAGGAATCTCTCAGCCTTCAAAGAGGTCTCAATGGGGCAATCATATCCCTTGCCAGAATACCTCTGAATTTGCTGGTGTTTCTTGGCAGAGAATTCACTGAGGGATGGAAGTGGACTCCCTGGCCCATGTATGACCACCAGCTCCCAGACAGGAAGGGCAGCAAGGACACAGCTGTGGGCAAAATTCTAACAGGGCACCCCTCCTCCACTGTGGTGGCAGCAGCTCACACAGGTGAGTTCAGTCACCTCACAGGAAAACATCTGTGCTTCTCCCTGTTGGTGTCCAGATGTAATGACAAGATGGAGTTTATTTTTGGCCTCTAGAATGAGAATTTCTTGCTCTTGCAGATCATACTGGGCACTGAGATCAAAGATGTTCTATGTAAGTGCTGATGACATGTCCTTTTGGGCAATAGCCATCTTTGGTGGCACAAAAAGAAGAATGAAAATGAAAATATGAAAGCTCTGGCAGTATCAACAAACTCTCCTTTCTGTGCCTAGCCTCTACCACCACAGGCTGACTACATGTGTGGGAATGGGGAGCTTTCACTTAGGATAGAAGTGGAAAAGAACAAGAGGAATGTAAATGTCTTGTGAAAACACACTCAGAATTATAAAAAGTCTCTTCCTCAAGAGGATCCACAATAGAAGCCTGAAAGCCTGAGCAATACAAATGAGGAAATAGAGAAAGGAAATTAAATTTTTAAGACCGTGGATGTTTAGATAGTGTTATCTTCAAGACAACAAACAGTAAGGGGTCAGGAAATTCCAAATTAAATCCAACACTCTCCTTATTTCCTGATTTTCTCTTGTTAAGGATAAAATGCACAGCCAGGACCAAGTTAACATTATATTTCCTGCCATATGACTCTATTGGCATAATTTTTGTTGCTAGGCATACATGGACTGACCTACTCTGAAATTAAAAAAAAAAAAATCAGTTCCTTGGCATGGAAAGAGAGGTAAGACAAGAATTTCAGGGCTATAGTTCACAAGAAACTTGGCAAGCCCAGCTGCTGGTCCTACCAGTTTTCTTTTGTAAATCCAAGGTGAATGCCTCATGGATGGAGGTCATAGCTGATTACAGATTCTTTTGTTATTAGATGACATTTATTGACTAGTGTCAGCTATTTGACAAGTGTTTATCCTTCCAGAATTTAAATCGTGGTGTTTAAATCATATTAGTGTTGCTGCAATACAACTGCCATTTTCTGAAGTGCAGGAATTCCCATGAGTTGACCATGAAAGGCCAGAGGAATACTTCATTAATTCACCCCACACTCCTCTACACCCACCAGCTCACCAGGGCTGTTGGTTACTTGAAGCTCTCGACATGCTCTGCTTCAGGGAAAGATCATCTGGGGTGCAAGATGGTGATCTGACTGGCAGTAGGATCTCCTGAGGAGGGGCTGACACAGGTGAACCCAAAGAGTGGTGCAAGGAAACTTGTGCCATCCCCAGGCTCATCCTTAACACGGGGTGAAGAGCCCAAGGAGGGGCATCTGTGGCTGTGGCCTGCAAAGCTCAGCAGTAAGAGCAGCATATGGAGAACAACTGGGTGTGAGTTAGTGCCAATGCAGCTTTTGTGCCAGCCAAAAGGGATTTGAAAGGCAACTGAGTGTATTACAGACCCCCAACTTGCCACACACTGGCACAGGCTTGGTAAAGGCAGTAATGTGCCCAGACATAGGCTGGCACTGATCCTACCCTACTCCTCTTTCTGCAGCCAGGGTCCTTCCAGAGCTCAGCACAACCTGCCAGTACCTTCCTTGTTATCAGGAAACAGTTTGGACTCAGACTTTATTAACAACAAGGTTTTGCCCCCATGGGCTATGGGGGCTCAGCAGCCTCCAACTTGAGGGCTTTCCTCAAGTGCTTCCCTGCTTTGATGCTGACCCTTTCTTTTCATTTTAAGTGAAGTCCATCACTGGCCCGAGGGCAAACAGCAGCCAGGAGGACTTGCAGATCCCACAGGAGTAGCAGAAGCTGCCTGGCTCCTGCTAGCTTGACCTGAGCCCTCCGTCAGCATCCAGAGGCAGGCAGGTTCCAAAGCACAACCCAGATGCTCAGCTATGGTTTTCAAAGCAAAGAGTTAGACATTAATTATTAATTTGAGATTATTGTTACAGAGCAGTTTTAGTCATCAACTTTTCACTGATTTCTATGAAAACTGACCCAAGCTAATTCTGTGCTTTTAGAAGTTGTTTTTTTGATCCTGGAATCCTCAGAACTGAGACAAAGAGGTGGCATAACTTTGAATGAAAAGGGGCAGTTTTTAAAATTAAAATTGGCATAGGGAAAAGGACAAAGTCAATAATTCTGGAAAAGGACAAGGGAGGGGGAGAGGGAGGAACAGAGGAGTTCAGGAACGGATGAAATGGGGAAGTTCGGAAGGAAGTTCGGAAGGAAGTTCGGAAGGAAGGAAGGAAGGAAGGAAGGAAGTTCGGAAGGAAGGAAGTTCGGAAGGAAGGAAGGAAGGAAGTTCGGAAGGAAGGAAGTTCGGAAGGAAGTTCGGAAGGAAGTTCGGAAGGAAGTTCGGAAGGAAGGAAGGAAGTTCGGAAGTTCGGAAGTTCGGAAGGAAGGAAGGAAGGAAGGAAGGAAGGAAGGAAGGAAGGAAATATACTTTATAGTCAGCAGGGTTAGGGGAATTACACTTGTATTTACAAGTGACATTTGAGAGGAAGGATTCTATATTGTTCTGATCCTTCAATTTTACTTCCCATTTAATATTTTTTCAGTCATCTTGGAAAAGTCTAGCAACAGTTTGCATTTCAAGCAACACTGAATCAGTCTGCCAGAGACAGATAGATATGGTTATTTCTCTGCTAAGGTCTGGCATCACCCCTCTTGATGAACCGGTCTTGCCAAAGACAAGCTGAAATTATACGACATCACTGAAGGATGTGGAAGTCCTTTCCAGGATTTGCAAGGAAGTTTTATCAAAAGGATTAAATTATAAATAAAACCCTCCAAAGCTGGTGGCATAGTGCTGCTCTAAGTGATGCCTCAACACAGCTCTGCTGTGATGTGCTGTATGAAAGCCATCATCAAGAAAACCTATGAAAATGAGACACTACGTTTGTAAGTTTTTAAACTTTAGTTGTCCCTGAGCTTTCTTTTGCCACTCTGTCCCCTCTCCAGTTAAAAATGCTTGAACAAAAAGAGAAGGAAAAACAAAGACGGGGGGGACCACAGTCATGGACATTTATTCATTTGATTTGCCCTGAAGGGAGAAAGAAAGAGAGAGAGACAGAGAGAGGGAGAGATGGAGCTTCAACTTTGTAGAAAAAGTTGGGGTTTTCCGTACTTAAAATGTTGAATATAAATTTCACAATCTTTAGAACAAAATATGGTATGAAGAATCTGTAGTAGGCCTAGGCAGGGGCAGAGGAGAACTCCCCCAGATGCATGCATTGTGAGAAGAGTTACGGGGCAAGGGAGGAAAAGAGGTCTCCAGCAATGAGAAGAGGTGATGACAAAGCACCCAAAATAATTTTTGCATACAATTTAATGGATTGTCTTTTATAAACTAACCTCCTATTCTGCTCAGCTGTGCAGTGACCGAGGCCAGATCCATTTTCTCAGCTGAAGAAAAGAAAGACACACATCTCTCAGGAAAGCACATCATCTACCGGACTAGGGATTAACACACACGATTTCTCCCTGCATCCCACAGTCCACCCTTTCTACTCAAGTGCTACTAATTTGTGTAGAAACATGAGAGATTCCTAGGGTTTGGCATGAAGGGAATCAGGGGCCTTCCCGTGTGCAGCCTCACTGCTAAGGGGCCATGAAGGGTGAAACAAGAGTCTGTGCTCTTATTTTATCATAAAATGAATATTATCACAAATATATCATAAATATTATCATATGTAATAAATATTATCATAAATATAATCATTTATCATAAAATAAATACTATATCATAAAATAAGAGCACAGATGTTCAATGTAAAATGCAGACAACAGGTATCCCCTGAAAATGGAACAGGATTCAGGATTGTGTTCTTACTAGCTCCTTTGTACATCAGGTACGAATCTTCAGTTCTCTGTACAGTGAAGTGTTCCTAGTGAAGATAAAATGGGTGGAGAGCATGAAGATGGATGAAGCAATGAATGAAGTTGGGAGAAGCATATGAATGAATTAGGAACACACAGGAACACCTCTTATCCTATGTGATTTACCAGCATCAAATGACAAGTTCAGGAACAAGGAATGCAGTTTGTATCTACTGAATGACAAGCTGTGTTTCATAAAGATGTGACTCTGCAAAGAATTTAGGATGGAGGCATGGCAAGCAGCTGAACACAGATATCCATGTCATAGGGCATATGTGGTTCTTGGTTGAACAGATAATGCTGAAAAATTAGAAGTTGTCAAAAATAATTAGAAAAAATACCCAAACATGAGACAAAAGATTTTGAGAGGACCTTTAAGAAGGTTAGTCATAAAAGAAGACCAAAAAATAAGTGATTGGTGTGTAGGTGGAGAAAAAAAATTTCCATAAAGAAAATATATAAAGCACTAAAAACCGCTGATTTTAGCAGCAAAACAAACCAGTGGCTAAAAGAGGAAGGCAGATGTGTTCATATTTTGAAAGAGGAGAAATTCTTGTACAGCACAGGCAATAAATCTATGGAACATATCTTCAAGGATAGTTCTGGACTTCCAGTCTTTCAATGACCCCAGAGCAAATCTGGGTGCTTTTCTGGCAGGTATTGTTAAACACAGGCTTCAGCTGAGTTACCAGCATCAGCACAACAGCAATAGACAGACAGGGAAGAGTGTCTCACAGACACAAAATTGCACCAGATGGTCTGGTGGATCCTTTTGGATGTGTTCTCTGTGGACACGCAAACTTAAAGGTTTTTGAAGCTTTCTTAGAAAATTACAAATACCTTCCCCTCAGATTAGCAAGTGCAGCACATGGGCCGCTGGGATAAATCAGTGCTTTAGCAAGTGCTTTAACAACAAAACCAAGAGATTCAATTATGCATGACTTGCCCCTATACTGTTCAAAGGACATTGGCACTTTTGCTTCCACTGGCTGAGAACCTGCTGTGAATACCACTTGGACCAGGAAGACTGATGACATTTTGAAAGAATACATCATTCACCTTATGAACTTTTCATGAGACAAGGAATATTCTTTTATCTATCTATCTACAAAGATAAACATATGAAGGCTTTAAAACTGAAAAACATGTTAAAAAAAACCCTGTCTTTCAGGCTCTTTTACAATGAAGTACATACATACACTAGTATGCCAGTTTATAAGGTTTGCCTCTCAGCATGCTGCCCCATTAAATTCCTCAGTGGCCTCTCTTTTTCCTTTTTCAGTTGTTTGGATGAAGTCCTAGCCCCACCTCAGTCTACAGACAAACTTAATTCAGGAAAAGGCAGGAAGCCTTGCTTTTTTGGATTTCCCAGGTTTGTCTAACCAGCACTGCTTTCCTGACAGCTTTGGCTAGTCCTCTACTCCTTTCTGTGTGAGTGTGGTGAGGGAACAGCCCTGCACCCTAATGTGTCTTCAAGTGCACACCAGAGACAATGGCTGGGCCAGTGCTGTATAGCCCACATACACACATTTCTTAACACTCAAACTTGCAATTCCTTTCAAGTTTTCTCTGATTTCTTAAACTCCATACCAACAATTCAGATGTTCTTCCAAGTAGCACCATACTCATAACAGCAAAGCCATAAACAAGGTTTGTGGGACTTTCAGCTGGAGAACGGGAGTCTGGAAGGATACTTGAGCTAATGCAGTGAAATATTCACCCTTCAAGTTAACTGTAAATGCAGGAGCCAATACACACAGTTTGCTAACAATTTTTCTGGATGCTTGCTAGTTACAGAGAAGAAGCTCAGAAAAATTGTTCCTAATCCAGGTTCATGATAGAAGAGTGTTCAAGAAGAGTATTCACAGGTACCACCAAACAAATTCTCTGTTCTGACCTCTTCTTTCTTCTCCCTTCAAAAACTGTGCTTGCTGTAGTCTTACATCTCTCTTGCTCATTCTTTCAGTCTGCTCTTGCCAGTGATTTCCAGCCTCCATTCTTTAGGTTTCTCACCCCAGTTTTTTTTTCTTATCCTTTTAGCTCTACACTTTCTCTCCAGCCTTGTTCTTCATCACTCCAGTCCATCAACTCTTCCATCTCAGCAACCAAGGTTGTTTCCTCATTTTCAGTATCTTCATCCTGCCTTTATTCTCTCCATCTGCATGCTCAGCATGTTTGACTCCCTGCTGGATCTCTCTCTCTGCTTCCCAAGATGTCACAATCCCAGTCTCTTGCCCTATGTTACTCACAATTCCTGGCTGGCTTTCTATCCATCCAGTTCTTCCCCTCAGCAAAAATCCTGCTTACAGGTATGTGTCTTTTCCCAGTATCTGCCCCTCCTTACCCCTCCCATTAGGTTTCTAAGCATAGTCTGTCTCACGAAGCTCAAGATGCTGCTTAATTTCTTTATTCTTTTCAGGCTTTCTTCCATAAACCCTTCTTTTGCACTCCCAGTCGCTGCTGCCTTTCCAGTTTCCTCCCATCCCACCCTACTCTCACCAGCCCCTCTCAAAATACTCACCCAGCCTGTTTTAGTCTTCTTGCTCTTTCCTACTTCTCTTCCATCATCTCCAAGTCACAGTGTCATTTCATTCCTGTTCAATCTTAGTTTTACCAGCATGAAGGCACAACTGTGTTGACAGAAAAGTATGCTGGGGCAAGGGGAAACTGGGATGGAATCAGAAACTAGGAATGCAAGAGGAATGGTCAAGATGGGATTAGCAGCCTTTTTTTCCACTGAGTGGGTTGTCAAAAAAACAAAACAAAACAAAACAAAACAACCAATTTTGACTGGACTTTCGGTATACTCAGAAAGAAAGATAGTATCTTGAAGATCACATATTCACTATGGAAAAGTTCTGCTTTAAATGCTTAAAATTTAGCAGTTTATGGTAGCAAAAATTTGTGTCATTGCAATTATCAAGGGACCTTAATTAACAATTTGCCATTATTTTAGGTGTAATTCAACTTAATTTAGTCCCAAAATAGTAACAATTTCATCTACATGACAATTTCACATTATTATTTAATTCTAATGTTGTGACAACATGTAATACCTTCAATAAGGATCAGTACAAAGTGCCAGAAGACTTTGTAGGAACATACATTACAAAACCGTTCCTTGGGAAAGGGCTTACAGTCCCAAGTGAAGATTTAATTGGCTCAATTTTTCCTATTTCACCCAGCAAATTTCTGATTATAAGAACACGAGGATACAGTGCAAAAGACAGCAAAATTAAGTAATTTTAAATACCCAATTACCCATATATGGCCATGCTGTGTGTGGAGTTTAATTGCTTCAGACATGCAAGTCTTTTCTCTAGCTGACTTTTCAAGGCCCACAAACATACAAATTCCTGCAAAAGAAGCAGTGTTCTGAAAATGCACCATAATGAATTTTCCAGTCAAAGAGCTCTGACCCAGTTGTAAGTCAAAGTTTTTTTCTATACAGCTAAGTAAAAAATTCAGTAAATTATAAGTGAACAATGCTGGCCTACTATAACAAGATTCTTATAATGAAGTAGGAGCTGAATGCCCAGCTCCTGAATAATCTATCTCCATACTTTACAGAAAAACAACTGGAAAATGCAGAGCTCTATTTCCAAAACCCATACAAAATGCTGTACATCTGGCTTAACAGTTAGCTGTACCTTTCTGATTCATAAATTTATAAATCAGATTTTTTTTTTATTTCCTCCCTATAATAACTGAAAAATGCTGAAATTTTGCCACTGGTCATGGAACACTGAATCAGATTCTCAACTAGCAATTCTTTATTTTACTCTATAAAACATCAGGTTAAAAAATTACCACATTTTTCTCTCAATCTCCCTCCTCTATGCATAACAACAAAGAAAAAACTTTAAGTACTGATTATTTTGTAAAGGCTGTTTGACTAAATGAAGTTACCAAAAAAATATCAAAATCTCTGAAATTCACCATAAAAGTTTCATTTCCAAAAAGAGACAGTAAAGCTGTCAAAGCAAAAAAATAATTTCTATAATATATACTATTAGACCATACATAAATCGAACTGCACATGGATCTAGACTTAAATAACTATATAAATGTATCCTAAATCTCCCGAGACATATGGTAGGTCATATACAGACAAGACATGCATTCCAAAATTATTTTTCTTTAATAGGAATAAGAAAGGGAAGATGAAAGGACAGTGGGTTAGTCACTAAAATACTGTTAAATTACAACAAAATCCACAAGATTATACTGCAGTATTAAACAATACAAAGCAAATGAAACCAAGGGATGACACAGTGGTTTTGCCCCTGGTTTGGAAAATCACTTTAACATATGTATGAGGACATCTTGGTTCAGGAAGGGATGTAAGTGCAAGCTTAAGTTTAATCATGATGAGATTTTCACCTTCAGTCTGGCCTCTGTATCCTGGGTCTAGCATCTGGTGTAGTGGGAGGAGGTACTGGGTATCCTCTGTAGAGAAAAAACAGGTGAAAAGATCTCCTGGCAGATGACCTGAGGTTGATGGCCCTCCAAGGTGTGCTGGAGGAAGGCGTTTGAATGAGAGTAAATAGATTTTCCCTATGAGCTCCCAAAGCACTGGGGTTTCTGTACAGATCACACTTTACAGGGCATAATGGGGAGGCTGCTTGACCTGCAATGGCCAGAAACTCTTGTGGATTCCTGAGATCATGAAGGTATACACAGCCAATAAAGAGCAAAACCTCCTTGACCTAATCTAAGGTCCCCACACTCACTGGTATGGATTAGTTCAGCTGGTTTTGAATTTCATTTCTTGAATTACTCTGCTAACGTATCTATCACTTTTTGCCAGATTTGCTAGCAGACCATGGAAATTTAAAATCCTCAAAATGTCAACCCAAATAAGAGTGGAGGTTCTTTGAAAATGGTATTAAAATACAAAATGGTTGTATAATGCTATATATTTGCTTCAATATGGAAAAGAATATTCTACTTCACTCTCTTTCTCCCCCAGATATGCTACGCCCTAATTATAACATAAAAAGAGGACTTCAAAAGTCAATTGCAGAACTGATGGTAGGGTTTCATATTCATGACACATTCAGTGGAAACCTTTTCCCAAGTAGTGAGACCTGATTTTGCTATATTTTTAAGACCAGCATTCAAAATTTACTCCCAGACTCACCACAATACACTGTCTCTGACTGAATGGGATCAAAAACTCAACTTGAATCTGTAAGCTAGTTTTGCAAACTGCAGAATTGTTATTGTCTGCTTTTTCCTCCTTGTATGCATTTTCTTCTTAATGCTGCAAGACTTTTAAGTTTGTGCAGCGAATGATATAAAATGACATAGCTAATAATAGCGTTACCAAAAATATAATTTCCTTTTTTTAAAAAAAAGATATTTTTATAGAATTAAGTGCATGTCATTTTTGAATATGATGTTTTATTTGAAAAAATGTAAATGATCTTTTCATTAAACAGCAAACAAAATGATGTATCGCTGAAAAAATGATAATGCTTTTTTAAGGATGTGCAGATGGTGTAGTTAGAACATCTGCAGCAATAGAGGATCTGAAGAGAAAGGAAATTTTTTGAGAGGATGAGTTACTACCTCCAATCTATGTTTTTGCAATTTTGTTGCAATGTTCTTTACTGAGAAGCTTCTCGACCCTGGAGTGCTCTGTATTTGGCCTCTTTTCAGAGCTTCTACTGGACTCAAGAGAAAGTCTTAATAATAAAATCTATTAAACCTTTTATTCAGTCCACAGAACATTTTTCAACATTTTACTAGCTCAGCTTTATTAATTTGCATCAAACAATCTTTATTTACACAAAGCACCTTCATAAACAAAATGGTCATGTAATGGAGGAGGGCTAGAGAAGGATGGTCAGAGGTATGGTAAAGTTTCAGGATGAAGAATCACTACGTGGTCTTGCACTTCTCAGTCCAGAAAGAAAATAGTCAGGGAATATGTTAGTGGTCCCTTTCAGGGAGACAGGAGTGTGGATTGATATATCACTGTCTTTTCAAGAAGGAAGGTGGGACAAATGAAGCAATCAGGAAGTTGGTTCAGCTGGGACAAAAGATGTGGTTGGGCTGTGTATCTCTATGCTGTAAGATGTTTCGGGTGACTGAAGCTCACACAGGTCCAAGGGTACATTGAATGAACCCATGGAAGAGAAATCCATTCAAGATTGCTACTGTTTAGAAATTGCATCTGGTTTAGAACACCTGCAAATGCCTAGAAGCTGGAGGAACACGTATAAAACATACAGCCTTGTTTTATTTTTGCACTCTTTCTAGGCATCCTGGCTTTGTCCACTGATGTTTATTACAGAGCTAAATGAATCCTTGGTCTATCTTGTTGCCGCAAGCCCCCAGCCCGGTAATAATGAGCATTGACTCCATGATTGCAGAAGGCTGATCAATTACTTTATTATATCATTCTATACTATATTATCCTATACTTCTTAAGAAACTCAGTAACCCTTACAGCCAGTCCAATACAGCTTTGACCTCATTGGTCAATCCATCCAAACACCATCCAGTGTCCAATTAAGAAATCACCCTTTGGTAAACAAATCTCCGTGACACATTCCACATGTGCACAACAGCAGGTGCAACAAGTGGAGATAAGAATTGTTTCTCATTCTTTTCTCTGATCTTCTCACAGCCTTCCCCAAGAAAATGCCTGGGAAGTCTGTGCCTGCTCTCTGTGGCCAGAGAGCTGCTGCCACACTGTCCCTATGGGCTTACTCTTCTGTTCACATACTTTAGTCTCCTTGATGGGAGAAATGGTTACATGTGCAAATGTGCAGGTGACAAATTAATGAAACTTATGAAGCAACTTTTCATGATCTTCCCTATCATTAAACATCCTTCCTTCCAAGTGTCAAGAAGAAAATGAATTATAGTCACTACATAATAGGTGTTGTGCCTGAAAACCACTGAGGAGATAAGGAGCACTTGTAGTCTCTGCCTAGACTATATGCTTGGCTTCATCTAGTCTGGATTAACAGTTTCACAAAATTTAGAGAAGTTAAATATATAATTTTCAATATCCTCACTAAAATCTGTCTTTGGTTCTACAGTTTGGAGGTGCTCAGACTTTTAAACTACCTGGGGAATGATGTCCACATAAAATACAAGAACTTTTACCCATTTCATTGAAATTCTAGTAGTCCAAGATAGTGAATAAACTGTAAAAATGACTTCTTAAAACCAGTATTTTAAATATATTTTAAACTTCTTTATATCATATTTCTATGTAATATCTTTTTTTCTAATTCTCTTCATGTTGCAGGTCCTGGAAAAATTTATGTACTTTGTGATCTCTCATTTCTTATATTATGGCTAATCCAAATGGTGAGAACACTGTAGCTTCAGGTGGAGACACCATCATTTTCAAAGTTTTCCTCCTGAGAAGGAGACTATTTTTTTCCATGTTACACTGTGATCTTTTCTTGGCCAGGTTCTTGATTGTCTTGCTCAGATTTTGATTTTCAAGTAGATTTACAACAGCTCTGAAATGGAAAAAATAATTAAACAAAACCATATTTTTTAAGTAGGTTATATAAATTGCCCTGAGTCATTCTCTTTCCATCTGCCATCACTGTAAAAGCTTTGCAAAATACTTCACCCCGATCCCTAAAAGTTTCTTCCTGTTTTCTCTAGTGGCAAGATAAATACTAAACTACAGAGTAAGTAAAATAGTTCACCTTAGATCATGCTTGTCAAGAGTAAAAGCATATTTTGATCAAATAAGACATAAATCACTTTGTACCCTCTCCAGCTACCAGTGAAGAATCATCAAGATCATAGCAAAGATCACAGCAACAGTTGCAATTATTCCAGTTACCAGGAAAAAGACTAAAATTAATTTTGTTCTGGTTCTTCTTGATAGCCCTGATTCTCTTCTCCTTGATTTTTTAATTTGTGTTTACAAACAAAAGAAGTACACAATCATTATGTCCAAATTTTCAAATGAATTGAGCATTTAATCTGATGAACAGGACTGAAAAGAGCAGGGCTTGATTGTTTATTATCTGACATCTTTCACAGCCTTGAGGCCTTTACTGTATCAGCAAAAGTTAGGATAGTAAATTTTTTATTGCAAAGGCATATATCTAATGAAGAAAGATGCAAAAAAAGATATCAATTCATATGGAGTGGGAAATGTCACTTTAACAGCTGTAAAACAAAGAACTGCAGTTCCTAAAGAGAGGCAGAAAGCATCTGTTTGCTACACCTTAAGAATGACAAATATAACAACCTTTTCTGTTTCAAGCAACACTTAATGAAACATTTCAAGACGTGTCAATGTATCAATCAATACATGAATGATACAGAAGAATTACCAGAAGTTGTCTGCCACTTGAGTCAGGCTGAGTTCTTTATTTTGTGCCTGGTACCAGGTGTTCTGTCACCCAGGGCTGAAGCACCAAGGGACTACCCTGCTGCAGAAGAATTTTAACAATGGCAATTGCTGCAATAATAATGATGATAATGAAGACAAAAGAGAGCATGCCAACAAAAGAACTGAATTCAAGGACCCAAGTGCTGCTTTTCAGTTCCCTGTTTCTACCAAGGTCTGCAAAGCCTTTATTTAAAGCAAATAACCACTAGGCATGGGAAGGAGTTGTTTTGCATGGCCCAGAAACACTGTAGTGAGGAGCAGCTGCATGAATCTGAGAAGTGAAAGCCGTAGCAAGGATATCAGGTAAGAGTACATTTTATAATGCTGCAGCCTCTTCAACCATTCACTTAAGGAAACAGAGCCATTACTTTGGCTGTTTCTCTAAGACCATACTCACCAGTTAGAAGATGTATCTGAGAACCCAGGAAGAGTGGAAAATGCTGAAGATAATCAATCAACTTCCCCCATCTGCTTTTTGACCATGAAGACAGAAATGCCTGCAATTCAAAGCCAGCCAACTTGTTCAGAAATTTTATTGACCTTATTTGTCCAGCACCATTCAAACAAATCAGGGAATTTTCACAGATCTCTCCATCTTTGACAGTTTTACACAAGTCAACCCTAATTTCTCTTTCATTTTCCCTTATATAGATTTTAAAATTATGATATACTATTTTGTTGCTGACTGGTATGCAAAACTCATGTTCACCTTGGTATGAATTCTGAGTGGCAGAATGACTGCTGTAAAACCATTTCTATTTATTCTTTAGTTCTACTTCTATGTAAGATCCTGTGCCACTGTCATCACTGTAGTATCTAAACAACTCTTCCATCACATAATTTGAGTTTCATTCTCCCGCATCAGAGAATTTTCATTCAGATATTCTTAGCCACAGTCCTTCTATAGGATTCTTCTGATTTTTCTGCAAGATACAGGACAGGTAAGAATGGTGAACTGGCTGAGAATAACATACATAGTAAGTCAATATTGGGGCTTTCATACAATGTAGAGTCACCTGCTTTTAGACTAATTCACTTCATTGTCTGAAATGTGCCTTTTAAGATTTACATGCAAAATGCAAATCTTTGTGGGGAACGGATGTTAATGAAAATTATCTTTGATTTTTGCAATCTCAGTAATGTAATTTAGTATCCCCTTGGCTAGATGCGAGTTTGGAACTCTAAGAATACTTCTATTTACAGGCTGTAATGGGAGCTTGACCAAGAGAAAAGCAAGTTTTCTTGTTCACAGCTCATACACTCAAGTTTTCTTTCTAGGCAAGAAAATCTTCCAGTAATCAAGAACCAGAACTGCCCAAGAGACAAACTGATAATACAAAAGGATGCCTTCCAAGCAAACAAGCAGGAAGCAGAGAAAAACTGCTTCCCAGCTGGCTGGTTCACAATGAACAAAGACAGACTCACATCAGGTACACTTTTAAGCCCCTGACTGCACCCCTGTAGTCCAGGCAACACTGCCATTAGCCAGTGAGATTTTGCCACAGCCAGAACAAGCCTTTCAAACACCTTCAGCTTACAGGTAAGGTTACAAAGAGGTATTTACACCAACCTGAGAGAAAACCATACTTACCTTAGTAAAAGTAGAAAGAACAAGTCTTTTTTTGAAACATGAAAGGTCTATTTCAGTGACTTTCAACTTGAAGTCTACTGCCCACTACAGATCTGTGTACTACTTTACACTAAAAAGAATGATGAAAAAACACTATTCTATATATTACACAATTATGTTGCAAAAAAATACCCACACTAAAATTGTATGCACTCCACTAGAAATTTTCTAAGGTTCTACAAATGAAAAAGAGATTGACGACATGTCTGAGAGTTTCAAGCAGATTGGCTCCAACTCTGTGCAAAACTTAGAATATTAACTTTACCTGTTGATTATTTATATTCATATTCGCTAAAAAGGGAGTGTCTTTAAGTGAAATGCAATTCCTCTTCACCCTCCTTTCCCTCAAGTTTTTCACTGAGCTGGAGTTCCTCCTAGATCATGTCATGACTACACAGTAGTGCTCCATCTACAACGAGATGCTCAACCAAATGTTTATAAGATCCAGCAGACAACAGGAGGTCTCTCCACCAGTTTTCAGGTCCAGAAAATATGTATCACTTTGGCAGAGAGAGGAACAAAATTTTGCCTGTGCAGACTGTTGGGTTTTGATTCTTAATATAATGATGATCATTAGCTTTTCTGCTTCCTTTCTAGAATATTATAAGCCTTTTTCTATGGATTTATATATATTTAAAAATGGATGGAGGTAAGCTAATGGGAAAGTAGGATTACATACACACAGAGGAGATCCAAGCTGGTAACCTTGGGCACCAAGATTCCCTATTTAATTTCCATGCAAATGCAAGGACAAACGTGGTTTTGCTGATTACATGTTTGTACAGTAGCCAGTCAGAGAGATGTGCCTTTTCTGTCTGAAGGAAGCTTTGGCACTGAGGTCAGCAGCCGGAAAGGGACTCAGAAGAGCTGGGGGCTCCAATGGCCTCTGAGACACAGCAGTGCTATTGCCTCCATCTTCTCCTCAGAAGTGCCACTGGACACACACCACAGCTACTTCTCTCACTTATGAGAAGTGTGGAGCTTGGAGCAAAGCTGGGATCTCAGTAGGCTGACACCCTTCACATGGCATCATAATGAGGGCTGCTCTCTATTCTTGCATTCTTCACTTGCAGAGTCCTCCCTCCTCACAGGACTATTATTAGCAAATAGGAACAGTCTGCCTTCCAGCTCTAAAGTCTTCACAAAACACTGAACAACACAATGGGCGGGAGTGTGGAACACCCTTCAGTGTTTCAGGGTAGTGATTTAGTAAGAAGGAGATGTAGAAATGTCAGTCACTAAAAAAATTGTATTTTCCTCACAGGGATCCCAATAATTTTTGGTGAAGATAACTTTTCTTTTTCTGATATGTTTCTCTTGCTATAAAAGACAAGAGAAACCTTAGGTCTGAACTGCTCTGAAAACAAAAGAAGGGACAAATTACTAAAGATTACTCGCTTATGCAAAAATATCATTATGCCTGTTTATCCAAAGGTCCTCGAGGAGCACAGTGATCACAGATAAAGGACACATGGAAGTTTTTCATGCATAGATTTAAAATTGACTCATACAGAGTTTCAACACATGGAAAATCCACAAAAATTCCTGTGAGGTTTTATGTGACCTTTTGCAATATCTCTTCCCTTGCTCCTTCCCACCTCCCACACGTTAAAACCCAAAGCACAAAGTGTCACACTATGTATTTTCAAGTGTTGGCTTTGGGGCTGGGTTTGCGGATGGTGTTGCTGAATCTGGCCACTGGTACTCAGGTGGCAAAACATCAGAGCCCGGTAAGAGGGGTAAGGATGATACAAGAGCAAACACATTCACCCTTTATCAGCTGCACTGATGATTTTTAGCTCTGTTGAAGACTTAAGGGCTCTCTCTCTCTAGGAAAGTACCAGGAAGAAAGGCCAACTGCAGAGCAAACACATTTCTATTTCGTGCCACATCCTGTAGTTCTGGCATGAAGAAATGTATCTTTGTGAAACAGTGAAAGGAGAGATCTAGGTGATGAGAAAGACAAAATATACAAACTTAAGCTTATTGATTGGAGTGAGGCAGAGAGATGTTCAGAATTGCTTTGATTTAAAAAAAGAAAAAAAAATTAGGAGGTAATGGAGAGGACTCATTCTTTACCTGACTAAAACTGATTTGTCCATTAGGCTCGTTGAAAGACATCTCCCAAAATCTTTGAAACCCCACCCCTCCTCACAGACAGTGTTATACCAGTTGCCAGGGCCCAGGCAGGGAAGCTGCAGGGCCACTCCTGTGAAGAGGGGCTGAGGCTGCTGGACACAGATGGATCAGGTCAGCTCCGACTGACCCAGCCAAGGCCAGCCCCCCCGCACTGGCACAGCTTGTGCTGATTAGAGATACTTAGTCAGCTAGTTTTGGATGATGGAAGAAATCCATTTCATTCCTTTATATTACCTGAAAGAGGAGATTTTTGTCCTTTTTGTTACCTTTTTGATACTAATTCTGTGATTATGCCTTTCTTTCCATTTCAGCTCATAGACTAGATAGGCAAATGGCAAAGGAAAATATAGTATCTAGACAGAAAGACTTAGATTTTCTGGAATGGGTACAGAATTTTTTTTGCTTGATAGGTGTGATAAACTTGTCTCAAATTCCCCAACTCCCATTTCAAAAAGACTTTTAATGAGGAACTGGGAAAGGCAGTGTTGTACCATGGACAGAAACGCTACCCCTTTCCAGTCTGAGCAACACAGAAAGTCATGCTTCCAAAGAGCAAAGCAATCCTGCAAAATACAAGAGTGCAGCTATACAGAACTACATCCAAACACAAGGAATCTTGTTGCACCCACTGAAGCTGTCAGAATGATCTTTCTCATTTTCTCCTGACCCTGTCGGAAAAGAAAATACAATCTTCTGATCTGGCTAGACTTCTGACCATCCACAGACAGAAGAACTAGAAGTCCTTCAGCTGATAACTTCTTCTGCATATGTAATTAAGAGTTAATAATTTTTTTTGAAGTCCAAACAATGTCACTCCTGGGGAAGCAAAGCTCAGGAACTCCTTTGGGTATCTCTGTACAAACCCAAAGGATACTGATCTGGCACTAAGCAGGACAATCCATTTTTTCTAATCTACTTAATATACCTTAGAGCTTATCTTCCTCAGATTCCTGTAAAATTATAAATATTTTCTGTGTCAATAAAGATCAGTCCTTGTGAAAATTTCTCAATGGGTCCATTGGGTGGTTTAATCTGACCACTTTTCACCAAGTCTACTCAGTCACAGCTTAAACACAAATGAGTGAGTCGTCCTATAGATGACTCATTGATTCAAGTTAAAGGAACAATTTTCATGCTTAAACCTAAAACAGATTAAGTGCTCTGCTTATTCAGCTCTCAAAAAAAAAAAAAAAAAAAAAAAGCTTCCACTATACAAAAAGGCATGTAGAGGCTGAATAATGGGAGAAGCAGGGGAGGGGAAGGGGGAAGCATTGTGGTGGCCATATGGATTTAGAAAATGTATGAACAAATTTTATGTTACTGTACAATGGCAAAAAGGGCCACCACAGAGATACAAGAAATAGGCTATCTTACTGAAAATATAAGACAGGATTCCCAGGCTAGTTTTACCTAGTAAACAACACAGAGGGAAGAAACATGGGGAGAGGTATCTCAGTGGATTTCTTTCTTCCTAGTCTGCCATAATTTTGAATAAGACTTCAATTTACATTATTCAGGGGGGAAAAATTGATGAGCAAGGCATTTTTCATGCTTTCTCTGATTAGGAAATGTTTCTTCATGGCTGTTCTCCTGTTTTGAGAAAATCAGCACACCACTACCTTCATCATGAAGTCAGCAAAATCCTAGCTGAGAACAGTAACACTGACCTGTTTTATGATGTATTCTTTTTAGTGTTAAATTTCAATATATCTACTGTGCATAAGCAAATTCCAGATGGCCACTAAGAGAAAATCTCAAAAGTTTGTTTTCCTGCTTCTGTATTGAAGTGTAAAAGAGACAACTGCAGAACCAGTGCTGCTGGTGCTGCCAGACTCAGTGAGACATCTATGTTAACCAACCTTGGTGCAGTAAAAAACAAGCAGGTAATAGAAAACTCTCTTTATTTTAGCTTTAATTTTTACAAAGAATAAAGAAAATACTCATTCCTACCACTAGGAACAGTTTCATTTCTATTCTGTCATTTCCTTTTATATGTCTCTTTTACTGGGCTGCATTTCATGACTGTCATTATTACAGCACACAAGCTCCTGCCTATATAGTAACGCTGACATGCAGTCTTACAAAGATTGAGTACTACATAAAAAACACAAGGTCATATCTCTACAGAACTGCAAGCATCTCTATGAGCTTACCAGTTGATGTGTAGACTGTATTTTACAGAGGCAACAACATTTCCATTTTCTTGGTTTTGCACTAGAAAGTGACTGAATGGGTATCACTGCAAAATTTCATAATAGTCAAACCTTTGAGAGGAATGTGTGCTTTATGGCCATATAGAAAAGAAAAGGAAAAAAAAAAAGGAGTTTTTTTTTTTTTTTTTTTTTTAATAGAGCTGCAAAGACAAGTCATATTGTGTCAGATGCACAGAAATGTGCTTATTGCACTCCAAGAGCTTCCAATTGGTCGTGACCTTTTGGCTGCTGGGAGAATTTCTCCCATCTCTTCATTTCCTACTTGAACAATTAGGAAGGGCAATATGGTTGTGACTTGCTGCACATATGTTCATCAGGCACTATGCCCCATTCTTCTGAAATAACAGTAAACATTACTCTCTAAGATAATTGTTTCCCTCACATAAGCAGGAAATTGAAGCTGCATAATGGAGCAAAGTCATGTGAGTCCTTGTATTGCCAACTCACCAGCGAGAAATCAAGGCTTAACTGCATTATGACAGCATAGGACATAATCTGCCCAGAAGTCTGCACAATTCATAAGGAGAATGTGGTAAATACATGCTGTATCAAATTTTTCTGCACAAAGTGTAATTCATTTACTAACCCTGTTCAGAATAAACATCTTCCAAACATATTTAAATCAATATGCTAGATGTAAAAAAATACAAGACACCTTCACTCAGACAATGCTATTTCCCCTATATGAGAAACTTTAGTAGGTATATGATCAACTAAATGAAACATCTCTGTATAGATCATAAAGTTCATAATCCTTTCAACCACAGAATGTCACTTGGAAATTATTATTTCCCTTAAAATTACTTAAAATACACTTTGCTTGGTCTAGTGCCTAGAATGCAGTATCTAGCAGAAAACCAGTATTTTACAGGGACTTGAAATCAAGAGCATATCAGGAGATCAAAAACATTACTGGATTGCTTAACAGGGTGATTAAAAGGTGAAATGCTATCGCTTCATTTCACTTCCACCACTCTAACAGAGAATGTTTCCTTTAAATCTACTTATATGCTCTCCATTACTGTATGACAGTGTTTCACTTACATCCATTGTCACCTGGCCCACAGCATTACTCCACAGAGACAATAATTTTTCCTTCAGTCCCAGGGCATCCACTAGTTAACAGAACTTCTCAAAGGCCAATCCCCATGAGGGGAAAAGAAAAATCTTCATTTCCTTCATATTCTCTTTTTGCTTTCTCTTTCTTTATCCTGGTTGTTAATAAGCTGTTTCTACCAAACACCAGGCAAAACAGACTTCAGACTGACTGCTAAAGCTCTCCTATGCTGCTGTCTAAGATTTCAATACAACATCCACTTCTGTCAGTCTCTGCACCCTACAGAGATAGATTCTTCGTCTCATCATGTGTCAGAAAAGGAACTGAAAATTAATTCAAAACTTTTCTTACAGCATAAACACTTAAACTAATATATGTTCTGCAAAACATTTCATTCACTTAAATATCGAAGCAGTCAGGCTCCTTGCTTTTAAATGCTCAAATCAGATGGCACAGAGAATACTTTACAGACTTCCAACTCAGTCTGCCTCCAGTCTTGTAACTGTCTGTGTGTCTTCAACTCCCACCAAGGTCAACAGAAACCAAAGGCACTGAAATCCTGAAGGCACTGGAACTGGGGAGTCTGAAGTTACCTAAGAGTGACCAAAAGTGCATGATACAGGAATGCCACCAACAGCCTCCAAAATAAAGCCTCTCAGAGCACAGAGGCTGGTGGTTGGTAATATAAAGTTTCTTACGAGAAACAGGTGAAATCAAGTGGTGACCACCCAGACTACATGGAGGATCTCACTGAAGACAACAGAAGGTAACCTATGACACCTGTATGAAGCTAAAGAAAATTCATACAAAACAGTGAAGGAAGCAAAAAAGCGTTCACTCTCACTATCAGGATTTCAATGGGAACATCCTCATTTTAGCAATTACACATATATTCAAAACAAGTGCTATAATTGTTTTTGCCAAACAGTGTGTACACAGTTCATTGGAATGACATAGCTTGTGGGGGAGGCAGGAATAATATGCTTGGGCCCAGTAAACACTGAAGGTTTTGTCATTTTTCCAGAAACATTTTGCTTACTAATAGACATGGAAAAAGGAGAGTTAAACCACCTTTGCAGTGGAATAATAAATAGGAAATTAGTTTGAATATTGCACTTCTGATACATCGGCCTTCCTTAAATGTGTATTATATAAATAAAAGAATTTCAGAATGTTTCAGAGATGCCATGAAAATCATGTGACACAGAACTTCAAGTGACAGAGGGAGACACCACCACTTACTGAAAATGACACAGAAAGAGGATAATTTTCTGTTCCAGAGAATGTCTCATAGATGCAGAGACAGAGGTGTAGATGGCAGCGAACTGACAACTTTATTAGAGGCATTCCTCTTTCTTTAGTGCCATGTGGGTTGTTCTAGCTCAGAAAAAAGACGGGAAATCTATGAAAAGACAAAAGGCTGGCTTGATAAAATCTGGGTGCTGGGATGTAGTCAGTAGTCACTGTAGTCACACTCACCAGGAAAAAAATCCACCATGTCTTATCTATGGGAATATTAAAATTTGAGGAGTATATCATACTCAAAATGTTGGTGAAAAAACCTATTTTAATTAGATTTGCAAGTTCTTTTGCTACTTCTCTCTGCCTCTTCCTTTTGGACAGCATTTTCTTTCATTTGTATGTTTCATTCCCACACTTCTTCTTAGCTGCTGCCAGTGCTGAGGAAATTAACTACTGAGATGTTCCAACAAGTGAAGTCTTAACTTCAACAAATCATACAATCTAACCTAAAATAAAAGTGGCCACACTGCATTAAAATAAATTTCCTAAATGAAATTCACCCTAGAGAAATGTAAGTTAACAGACTGCAAGAGGGATGATAAAGAAGCACGATCCACAAAGAACTGAATAATTTGCAATACCAAAACAGCACTTCTGAAAGAAATCTAGAGGTAAGAGGGCACAAAACAATTAGATCACAAAGACCCTAAGGCAAAACTGAGGAAAGTGACAAGACACCATTAACATGTGCTTTAATTATTCTTTAATGCCTCTGTAAACCTGGATTAAAGAAACAATGGATTTGAGCCTCAGCATTACTGCCAAAAATTGAGAAAATTGAGTCAGTTCAGAAATTAAGAAATATAAAGGGCTAGATAGATGAATCTAGGAAATAAGAAGGACTGTGAAGAAGAAAAATAGTTCCCAGTATTACAGGAAGAACCAAGAAGCTACCTTTCAGCCTTTTAAAAGACAAACATAGAATCATCGAATGGTTTGTGTTGGAAGTGGCCTTAAAGATCTTCTAGTTCCAACCCCTCTGCCACGGCACCTTCCACACAGACCATGTTCCTCAAAGCCTGATTCAGCCTGACTTTGAACACTTGCAGGAATGGAGTATCCACTTCTCTGGACAACAAGTTCCAGTGCCTCACCACTCTCATAGTCAAGAATTTCTTCCTAATACCTTATATAAATCTGCCCCTTTGTCCTATCACTACATGCCCTTGTACAAAGTTCCTCTCCAGCTTTCTTGTGGACCATGTCAAGTACTGGAAACTTCTATTAGGTCTCCCCAGAAACCTTCTCTTCTCCAGGCTGAACAACCCCAGCTCTCTCAGCCTGTCTTTCATAGGAGAGATGCTCCAGCTCTCTGATCATCTCTGTGGTCCTCTTCTGATGCTGTGGCCCCAGAGCTGGATGCAGTACTCTGGGTGGGGTCTCACAAGAGCAGAGCAGAGGGGCAGAATCACCTCCCTCAATCTGCTGGTCACATTCATTTTGATTCAGCCCAGGACACAGCTGGCTTTCACAACACCCCCAAAACCTTCTCCTCAGGACTGCTCTGAACCCATTCTCCACCCAGTCTGTGTTTGTGCTTGGGATTGCCCCAACCCAGAAGCAGGACCTTGCACTCGGCTCTGTTGAACTTCATGATGTTCACTCAGACCCACCTCTGAAGCCTGTCCAGGTCCTTCTGGATAACATCCCTTCCTTCCAGTGTGTTGACTGCTCCTTGTAGCTTGGTGTCATTGACAAACTTCCAAAGGGTGGGCTCAGTCCCACTGTCCGTGTTACTGAGAAAAGTGTTAAACAGCACCAGTCCCAACACTGACTCCCAAGAAAGGCCACTCATCACAGGTGTCCACTTGGGCATTGAGCTGTTGACTGCAAATCTTTGAGAATAACTATCCAACAAATTCCTTATCCACTGAGTGATCATCCATGAAATCCAATTTAGAGACAAAGATGTCATGTGGGACAGTGTCACTAATCCAAGTAGATGACGTCAGTTAGTCTTTCTTTATTTACTACTGATGTAACCCCATCACATAAAGCCACCAAATTTGTCAAGTGCAATTTTCCTTTAGTGAATGCCACTAATCATCTCCTTATTTTCCATGTGCCTTAGCATAGTTCCCAGATGGATCCGCTCCATGATCTTTCTGGGCACTGAGATGAGACTGACAGGCCTGTAGATCCCCAGATCTCCCTTTTTTAAAATGAGGATTATTTTCACACTTTTCCGAACAATGGGAACTTTACTGGACTCACTACTTCTCAAATATGATGGACAGTGGCTTAGCCAGTTCCTCCACCCTAAGGACACACAGATGCATCTCATCCGGTCCCATGGACTTGTGCACCTTCAGGTCTCAAATCTGACCTACTCCCAGAGTCCCTGACTTTGCCTTCTCTGACATGGGTTGTGCAGCTGGAGCACTTGTTGGTGATGACCAAGGCAAAAGGGTTGTTGAGTACCACAGCTTCTTCCATGTCCCACATAACCAGGTCTCCTTTATCCTTCTGGAGAGGACCCACATTTTTTCTAGTTTTCCTTTTATCACCAAAGAACCTATAGAAGCTTTTCTTGTTCTCCTTGATATCTCTGTCCAGATTTAATTCTATCAGGGTTTTAGCTTTCATAACCTGAACCCTGGACAACTTCTCTGTATTCTTTCCAAGCTACCTGTCCTTGCTTCCACCCTCTGTAGGCTTCCTGGTCAACCCATGAAATCATTAACTCAGAGGGACCAGAGATAAAACTGAGACAAAATTGCGGGGAATTCCCTTAAAACACAGCACATTCGAGACATGTGGTCACATAGGGACAAAAGGAGCAGATTCTTATTATCAAAAAGATGCACGCATTGGAGAAATGAGGTTAAGAGTTTGGGGATACATATGCTGCATCAGTATATGGAACACATAAGCAGAATTGAAATTATGAAGTGAAGAATGAAAAATATTAAAGAATCTATAAATAAAATATATCTGTGACACTCTCTTCTCTTTGTCCTTTGAACCATGTGCTTGGCTGCATAGCACTATATTGAGTGGGGGGAAGTGTCCCTGGTATTTTGGGTCTCTCTTTGCTCTAAGGAGTCCTCGAGATTTAGCAGGTTTTGTATCTGGTGGTTATTTGCTGTTATTTCTTGACTATTGCTGTTCAGATTGTTAGCAAACTGTTACTTTTTCATTTACATCTACTCATAATCATTCCTTAATGGTGGAAAGGGATTGGTAGAAACTATAAAGGGAGGCAAATCATCCAACAATGTTCTTCTTTAAATTGTCTCAAAGCAAGACCGTCTCTCAAACCCATAACGTCCTAAGATGTGAAATAGGATGGAATCAAGCAGGTTCCATCAATGAAAATATAAAAACTGACTAAATAAAAGAAAAAAGGCATACGCAAGAAAACATCAGATAGATGTGGACAAAAACTTTCTTCTCTTTCTTTTTTTCCATGGTCTTAGGCGAAGCTGAATTTGTTTAGAAAAAAAAAAAATAGCATTTCTGATTCAAGACTGCTTCCTAAGTAATATAATTACCACCTCACAGCAGTTTCTATCATCATGCCAAATGCAGAATTGTCTCCTTAGGGCTCATCTCGTTTTTCCTCTCTCCCTTTCTACTCCAGAATGAAACCTCTCCTCTTCATTGCACAATTTATAAATTGTGTAAATGTGGAATGCAGAACAGGCTACTGCAGGAAAGCAATTTTTTGGCAATATTGTATGTGGGAAGACATCTGTGAGAAGCATCAGAAGATCTTTCATCTTCTGAACATCTCACAGATGTTCACAAATAGCGAAAATTGTTACTTAGGGGAAGGCAGCTCATGTGCCAATAAACGTAGGGAACTGGTTTAAAATAGGAGCTTGCAGGCTGTGAAATTAATAAAACAACAGATCTGACCTAAAATCCTAATGACAATCAGCCTGATTGTTTTTGTTAATTATAGTTATTGGCAATTGAAATCAATGAGAGGTGAATGAGGGCAAGAAAATTACAACTGCGAAATAGCTTCAGTTAGCACTTTTTTTTTCTTTTTTCCAAAACCAAATTACAATATGTTTTATTCATCTGCTTTGTTACTTACCACATGTAACTGCATTCTCTAAATCCTACTTCTTTGAACGCAGTGGCATTCAGACCTGAACTCAAAGTCTGAAGTTACATATGTAATACAATGACAGGGGTTGAAATGCCCAATTAACAGTAAATTCACTCCTTGAAATCTTTCCCACTTACAGTAAAAATATGAATTTTTCCAACAATTTTGCTTTCACTAACTAGACCAGAAAAACAAGACATTTATGAAATTTATTGTAACATCTAGTGTGAATGGCATTCATGTTTAAACCTTGAGATGATTATTTAAAAGAAAAAATGTATTTTTCTTATAAATGAGTCTATGATGTTAAATTAGCCTTCTGAATACTCTCAGAAGTGTAGTGTCTAGGTTCTATGCAAATTATAGGTCTTCTCTGAAAGGACTTGAGAAAAGTTTTCATTAAACAATATTCAATTAGCTAGTTTCCTTGTTCTTTCTGGCTAACATATGCCTTCCCACTTGATTTTTACTTCATCACTCTTCAAGGTCAGGTTTACACAGCCAGCACAAAGATGAGTCAACTAGGTACAGTACTTTAATTAGGGACTGGGGTTTTAATCACTGTGATTGGGTTCCTTCCATTCTTAATGGTATTTTGAGGTTCCAAAATGCACAAAGCAAAAGGTTCTCATCTCCATATGGGGTTCAAATCTGAATTATATATTTATTCCTAATAGCATGCAGTTTGATAGTCTGCTTGTAATCATACTGAGATACAGTAACTGTTCCATAAAGAAACTACCTTAGTGAATCTCCTTTGGAAATTATTAATTAAATAAGCAGTAGGTCTTTTCAATCCTTCCAAATGCAAGCAGAAAACCACTATGACTGTTTTTACAAGTCTACACTGCCAGTCCCGCCTACTCAGAAAATTTTTTTCTGATAACAAATACTTACCACTGTAAAGTTTGCTTTCACTGTTTCTCAGATTTTTATATTCAAGATTTATGTTTACAGAACATTATTTCTGTGCAGCAATGCAAGTTCATGTATCACTTCTTTCTACTAAATCTCTGAGTAGCATTTATAGTTTTCACATACTATCCAAAAGTTTGAATTTCTCGGGTTAAAATGAATAGAACCATTTCTCTTTCAGTAAGTGATAAACAAACATAAAACCTTTATCCTTCCATTGTAAAGGATTTACTCTGCAGCAGCACGGTGCATTCTCCACTCTTTTTCTCAACATTATAAATGAGCCATCAAAATCTTAATCTTCTGTTATCTCTGTCTCTATGGTTTTGACATTTACTTCAGCATATAAGCTGTGCTCATCAGACCAGTTTTCCGGCGTACACACAACAATCCTTAAACAATAACCCTCCAGATGAATGATAAAATATCCAGCCTTAGCCAAAACATAAGAAAAAATGTTGTAAAATCCTATGAAAACAGAGACAACCTTTAAAACAGCTAGTGTATCCTCTACCTCCATCTTTAATTAGCTAAAAAATAACAACTTCTTTAGAAAATGATCCTTACTATGGACATTCTATCATGTTTCCCTTAGCTTCTTTTAAATTGATGAGGCAGGCTTTCAACTGTCTTGTCTGGTGACAACTACCACAGCGCAGTAGAGAGTTAGAGGAGAACTTAAAGATCCTCTCTACAGTATAAATACAGTCCTGCTTAAAAATCTTTTCATCTTGGTACAATGGGGAGGTGCTCTTGTTTCCTTATGCAGAATAAACAAACATACAAAAACAAATGGAAGAGAGGACTTGGACAGCTTCAGATGATGTCAATTCTCAGCATAATAGACTTCTCAGGATTCATATCGGATTACAGGATACCCCAAACATCTACCCTGAAAATAGGCATTACGGTAATTCAGTTTGAGGTGGCAAGCTGATTGTAGCCACAGCAGGGTGTAATCATATCAGAAAGAAGAAGATGTCATTTCCCATCCAGAAACAAATTTAAAAAAAAAAAAAACCCAAATAAAAAAACCCACAAAACTTTAGAAACAAGGAAAGACAAAAAGCATCAGGTATTACTAATAGGAAGTTGAGGTACTTTGCTAACCAGGGAAAGCAATCTTCTAATAATAGTTGAAGATACCAACCATGATATCCTTTCAGCATGCTTCTGGCTGTAGGAGGACCACAATGTGCAGCATGGCTCTTTTTTTCAGAGGTTCATAATGATGAACTCACTGTAGCTCTAAATAAAAAAGATACTTCATTTTCTAAGTAGTATTACTCCAAATAAACATTTAAACACATCTAAACATTAAAAGCAGATTGATTCTAAATGAACAAGTTAATCAGGAAACCCCAATCCTGATTTTTGATGTAATGAAATTTATTTTAAAAGCCACTAAACGAAACTTTGAGGGAAATAGGATCATTGAAGATAACATAATAATTTTTATATGAATTACATTAACTTCCAATGCCAATATTACAATATTGGCATAAAGTCTTGTATTACTTTCTTCTCTACCACTTCCTCCATCCATTTTAATTGAACCAAAATGTTGAGAAAGCTTCCGGTAAGAAACTACAGATCTTTCTACTTATATAAGATGTCTGGTTCCAGTTGCATCAGGTTCAGATAAAAATATAGTGTTAGCCCTATGCAAAAAGAATTATGTATATAAGCTTCCATTAGCATTAATAGGAGTTATATATGTAAATCCCACACATGCTGTGATAAGAATGTGCTAAGAAACTGCATTTACATTCCTGTCAGGGGGCTGCAATTAGTACCAGCACAGCAAAGGCAGCTTGTATTCCTCTCGACATTTGGAAGCCTTGTAAAACCTGTGTAGAACAGAAATCTTTGCCATTATACCCCATTTTAATTACAAGCCACATCACAGCATACGTGCAAAATATTTTGATAAACTCCTTAAAAGCCCACAGAAATTGTACTAAAAATGTTCACTGAGAGCACTCAAAGTCATGGTTATGAACCTGGTGGGAACTCACTCACTCCTAAGTTGGGCATTTTTTTTAAGAAGTATTGTGGCTTTAGGACTAAGGGAGTCCTGAAGGTCAGTGTGCAGAGCAGAGAGGGAGGAGCCCGACTCCAGCCCCAAAGTGGTAAGGCAAGTGACAGTGAAGGGGGTGTGGGCTTCCCAGGATGGAAACCTTTCCATGGGCAATTGGCTTAGCACTTAAGGGCACACCATCTCCAAACCTGTGCAATTTGTTCCTTGGTGGTGGACAGGGGGGTTTGCAGTACTCTCAGTAGCCCCCTATTTTGGCTATGAGACTGAAGAGCAGATCCAGAGCTTTCCCCGTCTCCCCAGCCTCTCCCTTCAGGTGGCTGTGTGTGCCCTGTGGTGGCTTAATAATACACTCTGATACCTTCCCAGAGCAACAGATGACACCAGGGAGAGATTGCTGCATGCTGGCGGTGATTCAGCCTGGCTCAGGAAGCCTACAAGCTGCAGCTCAACAGGACAGAACAGCCACTGTTCCTGCAGCCCAGCTGTGCCACCCCGACTCCAGAGAGGCAAGCTCCCTTCAGTGGGAGTAGGGATCACCGGATCTGCAGGAGTATCCGTGAGGCAGATGTGCAGGCAGGTCTGTGCCTCTGTGCCTGCAGGCCCATGTGGGCTGGCAGGTCCAGGGACCATGAGGTCCTAGGTCCGCACTGGCAGGCAGAGTGAGAGCTGTTTGTGGCCCCTTGGTCTGTGTCCCTCACGTTGGAGCACAAGTTCCATTGAGTCAAATGGGGGGGCAAACTGCGAGGCACCAGAAGAACCTCACTGCCCACTGGAGATGGTCCAGGATAATAACATCTTGGTTACACTGAGGAATCTCAGTTCTTCTCCAGAGTCCAGAAAAGGTAGATTTAGATTCAAGCTTGTGTAGCTGACTCCTGTTTCTTAAAATACTACCCTAGGATTTCCACAGTGCCTTTCAACTCCCCATCTACCAGAGCCCTGTGCAGACCTAAGAAGTGCGCCCACACTCAGGAAACTGGCTCTCACATACGATGGGCACATCAGACAACAGGATGCAGGGTCAGCAGGAGAGAATATAAGAGCCTACTTTCAATAAACTTCCCTGCTACCCAAACACAGTTTTTCTAAGTGATATTCCTATATTTCCCACAGAATCCATGTTGATAGGCTGTACTTTGGTGATCAGAAAGCCTTTGCAGATATCCCAGGCTATCTGGGCTAGAACTTCCTTCTCAGTGATTATGTCTTCTTTCAGCAACTGCAGGATACAGAAACACAGCCAACAGCCAACATGGGATTACTTGTGAGTGCAGAGCTGGGCCTGAGGTCTGAAATTTGCTTTCATGGGAGTTGAAAATGAATAGAGCTTTCCCTGCCTATGAGTCTACTCATGTATTTTATCTGTTTGATATACCCTTTCCTTAAAAATTTGTTGCCAGTACACCTACTTTCACTTATGCAATAGAAAATATGGAAGCAAGTTCCTTGACCTGATCATGCTACTTACCTAAGAGCAAGAAGAAAGGTTGTTGGTTTTATAAAATACTTGAAAGGCTCTCAGATATTGAAGACAGAGAAAGCTGTGTAAGTGGCAAAATAATATTTGATGGATAATGAATCATCATTTATTCAATAAAGTCCATTCATGAAGCTGTCAAAGATTATTTTGTCAAAATAATAACTGTATCCTTAATAATAGTTCCTATTTCAATACCTTCAGGATCCAAAGTCACCTAGAAATAGGGAAAAAAGTTAATATTGAATAAAACCAATGTGTCTAGAGAATGGAAAAAGACTGATCAAATAGGTTAAATCCATGTGTGTGTTATGGTTTTACTTTCATCAGGACATTTTCTACATACTTTCCTGTCTATGTGCAGGTATGTGTTAAATAAAATTATATTTACACACAGATACACATATGTTCTGCTGATGTTTGATATGGGATGCAGGAGACAGTTACCATGAAGTAAAGATTAATCATTTCCAGGAACAGCAGGGTTAAATACACCTTTAGAAGAAACAGGATTTTGCCATTTATACAGAACAAGTAGAAACTCATCTTTTTAGGCTGGGACATAGTAAATGGCTTGTGGGTAGCTTTTTGTACATTTTTTTCCAATGTTACTCGTTAGTAGAAATGTCATTCCCATTCCTGTCTTGTACTTCACATACTTGGTGTTAGTCTTGGTCTCTTTCTATAGTCTGTCTTCTGCCCAGGTTCTGCCTCCTTTTTTTCCTGACACTTCTTACCCTTCTGCTTTTATAAAAAGGGGATAAAAATACTAATGGCAATGGGCAGCACCCACTTGGCTTGTGCTGTTAAGTGGCCCCTCAGAACAGTACTGAGTTCCCAAGTGGGCAGAGCTGTTCCACCTACTTGTGCTGCTCTCGCAGCTGGTTGTTCCACAGGCTGCCCAGAGAGAAGACTGGCAAACAAACAGCTTGGAAAGAGCTGGCAGCTGCTTGTTCCTTTCCCCAGCCTCAGGACAGCCATAAAGTGTTTCAGCAGTGGGAGTGCACATTTGAAAGCTTTCTTCCAGGCTGCTCCTCTTCTCTCCTCGTTTGGCACCATCTCCCACACAATCATTTTTCTCAGCCATTTACAGGAAGAACAGTCTGCCTGGACTTGTAGCCAGTATTACTCTCCTCCCTAGAGTTAGGAGAGGTGGGCAGTCTCACATACTTCTTAAAATTACCCATATGTGAAGCTGGGGATGAGAGATGCAGTTAGGAGCAGCAGATGGAGCTTCTTCAGTGTTACAAACATCTGGAATATTAACTCTGCCTTCAGGCTATATGGGATGTGGACTTTCAATTTAGCCACATGATGCAAAATGGCTTCTTCCTGAATTTATTTGTCCAGATGCTAATTAATAGACTAAATAACACCATTAACACAACACCAGCAGATTTGTACTTTGTCCTGAACTCAATGCCAGCAGATTTGTACTTGAGCCTGAACTCATTGTCAGTAAGAACATGGTGATATTAGATGCTCAGTAGTTTTCTGACTTAATAGCTGTAGTTGTGAAAGGCTGAGTGCAGCCAAATGACATAGAGAACATTTAGAGTGAGCCAGAGCAGACCTGTCTCTTTTATTTACACCAGTAGCTGAGGTTGTAAAAGAGGTAAGAAAGATGTTTGATACTTCTAGAAAACAGTAGTTCCATGCACTGGCATTTTCTGTGTCAGGACTCTGTTGGTCAATAGAATTTCCTTATTCTCTGTGCATGGGCCAATAAATAATTCCATAAGTCATTTTTCATTGAAAGCTCCTGCAGTAGGAACTCCTGCCAGAAGGTCAGCACATGTGTAGTGGTCAAGGGGAGGTGGGCACTAGTTCTGAAAAATATCTTCTCTTGTTTTGTTCCTATGCAAAGATAATGGCATGCTCCTTCCACTGGGTAAGAATTGTTGCCATAGTAATGTTTCAAGCACTCCTTTGGATCAATAGAAGAACAGAAGGTTTTTCAGGTATTTCTGTTGCTTGTAAGCCTGCAGTCATACCCCACGTATATTTGTATTTGCTTTTATAAAACAAGTTTGTTCAAAGATCTTTCAGCACTGTAAAATTAAGGAAAAAAAAAAAAACATAAACATGGTGTACAAAGATCTTGGGTCAGAATCAGACCTCTGGCAAGCAAGTGCAGTTCTGTCTAGAGAGCATATTTGCTTGATCAAATGCAGGAACAAACTGAAGCTGCAGAATTGGTTGCATTTTTTCCTCAGGATCCAGATGTAGTTCTGTTCACAAATCACTGGGATTTTCAGTTGATTTAAAGTTTATTTGCTGTTTCATGGACATTAGGTACCGGACATATTGCTCCAGTATAGGCTCAAGCTGATTAGATGGTATTAATTCTATGATGGAAATGATGTGTGAGCTTTACATAAATTCTTATAGGCTGAATCTACAAAAGCATGGATTTAGTCACTTTATTGCCCCTTTCAACAACCACCTTCAACATGCAGGTATTGGAATCTGCCCATGTGCTCTACACATCAAAAGACTGTGTATGTGTTAAATACAAGCCCCTACATTCCCCTACATAACCTAACAGTTAGAACACACCCCAGCATTTGCCTTGAGCTGCTTTAGCTATTTACTGGGAGCAGTCCCATTCCCAGTATACAATTTGCAACAGCTATGCTGTTTTAAGGCAATATGAGCTGCTCATGCTAGCTGACCTCAGTACTGGGGAATAGCTACAAGCAGAATCAGTGTAGGAAGACAGGCTTTGGATGAAGATGAAGAATTGACACATGTTAATGCTTTTGTGAATTTAATATGAAAAGCTAAGGACAAAGTTTTCTGAGGTAGAAAGTCTTGCTTGCCATATTGATATACAAGCAATAAGGAGAAGATGATTTGCCAGCCTCCTTTTAGGAAAAATATCTCAAACTCAGATTTCTCCATGGGATAGTGATTATTTTACTGCAGTATTTTACACCTTACTATTCACAACTATATTATGCATTTTTCTATGCATAAATTCCTTTACAAGGAGGCATATTTACCTACAAATGATGCACAAGGCTCCTTCAGGTATTACAGTTATCCACTTCTAATTGGAATGGGAACATGCCATCTTCTGCAATTATGAGGTACATTTTTTAACTAGCGACTAATACTTCATTCCCTGCTGAAAACATCTCCAAATCATAAATATTGGAGACTTCTGAGGGAACAGTGATAATCAGCACCACAGACACAACTCAGAGAGATTCGTTAGGGTTCCCCCTCAATTCCTAGGCTAGTGACTCCATGTATATATCATCACTGAGAAGAAAAAAATGGGCAGTACTTCTCTATATCCTGGTATCTGAAATTTCTCATTTCATATCAATTTATTCTCCCTGTTCCTTGCCTCCATCAAAACTGGAGAAGTCTACCTTCATCTCCTACAACTCCTTCCTTGCTGACAGTGAGGCTGCCTGCCCTATGTCTACACATCTGGCCTTCTAAAAAGGAAGACAAGAGGAGAAAGGAGTAGGAGAGGAGGACAAGATATGAGCCTGGGCTTTATTGTGAGATGGAGTCAGGATGCATCTAGGCTGCTGGACACTGGAAAACACTCTCCTGTTATTTGTAAGCAATTCTTGATCTTTGTGGCCTTATGAAGAGAAAGATGGGAGGAATTTAACTGAGATTCCTGCCCACAGAAAGCAGTATGCTGCAATCATATTATTTTGCCCATGTTATTTAGGAGGTGCACATCCTCCTGACAACCAGCCTTTTCAACATCAGTACTTGTTAAATATTTCATGACAGAAATATCAGGACTTTCTGATATAGTCACATTCATTTTCTTGCTACTCTGAACAGACTTTATTGAGAAAGGTTAAAAGTACAGTAACTCCATGTGAGGAGAAAGAGGCTGAGAACTATGAGAATCACTGCTAAAACAGTATAAACCAGAGGTCACATTTTGGTCCCACTGTCATAATCCTTTTTGGTCAGAGTGGTTGTTCAGATGTAAATAAGGACTGAACAGAAGTCGAATTAGTTAAAAGCTTACTCATATGAAAAACAATAGAAGTTTTCTTAATAGTATCACGGGGTCCCAGACTCAAGCATCAACAGTGATGAGAAGGTGTGGATTTTTCAGTTGTTGGCTTGCACTCAGAGCCAGCACCAATAAAGTCTGCATCATACAAGTGATCCCAGGTTATACAAGTAAATGGGTGAATTAATGGGCATTTCAGAACCAAAATTGTAGACTTAAAATACAGCAACTGCCAGCACATGCATCACCTGGTCAACCAGGCCTTTTTGTTAAAAGTCTAGCTGATACACTAGAACAGTTCCAGAAGCTAGTTGCTGTAGTGAAGCCTTACTTTCTGTCTCGGTTGCTGTTTGTTCCCTAAGGGAATGCCCCTAGGCTACCCCTGGCACCTCAGCCTTGCTGTTTACCCACTCGCTCATCCAGAATTCACCCGCCTCCACATGGTGTTCCTTGGCATCCTTGCTAGCACAGAGCTTGCAGTAGCTCTAGCTTTGCTTGTCTCTGCACACAGTGAGAAAAACGCCTGCATAGTATAAGCCAACACACGAATGCCCTGCCACCTGGCCAGAGGCTGTCTGCAAGGCACTGCTAGAGAGATGCCAGAGCTTCCATACTGCCCTACTGGCTTTTCCCATCAGGCAGCTCATCGCATCGAGGAATCACGCTGGTTTCGTCTGCTCTCGTCTGCTGTCCCCTGCAGTTTGGCAGAAGCATCCTCTGAAGAGACCTAGCAAGAGATAATGCTTATTAACTCCTCCTCAGCTATCCTTGGGTCTGGATGCACTGAGGTGCCATGGCAATGAGAGCAGTAAGAGTGTCTAGACAGACAGTAGTCCCCCAGCTAGGAGAGAAATTTTGCCACCAGATATTTCATCAAACTAACTGTTACGTGTTCAGAACAAAAGAACGTGGGAATATGCAACCCATGTTTATGGTGAACCTAATGAATGCCTGCTATGATAATTTTCGTAGGATACTGCAGAGCCTCTGGTAAATACACAATTAATAAAATTCTTTAAACATTAAAATTACTTCTAGCATTTGACAAGCTGTGTTATCAAAAGGGCTTCTTCAGTAGTATAGGGTTTTCTTAGTAGTGATGGGTAGCCAAACCAATCTTCCAGATCACAGTTCTTAAAAGGATGGAATTAAATAATCTTAAAAGACTGCCTCTCACACAGCCTATACTTAAAGTCACCACAACTATTTCTGATAAGGATTTCAAAGTACAAGATCCATTTCTGTTATAGATGATGATCAGCTCTGCACCATTGCCTTCATTGCATTTGCCTTGATAAAAATAAGTCTTGAATTGACTCAGGTGCAGAAATGAGGAGTTGCCTTGAATACGTTTGTTTGCTTGCTTGCTCTCCAGCATAAATTATGTTTGAACAATAAGGGTATGGCTCTCCAAAGGGCTGAGCACCTGCAGCTCACATTCCACTCAGCTGGAGCTGTAAATGCCAATAAGCTCTGAAAAGCCAGGGCTGTAACTGTTCCTTTGGATGAGATTTATCCAAACAGTATTGATCCACAACTAAATCTCCATATAGGGCTGGCTTTCCCTTTCTAACTTACCGTCTTTACTTAGAGGCTTAGATACCGTGTAAGGCATTCGGAATAATTTTGTTTAATTAAGACTGCAGTGAAAGAAAAGAAAGGAAAGATGTGCCTTGTCCTGCAGTACAGTAAAAAATAAGTAAATACCATTCCAGTTAATTATCCATCACGCAATGCAGAGACTTCTACTTAATCTAATCACTGGTTAATTAGATTGTCTGTTTTCTTTGATCAAATCTACTGTAACAAAATAATCTGCATTTGCATTGTCCTTTATTGTGATGATTTTCTATTATTGAAAAGGTCATTGTCAGGTCAACATAGGCCTGTATTTGTTTTTTAATGAAACAGAATTTCACATTACATAAACATCTCTCTGCAGAACCCAATTTTAGGCCCAACTTTTAGAGCTATGCAAGAATTGACAACCTAAAACCTAGGTTTTTCAAATTAATTACATGCCTCTCTGGTTTACAAGCAACATCTCTGACAACCTGTGCCACATTCAGTGGAGTATTTCTCAGAATCAACAAGGTATTTCAATGGGGAGTGAGGAACCTAAATGGAAAATACAAGTAAGAAAGGTTCAGTATTTCTAATTTAGAGCCAGCTCCATTTCCACATGGTGATCTCAACACAGGCCATGGTAGTGCAATGCCACTTTGCCTGCAGCTGAGCTGCTAAGCTGGTGAATGGTAATGTGTTAAGTGGTGATGATTTGGTTTCTTGTCTGACTCTCTAAAGAGTAAAAGTCCTATTCTGGCTTTCATTGAGATTTAGAGATGTTTCCCCTTCCCTTAAGTTAACAGATATGCTTACCTGATGTAGCTCTCTATCCCAGCTGCCAAAAGTGAAGTGGTACACAGGTTAAAGCCAGCCTAAAAAGCAAGCTATTCCTGGGTAGTTTAGAATGGAAAATATTATGGGCTACTGTTGAAGGGATTATGATGCCTTGGTGCCATATTGACATTATCTTAGTGCACAGAGGACACCCTCAAGCTACTCAAGCTGGGATACCTGATAAGCAACCAGACCAAAACTGGGATATGAAAGGGTTCAGAGGACCTGAAAACAAGAATAGCAATGACTCCCTAAATTTTCCCATGTAAATGTGAATACTGTGGCATTCACCGCTTCTCTCTAAAGTCCTGTTCGAGACCATCGTAAGTACATGAGAGAAATTTCCTTATCTTGAATTTGTCAGAGCTGGGGTTGGTGATAAGAGCAGGGATAGTATAATAAAGTGTGCTAATCTCATCACAGCAATCCTGCTGTGCATACTGCTCATGGCCAGCTCTAGGTATAGGCAAAATAGGCAGTTGCCTATGGCAACAGACTGCTGGTGAAACCAGAGTGAGTTCAGGCTCCTGCAGTGCCTTTGTCAGTGTGAGTGCCCTGGAGAGCCAGCCTGGTGGCTGTTGCTGGAGGAATCAGGACATGTGGGGCCATGGCTTTCAATAGCAGTAGCAAAGATCTGATGTTTTCCCTACAATTTTTGTCATCCACCCTTTGCTCCCCTGAAACCCTTGGCCCAGCAGAGTGGAAAGAGTGACTCTCCAGAACCCTTCTGTGACTCTACTGATGCTCTTTTGCAACAAAATTCAGTCTTACCAGCAATTCTGAAATGTCTGGAGCTGCCCTGGTTCTGGCTGGGATAAATTTAATTTTCCTTCTAGTAGCTGGTACATTGCTGTGGTTTGGATTTAGTAGGAGAATCATGTTGATAAGACACTTGTCTTATCAATCATGTTGATAAAAACATAAGTTTTTGCTCAGTAGTTCTTACCCTGAGAAAAGGTCTACTCAGTTCCTGTGCTCTGACATCAAGCAGGTGTACAAGAAGCTTGGAGAGAGCATGGTCAGGAGAGCCAAACTGGTCAAAGGGAAATTCCATAAAATGAAATATCATGTTCAATACATAAACTGGAGGGAGTTGGCTGGGTTCTACTGATCGCTGCTCAGGGATGGGACAGACATCTGTCAGTAAGTGATGAGCAGTTGAATTGTGCATCACTTGGTTTTCTTAGGGTTTATTCCTCTATTTTTATTATCTTGCATTTATTATTATTATTATTATTATTATTATTATTATTGTATTTCAATTATTAAACTGCCCTATCTCAACCCTTTTTTTTCCTACTCTCCCCTTCCCATTGGAGGGGTGGAGAATGAGTGAGAGGTCCTTGGTTGTTGGCTGTGGTTAAACCACAACAGGAGCTGACTTGCATCACAGGACTCCTGCAGGCTTACAGTTCCCTGGGGCAGCTTGAGGTCATCCAGACTTATGTCTTTGAGGACTTCCCAGAGAAACGGCAACACCAACATGGGCAGAAGTCAGGAAAGTGTCATGCAGCAGCAGGAGAAACAAGTCAGACCTTGCAGAAATGTGCAGGTGAAGATCCAACAATTTTTCATGAAATCATGCCAGAGAACTAGGGATGTTTCTGTGCCAAAATAACGCAAACATGCTAAATGAAGAAGAATTGTTGCTGGGTCATTCTGGGAGCTGAGTCAAAGCCAAAGCACATCAGTTTCACATTTCTAGCCCTCCCTATTGCTCAAGCAGAGCCTGAACATAACTTGTGCTGTAAAGTCAAAACTATACCTTCCTGTGTTTTTGCATTATAAAACAATTTCTTAAAAGTAATGATTTCTCACTCCATCACTGGGAAGCGAAGAATTTTATTCCAAGTCGCATGTGTCTTGTGTGTGCATGTGTGCATGACTTTTATTCCAAGTCTCCAAGTGCATGTGTGTCTGTGTGCATTACTGTTTACAGAGCACTGAACTCTGTTTGCTTTGTTGCTTCATTACTAGAAATATTATCTTCTTGCTGAACAATACATTACAAAGGGATTTGGTGATGGGGTGAGGTTGCTCAAAGTTTATTTTTTGCTCTTGTTGCCAATTGCTGCTGATGCCTGCTGCTTGAGCAAGAAGGGTGATTGAAAAAGGCAGCTCCTCTCTTCCATGTCCATAAGTAATTCACTCTTTTTGGCAGTGGACTGCAAAGATACAGCAAGGGCATAAACTAAAAGCCAGACACATACTGACTCACACCTCTCCACAGAGAATCTCCTTCTGGGCTTGAACAAGGTGAGGTTCAGCTCTGCTTCAAAGACCCACGGGTGGATGTCTGGGGATATTGCATATTCCCTGCCTTACTTAGCATGCTTTCCATAGCTGTGCAGTCTAGGATTCCTATTCATTGTCTTGCCTGAACCACACCTGCACATAATGTCCTGATGATTTGTTGTGGGTTTTTTTTTTTTTTTTGCTTTTAGCTGCAGATTATTTTGAGTTACAATGTTAACCCAGAGCCAGCAGAAATGAGCAACTCCAAAACCAGTGGGAAATTAAAGGAGGGTCAACAACTAGTCAGTCAATAATGCAAAATTCATCCATGCTGTTCAGTATTCCTGGTTGTTTGCTCCTAAAAATTGTGCTTGGGGAATTTGATTAATTTATTTGTGTCACCACTTTGGAATCAGTAATAGAGTTGTCACACCTCCAGCTTAGTTAAGGTGATATTTTTCTTGAGACATCTTTTTCCACCGCCCCAGGTAGCTGTATTCTCCCTGAGGTTGTGCCTGTTCATTGACAGCAAAGTTATGCCAAACCCTGAAGAAGTCTTCCAGCAAAACTCCCCCACAGCATTCCTGAAGCAGTGTCTGTGGAGACCTTTTCACAGAGATGCTTTTAAATTTGCTCTTATCAGTATTCATAGACTCGTGGATCGAAGGCTGGGAGGAACCATTGGATCATCTCTTTTGACCTCCTTAAGCCCTTAAATGTCATCACTTACCCCTGCATTGAACTCACATTCAGCTGTAGAATGTATTTCAGCAGGAAAGTTGCCAAGGGACAGAGAATCCAGCACTTACTGTGGTGATCCCCCTCCTTGGCTGCAAGGAGTATACCCTGCATTGTGGCAGTGCCTTGGGGACCCATCTCGAGGCCTGAAGCCCAATTATGCCATCCCCACTACGCCTAATCTTAAAAGACAGCTGTTTCCCCAGAGAATTCAGAGACTGTAAGGTATATGTGAGGCTTAATGTCAAATGGAATATTATGCAGTTGGTTTCAGGATGCTTGGCCAAGTGAGTAAAAAATTAAACGATACAGTGGCCTGAAGTAGTTTAGAACCGAGAGCTGAAACACATCAGGCAGACATGAGGTTTGCACAAATGTCACAGGCACAAGAGGAATGATTCAGAGAGGACAATTGCCCTTAGCATGGTGGTATCATTTATAAATGTAAATAAATAGGATATGAAGAAGAAATATAAAATAATAATAAACAGAGAAAAATTCAATAAGGTCCCTGAGGATTAAAAAGAAAAAGGAATCTTGCAGAGAGCTGGATTCTGATCTTTTTCTGAGCTCCACGTGTCTGCATTCCCTTTGCAAAATGATAAATAATTGAAATAAACAGCAGACTTAAGGATTTTTAAATGATGAATAAAATCATCTCCTACATATACAAAATATTAATATAAAAATACTAACATTTCCTGGTATATATACATTTATAAATCTGAATAGAAAGAAATAGAAGGAGTTCTCTCTTCTTATTTTAAATTCTCTTTTCTACAAGAAAGAAAGAAAGAAAGAAAGAGAGATATATGAAGAAAGAATGGACTGAGCAAAATAACATAATCCTGTCCTTGAATACATGCTTGAAGGTAATTCAGGGGTTGATATCATCCCATTTTTCTGAGCAATACTTTTTCCTTCTGCATTACTAATTGGAATGTTTACCTATTTTTTGCTTTCCTCTACCATATGTATTGGATTTTCAAGCAGTCTTTTTCCTTCAAACTAAGAGAAAAGTTAAAATCCTGAAACTGTACAGGTCTCATGCTTCATTTTCATTGCATTTGCACCTTTTAGGTGAAGCAAGTTTGGTGGACTGCCTTCTTCATGATCCCAGTCTGAGATGAAAATGAGGCTTCTTATTTTCCTGGCTAGCTCACCCTTACAAGCTGATAATTGCTGGCTCTTAGGAAGAGCCACATATTATTGCTTAGGGTGAGAAGCATTCAGCCTCTTGTGTTTTCCCCCTGAAGTAGTACATTTTGCTGAATTTTAAGTTGCTGTTGGCCTAGTTAATCAGGGGCCTATAGCTATTGCAGTAAGGCTTCAGCCACTTAAAATACTCTCAGATCTTCCCAGGGACTGGTTGGTGCTGGTAAAGACATCATCTACCCTCACCACTTCATCACTACAAGTCACAACACAAAGACCCAAACTGAGGAAAAGATGAATTAGTTCCTGAAAAGCATCAGTGGAAAACTAAATTTGATGAAAGGATCTTCAGATTAGTTCACATGTTGTTAACATGGGCATATACAAAGGATTTAATCTTCTTGGGCTGTTTCTGTTTGGATTCAGCCTTCAAGACTGAGACATGCATTTCTTGGTCCATCTCTGCTTGCTCAAATTGCTTCCTCTAAGTTCCCCATGGCTTGGCAAAGGTTCTATGTGGCCCTGTAGCAGCCCCAGTCAGGCAGACACACACCCCTACTGCTTTTGAGGCAGGCAACAGCAGTGCTGTTGAAGAAGGGCAGGCAAATGCAGGTAAGGGGGGAATATCAATGCTAACCATAATGTATGCTAAGGCAGGAGCTTCAGTAGAAAATCTCTGGCCAGCTGCTATGCAGTAGGACAAGCTGTTCTGTAATAGTTCTTGCTCAGATGTGATGGATGTTCAAATGCTTTTACATATCTTTGAAGTCAGAAACAATATTTAGGATAATCTATAATCTGGTGGACACAAAAAGCTCTGGGAAGAACCGAAGGAAGCAACTGATAGATCTGCATTATCCAGCACAACACAGTTCAGGAGTCTCATTAGTGTGCAGGGCCAAAGGAATGGTGTCTCTGATTAAGTGCCACCAGCTGTCGGTTAACCTAAGATGAAGATTAGCAGGCAGGCAGAGACATCCCAGACGGGTCTGGGAGGAATCCATCTGGGCCTGTCAGTCCAGACACACCTCTGCCCAGCCCTATGCACCCTCCCTGGCCATATGCACCCTACCCAGCCCTTTGCAACCTTTCCAAGGCTGCCAGTGTGGCAGAGCATGATAGACTGGCTTTGTAGAAAAGCAGCTTGGCTCTGGAAGTAAATAGCTGTTTGCAGTCATGGTCTTTTCAACTCTTCATGCTTTTTCTTAGCCTGTTGCAGGCTCATTGCCACGTGCAATGGATGGGGGAGAGGTCTGTGCTGAGACATCCCTTCCTGGGCATGGGACAGGAGAGCTGGAGCAAGGACTGGGGAACAGGAATGTGATCTCTGGAGGGGTGCTCTGACAGACTTCCTGTGCATGCCAAGCAGCTCCAGGGAGAATTCAGCTGACAGGAAACTAATTTCCTTCCTATGCTTGCCACTGCATGAGAAGATGAGAGAGCGCTTGGGAGGCAAGGCCAAGATCATTCTGGTTGCATAACATGGTGTACAAGAGACCTGAACAATACACTCAGAGCCCCCCTTCTACTTCCAGATGCCTTTACACCAGTGTAACTCTACAGAACTTGGTGGAGCTACATCTTTAACAAGAACAGACAGTCTGGACCCCTTGAGCAACATAATGGTGGAGCATCAAAGAGGCAGAATTACTGATGTCAGAGGAGAAGACCGGCTAGTGGTCGCCTCTGACACTAATAAGAGAGTAAGAGCCTTCTGCTGGGACTTCCTGCCAGGTTTTCCTCATCAGAAGGCCAAGGGCTGTATTAGGTAACCTTTGAATATACAGAGGAATTAGAGTGAAATTATAGGTGCTCTGTAACCTGCCAGATTTTAAGTGTAACTCTTGGGGAAAAAAAAAAAAAGTAGGGAAAAACTCCTTTTCCCTATAAAATTGAAATATAGTACGCAGTGGTATATGTCAGTCCCACCAGAAGACAGCACATTTCCCTTCCCTCTCAGACTTCAGCTTAATAGGCTCCAAACATAGACTGCTTTAACAGCCAGTATTCTGACATCTCTTGGTGTTATCTAGAAAATGTCAGCAGCTCAAATGCAGAATAGAAATGTGGCTTCAGTTTTTCTTTCATGAAATTTTTTTTGTCCTTTGACGTCCAGTAGCTGCAGGGGTGATGCCTCAATTTGAGAAGTAGCTGTATTAAACAAAATGTGATAAAAAGAGACATCCAAATTCCAAACAGGTTTCAGATTAAGTTTTTGAATATGTAAATTTAGAAACATAAATTTAAATTCAAACCACAGGGTGAAAAAAGAAAAAAAGAGCAGCAGAATTTTGGCTGCTTGGAAAATTTAATATAACATGTTTTCTTCTTTTTAAGGGCTTACAAGTTCCAGGCAAATAGAAACATCATGAATATTATATAGGTACATCTTGGTAGCATTTTATTTAAAATAAAGTAAAATAAAATTTAGTGGGGTACAAACTTTCTGTACCTATGATGCATGAAAAAGTTTTGTGACTACCTAGAGGCAGACTAATATAACACCATAGCATATTACTACAACTTCTGCTCCTTTGCTTTCAAATTTCACTGCCATGTGTTCCTAAAGTCCTGTTCACTTTGAGGATTTTGCGACACAATCCTTTACTGGTTTTCAGCTTTTCTTCTTTTTGTTGTGGTCCCCTCGTACTTCTAGCAGTTTGCATGGGTCCAACAGGGACCTGACTTTCTGAACCATCTCCTGCTGTCTCAAGTCTTGCACACCTTTAGCTACTTTGGGATAAGAAATTTCAGGAGTGCCTTGCAAATCCAGGCATCTGATGAAAACCACACCTTTAATATTCTTTCTGACTTATTTATTGCATAGCTGTAATCTTAAACTGAGGATTGCTAAACTGATGCTTGTTTTTCCTCTACACGAGTCTCTGCCTTCTTCCCAAATTTTTCCAGTATAACAAATCATAGAATAATATAGGCTGGAATCCAACCATTAGCCCAGCACTGCCAAGTCTACCAGTAAACCATGTCCCTAAAACATCTACATGTCTTTTAAATACCTCTGGGGACATTGACTCAGCCACCTTGCTGGGCAGCCTGCTCCAGTGCTTGACAACCTTTTCTTCATATAAGTCTAAAACTCCCCTAGGTAACTTGAAGCAATCTCCTTTTGTTCTATGTGTTATCTTTGGTACAGTCTTCCCACATCACCTCTAGATTTTGGCCTTTTCGTCATTACAATACTTTTCTGGAAGCTCGATTTCTTTCGTCATCAACACCTACTTTCTCTTTGCCTTTTGTTTTGGCAGTTCTAGCTCCCTGAAAGTAATTTAAAACATTTCCTGTTTAGGTCATCTTTCAGACTTATCTCTGACCACAATCCACTGCTCTTCATGATTTCTCAAATCAAAATTTCTCCCTTCTGCATTTAAGGCCTTTCATTTCTTAACTTCACAATTTCTATTTATATGAATAAATTATGCCACTGACCATGCCATGTCTTGCAGAATGGTTCCAGCCTATTCTGTCCATCAGTCCACTGTTCTACCTAAAAGATCCATCTTTTTCCTATGTTGCATTTTGGATTTTGGGAAAAGCTCCATATACTCAGAGGTACTAATATTCACCTCTGCATAATGTCTTTAAAAAACCCCAAACACTGCCATTGCTAGTTGGCTCAGTGATAGTTTCTTTTCCTATGTTTTGCATTCCAGCTTACTTTCACATTCATGCCATTTCTTTTCATCACCTCTTTGCCACAAGTCATTAACAGTAAAATCAGCAACAAAACCTGCCACCAAAGAAACCTCCAAATCCTGCACCAGATACAGCTTCATCAATAGTAGGTTATCCTTTAAATCATATCACAGATGCCTCTGCATCTGTGTTTCTACCATACAGCCTCAAATCTGAAAGAAACTGCCATCACAGAGTGGTATCACCAGCTGCAACCAAAATATGGATTCATTGGTGACAAATAGCAGTATTCTGCTGAAATCTGACTTTTAAAGAAAGAGGAACACATTTGATTTTTTTCTTTCATTTAGGCCCATTATAAAAAATAAATTAGTTATGGTTTTGTATATCCACAGAATCTAAGTGTTATTCATAATAAAAAGCCTCCCTACCAAGAGATATGCAAGACTTCCCTAAAAATACTTCCAATGAATGCTTAAGTCTGCTTTTCTTTCTTATTCTAACAAGATTTAAGGTCATTCAGTCTTCCTCTCCCCAGTAAAATATCATGCATATTATCAAAATATAACGGGCATTTAAATACTATGCTGCTATTGCCTTGAGTCAAACAGATAAGCAAAAGGGGCACAAGGAATATGTGATAAAGCCCATTTTGGAATGGAAACTAATGCTTTCTTTAGCACTAGTCTACCTCAGAGGGCATTTTGGATTCAAATTAATGGACTGTCGACAGCTGCTTATAAAATTAGGTTCCAAAAGTATAGTGCAAATCTAAAACTTTAATTGCTTGCAAGCAACCACAAGGAATCTCTTACAACTCCAGTGCTACATGGAAGTGGGAGAAGGTCTGATTTTTGTTCTGTGAATATTTACCTTTTCTACCAGTTTCATCAGTATACTGGCTTTTGGATTAAAAGATTTTGAAAGCAGAAAGTAATTGCTGAAGAATAATAACCTGGCACTCTTACATACCTCTCAGAAACATGAATTGGCTCAGTAATACAGAAAATTGGCCAGAGGGCAGAGACTTAGATACTAGCACCCTTATTGGAGAAATCCAGAACAGGTTTTGTTATTTATGATTGCCTTTGTGCGCGTGCATAGGAGACTTGGCAACGACATAATCTTGGAAGGCTTTTGATCAGCTCAAGGAGCTGAATTTAATACCCAAAAATGTATCAAGGCAAATGTTAAAGAAGCTGGCCTGTCAGTCAGCAAGCAGCTGAGGAGCTGAAGGACAGCATGCGACATCGTTAGGCAGTGAGTGCCAGGACTAACAAATGCCAAGGTGAGGGCTGCAGAAGGCCCACAGGCTAATAACTCACCGAAGGTAACGAGCAGCTGAGGATCCCTCTGCATTCTGAATCCTGCCCACCACTGTTACTGCACTCAGAGACTAAGTTAGCTCACAAGCCAGGATCCAACAGCTAAACTGATTTCACACATGACTAAAGGGAACCTTAGTGGTAAGGATGTGACATGTGTATCTTAAATTTATGGTTCATCTGCTATGTGAGTGGTATCTTGAACGGAGTCCAACAACTCTTCCATCAGCTGCATCCATATGCTATGCATGTGTTCCCTGCTAAGCACATCTTTTTAAATTTAGTCCTTGTGGGTGCATGTTCTACACTTTCTCCATGTTTGTGGCTTTCATGTGCATTCTTTAGAAAAATACTTCTGTTCATTCAAAGGCTGTCCTGAGCTCTTCAGTTGCTCTCCAGCCATTCAGCTATGACCTCAGCAAGACACCTCGGTGCATTCCCTTCACGTTCCTTCCCAGCTGTACGACAGCCACCGCTGCTCCTTGGGCTGCACTGTGAAGTCTGAATTCCTTGGGGAACTGCTAATGCTTCCCTACTCCTTTGTTCAGAGGTGGTGAACATCCTGCTGCTGCTTGCAATGATGTTTGCCCCTGTTTGAAATTTATAGACTCTTAGACAGAATGATCTGAATGTTGTGACAAGTATTTTTTTTTCTGGTGGATTTAAAGCCTCATTCATCGTTTTTTTAATCAGTGTTTAGAATCAACAATTTTTGTCACATTTTTGCCATGCAGGGTAAGGAGGGAGTGTTTGTATCTATGCAAGAAGTAGTTGCCCTCCATGGTTCTCTCCCAAGTTTCCAAAACGAAACAATCTTTCCTAGATGAAACTGTGAGCCAAGCAGAAATAGGTGTCAAACTAGCACAATGGCCCCCACACAATAGATTATAAAAGCCTTTTCTCTGGCAGGCATTTGTTCCCAAATCTTCTTCTGGAACAGAACATACTGCCCTACACATCTTCGAAGAACTGAAGACTCAAGAAAAGTAAGAAAATTAGAAGGGAGACAAAATATGAAATACTCTTCTCGAAGCCAGCAGATGTGAAGGAGTGATGCTCTGATATTATATACTAGTGCCATTCTTCAGGCTTGAGAATTCAGATTTATTAAAGAAATGCATAGCACTTCCCAGATGAGGGAAGGAAAGGCAAAACACTGAAAATGTGGGGAATCTAGACACAAAATTATATTTCATATAAAAATATTATGAGGAAAAGCAAGAACAGTGAAGTGCTAAAAAGTATTGTCTGCACATTCAGGAATTAAATTGTAAGCTAACATTTGAAAATTGAATAGTGGTAAAGCTTAAAAAGCAGAGGGATTAAGAAATCTGCTGCAGCTCACATGGTAATCTGTGCCAGAAAAAAAGTACAGAATTTGGATGTCTTCTGGTTTTAATGACACACGCTGTTTCCTCTTCCCACAGATAACCCTACTGATGTTGTCGTCTTGCAAGGAGAGGGTGAATTAAAAAATAGCATCTATTCAAATATTTAGCACTTGCCCACAGTAGAATTCATGTTACCTAACTTCAGCAGACTGAAAGATGGAAATGGTATTCATCTGCCCAAATTTAGATTCCTACAGTGCAAACGTCAACAGCTGAGCGAGTCATGCTGACTCCTTTATAGGCAATGGAGAGAAACAGGCACTTCTGATGCGTAAGCACATCTCATCCTAAAAAATATGTCTAAAAGAGATCCAGAGAATCACATGTAGAAATGGCTTTTTCTCCATCAACTATAAAGAGAATCCAGACTGTTATCATTACGATACAGGTTTTTAAAGTTCAGCAAGATCGATCTCTCTCCTGGTGTCTAATCTAAACTGGTCATTCTTGTTCCCTTGTCATGGTGGTAGAGAGAAGGTGTCACCTTCAGAGGTCTTGGTCATCTTGGCCATCTCCCTGAGCTACAAACATCTAAGAGAGCTGGTATGAGCTGCCTTGAAGAGGTATTTGCTGCTGGGGGGTGGAAGCCTCTGGGATTGCTGAGGAGTGTGAGCTGAGAGGACTGACATTATTTCAGCCATTCCTTGTTTCCACGTCTATTTTTGTGGGTTTAAAATGTTGTCTCCAGGGATATGGAAGGCTTAGAAGGACACTATCAGAGAGGACAAGGGGGCTTCAAAGGCAAGTATACTCTGAATCTGAATATTTTTGTTTGTATAATTTAAGCCACTGCCTTCCCTGAAGTTTTCCCCTTCCTCTGTCTGTAGCTACCACTGTTTTTGTCTTCCTCTCCAAAAGTCAAAACATTGCTTGACCAATCCCACACACAACAGTTGGAAGAAAAGCAAAAAAAAAAACCAAAACAAAACAAAACAAAACAAAAAAAAAAAAAAAAAAAAAAAAAAAACAAAAACAAAAACAAAACAACAACCAACTGAGGAGGCATAGGAAGGCACAACAATTAATAGGATTTTAAGGATAATAAAACTGGAAATGGCTTTTTTCCCCCGTCTGTTTTGTTCTGCATGTGAGATAATCCCTAATTTCACAGTTGTTTCATCCCTCTCAGATTCATGCAGGGATCCTTGGAGTATGTAAATGGTGGGCTGCAGGTTTTTCTGGTCACTGCACAGCCTTTTGCTGCTCCATGCCAAGTGAGGCGTGAGGTCTCCTGCTGATCTCTGGTGTAGTTCTCTGATGTGGCTGCACACACACACGTGAGTACTCTCACACAGAGATCATCATCTGAGGGAGGTGCAGTGGCATAGGTTGTGAGGAGGCTCATTTTTCACCCTTCCAGGTTCTGGTGGAAACATCTGGCACAATATACACCTTTGCCTTTGTTTTGCACTGTCTCTCCAGAAAGTCATGTTCAGAGGCTCATATCTCTTTTTTTCTGTTCAAGCATACTTTAATTACCTGCGACATGCAAAATGGATTCTCATTAGACAGAATTTTTCCTAAAACCATCCTGATTAAGCAGTAGCAATTATTGCTCATGCCATTAGGCTTAGTCAGTCACCAGGGAAGCTTTGTGAGAGCAGGAAGAAAATGGGGATCTCTGTTTTCTGGTGCAGGGACTCTGCTTTTGCTCTGTGTGTGCACAGCCTGTGGACCAGAGAGTATTATACTTTGAGGTTAAAGTTGGCAAGGGGCTGTTTTTATTTTGTTCTGTGCTCCTACAGCAGCTCTTTGGGGTACCACCTGACCCCAGTATGGGGAAATGGCAATGCCAGTTTCCCTGGGGCTGGCACCAGCCAGGCAGTCAGCAGCACTGTCAGGCCAGCAGGTGAGCTCATAAGTCACACGGCAGCCTCACACCTCTGCTCCCCAGTGCTGTTTTTACATACAAGCCATAGCAGTCTTGCATGCTGGACCTGCCACTCCTGAGCCATGTGATCCATCCCCAGAGCCTCCACTCCTTATCCCCACCTTCTGCAGGCTTGCTGCCTGCTGCCTGGACAGCAGCTGAGCAGCCAGCAGCTGCTGTAAGGCTTGCTGGGGGAAGGGATCCTTTCTTGCATTTTTCCAGGTCCTTTTGTGCTATCCCTGTTGGCAGCACACCTGCCAGGCTGTCTGCCTCCAGGGCTGAACTGTACTTCTCCATTAACCCACAGCCTACACAGGAACTGGGTTCTCTGTCTGTCAGCTCAGGGCCTGGAGGATATCTAGGGACCACTCAGGACCAAACTTATGTCCAAATTCAGGACCAAACTTAGAACTGAGCTTTCCACTGCATGAGAGGGAGACATTTCTAGAACCTTAACTTGGTCTGATTTTTCCCAAGTAACATTACTCAGTCTGACCCCAAATGGTTCAGCCAGAAGCCAGTTTCTCAACAGTGACATGTGCAGGCTGAGGATGGACAGGCAGCATGGGAAGAGCTGGCTCTGAGTTAGGTTCGGCTCTGCCAGCCTCTGAGATGAGTATAAGACATCAGAGGAACTGCTCCAAAGCACGGCATGAGCACTGGTCCCAAAAGCTCAGCAGAATTGCTTGCTCTGCCTCCTCAGCCTCATCTCTTCCCATGCTGACACAGCTGGGACGAACACAAACACAAAACCAAGCAAACTCAGAGAGAACAAAGGCTGGAAATATGCTCCAAGAAACTGCCTCATCTGCTTCCACAGCAGATTATACCTGGATCATCACATATTAAATATGATGGCCATTAAAGTCTGTTCAAGGCATTAGTGATGCACTGGATGAAAAAAACCACACATGCACAGTGAGAATTAGATCACTGCCTGCTTGTTTCAGGGGAAGAACCAACCCTATGTTACAAGAAACAGCAAAGAAATACTCCCTGTTCACTGCTGCCTGTGCATCTTTTCTGATTTCCTAGGTGTGACTCTCTCACCAAGTAGAAAAGACACAGCTCTACGGCATCCCAAGGCATTATTTCTCTTTCTGCAGTGCTGCTCTCTGCAGATCCACAAGTCAGATCACTTAAGCCAAAGCTCAAACCTTGCTGCTACCCTGTGTCTCTGCCAACTTTATGTGTTTGTCTTTGTCAGGGGAGCTTCTGCATTTACAGATAGAGCATTGTCTTTTCTCAGTCTCTCTCATTTCTGTCCTTCCTGTATCCGTAGGTTACAAAGCTGGCTGCTTGCTTGTTCTGCTCCTCTGCTCACAGGACACCTAATAATAGCACTTACCTGGAACATTTAGTTCTCCAGGAACAGCACAAACCCTGATCACCACACTGGGTTTGTGAAGGAGTCGAATATTTGGCGCTGACTTATCAGAAGGACTGGGAAGGATGACAGCTCCCCCTTCTGCTCTGCCCCCCAGTCCCTGTCTTACACTCCCACATGGACACTTTCACTTGTCCCCAGTTCCTTCACACCATGCTCTTGGGACTGTAGGTGTTACCCAGGAGCAGGGGCTTTTCTGTCTGACTGTCCTTTTCCTATGGCACATTCAGGAGTTTTTTATGCCATATAACCCCAGCATGTATTCCAAATATTATTGAGCTTAGCCCCACAGCACAGCTGTGATACTCAAAATGATATTAAGAGTAATTTTATGGGAAAGTAAAAGGAAAACTAGTGACTATTGAATATGAAATGGCCATGCAGGGGCCAGGGCAGTGGTAAAGCTATTCTCAGGACCTTCAGAGGATTTCCAAATGATGCATATCCTTCTAGAACGTGATGCAGATATATCAAACAAAGCAGCAGGAGCTAGTCCCACCTGGGATGAGGATTTATATAGGACATCCCAGTGAGGTTCATCTTACACAGAAGATCTGTGCACAGATTCCTCCCCTTCACTCCCTAGATCATTCTGCCTCTCATCTCAGCCTTAGCAAGAGACTCATGAAATTTGGAAACAGACTGAGTAGTGAAAAATAAATAAAATTGTACTGCGTGTCAGCAATGTTTCCTGTTATTCCCAGAATGTAGGTAACAGGCACTACATAGTCCTGCTGACATTAATAATGCTCGCATTCTCCTCCATTCCATAAGTGCCATGAAACTTGCTAAGTCTATCATAAAAAAATCTGAATGCGATGGACTGTTCTGAGATTGAGCAGAATTCTCAATATTCAGCTGAAAATAAACTAGAACCCTGATGCCAAATCTTCAGTGCTGATGACTTTTCCTCCATCTCAAGCAGAAAAAAGACAGATTCTCTTTGCCTGCTGAAAGTTAGTCATATAATCCTCTAATCAGTAGAGTGTTGGTCTATCATTTGCAAATCAGAATAGATGTCAAGAGAGAAAATATAAAAACTGAACATTCATTGCTCATCCACCATAATTACCATGAATATATCATTGTATCTGGGAGCAGAAGTGCCAGGTTAGTTTTATTTGCAGGTCGCTTCACATAATTTCTTTTAAACCTGGCTAATGTCTCCCAGCCATTTTCATCTGCTGTCAGATTGGTAGCCTCTGGGTTCTCTCTCCCATCACACATTCAACACATTTATTTTTCTGCAACTAGACATATTTGGAATCTTCATGCCCAAAGTCAGCTGAGAGACTCCTCCAGCCACTTCTGGTTTCAGAGCATCACCGAGTAGCCATCCCAGGCTCCAGACCACTGCTCTTTAATTTTTCAGCCTCTCTCCCATATAACCTGCTATCCAAAATCCTTCTGAACAAAATTGTCATCTTCTCTAATTCTCTATTTAAAAGTCTGCTACTGTCCAAGCACAAAATCTTTCCAAACATAAAAGTAATCATATCCCTTTTCCGAACTTTCCTCCAATTCCTGCAGATTGCTCAAAGTAATTCTTGCCCCTTTCATTTCCTTTCCTTGTACCTCTCTTGGGACATTATGTGGTGCTAGGAAGGACTTACATACACATGCTTGAACTCTCATCAGTGAGATCTTCCCCCTGATTTCATCTCCTTCCTTACTACTTGCCACATATAAAAGCTGAACAAATGAAAGAAATGGCAATGTAAAACCTTTCTCTGGGTTCCCCTGTTTGCTCTATCTTTAACTCTTCCTAGAGTACCTAAATGGGATCATGACTATCTCCAGATTTTAGTCTGCACCCAGCATTTTTGTTCCGAGCAACAGAGAATGGGGAGGACCGTACGTCTGAGCCACCACATGCACTCTCAGATCATCTTTGGAACCCTGTCTGCAGATTATTCTGTAAATATCAGTCTTTGTCCTAACCTTGGAGGTGCAACCATGCCCTGCTGGTGTCAGAGAAATGGGAAGCAGGAACAAGCAGAGTAACAGGGCTCCCACATAGTAATATTTTGTTAGCTCTAGGTCCCCTCTAATGACCAGGTATAACCACACAGGAGACCCCCTCCTTAGAGAGAGCCCCAAGGGAGCCAGGAAAGAGAGGAGATGGCAATGTCCTTCAGACACCTACCCCAGTCGTCTTCTTCCCTTTGCCATCCCTTTCCTGCAAGGACTCCCTCTCTGCCAGAGGACTCTGGCTCCTCTTCAACTCCTGCGCCTCCTGATAACATGAAACTGTAATGGTGGCAAGCTCAGGGTTATCACTGAGCATTCCTGATAGTGCTGCTGGTGCCTTGACAAGTGCAGTGGATTTTGTACAAGTCCAAGCCATTGTTTCAGGTTGCCGGAGCAGCAGGAAGCCTGCACAGCATCAGTTACGCTCTGCTCGCATTTGGGGGTTAATTTGTAATCAAAAAGGCTGTAAAATATATATTTTTTTTTTGTTCATTTAATGACAGCTCAGATTCTGCAGAAGCAGAGGGTTTCGCAGAATCACAGAATATTGAGATTTTCAAGGGAAAGAAAGGTATGCCATTTTCTTGCAACAGCCATGATGTCTAGTGCTGCTGGGGGCTTCATCTAAGTGAAGCTAAGACAATCTGTAGCTTTCACACCTCTTTACATCTCAAAATTAACTGAATGGGGAAGGAGAAAATTATATCTTGCCCTAGTGGTTTGTTTTAATCCTACAATCTTGATAACCTCATTCACAGCTGATACATAGCAGGAGTACAGTGCTTTTCTTGATGAATGTGAACTTATAAAGGCAAATAAACCGAATTACACCGTGAGTTGACAGGGCAGGTATTTGCTGCCTCTGACCCAAAGAGGTGGAGATTGTGGGGAACAAGCCTCTCTCAGCTTTGTTTTCTCAGGGGCCCTTTGGCTGTCCTGTCTCCTGGTACATTGGACAGAGTTTCTCAGAAGTCCTACCCAGGGGCCTCCAGCTGAAACAGCTGCTCAACTTCCTCTGTTCTCACAGCCAAACCAAAAGTCAGGCCAGGAAGAAACAAGATACATCTGTCCCATGTAGAAAAGGTAGTTTACCACACGGAGAGACACAGGAATATGGTTGTATGAGCCTTACCAAGCCTATGGGAGTAGAACACAGACGAAGATTGGCTTTGGTTTAAGACACTAGGAGCAAAAGACAATAACAGTCAGAGAGGCCCTGCTGGATTCCCTCTGCTGTGGGACAGCCATGGCTCTTTCCAGGGCAGCTGGAGGTTCATGTGCCTCCAAGATTGCAGTCACTGGCACTGGACAAAAACTCAGCAAAAACTGAGACTAGCAAATGATATCCAATTCCACACCAGAGATCCAAAATGGATTTTGAAATAACCTTTGCCTAAGGGTGAAGAAATAAGCAAGGTAACATTTTTAATTTGGGAATTAGCTCATCCTTGCAAGACTAAATCTCAAACAGCTTCTGGAAGGACCTAAGCAGGGACTGGGATGGAAAGTGTCTGGAGACTTGGCATGGGCTGACTTCTGTCAAACTGGACTTAATGGTGAATGCAGCCACCTACTTCTGTTGCAAAAAAAAAAAAAAAAATCTAATAGTCGAAGTAATTCAGGCACCAGATAATTCACAGAAGAGAAAAGGAAAGATCCACACTGGGGTAGAAGGCAGACCTCAATCTATCCATGCCCACACCCACAAAAGACAAAATCAATTGAAACAGACATAGGAACATGCTACAGGAAACAGGCAGCCTCGCTTAGAAGGAGGAGGAGGATCTTGCCTTGTTAAATCTGGCAAAACAAAGGATCTGATTGCTGCCTATAAACATATTAGGGGTAGACACCAGGGAAGGAAAACAGCTGTTATGCTGAAGGACAGCACTTGCACAAGAACAAAAGGGTATGAACAGGTCATGAATACATTTGTGAATATGATTATGGGACATGGTGCCTACAATACCAAAGGATTTGCTTTGGTGACCAGGACATCCCATTGATTTTAAGTTGTGCAGCAAATCCCCTGGCTGTTGGTCCTGATTAAATTTTCTGATATTAAGTTTATGCTTATTGCCAGCTAGTAATTTTTAACTCCTCAGGGTTTAACATCCTGGTGTGTTTGTCATAGGAAAGACACACTTGGAGCAAAAGAACCTACCCTAACCCCTCTACTCACACCCAGAGTCATGTGGAAGGCAGAAAAAGCACTTCCTGATGCTGATGAGAGAAAGACAGGGGAAGAAAGAAAAAAAAAGGAAAAGAAAAGAAAAGAAAAGAAAAGAAAAGAAAAGAAAAGAAAAGAAAAGAAAAGAAAAGAAAAGAAAAGAAAAGAAAAGAAAAGAAAAGAAAATCACACTTCACAGAAAAGGCTACACTAAAATTAAAAACTGGGGCAGTTGTCTGCAGGGGAAGATTTACAGATGAATGAGTTCCCTAATGATGAAACTCAGAAACTCTCATATAAGAACACATGAAGAAAGTTTTTGCACTTGGTATAGCTGTGACCAAGGTTTCTTTGTTTTAATGTTGTAGTAGGCAGGCTGGGGACTGTTTCTGTCCCCATTGGACTAGCATCTTCCTGACTTGCTGCATCTTGGATGCCAGGGCAGCGGAGGCAGAGAGGAATCTGTTGGCTGCTTCATTGGAGATGATCCTGTGATTCCTGCCCTCTCTAATTTTTATGCTCAGGGCTCTGCGGAGGCAATGTGCTGCTTACTGTGGTTCTGGACTCATTTTCTGGGCAAAGAATCCTCCATCAGTGACACATCATTTTTAGTTATTTTGAGAAGAATGTGCTTTTTTATGTGGGTTTCTTTGGGCTCCAGAAACTATAAATGTCTTCATTTTTAAGTGTCAGCCTTGACACGCACAGCTGATTTAGACCTCAGTGATAAATATATCTGCTCTGCTATGTATCATTTTTTGGGAGTTATAATTGAATTAAAATTGTATACTCTGTGGGCAGGCTGTGATAGGTAATTAAGTTTATTGATTATGCCATGGCTCAGTTTGTCAGATGTACAGCGCACCCTGCACTCTAATTGCTATTATATGTACTGGACGGAGCTCATCTCAGATGGTATAAGCTGGCATAAGGCCATTCCTTCAGCGACAGCTTTCATGAGTTTGGGACTTCATGTTACTGCTGAAGCTGTGTAAGAGGATCATAGGCAAAACAGACAAACCTCATCTTGTTTGAAAGTGCTACAAAATTATACATTTATCTAGATCAGCAGCCTGGTGGATTTAATGGTCCATAAGGCTCCTCTCTAAACCTGGACTGATTTATAGGTTCATGTGGAGGCTGTACTGAATTTTCACTTTCCAGTCTGAAGCAAAAATTGCCTTTGACTGAGGACCACAGTGAGCACTGAGCCCTAAACTCAATGCAGAATCACCTGGGTTTAAAATCACGAAGAAGTAATTATTTGCAGAGTATTTCTCCTCAGGCAGTGTAAATAACTGATTTTACCTAACCAAGCACAGCCCTTCACAGAGTAATAAAATGCAGTTTGATACCAGTGCTAAAATGAAACAGAAGACTAGGAATAATGGGAAGGGTAGTACAAGACCTGAAGGAGAGTCAGTGGACACTCTGTAGTGAAGCTTGGGCAAAAAGGGATCAGAGAGATTGTGGAAAAGGGAAAGGCACCTGTGTGCAAGGTGTTTCAGAGGGACCATGGTAGTGAAGAGGTGCTGAAAGGAATTTGAGGTGCTCAGAGAGCAAAAAGGCACTGCTTTTCCCATCTCCCACACCTTTGATCAACACCATCTCCTCCTGGGGACTAGTAGGCTGCACCTCTTAGGAAAGGAAGGAAGAAGGGTCAGGTTGGGACAGGGCCTCCAGGGAAACCGGTATGGAAGGGCTCCCTGCTCCAAGAGATGTGGGCTGGCAGTGGGTATTGCTCCATGGGTTACTGCCTTCTCCACTCAACCTGCCCAGCTCTGCCTGTAGCAGAAGCTTGTGGGACAGGCAGCAAGGCAGGAGCTCAGCCCAGGGCACCCCTTCCTGTATTTCCATGTAGATACAGATTAGATTGCCATAATTCCCATGCTGAGTTCTCCCTCTAGCACCAAGCCAGCTCTCATCACACCACCCAGGGAACATCAGCCTAAGCCACACAGTGTGACCACCAGACTCTCGCACTCCAACGGTCCTGCAGGCTTTGATAAACTTCCAGAAATCCTGAGATTTTTTTGTTGCTGTTGTTGTTGTTTGTTTTGTTTTTTTAAAGAACACTGCATTTTTTTAGAGCTAAGAACTAATTCATTGTTGTGCATGTGCAGAATAACCCACAACTGGAAAAGTCTGATGAGTCTGTGCGGCACCATTAACTTGGAGACCATTGCGTTCCTCCACGACAGGTCTGGCCAGGTACTTGTTCCTCAGACCTCTGCCTGGAAACAGTGCAATTGAAGACTTTCAGCAGCATGTAGTGGCATTGCAGTATGTAACACAGTAAGTACATGAAGGCCTTAATTCCACAACTTGTAGAAGTTGCTGCTGATTCTTGTAGGACTTCTGCTGAACTCACTGGGACCACCAACATATTTGAAGCTAAACTTTGCTGGAGGAAGCCTTTTGAGCTGAACTTTTGAGGAACAGAAAAGCTTATGAAAATCAGATACTGGGCATCCAGATTTAGTTGAAGATATGTTTTTTCTCCCCTTTAACAAACCTGAGCTGCAGGAATAAGAGAAGAAAATAGATTACCTTGTATTACATGAGACACATTTTGCCTCCAAGACTTTACCTTGAAGCTGAGGCATATTTCCTGGCCAGAAGACTGAAAAACACCATGAGAAATGGGTCTGAAAATGTTGGATCTGAAATAATCCAGTGATAATCCAGTTTCAAGGAGAAGAAAGCAGTAAACCTATTTTCAACTATACTAAAAGATTTTGGTTTTCCTTTTGGCCTCTTTCTCTCCATCCAAATCCTTGAGCCTGTTTATTGCTTTCTCCTTATGATTGAGGCTGCTTCTAGTGGTCTCTGCAGCTGAGCACTTCAGTTCTAAAATGTGAACAAAGAGAATATGCCATTAGGGAAGGACGTGCTGCTGGAAGGAAAGTCAAGGTTGAGGCTATCTCCTCTGAATACATGACAGGATGCTAAAGAGATATCTTTATTATCACACATAATAATATGCTTTTATACTTCTGCCTAACTGCAAAGCTGTTCTGATGGTCTGTGTTCAAAATACATTGGAAAAATAAATAGCAATTCACAATTTCATGCTACCCGACATATTTCTGGACAAAATCGTTAATTATATCACTTTTCTGAAACAGAAGCTGCATCCCTAACTTCTGTCCCCCTTGTACAGACTTGTTGTTACTACACAATAAACAGAGTTATCCAGGGCTTTACATGCTCCAAAGGCCTGAAGCGTCCCGAGCTGATCCACTGCACTTTCAGCTTATCAGAGCCAACAAGATATTTCCTGCCAGCTGTGCTCCTGATGGGACCTAAGTGATGTTCCTTGTAGTCTTCCACTCCTGAGCAGCTGAGACAAGAAGATTGGGCACTGAATTTACTGGATGTTTGATTAGCAGGGTTTTGACTGCTTTCCCCCTATAGCAAGCTTTCAGTGATTTACTCAGTCACAGCAGAAAAGTCCATTGATGGTGACCATGGAAGCTACCTTGAGACTCCTCAGAGGGTCCTCAGTGAGGGACCAGAGGATCCTCTTCTGTGCTAAGCACCAGGAAATCTGCAGTTTCTATTTCCCTGACAAGTACTGATGTTAAGAAGGAACCACTAAGCTGACACGGCTGAGCTTACAGACTAGATCTGCCTGTAAGGATAAGAGGATAGGAAAGAGATCTTAGGTGAGAAGAGCTGAATCTCTCATCAGTCAGGTTTGGCAGTAACAGGGAGGATATTCCTGGAGTGCACTCTGCTTCTGCTTAGGGTGATGAGACTTTTAAAATGAATAAACAGAGATATGCCTGGCAGCAAGGGCCAGGGCACAGACCAGAAGCAGCTCACTATCAGGGATCTGGATCCCAGGATGATGGGATCTTTATCCTTTTTGCTGTATAGGTGGCTTACTAGATCTCTTGTGAATGGAGAGAGCTCTTTTATATGCTTTTTCTCAAGCACACAACTCTTCTGCTTTTTCCTGTTTGTCAGGTTGATGTCAGGTTAAATTATAGGAGCAATGATGGAAAGCAAAAAAAAATCAACCTATATCTTAATTGTTTTGACTTGCTGCCCTTGCTCCACTCTTATATGACCTGCAGACCATGTTGTTCTTTTCTTTGTTTCTTGTTGCACTGGAGGTACCATTGTATTTGAGATTCTTGGCAGCCATGGGACGGGAGAGGGAAGAGCTGACTGTACAAAGAGCTGCCACTCTTCTAGGTTGCACGCAACATTGTGAAAATACATTTCAGACATTAAAAAAAAGCAAGTTTGAGACCAGACAAGCATAGAAAAATTGGAGCCTGATGAATATTCACCTGAGCAAATGTGACATCTTGACAAAGCCACCACAGGTTGTATCTGTGCAGATGCCATTGAAAGATATATTAGTTGTTCAGTGAGAAAAGTTCTGCTATGGAAATGCAGTCTTCAGCCTGCTGAAAAAGCTATGGCTGAGTGCTTGGGGCAATCATATTTTTTCCCTTGCAATGTCAAAGATAGATTTAAAAATTCTTGAAAGTCATCTGACAGCAAATGGTCTCTGAGTTTCAAGCAGGACTCTCTGCAGGTTGGGAAAATTACTTTGTTTTTAACTGTACTTCAGTCTCTTGGGTACTTCACCAGTAAATCTATTCTTATTAAAAATGGGTGCCGTACTGCAGAAACTGGAGTTTTCAATTATTTTATAGTAGACCATGTTTCCAGAACACAAGTGCCACAAATATTTTTCTAGAAGAAGCATAGTTTCAGTTCCCCAATTCTTTCTTCAGGTTTCTCTGCAATTTATTTAAATTACTATCTTTGAGAAAAATAACATCTTCTACCATTTAATACAATTGGATCTGTTACTCTCTCCCTCTTATAGAGAGAATTTATGCCCTTTATATTTACAGATAAGTCTTAATATGAAAATTAAACTAAGTTTGCATATAAAGCACACATACATTTCAGAAAGGTAAATAGGTTAATAAATGTATTTTAAAGGTTCATTGAGTTGACAATCCCATCCAGCACATTTACAGCAAACAGATCCAAGTTCTTTTATGGAACTTTCTATTTTCTAATAGCACTTTAACAAATGAATGAAAGGGAAAGACATATACAGAGAATTAAGAGCCGATGGCTTTTTTTAAATCTTTCATAAAGTGCAGTGAGCTTCATGCTGAACTATAGAAAATGTAAGCCTTAAACTAAAATAAACACCACAACCTGTTAACATAACAAACTTAAAAGCTTCAATATTTTGTTGCTGGATTGCCAAAACAAGTTGCAGTTAAACCTCCAGGTATACCAGCTGCAAACCAAAAGAAAATATTCTTCCCACATATTGACAAGCTAGCTCTGCAGAAAACGCAAATAAAAGCATGCATTGGAGGTAAATAATAACTCCCAGGGCCAAGTGCTTTGCAACAGGTTGGAAACAGTTAGCGGCCATATAATCTTTCTCTCGGCAAGGAGCAGTGATGCTCCTCTCCCCCAGCCCCCCAGTGCTGTGCCTCTGTGGGCCAGAATGCATGACACGGGGTCCCCAGGCAGTGCTCCGGATCTGGCCAATCCCCTCCATTAACGCTTACCATATGCCCTCTCACTGTGTTGGCTGACCAGTCTTTTGATGCTGATGTCATGGGCTACCCTTCAGGGCATCTTCATCTCCTTCTAATTCTCCATCCCGTGCTTCTGGTAAGCCATGGTTGGTTTTTCTCAATGTACTGCCAGGATGTCCTCCAGATCAAATGATCTTCTCCTGAGACCTGATCAATCCCTGACTATTGCTAAAAACTTGCATCAGCCTGTATATGTCCCACTCCTAACCTCTGCAGGCAAGCCTATACTAGGCTCTGCTTGGAGTCTCCTGAAGCATAAAAAAAAAAAAAAAAAAAATTAAAAATCATCATTTGCATTTGCAAGCTACCACTTTCCAGGAATGAAAAGGCATCCTTGGGGCACATTCCTCCTTTACTTCCTCCAGGCAGGAGGACAAGGAGGTAATAAGTAATTGCCTAGTCATAAGCCAGCATCAGTTTTCCAGGGAATGCAATGCTCTGAAGGAGAGTACACAGAGAATAGTGGTGATTTGCCAGCATCAGTTTTCCAGGGAATGCAATGCTCTGAAGGAGAGTATACAGAGAATAGTGGTGATTAGGAAAATACTATCTCCAATATTCAGCACCTGGAATGAACACTTACATAATAGTAAAACTCCATTTTTACAATCTACAGGTGAATTGCATCTCATTTTCTCTCACTAATTTTCTCTCATCATGCTTGTATCTGACTTACAGACAAGTCAAATCAGCTGAACTATATCTTTTAAATAGGACCCTCCCAGCCTTCATCTATTGGGAAGGCATATTTTCCTCATGATATGCAGTAGACACTCCTGGGACCCTACAACAGAGCAGGACTAAAAGTGCTCTCTGCAGTCTGGCTGTTAAAGAATCCCACAAATTAATCTAACTGTGATATTTCATTAACATAGACAGAGTTTTCCCTGAGTACTCCAGAACTGCATTAGGCTCTTGGTTTGCAGGCCAGGCTCAGCTCTGTATTTTAAATGCTACAGCTGTGCTGTCAGCCCTCATGGGACAGAGGGACAGAAAGTAATTACACTTTGCAGAAAAAGCAACAGCCCAGAACATCAGGGCTACTTTGAGCTGCTATGAAGCTGCAGACAGTGCTCAGCACCTGGGGATGCAGGCTCTGGGAAAGGCAGAATTTTGGTTTTACTTGAGCTTCTGGGTTGCAGGTGCAGAGTCTTCCTGCTGCCATTATTGCATTGAATATCATGGCTTGCTTTATGCAAACCTTGCACGTACTGCAATGGTACTGCTGATGCTCATGCTGATGCTGTGGGTGCCCAAAGGAAAATGGAGCCAATCCAGCTTCCAGCCCCACTCTCAGCCTCATAGAATTCCCCCCATGAGGTCTGGAGCCCAAGCTTGCACCTTTCTCAGAGGGCATGAAGAGTTCTAGCACAGGAGCTAACCGCACTCATTGATGGAGCTTTGAACTAGCTTGGACGAAAAGGGACAAAACCACGCTTGCCAGTGATGAGCAGTGGGATGGTGTGCCATCCACAAAACTTAAGGAAAGGAGCACTAATAGAATGCCTCAATTGGCTTCATGGGTGCTGGCTACAATGTACCACAACTGAAGTGTTTTTCCACTAATGCCCCCAGCATGAGGAACAAAGAAGAAGAGGTTCAGGCTTTGGCCCAGTCCCTGAGATTTGACATCGCTGCTGCAGGTGACACCTGGTGGGATGAGTCCTGTGCCTGGAGTGCCCTGTTTGATGGTTGCAGGCTCTTCAGGAGGGATAGGCAGGGCACAAGACAGGGAGGGGTGGCATTGTGTGTAATAAAAGGGTTAGACTGTATGGAGCTCACAGTTGACAACGGCACAGTTGAGAACCTCTGGGTAAAAATCAAGGGACAAACAAGTAATGCGGATGTCATCATGGGAACTGACTATAGGCCTCCTAGCCAGGATGATGACACCAATGAATTATTCTTTGAGGAACTAAGGGACGCTTCCAAGTCAACTGCCCTTGTCCTTATAGGAGATTTCAGCTTGCACCTGGGAGTATCTACACAGCTGCTACAACCCAAGCCAGAAGATTCCTCAAAAACCTCGATAACAACTCTATGGAACAGGCCCTAAGGGACCTGACTTGAGAAGATGCTTGATCTACTTGCTTAGTAACAGAGTGGATCTTGTAAGCAAAGTGGAAGTTGGTGATCATCTTGGCCACACTGACCACAAAGAGATCAAGTTTAAAATCTCTGTTGACAGGTGGAAAAGTGCCAGCAAAACCTCAACTCTGGCCATAAGGACAGCAGACTTCAGGCTGCTCAGGGGATTAGTGAGTAAAGACTCCTGGGAAAATGTTTTTGCAGGTGCTGGGGTCCATCATGTCTGGTCACTTTTTAAACTTCACCTCCTAAGAGCACATGAGCAGCAAATCCTAAATGTCAGAAGTCAGGCACAAAAGGCAGAAGGCCAGCTTGGCTGAACAGGAATCTTCTTTTGGAAATAAGGCAAAATAGAAAGGTGTATGCCCAGTGGAAGCAAGGTCAGGTGACATTAGAAGAATACAGAGATGCTGATAGCCACTGCAGACAGAAATTTCATGTGGCCAGAACTCTGGAGCTGAAGATGGCCAGAACTGTGGGGGACAATAAAAAGAGTTTTTTCAAATATATTAATGGCAATAGGCACTGTAAAAATAACATCAAGATGAGGACGGTCACCTCACAAACAGGGACAGGGACATGGCAGATGTGTTTAATGCATTTTTTGCCTCTGTCCTCAACACAGATGACAGACCAAGGGAGTCTCAGTGCCCTGAGCCGGAGGACCATGACTACAGGAATGATTAACTCCCTGAAAATGTGAAGGATCTGCTGTTCCAGCTGGACACCTACAAGTCTATGGGGACTGATGAATTCATCCAAGAATCCTTAAAGCACTAGCTGATGTCATCCCAAAGCCTCTCTTGATGATTTTTGAACAGTCTCAGGAATCTGCAGAGGTTCCAGCTGACTGAAAGCTGACAAAGGTTGTCCCAATTTTCAAGAAGATCAAGGAGGACCCTGGCAACTACATGCCACATACAGTCTCACTTCAGTACCTGGTAAAATCATGGAAAATACTTTTCTGAGAGGTGCAGAAAAACACCTGGAGGACAATGCAGTCATTAGCCACAGGTAGCACAACTTCATGAATGGAAAGTCCTGCTTGTCAAACCTGATTTCCTTCTATGACAGAATAGCCCTCCTAGCTGATCTAAGAAAGCCAATTGAAGTAATCTTTTTGGGTTTCAGCAAAGAGCTTGATACTGTCTCCTGCAAGATCCTTCTGGACAAAATGTCCAGCACACAACTGGATAACCAAGTTACATGGTGGGGGAGAAAGAGGCTCACAGGTCAGAGTGTTATGGTGAATAGAGTGACATCAAACTGGCAACCAGACACTGGTGGGGTTCTGCAGGGCTGCATCCTTGGCCCAGCTCTCTTCAACATCTTCGTTAACAACTTGGACACAGGACCTGAAGAAATACTAAGTTTGCCTCCAACACTAAGTTGGGAAGAGCTGTTGACCTCCTCAAGAGTGGAGAGGCCCTGAAGAGAGACCTTGAGATATCAGAGAGACCTTGAGATATCAGTGGTCACAGCACCAAGCCTGACAGAATTCAAGAAGGATTTGAACAATGGTCTCAGGAACTTGGTGTGATTCTCCGGGTGTCGTGTGCAAGGCCAGGAGTTGGACTTAATGATCCTGATGGGTCCCTCCTGACTCAGCATATTCTATGATCCTTTGAGACTTTGCTTGGAGGCCTTTTCTGCTCTTCATGTCTCTCATGTGATACCTTTGGAGCAGAAAATGTCAGAGCACCCCTTTCTCTCTTCATGGAGATTTCCTTTCCCTATTGCCACCCTGGAGGATAGATAACAGTTCTTCAAAGCATGGATGTAATCCTTAGTCATTACTTTGGTAATCTTTGCCCAGAATACATTTGTCTTGGGGCAGAAACATGTGAGAAGTTCTAGGCACCCTTCCCAGTTATATTTTTCCAGCAATATTCATAGAATTCAATGTGTTCTTGCCAGTTTACAATGCCTGAAAATGAACTGTTTGTGGGTGGTCTTAAATTCTGCCTGTGCATTGCTGTTTATATTTGTTTATGTTATGTTTTATGGCATATATTAGGCCATGGGCATGTTTTGAAAAAACGACAATAAAGGCTATGGCACAGGTAGTAAAGTCGTTTATTTCTTTCTCATTCCTTCTCTAGTCAGTGTCAGCTCTGGTGTGTCCAAATGGAAATGGAGGTCACTTGGAGATTTGGTTTGGCCATGGCACTGCTGGCCACTACTGACTTTTAGAAACCAATGCAAGGGGCTGCAAAAGGTAGCAATTCAATTGTGCCTTCTGGCACTTTTATTCTTTTATTTAGGTGTTTTGGGTTTTTTTTTTTTTTTTTTTTTTTTTTTTTTTTTTTTTTTTGTGGACCTAAAATCTTTATTTTCTTTTACTAATTATTGTTCCTTTTTAATGTAGAAATACCAGGAATTCTGAACCTCCCCTCCTTTGTTGTGTTGGAGGCTTTCCTTCCACAGGGCAAGACCCATACCAGAGGCAAGACCTCTTATAATAGCAGAAGCTGTCTGGAAGCTGCATCTTCGGGCATTAACAAAACCTCAAATTACTGTTACACATACACAGGCTTCAAACACAAAAATTTAGTCAAAACTACTTCCCACTGAATTTAATGCCTCCTGTTTGGGCACGTGTAACACCAGGAGCCTTACACATGGCTGGGAGGCAGGGCACTGGAGGCAGTACCCTCGTGTGTGGGGATGTTGCACCGATTTTTTCCTGGCGCATCATTTTGTGTGTGCAGCCCTCATCTAGCCCAATGGAAGTCCCCATGAGGAATCTGGTGCTCCTGAAGATCAGTATCATGTAGTACAGGGTGCAGCTGGGTAGCAGACCTCTAGATTCATATCAGCACAAGTGGACCTTACACGTGCAGGGAACACAAGCCTGGCTAGGTTTGGACTCTGTCCCTCAGTAGCACTATGGAAAAATAAAGCACCTGAGGGACTTACCAGATTTCATGTTTCCAGGGAAGCAGCACATTGGCCTCTTGGTATTGTGACCCTGCACTGTATCAGTTCGGCCGGGAATATGGTGAAATGAGGTTTCTAAGAAGTAGCAAAGGCTACTTCTTTCCAAACTTTTTCTCTGCTAGCAACTGTAACATGAAACTAGGAAGAAATATTACTAAAATATAGCAATGTGTCCTTATGTCCCAGGCAATCTCTGATGAAAAACTTAAACTAGAAATTAGGTCATAAAATAAGTTCTACTGCACTTCTACGCCTCCAGTTTGGTGGAGAACATTGGTGCTAATAATCTGCTATGTTATTCCCACCCATTTAGTTTTATGGGTCTCTCAGAAACACACTTGCAGAAAAGATCTCAGACACCAAAACAAACCCTTTCTTACCTCCTCGTCTTAAATCCCACAGCAAGGATAACCTGCTTGGCAGCCACTGACACTAGGGTCAACACTTGCAAATGTAGCAGAACAGCTCTTCCAGGGTGACAACGGTGTTATCAAACACTGTGTGGGCATTTTAATTCCAGGAGAAGAGCCACTACCCCAAGACTTCTTCCAGAATAACTATTTTGATAAATTTCCAACTGTAGGCAAGTCCTAAGCTTTTCAGTCACGACTGGAATGAATCATTCATTGCTTTAGGAAAATGCAACAATCTTGCATATAAAGCATCTAAATCTTTTTGGCTCAAAAAGCTGCACAGACCAGAACTGAAATGCAAGAAATTGCTGCAAATTATAGGTAAACTCCTCTTCACTTGAATAGTTCTCACTTTTGGAAATGTTTTCGCTGATATTAAGGCTTAAATGCATCTGAAGCCTGTGAAATGGAGACCAGCAGGCTAATTGCATCAGGGAGTTGAATATCTGTGACAGAAAAGGCAGGCGGGGAGGTGAGTTGTCAAGAGGGAGGTAGATAGCAAAACTGGTTAGAAAACTGCACGATGGCAGATCTGCTGAGCAGCAGGTGGCTTAGATTTTGTCCTCCTCCTTCCTTCCACACCATCACCGTGCCACTGTATGGTGCATGGCTTGGGATATGTGTCTGGGGTGGCTCCTGGCCTCTGCATGCTGCCCATCAGCCTGGTACCTCTCCCTGACCTTGATCCTCAGCCAGGAGCTGGGTTTCAACTGCATTTCTTTCTGTAATGCCTTATGCACTGATGCAGCTCTGAGAACTCCAGCAGCACTTCTGTGCTGCAGGTGGGTGCCCAGGAGCAGAGATGGTGCCCTCGGTGGCAATGGCTGCTGTGGTGGAACACACACTGCCCTGCCCACCCTGTGCCATTCTCCATGTGCTGGCTGGGTCACACTGGTGAGGGTTTGGCTGCTTTGAGGAAACTGAGGGCAACTACAGCAGGCAGCATCCAGCATGTGCCACAGTGCGAGGGCCATCCCATTTTAAACTTCAACAGAACAGACCATGCTCCAGGTCTGCTTGGGCATTCTTGAGGTACAAGAGTGGCTCCCATCTCTATTGAACTTAAAAAGGGAGAGTGGAACCCAACAGAAGTTATCCTGCTTCCCTTGCTGTGAAAACTGTGACTGGGAGACTGGGGCCCAGTACAAAGAAAAATATCCAGCTTGGTGACATGTCAAAAAGGATCAGGATCATACCTTAAAATGCAGTTTGTGGTCTTCAAAACACAATTCCTGGTAGGAACTGGCATGTGTCTTAGATATTGCTGAAAGTTTGGGAAAACAACCTGCTTCTCCTAAGCCCTGTGCTGACACTGAAGCATCCCCTTGCTCTTTTTCTATTTTTTATGGTGGAGACTAGGATATAAGTTTTCCCTCTCCTCTCCTCTCCTCTCCTCTCCTCTCCTCTCCTCTCCTCTCCTCTCCTCTCCTCTCCTCTCCTCTCCTCTCCTCTCCTCTCCTCTCCTCTCCTCTCCTCTCCTCTCCTCTCCTCTCCTCTCCTCTCCTCTCCTCTCCTCTCCTCTCCTCTCCTCTCCTCTCCTCTCCTCTCCTCTCCTCTCCTCTCCTCTCCTCTCCTCTCCTCTCCTCTCCTCTCCTCTCCTCTCCTCTCCTCTCCTCTCCTCTCCTCTCCTCTCCTCTCCTCTCCTCTCCTCTCCTCTCCTCTCCTCTCCTCTCCTCTCCTCTCCTCTCCTCTCCTCTCCTCTCCTCTCCTCTCCTCTCCTCTCCTCTCCTCTCCTCTCCTCTCCTCTCCTCTCCTCTCCTCCCCTCCCCTCCCCTCCCCTCCCCTCCCCTCCCCTCCCCTCCCCTCCCCTCCCCTCCCCTCCCCTCCCCTCCCCTCCCCTCCCCTCCCCTCCCCTCCCCTCCCCTCCCCTCCCCTCCCCTCCCCTCCCTCTCCTCTCCCTCTCCTCTCCCTCTCCTCTCCCTCTCCTCTCCCTCTCCTCTCCTCTCTCTATTTTCTAATGCCATTCCACATCCTGAAGTGCAGGCTGAGAAAAAGAGGCACAAATTTCAGCGCTAAGAAGAAATAACCAGTGCCAGAGCTTCCCCAAACACCAGAGAATGGAGTGTCTCCACCTTACTGCACTCCTGCATCCACTCTGATCTGAGGTCACAGCCTGGCTTGTCCCTGCTGCGGGCTTGTGCCATGGGTTTAGTTTGCTCAACAAAAAAAATGAGCTACAAAATTTACTTCCCGTGTGACACTGCTGGCAGTTGTTGGAGAAGTAATCAGTTCTGCTGCATTCACCCAGAGCCAAGACTTGCCGGCTGCCTCACAAAGCGATTCAGTGGTGTCACCTGCACCTAAGCCCCCTCAGAGGCATTGGGACACGCAGGTCCCAGACCAGGGGCTGCACCCCACTGCCAGAGAGCTCCCAGCACTCATAGGCAGACTGTCCTTGAGGCCCTAGCAGCCATAGGGTTCGCGGGCCGTGTGTCTGTGCAAACGGGCCCGTGCTGAGCCCCTCCGGCAGGCTAAGGCTGGCCTGGCTCCGCCGGGAGAGGCGCGGCGCCGCCCCCGGCTGCAGCGGCGCCAACGCTGCGCCGCGGCCCGCGGGGAGCGCGACTGTGTCACACAGAGAGGCGGCGACTCGAAACCCCTGCACGGCGGCTCCCTCGCTGACGTGAGCATGTGACCGCACGGCTCTCAGCAAGAAAACTCTGCGATGCGCACAAGGCAGATGGTTTCTCAAGATGAGCTGCGTGATGAGTTAGGGGTGTTTTTTAGTTTGAACTTCTCTGAGTGCTCCCTTTTAGTGTATTTAGGCTTGAGGACAAACAAATTTGAGCTCTCCTAGGCCTCTTCTCGCTTTTCTCTCACTGTTATATTCACTCTAGGACCTGTGATTTTCATGTTTTCAGTCTCTTTGGAAACCTGTCCATGCCTCTGCATTTTCTCCAGCCTCCTTGAACTTTCTTCTGTTTCCTGCTACATTATTTGCAAAGACTGCATGTATATACACATCTAAAGGTCAATCATATAATTTATTTACATCATTGTGTCAGCATTATTCAGTAACAATTTCCATTTACCATTTAGCAACTCTCCAACTACTTTTTGGACCAGCACTCACCAGCCACTTTCATTTCATTTCCCTTGATGATTCCAATATATTCTTTCCTCAGAGTGACTACAGTCAATTATTTCTTCCATTCTGTGCTGCCTCCTGGAGATTTTACACTCCATTTCGTTTGCCATAATGTTGCCCAGTTATCTTGCAGTGTCAAGACCCTTCTGATGTCCCTTGCCATTCTTTCTAGTTTTGACATGCTGCAGTAATTGTATTTTAAAATATGGCATTTTTCACTATTGTCTTACACTTCATCTACACAATATCAGAACACGATCAGGCCTGGATTCAAGGAGGACCTAAAAAGGGGAAGAAACACGTGCCATACAGATCCATGAGCCCTTTTGATATGAGCTTCTGGGCTTTTTATTTTGGAAAAAAAAAAGGAAATGATATTCTGAGGTCTGTCTGGTGGAGCCTCATGTTATCAGTGCCAAGTTCCTTTTTCCTCAGTGGGTGTCCTTTCACATCACTTCTGATCTAATCGTCAGAGGTTTTGTCTGAGAGCCATTTCTGCTTTTATCTCGTTGCTATAATTACATTGCTTATCTTTTACAGGGGCTGCTGGTTTAGAGCATCCTGTTTTAGGGGAAAAAAAATGTATGGCACTAAAGAATCCTAAACAGGAGCTTACTCAGAGTAGCTTGTGGGCTTCTTTTCATCTGTACAGCTTTGGTCTGTCCCAGTAATGCAGGGCAAACACAGAGGAAACTGTGAGTAAGACTTGGGCGACTCATTTTCACACTCCTCTCAGTCATCCTGCAGAAAGAAGCAGCCTGGCCTGAGTGAATTTAAAAAAAAAAATGGGAGAAAGATGATGAAAGAAATTTTGAGAGACTGGGTAAAGGCACAAGAAAATTACAGACAAAACAGCAGAGAGGATGAGGAAATTGTGTTCAGAAATAAATTGCTGAAAAAATTACAATCTCAGCTCAACGTTGTTAAGATGTGGGCTATCTTTTGACGCAGCTTTCACTGAAAACACACAAAATGTGTTTCAATGTATACCTAAATAAAATCTTCAATTCTCCCTTAATCTCAGATTGTCTTATTAAGAAATCAGATTCACAGAAGACTCTTATTAAGAGCTCATATTCTTTTCAAAGGAGAAAATCCTATTAAGCTACATGTACATCCTAGCAGTAATGTTTGCTTTTAAAGATCTCTCTTTCTCCTACGCAGTCCCAAATCACTTAAGAGGCTTTTATTAAATTTCAGAGTTTGATAGCTTTCCTTTGCAGACAGTCCAGGAGTAGCAAATGCTAGCTAGATAGAGCAAAGGAAGACAGGCAGTATTGAATCAGGAAATAAAATTAAAAGAAAAACTTACATAAGGAAAAAAATTGCAGAGTTCTCCCTCCTGAGCCAGCTGACAATATGTTTTGAAATTATACAAGGTCTCTGTTTCATATGACCCTGTTACAAGACAGCAGTACATGAAAGAGCAGAAGACATCACCTCAAAGCCAAACAGCACTGTAAGATATGAGCTGGCTTTAATCACCCAGCAATTTATAGTGACACAGCCAAAAGAGTGAGCTGTGAGAATGGTCATGCCACTCCAATGATACGCATTTTCTGAGTGGAGATGGCCAAGTTTTGCTACTCTTTCACTGAGGTTATAAGGACTAATACACGTTCATCAGATTTTTTTTTTTTTTTTTAATTTTCTGGGGGACAAATAAATAAATATTCTGCTTTGTTACCTTGGGGCAAATCCTCAGTAACATCATCAACCTTTTTAATTCATGGGTGGACTCAATTAATTTGTTAAACTGTTTTCCTCATTAGTGGCTTATTAAGGCAGGCTACAAGAACAAATGGCAGCATATGGATTTCTCACAGGCAGGCAGTAAGGTTGAAGCAGCAGCCACTGTGCTGCCCGAATTCTGCTCCAGCCATACCTCAGGGCTTTGCGTAGCATCCTCCTTTTCTTACTGATTCAGATGGAGCAGGGCTGGAAAACAAGTCCCAGAGGAACCTGCTCCAATGTGTCTTGTGGCGTATGAGGCATTGCAGCGAGGCAGATGATGTAATATCGATTGTTTCTTAGTGAGAGAGGAGGGGAATGTCAGCTGAAGAAATTATGCCTGTGAATAGCAGATGAGGAGGAAATAATGAGAGAATTGGTGGAGTAAATGAAGACATAAAAGCACGTAATACAAAGAAAGGAGCATATGTTCTTAGCCCCATGACCTGCTGTGGTATTAGTGTACGGTTTTAGTAATGTAATGATCATTAAGGCTCTGATCCCCATTACTAGGAGCATGGAGATTTCTTTTCCTTGTACAAGACCGCGTTTCAGTCTGGTATTAATAAAAATTGGTTTCACATATCATTACACTTCCCTGGCTTAATCATCTTTGAGCGTATTGTGTGTTCAAATGTTGCCATTTTGGGCAGAGCAGTGAGCCAGTCATCTTAACAGGTTGTTTTTTCCAGCATCTCAGTACAACGCCTTTCAGCATTCATAAGTGCCATCACCATGGCCCCTTCCGACAGATGAGGATTGAGGCTCAGGGCTCTGACACAAGCATGTGACAGTTTGCATTGATGGGGTTTATTTCCTCCCTTCAGATGAATAATACTGGGGTTTTTTTAGGTAGCAGCCATGGGAGTGATTGTGTGACATGTCAAGAAATTCTAGTAAGGAATTTTCTTGCCAATAAACTTTGGTCCCAAACCCGAGAGGGAGATAGATAAAACTGAAATCAGGTGGCAGAAGCAGGCCAGCTGCAGCAGGGTTGGTTCTCTGTCAGCTCGAGGTGATGCTGCTGTGAGGACAGTCTCTCCCAGACCCAGCTGGCTGAGCTGTGCCATGGGAAGCCCAAAGCCACAGGAGCTCTGGCACAGGCAGAAGCTCACTGGGATTTGAATCTGCTCAGCTCATGGCTGGAGGGACACTCAGGAGACAGAGGCAGCTGTTCCTGTCTTCTGCATTGGGGGGAAAATAAAAAAGACGTAGGAATGGTTTGATTTTTCCAAGCAATTATTTTTCCCTTTTTTTTCCCTCCCCACAGATTTTCCTTTTCAGGGGGAAAATGACTCACTTTTTTTGTTGAACCAAACTTTTGCAAATGTCAGGATTTCTTGCAGAATGGAAGTCCTGTGTTTCAACCAGCTCTCAGCAGAGACATTTCAAACCAAAGCATCTGCAGTGTATTTAGTTTCCTTAGTTACATGCCACATGCATCCAGGTAGAAAGGACAAGGGTCTGACACAGCTAAGATAGTTCTTTAAACTGAGTCCTTCCTTGGCTTTTAGAGAAGTGAGGAATGGATGTCTACATCCAGGAAGACAGTAATAAGAGTACCTCTGACCTTGCCTGTCCTCATCCCCCTGTTTATCATATCAGCATGTTTCCAGTTTCTTGTTTCCACTGTTTGGAGGAAAACAGAGCTTCTAGGAAGGTATGATTTACAGAAGACTTACTTCACTAATTCAGGCTGTATACACAAGGCTGAGAGCGCATATCCTTTTTCCTAGATATGAATAGCGGCTGCCTTACTCAGTTTCCTCTCTCTCAAAAGACAGCCTGACCTTCTACTTAGGCTAGAAAGTCCTGACCCCACCTTCCAGGTCAGTAAAGCCCTCAGGAATAGTCCAAATGCAATGGGGAGTCTCCTTCCTGGCATATTGCCTTTTCTCAAGGTGGTTCTTCTCTGCTTTGCAACATTTGGGACCAGGTCACTGAAGACTGAGTTGCCTTCTCAGGACAGCGGCTGCCCATTCCCATAAAAACCAGAAGCAGTGGTAATTTATAAACCTCTGGGACAAAACCATGTCAGTTCTAGCTCGGCTTGGAGCAAGCTAGTTATATTCAACATCTTCTCAGAAGATGGTACTTTGTTCCAAGAGGCTAATTTTTCTAAATGCCTTCCACCTGTGTGAGAGCAGGTAAAGCTTTGAAGCATGGACCAAATGATAAAAGGATGCTGGCCTGGATCTGCAGCTTTTCAGCAACCTGTCACAATCCGCTTGTTGTGGGGTGTCGTGATGGTTCTTTTCACCGATCCCAAAAGTGCAAAAAGGCAAACAACAAGGGACTATCAGTTAATCACAACAAATGCACCTTTATTAGGGGCCAAAACAGTAAATGCGATAGTGGGGATCAGAAAGGAGATAAAAGGATAGAGAGAGAGAGAGAAGAGGGGGATGGGAATAGCTACCAACACAGGCGAGATCCGCAGTGGTCCGGACGATGGGGATCCGTCTGTCGTGTCGGGGAAGTCTTCTCAGTTCTGGTCAATTCAGGGGTCCAGTTATAGTCCACAGAGGAAAGAGGGGGGAACATGCAGGACAATGAGAGTCCATTGTGATTGCTGCAGGGGAACAGGTGAGTCCACCGAAACCACCAAAGCAAGGCGAACACAATGGAGAATAATTCTATTGGGATTACTGAAGGGAAACAGGTCATGTCATTAGTGGTCAGACCACCTTTTTCCCCCCCTCCTCCCTGTAGTAGGGGTCTCAGTCTCAGTCCTTGGGAGGAGGGTTCTCAATCTTTGTCTGTCACAGTGGTAACGAGGCAGAGGAGGGGTCTTCAATGAAGGACCACGGGAGTCACCCCAAAAGTTCATTCGGCTTAAAGGAGGAGAGTGGGCAGATATGCAGTAGGCTGTTCTTTGCTGGGTTCATGCCAGGTCCTTGCCGGTTCCTTGCCAACTCCTTGCCAACTCCTTGCCAAGTCCTTGTTTGGAACAGCTAACGTAACGGTACAGCAGCTGCACCTGCACTGCTGCTCTCTCCAAGCCGGAACTGCAATGGGGGAAGGGGTTTCTCCTCGTGGCAATCAGTAGGCAAATTTGGGAGCTTCAGTCGGCCTCTTACACAACCTCCTGCTTTTCTGTGGCATGTGAGCAAAGTTTGGTGCTGTAAGCAGATTGACACCATTTCACCATTTCCATCAGGTGATGTAGCTTTTGCAATGCATTTGTTTGCATTTGACTGTGTATATGTTATGCTCTTATGCTGAAAGGGGTGGCTGTGTGGCAGAGCAGAAGGCTGCCCAGCTTGTTTTTCTGGTTGTTGTAGTTGAAGGGAGAGGTGGGAGCAGGCCCATGGGAGAGAACTGGTCATAGAAGCTGGCAGGGCCACCAGGGACTGAGTCCCATGGAGGGTGCAGAGCATGGATGGGTCTCAGGGAGGATGGAGGTAGGTAGATAGAGACTTGACCTGCAGAGGAGAGACCCATGAGTTTCCTAAAACTTGCTGGCCACCATCAGGCCCAGGAAGGATTGCTGGCCAGGAAGAGGAGACAGTGATTTCCACTGCATTTCTTTTTATTTTGCCCTCCCCAGGGCCCTGGGCTTCCCTGTGTTCAGAGTTGCCAGATTACCACAAAGCCCCATTTTGGAGATCCAGCCTTTTTGCTTGGTGACCCCTTCAGGGAAACAGGAATGGGACAATCCCAAAGCTCCTGTGCATGTCACCCCAGTGACCTCTCTTGGCCTGATGCTGGTTGGGATGCTAAATGTCAGCAGGCAGGACCAGGCTGGATGCCCAACAGCATGTCCCAGCTCAGCCCACCAAGTCATTCTCCCCCCAGATCGCAGGAAAAATCCTCTGTCTGAGGAGAAAGAAGCCCCTCTCCCTGGAGTGGGAATCTGTGTACAAACCCCTGTTATCCTATCCATTCCTTACCTCCTACAGTGTGGAGCCCCTCATCTGCCTCTCTCCTGCACAAGGGAAGAAGGGGGTCCACAGATTCCCCCTTCCTTCCTCCATGGCACAGTCTTGTACCCCGAGCCCTCAAAGGCCCTCCACTGAAATGTATTTTATTCAGGAAAGAGAAACACCAACAGGAGTGCTTAAGCTGGGACATGAGGGTGTCCTTAAAGGATTAATCTGCTTTATGTCTCCAAGTACAGACAATTTGTCACTGGAAAGAGGGAGACACCAGATGAAATAAATAGTGGAGAAAAACAAAGAGAAATAATTAGGTACACAATATGCCTGTGGAGTGCATCTTAAAAAGAGTTATTTGGGACAGGCTGTACTGATGCTGGATTATAAAAAGGACTGGATAATTTTATAAGTAATATAATGATTCTATAGTGTGTGAATGTATCTCAGGCTTCAGGAAATAAGGTACTAAGCTTACAAAAATAAAACCTACCACTTGTATCATATGATTATACAATTCTCTGGATCAATTACTATCCTTTTTTTTTAAATTTTGCATTTCCTCAGGCCTTGGGTAACACCCAGCACTGGCAGTTGAATGAGCTATTAATGGAGCATTGGTGAGCATCCTAATGGAAAAGATCACATTACCAAAAAAACCCCAACAGAATTGATTTGTTGTGTGTTCATTGATTTAGCCCCTTCCCTGACAGAAGTGAGGCATGCTGTGATCCCAGTGCTTGTCCTTCAGGCGTCCATCAGTCATTCCCTCAGCCTCCCAGCTGCCACACACGCCTCTGGCCGCAGCAGCCGTGGAAGCAGCAAGGGGCCACATCCTCTGTGAGAGCTGCTGTGTGGGCTGAGGGAACAGGCCATTAGCTGGCCACACCAGCCTCTGCTTGTCTCCTGCTGTCAACCAAGAGCCTCAAGGTCGATGGTGGCATTTAGAGGGCTACAAAGGAGTGAATGCTCCTATAGCAGATGGAAAGAAAAGATGGAGAAGGGCTGTATGTATTGTGAAAGGTTTAGGAGGCATGAGTGGAAAGGGGTATTTGGTTGGGGGAAGCTTGGAGTGAGCTAAAATTTGGGCATAGAAGCACACGGGATAAATTGCAAGAAAGAAAGGAAGGATGAACCTCTTAGATATCCAGCCATCCAAAACCCTAATGCATTTTTACATGAACCTGTCTGGCTGCAATGATTTCTGAGGCGTCCAGATAGCCATATCCCATTTCTTCCCATAACCCTGTGGAAGAAGCATATTGCTGCTGCCCTGCTGAGGCTGGCAGCCCCTCTTTTAAGGGACAGAGCTTCAAATACCTTCATTTCAAACTCTAAAAAAGGGAAAGATGGGGGAAAATGCTTAGCAAGGAAAAGAACCCTGGGAAGGACATGACAAATAGTGCAGAGCCATACACCTTCAAGCCCCCTGTAAAGGGAACGGTGTTGGGGATATGGCCAAGGAGGAGCATTTGTGGCCAAAGAGAAGGAAATGGAGCCAAAACATCCTTGCCCCTGAGCATCACTGCCCTCCCAGATCTCTCTCCTGATCCTTGGATTGTGTCAAGGAGCTGCAGAGTCACCCAAGTCCTCTTCATCTGCTCAGCCCTAGCCACAGTGGAGTGCCATGAGCGTGCTGGAGAGGGACAGCTGTTTCCTGTGTCTTCAGGAATAATTGATGCTCATTGTGGTGTTTGATGTGGGGTTGTCATTGACTGAAGCTGGCAATACCTCTGGACCACTGGCAGCTGGGCACCTTTGTTAGTCACTGTCACTGCATGAGTGTTGTCACTTGTGTGACTGCAAAGGGCTTTGGCATGAGTGGCACCATTTGGGCATTTTGCATCTCACTCACACACCTAAACCCACTTTTTGACTAGCTCTGACTGGGCTTGAAAATGCAGTTTTCCTTTGTTGCATTAAATTTGGGAATATCATACTGTAAAATCAAAATAGGACCCAGCCTCCCATGGCTGTCCATTTCTCAAGGTAGGTGGCTTTGAGGGCACCCCACAAATGATGGGGCTGGAAGTACAAACAGAAAAAGGAAACTTTGCACAAAAGGTTTTTAATCAAAGAAAGTAAAGAGCACAGCAGAGAAATGTGTTCAGATTAAGGTCAGTCTTAAACACACTTCAGGGATCTAGTCTGAAGACTTTTAAAGTCACAATTTTTCTGTCAAGTACAGTGGGTTTTTTTGATCAGGTTCCAAGTGCAATTTGTCTCCTGGTTTTTTTTTTCCCTAGGTAATTTTGTTGGGGTTTTTTGTTGTTTTTCTTTTTCCCTTTTCCTTTTTTTTTTTTTTTTTAATAATGAGTAAAGCCACATCAGCTGTAGTGGATTGCTTCTCCTCTCTCTGCTTTAAGGAGCCAGGGAGAGAATCATTGAGCCATATTTTCCTGCTTCTCTGCAGAAAGCAAATGGCTATCCTTGGATATCAATCACTGGGGTAAAAGCTAAGAAATGTTACCAAGGAAACATTGTCAGGCCCATTGGCAGTCTCCTTTGTTTACAAAGTTTACCCATGAGCAGCATTTTATTTTTTTGAAATCAAGAAATGTTAAAATAAAATAAATCTTCGATGGACTAACCTGTTATGCACCCTCCCTAGTGTAACAAACACCCAAAATATATTGCTCTACTTTGATCCATCAAATAGTTAATCCATTCATCATCTTTGAATTAGTAATATAGACTAACCTTCTGAACAAATAAAAAGGAGATTTATCACTGGGCAAAATGTGTTATTTCTCCAAGCAGGTATACATTAAATATACTTGTAATCCAAAGCAAGAAAAATGAAGGACTGCAGTGTGTCACATGTTGATCCAGCTGTGAGGTGTGAATAGCAAAGTGGGTGCAAAAGTGACGGAGCTGACTTTGATCAGTGAGATGCTACTTTCTCATTGTGTGGGTGCATTTAGTACCCATGGAAGCAGGGGATTAATAGCATCAGTTCCAGGCAGACCTTGTGAAACAGGTGCTATTCCACACTTCCAGCACTCAGCACTTACAACACCCTCCAGCCACAGACCTCTGTTGCCCCAGCGTAGTTTTCCTGGTGTCACGCTACCCACTGCTCAGCACCTCCTGGGAGGTGGCAAGTGCCCGTGGCTGTGAGTCACTTAGGTGCAAGCTGAGGGCACACTGAGTCTCGTAGGAGGAGGCATTTGTGCTTTGGCAAAAGTTTGCTATTTAAATAGGAGGCCGTGCTGCAGGTTTTGTGATACATGTGAATAGAAATCATGGTGTCACTGTCATCCCCTTTTACAGTCCCAGAGCTGTGGGTCTCAGATTTCAGAGGTGGAGGGCTGGTGCTCTATAGCAGTGTAGAAATGGAGGTAAACTTGGATACTGCCCAGGTCAGAGCCTTCAAGAGTGCACGTGAAGCCACTCAGATTTCCTGCTAGTTCACCTAAAATTATGCCTATTTGTGGTCCCTAAGACCTTTGGAGAGCATCTAATCCTCAGGCCACATTCAGCATGCTTGCATTACCCCCTAAATGGGAGGGGAAAAGCATTCAAATGCCCAGGAAAATTTGGGCTATGTGCTCATGGTGCAGAGGAAGAGAGGATCCAATTTTGTGTGAGCACTATATGCAGGCCAGCCCTGCTCTCCCATAAACCAGCTGTGAGGTGCCAGGAGCCATGGGCTGGTGCTGGGTGGGAATGCATCCTCTAGGAGCACTGGGACCCTAATGGACAATGTTGTGTAAAAGCACAGTCTGAAGAGACATCAATAAAAAAATATTTTTCATACCCATGTGCTTCCAAGCATTATAAACTTTCCCTCAGACAGAAAGGGCAGAGTTTATGCCTTAATTATTGCAAAATAAAAAGATTAAAATTGACTAATGTGTTCAGGCACAAGGATCAAGTCACATATCTATCTAGTTTTATTGGCACTTTCTTGGGCAGTGCAGAGGGAGACCAGCCAGGCAGTCCTGATGATTAACTGTAGTATTCTTTGACTTATATAATGATTTCTGCTTTTTTTTTTTTTTTTTTTAACATTTTATCTTTAAGGACAGACTATTCTGGACTGCAGGATCTTGTGGGAATTACAAAACTAGGGAGGGTAGAACTCTGTTATCCTGAAAGGAATAAAGAGCAAAAAATAAAGGAAGAAGTAATAACATTTTCTTCTCTGGCAGACTCAAGATCCATACAGCATGATCAAACCTGCAACCACAGGGAGGCTGCAGTCAGTTGGAGGGGATGGTTAGCTAAACAGTGACACCCTGACACTGGAGAAAACCCCCAAAATCTCACTGCCCTCTGCTAATCTGGGAGGAAACAGCAGCTCACAATCCTACATGAGACTGGGGTGACTGCCACTTTTGGGATGCTGTGCCTGGGCTTTCATTAGACTTCACTTGTGTGCTTCCTGCAGTCTGCTGGAGCCAGCTGGCATTTTGGGTGCCGTTCAGAGGGAAGAGTTTACATCAATGCTAAATACTGAGGAAACCTTTACAGATAAAGATATGTGCAAATGCCTCTCAGCTCAGGAACTCAGGGGCCAGGCTTCACTTTCTCCTTTCCTATTTTGCTGCCATTTATTAATTGAAATCCATCACGAAGCTTCCTCAGCCTGATCCAGATCAAGTGATTTTCCCCAAAACCACAGGAGTCTTCATGACAGCCTGTACTGGAGATACTGAGGGCATTAACCCCAGATGCAGGTCCCTGCCTCCTTTCCACCAAGGACTTCTTCTGCCATGGATGAAAATCAATTAAGTTTTGTTCTCTGCCTCAGCTTCCCATTTGCAGGACAGAGAAGACAGCACCTTTGTGCCTCTGAAGGAAGACAACACCAGTGAGGAGGTTTTCCCAGCCCTTTTCCCAGCCATGAGAGATTTTCCCCTCACAGCAGGAGCATTGTTTTTCCATCAGGGCTAGCATGTTAGTCCATTGCTCTGTAAGGGCAGCTACCTCCCAGTAACCTGGACTCACAAAAGCCACAACTTTCCCTTTTATGTTTCACAAACCAGTCACAGGCAGCAAGGACTTCAGCCCCTGGGGGAATGATCTCCTCTCACAGAGGGACACTGAGTCATGGAGCTGGGACATGAACTTCCCACAGCTGGGCAGGACACCCTAGCCATGGTTCACTCGGAATGGACAAACTGCAGAGGACTCTTCACCTCCAATTTCCTCCTTTTCTCCAAGCTGGATGAAAAACTATTCCCTTGGCTGATAGAGGGGAGGAAGTATGTTTCAAAGCTATCACTCTACTCTGCTTAACCACTTTTCCTTCCCCCTGCACATGTCCCCTTCTTGCCCCTGTGACATCTGCAGGCAGAGAACAGCCACTGCCTGCAGTGGTGGCTGGCAGTGATGAGTCAGTGGCAGCTGAGAGCAGATATACCTCATGATCCCACCTCACACAAAGGAGGGAAGGTGGACAACCAAGTGTGGCAAGAAAACATAACCCCAACCTGGCTGATAAATGCAGTTTCCTGCCTTTTGCCACTTGTGTGATGCCTGAACAGCATGAAAGCATGTCAGTGCCTCGTGTCTATAACATGGCGTTCTCAGAGATGCTGAAGAGAATTCATAGTGATGCTGTTGTGTTCAGAACAAATGCTTCTCTGAATTAGTTGAAAATAGTATCATTTATCTTAGTGCTGTTCCCCCTACTTTCCTATTCCAGCCCCAGCATCACATAAAAGAGAGTCCCTCAAAGTGGGCTTCTTGTTCATTCTTATGGACAGTTGGTGAAACCAGATAAAATGTGTCTCCAGACGCTCACCTCAGCTTGGAGTGTCTTCTATTCTCTGTCACTCTGTGGCCTTTCCCTGCTGGGAACAAGTAACTCCTCCGAGCATGTCTCTGTTGCAATCTTCACAGGTCCAGCTGCATGAGACTGGGAGAACTTACTTTTCTGCAGGGGTAATTCCAGGCAGTGAGCAAAACTGGGATAGAAACACCATGAATATTTTCTTAATCACATTAAACAATCAGAGGGAAAGGAGTCCATGAAATGCAGTAAGGGTTATAGATAAAACAGGGACAAACCAGATGGGGAGGAAAATGTGGGGAGCCTGGAGGGTGCTGTGTTGAAGTACTACTAGCTCCGGACTCCTGCTGAAAGTACTACTCCTCCTGGCTCTCCCAGCTTTGCCGGCTTGCAAAGCCAGCTGCTGGTGAGCCAGCTGTCCTCAGCCCCTGTGAGCAAAGGCAATGTCCTGGGAGTGGCTGCTCCTATAGGAAACGAAAACTCGAGACTGCGGAGCTGAGCAGGGCTGTGCCGGGGGACCCGCGGTGCTCCTGCCGCATCAGCACCTGTGGGCACTGCACAGCTGAAGTAACTGTAGCTGTGGCAACGCCAGTGCCCAGCTGAGCAAAGCACAAACAACTGGCCATTGCCAGCAGGTATTTAAGAACCGGGAATGATTTTGGGCAGCTGTTTGCCAAAGGGCTTCACAACTGCCGTTACCCCTGCGGTCTCCTGTTCGTATCCTGCACAGCAAAGACAAAGCTGTGCTGTGATTTTTCATTAGCTGATTGCTTTTACAGCCTCTGAACTTTACTCTTTGATACTTGATCATCTGGGCTTTTATTTGTTAAAGGAAGCATGACGTGTAAGCACTTTCCTAATGTACGCCAGGTTGGTTTCCCTTGCTCTCGCCCCGGTCCAAAGAGAGCCCACTTAATTATCTATGTATATGTCTGCTTTGCGTTTGTGGTTTTTGTGGTTTTTTTGGTGTTTTTTTTTTTTTTTTTTTTTTTTTTTTTTTTTTTTTCCATGGATCCTGCTCCTTTACGTATGCCAGCGTTCATACGCCACCCAGTGGCTCCCGAGGCGTTGGGTGCGGATCTCGCCAGTGACAGTGCTTCCAGGTGCCCAAAGCCATCTCACCAGTGACAGTGCTTCCAGGTGCCCAAAGCCATCTCACCAGTGACAGTGCTTCCAGGTGCCCAAAGCCAGTTTCCCATGAAATATCTTCCCAGCGGCAAGGGCACGGGCAGCACAGAGCCGTGCTCCCGGGGGCTGAGGCAGCAGCATCCTCTGAAGCTCTTTGCAGACCTTGGTGCAGGTAACCACTCCGCTTGCTCACTCATGTAACCACGTCACTTGTTCTGCAGTCTCAGGGTGCAGCACTGCACTGTCAAGTTTAGCATTAGCCATTCCACCCATTCCAGTTGCTCAGATCCAACATGCTCACGTGAATGCTTTCTGCTGGGACACTTGGGCTTGTGGCCTTGTTCTTAGTTTTCAGCCAGTCTTTAGTCAAATTCAAATAAAGAAATATATCTTCTTGGGTGAAAATCCAGAACACCCTTTCCCAATCACATCTAGCCGTGAGTTCTTCAGTCAAGCAAAAAAATAGTCTGTGCTATGTGCCCAGCTTCTTACCGGGTCTCCCTGTTCATGTCGACTTGCACTGCTGTTCCTGAGCTGAGCAGCCAGCTATGGGGCAAGCTGAGGGGAAAAAAAGAAATTATAACATACAGCTGAGTCCTAGACCACAAAGAGACTTGGGTGGGACCTCAGTTTTACCTGAGCTGCCATTCCTGCCTTTTTGTTGGTTTTTCTCCTTCATTTTTTTTGCTATAAAACAAAGTGTTACACTCTTTACCTACTCTTCAAAAGCCAACAACAAGCACAAATAGCTCTTCAGCAAGATCTACATACTGTGCCATCCTCTGCAACAATAAATTTCCCTGCTGACTCTCTACTTCTTGCATTCACTAGACTCTGCCAACTTCGTGCTTTAAGAGTCTGATCTTTGATTTGACACGTAGTTATTGGGCATTAGGCATTCATCTCATTCATTTCGCTGTTCCCTAAGGGCATGTTCTTCACCATTTGTTGTCATAATGCTTGAGGGTGAGAAGTCATTTTTCTTATTTAGCCTCTGGTCTATTATTTCTCCCTGACGTTTGCTGTCGGATGCCAGAGATGAGATGCCCCTTTGGGCAAAGCAGGCACACCCAACCATATTTGCAAAGCAAATCACTGTGAGCAAGTCAGCATTAGTGGCTGAACTGGGACAGAAAACCTGACCCTTGTAAAGTGATACCATAATGACAGGCCAGGGATGTATCCTAACATATATAGATCCCCTTCTCTGGAAGGAATGATCCTGGAGGTCTTAGAAAGTCCAAAACATGGAGTTTCAGTGTTTGAAACTGTGCCCCAGTTGTATCCCACCCTATATTCAGGGCCAGGCAAAAGAGACCTTTGTTATTACAAGTGCAGCAGGATCAGGATTTTGTCCCTGGACAGCTTTTCACTGGTTAGCACAGCCGAGCTGGGATTCAAACAAGTGCCAGGGGACAGGGCAATAGCTCCTCTCTCCAGCTCCTCGGGATGTTTTGGCCCCCGCAGGGTCCTTCAGGGGAGAGAGGGAGTTAACAAAGTAGAGAATAATTTTCTGTCCTCTGGATGAGAGCACATGAGGGCAGGCAGCTCCTTTTCCAGGATGCCCTTTGTCCGAAACCCGACTAGCCAGGCACACTGCTTCCCTTTTGTTACCCAAATGATGCTGCTCCATAGCACTTGACCAATGCTGACCCCAAGCAGATGAGCCACAGGCGAGTGCCTTGTGCTCTGGTGGGGCTTGTGGCAGCTGCGATCCCCTGCATGCTCCTTGGGGCCAGCCTCGTCGTGGGTTTCAAACACCACTGCACAGCCTGGCACATGCAACTCTGGAACCCTGTGTGCCACACCTGAAGGGCAAAGTGGGCAAAAGGACAGCTCCCATCTGGAGAGGATCACGTGGAAGGACTTCATGTGAAACCCAGACCAAATTCAGCTAAAGTCTACCCTTTTGCATAGGTACCACATTCCCTTCCCAAGCATTTCTGAATCACCGCATCCATCTGCAAACACTAAATATAATAAACACCATTGTACACTCCATCCAAGCCTGGCTATAATTAAATATATTGACTGATAAATGGAATATAGTTATACCTCTCCATCTGGTCTCAGCAGAGGACCACTGACATTTTGTTCATATACCCTCATTTTTTCGTCTCTTTCAGAATGAGATTTGCATCATAGCTTTTTAATGAGCTAATAGTTAAAATAGCCCCCTATAATTATGCTAGAATAATCCAGCATTATTTCAGCTTAATTATAGGGGGATATCTTAACTATACATCATTTGCAGTTCTCAGTCACTCTAATGCGCAGATGTCTGAAGAAATGGCATAAAACACAAGCAAGTTATAAAATATCTAGAGTGGTGCTCATTGCGTCTGTGGAAAATGATCACATCTATTTTCCGTACCTCTGCTATGCAGTCTCCCTGCTCAGATTATTTCCTGCTAACACACAAGAAATAATATTGAGAGCAATGGAAATAAAATACTTCACTATCTCATGTCATGCTCTGATATTGTTGACTCTTTCATTTTCATATCTCTTTGATCCTCTCATAAATCTTCACATCAACATACTGCAGTTAATTTTTCCAAACCTTTAACATCTCTGGAAGCAAACCAATTCCTAAACCTACTGCCTTCATAGTTGAGGCTAGGCTATGGGCTGTCTTTAACTTTGCTGTGGGTTTTTGCTTGTTAGTATGAAATCAACTGGAAAAATTGCCCTGGGAGCACGTGGCGTTGCTATTCATGGTTAAACTCCGCTTCCCCCTTTGGAGACTGCCACATCCCAACAAGGCAGCATTGTTGGAAATGTCAGCTTGCCATTCTGGATAGACATGACTCTTCCTCATCACGTGGCTCTTCCCCCTGGAGCACCTCCTGCTGTGGATGTGGGATGCCTGTGAGAAGACAGGAGAGAAATGACTGCAAAGTGGCTGTTGCCTGGGGAGGTGTAGCTGTCACCTCTGTCCCCTCACATTCAGCACCCCAACTGTGTATACTTCTGTCCTGTAGCAGGAAACAATGTGTGTCCCTAAGTAGATATTGCTGTGTTGATAGGTTTGCATACTCAGAGAAGGAAAGATTCACAGGAATATTCCCCTAAGGATTTCTATTAGAGGAAAAGCATCAACACCATTCCTCATGCTGCCTCATAAAGCAGAATTAGAGGGAAAATCTCTGTACGTTGGAACAGGAAGGTAGGTAAAGGAAAAGGGGTGGTGGGAAAGCTGGTGTCAGCAGCCCGTGAGGACAGTAAGAGCCGCAAGCACGTACACAGAGACAGAGCTCAGCAGTGAGGCAGTGTTGGGAGGATAGGCTGTGGTCCACCTGTGTATTTCTGGCCATGGTTCACCTGTGTATTTCTGGCCAGACATGGAGAGGGCCATCAGAGACAGGCTGAAACCACATAGGAACTTCTGCAAGGCTGCTCTGACCTTGGAGGGTGTTATTGTGAAAGGGGTCTCCATAATGCAGTGAGGAATAATTTGTATTCTTAAGCAAACTGAGGAGATGGACAGCACTGCTGCTTCCAGGGAGGTGTTCAGCACAGTGGGAGAGCACTGGGAGAGGACTGCTAGCTCCAAAGGGAGCACAGGCAGAGCTGCATTTCTGTGCAGCCTGTGAACCAAGTACTATTTTTAGATTCAATTCTCTCTTGAAACACCTGTGGATCAGCCTAATGGACAGAGAGTCTATAATAAAAGTCATAACCTCCTTGGAAAATACCTCATGGCTTTTAGAGTAATCCCTTGATACTTTGAGAGGACTGCTGTGTGACACTGATTAAACCTCTGGGGTTGGTCATGCTGAGGTAGCACTTCATGCTTGTAGGATGCTCTTCCCTTGCCAGGCTGGCCTTCAACTTTTCTCTTTAAGGCAATACAGGGTGCAGAACTCCTCAAGACTATGATCCTGATTATCTGGGCTTGCATCAGAGATGTCCTTCCTTGAGGCATGAACTCATCTTTCCTTCAAAGTGGTAATAGTTATTACAGAAACCTTGTCCTTATTCCCACTAGTCCTACAACCCTATCGGCATCCCTCTTCCTTGGCAGAGATCCTGGTCTCTCAGGGGTGACACCTCTTCTTAAATTGTTCTCCATGGTAGTTTGCCCTATCCTTCCCTTCACAGAGCATCTGACTGAAAAGGAAGGAAAGATTACCCTTTGAACATCTCACACCCATCCAAATGCTCCAAATTGGCTTTGGGAGAGTTAAAAGCAGGACACTGATGGTGCAAGGAACTGCAGAAGTTGGTCTTACCCGTGCCTCATTCCCACAGAAGGCCTTGACAGGCAATAGCCCAGTGCTGATACACTGCAACTGGAGAGGATTGGTGTCCTCTCACCTGTCAGTCCTGCACTTTGGGCTAAGGAAAGTCTTTACATGATTTTGCATGCTGGAAGTGGGGCTGCACTAGCCTGAGCTGTCAGGAGATATATTCCCCTTGCAGACCATCTGACTTTATATCTACATAGTGAAGAAATGCATGAAACTTCTAGCCTTCCTATGCTTTTCTTCTGGTACTTCGTGGCTACAATGCTATGAACCCTTACTTTCCTATAATAGGGAAAAGAAGTAGAGGGAATTGGAGCATATATTCATCATCATCTTTTTAAAATGATTGAGCATTCTCATTAAAATCCTGAATATTAGGAATCACTTCAGTATGTATTTTTCATTTATCCAGGGTTTTGGAAACATTATTTTTAGGGTGAAGTCCTAAAGGAAGTCACCTTTTTTGACCTAACAAACCCATTAGAATCAATTATATTGAGTTATACCAAGATGGAAGCTGACCCCATCAGCAACTTTCTATGACCTACTTATGAAAAAGGTAAAGATAAAATTATCAAGAGTTTCACAGACCTCTAGTACCCAGAGGTCTGTTTGCTCTGCTCTCTTATTTACATATGCATGTCTTCCTCCTGCAGATCCTCATTAAACTCCCCGATCTTGTATGTGAATCAAAATTATCTTCCTCATCTCCCTTGCTGATGCTGAAAAGGCCTTCAATACAGGTGAACTGCAAATGTCTGTCTTACATTCAAAATCTCTCATGTTCTGGAAAAAACAATTAACCAAATTAACCCATTTCACATTCTGTAAAACCAATTAATGTATCTTATCAAGACAACTGACTCCTGTTCCCAGAGCCTATCAATTTCCCAGAGCTCAGTCCCCTCCAGAGTCCTCCAAGGACTGTTCTCACCATGTATTAAAAAACCCCTTTATCATCCTTTCATAGTAGCCATCCTGGATTGCAAGTGGTCAGGCTTTTCATTCCTTCATCCTTTCTTTAAGCTACACTTCAGATAGTGACAATGCAGCTGATAATGCTTGTTTTGGTCCAGAATCTTCTCAGCTAACTGCAGGTGCAGGACAGGGGCTTCTTCTCCAGCAACACAGAAGAAGAGGACATCTCTAGCAGCAGGGAAAGCTACATGTCTTCTCTGCCTCAGGGTGGGTAGCCAGAGCATGTTCCCAGCTGAAGACCTTCAGCTGTGGCCCTTAAACTGCATGATGAGTCTTTAGATCAGTGTAACATTGCCAAAGCTCATCTAACTGTTAAATAGTGATAAAACAAATCATCAGTACCTCCCTAACACCACATCTAATGGCTGTGCTTGAAGGATTAATGAGTTGGAGAGCCGGATGAGCTCTGCCAGAATGTTCCCAGACACAGTCACTCACAGATTTTAATGAATTTGGCCAGCAACCTCTCTTGCTACTTGACGCCTTGCATATTCATATGAAAGGCTTTTATCAGAGCAAAGCCTTGAGTAAAGGCAGTGTGTCCAGACTGCACCCGTGAGCATTCCCAGGAAGCAGGGTTTGAAATGGGGCTGAGCAGGTGCTGGAGCTCAAAGTCCGTACATGCCCATTTGTGTGTTGAGCATCTGTGGCTTGGTTCCCCCACCTGGGCAGTGATGCTGGAGTGAGAAGCAGCAAATCCTCCTCCATAATTCTTTAAGAGGGAACCACTAGCTCAGAAAAAAAACTAAAACAGTCTTGGAAATGGGTATGCTGAACCATTCTGGGTAGCTGGGAGTTGCTGTTGAGAGCACTGGCTCAGGGTGCAGAAGTTTGCTCTTCTATCGCTTACGTGCTCTCCGTGTGTGAAGACAGTGTACCAAGGTCATCTCTGGCACATAAGCTCATGATGGTGAGCACAAGGCTGTGAAAGTTTCAGTTATTTTATCCTTTAGGAATCTGTAAAGAAAGAGTTGAAGGCCGGGTTGTGGTGCATCACACCGAGCAAAGAGAGGGAGATCTTAATTTTCTAATGAAGGCTCCCTGATTGACTTTCACTGGATCTTGTGTTTGTTCATTAATGTCACTTTACTCCACATTAACCTGTTCAAATACTAACCCAACAAAGCAAACTGTGTCAACCCTGTTACTTGTCTGATAACACATAATTGTGCTGATTAGATCTTCGCTTAATTTAAATCCTTAACTAAATCCTTAATTTGAGGTCAGCCTTTGAAGGTGCACTGAGCAAATAAAAGTACCTTCTATCAGAGAAGGGTCAGGCTTCCCATGCTCAGTCAATTGACCTTAGAAGCTCATAACGTCCAAAGGCTACAAGTGAGCTTCAGGGCTCCTGCATGGTTTATGGAGCAGAGCTCCTGCAGAGCAAGGTGCTGGCTGGGACTGTCTGCTGCAACCCCCAGACCCAGGTGGGACACACAAAATAGGTTCTGCTAGGGAAGGAGCACCTGCCAGCCTTGCACGGGAGGAAAGGAAAAGTTATTGGATCTGTGCATTTTCTCAGTGCTGACTGAGAAATCAGATGTTATTAGAATGTGTGTTCAGTTTAAAAACCTGGCAAGGCCAGATGTTCACTAAGTGGATACACTTCAGCAAGTGCCTGCACATTAAAATACAAACTAAAAGTGAAAAAGTGAGCACAACTGAAGCATTAAACAAACATTGACAGGACATGCATGAGCACACACAAATTGCCGTGTTTACAGCATGGGATGCACAGAGCTCCCATTTGCATCTGAAGACATTTAATTGTTCATATGCTGCATACACACACTCCCTTTTGCCTGTGGAGCCACAGCAAATGGATACATAAACAGGGGCACATAGCTACCTAAATGGTCAGTTCATCTGGCAGCAGACGCTCACATCTGGGAATGAGGCAGCTTCCAGTCTGCCCCAGCCGTGGGACATCACCTCCTGGAAGCTTTCAGCTAGTTGTCTGAGCCCACTGTCCATGCCACATCCTGGGTGCAGCTGTTGGGTGTCCCCAAGAGCTACAACATCCCCTGACCACTGTCTGTGCAATGCCAGCACTACCCCAGTGCCTGTGAATGCTTTTCTCTGGCTGACACCTCCTGTCTTCCTGCAAACAGGGAGGACAAACCACAAGCAGTTCTTTTAAATGAAATAATTCAATATTTACACTGCTGCAATCAGATCCCAAAACTGCAGCAGATGTTACAGCAGGGCTCCAACTCCACTGTTCCAACAAGTAATGCAGTATCTGGTCAGCTCTCACTGTGACCAGGCACAAAAGCAGGCACTAACATCTACATCTCCCACTAGCTAGTGAGGCAGCAACACCATTGTAATTCTGAGCAACGTGGTCTGTGAGGTCCCATAACAGTTAATGCTTCCTTACCAGGGAGAGTTTTTCAGTAGACTCAGTCTGTACAATGTGTCATTACCCCCTCAGCTTTGATCATCAATCTGAAGAGCATATCACCTTGGAGATTAACAAAGAAATTCTGGCTGCAAAGCTGCTGAAAAGGCCACTTTGGTTGATTTTCTTTTCATATTGCTCTGTGTTTCTGCTTCGCAGAACAGAAGGGCAATAAAAATTAATTTCATGATGCAATAAAATATTTGCCTCAGAGGTTTCTGGAAGCTGAAATACTGGTATTTTATTAGCATGCAAAAATTCATTATGGATATAAAAGTGTGACGACATGGTGTGGTTGCTAAACCTTAGGATATCACAGGCTTAGGACAATGTAATCAAGCAGGTAAAATAACATTTTAAACCAAACAAGTTTACAAACATTATCATTAAAAAGTAATAGTAAGTAAACTAACTATTTCAAATCCGTAATTGTTTTAATCTTCATGGAGTGGGACTAAAAAAAGCATCATCAGCTGGCCCCAAATGCCTCAGGATTTGGTTTTCAGTTTGGAAAGTCTGCTTTTCTGAAGGTTGCTAGATGTTCACAAAGTTTCCGGTAATAACAGGCTATCTCTGTTTTCCAAGGTTCTCTTTCCTGTCCTCCCAGATTTCTTGAGCTCAGTCAAAAACTCAGTTTTGTTCCCTCTCTTGCTGCCTGGCTTTGCAATAAGGTGGAACAGAATCTCCAGAACTAAGAAAAGGAACATACCCTGATGACCTTCCTCTGAGAGTCAGAGCACTTAGCTGGAGGAAAGAAAGAGACTGATTACTTAGTGTTACTAGGCTTTTTCTTCATTTTCCCAGACACTGTGTTCCCATGTTTAGGTCAAGCTTGGGATGTGCAGGACAAGATCATGACACAAGTTACTTTATGTTCTCAGTAAGTCAGAAAGATATTAACAAAGTCATTTTTTTCGGAAAAGAGGCTTTCACTGGCAATGGGGGATGTTACAGTACAAAGCATTAAAGTGCTAGTTGACAATATGGAGTGTTTATTAAGGAAACTGCAGAAGCTGAAAAATCTACTGCAAGCAGTCTGGTGTATGGGGAGCTATCATCTTGTGGCATCCCTCAAAGTTTAATGAAATACACACAACTAAGTTTTACATTTTTCCTGATTTTTGCTGGGATAGAGCTAAGTTTCTGCCTAGTAGCTGGCTCAGTGCTGTGTTTTGGATTTAGTATGAGAACAATGTTGGTAACACACAGATGTTTTAGTTGTGCCTCAGCAGTGCTTACCCTGAGTCAAGGACTTTTCAGTGTCTCATGCTCTGCCAGTGAGGAGGGGCACAAGAAGCCAGGAGGGAGCATGGTCAGGACAGCTGACCTGAACTGGACAAAGGGATGTTCCACACTACAGAACATCATGCCCAGTGTACAAACTGGAGGGAGTTGGCTGGGAGGGACTGATCACTGCTGGGGGACAGGCTGGATATCTCTCAGCAGGGGTGAGCAATTGTTCATCACTTGGTTTTCTTGGGTTTTATTTCTATCTCTCACTTGCCTTTTCTTTACTACTACTACTACTACTACTACTAGTAGTAGTAGTAGTAGTAGTAGTAGTAGTATTGTTGTTGTTGTTATATTTTACTTTATTTCCAATAATAAATTGTTCTTAACTCATGGGTTTTGCCATTTTCTCCCCATCCCACTGAGGGGTGGAGAGTGATAGCTTTTGGCTGGGCTTAAACCACAACAACTTTTGTTATCAGGAGGGCAGTAAAAACAAACCACAAAACAAAGCTATTGTTTCACCAGCAACTGGGTAAGCTGGTGGATGCAAGAGCTGTGCTTTGAGTGTTTTGCAGAGGCTGAAATGTTCCTGCATGAGCTGAAAAAACTGAAAAGCTGCTTGATACACCCAGCAAGGCAAAGCCAGGACCTGGTGGTGTGAGCAGGAGGGTCTCCATATGGTCAAATGCAAACAGAGAGCAAAGGGACGAGGTTCAGGAGCCTGTTGCAGCACCAAGGCAGAGAAAGCAGATAAAGAAGGCAGGAGAAAGCTGAGCAGATAAATAGCATGGTTTCAGCCTGGTCCATGATCACCCTGTGTAAGCAGAGGCGACACTGCCCATCACCTCTATGCAAACCTTATCCTACTGGCCCAGAAGAGGACAGAGAAGGGTGAGAAATGTCACTGAAGAAGCCAGAGAAAGGCAATAACCTATCAGAGAAGGGTTTACAGAGTTACCATGACCAGAAGTTTTTGGGATGAGAAAGGGATAAAGGCCATGAGCTGTCAGCTAAGAAACACTCTTCTCACCTTCGCCCACACCAGCAACATTCAGACCAATGGGGCTTTGTACATCTTTTGTAAATAACCAGCCCAGATCCAAAGCAGTGACAACATTTTGTGGTTGGTCTTTTCACTAGCCAAGCTAAAAACCTGGGGGAGCTCACAGACCAAAGTCAAAGTCTAATTTTACCTTTGTTAACCTTGTTCTGCATCCTAAACTCTTCTCCACAGGGAATGCTCATTGTCTGAAGCACATTCATATTTTGCCTTGTATATCACAGCAAGTCAAGAGCATTTTTAAGCATGACTGTGAGTAATTAATTCATAGCAATACCACTTTTTTCCTGTGGCTAGATTTCCTTATTTGCTGGAGAAAGCAGCAAGGCCACAGCATGAGTACCAGAAAAGATTTTTGCAAGCTACAGTGAGCCTGGGGTTGTTGATACCATAGAACTCTGCATCCCTGAGGACCTCTGGTGAGCCACCAGAATCCTTGAGTGTTTTGGAAAGAGTTAATCATATTGGGTTTTTTTCTTCCTATTCTTAATGCCCCGTCAATCCTGCAGTCATGAAGGATGAACAGGCTGGAATGATCAGCAATCACTGAAAACTGTTGCCTCCCCCATTTCACCATGAGCACCTTGTGCTGCCCTTTGTTTGAGGCATTCAGTCCTGAACCCCCAGGAACTTCCAAGTTTAGTGTTTTGGAGTTGTTGTCCAGCATTGCTTTTGTCATAGTGTCCAACATCATGGTTTTTTATAGCCAGGCCTCAGTCACACTGACAGCCATGGGTCTTAGGGGTTAAACATTTATTTGCCAGGTAGGTTGAGGATATTTGGAAGACATGTATGGAAAAGCACAAGTTCTGGGACCATTCAGTAGGCTGCATTTATATCTACAGCACAATCATCAGAAACTGCTAAGGATAGCACTCAGTGACCCACACGGTCCCTTCCAGTCCTCCTTCTTCACTAATCCAGTGGAACTGAGTCACAGGCAGAATGCAATTATGTAGGGAGGTTCAGTTAGGCATAATAAAAACATCCCACCAAAAGGAGCAGTCTGTGAAATGGCAGCAATAATACCAAGAGACCAAGCAGGGCTTATTAACTGACAATGAAATGTAAAGACAAATAAAGATTAATACCATTTTGGTCTTCTTCAGTGACGACATTATGTTGTAAGACAAGATATTTTCTCTTTCATGGTAATGGATCTGCTCTCTCTCATACAACCTCTCCACACAGAAAATTACCATGTGTAATTGCTCCAGCGGAGTGACGCTCTTAATGCAGTTGCTCTTTAGCTAAGATCACTTCTTCTCTGAAAATAATAGATTCTGATAAGTAGTTGGGAGTTCAAAGAAGAGCAGTGAGAAATCCAATGAAACCAGGCCAATTTTGTTACCTTCCAATCTTGCATATGGTTACGGCAGCCTATTCACAGCACGCACGGAGTCCTGTGGGAAGGTTAGTGAAGTTAAATAGGGAGCTGCTAGATGACAAAAACTAAAGAGGTATAAAGTATGCAATGGCTATTACCTAGGCAGGAGACATTGTAACTGTCAACCACCCTGTGCAGAGAGAGAACAGCCCACCACAGCCTATGGAGTAATTTTCCCCCCAGAGGAATCCAATTGTAAAGATCACCATGAAAAAGTATTAAATTGACCTTGGAGATAATACTAATAGAGAGCAGAGAGATGGGGAAAATGACTTAAAAAGGTCTTCCTTTTTTATAAAACTCAGAAGAAGAAGTGATGCTATGCATTTTTTCTTTCATTTGAAAGGCTTGCCTAAGTAAGATTTTTTCAAAGGAATTTCTCCTGACAGCATGCTGAAAATAAAGACTTTTCTTTGATAGCAGCAAAGTGCATAAATGTTTCATTGGAAAGGGGAAAAATATCAGAGTCAGGGTGACAAAGACACTAAGCAAGTATCAGTGTGAAGAGGCATTTCAGAGAGCTTGGTAAACAAGCTTCCACCCTTAGTACATGCCAACTTGTGGACTAAGACCTCAGGACCTGCCTTTCAAGTAAGGATTAATCAAACTTCCATTTCTGCAAGTGCTGATGAGAAACCGTGCCTGCATTATTGCATCACAAATAAGTTTTGAGTGGAAATGTGAGCAACAAGACACCTGAACTTCCAGTCTGTGGGGAGAATTGGAAAAATGATTAAGTAAAGATCCAAAATGATCATTGAGTAGCAGGAGACTTTCTCTTCTAATTAAACTGTTTCTGAATTGTGGAACAGATGGTAAAGAAACATGTCTGATTTCAGGGTAGAGTCTGACATCACTTAAGGGACGTAGTTGCTTATTACTGGAGATGACTGGATTTGATAGTCTGTAAGTCACTTTCTTTCTTGTGATTGCGTGTCCCTAATTCTATTCCCTCTGGAAACAGTTATAAATGTTTCTTTGGTTTTCACAGGGATATGATGGCATAAGAATGTGGCACCTGCCTCCATGCTCTGTGCCTCTGTGCACAATGGCAGCACTTGGGAAACACCGATATTGACAGAATGGTTTCTGAGTATGCCCACTGTTCAAGCAGCACTGAGGGCTGGGTGTATGATGGTTGTTCAGCTCAGTGCAGCTGTACCAGCACTGCTTGTCAAAGCGGGTGCTTCTTCTCCCTTTTACCTGGAATGACAGCAATGAGAGGCTTCCCAATGCACAGGTGAGATATACACAAAGTATCAAGTGCCTCAAGTGCCAAAGTATCAAGAGAGTCCTGTTTTCTGGGTTCAGCAAGGTACTCCACCAAAGATTTTTCCAGGCTCTTTTCGAGATGTATAGATGATTCAGGGGTACAGCTGAAGAAATATCTCAAAGGCATGCAGAAATAATGACTGGCCTGGATGCCACAGATAGGAAGGAGATTGCAGTCATGTCTGCACTTGGGTTTGACAACTCTTGGATGTTTCATTATATCGTCTTCAAGCTTGTTGTCAGGCCCATTGCTGTCTGGTCCCACTCATGTTCTGGCCATGACTTGATTCTGACTTGGTTGCCATCCCTGAATTTAATAGGACCTAACTGTGCACTATGGTTGGGAGTGAAGGCCTGGGCCCCACTATTTTACACTCCTCCCAGCACCCTTCTGCTGTACAAAGTGAGTTAAAGATATTAGCAGATCCAGATATCTGGGTGTCAGCTAGAAATGGTTCTGTACAACCAGGGAATGAAGGAATCATGCCCTCATGCATGGCTGCAACAACCTACAAGCATGTCAGGTTCAACCCAACCCTTTTCTCTCCTACATTTCTTCTGGAGTGATTATTTGCAAGCCTACAGAGAAGGAGAATAGTCCACTGCCTTTTTGGTTTGATTTTTTAGCCAGATCCACCTCTGCGCCTTTTTCACACACGGTCCCACAGGCAGACAAAGCAGCAGACTTCAGGAGGCAATGAGCTCTCATGAGCCCCTGGCTAGGAATAAAGTAGGCAGGAGCTGCTAAAACCAGTCCAGCCACTGGAAAACATATACCAGTTTGTGGCTGATCCATTTCCCATTACATTCATGGCAAAAGGCATTCCCTTTATCTTTTGAGGTTTCAGAGAGGGGAAGAGAAGCTAAGCTCACAGCAATTGTCCTTTCACAGGCAGGATACAACTGGGTGGTTTTGGAGGCAGTGAATGAAGATGATTAATTATTGCTCACTTTTTCACTGCATCAGATATACAAGGGATATGCCTGTCATGCTGACAGTCTCCCTGCTCAGCCCTCTTTACACACAGCATGAGTGGTGTGATTCAGTCTCACACGCCACCTTCTGAAGGGAAGAAACAGAGCCATGAGTCAGTGGGACATGGTTCCAAGTGTCCTTAATGCTGTAGTGTCAGCCTTATTGAGCAGCACTGAAATATATAAACACAAATACGGGAGCAATTGTTTTTAATTTGGCAATGCTATCTGAAGAGTCAGAAGACACATCACAAATCAGCTTAATAAAAATATTCCATTTCAGAATGATCCTTACCTGGCTACAAGGAATTCAATGAAGGAAACAGAAAAAAACGTTAACAATAGCATTATAATGAACTGTGGGACATAAAAATAAGTGTGAATTTCTTTTTCTGATACCCAATTCCCTTTTGTGTATGTACCAGCCAGGAACCACATATCAGATAAAAGAGATGATTGCTATGCTAAGGAAATCTGGGACCTTTAGCTGGGCTAATGGCCCAGCAAGTGTTAAAGCCTCATTAGTAACAACAATGGAAATGAATAATGACTGTAATAAATAATCGCTTGGCCTTTGGATAAGATGTATTTTATTTCCCATTGTGTATGCAAGAAGTTAAGAGTATTTATAAGCTACAGTCACAAATGACTGGTTTGTGCTATATGTAACTGGGAGTAGGCAGACGAAATTTTCCTGGAAGTCTCTGGGGGAAATTCAGATGTCAGCCATACTTTCAGCAGTATCACTCATCCCCTATCTGCAGGAGCAATATTCAGCTTAGTGCTTAGAGTATTTGAAGGAGATGGCTACAAGTGTAGTAATAACGTTTTGCACAGTGTCCCTGTTCTTTGAGCACCAGTGTAGGATGTAGGAAACCAAGAGGGGAACCAAAAAAGGGCCACAGGAAGGAAGCTTTTCCCAAAATCTGAAGGGCCACAGTTTCCTTGCATGGAAATGGTCAAGCACTGCGGCAGGAATCAGCGGGCTGATGCTCTTTTCCCTTGGACAGCCTCAATGGAAAAGTGCCTTTCCCTCCCACACAATATTCCCCTTCCTGCCTTTCCCACAGAATGTGCCACCCCCATGAGGGGGTAGAAGCTGCCTTACAGAGGACTGCTGTGTGCAGAACTGGGCAGGAATCACTGGTGTTTACTCCTCCAGGTGCTCAAGGGTTTGAGCAGACCAACTCTGGAGACACACTGAAATCGCTGGTCATTCAGTGATGCTTCAGGACTCATAAATTCAGAATAAACCACAGCAAGAGGTTCCTTAAACTTGCCAGTCAGTGGCACCTCATCCTGCAAAAAGGAGCAGTTGGGCAGTAATTCCAGCCCTTGGAAAGTGTCTGGCTTATTTCTTTCCATTTGACAGAGTCCAAAACAGTTTGGTGGATTTCATTTTCCCTATTCCCAGGCTTCACTTTTTACCCATGCACAAAGGAAGAAATATGTTACTAACAGACCAGAATGCTAGAAACATTAAAAAAGTGGTGACAGAGGTAGGGAAGTGCGGAGCTCTGCCAGCTAGCTGTGGGCCAGTGTTTTTCAGCCTGTGATGTTATTCATCACAGGCATGTCCATGGTTTCCAGGAAGGTGCAAAAGCCCAGAAGTGAGGTGTAATTCAACTGCAAGTGGTAGTCCTCTTGTTTGGCTTTAATGAAGAAACTTCATTGAAGAACTTGAAGAACTCCACAGCCCCTCTCAGGGATCTCTGACCATTACTGTCCAATCACTGCAGCTGTTAGAAAGCAGACAATGTCACTTGAGAGGCCACTTTCACAGCCACTGAAGCCATGGGGAGCTGCTTTAGGGGCACAGGGGGATGCAGCAATGTTCCATTTCCCATTGCTGGAAATCTGTTATCCCTTTCTCTGGAGCAGTGAGGCTGCCTGGTACCCTTGTGCTAAGCTGCTGAAGAGAGAAATGCTGGGCTACTACAAATCAGTGTATATTGTCAAGACAATTTGGACTTTACAGCCCATTTATTTAGCTGTTAAAGGCACTACTGAGTCTTCTGGTAAGCAAAAAGTTTTTACGTAAATTTGGAGACTTTCAGCAGAGAGCGCTGCAGTTCCTGTGATGACTACACCTATGAAAAAACCTCTTTGGTAAAGAAGAAAAAGAAGAAGGTCTGTTTGATTAGTGACCACAACAATATCATTTCCAGAAAAGACTAGAAAAGGGGATACTCAGTCTCAGATAACATTTGCTCTAGTGGCATGACCTCTTGTAAACCTTGAACAGTGAACAAAATGTGAACAGAGACATATTAAAATGTCAAGCTGCAAAACCTACAAGCAACAGGGAGTGTAATTACCTGGAGAAGAAGTGGAAGGCTTTCTTGAAAGCCAGTTTCTTTTCTTTGTACCCCTGTTCTCCTTGCAATTTTGTACTGTCTCTACCAAAAGTGACGTGGCCATCACATTTAGCAAAGGAGACAGAGAAGGGGATGAGTTATGAGCAAAGCTGGCTAAAATATGGAGATATTTGAAACCTGCCTGGATGTGATCCTGTGCAACCTGCTCCAGGGGAACCTGCTTTAGTGCACGAGGAAGGAGGTGGAATAGAGGACCCCTGGAGGTCCCTTGCAACACCAACCATTCTGTGATTTGTGGTTCTGTGATAAGCAGAAGCAAGAACTTCTTAAAACTCAATATATATTTTAAATGCCAACAAAATGTGAAAGAAAGCCAGCATATTTCTTATAAACAACTGTTATAGGGAGATGAAACAAATGAGATGGTTTATGAAAGAGTCTGAAGATGGCAGCACCTAAAGGAAATAGTGTCATGACAGTTCTTTAGGCCCCAAAATCATTCAATAGATTAAACTGTCTTTTGTCAGACATCATACCAAGCAAAATCTCTAAAAGTATAATCACATCACTGTATGGCTGACCTTTCTACAGACAAGATTTTAAAACATGCATTTTTAAAGCATTATGTTCATGAGAGAAAATTCAGCTTTTGAGACAAATTATTTATATGAGCAATATGGTTTATGGCAGTCCAGAGTCATCAGAAATAGTACTTTTCACAACTTAAATGCAGCAAAATGCAAACCCAGGTTTTGTTTTCCAGAGAAATTATGTTTCTAAATGTCATGGTTTGACACTGAAGTGTCTCAGGAAGTTGGGGTCAAACCTATCAGTGGTCAGGTTTGGTTATTGGCACCTGGAATGACCACTGAAGGCATGGACACGCCTCTGAGAACACAGGGGATTAAAAGAAGAGAACTGCGAGGGGAACTCTCTCTTTGGTTCCTGTCAGAGGGCAGTGAAGACCTCCCCACGGGCTGGGCGGGGGAGGGGAAGCCATGAGGCCTGGGAGAGATAGGCCAGGGGCTGAAGGGACTGGAACTGGGCCAGCCCTGCAGATGGAAGGGTGGAGAGAACCTGAGATGTCTTTGTCCACCACCCCCCCCACCCAGAGGGAAAGAGACAGAGACCCTGACGGCACCTGGAATTTGCCAGCAGAGGAGAAGGAGGAGGAGGGGGTGAAGGTGCCCAGCTGTGGGAGTTGGAGTCCTGGGCAGAGATTTCAGCCATCCAGGGAGTCTGTGACTTTTAACCCTTTCCTGGGAAATGAAAGCTTTGTGAAATATTACTCCTTGATTTGAAAGAGAAGAGAGACAATCTGGGACCTGAGAGGTTAGAAGAAGAAATTCTAGGTGGGAGGAGATGATGGAGTGGCTTGTGGCTGGACTTTTCTTGTTAGCCATAGACTGAGCCAATTTCTCCTGCAACAGAGACTGCATTTTTAGGGGGATGCAATGGTGAGCCAAGAGACCTGCTTCAGCGACTACCAGCATAGGAATGGAGAAAACAGAGAAAAGCTGAGGAGAGTGTGGTGATGCCCTCTGTCTTCAGGAAGAAGAAGATCTCTGTTCTCAAGACCCTAGGCCCCAGGGGGAGAAAATGGGGGGGACTGTGGTCCCAAGATGAGATGCTGAACTCTTGCCTCTTGTGGTCCGTGGCAAAGCATCCTTAAAAGAGCCCTATGAGCAGTCTGTCCATGCACGGTGGTGAGAGCACTGTGACATGGAAAGGAGAGTGTCACACTGGCAGATTTTCTCCGGGCAGTGCCATGTGTGACATGGAAACACAAGAGGTGGCAATTGTGTTTCCTGGGGGGTCTATGGTGCAAGAGAGACTCCTCTCTCCCTTGATGGACTGAGTATTGATTATCTGAAGGGTGATGACTTGATTGAGGGTCCAAGTTGTGTCGCACTGTGGTTTGTTGGAGTTTGGGTGGGGGGGAGGAGAAATGTTTTGGAAGGTTTTCATTCTGGATTTAGTGTGTGTCTTTTATCATAGTAGTAGCTTAATAAAGTTCTTTCTCCTTTATTTCTAAGCTTGGGCCTGCTCTGCTCTGTTCCTGATCACATCTCACAGTATTTATTTGGGGAAGGTGCATTTTCATGGGGGTGCTGGCATTGCGCCAGTGTCAAACCATGACATTTTTGGTTCCCTGACCAGGAATCAAATTCTGGGCAAGTGATAAGATGATAAGATTATGATAAGATGAAAACTGTGAGATGGGATCAAAGAGGAGTAAGAGCAAAGCATGTATTAGGTTATAAGGTAGATTGATGGTGAAAATCCAGAGGTGGAGGATTCCCAAACCATGACACTAAAGCAAATGAAAACTAACTTTAATATATTATTTAAAATATAATATATAATGAACTATAACACACATATAATATATTGTATATAACATAATGTAACAATAGATAATAAAATGTCATATATAAAATATAAATTACTAAAATATATTAAAATATATTAGTATCATTGTTTTCTCATTAATGTCTTTAGTTCTTTCTCTAATAAAAGAAGATGTACATCCATGATCCAATTCTTCAAAAGAACTAATTTTCCAAGACAAAAGAATTGTGAGTGTATAAAAGCATCCCCCAAGAAATCCAAACCTGCCAAGCTCCATTTCATATTGTATTTCTCTAAGTCAAAAATATCTGCAGTGAATATTATCAAACTCAGTTTCTCAGATCCTCTGAGCCAGGTTTCAGCTCAGAAGAAATTGTTTTTCCTGTAAGGAGAGCGAGGAAGTCATTGAAATCAGAACATGAAAATGGCCTGGTCTCCTAAAGTTTAGGTATAATATTTCCAGTTGGCACCACTGTACTCTACTTCATTGAAGGATTCAGTGGACATGTTGGTAACCATGAGGACAAAGCCCAGGGGTTTTCTGTGGATACCTGAGTTGTAGCAAACATAAAATGAAATATACATTATCCATGACATCAGGTCAGTATACAGCATCTCTCTGAAGGCTTTTCATGACAATTCATGGCTGTTTTGGGGCCTTTCAAATGTCTGGATTTCAGGAGGGCAGAGCTGCCCTATGTGAGAAATCTTACCTGAAAATTCAGTGATGGAGGGCAGACTACTGGGCACCACATTTCCTCATGGACTGGCCTGGCCTCAGGGAGGATGGAGGTGGAGAGAGACCCTTCCCATTGGGACTACTGATATTGGGGAGAAGTCCTGGGAAGGTAAGAAATGCTTCTCCTGCCTCCAGCCACTGCTGGCCTACCCTTGTCCCAAGGGGGCATAGGATGGTCATTGGACAGGAGATGGAAGCAGAGAAATGTTGCTGCAATGAACCCAATCACAAGGGGCAGCCTGGGGGCTGATTGGATTCCCTGGCACATCAAAAAGCATTTCATAACTGTAAGAGATGCACCTTTGAAAATTAAACTACAATAGAGGTCATATACCCTCTTGTTCTCCATCCCCTGACAGCAAGATTTCTCCTGCAGACTAATTTTACTCGAAGCAAAGTAAAGCATGAGTGAGATTCGGTTTCCAGTGAACAGCTTCTTTTTCAGTACACTGCTCTGTACAAATTACTCTGTCAAGAAAATGTTACAGTTCAAGATTGAAACTCTTGATATCTGGCAATGCCAAATTTTTGGCTAATACATCAGCTCCCACTGAAGATGATGCAGCTTTTAAGGGGGTGAGGGGAGTTAAGTTATCACTGTTAATGATGCATTTGCATTTCTCAGACCTCTTCCATGTGTCTACAAAAATGCCTCCTCCCCCAGGGTAATACAATCAGCCTTTGGGTCTAGGAAGTCAGTGGGAGGGCTATAGTGAGAATAAAGCACGAGCTCAAAATTCAGACCAATTCAGGTCAGATTTATCTCACTTGTTGTTATCCATCTATAAGTCAGCCTCTCCCTCTTGGTAATCAACAGGGGCACTTCTCATTAGCCCCTCCTAAAAAGACATGTGAACCACCTCTCTGAGAGGTGCCCATCTCTGTTTGACTGGAGAGCAGGTTTAGACGTTTACCTTGGATGAAGTGCCCAGTATTTCAGTAGCTATGCTTACATATGAGAAAAGCAGGAGAGGATGGCCTTGAGGAGCTGTCAAGGCTGTGATTTTTAAAAGTCTTGTCCAAAACACTCCAGTGAGAGGGGCATGGACTTCTTAGGGAAAATAAACAGCCTCAGCTGGTCTCAGTTGTGTGTCACAAAGTAGCTAGGGTGACCAAAGCCTGCAAAGATGTTATGCAAGTAGTCTCCTCACACCTCCAAATGAGGGACCAGAGAGATGCGTGCAGCGAGCAAATACTCTTTCTGCCTCATTTAATCAAGGCAGCAAGATTGGCTCTGGGATGAAATTAAATCAATTTTCTTATGAAAAACTCTTGGAATTAAATTTCTATTAAATATTTCACCACTGTCTGATTTCTACAGAGATTTCAATTTAGTGTTGCAAAAACTATTATAAGCAAGTGCTCTATTGTTACACATTGACAACTAGGGTATTTTGATTGGGAAGAGATGTTTTGTACACAATCCAGTTTCCTCATGTTCATGTACTTTAGTGTCAGCAAAATCAGCAGCCAGAAAACCTCTTTTGACAGGTGCTTCATGACAGCCCCACGGAGACTCCATGGTCCACCTCAGCAGTCACGATCACACAACACAGCCAAAGTGGGGGAGAAGAGGGATCTGAAGTATTTCAAGTTTTTTCTCAAAACCAGAAGTGTTTTCTACTGAAAACTTCTGCCCACCTCCCCTTCACTTCCTTTAAAAAATGTCATTTGAAAAGACCCTTTTGCTAGCAAAGTCTAGTTTTTACACAGGGCAAGCCTGTCCAATGACAAATGTGCAGACAGGAACCTGGCACAGGCTTTCACTGTACCCAACCTCCAGAGCACTTTGTGCCCCCAGTTTCAATTATCGCCAGGGGGAACTGGGAATGCCTGGCACCAACAGGACACAGGTCTCTCTAGCCCAACAAAGGTCTAGTTAACTGCACAGTTAACTAAGGATGGAGTACCAAGGGAGACGAGGAGAGCTGGAAGTGCATCCATTACACTGCTGGCTCTCTAGGAGGGCTCCATTACAGGCAAACTCACCCACAACCACCCGAAAGCAGAGCTCTCTGCTGGACGTTTGCAGAACTATCAGCTTCATCCTCACTTTGCTACAGCTAAACTAGTTTCCATTATGCAATTGCCAGGGGATTATGGGGAAATCACCAGGTTCTAGGCAAGGTTCTAAAAACACCAGCCTGCTACCACTCCATAGAAGTTTTAACACGATGGCTTGCAAAAATCTATAAATAAATTCTTGTGAGGAACTAACATAGAATTTTTCCTTGGGACCACAGCTGGGAGAGTGAACGTCTCATTCATTTTATGTCCTTTTTATTTTTTTTGTTTGTTTGTTTGTTTGTTTTCTTTTTTTTCTTTTTTTTTCTTCTAAAAACATACAGGTCTTCTTCCTAGCTAGTGAGTTGTTCAGCATCAAAACCAGAAATAATTTTTGAGGAAAAACAGTTTCTTTAAAAAAATCTTGACTAAAGATACTGTTGAATTTTAAAAACAATTTGAAGACAGAAATAAAGACACTCGCAAAAATCTTATGTTCTCTAAAATGGATGGGTTCCTGACTCTGAACTGGCATTATAGGTTGAAAGGGACCTCAAGGATCATCTGGTCCAACCTTTCTTGGCAAAGCATGTTCTAGACAAGATGGGCCAGCACACTGTCCCTCTGAATCTTAAGTGTCCTGTTGGGGAATCCACCACTTCCCTGGTGAGACTATGCATCATTAAAGCTAAATAAAAGGGGGCATAAAGTTTTGAAAAGTGAAAGGAAGGAAGAAAAAATCCATAGAGTGTTTATGTGTAGACTACTTTTTGCCTGAACCTAAAGCTTGGAAAATCCCCAAGTCCCTTTTTTAAAATCTTTGTCATGAGTGGTCATTTTACAGCATGCATGCACCATATTTTTGGCAGGATGATGAGCTCTGAGAACATATGGATTAGATCAGGGCAGATGAGGTGAACCTGTCTGGTCAGTGGATGGCCTTGCAGGTCACACAGCCCTCCAGTCCTGCAGGTTTCCTGTACCAGGGGCTGACCTCAGCATTTCATCACAACCACTGGAAAAGCAACCCAGTTCCTAAAACCTCCCAAAAGCTCTCATAGGTTTTTTGATCCCAAACACCTCCCAAAGTCCAAACAGAGACTTGGGTACCTTGGAATAGTGCGGTGAGCCAAATCAGGGCTGTGAGGTGAGGCTGGTTAGGGTCAAGATGCTTGGCCATGCACAACAGGCTTTCTAACAGCAGGATGAGTGGATGCATGAATCTGCATGTATGTCCCATGTGCACAAACATAATGCTGTTGTCACTCAGCCCACAGCATGACTAGCAGATTCTTTAAAAAGAAACCACACACGCACAAATATTTTATGTGCATGCCTTATACATAAGGCATGGGCCAAATGACTTGCCCACACAGTTCTAAAATGTACCCTTTTCCTCCCTTTGGTGCCAAGGAAATGTTATTGACTACAAATGGTGATGGGGAGAATTGCACAATCCAGTCCATACGTATAAAAACCAGCAGGCTGAGCATAAAAGTCTATTTGAAGGAATACAGATGAATCAGTAATGATATTAAAGTGATTAGCCAACTGCCTTAATTGATATGTACAAAACCATATGTGCTTATAAGTTTACAAATGCTAACTCACGCATATCACCATCTGCACAGAAAAGCCACTGTAAATTTACTTTTTCTAAATGCAGGTTTGTCATTTTAAAAGAGATGGACTGAAGAGGGTAGTGAAAGGCTGTGCCATGAAATGTTATTTGCCAGTAGCACAGGGATCTCTCAGACCAGATTTATTTAGTGACTATAATAGACCTCAATTATTGTTTAGGTCAGTGAAAAGACATGAGGGAAATGTAATAACCAGTTTTTCAAATACAAAACTAAAGGCAAGTTTTTAAGAGAAATTATGAGGAAGGCCAGTTGTACATTGGCTCCCTACCTCTGCAGCTTTCTCCAGGCTCTTTCCTAGAGTTGTGTATGAACCCACAGCTAAAGAAGGTGAAAGAAGAGCAATCCAGAAGTGCCTAAAGGATATACAAGTCCACAGGCAAGTCACTGGTCACCGTAACTTCCACTGGAAGAGCAATGATGGCCTGAAGTAGTTGAGTGTATTTTTCACAAAGTTACTGTGAGAGTGTCTGATGTAGGTACAAGTTCTTACCTTCAGACCCAGGTAGAGTGGGAGCTTAAAGTTGAAGTGCTATACATGTTAATTCCAAGCACCTGTGTTTTCCCATCCCTTGGCAGGACAAATATGTTCCAGATCACCCACAGTCAAGGGCAATCAGTCATATTTCTGCTAATGTAGCCAGAGCACAAAACTGCAGTGTTGATGCCAGCTCCATGCCTAACCTTAGGGAGACAACTGACATCCAACCTGGCATAAAGACCGCAACTTAATTTGGTCCTTCTGATCCAGGAGAGTGAATTTTGTGTCATGTATTGCTTTTGTGAAGTATCAAGTGCCCTATAAGGTTATGGGATGAATCTATGAAGATATTTGGGAGTTAAATTCTGCTTTAAATGAGGAGATAATGGGGAAATAGTGCTTATATATCCCCATGGCCTCAAGGCTAAGTCACTTGCTTTAGCAACACAGCTGAAAGTTTTATGCTGGCTGTCTCCACAGAAAGATCCATCAGAATTTGCTGTGGTACAGCCTGCCATTTTTGACTCAGGCTTCATGGCAGAAGACTACTAAGACAGAAAAATTTATAAGGATTCTCCTGACACTTCTGAAACATGGAGGACATGAGTGTATGACAGGGGCAGGTGAGTTACTCTCATTTTAAGAATCTTGACAGCGCTGTGCATTAATAGTGTCATAAATATTGTATCTGTGCTGCAAAGGAAACTGAGAAGTTGTTATAATTCAGTTGTCACCATTGTGTGGGCACTGTGTTGTGTCTGAGTGACCTGCAGGCTCAGAATAATAATGAGGGTGATTCATCAGACCTCACCAGCAACAAAGTGTAGAGGGAGTATGTGATGGGTAAAGGCTTTGATCACATTAGACAACAGCAGCTGAAGGAAGGTTTGGATGAGAAGGTGCATGTGAAAAGTGTGATTATTAGACAGGTCCCAGTAGTTCTCGAATGACAGGGAATCCCTGGGTGCTGGCAGTAAGTGTCAGTCACTGCCAATTTAACAGGCACACCTGAAACAACTCACTCCTGAGGAGCTGGCAAACATCACAGGGGTGCAAATAAGTAAGAAACTGGTACAGGAGCCCCTGACGTGCTCCCGTCCTACCTGATGCTTCCTGCCACTGCACCTCAGGAGCAACAATGACTGGTAAAGCACAGTCAGTACGGGAACAAACTACAGGCCATGATCCAGTTTGGATTTGGGCAAATCATGTCACAGGAACACAGATACCAAGTCATATTTGGTGGCCATTGGCACCTTTTGCGTGTGGCCAAAGCAATATAGCTTCAGTGCTTCCTGAGCCGGGCATTTGCAGAGCAAATTAGTCTTTTGGGAAGCAGCTGCTTTAGAAAACGCAAGAAACCATCTCTGGTCTGAGACTCTCTGGGTGTTTTCTTCAGCTGGGGTATCCCACTTTCCCCATCTCCCTGTGCCCAGGTGCCTCCACTTATGGAAATTTGTAGGCAGGATTTCACAAGTCCCAGAACGATGTAGCAAGAGCAAGTAATTTGCATTCGTGCAATTGCTACTTTGAAAAAGTACACTCAGACATGTAAAAGAGAAGTGAACTTGGCCTCATGAAATCCACATACCACATAGCTTACCAAGTAAATACAGCAAATTAAGCCAGCTGAAAAAAAAAAGTACCTAATAAAAAACAGTTCAGGAAGTACTGGTTTTATTCAAGGTGTTTAAAGGTACATGCATATATTAGCATACATTAGCACCTTGCTCAGTAGAAGCTTGGGGTCAAAGCTAGAGCATGAGAAAAATGAAATGCACATCTCTAAAACATGCTGGCAAGGCCCTGGAATAGTGGCCTCAAAACCAAAGGAACTTCCTGTATTTTCAGCCAACCATAGCATGTGGTGTATAGTCAACACAAGTGTAAGTCAGAGTAGTACACATTAGATGGATTTGAAAAGCAATACTAAATATGAAGCCAGAATCCAATGACAATTTTCAAAGGCATTTGTGATTCCAAAGCTCCGTTTTATGGCAAATATAGCAAAAGAGATCAACAATAGAACTGTATGTCAGTATTTGCACTATTGTAAAAGAGGAGGGACTTGGTAGCTTATCCAAACCACCCTTGTCCCAAGGAAGAGTCAATTATATATTTTCCAGCCCCACAAGGGCTTGTTAAACCCATGTATAAAAGCCTCCAGTAACTGCAACTTAAGCTGTGCACTTCCTGTCCTACAAACATGGCAAGGAAGTTTTTCTTTTCAAAGAGACTTTTAACAAATTTGAAGGCTGTATGAGTCCTTCATTCTGTACACTCTGTTGACCCAGTTACTTCAGTCCTCCTGTGGAGCCCATGTTTTTGAGATGTGTCAGCAGTGGTGTTCTCCTATGGGTTCCCTCTAGCTGATTCCATTTGCTTTGAAGTGCAGCATCTTAAATCAATCTTAGAGCAGAGGCCCTTCCAGTGCCAACCAGAGCAGCAGGAATATTTAATTTGTGCTGCAGGCTAAAAAGATTTCCATATTCCCCACTGTAACACTTACCTCTTTCTTTTTTCATCATATAGACAGAGTTGCCTCATGTTGAACCTGCAATTCATGGAATACTCCAGTCTTTTCTGCAGATTTGCTGAAAATCAAGTATTCTCCATTAGATATTCCTGTACAGGGGTACTTCTACCTGACTGTACTACCTTGAATTTTTACTTTTTGAAACTGACCCTCTTTATTTTCAGACCACGCCTCTCATTTGGGAAGACTGTTACAAATTTCTAGTCCTTTCTTTCAGCATGTTAGCAGTTCCTCACAGGTTCATATGCATTATCCAAGTCATCAGTGGGAACACAGAACAGAGCTATAGAACAATTATAGTGTCTCTTTAGAGCGTGTAATATTTGCTGATATTTTAATCTATAAGAAAATCTAAAGCCATGACCACTAACATTTACAGGTTATACAAAAAGTCATCAAAGAAATAATGACAAGACAATGATACAAAGAGGTCTAGATAATTTTGTAAAATTGATTCATCTGGCAAGTATGAGTTTTAATATATCAAAACACAAACTACAAGCATCTTTGGAAATTAAGAATGCAGATCATATCTGTGGGATGAGGAAGTGTGTTTTTGAAATGGGGGCTCTCGAACCTAACCCACTGAAAAGGGATCTTGAAGCAAAACCACAGCAGGGCATAACAACAACACTTGCTTAAGTAAACAGTGAATCACAAAACAGAGGAAATATCCAAGGAAGGGATCTTTTAAAGAGTCAGGATGTCTCCTACATAAATATTTCCCAAGTTGAAATTAAATTGACAATTTATTTTTCTAGGAGGCCACCCATGCACTTCTTTCAGACACTTTCCCACCTGCTCATCATATGATATATGCATGTCAGCACCTAATATCTGCACTATCAGCATGATTGCTTACTCAATGAAAGGAGCTGTGACGTTTGTACTGCTATCAAACAAGAGAGCAGAATTAAGGTTTGTGTATACAAGGCATCAGATGTTTAGGATAGGGGACAAAATGCTGCAGTTCCCAGAGGAGTCTGCAATAATGCATTTCAAACTCTCAAAGTCTTAGCCTGTAGCACAGAAACTGCACAAACCTGTGGTTTCCATTTCTGAAAGTTTTAAGCAAGCAAGTCTTATGTATTCCAACCTATCAGTATATCTGATCACAAATAATGCTTATGTTTAAAGGACTAGTATGGCTTTACAGCTGAAGAGCTGAGGCTGAGAGCTCCATTCTGAAATCATTAATGCTGCACAGCTGAGTAGAGACAACTGAGATGGAGTCATTTGCCCAGAGACAGTTAGAAACTAAAGAATTGAATAAAGTTCTTCAGTGCCTGAACCACTAACAGAACATATCTTCTAAGGGTTCATCAAATGGCAGAACTTTTTTTAAAATTTCCTGCTAACAACATTCCACAAACAGGAAGAAGGAAGGAAGGAAGGAAGGAAGGAAGGAAGGAAGGAAGGAAGGAAGGAAGGAAGGAAGGAAGGAAGGAAGGAAGGAAGGAAGGAAGGAAGGAAGGAAGGAAGGAAGGAAGGAAGGAAGGAAGGAAGGAAGGAAGGAAGGAAGGAAGGAAGGAAGGAAGGAAGGAAGGAAGGAAGGAAGGAAGGAAGGAAGGAAGGAAGGAAGGAAGGAGTGCAGTGTCAGACCTCCATATATCAGCATTCTCAACCAAAAAATTAAAATGCAGGTGAAGTCTGGTTTCTACTATAGCATCACAGATAGGCAATGTCAGATCCTCAGATCTGTAAATTCAACACAGTCTTCCCAAACTGGATAGGAAGTGCCACCCATCTCATCCAACCCATTACTTCCAAGGATGGCTGTCTCAGATACTTTGGAGGCAGGTGTGAGACCTTTCGTATACCAAGGGCAGGATTATGCAAAGTTGTACTTGAAAAACCTCTGTCTGTTTTGAAAATAGCATCACAGAGAAGGCCATCTATCTAAAGCCCACAAGCAGTTTCATCCAAGCAGACTTTAGAATCCAGTGCCTGGAATTCCTTGGAGAACTTCAAAAAGCTTGGAGAAGACTTCTTCTTGCTCCTCTATGATACTGAGAGAGAACTATGGAACCAGTTTTTCTTAGCTGAGGTGCAGCTCTGAAATCTTCTTTATTTTCCCTGTTTTTAATATCTAACTGCCTAAACTGGTCCCATACAGCACAGTACAGCTCCAACCCCTTTCTAATGTATTTAAATGTATGCAATAAAAATGTGGCTACAGTGCAATTAAAGTGCCATTTCTGTTCATTTTAAATGTCAGTGTAATTAAAGTTCACAGCTAATAATATTCATAAATCTGTAGATTTTCCTGGGCACCTCATTTAGTACTTCTGGAGATTTCCATATGTGAAAACACTGGCCTCTCTTATCATGCATGGATAGTTATGGTGCTTCTCTGCTTGCTATCTTTGACCTAAGGCTTGCCTACACCGATGATCTGTTGCAGGATGATATGTGGTCTATCATTTTAATCTTCTACTGGTTCATCACTTTTTTATCCAAAATCATCTTCCTTTTTACAGTTCTTTAATCTGCAAACAACTTTACTGAGATACAGGGGTAGTGCGTCCTCATGCACACTAGAAATGGATGAATATCCTTGAGATTCAGCTGCTGCACCTGCAGCAACTTCTTTTCTGCTTTCACATAGGGCTATGCCAGTGGCAGACATCATACAGTCTCATCATCACTGCATTGTGTTGTTCTGGCTTTTGGGGTTTTTTGACTGTCTTATATGCTCCCTCTGCCACAGGTAGAGCAGAGCTAAACTCTTGTCATGGCTCCTGTCCGAAAAGCCCTGGGAACTCTCATATTGTTCCTTGTTTCCCTGATTAAAACCAAGAGACTTTACCCCTCTGGAAATAGCAACATTTCTTACATGCAGAAATTTCAGGAAGCTGCTGATAATCCTCAACATCCTCCATATACCTTTCCTTATTCTGATCATTCAGCTACCCAGAGTATGGTACCCATATTCCTTCTCAATTCAACTCAGTAGAAGTGAAAATGGGATACTCATGGTGAGCAGAGCAGTGGAGCAGCCCTGAAGTCCATGAATATAGAAGTTGCTTTGCCCATTTCAGAAAGTAGCTAATTCCCTAATGCCAGGGATTTTTCAGCAATATTCACATTAGTTAATTCATCGCAACATTGTTAAGTCACCTTGAAGCATCACTGTGAAATATGTTTTTCTTTTGAGAAAGTCCAAATCTTCCCAGGACACAAAGAGAAGGGGCACACAGATCTCCCCCAGTAAGACAGCACAACCCAACTGCACAACCCAAAGTTTTCCGCAATTGTGCTTTCTGCACTTTTTTTTTTTTTTTTAGCTTGTCCCAGCTCCCAGCATGGGTCCCTATTTGGGCTGCTGCAGAAACAACTCTTGAAGAATTGTCTGCTGGCTTTAGTCTCACCTTCCTTAGGAATGTGGCTGTGGAGTCACTGCGTGAATATCAATGTATTTGCAGCAGGCCGATGAGGTTCAGCATTAGTGTGCTTCCACACTGAAAGCACTTGGGAAATTGCTGTCACTGACTATCAGGAAAAGCAGAAAAGAAATTGAATAAAACAAAGAGAGTTACGTGGGTTCATTCAGCGGGCCACAAACTCCTTAATATTGCTGCTTACCACTGCATAAAAGTCCCAGAAATCTGAAGGTTTTATTCCAAAATAGCAGTGTGGTTGACATGAAAGCAGCTTATCACCATGTCAGGACTCATTTCCCTAAGTCTGTCTGTCTAAAATTCAGGTGTCTCACTGTCTCTGACCCCTCTTTAAACAGCAGAGAGCTAGGTACTTCAAATACTTGTGACACGGGTAAGAGGGTTGAGCCTGGTGATCCAGATCCTCCTGTAGATATCCTTGCCCCACTCCAACAACAGGATAACCATTTTACAAGTGAAAAAAGTGAGTTCTGTGGCATAAATCCCACTCAACTTGAAGGCACTGACAGGCATCACTTCTCAGGCAGGAACACAAGAGAGAGAAGAAACTTTGAGTGGGACCTTCCAACACTTCCACCACAACACCTGTGGGTTATTATGTGAGGATTATGCCAGGCAGGCAGGTAACTCTTCTGTCTGCTCTGGGAAAATGCTCTGCTCAATCACCTACCATCTCCCTGGGACCCCAGTACCTGCTGCAGATTGATCACATTGCAATAGCATCTTTCTGAGCTTCACTGTCTGGAAAACACAGCAAAGGAGAGAAAACAAATTTAGGAAGCTAGGCCACCACCACAAGGAAGGAAATGCTAGGCTTTATGGACTAAAGAGAAATCCTTTATGGACTAAAGAGAAGGGACGCAGACTTTTGTGTCATAAATTATGAGTATGCATCCTGCTACCAAAGCAGACACCAACAGAACAACTTATGCATCCTTATAAAACAAGGTATTTTTGTTCGTCTGCTTTGCTTATACTAATGCCAAAGGGAAAGAGAGCTTGTAGACCAACAAAATTACTTGAACACATTTTCACTGGAGACTGCTGGATCCTGAGAGAATTTTTCCTTCTAATTTAATAAAGAAAGTCTGAATTCATAAACATCTCCTTGAACTAGAATTTCTACTTTGTTGAACTTGCATTCCATCTCACTACCTATATCTCTGATCTTGGCTTAGGATGATGGCTGATTCAGATCTGTGCAAAAAGAGAGAGTTCCCTAATTGCTAATGCAAAGAAAACCTTATCTGCTTCAAGCAAAAGTCTGGTGGAAGAGGAAACTTACAGTTACAGATGGCAAAATCTATTTTGTCCTTATTTGGGCTGGTTTAAGCTTTAGGGAATGAAACAGAGGGGAGCTGCTTGTTTGTCTGTTTGTTTTGCTCTGGGAATACAACTCTTAAAACAATTAGTCATCTCAGAGAAATTAAACAGAAGCAGCAAATATAACTGCGAAAAGCTATTATTCATTGCCACATTAACTAAAACAATCCTTTTATTCTTAGAGAAAAAAATTAGATGTTATTTGATTTGAAAACTTTTTGGGTCTACTAAATGCAAACAATTCAGAGATTTTCAATGCTTGTGTGCCCTTCCTGAGCAGGGAAGGACAGTGCACATTCCCAATCATGACAAACTTCCCACTCCATGATGAAGTAATAGCCAGAAAATTGAATATTTCCAGTAGAAAATGGAAGTATTTCAGTGCCATGGCACTGAAATGGTGCTGTTCTTCAGCACATTTATCATGAATTACAAGCAGCACACTTGCACAGCTGACAATATTAATATTCTGAACTTAACACTCATTAATATTCCAAAGTGACCCAGCCAAAGTGAGCTTATACCTTACATTAACCTTTCCAGTAAAGCTCCCAAGCCTCTTACAACACAAGAATCACAAGGCTGCCAACACAGGCAAATATAGGAACCCCCTACGACAACCAGGCAGGATGGAAGAAGGAAAGCACACTTCTTGCCTTCTTTGGGATGGAGCCACAGGGATACAGGCTGGCTCTGCAGCAAGAGCAGGAGAAGCATGAGCATGCAACATGTGTAATATGGCTGCCTCAGACAGTGCATCCTGAAATGTAACTGTGCCTTAGACAGTTTAGTGTGGATTAGTACCAGCTTGGCCTACCCGGAGCTTGCTTGATCTCCCAGGTCACTGCTGGTTACAAAATCCATCCCCAACAACACACTTGCCCAAGCACAAGGCTGAGGTCATTCTCCATTCACCTCGCAAGTCTGTTCCTCAGATGATGGAGCAGAAAAACAGAGCTAGAGGTGAGAGAGAGGGAGATGCCTTTGCTTTTTCCAGCATATCAGAAGCGTGGGGAAAGCACAGGAGCAGGGGGTGACCCCATGTCCCCTCCCCTCCGTGTGTACATACAAGGCCACTGACAGACCCAGGGCCTGGAGGAGTCTGCTGGGGAGGACATGTTGTTCTGTGTGTCAAATGCAGATCCTTCAGTTCCTGTGCAACATGGAAATGACAAACTTTGGGGCTGACTGAATGGCCTCCCTTTGCCTCTTGTGAAGCTATCATGAGAACTCCCACCAAACTCTACTCACAGAGGATGCCAGGTACTGCTGAAAGTCCCCATGTACAGGTGGAAATCACAAGAAAGGTCACTTTTATCAATGTTCATCTATCACTTTTTTATCAAGTGTTTCTATTTTCTATAGTTTTTTAGGGATAGTATTGAAGAAGTACCAGTCACAAACAGCAAGAAGCACAACAGACAGGAACAAGATGCCATTGTGTTAGTGGCTGTACAAATCCAAAGAAGACACAGCCACTCTGCTAAGAGCAGGGATTATAAAATATTAATGGGAATTTGGATTACTTATCAGTGACCTTTTGGTCCATGGTGGCCTCTGAATCATCATTAAATACTCTGTGTGTCATGCAGATCTTATATTCAAAACTGTGCTACTAAATCACACAGAGGCATTAACTACTGCTGCAGAAACCACCAGTTGTTTCTCCTTCACCTCATCTGATGCTCCAGGCATGCTTGGAGAAGCCCTGGACTCCCTTTTATAAGTTTGATAGTATCCTTCTATAAGTAAGTTCAATATTACAGAACTTCCCCTTGAAATAAATGCCCAGCTATTTTTGACAATTTTTAACTTCAACAATTTCGTCCTGTCTTTTTCTTAAATTCATGTTAAAACCTTTGCAATTTTTCCTTTGGATGGCAAAGAAAAAATGTCTGAATTTGAGAAAGGCAACAAGTTCAACCTTTTCCTGCTGCATTTGAAATGTTTGGGTGAAGAAAGAAAAACACTTGGCAAGGGACTTCTCAAATGGCAACTTGCCTCATCTGATCCTGGTAATTATCTGGCAATCCTGTTTATGTTCGAGCTGCACCAGTACAATAATATCAAAGATCCTCAGCTGAGGACAGACAATGAATGCAACTCATTTTTATACCAACCCTCTTCCTGTTCCCTGATAATGAATGGAAATAAATATTGTAAGGTGTGATTCAAATAACTTAACTGATCCTGTGGCTTCAGAAAAGGGATGATGAGTTCAAATAGTCAAAAATTGATACGCTGTATGGGACTGGATGCAGATGGCACTAGAGCCAAGGGAACTGCAGTGACAGGCAACAGAGCAAGACGATGGTGGAGCTATGGATGTAAAAGTTAATTTCTCCAGAAACTAAATATATGGTATGTCTCTACTACTTGCTGGTTTTAATGATCAAGTTGAAAAGAAGAGGACGAAGAGCCCAGAAAGCATGAAGTGTGTCGGGATGCTGCTGACCATCAGGGCCCATCAGGGGAGCTTAGCCCAGGGACAAGCTTGGGAACTCAGTCCTGCAAAAGAAACAAACCTACCTGAACATCTGCTGCATGCAAAGCTCAACCTTGCAGCTCCCATGCATCATGTCTGTCCCTGTTGGCAGCCCAGGCTTCACATACAGACAGCACAACTGTGGCTGGCCACAGGGAAGAAGGAAGAGGGAAGAGGGAAGAGGGAAGAGATTTTCTTGACCCCCTGAGGTGATGATTTTATAAGCAAGCCCCAGATACTTTAATGCCTTACTTTCTCAGATGAGACCAGGACTATGGGATGGCCAAGTCCAAGAGTCCAGTCTGATTTGGTGCCATTTCAGTGGTTTGATGTCAATGTGTGCCTCTGTTGCCTTGAGGAGAGCTGACATTTTCCTTAGTGAGACCTTACAGTCATGTCTTCGGTAGTCACAGGCAAACATCAGACTGGAGGGATAATTCTTACCTTTAATCAAGCTACATAATTCCATGGAAGTGGTTACAAGACAGTCTCATCTGGGGTCTAAAGGTACTTGAATTGCAAATGGTGTTTGTTCTGGCCCTTCTATGCACTAGCACATCTGCACCTGGAAGCAGAAAAAGGAACCACATGCTTTATCAAGGATAAGTGAATTCAGTGTGTGTTTTAAAACATTAAAACTTCAAATGGCTTCCCAGGAGTGGTCTTTATGTGACACAATTACATTGTTACTGAATCTTCCTTTTTTATTCTTGCATTACTTTCACTGGGGAAAATCACACTGAAAGACACAGCTAGTTTATGAATATTATAGTCCTGACTCTAACTGTTTGCCAAGATTTTCCAATGGGTGCAGGCTATGTTGAGTAAAACCATGTCAAGGCCAATATACAGCGAGCAAATTTTCATTTAACATCTCAGCTTTTATTGCCCTGTTTGCCCAAAACCAAGTAACATTACTGCTTGTTATCGGAAGATTTAACTTGCATGCAAGCCTCCTTTGATTTTATTGAAGGTCCCTTTAGGTATCTCAGAGTAAATTTTCAAGCTATTTGTAGGCATAAACACCAGCTGCAGGACCAGCAAGGTGTGCAGGCTGCTCACATGTTGCCAGCCTGACAGAAGAAGCAGGAAAAAGAAAGCAGGTCTGGTGCAGTTGAACCCAGAACATCCACATGCATGAACAGACATATTATGATTGTTACAGTGTTTTTTAGTTTGTTTGGGGTTTTAGGGTTTTTTTTTTTTTCTATCTTTACTCCTAGTTCTCTTTTTTTAGTTATAAATCTAACCATTGGTTTTTTTTGGTGAAACCCTTCAACAGTGATCTCCCCACCTTGTGTGCATCATGTGCTACAGGAATGGAAGTGCATGGGGTTCATTTCAGCTCTGACAGTAAGGAAAGGGTGCCTTGCCAGCATTACCAGGGCATTTTTCATGGTCATATTTGGATATGAAAGCCCTGGAGAACTCTGCCAAACCATTTTTCCCATTGTCATGTGGCTGAAAAATAGCCACAAGACAACTGTGACAGTGAGGGAGGAGGAGGGAAGGAAGGCTTGGCCTGAGACGCCCATGTGCCTGGTCTCCTGCAATGGCACCCCATGTCCCTTTCAGAAATGCCACCGTTTTCTGGCTGGTGCTCCACCTTATCTTACATAGCAGTTCCCAGGGAACCAATACTGTGTTTTAAGTTATAGGAAAGTTATGTCACCTTGAATGAGCAGGTACCACTTGTACAATTGTGAGACAGGGACAGTTGTGGTCTCTTTTGGGCAGCCACAAGAGGGCAATAGGACCAAATCTAACTGCTCCTTGATGAGCTGTCCCTTTCAGCAGAAAGTAGGGGTGTGCAAAGCTCATCCCTGCAAGATGCTGGGTGCTCTGTGAAAGACACGTGTTTAGGTAGAGCTGCCTGGTGTCAGGGAGGTGTCTGGATGAGGAGGATCTATTTTGTCCTGCAACCTCAAGCCAAGTCGGCCTCACTTAGGAGCCATGAGCAGGTCACAGGCAGAGCCCTTGTACTGAACTGCTCCCATGGGACTGTATGGAGCCTGGCAAGGAAGAGATACTGCAAGTTCTGGTGCAGGAAACTTGGTGGGAACTGCTCACCCACCCTGCTCCGTGGGAAGCAATGGAAGTTGCACCATTGCTTTCAGGAGACATCTTCTAGCTCTGCAGCCTATAGCAAGCAGTTGTGTGGAATGATAAATGCTGTCAGTGTATTCAAATAATGAAGTCCTTTGCCCATACTAAAAGCTGAAATGTTGTATTCTCACCGTAACAAACCCCAGTGGGAACAGGATGAATGTTCCCGTTGTGAAAGTACACATTGTAGAGGAGTTCAGCAATTAGCTGCATCAGAATAATGAAGAAAGCTGCTATTTGCATAGAACATCGCTGCATTTTACTTTTGTGCTTTCCATTTAGCAACCTTCAAACAATCATTAAAGAGACAAGTAGAGACAAGAACAAGAGGGAAAGCTGTATGTTTACTGGCTAAACACAATGTGCCTTGAAAATAACAAAAGAAAATCATATGACTGTTGAATCCAGGTCAGCCCTGTGTGAACAGTCCTGCTAATAGGCCTCATTATCAGAGGGAAAATTAGTTCTTGCTGTTGGGATTGTTATAAATGAGGACTGTTAAAAGCTGTGTTTATTACTGTGAAGCTAGGCTGCATCTAAAAACGTTATTGAAGATTTTCCAGTCCTAACAATTTTATTAGGAACCACTTAAAAGATCAGCTGAAAATGTGGTAATTTCTGAATCACAGAAACTAGACTTATTCTTCAGCATGCAAAGTTATTGCAGGTTTTAAATTAAGGTTTATGTAAAGGAGGTTACCTCCATGTGAGAACTGCCTTACTAACAGAGCTCAGCCCCACCAATGCACCAAGTTTTAAAAAATAGCTCCCAGAAAAAAGGCCTTTTGGTTGAAAACTAACATCCAGCAAGTCAGAGAAGACTACCCGATACTGGGGACGGGCAATTTAGCTCCAAGAAACTTGCTCAAATCCAGACATAGTCACCATAAGTAAAAGTAGCCATGTCCAAACCCACCAGAGTGCAATGGTTTGGATTTCTCATGGACAGAAGTCTCAGGAGAAGATGGATGTTATGTGTGTAGCTCAGCTGACCTGGGTCAACTTCACTGTGGAGCAAACACTGCTAATGGTCCCAGATGTTTCACTGACAGAGGAGAGTGCCCAATTTCCCAGCTCAGAAGTCAAAGTGTTCTGGACATATTTAATTCAAGTTTTAAAGTTAAATAACAGGGCAAAAGAAGTATCATCCCTGCAAGAACAACTGGGCTTGTTCCAGAAAGCACCTACCCAAGCTCAAAGATTTACCTTCTTGCAAAACCCTTTCTTCTGAGGTTGTCTGTGAAGTAGCACAGACCAGAGCTCACAGTACCAAAGTATTTTGGCTGTGGTGGCTTGGGCGAGGGAATGGATATGATCACCACATCATTGCTGTTCAATTCTCCAGAAAACTCCTTCCAGGAGGAAGCAATACAGCACAAGCTCGCCCACTCTTTATGATGTGGGAATTGAGGACAACCTTCTCATTGCAAAAACTGGGAGCCACTGAATGTACCTCTCACCATCAAGACCACATTGGTATGGGCACAATAACACCTGGATCCCTGCACAGGGTGGACACCAGTCCCATGAACACCAGTCCAGCAGGCAGGGAGATGTTCAGCACCAGCAGCTCAGGTAACTCTGCAGAGCGTTGTGCCTGCTGTAAGGGATGTGGCAGGGACAGCTGAGGAGGATTTATTCCATCAGCTAGATGAAGGAAGGTCAAAACAGGCCACCAACCTTGTCAGCTGAACTCATGGGAGAAAGCCCCTGCAGCACAGCCCAGCGGACACCAATCCTTCCCTTTCCATATGTCTCCATGGTTTCCTGGAGCCCAGAGTTATGTAAAAGGTTTTGCTCCATTTCCCTCCATGGCTATCATGTCAGCATGTGGGTAAATTGCCATGACAATTAGGGAGAATAATAGGAGGACATGACATATGTTCCTTTTACTTCAGCACTGTCTGCCGAAAACTGGAACTAAAAAGTACCAGACAACTCCTTCCCTGTCTCTGGAATTTCATAGAGAGTGACTCCAAAGCATTAAAGAGGCACAAACTAAATTTAAAAAAATGAAAGAGAGTGTATGATTTTCTTTGTAGCAGCCCTTGCTTGCAGCAGTTCTGTATGTTTCAAATAAATAGAGTAGATGCTGTGAAACCCTTTGGAGGTTAATGAAAACCACTAACACAACAATAAAATCTTCTCACAGCTGGAGCCAGAATGCAGCATTAATATTTACTAGCCAATGAACATATTTACATGACAGAGAGGATTCTAAGTGTATCTTTGATACACAATTAAGATACACACATGCGCTGGCAGGAAAATAAAATAAATAATTTTATTATGTCTGTGATACCATCTCTGGTAATGCTCTAATAATTACAAATGTATATGCAAGGTTCTTGCAATAGGGAAGACTTTGCTGCAAACTTTATTCATATTTAAGCAGATCTTGAAGTCAGTTGTAGCTTCTAAATTGTTGTACACAGAGGAAGAAAACCCAAAGGTTTAATTTGGGATCAACTACTTCACCACATAGCCTGTCAACTAAGATTTAGTGTGAGAACTATAGATATATTTCAAAAATGTCTGGGCAACAATGGCACTTGGTGTTCAAGCCTAGAGAAAAATGGTTTGGAGAGCAAAATACATCTCTTTTAACTAGATAATATGAAATTACATTCCTTTGGGTCTACCCTTGTCTTTGGTGTCAGAGCCCAGGCTGGGATCTGCAGTGATGATGGCCAAGAGATGTGAGTGTGTACAACTCGCAGCCCATAAGAAAAATGGGGCATTTCAGATCCACCTGGGTTTGCAACATCTGCCCTGTGGTAAGGGCTTTCCCAAGGAATACTACAAGTCAACACCACTACCTAGGTAGCCTGGTACATTTGTATTGTAATTTTATTATCTGGTCTAACATATATTAATGGGCTTGTTTGTACACACAAACCCAACTAATTTACCTGAAGGTCCAAGTTTGCATCAAAGAAGGGATATTTTGCACAAGCACAGTTCTCTATAAATGGGAAAACCTAGCTTAGAAATCCTGTTATTCAACCAATCAAGCTGTAAATATCTTTCCATAATAAAGTAGTTTAATTATTATAGCATATTAGTGCATGTAGCTTAGGTACGGCATTAACAGTGAAATGCTCTGCACATTCATTCCTATTTGAACCAAGAAGAATCTAATTCTAGTGCTGCTGAAAGCTGAGTAAGGTTTGCTGCATTAGAACCTCAGTTTAATCACATCATTCCGTTTTTTTCATTATTATTTATTTGCTATTCATTTGAATTTCTGCTACAGGAATAAGAAAAGAATGTGCTGTTTATCCTACACCAAAACATCTGAGAAATGGGAAAAGAAAATATTGCTGGTGTTCAAAGAATGAATTATTGCCTATATTGTCTTGCCTTGAAAAGTTTGAAGTACAAAAAAAATGAGCATCATTCTTAACAAAAAATATTGGATTTGGTCTATCAGTTATTAGTGGTTCCTTCTGCATCCTTCAAGCCTCTTTTTTCAAAATGTTATCAAAAACATCTTGTTAGTGAAGGTCTTGGACTTTCTGTAAAGATATTATTAAATAGGAAGAGGAAAACAAATTTAAACATTCAATTTATTTACCTTTTTTGACTGTTTCTCTCAGCTTAGCTAATAGAAAATCACTAACATTGGTCTTGTTTCATGTTACCAGAATGAGTGTCACTATTGGGTTGCCAGAGCTGCTACATTATGTCTGCCAAGACTGTAGGAGGATATTTATTGCTTGAAAAACAATGGTTCCCACTGGATTTAGAAAACAATATAATTGCAATATTTTATAGGGCATAAGTTTCATAATGCCAAAGGTGATTGTCCTCTCCCCCTCCACCCGCTGCACTCCATTTCCTTTCCCTGCTCTGCTCCCCCCAGGCTAGGTCTGGGACCACTCCAAGACAGCAATGCTCTCTGCATGACAAGCTGCTGATGTACTGAAATGAGAACAGCTCTAATTGCCAGCTTAAGCCTAAAACCACACAAGGGAATTGCTAAGCAAGGCCTGAGGTCATGTACAACCAGCCTTACCCCACTGAAACAAGGAATGACACCAAATGTCATTACAGTATCCCCACACAGAGGACCCTGCAGCAGACCCCAGAGTGACCTGAGCACATCAGACAGCAGTGGCATGTTGGCATGTTGGTTTTAGTCTCCTCTAACCAGAGATGCTAATTCTCATTTCAGAGCAAGAAACAAAGATAAGGCCTTGGAAGAGATTCACAGGTCTGTCTGAAGGACAAATAACTGAACACTCCTGGAACGTGAAGAGTAAAGGAAGCAAGACAGAGTCTGGTTTTTATTTTGTTCTATCTTCCTTTCCAGCATCAGTAAACCTTTACTGCAAGCCATGTCTTCCAGAAAGAAATCACAAAGTAAAAAAAGAAAAGGAAAGAAATGTAGAAGCATAACACTATGGAGATGGTTGGAGACAAGGAAGGTGGCTAATTTTAGGCAGAGAGACAGGCAGAAAAGTTATGAAAATTGATACATTTCTTGTATTAAAGGAAGGGATGTATAAAGAGGAAGTTAAAAAGAGTGTTTTAGAGTGAACAGAAGCCAAGAATGAAATTCTGTTAAGCACAACACAGTGCTTGGCAAAATATTTTCCACAGGATTTAGGGAGAAATGTCCTTAATTTTTCCATTTAAAAAATCCCCATAAAAAGGATTTCTAAACCAAGAAACCCAAGAGAAATACAGGCAAGTGCTTTAGCTCCGGGCCTGGAGTAGGGAAGCCATAGTTCAAAGTCATGCAGAGAGTACACAGAAAGTTGCACTCCCACTACGACTTACAAGCATGGTCCTTCCCCCATGGTGCCAGACAAGCATCCCCTTCCCATCCCTGCACAGTTTCTCACTCATGCAAGGCACAAAGGGCAGGTGCCAAGGTGGTCCAGCACCAACATGTGCTGTGGATAGAGACCTCAGCAACTGCAGCACGGTAATAGCAATGCAGCCTGTCCCAAAGGGATAGAGAAAGTACAAGCAGATACTCAAAACCATGAAGTATTTTTGAAAACAATCACTTATGACAGACATTTAGAAGAGCTCCTGGGGAAAAGTGTGCAAACCATTCCTTAAGAGTTCATGGGATCTAACTGCAGACACATAAACATTTGCAGAAAATGGGTTTTCAGACACAGAATAAAAATCATTATGGCTTTATTTTTTTAAAAAAGAGAGAGGTCTTCGTCCCTACATGGAAGCTGAACAGAGCACTCTTAAATGCATCCTGTTGAAGCTACTGAGAGCCTAAACTGTTCCTATCCAGAGGTCTTTTCTAGAGGAAGTACAAAGTGCTGGTTTTGCCCCTGCTAATGTTGTGGCCAACATCTACAGCCAAAGAGGAGAAACAACACTGCTTAAGCTGATAATCAGCTTTTGCTTCTGACACAGTTTTCAAAGCCAGCTGGGCAGGTAAGAGTGTACAGGAGGTTTGAATGTGCCAAGGGCTGGAATTATACTGACAGTGCACTGGGCTGTCAAACACAGAGCAAAGACATGAGCTATGCAGCTGCTGCCAATGTGTCCTGGGAGCTGTTTACTTCATCTAGCGGCTGTTTTTAACATGAGCACCAGCCAGGAGCTTCTCTGGTGAAGCAAGCTTGCCCAAAGCCACACTTCACAAAGGGTTATTAGTTATTTACAGAGGAGACCAAAGCAGGTGTTAGTAGAGGGTCAGAGGAGGTGTCACATCTGCTCTGACTGCTGCTCAGGCAGGTCAATACCCAACCCTTTGTGGCAGTCTGGATGCCTGGCAGTGTGGGACACTCCGATACTGCTTCTTTCCTCACTTCTCAGTTTGTACCTCTGTGATCTCTCTGACATTACAGAGAAGTTGCTTACATCCAAGCCCCTGAAGAGATGGATCTTTGAAGTCATAGTTGCAGCTAAGTTGCATTAAAAAGCAGGATGGAGGTACCACATTCTCCAAACTGACTCATCAACTCCCCAACACCTTGATGTTCCCAAGATAGAAGTAAAAGGATTTTATTACCTGCTGCCTGCATTTGTAGAGCACTTGCCCAAGGTGTAGTTGGTCTCAAGATCAGTGGCTTCACAGGAAATATAAAAACTTATATAGCAATAGAATGACCTGGTGAGATTTTCCAACTGTGCCTCTCATAGCTGCTCTGACTCAAAAATCCTAAGATGCCTGGGGACCTAGAAGAACATCTGGCTTGGAGCATCTCTCACAGCATCTGGTAGGGGTACAACTAATTCATTTCATAGCCACTTCATTTTGAGGAATGTGGCACAAGAATAATAAAGCAGTGTCAGTCTAAAACACTAGCTCCCATGTTGCTACAATGGTTTAAACTGATTAAATCTGGGCCACATCACTCCACGTGGTAATTCAAAATATCAATAGGACATTAAATGGTAGACTTGTCCTCTTAGCAGTCAAATCACATATCACCTACAGCCCAGTGGCGGACCCTTTTGTAAAGGTCCATGTCAGTTCATGGGCCCTAGTACCATACCTATGAGCAACCAGAAGGGAACATTTCATTGAACATTAGGCAACAGCAAGCACCTGCAGCTGGGCAGTTCACAAAGAAAGGCAGGGAGATAATCCACTGTGTACCCACTAATGGCAACACTAAGTATTTAATAAAATCCCCTTTCATTTTTCTTGGAAGGGATGGTTTTCATCAGGTGCTGATGTGGCTTGTCAGATTTTGACAGAACCAGCTTTACTTCACTTGTGCTCTGGGCCTTTTGATGGTGGTTCCCAGAAAGGTCACTTCCCTCCTGCTGCTGCTGTCTGGGCTGGCAAGCCTGGGACACAGAGCACAGTCTCAATCCATACCTGGGACTTGTCTCCTGTTAAACCACTTATCTCCATACCTGACCTCACCATCAGAGTGGAGCATGTCCTAGCTGTGAAAGACCAAGGGACAAATGAAAACCCATGGCTCAAGACTCCCTCCCAGAAAGATTTGACTTCTCCATTCTGTTTGCATTCACATCTCAAGGGCATTTAAACTACATGGTCAAAGGAGCCCAGCTGCTTAGTACTAATCCAAAAGAGGCAGCCTCCAATGTTAATGGGTATAATCCTGATAGTTTGTAGATCTCCTCCTCTCTAACTCTGGCACAATTGCACACTTTACCTATTGGCATCCCAAGGCCTCCTTTTGAGATTCTACTCACACAGACTGCCAAATGTCAAGATGAACAATTACCTCTGGTGATTGACATGAAGGAAGAGAGCTTCAGCAGTCATTAACAGAGGCCTTCACTACAACAAAACACACTCGTTTATTGTTTATTCTCTCTTCCTAAACCACAGCTTGTGAAGAGAGAAAGAGAGAAAGAGAAAAAGACAGATAGAAAGAGCAAGCAAGTTTCTTTTCTCTTCTGTAAACTTGGAGCTGTTTTCAATTTTCATGGGTTTTAGCTTGAAGAACTGTGCAATTCTTTTTTAAAGGAATATATAAATTGCCATTTGATAAAAAGAAGAAGTTTGCTCTCTAGTGGCTGAATCTAAATAGTTCAAAAAAAAAAAAAAAAAAAAAAAAACCACAGGCTGCTGAAGAAAGGGAAAATTTCACCAAAAATGTGCTCAGTTCCTAATTGTTGTGCCACAAAATACTTGATCTTTGCCAATACTCATTGTTGAACGACTATGACAGGTCTGATTCTAATAAGCAAAACCAAAATTCCCTGTGGAGTTTATATTTGCAAAAGGTTCTGTCTCTAGATGCTTGCTGATGTGGGAAAGGGCTAGGATAGGGTCTGAAGGGTCAACTGACATAGGAGAACATGCTGCACAACCCAGATTCACTTGCCATAGAAAGTTTATGAGAAGACCACTACAACAGTGGCTGACTCCTGCTTGTGGCAGGTTGCCTTTGATCATATCAGGCCAACCTGCACTTTGACACTTCCATTCATTATGGCATTTTTGAGCTGGGACTGGCTTGTGCCAGCAGGCAGGATGTCATGGGATGGAAGAGTGCAGGACCAGGGACAGAGGAGGTCAAGAGTGGGCAGGGACTTTCCTCAGGCCAGGAGGAGGACCACAAACAGACCCCAGACTCCTGCACCCATCCCAGACCCCAGGGTAGCTTGCAAAGCTGCACAGTTGAGTCAGGATACAGAAAAGGCTTCTAGTTTCTTCACATTTGCATTTGTATCCCTGGTTTTCAGCTCAGGCATTTCACAGCAAGAAGGCCCAGTCTGTCCCCAAATCCAGCCCTGCCCCTGGTTTCCCTTTGCGCAGACCCCTCAGACCTCATATAGAGTTCAGCATCTGGTTTTGGGATGGTGCTCCTGAGAAGTGTTTTTTCTAGGGTAGTCCCACAGCCTTTAGCAGCAGCGGTCAGTGGCAGGCTCTCTGTGTGCCATGGCTATCTCATTTCTCTCCTTTACAGCACGTCTGGCAGGAGGAGCCAGGTGCCACAGTGTGATTGGGTCAGCCTAAGAACTGCAATGAGTATCAGACCTTTCCTATTCACAAAGGAGGGGAAAAAAACAAAGATAATATCAATCAATCAATAAAATCAAAGAAAATATCAAAGATACTGTCTCAGTGAAGGCCAATCCAGTCCACTCTGTAATTAGTGCTCTTATTTCACAGAAAAGTCTGTGAGACCTCATGCTTCTTCAGCAGCCAGATGGAGAAGGGAACAAGGCAAATGAGTGACAGCCAGGTCTCAAAAGCCCACCCATTTGTGAGGCCCAATCCCAGCCAGAGTAATTGCCAATCACAAGCAAACTACTTTATAATTAAAGCATTGTATGAGCAAAAGGATGTCTGGGGCTTTTGCTTAATTGCTAGACGTGGCAGAGAAGCACAGACACATGGACAGAGGGGCTTAGGCAACAATTGCTGAAATCAGTGATGGTTTTGCAGAATTAATCGTGGGCAGGAGCAGAGCTAGGGCAGGTGTAGAGGCACTAGCAATCCTCCAGCCAAACCCTGCTGTATCTCAGCCCAGGAGAGTGTATACACCTCTTCCTTCCACACACCCAGGGCAGGCAGGGGCACAGCCAGGCCCTTAGGGTTCTCATTCCCAAAAGAGGAGCTCCACATGTTTTGTCACCATGGATCATGCAAGTTTGGGCCATGCCCCATGGCTTCTGCTGCTCTGGTTCCTGGCCCACTGCCTGGCTTGCACACTGCATTGAGAAGCCCTTTATGGAGCCCGGGCCTTGTAAAAATCCCCACTCAGGAGTCCTCTTCTTCTCTTCCTGTTGCTCTTTCTCAGAAGATGGGTCTCGGGTGTTTGGCCACAGTAGTAGACTATGTGTCTTAACTGTCCCGTTCCTCATAGTCAGGAAATCCTCTTTTGCAGCTCAAAGCAGAAAAAGAGATTGCTGTGGTTATCCAGTCTGGTCTCCATAACTCGTCCATTTGGCCTCCCAGCACTGAGCCCTCCTTGAACAAAGATATTATCTTTGAGAAGTATCTTGTTTAAGAAGTGCAGTGTGATAAGGAAAGTCCATCCCTGACGCCAAGCACCACAGATGGTAAAATCTCACCCCACAGAGCAGAAATTATATATACAATTGTAGTATTTTGATCTTGAAACAAACAATGCATACTCATTTACAGAACAAAACCACCCACACCTCAGTCATATCTCCTCATTACTGTATTGTAGCATTTCAGATTTTTTTTTTTAAGTTAGTGATAATCCAGATGGAAAATGCAGAAGCAGGTTTAGAAATAATTTCTGAGTTTAATCAGACCCTTGGAGATAAGGAAGTGACTACATTAGTTTCTAGGCCTGTCTTTGGCTACAGGATCATTTCCTATTATGAGCTAATCCAGAGTGGCACAACATCAGACTCAAGTTTTGGCGCTCTTTGTAAATCCCTAACCTCCCCAGTAACCATATTTTATAACCCAGCCCTTGAGGCAAGGGTAACTGAGATTCTTGTTAATAGATCCCTTGGGGCCGATTAGAGTTAATGACACTGAATGACCGGTGTTCATATATATGTATATTTGTCAGGTTTATTTTAGAACAATTTGGTTTCAACGGAAAGAAGATACGTAGCTATTTTTGTTCCTATCTGTAAAAATGCAACAATATCAACGTAAAAAGATATCACTTGAGAACATTTTTAAGGAAAAGAAAGACCAAGAATAAAAGGATAAGAGTAGCAGTGGACAGGAATGATCAGTGGATCAAGCAACAGTACTCAGTTGTTGCAATTCCGATGTCCATTGGTCCAAGTGATGGTCGCAGTCTTGATCCGCTGGGACATGGGGGAAGCCCACAGAACATTAAGTTCAAGGGGTTAATAAAAGCTCAGCTTCAGGTGGGAACGCCCACGTACCTCCCCTGGAGGGGGGAGTTTTGCACTGTGGTGAAACACTGTGGATCGTGACCAGTCCTCTCGGAAGCGCCTCCTAAAAGTGAGCCTGGGGGCGCCTCGGGGGTCTTTGATGGTTCACGAGTCCCCCTAAGACCTGGCAGCTGTTTCTCACGCCAGCGCCAGCGTAGTTCAGCCAGTTATGCCCCATCAAAAGGGATGAAAACCTTCAGGCCCCTGTGAATATCTCTATACCTCCCCGCAGGGAAGATTTACACCTGAACCGCTTGTGTAAGAGAGGACATTGTCATGATAAAAAGCATTATCCCACCTCTGCAGGATGTGTTTCTTATCGGCCTTCCCCGCATCTGGCTCAAAACCCAGCTTGTTGCTAAACAAAGGTCGGTTTGTCTTGGCCATCCTCTGGCAGTGGGAGCGGAGGGGAGGTGTTCCATAAGAACACCTGGGCTGTTCTTATGCAGATCAGAGGTTTTGCCACCACACACACACAAAATCTCTTCTCCCCTTCGGCTGGCGTATGCAAACCTGGCCTCAGCAAAGCACCCTGCTGCTTTTAACTGGCCATTGTTCGAGTCATTAACTCTTAACACTTCAGTCCCTCGCACCATCATCCTCTTCAAAGCTCCTCCAGCACCGCCTGCCACAGTGTGCTGTCCCTGCACTATCAGCTGGGCCACACTGAGCTACTTCAGAGGAAGACTATTAATCCGTCTCAGAAGAGACTATGAAACCCTTCCACTAATACAAGGCAGCAATGGAGATAAGCTGATAACAAGACCAAATAAACTGGGACTGTTTTAAACTGTTTGGGACTGTTTAAAAGAAAGATGTGTATTAGCAACCTTCTGCAAATATCAGAGCCCTTCAAGGATGTGGATGTACTGTATATTCCCCTTTCTTCCCATGAGTCCTTCCAAGACTGAGCCTACCAGATTTGCCACAATATTGGACTACCTTCTCCACTGCTCTGCTCTTCATGCAGTAGGCTCTAGCACCAGAAAGGTACCACTGTGATTATCTTTCCTGATCTCCCTCATAACCTGGTTCAGTGGACCTTCTGGAAGCCATCTATCTTTAAGAAAACCACCATGACTGTTAAGTTTCTTATGAGGGGAAAAAACACCTCAATCTTGTTTGAAGTCATTAAAGTCCAATTACTATTATACTCACAATAAAAAAATACATATTATTTTTGTCTGAGTTTCCTTACTTTCAGCTTCCACCCAGTTTTTCCATTCATTTAGAACAAAAAGCATTCAGCCATCAAGTATCTGCCCCAATCCAGCCAATGGTAAGCAGTGACCAGTCTTGTTCTCAGGGGGTCTAATGAGAACCTGCTCTAATGAGTCCAGATTCTTTCCAATGAACCAGACGGGCCCTGGAGACATTCTTGTGTTCTGCCACTTCTGTTCCTAGATCTGTGGCTTCATGTTAGACACACGTTGAAGCACATGTGGGTTGTTTACACCCAGCTAAACCACTGGTCTTCCTATGACCACAAGCATTCCCTGTCATCATCTCCACATGTCATCAGCAATGGGTCCTCCTTCTGTAGCATCAATAATATGTTCAGTAAAAAAACAGCTTGTGGATAATGTACCTGTACTTATGGATTAATGCCCAGCATTATTGGAGACAAATCTGATGCTGCTTAGGCAGATGAGAGCCAAGAAAATAGGTCTTACATACAGTATGGGTTTGTTGTTTGGAAAGCAGTGATCCCAGAAAAAACATGAGACAAGGAAGTTTGTCCTTGTATGCTGTGACCTTTGCTGGCCCATCTGATCCCTCTTTAATGACAAGAAAGGGAAGATCTTGCTTCCTCTGGAGAGAGAAATCTGTCGGGGCTAAGCATGAAACCTGCTTCCCAAACAGCTTTCCCTCAGGGCCTTTCCAACAGACTGTAGACCAACTTGGGTGAGGAGGCTGTGCCTAGTGAGCTCTCCCCTGACTTCTGAGGCTGGACACACCATTCCAGATGGAAAGCAAAGTCATCCAAATTGCTGAAAGGTCTCTCCTTCACCTTACAGCATGTGAGAAGGCTGGCAGAAATGGCAAGCAGATCGTGAGGGAGGGGGGAACGTAGTAGTACAACATGACAGGAGTAGAAACCACATCGCACCAAGCTTTGATGTCTCCACTAATAAGCTCTCAGAAAGAGTTTTATGGATTTCCTTCCCAGTACTGTCACACAACTAGACTGGATTTTACTTACAGTCAGTCTGACCCAAGGCTTCACCAAAACCTAAGACTCTGAGCAGGATATTCTGGAAGTCTGTTAGTGTGAGTTGCACTTCAGCAAAGCTGAATGTTGCATAAAGCAGGTTTTTTTTGACCAGCTGAATCTGGATGAACTCCTCTTTTGACTGAGCTTTCATTCCCTAGAAACTAAGACCTTTCATCCCTGTTTTTTAAAGAAACATATTTCCCATCTCACTGAAAGTGAAATCAGAGCTGATTATTTCTGCTGACTTGGGTGCTGTGCTGTGAACAGGACATGTCTTTTAATGTAGCTCAAACTTCTTTTAAAAGTGTATCTAAGGAATAAAAATGAATGATGAAGTTGTTCTTATGTATTCTTAGTGTTGCCATGGAAACCATTTCCTGCCTGTATTTATCCCAATTCATCTCTGTTTTTTCAACAAGGGGAGGTAAAACTTCCAAAATAAATAGACAATACTCTGAAATGAAGGTACATATTAATGAGACAGGGTATCCCCAAGATACACAGCATGGGATCTAGTACTTTTCCAGTCAAGGTCACTAGTTGAAATACATCCCAAATCAAGAGATTCTGGGGAAAAAAAATATATAATGAAGGGAAAGTCTGTGTGGCTGGTGATCTGTATTTAACCCATCTTGGACAGGGCTGTATCTGGGGGGAAAAGACGCATTAGTCAGTATTGCACACAGCTGGCCCCTGAAGTTTATTCCCACCTCACAACCCGCTGGGATCTGCTGTTCAGTCAGGTCTCAATCCACCTCACCATCCACTCTTCTAGTCTCCACTTCCCAAGTTTACCTATGTGGATATCATGCCATTGTCTTGGTGAGGTTGGCTGCACTTGAGAAAGGGTGCCCATCTTCTTCCCATTTACCAAGGAGTAGTCCAATACTGAAGGGGGATGGTTCTACCCTAGAACTCAGCTTCTCACTTTTCTCATCCTCTGTGACTTCAGCCCAAGAGAAAAGGGTAATAGCACTTATCTATCTCACAAAGAATTAAAAGACAGAGCATAAAAGATTCAAGGAAATACCATCTCCTTGAAGACTAAACCCACACTTTTAGTGGCTATCAAAAATGACAATACTATAATTATCCTTTTGCCTTCTGTCCCTAACAGACACCACATCACTCCCCTTGTAAATCTCTGGCAGCAAGCAACTCTCTCAAATGGGATCCCCCTTTATGGAGGTCTGGAGATCCACCTGGTCCTGGATTAAAAAAATACCTTGGTCAATGATTTGAATGCAAGCTCCATGCAGATATGATGGGTTGCTGTCTGACATGCAGCAAACAGTGAGAAAGAAGAAGCATGAGGACCAGCATGCTGCTGCCCATACTTGCCACATATGCTCCTTAGGACCACCAGGGGAACAATTCTGGAAGCCAAAACCCATAGTGATGGGGCCAGCAGGAGAGAAAAGGTTGCCCTCTTTGTTCAGGTATTCATATCTCCCGATTATGTTTTCCATTTTGCTGTTTTAAACATTCCTCATCATGTCAGAGCAAGAGTTTAGTGGAAAAACTCTCATTGATAAGATTATATGCAAATAATCTGAAATTGGAGCATATTTCTAGAGATGCTGTGGATCTTGTGGGTGTGTTTGGCCTGTAGCTGTTCAACTGGAGAGTGCTGGTTAGGCTGAAACCCTAACCCGGTGAAAGCCAGAGGCTTTCTTTCTTCCCGTGACTCCAGTGGGGTGGGGATGAAGCTGCTCAAGTTTGGTGCCTGAGCATTTCCACTGACATGTGAGGGAGGTGACTGGCATGGCAGGCACTGTGCCTGGCTGATGGGTTTTGCAGGACCATGGGGACAGGAAGTGACAAGAGGAGTGTATGTGATGGATGTTGGGGTAGGAACTCCCACCCAGAACATCCTTCCTCCTGGGAAGACAACTGAAGGGGTCTTCTGAAAGACTGTCTGGCTCTCTTTGGCAGGAGGGTTTATTTCCTTTGTCTCAATTACCAGCTAACTTAAGACTACATTTCCTTAGCTGAAAAATGAGTGGCAATAAGGGAATCAAATAGACAGCTATTAAACCAACCTAAATGAAGGAGCCTTCTGGAGACAGGCTATCCATCTGTGGGATGTCACAGGCTGGGTTAAACTATGCAGCCTCACCACACCCCTGCATCTGAGAGAGCTCTGAGAGATAGATAAGCAGATATTTAAACCCAAAACAAAAGCAAACACGTGAAGGTGCTCTAAATTCTGGGCAGAGTAGATGGGCCAAGGGTGGAGTTGCCTACTAATTTTCCAGGAGGATGAGAGTCCCTTCCCATGCCCTTGGCTGGTAATGGTTGCCCCTGTGGCATCAGCCTGGGGCTTTGCACAGGAATGAGCTGCCAGGGGCAGGGGCAGCAAAGGAATTTCTGGTACAGACTTCCAGAAAGGCAACATGCAGGGCGCTGAACCCTGCACCTCACCTTGAATACAGGCAGCAGTAGGGGAGAGGAACAAGGAGGAAAGACATGGAAGCAGACCTGTTGGATTCAGATCAGAAATGTAACAGCCTGTATAGCTGCAATGGCTCAGAGTGACCAAAAAATCAAGCTCCTCAGTCCATGAAGCCACCTGGGTCAAAACAGGGTGAGGACTTAGCAACTTCATCTTATTTTGAAAGAGATCATGGTTGATAGCTACACCACAGCCACCACTTTTGGAGCCCTCAGCTGCACTGCCACCTCTGCTTAATGCCCAGTACCTGAGGGCAGACCAGAAGTACTTGTCTCCTGGAATGTGGGTTTCATTTCAGGCTTACATCCTGAAATGTAAGCAGGGAATGGGGCATGGAGGCATACCAGCCTGGGCTGCCTCAGCACTACTTGCTGAATCCCATGGAAGTGCCTCCACAGATGTCTAGGGGCTTAAGGCCAGGCTGGGATCCTGAACCTGGCCTAGCATCAAGCCAGCATCAGGAGATAGGCAGAGAGCAGCAGGGCTCCTGGGGCTGAGTGAGAGGCAGCAAAATAGGCAGGAGGAGGGCTGGGGGCTGGAGCTGGGCCCAGGCATGTACCAAACATTGCCAGACAGAAGAAAAGCTGCCTCCAAGGATGCAGGCAATCCCTGGAGAGGAAGCCCGACACATCTCGAACCCTCACTGTGTCTTAGGCAAAGCCAAGTATTTTCTCATAATTAAACACAACTGACCACATCTAATGATACTTTGCACCTCCTACCTACAACCACCTGCACAACATTCAAGGCTCTTAGCTATTTGGATCCAAAACACTGTTTGTAAAGCTAAGTTTGACCCAGCTATAACACTGATTTTGCTCCCAGTTGTTTATACTAAGGAACTCATTACAGCATAAGCATTTTGAGTATGTAATATTGAACTATTAAAAGGGATTTTGTTTTGTGGTATTTAGAGTAGTTCTTAAATCAAGATCTAGTCTGTCTCTTGGCAGTATTATCACTGCAACTTTCTGATGTTCGGTCGATGAAAGGATGGAAGGATCATTACAGCTTCTTGCCAACATGAAGTATGACACAGTTAATTAAAGAAACATAAAGTTCACATGCAATGCTAAAGATCACCTCTGTGCCTCTGAATGCACAGTGGCATTATATCAGTTGGGTAATGATGGAATAATTTAGCTCCCTATTTTAAGCTGATGTTTATACAGTCCATTATAGGATGGAAATATCATCTTGTGATTTAGCTGAAGGTGATGTCAGACTGTATGATCTGTAATTTAGGTCAGATTTCCAATAATATTTTGATTTGATGACTCTGAAGTATGAACTTGAATGGTCAGACTTCTGAGCCTTCTTAAGCTCAGGGTGTTTATAAAGTTGGAGATGGCAGAGGAGAGGCTCACAGCTTTGCTGCCCCTTTGCTGCTCTGTGCATATCCTCTAGCTGGCAAAACATCTCTCCAGGGAGACATTTGCACAGGTCCTCAAGACAGCCTCACACAAGCAAGAACTGAGGAAGCCTTAGAATTGATGTGTCTCCTGCTCACTTCCATGTTGCTGAGGGAAAACCAGCATGAAAACTGTGGCACTTAAATGACCAAAGGCACTGTGTTAGTTAGCCCTGATAAACACACATCTACAGACAGGTGACTACAGCCAGAGCATCAGTGATTAAATACAAAATGTTGTAAGAAACAAACAAACAAAAAAAAAATTTCACTTTTCTTCAGTACAGCAAATGTGAAGTTCTTTTTGAATAATAAGACAACAAAGCTCTTTAGATTTCATGTTTACCAGGTTGTATATAATAATAGCAGGAAAGATCAAAACCTGGGCAAGCTAGGCCATGACTGGCTGGTGGATGCTGCGTCAGAGCAAGATCCAGTGAAAATGGGAGTGTTTTCAAAAAGGGAATGGTCTGCATCATTCATTCCTGACAGAGTTATGCAGCTGTTACTTAAGCCAGTGGTTGTCATGCCACAGTTCCCTGATAGTATCAGGAACTACATGGACATTTGTCTAAACAGGATGACATCTAAAGATAGCATTGAACTTAAGGGAAAGGAATTTAAAAGAAAACAAATCACCATGGTTACCGTGTAGGGTGAGAAAAGTTCCCTGTGAGTGGAAACATGACTTGGGTGACCTTTGCTGAGACAGACTCCTGAGACAGCACCAAGCTGTGCAGAGCCAGCAAGAGGAGAACAAGGGAGACTGAACAACAAGTGAAGATACTTCAGTGTTCAAAGTGGTACAGTGCAGCTGCTGCAGGTCATACCCCCCTGCAAAGCCCAAGGGCTTGGCCCAGGGGGCTCAGTGATTTGTAGCTGAAGCAGCTGGAGCCTACATGCTGCCGTAGCACTGGCAGCAAAGGTGAACATGCCAAAACCTCCACAGCACAGCCAAGCATTGCTACCAACCCATCCAAACACCCTGGCTAAGCCACAGGCCAGACCTGTGATGCAGCAACACTCTGAAACCAGCACTAGGTTACCAGAGCCAGGCCAAATGCCACATGTTGCAAAGCTTTGATTAATCAGCTCTGGCTACTCACACTTGTTTAAAATCCTTGGTGGGTGAACCTTGTACAAGCTGCTGGGTGCTGGATGAGGCGCTGACTGCTCGTGCTGCTCTGCCTCTGTGCTGCATCACATCCTCCCAGGAGCCATGAAAAAAACAGCTTAAAGTCAGTGGCTAATCTGATAGCTAATCTGAGAGCATGCCTGCTCTCACCCAGCACCTGCAGAATTGCAGCATGGCCTTATAAAAGAGCTTAGGGTTTCCTGTGGCTTGATCTGAGAAGATGGCAAAGGCCAGAGCCTGCTTACCTGTGCACCTGGATGGTGACAAAGAAACCGGGGTAAATTGCAACCCCTCTACACCCCTCGAAGAAGCAGCTGGGGTAACCATCTCAACTCTTGTCAAATCCCATGCATTGGCCAGTCTCTATGGAAGAGTGGTGAGCCTTTTGCTACAGCTGCACAGCAGCTTCTCACTCAGGCCCTGGCTGGCAGAGCACACTATGGCAGGAGCATATCATGCCTTTCACAGTTGCTCTGCTTCCTCCTGCTGCCCCCAGTACCATAGAGCTGTTCTGGTTTGTGTCTTCTGTGGTGTTTTGGTAACTCCAGGTCTAACCTGGAGGAGAGCTCCTGCTCCACTGCTCAGCCTGAGAAGAGATGAACTTCTCGCTACAACCCTTTGAGCACCTCAGGTACCACTAGGCAAACAGCCAGCACATAAAGGTTTCTGGCACAGGTGCAAGCTGGCAGCGCTATCGGCACAGAAAAACCATAAACCCCTGATTTGTCTACCAAGACAATCCAAAAGAAGTTCTTGGTCTTCTCTTCCCCGTCTCTTGCATGTCTCTATTTCAAACCTCATAAGCACTCAGGTACCCAGGTATTCACCTTCCTCCACCATGTGAAATGCTGAGACCCAAACCAAGATATTGATGTGGAAACTACTGGTAACATATGCTCCTAAAATTCTTCTGAGCAACCAGGCCAAGAAATTCCTGCTTTGGTGACTTCAAAGAGAAAGTCTGCATGAATCCTCTAGCTCCTAAATTTTTTATCTGATATTTTTGGGTGGAGTGGCCTTCTCTCCCCCAGGCACTTTGTGGCAAGCTGTAGTAATATAGAATGGAGTTTCTGACAGTGTTTGAAATACTCAGGAAGGGACAAATTTCCATGAAAGCATCACTTCCCTGCTGAGCTCAAAATAGTGTGACATAAGCAAACCATGATGAACTGATGAAAGTTTGTTCTGATGATGTAATCCCAACAGTGTTGGGCAACACTGAAGGTTGGCAATGCCATGAACACACAGATTTTGCAATCCTCCCTCTTCTAGATTACTCATGTGCTTTAAGATAAATGCAGCTGAACTGGTCCTTTAATTTTAATTAATTAAAGTCTCATCTTTGTCCAGCTATTACTAAGCAACAGTATGTTCTGAAAGTTTTCCTATACTTCGATAACAGATGCAAGAGTAGGATGAATATACAGCAGAGTGATAAAATTACTATATGGCCTAGCAAAGTTTACAATTGTCCCTCACACTCCAGCCAGCAGTGTGTTTTCCTGTGATGTGAAGGAAGATAGTAGAGGTGCTTTAGCCCTCTAAAAAGTACCTCTGTTAACACCAGTCAGTGCTGTGACTTCTCTGGTTTCCCACATCCTTTCCCCAAATACAAAATCAGCATTTCAGCTATGTAGTCATTAACCCTATTTTTTTTTTTAAATCAACAGTCCAAAGCATCTGCTAAAATTCCCTTCAGCTTTCATTTCCCATTCTTCTGACATCATCCTTTCAGTATCTCTCCAGCCATCACAGAGTCCAGCCAGAGAAGACTGAACAAATGCACAAGCAGGCAATTAATTTTCCCAGAATCTCTTCATCTGTTCCAAATAAATCAGACAGTAAAATGCAATGGGAAAGGACATTTTAAATTCACTACACACCTTCAAGACATGAGTTAAAACTGCAAATGGTTATACTGTGTAGCAGAACCAAATGAATGATTGAGGTTACAAACATATTTTATTGTTTATATTGGCCACTGTGTAACCTAAAGCAGCTAACTGTTTATTTCCCTGAACCAGTTACATCAATACCTCATAAAGCACTGGGTATTTTGCAGTTGGGTTTCCTTTTTTTTTTTTTAAGAACTGTGTTGCAATACAGTTTTTAACATGGAAATTTATCAAAAGTATTTACAGTTGCTTGAGAGTTCAAAGGGGCAAGATAGGAATTCAGATTAACTGGAAATCTAAACAAATGTAAAGGAAAATGAGGATCAGATTCCAAAAACCTTCTACTCTACACTGCAAGCCTAACAAATGGTCCTGATTTGTGTTGGTTGTTAAAGAAGTGTAAATTCCATGATAAATTGATGTAGCTCCTGGGATGAATAAAATCAATAATGTAATAACACTGAGTTAATACCAAGTTGACGTTGATTGAGAATGAGTACACAGAATTTGAGGTCTCCTTCCATGCACAAGGAGATATTAGTAAATCAGAACCAGATTGCCAATTAAACCTTGTTATTTTAGGGCAGATGAATAAAACAATGCTTGATGAATAGAGCAGGCTGAGGGTAAAGCCAGTCAGTTCAAAACTGAGTGTTCAGAAGTCCATGATTCCTGAATGGGAGCATGTGAAGAAGTTAATAATGCCCTCAGAAGGCTAGCAGAAGCTGATAGTTTGTGTTATATTTTTTCATAGTTGTTTCTATATGGGCAAAGGCAGGGGAGGCAAAAGATCTTTACTCCAATGAATGGCACCCCAGTTCACAAATTAGTTTTTGCAAATTGTCTCCAATTTAGACATGTATTATTGTGTTTTCTTAGCATATGGTGAAACTGGTCAATGAATGAGCCTTCTACATCTCCTAACAGACTTGTTCCCTTTGCATGTCCAGCATCCCTGCTACTTAAATTCTACCCCTGTCATGGATGGAGAGACAACACCAGGTGAGCATTAGGCCTTTCCAGATACAATGCAGAGATCAACTGAGGGCTCATGGGAGGAATATTTTATTACTAATATACTAATTTACAGTTTAAATCACAAGTAAGGTTCAGAGAATGATGGGTCATGAGAAAACAAACAGAACACCCAAAATAAAATTACCATGTGCAACGGAATGAGAAAATGAAGCCTTTTTTCTTATATCTTTTTCTCTGTCCCTCTATCCCTTTTCCTCTCGGACATCTGTTAAGACTTCTCTCTCAGGAGAAATGACATTTTAGTTATTCATTCTGCCAATTTCATGGAAATGTAATGTAACTTTGATACCACTGAGGCCTCTATATTTACCTGGAGTTGGGTATTAGGGTATAAGAGGCATATGCACACATGAAGGGCACAAAATGTCATCTAGGTTTAAAAGAAAATATTCCTTTTATTATGATAAATGGAGTGCATTTGTTTTGAGGATGGGAAGAAGGGATGACTGCAGAAGCTCAGGGTGCTGCTGGGTTTCAGCAATTATCTCTTGGAGTAGATGTGGAGAGACTTCAGGAGCAGCATGACAGTGAGAGTGACTTGCCCACAGATATGCAGAAGGACATTACAGAGCCAGACCTCAGGTTTTCATTGACACCTGAAAAGATGGAAACAGAAGGGTCTTGTCCTCTTATTGTGAGACTTATGTATCAGTGGGGTAAATCCTCTGATTTAAACATCTGTTCAGACAGATCACAATATCACCTTCTAAAGAAAATCTGTTCTGGGCAAAGACCACATCACCGCTGCAATGTGCAATTCCTTTGTTCCTGGGGTTTGCTGCAGCCTTGGACTCCCCATAATGACTGTGCTGGGATCAGTGCTGAATGCACCACTGGTGATAAATAATTACTTGAACAGTTAGCAGGCTCCTCAGACTGTCTCCTGTGTGTTTACAGCCTCCCCAGATGTATTAGACCAGAGGATTTCACAGGATGACCACCTGAGCTTGCTTTTACTTGATCTACTGCAAGTTTGGTCACCACCTTCAGCAGAAATGGGAGATGAATCCTGCATGCTTCCTAGGGTTTCTGTCAGATACCAGTGTCTTCTAAACCTCTATATATAACTAAAGAGGCTGATAAGTAATGAGGGAGGGAAGATGTCAGACAGGAACGACCTTGAAATAAACTATTCTAACAATACTATGTTAAGATAAGCACATCATCCTCAACTCTGTGTGAATGAACTGGGGTAATTTAGCAGCTCCATAACTCATTCAGCTTTTCTTTCTTCAAGTAAAGCACCATACTCATTCATTATAGTTGGCTTCAGGGCTCTTGGGAATCACCCTCAAAGTTCTCCATCTTCGGGATGGACAGCTAATCTGGACAAATATGTGGCAAGCACAGACATCTACAACACAAATAATTTCAAATAGTTTAAGAAACAGTTTGACCTCCAATGCAATATAACTAAAGGTTAAAGGGACATCTTGGTGTGTCTCTTTAGAGAATATAAATGGAGCTGTTTATTCCTTGTCTCTGGAGCCTGTGCAAGGTTCAAATTCAGTTTAAAAGCTTATCACCAAAATTCATTTTATAGAGTACCTTAAACTCCCACTCAGTCTGATCAAAGCTTTTCCGACATAAAGTGAATGAGCTACAATGGGTTCCCTTGTTCAGTCAGCCAAGTCAATGTTCTTAATCAGTATAAAAACATCAGGAGTCAAATAGTGGTTTTTATTAAAATGTGTTTGATCAGCTTCCAAGGAGGTGACAGAGGTCTGTGGAAAGAAGCATTCCTGCCTGCTCCTAGAAAATGCATGTGAGCCCTGTAAAAGCACTGGGCTCTGAGAGGACCCTATGGCTTGCTCATGACTGACCTCATTATCCTGGGAGCTGGGCGCACCCTCTCACCCTTCACTCTAACCCTCCTCCAGCCTGACCTCTTTTGAGTTGCCTACTCCTGAAAACTCATTTATCTCAGCTCCTTCCACTGGATAATAATCAAGCCTCTGGGCTTTGCCAGGGATCAAAAAATGATTGCTCCAGTTGTCTCAAAATCTATTGCTTCTTTAGATGCTGTTGCTGCTTATTCAGACAAAGCAACATTATGCTGAAAGTCCACAGCAGCTGTGGATTAGAGACAGGGCAACGTTTAGGAAGTGATGTGTGGGGCACAGCATCCATCTGACTTTCTGGGTATTCAGTTGCTCAAGAGAGAGTGGATGTACACCCAAGAGCACCACACAGACATGGCTGGCCCCAAGAGCTGCTTGTTGGTAGCACTGCTATGAGTCGTTTCCAAACACAGGCCCATAAGTGACAGCCTCTGCTCAGTTGTCATACCACATACACCCAGACATCCCTCACGTATCAGAACATCTGTCTAGAGGCCAAGGTCCTCTTTTGAACTCAGTGAACATAAAGTTGATTCTTCCAGCAGTAGAGAAGAAGCTCTCTGAAGCCCACACCCCTACAAAGCACAGACAGGTAGAAATGCCACATCCTGGGCTGTCTGGTCCAGAGCACTGATCACCACGAGCACACTGGGAAATCAGTTATGTTGCCCAAGGCTTCACTGTGACTTGGGGCTGTCAAACAGCTGGACCTCCCCACATTACAAAATGGAAGAATCAGGACAATACTGTCTTGCTATCAGGTCCCTGATGGGCTCACAACTTTCCTAATGTTTCTCTGCTACAAAAGATCTTATTTCAAAAATCTCCAAGCACCAATTGCCAGAAACCATTTACTACCAAGAATAGCTCAGACATGGATCTCTGACTGAAATGGAGATGATCAAGACACATTCATGACAGCAAGGCTGTTATGAAATAGAATTACTGTCTGGAACAGCTCTAGACTTCAAATATTTAAGGCCAGAAAATCAATGCTAACTAAATTCTGATCCATGCAATCAAGCAACAGCAACAAGGCAGCAGGGCCATTTCAGATCCATGTACTGGGAAAAAGAAAATTACATAACTAATGGAGATGCTCTTCTGCATTCATGATGTCCTTTCCTCCCTCCAAAAGCCTGTCAACAGAAGTTGGCAATAAAACAAATATAACTTAGATATTTGAGGAGATAGCTCATCAACGAGACCTATTCACACATTCAAGTCATCAACAAACATTTCAGCTGGGAAAACTAACCAAATTCGTCAGGTGAAGCCTGTTTTGCCCTTGGGACTGTGCTTGAAACTAATAATTTGCAGTCATAAGCCCAGTTGGACACATCACTACCTCAAGAAATTTAATCAGTGAAGACATAATCTCTGTTTAGGATTATTTGGACATATTTTTCTCTCCCCAAGGAGCCATTAGAAGGCAGGAAGTATGTGTCCACACAGTGATTGGTGCAGGAATTTGACTGATAGGAAGGAACCTCCAACGAGGAGGTAGGAGTGGAAAGGCATTTAACAGAAAATATTCATTTTCATTTATTTACATTTTGATAGCTTGTGCATATGCAGAGATTTGATAATTTTAAAGAACTTCAAATAAAGTAGCTGATTCATCTTATGGTCTCTTATGGACATTCTTCTCTGTGGTGACCAGTGACAGGACTGGAGGGAATGGCCTGTGGAAGTTGCATCAGGGGAGGTTTAGGTTGCATATTAGGGAAAGGTTCTTCACCCAGAGGGTGGCTGGGCACTGGAACAGGCTCCCTGGGGAAGTGATCACAGCACTAGGTATGACGGAGTTCAAGAAGCATTTTGTCAGAACTCAGGCACATGGTGTGATTTTGGGGTGATCCTCTGCAGTGCCAGGAACTGGATTTCAATGATCCTTGTAGGTCCATCTCTAATCAGGATATTCCATTTGATGGTCCTTGTGAGTCCCTTTCCCATTCAGGATAGTCTATGATTGTATCATTATCAATTCAGGCAAGTAGAAAAACTTGCATAAACCCTGAACAACTGAGCTCTATTCCATTCACAAAATAAAAGCATGAAGAAGAGAGCAGCTGATTCCACACTTTTGAAAATACAAGCAGTTCCAATGGTTCCTAAATACAGACTTGTGATAAAAATTTTACATCCATTTGTTAAAATTTTTATCTCATGCCCTAGCAACATCCTATGGGTAATTCCTATCTTCAGGAACTACATGGATCTTATATTTTTGTCCTGATTTAACTATTTTTTAATAAATGGAGCAAAGTCATAGTTGTTGGGGTTTTTTTGTGGGCGTTTTTTTTTTGGTTTTGGTTTTTTTTGGGTTTTTGTTTTTTTTTGTTTTTTTTTTTTTTTGTTTTTTTTTTTTTTTTTTTGGTTTATTTTCCCAAAGCAGACTGGGTTGGATTTCAGGAGATAAACATGGGAGTACACAAATCTTAAGAAACTCCCCCCAGGCTTCTGGCTACCTGTTGATAGTCCATCCTCTTTCCAATCATGTCACATAATGTCTGTAATAGTACACTGATGTAGTGTAAATACACTGTTTCAATGCTGCAGTCAGTGCTTTCTCTTACACAAAGTACTCAATCTAAAGGAGAAGGTAAGCAAATTACTAGTTAAAGATATAGAAATGAAGCATTGTTTTCTCTCCTTTTTGCCTTGGTAGGTGTTCTTCAAGCTTACCATCCCCCTTGTGCATCCTCCTTTCTTATCACAACACAGTTACAGTTAATTCAGATTTTCCCTCTGCAACCCTGACCACCTTACCCAAATCAGCAATCTCACAGCCCTGACCAGATGTGACCACCCACCTTGGTACTCAGAGAGCCCAAAGCCACCTCGGTGCTGCTGCACAGCTTCTTCCTGTTTACTAACAGAGGTATGTTTGTGCTCAATTATAACTGCTATGCTACTGAATCACTGAAAGATACAGGGCAGCAGTTGAGTGTGGAGATTTCTAGGAATAAGACATCTTTCTTGTGCTGCTGAACTCTCTCTCTTTCTGAAATGCTTCTGGATTAGTGATTTGAAGAACCCATTTTTTTATTGTATTCACCAAGCTAGATGCATGATGATTCTGGGTAATGAGATCTCTTCATTCAAATTCCTAAAAGTGTAAAACAAACTACATTGTTTGCAGTTCTTTGTAATATAATCAGTTACGTATCTGTGTGTGTAAAATATTGTTCACCTGCATTTTTTACCTGTAGTATGCAGTGATGGAAGATGGTTATTCAGAGTAGTTGCTGCATTCTCATTAAAGAATGCAGCTGACAACCTGGTTCAGTTCACATCAAACATGCCAATAAGACTTACAGATGGTCATTGCTGACACACTGTTAACTCTTAGTCACGATATTTACTGTGCTCTGTGTGAGATAATAACAGGTTTGGACCTACAACTTTGATAATAGTATGGGGTTTGTCATATATTTCAGAGGGAACAGGATGAGGAGGGTATCATTCTTTGTTCATTATTGTTTCAGCTAAATGAGAGGAGTCATGTAGGGCATTGACTGCAACAGTTCAGCGTAAAGCCTTCACTCTTCCCAACTCATGCTGGTGACTAGTTGTTGACATGATTAACTAGTGATCTAGATATTGTAGGATGACAAGGAATGTCCATGCTGCATGGAGAAATCTTTGGTTTACTACAGCATTTCTTGCATCTCCTCTGGCAGCCAATGTTCATTGTTGTCTGCAGCAGGATACCAGACTTAATCAGCTTGGCCTTGCACAGCAACCTCCATGTTCCCATAAACATGGAAAGTGCATTTCAGCTTCTCCCTATGAGACTGGATGCAGTGTCTGTGAATACTCACCAGACTGCTCCCTCCTTGCAGCCTCCACAAAACTAATTCCATGCTTCCCATACTTGCAGCACAGTGCTACAGTCTGTCTCCTTCTCCATGATTCCAGGCTAGAGTCTGTCTCCTTCTCCATGATCCCAGGCTTCCAGCGGAGTAGACCGGGCAGTCTTCAACTGGCAAAGTGAGTGGTTTGGAAAAGCAGAGTGGTGGAAATGTGAAAAGAAGTCAAGGAGGTGTAGGGGTTGTCTTTTTCACCATGGAACCAGCTGCAGGATGGCTGTTTATCTGTGCTCTGTCATCTGCAAGGCTCAGTGTGGTGTCCCTCCCATCCTGCATGACGAATGATTTCTCTAATGCATCAGAGCCAAATAAACTTTATGTGCCTGTATTTAACATGAACAAAGAGTGATAGTGTCACTTTTGAGTGCAGGCTGAATTACAGCTGTTTTCACTAAAGCCCAAATAATGATGTAAGGAGTGAGAGTCACAAGACCTCTGATGAAAAAAGGAAATGGAGGCACAGTCTGAGAATATAAGGTTCAGATCCTAAGAACAGGATGGAGCTGTGCTTATGCAGGTAGGTAGGTAGTGAAAAATGTGATTCAGATATTTTTATGAGGCAGATCCATATAACTACAAACTGGGTAAAGCTGCCAGATTTCTGTGCGGTTCCATTGTGCTTTCACAAATTGACACACCCCAGATGCTGTATTGGAGAGGAAGAAGTTGACTTCCCTCCTAGGGGAAGTCCAGCTTGTCATGCAACATCACCCATACTTTCCCAACCAAAAGCTGCACTAGTCACTTTACCAGGAATGGGAGAGCCACACCCCATTTGCAGAAAATAGAGGGTATTGCAACAAACACCTCTTAAAAAATGCACAGCTCATAATGGCTGCAGGCCAGTTTCTACCCTTCAATTAGCGATCTTCCAAATGACTCACCAGTGAGCATTGCATCAAAGACCTGCAATCTGCAAGGGCCATATCTAAGTATTCATTGACAGGACTGGTAGCACCACTTTTTTGAAGGCTGCCTAACTTCTCTTTATAAGGTCCCATTTTCTGTTTCTTTACATCTCTGCCAACCTTTTATCAGTTCCAGCTCACAAGTTTCAAGCTTAGTCCTGCCAACAGCTCATTGTCTGCTATTTGAGTTTGATGATTTGGTTTGGTTGAGTTTGGGGCAGATATCTTATTTTGTGTTTAATCACTTTGGCTGATTCCAACAGATATTTGTCAAAAAAAAAAAAAAAAAAGAAAAAAAAAGACAGAAGCAAACAAAAACAACAACAAAAAAAAGTTGTGGATTTCTTCCTATAATTGCTCCTTGTGGCAGAGAACTGAAATTTGTCAGGCAGATGGTCTTCAGGTCATGAATCTGCCAGGAAAGCCCATGCTAATGACGTTTTCACTAATCAGATTGCAAACGTCCTGAAGCTTGGTATTTCCATACAGCTACTGTCTGACTGTAACACTGTGACAATATCATCAGGAACAGCAACTGACCATCTCAAGAAGGGAGAACTAAACTGAATAGGGTACAAGTATCAGGTGTGGGGAAGCAGGCTTGCAGGCAAGAACCTACCATCAGTGTGTAGTTTCAGTCATTGAGTAATCCACTTATTTTCTGAAAAGCTAAAAACTACTTGGACCAAATCAAGAGAATGACCTGTGAGTGAGCCTGTTGCTGCTATCTGTTTCTGTTATCAGTTTTCTGTATGTACGGCAAAATGAGCCCTGCCAGTTTGTACAAACTAATTTAGAAAAGGCCCTAAGTAACTTCTGGAGATTAATACATTATGGACGCTCCAGGTAAACATGTGGGATGGATAGGCATGTGGCTGTTGCTTGGGCTTGGGAGATTATTTAACCAGAGAGCCACCATCAATCAACCAATCAATTAATCAATTAGCATTGAGTAGTTAAAGGGAAGAAGAATGACAGCAAAGATACTGTAATCCTGTTTTCTGAACAATAAAACTGAGCACGTGTAAACTCCAATCATTACTGAGTCGTGAACACTGCAGTATGAGGTGTCTGGAGTGGGATCAGTGTGTGGTAGGAATATCCGGGGGGAAGAGAAGCTGTACCTTGGAGGAGGAAGATTCAGCAGTGAGACCTGGCAACTATGTGAAGGTAACAGTAATAAAAGAGTATGGATGATAGAAGTTAGAGGCTAAAGCAAGGGAAAGGGAGTAAAGCAAGGGAGACACGCTTGGAGGGGGACCAGTCCAAGTGTACAGGGGATCCTGCACACTTCCCACTCTCTTCCTTCAAGGACAGACACAGGGCTAGAGAAGATTTTTCCTACTGCCCGGGCCTATCCCACTTGCTCCAAGGCATAATAGAGTGCCCTTACCAGTTCCGGACTGCAGCGGGGAAAAGCACGGGTCCCTGTTGGGGTACAGGCTGGCTCCCACAGCTGTACAAGGGTGCAATGGACAGGTATTTGCAGCACCAGAGGGCACCAGACAGCAAGGAGCACGTGTTTAACTGGGTCCTTGGGGATACAGAGTTACAGGGGTAGGAACAGGGGTCTGAGTTGGAAAAGTAGACAGGAGGGGCCATACATCATGAGTGTATGATGTCAGAGTGGCGACCTCAAAAAGCTTATCTACTTTTTTCATTTGCTCTCTGTAACTGACTTGGAGTAAATCTCAAAATACATGGCTTCTGGGATTTCTCTCTTTGCACTGTCAAATCAAGAAAATAAGACTTCACTATAAATTCAACCTACCCCCTCTACTAAATCTACCTCACTGAACTGGACATGTCCATACCATTCATACCCCCAACATGGCTTTGCAAAACACTTTAGAGAAGAGGGAACCACTAGAGTTTTTTAACTTCGCAAGCGTGGTGAAACTTGTGCTGTTGGTCTGTATGGTCAGCACTCATTTACACCCCTAGAAGCAACGTAAACCTTTCAGCCATTGCACCACCAATTGCAGCCCACTCAGCCTAATGCCAAAGATATCATCTCTACTCCCCTGGCATCTGTCACTGAAGTCATTGGTCTCAGCTGATTTCCTGCCCTCTGTTAACAAGCCAGGTGGCAAGAAGGCCCAGAGGCACTCCCTGTGACCCAAATCTCTGCACTAATATGATCATTTGAACCCTGGAAAAATCAGGCTTCCTTTTTTTCCTCTGTGTCCTTGTGCTCTGAAATTAGATTTCCTTAGATGTAGGGTAATTTATATGAGTCCTCTTCCCAAAAAAAGCACATCAGGCTACACACTTAAATCTTCAGCTGCAAACTGAGAGAAGTATTACAGCCTTCCAATACATCTGGCTCAAAACTCAGTCTCAGGGCTCTAATGGACTGTTGAAGAGAAGCAGCTGTGGCCAAAGCAGACTCCCTGCCTGGGAAATATTTGAAGGAAAATACCTTACCTGGCATGATGATTTATGGAGGTGTTCAGAGTAAGACTTTCAATTGTTCCCCAGCTTCATAGATATCTTCCACTTTTTACCCTACAAATTAGATCCTTTAAATCCCCCATTTAAGTTCTTTCCCGCTAAACATTTTAGTAAGGCTAAATGGGGTTTTATCCTTGGGTTTTGTCACAGTAACTGCTCAGAGCAATAGTGGCCTCCTTTGCAAAGGTCATTGCAGAGCCTTCCACCTAAATTAGCTCCTTTAGGTCTGACAGCCCACTTTCCTAGCACTCAGTTTGAGTTTCACAGCAAGCTGGGCCACCAAGAGTGAAAGGATGTTATCTACCAATCACACCAGAGATTAGAAACACCTTGTTCTGGAAAGAAAACTAAGAAAAATATGAGGATGTGTATGAACAGAAAAAATATTCAGAAAACCTTGATATGTCATCTTAATCATCTTCCTATTCATGAATGTACTTGAAACCTCTTACAAGGTTATGATAAGGAGTTGTTCACCAGTGTTAAAAGAAGACAAAGCGTTCTGTTTTTTCCCAAGCAGCAAGTTACAACATGAAAGTGAGTGTGGTGTGCAGAACACTTTTCACCTCCACGTTCCCATCCAGAACTGTATTTTCCCTTGATAAATGATGAACTACGTCCTACAGCTGTGCTACATATTTCAGACTAACAAGGGCAGAAGTAAGGTCACACCAATTCTAGAGCACTGTCTATGGAGACAAAGGGACTCAGGCTTGTGTCATGTGCTCTGTGTTTCATGCAGCCTAGATTTAGACTATTTCCCTAATCCCTTGTTTTCCTGAGGACATGGCAACAGTTTATGTACACTGAAGTTAGAGACATGGCCAGCTTATGCATTTTCCCCTTCCTCTACCAAACATTATCTTGTTCCTTTAAACCCAGCTTAACCTTACTTTGCTTCCTGTTTCTTCAGGGCACATACACCAACAAGAGAAGTGAAAGCAGCTATTTCTGTTTCTTTCCACTGCTCTGAGCAATTCTTGAATGCTTGAAAGTGAATAAGAGCCAGAGACACCTCCAAGAAGATGAGTGAATCTCTAATTTCAGTTCAAAACAAAAGGGATCCTTGAACTAACCCTCTGGTGCAAAATTTCTTGTCCTCATTTAGTAACAGGAGTTTGATCTGCTGCCAGCAACATATGGCAAGAGCTGAACAGTAAACTTGGGAATCATGTCACTGATCACCTGCTGACTAAAAAATTCAGATGGTCATCTAGCCCTCCTCAGCACACAGTGCAGACAGACAGACAAAGAGAGTTCATCACATCCCTTTTATTCCTACTTTGGGCTGGCACAGATTGTTCCTGGAAGGAGTCTCTTTGACTCCATAGGGTGTGAAGACTGGTATGAGCTAGATACTGAGCTATCAGGCTGGGGTTAGGTGAGAGGCACTGAAATCATCTTAACAGCTATGTTTATCTGGGTCTTTTGTCCATCAGGGCATTTATATCTAGGATCTCCTGATGCTGTCAATTCCAAGGCATTCAGAAGATTGATAGTGGTGTCTCCAGTGATCTCATGTCTTTGTTGCTTTCTGGCTGTTTTTGTTTTTGGGAAATTACTTCCCTTCAACCATGAACACGATTCTAGAATTACAAAGATGATGGAGGAAAAAAAGGGGAGGTTACCTGTCCTTCAGTCTTAATGGCATCTGAAAAATGTCCAAAAGCTGCTCTTAAATGAGTAGCTCTGTGAACAATGTAACTGGTGACTCCTAATTTCCTATGGATTCCTGTTTACAGTTAAATTCTCTGGTGCTTAATAATGTACAAATGCCAATTACAGCTTCTCTGGCACTTGGAGAGGTCATAATGATCCACTCCCACATAAAGTGTCTGGTGTCAGATCTGAGCTCTGCCTGGCTCTTTCCTCCAGTGAAGGCATACACATGATATGTCTCTTCTAGAGAGACATCTATTTTCCTGCCTGGAATTGAGTGTGAGTTCAAAGACCTGAGTGGACTGACAGCAAAGCATAGCCAGGCTTCCAGCAAGCAGCAAGCCTCTTGAAAGCTCAAAGAGAATCCATTTATATTGTAAAGAAGTAAACTGAAAATGGAAATACTTTTCCCTCTGTACAACTTTCAGCGAAAACTTCTCTTCACCTCTGCCTCTTTTTCCCATTACATCACACCTCTGAAGCCACAGACGGCAAAAAAAAAGTAGTTGCTTTTGTTATTATTTAGATATAGAGCACCTTAATGTATGCTAGTAACTGCTAAATGGGGTGGAGAAGCTTCCAGATGGAAAATTGTACCTCCCTTTGGGAAAAAAAAAAAAAAAAAAAAAAAAAAAGAGGAGGTACTAGGAAAGATAAAGGGCAATTCAGTCCTTTGAATGTTCATATCATAAAACTGAATACGAAATAATTACCATAAATGAGGCAACTAGTTCCTACACCCTCTGCAACCTGGATGACATCCTTCTGTGTCATCAAAATTAAAATTACTTGCAGAAAACACATCACTTACTACCTTATCTCAGTTACGCAAGCTCACACACACAAAAGAAGACCAAAGTCTTCTAAATTGGTTCTCTCTACAAAGAAATTTAACTCTGCAAGGATTTTAAGTCTATTTCTTTCTCCAAAACTACTGGCACTAGGATAGGCGTGATTTTATCCCCAAACAGGGTGTTCCTTAGGCTCTTTGCCAGTTTAATTGGCTTATTCATATCCTTCCCTTCCAGATTACCTCAGGGTGATTTACATGTTGGAGGCCTATAAACACTGATGAATCAGTACATGAAAACAAAAAACATTGTTCAGTGTCTGACAGGGTCCTCACTGGTTTTTGCCCCCAAATTAATTGTTCTCACTGGAACAACCAGTTCCAAAAAGTCATCAGCCTCTGACATCATGCTAATGCTATACAGAAAAAAGAGTTGCTAAAATACAATGGCACTACTGTAATTTGTTTTTTACCAGTGTTTCCAGGTACTCTGTAGGAGCAAGCAACAGGTGAGGTTTTCAAATAGGATGATACAGATGTTCCCAGTCTGGCTTCTTCAGTTGACTGGCCATTTTGAAGACTGTCTCCTGATTTTCCATCAATAAATCACTGTGACTGAGCTCTAAAGAAATGCAAATACAAAGACAATTTAATTTCCTCTCTCTGAGAAACATAACTTTTGTTGTAGCAGTTCAACATCTACGCTAATATGGTTTTATTTAGAAAGAGCTGGTGGACTTTCAATGAATTCAAAACAATTTCCTTCACATGTTAAACATGAACTACATCTCTAGGAAATATTTTGCAGGCCAATTAAGGACAACTTTACCTCCACCAAATACAGAAACAAGCAAAGATTTGTATTCATGAATAAAGAGCTAAAAGAGGATCATTTTATTTTTTTGTCAATTAAAGTCTTAGACTTGCAATATCTCCTTTTTGAGACATGAACACTTTCATAGAATCATAGAATGGTTTGGGTCAGAGGTCACCTTAAAGATCATCTAGTTCCAACTTCACTAGACCCCATCCAACCTGGCCTTGATAAATGGTTTTGATAAAATGCACTAGAAAGCTTTACAGAACATCCTTCTCTACAACTTTGGTAATAATTTAATATAGTTTGCCTCAGTATTCTCAAAAAAGCAGTCACTCCATCACCCTCTAGGGAATTACTATACCCCATATTCAAACACATTACATTTCCTCCTTACATTATATGTCCCTGCAGTGCCTCTCCTAAGCAAGCTCCTTGCTTCTAGACCAGAGCTATTACTGGCTATACAGCCACTCATGGAAATACAGCACCCTTCCAATAAGTTCCTATTTTGCTTTCCAAAAAAATCTCCATGCCTAAAACCCATCTCCCTAAGATCATCAACCAGCACTTTTTAATCCATTTCACAGTAAGATTTCCATAATGTCTTTAAAAGCCACAGATTGCTTCATAAGGCAGTCCTCACCATTCTGGTACGTGTTTTCACAAGGACTTTTGCATATCAGATGCTAATAAACTCAGTACTCTTAATAACAGAGTCCATATACTTAAATACCTGCTGGAGGATCAACACTTGTCTACCATTACAACTGAAATATTTCAAAGTGCAGCGCTTTTAAAACAGTGCAAATGTCTTAAAACTAGTTTCCCTGTTTGCACTGGCAGTTGTGGTTACAGGTGTCATGCGCTTATTAGCTCTGCTTAGACATTAAAACTTGCACACAAATTCACTCATATTTGCATTCACTGTGTTAATCTACAAAAAATCTGCAATACATTTGTCATGCCCACGTTGACTCTATACAACATGTTCATACAGAAGTTCCAAGCAACATCACAGAATTATTACAGTCCATATATGTAAATGCAAGTTAGCCACTGCATGAAGCTTTTAATATATAATACAGGAAAGCAAATGTGTAATGAAATGGTGGGAAGAATGAGGGGTGAACTCCCTAGAATTAAAGAATATATATAGATAATTTTTATAAGCAGTTGGAATGTTTCATTCCTACTGAGTACTTTAAAAAAAGAAACCAGTAAATAGAGTTCAGATCTCAGAAGAAGTCCATTTCAGGACTGGATCATTTAGAGTAATAGAGAAGCATTGCCTAATGTGAGAGAAATAAACGGAGCCCACACTCTAGACTCACTGCAGGAAAGTGGAGACCTGGCAGCCCTTTGAATTCCTCCTCTTTGATCCACAATGAAAAAGGATAATAAGGGTGTACTACTTGCCCTTGTCTAGTTTTCACTTTCTTCAAGAAAAGGAGCTATGCTGATTCAGGGCTCTAGCTGTGGCCCGGGAGAATTTTTGTCCTTATACTCTGTGCACATTAAAACTACTTAAAAGTTCTCAAGATTTTGTCTCCCTTTCCTTAATTCAATCAATTCTAGTAACAGACGCTTCTTTGTTGCTTGTCACCAAAGTATTTTAAGCACTTTGAATCCTGTCTCATTTAAGACTTGTTTCTAAAGGAGTCAGATCTGGCTTTCAGCTCTTTGTTTTTCTTTCAAAATCTATTGAACGAGTTGTGCTCCTCTGCATTCACTTCAAGGATACCACATTTTCTTTTATCATGATAACTCTCACACTGGTCTGCCTCAAACAATCAAACGCAAAAATAAAACTGTCTTTTCCACTTATTATTTTTAATAGCATCCCAATAACTGTGAGTTTCAGATAACCACTCAAAAGGACATGCTGGGGGTCACGATGCAGAAAATGGGGCTAAACCCTTGCAAATTGTAGCTGGGAAAGAAAAGTAGTGCCTTTTATTCAGGAATGTTCAGTTGAGGACTCTCTATTTACACCTTACGTTGCAATAGGGATTGACAGCTGCAGTAGGTCTGGCCTGCTTATCCACAGTGGGCTCTCTTTCCTATAATATTAAATGTAAGCATGTGTAGTGTAGAGAAAACCTGCTCCTGCTTCCACCCAAGCCAACAGGAAAACAAAACAGACTAGGAGTCAGAGCTTTCCTTTCTTTACTTTTATTTAAATGTCAGTGTTTTATGTGGCTGTTTATTAAATAATAATAATACAATAATGCCCAGAGGCTCCAATTAAGACTGGGAAGTCGCTGCAGTGGGACAGTGCAAAGGCGGAGGAAGGGACGGCGGGCTGGGAACTGGACGGCTCCCCAGCGGCGGGGAGCAGTGGCTGGGAGCCGGCTCCTCTCGGCAGGCGGGAAGGGACTGCTCCCAGCGCTCCCCGCCACCGGCAGCAGCGAAGCCTTTTGTGTGCGTGGGAGTTGATGCTACTTTGGTTTTGGGGTTTTATTCGTTTGGGGTTTTTTTTTAATGTCAATACACAGAGCAACCAGGAAGATATACAAAGAGGTTTTCTTCAAAGTAGCTGAGGGAAGAGTGTATGTAGCTGTATATGCTAATTCTTATTAATTAAAACCAGAGTGCTGTGCTGAAGCTGTGCACAGGCTTTATTAGCTAATATTAAAACAAAGGGTTGATCGCCTTCCACAGAAATTTCGCCTTGGCAAAGCTCTGTTTGCTGCAGCAGAGCTACTCCTCGCTTCACACCAGTGTGAGCACAGGATCAGGCCAGGAGCCCTCAGGAAGGAATCAAAAGCCGATAACAAAACAAAAAGATAAACAGGAGGCACATGGGGAGGACAATCCAAAGGAGTGGGTTAAGAACAAGCATGTTGCTCTTGGCAGAAAGCAACTGCCAAAAATTAGTTGTGTAGTCAGTCTCTTGCTCAGTTCTTTTTGTTTTGTTATGAAACAGGATTTGTTTTCATTACAGAGGAACAGGATATATTTCAGGAGAAGAATCTGAGCTGGAGAGGTGTTATGGCAAAAGTACATTTTATGGGGAGATTTGAATGAAGGCAGTGTAGATTTTGTTCACAAGATGGGTGCAGTTGTTCCAGGCTTAAAGAAAGAAGGGCAGCACGAGAGAAAGTCCTCTGAGGAAAGCCAGAGGAGGGAATGAAGGAAATTATTAGAGGAAAGCTGGACTGGACCAGAATGTGTGGGCTTGACACAAACCCCAAATTAATGCATCAGCAGAAGAATGCCAGGCCCCAAAGGTGAAGCCTGAAACTGAAGTGATGAATAGCCCAGGAATGTCCAAGAAGGGGTGCAAAGGTGATGAGATGCTCCTGGTTAGTGAGGAAAAAGGGTGAGGAGGGCAGTGAAAGCTTTGTCTCCTGAAATGGTGAACAGAGAGACCCTGAACTGTGGGTGTAAAGGAGAAACTAAAGATTCCCTGGAAGAAAGTTCTAGAAAGCTGGTAATTTATGAGCATCTTCAGGCTAGGGGTGACCTAAGTCTGGGGAAGAATTTTGGAAACAAGGTCTGGGGTGGGGAAAGAGGTCATTAGAAATACTTCACAGAAGAGCAACCATGACCTAAAACTAGCTTTTATATGAGAGGGAAAAAGGAGCAGATCAGCTTGAAGGATGACAGAATTAGCAGTGGTGGTGGAGAAAGGACAAGGAGTGGTTTGCCAGCAGAAGATGGGGGCTGTCTTTTGTTTTATGAATAGAAAAGGTATGCTAAATGAGAAGTACTGTACAGGACTGGCAGAGGGGAACAGAAGGGTGATTGATCAGAGGGGGAGAAGTAGGTGAAGCCATAGGTGTGTATAGGCAGTAGAGCACACATACATAGCACCTTGCTTGGGAGACCAAGGAGCATCCAGGAGGTCAGCTGCAGCAGGAAGGAGGAAGTTTTTGAGAATAAAACATAGCCAAGTACTATCTGAAAAGAACAAAAGGATGGATAAGACAGGCAAGATAGTGACAGAGGAGTTGAACACTTAGTAAACAATCTGGAAAAACAGCAGTTTTAACTCAGATCTCCAGTTCTTCATTGCTTGATGCAGAAAATTGAGTTTAACAAAAGCAAAATTTCCAGCTGGCTTCCACACAAAATTTCCAAAGAAGCAACAGAGGAAAGTACCTGCCCATTTCTTATGTGTTGCATGTGAACAGAATGAGCAGCATCTCAAACCTCTTCCTAGTTCTCAGGAAGTCAGTAGGAGATAGTTAATAGACAGCTTAGTTGTCACTCTGTCCTATGCTGTCTTGTTTGCTAATATACTGGCACAGAAGAAAAACTGACCTCTACCATATCTCAGCCTGACACAGCTGTGTAAGCTCACAGAGGATCCAGGCTCCAGTCCACTGAAATATCCACAGCATATTTGACTTCAGCGGCTCTTAATTTACATGTTCAGTATTACTCACATTATTAGTACTTGGCTTGTAATTTTTTTCACCATTCCAGCTCTCTATATTTTTAGTTGATTCAAATCTACTCTCCAATTAATATGCAATACCATGCTGCTCCTTTACCCTTAGAATCAATTATGAAAAGTTATTTTACAAAGATGTAAGAGAACATTTTAGAAAAAAAAACCTTTTCATAAGAAGTACAGTTTTCCTTTCTGCTAAAGCACTGTACCAATTTATTTTTAAGATCAATAGCAAAGCAGAGTTTAACATGGTGCAGTGTTTGTCCAAAATCCAGGCAGGGAAAATTACATGTGAAGTTTTAAAATGTGAATTCTTAACAATAGTAAAAGGGAGGAAGAAAACTGATAGGCACAATGCAAAACGCTTGTGTATAAAAAATGTTTGACATTGCGGGGTAAGGGTATTCAGGACATGGTGATGCAAGGCAATCTGTCTTTACGTTGCAGTAGCATTTCCAGTACCTTATGACACTGCCCTCATTATACACCATGACTTTTTTTGGTGATCCTACACAAGGTTGTGACTAACAGATAAAAGAGTACTGATCCATGCTTTGCTGGTTGATGCTTTCCTGAAATCATTGAGGTAATTGCAGTAGTCAGAGCTGCAAAATTTTATTCAGTGCTTCCTAATTATTCTATATCCAGGTCTGTTAGCACAATTCGTGCATATACACCAGTGAGTTTAGTAATTTTCTTTTTATAGCTTCAATATATTATTCTTAATATAGGTGAACTGACTCAAATGGGTTATTCCTGCTTCATATCCTTTCAAGTTGTCACATTTTAACTCCAGCCAGCAACTAAGCACCACAGAGCCACTCCCCTGGTGGGATGGGGGAAAGAATTGAAAAGGTAAAAGTGAGAAAACTCAAAAGAGTTTTCTGAAATAAAGACATTTTAATAGGGAGAGCAAAAGCTGTGCATGTAAGCAATGCAAAGCAAGAAGTCATTCACTGCTTTCCGTGGGCAGGCATGTGTTCAGACATCCCCAGGAAAGCAGGGCCCCATCACACCCAACACTGACTTGAGAAGTCAAATAGCACAACTATGAATTTCTGGCCCCCACATTTCTTCCCCAGCTTTATATGCTGAGCATGATGCCATATGATGTGCAATGCCCCTTTCACCAGTTGCAGTCAGCTGTCCTGGCTGTGTCCTCTCCCAATTCCCTAAGCACCCCCAGCCTCCTTATTGGTGGGATAAGAAGCAGAAAAGACCTTGATGCTATGTGAGCACTGCCCAGCAAAAATGAAAATATCCCTGTACTATCAACACTGTTTTGGTCACAAATCCGAAACTTAATCCACATCAGCTACTGAAAAGAAAATCAACTCCATCCCAGCCAAAACCAGCACACCTGTAAAATGTTTAATTCTACTTTGACTTTGTTGTGGTCATTTTATATTACAAAACTTCCTGGGTTATTCTTAATAGTCTCATGTCACTTAAAATATCAATACCACAGAATGCCTTTTTTGTAAAAATACTAAGCCTTACCTAAAGCGCACCTAACCAGCAGCTAGAGACTGGGATTTATTTTCACCCATACTGGTGCTACTGGAAGAGTGTTCTGGAAACTCATTCCTCTGGCACTAATAAAGCTTCCTCTTATTTCCAGTGAGGTAACTGACAGTTTGGGTGAGGTAACTGACAGTTCACTAAAGTAGATCTCCTGAACTTATTTTTTCCTTGTGCTTTTAGGGAAAAATAATAAAATTCAACAATTAGTACAGATAATAACATTTAAATAACAACACTCTAATATCCTGGGCCTAATTTCCCCCTTTTATATTATTTTAATCAGCTCAGTTATCTTTTCCTATACAGATTCTGGTTTTAATTAATCTTTTCTGAATATGTGGAAGTATATACAGTATTTTAGAGGAAATAGGTGTTTTGATTGTCTTTTATACTAGGAAATACACTACTGTACTTCTGTTGGCAATACCTTAATTGCTCAGGCCTAAGAAAGAGATTTGTCCTATTGGAAGTCAGTGCATATTACAGGTTCAGGTCATAATTTTTGGTACAGTTTATCAGCATAAGTCAGCATCTAAAGAAGCAGAGCTGAATTTCACTGACCTCTGCCTTTCATTCCTCTTCCCATGTATCCTTTCCCTTTGCCCAGCACTATGTTCCTATACAGCAAAGCAGACTGAGAAATTTATTCCAGTTTTCTTTCAGCTGTTTTTTCCACTTTACAATTCCCGTACTAACCTCCATTTTTTCCAACTTAACTAATCCCTTCTCACTTGGCACCATACAAAGACTTCACTGACATAATGGCAGATAACCACCACTGCATTTTGTCCACAAAATCTGCAACCACAGCATGTGCCTAATACATAAGAAACCTTTGGTATCCATGTCCAAATTCAAGTGGCATGACATCACTTGAAATGAATTTTGTTCACTTGTGGTGAAATGAACAAACCCTAGAAACTGTTCAGCCAATTGGTGGTCCTGTGTTGGCAAGCACGACCGGTGAATGAGAAATGAGCCACAGGTGAAGTGAGAAGAATATGGTTAGATGGTGTAGAAGAAAAGATTGGGCCTGTGATGTGGATCCTGCATCAAATGAATAGGATGTCTCAAGAAAAAGGAAGAGGAAGCAAAGTCAAGATGGCATAGAAAGAGAATGAGAGGAAGACACAAAAAAAAAAAAAAAAAAAAAAAAAAAAAAAAAAAAGGGAGAAATGGAGCAATGGAAGGAAGGGGAAGAATAGAAGAAAAGAGAATGTACAGAGCCTAATATTTGGTCTGCTATGATATTTCCATCACCATCCCAAAGCAATACACTGAAAGAGTGACTTCCCCACCTCAATCAGGGCTGTACAGAGGTCAAAATATTGTCCTGAGTCAGGACTTGCCTTTTTAACAGGTGTCATGCTCGAAGAACATATTCCATAAAATCCAGCACAACACCAGTTATGAATCAGCTCTCCCACTCCCAGTTTTAATAAAATTTGTGGGTACTATTTATTTTAAAAAGAGGCTTATAATATATAATTTTAAAGGCACCCCATGTAGCACATAATGGGGCACTGCAAATTGGTTATATAATAAGTAAGTAGAAGAAAGAACAATATAAACAGTGGTTTGCAGCCTTGACCCTATGGTGTTTCCTGCCACAATGAAAGTAAAAACACATGTTCCCTGACAACCATCAAGCACTTTGCCACTGCTGTTGGACATTTCACTGCCTTAGGGCTTGTCTACATGCAAAGCGATGTTGGTTTGTCTGGGTTTAATTTGCTGCAAAGGGCTATGTGAATTCTTATTTTGACCTAAATCAGACTTGCTTCAGTTTAGTTCAACAAATTAAAGGTCAGATAAAAGCCAAATAACTCTGTTGATTAGGACAATCACTGTTCTAATCAATTGCTTACAATTATAGTGCTGCCTGTTCTGGCAAAAGCTGACTTTCTAGTACCTTATCTTGATGAAGTTTCACCTGATTCCTCAGACTGTCTTAATTGACTTAAATTGTGCCTGAGTGGTCCTTAGGATCTAGTGCCACATGGTTAATGTTACCAAATCTTTGCTTCCGCTGCTAAATGCAGAATATATATCTAAAATAAAAATTTCAGCGGGGAAGTATTGGTTACTTTGAAATGCAACTTTTTTTTTCTAGTACCACACCCAAATACAGGCACTTCTCAGCACACAAATGAGGGCAGAAGCAAGGCACAGAGCACTCTAAACTAAACAGGTACATCATACACACACTGAGAGACACTTGGGGCTCCCTTAATTCAAAGCCTGCAAGAGCAATTTTGCCTTAATCTTGCTTGGTTAAGTGCTTGGTAGGAATATTTACCACCAGTGCCCAAACACAGGGAAAGCTATATGCTTAGGGAAATGTAATGGAAATGAAGAATTAAATGAATGGAAAACCAGCCAGCATTATTCCCAAGAAGAGTATCCACAGAAGTAGTTATACCAGTACACTAATAGTAGGACAATTGTAACACTGTAATAACATCAGTACATTTCCTGAATCTTGCTGCAGAGAAGCAGAACTTGTCTTAGTTTTAGAAAGGCTTGTCAGCATCCATATTTCGAAGGAAACACTCCAAGTACTTCCTCTTCAGTGGAACAGCTCACAGCAGAGGATTCATTTTGCAATTTTCCAGGATTAATTTTAGGCCAAGGCAACCCAGGCAAACTCAGATAAGGTAAATTTCACCTAATTGCACCAACATTGTCACAAGCTATCTGTCTCAGAAAACAAATCATTTGTTGAGAAGGAAGGCTCTACTAGGTCACCCCACCACCTGAAACCTCAGCTACCCCAAGAGCAGCACAACCACAGCACCAACACAATCAGATTGTGACTGGGTGCCGCTATGGCTTTATTAGCAATATATGCCACACACCAAACATGTACAGCAAATCCTGCTTCCAAAGGAGGGTAAGGTCTGTGGGGGCTTTTTGTGCTATTAGAGAAAGTCTAGTTTACACTTCAGAACACAATCAAAAAACACCAAAGTGTTAAAACTTTATGACAGCATGTTCATAATTTTGTCTTTCAAAGACAACATGTCTCTGCGTTTATGGTTAAATTATCAATATTAGATAATTATTAGAAAACCTAAAAGTTACATATATTTGGGGGGTTATCAACCTCTGTTAGCTTTGCCACTGCGGTGACCTGTAACACAGTTTGTTTCAATCAGGAAGCTGCACAGGAAAGAGCTGTACTCTTCCCAGCAGCAGCTTTATAGTTCTTTGAACCTCCCCGCTCACAACCCTCCTTAAGCAAGACTGCGCTTTATGCAACTGCAAGGAAACCACTCGGTTACGCCGTGACACAAATCCCGACGTCGTGAGGCCTTTCCATGCGTGTCCTTAGCTGTCACCTGGGACTCCCGCACGCTCCCTGCTCTGCCCTCGCCATGGAGGCCACTAAACGCACTTTGCCCCCGATTTCACATTCAGGCAAGCGCCACGCGGACGTACATCCGCCGCCCGGCCCGCTCGACACCTGCTCTCACAGGAGGCAGGGCAGGGCCATCACCTCTTTTGTGTCCCCGCGTTCCAAGGGGCCCTTCCCTCCCTCGGGTCCCACCGCGTCCGCCATCCACAGCCCAGCCCGCACCCTCCCAGGGGGGATTTAAACCAGAACCCGGAAGCCTACCCTGCCTGCGCGGTGCACGCCGGGAGCTGTAGTCCCAGCTCCCCAGTGGCCATCCTGTCTTTGAGTGGCGTGGGCCAGGGCGGGGAAACCACGAGTCCCGTGAGCCTCTACGGCGGAGGGGGGGCTGGCGTTTGAACCGGCGGCGTTGTTGTTGACGCCATATTGCTGGTGCGGGGGTTACGGCCGGGAGCGCCATCGCCGCCGCCTGGGCCCTGCCATCGCCATCGCGCCGCATCGGCCGCCCCGCACCGCGCACCTGGAACTGGCACCGCGTCCCTCGGCACTGCTTGTGTCCCGCCACCGGCCTCGGGCGGAATTTGTCCCGGCCGGGCAGGGCGGAGCGGGCGAGGAGAGCGGAGATCCAGCCGGACTGAACCGGGGTTGCTGCTGCCGCTGCCGGGGCCGCTCCCTAGAGAGAGGCCGGCGGGGAGGCGGTGGAGGCGGCCCTGACGCAGCCGCCCCCTCCTTTCCCTTCCCTCCCCCCCAGCCCACTCCAGACAGCGGGGAAGACGCCTCTGGGCAGGGCCGGCTGCTGCTGTCTCCACCGCTGCCCCTCGCTCCGAGCCCCCTTGGCCGCTCCGCGCCATGGCTTGCGGCGCCACTTTGAAAAGGACTCTGGATTTCGACCCGCTGCTGAGCCCAGCGTCCCCGAAGCGAAGGCGATGTGCGCCATTGTCAGCCCCGGCCTCAGCCGCCTCCTCCTCCTTCGCCGCCGCTGCCTCCTCCCCGCAGAAATACCTGCGCATGGAGCCCTCGCCCTTCGGAGAGGTGTCGTCCCGGCTCACCACAGGTGAGGGACGCGGCACTCCTTGCGCCCGGCAGCCCCCCCGGGGGCACTTCGGCGGGGAGGGGGCCGGGAAGGCGGCCGGGAAGCGGGGAGGAGGAAGGGGGGGGGGGGGTTGGGTGGGTCTGGCGTCCCTCTCCAGCCATTTTCTGCCGGGCTGTGCGGCTGGCAGCGGCCGGGGCGATCCCTGCTCGGCTTGGCACCGAGAGACACAATAGAAATGGCCGTTTGCAGCAGGAGAGGAGGGGGAGGAGGAGGAGGGACGGGGAGGAAGAAGGGGGGCCGGGTTGAGCCGATGCGGGCGGGTGGCCATAGGAAAGGGGTCGGTGAAGGCGGGGGGGTGATATGAGGCTGGAGAAAGAGACCCGAGCGGCGTGGGGGATGGGGGTACTGCTGGGGGGAAGCTCGATCCTAGGAAAGGAGGAGGCCGGCTTTTTTTTTTTTTTTTTTTTTTTTTTCCCTCCCTCCCCTCCTTGTACCACGGGTGCTTAGCTATGGTAAGGAGAGCCGCAGGGGCGAGTCGAACTGCGGAAACGCTGGGGGCGGCAGGGGACAGGGGTGTGACCGAGGTGGGGCTGGGGTCGGGAGTCGACGGGGCCCCAATCGATCCCTTCCTCGCAGCCATTATCGGTGGGTCGAGGCGGCGGCACCTCCTCCAGTTGCTCAGACATCGGGGGAGGGCGATGGGGGCAGGGCGGGGAGGCCGGCTTGTCATCCATCACCCGCAAAACGCCACTGGGAAAAGGCAAAAGCGAATAAAACAAAGGGGTAATCCCACTTCCCAGCTCCTTAATACGGGCTATCGTCCCGGGTAACCCATTCTGTGGTATCCTTGAAAGTTCCGTAGGAAAACCGAGCGTTAAAAGCAGTTATTGCAAGGGTGAGAGTTGCCTTTAGGGCAGATAAAATGGAATCGGGCGGTCTCCTACTCTCGTTTGGGAGACGCGGGGCAAGAACGAAGCCTTTTTACATTCTTAAGGTGCGAGAGATGAGTCCACCGTGGCGGCCCTAAAATCCCGATGTCTGCTTGTGTAATGGTTGTCAATTAAAAATCAACCGAGTTGTTTTTAGCAGCGAGTAGGGAGAGAAGAAAGGAGCGAATCTTGGCTGGGCACGAAGGATTGATTGGCCCGTGCCATGCTTAGTCCAGTGGGCAGCTTCCAGCAATGCACTCAGGGACGGTGCAGCTCGCGGCCATGAGCGGCTGTAGCGCCGAGGTATGGATGTACCCGTGTCCTTTGTGTGCAGGGGAAAAAAAAAAAGCCCTCTGCAGTTGTTGCAGCAGAATTCCTTCCGCTGTTGTGTTTGGTAGTCCCTTTTATAACACAAGTTGGCTCCGGGTTACCAAGCACTAAGTTTGAATGTTCAAATTGCCATTTACACGTAGGACAGTGCCTTGTTTCAATATTCTTAGTTGGGAAAACGGTACCGTACAATACATTTTTTTAGAGCTTTTAATCAAATAATAAAAAATAGCTATGGAGGAAATGTAGAAGGCATATAGAGTAAAACTTGGCATCAGTGCCTTGATATTTTTTGAACCTCTAGGAAAGGATATTGAATGAGTCAGCGGTCTGGGATGAGAGTTGTGATGGATGGCACTCCCTGGTACAGCGAGGCTTTGCATGTACTTTGAAATAGATATTTAAAATCAGACCTAATTTAATTCTTTTAGAGGATAAGTATTTTTTGCAGTGATTTCTTTTTGTTTCTTTGGGGTTTGGAGAGCTTATGAATATTTAATACAAATATTGTCTGGCCAGTAAATATGTATTGTTGAAAGGAGGAGGCAAATCAATAAAATTTGCAGAAGAGACAACCTACAGCAGTAATTGGGGTAATACCTAGGCTTCTACTCTAACCATTCTGAAGGGCTTAAAAACTGAAATGTTACTGAAATTGAGCAAATACAGGCCTCTTTATCTCCTGAGAAAATCAGAGGTGCAGGTGGTAATACATGTGAAAAGGTGATTTGTCTACAGACAAGGATGTATTTTATGTATAAAAAATGTGTTTAATATAATGAAGAGTGAATGACAGTAAATCATAATGTCTCGTAAAGCACTTGAATACTCCTAAGCAAAACGTGAAGCATTTATAAGTTGTGCACGTTTACATGGGTTTTGCTTAAAAGCTCCCTCTGTGGTTTCCGTTACAGAAAAAAAAAAATCTTTATACCGTGCTGGTATAAATGCATCTGTTAATAATTTTGCTTACCTTTAAATTTCAGTTGACTTTGGGGATATTATCACATTGTATATATTTAATTTCGACTCTCACTGAGCAAAATAGAGCTCATAATTTTAAAGAGGCCTGTTGAAAGGTTGTGTGTGATTCATCTAATATTGTAAATGTACTTGTGAACTAATAGTTTGCATTTTTCCTGGTAGCCACTTGGAAGAATCAGATGGTTTATTCTAGAGCTCTGACTTAGGTTGAGGCCTCGAGTGCTGCAGAAATATATATTGCTTTCCATTGACTCTAAAATGAGTTCACATGACCATTTCTGATGCAGATGTCTGCATTAGGGTCAGATAAATCTTGCTGTATGTGTGAAAAGAATTCCAGTCCGATTTACAATGTGTTACCAAGTCACCATTTTGTATTAGTTTTTGTGTTGGGAAATTTATTAACAATAGCCAGAATTCAGTTGACTTGACTTGGGCTTTTCTCAGCCTGTTACTGTAATCCTTAGATTTCCAGCGCTTAAAAAGCGTCTGTCTGAATTCTGTGTAATGAAAATGAATGTTCCTGTGAAAGGAGAGTTCCGGATATAAAATACCTGATGCTTGGACTGTAAGTTCATGCTTAAACATTTGTCTTCTATCTGATACTCTGACCTGATAGTGTTTAACTTCGCACAGTGGAGACCATATCAGCATCAGGACTTCTTACCACATCGTTCCTCATTTCAAAAATGAGTTACCTGGAAGTAGAATGTTACAGATTGATTGAGGGGTGTATGGAGAACTGAGAATACAGTGTGGTAGTCAGATGAAAAAACAGCTGTCTGTATAGAGTGGTCATAGACAAATGACCAATGTCTGTTTGAGAGAGGATAGGCTTATTCAGGATGAAATTTATCTCTCACTAGAGTGTTTTAATATTTTGTGGTTATTTGAACAGCTGTTAGGTCACTTCCAGTTTCTTGGTGAATTTGGCAGTCAAACTGTAATTGTGCCTTTACAGTCTGTACTTTCTGTGGAATTGTGCTTACTGGCTTGAGCATACTCATGAGTATGTTTGCTAATTTTTAAATAGCATTATTTGCATGTAGAATGATGTTTTTAAAAGTATATTCACTATAAGCAGTGCAGAACAAACCTGCCTGGCACAAAACTGGTTTAGTTTTGAAAGAGTGGCTCCTCTTAAATATTTTTCTACTGCTTGAATACTACAGATGAGCTTTAGTTTCATGTGAGTTCTAGCTATAAATGAGATTGATTTGTGTAATCAGATTAACTGCACCTGGGTCTGGATGCTGCTTTTGTGTTATGCATACACTTGTTGGGTTTCCTCTGAAGTCCAGAGGATGCTTTTCTGTTTCAAAGCTGTTAAAAGAATTCGAGGGTGAAAGGAGAATCACAGAATAATGAGGTTGGAAGAGACCTCTAAGATCATCAAGTCCAACCTATGCCCTAACACCTCAGTTAGATTATAGCACCAAGTGCCATGTCCAGTCTTTTTTAAAACGCATCCAGAGATTGTGATTCTACCACCACCCTGGGAGGTGGTAGGAAAACATTGGCAGTATTATTTCTCTGTTTCCTGTTGGATGTTTTGGAGCCATTGGTTGCAGTTTTACCCAGATGAAAGATTGTTTGGGAGTGGGGAGAAAAAAGAAAAAAAATACACTTAAATTTTTTAAATTCAGAGGCAGGTTACTTGTTGAAAGTCTGCATGTCTGGACATTTCTGAGATAGAAGCTACAGTGGGAAATACAGTTGAAAGAAATTGGGGGAATAGAAGGGAGAGATAATGTTGATCTTCGGGATTTAAATCTCCTAATTCCTGGTGCATAGAAACTGAAGACAGACTGAGATCACAAGGTTTTTTTTCCACACTTCATCCAAAACCAGAGGTTAACTTGAAAGACCTCTATGCAGTCAAAAAGGATGAAGTAATGTAAAACTCCACCGACTTTAGCGCATGCAGTTTTTCCTCCATCTGAAACATTCATCTGCTTCAACACTTCCCCAGCAACTAACTAATGTTGCAAACTAAAATCCGGAGTGGGCGGAGCTGTTGAGAACAGGCCTCTCATGAGGGACTCCACAAACAGAAGGTAGATAAATTTGCCTTTAGTATGTCCTTTTTCTTTCACAGAAAAGTCTGGAAAGAGATTGATGTAGTTGACACAGTTTTTCCAAGTTAATGCTAGAAAATGTCTTTGACCTTTTTGAATAGGAAGAACTGTTAGTCTTCCCTGTGGGCTGTCCTCCTATGACCTTTGAGTTGCCCTCTTGAGCAAACTGAACTACTTCTGTCTGAAACTTGGTCAGGCAATGGCCAAGCATAAGTTTGGCTTTTAAATGAACAGATCCAGTGGCTTTGGAATGTGACATATTAGTAGTGCTGCATCTCTTTCTGTGTAATTTCTGTTTTGTTAACTTATCCAAATGTGTATTTATTGCTAAATTGTCTTGGTGAAATGCCAAGTTTCTCATTGTGCTCCAGTATTGCAGAAATCATTAGGATTTTAGAAACCAAAACATTCCCACCCCTTAAAAAAGGCATGTAATGGCTGCATCTGGACTTCATAACTTAATTAATAGGAGAAATTTCTGTATAGATACCTGTGGTGACTGTAAATGTTAAATACCCTTGGTTGTAGATGTCATAAAATGTTGAAGCCATTTTTTTTTTGTTTCAATGGCAAGTCTGATAAATGCAGTGTGACAATTTTTTGTGTGAAGGGAAAGATCTAATTGCTGTGTCTAATACATTTTGCATTGCTTGATTCATTTTTCATTCCTCAATCTCTTGATCAGGAGAACTGGGACTTCCTGAAATAATACATTTGCAGAATGAGCTAATGCATATGTGAACATCCAGCCTGTGGGAGAACCAGAACTTTTGTCAGCCTGAAACCTGGAGTAACTGGATCTCCTGAGGTGGCCTGCTCTGTGCCCCAGTCTGTGGCAAGATGCTTCTGTCCATTCTGTAGCTCTAGCCAGTGGCTACGAGGTGTCAGCATGGACCTGTTACCAATGTTTTCTCTCTGGCTTAGAGCATGCTCCTATGAGGGGGAGCATGGTTTCTAAAAGTAGGCATTCTGTTACTAACCTTTTAACATGCCTAATTGAGAAGCATAAGTGGAGTGGTTGACATCTGAGACCAAAGCAAGAGAGGAAGAGGAGTATTTGGGTTGTTTTAATTTCTGTCTCTGCCAGGGTTCCCTGGTTAAGTAGGAAAAAACCCCGAGGAATACCTTTATCCGTTGCTTTGCTGCAGTGCTGTCTTTACAGGAAACTGGCATCTTAAAATTAACAGTGTATATTAGTAGTTGGTGGAGAGACCAAAAGTAGGAATGTGGTAACATCAGCTAGGTGTTGAATAAGGTTGAAGGCCTGATGGAAGTGTTATGTGTTAATTTGAACTAGGACAGTGGAGCAGTTCTGCTTTAACAGTAGCTGAAATCCCTAAAGATGTATGCCACTGACATCAGGCTAGCATTTGATTGATTACTTACAAGAAATCTGAGGCATGGTTCACGTTTGAATGCATACATTGACTGGTGATATTGCTAACTGAAACCTGAGCTAAAGGTTCCATTTCAGGCCTGGAAGACTGCTACTCTGATTTCAGCGCATTGAGTCACCTTCCTGTGTGTTTTGCTGAATTTTCCTTCAGCTAAATGAAAGAAGTCAGGAACTGTGATGAGAGATTGATAGTTTAAAAATCAAGCCCAAAGAAGAAAGTCCTTCAGGTGAAACAATCAGCACCTTCATAGTTGACAAGCAGTTATTTAAATGGAGAAAATAATTGTTTGCCTTTTTAACTTTTTAAGTTGAACTGCTGTTTCCTTTGTACATAATTTCTCAGTAATTACAGGTCAGGGTGAAGTAATTAGATGGCAGAATTTTGAAAAATATTAACTTCTTATAATGAATTAAAGAAAGTAGGAAGACTGCATCACTCCTTGGAAATGAATATTTGGCTTTGTAATCCATTAGCGTGACAATCATATTTCAGATGTCAGACTTGAAGTCTAATTTGTCCTGTTCATATTTCATCTTCTCTTCATTCGGAATTCTTCATTCTCCAAATGGGATCTCAAGTTCTGAAAGATCTTAATGCAGAATTTAAAGAACCTGTGTACTTAACTTTATGCTCTCAGTACATAGCTCTGGATAATAAGAGAGTATCCATGTATTTAATTACTTTCGGGTATATTTGACTGAATCCCTGATGCCTTTGGTGGCCTGGTGAGACGATAGCAGTTTTTATTTGTTATTCTTGATCTTAGCCTTGAACCTGAAGGAGAAGGGGGGCATAAAACAGATTATTGTGTAATTGGTAGAGATTCATAGTCATGTTGAATTTGAAATGCTATTTATGAAGTATTAAATCATTTTGGTGTGGCTTTTTCTTGCTGCTGCATCAGATTTGCAAGTCTGATTTTCACTTTCCGCACCTTTGCCTGGTGTTTCCTGTTAAAATAGCTCTGCGCCTTCAGAGGCATCTCTAACCAGTAAGAAGCACTGAGCACAGAGGGTAGACTGAAATTACAAAGAAACTGAGAATAGGCCACAGTGATGTGTGTTTCATCATATTAAATATATTCCTTTTGTAATCTCAGATCAAATCATTGTCTGATGTACAATATCTGATTTGAACTTCAGTGTATGTTCAAGGTGGATAAAAGCTTTTATTTAAAATATCTAATAAGTTGTGATATACGTGATACAGGTTCTCACTTAAATTTTTTAGTCTTGGAGAAGGTGACAGTAGATTAATGAGTGTTCTTTCATATTCTAAATTTTTATATATAAAATAATTAAAATGCATGTCATTGTTTTAAAGGACAATTTGGGCCTCCACACTGAGGCACACAAAAAAACTATGCTGTGTTTGATACCAGTTCAGTGCACATTTTAAGTCAGTTGCACACTGCAGAGAGAACAGTCAGAACTAATTGGAAGCCAGAGAAGTTAAAAAACTGAACTTGTAAAAGCAGGAAGGTTTTCTGGAAGCAAAAGTAGCTTGGATCTACTGATTCTAAGCTTTATTTAACTGGGTTAAAGTTTTAAAAGTCTTTACAGTTAGATGTCTGCTGTATAGGTGGTGTTCAGAAGTTGTCTGGTTTGCACTACCTTAATATTTCATGGCTTCCTGCAAGTACTGAGATAATACAAAAATATGTTAATATATTTGTGTGGAATAAAATATTGTTAATATATTTGTGTGGAATTACAAAACAGAACAGTAAACGAGAGAAGTAACTTGGTGCATTTAAGCATTTTTTCTTTCTGTATTAGATTATTTTAATTTGGCATTCAGATTTTCATTTAAAATGAGTCATAAATATTTGCAGGTTTATATTTCACTTGACAGTGAAGTAGTTTTAAGTCTTAAGATGTTATGCTACTGTAAGTTAATAAGAATGTCTACTTAGTCTTTGCTGATATAAAAATGTGCCTGCTTTATTTGAAACATTCCTGGTCTCATCGTTCATGTGAGATGTCAGTGAAAGTTTGGTGCTGTGTTAAACTTGCATTTCTTAACTGTTAATCTCCCTTTTATTAGCGGTGGAAATAGGGAAATATGGGATGAGTCAGTCTCATTGCCTGCTATCAGCAAGCTACTGAATATGCCTTGCAGTCTAGTTCTCTGTGCTGAGCATTTGTGCCCTAAATCTTCTAAGTTAGTCTGAATGGAGGAATACCATTTGCCAAACCAGGTTATGGGCATGCTTAGCAAGTGTTCAGTCAGTGCTTAACATTTCAGGCTTTTTTTCTCTTTGTTGCAGTTTGCAGTGTAGTCAGTGTCATGTTTAAATAGTTCTTTCTCTTAAACTTTGCTTGGTTCTGTACCTTCAGCTGAAGTCATAGTATTGCTAACTGTTAAAGTGATTTTGTCAGGATGGGGATCTCCTAGATCTGTCAGTAGTGTTTCTTGAGATTTTTGATTTTCACAGCAAGATTTGAAGGTGGCAATTTAAAAAATGTTGCCAAATTAGAAGTAGATGAAATTGCTGTAATATAATTGAGACTTCTTGTCCACAATTCAGTATAATTTAGAATAGAATCATCTTTGGTGCACAAATCTTGATTTTCTATCCTAGTTGTTACTGTTTTCCCAAAGTCCACACCTGATTTCTCTACCTCCTCTCCCTGTTTTCCCCACACACCCCTCCTTGCTTTTGTTCCTTCTATCCTGGCTGGTATTTTAACATTTTCTCTAAATTATTCTTTGTTTAATTTCTAGGTTTTGTTAGGACTGAAGGAGACATGGCATATGATTATTGATTTAACTCTTGCAGTTTCATCCGTTGACCAGAGTCTGCTTACTTTTTTTGTCCTTAATGATTTGGGTGGTTAATGTGGTTTGAGAATGTTTCTGCAAAAAGATAAAAGAAAGGAGAACTATAGAAAAGATTTTTATTCAAGTTGTTACACCTGAAATTTGGCTGATTTTTTTTCAGTTCACATGGAGTTCAGAAAGTATGGCCAGGACAAAGTAGTGAAGGATGGTCATGGTCTATTATGTTCTTCAGTGAATACAAATGCAGTGTGAATATGTGCAGTTATGTTTCTCATAGTGTAAACATGCTTTAGGACAGATGATCATATGAGCTAATTTGCTTCCCATTCAGAATTATGCAGTATCACTGGAGCCAGAGCAGTAATTGATTTTGAGGAGAAGTATGGTTCTGCCACCATAATGCCACTGAGTATAAATATTGTTAGGCCGCTCTCTGAGTGATGTGTATATGCACATGATCAGCTCTGCATGGAATTCTGTTTAATTTTGGAAGCTTGACTGCATCTTGGTTTAACATGATTTATGTACTTTGGTACTGTACAGGAGTGTTTGTATCTTGTCCTACAGAAAGCATGAATCCTCCATCCCCCTGCACCACTTTCTTGTGGTTTCTTCTCTTTGTAATAAAAAAGTACAGCAGGTAAATTGTTTTATTACTGTCTTCTGCATTTGCTGCATCTTTGAACCATACTACTGACCTCCCATTAGAGAGTTGAAAATTTTACAGCTACAGGCTTGGGACTGAAAAGGTATGAAGTCCTTAATCAATGGACAAAATCCAAGAAGCTCCTTTGCTGACGCTCCTGTTGACTCAAAACAGTTTTCTCTCTTTTTATAAATTGGAAATTTCTAGACTGACTCATGGAATTGAACCATGTCAGTATTTAAACATCTGAACTGAGAATTGTTAAGTGTTTGCTTCCACTTGGTCTAGCAGAGGCTTCAGCCACTGACTGAAGAAGGTGGTAGCTGAAGTTTCCTGCATCACATGGTTCCTTATTGGAAAGGTTCAGATATGGAACCTCAGTAGCATATGGATTACAAACATGAAATTTGGTTTAAGTTTTCATGGTATTGGCAAAATGAGACAGAAATAGGAACGGTCTGAGTGGAGTCCCTTGTAACTCTGACATGATCACATGAATTTATATGTACCTGAGTTTTGGAAAGTTGTCCTTGCTAAAAAGTCTAGAAGTGTCATTGGAAACCAGTTGTGCAGGTAATTTTTTCTTAAAACATTTGATCATTTAAAAGTAAGAGTTCTCATAAAGGATGAGAATCTTCGCAAATTTCTTATGGGAAGAATATAAAAAATGGAAAATTCCTTTTTTTCTTGAATATTTTACATTACCAGGGGATATGCAGTTAGGCCATTGATGCACCTGAAAGCCATTTGGTATGTGGAATTTCAGAGAGAAGGCACTCAGGATTGGTAGTTCCTGTTGCAAGGATTAGTTTTTCCCTTACGATTCTACAGTGGAGATGAGATTATTAAAATAATTTGCTGTACTTTATTCACTGCAGTCAAAAGCTGTGCTACATACTGCCCTACTCCTTTAAAAGAGACTGTTGATCCATCTGCTGTGTTTTATTTGGATAAATTTGAGACTGTCAAAATGTTGTGGAAGGCTTTTGTATTTTTCCTGTCAGTTTCCAACTCTTTGATATTTTAAGCAGTAGGTGCTTAGCGCATATTGTCTAAATTGTGATTTCGTCTTCAGTGTGCTGCCTGTAGGACATTCAGCCCATATACAGCAGTGGCAGTTCATGTGGATGTTTTATTCTTGAGTGTCTTGTTACTCTTAACTCTTTGAGTGATAAATGCTGTGTGGGAGTGAAAGATTAAATTAAAGATTAAATATATGAAGCAAGGAAGATTAATACCAGTATAAATTTTATAGCCCAGTTTTTATCCATGCACATTGTATCATTCCTAAATTTTAGAATGCTGGGGTTTTTTTTGTTAGCAGTACTCTGGTGCCAATACTTGACCTTAAATAAGAACATTTTTGCTAGTGTTCTCCTGGTGAAAACAGCCTGGGTTACCTTTCTTTTAATTAGTTTAATGGTTTTGTGTCTTAGGTAAGACATTGTTTTTGCAGGTCAAATTTTAAGAGTGTCTATCCTTTATCATCTGCTATTTATCTACAGCATTTGATCTTTGAGTGGAAATGAAGTGAAATGGTGAAATGTAAATATAATTATTTTAGGGTTTTTATTTTTGTTGGGTTTTTTTTCTCTTTTTAGAACAAATTCTGTACAACATAAAACAGGAGTACAAACGCATGCAGAAGAGAAGACATTTAGAAAATAGCTTCCAGCAGACAGATCCTTGTTGTTCTACTGATGCACAGCCACATGCATTTCTCCTCACTGGACCAGCTTTGCCAGGTACTCAGATAATTCTGTGTAATTTTCCTATGTTTTCTTAGACTCTACTTGTGTAAACAACTTTTTCTAGTTACTTGGTGGTTTATGGCACATTCTCACCAGTTACTGTTGTTTTTTGGCCATAAATGGTGTGTAATTCTGCTATATTCTGTTATTCTGTCAGATTCCATTTGAGTAAATAGTTCTCCCTGTTGCCTGTTGTGTAATGACACATTCCCACTAGTTACTGCTGCTTTTTTTTGTCAATAATGGGATTGGTTTGGAAGATAGTAGCGTTTCATTTTAAAACTTGGTCGGACAAAAACCTGGCACTGTTTTCAGGAGACCATCCTGCCTACTTTTTCACTGATACTGTAATAGGCTTTTGCAAAGCAGCTGTATAGGCCCCAATATACTGTACTATAATTTTTACATAAAATAGAAGCTTAAATTTGTATGTGGCAACTGCCATGTAAATGGTGTTCACAGTGTTTGTGTGACATTCCAGGGGTTTTGATGATTGTGTGTGTTGTCCATTGCATATGTTTTCCTTTTTGAGCTTCTAGTTCTGCTTCAGTAATAATTAGTAGGATCAAATAACAGAAAATAATCTCCAAATGTTTTGTAAAGTTCCTTTAATGAAAAAGGTGTGAAGAAACTTGATATTAAAAAACTGGTTCTGAACTACTTGTAATTGTAAATTGGTATGCCCAAATATTTACTCTTAGGTACTTCATCTGCAGCATCATCACCATTGAAAAAAGAACAGCCCCTGTTTACTCTCAGACAAGTTGGAATGATCTGTGAACGTTTGCTGAAAGAACGTGAAGAGAAAATCCGTGAAGAGTATGAAGAAATCTTGACCACAAAACTTGCAGGTATCTTACAGTTCAAAATAATACATGTCAGAGTGAGTTTGAAAGCTTAAAACTTCTCTTATTTTTGTTATGGTGTATGTTCTTTTCTGACCTCATCTGAAGAAGGAATGGGGTTGCATACATGACAGAAAAAAAATCTGTTTACTCCCTTTGATAGGTTTTTTCCTTCTGTGCTGCTTTGGATACAAAGTATGACTTGTAGTTACTACTACTCAGTGCAGACAGTGGTTTTATTTCAGTTAGAACTTTCTCTTGCTATTGTGTCTGAATTGACAGTTTCCCCTTTTTTTTTTCTCCTTCTTCAGAAAGACTGCCTTTAGAGCTGTTTTTAAAGGACTGTTTTTTTGTTTCGGTTTTTTCCTGCTTGGGAACTGACTTCCTTTTTCTGGAATTTGGCAAGATGACAGTACCTAAGATTTCCCTTTCTCTTTCCAGTACTTAACATTACACTGCTGCCCAGCAGTGTTTGGTATCTGCTTGAGAGTCTGTTCAACTGTTTTTCTGATGTTCCATGCTGAATTATTGTATTTTACAATTCAGCTGAAATTTTTGGCACCTGATGCCAACTTATCTTTCCATAAAGATCATGCTAATATCAGCATTTTAAATAGGACCTTTCTTCAGTTCTTGAGGTGTTTTACTTCTAAGCCTCTTGATAACATTTGAGCACTTAAAATTCTTGTGTATTCAGAGGTAGGTGCTTTCACAGTATGATTTTGAGTCTAATTTAATATTTAGTGTGATGATAATGAAAATCTGAGCACACTGTTCTGCAGACGTGCTTTTGAATACCTACAGCTGTTCTGCTTCCCACCTGAAAACACATCAGAATTAAAGTTGGCCGGTCTCTTCAGGTGGGAATAAGACCTTTTACAGGCATGCACCTGCAGAAAGTCACCAGGCGTGTGGGTTGCTTGTGATAGTATTGTCTCTGCACCCAAGATTCTGTTCATGTTCTGCACTTGCTGATCTGCCACTTCTGTGTAAGAAATTGCTATAGTTCCATGTCCCTCTTAAATCTACGTCTGTTTAAAACTATAACTAACACCCTGAATACTTCTGCTGCTTTGGGCCTGGTGTTCCATTTCAAGGTTGTTCTTTTTAACCTGCTTCAGCCTGATGAATTAGGACTCTGTAGCACCTTTTCTCTTCATTAATGTATGTTAGGAATTGGGCCGTTTTTTGTATTTTCTTAAATGCATTTCATTTAGCAGGGTTCATAACTCTTTGAAGACCAGATAGATGTACTTTTGTTCCAGACACTTTTGGAGTACAAGCTTGTAGTTCTTTACAAACAGGAAGCTCCTCTGTAAAGTTCCTTACACGTGCTCTGTCTCTCAGTCCCAAAGCATTGTTTGGTTTGTTTTTGGGAAAGGGAGGGGATTGAATTCTGTGTGGGAGTTGTGGTTTAGTGAGATGATTTAGGTTTACTTTTTCTTACCATAGTGCTCAGCAAAAGAGCAATAAGGAAGATCATGTTACTGCATCACATATATTAAGCCGGTAGTACATTTTCAACCTTACACGAGAATTTAAAGACTGACAAAAGAATTTAGAAATTCCCTACGTGGAAGGCCAGTTATGGTTGTCTGCTGACAGAATGGTTTTATCCTTTTCTAAACTTTGTTCAGTAAGGTGATACTCCTTGTTACAAAAGTGAAGTCAAAGGAAAGGTAACTGGAAATTCCGTAATAAATCTCAGTTGAAGGGCTTCTTTCAAGTGACTTAACTGAATGTTTGTATCTTGGGTATTTTCTGAATCAGAGTTGTCGCGTAGGTAGTTAGCCAGATACTGCCTATTCTTTCCTTCTTCCATGTTCTTTGCAAGCAGAGTTGCTTTTCATGCAGAATAAATGTTTGGTAAATGGAAAACTCAGATCATTGTAATGCCCTGATTTCTCTTCCTGCCTCTGTTACCTGAAACCGCTGTGTTAGCGCACTTGGTTTTGCAAGAGCTTTAACAAGACATTACCTTGCAAAGTTTTAAAGACTCTCTGAAAACTGGCTTTTTATAGTATTGTAATTGTATTTGTGTTCATGTCATTTAGCCACCTGACTTAAAATAGTTAGGATGTATATGATACAGTGATATAAGTATCTGTGTAGTGTTCAGTTAAATTCTCAAGTAGTTAACTGTAGGGTGCTGTTACCTTTGGATTGCTTAACTTCTGAATCTGGATGTCACAAGAATGGGGCATTTTAGTAACTAGATTTTTAAAAAATTTGCAAAGCCATAGTTCTAACTAAGATGATGTTACAAAGCAGCTGTGTATGCTGACTTCCATCTTTATAGAAGAACATTTGCAAGATCGATTCTGGCCTTTAATGCATACTTTTAGCAAAAGTTCTAGTTGGTGTTATTTTTGAAATGGATCCTTCAGTCTGCTCTTTGTCTTACTTTATTGTTTGGCTGAAGTCCTTGCGTGGCTGCTGAAAAGCCGCTGGTCAGAACTGCAGTGAAACGGGTTCTGCTTGTGGGCAGAGGGGAGCTGGCCACCGTGACCGCAGGCCCCCTTGGTCAGGGATGAATGTCCTCAGATCTTTGGGTCCGCTCCGTACTTTGGGCTGCTGCTGCACTACTTGCTGATTACTGATACCCTGTTTACTTCCAAGGTGAAGCTCATCCCTGCAAGAGGATGGGGACTTTATTGGGGCAAACCTGTGGGACTAGGAACCACTACAAATCTAACTGCATTTTTGGTTGAAGATTGCCTTCTTTGACCTTGCCCTTTTCTCAGAACACCCCACATTGCTGCACATGTATTTTTCCACAAGGGAGGAAGGGGAATGGAGAGGAGCGGCATCTGGTAGATATTACTCTCCTTGTTCAATTTCCTAATTCTGAAAGGTGATATCCTGCTGATGAGTGCAGTATTTAAACTGAATAAAATATTGTGAATGTATTTGTATGTATGTGTGTATAGAAGGAATAACCTTTCTGGGAAATAACAGTGCTTAGTTCAAAGCCAAGTATGTTTCATATCAAAATTTCATTTCAGATGACACAGTAACAGTTTTCATGCAGTCTACAGTCAACTATATGTCTCTTATAGTAGCTACTTTTGTGATTAGAATTACTCAAAAGTTAGTCACTTAGCATTTCATCCTTTTAGTTTCTTGTTTGCTTTTGATTTTCTGGCAGTCAGCAAATAGAATTTCTAACTCTGTAGGAAATCCCTTTCCTGTACTTTTGTGTTTCCATTTCATTAAATTAATTTTCTTATATCTGGTAGTGGTAGGAGCAGACAGATTATGTTTCCAACCCTAGCACTGACCTTTATGTCACATTTTCCTTAACTACTCTGCCCCCATTATGGATCTGTAGAATGGGCACACTTAATTTCTTCAAAATACTATGTGTGATACTTAGCAGGTGTGAGGTATATTGAGGTCTTTGTTATGTGCAGCATAATTCTCTTTGAGTTTACTGCCATCTTTCTCATTTACAGAAGTTTGTAAGGGATAGTCTTTTAATTAAGGGGACATTAGCTGAATTGTTCTGGAGGATAAAAAAAGAAATGGCAGCTATGAACTGTATTAAGTTATTTAAAACTACTGCTAGTTTGGGCTGTGTTTAACTTGTATGGTTTCTGTGTATAAAAATTAGCCCTGAGTATTCTTCTGCAAGATTTAAACTTAATACTGATGCTTGTAACGTTTCATCCTTGCAGAACAATATGACGCATTTGTGAAGTTCACGCATGATCAGATCATGCGACGATATGGAGAACAGCCTGCCAGTTGTGAGTATCTCTTTCTTCTGGTCCCTATAGCAGCATTGAATTTCCAAGTGTTCAATAATTTAAATGGCCATTGTTTGCTATTAAACTGCTAGGCCCCAAGGTGAAATACCCAAAATTGAGAATATGGAATATTGAAGTTGAAAGGGAGATGTGAGAGAAAATGCAGTTTGTGTTTAAAACATCTAGACCTGGTTTCCCGTAGCATGCTGGGGTTTTAGTTTTGAAACCAGTTTTGATAATACCATAGACAGTTTGCACAGAGCTAATACTTGTTACTGCTGTCATTAACTCTTTTTTTTTTTTTTCTCTTTGCAGATGTTTCATGAATCACACTTTCTGCATATGTGGGCTGCCCTATACACCCTGTTTTATTGTTGCAAGCTATCCCAGTAAAGACTTGCAGCAATGCCATATTTTTTCCCCCCTGTGAACACAGGTTATTTCAAGCTTTTGTCAGTGGCAACCACTCTTATGCAGCAATTGGTTTTGGAGTGCTCCCTGATGTCAGTACCACCTGGATGTGGACCTTTGCTACCTGTAATAATACCAGTGGCCTCATTTGCTGTATCATTACAATTTGGCTTCTTATGTTAATAAGTTTGAAAAAGTAAAGGATTAAAGCTGGTGTTCTAGAAGTTGCCCTTCACTGGTTGTGTAAATAAAAATGTAGAATGACACTTCTGACTGAAGTTAGTGTGGTTTTCATAACTGTGCACTACAACAGAGCTGTAATCACAGTTAAGTTAGAATGTAATCCCAGGACAATTTTAAGCAAATAGCCCACAGTACTGCCTGTGAAATAGTGAAGGAGGGCATTTCTGTATTCCATGACTTTTTTGGGGGTTAAGAATGGGTTTATATGATTTCTCATTTTTGTAGTTTTTATTTATTCTATCAGTCTTTAACAAATGTTTATTGCTGCAATTTTTCAGTGTATCATTGTTTTACTGCCCTTGTAGTACTGGAATTTAGTTGGAAGAATAAAACATTTACTTCTAATCTGTTTGTTTTTAATATGCAGGTGGAACTTTTGCTGTGTATGAATAAACTTAAATTGAGTGTTTAAATGAAAACTTTATTTACTAGCAATAGTGGGTGGGTCAGTTCTAGATCAGGAGAAGGAGGTGGATTAAAATCTCAGGTAACTCTTCCAAGGCAGAGAAATCTTCCTTAGATCGGCTGTATTTTTCGTGTTGAGGAAGCACGTTTGGTACAGAATGGACACAAAACTGGTGATGTAACTTGCTGCAGCTGACTCAAACAGCAGCTGCACTTGCCTTCCTTCAGATTTCAGTGACATATTAAAGGAAATCTGTTCTTGAGATAGAGAAGGTACATGTACTGCAAGCTGGAACAGTGTAGCTATTGCAAGAGCTGAAGGTGTGTAATGCCTGTTAAGGGTTGAGAGCCTTGTTGGATGCATTCAGCTGTTGACAGACTACTGTGTTGGTGCTGGCTGCTGCTGTCTGGGCAGTACTGGGTCTCTGAATCACTGCAAATTTCCTACATGGCAAGTCTAGATCTGTGTGTTGTGGGGTGGAAGTATTGCTACCAAAGGCCTTCAGTTACCTACTCTGGGGACAAGAAAGCAGTTTCAAAATAATCATTTAATTATAAACTGCTCTCTTCTCTAACTTACTGTCAGCTTGTGGTTAAATGGAAGTCTGCTCTGTGATAGATCTATGTCCCATCTCAGATTAACAGAGGCTTTTGAGTTGAAGCTGGTAGATGAACTTGGTAATTGGCTCATGCTTGCTTACGGTATCGGGGAAACCTTGTCATGAGCTCTGCTGCTTGGTGAACTCTTTCACTTAGGAGTAGGATTGAAGGTTCAGAATTGGACACACTGCCACAGTATCGAGTCTTTTCTGCTCACTTCCCTGAAATCTATCTTGTCTAAGGAAAATTTTTATTTTCAGAATCCCAGAAATGAGAAATCTCTGCTAGACACCCCTGCCCTTCTGTCAGTGAAGATAAAACTATCAAAGGCTGTAATTTCTGTTGCCTGCCTTGAAGTCCTCAGTCCCTCTCCTTCCTGCTCCTCACTTTTTGACCTCCTTTTATTAAGTTGCCCAAGCTAGGAAAATCACTGCTTCTAGGTGGACCACCATGCAAATTCTGGCATCCTCATACATCTCGTGTATTTCCTGTGTTCTTATATTTTCTTTTGGAGTATTAAGATTTATAAATAAGAAGTGATGTGGTAGCACCCAGCCACTCCTGTATTGCTCCAAACTGATGCGTAATAAGCAGTCTTGTAGCAGATGAAAAGCATGGCACTGTGGGTGCTGATGTCTCACAGCTGTGGTATGCTTAATTTGTGCCTGTTTTGCAAATGAGGTTGCATTCTTTGAAATTTCTAATTTTTTAACCTGCTGCTTGTTCTGTCTTGGACTTCAGACTGACTCCTTTTCCTAATCTCAGTGCCAGTATCTAGTGTGATGAATCACACATGAAAGACTTGTTCTAACAAGAGAAGACTTGTTCTAACAACTCTTCAGTAGGAAAATGACTGGCAGCTTGATGGCTGTTGAAAAAACTAAGGAAACTGGGGTACTGTGAGCAACTGGCTGGTGCTTGAAAACCGACCTGCTTTGCAGAACCTTTTCAAAGGCTTTTGAGTCAAGGAGAAATGGGTATAGTTCAGTCACTACGCAGTTCTTGGCACTACACTTTGTGGTAGCCACGTGTAGAATAGTTTTGCCATTTGTATGTAACTGCAGTCTTACCCAAAAGCCAAGCAAGCTGGGAACAGTTAATTGGAACTTAACAGTGAAACCAAAGATCTTGGTTAACCTGTTTTTAAGGTAGTGATGTATTTATTTCTTTCCAAGCAGATCTCAGTTTCTGTACTTGAAAAGCAGCATGTACACCCTGTGTGGTGATTTTGGTGTCTAGATGTGAGACCATATAACCATAAGATGATTCAGAAATTCTCAAGTTTGCAAAGGAAGGAGATTCAAGCAATCTTGTGTGCTGATGTTTGAGATTTGCCTGCGTACTCTTGGAACAGCATGACCAGTCACAGATTCTGCTTAAAAAACTCTGTTTTGTGAAAGCTTTGTTCCCAAGTTGGGAATTAGGAAGGATTTCAGCTTTCTGACTCTACAGTGGGGATAAAAAAATTGAGGCTGGTAAAGTATTAAAAGTTTATGCTCTTGTTAACCAGTGCTTGTGACTTTTGTATTGGAAGTCATTCTCAGTGATGAAATGGCTTTTATAGGCACCTGGGCTGTTCTTATAGTTTATTGCTGTTGTAGGATTCAAGATAAAAAAAATTACAAAGTTTGTGTTTGAAAGCAGTAGTGCAGTAGTGGAAAGAGGTGTCAACAGCATCTGTAACAGTAGAGAAAAAGGGTTGGAAAAGTATTTTAATGAGCGTTAACTTGCATTCAGGATCTGATTCTTAGCAGTAGTTCTGTTGAAAGAAGTGGCTACCTAAGAATATGATACAGTTAGTTCACAGGTGAGGCTTTATTTACACTAGAATTTCAAAACTACTACAGACATTAGCAATTTGGGGGTTTTTTTGTCCTGTTTTCTTTAAGTGAACATTGCAGACAGTGAAGATTTTCTGGAATATCTGCAAAATGTGTTATTACTATGTAGACACTTTTAGAAATTAATTTTTAATTTTCTAGTTGAAATCTCTGTTTCAGCTAAGGTATGTGAGGAGGGGTCTCAGCTGTTACTGATGTTGGTTCCAGATTCAGTGATGTTAAGCTCTTTCCAGGAAAGTAGGACTGATTGCAAAGTCCAGCTTCTGAAGAAAGAAAGGTGAACTAAATTAAATTTATGACCAGTTTAGTTTGTGTTTTTAACTGTTCAACCTTCTTACCTCCTTGCTGAAGAAAATGAAGCACCAAGTACAGAATTAAAGATTTGATCTGAGAAACCGTATGTAGCACAGCAAATGTGACTTTAACCATACAAATTTGTTATTAGTTAAAGGGAAGAAACAGCCATTATTAATTTTACTGTTTTAATGTCATGTTGCCTGCACATTTGGGGATTAAAGGCCACACACTGTTGAGGCTGGTTTCTCTTTATTTCTGAATGTTTTACCTTCTGGGGGTATGAAAGGTACCTGGGGTGAGGTTAGTGGAGGGGGGTGGCAGGAGACAGCTACACAGCAAAGCACTTGGCTTCCTGTCCTCTTGCACATCACGGAGACATTTGGTGCTGCTCCCTTTCATTTGTCAAGTGTGTTTGTGAGATAAATGGGGTGAGGTTCAGGAGAGGGGTGTTCAGCCTTCCCCTCTGCTGAAATGTCTCGCTTTCCTCTCAACTGCTGGACAGCTGTCTGTATGGGCTACTGAACAGGTCCCTGAGCCTGCTCACCAGGGAAGAACAGGGATTTTTTACCTGTGCCTTGAAACTTGCAAGTGCTCCACTGCGATCCTAAAAATTCATGCTCTTGAAGATTTTGTCATTGTTTCCCAAGTTGTATGTTCTGCCAGTAGAGTCTGATAAGCTCCTCCTCCTCCCCCTTCCGAACTGGCTGGCAGCATTTAGAACCAGCCCCACACTTACACACAGCAGGATGTGTTGTTGTGACTCTCCAATTCCTGCAGCTGGAAAATACACTCAGAGAGGGTAGGAGTTGTGTATTTAAAACAAGCCTGACATCTCATATACATTCCTGGGGAAACAGCTGGCTAAGTTACTGGTTCTTGTAACAGGACTTCCCCTCCCCAGTACAGATCTGGTTTATGGAAGTGATCATGGAGGGTTTATCAAAGCATGGCAGACACAGTGCTCTGGAGGGCAATGCAGCTTTTTCCCTTTGGTTCCTAAGGCTTTTCCCATGGTTGATGAACAGGGCACAGACACCAGTATAAACACATTTGCTCCTTACACGGAGTCAAGGGAAAAGCTTGGTCTGAGAAGGCTTTTTGAAGATCATCACATCAGATGAGCAGTGCTGGTACACGCTCAGCCTACATTGCTTTTCACACAGCTGGTTCCTTTGCCTGCATGCAGCACAAATCGTTGGCAAAGAGGGAGGTTACAGCATTTGCTTTAGGTGGGAATTTTCCTACCTTCCACCTGAGTGCACAACTGCCATGTTCGCAGTCTGCTGACACACAAGTTTTCCTAACAGAAGTCAGCTAGTACCCATCAACTTCAGCTACAAAAAGGAATTCACACAGTTCACTTTTGCTCTTGCCAAAGTGCAAAGCTTTGCATCTTCACAATTATTCTCTCCCCTTCTCTTCCTCAAGGAGTTTTGAGGTAGTTAGGACCAGTTTGGAAGTACACACAATAGAGGCTGAACATGGAAGTTCATTGTCTCCTTTAGCATATTTGTTTTATTTATTTTTAAATCTAGTTCAAGGATCTAGGAGGCATTTTATAATAATGACTCAAATCCTATCAGCTTATAAGGATGTTAATAATACTGCTTCATTACTTTTGTGGCTGTGTGCTGTCCTTTTGACTTGCTAGCCTGAGTTGTATCAGTGGACTGTTTAAGCATCACACATCAAAGAAGATTGAAATTGACACAACAATAAAGTATTTGGAACATGAGCATTAATACAGCAGAACATAACACAGGGAAGATGAGCATTAAAAAACAACTCTATTCAAGCTTGCCCAGGCACTCAAAATGTATCTCACAACATTCAGGCACCGCTGACTTTGACTCAGTATGCAAAGTGAGCGAGAAATAGTGTGGTGGGAACACAGCCCTTGCTCTGTTGGGAAGGTTTATTAGCACCTTGGTGGCACATTAACAGCCTCCCCATGTCAGCCTTGCCACGTGGTCAGTTTTCTGCTTGCTGGGCTTTATGAAGCCCAGGAGCTCCAGTTCAGAAACGGCTCGAATAAAGCGAGCGCTGGACATGTCAGTGAAGGAAAGAAACTAAGTACGCTTTTGATGACACAGTGACAGACACACTGTTCTCTTCTAGGAGGGCAAGATTTCTAAGTCAGGGTAAGCACAGATTACACAATGTGTTGCACAATAAAATTGTTGGAAATAAGGGCAGAGCACAAGCTGCCTACAGAAACACAAATCTTCAATCTGATCAGCAGATCTGCCACATGCATAGATTTCCTTTTCCCACTGCTAAGAGAAGCTTAAAGCCTACAATCATACCAATTTTGTAGTGTCTCAGAAGAATTTATACTTTTATGTCCCTTGACAAAAAAATGTATACATAATTATAGAGATTTTTTTCTGAGGTTTCATGGCACCACCTTCTCATTCACTCTGCCTTTGTTGCTGCCTCCCTGACATACAGGTTTATATTCCTGAGTTAGAGAATTAAATTTATTGCGAGTGACAATTAACAGTGGAGCTTGTAAAAAAGGAAGGGCCAGGAAAGCCAGGTATAGTAATAGAGCATATAATTATCCTTCCTTTAGTTAAGCCTATTTTTGTACAACTATTCATTTTTTCTCTGTGGCAGGACTACTGCTGTAGCCATGAGTTTTGGTTCTAATGCTCATCTATTAAATATTTTTTAGACCTCAGTTCAGGATCAGGACAAAGAAAGAAGCAGAATGGGTGTCCTGTGCAAAGTTCTCAACTCCAAGGTAACGGAACATAATGAACTACTGCTTCTATTTCTCCATGTGCTCTCTAGGTCACAGCCCTCCTCCCATCTGTTCCTCAGTAATGCTCTACCCCTATCCAGTAGCTATACCAACTCTCTGATGATTTACCCAAACAGCTTCAACTTGTTTTATGGACTTTTGGTTCTGTTTCAGACCCAAACACCTCCTGTAGACAAAAGCTGTTCTCTTACCTCACCATTCCCAGCCCAGCTATTTCAACTGATCTACTTAATAGACATTTTCAATATATTAAGGCTGTTTAAAGTAATTTTTCTGAAATTAGTTATTCAGTGTACATAAAACTGTATTTTAAAACCCATGGTTCATAAATCCTGTAAGCTTTTCCATGTCAAGCTTGAGAAAAATGAGAAAGGATACTGGATAACATCATCCACCTGGTCTGAGGAAGCTGCATCTGCATTTGGTTCCTCAGCTGCCATCACCACAGTTGAGAAAGCCTAGAAAGGGAAAAGCAGCACAGATTTATTCTAGTTCATAGACAGACAGATCTGCATATGAAATAAGTGACCTCTGAGCTGAAGGCTATCACTCAGGGGGAATAAGATCTTGGAAGGAGAACTCTAAGAGTGTCAGTTCAGCAGCAATCAAAGAGCAAGCAAGGTTACATATTACCATGGCAGGAATACAGAAAGCAAGACATCACTCTCTGAACTTGTGTGCCTGCATTTTAAATCTCAAATGGTTCTGGGTCCTGACCCATTCTCAGAGAAACTACAAAACTGAAAAAATATTCTCAAAGTGAGACTGCTTAAATATTCTGGGGAAGTGATAGAGATAAGTTGGCTGTGAATAAATCTATAAAACTGAGGGACAGCAAGAGTCTGGGTAGGAATATACAATACACAACCAGGGCAGCAGCAAATCAAACACACCTGGAAGAAGTAAAAGGAGTATCCTCTAAACTGCAGGTGGTTAAGCTACAGAGTTTCTTGCAGAGGATGCTGTGGTTGCTAAAATATACTGGTAATGACATCCAGGTAGGTTTATGAAATACAGAGGAAGCACTCAAGTTTAGGAAACCTTAGAACTAAAATGTGACTGTTAGCCAGGGAGACTTTATCATATTAATGTATGTTCTCTTGCTATATTCTGCCTGCTTTTGGCTACAGTATGAGAGAGGTTATCAAGCTAGAAGGACCCAGGCCTTTCCCTGGCACAAGCAATTCTCTCCAAGAGTCCCACCTGCCTGTTTCCATAAAAGTGTCACAGAATACTTAAAGATGAAAAAAGAAAGGCAATTTTGTTAAGCACAAAATCTGATCTGTCCCAAGCACAAAACAGAAGCAGAAGCAAAATAGTTTCATCACAGACTAACAGGGCTGGAAATAGATGATTCACAATAAAGAAAGACTTATTGGAGTTACTGTGGGTTCTTGTGGTCTTGTGGACCAAGGTATGCAATGATTTAAACTGTCAAAAGGGGCACTAAAGGAAAGCAGACATGCAGCAAGAAGATAAATCAGAATACTGAAAGCAGGTGAAGGTACTGTTTGCATCATCACATACCTCTAACCAATCAACGAGATTAATCAATCTGCCGCATTCCAAATGAAGCTTATACACTATGCATATGTCAGGGGCTTTATTAGAAATGCCTCCTCCATCACATTTCAAAGCTTGATTCTGATGAAAAAAAATTGAAGGCAGTAACTTTGATCAGTGTCTAATCTTGAGCAATTCCAAGGGCTAGATAAAACATTATTTCAGGTAATTCAGGTAGTAGGTATTTTAAGCAAATGTTTACTGTTTGTGTGTTTAATGGTAAGTTGATGGTACAAAGAAAAAAATACAAAAAAAACAAGTAGGAAAATAAGAAGCATACTATTTAAAAAAACCAACAAACCCTCCCCCCCAGCTACTTCAATCCTGGTGTTCCTTCTGTAACACTTAAGCAGTATCTACTGCAATGACTGATTATCTGATTATCCTTTTATGCAATTTTTTTGCTAGTTCTATTTACATATGAGAGAGAAATACTCTGTTTTATGGAGTCAGGAGAAGAAACTAGTCATGATTTGCCATGTAGAAAATAGGAAAGTATAATTTTTCCCCCAGACCTCTTGAAAGGAAAAGGAAGATTTACTATAGATTTGTCATATGTACTAAAAATAATTGCTTCTCTTATCTCAGAGTTTTATCTTTGAAGTGTAACAATCATTTATTTCTGGCTTGAAACTCGGCATCTGTAAAGGAAAAGTCTAATTTCTAACAAAGTACACTATGTTTCAGGAAATTCATGGAATCATTAAGGTTGGAAAAGCCCTTAAAGATCATGTGAGTCCAATGATTAACCAGCACTGCCAAGGTCACCATTAAACTGTGTTCTTTACTGCCACATCTACATGTCTTTTAAATCTCTCCAGGGATGGTGAGACCACAATTCCCATAGGCAGCCTGTTCCAATACTGCTTCTTTCCAGGAAGAAATTTTTCCAAATATCCAACCTAAACCTCCTTTGGTGCAACCTGAGGCCATTTTCTCTTGTCCTGTTGCAAATTCCCTGGGAGAAGAGGCTGACCCCCACCTGGCTACAACCTCCTTTCAGACAGTTGTAGAGTGTGATAAGGTCCCTCCTGAGCCTCCTTTTCACCCCAGCTCTCTCAGCTGCTCCTCACAGGACCCTTCACCAGCTCTGCTGTCCTTCTCTGGACTCACTCCACCACCTCAATGTCCTTTTTAAAGTGAGTGGCCCAGGACTGGACACAAATGGAAGATGCAGCCTCGCAAGTGCTGAGTACAGGGGCACAATCACTGCCCTGCTCCTGCTGGCCACACTGTTGCTGATCCAGCCAATGCTATTGGTCTTCTTGGCCACCTGGGCACAACTGGCTCACGTTCAGCCATTGTCAACCAGCATCCCCAGGCCCTTTTCTGCTGGGCAGCTTCCCAGCCTCTTGGATTCAAGGTCATCAGCACTGAACCATTTATTTGCAAAGTTGAAAACCCACTCAAGCCAGAGGCAAAAGTCTCTGTACAGCTGCAGAAATTTACAGCATTTCATTTCAGTTTCATGCACTCTAAGAAGTCAGCTGTCTTAACATGAAAACAACCACTTAATCATTCCTTTCAGGTCATAGAAGTTTGTTCTAAAACACTTTCATATGCTAGTAAAATGTACAAGCAACTTTAGGGAAGTTATAAAGCTGTAGCAATGACAGATACCTTCAAAGAAAAATACTTTTCAAGACAGGAAAGAAGGCTAGGCAAAAAAATATAACTTTGCTCAAGAATCTGTAGTTTACCCATAGATCGCAATTCCTGCAATTTTTGAGACTCAGCTCCAGTTTGGACTCTGTCACTTATGAGACATTTCACAATTTCCAGAACACCAAGCAATTTCCAAGTTTATTTAATCTCCTCTTCAAGGAACATAGAAGATACAGACCTTAGGTTAGTATCTGTCAGTTCATTACAAGATGGTTTCCAGAAAACTTCAGAGAAATATGGCTAACCCCTCACAGTGTTACAATGCTGACATTAGTTTATCAGGAACTCAGGAGTATTATGGTACACTTCTGTAACTCAGGAGTGTACCACAATAGTTTCCAATACTCCTGTGTTAGTACCTGGCACACATGAGGTTACATTTCTGGCTGATCTAGATCTAGTGACTCACCACTGCCCAAGAGGACAACACTACACCCTTCTTCTCTTTTCCCCTCTCCTACAACACCCAGCTCTGTGGTTTTCTACTACTCATCCATGTGCCAATCCGGATTGTGCTGAACCCTTTGTATTACTTTTCTAATTTTAAGGTCAGGACAGTTATCACAACCAAGAGAGGATGCAACTTCCAGAGCAACTGCACACTCCTGGAACAGGCTCACCTGTAGCAGCACAGATTGATCCCAGCCTCCCTTGTGGTAACTGGGCCAAGCCTCTGCAGCGCAGCCGGAGGGAGCTGCAGCTGCCAGCGGGGAAACCTTGGCTCTGAGGCTGCAGCACACGTGTGGTTCCGAGAGGAAATAACCAGGCTGACAAGCAGGAAGCTGCCCTACAGTGAGCAGCCAGTTGTGAATCCATCTGTACAGCACAGAGCTGCTGCTCCCAAAAGAAGAGAACGGGAGTGGGAGCAACCCAGAACAAAGCTGATGAGGAATTGCTCTTGACTGACCCTGTCCAAAAGCTAGACAGAGAACACAGCATACCTTGCTCTGGAATCAATGCTGTTATCCCAAGGACCAAATCCTCTTTCCCTGATATGGAAGCTGGTATACCAAGTTTCAGTTTGTTAAATTATCAAGGGATCAGTGAAACCAGAATTACAATGGGTTTGGTGCAGTTGTTTTGGGGTTCTTTTCTCCTCCCCACCTGATAAATATGACCCTTGGTTCATGCTTTGCTAAATAACTAGCTGGAATCCTGTAAGCAGTGCATCACATATTAATCATTCACTGGTATTCTACTGAAGCACTTTTCTGTCCTGGCCTTCTGGAAGGAACAGTTCTGGAGAACTTTGCTCTGGTCATGGTGCAGGAAAACACAAACCATGCAGAAGTCATAGACACAAAATATTTGACTCACATGAATTAAAATGCTAAGCAAGGTACTCAGCCAATACTGCTACTGTTAGAAGCTATGCCAAAACATCACAACCTTCTCAGAAAACATTGGAAATATGTTAAAGCATGTCCAAGTACAAAGTACAGGATGACAGTGGGCTTTAAATCTTGTCAAGTCATCAAAGAGAATAGAATACTTATTAAAGACATTGGTAGTTAAGATTTTCTTGGCTGTCCTAGTCTGTATATTTACAGGTTTGCTAAAAATATCAATTACTGAGGTTCATATTAGGTTTCTTTAATGGTAACTTGCTAATTACTGTTCTCACAAATAAGCTCTGTAAATGGTTTTAGCAATAACTCCTGCACACAGCAAAACTGATAACCCCCATTCAAATCAAGGACAGTGCCAACAAGCCCAATACAAATCAGGCTGTAGATTTCAAAGGCTGATCTTTATCCAGCCTTTACAGTTCCTGATAAGTGTTAGCTTTGATTCAAGTAGTGCATTACTCATATACAGCTACAACCAATACTTTCTTCAAAATTACGATCGGTTTTTTAAGAAAAATGTTAGGTAGTAAGAACAACTTCAAGTACCTTCTATAATCAAATAAAAAGAAAGGTATGATCACTGATTTTCCAAATCCTAGTCTATTTCTTTCTTTTGGTTATCCTTTCAGTTTGAAAGAAGTGGAGAACAGTCTGCTTTTCTCTTCTAGAAAAGGGCAGGATTAGGGTGATCCTTTTCTTGGACTCGGAAAACACAGGATATCAATGCACAACAAGTATTAAAATAAAATTACAGAGGAAAACAAAGGACTTGGTTAAATACACTGTATTTATGCTATTTTAATGTTATGACTCTACCTGAACAGCCTTTACCTTACAGCTAATCTACATACTGAGGACTGAGCACCAGCCCTATTAAGAAAGTCTCTGGAAAGAGTAACAGACACTTTATTTTTCCCTATGGATAGTCATCCTAATTGTAGTGGAGGAAAAAATTAGTTTTCTGCTACATCTACAGACAAAAGAAAATATCATGGCTAGAACACGCTCTGAAAAATGGATTCCTCCTACAGAACTCTTTCCAGAATTACATTTGCCAGACAGATTCCCCAGCTCCTTGAACAAAGTCCCCAGTTGCTTATCAGCACTTGCTAGTTCTCTGCAAAACAGCTGAATATGTGCCAAGCTTCATGAAACAGCAAAACTCAGCCTTGTACACCATGCTCACAGAGCCTTCCAGAACTACCCCAGCACTCCAACAGCCCCCTTGCTTCTTACCTTCAGGTACCAGTGGGGGTTGTTTAAAGCCGTGTGCAGTGCAGTCCTGGGGGCAGCATTCAAGTGCCCTCGGAGAACAGCGGCTGCATTGAAATACACAATCTCATGCAGGGTCCTGTTGTCTGCAGGTACAAGGTATCTTCTGGAAAAGCATGAGGTATGGGGGGTGTGGGGGAGACACAAGCTTCAGCTGAAGGGAAACAACACAAGTCAACTGCTGTCAGACTATAAAAATGCATGTTTCCCATCCAGTACTGAAAAATCTCTGAAAAACAAGATGAACAGCACTGAAATAAACTTTTAAGCAGAGAAGTCTGTTATTATCAACTCTATATCTAATGGATTTAGCACAGAACTCTAGCTGAGACACTGACAAATTCAAAAATAAGGGCAGTACTAACCCAGTCAAGTACTCCACAGATCTTACTTATCCATCTCAAGGTCTCACCAAGAGTCTCTCCTCAGCTTGGCCTCCCTAGCTGACGCTTTTTGCTTGGCAGTGATACTTTTGTTAGCTTCTCTGCCTCCTCCCCACCCTCTATAATTAACAAATGCCTTCATCTCTTCCCCCACCACAACAAGCCTTTCACATTTTCCACTGAAGAGCTGCCTCCAAAACTGCATCTGCTATGGCTTGCTCACCAAAACAGTTCCCAAAATGGACAGGATATCACACTTGACATCTGTACAGTTTCATAAGTAGAACAGATCAGCAAAGATTAGGGTAAAGACTCTTGACTTTATTTTGCCACTTATACCCACTCCTTCCTCAACACTGTCTCGGTAGCCAAAGTAGGTTGGTCCATTCTTATTCTAATTTATTTCAACTGATATATTGGAAAAGAGGTGTAGTTTGTTTGGTTTTGGTTTTTTTAGTTATTATTTTTAGAGCCCTCAAAGAAAGAATAGGAAGGGGAAAAAAGTGTGCCACTGGATCGAGACCCAATTTTAACAAGATTAACATGTTAGTAAAATTTCATTTGCAACTTATGGTGCAAACTAATGCAGGAATATAAAACAGGAAGGCTCACCTTACAAGACTGTCTACATAGTCAACAACTTCAAAACGAAGCATTTCAAACTTTGTCAGTTTCTTAGACCTCCTTGATTCCTTCAACTCCAGCAAAGTCTTTAAAAAAAAGTGGTGCATAAGACTACATGGGAGGCAGTTATTCTCTGGAGAACACAATCTATGTGTTTAACATGTATAATTAATTTTTGCCAGCATGTTCTCACTGATAATGTCTGAAATGTAATCATGCAGTTATTTTTATTTAGGCCAATGTACTCAGTTCTCAAACCCATAGGAGTCTGAGAAATTCAAAGAAATATGTTAGGCAGAATGTCTAAATTACAAATTAAATAAAAAGGAAGCATCTAATTTGCATTTTAAAATCCTGGTTTATGATAGATTATTTTCTATAATTTTCTATGTGTCAGGAAGGCCTGAAATACATAGTTGTTGGTACTTATTCATTCATTTCTAAGATGAGACACTCACACACAACCCTTTACTCAGAGCTCCAGCAAGCTGGGAAGAACTAACCATGAACATTTTAAAACATTAATTTAAGGAGTCAGTCAGTAAAGCTTAGGCAGGCCTAACCTTCTGAAGGTGATAAAGGTCTGTCTTCTTCTGGAGCTCCTTTTGTGGTGATACGGACACATCTCGTTCTTGGGAAGCTTCTGCTACTAGAACAAAATTAATGTTTGATATGTGGGGTAGATTTTTCCAACATAAACCTCCTAACCCAAGCAATCTTCAAAGTACTCAGTAGTTCCTTGTTCACACAGACTCAACCCCAGGCAGCTTTTGGGTCTTGCACCTTGTAGAAGATTGTTAAAACTCTGCAGTATAGCTTAGCCAACACTGATTAAGTAACAATTCAGCCCTGAACAAAGGCCCAGCAAAAGCCTTGCACATCACTTTAATTCTGTTTAGGTCATCCTAGGTCATACTCTCAACACTTGTTAATTTGACAGTTTAGGAACAGGTACTACTGATGCTTTTAGAATATTCAAAAAGCCACATGCTGCATTTTTTTCCTATCTCATGTGCAGAAAAATAATGAGTAAGAAATGAGTTCTCCCTACCTAATGCAGCAACTGCAACCAGAGAAGCAAACAGAAGCATGCTAAGGTACTTCATTGCCCAATTTTATTCTCACCTTAATTTATAAGAAAATTTCATCTTCATGGATATGTAGTTCGGTGATCAATTGCACCAATTATTAGTAATTTTTAGGTAAAAACAAAGAAGCAAAACAGACATCTGAGAACCCTCACTAAAGATCAACACCATCACATAAATATAAGTAATCAGCAATCTATTAATGTACAGTATGTCTTAACTTCCCCTTCTCACTCTTCCTTTGGAGCCTAAATTAAATCTACTTTGAAAACAAACTAAGGTCATTGATGGATTCAGTAGATGTTCTCTATTTTAAACCCATCTTCAAATCCTAAGTAAAAATAAATACTGTCTTTTTTGCTTTATAGTTCTACAAGTTCTGAATCCCCAGAGTTGTTGTTATTTATTTATTTACTCAAGGTAAGAATTCAACTACTTAAAAGCATTTTGCTTTAATTCTTTTTTCCCAAACTAGACAAACCTTTGGTTTTTCATCATAGTTCAGATTCCTTAGTGCTGGTACCAGCAGTGACATACACAGCTTTTTCAAAGTGATGACCTATTTTCTCTACCACAGCTCTGCTTTTACTACAACTATTAAAAAATACACGGTATAGACAAGAGCTGTTTCTTTTGGACAACCCCAGTTAACCCTACAGGGTAATGTGTCTACTTTAATTAATATTGACTGCATTTGGGGGTTGTTGCCGACTTGTCCAAATGCTGTACAGCAACCACGCTGATAATGAGCTTAATTAATATGCATAAAACAGACCAGATGATAACCAATTAATCTTCAAAAGCCAGCCTTTGTGGAGAGCTTTTCCATAATCCAGGGAAAGCAACAACATTCCTATTGCAGAAGAATGCTGGGATACATCATACTTGTGTTTCAGAAAAAATGCAGCAGTTTCAGTTAACCTGCCTCAGAAAGACAATGCTTCTACCCATTTGCCTTGCTAAACTTTGAAATATGTCCTGTACCATGAACATTCAAATCTGGGGGCTTGACAAGTCGCAGCCTGTCAGCAGAGCTGACAACTGGCTCTTGGGGTCCTAGCTCTGAACGTGCAGAGGAAGGCACCTTACACACATTTGGGTAAAATACCACGTCATAAGGAAATCTGCTGCTACTTATCTTTAGAAACAGTTTGTTTTTAGCAACGGCAACATCTGCTAAAATGCTCAAAGTACACGTATGAGAGATATAGGGGGTAATGTTTGCTGATCTGTCCAATTTCTTATCTTATATCACTCTTCCATATTATAAAAAAAAAAACCCCAAATCACATACCAATAGAGAATATAAACATTTCCTAAATTTGTGCATGTAGTAAAAAAAATCCTGCAAATATGATGGTTTAATATGATGACACACAATCTCAGGGAAAATGGTTCAATTACTCATTGGTCAGATTACAAAATAGCTTTTATATAATCTGTAACAGAATACATGATGGCACACACCCACCTTCTAGATTCTGAAACTGAGTCAAGAACTCCTTCAACTTTTCTACTGCCCTATCAAACTGCTTTCCAGATGATGATGTCAAAATTTCCACGCATTGTCGGAGCATGGTTACCAAATCAGTCTTATTCAGCATCCTAAAAGACACAATTGTTGGCTGAAGTAGAAATGCAGAATGGTGAAACAGCTTTCAATGTTCTTAGTTGAAAAAAGTTAAAAAAAAAAAAAAATTAAAAAACTCCTTTTAAAAGAAAAAATCTCCAGGATTGCAAGCATTCAGTCTTGCAGCAAAGTAAATTTTTTTTCCTGCTGTCATTAACAGCAAGAAAGAAATCAATTTGTTTTGGTGATGATGTTCACATTTTCCTGAAGACCAGTAGTTTTCCTGATAATCTAAAAACACTTGCTGGACACAGGAGTTGCAATTTTTGAAACTGTGAGTCAGACATCAAAACAAAATTAAAAAAACCCCAACACTCAAAACCCAATCATGGTAGGGTTCAGAACTCATTCCCAAAAACAGTACATGAAACGGTAAAAAAAAAATCACTATGTAAACACATCCACAAAATTAATCTCTGTGACTCAGAATGACTTGCATACTAAATCTGTATGCATTTTTCTGTATTTAATTGCTGTAAATTTAACCAGCACTACAATCTCAGAACCATTCAAGTTGGAAGGGATCTCTTGAGACTTAGCCCAATGTCCAGCTCTGCATTTACTTACTATTTAGTTATCAGGGCCTCTCCCAAGTGTCACTAAGCAGTCCCCAGTCTCAAAATCTTAATTTAAAAGATATCAAAGCAATGATGGTGGTCTGTGTCTCAAGCAGTGTGTTTCCGTATCAGCTACCTAAAAAGCAACTAAGAAATTTAAGGAAGAATTCAGAAGAGGCTGGGGAAGCTCTGTGGACCTCTAGAGGGACAATTGCAATTTGAGTTCCAGTTTCTAACTGGCAATGGATACTAAATGCTTATAAAGTTTACAATTTAAAACTTCAGTTTATCTGCTTCAGGGTTACAGATTTTTCAAGTCAGGTATTGCCTTCAGATGCACTTGTTTTGTACAGAAAAGCATCAGGAGTTAACAGAAAGGGTGACCCTGACCACACAAAACATTTTGAAACTGTCTTGTATTATAATGGGTAAACAAGATAGCCTTGTTCCAGGCCAGACAAAACACTGCGGTTAAACACCCAATATGGAGAGAAGATAAGCAGATCTGAAGATCTGCGAATGGAAAAGAATAGTTATTTTCCTAGTATTATTCAAAAGGAAACTGCAAGTTCTAGAAAAATTTATTTACAACAACAAGGGGATTACAGGGCGCAAAGAAAAGGCAAGAAGACAGCTATCACATATGAGAAAACAGTAAAGGATCCTTTGCAACTGTTTAGGTTTGAGATTACTGCAAGGTATGCCTGGTATCAACAGGGTTAAGATTTTAATTTGGTGAGGAGTCAGGCTTAAAGCAGGAAGGAAGATCTCAGATTACCAAAAGGCAGTAAATAAATCTAATTCTGATTATTCAGACAAGTTATGCAAGAGAAGAAAGGAAGCTACAATGAAGTTTGCAGAAACTCCTTCTGAATGCTGAAAAGGGAAATCACCTGAAGAAGCGACACTATGTTGGTCAGCACCGGTCACAGAAGGGCAGGAAAGTGATAACTAGCATGCGATGAAAAGCCATCCATAATTAGCAGACAAAAACCAGAGTACAGTATCTAGACAGAAGACAATAGGGCAGAAGTTTTGCAACCCTTGAAGTTTTACAACCCAAAAGGTTGATGACATATCCCAGCCAGTTAGCTCCACATAACCAATCGGGTGAGACACTCTCCAATCTTCTTGATCTCTCTCTTCTGATGGAGTTAATGCAAAATGAACTAAAGCTCATACATTCTCTGTCACCCCATGGCATCTTTTAGACTCTGGAAAACTCAGGAAGAGTAACTACTGACTAGATTGCTCAAGTTAGATTACCTGAAACACCATCTTTGAGAAGATCACTTCTAGCAGAAGGCATGAAAGCCTGTCCAGAGAAAGGCTGAAGTAGAGAAGCCAATCACAAAAGAAACTCAATTCAGAAACTTAAAACCTTACATTCAAACATAATTCATGAAAGGCAAAAGAAGTATTTTGTTAGAAAATGAGAAATAAGCTGATCTAAAGCTTCTCTATTTTTTACTTTCTAAATACAAGGGGGAAAAAAAGATGGATTCCAGAAAAACACTGAAAAGGAGTAAGGGATGGGGAAGGGTGAACATAAGGATATCCACAGATGATGTGACTCCCAGGAAGGCAGAGATATTAAGGAACAGTGAATAACTTTCAAACCTGAGCAAAAGGGGAAAAAAAGATTGTGAGTAGAAGGGAAAAGACCACAATTTATCATTTTCTTCTAAAAGATAACAGCAAGATTCTATATAGGAAAAGCAGAGACAAGAGGAATTATTTGTAAGAAGGCAAAAAAGAAGATAAAAGCTGAAAAATGATAATAACAGCTAGAATTCCAAGTACTTGAAGAAGTTGTGTTGGACAAGTTTTGCTAGGAAAATGACAGAATTTCTGAATTAAAAGAAAAAAATCATAGAATCACCATGTATGAAAGCAGCGACCATGATCACTGTATTTCTACCAGAGGCTCCCACAGTGGGAGCCAGGACCAGAAGAACAACAGGAGGGAGATGAAGAGATAAGAATAAAAGGGGAGCAAGCCAGAATCTGATGGCAGCATCAACTTTGAGATAGGAGAAGAGACAGATGAATTCAGAGAGGATGAAAGCAAATTAAACAAAGGAGAAGAAAAAGAAGGAGGAAAAAAGGCCAAGAGTTATCAAGAGATTACAGACAGTAGAGAGAGCAGAATGACACATTTGTGGGCAAGAGCTAAGGGGTGACTGAGTGCTGTCAAGATTCAGAAGAATCAGAGAAAAACACAAAGGAAAGACTGCAGAAATGACAACTCAAGCATGTCATCCTTTCAAAGGGATGAGGGTAAAGAACACACAGAAGTGGCTATGTGCAAGAACCACTCAGTATGGCAAAGGTACATTTTGAAGAGTGTGTTTCCTTGTGTTTGTGTATCAGCCCAGAAAGCTACCCTTCCATCCATCACTGATATGGTTCTTCTGTGCAGTTTTACTGCCAGATACATGAAACCTGAGCAGCTTAGGGAGTCTGGGAGAGGCAGTTCCAGTTATAGGGTTGTGTGACAAAGCCAAGGGATCGTTTGAATGAGTGCTGCTATCAGGAGACAGACACTGCCACATGTCTGTTGAAAGCATATTTAGAAGTCTTCAGCTACAACACTGCAACTGAAAGATTTTCTATCAAGAAATCTGGCTTTGACGACTTTGGCATTTTAAACACTGACAGACAACACAAGTACAGCCTCTCCTAAAGTCCTATGTATCAGAAAAAACTAACTCAGACCCTGTAAAAACTGTTAAGGCAAATTAGGAAGAGAAGGAAAGCAGTAAAATAAAAAAGAAAGGCCTTAGCTACTCTTCATTTGGAAGAGATTCTAATTTTCACAACAGATTAAAATTTAAGACTAATAATTTGATTGATAATATCTACCACAATCATACTTTAGGACAAAGCCCAACTCATTCTCATTCACACAAAGTAATCTCAGTAGTTTCAGCAAAATTACTCAGGGCATATGAGATATTAGAACCTGGCTGAATTTCACAGAAATCAGTAGAAAACCAAACTGAAAACAGCAGCCAATTACACTTGCAAACAACCCTAAAACTAGCTGTGAACAGGTAATATCCTCAGCTTTAAGTTCCAGAATAACTGATGACTGATACTTTCCATGTGTACAGTGGTATTAAAACAAAATGGGAAAAAAAAAAAATCACCTTGCTAGTTGAAGAGATGACTCATACTCCTCTGTCTCCCACACTCGGTTTTCCAAACAAGCACAGTGCAACTCCCTGATCTGTTATGCAGAAGGTGAAGAAAGGATAAAGTGTTTTACAAAGTATTATGGGAATCTTACAACAAGCTGTTCAAAGCAATATGCAATTCCTTTAGAGCCAGAACTAAGCTTCTGCTGGAGACTGTTGCTCTGCACCAGGTTCCAAACAACTAACATTCAGGTGAAGACAACTGCAGTGAACAGAAAGGAACTCCCATCAAATGCCCCAGCTAAAACATCCTTTTATTCCCAAACAATGGCACAGTTCATGCTGCTTTTGTAGTCAGTGACAGATTCTAGTAACAGTATGGAATACATTGCGAACTGAGAGACAAGTGCACATGCACAGAATATCTAATTGCTCTTCTAGTGGAAGAAATTGCTTAGCATGAGAAGGTGGATTAAATGACATCAAAGCAATAGGACTATTAACAGAGCAATTATCACTGTTCCTCCTACAGTTGCTTTTTTCTGTAATGAAGGTTGCTAAAAACTCAGTCTCTTCATCCGAATTTGACTAGTGATCTAATAGGTAGTAGAAGAGTGTACACTGTCTGCAATGCATACAGGTAATCTCAGATGTGAGAAAGTCAGTGTGAGGATCCTTTTGCTGATCTGTGCAACTGCCTCCTCCTGGAAATTCCTTCCTGTTGACTGACAAGGTATCATCCATGCCAGTAAAGAAACCACATACTCTTATCCTCCACCCACAGCAAGAAAGCATCTCTCTCCATTTTAAGAAGCAGGGGGCAAAACAGCACATTAACAAATAAAGAGTAAATATTTATTTAGATGTCATACTTTGAGGCAAAAAAAAACCAACCCAAACCAAAACCACAATAACAACCCAACAAGACCCACATAAAACAGTACATCACCTGCTTGCCCAAAGGATACTTTGGAAGATAAGATGTGAAAACATGAAGACATCTCAGAATTGAAACATAATTTTCATGGTAAACATGTAAGTCCTCCAGCAACTTCTCTGTTTCTTCCTACAGTGACAGAACAGCTTTAAAAGTAATTCTGACATCCATTAAAAATTCTCATAAAGCACTTAAAATTACTCTGAAGTTTTGATATAAGTTTTGTAGTGTGCTATGATTTAAATCACCAATCTTAAATTGAGACCACTAAGCAAATGAGCTGTATGTCAACATTTCACTGTGTTCTCTTTGCATAATGTTACCTTTACTTTCTTCCTCCAGCTCAGTAGAGATTTGCTATTGACTAGCATTATTATTCTACCATTTGCAACTACATTTAGGCCTTTAGACTTAAATGTCATCTCACAACAATGAGAGTATACACTACTCCTTTAGCAGGCAATGAGAAGTTACATAGTTACTTTTACTCGAAAACTTGCATTTTTATACTACAAATGCATTTAAAATGTATTTCTTATATTGTGGGTGGCTATTGTTTTTTGTTAGTTACAGATACATAAAAAGACCAGTTCACAGAAAACAAAGAAATATTCAGTTGATTTTCCTATGTGTTTTTAATTTTACTTTTGGTTAGTCATGTGTTGAGAACCACAGAAATAAAAAATCACATTTAAGAAATAGAAATTATTGACTACTGCTACTGAATTTTCTGGATGGCACCACATTATCACTGGCCTGCCATGGAAGCATATATTGCTTCTGGAAAACCACACTCAAAAATTCTGGTAACTGTACTGAAGTAATTTAGTCTTTGTGGTCATTACATTTAAGTCTGTGAATCAAAAGATCTTCTTTCCTCTGTCTTCAGTCAAAAATAAAGAGGAAAAACCACAGAATCCTCTACATATTTAACTGCCCTTCTGCCTAACTCTGAGCAAACTATTCCAAAGTGAAAAACAAAATAAGCTACTAAGTTTTCTAAAGTGAAAGTGAAACAAAGGGTATTAAATGAAATGTAAAATCTTGTCTACAGGCAATATAAGGAAGTACAAATGTATGGAAAGAAAAGGTATCATATTGCAAAGACTGAAAGTAACAAAGACAGTGCTACAGAGAGCTTTATAATGTTAAAAAGAGTTTTAAATTATTAAAAACATTAACAATCTTTCTCCCCATAGACTTTTTATATACGGAAATTTAAGAGTCACTGATATAACAACTGTTAAGGCAACCTCTAAAATCTTAAGGTAGACATTCACAAGTCTGTATTATAATTTTAAGTAGGATCATTAAGAAAAAAATTATTCCCACCACAAAATAAGCTAAGAAAAGAAAACAAGTTCTCTCTAATGCTGCTTCAGCAACCTTATTTCCCCAAACCCCAAGCATTAACACATCTGTATTTCCCTCATCTTGGTCCTAGCTCAAGACAAATATAGTTAATGTAAGTAAATAGCAATGTATTTTGCCAAAAAGTGAAGTTAAAAGGCATAATCCATTTTAGAAGAGTTTGAAAATGTCATTAGAAGACTATGAAATATTATTTCCAGAACAGAGATAAAAGATAGATTGCCACATTTACATAGTTTCAAATTAAATTTGCCATGGAACATTTCAGACAGATTTGTTAATAATTACAATGTAAAACTGCTTTTAAAACTGATAATTTAAAATAGGTGAAACGCTTCCCATACTTATTAGAAAAGTGGTAAAAACATGGACTGTAAATGAGGCTGATAAAGTGTATTGCAGATGTAGGGGCTAAGCTGGAAGACTAAAGTGACCTGGTGCTGAAACATCAAGTTCATATTAAAGATTACTAAAGTGACTTTGAAAGTGTTTCCAAAGCTGGCCATGACACTAGATTAGCATAACATCAGAATAAACAGCACCTCATTAATGCAGCAGTAGGACCTTTTTTCCCCAGATAGAATATTCTGCCAGCTTGGCAAGGCAGTAATGGTCCCACCTCTATTGAGGAGATTAGAAAAAATGTCTTCAATTAAAATCTGTGAGAAGCATCATATGCACCTAAGTATGAGAATTCCAGCTTCCTTCCCAAAGTTAAAAGTTGAGGCTTGTGAAATAAGGGGTGTATTATTAAACATATAAAGTTTAAGCTGATGATTATTCAACTTTCAAAGCAGGTGTGAATGAAGGGCAAGGGAACAGTTGTATCTTAACTTATTTTTGCCAATGAAGACAATGGATCATAAAATTATGTAAAATCATATCTCATCTTGAATAGTGTAACTGTACGTGCCAGATATTTGCTCCTAACCTCCCCTCCAGCCATTACCTTGTTCTTTACACTTGAAAAGACCTCACACACCAGGAAAGTACCATTTGCCTGACAGGTTACAAATACTTGAAATGAAGAGTCAGGAGAAACCCTTGACCTTCAGCAATGCTTCTACTGGGAGTGGCTCAGATGATGAAAATAACCAACAGATTTTTTGTTGGTGAATTCCTAAACGGCTCACAATAGTAGTAGTCTGACTTCAACCAGTTGGCAAAGCTTCAGATAAACATGTAACAAATTAGTTTTAATCCTGAATGAGGTGTAGGGTGAATGTGTGCCATGGGACACAGACTCTGCCCTACTGAGTTCAATCAGAAACCATGCGGAGGCTATGAAGGATTAAAAGCTTATGAAATAACCTCCAAGATAACTTACACATTCTTCAAACACTTAACTGACCTTCTAAGAAAGTCAGTCTGGGCAAGCATGAGAAGACCTGGCCATAAATAAACCTTGTATCCTTCTTTTTAAGCAGTTTTACTTCTAGACATAGCTAAAAGTTGATGTAAGAAAGTTGTGCAGCTTCATATAAAGGCTGACCTGGCAACTCTAGAGATTTGGAATTTTGACCTGCCAATTCTAATTCCTCATTAATGGTCACAAAGCACAGTATGTTCTGTATGAAAGGTATTATACAGAACTATACATCTTGGTCTTGTATTTTATTATGCTCCACAAAGTGATACATTAGGCAAGTTATTTCTGTTCTCCAAAGACATTCTTAAAATTTTACCTTTAAGAAGCTGTCATTTGTCAGCAGTTCAATCTGTTTCCCTGACTCTTGCTTTTCCACATACCTTATGGCAGGAAAAAAATAAAACCAACATAAAATTATAATGTAAAGGAAGATCCTAGGGTTAAACACATGTAAAATGCTTATGCTGCTATAAGAAATATGTATCTTTCTTTGGAAAGATTCAAAAAGGACAGTCAAATCCAACAAGTTGAAAGGCCACTCCAAAACCCTAGCGATTATGCTGCAAATCATCTTAACAAGTTCAAAAGTGATTTATGGTTATTTGTCAGAATAACTTGTTTCTGTATTTAGAACGAGAAGAAAAAAAGTAAATTCAAGTGATTACACATCACAGAAGCTGTACTCTCTAGACTACAACATTAAGGCTTCCTGAAATTATTTAGAAATGTCCTCTGTTTGATCAATTTACCTTTGCTATAGAAACGTGCACAAATGAGCTACAGTATTCACAGAACCACATTTACAGATTCTTTTAATATTTTTTAAAGCAAATCAATGCATGATTGTCCAAGAAATGTATTTCCACCCTTACCTTCTAAAAGAGGGCAGTCTCCGAATGTTTTCACACTGATCATGTGATAAAGAATAAACTCTCTTCTTAATGTCTACCAGGTGGCAACACAGTACACTGAGAGGCTGGGAATAGAAGTGCTCCACAATACAGAGCTTAAAAACAAACCAAGAATTAGCGATGCTAAAAAAATTAAATTTCCCTGCTATATCTACCTTTTAATACTTTCTTACTACTACATTGCATATACTACAATGGAGTAATGGTACACCTTTAAAAATTAATTACAATTCATAAATATGCCATAAGTCACTACAGGACATTGATTATACAGTTGTACACAGTCACATCATTACCTTCTTTGCTATTCATTTTCAGTACCTCAGCTTTTTCCCCCTCTTATGTCACATCACACCTAGATGTAATGACATGATGCTGATCTCTTCTTTTTATCAATTTGAAAATCTGATCTGAAATTGCTTCATCCTTGAATTCTTTTAACAGACATGGACACAGTCATACACTGTCAGGTCTAAAACTTTTATTTGCATGTCAGGCCAATGGGGAAGTACTAAACTTTGATGACTCTTTCAAATAAGAGGAGCTGAAACCTATGAAAGCCCACAAAAGTCTGTCTTCAGAAAGAAGTACTATGGCCAGGATATTTCTCCTGGCCACATGTTATCATTGAATCTTATAGATCAAAAAATCAGAGAAATTCTAAATGTTTATGACATTAAAAGGGCATATCTTCCTAGCAGGCTGACACATGGAACTAGGTAAGAAAGAAAGCATTTCACAATCCTGCATTAAAACAGGTTACAGTGCCTACAAATTCTTCAAAGAACTCTTGTCTGCAATCCACAAAAGCTACAAGGAGACCTAGACACAGAAATAATCTAGATATGAAGAACTATCTAAGACAATAAAAACTTAAATATCATGCTCTGTAGAGACTCTTTTTGGAAACCCCGTGAACTCTTCCACTTTGTCTCCTGAGAGAGGGTAAATATAACTTCCAAACTGCTACACAACTGCTTGGAGCACAAGTATTACCTCCTCCGAGGCACCAAGTAAATGGCTCTGCAGCTCCTATTTCCCTGAAAAGGCAGGAAATGTGCATCCAGAAATTGTGCCAGAGGAGTTCAAGTGGGGAAGAAACACTGCTGTAGCCTACTCACACCAAGACAAACCAGAGACCAAGGACCTGGTACAGGTGACCACAACTGGGCAATTCTGCCAGCAGTGCTAGAAAGCTACACATTAATCTATAGCAAAATACAGCTCTTTCTGCCCACTAAGGCAGGTCACCCTTTTAAACATAACCTTAAAATACTACGGGTTTTGTGGCAGAGTAAGCTTTTATTTGCTTCTTCATACAGGTCCTAGAAGTTTGCCCTTAAATCCTTATCAGTAAAGATTTTAAAATATCCATCTGTTCACAGACCCAAGCTGTTTCCGAAGGATTTTTTTTCATGCAATTCAGCAGTACTAGGACCTAAGAAATCTTTCAGTGCCTAGTAATTACCCTTTGTTTCCAAAATCATTATTTGAATTCTTGTTACCATTGCCTACCTGAAATCCTTTGATAAAATTCTGGACAGAAAAATCATGGTACAGGAATATGTTGATGAGAACCTGCAGAACTTTTTCTCCCAGTTTAAAGGGAAACCGAGATGTCAGAAGCAACTAAAAGAGAGACAAAAATTCAAAGTAGCCATAGCAGAAATTCTCTCCTGAATTCAAATCAGTAAAACTTATATATACAACTTGATACAACTCTTAAGTGTGTGTTAACATTCAACCAAATGAGATCCTAAATACACTGCCAGCTTCTAAAAACAGTATTTCTACTAAAATACCCATGCAAAGATTGATTTTCAGTTTATTATTTTACCACATTTTTGTAAGTATCTTTCACTAATACAACATTTTAAGTTAATTTTGCTTAATGCTATTTTTGTAAAATTACAAATAGAACAGAGACTGCTGTAATAAACAATGATATGACTACTTTCAGTATGTGCAACAGAGATTTTGAAAATCCTGTGGTCTACCAAGAATCCACAGGCACAACATTTATATATGGCTTGAACATATGGATAACTCAGCTAATGTCTGACAGGTGGCAAAACTCAGGCTGAACTTTATTTTTCAGAATTTTAGCTAAGTTTCAAAGCTATCTTTTTCTGGAACAAAGTAAAACTGAAATCACAGCTCATCTTTAATGAAGAAGTGTGAATGTCAAAGTGTAATTGCACAAGGCAATGCAAATGAAAGATGAAAGCAGGTGTGTGCATGTGTGTCTCAGTATGAGAAGGGAGCTTTCAGTATTGCACTACTCTGCAGCTGCAAGTAGAAATATCTAAAATTCACAGCTCTCAGGAAGAGAGTCCCTTCTAAAACCTTCAGACAAACCTGCATTTAAAGGCCACACATGTAAACTGTGCTTCAACACACATATACTCCTTGTTTTTGTTTAGAAAGGGAATTACCTTGTCAATTATAGTAGACAGGTGCTCCTTACAGGAAAGGGACTGGAATAGCTCTATGCACAGCAGAGATGAAACTGAGTGAGGAAGTAGTCTGTGGATAATCATTGGTGATGTAGCAATTCCAAAAATCAGCACAAGAGGTAATTCATGGATATGTTGACTGGATGATGGGGGAAGGAGAAAAAAAACCAAATAGTTTATATAGAAGCTTGTGTAACAAATGCATTATATTCCTACTACAGGACTGAGTTTAAATGCAGAAAGGGGTAAATTAAAAGATCTGCTGCCAGTAAACCAAAAGAGGAATTGGTGTGGAATAAAATTAAAAAAGCAAGGATGCTATTTAAAGCCCTAAAGTAGATAAGAAAATGAAATTCCATTTTCAGATTCAAATTCCAGAAAGTGGCATAAAAAGCATAATTTCTGTTAGTTTTGTGCTGATCCTACCTTCCCAAAAAGTTATATTCAGAGAACTGAGTCTTAAAATAGGACTTCTTCAAAGATACAAATAAAAAGTAAGAAGATACATTAAATAGGTATCAGCCAAGAAAATTTACAAGATTTATACATTTTAATAAATTCAAAATCAATATGAAACATCTCCAATGTCTGTGTTCCAATCACACTTTAAAACCCCCAACTTCTCCAGTTTAATCTTCCTCTTCAGATAATTTTTTAGTATTTGCTTTAGAACTGAAAATCAGGACTGAATGTGTATTCCTTGAGGACAGCATACAATTTATACAAAATACAGTGTTTTCAGTATCGTGTCATCATTATTTTCTATTTTTAATAGTTTCAAGGAGGTACAAAATATGCTATCTTAAATACCTTCTAAGTTAAAATTGTGGATTTATTCCTTTCCTTTGTTTTTGCCACAGCAACCTTTTGACTTTGGATTTTAATTGTTATCCCACAATTACTTTGTTTCTCTAACTCCTCAAAAGAAATTACTGTAGACAAACATAAAACCAATAAACTTCACATATTACTGTCCACTGTTGATAACCTTAAGAGAATCTTAAAATGGAATCAGAACTTGTGATTAACAAATCAGAGGAATGTCTCACATTTATCCACTTCACCTTTATTATTAAACATGTTTAAGACCGAGATGAAGATAATAACACAAACTATACAATTTCTTGCTGGTGGCACAGCAAGTGAATTGCTGAGGAATTGCAGCCTCAATTCTAACAGCTCCAACCTGGGGACTTAAGTGCACGATGCCTTTTTTGGAGAGCAGCATGAGGTTTTGATTAGCATGCCTGAGATTACATTAAGGGAAGACTGATTACATTAAAGAAGAACAGAAGTACAGGAGCACCTGAAGTAGTCAGCTGCTGATTACAGATCCTGGCCAGCTGGGGATGTTTTATATACACCCTTATTAGTAAGCTAGTGACCTTTAAGCAGCAGCATTACCTCAGTAGTCACATAAAAATACACTCTACAAACAATTTTGAAAGATCTAGACATCTTGAAAATTTAGTTACACATTCAGAAATTCTGTAACAGCTAGCACCAGTAAACCCTACTATGTGAAGAATTAAACTAGTCCCTCCTTATCTCAACCAGGCCCTTAGGCACTCTGGTTCACAGTCTCAAGTTTAGCTTTAGGATAATTTACCTCTAAAATCTAGCAAGTAGTTTTTTTGCTCAATCACTGCTACAAAGAAGTAGCACCAATATTTGATTCCAATGCTTCACTGGCCTCACTGTTAAATTTCAAAACAGCTGCAAATGGAAAATGGGTAAAAGAGTGGAAGAACAAAAGTTCAAGTCACATTACCTGCTGATGACTATGAAGTCTTGAAGAACTTTTGTGGTGAAACTTTCCATGTCTTTGAATATGACTACAACTGGAGGAGACTGCCAGTGTCTAGAGGAGGAATTTCTTTTTTTGCTTGGAGTTTCAGAATCTGTTTTCTTTAAAGCCGTTAATTAAACATTAATACACAGAAGCCAGCAACATAAAAAAGACTGAATCATGTTTATATTATAATACTCCAAATTGACATGACTGACTTTCTGTGAGCTCTATTTATTATTAGCACCTAGAACTGCCATTTTTCTTCTTTCTGTTTGGCACAGCATGAAGTACAAAGAATAATAAAGAGATTTTAAACGCACAGTCCAACAATGACAAGAATAGCTCTGTGAGACAGAACTGGTGGAGTTCTGTTGGGAATGAGGGAGATTTGAATTGTGTACACAGACAATGCTTATTTTCTATATCTTTACCCAGTAATAAAAAGAGCATGCACTCAGTACACTTTGGTTTATCTCACACTGCTCTGATGAAGTCATCAGAAAATCAGCTGTAACTTGTATTCATGACAGAAACAAAACTTAAAACTTCAATAGCTTTAGCAAACACAAAGATACAAAAACATTTTGAAAGTTATTTCCTTACTGCTTGCCAATGTAGTGTGGGCTGCGGATGACATCATGGCCCATTAGCACTAATACAGTACCTTTGCCCTGGATGGCTGTTCTTCTGTAAACTTTTGTTTTAATAAACAAAATATCTCAGCACTCCTGGGAGAAAAGCATCTGGCATGAAGCTGATACTGCATTTTAAGCTTCCAGTTCCCAATTAAACATATGATAAAATAGTACTTCTACATTCATACATCATCAGTAACTAACTCCACATTTGTTCTATGTGTCACATATTATATTCAAATAATCTCAATATCATGTTATTTTTAAAAAATTAACCTTTGACATTTTCTCTCAGAAAGCTGAGTTATTAAATTTCTGTTTTAAACACAAAGCTGAGTTACTGAATTTCTGTTTTAAAGGTCAGGCATTTTGATAAACTGGGGATAAAAAGCACCAACAACATACCTTTGTTACACTGTCATACCAGCTGATAAGAGAAGGCATTGAACAACGTATTCTATTCTGTGAAGCCTGCACACAGTCCTCATCTTCCAGTGAGTCCACATCTATATCACAGTTCATCAGCTGCCCCATCAGCTTCTGCATCAGATTTTTTATGCCTTCACAAAACATTTTTAGAAACGTGGTAAAGACATTTGGTTATCTGGCAACACTTCTCCATCTCATACTATAAAAAAATACTCAAAATTATTACTCATTATTTTCCACATTTCTAATTATTCTCCTTCTCTCTCCAGAATGCACATCTCATGCTCCTGAAAGCACTGATAATATGCATGCTGTTCATGCAATTTGCATAGATGGCAACAACTGAGGTTAAGATGTTGGTCTTCCATCTTTACCTGAGCTCCAGCCATATGCTTTTAAGAGTGACCTAGAAATAAGTAAGGCAGCCACTCCACAGAACTGAGGATGCTGCCACATGTGATTTTAATCTTTTTACTTAAAAAATAAAAAAGGAGCAAGGGACAATTTTATTCTGCCTATTCTCTCACTAAATAATGTGACTGTAAGCATTTAAAAAGTGGAATGCAGACATCCACTGTCCAATTAAACAAGAAGAAAACCAATCTGCAAAATCAACATTAAGCAGCGTGTTCTTAACTGTTATGCTACAGCTAAGAAGCATTTAAATCTTCAGTGTTTTAAATGGAATTGGGTACCTCTAAAAATACAGTAGGCATTACTGCTCTGCTTACATAGGTTTGAGCAAATCTTTGGAAAGTCTTCAAGATCCCTCCGTCCATTACTCTTGCATTTAGGGACAAAAGCTAGAATTCCTACTTGATTGCTACCTTATTCAAAAGAAGCAGCTATACTATTGCAGTACCTGGGCAATCTTTGGCTTCCAGCAAGGCTACATAAGGAGTAATGTTATCCTGAAGGACATCCGAGAGACCTCTGAAAGTCAAGTCATGATCTGTAACATTTACACCTAGAAAAAAAAATAAGGACAAAATTTTAAGGGCATTTTTCCCATGATTTGTGAGCACAAGGATTGGACAATAAATTGAACAATAGACAAAAACCAGAAGATACCTCAAATATTTAAGGAAAGAATGAAAAGTATCACAGCAGCTGTGAGGAAAGATGAAAAACCAGCACAAGATTAGACATACATGTTGACAGTCCCTGATTAAGAGAAACAGGGAGTCACTGTGAATACACGTCATCATATAGCTTGGTGTAGTTTCTTAAAGAAAGTTTTCCAAGGGTGCAAACCTGCAAGAAGCAGGACTGTTTTTTTAACATCCCTCAGAAGCCATCCACAGCCATGTAAGGCCTGCAGACAAGAAGGTAAATTCACCTTCTCTAGAAGAATACTGCATCCATACCTGGATGCTCTCATGGCTCACGTAAAGAGGAAAATTACTGTAAATTGCTGTGAAACTTAGTCTGAATTCACTATGAACTACTTAGTATTTACTGCCTTTGTTAATATCCTTAATCAACAGAAAAAAAAAGAAAATGCCCCTCCAGGAGGCAATTCAGAACTTGGTCCACAGAAATATTTGAAGCAGTATTTTTTCACTTCTATTATCTACAAAAGTAGAGGACTGTTCAGTCTTTGTTAGTGCCTACATGGTAAGTTTGAAGCACGAGCCTGATTTTAATTTCCCTAAAATAATCCACTGAAAATATAATCAACTTGCCTTGAATCAGGTTTAGGATTTGTAAGTACAAACCTCTGAATGAAAGGAGAAAGGAGGTAAAAAAAAAAACCAACTTCAGAACTTCACTAACTTCAGCTATTTTTTCCCCTCTGTGCTCTTTTCCCAAGATAAAGACACTACTTTCCTACATGCAAAGACGCACGGCAACAACACATACCAGAAATACAGAAGCTATATCATTTCCATACTTAAGTTGTAGAAATCACCAAGCATGCTGGTGGCAAAAACAGGGACATAATCGAAGTTCTCTCCAGTGCCTCAAACAAAAAACCTCAAATCACTACCAGCTGCTTAAGAGAGACCTGTAGAGGAGTTGTTGACTTACTGGAGTATTAAGCAACATAAACAAAAGGGGAAGGAGGTTTTATCTGACTTCCTTCTTTCCACCCAATCTCTTCTGTTGATATGTTTGAAGCTGATACTGCTCTCGGTAATTGCTGGGACTCAGTAAGTTTCTTTGATGTGTCTGTGAGTTTTAATCAGATGTACATTACAAAAAATATCTTTAAAAAATTACCTAAGACAAGAGCTGCAGTAGGGATTTCTCTGAACTTCATCCTGCAAGTCCATTCTGTTGTCTTCTCTTGAAAGTCAGAATGAGACCGGCTCAAAAAACTCACCAGATTATCAAGTAATTGCTTATTCAAGTCCTCCTGTATTTGCTGCAAACATACACAGAGAAAACTGATCTATAAAATGTGAAAACACCACTACATCTTCCTTTTTCTACTCCTTTCCTGCATAATCTTTAACCCTTAAACCCCAGGGTTTTACATTTTTCTGTGATCTATAAACCACACTAATTTATTAACTGTGTGGCAAACAGACATTTCCCATCATGGAACCTCTGGTCAAGTGCCTCAAGAATAATTTGAAAAGCAAGTGAGCTTAACTGTGTTGTCACACCACAGGCTTTAAAGAAGGAGAAAAAACCAACATACTGACAAAGCCTTAATGACATAGGCAGAAAAAAACAAAAGAATTAGTTGCTGGAACAATGTTAATGGAAATTCCTATTCTTCCTTCTCATCTTACAAAACACCTATAAACATTTTTCTGAGAGATCTAAATGAGAGCAAATATTCTGCTCCTCCAAATCTAATTCAGGATGAAAGAAGTAAAAACAGTATTAAAGGAAATCATTAAATATGTTTTATAGGAAAAAATACTAAACCATGTGACTCCTATGTTTGCTACACTGTCTTTTGACGTTCAGGATGATTTTCACACAACAATCTGTATAAGGAGGAACATACAAAAAGGTGAGAGAAAATGGGGGGAGATAAAACTTTTAAAGGCAAATATATGTCAGTAGCATTTTGTGTTCCTTTTTTTTTTAATCTGTGTAACTTTGAAAATCTGTCCCTAAACCAAGATATGCCTTATGCTAGAACGGACAAAAAACCCTCCTGTACTCTGAAGTCCAGGATATCAATAAATACTCTGAACCACACAATTTAGAAATAAGATTAAACCCTTGTTCCAAAGGAAATCATCATCAAGATTTATTAGCAACAAAAAGTGACACACACAGCTGTGAACTTGATTTTGGGCAAAGTGTCTCTAGCAGCATTGAAGAGGCCACTATCAAAGAATGACAGTCACATCTCCAGGAGATTGCACATGATGCCTGCTCAAGAGCCTGAACTCCATTTCCATAATACAGAAGAGCTTCTGTTGGTCTCCTAAACTACTGATAAAACTGTACAGCAAGTAATTTTAGTCTTTTCATCCTCCACCTACTGAGGAATATTCTTCTGCCCTTTCTGATGCTGATTGTGCAGCTCTGAACTCCCACCTGATAAATCCTAAGCAATTCAGAACAAATTGTAACGTGACATTTTTGAAAGAATTTACACCATGAGCATTATAACACAATTGTAACAACTCCTGTATTGCCACGGATCCTTTAAGAATCCTCTGAGCTTCTGTTTCAGATTCCATCAAACCCTGAACTTCCTGTGATCACTACTATTTTTGCTAAGCTGACCTAACAAGAACCCGAATTCTTACTCTGCATGATTACGGTACATATTATTTCTTCCGCTGTGCACTCGTGACAATGGAATTCATTCTGCCATAGCATTACACATTTACCTAGCTTTCTTAAAATACATCAGTCTTTTCTTGTCAAAACAACTTTGTTACTGGCATTGTTTTAATAATGTTCCAGAAAGTTCACCACGCTGCTCTGCATCTCAAGTGACTAAGCCACCTACGTGGTATTCTCGCTCTGGAAAAGTCACGGGAACTGGAAGTTCAGTTACTGCCATGACACCAGGTTTTGTCATGACTATTTGTTATGTGGTCTGAAAACCATTATCTTCATATTAGAGCACAAATTACTGTATTTTAGCCCTGCACTTTGCTTTTTTGTTGCTAGCCCAGATCCTAGTTGAACCAATTCTTGCCTCATAGCAGAAGAATGTTTCTGTAAGATCTTGATGACATTTATCATAAGACCATCTGCAAGGCCACTTCTGACAGCAGGGGTCAAAACTGGGATACACTGCAATACTGAAACAAAAAAAAAGTACAAAATTCACCTTCCAAAAACAAAGGGCAGTCCCTGCCACACTTCTGGTCAGCTTTTCAGTTAGAGAAGCATGAAAGGATGTCATAACCAGATGACAGATAGTGCTGCCACAACCACAGCACAGTTTATGATGGACATACAAAGGCCAAGAGTGCTCTACAACAAAGTGCCTTGGAGGGTAAATTCTCTTCTGAACACCTCAGGCAGAGAACCACGAAAACACCAGTGCTAGCACAAGGCCTGCCAACAAGTTACCAGGCAGCATTGCCCTGGCAAAACCTTTGGAGAATGTCCTGGTAGGCTCCCTTAGGACACTGCCAGAATCCCTAGAATAAAAGCCCAAACCAGCAAGCCACAGGCTTCCCACATACTCTGCCATGGATCAGGTTTGCTACAGTAGGGTTTGAAAACACCTAAGAAGTGAAATCCTGACTAGCTAAAGCCTTCACCTACCTAGTCTGACCTCACAGATGATGCTACTTTGAGGAGTTCAGACTAGAGATTTTTTACGGCCCCTTCCAACCTAAACTGTCACATTAATTTACATGTAAGAACAACCATCAGCTCCATGTTTGTCAACATGGCAAACAGTGAAATAAAAGGATGATGATTCAAAACTCAGTAGGAAAGATATCACAGATACACTAGAAGAAGTATGAAGAAAATTCTCTGTGTAGCAGCAGAAATAACTGCAGGTGATCTGCCCTTGGGCAGTCAAACTCTAAAAGAAATGTTCATATCAACATGTCAGTATAGAAGGAATTGTCTTCCATCAGGAGGACTAAGACCAGAAGAAAGTATCTGGAAAACTCTTAACAGCCTCAAAGAAAACAAGGGTAGGAACAAAACTAGAAGAATTTATGAGCTTAGCCCAAGGGTCCAGATTTTAGGCTACATCCATCTGGCTTCTACTGCACATCACAAAACAAACTTTGGGAAAAAAAATTCTCCTAATGTCTGTAGAGCCCAAGAGCAAGCAGAGGAATATGTAACACTTGCCCAGAATCCATGACACTGAATAGAGGAGGGGAGGAAATCTCTGCTGTATGGAAGCAATTATTTGTCGTAACATGGCTTCCCTAGCTGGGTAATAATTAGCATTGACTCCATGATTCTCAGAAGGCTGATCAATCACTTTATTATTATATACTTATTAAGAAACCCATCACCCTTACAGACAGTCATGAACAAGTGGACCCAACTGGTCCTTGAATCCAAACACCATCACCACTGGCCAATTAAGAAACCACCCTTTGGTAAACAAATCTCCATAACACATTCCACAACAGCAGGTGCAGCAAGTGAAGATAAGAATTGTTTATCATTCCTCTCTCTGTTCTTCTCACAGCCTTCCCCAGGACAATGCCTGGGAAAGTTGTGTGCTGCTCTCTGTGGCCAGAGAGCTGGTGCCACAATTATTCATACTATAATGCAAGCCAGCTGGCTATAGGGACACAACAACAGCATGCCATGTAACAGAAAACATGTCAGGAGGCCACAGTTCAGTATGAAATTAACTCTGACCCCATTCACACCATCCATACTAATTCAATAGGCCGTATTTGCAGTGGTGTCATTCCATATTTGACATCCATGCAGCCGTGTTCACATAAATCCACTGTGAATCCTGGGCTCCTGTGTATGAATGCTGAGACGCTGAGGTCAAGACCAGCCTAAAATCCTCATAGGCTGGCAAGCATTAACTGAACTAAAACAGCAATATGCCAGGAGTTAATAAAAAAGACAATTAGTAGGAAGACAAGTTTAGAAGCAGCAGCTTAAAGCAGCAAAAGTGTACTTGATGCATTTATTATTACTACTTTATATTCTAGACAGTCAATATTTCTGGCCCTCCCATTGCTTTAACTAACTGCCATATACTCTTTAAGCATGTCAAAAAGACCCCCAGAAACAAAAAAGCAAGCAGCATTGTTACAAATGCAAAACACCACTTTAGTGTGAAGCACAAGACTCACCTCTGTTTCAGATTTGATCTCCTTCCATAAAGACTGACAGGTGATGAAGCGTAACTCAGTATCCTCTGAATCATTGCTTGTGCATCTGAAATCATGAGCTGGAAATAGAAAGCAAAGGAAAGCACAAATAAGCTTATAAAAATAAAAACCTTTTTTCCCTGAGAATAAAAAGAGGACCCATCTGTACATATATATTTCAGGGAGATGACTCTTCTCTTAAGCAATTAATTAATTGCTGGTATTTGGTAGAAAAAGCAAGGGAACAAGCAGAATCTATTACCCAAGTGTGCAGGCAAAAGGTGAAGAAGAGGCTTCTATCTCGAGTCCTAGATAAGCTGAAGACTAAATCAGAGCAAACAGCCTTTATTACTGAAGTAAAACAAACATCATCATCATCTTGCTCTTGTTTCAGAAAGCTTTGTGGGTCCACTTGGCTGCTGCCATTCAATGGAGCACCTGCAGCGGCTGTATCTCTAGAAAAGAGCCAGCTCATGAGCATAATCTCCTAAAGCACTAAACCCACCCAAAACAGATCTGTAAATGCCAAATGAGAGGCATCCCTCCACCTCCATTTACCATTGTCTCCCCTATCACCTCATATGTATCCCTAAGAAAAATCACTTGGAATACAAAACCAACTCTGATTACACAGATCTTAGACTTTTAGTTGAAGAAAATCTGGCCACCACATTATCTGGTAACATACGGGGACAAAATATCCTTTTTTTCACTACCAAAACTCAAACCATAGGTGCAAATGTCCTCAAAAGGCCTTTTGTGGGGTGTAACAGTATTATCAACTACTGATGCAGAGGAGTTCCACAACTAAAACTTCCCATTGAACAGGACTGGGCTTCCAGACTGGACAGATGCACATCCAAGTACATGTTTTAGAGCACCACTCGAACCAACTGCTGTGAAAAGCCAAACCAGCTCACCTCCGCCTCTCTCTTTTAGGGCTAGTCCAGTCAAAATTATTTTTCCGCCACAAAGCATTTGCTAACTAGAACAATATGTTTAGTAGTTTATTCAAGCATGTCTAATCTCACAAAAACAAAAACATAATATCCAGTAAGGGGTAAAATTTCAGTGTGGTCTAAGTGCACAGGCCTTGGTTGTTGCAATGACAAAAATCTGGCCTCATTACCTTCCTCTCCATCTTTTTCTATAAATTGTCAAACCTTTTGACAGCTCTGATGATAAAAGTAGTTTAACCTGGGAATAAAAACAGTAAGTTTCCCAACTGAGTCTCAAATATCAATTATTTAAGATACATTATTTCTGGTTCCAAGAAGAGTCACTCCTCAAATGAAAACAGCCGTGCATACACATCTAAAGAAAATGTATAGCAAATATTAGCTGTCCACAACAAATACTAGTGGACAGAAGTCACAAATTGCTTTTCTTCCTTCCTTTCCAGAAGAAACTCAGGCAAAATACCCAGTATGTGGGATTTATGGATGGGATATAATTTCTGACTCCCACAGCTTAAAAATGGCTCATTTAAACCTTCAGGTGAATTGTTTGTCTGTTAGCAAAAAACTTATGGTAGCATGGTGAGGAGTTCTCTTATTAAAAAAAAAAATGCAAAGAAAAAGATGACTCTACAATCTTGATTGCTGGAGATGAAGAAAACCCAGCATTTACTCTAGCCAATAATTTGCTTGCATTGCTCTGAAGAAATGAGTTTTCAGCAATCAAGCAGTAAGAAAAAACCTCACACAGCTATGACAGAACTCATGAACTCAATCAGATATGATGAACCTTTTAGGATTAACCCTTCTCAAAAACAGAAACATAAATGAGAATGTACTAACCTGTTTTATCAGACAATCTTCTCTTCTTGGTACTTGGTTTAAAAACAAAGCAGCCCTAGAGAACAGCAAAAAAACCCCAGACTTCAATACAAGCATCAATCTGACTGGCTCCAGAGGCCACTTTATTGTTCTTTTATTTCAGTGCTCCATTAAACCAATAATTTGCACTGAATTGCCAGATTCCTAAGAATATCAAGTTACATATTGCCCCTTTGTATTTATGTTTCAAGCTGGAACATTAGTGGAAGCAATAACCCAGCACACTTGTTAGAGACTGTTTCATCTTTCCACTACGGTTTGCAATTCAACCACCAACTGGGCCAGCAGCAGATTCTTCAAATGTCTCAAAACCTCCAGCAGGTTGAGAATTAAAAGGAAATTATTCCCTGGTGACACATCAGTATGGTTTTCTCAGTACAGTTTCAGTTAAATACAAAACAAAAGGCAAGAGGCTGAGATGAATGAAAACACAATCCAGAATAATGCAATGAACATTATTAAGTCACTTATAAAGGAAATGACATGCCCAAGCCACAGTGAACTGCATCCCAACTTAAAAAAAAAAAAGTAGGTGGTTAGAAGCAGAATGACAAATGGCTGGGAAAAGGTTCATATAAAACCCTCTGTTCCAAGGAGTTCCTGTAGAGAGAAGTCATCTCCCAGTTAGACCTATTTCATCACACAAGTATTAAGCTTTCAGTTATTGAAGATTTTTTTTCATTTTCTTCAAGAAAATCTGAAATTTCTTCCCCCATCCTCTCTACAGAAGCTCATCTCATTTGAAGAGTTATTGCACTGCCCAACTCTCATGTGAGGTTCGTGTGCTGCAGCAAGGGGGAAAGAAATACCTAAGTGCTGGAGATAAAACAGACTGATTCAATCCCGTATTTCTCAATGGAGATGCTTACACAAGGACTGCTGAACTCAACCTAGGATAGTTCAGCCACTAGAGTAAAAATGATGCAGTGAAAATCAAACACCAGAGGTACGTTCAATTTTGATCACAGTCACCAGTCTGTTGAGTGACTTCAGACATGTTATTTCCTTTCTTACACAAATAAGAAATCGCAGTAAAACATCAACATTTATACTGACCCTCTCTGAAAAACAGCCTCACGAACTGGAGATGCCTTCAGACACATTCCATTTTACCACCTATATTAAGGACCATTTAAAAACAGCTGGCCAAAAGTAGTGGTTATTCTACAAGTGCTAAACACTCTGGAACAATTTCACTACAAAAAGGTGTCCTACAGATTTATTTGTGCTGCTGCATGCACAAATGGAACTGGCCACAGGAAGTATAAATCCTATACACAAAAGAAGAATGGATGCTTAATCAAACCAAACACAAATACTGCTGAATGCTTTGCAAGCACTGGCTTTTCCACACCACTAAATAGGGCTGAGAATAAAAGAGAATAAGGCTAGAATATAAAACTGCAAAGAAGTATTACATATAAGATGTGGGAGGCAAGGTGAAGGGACATGATTCACTGCCAAACTATCAGGCAACAGCCACTGACAAAAGTGAAATCCAGCTGTTTCAGAATAACTCTCAAGTTTGTTTGGAAGCACTTCACTTCTGGAAGTAATCGCCTGCCCAGTGCCTTCCCCACCAAAGGATGCAGCTGCATATCACAACTCAGTGAAAAACAATGAGAGGCAGGAGTTTTCCTGTGCTGATAAAACACACGCTGTGAACCACTGCTGTTGTTCACTGCATGATCAAGCAAGAGATGAAATAAGTGAAGTGTTTCAATCCAACATTTCAAGTCTCGCTATTCATTGACGCTCTGATGAAATCACTATCCCTACTGCCCGCTCTGAACACACCCCACATAAAAGCTTTCAATTCAGAAATATCAAGGCAATAACAGATATTTAACTTTATGCGGTGGGGAATGCACTTTTAGTTCTATTTCTTCGCTGAATTAGTTTTGGTGCAGGGGGGAGGTGGGTCGCTGGGTGAAGCAATGAGTGGCGGCAGCAAGCAGCGCCACCAGGCTTCACCTGGAAGTGACAAAACCTAGAGCCACAACACCCCAGGCTCCGTTCTGGGTGAGATTTACTCCAAGCAGGAACGGGCTTCGTTGTGCCAGGAAGGCAGCGGCAGGCGACACTGCGGGGTCACTCACCGCTCACGGTGTGACTCCAGGACTGCAGGGATAAGGGTTAGACTCGGTGCTCCGTGTGGGCCCCTTCCAACCCAGGATACTCCTGGATTCTCTGGGACTGCGGTGAGGACAAACAGCGCCTTGGGCAAAGCGAGGCCGGGCACGGATGAAGAGCCAGAAAGGCTTTGGGAATGGGCGGGCAGCGGAACAGGGCAACCGGGAGCCTGAGCACCAGGAATGCGGGAAGGGCAGCGGCCGGAGGAGGCGGGAAGAGGAGCAGGCGCAGGACGCCGCGGGTCCAGCTCCCACACAGACCGCGCTGCTCCCTGGGGAGCCCCCCCGCTCTCTCCCGCTCCTCACCTTGGATACGGAGCACGTGCTCATGTCGCCCCGCGCCCGCCGCTGCCGGAGAGGAGGAGGAGGAGGAGGAGGAGGAGGAGGAGGAGGAGGAGGAGGAGGAGGAGGAGGAGGAGGAGGAGGGAGCTCCCGCGCACGCGCGCTCCCGACGCACCGCCCACCCCCCTGCGCGTCCCCGCGCCGCTGCCCCCCCGCCCTTTCCCCGAGCAGTGGTACAGCCCCCTCTGCGCTGCGCCGCGCGATTCCTCCACCCCCAGCGCAACCAATGGCCTCCTCCCCCTGTAGCCTGAGAATGGTACGGCCCAGCCCGCCCCTGGGCGGGCGGAAAGGAGCGGGGCGGGGGGGATAAGGGTCGGCCGCGGAGCTTCCGCCGGGCGGTGCGGCCATGGCAGCAGGTTCCTTGCGGAGGAGCATCGCTTCCCGGGTACGCACCGCTCCTTCCCAGGGCTGGCGCGGAGCGGGAGTGCCCCCTGAGCCAGGTGTCCCCTGCGTGCCCTCACAGCGGATCCCCCCTGCCCGGGCGGCTCACGGTGGGCGCGACCCGCGGGCTGGGCGCGCCTGGGGCTCCCGCGGGCATTGGGGTGGGCTGGGCGAGAGGCGGATCGCGGCCGTCCCGGGGCGTGTTCCCGGCCTGGGAGGATGGGCCTCTGGGCAGCCTGGCCTGCTGTCGAAGGGGGTTGGAACGGGATGATCCTTAAGGTCCCTCCTAATCCACACCATTCTGTCGTTCCGTGGCTACTTCAGTCCATAAAGGGTTTGATGGGATTCTTCGGGAGGAAGAGCATCAACTTTCTGTGGTGTTTCGCCTTGCCTTTTTTCTAAGGCTCCTTTAACATCTCTTAAGTTTGTATTTTATTGTAGTGTTCGTAATAGTTAAGAAGATTTTTGCTTTTTTTTTTTTTTTTTTTTAACCTGGGCTGAAGTTAGATTTCAGATATAAAAGGTGCATCCCCGTGGGTATTTACACGGGGAGCAATATTTTTCCTCGGATGTCTTTTTGCTTAAGTTAATCTTTTCTTTATTTCCCATTCAGCTTTCAAAAGTTTTGGATCTACCACCAGAGAATTTAATAAAGTCCATATCTGCAGTTCCTGTCTCCAAAAAACGGTAGTTGTTTACATTTTACCTTACAATATTGGTCGTGTTTTATTATTTTATGTCATGCCTATTATTGCAAAAGCTTAACAAGACTTTAGGGGCAAAAATGCAGACAAAATCCCCAAACTCTTTATACCAATGAAATTATTAGATAGTTCAGTTGAATTAAATGCTTGTATTTTTTTTTTCCAGAAAGCTCAAAGTAAATATAATTGCTTACAAGCCTCTACAAATTATTTGCAGTGGATGAATGGCAAATGCTTCAACACTGGTGATCTGAATGTGGAACTGCTTAGAGCCAATGTGAAGTTAGATGGGTTTTTTTTTTCAGTGTCCTGCTCAAGAGTTGCAGTAATGTTAGCAAGTAAATTTTATTCATGAGCATGTTTTCTGTTTATTCTGAGATGGTGTTCTCACCATATCTACTTTCTGATTGTATTAGAGTAAAAATGATATTTGGGCTACTAGTCCAGCTTTCTAAATATAGTGACTCTTCAGTTACTTTTGGCTGGATTATGCTGAGCAATTACACTTGTCATATGCAGTCAGCTTGAATCTGCCAAATCTCCCCAGCATTTCAGCAGGTTTTTTTTTCCCTGCTTTTCATATGTTGGTGTTTTTGGTTTTTTTTCAGGCATGTTGCTGATTTCCAGCTCTCCATTGCTTCTGTAATAGAAAACAGTTCTAGTGATTGCTTAGCACAAGACCTGCATCTTCAAGCTCAGCAGCTTGCTGAAAGGGTATGCTAATGAATTCATCACATATATATGTAATAATGAACTTTCAGACTAGAGGTGTAAGGGGCATAATAAGGTAAAAAAGTATTCTTTCTGCAAGCATCTGTTTGGGTCAGAGTAGTTTGATGGCTGTACTTACTGTAATTGTACACAGCATCTTCACAGAGATTGGAGAAGCAGCTTTGCTTAAGGTTCTTGTGAAATTATTGTTTTTAAACAGCTTGATGTAAACAGTGCTGGTGAAGTTAGGTGCATATCTACAGGGTGTGCCGTGGTCTGTGCTGCTGTCCAGCACTTGAGGAAGAAATTGAAAGTGTGGTAGCTTGGAAAACCAAAGAGTGCAAAACCCAGCTCTGGACAGCCAGTGGTTAAAGTTGGCCTGTGGGATAAACAGGCCTAGCTTTCAAATCCTTATCTGCTTGAAATTGAGTTTTGTTGGAGCAGCAGTTTTTTCAGGTGTGCTAGTTTGGGAAATGGCAGTAGCTGGGGTGTTAATACTGAAAAAAGGACAAATAAAGCCAGTTGTGATACTACTGATGAGCTAAACTATTTCTCATGCCATTCTTCACTGCTGAGGTGTTGAAGTTATCCATGTCTTGAACCTGTTCTGGCAAGATAAATATTCTGGCTCAGGTGGAAGAAGGAAGTGATGAGGCACAGATATACAACCAGAAAGTTCTGAAACAACTGAAAGATGGTCTAGAAACATGAAATAATTCAGGTTGGAAAGGACCTCAGGAAGTTATCTGTTCCATTATCCTCCCCAGGGCGGGTGTTTTGGATGAAGTTGCTGAGGACTTTTGAAATCCAGTGAGGTGTTGAAAGCCTCCAAGGATTTGACAGCCTCCTTCTCAATTTGTTTCAATGACTGTATCATCACAGTAACAAGTTGGTTTTTTTTCTTCTGTGTCATTTTAAAAACAGCTGCTATTCCCAGGGTTTGGGAAGCTGCAGGTTTCCTCCCTTCTTTATTGTTTGTGACTCAGTAAATAATCCTGAAACATTTAGCCCTACAGCTTTACATGGAGGAGCAATTTTAACAGTAAAGAACAGACCATCAATATAATCCCCTAAACTAAATAGACTATGCCAGCTAGACAAAGGAAACTAAAAATCCATCATCTCTAAGGAGTTTTTTGTTGGGTGGTGAATAAATGAGATGCATTTAGTTTAACTTGTGTAGACTGGTCATGTCATCTCCAAAGAAGGTAAGCAGTGTATAAACTGGCAAAATATAACCATGTATCAGAAACTAGCAGAGAGACAGAAAAATGCAGGCAGTTACTGGATTTTGTCATGATAAACAGTTGATGCAGTGCCTCAAGGTTCAACAGAATGCTCTTAGTCACTTCTGAGGAAATGGGCCTGAATATTTGAAATACAGGTATTTAGGTTAGGCAAAAAGAGATGGAAGTTTTTCCAGTTGACTAAAATAGCCTAAATAGTAGGGCCATGAGACAAATAGATGAAGCAATGTGCTCTGAAGTACTGAACATTGTCTTTTAGAAAGTCAGAAGGGTCTTGTTTCTCTGGGCTTTTGATTTCATTTGGCTGGCTGATTCCTGTTTCATTTTTGTAGTATTACCTCTTTGTGGAGGAGACATTGTGTTGGGTTTTTTAGTGCTTCTGGACTGCGCTGTGGCATCCTAGTCCAAGACTTGGGCACAGGGACATCTGGTTACTAAAGGACCACAGGACACTTGGAGAAGAGGTGGTTAAAGCTGTGGAGAGGACAAATGAGCACTCTTATTAAAAACTACTGACATAACAAATGACAGATTATGTAGAAAGCATTTATCAGAACAAATGTTGCGGAGAAAGTCCAGTGTTTCTGTTTTTTCTCTGCCCCATAAGTAGAAAGGCCCATTTGTAAAACAGTAAGGTGGAAAATTCAGTGTCAACACAGTAAATGTTTTTTTCACGTAGCTTGGGAGTTAGCACTGGAATTTGTTGTTGGCAGAGCTTGTGAAAATAAAAGAATTTCAAAGCTAGCTATGATTTCTCCTGGACAGGACACTGTCTAAGCTGGAGACCTAGCATGGGGGGTCAATTTCCTCCTCATGGTGATGAGCTTCAGTAGGAGTGTAGCTTGCCTCTCTCATAGATGCTGACTGAGTGAGAAGGTGATTGTGTCATATTTTTATATGGTTTCCATCCCTCTTCTTCCTTTTTTTAGACAACTTCTTGACTGTGAAAGACAGCTAGTTTAATAAGAGACTCTCAAGCCTGACAGGTTGAGATCCAAAGCTCTTGGCCTGTGAAGACCCAAATTTCTGTTGACATTAGGTGTTGGTTCACCAAATACGACTTATGGGTTTAGAATTTTCAAGACCTGTGCCTAATGGAAATTGTAAATAAAATTTCTAATAAATTGACCTTTAATATCTTTATTTTGTGACACAGGGTACCACAATGTTGTCACTGAACTCTTTTTTTTTTCGTTAAGTGCTGGCAGCTACTGTGTAAGTTGTCACATTTATTTCAGCTTTTGTCTGTGCAAGGAGTTCAACCACTGTTCCCAATCAAGAGAAAACACAGCCTGTGAACAGGCAGGGTCTGAAGTGGAACATATGTGTGGCATTTCAAGCTGACTTGTATTCAGAGCTTATTAAGCATGAATGGGAAATAATAAAATTGTCCCTTTTCTAAGAGCATTGATGAAATGATCCCTTAAAATGTTATTTGTTTGAAGCAATCATAATGTCTACAGTGGATTCAATTAATATTCACAGTGGGTTGAATGACAGTTTTCCAGTTCACCTGTTTTCATTTAAAGTATGCTTTGTTTTATTCTCTTAGCTAAAATGTGATTCAGTAGTGAGTGCAATCAGCGCTGGTCCAGGAACAGTGAATTTTACAATAAACAGGGAATTATTAGCAAAGGTGAGTTGTGTCTTTCAAGTGCTTTAAGGTAAAAATATTTGTTCTCAGTATAAAACTATAGAATACCTACTGTTGTCTTAGGAAGGTGTTTTCTATGTAAAATTGTCTTTCCCAAGTTTTTCCTGAGGATCCCTGTTGCTAATTTATGTAGGCTTAGAATTTGAAACAAGGCTCAAGAAAATTTCCTCTTGTGAGGGAACAATTCGTCCTACTGCATTCACTAATAACTCTTCTTTTTCCTCTCTCTCTGTGCTTTAAAATGCAGGCTTATTTACATCTACTTTGAGTTTTTACAGTGTACAAGTTTTGTTCTTGTAAATACTCTTGGTTTATTTACATCTACTTTGAGTTTTTACAGTGTACAAGTTTTGTTCTTGTAAATACTCTTGGTTTTACCTGACATAGAAATATTTGATAGATCTTTCATTATATGCTTTGCTAAAAGAAAAAAAAAAAAACCAAGGGGGAAAAAATCCCAAAGGGATGATGTATTCCTCAATATCCTTACTGAAGTATACATATAACTTGTAACGAAGCCAATGTCTATTAGAGAATAGGTCTATAAGTCAATTTTGTGTATGTGTTTAGCTTGCCTTCTTAGGTGTCATGATAATAACAGAATTAAAGGCTTTTATCAGATGCTGTTTCTTTAAAAAAATAGCTATTGCAGAAAAACTTTAAAGTGAGTTTTTGAGTGAGAAAAATGAGAAAAAATTCCACTGAATGAAGTGAGATTTCCTCTTTATTTTACTTTGTTAAAGGCTTCTGTTATCTTCAGGAAGCTTGTCCAGTTCATACAGCTTCACAGATTAGGTCTGTAGTGCATTGGCCTGTGTGACCTTACACATTTCAGTTTATGTAGGGATGACTTGGTGCTATGAGCACATTACTGACAAAACTCACACAAATGGTTTTGAGGAATATTTTAAGGTATTTTACACAGTCTCCAGACTTTCAAAGCAGACATAGTTTAGTACAGATCATTCATACGGGCCTTACAGACTTGCAGGGGAGAGAGAGAAAGAAGAGTTGTTTGGACACATTAGGATGGAAGAGTTGGCTTTCTTTGGCACTAAAAGAGTAGAAGGTTTTCACAAAAGTCAGTCTTAATTTTCACCAAAACTTTGCCTACAATGTCTCTTAAATTTTTTATTTCATCAGATACAGCTTTCTAAGGTTAGTGGCATTTTTGTGTATGAGACCTTGTTTGCTTGGCAAACCAGCTGTCTAATTACTAATGTGAATACAGGGTGTGGGATCGGTCTCCTTTGTGGCTGGTGAACAGTTTTCCTGGCAATACTTTCTGTTGATGGAACTCTTTTGTGTGAATTTTTGTTTTCTTTTGGGTGTTTTTTTGTTTTGTTTTTTTTCTTTTTAATTTTGCTTTAGACTGTGCTGCAGCAGGTGTGGAAAGATGGCTCAGAGTATGGAGTAAAAAGTGAACTTTTCTCTACAGTTCCCAGACAAAAGGCAGTGATTGAGTTCAGGTAAGCAAATCTGAGGGGTCCTTTGAGACAAGGGCCTTGCCTGCTGATTGATACTTTCTGTTGATATTCATTGCTGTGAAGTGTGATGCCTGTGATGTTAAACCATATTTACCAGTATTATATTTAGCTGTATTTGATACTCTGATATATTCACCAAGTAGAATATAAATTATATTCAGGGATTTGAGGCTTTTTCCCAGAATGTGTTTTTGGTATTTGAAGAGTTCATGCTTTACACAGCCCTCCATGAAGAATATTCTCATTTAATACATAATAGCATTCAGTTTTTAAGACAGCTTCTTTTTATTTTGTTATGAAGAAGCAAAATCTGAATTTCCAGGCACTAAGGAATTTCTTTTTGCACCTTAATACCTTCTTCCCTGACTTGTTAAAGCAGGCAGGCATTTGGCTGGCTAAATCTTGTTAAATTGCTGCCCCCAAAATTTTTGTCCAGTGCAATTTTGTTGATTGTCACCTACTCATGGAATGAAAATTGGCTCCGATTTTTTATGTATAAATATTTTGTTGAGTAATATTCCTTCTGCAGGCTTCTATAGTCATGGAAAGTAAGAACTTGGCTTTAATTTGAAGGTTGAATTTTCATAGCTGAACTTTGTTTTGTTATCTGAGCAAACAATTCTGTAAAGAGTTGGTTTTTGTTTTTTCTTTGTGGGGGTGGGCCTTGCTGGCAAGATGGCATTTTGGTTACTGATCCTTGTACACAAGATCTCTCATTCTGGTTTATCTCTGAAAAATACGTGAGAAGAATGATCCATATGTCTAAAACTTGTAAAATTGAGAAGATATTTTTGGTTCTTTGTCACCAGTACAAGTGGGCTTTGGTTAGATTTTGTTGTTGTTGTTGGATTGGTTTGTGGGGTGGTTTAACCACAACACTGTCTCTTAACTGATACTGGAGGGAAAGCTGGTTGGATAGCAAGACTTGCTGTTTAGGACAGAAGCTAATCAGGGAATCTTATGGGAAAATTGAAAACGGGGCATTTATTCCAGCTCTTCTAGATGCAGGAGTTGGATTCTTTTAACTTGGTGATCTGGCAGTTTTGTCCACTGAACGAACGTTATCTGTTAAAATCTGTTCCAGCTCCCCTAATATTGCCAAAAAGTTTCACGTAGGACATCTGCGTTCCACCATAGTAGGTGAGTGTGCATTTCACTGCCTCCTGGGAGGGCTGCTTTGCCTGCCTGCCTCACTGGACAGGGGAGCACTGCTGACATCTCCCTCCTTGGGTGTGAGTGGCCCTGTCAGGCTCCACTTGCTAATTAAAACCTTTCTGCTCTTTATGCAGGGAAGAAAAGAACGTGGTGTGTTGCTGGTAGATTTATTAAGTCACACATAATATAGTTTTACGACTGTGGATATTAAATGAAGTAGCTTAAAATTGGTCTTCAAAGACACCCAAGGCAGTTTTCATTGAGGTGTTATAAGAGTGCTTTGAATTTTAAATTCTCTATTTGTACTGGACTGCAGAGCAGTTCAGGTCTTTGTCTTGGTGGCTGTCCTGCAAAAAGCTTGCTTTTATATGCTAATTACTTTATGCCAGTATTACTGAGACAGTTGCTGTAATATCTAGTAGAATAATTAATAAATTCCTTGTGCAGTGCTCTAATGGTATTTGGAAAACTGTATTTGTCCCTCATTTCCTAATCTCACTATAAAAACTAGTAGGTTGTAGCAGAAGATCCTACGAAATCTGTGTATTCAATAATGTATCAGGTTTTAATGATACTTAATTCATCATGTATAGTTATTAATTATGTAAAGTAATTGCTTCTTCCATGACAGATAGTTGAGTGAAATTATGTATTTTGGGCTTTTTAATGTTTCATTTCTGGATCCTTTGTTACATTAAAAAAATCCACTTTCAGAAGTAGTTCTGTAGAGCAATGTTTGTCCCAGAGTAAGACAATTAATTAACTACGGAGAATGGAATGGAAGTGATTGCAAGCTATAATGTGGTGTTATAACAATACAAGAAGAGAGAGCTTTCTGCATCCTTTACAACAGTACTGTAATTAAAAGGTACCCTTGAAGCACAGGAAAATAGAGGAAGGGATGTCGATATTTCTTCTTTGTAATTCTAAGGTTATAACTAAGCTCAGGGGAGAGATGAAGGGTTTTTGTTGTAAGAGCATCTGGAACTTATTTATATGTCCTTACATAATTTGACAAATTTGGAGCATAGTCTGTTAAGTGCAGAGCTCAGAACTGCTCCAACAGTCCACAGAGATTCAGGACTTGATGTTCTCTTTTTAGCATCACAACAGCAGTTTGTGAATTTTGAGTGCTTGTCTAACCTGGTATGAGTGTGCCTGACTGTGATAGAATTATGTATAATGCCACTTATTTATGAGAATACAAGATTACTCTAAAAGGTTTTTGTGGTCTCATACTTGGCAATATGTGCATGTACATCCACCTCTGTATGTTTCTATCGCTTTTGTGAGACACTTTGTGGCACTGTTGAGATGCACAGCTTTTCTTTTCCTGCTCAGAAAGGAACTTGCTTTTTACTATTAATGTTGCTTTCAGTTGTCAGGTTTTAGCAAATCCTGTGAAGTATTCCATCTGATTGCTTTTCCTCTTCATTTTGAATACAGGTGATACAAAACCAGAAATCTGTTCCATAGGGGATGAGAGACTACCTACAACTGAATAATATCATTTTTGTTTCATTACCAGGGAATTTTATAGCAAATCTCAAAGTTGCGCTGGGACATGAAGTAGTAAGAATAAATTACCTTGGTGACTGGGGCATGCAGTTTGGTATGTTTCAATATTTTTTTTCTGCTGTGCCCTTTTCTACTGTATAGTATGGTCTGGGTTTCCAGTGTCAGTTTTTGTAGGCCCATTGGGCTCACTCTATGCTCATAAGGAATGATACCTTATTTCCATGGGGGTAATGTATAGTTCATTTCCTTAAAAAATCTAAGCAAAACAATCCAGACTGATCCGTCAGCAGTATGACCTGTACTGATGCTGAAAAGGACCATTTTAATCCAGCTGTCCCTCAGTAGCTCCTCTCTGACTAAATGTGTAGTTTGGGGGTTATATGTTTTGGTTTGGGTTTGGATTTTGGTTTTTTGGTTGCTTGATTTTGGGGTTCTTTTAATTTTTTTTATTGTTGTTCCTTTTCTCATTATTCATAGAGCGTAATTAATTTCCACAACAACCTAATTTTGTCACATTAGACAAAATGTCTGATTTTGTCTAATGTGACAAAACCCAGGGCCCAGAGAGATATCTTCAGAGATAACTCTACATTTTCCCCAAAATATTCAGTTTCCCCTTCAAGTGTAGCAGAAGAGATGTGGGTAGATGTAGAATGTGCAAGTGAATAGGGACTGTAAGACTGTCAGTCCAGTATGCACACACATAGGCACCCCCATCTCTTCTGAAATCATCAGATCAGTGGGGACTGAAAAGTCCTCTCAAGTGCAGCCTGAGGATGCATGGCTTGGTATTTATTGCCACACCAGAGATCATTTGTGCCCCATTGCTGGATCTATAGCTATCCCTCTGTTACGGCAACTGACCCATCCATAGCATTGACAACTTTGCTGACTTCTGTTGTTAATCTTGCATTTTAAAATTATCTATATTCTCTTCTCCTTTTCTAATTTCCCCCAAAAAGCTGGTTTTAGCATATTTTTAGGCATTTAAAAAAAAGGGAATCATGCCTACTTCCTCATTCTTGAAAGCTGGTACACCTCTGAAAACTATAAAAATCCCCACTTCTTTTGCAGTAGGCTCTGGAAACTGTCTATTTATTTATGTTTAAATGGCAAACACAAAGTACAATGTCTGTCAAGTGGTCACTTTTGCTTATTCCAGCTGTTATGCTGCCACCTCCAGTTTCAATGGTACTGCTGGTTTTGGGCACATCAAAGAATCAATTTTATGAACAGAATTGGGTTAAAAATTTAAAGTCAATACCCTACTTTCACTCCATTTTTATATTCAGATCTGTAAGTGTAGATAACTAAAATACATTCAGTTCTACCTGTTTTCCTTGTAGACTAAGTTCCTGGATTTTAGACAGTGCAGTATAACATTCTCAGGACTCTGAGAGCGGTAATAAAACATTCTTTCCTTTATTAAGTTATATCCCCTGCAGGTTGTCTTTCCTGATCATGTTTCTGTAGCTTATACCATGAAGCCGTAGCTTATAGCAGAGATTTGTTTCACTTATGATTTGTTTCATAAGAACTGAATACAGAATGAGTTCACCAAAAATTGAGTAAATTTCATCCTTGCATATTTCATTCACGTTTGCCACTTAGACATAATTTTATCACTACGCTGTTGTATAATGAACGTGGCAATGGCAGTTAAGCAGTGAAATGCTGTGTGGATAAAAGGCTTCTCAGCTGACCTCATTCAGTCTGCCTTTGAAGATACTAAGTAGCACTCTGAAGTCTGGATATCAAGAATTTTATGTATTTAAATATAAAGGTTCCTGAAGCCATCACAATACCTGTTATTTACACCTGTGCCATTTGTGCAGTGCACAACTCCTGGAATCATGCTTTTGACCTAGTAGTTCCAACTATTTTTTTCAAAGTAGGTACTCCCCTCTTTATTTGGACTGGCTCAGCTCAAATATATGGCAGCATTATAACAAATAATGGTCATGCTTCACAGAATTATAGCATAGCAATATTACTGTAATGGTCCTTTCTCAGAAGCAGTGCTGTAATTAATGATCTGTCAGCTGGTTTTACAGCTGCTATTGTCAGAGGCTTTAAAATGTAAGAATTGAAAACATATTTTCCTGAAACATGGCAAAGAGGCCCTCAGCCTTTAGGCAGTTTTGGGGCAGGTTTCTTAAGGTGACAAAGCGTATGCAGTCACACTATCTGTCCATCTGTCTTCCTGTCACTCTGCTCCTAATAAATTTGAACCCATTGGACAACTTTAGCCAGATCTGACAAAGCAAAATATTTCCATGAGAATGAATTTCTTTTGGTATTAAGACAGTTGGCAGCTGGGTAAGGGTAGAAATACAATGTGTTGACCTCTGGGAGAGAAAGTTAACTTCTGTGTTTAACCTGCTGGCTAACCAGTCAGCACCTCTAAGTCAGAATCAGTTCCAACATGGGCTGCATCTTGCTATTAACTGGTGAGTGTAACAAGGTCTGGGGATAATACGGGAAAGACAGAAAATGTGTGGAGGGATGTGTTTGGGTTGAATAAAGACTGACGGTTGTGCTGGAGATTGCAGCATGAAGTCAGCACTGAATAGTGGAATGTTTAGGTACACTAATATGTCAGAGATCATTAGGAAACCCACCTCTGATTGCTCATAGAATAAGCTGTCCGTAACTGAACTTCCTTTCAATAGGATTACTAATACAATACTAATTTTATTTCCTAAAACCTAACCTGTTCAAGTCTGCCATGCCTTCTTACTTACTCTATACTTCTGTACTCAGTGTTTCTAAGAGGGAAGTTCTTGAGGCAGTGCTGTTTAGTTGCGGAGAGTTTACCAAAGGGATACCTGCATGCCTATTCCTACATCAGTCCTGGTCCTTGTCAGCTCAGAGGAATAAGATGGCCTTAAAGTCAGTCTCAGATAGTCTATGAGGCTGATGGATCAATATTGGTGCATTACTGAAGGAGTTAATGGGGTCTTTTCATTTAGACAAAAAGATTGGGATTTGGATTTCTTTCCCTTTTAGAAGGCTTTTGGAAAGTATTGAAGCTGAATTGGATGCTCAAAAAAGCTGCATATTCTAAGCAGGCAGGAAAAATTTCCCTTGAAAGCATTGCATGAGTGGTATGAGGAATTCTATGTTGTATCCTAGTTCTTATTGTCCTTAAAATGATAATTCTAATAAGGGAGGAAGCAAAACAAGGACTTTTGAGCATGTTCTGTTGCTGGACAGTTTCCACTGTGTGGCTTCTCATTTACATCTTGTTGCTGTGTAAAAGATAATTTTTTATGCAAGTCTAGAAACACAAATTCCTTTCATGAGGAATTGCGAAATCAACATAGTATTTCTTACTGTTTTCTAGCTATTATGTTTCTAGTGGGGGGGTGAAATTATGCAGTGGAATAATGGGTTATGCTTTTGATTTTCTTTTTGGAGCATACACCATTATATTCTTTTAAAATGTTAGTGTTAAGACTAGACTTACAAAAATAACCTATCAATATACTCTGGTCTGTTGTCTAACTTTATATGTAATTGTCGTTTAAGGCTTATTGGGTGTTGGTTTCCAATCCTTTGGCAACAAAGAAAAACTAAAATCTAGTCCTTTGCAACACCTTTCTGAGGTAAGTTCAGTTAAGACCAACTAGATTTGTCTTTCCGGGATTAAACAGGTTATGGTTTGTTGGCTTGCTGCATTCAAATACGCCTGATACCTGATACATCTGAGTTAGTATTTGTTTTTTGTTGATTTTTTGGTAAGTGGTCTTTGTCTGTGATATAGATACAATACACGTAAGAGATTTATCTGCTGACCTGCACAGACCCAGTAACCATGAGGAGAGGGGGGCAATATCCCTGGATAGCTAATGTTCAAGCTCTCATCCTCTAAAAGATCTTACATGTTAATGGGGCTTAGTCAGTCAGGTTTCTTGTGTGGCACTCTCGGGTGTTTTCTTACCACAGAGCTGAGCTGTGCTTCCTCCTTGGGGCTGGATATGGGAGCTGTGGCTAATGCTGGTGTTCAGGCAGTGTGCCACAGGATAACTGTTCTCTGCAGATCTGTCTCGTGGATCTGCAAAGATCTCGTGGCAAAGGAACAAACTGTGTTTGAATACTTGGGTACTCAGCAGCTGAATGCATGTCAGTCAGATTGTTTATATGGCAGGGTAGATCCTTCTGAGCTTGCCAGCTTCTTAGATGCAGGTAAACTTTGTTTGCTTGTTCCCTCATCCTTGAGCCCTGCAGATTTAAATCATTAGAGTCTCAGCACTGAGGTGTTTTAGAGCTGTAGGACTGATTTAAAGAGAAAACAAGCAGTCATATTTTTGGGGTTGTCCATCACTGTGTATTACTTAGTTTTTATTTATGATTTCACTCTACTCTTAGAATTTAAAGTTTTATGCTTGAATTTTGCACTAAAGCTTCAGGGTACTGCTATTGCAGTAGCATGTAGGCTTTATGACCTTAAAAAATTGCCTTTAAGTGTAGACAACAGTATTCAGTAAAAATGCAAAAGATTCTAAAACAGTAGTTGAGACCAAATTGGTTTCTCAGTTATTCCCAATTTTCAAGTGTTTGTTCAGCTGTATTCCTGGCTGTATCAAAAACTGAGATGTGTTTCACAGTGATGCTTTTTCTGCTGGTGTGTGAAACCAGTCTTTCCTATGAATAGAAGTTTGTAAAATACTGAGTCTATCAAAGATTTTGCTGCTTCAACTGCTATCTCAATTTTAGGCAGTGCAGTTGCCATAAATGTTGGTTTTGTGGTCCTCTGAAGAGGTGTCTGTGGTTTAAGTCCTTTATAGGTTCCCTTACGTGCATAAATTGGTTCTTCCATATTTTGCTGCTGCAGTTGTTTCAAGGTTATGAAGAAGATGATAGTGACAGCAGTAGGGAAAATTAGGGCATTAGTCTTCTTTCAAGATAAGCTGCACATTTTCATGTTGGACTTCGGGCTATTGATTATTTCTGGAAATGGAGAATGTGTTGCTTTAACAAGTCTTTCAAAATTTTGATGTTAAAAATGTCAACTTTAAATGTATTTGTATTGTTCTTGTAGAGTTGTTTTTATTGGAGGAGACGATTATACCACTTCAACATTTTCAGTGTCAAATTTTAGGTGTATGTGAAGATTAACAAGGCAGCAGAAGATGAAAACACAAAAAAGCTGGCTAAGGATTTCTTCAGAAAACTGGAGGAACATGATGAGCAGACATTGTCAATTTGGAAACAATTGAGAGACCTCAGTATTGAGGAATACATCCGGATTTATAAGGTACAAATCATCCAAACGTCTTTTCTGTGGTCAAATGATCTGTTTCTCTATTGCTTCATCAACATAATTGACAGTGCATGGCACCTTTTCATGTAGGAGACTGCCGAGCAGTGGACTCACTTGGGATCACATATTGCTCTAATGTTACCAGTTCATTGCCTTTCCCATAAACTTTAGAATGTTGTGGGGAAGCTCTTTCTCAGTATGCCAGGCTAAGCTTCATTCTGCTTGGAAAAAGCACAGTAGTTGATTTCTCATCCAAGCAAGCTGTCACTACAGTCGCTTATGTGCTAGATACGTTCTATTTAATAGTGTCCAGGCAACTGGCCTTTAGACTAATTCTCCCTACTCAGAAGTCCTGAAGCTCAGTGTGGTGCTAAGCAGCAAGGCAAATCCATGTTGAATAAATATTGCTTGGTTTTAATTTATCTTTGAAGTTAGCAACAACCCACCGAATTTAAAAGTTTCCATGTAATAAATTTTATTAGAAGATGACTCTGTTTTCACATTTCTGATCTGATGTTGTAATGTTGCATATTAAATTGGGTGTGAGACATTACAGCAGCAGGAGTTCCCTGCAGGTGGAGTTGAGCTAATACACAGCTGTCTGTTGCACACTGTGATCTCATGAGTGGAGCCAGTGTCCACTGTTTCATGGGACATGTTTGTGCTACTGACCTAAAAATTAACCTTAAAAATTTTGAAACAGTTTATAATGCAGATAACCTGGCTGTGCTTTAACTTCTTCCCTGCAACATGTCACTGGAGCCAAGAAAGTACTCTTAAGTTAAGATCTCCTAAGTGAGACACTTGATAATTCTTGTGGAAAGCTGACCTCTGAAGGTAATTAGGTACTGGGCTGTTTATGCAGCTGCATCTTGAAAGGCAGCCATCATTGATCACATGATGGTTGGTACAGCTAGATCTTTCTGTCCCAGTTTCATTTAAACTAAAAACTATTGAATGATGAACTGGCCAGGTTTGACAGCTAAGGTCATCTTGTCTCTTCTGAATGTACCCTCAGCCTTAATTTCTGTATGCTCAGCAATGTTTGTGAGCAGCTTTTACTTTTTAAAATTCCTTTTAGCATCCTTTTAAAACAGGGTTGGTTTCATGTCTAGGTAGCTCCTCTGCAGCTTGCTGGTCTCACCTCCAGCACAGCAAATAAGCGACTTGCCTCAGAATTGTGTGAATTGCTCTAACCAGCAATTCTTATGAGTTGCTCATGAATTTTACTGGTTTCTCATGAATGTTACATTGAACACCATATTCACCCAGGGAGAGATTCATTTTAATGCAGAAATCAATTAAATCAAAATCCAAGCATCCTTTCCTTTTAACAATGAAGTGACACTTCCTGGAATGACATTAATCTTTGCACTGCATCTGATCTGTGACCTATCATATGACTTAATTTGAAGAAAAATGGTTAGCCTTGATCTTAACAATATTACCCGTCTTTGATATTCTTGTAACTTTTCAGCGTCTAGGAGTGCACTTTGATGAATATTCTGGAGAGTCATTTTACCAAGAGAAGGCCCAGGAAGTTCTGAAGATGTTGGAAGATAAAGGACTCCTTCAGAAAACAATGTATGAACTCATTCAATCTGTTGATGCACTTTATTTAACATCTCAGTTGCACTTCAGACAACTTAAGATGAGTGAGGTTTGTACATGATCTGAGGGGAAGAGTTTTCTTTATGTGGTTTTGGTAGCTGTTCTAGTAGAAGACCATCAGGATTTGTGCAGTCACAGCTAAAATTTACATTTTCCTTTTCTGTGACTAGCACAGAAACCTGGCCTTGACAAATTGGGTACAATGACAGCGTTCAACTCCTAATGGTGTTTTAGGCTGTTGATTAGTTTGGTAGCTCTGTGTGCCACTTAATGAGCAGAATTAGATGAGATTCTTGCCTTGATGAAAGAGGTGCCTGGCTGAACTGGGATGGAAGCTGTAATCATGGAATGCACCAGAATGTGGGTAGGCTGCTCCCTGGCATCAGCAGTGGTGACAGCAAACTTACAGGAACAATCTTCAAAAAGATTTAAAGGAGGTGGTCATTCAAAGAAAAAGTATGAGACTGTCTAGAGGGAAGGGGGCTTGTGGCAAGAGGCCTTGGTTTTGGCACTGACCTCAGTCTTACCTGAACTTACCCATGTAATAGCCTGCAGTGACATCAGTACTTTTCCTCACCTTACAGAAAAGGGACAGGAATTGTGGATCTCTCGGAGAAAAAAGACCTCTCAACAGTTTCCACCGTCATGCGCAGTGATGGGACATCTCTTTATATAACAAGGCAAGTAAGCCCATCTGTGCTCATTGCCAGTCATTTTGCCAGGGAACTTTTCAACATGAGCACATTGATAACGGATGGCATGGATTTTGAAGATTTTTATTTCTAGGATAGTTGTAAGTGAAACTAGCAATGTGACTATGATGGGATGAAAATGGCTTTTAAATACTTTAACTCTCTGTAAGTAATGTTTAAATCTCCTCTTTGCATAAATCATAATACTTCCTCCAGTTACTAGCTTTGAAAACAAAGCTGTAATCTCTGGATCTAATAAGTAGTTGCCAAATAATAAAGGTTTTAAAAAGGCCTTTGCTTAAAATGTTTATTGATGGTGTGACACAGGAAAAAATGGCTTGTTCAGCCTTGTCTTCATTGACCCAGTGGACCACCAGCACTGTAACATCAATTTCATTGCTGTTTTTCAGCCATCTCATCAGTATCCTAAAATTCCTCTTGGGTATTTTAATATGGAAGCCCTAACAGTTTCTTTGTGCCAGGAATGTAAATAAATCTAGTGTCTAGCCCTCAGGGTAAACTCTGTACAGCTTTTCAAAGCAAGGGTATTAGAGCTGCAGTCAATCCTGTACATTAGGGAGCTGCTGAATCCTGTAGCCAAATGGAGACAAAGATGCCACGGGTCAGCCAGGAGTAAGCATGAGCACCTGATCTCAACAGGCCCACACACAGGCCCAAAACCACTCAGCACAGATGGCATTTTGATCCCCTCTGGATGATTACGATGAGTATCTATTCCTGTGAAGAAATAGATGTATGTATATAGATATGTATGTGTACATGATATATATTGTGATGGATATACTTGCATTATGTGTGTGATATGTGTATTATTGAATAATTTAATCAATATACATATGTATTGTACGTGCACTATGAATCCCTCCAATAGCTGGAGGTCGCTGTGGTCTCTCCAGCAGTTGGCCTGGACCCTCTGATGCCAACAGTACAGACTCCTCTGGGTGCCCATCTCTGCAGGCACATCTGGAGACTTCCCAGGATACTTTGCCTACTTGCTTGGCTTTTCAGCTTGATATTTGCTGCCAGTCATAGGAGGATATGTGTGCCCTCACTCCAGCTGTTGGCTGAGACACCTTGTGATGCCTGGTCAGGCTCCAGCTGTTATAATTTCATTTCACTTATGTCCAGTCCCCTCAGTCTCTGACCCCACAGATGCACAGCCTACAGGAGCTGTAGTCCTCAGCTGCAGCTGCTGAGACTCCAAACACATGTGCACACAGAGGAGAGATCCCCCTCACCCCAGGAGAGTTTGAAATGGAGTTTCATGGGGAGACAGGACAGACTGTGCTGATGAGGTGCAGGACAGAACTACACAAACATATAACCAGCAATTAACTTACAAGCCGCCCATCCCTGTTATCTTCTCCTTCTCTTTTCTTATCTCCCCTCAGGATTCCATAACAAGTCTTGTGCAATTGCAAATGCTTTTTTCAGATTGGAATACGAGGCTGATGGTTCTCCTGTGACAGTCCTGTGTGCCTCTGTGTGTATAGATGAGCTTTATGCCATTTAAGCTAAGGCTGAACATAGGTTAGTTTTCCAGGAAAGGATTGTTTCTCTCCGGTCCCAGCAGACAGACAGACACTGGACTTACTCTGCACCAAAGAACAGTTTCCTCAGCAACTTTCTTAGGTAGTGGTTTAAAAAAACATTTCAGATGTGTCATCAGCAAAAGTATACATGTCTTTTTTTTTTGTGTAAGGTATACATGGATCCTTCTCTTCAGGAAGTCCTCTCCCCTCCATAAAAAGCAGGTTATTTTTCTAAGAGGCAAGTAGTGAGGTATGTTTGAAAGTCCAAATAGTTTCTCATTATCTCTTTCAGAGATCTTGCAGCTGCTATAGACAGAATGAATAAGCACAGCTGGGATACCATGATTTATGTGGTAAGTAATTCTAGATTCAGCACACACTTTGGTGCTGACTCTCTCTAGTAACCCAGGGGCCTCTGGCTTGCAATATGACTTTGACACATAGTACTTTTGGCAGTGAAATGGATGCCCTTACTGCCCAGCAGCTGTGCCTCTGTGTGGCAGTGTTTCTTTGTTCTGTTTCAGTGCATGACCCCCAGAATGGTTGAAAAATACCTTTAAACTGAAAGAAAGTAGGTTTAGATTAGATACTAGGAAAAGATTTGTCACTCTGAGGGTGCTGAGGCACTGGAACAGGTTGCCCAGAGAAGCTGTGGATGCCTCATCCCTGGAAGTGTTCAAGGCCAGGTTGGATGGTGCTCTGAGCAAGGTGGTACAGTGGAAGATGGCCTTTCCCACAGGGGGGAAGCAGGGGGGTTGAACAAGATGATCTAAGGTGCCTTCCACCCTCTGTATGATTTTACGAAAATTAGCTCTGGAGTTATTCTCCACTCATTGCAATTAGTTTGAAAGGAGATCTTACTTGATTTGACATTTTATTTTCTTTATAGATGTTGTAATGATTAAACAAATCAGAAAAAGCTGTTACTATTATAAAGGGTTTTTAAATGTTAATTTAGAAATTAATGGTCTAACATGAATCTAAGTCTACTCTGAAGTCCTGGTATCTTATCTGAAATGTACATTTTTATGGCTTTGAACAATGACTTAGTTTCATTATGTAGAAATTGCGCATACTACTTAATCAATCTGAATGAAACAGTTGTAGATAGGGAATCTTTTTATATTTATTGGTTTTGTTATTCTGTTTTTTCACAATTCTGGCAGCATCAATAATGGATATGAATAGCAGGACTGTCTCCTTACATGTCTGAAACTGTTTTTTGATCTCATATTAGCAAGAAAATATCATGTGATGCTTTTAAATTTTCTTTTTCTCATATTTAGGGGGAAAAATTATGAAAGCTATGTTCTTTTTTATGAAGTCCAGAATTAGTAACATGTGGAAAACATTCTTATGTGGTCATGTTTGGTAATGTCCCTGTACCTTCTCTGTATAACTTTTTCAAAAGTATATATAATGTGATACATAACAAGATGCAGGGAGAGAGATCAGTAAGCAAAATATTAAATACACAGTTTAAAGTGCAACTTCCAGTTAAACCACATTGCTCCATTTAGCTTCAGTCTTCAGGAAGTTTCCTGTAGCTTGCCATTCTTACATGTTGTCATAGAACAGAGACTTTTTGGTTATTCTTGGGGGGGGAATTGTGTAATTTTGGTGGGAGCTTTTTTGCCCCTGCTGGCTGGAACAGTGAGTTCATTGGCATCAAAGGGCAGTGTGGCTGTGAAAGTGCAGTGCTTTAGATGTTAAGGATGCTTCCTGTCTGGTTCATGTGGGTGGGCAATTACTTGTGTTTGATGTTCCAGGAGGTAGCAGGGACCAAGGGAGAAGGAACAATGAGATAAAAGAGTAGTTGGGTGTCCACTTGGCACAAATCAAGATGTTAGCTGAACTTTCAGCTAATGGCATGAGCAAGCATAGGAGTAAGAGTCTTGAGCAGACAGCTGCTGTAGCTGAACTCCAGTCACTGTTTAATTCCTTGCCTGGGCCTCCCTGGTCTCCTTCAAGTCCAAAGAGATACACAGCACAGCCAGATTGTGATGTGATTCACGTGTCCATCATAGCCAGTGTCTCATTCAAGTGGGAAATGACAGATTAGCCTGTCCTGTCCTCTCAGCCTTGCTCAGGTTGTATGGTTTTCAGAGGACTTGGTTAGTATTTTTATAATTTTTGACTTTCTGAGGGCTGAGAAAGTGGGTCATAAAAGAGTGAAACCAATCTTAGGAGGCTCTTGTGGGACAGACAGCCTGGTGAGGTAACTGCCAGCCTTGCTGAGCTTTGCTGCTCTTTTATGGCACTGTTTGTAGTGGATTAGAACTTTACTCAGCGTTACCAGAGGCAGGAGGACTTCATGGGATTAAATGAGAATGCTAATGGTTTTAGTCTTTAATAATTAAATACAAATGTATTTCAGAATGCTGATCTTGTTACAAGAAAATTATTTAGAGACTCTAGAGTCTTATTTCACAAGGTCGTCTTATTTGCATCAGATCAGCTTCTTTAAGAGAACATTAAATTGGTTTACTACTTGTAATGCTGTAAATTAGTGCATTCACCAATTTAGGTTTTAAAAAAATCCTACTAATTTCATAAAAAGGCAGTGGTACAAGCAAAATATTCAAAACATCTTAAAATGTGTGGCATGTTATTAAAGAGGTACTAAGATTCCATTGAGTGTTGCACTCAAGAAGGAGATGAAAATGCTTTTAGATATGAAGAATTAAATACAATCCATGCTGTCAGACTTTTACCTTAAAGCCAGACACCTAATGAGAGAGGTCTGGCTTTGTGCAGAGATGCACATAATCTGTAAGGTGCATGGAATAGGACTTGGAAGGCCTTGTTTGAAGCACCAGCCACTGCTGTCCATTTATCAGCCTTGCTTGAGAGTCAGCACAGAGATGTGATTCCCAGGAGCAGAGCAGGTTAAGAGGAACTAGGAGAGACGAGGCAGGTGCTTCATACAGTGGTAGCTGAGAAGGAACACAAGCATTTCACTTCTTGTCCCAGAAAAGCAAACAAATGAGGAAGTAGACAATAGGTTATAGGTTATAATAGGAATAGGTTATCTCTGCACTGTTTTTTAAGGAGGAATAAAAAGGAGTCTGAGTGAGGCAGTCGAAACAGATCGGTAGGAAAATGAACCTCATAGCGACTGCTGTAGCTAGAAACACATGTGAAGATTGTTGTTAAACATAACATACAGTCAGAAACAACTTCAATTTGTAGGAGAGTGTAACTGAAAGTGGAAGAGAGCACAAGATGCATAATTGTTATGAAATTGTGATCGTTTATACATTTTTAAAAATTATGTACCTGCCTTACGGTGTAAAACTACAAATCATGCAGGAGACAATAGAAACGAATGGGTTCTGGAGGCAGACAGCCAAAGAGGTGTTCTGTTTCTAAGCCAAAGGACCCTTGGAGTTTGGTAATATAACCCAGGGGAATAACAAGAGCAGCAAGGTTCTGAAGTGAAAACAGAGATGTTTCGTTTGATGGGCAGCTCTCAGATCATGAGAAACTAAAGAATATTAAGGTTTCCTTGCACTTAATGTCTTTGCCTTCATGATCTGAGAAAAATCATTTCTGAAAAGGTGGATTTATTTTTCTAACATAACTCAAAATCCCATTGTCGTAGATTCCAGCTGTCACAATTTTCAAGTCTTGCTTGTCTTCATGGGTCTTAATTTTGCTTGGATTGACTTACTGGCACTGTGGTATTGTGTGTTAAAAGCTATTCCTTATCAGACTCATAGTGTTTTCTGATATGCATCAATTCTATTCCTTAGACAGATAAAAGCCAAAGTAATCACTTTCAACATTTATTCCAAATACTGAAGCTCATGGGTTATGACTGGGCAGAAAGGTATGTACTTAGAAATTGTAATTTTATACTGGTTTTGGTGGTTAATTTCTTTTTCCTCAAGAATGTATATCATATGTACATTGGAATTTCAGTCAATTCCTCTTTTGAGGAGAATCTCCTGCTGGTGTCCATCCACCACCATGCTATAGCACGCATCATGTAGACATTTTGAATGAAACTAAGCTACAAGATGTGATGCTGGTGTGCAAGTAATGGAGTCCAGAGTACAAGCAGACATTTGGCTTGTAGAACCCAACTAGTACTAGTCCAACAGAGAAACAAACCCTCAGAGTTATGTGCAATGTGGGCCTCAGGTCCTTATCAGCAGCCTTTTCATTCTGTGTGTCCACTCCTGCTTGTCTGATTTATTTGTGGATGGAGTCATTGCTGTGTGTTTAGGATGTGAAAAACAGCCCTGTCTCTCATTTAACATGTTTTTCATAACTGCCTGATGTGAAAAAGGGAAACCATTTTAAGAGACTTTGTGGCATAGCTTCTGGGATATTCTGTGGTCACATATTAAGCAGAGATCAGAATCTGAGTTTGAATCATGCTTCAGGCTTGAAGTATCTATTGCAGGGAAGAGTATCCCTGCTGTTATTCATTGTAATTACCTATCTTGTTAGCAATCTGAGCAAAGGTCAGTAATGGATCTCCAGACTAAATCATATTCCTTTCTGCCAGACTGCATGTCTTTTGTGGTTAAATATAGGGTTTTAGCCTTCAGGAATACCAACCTGCCTCCTTTCACAGTGCTTAAAGTTGTGCTGAAATTACCCTAGATTCTGGATCAAGAATAATGCCTGGGATTATTAGGAGCAGAAACAGTGAATACTTTTATTATTAGCAATGATTAATTATACTGTTAGCTTAATGTGGCCACAATAGAATTATTATGACTCCTTTTCTAATTATATTAAGAGATCTCTGTTGCCACAGTAATTTGATCTGTCTACATCCTGCCTCTCCTCAATTTATTGCAAATTATTGCATTGAGGCCTCTGTACTAATGCTAGTAGCAAGAGATTCCTGAGAGCACGCAAATGACCAGGCTGTCATAACTCTGATCATAATTTTCCCATTATATAATAAATACAGAGCTTGGCTGCTGAAATGAGAGTTACTGATTATATCTCCAAGCTTCCCGCATTGGAGTGTTATTTATTCAGCTGTTATTGCTGTTTCCTGGTAGAGAATCCAGCTCTGAAAAAACACTGCAAACGTTTCTCTTGAGTGAAATATAATTTTGGTCCTGCTGCTTCTCAACACAGGTGCCAGCATGTGTCTTTTGGTCTAGTTCAAGGCATGAAGACTCGGAGAGGAGAAGTAATTTTTCTGGAAGATGTGTTAAATGAAGTTCGCTCAAGGATGTTACAAAACATGACTTCCACAAAAAGTTAGCTATTTCAGGTCTTATTAGCTTCTTTTGATGTTCTGTGTTGATCACATTGTGTCATCTTTTCCACCCTTCACTTCTCCCTGTATTGCACTAATCACAGTAATATGCTCTTTTTCTTTTTGTACTAACCATAATATAAACACATAATTACAATAATTCTTTGCAACTCTGTGAACTCCTCTAAATTGCAGATTTGCAAATTTTAACATTCAGTGAAATTATTTATCATGCACTGAGAAGGAAGTACTTGCCTTTTGGGGACAACACTTGGTTTTTTCTGGAGGGACAAATTAGTCAGTAGTAGATTTGGGGCTGGAGTTCAGGGATCAGTCAGATTTCATCCAAAGGATTTATAGCTCTGACAATTTTCTCTGGCAAGAGCGACCCTTGTTTGCCTGCCTCTGCTGCCTTGTCACCCTGCCAACCTCATGTCTGTTCCCGAGTGCCCTGGAGGTCACTGCTCTGCCCCAGATTGTGCTGAAGGGGGGGGGTTTCCTGCACCTCACTGGGCTGTGGCTCCAGGATCGTTTCCTCCTGATGCAGTACAGATCCAAGCAGTTACCAGTGAAATGCTGCCCCCTCTTGTCCTCTCTGGAGTTAGGTGCTGGATTGAGTCAGCCATGTGATCAGCTTAAGTAGTATGCATCTTCCTTGCTCTGCCTCCTCAGCTTTTTTGAAACAGATGATTTTCCTTGTAAAGTAGACAAGGAGGTGGTGTCCCTGCACATGGCAGAGGGTTTGGACTGGATGATCTTTAAAGGTCTCTTCCAACCCAAAGCATTCTGTCATTCTCTCAGTTCATATTCTGTCAGTTTAGACATTTACAGTGGATGGTGTGAATACTCCCTAAATGTACATCCAAATGGTCCATTAGCCATTGAAACAACTTTCTTTGTTTATGCATCTTGTATCACTTGGAGCTTTTTATCAGTTTTTCAACAAAGTCTGCATTTCCCTGATCTTGGAGATTGGCTGTCATAATTGTGAAAAGGAATTCAGTGTAGCCTGCATAGTCTGTCATAATGGACCCTTCTCACTTCAAAATCTGTGCTACACATACAAGGGGAAGTGGGAAAAAGCCCATGTGAAACAGGTGTTTTCAGCTTTTAATAAAGATTTATATCCTGGACTCCTTGCTGTATGCATCCTGACAATTTCCATATTGCTAGTTTACAGTTGTGGAAGATTTGCTCTTTTATTGGCATCTCTAAGTCTGAGCAGGAGTCAGTATGGTACTGCAGACTTAGCAGTGTTTTTCTGTTTCTCTTCAGCAACCAAAGAGATCCAAGATCCTGTGGAAACAGCAGAGAAGGTTGGTCTTGCAGCACTCATAATTCAGGTGAGTCTGAGCTGCCTCACGAGGTGTCTGCATTGTCTGTGAGAAGTTGCAAATTGAGATGAAGAGCCATGTCTGGGTGACATCAGTTTATTGTTCCAGGATTTCCGGGGCCTTCTGTCATCTGATTACCAGTTTAGCTGGGATCGGGCTCTCCAAAGTCGGGGAGATACAGGTGTGTTCTTGCAGTACACCCATGCCAGACTCCATAGGTAAGAGGAGCATTTCTGCACAGCACAGTCTGACATGAATTTTAACCTTATTAACTTACTGCTTTGCTAAGTAGTAGTGCTAACTCCTTAAATATGACACATGTTCACTTTTTCTGCAGAAGTGAGAGTTTAAGATAGAAATCACTGAGACTTTCCAGAAGAGCAGGCCAATTAAAATTAATTTTCTACCTCATTTCCATGGAACTGAACTAACTGTTCATGTAGTTTCTCAGTTCTAGGAACAGCTTCTCTGTGGTTGGTGTCACTGATGAGGAATGGTTGCCAAGAGCTAAGGAAACTGATGTAAAAGCCAAAATGCCCATACTTGTAAAACACACCACATCACAGAACTTGGATGTTTTGGCTACCCACAGTAACTAGTGGATTATTTTTAACATTATTTCCCACTGTTGATAGCCAAGATTAAAAGGAGATCCCTTCCTGTTGACTCAGGTCAAACACTTGACATGTTTAATTATTTTTTAAAGAGTTTCAGAAGAGTCCAGTTTGAACAGTTTTTATCAATTATACTAAACTGCCAGAGCAGACCTCAATATGTGTTTTTGTGTAAGATTTCTTCCTGGGTGAGGCCAAAGGTGTGAAGCAGCCTGATGTTGTGAGGCAGTGGTAGCAGGACATGGTGTTCAGGGAGAATGTGAATGCCTGATCCCTTTCTCTGGTCTGTTTTTCTTGTACTCCCTTGACATGTAGGTATTGGTGGTTCCAGGGTACCATTAGTGGGGGATTGTCTACCTCCCTAGTCCTTTTAGCTTCTGGACCTGTTGTCCATGCATATCTCTGATAGTGTTGATAACTGAATGGCCAGCACACATTTTTATTTTTATTTTAATCTTAGGTTGAAATCAGCTAGTCTCACTTCAGTGTTCTATTCAACTTGAGCAGAGCCTACCCTGTTTTCTTAAAAACAGAGATTACTGTGGGTTTTTTTGTTCAGCATTGCTAAGAGGTGGTTTTCATCCAACATTTGTTTTCCATTCTTATGTTTTAGTTTAGAACAGATGCATGGGAATGCAGAGCTAACTGATGTGAATGTGGCATGTTTGCAGGAGCCAGATGCCATCTCTATTCTTCAGCATCTTCTCAGGTTTGTCTAGTTCTTTCCAAATACCATTTCCCTTAAAATAAATATCTGGATATGCCACTGACCTATTGAGAGGGCACAGACTGCATGATCATAAGAAAAAATGGCTTGTTTGAGGCAATGACTTGCCTTTTGTGCCACATGGATTGTAATATTTGAAATGTTCATGGCTTTAGAAGCCATATGATGGAAAAAGCAGTATTTGGAACATACTCCGTGTACATGAGCCTCCTAATTATTTTTTATCTTCACATAAGTGTGCTCAGCTCTGTATAAATATTAGCTGCAGATTTGCTTGGTCTCTCTTGTTCTGTTTTTGTCATGTGAGAAAAGAGAGGTGGTGAGGTACATGGAGTATGTGTGTGCATATTTGGGAGCTCAGCATCCTGCAGAGCTACTGAATGTGCACAACTGGTACCTGTTAATAACAGTGGTGCTCTTTATTAATTCAGTCTTTAAGTTGAGCAGTTTCTGTTTTCATTAGTTCATAGATGTGTAATTAAACTATGGAGACAAGGGAGTTGTCCATGTTGTGCAGCCTGTGATGGAGTCAGAAACAACTGAAGCTTTCAGAATTCTTACTGAGAATTCATATACTGCATTGCACACTGTGCAGTGCCAGAAAACTTTTTTGACCATACTAAGACCTTCCCGAGGCCACCTGAATACAATTAGGACTTTCAAAAGTCATGCCAGTGCACCAGGTGGCTCCTTTGACCGGCATGTGTGGGCTGCAGAGCCCCACCATTAACTGTAATTGCCTTCAGAGGTCTGCCTGCAGTCCATGTTTGCTGCTCTCTTGAGCAGCAGCAGGACCAGCCAGCTCTCAGCAAGACCAGCAGTGTCTTATTTATGCAGTGCCATTGTATTTCACAGAAAACATGTGAGCTGTTCCTTGGGATTTTTTTTTTATACTCTTACATGACTGCTAAGCTGCTATCACTGTGTGCTCCCCAGCTCTGCAGCTTGAGTTAGAGTGGAAGATTCCATGGCAGTTCAGCTTGGACATGCTGGCAGGGATGGGCCTGGGAGCTCAGAAGAGATCAGGAAGTCCAGTCCCTACTTTGAATTTGAAATCTCTTCAGCCCTGGAGGTGTTGACACCTTCTTGCAGGCTGTGAAAAAGGACAGCAAAGCACATGAAGAAAAAACATAGCTGTCATGACTGCCTGTACTACCCTGTTTAATACAGTCAGTATTAAAGTCCGAAGTCAAGTGTATTGTGTAAGTTATGTAGGATGACCCTGCTTGAGCAGGGAGGTTGGACCAGATCACCCACTGTGGACTCTTCCAACTTGAACCATTCTGTGTGATTCTGTATTCCAGGATTTGTCTTTTTCTAACATTGCAAGGTTCCTTTTATCTACTTAAAATTCTAAGCTGCATTTACTAAAGGCAATGTCCTCTAAGGGATTATTTTGACTTCCTTGGTTATTTAACACGTTTTTTGCTCCTAGAAACGTACAATTAGTGTTGAGATGTAAAACCAGACATAATGTTCCAGGAACAAATATAGCTCTTGTGTTCTCTTTGCTATAGCCTGCCTCCCTGAGCTGTTTGCATGATGAGGAGCAGAAGCAATCTCCTTCAATAATAAGTGAACAAGGAAGGAATAATCTATTGTGTGCTAATGACGTGGCTTAGATCTGCTTCAGATTAGTTTTGCTAATTCTACAGCTGTGGTTGGGTGCTTGTTCTGACTTAAGCAAGTCTGATGAGCCTTCTGAGTATACCTTGTACTACTTCAGCACTAAACAATCCTTTCCTTCCTTCACAGGTATGATGAGGTCCTGTATAGATCTTCTCAGGATCTGCAACCCAAGCACATTGTCAGCTACCTCCTCACACTGAGGTAAGGAGTTTGCTGATACTGGCTGTGTCTCCAGTAAGGACAGGTCTTCCTGAGCTGGCTCTGCAGCCCTCACATCTGCACTGCTTTGAAGAGTAAAAATAGTGGGAAGATGCAAATTTGTGGCACAGTTTCCCTGAAGCAGGAAATATATGAAGTAGGATAGCAAATGATGTAATAAATAGTTAAGATTAAGGCTGGAGCCAGGACCCTCCTGAGAAATTTACCAGCTTTTAAGAAAAAATAATCATTTGGCTGAAACCCAGTATCTGAACCCAAAATTATACTGGACTAATGATGTCTTAAGGAGCAGATTTTAGCTGATAACATCATCTGAATACCAACATTTCAGCTAGGAAATTTTATCCAAGCTGCTTTTAACCACTATCTCAGCCCGTGAACAAAGCTTGTTATTAGTGTAAGTCATACTGTATATCTGATTCCCAGAGGGATTGGTCAGCACCATGAAATGCTGGTGTAGGCTTGGTGGAGGAAGCTGTAGAGCCTGTGTATGGGAAAGTCTTTAACAAGTTAGGGAAAAGAGTGTAAAGAATCATGCATGTTGGGAATGACAGGGTAGGCTCTCAAGGATCTTCCCAGAGCAGTCTTGAGACTGTTCTGTGGGGTTTTTGGGGGGATGGAGGGCAGGGAGTGGGAAGGTATGTGTGAAGCAGGGAGAATATTTTGGGGTTATTTTAGAATTAAGTTGTCAGGGCATGCCATCAGTGCCATGCAGGCTACAGAAAACCATGCCCTCCTTCAGCCAGGTGAAGAGGCTGTTAGAAATCAGCCCGTGGCATGCTGCAGTTGTGAGTGGCTCTTCCAGTTCTGCTGCTTTCTGTAGCCTACAGTGCTGCTGCATTTGTCAAGTGACTTGCTCCTTCTCACCGTTCTCCCGTGTTTTCCCTTTCAGCCATCTGGCAGCCATGGCACACAAAACGCTCCCCGTGAAAGGCAGCGCCCCCGACGTGGCACAGGTGCGGCACGGCGGGACTGGAGGGTGGCCCGAGGAAGGATCCATCAGGGCTTTGCCAGCACAACTATGTCACCACTGGGGGGGAATACGAGCCTGCAGGCAGAGGAGCCAACAGCCAGAGGCTCTCCCGGGGCAGAACCGCTTTGAGAAGGCAGGGATTGCTGTTCACAGCTGTGCCTTTCGGAAAGGGCTGTTCAGCTTGATCCTCCAAAAACACATCACTCCCTAAGGACAACTGCTCCAGACCCAGTCAAACACCTTCTCATCACCTTTCCTTCTAAATGTTTTAAGAGTAAACATTTGAGCATTTAACTTGCTCGTTGACTTTTGATGGTTTCCTTTAGTGGTTATGTGGGAAGATAAAGAATTAGGAGAGAACTGAATCTGTCTCCTCCCTCTTGCCACCTACATATCCCAAGCTGTCGGTATTTCCTTTCTAGCTAAAGCACAGAGGCTGACAACTGTTAATGTGCCATTCCAAATAAATGCAAATTCTTTGTACTGATCTCCCAGGCAATGTTTGACCCCCTAACAACTGGGTAAAAGATATATTAATTACATCGCCTCTCTTATTGTCTTTCATCTATTTTAAAAGGAACTACCTATTTGATTTTGGTAGGAAATCACATTTAAGTGTTGAGCTGTGCTGTGGGGGAAAAACATTCAGTGGAATTGGTGGAGCTGCAGTCTGTATTTGAGCTTAGATACTGTAGGCATTCATGCCTTTGCATCAAACTTCAGGGAAAACTTCAGTTCCTTATCCTGTAAATAAAAATATTTTTAAGTATCTTGCAATGTGACAGCTTCCAAGAGCTCTGATTTTTGGAGCAAGCTTGACAGAGCCCTTCCCAAACAGCCAGCTGTGTAACAGCCGGGACACTGACAAGGGAAATTTTCAAAGCAGCCCATAGTTGCTTGACAGCCTGTCACCCAGGCACATCGAGGGGAATGATTCCAGCAGTATCCTCAGGCTGTACTAGCCCCTGGTGCATGAAAGATTTTCAGCTTTTAGTCATTGCATTCTTGTTCATACATCTCTGCTTGCTCTGCCCCGAGGGCTGGGCTGGGCTGGGCATTCCTTTCCACCTTCCTTTGTTTGACAAAGTGTCCCTCTGTTGACATGCAGTGGGCTGCCAACAGCTGATGTGAATTCTGGCAGCATTGGTATGTTCCTTAATACTCAGGTTTAGTGTAGATTCGAGTCCCAGTGGGGGCCGAGACTGTACAAGGACAGGCTGCACACGGTGTTCTCACCTTGGCATCTAACTCCTGTCCCAAGAACCACACCCTATTCTGTAGCACTACCCTAAAATGACTTTTTTTCCTTGTTTTCCAGGCACGGCTCTGTCTCTTCCATGCAGCACGCTCAGTTCTAGCCAATGGAATGAAACTTCTTGGCATTACACCTGTAACTCAAATGTAATGAGGCCATATCCAATGTCAAGTCATGTCTCTTACTAAAATGATTTTTTTCCACAATAATATGAATCTTCTCTTGTGTGTCTCCTGCTACTGCAGGCTGGAAACTCCATCTGCTCTGGCAGGTTTGTGTTCTCCATCCTACCACCAGGTGTGGCATAGCCAATTTGCAGGGACAAGGCTGTCATAATCACTTTCTTCAGACATTTGGTTGCAGCAGTATACCTAAGACACTACTCTACCTGGAATTTCCTATAAAAGAGAACTGCTGTGTATTTGCCATGTAAATATCACATCCTTTTAATAGAGGAAGTGGTGTTAATTGTCCTGCCCTAAGCAAAGTTCTGCATTCCTGCAGTTGCCACTGTGTACCAAGGCCTGATGGCACAATGGCTTCAGGTTCTGTGTCTATTGTAACAAAACGAGTTAAGAGACCTTTTCCTGGGTGTTGTGCTGCATTCCTCCTTCAGAAAGTTCAGCCAAGCCCAACTGCCACACCCTGCTCCTCAGCCCTTCTGCAGTCCCACTGATGTGATGGCCGGCAAGAAGAGACTGCTGCCCAGCTGGTGGAACAGGAAGCGTGGTGTTCCCTCAGCACTGTGCACACAAGCAGACATGCAGGTGCTGCTTGGCCCCCCTGAGTTTCACATTGCTGTAGAGAGGTGGAGCAGCACCTGTGAGGTCCTGCAGGTGCCCGGCAATACCTTCCACCATGGAAGCCTTGACTCCCAAGAACAGCACTGTGGTGGAACAGCTGGTGAAAGTCAGGGGGGACCAACCTCTCCCAGTGAAGAGAATTTAGGCATGTTTGTTACTGCTGTGTTTTAACATGCCCCACTTTCAAGTAAAATCCAGCTCCTTAATTTATGTCCAAAGAAATGTAGCCAAGTGCATGAAATTGGTCACATTTCAACTCCACTGTGAATGTCAACAAGTTGCCCAAATGCACCAGGGCCAGTTTTCCCACAATGCAGAGTTGAAATATCTGGAAGGCCTCAGAAGATGAGGAAGGAGGTTGAAATTGCACAGTTGGCACTGATAAATTAAAGGTGAACATGCATTACAGGAGCCCTTTTCAAGCATCTGCATGCACAGAGAGGTTGAGAGAGAAAAGATCTAGATAGAACCTTTGTGACTCATTCACACTTAAGCCAGAGGTACAGGAACAAATTCAAACCTTCCCCTATACTTTGCATAGAAGATCCCTTTACCACCTACAGCCAATATAAAAAAAACACTTAAAAAGGAAAGCCACAGCTTCAGAGCCTTTCATTTGACTTTTTAAACCAAACAACAAGGGCTACCTCTAAGCACTCTGAATTTGGTGATGCTCAAAGCAGGGGTATTCCCTGTAGAGTTGTGTCATCTCGTGCTTATTGCCTGGAAGAGAAACTTGTCCTGTCATTAATCAAACTGCAATTGCCAAGTATTTTAAGAGAAAATGGTGGCCGTAGTTGCTTTTTTTAATAGTTTTTTTTATGAAGCTTTTCAGGCATTCATGCCCTCAAAGAGCAAAAGACAGTTTATCAAATACACAAAGAACCAATTTCCCTCTGTTATATACATTATATACAATTGAGTGATCAGTTCCTTCATTGGGTTTTCCTTGTAAATGAGACTCTTCATTGTTGATGTGAATGAAGAATACCTTCCATAAAATACCCAGCCAGCTCCTCAGCTGCAGTGTAGCCTCAGTGTCAGCCACTGGAAACTCCACATGTAAAGCAGAACTAACTTCTGCTTTTAGTCTATCCCACTTAAACCATTTCATGACTAGCTTAAGGCTAATTTAAAAAAAAAAGCAGTTTTTTTAAAATTCTATTTTTTCTCTTGTCCATCTGTCCATTTTTATGGACATCACACAGTAGCAAGTGTCTCTTTTGAGCTCTTAGTCTCTGAGGGCTAGATTTTTGCAGTGTCTTGTCAAGGTAATCCATAGAGGTAAATAGAAATACACACCAGGAGAGCACCCAGGGAGAAGGTAACAGCTGAAAGGAGACAAAATAGTTTAAATAAATACATTCATATAAGAAACCTTCAGCAAGCCATGTAAATGATGATATCTGAATGATAGTATTGAAGTTACCCAAAACTAAAAAAGACAGCAGCCTATTGAGAAGTCACAGCATTTAGCTTCATCCTCTGTCACTGGGATGTCTTGAGTGTTTACAATCCCCACACAGTTCCAGTTGGTCTCATCAGCAAGAATGTCGTGGTGGTTGTTGTAAAAGAAGGACTGAAGTATCTCCTGCAGCCCCAGGTGCCATTTGTACAGGTTTACATTACAATCAACTTAATCACAGAAAGCCAGTGGATGTGATAAAGTAGCCTGTGATAACACCTTTTTTGCCTTTCCATGTCTAAACAGTGTTGTTTAGAAACTCTATTAATGAAGCTTTCACAGAAAGCTCATTAGTTCAGGTTTGATTTGTGTCAACTGTCAAGAAAACACTGCCCAAGTAAGTTTTTAAAGTTTTTTCATCCCTTGCTTTATGGTGCTCTTTTGTAGCCAAACACTGATTATGTTCTCCTTATGTGAACTTTCCGTAACTTTTGTCTCACTAGTATTACATAAAAAAGCTAATTTTCCCCCCATTTTCCCACACCATTTTTGGATTAAGGTAGGAAACCACCCACTAAACAGTGAAGGACTGAACAGGAGTGCTGGGCGCAGTATCAGACACAGATTTGACTGGGGATAAAATCCTTTGTGTAGCTGCAGAACAGCCCAGAGCCATCTACTGTTTCCTCTCAAAGACATTCACCACATCAGTCAGTCACAGCCCCAGCTGCTCTTTGACTTTCTCACATGGGGGTGTCCACAGCAGATGGGGAAAGCAAAAAGGTAATGCAGTAGTGGGCATAGCTCATCGGGGCTGTGTAAAGCCCTTGAAGAAATAGCTGAGGAATTAATTTGGCACTGGTTGTACTAAACCCAACAAGAAATAATAACCCATCAACACCTGTCCCAGGTTAACAGCTGTATCACTCACTAAACTGCATCAGAAAGTGATGCATAAACATAAAGCTGTTTAAACCAGAAATGTTCTTTCAGTTTGAAGTTGTAGATGCCTCTGAAAGAACAAAGCACCGATGCCTTTGAAAGCACAGTCATCAGGCACCTTTGTGCACCACAACAGAAAGGGACCGATGATGCATTAGTGCACAGGAGTCCTGGAGAAGACGTGAAGCTAAAACCAGAAAAACTGAGAGGGGGCATAAACGATGGCCTTGGTATGAGCTGTGTGCAGCAGGCTGGGCAGTCAGGGAACATGCACACCCATCAAATGAAAGGCAAAAAGGCACTTACTTATCTGGAGGCCAAAGAGGATGACTGATGCCACAGTAGAGAGAACAATGGCTGCTGCTGCAGAAAAGCCTTTCATGATGTTATCTGTGTATTTAACAACCACGGAGGTGTAGAGGCCACCCACGCTGGCCAGAACTGGGAAGAAGATTAAGGTGTTACCATAAGTACAGGTGCAGTAGGTTACTCTTGAAATGATGCATTTTACTCCACTAGTGTGCTCCTACTTTGGGCTACATTGTCCTAATTAATGATTAAACAGATCGTTCAGTGGAATGGGATGTCTGCGTGGCATCCAGTAAATAAGTTCTAACTCATTTAAAGATGATCTACTTGCAAGTCAATTATTTAGGCTGCTGTTTCAGCACTATTTTAAACTGATTAAATGAATAGCTTCCAAGAAAATGATACTTTTAAATAAAATCCTTCAAAACACAGTTGAGAGTGTGTCAGACTGAATTTGTAGCTTCCTGCAATCAGTTGTATCATTGTTAAAGAAGAAAAACAATGTCAAAAGACAAAAGCCACAAGATACTTACGGACAACAAACCAGACGTAGTATGTGTAGCCATAGAAAAACCCTTTCTCAAGAATTTTGGCTCCATCTGACATGTACACAACAAATAAATTCACCACAATCCCAGATAAATACAGCTGAATGTTCCTCACCCACAAGGAAGTATCTGAACTCTTTAACACCTTTTCAAAATAAACTCCTGAAAAAAACACGAAAAACAAAAACCCAAAAATATTTCGGTGAGAAGAATGATTGATGGTTATTGCATTTTAAAACCAGACAACCTCTTAGAACCAGCAAACTCTCAAGTTCACTGTCTGTGGAAGACCACTGCTGAACACCAATGATGGATCCAGGGTTGGTGCCTCACTCCTCAAGGCTCAACCCTTGTCCCGCTGAGAAGATGAAAAGGTATCCCATGGGAGTACTTCACTGAACTCAAGGGACATTTTCCACAACTCCTTTACATCTGTGTGAGTATGAATATGCTACAGCAAAGGGACTATGAATGTTCCTCTCTTACATTCTCAAGTACTTCCGATTTGTAACTAACTTAGCCCTATAAGGAGTTACTGTTGTCTCATAGACTCTTTTGTTAAATTGTTTCAATTAGGCTGTTACATTTAAGTACAGTTAAAACCTTCAGGCCTAAACCATTGGTCAAGTCAGGGGCTAAGTTTAGCAAGGGTATCTGCTTTGACTCAACGGGAAGGTCTCCCTCAATCCTGTTTATCCTTACCCTTTCTTATCTCTACCCTTTTTCAATCCACAGCCTCCATGAAAATAATTTTATGTTGATTTTAGTTTTAGATTTATTTTAGTCCGATTTTTCCCAGAGGGTAAGGGAGGAAGGGAGGATCTATATTACCTCAGTACTAAAACTGAAAACTCCTCAGGAGCTTTGTGCTGGCAGAGCACTTGGCAGAGCAGCTCCTTCTGAAACTACAGCTTCAGGGGATTACAAGAGCAAATGAAAACCGAGGCCTTCTGCTAATTGAAAATAGAGGTTGGTTTTGAGGAAGTGGAATTCATTTTAATCTAAAGCTCTAGCTCTCGATACCACATTGAAGAGCATTAATTTTATGCTTTGCATTACTCAAACTCCCCAAATACTTCTTCATTATTCTACTTTGGGAGGGAGACATTTGGCAAGGCCCTCACCACCTGCCTTTTTAACCATTGCTCACTCAATCGGGACTTTGCCAAGCTCTGGAATTTCCTCCACATTTCAAAACAAAGAGAGCAGTTTGCAGGACTCTTACCAGCCACTTCCATGACCTACTGGTGAGAGCCCTATTGACTAGAAGTTTATTGGTGATTAATATCACACACCATCCTTCATACAATATGAGAAAATAATATGGAACCAACAAAGTTGACACAAAGACCCGTGTGTTAGAAGCCCTAGGCACACACCCCTTCCCCCCCAAAAAAATTCCCCAAACTAGCTTAAAGGAAGGTCTTTCTACTATTTAATTAATTAAAAATGCAATTTATAATTTAATAGAATACAGTGAGTACTTATAGTGAATAAATGAGAAGGCAGATTTATATTTCAGGGGTTCAAATAATTATAAAACCAAGGAAATATTATATTATCTCATAAGAATATAAATTTTTGAAGTGTAAACAGCAACAAACTAGTATTGTTAGTGATTGCAGCCTTTAAAATAACCCAGAAAAATTACCTTGAGATTTCTGCCAAGAAAACCCAATGAGCACAACAAGGTGTAATCAACATATCAAAAATGTGGCTTGAATATGAACCATACTTGTAAATGTTATAAACTGAGAAAATGGTAGGCAAATCAATAAAACTATGCTTCTAGATTTGTGAATATACAATTCACAAATCCACTAGGCAAGAAGAAGGAAAGAATGGGGGCTGATTAGGGAAAATCTACTCCTCAAAACTGTTTTAAGTCACAAAGGATCTGCCACTAAATTATCCCACCAATACTTTTACAAGCCTTGTTGGGGCCCCAGATACTTGGAAATTATCACATTATCAGCAATTTGAAGAAAAAACTTCTTTTCCTTCTCTAACTGACAAACATATGCAACCTTTTTTTCATTTTGCTGGACTAACAAAACTCTCCGTAAAACATGGTTAGTTCAGAAACTGGAGGTCTAAAGGCAAAATAACTGCTTCATGTGAGCGTGGGAAGGAAGAACAGGAAGAGAATTTGAATAGAATTTATGTTTTCAACATGTAAAGCCCCAAGGGCACAAGGAGCTCTGTGGATGAAACACACAGTCCCTCCCAGCTGCCCCAGAGCTTCAGCTGTCAGCAAGGAAACCCAAGCTGCAATCCTTTTGCAGGAGAAGAAAGCCCTAAGTGTCTCACACTGCTCTGAATTTGCAGACCTTTGGAAGCACAGCTGTTGACCCACATTATCAGGGAAAGAAGGAGTTTTAGGAGACTCTGAAGGCTGTATTTTGTCTTGCAGCTTTGGAGCATCTATTTAAATGAGGAAATTCATAACCTTCCAGGAAAAGCTGACTGAGCTCTGCACAGTTTTATCTAGTATTTCTGCTTCAAAGTGCCTATTTTACTGAAATGACACCAAATAAGAATTACACTCTCCTCCTCTACCCACCAGGATGTTTTTCCACAAGTAATGAGCATCTACACACAGCACAAGATCATTCTTGCAAGATTTTCCAGTACTAGAGGTGGGTGATAGTACCTTGTTTTTTACAGAGGAGTGGGGAAGAATCCAGTTTACAGTCAGGGGAATATGCCCCTGTGAGCCAAATTTCAAATTAACAAGTAATTTGCATTTCTTTATTTCTGAACACCAGTTCACTTGTCCCAAAGTTTTGGTGTCCTTCTCCAGAAGCCAGAGAAAAAACTACGCTGAGGGGAGACACTGGTTGTAGAACAAAGCAAAAATAAATAAAACCAAAAATCCTTCACTGAGTTTATCCAGGCTTCCTGCTACTACTCTAACTCTCTGCCTTCCTCATGCTCCCTTTACATCCCAGTTAGATTTTCCACCTACAGAACTATGGCAATGTGTATTTCAAGGCTGAGCTGGTACAAGAACTGAGCGAGGAGCTCAGTTCCCCTTGTAAAAAAAATGCAAGTATTTCAAGTGATCACCAAAGGGGAGCTATTCACTGCAAAGTAAACTTTATAAAATTGATGTACATTAATTAAATGTACAGAGTGAGTCATTATGCTGCTCCCTACAGTCTTATTCACAGCATTTGAAAGACACTTCCAATTGCAAACCAGCCCTCTATGCTGCATCGTGTAAAACCAATGGTACATGCTCCTATCATTTGCTTGACAATGGGAATAATCATGTTATGAATCTGCCATAATTACCAAAAGTATAAGACAATTATGGGCAGAGGGAATAAACTATTAGAGGAAGGCCGTTAACAAATGTAGAATGTTCAGTTTTAAGCACTATGACTTCTCCAGTCCTTTAGATACAGCCCACATACAGAAATAATACTGTACCTGCAAATCCTGAACAAAACACTGCCACAGCAATCGCTCCAAACCCTAGCCATGGATTCTGCTCCACCTGCAACATCAACCATTATTTCAAAGAGGATACAACAATTTAGTCATTCACAATAATCAATTCCAGAGTGCTGTGGTTTAAATTCAGTCAGCAACTAAGCACCTCCCGGCTCCTCACTCATTCCCCGCAAGCTCCACAGTGGGGAGCAGAATTGAAAACAAAAGGTAAACTTTGTGGATTGATAAAAGCAGAGTTTAATAACTAAATCAAAATAAAAATTACTAATAATTCTACTATTACTAATAATTCTACTATTAACAAAAGGAGAGGTAGATATAAAACCCAAGAAAACGAAGTGATGCACAAAGTAACTGATCACCACCTGCTGACAGATGCCCAGTCCATCCTGCAGCAGTAATCAGCCCCCCTCCTGGCCAAATCCCCTGATTTTCCATAGTGGGTGCAACATTCTATGGTACAGCACATCACTTTGGCCAGTTCAGGTCAGCTGTCCTGCCCATGTTCCTCCCTGGATTCTTGTGCCCCTCCTCACTGGCACAGCAGGAGATACTGAAAAGACCTGGACTCAAGGTTAAGCACTACTGAGCCACAAAAAACCACCAGTATTACTAACATTGTTCTCATACTAAATCCAAAACACAGCACTGAACCAGCTACTAGGAAGAAATGTAATTCTATCCCAGTCAAAACCAGAGCACAGAGCTACTTCATTTACCAGAGCAAAATTATTAGCATTTCAGTGCAGTACCAGCTTGCTGATCTAGGGCTGTCCCTCACATCAGCTCAGTGTAGCTGTGTGGTGTTTCACTTTCTGTGGGTACTCCCACAGTGCTCAGAGGTACTGTCTACATGGCTGTGGCCAGTGCTCCCAGAGGCATGACCTACCTTTCCCACTAACGCAGCTGAGCAGCAGCTATGACCTAAGGAACAGAAGACACTTGTTTCTCCCTACAACGGTATTAGGTCAGTGCCTCTGAAGGGTGTGTTTAAATGACATACCCACATTACACTGGATTTTTGCTCCTAATTCTTCGCAGAGCTTTGATTCCAGGTTCTCTGTTCCAACAATTACAATGTTACCAAGGCCAACTGCTGGAAACAATCTATTACTTAGACACTCCTAGGATGGTGCATTAGATTATGATGGCTGTGGTAATTTATACTAATTGTAGCAATCCATTGCATTTCCAACAAGTGAGACCAGAGCCATAGCACAAGCCTGCCTGAGCTGGTACACAACAAAGGCGAAAGCCAAGGATCAAGGATCATTTATTCTTTATCTGCAGAGGGAAAATTTTAACTCTTACCTGTACTTTTGTAGCCTGAGCAGGCTCCCACTGAACAAGGGTAACGCCACCACACAGCATGAAGACCGAGAACCACTGCAACTTACTAAGGGTACGGTTCAGCATCAGGACTGTACATAAAGCTGTACAAGGGATCTTCAACTGGTAAGTCACCTAAAAAAGATGGGAATGTAGTGCAGAGGACATGGTTTTATAAACTCCTCCAAAAGAAGAAAATAAAATAGAAAATTCAACTACAGAATGACAGGTTTTTATATTCATTGATTTCCTACATATCCATCTCCAATTACAACAACATGAATTTGAAGGAACTCTAGCAGTGAGTGGCTTGGCTCAGAAAGCCAGAGCTCTGCAGCAGAGTGTATGCTCTGAACAGAACAAAGCACAGTTTCGCTTTTAACACTGAGGCTGAATAGAGCGCTGTGTGCCTGAAACATGTGCCGAATGAACCAGGAAAGAGAAATATATTTCCAGGTCTGTTACTGACAGAAACCTATATTACCTGGTAGACTGCAGCATCCAAGTTGCTAAGAGCCATGAACGCCATATTGTTTTGGAGAGCGTACACCACAGATGGAACACTTAATTTTAGCAATTCTTTAGCACTTCCAAATACATTTTCTTTTAAAGATGTTATTAGCTTTGTCAGACTTCCAGTTTCTCTGCAAAATAAAATATTTGTATAAGGGAGGGCATTCCTAAACTAGTATTTTAAAACAGAAATCAAATCAATGAGTCCCTTGAGAGGGCTGAAAATTTGTCTTCCACAATCAGTTGTACTTTCTGCTCATTAAAGAAAAAAAAGGTTAACTGACAAAAAACAAGTGAGGTTTTCAACAAGGCGAGAGAGACATTCTGGAATCAGGAAGTTAGATGCATTAAGGTGCAGCAGTGTATCAATATAGGCAGTGGAACAGAAGGCTCTTGTTCACATCTTCCCTTTTTTACTGGGTATTAATGTTTGTATGTGATGTCAAATGCCCATGATTTTCCATGGGAAAATTTAAACTAGGCCTCATAGTACAGTCAAAAACGGATTGTACCCTTGCACACTACTTACCTAGAAAAACCTCTCATTCCTCAGTCAGCCATGGGTTCCCATTCTCACTTGTGCTGTGGGAGATGCTGGACCAGCACCAGCACACACATGAAGAGGTCTGGCGGGTATGTAGGGGCTCCCTGTCTCTTGTCCCTGTCTTTGCATTTCACACCTCTCCAAGTAATTACAGTGTGTGACAGAGCAGGCAATGGGGAAGAATGTGTTGCTGCTGGCTGCTTTTGCAGTTTGCTACTCAGCTTTTCACAGCTGCCCTCCGTGTTACTGGTTCTCCCTTATCACTTGTACATCAATCTGACATTTGCTGCTTACTTGTTGCTGCTGTGCCAGTCCTCTTCCCAGTTCTCCCACGGCCCCCCTTTCCAATCTTCTTTCGCTTAGCACTGACAAATACCAACATCCAAAATCATTCCTGCCCCCTCCCACAGGCCTTTCAACTTGTAAACTGTACTGCTCTTCAATTTAACTCTCCTTGTGGTTCTATTACACATTTGTATGAATAAATAGCTTTAACTACCTTGTTTCAGCATATTTTCCTTTCCTGATAAACCACTGACTCTGTATTCCAGTTGTTCAGCTTTTCCTCTCTGAAGATTATAGACTTTACCCTGTCATGATCCTTCCATCTAAATTTCTCTCCTTCCTTGCCTTCCTCCCTACTTGCACCAAGCATATACTTTCTTTTCTTGTTTTATTTTCCCCTGTAGGGAGAGCAGCTGTTATAGAGGCAGCTGCAAGGGATTCTTTTTGTATTTTTCCGTAACAGAAAGCACACACAAAAAACCAGACATGTCTGGCCACAGGGAACAACCGTGACAAGAAAATCCATGGACAAATAGCACTTAAAGCGAAGTCTGCAATACAAGAAAGGGGAAGAGTTCATGCTACAGCTCACCATGGTTAACTGCACTAGATACAGAACTGTATAAAATGTTAGGAGTCATTGATATTATGGGCAAATTTTTGGTTTGTTCCAATTCTGAATGTGTTTATTACATTGTCTAGGATAAGATGTACAAGAAAATTGGGTAATACTCAAGTACAGCTGGACTAAAGTGCTTCTATCTCAAATGTCTAACTGAAAATAAAATTTATTTAGCAGAGACACAGCTCTACTCTATGAAAATAAGAAGTTAAAAAAATACCACACAGTAATGACTTCTTCTATTCATTGATACTAAGGTGGGCTGTCAATAATATTTAAAATAATTTAAAAATCTTATTTAAAATAATATTTAAACTGCTTCTGTTCCAGACCATGCTCAGTGAATTTGCTGATCACATTTTTAAAGTCACAGCAGCAATAATAACTTCTGCCTACTTTGACTTCAAGAACAAAATTTCAGCAATGAAGAATAACACGTGTCTAATAATCACCATCTTCCCCTTAGATTTTGAGAACAAGAAGATAAACTATCTAATAGTTCATCTGTGCAGTGGATGTGCTTTCTGAAGCATGCACATACCAAGAATCTCTAATTGTAAGTTGAATACAGTACATGGCCAAAAAATAACTTAAAGCAAACCTCCATGTACAGCTGATAATGCAAAACTAGGTGCCCAAAGAAGTCCGCTGCAAGATCAAATTGGAAAATAAAAAATTATCTAGCTTGAGTTCAGCTTTCTTGATGCTGATCTAGGTTTGAATTTTAAAACATAACCAATTTTCTTTGTAGAATGGTTTAGGTTGGAAGAGACCCTAAGACCATCTTGTTTCAATGTCCTGCCATGGGCAGGGACAACTTCCACTAGACCAGTTTGCTCCAAGCCCCATCCAGCCTGGTCTTGAACACTTCCAGGGACGGGGCATCCACCACATCTCAGGGCAGCCTGTTCCAGAGATTCACCACCCTCACACTGAAGAATTTATTCCTAATATCTAACCTAACCCTATTTTCTTTCACTTTAAAGCCATTTCCCCTTTCATAAATTCATTATCCCATTGACAAAGCTAATTTCTAGGTATGAAGAGGTGAGAGATACTAATAGCTATCAGTTGTGCAACAGAAAAACGCATTTGTTAGAAAAGCTGAAGTTAAAACTAGAGTTTGCAAAACAGCTCTGCTTTCCTTCATCCATTACTAAGTAGTTATCTACCAGCTAAGAATGTAGCAAATGCTATTACCAGATGGTGAACAGGACTTTAAATAAGCATTAGAAGTGGAGTATTTCAGTTAACAATTAGCACAGCTTAAACTATCATAAGCTTCTCTTTTGAAAGACAATTCATTCATTCAATATGCCCTCCAGGAGACCCCTTAAGAGTAAACAATGAAGGCATCATGTAATAATGTGTAAGAAAACAAATTTGGCAGCTGAACAGTGGGAGAGTTATACTCTAGTATCCTGTATATTGCAGTTACCAATGCTATCTCTTTCAAAAAGAAAAGGTACCCACACAAATATATACTGCTGTACAGTAAAAAAAAACAGGACTGGTTACTGAGCTACAAAGGCACCTTACCTTGGGTGAGACAAATTGGTTAGGATTTAAAACTGAAGGAAGCTGTAAAGGAGACACAGAAAGAAGCTGTGCTGGAATTGATGCTGTGCAGCATATTCATAAGTGATCTGAAAGGAGAGGTTACTAGAAAATTGGCAAATTTTGGACCCACCTGCATGCCAGACACACTACCAAGGACAGGTAAGCATGGCCTGATGAATGGTGTCTGCTGGTGTCCAACTCTTCCTCAGCTATGGAGAGAAAAACCCCACCATCTGACCAAATCAGAATAGCCATTATAACCTCCAAACAGCTTAGTGAATCTGATTCTTCCCATTTTAACTGGTAAATAAGGCTCAGGTGTCAATAAATGAGAAAGAACCATAGGAAATGGCCACCCCTATATACAGCAACCCTCTCTCATCTAGTTTTGGGCACCTGGCAAAAAGGTGCAAGTAGTTCTTGGATGGCACAAGCTCAAGCATGGCATCAACTTCATGAAAAAGCTGCCTCAGAGCAGCCTCAGAGAAATGAGCAAAATCCTTAGGAAAGGAACTGAGGCCAAGAGAGAAAACACCTTTACCCCATGCAGCTCTGGATCCTGTTTCAAAAGGGATATATCAATACTGGAAATGCTCTAAGGATGGGTACTATGATGATCCCAGAAAAATTAAACTAGGGCTTCTGGCTTAGAAAATAAATTAGTGATGAAAACACAGATCTGTAGAGTTACAAAAAGCAAGAGGAAGGAGGAAAGATTATTAATCCTATTTGTCAACACAAGACAACAGGATCCGTAAGTTTCTGCCACCAGCTAAGGAAAGTTCAGCCCACACTTTACCCCTTGGCTACACTTCAATTCTACACATCCTCTGCTGACAAAGGGAAGACAATGGGCTACAGAGACTTTCTGCTGTGCAGGACTGTTCTAAAAACATCAACATGCTAAGACTTCTTTCTGAGTTAAAAGTAATTTAGTTTTTAATTATTTCAAGTAAAAAGACCATTCATACATTTAATGAACAAAATATTACAGACCTTTAACAGAAGGGATTGCTTACCCTGCTGCACTAGGTGTACTATAAACAGCCTGGGTCTCAGGTGCACAAGATTTGACAAATTACACACATAGGTGAGGCTATCCAGAGGCAGCCCTCTACCCTCACTATTGGGAAGCATGGGCTGCTACAGCCTCCAGAGAGCCAGTGGGATCCTCATTGGTTACAACAGTGAGAACCACAGCAGAACCATGTGTCAGCAGAGTCATTTCTACCAGCATTTTGTGCTGACAGAGAAGTCCAGGGTGCATGTAAAGAAAAACAGAAATTCCCCACTGGTCTCATCTCCCTTCTCTAACACATTCCATTTAATGAAAGTTTAAAAAAAAGGCAGTTTGTCACAGTTGCCTTAGCAAATTCAAATATTGCCTCCCTTCTAAAGCAAGTAAAATGCCATTTGTGTGTTAAGAGGAAAAGAGTTGATGAAAATCTGAAGTATATCATGTGACTCCATGATCCTCTAGCACATAACAGCCAGCCTTCTGATGTACCACAAGCCACAAAGAGAGACAGAGACCTTAAAAGTACAAATTCTACCACAGCAGCAAGAACTGGGCTTTGGAAAAGTCCAGAATATAAAGATTCTTCCCAGGAAGGATGTAGCACAGAGAAGCTGAGAGAAAAGGCCGCAGACTGATAACCTCCCTACTTGAGATGCTCATGCATGGACTAAAGTTCTAGTTCTTAGCAGCAGTCTGGGATTACAGAAGCTAAAATTTTTTGATCACAGTCTTTCAGCATCGGTTTGTGGATTATTAGAGACAGCAAAATGTCTGTCTGTTACATTGTTTGGGAAAATTTATTCGTAGAACATTAGAATTTTATGTAACTCAGCAGATGATGGCTCGCAGCAGATGAAGAAAGTCCAACTTTCATCTACACCAACATCTTAAAGACTAAAACATCATGGATAATCCACGCTGACACTGTGAACTGATCCCAAAGTATACAAAAATAGAAAATATGTAGAAAGGATACACCTGAATATTGTGCTGTATACAAAGCAGTTTCAGTTGATGAGGACGCACAAGCTCTAACCTGCTCTAAAATTACCCTTCCACAGCACCATTATCCAGCCACATTCTCAAACATACCTGCACTTCAGGACCCGAGAATCTGAGGTTAGAAGCAAGGACTGGTTTTCAAAACAATGATCAGCACTCCCACACTTACTTAGCCAGGATGCCCACGCTCAGGAACAACTTGATAACTTCAGTGACACACACAGCTGTCGTTGAAAAGTAGAGCTCTGTCTCCACTGTCCTGGTGTACCGCAGCGCCACTGTGTACGTGGCAGCAACCAGGGTCATCACCGTGAGGCAGTACAGCTTGAACAGTAAGCTGACATTTTCTGAAACAAAACAGAGGACTCAGTGTGACCCCCATTTTAATTTAAGAACTCAGTGTGTTCTCCAGCTGGAGGGATGCATCAAACACCACTGTGTCAGCAGACAATAATTACAATGTTAGGAAACACTTTCCATAAAAAAATTTGGTTAAATTTTACAGCCTTCTCAAAGAAGCTTGTACAGAAACTCCATATGTTTGAAAATGAGATGCTCTCTTGCCCTTGTAATCATCCTTCATTCTAGAAAAAAGTAATCATACATTAATATTTATCTAATAACAATCAAAAAGTCTTTCTGTGCTTTCCTGCTCTTTAGCTGACAGTAGGTGCTTGCTCTGAAATGGCAGCTGATCCTCTTCATGTAATATACTGAACTCTGACACAAAGAGTGTTGGCGGACTAGCAAAAGCAAAAAGAGAGGAGAAGTTCAGTATAAACAAAGAAATCTAGCAAATCTTAATAAAAAGGCAGCATTTCCATCAGCCCTATTTTCAACCTAAGTTAGTAAAAAAAGAAGATTTTACTCTGAATGGTGATGGGACTTCACACAAAGGGCTTTCTTAAAAAATTCCCTGTAGAAAGGCCTAAGGTTAAGGCTCTTCCAGTAAATTAAACCACACAAGGTGTATCGTTTGTGCTATCCCCTCTGTCTTCCCCATTGATATACTCTTACAACAGCAGCAATACTTGTAACAATTTTGACCTGGACCAACTACTACCCTGCAAAATTTTGGAGTTAGCCTGTCCAAGGTCTCCTGGAACAAGGCAGATTTTCATCCATCTGCACTCCTCTAAGGCCTGAATGCACACTCCAGTGCATTCCCAGGTCAGGGAATGGCTAAGCCTGCATCTGAACCAGCTAAGAAAACAGCACACAGCTCCAAATGGGATTTCTCTGCCCAAAGGCAAGACCCAACACAAGACATCAGCAAATGTGGGGCTTCTACAAAATCCTTTTTCAAACTGGTAGATTGTTATGTTTGGCATCTCCCTGGTGGGTATTGGTCATTCAGCAGCACCTTTGGGGCCACTGTCATGTTCTACATAACCTAAAGAAATGTGTTTTAATTGGTGTAAGTTTGCGTTCCTCTGCTGATTAGGAAACGAGATACAGGATAAGTAGTTTTGTAATAACTTTGTTCATTTAATAAAGGAATGAGCTGCTAAATCCAGTGAGACCAATGCTTAGGTTCATGTTTCTTTCAAGCCAGAGATGTCTTCAATTGCATAACATTTCTGCAAGGTACAGTTAATACCTCCTGCCACTGCAATCATTTAAATGAGCTACTTCCTTATAGATAAAAATCTTACTCATGTCAGTAACCACTTTTAAAAGGTAGAGCCAATTAGTTTTTGGACTAACAATGCTTAGAAGAGACTTACAAGCTGTAACCCACTTTTAAATTAAATTTGGACTGTGGAGAGGAAATACAAGGGCATAACAACCAGGAAATATAACCCCATCTGGTATGTATTTGAAATTATGTTTCAGTGCTGACAGAAATTATATTAATGCTGTAATTTGACACACAAAGTTTTTAAGTCTATGCACCACCAAACTACAGCTAAACTTAATGCTTGCCTCTAGTAACTACTCTTTAAACAAAACAAAAAAAAAGCCCCAATTTGGCAATGGTTTGGAAACTTGGGTAAACCAAAGGCAGCAAGACATAACAAATCTAGTATCTAGACTAGATAGTTCCAGCATTATGTAAAAAGGTATTTGTAGTTTTTTTTCAGCCTGGATATTTCTTCAGCCTGGCTCCCATGTCTGCATCAGTACCAGTGCAGCGTGGAGAGCAGAAGAAAGCACAGCTGGGGCACACATAACTTCTGCTGATAAATCCGAACTTACACCTGCTGAAGAGCAGGAAGAGCTTTTGTTTTTTTTTTTCCAGTAAATCCCACCTGGTTGAAGTGATTTCTGGCAAAAAGGAACCAGACAGGCCAAAAGCCTCAGGATAAAAGTGCAGGCCTCCCACACATCTCCACAGCTCATCTAAGGTCTCCACCAGGGCTCCTGGAAGGCAGCCCCGGGCCAAGCCTGGCATGGGAGCACAGCCCGCTGCCAGCCAGGTTATCCAGGGTGGCGGGCGCCTGGCACACACTGCTGGGAGCCTCCTGCCCCTCACCCTGCCAGGCGCTGCCAAGCCACTGCCGGAGCTGGGGAGCCCTGGGCAAGGCCCTCCATGGGGGAGAGGGAAGAGGGGCAGGTGGCACCGTCCTGGCGGATTTAAGCCCTCCTGGCTTGCCCGAGGTTCTGGCTTCGGGACCGTGCGGGCTCTGGCCTCGTTGTACACAGAATCCCTGAGAATCCGGGAATCAGTTAGGTTGGGAAAGACCTCTGGTGTCATCGAGTCTGTCCTATGACCGAACGCCACCAAGTGAACTACACCGTGCCCCGAAGTGCCACATCCAGTCTTTCCTTAAACATCTCCAGGGATGGTGACTCCACCGCCTTCCTAGGCAGTCCATTCCAGCAACTAATCATCACTTCTGTGAAGAAATTCCTCCTAATGTCTAACCTAAACACACTCCAATATGCACCTGGGTGCGGCGGCGTTTCCAGGGACACCTGCGGCGCCCCCAGGGTGGGAGCAGGGGATGTCCGTGTGCATTGACCGCCTGCGCCCCGGGCTAAGCCCCAAAGATGCTGCGCCACGGTCAGACGCTCCCAGAGGGGAACTGGTGGCGGGGAAGACGCGACTGTGGCTGATCCTAAAGACGGAGGCGTTCCGGGGACCCGGCAAGCCCCGTACCGGGAGTACCCGCCGCCCACACGCCGGGGACGCAGCGGTGCCACACCGCGGGGAGAAGCTCCCGGGCGGCGGGAGGAGAGCGGGAGGGCGGGAAGGCAGGCGGGGAGAGCCCCTCCCCAGCGCGACCCCGCGGCCCCGCGTAGCCCCTTCCCCCCCTTCGCTCCCGCTGTGGTGGCGTCCGGTGCCACAGCCCCAGCGGGGAGGACAGTTCCACTCCTTCTGGCAGGGGGGAGGCAGGGGGAGTCTGCGCGCGGGTCGCGTTTCCTCTTGGGAAAACGGGTGGAAATTGTCCTCGTTCTCCGGCCGTGCTCCCACCGGGAGCCGCGGGACCCGCCGGGCGCCCCGCGCCGCCGCCCTTACCTTTCGCAGGCGTCATGGTGCTCGCCGAAGGCTCCAGGACCGCCGGGCCGGGGCCGCCCGCCGTGCCCCGCCGCTCCTCCCATCGCACCATAGAGTGCGGCGCGGCCGCCCAGAGCGCCCCGCCGCCCGCGCCGAACCATCGAGTCGAGCTCCGTCCCGCCTGGACATCCTGGAGAGCATCCTGCTCCACCGGCCGCATTTCGGAACTGTTTCATTGGCAGCAAACATCCAGGAATCTCACACACGTCTTTCTCATCGCCAGGAGCAAGCTCGTAGCCACCGACACGTTTCTGCCGCGAGAAAAACCGAGACGGAGGTTACAATTGTATTCCCCAGTATTTTACGGCACTGCAGTACCTCCGCCAGTGGAAAGTAACAAAGTAGGATAAAATGAAATTTCGGTCATCGGTTTCCTTTTAAATAAAATGTATTTCTGGATTCTTGAAATACCAGTTTGTTGGTAAGAACTGTAAAATAAAAGCCTCAAAGCAAATGATGATAATATAGAGAGATCACAGCAATAATAAAGCAGCAACAGGGTATTTTTCTCTGGAAAAAAAAAAAAAAAAAAGAGATGCAGCTAGTAATTGCATTGATTTTTAATTAATAAATCTAATCATTGGTGCCCGCTCATAATTTAATAACATGGAGGAGCAGCACATCTAGCTGCTACTGATTAGTTTATTTTCCCAAAAGAGAAAATCACATAGTCAAAAACGGTTTAGCAAAGTTCTTGCTTAGTACTCCACTCACACTCCTTTGGGCTTTTTTTAATAATGCTTTGGTGATTTGTCCCTGTTGTGTAACTTTAAAAAGTGAAGCCAGATACCTTGAAAAACAAGAGAATGCTATCCCGCACAATGCCACAGAAAAATCACTCAGCAGCTTGAATCTTCGAGCTTCATTGTCACAAGCTTGTCTAGCTACGAGCCAGGAAACCACACTGCATCACAATGCACACACAAAAAAAAGAGATTTAGAAACCTTAACACGCCCTATGCATAGTTGTGCATCTGGACATTGTGCAGATAGCAGCTTGAGGAAGTCTTTATTGTCATCAAAAGAATCTGTTTTACAGTACCCCATTTCCATTTGAGAAGATGTTTCATCCTGGAGCTCAAATAATTCAGGTTTTCACAAACAGAAATACCATCTGCAGTTGCATTGATCAAACCTGGCATATATTTCTTTGCCACAATGACATAAAGCTAAAAACTTTTTCTCTGTTGTGCTTTAGTTTCTCAAACATAAGCAAAACAGAGCTTTAAGAAAGGTCCCCTGAAGTCATGTTCCTATGGTTTGCAGTGTGCTCACCAGTACACTGTTTAGCCAAGAAATTGCTAGAGACATAAAAGGGTGCCAGAACCACCCAAGAGAGATGCCCTCTTCTCAACCTCCCAGCCTTGGTCTACACTCACTGGGTTGGGTTAACACCAGCACAAACAGACAGGCCCAAGGACCCAGACTGGTTTCATTTTGTTGGTTTTGCCTTCTTGACAATTCTGCTCTAAGGCTGGAGCTGTGACCTTTGAGTGACGCTGCTGGGGTAAGTTTTTTCATTTAAAGACAGTATTTCAACAAGCAATTGTTGCATTCAAACTTCAGTAAAATCCCAGAATGCTACATATTTAAATGTTGGAAGTAAAAGTCCTTGGGAACATCTTGATTCTAAATTGCTATTTAAAATCTGTGCTTCAGGCTTATCACTTCTGTCACTTAATGCCAGTCAGCAGTCCCAACAGATAAGATAAATGAAATAGACCAACTGTTCCTGGAATCAACAGACACAGCAAAATCTTTAGTATCTAAATTCAGATGTATTCGGGGATTTTTATATACACATTCAAGATGTGTCTTCAGGTTTCTCATTTTCACTTAGGTTTCATCCAGTGGTCTTGTTAAGTCTACCGTGACCACATGAGTAGTGGGAGATGATCCTCCTCGGAGACCTTTCAAGAAAATTTGGGGTTTGGGTACATTGCTTGAGTTGTCATGCTTAGTCTGGGTGCCAACATCTTTTGGCAAGTACACTTGGGTGAAGTTCTCTCTTCTCATGTGGCTGAGATCAGTCTGCATGGCATGAGTTAACTTGCGGCGCAAGTTGGCCTAAAGAGACAAAAAGAATCAGATTAAGCAAAACTTTGTTTGAACATTTTAACTCCAGTATATACTCCGGAGTGTTTGTCTATTTTACATCCGTGGGCTTCACAAACCTGGAACATGGCCCACCTTACCCTCCTGACAATACACAGTTGTGACTGTGATTTGGTAAATCCTGATCTAACAGGATGTGTGAACAGCTCTTTAGGTATCCCACACAATTTTAAATCAGTCTCTTAATAATTTCATACCACTGGTCATTGTCCTTCAAATTTTGTTAAATGCTTCACCTTTGTTTTGTTAGAATAAAATGTTTTCATGGCAAGTGCTTCCAATCTTTTCTGGTTTCTGCCAAAAGTGATGAGGTTTAGGGGTTGGTGTCACAAAGTATCAGATAAAGTTAAAAAAATGCCATCTTACACCACATTACTAACCCCTTCATAAGGGGCAAAAGGGTAATTTATGATTAAAGCTTGTTATTCACAGAAATTGTCATAGATACACCAACAAAACTACTTCTCACAAAATGTTAATATTCCAAAGCCAGCACTTGAAACAAAAATTGTTCCATATTCCACAGAGCCTTCTATGTCAGCAGTGATGTAAAACACTGTAAATTATGATATAATATTCTCCTCAAAATATACAATATACAGTCTCATGTGCTGGAATTCAGACCCTTCCATGTAAATGAGAAGGTTCCTGGAGTCCAGTCCAGTCAGTGAAGACTGGACTTGGTGGAAGCTGGAGAGTGATACAGCTGGGCCTAATGTCCTAAATGTTGTATCAGAGCAAGTGAAAAATATTCTCCAGCCTCCACCACTGAGATGTCTCTCTCTGCTGGAATGGAAGGTGAAGCACCTAAATGTAGGCACATTTTGGTACCTTAATCTATAACTGAATCTTACATGCAGAGTCATCAAGCAGAATCCAGCAAAAACAGTAAGGAACTTACAGAGGAGATGGCATGGGAAAAAAGACAATATATTAAGTTGTTTTTTTTTTTCTGAGGTTTTAATGACTGAATGTATGCTATTACAAGGAACTGTGCTTGCACAGAGAAACAAATGTGAGCTAAAAATTTTACTTCTAACAGCATATAGGTTTTCTAACAAAGTAATAGCTTAACATTTCGTACCACTACAAGTTTTTTGGCCAAGTACGAACAACACAAAAAACTCCAAAGGCATGTGAGCTTATTCCTCTAACAAAACCCACAAATATGTCTCATGCTTCCCTGAAGTATCAAATACATTGATGCACTGGTAAACTATTTCTGTTATTTTATCACATTGTTATTAAATGTTTTATCACTTCCATATTACAAATTAGCATAGTCAAAGCACTTTTGCATGCATCTGGATTTTTTCTTTCAGCTCCACATCACTAATCTCACATTTGGAGCTGAGGCTAAAACACCCTTAGTACTTTAAAGTATATTCTCTAAATATTTCAAACTAACGAGCTACAAATTTGTTTGTGAATGGTCTTCATGACCAGATACTGCAAAATATCCATCTTTGCTCATGCTGAAGAGACACTGACCACATCTTATGTTTATTTATGTACTTTTGTCCTTTACAAGCAAAAGAGGCTTTTAGCTAGGCTTCTTGTAAACCTAACTGGCTTCTTTATATACCTCAGTAACAACTATTTCTTAGAATCCTTTATGAGCTAGCAACACTGGCAAGACTCCTCAGTCCAAAATTTTGGTTTCCTTTCATAATGTTAGAGATTTCATGGCAAAAAGGAAAACAGAAAGGAAATAGGCTGCCCAGTAGACCACAGGCCTCCACAGCACATCTGTTCACAGAAGAAAAAAAAAAAAACCCTTTAGTATTATATGTTCGGTTGATATTGTTAACTGCAATATTCTCTGTACTCACAAGTTGCTCATTTCTGAATTCTGAAAATCAGGTGCTATACCTTGACAACTACATGTGCTGGCAAACCCTAGAAATAAGCTTCTGACATATTTACTGTTAATTTAAAAAGTGATCAACCTCCTATGGACAGACTGTGATTTCCAATCCATCAGAAAATCCTGATAGTATGACAAACTATTGCTCTGGCTTTTTTTCACAAAGAAATTATACAGTAGTATCTTCAACCCATGAAATTGATTTGAATGTAGAGCAACCTTAATATTCAATGTAATTCAGTTCAAAACAACAAACTCTTATTTACATAAAGAAGGCAACTGAAAAATTTGAAATTAATAGTCATAGCAGTGGAAGCACTCCTCAAAAAACAGGGAAACATATGTAAGAAGTGAGAGAAGTAGTCGAAAAATAAGGAGAGAGAATATCTAGAAAAAAAATTGAACCAGTTGTAATGAAGTACATGTCTTTGAATAAAAGGTTAGATTTTTGTTTCAAGAAACAAAAGTTAAGAATAATTTATTCATAACTTTGTTATATCCAACAATGAAAATCTGGTAATAACAGTACAAACCAATTTTATAGCTTTTCTTCTCAGTTCCCATTCATTCCATTCATAGGATCTCACAATAGTTGGAGGCAAGATATGAGTATCAGTTTGAGTACCACTCTCACATTTTGGGGGTGGTTTCATCGAACCTTTGCTTGCCTTTCTGGCCTGGATGAAAAGAAACAACCAAAGCCAAGCAAGGCATTGAGAAGAAGACACAGCAATAGCATATGGGTATGCTACTTTTTAAAAGCAAGTAGAGATCTGCAAACCACAAGTGGATAATGATTTTTACATTCAACAGTATTTTTGTTCCCCATGACTCCACTAAAAGGAAAACATTAAGTAGCTGATGGATTTAATTTCTGACAGAAAACCTTTGAGGCAGAGGCCACAGCTGAGCTGCAGACTCCTGTCTGCCTAGTGAAAATCGTTGGATTTTATAAAAAATGGGTCCCATCACCAGCAGTATTTTATAATGCAGGCACCTCAGTTTGACTTCATGAATGGACTAAAAATCACAAATCATAACTGGGAGAAGTGCAGACATCTCTGCTATAGCTGGGATATAAACTATATTTCAAACCAAGGGCCAGTTCAAGACTACATTCTTTCCACTGCTAGGGATCTAAAATTCACGAGTGGATCACAGAGAATGTTGTCTATAAATCGAAATCAAGTCTCTGGATTTCACATAATAACACATCACATTCATTATTGATGACTCTCCTTTTATTTTTTAATATGTTCCATAACTCCTGTCCCCAGATACAACTACACCTTCCTCCAGCACACATGGATGGACTGCTAAGCTAAAGCTCCAGTTAACGTGATATCTGACGTATCTTCTGTTGCATTTATGTACTGGTCCTTTAAGCTACTTTTGCAAAAATGAGGAAAAGAAACACCAGACACAAGACCTGCCTAGGCTATGGACTAGCAGCTTTTATCACTGCCAGAATGCCTTGGATTTACATATTCTCCTATGAAGAGATAAGGTGAGAATGACACTAAGTAGAAACATTTCTTCAATGCTCTGAAGACCTGGAAAAGATGGGCCTTCAGATAGGCAGAGGATTTTACTTCTTTCCTAAAGATAGGTATCATCTCTTCTCTTTTAGAAAGAACAGACCAACCAGTGACCCAGCAGCTGTTTAGCAAGAGGCATAGGCAGTGTGTACCTGTGCATGTGGGACAAGGTATTCAAACTGATGATGGAGCTCAAGCAGTTGAATTAGTTCTGCATATTTTTTTGCTTTTTCTACATTCAGTTGAATGAACTTATCTGGATCTTGAGCAAAGATGTATGCAGCTTCTTTTGAACTGAAAACATAATATTTCTCCTTGTGCTTCAAAATTCCAATAGCAGGATTTCCTAAAAATGAGAAGAAAAACCAACCCAAAATTAGCTCCACAAATTAAAATAGTGAACAGTACAATATCCAATACAAAAGACATTTGTAATCAAGATTCTGTGTTCCCTCAAGTTATTTTCACTTCCTTCATTTCTGAACTCAGTATAAACCCTTGAAAGCAAGCTTTTTTTAGAAAACTCTATTTTGTTAGGTCAGTAAAAACTGCTTTTGATCAGTTCACATCCAGCATGCCTTAGATGCATGTCTCAGAAAAACAATGGATAAAACACATATAGCAAAGGCATAAGAAACCAGTCTCTACTCTCAAATGGTTCCCCTAAAATCTCCAGCAATTATCTGATTGCAGATCAGCAGTGCATTTATACCAGAGGGCATAACACTGAGATGAACTGAAGAAACAGATAAAGCAGCTGGGAAGCTGAACAACAAATTAACAGAGAAAGTGAAGTGTCAATAAAGGCCGAATAACTTATATAGGAAAACACAAACTGATTTCAAGGACAGTGGCAGGTTGCGCTTAAATGTCTTTGCCCAGGAAACACCAGAATCATCATAGACAATCCCTTGAAAATACTCAATCAAAAAAGGAATTATTAGTATGCAGACAGAGGAAGAGAAGAAAACCAATGATATAACAACCTATAGGCTACATTTATAATAATACATTTTGTTCCAACACAACAGAACAAGTAAAAGGGAGCTAGGAGTGATCAAAGGCTTGTGATACCTTTCATAGAAGGAGCAGTTAAAGAAGAAAGCCTCCTCAGCATTAAAAAGAAAAAAAGAAATAATATGATAGGGGGTTATAAAACCATGAATTGTGTGCAACATAAAATTACTATTTAGTAATTTTCCTAACAGAAGGACTATCAAGTCTTTGTTGAAATTATCAAGCCAGAGCTTAAAACCATCTCAAAAAGAGATACCTATTCATAGCATATTTAATTATAATTGTGGGGATCTTGAGAATAAGAACATCCCATGACAAACTCTAGATGGATTCCAAAATCAATTAGATAAATGAAAAATCTCTTTGAAGGAAAATTCAACAGAAGGTTACAGACTCAACTTTAATCAGAGGAAATTCTATAACCACCAACTGCTAGGACAAGAAGGGATAAAATTAAGGAAAGATCACTCTGACTTGAATTCTCATAATTTTAAAGTGTACATGACTGCCCATGTGCAATAATCAGATACAGGGCTAGAGAGACCTCCAATCCAACTAAGGACAAGTGTTCTCATGTGCAATACTAAGTAAGTGTAAGTAAATTACATTGACATTAAAATATCTATTTTTTCATACTGACAAGGAAATGGCTATATTTTCCTCCAAAACTCCCATAGGTTTAAAAAAATTCTATATGGACAGGTTCTAGAAAGGATAGGGAGATGGAAAACATGAACTAGAATAGCTGAAATAAGGCTAACTTTCAAGACAAATGAGCCTAGAGAAACCAAAAATTCCTACAATTAGTTGACTTAATCAAGTGCACTTTTGCATTCTTTTCAGGAAAGATATTTAGTACTTTGTCATGACTATTTAAAAATACATATGAGGTAGGCATGAATGGCTATGTTTGCTACATATGGATGCACAATATAGAAGGAATGGCCATTTCCCTATGCCTGCATTATAGCACATTAACAACAGTAACCAAACCTGTATTGGTTATACAGGTTTGGTTACTGTTATACTGTTATACTACAGCTGCAGTGTAGGTTATACAGACACACATAGAGCAGGAAGAAACATTAATCCATCCCATCTTGTTTCTGCCCTGCTTTCCTCTTCAAGCCATCCTACCTTCCACGAAGGGCAGTTTATTTGTGTATTTAAAAAAAAAGATACTTTAACAAGGGAAATAAGTTATCTGGGGTGAAAATTGCAAATGTGGAAAAACAGTATTCCAGTTTGGACATAGGAGGATGCATTCAGAATGCCTTTACATTTTTCCTAATCCTTGTGTAAATATACAGTATGGAAAATACCTAACTATAAAGCATACCTGGTAGGGTAATACCTTTCACACCAATTGAATGTGCACAGAAACCATGGTACTGGATCAGCAACTGATCAAAGTTATCAGTAGTCTCTGGAAAAAGCCATTCTTGGTTCCTGAAATCAGAAACATTCACTCTGGTTCCTAAGAAAAGATAAAACAAAGGAAGGATTTCAATATTAAAATATCAGATGACTAAAAGTTAATAATATTACAGGATAAGCAGATAACTCTGGTTTTCACAGGATGACCTGTAGTGCCCAGATGCCTAAAGCCAAACTTTAGTCCTGCCTTAAAAAAGAATGTACTGAAAATCAGTCCTGTGAGAATCTTCTTTAGTAGCATCAGTTTTCTTTGAAAACACGAGAGAAGAAAAACCAACAGGGACAACAACAGGAAGATAATATTTTATTACTTGATTTTGTTTTCACTCTCACATGCATTACAAACTCCCTGACAAAAAACTTGGTTCCTAGGGATACCATCTTACAAAAAAACTCTTCTGGTAACTGAAGCCCTGTTAAATTATTTTGTTTACACCCTACCCCCCCTCAATTTCCAAAGTTCTGAAAGGTATAAAAAGACATAAATACACTTAAAAAATTTTACAAAAAAAATATAAATATTCTCTGATCATTCTGCCATTTTTGTAAGGTATGCTGGTATCTAGAAGTTCTATTTTAATTTTATATGTAAAAATAGAATCACAAGCTACACTACTTGAAAATGTAAATCTATATCCTACAAGGCTTATTTTAATTTACTGTGCAAATTCTGAGTATTAAAAAAATCAATATATAGCACCTTCTGTAAAGGATCTATTGTAAAGAAAATTCAAACCACAAAATCTTGGAAAATTAAGGAAAACCAAAAAGTTTCAACTTTCCATACCCATGGTTTCTTTTATCCTTTCCACATCACTTTTCACAGTCACTCCTTCCAGAAGAGATGTTAGCATTTCCTCTGGAAAAAGCTGTGAATGGATTTCCAAGAATTGTTGGAGATTGTCAGCCATATTTGTGAGGAAGTTTAGCAGTAGCATTTCATCCTGAAAGCCAGTCCAAAGCTTGGAAAGTTCCATAAACAGAGGCTAGAATATAAAGAAAATTATCTGAAATGCAGATTTGTTTTATGTCTACGGTGTAACCCAAGCACTGTGCACAACAATCTCAGCTATGAACAACGCAGGGCTGATCTCCAAGGCCTTCAGCAACCAGAAATTCCAGGGGAACTCAGGGACACTGTAAGAGGACCTTCCATCACATATGCCTAAAGCAAGTATATCCAGCATGTCAACCCACAGGCAAGAGCTGTACTTTTCTATATTTTACTCCAGAGCCTTTCTCAAATAAATGTACTCTGTGACCATGCTTTGAATTTAGCAATTCACTGACAATACAGTTTTATAACTGAAAATAAGGTGTACAGGAGTAAGGACCAGAAGGAACACACCTGATTAATTACCAGAGTAGGTAAAACCGCACCTATATACAAACTATCAGGTTTTGTTATTTTGTCTGCCCTGCTTCCAGAGTGAGTTGGTACCACAGCCACCAGGCCATCATGTGTGTCAAATGGAAGGGGTGCAGGCCTCTTCAGAGTGGTCCAGGGTTCAAGGCAAAACTGGAGGCTGCCCTTCCCAGCACTGTCATGCTGTTGGCATTCAGGTGTAGGCACATAAAGAAGCAGCCTATAAGCTTTAAGTTTAAATGCTGCTTTCGATGACAGTGACATAAAATGTGCACTGTTACAACATCTAAACACACAGAGAGTATTTACAGGAAGAGATTCAACCAATGTGAAATGTACACTTAACCACACATTTTATGCATGTTAACAACATTATCATAACAGGAGCCAACAGAGACAGCTCTGGAATTCATCAGCATTGCTAATACTGTGGAAATGTTATGGTTACAAAAATGGAAGAAACTAAAGGAAGATCTAAAACATTCTTAATAGAATAAACAAAAAATATTAATGAAATGTACTATTTTTCATAAAACAAATGTTTACTACAAATACAGACCTTATCCTATGCTTTTTAAAAGACAGAATGCCCTGCTTCTCTGCCTTTGTAGAGGATACAGCTTGTCAGCAGCAAGCCAGAGACAAGAGAAGTTATTTAAATCGTGTGTTAACAGAAAAACCTCTACCTGAAAAGGATCTGAAATCAAAAGGCATTATATAGTCTGTCTTCAGCAGAGAAGACAAATCAACTAACCAACCAGAAGAGAGAAAAAAATCCAGGAAGGCAGCAAACAACAATAGACAGCTTTTAGGGAAAAGGGTAACGTGTATCAGTCGCTCAAGTCCTGCAAAGATATAGAAAAGGAAAAACTGCTTTAAGTAGCTGGACAAAAGGGCAAAATGTTCTCCAAATGAGAACATCTGGTTTATAAAATCAAAAGCATACATAAAGTGAAGCTTGGATCACTTAGTTAAAGTGCCGTTCCCATGAGTTTCCGGCTTGGATGCTCGTATGGGAAGTTTAAAAAGTAGTCTGAGTAGGTGGGGTCATGATCTTCATCTTCCTCCACAGTGGGCTTTATTTTGCTTTCTAATAATTAGCTTAGAATGTTGAAAAATAACCTAAAATATGTATGAAACTGCATGCTGGTGCAGCAGCTAAGCACAAGGAATTGGAATGATAATCAAATCACACAAAATAACAAGCTCTTGCAAGAAAAGCAAATTAAATGAAGCTGGTTTCTAGCATATTTCTCTCCTGTTTCCTTTATAACATGCCAGCATAATACTCCCAGGTTTTCACAGGCTCATTAAGCAGCCTCTCTCATAATAGCTGTAGTTTACAGCACTCATTCCCTTTCCCCCTAATACCTCCTTCCCATGTCCTGTAGCTCCCAACCAAGGGTGCAACAGTACAGAGTATCAACCCTTCAGGGGCTGCTCACTGGCCAGAGAGCACACAAACCCCATTTCAGACCTGATCTTGGTAAGGCTCTAATTGTATGTCTCTAGTTGCTCTTTTTTTCCCCATAAAAACTGCAAAAATGACATATTTTGAGATCTTTGGACTCTGACAAATGTGACTGAAACTTGCCAACAGGTTCAGAAGCTATTGGGAGGGCAAAAGAGGCTGACAGCCCCATCACAGAAACCCAGTTTCTTCAGAAAAATTATATCAATGACTCATACTGTAATTACAGGGAGTGCTATCTGAGGGAACTTTAAAAGAATCATACTCTATTGTGCTGTTTTCTGAAATCATTATGTTCTTACAGTTTCTGCAAGGAACAGGAAAGAATATATACACAAACAAAAAAGGAAATCTACAAATAATGACAACTCAAGACACAGTAAAATACCATTTAATTCCTTTGCTCCCTTTTTGTACATTACCTTCTTCTTACCTTCGTCTTTTATTTGCCCCTTCAAAAATCACAGATGATATTGTAATAGAGAGAAAATTTGTAGCCTCTTGATAAACATAAACTATTCAAAAACAGACCAGCAAAGTATCTTACTTTAATAATGCTTTCTACTGAAGAAGTAATGGGTTTTCCATTCATAATACTTACAAAAACTTCTCTGGACTCTATGGAAGTCTTATCCTGAACTGTGTTTTTCAATACCATCATTGCTGCTTCAAACTGAACATCCAATGATTCAACTTCTTGAGCACTTGTAATTGCATTAGACTGGAAAGAGAACATCAGGTAAGACATATTGCACTCCAAAAACCAAGTATTTAGTAATAAGTATTTACCTGGGCTTCTTCATTCAACTATTTTCAGAACAATTGTTTTAGGGAACAAAATGTACATTAGCTATCCACAAAATACGTTTTTCCTTAAATGTTTAGGTGTTCAGGCACTTCAGTCACACATAAACTACCAATTTTTATAAAAAATCCTCTACATTTTCCCAATGAAGGAAAAAAAAAGACTTTTTTCAATGCCTTATACAGGAAAGACTAATAAAAACCTGCAGTTTCTCAAAAGACAAGTGAAAAGCTCTTCATTAACAAAACAAGAATTTAAATTGTATTCTTCAAAGACTTTTGATGACTCTATATATTTTGGGGGTGTCTGCAGATGAAAACTGAGATGATTTATGGATTGATCAAGGAAATTTTTTTCTCTCATGCCTTTTGGGGCAGAGAATCAGTATGCAAGCAACTTTTTAATGGTGGACTTGGCAGTGCCAGGCTAATAAGTTAATGGTCTGACTTGATTTTAAAGATATTTTCAAACCCAAACAATCTACGGTTCTTTGTCTAAAGATATATTTTATCTTATTTCATTTATTTCTGAATATTTTTTCTTCTATTTCTGTCCTGTGCAAGTAGGTAACTTGAAGACATCAAACAAGACATACGTAACATCTGCAATAAAAGCCCACAGGATATAACATCTCACCTGAAGGATGCAAAGGAAGGCTTCATACTGTCTCACATTGAATAGTGCTTCTTTTAATTTAAAAAACCTAAGCTGGGAGAACCTTTGGGGCTCTTCCTGCATGGATTCCAGCAGGGCTGTGTAGCGGTGGGCTAGCAGCTGGCAGGAATTCAGACATTCATCGAGAGTCTGTGTGGCCGACGGAATGGCTTCGTTCAGGATGCCTGGCACTATTCACATAGAATAAATATGAAATATGTATAAAAAGAATTAATGAAATCATTATCACATGGTTAAAGTGCAGTATTTGAGCATAATGGTCTTCCAGTGAAATTCTGATTTCTACATTTCGTTCTTGTATTCATGCATTTCTAAATACTTGCAAACCAGATTAAACCACCCTATCTCACTAGTCAGGTTGTTGTAAATATTTAGAATTACAGTGGTGGAACTATCACAGTCAGGTCAAGGAATGTGAAAAATCTTGCTTTATCGTAGATGCAACTCTGTTACTACATGGGTTTCCTGAGAGAATCTGCACAATTAAAATTCTCAGATTCCTAATTTGTAGAATACCAATAACAATAACATGGCTCCCTAAGATGGGAAATTATTGGAGCAGCTCCAGTGAACAAGTCCAGAAAGAATGAATTGGGAATACCCAGCTCAAATGCAGTTCTTTACTTACAGTCATCAATGCCACGTCCTCCTTTCTGGCACTGCTTGTTGTACAAACGAATTCCTGTCACTAGCATGGCAAGATCTTTCAGCTGTTGTTCTTTGTCCTTCTTACTGAGTGAGATGAAAGTAATCATCTCTGTCTGGGGGAATACACTCTGCAAGGCAGCTGTAAGCATTACAAAGTCGGAGAAAACCCTCAATATGAGGGAAAAGAAAATCAATAAGCAAAAATGGCTTCTCCTGAACAAATGCAAAAAGTAGGAAATTAAACATGGGAAATTTACACTTCAAGGCTGAGCAGTGACAGTTTGGATAGCAAGCATTCATCGCAGTTTACCATGTTTGTATCTAAATATCAGCAAAGAGAAGGTGAAATTTTATTTTTTCAAGAAGAAAAGCCCAATTTCACAGCTGGAAGTTTACTGACCTGTCACCTCTCTGACAGCCTCAATATCTGTTGGGGATCCCAGGCCAGATCTCAGCAGCACATAGGTAACGACCTTTTGATACACATTCTCCATTTCTTCTTGCACATGTGGACCACTCTCTGTGATGGCTCTAACTACAGGAGCCAGTTTTCCTTCCAGAACACGCTCCTGCTCACTCAGTAATTCATCTAGGAAAGAAGGTAACTTAGAAAGTACTATCTAAATCCTTTGAAATTTGGTTCATACAGAGGGTGCAGTTCATTTCTACAGTCAGAGCACCAACTTAAGGTTTCTGAAGCACAGGTACGTGGAACAGAAGTTCATAGTACCAAACCATTAGACTTAAAAATAGCAGAGTTAAACATTAATAAAATTAGCATAATTAACATCAGTCAGTAGAGTCCTAAGAACTGTTCAGGCCAAATTAAATAGCAAGTCTCTGGCTCCCTGGACTCCTCTGACTGTAGGAGGACCTAACTTACACACATATTTCAAACACACCTGAAGTTATATGGTCAAGTCTGAATACTACTCAAGATCTCAAAAACTTGCTGGAGTTACTGAGCTTATAGAGTTCAGTGGATTTAGGAGCAGCTCCCAGTGTTGCTAATTTTTGGTTTTAATCCATGCTAACAGGAAAACGTTTTCATTATCTCCCCAAGAGAAATACTTTTTTCACGTCTATTCTTGTTCTGTGTCTTCTATTTCCCAGCCACCCTCCACTGTTCCTTTCAGATCAGGAATTACATTTACAGCAGGGGCATTTTCCCCACCTCATTTTATTTTCACATTCTCATTCTCAGACTATATGAAGTTACTACTAACGAGACAAAAACATATTCAGCTGAAGCTGTAACTGATTGTTGAAGATTACTCAATCTCCCAGTTAGGGATATTGATAAAATACTGACTTCTGAGTGCCTTCAGACATACAGGTGCAGGTGCAAGCTTTTCTTGCTGAAGGCAGCTAACCACTGAACCTGAAAGTGTAATTGTCCTCAAGCAACCTAATACATTATATTCAGTAAATCTCTCAGCATGAGAAGAGTGTACTCTCAAATCTAATGTACACTTTTCCCTACTATATCCATACTGAAATATCAGACTCCTGTACAGCAAATTTCTCCTGGGATTTTTATTTTGCTTTACTGCCAGGATTCATTTAACAGTAATTACTATTCTGAAATCATAAACTCAGCATCAACTTCTATGAAAACATATTTGAAATTACCTCGGTTTGCATAGTTCATATCAAAGTAAACTTGCATCTTAATTGTGCTTAGGGATGGGTTTGTTGTGTCAAGCAGTCTGGTAACACAGAGCTAAAAAGAGAGTCAGAGAAGTGAGTTCTTATCTCTGGGGAAACAGTGAACTGATAGTGATCTACTACAGGTTTCACAACAGCTGCAGAGCCCCCTCACTACCATTTTCTCCATATAAAGCTTTTCTAAGGCATTTATTTATGGAAACATAATCCAGTCTTTAGCTACAGAGCCATGAGAATAAAGTAGCACTAACATTTTGAAAGTATTCATGTCATTTTAGTTACAGGAACAGGTAGAAAATAATGTTATAGTCTTAGATAGGTAGCGACTGTCAACATCATGTCAGAATTACCTGGATAAGATCTTGCATATCGTCTTCTAAAAGTATTCGATCCATATTAAAATCATTTCTTGGATCTAAAACAACAGTTTTCACCTAGAGATTGCCAAAAGAAAGATACTAATTTACATCACAAAATATCACCTTTGCAACTCTCTTTTTATTTTCTGAAAAATCTCAGATGCATTCAATATTTCTTTACTATTCTTTTTTATCCATTTCTGTCTTTGATAATGAAACAAAATTACTTCATTTCACACCTTTCCAGTTTCAATCTCAGTTCTCAGGCACAAATGAAGAAAAAAATATTTTTGTGATACAAATATTTAAACATAGCTCCTTTAAAAATTATTTGGGAAAATATTTTCTTAAGTAACATTTTTTGAAAATCCATCATGGTTGTTTATAAACTTATAAGTTAGTGTTATATAAACATTTACCACTTGAATAAAAAAACCCATAGTGTTCTACATGCAGGAAAATAAGTGCATGATTGCAACTGGTGTTCATGCTGGGTGTCTTGCCAGCCACTTGTATGAATTTTTTACTCATTAAAATTTTCCTGCTTAATTGATTAATGCTGCTTCTGAGCCCAATCTTTTTTCTAAAGCTGCAGTGTCACCTTCAGGGGAAAAAGCATATTAACAGTACTGCTGTGAAGCATTTACATTTATATACAAGTTTACCAAGAGCTGATCATCAATAAAGAAGGAATCTAGCCCATCTTTCTTCAGACACAGCTTTGCAGGTGTATTCAGACAATATCCTGTAGCAGTGCTGTGTCTCCTAAGAGATGCCAAAATGTAAAATGATTTTAGGATATTTATAGTTGTCTACCAAGGACAATACTGAGATTGATTCCATTAAATTTTCACTTTAATTGGGATCAAAGCCCATTCCTTCAAATATTCAGCCCATTTATACTACCTGGCCCTGTCTGAGCAGAGCAACAAACAACATTATCCACCACAAGAGAGGGAGGAGGTATACATCGAAGAATAAATATAGCTGCTGCATTAAACATTCACCTATGCATCACAGGTTCATTTATGAGAGTGTGAAAAAAGGTTATTAAAACTTGGTGAAACTCCTCTTTTTCACTTCTGAAAGAAAACAATGGCTCATCTGCCTGCAGAAGAAAGAGCTCCGAGTTGGAGTTCAGAGAGTTTGCAGGACTCGGCACCTGCAGCCTTCCCGGAGCATTATATTCCCATAAGATTTCAGGGGAATAAAATACTTTTTCAGGTTTTTAGGACCCCGTATTGGATGTCGCTGAATGCCCCTTTAAAATACCTCGCTGCAGGTAATTGGAAACCAAGATATTTCCAAACTCAGGTCACCCCTGAAAGCCTCAGCTGCCGCCAGCCCCCTTCGCGCTTACCACGAAGGCCACCAAGGTTTCCGAGAGGCTTTGTCCCTGGGCAGCGCACTCCAGGCCCACCTGGCGGATTATTCTCTTGATGGCACTTTGGAGCAGCTCGCCGGACATGCTGGCCAAGCACACGCGCCTTAAAACCGGGTTAGATTCACTTCAACGAGGGTCCCTCCCGGCCCGAGCCCGCCGCTTGCTGAGCAGCCTGTGCCGACGCCAATCGTCCCCAGCGCCGCCGTCCCCGCGTCCGGCCGCTGGCGACGGGCGGGAGCGGCCGCGGCCGAGCGGCAGCCCCGGGCGTTGCCATGGGGACGCGGCCCGGCCCGGCCCGGCCCGGCCCGCCGGGAGAGCGGCGGGGGCAGGCGGGGATGTGAATTTACACACAGAGCACAGGGAGACGGTGTTCGTGCGGGAGAGATGGGGCAGTGTGCGAGCAAAACTTACACGCCTGAATTCCAAAGACGCGGCTGTGGAAGCACAGGAGTGGAGGTGTGAGTGTCTCGGCGCACACACGAGCCGTGTGGACGTCTGCAGCTATGGCTGTATGAAGGTGTGTGTAAATATAAATACATACGTATCTATAAAGACACATACATACTGTACATAAGCATATGTACCTTAATATCACAGAATCGCAGAATCGTTAGGGTTGGAAGGAACCTATAGAAATTGTCCAGTCTAACCCCCCTGCCAAGCCAGGGTCACCTAGAGCAGGTCACTCGGGAACATGTCCAGGTGGGTGTGGAACATCTCCAGAGGGAGATCCGTGATCTCTCTGGGCAGCCTATCCAGGGCCCTGCCACCCTCAGTGTAAAGAAGTTCTTCCTCATGTTGAGGTAGAACACCTTGTGCTTTAGATTTTGGCCACTGCTCCTCACCCTCACACTGGGCACCACTGAAAAGTGTCTGCCACCATCCTCTTGGCACCATCTTTGAGATATTTATGTGCATTAATGAAATCCCCTCTCAGTCTTTTCAAGACTAAAGAGGCCCACCTCCTGCAGTCTCTCCTTATGAGAGAGATGTTCCAGACCCCGAATTGTTTTTATGACCCTCCTCTAGAACTCTATATACTCATACATACAATATATATACCCCCCATGGCAGTAGGGGTCAGAACTAGGTGATCTTTAAGGGCCTTTCCAATCCAAACCATTCTGTGAATGGCCTGCTGAAGGGGGCAGAGTGGGAAAAAGAAAACCTTCATGCCAGGCAAGCACACAGCCAAAACACCTGTGTGTTAACAACATACCACAAATCCAAAGCACAGCATCACAAGGAATGCTGATAAGCAAGCTAACTCCATCCCAGCCAGACCCGGTACAGATAAATGTATTACACACTTATAAATGCATAGATAAATTCACGCATACATGTATAAACAAAATGTGTGTATGGTACACAGCGAGTGCTGCAGGCAGAGGCAGCACAGACGAGGCAACTTTGCACTGCAACACAAGCAAGAGAGCCATCCTTGCTTTCAGGTCTCATGATTGCTGCTGGAGGTGGCACCTCCTCTGGGTGTAGTGCCTGCAAGTACTACAGGTCACAGCCTGCATGTAGCAGCCCAGTGAGCCCCAAGCTCTTGCACACACCAGTGGGCACACCACTGGATGAATGCACTGCCTTGCTGTAAGTGCTTCAGTTAGTCAATATGCAATTAATTCTAGCTTTTCAGTGTCAGATATAGAAAAGAGCAATAGCACACTAATTCAATTTAAAAGCCATGTCCCCGAAAGGCAATCAAGTAAGCTCAAAAGGCACAGGGAATGTGGGGATAACAGATGAAAAGCTACACCAGTTTTCCACTGATTTAATTTTTTCCCTTTGATTTACGCTGTCAGACAGAGGGAACTCCACTGAGAATCATGATGAGATCAAAATGATAAGTTTTTTTTTCCACTGAGACCTCAGACAAGTCACTCTCATCAGTAAAATTAAGATGATACTATGCTACCTGGCAAGTAGCTGCAGGGTTACATCTATGTTGTCAGTGTGTGTACAAAGGTACAGTGCAAGGAGTGCTAGCATAACCCACGGGAAATACTTCGGGAAGATCTGTGGAAGAGGGATCAAAACAATCCTGCAACGGACATTGTGAAGTCTTAGGTTTCATTCTAGTAGCACAGCTAATGGAGCTTCTTAATATGTCCTCTGCATTGATACTTAAAAATTCTACACCCTTAAGCTCAGTAATTATAGCAAGATTTTCACCAAGAGAATAAAAATCTACAGGACCTCTTTTTCTACAAATTGTTGGATGAGAACCTTTTGTGGCCCTTCTTGGAGCAGAAGTGTGTTGCTGTTAGTGAGCTTAGGATCACAGAGATTTTTCTCTGTGCTTCCTGGTAAATCACACAAAAACCAGCTCTTCTGCAGATGCAAGTGGGGAGGGGCAAGAGGAGAAGAAGAATGTAGTTTTGGGGATTAGAAGGAGTAAGAGAAGGTGCTAATGCCAGCTCTCTCCCTACAAAGGCAAATTTCAAGTCAGTCATAAACCTTGGTGCTCAAAGCAGTGCTGGCAACACTTCCTTCTGAAAAGACTATCAGCTAAAAGCAGACAGTTTAACAGAGTTCAACCAAACTCTGTCAGCAGTAGAGATGGAGGTGGAGCATGCACCTTGCTGATGCAGAAAGTCAGTTCCCATCCCATAACAGTCAGCAAGACTTTCGCTGACGCCTTCACAGGCTTAGTATACAAATATTTTCAGATAGAGCAGGAATCTGCAGGTAGGATTTGTCCAGGTTTTTAAGTATGCGTGCAGAGCAATTTTGGCTTAGCAATTTAAGGACTCTTTAAAGATGGTTTACAGACTATTTCAGTGTGCCTGTGTCTACATCTGCAATTAGCACAATCCCTGCAGAACATTTGGTGCTGAGGACCTGACAGCAACAACATACATACTTTAGCAGTTGTTACTTCAGACTAGTTTTTGTCTGGTCCTAGTGACTGGTGCTTTGTTTGTGGCTGAAGTGCATTAGGGGCACAGCCAGAGCTCTCCTTCAAGCTTAATTCCACACAAAATATTCACATGCTCAAAGCCTGCTGTACTGTGCAAACCAAAGCACAGCAGATGAGGACTATGTAGAGATTCTCTCTGTGAACAGGTGCCTGATCCTAAATTTAAAAACCACACACCTTAACATCCCACTTCCCCCTACCCCAATATTCACAGTCATGTTAGTCTGCTGGAGTATTTCCCGGGGGAAAAAAAAAGCTTTCTACAAAGCTACCAGTGTTAGCTCACATCCATAAATCCCAGCAGATGTCCAACTGCCTGTACACTTTTAGGCTGCATGCTGGAAGGCAAGAACAATATGTTTTCAGTTTAGCACACTGAGAATTTAAATTCTTTTATTGTTTTAAGCATTTCAGTAGTATTAACCCCTGTTTCACATAGCACTAGAATCCAAAAGGGGGAAGGGAAGGGAAGGGAAGGGGAAGGGAAGGGGAAGGGGAAGGGGAAGGGGAAGGGGAAGGGGAAGGGAAGGGAAGGGAAGGGGAATTATTTATTTTCCAAAGAAAAACATACTTTCAGGGAAGGTTTGTAATCTGTACTAGACCACAAAAATTACTTTAACTTATTTGCAACCTATTGAAGACTTTAGGTTGCACAACACTGTTTTATAACCAAAGCAGTTGGATTTCTCTTCTAGAATTAGTATCAACTTCTAAACAGTTCCAAGAATGAAGGCCTGGTACCTGAAAGACAGATAAACTCTTCCCCCTGGCGGCGTATGTGAGCCATTGACAGACGGTCAGTAACAAGATTCCTGGATTGTGATAGGAGGAATTCCCGGATTAATTTGAAGAGTCATTAAAAACAACACACGGTTGTTTTTAAATCTCTGTGACACCCTAGTGCTTTATTCATGGAAAAGCATATCAGCTATTTGATATATTTGCTATCACATTAAACTGGCTATCACATCTAGGAATGCACCCCATTATCCAGCTATATACAGAAGATGTGATTTACTTAACAGCTTGCTCGTCTGAGCACATACCCTCATTTTGCTAGTGTGGGGACAAAGTTGCAGCTGTGTGCTCTTACATCACTGATCTGCAGAGGAAACAACTCAGCAGTCCAGTTCAGGGCACAGCCTGAATCACATTAGGTGAACGGAGCGCTTGCACCCCAGAAGATAACAATTGCCAGGATGGCAAAAAGCACTGCTTCTGAAGCTTCACCCATTGCCCTGTGCCCAGTGGAGATACTGGGCTGAGCAAGAGTCTGTCTGAGTTCCATTAACACAGCCACATTCACCAAAGGGTTCTGCAATCACTAACCCTCCAGTCATTCCCACTCATGGCTCATCTGAAAGAGACCTTCCGGCTCAGTTAGCCTCTCTCTGCACTCAGGCCTCCTCTGACTGGATGCCCTGCTGATGAATGAGCACCAGCCCCTTGGCCTGAAGGTCTTCTGCTGCTACAAATACTCCAAGGCACTGGTTAAAGCTCTTCAAAGATGATACACCTAAGTGTAAGGATTTACAGCTGACAGGGCAGGATACAAGCAGAAGCTGAGTCCTTTTCCTCATCTCTGAAGTTAAAACATAAACTGGGTGATGCAGGTTTTTGTTTTCTACTCTTCAGAGTCCTGAAACTACCTTGCACCTTGATGCAGAAACTAAAGTCCACTTGATTACGCTTGGTTGTTTCAAAGGAGCGGTGCAAGGAAAGCCTGTCTTCACACAGGAATTAAAGGCCTGTCTCTTTTGAGAGGAAAATACATTCCATCTATCTGGCTCTATTTCCAAAGTGTCACGGAAAAGTGTCACAGTCAGAAATCCATTTTGTGAGGACAGACAATTCATGTCACCTTTTTTTAGCTTGTCTATTAGTTCACAAGAAAGCTGGCTTTCAAAGCTGAGAAAGTTTTGGTGCAAGGATTTTTATTCTTTCTTCCTCCTGAAATCTGGGTATCAACAAATGGAAACCTCTGTGCTTGTGCTGCCTTGCTTGAAGCACAAAGTTGTGGTACTGGCCAACTGTGCTGACCAGCTGAGCTTTAATGACATACTCACACAAGAGCAAGCAGTGCTATTTTAAGCTTCCATGACTCTCCTGAAAAGCTATGTAAGTGTTCGGTATGTAACCACTGCAGACTCAGTGGGGCACAGTGCAGACTAATGGCTCACATTCAAAGGAATCCTAGTCAACATTTATAGCAATTAACATACGGTTTAGGGTCTGAGCCTCCCTTTTGGAATATGATAAAGGAATGTTAGACTGTTCTTCTGTTTACTTCTCCCAGCTCCAACATTTTACTGCATTAAAGAAGGGATATCTGAGAATGCCAGTGCTGTGTCTCCCCCTAATTCCTACTGTATCACAGTTTCACTGCAATATGAGGATACCTGGAAGGGAGCTTAGACTTAATCATAGGACAGGGGTCTCAGGGCAGACAAGAGTTATCCCCAGGATGAAACCATCACCAAGGCAGCAAGATTTTGCTGGACAAAGAAGTCCAATTTGTCTTTTAACTCCAAAAAAAAAAAAAATTACAGATAACATGGCACAAAAAGTTTACCTTTCATTTTAGTATTTCTGTGGGAAAAAAACCACAGAAGTACAGAAACCCAGTTAATAAATGCACTATTGTTAGCCTGGATCCCTTAGCAGGCACAATAGATGCACTGTATTTGCCAGGTTACAGAAAAGGTTGCAGAGCACAATTATTTGTCCTTCAAACCTTGAGAGCTCTGGCAGTCACTGTGCAGAGGGAGTGGAGAGATGCCAGACATACCATCAGTGCCTCAACTGCAAACTCCTGCAAAAGATACATTATTCAGCTGTATTCAGATGAATCACTACTTAAGGCTCCCAAACAATATCAACATTACATTACCATTTCAGTAAAAGGCATTTATAAAAGTAATCAAGAGAATTTTGCATTAATCATCCCTCTAAAAAAATCTCCTCAAAGCTAGACCCAGGAGTTATCATAGACTCAGAATCACAGAATCACAGAATCACTAGGTTGGAAGAGACCTTCAGGATCATCAAGTCTAACCCATGCCCTAACACCTCAACTAAACCACAGCACTGAATGGCACATCCAGTCTTTTTTTAAACACATCCAGGGATAGTGACTCTACCACCTCCCTGAGCAGACCATTTCAGTACTTTATCACTCTTTCTGTAAAAAACTTTTTCCTAATATCCAACCTATATTTCCCTTGACACAGCTTAAGACTGTGTCCTCTCGTTCTGTCAGTTGGTGCCTGAAGAAAGAGAGCAACCCCCACCTGACTGCAGCCACCCTTCAGGAAGTTGTAGAGAGTGATAAGGTCACCCCTGAATCTCCTTTTCTCCAGGCTAAACAACCCCAGCTCCCTCAGTCGTTCCTCACAGGGCTTGTGTTCCAAGCCCCTCACCAGCCTCATTGCCCTCTGGATGCGCTCAAGCATCCCAAAGTCCTTCCCAAACTGAGGGCCCAGAACTGGACACAACACTCAAGGTGCAGCCTCACCAGTGCCAAGTACAGGGGAAGGATGACCTCCCTGCTCCTGCTGGCCACACCATTCCTGATACAGGCCAGGATGCTGTTGGCCTTCTTGGCCACCAGGGCACACTGCTGGCTCATGTTCAGCCGGCTGTCAACCAGCAGCCCCAGGTCCCTTTCCGCCTGGGCACTGTCCAGCCACACCGTCCCCAGCCTATAATGCTGCAGGGGGTTATTGTGGCCAAAATGCAGGACTCGGCACTTGGACTTATTAAACTTCATCCCACTGGACTCTGCCCATCCATCCAACCATTCCAGGTCTCTCTGCAGATCCCTCCTATCTTCCAAGAGCTCAACACACACTCCCAGCCTAGTGGCGTCCACAAATTTACTGATGAAAAACTCAATCTCTTCATCCATGTCATTAATAAAAATATTGAACAGGACTGGCCCCAGCACAGACCCCTTAGGGACACCATTGGTGACTGGCTGCTGGATGCAGCACCGTTCACCACCACCCTCTGGGCCCAGCCATCCAGGCAGTTCCTAACCCAGCAAAGAGTGCTCCTGTCCAAGCTGTGACTCAATCTATATCAAGTAGTTGCCACATATTCCTGCTGAACTATGTTTCAAAAGAGCAGTAGTTTGGCCAGAGTTTGGCTATTTCATGGGATACTTCAATGGTACTGGGCCTGATAATAATTCAGAAACATTAAATTTCTTTTACAGGTAACCACCTCCTTGTACAATGTTTAGATGAGTCATTTCAACATATAGAATATCCCACCAGTATGCAAAAGCAAACAAACAAAACATAACAGCAAAAAAATCCCATGTGCTGTAATTTTCTCTTGAGCTCAACAATTTTAAGAATCAACTGCTGGACAGCAACCTGCACTGATAGGATTCATCAGGAGATGCAGGACTGAGGACTTTCTTCTCAGTTCAGGCTACAGGAACTTATTCCAAAGTTATGGAACTACAGCTATCCAATAAATAGATGGAGAGAATCTTACAGCAAATATCCTGCTGTGTCTGACTCCATTAGTGCAAAAAGAAAAAGTGCAGTAATAATAGGAATGTGGTTATTCCACAGTTTGTAAATTAACTTCTCATTCTGCTTACTTTTATTCAGCTACAGGCTTCTCACTGATGTACAAGGATGTTCTTAATTCATCTGTCAGAAAGGACGGGAATGATCAGTGAATCAGACAGGGAGGGCAAGAGGATTATTATCCACAGTACTCCAGAGCCCTCCCTGCAGTGTTTTTCCCATGTCAGGAAATGAGCTGAGAACCAAATAGATACCCTTGTAGTTATGTGCAGATTTCAACTCTTCTCCAAAATTCTGATTTTTTTTTTTTTTGCCCAAAAGCAGTTCTATTCCCAATACAACTTCTCTCCCTTAAAGCAGCTATTAAGGCTTAAGACCCTGTCAATTTGTGCTGAATTCTTGGCAGGAAAAATCTTTAGAGAGCTGTGCCTGTTTGTAGCAATCTTCAAAAGCAGCACTAAGGACTGGAAAAAAGTGGTATTTTAACATCATGGGATGTCTAATAACTTTCAGAAAACCAGAAGTATTGCTGAAATAGCACTTCTTTCTTAACTTTTAGTTTAGAAGTTAATTCTAAGACTTTTCTTCAGATATTCAGCACTAGCCAGCTGTGATTGTTTTTTTCAATCTGGCATGTCAGCTGATCTTGATAATAGAAATGGAAAACAATATTTGGATAGAAAATAACTTGAGGAGGTAGGAAACTAATTTGTGAAATTACAAGTACACAGACCGTGACATAGAAGGAACTGTTCAACTATAGCAATAAAATCTGAATGAAAGGATTTAGTGATGGTCATAAAATCCATCTTTGCTGACAGAAGAGCAGAAGTCCTATTATTTGGTGAGCACAAACATTTGAGAAACACAAGCTGGGCTTGCTTTGAATAAAAGGCATGTCTTGAAAAAACATGTACTAGCTCTTTGCTAGGACAGTTTACCATGCTGACTTTCTCTCCAGCTCCTTCCCATGACTGAAGTGAAACTGGAGTTTTCTCCAAGCCTCTATCAAAGTGTAAGCTGGAGGCCATACAGACCTGCAAGCTGACCCAAGTGCACACCCACAGCACCAAGATCAGGAGCACTTTGACAAGAGAATACCTATCCTTTACAGCTTTAAGGTACTTAGAAATGTGTCTGCTAGCAGATCATTTTGAGCACAGTAAATCTTAATGGCAGATTAAAAGAGTTTTCAAAATTAATAAATGTAGAACACAAGTGCTCTCATGTGCTGCAGGAAGACATTGCTATACTGAGGAATATAATGAGAAGTAAGAGCTTTCAAAAAGCCCTGGTTCTGGGCAACTCTTTCAAAATGGTCACTTCCAACATCTAGGACTATTTGGAAAAAGCAGAAAGAAAATCCCTACATTCACATTGAGTCCTTGCTGCCAAAACTTTGCCCGTTGTTTCCTCTGGCATTTCCTCAGTAACAGCTCTGTGTGGAGATACAAGATGTAAAACACATGACCATCAGCCATGAGCATGCCCTGCTCCCTTGAAATGCCAGAGGTAGTCATCATCTCAAGAGAGTCACCAGCCAATGCTACAACTCCCTCATCCGGACAGAGACCACATTTTTACACAACCTTGGTTTTTTGTAAACATTAAGTCAGAATTTCTTCTAGAGATATCTGTAATGATACCTGGGAGGAAGACTATTAATAAGATACACACATCTTGACATGCACATATGGATGGATACCTGCACATGAGGGAAGCAGCATGCTAATAGCTTTCTTGGTCTGAAGCATCAACCAAGAGCAGAAAGCTGTAAGAAATATCTTTTAGCCCAGGGCAGACTAACTGACAGTTCCCAGAATTCCTAGTCAGTATTTATATGTCTTTTAACTAGATAGCTGCTTATAGTTGGCTGCATTAGAAACAGAAACTTCATATACCTGACTTGGGCCTCTACTTATGGCAACCTTTCTTACATCTTTGCAGAATTCACTCACTGGTAAGCAAATCACCTGCCCTGATTTCTGCTCCTATTTTTGCCTTTCAGACTTTGGGTATTACCTTGCAGTCCAAATCTTCAGTCCCAGCCCAAGCAACAAGGGACTTCTCCTCAGCCAGACATGGACCAAGAGAATGCATGGCCAGTATTTGGCCTCTCAGAGAAGTGCCCTTGATGCTTTCTAGGGGCAGATCAGGAGGGAAGTGAATCTCATTTTCATTCCTGCTGGAACAAAGCAGTCCGTTCATGGCTTTTATTCACTTTTCAGAATTCTTGGCTTTTGCAAGCCCTGTGACTCCTGCAGCTCCTTAATCCCGCTCTAAGGGTAGTATAAGCACTTCCATCTGCCTTGAGTGTTGCAAATCATGGGCATTCTGCACGTGAGACAAGAGGTATTATAGATAATCCACTACAATCTGAAAATCTGAGTTTGATTTTTATCTCTGCTGTAGAATATTTGGCCTTGCTTTAATAGAAAATTTAATTTGTTGTCAGGTCATCTTTTAGGATAAAACAAACTCTTTAGAGTTTTATATTTAAACACAAAATTTATGTACAAAAAAAGCACTTTCATTATAGTTTCTATTAAAATCTGATTTTCTTTGACTAGCTGAACCCCTGTGCTGCTCCATTTGAAACTGAACAGGATTATTTTACTGAAACAAATTTTGAAACAGGTAACCATAATGCATAATGCTCTTATATCAACCGAGGTTTTTTTAAATACTATTCTTCATGGTTAGCTCTATCTTAATACATGTGCAATATCACGCTATTTCAATCTTAAGCTCGCCGATAATGAACAAAGGATATTTGTTCTCAGAAACAGCTAAGGTGGGTCATCTCTGTAGTCATCCGGGTATGTTCACTTCTATAGGACAGACAAAGAAGTTATTGTTTTACTTTTAATCTGTGACTTTAATCAGTTTTCTATGGACTTTATCTTTAGTCTGGTTTGGTAATCTGTTTGAACTTCATGTAATTCTCTCCACTTGTGTGTCACCATATTCCTGATGTCTCAGCAGTAGTGACCTTAAAGTGCTGCTCCTAGCTCAATTTCACGACAGTACTATATAAGCTATAGTCTTAGGCAAGTATAGCTCATCCCAATAGGTCTCCCAATTATCAGCTTAATCTGATTGTATAATTCTTGGTTTATAGTGTTTGAAGGACTGAATCATTTGTGTTGATAAAAGATACATCATATTAAGCTTTAAGCTTGCACATACCAGGTTGAGAACTTCCAACTTACAACTTTTACAAACTCTTTTCAAAGTTCAGTTAGGATAAAATTAACTTAAAATGTAAGCACCCTATAGGATGAGATTTAAAATACAACACATTAAGTATCGATACAAGTGTCTAAACCACAGAATTCAGGAATGAGCTTTGACATACACTATCAAAGCAGTAACTTACAGATTTAGAGAAATGGACTTCTGGAGCAAAGCAAGGATTTTCATGCCTGTTCCAAGCGTGGTGACTCCACTTGTTGCAATTCTTCATTTCAGAAGACCTTCAAGATTTGTAGCAAGCTCTGAAAATTAAATCCCCTTTTACTTAATCCTGAAGAATATCCTCTTCCTCCTAAAGTTAGAGTTTTTAAAGGAAGCACACACTGACATTAAAAGCTTATTTCTCAGCTTTGTGGATGACCCGTAATGCACAAACTGCTCTCAGAAGTACTTGTGAAGGATGTTTTGATGAAAGATGACTGATCACTTCTTTGACCACTTGCTTACACTGGAGGTTTCACATCATTCTAGATAACGGACATCTACATGGACAAATAAAAATAGAACATCAAAAGGAAGAATATAAGTTCACAGCCTACTAAGATCTGTATCCTCTCTATACAGGATTTCTTCTAGAACTGTCTGGAAAATACTCACAATGCAAAACTTCCCCCAAAAGCTTGAGTTAATGACTCTACATCAATGGGTATATCAGGAAGTAAATCTGTTTATGTCCCAGTCAAGTAGAACGTGCCCAAGTCGCACCTTAAAACATGAGCAGCAGATCAAACATTTACACAATACCTAACTGGAATGCTATTGTACATAGGGCTTGCATGAAATAGCCTCTTGCTTTGTTCCTGCACTGCACCCCTCCTTCTAATGAAGACAGATATTCCTAGCACACACATCTGTGGGTGAGGCAGTCATTGGACTACTTTGCTGGTCAAAAATTTTCTAACCCAGTGACTCAGAGCAGTCTTTGTATGAGCTGCAGAAGGGACTTGTGATCAGCAGTGAAGAAAAAAGCTGTTTCCATGTCCCACTGAAGACTTGGGTCTAACTAGAGGCCTGCAGCTGAAGGAAAGATGTTTGCCTCTTATTTGTACCGACAGGCAATGTTTCTACCATTTGTAGTCAAGAAGAGAAAAAGAAAATACAACAGGTATTAAAATGAGCTATGCATACAGTGTGAGGTGTATCTGTGAGGGGGGAATAAAGCTGAGAGATGACTGTGCATGGGTATATAATATGGAGCTCCTGGACCAGGTCCAGTGGAGGGCAACAAAGATATTGAGGGGACTGGAGCATCTCTCTTACAAGGAAAGCCTAGAGAGCTGTTCAGCCTTTAGATGAATGAGAGGGAATCTCATTAATGTCTATCAGTCTCTGAAAGGAGGGTGCCAGGAGGATTATACTAAGCTCCTGTCAGGGGTACTGAGTAATAGGACAAACAGCAACTGATGGACAGGAAATTCCACCTGAATATGAGGAAGAGCTTCTTTACTGTGCAGGTGACCACACACTGGAACAGACTGTCCAGAGAAGTTGCAGAGTCTCCCTCACTGGAGATATTCAAGAGCCATCTGGACACAATCCTGTGCATTGTGCTCTAGGATGACCCTGATGGAGCAGGGAGGTTAGACCAGATGACCCTCTGTGGTTCCTTCCAATCTTACCCATTCAGTGATTCTGTGTGACTGTAATTCACTGAAGAATTTCTGCAATTTCTGCATTTTTTTTCAGAATTTCTGCAATTTTTCACACTTTTTTGTACTAGTTCTGGTTTCTTTGACTGACTCCAGTAGATTTTTCAAAACCACTTAAATATGTTGAAAAAAAAATTGTGATTGCTCCCCTCCATGTGCACACAGAGTGACACTGCAGGATGGTGACTTTCAGGGGGAGAGAGAAAGAAACTGCTTCAAAATATTCAAGAAATTCCTAACTCCAGCATACATTCAAGAGGGTGGCTTTCAAGAGTTGTAAATCCTTTGGCAGACTCACCAATTCTCTGGTCCACACACATCAGATTCATTAAGATAGCCTGCAAGGAAAGAGAAAAGGAGAAAAGTTTTTCTATCCTCAGTATAAAGTCATACTGATACCCACTGACATCCAGCTTTTCCAGCACATTATGGTGCCAAGCCTGCGTGACTTTTTACTGTAAGGACAATTTCCACTTTTTAAAGAGTTCAGTTGAACGTGCCATAAGAACATTATTGCCAGAGCTGTGAAAGGAGACCTGGTGCAGTGCACAGTGACAAATCCGCACAGCGTGTTTGAACTCAGAAACTCCTCAATGCCATAAGTCAGATTTAAAAAAACACTTCATATACAAGAGGAAAGAGGCCTGACAGGAACCTACTGAGAACCAAGAAAAAGCCACCATCTAACATCAGCTGCCATCCTCCTATGGGTTTATATGGATTCTTACTGTTCCCCTGGGATTTAGACAGTATTGTACCCCTCATGTTTTCCAATCTGCTCGCTGTACCAGCATTTGGGTAAGAACAGATAAGTAAATTGCAGGAACATAGATCTTTTTGCCCTAAGTAAGGCTGAAAGGCAATTAAAATATGAGGATTTTATGTTACAGATTACAGTATCCAAAAAAGTAGGTTTTTCACTAAAGGAACAAAGATATGGGGTTTTAGTATTCTTAGAAGAATAATTTTATTAAAGGAAAAATAATTTCAGTAAAGAAGAAAAGAAGATGCAAGCAGCAGGGCCTTTAGAAACTTATTATTCACTTCCAAATGAGGTCAGTTGTTTCAAGAAGTCTTTCAATACCATGTATGTCCTTTTACACTGCCAGACTTTCAAGACCCACTCCAAGTCACTCAACATATTGCTGCTTAGATAGAACCAAGCACAGAAACAGATGAAACTAAGGCTTTCAGGATTTTACAGTATTAGAAGCTTTTTGTTCAGGAGGATCTTTGAACCACGTACATTCTAACACCTTAACCTTGGATTTAAAGCTAAAAAGACTGCGGGCACGTACTGAAAGACCTCTGCTAGTGTGGTGTATGTAGAGAATCCCAGGATATTTTCCTTCTGAAAAGAAAGGAATAAAAGAAAGTTTTGCTGTCTTTTTGGCAGCTTCCCAGGAATCCTCTGGCAAGATCATAGTGGTCCCACATCATACTATGAAAGGAATCCAACTCCCCATTGTCCTTGGTGAAAGCCCTGCAGAGGATGGTCTCTGCAGAGCTCAGTGCAGAATTGGCAAGCCTGCAAGAGCATGTGTCATCTCGCACAGCAGAGACACAGATCAAGGCCTCAGTCAAACGGGTGCAATTGACCAGCAATAATGTCGGGGAATTACAGTTCGTGTCCCATATGCAGCAGACTGAGTGGCTGGTGGTTTCTGTAGCATTGCAAGGTTTCCAGCAAAGTCATGCAGGAACTCTCCAGTACCTGCCAATAGAGCCCTTTTTGGCAGCAGAATTAAAAGAGTAAGAACTTTCCCTTGGCAGCAAAGTTAGTAATTCCAAGCTTTCACTTACAAAGCTCGGCTTACTGAACTGAACCCACTATTATAGCCTTATCTGAGTCATGCTTTGAAACACAGTTTCTTTTATATGGTTTGTGAGATTGAATGGGAATTTCCTGCTCTTGACTACAGCAATCAGGTTCATCTAATGTAGTTTGTAACAGATGAAAGGATCAGTCCAGCTTGTGATGGAGAACAGATTTCTCTCATTAACAAATACAGCATTCCAAACCATTTAGGAGTCTGACCCAGGAGAGGTCAGCAAGCCTTCTATAGAAGCCATCTGTTTAATAACCAAGAGATGGATATTATTGACTATATACATATATTCTTGCATGTTAGTTGTATTTAGTGCAATACAACAGTTAATCAGTTTCCATTCTCAACTATCCATAGACAAATTACCATTTATATTTAATCAGTACCTAAACAGAAATGGGAAACTAACGCAAGCTGGTTACAAGAATAATCATTTCATAGCTATCTTCTGATATTGATTAAACACATTAAGAAACGGGGAGATTTTTCATTTCCTTGAGCTGCCTCCTCTTCCTCATCACAGTGATGGCATCTGTTGTCTTTGCTTTCTGTTTTTTCATTGGCACAAGGATGCAATGTGTAAATATAGATTATAGTCAGAGGACAAACACATTTACAGGTTTGGGCTTTTTTTTCTGTTGTGGAATTCAGTAGTTGCCCTGTAAAAAGAAACACACCTCAGGGAGTTAACTTTAACCTAAGCTCATCCAAGTTATAATTCAAAAGTGACCACTAATGTGACTTTTAATTTCTAGTGGGGAAAGAAGTTTAATACACACACACACACACACACACACACACAGAGACACATCACAAAACAGTCAGTCTCACAGATAAGAGAGTTTAGGAGAAGTTTAACACTTATGAGTGCATGGCTCTGCACACATACATACATACATACACACAGCAGCCAGTTTCTCCTCTGTATTCCCCACATGACTAATGATAGTGCATTAAACATGCCAGCAAGCATTTACCTTATTCTCTATTGAATCAAGAGAATCTTTTTATAACAAAAGATCTACAAAAATATGTGTTGACTGGACTCACAATTCTCCCCTCTTAAAGTGGAATTCATTATGTGAAATGTGGCCTTACTTGAAAGTAATGCTACTGTCTTTTTAGCAAGGTGAGGGTACTTTTAATATCTGATTCAGAAAGTGAAGAAGCATAATCTGTTCTCAACATGTAGCTCCAAACCCAGAATAATTTTCCAGTTTTAAAAAGAAAACTCTCCTTTTGTATAAAGGGGGAGAGGCTGTACTAAGAGTTACTCCTAAAGGATCCTCTTTTGTGCTGCCTTGCAGCCCTACAATACCTTGAGGAAAACTGATACTTGAGCTCCAGTGCTGACCCAGCTGGCATTTTGATACTAGCCTTGTCAGTGCTGGAAATGTTTCAGGTTTTAGTTTATGCTTTGACATATCCGAGACACATGCACCTTGGCTCTTCGGGATTAGCAAGTTTGCAAGCCTCACATATTTTATGACACCTTATGTAGTGTTTGACAGCAATTCTTCATAAAGGTTTACTCCACAGGCTACATTTTTTTCCAGGACTGCCCATCTTTAGATGACTTGTAGCATATTCAACCACAGCAGCTCCAACGATGACTTTGCAAGAGCCTCCACAAGTTTCTGCTATGAATTTTTCATATTTTTTCCTGCTGAAGTACCAGGTAAGCTGTCTAAATATTTCATTTGTAACTCATTATCTAGGTGTGTAACTATAAAGACTTCAACGCAACCTTAGTTATAAAGTGCCTGAAATACTCTGAGCCAGTGTCCAAAAGAAAATATGATCTACTTTATGTAGCTAAATGAGAATTGTGAGAACGATGGCTTTGAGAGTGCAGTTGCCCAAAACCTTCTGTGTTGGTTCTACTTAACAAACTAATGAAAAGACTCAGAGAAGCATTATGATCTCCCTTTGCAGTACCTTTTCAGTGTTACACCTTCCTCTTCCTCAAACACAAAGGGCTCTTGTGTATTACATTTACGGGCAATTTTGATTTTAAACAAAATGGGATTCACTCACATTCTCATAGCCATGCATTCATAAGCAAGAACATGCTTGTACCCAGGTAGTCTGGCCAGGATTCACTGTGGTGACACAGTGGATAAAGGAACGTACCTGTCATGTTGTCATCACACCTGGGCTAGAAGTTAGGTTAAAGGGCAATGGGACACAGCAGTGATGCATTTACTCGCATAACCACTACTTACAACATCAAGAACACTTCTGTTTGAATTAATGGTTTATTGAAAAGCTCTTGCATGCCCCAGAATTATGCTTTGAATGTAGAATTTATGGTTAGGGAGACCATCTACTTAACAGGTAGCTTACTTAAGAGGTTTTGGCGTCTCGATTCCTCCAACCTGCGGCCAGTGAAAGTCACAAGCCAAAAAGCGCAAGTATTTGGTGTTCAGAAGAAAGATGTTAGGCCTTAGAAGAAGAGGTTGGGAGCTTCGTTTTCTCATGACAGTCAGCTCTAAAGTTTTAATGCATTTAAATATTCTAGTTCAGGTAACCTAAGAATTATCTCCTCTTATTACAGTGACCTTTTTCAAAAGCCCCTAAATTTCATTCTTGCATATGATGTATTTGTAATACAACAGTATGCAAAAAACCACTTTCCTCAAAATATAGGAAAGATATATTTAAGTTGAGATCATTATTGATACTAGAAATGTCCTTTGTAACTGAGAAATTAGATGCAACACCTGAAAGGTCACTAAATATGAACAGTGATGCTGTCCAGGTAGAAGCAGAACAGAAAACAGGATAAGATGGAATCATCTAGTCAGCTGACCCAGAAATAAGCATATCTGGCAGACAGACATACTTAGTATTTTAAAGGGAACATGACAGAAGGACTTAAGATGCTCACTAGAATAGCTAAGTGTCTCAGCATCAGATTCCTGTCAATATAATGAAATTATAAGATCATTCAAGGTGAAGTTTAAGGGTGAAGGTCTGGATCACTGAATTTTAAATCCACATTGAAAATAAGAACTGGGTATAAATCAGGATTATAAACCTCATACTAAAGAGGGACTATCAGAAACATATCAAAGATGGTTAACACCTTAGGTGCCAAAGTAGGTCAGATTCCAGCCTTAAACTACTCTTTTACAAAACCTATTACTGGCAGTACTTGGCTAGACTCAAAGTTAAATTACTCTTTTTCTGAAATCTAACTACTGTAATGTGTGGCACATCAAGTAAAAAATCCCAAAACTCCCAAACCCTAGGAATCATTGTGGGATACTATAGGCAACACAGGGAAGGTACTACAGCTATTGTGGCTAGCAGATATAGAACCCAGAGCCCTGCAAGTAACCTGACATGAGCAGTTTAAGTTGCCAAGAAGCCATGAAGGAAAACAGAATGAAGTGGAATAGCTAGCGGAATATGAAGTGGAATATTTCATTTATACTGTGGATTAAGTTTTTGATTAACAATTTGGAAGTGCCTGTGCCTTTTGGGATAACTGAATTGAGGAAGGAAGAATGCAATCTTATGAGAAAAATAATGGGAAAATATGGTGCTCAGACACCTTGATGAATAGTATTTTTCTCTAGTCACTCAAGTTTTAGGAAAAGCAACAGCAGACTGCAGCTGTTGAGTGGAAAAGTCCAAGTGTACCAAAGAAAGGCAAGACCCAGCAATAACAATGAGGCTTGGAGTTAGATCACTTGTTGCTGTTAGTCAAGCTGTTTACCTTACTCTTGGCTTGCTCACAGACCCAAAGACAGCTAGTTGATTGCTAGTCCCAGTAAATTGCAATGAAAGGAACACAGGTTTTCTCACTCCTGAGGATGTTGCCATCATTGTTACTGGCTCAATCTTCCTTCTGGGATTTGTCTTTGTGTCTGGCCACTGCTGACATATGACAGAACCCTGCCTTAGATATCCCCAAAACACCCATGTACTGTACCTACTAGCCAACATTAAGGCCAGTTGTTCCAGCATCTGCATTTCCCACCAGACACTTGCTGCATTCTGCAATTGGTCACTCACTTTTTCCTCTGTCTGTATTTTGAGTAGCAGCAAATGTAACATTGCCCTTCTGTTAATTAAGCCCAGAAAAGGAAATCACACCAGTAACTCCAATCCCAATGGCTGGGTTTCTCTCAGTGTGGGTACCCCTCCACCCCTGCACAGACATGGTGCATTCATTCTGCGCTCTGGTGCCCATCAGGCACTGCAGCTCCTTAATTGCCTCACGCGAACAGACAGTGTGCACTCACACTCCAAATGCTACCAGCCTCATTAGTTCCTTTCACACTTCATTTCTCCATGTGAGGCATTCAAAGGTTTCACAATCTGCATATCTTCCTTTTAAGATGTCACAGAGCTCTTCTGCAGACCTTTGAGGGATTAATGAGCAAGATGTTTCTATTTTATTAATTAGCTGCTTCTCGGCCATACTCCACAGCTCTCTACTAGTTCAGCTGCTCAGCTACAGTAATTAGACAACCCACTTTTCAGTCTTCCATAACACTGCCTTAGAGAGAAAGTCTGACTGTTCCCGAGACTGTGGTATTTTCTGGCAATTATTAGACATCTCTTGAATGACTAATAGGGAAATCCTGCTTTCTGTATTATTCACTGCAGCATTACAGCTCCCCAATCTAGGCTTTGTCTCATGCACTCTGCTGTCAATACATGCCATCACTGGCACCCGAGCGTCCAGATGTTATCTGAAAGATTCTTTATTTGCATCATTCAGACATAACAGCCATAAAGAATGAGTCCGTCAGAATCAGAGCTGCAAGTTATGTGGGTAGTGTTACTTCTTATGCTGTAATACTTCTCAAACAGGAACAAAATCAAGCCAACAAACATATGCTGTCTCTGCTTCATGCAGTGGAAGGCTTGCTTGTATGTGTGAGCCCACAATTTTTTTAGCTACCAGTAGCTCCTGTACTCACAGTACCTGACATGCAGAAATCTATAGTATATGAAATGGCCTTTTTTTAAAACATGCCAGTCAATCATAATTAATATTGTACAGTGAGTACAACTACAAGGAGAAAAAAAATCTCTTAAACTGCGCTTAGTTACTTTACTTGCTAAAATATTTTCTTGAAATACCAAATTGTATCCATGGTGTATAGCTCTCCAGATCCCATAGCAATCCTACTGCTTGCTATCTTGTCTATTTATCTACATTACCAAGCTACTCATTTAGGCTGAGCTGTGGCTCCTTTCATCTCTCCAAAACCAAGCACATAGAATTAAGAGGACGTGCTGTTTCTAAGTGGAACAAACACAACTTCAACTTAACACTTGAAAGCAGTACAACAAAATGTTTTTCCCTTCCCAAGAGGCAATGAGAAGCAATGCCAGGGTCTGACAGACTGTTATGAGCTGTATGTGCTGTGTATATACTGCTGAGTAAGTCCATCCCAGAGTGTGCTGGCAACATAGATATCTACAGACACAGCTGGCCAGATCTGAAGCTCCTGCTGCCTGTCTCCAAATATGCTTCCAAAGGCTGTAGATCAAGAAGGGCCTGGGATGTGCACTCACCAGGGTCCTTGGTCTTGTCTGGATGAATGAGGTGCTCAGGACTAAAGTCCACCACAGTCAACACCTACCCCTGTAGCCAGCCATGGTTTGTATCAGTCCCTGACACTGTATCCCAAATAAAAAGTGGGCTAACCCATTAAGACAGGGTGACTTCTTCCTTCCATGTGATCAGCAAGGCATTGCAGAATGATGATTATATTATATCCTCCCTAGTAGAAAAGAACTAACAAATCTACTTATCTATCAGTGTAAGAGAACCTGAACTGTTTGTTCAAGGAGAGTTGAAACACTTCAACATTATCTTGGTTTTCAAACACGCAGCTTGCAGAATTGCCCCTCATGTTGCCTTACACACAGACACACACATGCAAACAGTGCGTTCTGTGCAGTTCATGGATTTAATTAGACAACTGTGAACATGAAGTTTGGATTTTTCCAGCGTGCATGTAAGAGGGAAATGAACATGAAATGTCAGTTATCCACAGAGCTTCAGAGAGGTAAGGCTTTACAGACATGTCAGTCAGAAACAGTGCCAGAGTGTACCAAATATCAGTTTGAAGTATTTTATATTAATTAAACTGTTCCACAAGAAAGTAGTGACTTCACTTGTCTTCACTTCTTAGTTTGGTAGAGTAATGGACTTTGAACTATCCTACACTTAAAACCCCACTTAATCACTCATGCACTGATGTGTTTGCTTAGGCAGATGATGAATACGTTTTCCACTACCCTGAGCTGTCCAAGCTCACTGTTAATTAGCACTTAGCTCATTAAGGTTAACACACCTCTTAAGATGAACTGCAAGAAACAAACCCCAATAACTATAAAACATCTTGCAATTACTTCAGTTATATCTGTCTCTTATTTTATTTCAGCTGTAGAATTCTCCACCTGGAAATTCTCCCCAGCCCTTAGTCTCTGAAGCCAGTATTATCAGGGCAAATGGTATATGTTCAAATCCTGAGCACTCAGGTCTGTGAAGATATGTAACAGTCTTGTTACATTCAAGTAATTGAATGGTTAAAAACAAGGAACTAAGATTCTGACAGCTACTGTCAGCAGATACTATGACAGCAAGAAACAGCTCCCTTGGAAAACAGCTCCATAAAATGGAATGAACTCTGTTGAAAACTTAAGACCACTGTAAACCTCCCTGCTTTTCCTCTTCAGATGCCAAGTGCATTGCTTTGACCGCCTGCAGTATAAACAGACAGCTATTTAGAAACTTGTATAAAATAAAATTCCAAAGCAAAACACTCCAGCAATTCTCTGTGAGCCGTTCGTCATCTGGTGGGAGGCTGCAAGACTACGGATGACAGGCGTCAGACGTGCTGAGCAACGCCTGGCTGAGGAGCGCTCGGGTGCTCCGGCAGTGAAAAGCCCCATGAAGTGGTGCAGAAAGCAGGAAGGCTCAGATCCAGAAGGATCTCTCTGTGTATTTCAGTCTTTTCTCAGATATCCAAAAAGCCATAAAAGCATGAGCCAAGCATATAGAGAAACATAAACCTACAGCTGGCATGCTTCATTTAGGAATATATGTATGTTGGCAGTTTTCCTTCTCCTCCACCTCACTTAGGGTCCAGATTCAGCCAATCTGTTAAACACTTTACTAGCTTTGATGGACACAAACCTTCAGGACAGATTTAAAGTTAAGCCTCTACTTTATTGCCCTTAGGAAATGTACCTAATCATGAAACAAGGCCTGACAATGAACTTACAGTGAAGTCCAGAAACTTCATGCAGCTCAAGCTTACATCTCATCCAGCACAAAGCCAGTCATTTTTCAGGCTAAGTACTTCTTCTAGCACTAGAGTTCAAATCTCAAGAGAATAAAGGTGCTGGCTATCGTAAGCATTAAAAAAAAAAATCCAAACTAAACTTGTTTTTTTTATTATTCAGAATTACAATCTTGGTTGTCAAGCATTCAGTTCTGTCATGCTGGGTATTTTCAAGTAATGAAAGTATGTTGTGCCTTGATGACACAGCTCTTCCCCTGTCCATTTTATCAAGCAGTGAAGAGAAAATAATTGAAAAAGAGATGTGTGTGTTTCAAGGCTGAAGCTTCATGCTCCCAGGCATGCATGACACTCATCCTGCTGCCAGGGCTATCAGGACACTGATAAACTCTTGATATTGTTTAAAATAGAAACCAAACATTCCTCTTCACAACACACATTAAAAAAACATGCACAATATGATTTCTACAAAACTTTACACTGCTGATCAGAAAATTCTGAGACAATCAGATACAGCATATACTTCAGATTCTTCCTAGATCCTCAAACATATGAATTCTACCATGAGCCTTTCATCACTGAGGCTACCATTGTGGTGTGCCATGAAAAAATCAAACCTCAAGACACTATACAGAGCTTCAGTCTAAGGTCTGGAGCCAGAATCAGGTGTAAGAACATGAGATTCAGGATTAAACATCCCAGCTGCGTCCTGCTGAAGGATGATGGGATGATCTGCACAAATGTCAAATCAAACATAGTTCTTACCAAAGTACTTGAGCTTCAGAAAACACTTGCTAATGGTCCTGCAGCTCCTTCGCATTTCACACTTCATTATGACCAACTCAGAACCCTCATGCACTGAAGAACAGCTGACTTTGTTCCCCCTCTGAATATACTGGAGTTACTAATATGCAGCAGTTCTTTCTTACTAAGATGTGAATGCATTCATGACTGGCCAGAACACATAGAATCAAGAGGACTTGGGGTTTTTCTAAATCTCAGACTGCAACAAAAGAAATTAATTTCAGAAATGAACTTTCCCAGTATCTTACAATAAATTTAATACTGTGTTTTGGAAGGCTTATACTCTTGAATCTGATCAAAAGCAGCACTGGGAGTTGGTGGCGGTACCCTTTTAGAACACACAGCACAACACAGGAATCCAGATCAGAACTTCTAATCATTGTGGTGTTCCAGTGCCACTCTGTAATAGTTACTAGAGCGTCAGAACTCTATTCCTGATAGATCTCATATGCAGGCAAAATTTACTGTTGCTAGAGAAAACACACAAGCTGGTGATAGGAAAAAAATCATTGGCAATTATTTACCAAGTTAGCTGAAACATTTGCTTTTCAATTAGGATTCAAATACATTGACAATTCAGTAACATCCAGGAGAAAGATGATAAGGGAGGGTTTTATGAAGTGACTCTTTCCAGCCTAAATGCAGCTTCCTATGTAGCAGCTGTTACTGGGGAAGGGCTGGTTTCACCCACAAAGAACTAACTTTCCCTGGTAATAGTTAGGCAGCATCACAGTAGGCTTCGGCCATTTAATTGTTTAATTGCTTTTTATTGTTGAATGCAAACAACTCCCATTCACACCACGTAGTCTAAGGAGATCTTAGGAACAGTAAAACAGCTACAGTTTTGGATATTTTAATCATAGCATTTCATTGCTTGGTGAAAGATTGTAAGTCAGCACAGACAGTAAGGAACTGGCAAAAATCTCAAAGAGCCTCTGCCCAGGAAATAATTTTGACTCACAGTTTTTGTCAAGCCGGTTATCATCCCTTATAGATAATTATCACTATAATGAAGACTGAAATTGAAAAACACAGAACAAAAGAAACTATACTGGTGCTGCATTTGTCCTCCAGATGCATAAGGTGTGCCACGCTTTCAGAGCTGAGCAAACAAATTTTGGTATCAAAGCAGTTTATTTTAGGTGGTTTTTTTTTTTTTTCTGTTTAATCCCTATACACACATTGTTCTTATGATAAAAATCAGGAACTTAAAACAGAAAATGCCTGTGTTGGTACTATAACATTCATTAACCTACCACATCCCTCTCTGTATTTGCACTGCTTTATCTCTTTTTTATATATAAATTGTGTATCATTAAGAGTTATCTGTACAGCAGCTACCAAAGAAATAATAGGACAAATTTAAATATCCATTCTTCCTTCAACCTCGCAGTTCTAACGTAACCTGGTCAACAGGACTTGAGTCCAGCCAACATTCAAAAGGCCCTATCTCAGACAGCTTTTGTAAGAAGTGTCACTGGCATGTACATGCCTACACCCTGTCCAGGTCAGTCTATTATCTTCTATGCCTCCAGTCCCACTTTCTTTTCCCCAGTAACTGCCAGATCCATATTCACTTCAGAAAGCATAACTGAAAATCTTGATAACATAAATCCTGCACTATTCTCAAAGATGTGAAAATAAGAGAATGGGCTTTCAATTCATCTGCAGACATCTGCAAAGGATCAAAACTTGTGTTCTAAAAGCCTATAGAAAAACAGGTAAAAATACATACTTGTAGCACTGATTTGAGAATAATTTAGTTAAATTCATGCAAACATACCAGACCTGTGCATTTTAATGAACTGAAAAGAGCTAAAATCCTGTGTGGCTATTTTTAAAAGAACAGATTTATTCTAAAGATCCTTCACAAACACCAAGCAAAATATATTCTGCAGGATATGCACAGCATGTGAGAGTTCTGAATATTTGATCATTTCATCCAGAAATTCCTTCACCAATCAAAAGGCAAGTAGTTTCCTCACCTGCAAACTTAGATTTGCCCAGGAACCTTGCTGTTGTAGGACAGCAGGCTCACATAAGGGAATCTGCTTTTAAAGGCTGCAAAAATGCACTTTTTTTTTTTTTTTAATCAAAACTTTCTTATAGGTAGAGCTCACTTCCCTTCTCAGGAAGGAGGAAGCTTAACCAAAGCCCTGTTGAATTTAAGACACAGTTAACTATAAAACAAGAACAGAAGTAAACTCACAGATTCAAAGTGAAGGACTTAGAGGGACATCCAGAGAAATCCCATGGTGCAACTGCTGTCCCTCAAGGCAGCCAGTCACCTCTTTTATCTTCAGTACCAAAATCTTTTGCTAAAACCCAAAGCAACTCCCAGAATAGCAAAGCAGGAGTTCCTGCATTTTCATTCTCTGGCCTGACAGAAGCCACCTTGGTCAGAAGAGTGCTGACGAAGAGGTCTCTGAGCTTCCTGGGAGCCCTTGTTGGTTCTGTAAATATAAACAACTGAACGGAGAACTGCAACATAACATCAGTAAGTGTCCATGGCAGAAACAGGTCACAGCCTGGTACGTGTACTCCCACCACACGTTCTGGAGTTGGGTTAATGGGACGCTGTCTAGGAAACATCAGGCACCCAGAAGCAACTGGGAAGCTCATGGGAGAAGGACTCAGTGCTGGAACAGGAAGACACCTGCCTGTACAGTTTGCTCAAAGGCTCACAAGGGATCACCACATGTGCTAGGAAAACGCTACAGTGCCCACCCACCCTCTAGCCACACTCACAGAAGTACCTGGGGATTTTAGACCTTCCATTCCTTATTCTGAGTCCGGTAACCTGCAATAAATTAATGTCATATCATGTACTTTGCAATATAGAGGAATTAAATTTTTGAATGCAGTTGAAATAAAACTAGTCCTGCTGACTATTCAAGAATATTACACAAACTCTGGCCAAGCTGGAGCTAAAGCTATCAGCTGGCAGGCTGATGCCAGCATGCTCACTGATCTGTCATATAATACCAAACACGAAAAATAGTGGCTGAGCTCTTCCTACCCTTCTCTTAACAGAAGCACTTGTTTCACTTTTTCTCCTCTATGTGGCTACTGATTTACCATTTTTTATTTTTAAGGAAGAGTACATTACACATCCAAGGATTATTTTGGCCAGTATTTCACAGTTTCCTTTATGAAATAAAACCCATCACCAATTGTTTTATCAGATCTTCCTTGCCTTAAAATTAGTTTACTTGCACCACTGTTATCAACAGTACTTTCTTTTCACAGACAATATATTACTCATTCTGTTAAAAAAAAAAATATATAAACCCCAACTTCATTTAATCAAAGCAAAGAGAAAACTGAACCATCATATCAGTCTCTAAGGCATTTACCAGTACTGATTGGAGGTCCAAAGTGATTTCTTCTGACAATGATCTCCATGAAGATCATAGAGGGCAATTCTTAAAATCACTTTTATTTTCATATGTATCTTTACTGCAGTTTATTTGTACAGGCACAGCATTTTATAAAGGAACTTGGATTAAATAGCAAAAGAGACATTTATCCATTATTTCAAAGGAAAGAGGAAAAAAAACAGTAGTTGCCTTGAAAGGTTTTGTGAGTAATTTACTGATTTCCTTTCTTACATTCTCAGTCCCACTTGGAAGTTTTCCTCCTCATGTATCTGGACCCCTCACTGTTGATTGCTTCATAGAGGTCCTTTTTATTCTCTGCTGTTGCATGCAAATAACCAAGGTAAGCCACACAGAGGCTAATTGCTATCAGTCCAAACGCCATCACAGGTTTGTTCTGACAAGAAAAAAATGTGGCGAATGTTTAGTCAAAGCATTTTTCATTAAACTCAAACATCACATTTGTATATCTCAGCTTAGAAACTGAACAGTAAACTATTGTGATATCTGCAAAAAATCACCACTGCCTTCTTGCAGACTGAATTTTCTGACAGCAAAAGGAATTCCCTTTGGAAAAGAAGATTCTTTCTGGAGACAGAACAGAACATTGCCCAGTACTCCCTATTTTGCTGGTTGGAAATGCTGATTGAGTATGAATGAACCAGACAAAACCAGTTACTGAAGGTCTCCCCTACAAACTTTTAACAGAATTCATCTGGATATACTACTGGGACAATGCACTCTGGTCCTGCTTGATTACAATCCTCTAAACCACATTTTGTATTCTTATCACAAAATCTACTTTTATTATATTAAATCTATACTTATTATATGCACAAAATTTCAATCGTTGTTGGGTTCTGCAAATGCAAATAAAACCTGAGTATCATTAACTTTATTATAAAAGCAAGAAAAAGGAAAATCCAAAATACTGAAAAGCTACCAAAAATCAATTCACTTCATACCAAGAAAGTTTACATTCTGTGATTTGTTCCCTTCTAAATATTAAAAACAACTTCTGTTGTTTTTAATACTTAACAATAATATTATTTAACCTGTCAAATTACATGGGTAATATACTTCTAAACAGGTCTTTCTGAAAGCAACTTGGCTAGGTACAAAAGAAATCAGACAATATAGCAGTGAAATAAAAGCTGCAATAAGCAATGTAATGTTCTGCGCTCTCCACAATCAAGAGTGGGAAAAAGTAAAAATATTTTTAGTTACATTTCTGTTTGGTTTGCATAACAAGAGGTGATTATATAATGCAGAGAGAATTGTAAGGATCACTTTAAAGCAACTGTATCTCTTCAAGCATATTTAGTTTCTCTCAGAACGACCGTCTTACAGGTTTAATGAAAAGCTCTGGGTTCACAGCTCGGAAAAGCATAGTTGTCTGAACACTCCTCAGTCCTGGTTTTCTCTCTTTGGGTGTTTCATTTTCATTCGGAGGTTTGGTGGAAGACATGTTACTTAATGTTGAGTACTTCCTAGAAGTAGAATGAAAATCAAGTGTTATTTCTGTAAAAAAACTGGAAGAGCTACATGCACTGAATGCAAATTCACACTCAGTTTATTTTACAACATCAAAATTTAGCTGGTGTAAATATTACTGATTACCTCCAGTGTCACCTAACATTCCCAGCTTAAGCATACTGATTTTCAATCTTGTTAATTTTGTGCATCCTAAAATTAACTTCAGGAGATTCACATCTTCATATAGCAAATCTAAATCTCCTGTTGATGGGCTTAGGGTTTTTCACTTGCCTTTGGCTAATGCTTTAGCTACCTGTGGACTAAACACCATCCGTCTTCAGACCACTGGCTAAAAAGACAATCCTAGGAAAAAAAATTATTTTTTTAAAACTTCTACATGACAGGCCAGCCCAAGCACCACTGTAGTGCAGTCACTTTAGCCACCCACCCCAGGTCCAACACTCGGGTCTCACTTTTGCACTCACAAGACACATTGCAAATGCCTTGGGTTCAAAATGAAAGAGGAGAAATTTAAGTTTCTTAGAATGTGCAAGAAATTCTTTATTTTGGGAGTAGTGAGGCACTGGAACAGGATGCCCAGAGAAGCTGCGGATACCCCATCCCTGGAAGTGTTCAAGGCCAGGCTGAATGGGGCTTATGAGCACTCTGGTCTTGCGGAAGGTGCCCCTGCCCCTGGCAGGGGCGCTGGAACGAGATGATTTTTCAGGTCCTTTCAAACCCAAAGCATTCTATGAGCACATGAGCAAAAGTGGAAAAACACGCCCTTGGGCTACCCCTGATTACTGAGGGGCAGAGGAGACACGGTGCTGGGAATCCCCTGGGAAGGGAAGGGCAGCGCAAGGGCAGTCGCACAACCCCATTCCGGGCGGCGAGGGACTCCCGGCGCCGCCTCCGGGACGAAGGGGGCAGTTTAGCCCCAGTTTGGAAGAGCCCAGCAGCAGCTCCCGGGACAGCGCAGACCCCTGGCGGAACCCCGTCACGGAAGGGCGCGGCGGAGGCGAGGGGGACGAGCACCATGCGCTACTCACCGCTCGCAGCCGGCGGCGCGTCCCCGCGGGCGGGGCGGGGCGGGGCTGCGCTGCGCGCTGGCGCCCCCTCCCGGGCGGAGGCCGGCGGCGCGGGCCGGGGTGAGGAGCGGGTCCCGCCCCGCCCCGCCCCTCGTCCGTGTGGCGGCGGGAGGAGCGCCTTCTCCTCGCTGGGGGCTGTGGAGCCGTCTGCCCAAGTCATGGAGCGGTCAAGGCTGGAAGAGACTTTTAAGGTCATCCAGTACAACCCGACTCTGCCACTGTAACCCATAACCACTAAGTCACCCAGCGCTACATCCTGAGGCCTCTTGAACACCGGCAGGGATGGTGACTCCACCACTTCCCTGGGAAATATTTCAACACCTGACCACCCTAACAGTGAAAAAATATTTTTCGAATGTCTAATCTAAACGTCCCCTCTCTCAGTTCAAGGCTACTCTAGTCCAGTCACTGCAGGCACGGCAGAAGAGACCGGCCCCAAAAACTTTCTTCCAGGGAGTTGTGGAGAGGGGTAAAAGTCCCCTCAGCCTCCTTGAGAATAAACAACCCCAGCTCCCTCAGCTGTTCCTCATAAGACACGTTTTCTAGACCTTTCAAGAGCTTTCTTGCCGTTTGCTGGCCACATTCCAGCACCTCCATGTGCTTTATAAAGAAGAGCACAGACGACAGTGCAGTATTCAAAAATATTAAGTGGGAGACGGCTGCATCAGATGGGCCCTTCACCGCTGAGCGCGCTCCTAGCACCTGGGCATGGTCACAGCCAGTCCTGGCTTCATCCTCTCCACAGCCTCCCTTCGGATACTGGCAGATGCAGCTGAGGCCCCCTTTTAGTTGTCTCGTCTCGAGGCTGAACAGGCCCTGCTCCCTCAGCCTTTTCTTGTAAGAGAGATGCTGAAGTCCCTTAATAATCTTTGTTTCTTTCCACTGGACCCGTTCCAGGAGCTCCATGTCTCTGTTGTACTGTGGAGCCCAGAACTGTCTGGTTGATCCCAAGTGCTGGAATGAGGAAGGGTTGATTCATTTGGGGACGGTCTCTGGAGTACAGTCGGCTGAGCAGGGAAATATGCTACAATTTAAGTGTCCAGCTTCTGTTGTGTAGATCCAAACCCAAGATTTTGGGCGTCTGGAAACTCCTGGTTACGAAAATGCTGCTGTGTGGTGATGTTTTGTTTCCTTCTAATTGTAAGCAGTAAAATTAATAAAATTGCTTGAAGTCCAGAGGAAACAAAGCCAATGTGGTTGCCTCTGACTGCTTGTGCATCCCTTTCTGACTTCAGTGCCACTGGGCAGTTTTAGCCACATTATAAAAGTACGGGAGAAAAATTGAAATTTTGGAAAAAATAATGCCTGGAGGGTAGGGAAGGACACAGATCAGTGCTTCCTTAGGTAACTGGCAGGCAGAACTGAGATGTGATGGAAGGTATTACACTTTTAGCAGCAGTGAGCTGCTGGATTAGCACATGTAGCTCTGGACTCATCACCCCAGCTCACAATTTTCTGTACCTGGAGGGCGAGTGAGAGGACTTTGGTGGAGTGTCTGGTTATTGCAGCCAGGGAGGCAGGAGAGAACAAACAAAAGTCTTGGCCAACAGTAGCTGAACACAAGCTGGCAGTGTGGCCAAGTGGCCAAGAGAGCCAGTGGCATCCTGGCTTGGATCAGCAATAGTGTGGCCAACAGGACCAGAGCAGTGATTGTTCCCCTGTGCTCGGCACTGGTAAGGCCACACCACAAGTGCTGTGTCCAGTTCTCGGACCCCTCACAACAAGACAGTCATTGAGGTGCTGGAGTGTGTCCAGAGAAGTGCAACAAAGCTGCTGAAGGGTCTGGAGCACAAGTCCCATGAGGAGACACTGAGGGAGCTGGGTTTTCCAGCCAGCAGAACAAGTGACTCAGGGGGGACCTTATTGTCCTGTACAACTACCTGAAAGGAGGTTGTGGTGAGGTGAGGGTTGATCTCTTCTCCTAAGTAACAAGTGACAAGACAAGAGGAAATGGTCTCACGTTGCACCGGGGAGGTTTGGATTGGCAAAAATTTCTTCATTGAAAGGGTAGTCTGGCATTGGAACAAGCTGCCCAGGAATGGCTCAAAAGGCGTGTGGATGTGGCAGTTGTGGATATGGTTTAGTGGTGAAAAGTGACCCTAGGTGTGCAGTGGGACTTGGTAATCTTAGAAGTCATTTCCAGCCTTAATGACTCTATGATTATATTAAATGTAGAGGTATCTGGGCTCACAGAGCTTCCCGTTTCATATTTTTATTCTGCAATAATCAAACTGCTTTTTTTTTTTTTTTGAAAGACGGCAGAGTAATAATGAATTGCAGGTTAACTTTTCATATCTAAATCCAGATGGAGTACCTAAATTTTTTTTCTTGTTGTAAGCAAATAAAATGAGGTGAGAAAAATAATAGGGAAATAAGTTTAGGTGTCAAGAGAGGATTGAGTGGTGTGTCTGGGGTTTGTGTCAACAATTAATTCACAACATACCATCTGCTAATCTGGTAGCTATTGTTTTGGTGGCATATGCCACGCAGCTGATTTTGTTTGGAAACTATTGAGTAGAAAATCTGAGTGAAGCTGCTTTTGTTTGTTTTCATGTTTGTCTAATTGAAAGAAGCCAATATGAGGTTTTTGCAAGAGCTTGGTTTTTGGGAAGGTAGCTTGGTTTTCTTGACGGGAAGGGGAAATTTTTACTGTAATATAGGAGATGTTCTGCATACGGCTCCCAAGCAATTTTTTTCCCCCACATTTTGGAAGCCAAAAGAATTACATCAACAGAGAGAAAGTGCACTCACTCACTGGCCCATGTGCCCCTTCCTGGCAGTTACACCACCCATGCAGATAAAACTTCTGATCCAAAGTCAGCCAGGGTCATGACAGTTTTTTCCAGATTTTGGTAGGATGGGTTTATGCCAGAACAGATTTGCAATATATTGGTGGCAAGGATTGTTAGGTTGCTGCTAGTTCTCTAGCACTTCCCATCCTATAAAGGACAGGTAGGTCCCACACATCACTGATAGGGGAATATCCTACACTGTACAAAAAACACCACTGGCTGAAGATAATATATTCTCAATATGAAGAGCTGCAGGATAAGGCTTTGTGTGTAAAAAGAGAAGCAGGGAGGGATGTAGAAATGGGCTTAGGCTTTGATGTGAATGTTGGTACTTGGCATATGTTAAGCATGTGCCAAGTAACCCGATTAACTGTGCAGCGATGAAAAGCTTGGACTGCTTGCTGTTTCTAGTTTTGCTTTATGACTGTGGGAAAGTGTTGTATTTTATCTTTAATGTGAATATTATGTTGCTATCATCTGACCCAAAAGGATGTTGTAACATTCAATCCATTAAGGCTTATGAAGTTGTTTGGTATATTTTATAGGAGAGGCTCTATAAAAGTGTAGAACAGTAAACAACTGTGGCATTTCTGAGTCACCCATCCTCTTAATATCCGAGTATCTCTCCTTAAAAGAAATCACACAAAACCCCCTTCCTTTTCTAAACCTGAGCCTGTTACTGAGATTTATTTTCCTTTCAACTAAATTCCTTTGGGATTCTGCATTCAGTATTGTGCATTGTGTCCTAGCCATTCACAACCTAACAGCAATTTCTGCTTTTCTTGAGACTCGCATGCCCTTATCATTTGAGCTGCAGAAAAGCCTCTGTAGAGAACAGAGCAAAGCCGGTGCTGTGCCCCACAGACACGGTTAGCATGCGACAACCAGCCTGGCACGGTCTGGGGAGCAGCACCGTGCCTCCTGCCCTTGCTGATTGACCTCACAGCTCCTGCTTATTTCAAGTACTGCACAAGAACAGAGCTTCACATTGTCTTCAGAATAAAGATAGGGTGCCTCAAGGTACTGATAAGCTTATCCTTGCTTTAGAGACATAGTTACAGAGCTGTTGTGGGCAGAAAAAATTCTTTTTGCAACTACACTGGCACTTCAGCACTGGTATGACTTGTAGTGAGAGGGGCAACTCCCATCAAATGTTTGTTAGAGTTTTGATACATGAATGTAAAAGTCACCTTTTAAAATTATTTTTAAATCTTTTAGGCACCATGAGTTTCACAATATTTTGATTGGAGTTGAAAACTGTTAGAAATGAGAAGCTTGACTCAGCCAATATATCAAGCAGCAATTCAATTTATTAATGAATATGGTAACGTATAAGCAAAGCCAGCACTGGGTACAGTGGTGGCAGCTTTCCCCTCCAACTGCACACCGATTGTTGGGCTTGCTGGTATTTATTGATGATATTCATACATATTCATAAGCTTTTCCCAGTAGTTTCTATTTCCCATTTTTTACGCGAGCTTTCAGCAGTTTCTGTTTCTACCTTTTGACGTCACAATTCTATACTTTAGGATCGTAAATCTATGATGGTGATGTCTGGTTCCTTTCCAATTTCTATACTCTATTGTGATCTATTCCAGGTTTCAATATCCTAGGATATACATCCCAGGTTGCGCGTCCAGATGGTGGGGTCCAGCTTCTATTTTCTAGTATCATTAATCTATGGTAGTGATGTCCAGCTTCCCCTTAAATCATTAATCAGCAACCTTGATGTCCATCTTCCTTTTCCAGGAGCTTGAGATAGGATCACTTCCCTTTCTGTTTAAATCCTTTACACATTCTAAAGCTACAGTTTAAAATCCTTAATACTAAGCAATATTCTAAAGTTATAATTCAAAGGTTCTTATTGCAAAACAGCTTAAGACCTAATTACAAGTAAAAAATTCTTATAAAAAGCAACATTCTAAAGTTATAATTCAAATACTCTTATTACAAAACAGCTTAAGACTTATAATTGTTATTTGCGAGCAAAAGATTGGTTCAAAAGCCTTCTTCCATGCTTTCCTCGGTTGTTTATTAGAATTCATCTTTATAATTGTCCCATGGCCATGTTCCACACATTTCACAATTACAATTACACAGGTTGCCTTTATTTACCTGACACGAAACACAACTTTGTATTTCATAAAACTGGGACTTTTTTTTTTGTTTTGTTTTGTGCTGAATGAATGTAGGGAAGAAGGGAAAGCAAAAATTAGTAATTAGAAGTACTTTTTTCCTCCTTGCTCAAAGCTAATGATGGGAGTAATCATTGTTGCACTGAAGCATGTGAAACAATATGGCCATATTAGGGACATAAATGCATAAGAAACAAACAGACCAGCTAGACAGGGGTGGCATTGAGGGTATTGAGGGTTTTCTGTGCGGTTGTTGCTCTGCTCATGTCAGTCTGAAGAGTCCTTATGCCGACTTTCAGCGGCTTTTGCTCCTTTGTGTTGTTCTCATTGAAAGAAAGTTGTTTTCAGACAGCAGCATGCACTGTTCGGGACCCTACCACTGGCAATCCAAAACAGTTTTAAGGCAATATGCATTTTAAAACCAAGACTCATCCATGTTTCATAACTTTATGTGTATGTCTTCTATAATACTTGTTAGCCAGCCATGTTTCCGTGAGACAAAACAAATAATCCAGCCATGCTTTCCAGCAAAGATTAAAGCAATTGTTATTCTTCAAACACTGATCAAGCTTATAAATATTTTACAGTTGAATTCAGTATGGAAGGAAAAAAGCACTTTATTTGGTTCTACTTTCATTTTGAGTGGGTAAATTGGTTCTGACTGGGAACAGAATATAAAAACTCAATCAGTTTAAGGTGTGAGAATTTGAAATCCTTTCTAATGTAGGCACCCTTTCTAATCTCAGGCAGGGAACACACCTCCTAAGAAGACTACAGAGGGTAGAAATTTCACTGTTTCAACAGAACAAACTCTGTTGTAAGGGAATCTGACACACGGTATTCAGGAACTCTTCAGATTTTCTGCACCCTATGGTTGTCTTTCAATATATAAATACCACTACATAGAATAATAGAATCATTAAGGTTAGGAAAGACCTCCAGATCATTGACCCTGAGAGGAGCTCAGCTGGTTAGAACATGGTGCTTATAACACAGAAGTTGTGGCTTCAATCCCTGTATGGGCCAATTACTTAAGAGGTGGACTTGATGATCCTCGTGGTCTCTTCTGGTTTCTGTGGTATGTGAATTCAATGTTTGACAGAACACTGCCATGCCAATTAAACCATAGCACTAAGTGCTATGTCCAGTCATTTCTTTAACACTTCCAGGGAAGGAAGTGTTGATTGTTGAACCTTATAAAATGGGCCTTAGCCCATTGATCCAGCTTGTCCAGATTCCTCTGCAGATCCTTCCTGCCCTCAAGTGGAGGGCCTCAACACTCCCACTCAACTTAATGTCATCCACAACCTTACTGAGGGTGCATTCTATCCCCTTGTTCAAATCATTAATGAAGATGTTAAGCAGGGCTGGCCCCGATACTGATCCCTGTGGGACACCATTAGTGACTGGATGCCAAATAGATGCAGTGTGGGGGCTGTTGTTGTGTTGTCAGGCCTCACCCCTTGGTTGGGGTGGCCCAGAAAGGCAGTAAAGTCTCTCCTCCAACCTGAGCTTCCAAAGAAAGACTCAGTAGTCTTCAGTCGTCCGGTCTCAAGGTAGTTTATTGTATGTTATCTAAAAGATTTCTCCCTGAACTGCTGCGGTCCGTTCAGCAGTCAGGCAAAGGCACACTTTGCACCCTCTCTCTGTTTTTCTGACATCCAGGGGGCTGGTGCCTGCTTTTATATCATACATTGCATATTAGATGTTTAGTTTTTCCCCAATGCCTATCACCTATATTGAACAGTGACTTTCTACTCTAAACCAGTCTGGGAGTGCCAGCATCACCAAGAACATGGAGGTTAGGAAGAAGAAAGAAAGAGGACAGGGCACACCCAAATCCCTCCATCTTAGAACTTCTGACCCCCATGTACAAAACTCAGACCCCTCTGTACAAGGCCTAAAATTGTAGGCCTGTACAGCACTCAAAAATTCTTCCTTTCACTTTGTGACTGCTTCTACTATAATATCTAAACTTTTGTGATTTCTTGTTCTTCCAGCAAAGTTGGTAAATTGTTCCACGGACCAGGTTCAAAGCCACAGGGGTCTGTGGCTGCATTCTAGGGTCTCAAATGCTTTTGACCTGGGCCTGGAGCATCCAAGAGTGTCCAAGGGACATTCTAGGTTCCGACAATGCAGCACTGTTCACCACCATTCTCTGGACCTGGCTGCTCAGCCAGTTTTAAACCTGGAGAGGAGTGTGCCTGTCCAAGCCATGGGCTGCCAGCTTTTCCAGGAGAATGCCCTGGGAAATGGTTTCAAAGGCTATGCTGAAGGTCAGATAGGCAACATCCACAGCCTTTCCCTCATCCACTGGGTTGGTCACCTGGTCATAAAAGGAAATGAAGATGGTCAGGTAGAACCTGTCTTCCCTACCTCCAGGCTGGCTGGGTCTAATCTCCTGGTTGTCCGGTACATGCTACATGATGGCATTCAAAATGTTCTGTTCCATAACCTTCTCCAGCACTGAGATCAAGCTGATTGGCCTGTAGTTTCCTGGATCTGCCTTCCAACCATTCTTGTAGATGAGTCACGCTGGCCAACCTCCATCCCACTGGGACCTCCCTAATTAGCCAGGGCTCATGATAAATCATGGAGAGGGGCTTGGCAAGCTCTTCAGCTCCCTCACTACCTTTGAATGAATTCCATCTGATCCCACAGACTTGTGAGCCAAATGGCTCAGCAGTCCACCAGCTACTTCCTCTTGGAGTGCAGGGGGTCTACTCTGCTCTCTGTCCCTGACTACTAGCTCAGGGGGCTGGTTGCCCTGAGGATCACTGGTCTTTCTGTTGAAGACTGAAGCAAAGAAGGCATCAAGTACTACAGCCTTCTCCTCATCTTTGGTTATAGTGTTCCCCTCTGCAACCAATAAGAGATGGATATTTTCCTTGGCCATTTTTATGTTGTTAATGTATTTATAAAACCACTTTTTATTATCTTTCACAGCAGTGGCCAAATCAAATTCTAGCTGAGCTTTTGCCTTTCTTATTTTCACTCTTCATGACCTAATGACATCCTTGTGCGCTTCCTGAGTTTCCTGCCCCTTCTTCCAAAGGTCATAAACTCTGTTTTACCTTGAGTTTCAGTAAAAGCTTCCTATTCAGTCTGGCTAGTTTTGTTCCACACCAGCTCGTCTTCCAGCAGATGGCAATGGCCTGCTCCTCTACCTTTAAGATTTCCTTCTTAAAGTATGTCCAGCCTTCATAGATCCCTTTGTTTTTAAGGGCTGTTTCCCAAGGGATGCTGAACAGACTGAAGTCCATGCTCTGAAAGTCCAAGGTAGAAGCTTTGCTGATCTCCCTGCCTTACTTCAGAAAGGATCAGAAATTATTATTTCGTGGTTGCTGTGCCCAAGATGGCCACCGACCACCACACCGACCACCAGTCCTTCTCTGTCAGCAAGCGGCAGGTCTAGAAGAGCACTGCCCCGGCAGGCTCCCTTACCAGCTGTGTCAGGGAGTTACCTTCCACACACTCCAGAACTTCCTAGACTGCCTGCTCTCTGCCATGATGAGCTGCTAGCAGATATCTGGGAAGCTTTGCATTACCTGCAGTCTAGCTCCAAGCTCTGGCATCTTTAGTGCCTCTGAAGGCATCAGCTTCTCTGGCAAGAGAGAGTACCAAGGTGCAGGTTCTGGCACATATGTAAGGCTATGTGATAGTTTCCTCTCTATAGAACTACCAAACATTCACATGTAATTCCCAGATAAAAGCCACAGTAAGTTTGAGCTAATTAAATTATACTATTAATAAATTATAGTGTGAATAATTCATTTAAGAGGCGAGGAGTTCAGTCTTTCTGCCTATTTTGTAATGTTACTCAGCAGAACAGCCACATCCCAGGTAAAATTGCCACCAAAGCCCTGATATAAGATGCATAAGGCAGGACATAAACACTTATTCCTTTGCTTAGTTATTGAAAATAAAGTTATAGGCTTCCTGGTGGGGAGTGATTTGACTGCATAGGCCAATATGGGAACTGATTAGCATGTGCAGTAAAAAAATACATTTTAATAACAAAACCCAGGCTTCACTTGCTTGGGAAAACCACTGTATGTTAAAATTTTATTGAAAATAAAGTTATAGGCTTCCTGGTGGGGAGTGATTTGACTGCATAGGCCAATATGGGAACTGATTAGCATGTGCAGTAAAAAAATACATTTTAATAACAAAACCCAGGCTTCACTTGCTTGGGAAAACCACTGTATGTTAAAATTCTAAGAGAAAGGCTTTTCTGAGAATTTGTGTAATGTATTGTTGGGAGTCATGTGTGCCTGAAAGGATATGTGTGTTTTGTGGACAGCTGACTTGCCCAGGAGAACACAAAATGCAAATCTGATGCAAAATGTCAAAGAGCAAACAATGTGAGTTAAGGCTTACAGCACATGTCTTCAGGCTGTGCTACTGTGAAAACACAGAGTGCAGCATCTGAGCTGATGCCCATGAGTGCTCAAAAGGTGAAGATAAATCCTACAATGTCAAATAAATGCCAGTTTCCTCATATCTTTCTGATGATACAAGATGTTTTATGGTTCTGGTTTGAGCAGTGTGCCAGCAGAGATGATCAGGTTGCACTAATTTAGTTTGTATTACCTAGGAGATAAGCAGTTCCCATTTTCCAGGCATAAAACAGTAACTCCCTTTCTCAGAAATGAACTGTTGATTCTTAATTCCACTAGAGAGCTGGGATTCAGCTGTAATCATTCACTGAGGCAGGTAAGTTAGATTTTCTTGTTATAAAATACAGTTTCACTGAATGAGAAATTGATTTTCTAATATTAAATAGGATGGATAGTAGCCTCATGCAAGTGTCCCATCAGCCAACATAAACCATGGACATAATCCTCTGTTTGTTGCATTATTGCAGGACTTCATAATATTACAGACTTAAAATCTCTGTGATGTGGACAGTGACAATTTCTTGTCCAAGTGGAAATCTTTTGACTTTGTCAATTCTTTGTATTATTTTACAGGTTGACTAAAGTGTGAGAATAGCAACAGTAGCCTGAATGAAACAATAATATTTATTAATGTTGAAGATCATTTGCTGTAGAGAGAGATTTTTGTTTACATCAGGAGAACATTGTAGAGATGGGTTATCTGTTTGGCACGAAGGTGATGAGAAATTAAGTTGTAGTCATTTAGGTGAGATAGGAATATCATCACTTTAAAAGAATTAAGTAATTTTGGCTACTTCTGAGCTTAATTTTTTAAAAAGACATCATTTACCAAGTAACAAAGAAAACAGTGAACTGTTTCTGCCCTCTCAAAACCCATTAATTGCTGCAGAGAAGAGACCACAGCAATTAGCAGCTGGCAAAGCATCACACTCAGCAGCTGCTGGTTTTTAAGTGATGTTTGTGGTTTCCCAAAATACAAAACAAGATGGGATTTTGCCATAGTTTAGAAGTTGTATTTTCAGGAAAGTGAATGTTTGGCAACTAAGATCCTGAAGCACAGGAAAAAAAGGAGTTTTATCCCAAGCTAATGCAGAAACCCATGTAAAAGTCAGATGTAAAAGCCAAATCAACCAGCTCCAGTATTGTGCTAAATGACCAGCTAAGCCCTCTTCCATCTACTCTTTTTCCTTCTCCTTCCTGTAGTTGATTGACAAATAAGTATCTAGGCTAATGTCTTTACATACCACATATCTATTTTAAGCCCTAATTATTTCTGCTTTTAATATCACAGTAGTTAGAGGTTTATCTTCCAGTGGACCAAAGAGCTTATTTATTGCTCCAAGGAGTTAAAAGTTAATAATAGGCATGGAACAGTGAGAGGTTAGAATCAGCAGGCTAAGGCAGGTGAAAGCAAGGGACTGGGCTATGAAAGACCGTGGTTCTTTTCTTAGCTCTGCCTCTGATGTGCTGAGTGATGCTGGATAAACCACATCTGCCCCTTGACAGCACGTTTTCTCTGTCTAGATTGACAATGTTTGTAGGAGAGGATGCCCTTTCTCTTTACATGTTAATGAATGGTTCAATTCAATGAATTTAATTCTAAAGTGTCTATAGTGTCTACTTTTTGTCTGTGCATGAGAAGAGCAAGCTATTGCCAGGTTACCTCTGCCATTTGAGGGCCTCTTCTTCCTCTGGAAGCACCTGAAGGATGAAATAGGTGGGAAAATTTTGGCTCACATCAGCCTTAGAACCATGGGCTTTGCTGCACTACCAACGACTAGCAGTGGTCATGGCAGAAGTGAACAGCTTGGCCAGGACACAGACCCAGGAGGGCTGTGTTTGCTTATGGGTTTTCAGGCTCTACCTGGCTTGTTTTTGAAGAGCCTTAAAAGACTAGCGTCACTACTACATTAATGTTATAGCTTTACTTATTTTATAAAAAGAGGTGAGTTGTCTGAAGAAGGAAAAGTTAATTTTTATGTCTTCTGTTTTCTCTTGCTGAGTCTCTCACAAGGACGTGGAGATCACTGTGGCACTCACCATTGAACAAGAAGCAAAGTCATTGCAAGGTTAGTGACTTGTAGCAAGAGTTTTTCAGCTCCTATTGCAGATATGCAATAGTTTGCACAGCTGGTGCATGTGCAGCTTGGTAATGTGACTTTAAATCAAGTGATACTGTTCCTTGGTGTTCCCAGGAGGTTTCCTGATCCCTCCTCTTCTCTAGCAGAGCAATAGAATAGATGCAGCATGCTGAGGGGACTAGTGGAGCTTCCATCAATTTAAGAATAGACTGAACTGCCGGGAACAGTTTCTGCACAACTAAGCCTTTTCAGGGCCAGAGAACAAAGCAAATCAGTGTTTCTCGGCGTGTGGACCCACACTTCTGGTAGTCAGTAAGGAAGCAGTAGGCAGTCCATGAAACAGACTCAGCAACCATAAAATGGATGCATGCCTCCTTACATCAAAAGCTAAAAAAGATGAGGGCAAAATGCAGTTACTAAATGAACACCTGAAGATAAGCTTCATTATTTGTTTGGCTGTTTGTGGAAACCATTGTGCCAGTACTTGTTTTTTCTTTTCCTCATAACACTGTGAGGATCCTCAGTGTCTGGGGGTGGGGGGGAAAAAGGGGCTGTGATGATGTTTTGATTAAAGTGTAAAAAATAAAGGAGAGAATGGGCTTAAAGATTGTTACCAGCTTTGCTTTTTTATGGTCCTGTATCCTCTGTGGTTTCTACTTCTGCTCTCTTCTTTACCATTTTTTGTCAGTATTTATGGTTCTCTCTCTTCCTGTTACTAATAAATAAAGATAAGTTGTAGGTGAAGCAAACACTCCCCAGCAATGTTTAGATCAGAAAAAGGAGCTCTTTCATCTCTCAAACTGTGAGGATATTTTAGCTTGCTTGTATTAAAATTGATAGATCAACTGTTCAGAGGCTTGTGTTCTTTCTCTTATTTCTCACTGTTCAATCTCCATTTCCCAAAATACTGTGCCTTCTTTCTTTAATTTGCCAGCTCTTTGAGCTCCAAGTTTTCTGCCCTTTGTGCCTCTAACACTTAGGATGCTTCCCCACTTCCTCTCCAGTTACTCAGTTTGTTCTTGCATTTTCTTACTTTCCTGTCACTGCCTTCTGCCTGACATTTTCCTCCACACAAAAATACCTTTTCTGCTTTTAAAGTAATTAAATTAGCAGAGCTGATTGAAATCTAGATGAAGTAATTCTCTGAGCACTGTGCTTTTCAATGGATGCATTACTCAATGCACATTAGCCAACCTCTTGTAGGCATCAGTGAATGACAGAAATTAATATTTGATGAATATATTCAACAACAATGGCATTATTCAAACACTTTACTCAATAAAGTACATTCAGCACACTCACAAGTTAATGGCGCATTCAGGATACTCTGTTTGCTCAGCAGAACACGTACCCAACCCCAAGAGGGAAAATCAAGTCACTGATACATGTGAGGGAAACAGGGTGGAAGCCTCTTCTGGTCATTTGTGCCTTCCATGAGCAGGATAAACTGTATGTGTATGTTGATGGGGGTGTTTAAATCCCATATAGGGAATAAAGGATGTATGTGATGAGGAAGAGAGATTGTTTGCTCTATTTCCTGACTGGCAGATCTTGTTTTCATGCTTATCACTCGCACTTCAGCTAGAAATGAGAAAAACAAATCAACATATTTCTAATCTTCAGTTTTTGATCAAACTGCAGTGTGCATGTGTTTATTGAGCAGAGGGTTGAAGTAAATCTAACCACAAATCCCTGCTTTTCACTTCTTGCTCCATTTAATGTTTCCTTGAGTATTTGGTGCAAATAACCTATCTTCTACTGTTTAGGACTCTCTAATGCCTCCTTGGTAATTTCCAGTAGAGACCAAGTCTCTTTTGTGGTCTTTATGTCCACAGTGCCAAAGAGATGTCCCTTTAATGCTTTTGTAACTTTTTTTAAACTTTGAGTAATTTCATTTTTAGCTTCAGCATTGGACATTACCCTGACACAAATTGATGTCATCTACATTTCCCACAATCTATTCAATTTTTTTTAGCTAGCTTCTCTTCTTGACTCCCTTTGTTCCTTTCTGCACAAAATGAACCTTCTCCAGATTCTAAGGCTGAAATCTCTCCTTGGCTGCAAGGATATGGATCACACTTTTCCTCTCTTGTCCTTAGATTAGCCAGAATATAATTTTGCTAAAGCATCATGCCCTGACACTACTCAGCATCTGCTACCATGTGTACTGCCACTTCTTGAAGTGTTACAAAATACCACTGCCATATTTTTCCTACTGCCCAGCTATGTGCTCACTAGATGATTTTTCTTTTTTTGTTGTCTGAATCCTCACCTTCCTCTGAATTTCATACAGCCCACTTCATGTGTCTTCTCTAGCCTGAGCTAACTTGACCCCTCATCAGTCTTGTGCCTGTGCTGTCCCATAAATAATTTTTCTCTTGTTTACCTGTTGAGTAACTCCTTGTCTTTGAAGTCCGTTTTATTTTTTCCATTCCATATGTTCTTTGCAATGCTTCAGTGAATTAATTGTGTCTACAAAGGATGCAAAAGCATCAGTTAACCTCCACATCTATAGCAACAGTGGTCATAAAGCAAACATAACCTTTCCAAAGCACACTTGCAGCTCCTTTGAACAGGGGAGCTATGCCAGTTACAAACAATACTACAAAATAAGTTCTGTGGCCCTTTAGGTTTGAAGCTGAAGGTTGTTTTCTACAGCCATTTCTCATTATCAAGTTAAGGCTGCAACTGGAAAAAAAAAATAACCTCTGCAGACCTCTGGCTGCAGAAGCACTGTGGGCCACAAGACCTACCCTGCAGTCCTTCAATAAATTTCAGTTTCTCTTCAACAGAACATGCAGGCCAGGAATCACTTTCAGTTCTGTGGAAGGCCTGATGCCTCCTTACTAAACATCTAGGTAACAGAATGTGTTGCTCTCTTTCAAATTAGCTTTGCAGGAACTTTATCCATCCAATCTTCTGTCTGGTTAGAATTTGTCCCTTGCTCAGGATCTGTTTACTTTAGTCAAATTTTTGATCCCTGTTTTCTTTGGTCAGGACTTCTTATTCTTCTTTACATTGTTCTTGTCAATGTGGGATTGGCAAAGAAAGTGTAAAGTTGTTCTTTTCCAATCCCTCTTGCTGCTCAGTTAAGGAAGTAACAGCTCAGCTTTGCAAAAAAGAGACCTTAAGGTAAATTTCTCAATCTATATTTAGGTATAACCATGGCCTGATTTCCACCAGCGTTGGTTCCCACTGATTTTTGTGCCTTGCTGGTGACCCAGCATGTCTTTAATTTCTGTACACCAGGAGGCTCAGAACTGGTGTGACTCCAACCATGGACTGATAGGTGAAATCAGACTTTTTACATTAAAAAGGGATGGTGCACTTATAGTGGCCATCAGCAAAAGCCTCCTTGCACTTGTTTTCCATGGAATAACAAAATTCAGAATTCCCTCCAACAGTCCTTGTGCACATCTTAAAGCCTTAGAAGAGGTCTCTTGAGGTTTTCCTTCAAATCTCCAGAGCTCAGCTAATCCACAAGATACACATGAACGTGCTAACATTGCTCAGTGAATGCTTTGTTTCCTTGCCTGTGATTTATTACATAGTGGTGTGTTCATGTTTGCTCTTCAGCTCCTTTGAGAATGTTGTGACTGTGTGTTGCTTATTTAGAAAGCATTAAAGCCCTGAAGCTCATGTTTTCAAAAGTTTGATTTAAACTTCTGCTTGAACTCTGTTTGCAGACGTGGAAGACAGAAATAGCTCTTTAATGAAAAAGTAACCACATTGCCAAACATATTTAAAAGCATGGGAGCATATGTCTCAAAGGAGATAAGCTGGTATTTCCCTGTTATCTTTTTTATCTGCAGCATAAAGGAGTAGCTTGGCAACCATTCTTGGCAGTATAAATCAGGAATGTATTGATTTCTGCAGTTGTCCTTCAGCTCCTCAAGCTAGTGCTCAGCTCTAATGGTAGCAATGCAGGAATATCCAAATAACCTTGCTTCCCAGCAGAAGCCTGACCATAGGCAGAGGTCATGAAGGGCTGAAGAACTGAGGGACAGCAAAAGAAGCACTGAGCTTTCCATCTGTGTTGAGCCTTACAGAATCATTTAGGTCAAAAAAGACTTCCAAGATCGAGTCCAACCTTTGACCAGTGTTCAACCTCATCAACTAGACCATGGCACTAAATGCCCCATCCAATCATTTCTAGAACACCTTGAAGTGATGGTGACCCCACCATCGCCCTGGGCAGCCCATTCCAATGCCTGAATACCTTTTCCATGAAGCTTTGTGATGCTCTGGCCTGATTACTCCTTAAACTTGCAAGCAGATGAACTTGTTCATCCCATCAGCAGTACCTGCAGCTACAGCAGTGTCAGTGGGATTTGCATGTGCCACTGCAGCCACAGAGGGGTACATTTTCTCTCTTGCTAGGCAGAGCTTGCAGGAGCAGAAGATGGGATGAGGACATCAAATGACATAACACACAGAAACTTCTGATTTCCCTTCTCACCTCATGTCTCCCAGCCATTCTGTGTGCTGGGAATACATCCACTTTTTGCTCTTACAGAACAAAGCAGCTTGATACCCTCAAAGATCCAGTCAGACCTGGAGATGGGGCCAGGTGCAAAGGTAACTGTATATTCTTGGTGGATACATCAGGTCTTCTTTTGACTCTGATAAGTCTCACTGCCAGCGGCTCCTTAGGCAGCTTTTCCAAAAGAAGTATTCTACAGTTAGGACAGGGGAAGACTTGTGCAGATAAGAAACTGTAACACACACACACACACAACATATGCACACATATTTTGGAGTAATGATAAGAAATACAACAAATAAAATCCAGTGAAGCAGGAAAATATTTAAAATATTGCACAAGTTTACCCAAAAGTTAGAACACAGACAAAAAGCAATCAATTTGCATTTTTGTAGTCAGCTTAGTATGGGACACTTGGCTCCTATGCATAAATTTGAAAGTGAAATCTAGCTTGACTGTGTGTAGTATTTGCATAACTGACAGGGCTAAGATGAGTGTAATTTAGTGGTAGTGTTGGCCTGAACTTGCCAGAGAAAGCCCTACCTGACAGTCAGGAGACCCTCAGGGAGAACAGGCACATTTCTTACAAGGGACAGCTTAACAGAATGATTAGACTTCAGCCTAATTGACAAAATAGACTTAAACAGCAAATAAATTTTGTTAAATAGCCTCAGAATGTATCAGAATTATTAAATTATCAGAAATAAGAACAGCTTGTTCTTATTTAAATGCTCAATAATATTAAATTACTTCTAAATGCTTAATACTTTTAAATTGTTTCAGCTACTGGTTGTATTTTGTGTTGAATGAATGCCTCATTTGTCTTCACCCAAGAAGATGTATCTCTCTGACCTTGTGTTTCTTTGATACAGCATTTCCTTCTTTCCTTGATGAGAAAAATGAGCTGGGTGTTCCTACGTGACCTGCTGAGTGGAGTGAATAAATACTCAACAGGAATTGGAAGAATTTGGGTAGCTGTTGTGTTCCTGTTCCGCTTACTGGTTTATGTTGCTGCTGCAGAAAACATCTGGAAACATGAACATGATGAATTTGAGTGCAATATCAAGCAGCCTGGCTGTGAAAATGTCTGCTTTGACCATTTATTCCCTGTCTCTCACATCAGACTTTGGGCTCTGCAATTAATCATGGTCTCCACCCCTTCACTCTTGGTTGTCTTTCATGTTGCTTACAGAGAGAACAGAGAGAAACACCACAACCAGAAACTTTACAAAAGTCCAGGAAAGACAGATGGTGGATTGCTGTGCACTTACCTTATCAGCCTCATTTTAAAAACAGGACTTGAAATATTTTTTCTTGTTCTGTTCTATAAATTGTACAACGGATTCAAAATACCACGTCTTGTGAAATGTGACATAAAACCATGTCCCAGTACTGTAGACTGTTATATTTCCAAACCCACAGAGAAGATGATTTTCCTCTATTTTCTGGTGGCAACTTCATGCCTATGCATCGTATTAAATCTAAGTGAACTGAGTTATCTGGTGTTCAAATACTCCATAAAATGTTATCTGAAGAGACATGTGAAGAACAAGCAAGGCTCAAAAAGCAATTGCTGTGAATCAGAACTCATCAGGCACAACAGAGCAGCAGCTGCAGGACGACTCCACAACAGCTCATCATCTTTGCCTCTGAATATGCAAGATGAACATGAAAAACATTCCCCGCTGACTTGAAAGAAGGCTGGAGATCACCCTCCCATAACACAAGCTGGTTTTGACAAATTGCTTTTCCAATCAGTGCTTTGCAGAACTATCCTTTGAAAGGATAGTTACATAGGAAATGCTGTTTCTCTGTTAGTTCCCCATTACTTGAGCTGATAAATTCAGTTACATTATGTATGTTGAACATAGAATCATTGAGACCTTTTCATGTTCAAATAAGAAATGCAGAAGTTCTGAGAATTCCATGAAGCTTTAATATAAACACAGATGCTTATGATAAATCATGCTGAAACAATTGATCAAACAGTTGTGTACTGAATATTACACAGAATTGCTTTGGTACAAGCAAAAATAGGCTTTTTATTTGCAGAGATAGGAAGAACCTGGGATTGACTAAGATGAACAGCAAGGGTTGTACAGGATTTGTCAAGTGGGTGGACCAGACCTGGTAACTGCTGAAATGGTAATGGGAATGTGCTGGCACAGAGTGATTGCTGTGCCTTGAGGTGAGCTGGATACTCACGAGTCCATTCCATTGTACTATAAAACATCTCAAAAAATTAAAAAAACAAGAAGAGGTAGACACATCTAGTTTAGCCCATGTGATAAAGACAGATTTGGTTATTTAGCTGTTTGTGGAGCACCTCCTGGAATTATCTGAACCCTTACAGCTGTTAGGGTATTAATCATCAAAAAGCATCCTTTAAGAAAGGCACTTGCTCAAACTTGTGCAAGCAGCATGTACCAGGGTATAGAGTTAACTCCTGGTCACCTGCACCAAGCAGCTCCCATGTCATTAGACTTGTCTTCTGCCCTGTGGTAGTGGCATTTAAGTGAACAGATCATTCCCGCTTCCCTAGGGTCTGAATAGAGAAATGCAGACTACACAATACAGCAGAACAGTAGCCAGTAGTCCCTAGTATTAAGCAGCCTACAATCTGGTCCCTTTAGTAAGGCTGAAAATATGCTACTCCTTCAGTAAATTTCTCTGCTGCAGAAGAACACATGAAATCTAAAAATATGAAAAGCCTCCGGTAGAAACAAAGTAAAAAAGAATCACCTCTTCCCTCCCCCAAATTTCAAAGTATCTCATAAACACCACACACCTCTGCTCTTTGTTATCTGTGTTTTTTGGGCTAACAGGAAAGGGACAGAAATCAGCTAAGACATGTCTTCTGTTGAATCTGGGTTTCTAAGACAATGGAAAGCGGTGCCTTAAAAAACTTCTTTCGGGGTAGTGTTCTCTTTCTGTTGCTGGAATGAAAGACCTTTGGACATACATCTGGTACTGAGCCTGATCAAAATGCACTGTTTAGAGAAAAACACCAGCTGAAGTGGAGCTGCCTGAATGGTGAACTAATTTTATTGTTTGTGTCAAGATAAGGAGGAAGAAACAGTGGCAAAAGCAGGTTAACTATTTTTTTTCTCTGAGGCCCCCTCTGGCCTGTGGCTTTGGTTACAAAGCATTACATTTAATGAGTAGCAGTTACAGAGCAAAACTTAGCAACGAATGAACAAGCTATGAACTTTTGATGGTGATTTTCAAGGTAGGGTTTGTTGTTGTTTTTTTTTTTTTTTTCCCCCCCTAAAATAAACCTACTTTTATAAGATATGGGAAGACATTTGGTGCTGCTGAAATTAGCAGCAACAGCAGTCCCTCAGATACCAGCTTGCCAACTTGTGGCCAGTTAGTTTTAAATATTGATTGATGCTGAATCAGTGCTTATATAGAGACAGGGCGCTTTACACAATTCAGAACATTTGCTGTTAAACCTCTACATACACAGAAGGTGGCTCATGACAGAAATGCAGTTAGAAAGTCTTTTGCAGCTCCTGGACAAAACCCATCAGCAGCTTAAGTAACTGAGAACAAACCCCAAAATTATCTTGGCCCATCTGGACCCTCTTGCATAATTGTATTAAGACAAGGGCAACACTGTCAAAGAAAAAAATGTTTCTGAAATATCTGTGTTTTAATAACTGCGGACAGATTTTTAAGAGCACATGAATGAAAAAATATTTATTCATTGTTTTTAAGGTAAAGTTTATTTGATAGAAAACGAAGAGAAGCAAACACAGTTTAGCCAACACAGGTTTCTGATAAAATTAGTGCATTAGCAGCTCTCTAATAAAAAAGTTTATTAAGTCAGGGCTTGAAGGGTTTTAGAGACCCCCTACAGCTCTGTGGCTGGTCAGAGATTACTACGTAGACCAAAAATTTTCCCATCAAACGAGAACTCTAATTCTTTGGAATGGATATTCAAAGTTTTATTTTTAATTCTATCTTCTAACAGCCAAGAAATTATAAATAAATTCCAAAATCAATGTTTAGAGTCTTGGAGGATACTTCAGATTTGACAAAGCCAGTACCTTACATGAGAAATATTTTGAAAGATTATTATGGACCAACTCCACATAACCCAACTCACTCGCAGCAAATTGCCAAGTAGCCTTCACATCATGTGCTGCAAAATTCGAGTGTTTGATATGGCTACTAATGAAAAGGAAATGAGCATCACTTAACCTGAGAGAACAGAAACCAATTCATCTGCTTTCTGAACCCTTGCTCTTGGCAACCGTTTGGTCTTTTACTGACTCCTTGCCTTTCCCCACTTTTATATGCCTTTGCTCTCCAGTTTAAGTTTCGCTCATCCATGCACCCCTGAAGGCATTTGCTGTTACATTTTTGGTTCAAATGAGTTTACAGGTTTGATCCCTAAACTTCTGAATCACTCAGACTAACATTTTAAAAAATTGAACTCAAGTGCTATGTTCTGCAAGGATATAAGCAATTGATAGGAAGCTGACTGAGCCCATATTGTAATGGAGAAATACCATAATCACTGCATGCACATTCATACAAAAATATTTACCTCATTAGTATTTCAAAACATCCCTGCAAATACCAAAAGATCTGTGTCTTATATAGACTCTCATTTTCCTTAAAATCCAAGTAAGCTTCTTGCCTTGGGACAGAAGTTTGAAAAAAAAGACACAGACAAAATATTTCCCTATTTGCTGATAGTTTCTTTCCTCTAACTCCCTTCTCCAGTACCAGTGGCACCATTTCCTATCCCTTTAATTGTATCATCTCCATACCAAGTCTCCAGGCAGGGCTGAGCAGTGCATGAGCAAAGAGCTTCTACAACTTGAGGACCTAAACCCCAGTGTAGCCTGTCCCTGCCCCTGTCCCTCTCTCCCCTGCACACAGGTGGGAGCCCCAAACAGTTAAATCTTTGGCACAGAAATTAAATGAAACAATTAGCCAACTAGCCTCTCACCTGACCCAACAACTGATTCCAGTGTTATTTGTACAAGCATTGCTCACTTACTATCCAGCATCCTAGACCAAATGTGCCAGCATAATGCTCTAGAACCAACAGTCCCCCCATCTTGCTGAGAAGGACCACCCTGAAACATGTGGGGACAATCCCACTAATCTTATTTACACTGAATTAGGGCTCAGGTAATAGCAGATTTCTTAACAAACATAGTTGAGCACCAGAGAGGCTGACTGTCACTTTAAAGGTGTCTTTTGATGACAAAACAGTCCATGCTCTGCATTCAGACAGACGCCTCAATTTGGTTGCTTCCCCATCAGCAACACCTCCTGCTTTAGTCAGCACATTCCTAATGGCAACAAGGGGCTTCAAAGAAAGCACCTTTGCTTGAATGCTCCACAGTTAATGGGTGACAATTCTGGAAGGCAGAGACATAGAGGAAGGAGAAAGAAAAGGCAGAAGACAGAGGACTGGGCAGTGGGGCCAAGAGCACCTTTGGGGCACCCCACAGGCTGAAGTGCTGCTGGTACATCTGGCTCAGCCACCTCAGAGCCCCATCCCACACAGCAAGGGCAGGGGTGCTGCTTCAGGCCCCAGAGAAGCTGCCCATCCAGGTGTGCTACAACTGTTAGGGTGGGAAGTTTTCTGTATCACCCAAGGTAAAACATCTGAATGCAAACACCAAATTTATTTCCTTGGGAGTTTCTGTAGGTGGCTTTACAAACCAGAGTGCCCTCTGCAGTCTGTGACATTTTAAATCAGACCCTGCCTCTGGTACCCCATTTTAAGTTCAAAATACTCCTGTTTGTCTTTTAAAAAGGAAAAAATGTTTTTTAAAAAGGAAACAACTAGCTTACCTGTTGGACAGGCTGTCAGTAACCACCTAAAAGGGAGTGTACTAACTATATGGGTATACATGGACTACATCGAATGTACTAACTATATGGGTACAGCATCTGCTTTAATTTGATTGATTGGGATGAGACAGTATTAAATATTTTATTCTCAGAAATTCATATCCAAATCAGAAACTGCTTCCTGGATATTTATGGCACTGGATTTTTTTATCCTTTTATCTTTTTTTTAAATAGCATCCTAGTATAACACTGTGTAGCTAAATAGTTGTATGCTATTCTCAGTCCAAGAACTGCAAATGATACAGTATCAATTATTGGGAATGTTGAAACTATTCAACTTACACAACACAAACATTCTTCTAAAGACTAACAGTTGCGAGGTCTGTTGACAGTGACCGAAGTGGTTAGGTACAGCTGAAAATAAGAGAATTCACATGAGCTTTGAGGATCCTCTCCAGAGGATCTCTGCCCTCTTCTCCCCTGCAGAAGTTCCCTCTATAATCACTGTGGCTGGTATCCAACAGCAGCTCCATCCAGGGGGACCAGCGGCATCTGGCAGGTAGAAAACGGCACTGTGTACTTGTAATGATTATAATGATAGCTCTTAGAGTCAAAATGCAAGGGTTTGTTTTGGTTTTATCGTTCTCAGACTGCACCTTTGATTTACTAACGTGGCATAATAAGAGTTTGGTCACTTGGGAGGGATGGAAAGCAAGAGGAGCTGACGGGCTCTGTTCAAATGGAAGCACAGGCTTTCTGCGAAGGTAAGCAATTTAGCACCATGTAGCAAACCAAGGGCGGTGCCCGAGGTCAAATGCTGTTGCTGTTCACACATAATCCTCACTCTCGCAACAAGTCACTTCATTTGGTTGTAGGAAGGTGCCCTCTGCACTGATATTCAGGAAAACTGTCAGAGATTCCAGGTGAATGGCTTACAAGCAGTCAAATCTAGCATTTAATGCAAAAGCTTTACATAGCAAGACAAGTTTATAGAAAAAAAAAATCAAGCCAATCTCACCCAAGATAAAGACTGTTTTATATTACTGAAGGTAGGTCACATCCAGTAACGATAATAATCCAAGAAAAGTTTTTGGTACCACACAATCCAGCTGGCTGAGTCAAACATAACCACGCATGAAAACCAACACTGAAGATTCCTGGGCACTGACAGCTCCCACCAATGCATTCACACTTTTGGTTACTCAACAAACGGGATACCTGTCATTTCAGTTAGCAGCATACAGAGGAATTGCTCCAATCCCGGGCACTACAAGCAGCACCACTTCTGAGGCTCATTCCAGTGTGGAAAAGAGAGGTTGTGACTGGTGCCACGTGCAGTCAGCGAGAGGCAGAGGAGCGCAAAGGGAGCCTATGCCACCAACAGAGCACAACCACCGAGTTTATCTGTAAGATCACCATCTCACTTCCCTTTCAGAAAGTGCCTTGTTTATTTAGTTTTTAATGGTATGGCATAAGGACTCGTGTATTTTATAGATAGATACCAAACTGGTATTATCAAAATAAACCCATCTGTTTTATAAACCCACTATTTACAAAAAACGGTTTCTGAAGTTTTTTTGTTTTGTTTTGTTTTTTTAACAAAAATTAAACTATACACCAATCTAAGTTACAGAAACAAAAATAACCTTTATAAGATCACATGTATAAAACAAGAAATGAAATGTGTTTTTATTTAAGGCAATACTGGGCTACTTCACAAATCACCACCTCAAATATATACACTGCTCCACACTACTAATTTTCTATCACATTCACAACGGATTCTTTAATACCAAATATTGTTTTAAATCTTCAATTTAGCAAACTATTTTTATTCACATTTCCATTTTTATTATGGAATCATAAATGCTTTGTAACCAATTAAAAGCAATGAAAAATGTAGCTATAAGAAAACTATCATATTTATGTGTTAACTACATATGAATATCATCCATAGATACTGGATGTTAAAATTTACAAAAATGAGAGTGTGTCAGTACGCTTAACCTATGAAATGTGATCTTATCCAGCTTTTCTTCTGTAAATAAATGTTTTATGCAAAATAAACTGGATATGATAGACTTAGCTAGCTTTAGTTCAAAAGTTCTTAATTTAAAATGATTAAAGGACAGTTTTAAAAACTTGCTCACTTAGTTACAAATTAAAATTCCGAATATAAATGTGTCATTTAATAGTTTAGACTTACAGACTGCTGGTGGCAGCAAATGATTTACAATAATAAATATATACAAAAAAATGTATCTACAAATAAAGAAAACTGTTATACATGAGAAGTAACCTGGTGAAAGATACCAATCACAGACAACTCACAAAGGTTTAGTTTATGGAAAGAACAATCTGATAGAAAGTTGAGGTCTTGATCAAGTATTTACAAAACAGAAGCAATTACTTTCTTCAAGTCCCATAGGGATAAAAACAAATAAGACATTTACATGACTCATGTCATGTTTTTGCTAGATTAAATCACTTCAAAATAAAAGAGCTCCACAGTTACTAGCATGCTTGATGGCTTCCTATTCAAAATAAATTCTATTACAGGTCATGGTTAAACACATTAGGTTTTCAGGACTTTGATTCCCCTTCCTCAGTACCCAAAACAATTACTTTTGCAGCTATAACCTCTGGATTATCCTCCCAACGTCCTTCGAGCCTTCTCAAACTGACAACAGGTTTCATTTCCTGAAGCTGCTTCAACACACGCTCAGTGCAGTCTTTAAGAGTCTTGTCCAACACTATCTTTACATTATCACCACATGGAAGCCGTGATGGGTTGGCAAATGGTACCAGGGTTTCAGTTTCAGAACACGACCAAGAGACGTTATCGCTTGCTACAGGGGCCTTCTCGCTGGCTTTCCGAGAGTTTGAATGGGATCCTTTTTTGGTTCCACTGCTATGGTATTCTCTTTCAGAGTTCTTCTTTTGCTTCACAGCAGATTCTTCAAGGAACTTGAGGAACGACACTTCAAAACCCATTGGCTTGAACGAGCTCCAGTCAAAAGCTGCAGGTTGCTCCTCGGCCGTTTGAATGGCAACAGCAGTCTCTTCCTCCTTGTGCAGGCTACTCACACCACTGGGCAGTGCTTCCTCTGTTTTCTCAGCTCTCTTTCTCTTACTCTGAGAAACATTTTTTTCTTTATTTACTCTTTTCAGGTTGTTTGATTTTTGCTTCTCTGAGGGGCAGGAGGGGCAGGAGCTGGTCTCCTGCAAGTCACTATTTACACTGGAAGAGATTTTTGCTTGATTTTCAGCAGTTGAAGAATCCTCATTAATTAGTTTAGTAATGAATAGTTCTGTCAGTTCATCCACTTCATCCTTCTCACCTTTTTCAGTTTCCTTTTGTGATAAGGTAGTTGTGCTTGAATCATTATTGCTCGCTGTCAAACTTGGTTCAGGCTCTTTCACATCAGTTTTTTTATCAGTTTCCTCCTGCTCACAAGAGGCTTCCTTTACTTGGGAGACAGAGTGTTTTTTAGATACAATAAGAAGATTCCTGTGTTGGGAAGTAAAAGCTTTGGACAGTTTGTGACATTTATAATGCCTTATTATGTTACTTTCACTTGTGACTACGGATGAACATCCTTTTATCATACATGGATACTGAGTTATGAACCTGCTTGTACATTCTGATAAGGCATCGTTTCTGGCCTTTATTAAATACACGTACTTGCCACGTTTCAGTGAATAAGCCTTATTTTCCTGAACCTGTATTCCTTTTGAGTTTTTGTTTTCCAAGTTCACATTTTGCTTTCGTTTAGTTTTCACTGACATCCTGTTACCCTCTTTTCCTGATCTGTTTTTGAGTCCTCTCTGTTTAGACTTCAAAGGTTTCTCCTGATTTGCTTTGCTTGAAATATTTTCCTGGCCTGGTGTCAGTCTCCTGGGTCTTATTAGATGATCTTTATGCCTGTCATTATGTTTGTTAAAAATATGCCTCAAGAGGTTAGACCTAGTAGCATAAATACGGTCACAGCCTTCACAGTCACACTTGAACATGCCATCATCTTCTACTTTGTTTGGCTTTATCTCAACACTGTGCTCTGTCTCAAGATGCACAACATAATTAAGATATGCTGTAAACGAAGACTTACACTGAGACTGGTCACAAAAAAACCTTCCCACCTCTGGAGCTGATTTCATGTTTCCAATTTGCTCTGGGGTCATGTCATGAAGCTTCATATAATGCTGTATCAAGCTGGTAACCTCCTGGAAGATGCGAGAGCAGTCACTCACCTCACACCTGAACTCTCTGACAGCAGGTTTGGTTTCCACCTCCTCGCGTTCCTCTTTGCCTTGCTCATTCTCCTCCTCCACTTCAGCAGAGAAAGCAGGGAGGTCTGATTTGTGTACAGCTTGGTAATGAAGAATTAGGTTTTGTTGTATTGTGAAAGCTGCAAAGCAGCCCTGATGGACGCACCGGTATGGTCTGTAAGGGCTGTACCTAGTGGGAAACTCCAGAGATTTTGTTACGGGCTTCCTACCATTCCTCTCCTCTTTCTCCTTCCTGTGCCTCCTAGCCTTGCGTACTTTGGTTTGTTCCTGCGTACTATCAAAAGATGCTGGATTGTGCTGCTCCAGTGGAACAGAAACCACCTGTGGAGGTTTTTCCAGTCTTTCAGGAATATTATTTTCTGGTAGAAGTTTTTCCAATACTTTTACAGGCTCTACAACTTCCTTTATCTGAGTTTCTTTGACCAATGGAGCTACAGTTTTGTTTTCTATTACTAGTGTCTGCACAGTTTTTATTTCAACTGGTTGTGAGGCTGTGTTTACAGTTTCATTTTGAGATCTTCTGCCATAAGGCCTCTTAATTTTTAATTTTACCATCTCCTCTGTTGTAAAATGATGTACAAGCTGACAGTGTGCTCGGAGATTAGAGTTTCTTGTGAATGTTTTTGGACAGGTAGCTACAACACATTTGAATGGGGCATACTTCAGTTGATGTTTCTTTATTTCTAGTATCATTTCTGCAGTGTATTGATGGATCTTGCCATAGTGTTTAAATAATGCATCTTTTGTCATAGCACTGTAACTGCAGCCAGGATTCTGACATACAAAAGGTTTGTTAACTCTATCACTAAACTGAATGTTACTTGCCTCTGGAGATAGCTGGATGAGGGGTTTATTTTCAATTGATACAACAGGAACTGCTGGTGCTAGCTTATCTGCTGGAGGACACTGAGAAACAGTCTCAGAGATGGGAATGGGAGAATCATCTTCTAGCTTCAGTTTTTGCAAGCCTTCCAAAATTTCTGACATTTGGGTATCATCCTTTTGAGATATCTCAGACTGAGCAGAACTACCCTTTGCAGCAGTAACATTCCCTGTGTGCACAGCAAACTGTGTAGAAGTGGGTAGTTTTACACTGTGTGCAGAATTTTCTGAAGCAGCCTGGGCATTATTTACTTGCAAGTTGTGTCCTGAAGCAGCAACAGTATCCTGAACTTCAGTTTTCACCTCAAGCATCTGTGAATTCATAGCAGTTTTAATTATTTCCAGTGTTTTTTCAAAGTTCTGCATAACACTGTCCTGTGAAATCTGTTCTTCTGAATTTGCCTGCACACAAGAATTTGCAGCCATCATTTGAGAATCCCCATTTTCAGTTTTTACTGTTAAAGGGGGCAGAACTGTATGAGCCTCAAGATTTGTTTTGAAATTCTCTTTGATACTGGCCATGAATAACTGATTGTCAACATTACTGAGTTTCTGTGCAAGGTTTTCCACTACTGCTTGAGAGCCACAATTTGCCAGCAAGTTGGACTGAAAACTTTCTCCCTGTATTTGCATGTTTCCTTCAGTGCTTTTGGTTAGAAGTCCCATTACTGTTGGATTGTTTACTGCTAATTTCTGTGATGTATTGGGCACAAGCAGGGGTGTAGGTGTTTTTCTCTTCCTCTTTGAAGAGCTGGTTCCCTTCTTATTCAAGTTACTTGATCCCGAATTCTTGGGACTACTGATAACTGAAACTCGTGAACTGTTCCCTGCAAAGTTTTGTGCTGCTGCAACAGTGTTAGAATATGAGCTAGGAGACAAGCCATTTTCAATGGTCTTTAGCATTAAGTTCTCTGTTGCAAAAACAGGCAAAGTCTTGCATTCATTTAGTGGAGGAATTTTGGCATTGAGGGTCCTGTTTTGGTCAGTCAGCAGGGTACTGGGGTTACAGGCTGTCCGCAGCAGAGAGGGCGTGGCTGAGCCAGGGAGAACAGCTGCATTTATCTGAGTTGTTCCAGAGACACAATTTGTAACCACATGTGGAAGTGCTTCTGTGTTATCATAGCTACTTGGGATGCCTGCAGTTTCCAAGGCTTGCTTTATAATTTGATTACCTTCCTCATTCCCACTGGTATTAAAGTTAGTCACATTGGCCCGTGGAAACATAGTCTGCAGTGCGGAACGATTTTCAGCTGCAAGTAACTGGAGGAAAGATGGATCTTTAAAACAAGTCTCTGGATTGAAGGCAGACTCCTGAGGTTGCTGCAAGTTTAATGAATTTGAAGAAAGAATCATACTGGCAAGCAAAGACTGTCCATTAGCCTGCAGAGCTTCTGGAGAAATTTCTGAGCCTTCAAGAGGCTTACAGTAAGACCTCTTAGATAAGTGACCACCAAGTGATCTAGGATTAGTAAAAACTCTGAAACACCTGCTACAGATAAATTTGCCATCTCTAATTATTGCTGGCCATTTTGCTCGCTTGTTATGTTTTGGCTTCCTTTCTTTCCCATTTGAGCCCCTGCCACGATCTTTTTTCACCTTTTCTGAAGCTGGGTGCTGAGAACTAGCTTCACTGAAGTTATTTTCATTACTCAGTTGTGAGGGAAATATTTGATCAACATTTTCCTCTTTTGGGAAGGTAGAACTAGTGTTTCCTTCTAGTTGCAAAGAAAAGCTATTTGTGTTATTTTCCATTTGTGAGAAGACTGAATTTGGAGGATTCTCTGCTGATGAAGGAAAGAGAGACATTGGACCATTTTCCGCAGGCAAAGGAAGAAAAGGATCTGAACCACCATCAATATTCAAAGGCATAACTGTTTTTGCCAGATCATCCAGCTGGGAAGGTAAGGTGGTAGCAGACAAATTTTCCATTTGCGAACACAAAACACTCTCAGGCTCGCTTTTAATACGAGTAGACAAATTTGGATTTATGACACTTTCCACTATAGGCAACATAGGATTCGCCAGATTTTCTAGGTGGGTTGGGAAAAGAGTACTTGAGACATGCTGCACTTGACTGGAACAGGTGGGATTCAAATTTGATTTGTTCTGTGCAGTAAAAGCAGTATCATTGGGATTGCCCACTTGTGATGGCGTAAGATACATAATCTTCTCATCATTCGGCACATTTTGCAGATTGCTGGATTTTCGCGGTTTCTTATTTTTACGCTGCATTTTGAAAGCAGCATATTCATCAGGGTGTGCTGCCTTCATGTGTTTGCCAATGCTCTGTGACGAATTGTACGTTCGAGTACACCCCTCAACCTGGCAATTAAATTTCTGAATTGGGGCTGCTGGTGACACAGCTGGAACTAAAGAGCTATTTATGTTAGGCTGTGATGGAATAAATGTAATACTTTCTAAAGATTTTAAAGGCAGGTTATACAGATTAGCTGCAGCTTTAATACTGTCTTCAATTTCAAGTTTGGAAATGGGTACACCGTTTCGATACCCTGTCTGATTCTGCATGCTGAATGGATTTACAATGCTCACTTGTCTTTCTAAGCTTTTTGATTCAAGGGCTTCTGGTTTTAATGTGTCTGAGGTCACAGAAACAGTTTGAATATTCTGAGTCTGACTGAGACAGCCCTCCTCCTTTCTCTCTTGGAAAACTGGAAGACAAGAGTCAACTGATGGGCACAACTGCTGGAGTCCAGGTTTAGTAGTATCTACTTTACTAGCAGTAGCAGCCAATTTACCTCTTTTCATGAAGTTATCTCGGATCTTCTGGTTAACAACAGACAGCTTAATGCTGCCTGCTGGAACTGTTTCTTCTGTTTTTATTGAACCCACAGGAGACTGCTCTGCACCAGCACTAGGCAAGGAATTGCTTTGCTGCAGTACACTCACCGACGCATTTACACTTTCATTCCCTACTGGTTCTGCTTTGATTTGGTTCCAGACGTTTTCTCCTTCAGTGAAACTGCTTCGGTTTTCAGCTGGAGGAGATGTCAATTCCTCTTTAACTGCAACTCCATCAGTACTTTCATTAGCTTTAGAAGGCTGACTAAGATCAGGCTGATTAGTTTGGTTTTCAGGCTGCTCTTCTTTTTCAGGCTGCTTGTTGTGATCCTCAACATGCTTCTCCAGTTCATTCTGTGAGCGGTACACTTTCCCACAGCCTGTGACTCTGCAGGTATAGGTATTATAGTGTTGTGCTTCGTGATCATAGAGTAAATAGGCTTCAGAAAACACTCTGCCACATTTGGGAAACATACACTTAGCTCTGAAGACTTGATGCTCTCTCCTATGGGTCAGCAGCTCAGCATAACTGTTAAAGCCAGCCTTACATTTCATCTGTATGCAGATATAAGGCTTGCTGCCACAGTGCATTTGTAAATGGTCATTCAGGTGAGTAACACTTACAAAATGTCGTCTACAGTACTGGCAAATCACTTTTTTGCTCTGCATTTCAAGGAAACGTTTAGCTTCTTCATTATCTTTATGGCCCTTTGCATGTGCTATTAGATTTTTAAAATATTTAAAGCCTTTTTTACAAAGGGTTACAGGGCAGGTGAATTCATTAATAGGGGGTGGCTTTTGAACTGGCACTATCTCTGGTATGTAAGGTTTATCTTTATCATCGTTTTCATCATCTGAGCCATCATTATCATTAAACACAATGAAGTCTGTAGAATAGAGGCTGTTCTTCTTAATGGGTCGTTGCTCCTGTTTGGATACAGAATTCGTTTTCTGATTCTCATTGGCAGTTGCTATTTTAGGAGGTCTTCCCAGTCGCCTCAGTGGTTTCATAGCAGCCAATCTCTCTTTGCTAGATTTTTTCACATGCAAAGTCACATGGGGAACAAAGTTTTCTTTAGAATTAAAATTTTGGGCACAAATAGGGCAACTGTAAATTCCATCTTTGTAATGTTTCTGTGCATGCCTAACTATTCTATGACCTAGGAATTCCTTGTCACATAACACACAATACTGCATGTAAGCTTGCCAGTTCCTAAATCTAGCTGATATGAACCCCCTCTCTCTGAGTTTTTTGATTTCTCTCTTTTTCTGCTTTTCATCTCTGATACCCCTAAGAAGGCTGGTAGCCTCATCAATGCCAGCAAGACCATTCAGAGAAGTTTCTTTACTATCTTCTTGGCCATCCTCAACCTTCTCATAAACTTCACTATCATTTAGTTCATCTATGGATGACACGATGGATGCCTCCTCTCCCATAAGCGCCAGACACTGACGCTTTAGAGTTTTCCAGTCCCAGAACTCTGGATCAAAAGGCCACTGAGTTTTCAGTACAAGTAAGAGCTCACAGCGCAAAGAATTTGGTATTGGAAGATTCTCTTCATCATACTTCTGGTCAGGCTGATTATATAGCATTTCAACAGCATAATATGCATCCACAGTGGGTTCCAGAAGAAATTCACTCAGCTGACAAGCACGTTTCACCTCCAAATCATCTGGAAGTAAGCAGGAGATAGTCTTGCAAATAGATATCTTGACATCTGCATTTTCACTGGATTCCAAGCGCAATGCTTTCACACACAGTTCAATGCACGTCGCAAGTCCAGCACCATCAATCTGTAAAGCAAGACTAATTTTAGTAAGTGATTTTATCTAACTCTTTCTATACTTTTAAGAAAAAGATGTCATTAGTCAATCATAAGTGTCAGAAAAGCACCTGGGATTCACAGTAATACTTTTTACCTCAAGAAATAGAATGGATTTTCTTCAGATGCTATTCCTTAAGTTGCATAATTTGTCTTCATGCAACTAAAAAATTGTTGACGTTTACATACAACTTAAAGACCAATTAATTGTATGTTCTGTCTAGTTTGAGGACTTCTGTACTGTATGTTAGAGGTGTTCAGTTTATATTAGAGCAATATTGAGCCTTTTCCTTGGAATAAAGCCTGTCAGTTGTGCCACAGGTATTTGAGATGAGCTTCTATGAAACATCAACTTAACACTGGGTAGAATTCAAATGGTAAAAATTGCTGCAGTTAAAGCAAAACACATGATCATCAGAAAGATCTATAATTTGGAGATCACTTAAGGTAAAAGCTCTACTTTTATTTTTAAAAATTATGTCACTTCAAAGTCAACTGACCTCAAATGAACACATGGCTTCAGTCCAACTGAAAGCAGTAAGTATAGTTAGGTTTTGTTAAATGTTCCATCATTTGAATGTTCTAAAGGTCATGTGGTCTTTACTCATTCATACCCTAAGGAAACACCATTTACATTTACATTGACTTTACAAGCTCTTTATGCTGCCAGGGATGCACGAGAGAGGCTGTGGCATACACAAGAATAAAGTTCGGCAAATTTACGAATGTACAAGTCTACTACCTACATGGTCTCCAATTTCTGCCAACAAGTAAATACTCAAATGCTCACTGGAGAAAAATCAATATGGCACAGAGCAGGCAGAGATCTTAATATCACAAGACTCTTTGAAAGTTATTTTCCTCCCCCTCTCTAATTCCAATTCATTTCACATCTGACAGGGATGGGGTGTGTGTGTGTGTGTGTGAAATCCTTCAATTTAGATGCCCATGATTAGCCATACCAGAACACTGAAAAACAAAACCAGGAATTTTTATGCTTAGAATTAATTTCCCAACTTACAGAAATCTTCACAAGAGCTCAATTTAGCTATCAATATTAAATATTGCAACTACTAAAGAAACTAAGAAAACTAGATGACATGGTTAGCTGAGAAAGATGAGCAGGGTTTTAATATAACACTGGATCTAAGCCCACAAGTGACAAGTATTTAATTTATCAAAATAAACTACATTCATAAGTGGCAATTCAAAAGATTCTGAGTTGTAGTTTTGGGGGTTTTTTCGTGTAGTTTCTTCTTTTCTTTCTAATTTCCTGTAATTTTCTTTTTCTTATATATTAACATACACAGTTCATTTCCTTTCCTCTTAAGCTGGTCCTCTCAATTTTCTGGAATTTTTGAAACATGGAAAATAATGGTGAGGAATGTTAGGGGCTGCTGACAGAAAATACCACATTTAGAGGACACAGGCAAACCTAGAGGCCATAACCTCACCTTTAGTACTTTCTTCATCCCAGTTGTGGCATCCAGCTTTTCTGTTTAATCCCACTCTTTTTTTTTGCAAAGGAACCAAAGTTTCAATGATTCAAAATAAATTAATTTATAATTTACCTGAAGAAGGAAGTTGTTATGGCCTTTCCTGAAACCAATTAGGATTGCCCTGAAACTGATACTATACAGAAAGACAGGATGTCAAAGAAGTTTCCATAAATTTTCCTGATTACTGTTCCATTGAAATTCCCAAAAATATTCTTTCAGGAGTATCCTTACCTCTGAATTAATTACTTTAATCAGGAAGAAAATGTGATAAACAGTCTTAGTTAACACAGAAAGTTGACGACATCTCTCTAGATACACTTGAATAGAAGGCTCTACCCTTTGCTGCAGTTTACTCCAGAAAAGAGTCAGCTCCCTAGAAAAAGAGAACAATATTTCAGGGCCATCAATGCAACCACTAGTCTTATAACAAGAAATGCAAGGCTAAGAACAGTTTCCATTTTGACTTTGGGAAAAGAAAAAAGCCTGAAATTTATTTACACCTTATCTTTTAATAAAATACCCACAGTATTAAGTATCTAAATTTCAAAATTATGACAATTCCAGAAGGACAGTTCAGAATAAAACCTGTATTACCACAATTTATGCTATATAATTTATTCATTATATGGCCTTGGAAAAAAGAAAAGTCTTGCACAGTAGTTTACTATTCACAGACTGGAACTGTATACTTCTGAACTCTTAGTATTACTAACTACAGAAGATTGGCTTTTCTCTGTGATAGATACACTTTTGCTAAAGCTACTCTTCTTTAAGAGCTGAATGTGACTGTGATTTAGCAAGAAATTAGTCCCCAAAGCCAAAGAGTATCACAGTATCCACATTATCTTATTTGTTCATTCCTCCTCAGGTGCGAAGAGCCAAGAGTACCTAGTACCTTGTAGAATGCTGTAACACCCAAAACTTTATCAGAATCTCTTAAAGCAAAATCCTGCATTAGCAGTTTTCTCCTGCTGCTGCATGTAAAATGGAGATGTACAGACAAAGCAAATTCTTCAGGAATTATACAGGTTTGCTAGTTAGCATAAGGAAATTAAAACCCTAACAGTTCAAATATCTGCCAACAAAGACCAGTTACTTGTTCCCACATTAATGACAGCAAACCCTAAACAGTAAGTAAGTATCTTCATCTAGCTTATTATTGTAGTTATAATAGTAGTGAAGAGCTTCTTCCTTTCTAAGTTTGTTACAAAAAGAAACACTGTTTTATTACAGGACAAAAATAACAGCACTTACTCATTAAATGCTGACATAATGCTGACCAGTTGCCTGCAGTTATTAAATTTCTTATTTCTACAGAAAAATTATTAACCAGCTATTGGTATTTGCCTCATCATACACACACCCTTCAAATTCCTGTAATGGATGCTTATGTTGCAAAATCCATTTCTTTTCTTTTTTAGCTTTCCAAGAGTCTTATCTCCTTTCTGTTTAGCTCATCGATTTTATCGGCTGAAGAAAGTTAACTTATGGCTTATGTATCTTCCCCAGACGTTCTTATGTATCTTCCCCCAGTGTTCTTAGATGGAAAACAAGAGTCAAACTCACCAGGCACAGTACATCTCCCCTTGCTGCAGCTGGCGAGACAGAAATGCTGCACATAGAATTAGAGCACTTTTTTCATCTCCATCAGATTCCAGGTTACAGATCATTTCTAGTGCATCTTTGCAATCTACTTCTGCAATCTAGAAGAGAAGAAAGAGAAGAACAAGACTCAGAAAGTGGTTGTATTTTCAGACACACAGTCACACTAACCTTTGCAAGACAATAATTCAGAACTTTAATTAAACAGTTTGATAGAGATGAGCTTGAAAGCAAATCAGTATATTTCTAGACAGTATCAAAACTCATGCCACCAGAAAAACTGTTCTATTAAAGTGAACATAAACTTTTTTCTTAGAGATGACTTATTTGTATCTAGTGTCCCAGTCACCTAAGAATTTTAAAGTATATTAATTATTCATATGTATCACATACATATGGGTAATAGTGATATGAAGACTTATAACTTTAAAATGCAGCTTAACACAAAAAAGAAAATTACTTGTAATTCTAATCCAGTTTACTTGTCACTGATGTCGCTACTGCTTTAATGCAATGAGCTGGGTGGTTAATGAATCTGAGGTTTAACATGACTGTTCTAGTACTTTTAAAAAAAATCAAAGATATTAAGAAAAGGAAAGCTGTACAGTAAGAAGCAGGTCATCTGAATGCTGTTCTAGAAGAATGTTACAGTCTGTACAATATAAATTATTTGTCAGGTACCAATTGAAGTACTTAGTTTTATGGCAAATCAAAGGACAAATCACAGTTGCCCAGTACTACTAGACAGCTATATCAGTACTGAATCAGTGCACTTACTGTAACAACTACTGTCTAATTTGATTCTCAGTAGACTGGTTTGACTACCTCAATTAGTGCATCTGGCAGGACATGCTGGTATTTATTCTTTGACACCAGCAGCTGAAGAATAGCTTGACTATGACAACAGCACTGTTGGAAGTCTCTCTTGAGAAATCACAAGACCACTCAAAGCAAGAAACAGAAGTGCTCACCCAAACACCCAGCTGGTCCGGCACTCTGGGAAAGGCAGCAGCACAGCTGGGTTGGGCACCACGGTATCCAGCAATCAAACTACAATTTTGAATAGTACAACTACTTATTTTCACACCTCTAAATTGACACTTTGTAAATATACTAATAGCCCTTCACTGAACTTCATTGGACGTTTAATAACCTCAATGTCATCTTCTAAAGAAAACTGCATTTCTTAATATGGAACAGTGTAAATGTAATAGCAATTTAGACTGAAGATCTGCTTTGCTCAGTGCCCCATCTCAGATAGGGATTATCAATGAAAAGCTTAGAGAAGAATATAGTGAACTGAACTTATTATAAGGGAGCTTTCTTCATTAAAAGCTTTTCCAGTCTGTCACACTTCCTAAGGGACCCTGTTTGTAACAATGGTTTGTAACATCAAGTTTGTCAGTCTAGCATTTCACATGCTGCAGGTTTGAATTCTTCACATTATTGAAGGAAACTATTAAACTAAGCCGTGCTGAGAACTTGAGAACTTGCTAAAATGTTACTTTCCTGCCTAGTCTGAACAGATATAAAAATTTCCACACTGATAATATACTTTTTTTTTTTTTTTCTATTTTCTTCCTGTTCTCACAGTACAAAATGACTGTCCTTCTCAGTTTGTAAGTCCACCCTGACATGTTAAAGCTTATCTGCCTTCTCTTGGGGTAAGAGATGATCTTTCCAAAATGGTTAGCAATACTACAAACAGTTAGCTGAAGCTGCTAATCTAAGCAATCCAAAGCTCAGAAGTACCTGAGAATTAGGTTCTCTCTGATAACCCAGTAGGAACTTAGCTGTAGGTTATGACATCCAAAGAAACAAGGCTAACCCGTTCCTTTTGTCCAGGGGATTCATGGTTCATTCACTGAACCAGCCCATTCTGTGTTAGGGCCGAGTAATGAAGGAAGCCTGTTTGCAGGGTCAGAAATTCCAAGTTCCATTGAGTGTCTCCAGCAAACAAAGGTAAGATTGCACAGCCCTGTCACAGCCCCACCCTAAGCCTGTTCTGACAAAGTCTGCAGCAGCCAGAGCTGGGAGGAGAGCAAGACTGATCCAATTCTACTGAGTATCTGAAGAACATGCTCAGTGAGAAGCTGTCATCTTAGACTTTCATGTGTATCTAGGGCAGGAAATTTTTCCAGCTCTATTCAGTGCACAACTCTTATCCCTTTAGGTTCAATTGCAACATGCTTAATATTTAACATAAAAAGACAGCAGAGACATTGGCAGACAAGAAAAGTGACATTTGCAGTTAGTTTTCCTTCAAGGAGGGAAAAGGCTCAGCTAAAACTTTGGAGTGGGATGAGAAATGAAGATGCTACCTGAAAGAATGCAGAAGAGCAAAGCTGTCATCTCCTCTCTGACTTTTATATTTAAATTATGAGGATTTTATATTACAAACCAGATCAAAGATCTGATTTCACCTTCAATTGCACCCAAGAATTTGGGTGAAGTTACATTTATTCTCTGAACTGCAAGCAGCATCTAAAGGGCCCCATTCTATGTACTAGGTATACACAAAAAGCAATATAGTTCAAGTAGTAAGAGTGGGAAAATGATTAACTTCACTTTACTAAGGAGGTCTGAGGCAGAGTTTTAAAATACTTCAAGCAAAATCAAACACCAAGTTGTGACACAGTCAGAAAATGCCCATTAATGACCTAATAATACACTTCCATGAGTGTTTTGAGTCACTACTACTCAGCTTAAAAGGGACATGAATGAAAATAAAAAAATACCAAAAATATTTTAGATCATATTTTAAAAGAAAAACCTCTTCTACAGAACACCAGCTTATGATTAGTGACTTTACTATCATTAAAGAAATAAGTCTAAGAAAAAAAAATCTGCATTATTTACTTACTTCTTCCATTAGCCTTTCATTTGGTGATCCTGAACAAAGACAGACCAGGTAGGTTTGTTTGAAATTGCCTTTTGCACTGATTTCTGGATGGTCAGAGCAGAGTTTTGCCAGGGCAGTAGCTTGCACTAATTGCTTTGTTTTCATTAGGTGCTTAATACGCATATCCAGCAGGACAGGGCCTTCTGACATTAAAAATTCATTCACTAAAAAAAAAAAAGAAAAAAAAAACCAAAAAACCCATTACATGCATGTTACAGAGTTAACAGACTGCATTTACTCATCATGGTTGACCCCTACAATTTACACAAATCAAAGCAGATATAAAAGATACAAAGCAAAGATGAAGGAAACGCTTCTTGGTGAACTGCATTTTTTTATCATAAAGATTCCCTGTCACAGACCTTTTATACCCTTGCAGGTTTTAATTAATTCTAATTTCTTGCCTAAACCGCTGCACACAAAACAGACTGAGAGACCATATAAATATTAAAATATTTAGATACCATTAAATTATAGTTCTACAGAAAGACAACACAAAGCCACTACTCTCACATCCTTTGTACGCTTGTGCTACACCTTTGCTAATGTTGCCTTTTAAAGATTTTGCTATTGAAGGATATATGTGACAAGTACAAAAGTTTCTGAACCCTTTTTTATTGGTGTGAAATGTTTCATACAGTCAAACACTTTATGGTTCTTCAACCAAAAAAAACTTCCTTATTTGAAAAAAGAGGCATATCATGTATACATTTGACTGTGCATAGTCTAAAACTCAAAAGAGATGGGTACTGAACTGGATTTTTCAAACGTGCTCCCACCAGAGTTAAACTCTGTCTACACTAATAACCCAACTCTAGGTGCCTCAGTGGAAGGCATAAGAATTCTACAAAAAGGGGGAACACAGGTTAATGTTGCAAATCTTAAATATACATCTCTGGTCTCATCCAGATCTTCAAGATCAAAATTGTTCCATCTTTGAAGCATGAAGTCTGTTACTACCTCTAGATCATTTAAAGTCAATTATTAAAACTAGACACATAGACAATCAATTTTCTCTAATCCTTTTGATATCATCCCCTCCCTGTTTCCACAAGGTAGGTATATACTGCATAAAAACCCAACATGGTTTTCAGCTGACCTCACTTTAATTTCATAACACATTCTCACATCTTTCAAAAACAGCAGACTTTTTCTACTGATTTTTGTTTCTTTTGTGAAAACCAGCACATTCATTGTATGCTTCCAGTATTAGGAGTAAAATCTTGATCATTTCTGAATGAGATTTTTTCCAACCTTTGCGTATTCCCAAAACCTTCTGGTCATCTGCAGTGCTCACTTTCTGAAACATCTTGATAGGAATGTTCATCATATTCCTTTTAATTGCCTCATCCTGAATTTCACCTGAATCATGTTGCCCATTCACTTAATTTATATTTTCTTGACTTTTCAAATTCTGTTATGATTTGATGAAATAAGTACTTTCAACATGTAAAAAATTAATTCTCTCTGTAATAATTGAACTATTAGAATACGAAATATGGTTTACTTAAAAAAAAAGCTCATCTCATTCTTTGCTTCTTCTCATACTATTTATTTTATGTATGTATTATTGTATGTATTTAAATACTATTCTTCCCATACTATTATTTGATTCACTACTGTTTTTATTTCATGATTTCTCCTTCTTCAAGCTGCTGATATATAGAACATTACTAAAAGTCCATCTTGAAATTGAAATCAGGTCAACCGTTTTCTTTACCACTTTAGTGCACAAGGCGGTAAGGCAGAAAATACTGCCTTTGCAGAAATCAGGCCTGTTAAACACCATCATTATCTTTCATGCATTTTCAGATTTACAGCTGAATTATCATTTCAACCAACTTCTCAGATATTTGTCCATATCCTTGTACCCTGTTACAAATGATCAGCAATGGCTAACTGATGTGTAAGAATATTCAATACAAGAATATTCCCTCTTTCTTCCTTTCCCCATGGTGATGAAGCTATGACCAGATTTGTATTTATGCAGGAACAAAGGAAAATCAGAGCACACTAACAGACAATGGGTAGACAGTAAACACTTTTTGTATTTATTAGAGGATATTCTAAGCAGCAGATAAATGTTCCTTTAATGTCATTACCAATGCATTATAAAAGATGTTCATACTGCCAACCCACAAATGACCCTGTGACTAACCACATTCAGTAGTCTAGCCTTGCTCTTCCTCTACCAGGTACCAATAATCCCTTCGCCCACAACATTTACTCCTGGATAGTCTGCCTGGAATAACATTGGAACATTTTACCTTATTTCTGTAACAAGATACAGGAAGACCTTAGACTTTAAGATATATTGGTAACCCAAGATGTTTCACTCTGATTTATTACTATAATTGCTGTATTTAATATTGTAAACACTACGTTCTATCTGCTAGTTCTCAGTAATCCCCTTCCTTTAGCATTTACTGCTTCAGCCAGCCTACCTTGCATAAGCATCAGCACATTTTCTATTACCTTCTCAACAAGACACAGGAAGACCTCAGGGTTACCAGTTGCATATTAGCTCTTAAGCCTTTATTCTAATCCCAGTGATTATAACCATTATGTTTAACATCTGAACGCTCATTCAAAACATGAATTTTAATACATTTCTTTTGTAACTGAATTAAAGCTGACATTTTAAGACAAAAACGAGTGCTGGGGTTACAGGACTAAGTTTATGGTGGGGAACAGTCTTAAAGATAAGATTTTTGAGGTTCCTGAGGTTTTGTTTATTTTTAAAATACTTGATAAATGTATTTTATTGTGCAATGTCAATTTCAGAAGGTATTGTGGACAAATTGCTAGCCTACTATAACAATTGTAATTTATAAAAATGCTTTGAGACACAAGTGCTTTTCTAGAACAAATCACTTAACCTTTATGAGTGTAAACCCTGATATATTTAATGGGAACAATTATTGGAAAAAATATTAAATGTCAATTTTGTGCAATGCTCCCTCATCTATTAAATTTCACAAACATGTTTGTGCAAGGTATGTGTAAAACTCATATAAAATTACAGAACATGAGGGAAAATAAAGATGTGCAGATAGTATCTGACAGGTGGTACTACAATCTACTAAGTCTAGCAAATTAACTTGGACAGACTGTGATCTAACCCTTTAGACAGTCTCCCTCTTATTATATTGAATTCCATAGCTAGCATATCAGGTCCTACTACCAAGTGATGCCCCGCCAAGTTCACAAGAAGGACTATGAACTTTTATTACGGGTATTGCTTGTACCATATATGGGCTAAACCAGAGAAAACGTAATCCACAGATTAGCAGCACATGAGAGCAGGAATAAGCTCCAGACACTAACAGGTTCTCTGTGGAAAACAGTCCAGATTAAAGCCATGTTTTAGCTGACTAGAAGACTTAAAGAGCACAAAGAATATTTGCCTTACAAAGCACTCATAATCCTACTACCAGACTCCTCATCAGATGTAGTATAGGTACAGATTAATCCACCACCTCTATGTCTTATCAACCTTGCTTTAGCCAGGGAGGATGAAGCCAGGAAGTGAATATACACATGGACAATCCATCTCCAAGAACTTCAGTTGCTAGACAGGAAACTAATGTACTGGGTTTGACAGGGGCGGGGTTAATTTTCTTCCCAGTGGCTGGTACAGGGCTGCGTTTTGGATTTGTGCTGAGCACAGTGATGACAATGTGGAGATGTTTTAGTTATTGCTGGGCAGGGCTTACACAGAGCCAAGACCTTTTCTGAATTTTGCGCAGCCAGGCTGGTGGAAAGGCTGAGGGAGCTTGGGAGGAGACACAGCCGGGACAGGTGACCCCAGCTGACCAAAGGGACATTCCAGACCATGGAACATCATGCTCGGTATATAAGGCAGGGGAAGAAGGAGGAAGGGGAGGACCTTCGCAGTGATGGATTTGTCTTCCCAAGTCACCGTGAGGTGTGATGGGGCCCTGCTCTCCTGGGGATAGCTGAGCACCCGCCGGCCCACGGGAAGCAGTGAATTCATCCCTTGCTTTGCTTGTGTGCATGGCTTCTGCTTTCCCTATGGAACTGTCTTTATCTCAGCTTGTGAGATTTCTACCTTTGCCCTTCCTATTCTCTCCCTAATGCTGCTGGTGGGGGAATGATAGAGTGGCTGAGTGGGGCTTGGCTGGGGAGGAGCCACAACACCTCTTTAGTCATCTTCAAGTGTTAGTCTACATGTGCATTCACACTATGGGTGACTCTGAACTGACTTGATGCTTTCCATATCTACCAGGAGCTGGGACACAGAATCCTTCATGCAAACATCTCAGCACAACTCTGCTGAATGCAGCATCAATCCTGGATGCCTCTGTGGTGGCACAGTGTCTGGAGAAAGGGTAAAAGAAGTTCCAGATGGCTGCTTTGAATATATCCAGGATGAAAACACGTTTTTCTCCTCTCAAAACTGAGGCTGCCGGTATCCTTCAATTTCTGGTGACAGGTGCTCTAATTACTGAAAATAGATCCACGTTGGCTGTTACATTCTGTCTGTTATCAACCTTGACAATCTCTGGATAGTGATGGCTATATACAGATCCTCTTTTCAGCAAGATATTCTTTAGATGCCTCCCTACTACATTTAAATTTACAAAAAATTCAAGAACCTAACTCTTGGCATGCAGGTTTAAATCTCTAAGGATAATTAGAATTAGATACCAAAAAAGCAGCAGCAGCCTGGCTTTTCGTAAGGTTATCAAAGATCCTTTTCCTCTAGACAGTTCCTCCACTCCCCCTCAGTATCAGCTGAGGAGATACCAATGACAGCTTTGAAGGATTATACCATGACTACAAAAAAAACGGTAACCTCGAGGATGGAAAAGCAGGTTCATACTAAAGAGCACAAGCCACACTGACAGAAATTGAGGATGGAAGTGCAGTGTTTTAACATTGCATAGGCTATGGCATAACCTTAAACACTTTGGTATACTTCAACTTTCAGTCTTTGGCACACTGAGCAATAAGGCTGCACATGACTTCAGGAAACCTAATATTCAGTTGTTATTAATTCAGATCAGCTTCAATTCTAGATTAATATCAGTCCCGATCTCACATTAAGCTATCTGGTAGTTCAGGAGTAGGCCAGTATGACAAAAGAGCCACTATGTTGTGAGAAAATGAAGACAACATAACTAAGGTTTCCTTCCGTAACCAATTAATGAAGTGGAGAAATGTAGAAAATTCCTCTCTCCAAATACAAGTGCTTCTTATCTATCATAAGCAATCTTGAGAAAAAAAGTCATGCAGGTGAAACCTGAAGTAATAGCAGGTCCAGTCACCACATAGATGCAATGCAACACAATGTCTGATAGTAGTGCAGGACCTGTTCCCATGGGACTCTTACGAGGAATTCCTTAAAGATGTTAAAGTTAGCTCTCCTGAAGTCCATGGTCACAATCTTTCTTACTGCCCTGTGTCCTCCTTGTCCAATACTGAATTCATGAGCAAGTTCTTAAAAAGACTCAACTATAAGGCAATTAAATATTAATTAAACCTCTCTCTTACAAGTACTTTACTGTTACAATGGCTGCAGTGTGGTTGAGAGGCAGCTAGTAAAGGAGTACTCTGTGGGACTCTGAGGACTACATACAAATCCAAAGTCTGTATTAGGTGTATAACAAGTAATTAAAAGAAGCAACAAAATGCAAATCTTGTGGAAGAGTACACCCAACTTTTGAAAAAAAAATTGAAAATCATATTATACATTTATTAGACTTATCCAAGGGAGCTGTGGTGATTTGAATAAAAGGAGATTCAACTTATTTTCTAAAATCACTAAAAGACGTCTATCAAATCCCTAAAGGTACCAAGCTCTCTTGGCAGTAAAAAGAATAGTTTTGTACAGATAAATTATCAGTTAATGGAAAAAGAACAAAAAACCCAAACTCTCAGTGGGTCTCTGAAGGATCTGTATCAGGGACAGCCTACATCCTGCACTTTTATAAACACCTGGAAAAGGGCAGAGAACCATGATAAAATACGCTGACAAAAGTAGGGTAATAAAAACATGCCAGCAGTCCATAACACAGCATAACAGATAAAATTTAAGTGTTGATAAAACTCCCAAAATTATTTTAATGGAGGAAAAAAAATACAAGCCTAACTGTACATGCAAGCATGATAGGGGAAAATCCTAACACTTAAATAGGTACTACTAGTCCTCAAGAAAATGTCTTGTTTAGTTCTGATTTAAGAAAACATTGGTTCAATGCTCAGTCAAGAAGCAAGGCTAATGTTATGAAAGGAATATTATTATTATTATATATTAAATATTATGAAAGGAATGCTGAAGGAAGCAGAAAATCATATTGACTGCTGAATAAACTTTTAGTTTCCCATACAAGAAATGGGACAGTAAATTTGGAAGACATGTAAGACAGTACAGAAGAAAGAAGATGAGATATGATAGCAGTCTATCAAATCAGATCTTGTGATGCATTCATTAAAAGATGTGAGACTGTTAACTTGTTAATAGATAGAAAATATCAGATGAAATAAGCAGGCACCCAGCTAAAAGGAGGCAGACACTAAGAGGAACTACTTCACTTGATGTAAGAACTGTGCAACTTTGCCACAGATGCTTACGTGTGACGTTTTACACAGATTCTAAAACCATTTTGGCAAAGAATCCAAAAAACAACTAAGATTTAGTCACACAAGGATACCACTTCTGGATTGCAATCACCAAAACAAAAAATAACATATCAAGGCACTATCCTTGTAAGCCTCTGCTGATCATATACTCTTCCCTATGCAACTCTGTTAGCCATTCTCAGAACTCAGGTCTAAATGAATATTCAGTAAAGGTCCTCTTGGCATTTTGTAACTGAGTAAATGATATTCCCATTTAAAAAATATATATGCAGGTTTTTGGTTTTTTTTATTTTGGGTTTATGTCAAATAAATTTTGCATATTAGTATTGAACTTACCCCATCATAAATTACCTGTATGTAAACTCCCTTCACATGGTTTATAAAGAAAATGGCAAGAGAATTTGAGGCACGATTATGTTTTATGCAAAATATCAACATTAAATTATTTGTATGTTACCATGGACATACTATATTAATAAGTCAGAAAATGCTGCATGGATATTTATTAATATAGTTTATAAATTACCAGAAACTATATTGAACAAAAAGCTTCAATCAATCATAATAATATTTTAACGTACCATAAAATTGAAGTAAATAACTTTAAATTTTACCTTTATCTGGGTCCAACTGTTCCTGGGACAGAATACCACACAATACTGGGTTCTTCCACACTCCCTTCTCTTGTGTAAGTGTTGTTAAAATGTGCAGTTCCTGGCTGCCATTTTCCATCAAGTTTTTATGAGCCACCTGAATAATATATTTTACAAAACAAGGTATTGTTTTAAAAAGACATTATTTATGTGTCTTTCATACTCCTTTATATCTTAGGTTACCAAATCAACACCTTACCAGATAGAGAGTTAAATGTATAACAAAACAATCTTAACATTCAGCCAGCCTATATAGGTTTTACTTTTGCCTCTGTTGCCTAAGATATAAGCTGAGAAACCAAAACAACTGAGTGCTTCAAACTCACCTTGAGATTTATTAACAGGGCTACTTCTGAAATTACTGAAACTAAATTTTGAAATAGGCCTCTCTTTTAAAAACAGACGAGCAATTTCTCTAGTCCACATATTGTTCTGGTACCAGATGCCTAAACTTTATCTTCTCAAACTCTTCAGCAGCTCAATTGCTATGTACTGAAGACAAAAAATATTTTTATAATGTCAAAAGATTTTAACTGTTAAGATCTCTCTGCATAGTTCTATGCAAATGTGATGAAACAGTCTGGAGTCTTAAAATCAATTAAAATATCTTCCACTGCACTTATATACTAGAAAAAATTCTGTGAGCAGACCTACACTTGGGAGCAAATACCTGCAAAAATCTGTGGCTTAAGTAGCAATGCACAACTTACACTGGTCCTTAAAAAAATCAAAACACTAAAACAACAAGAAATAGCTCATTTTTCTTTTACTTTTCCATCTGCTCTCACAGCTGTGGAACCCCTCAGCATCAAACACACCTCTTCAGAATTGATTTATATAAGGCAATTACTAGTCAAAATTCACTCTAAAATAATCAGCCTTTCATCTTCCTACATTATTTAGGCTGTGAATCCTGAGGTAACTCTGTCTGGTCTTTTCATTATTATTCTTTATTCCTCCCTCCTCCTTTCTTTTTTTGAAAACTGCAGACTGGACCTCCCACTATATATTTCTGATAAATACACAGAAGCACAACTTGTTCCAACACTCTCTTTTAATGCAGTGCTCTAACCTTAACCAGCCAGTGCCCTGTGAGAGATCTAAAAACCCTTCAGTATCAACTAGCTTTCATTCATAAGTTTCAAACATACAACCATATATAGTAAAGAATTACTTACATGATAATATCTCATTTCTAAGTGTGTTAATAGTAAACCATATTTTAAAACATGACTTTTCTTTCAATAATCTGTTTTTTTTCTCCACAGCTGCTGCATGCAGACAAATTATATTACCTTCAGCAGTAACTGCAGAGTACGTAGGATTTCCAGCTGAAGTCCTTGCTTCTTACAGACAGGCTACATACTTCATATCCCTAGATTTCCAAACCATTCTGAAAAGCTATTCAGTCTTTATTTTATGAACTAAACTCACCTGTACAAAAGCCTGAAATTCTTCCCATTTATTTTCAGGTAAGTCCAGAGGCAGACAGAGTAGAAGTTCAATACAGCTTCTGGAAGTCGAAAAGAAATATTATTTGAAGACATTTTTGATGGTGAAATTTTATAATCAACAATTATTTATTCTAATACCAAAATAGTTGTTTGAAACACCAGCCACAAAACAGTTTGCTTCCTTGAACACATAAAGAAAAAGAGGTCATGAACACGTTTGCAGAAACTGTAAAAGCAAGTTTTCTACAAGACACCATAAAAAAAATCATCATTGCATCCAACTCTGTTAAAGTCTGGGCAAATTGATGCACTTTCAGATAATATGCAGATCAATAGCAAAGCATTTCAAGCCAGGAATGGTGGCTTGTCCTAGGTCAGGAATCTTTCTTGCCTCCATTCCAACAACCAGATATTCTCCCTTATATACAACATCTACCATGAGAAAGGTAGGTGCTGAGAACTGGATTAGGAAAACATTTAGGCAATGAAAAGTTAATACCATACAGACTGGTTTTAGTAACCAAAAAAGCATACTCACAGTGCTAAACGTTCAAGCACAAAGGCTACGTTTTCACACTCAGAGGTAAGGTAGGGTCGTGCTTTAACATAACTTCGGATAGCCACCGTGTACACCTCCAACAGAGGCAGAGGATCTTCTGATGTCTTCCACTTTTCTGCATATTCCAACAAAGTCTATTTCAAAAAAGGAAAAAAACAATCCAAAAATCAGGAACAAATATAAGTTTAAAATTTTGTATTTCTCACTAGTAGATCTCCTTAATATGAATTACATATTCTCAAAGCATGCTTTTTTGCCTTAAAATTAACTGTTTCATTAACAACTGACACTTAAGATTCCATACACAATCATTCTCTGATCATATAAAAACATTATGACTGACACTTCCTCCCTGTGGTAACATCATATAATTCATTTTACATTCCTATTTTCCAAATACAGAAGCCTGGAGAGCTTATCATAGTTAAGGGACTGAAAACTCATTTTTAGACATTCATCTCTACAGTTCAGCTTCTAAAGCAAGTAAATTTGAAAGTATTAGTCTTTATTTTAACTCTTCTACTTCCAGGAACAGTTTTACTTTTCCCCTGCCTTGCCACCTTGAAGACACAGGTATCTTCAGGACATTGATTTTTACATGGCTCAGAAAGGAATATGTTCTATGCATTTTAAAGATACCACTTGTACATCAAAAACGCATTAGTAAAAAAATTGTTTTCCTACTTGCCAGATGAATACCTACAAACAGTGATTTTAAACCAAAACTCATGAGAGTGATGAAATAAACATCAGCAACCAAAGTGCAGAAGACTTCTATTCATTTCAGTCAATGCCAGGGGACTCAGACACACATTTAGGCAGAGTATCCAGTCAACATCCCAACCACATCTCCCATGGACCTCTGCTATCATGCCTAGGGTAACTTGATGGATTGCAAACTAATTCCTACACCATGGCAGGTTGCATGGAGTCTGTCATATTACAATGACTAATTTTGCTGTTTGCTTCTTGAGGGGCACAACACACAGAAAGTTGAGAGTGAGAGAGAGCAGTTTTGGCTGAAAGCAGGGCAATTAAAATATATTGTCTGGAGGAATATGTTCATGGAGCTGTGTGTATCCTGAAGAACAGAGACTCTACAGCCTTTCTGGGCAACCTGTTTCTGAGTGTTTAGAATTCCATTTATTAGGATTTTCTTCCACCAGTACCTAGAGAAGCAGTCTCACAGATTCTCAAGAGAGGGATTAATCCCCCTCAAACTGGTGCTTGCACAGCTGAGAGTGTAGCAGGTGCTCAGCCAGGGCACACTGGAGCTGCTCAGGAGAACAGCTGGGCTGCTGCCCCAGAGCTGGTCCCAAGCTTCTACTGGTGCATGGGGATACACTCCCTCCCACCGTTCCAGCTTTGTGCTCACCTTATGTCAGTGCATTCCCCCTGAATGCTGAGCTCCCTCCCAACAGTCTCTCTGACCTCTCCCTTACCTTGCTTGCTCCCACCAAATCACTATCATCCACAAAAGTGCTGAAGATGCACTCTGTCCCCTCATTCACTTACTAATAAAGAAGAGAATATTTGCTCCAGTATTGAGCTTTGATAGGAAGCCACAAGTAGGTGGCTGCCATCTGGTCTTTGTACTACTAAGTCTTTGGGACCCACACTTCAATCAGTGGACTATTTCAAAGTTTTGTTTATAAGAATACTGTGGGAGATTATGATACTAGGACCTGCTGATGTCTAGCAGAAAAACATCTGTTACTATCCCTTGTCTGCAGAACCACCTACTTCATGGAAGGAAACTAGGTTTGTCAGCGTGAAAGCATGTTACAGAGCTCATTCTGTCAAGGACATTTAGCAAAAGTCATAGTTCTCCTTTTTATTAAGGTCAGCTGTAAGTAAACTAATTTTGACAACTTTGTTTCAATTCTGACAAGGTTTGTTCTGCTAAGGAAAAATCAGAGCCCTCTGAGCAACAAAGCTCTTCTGCTAGAGAGTCCTCCACATACCTGCACAAGAAACAGAACAAAGCGCTTCTCAGCTCATTTAACATCTAATGTTGAAATTTTGTTTAATTTCTAACATATTAGTACAACTATCTGAAAGAACTTGCTATGTTTGGGATACAGTGAAACTCAAATGATAAAATGGAACGTGGTGCAAGTTTATGCATCAGAATGTAAGAAAACCAAATGTTAACTGTTGTGGAAATGCAAGCCATCATATTAAAAAACAAGACAAAACAAAACTAGGTTTATTCCTGTCTTCAAATCTGCTAAGCTAAGCTTAAATTCAGCATTGTCTATATTAGCTGTCTGTAGTGAGTTAGCCAGTGGTAATATTAAGAACATACTTAAAATTCTTATATTTCACAATATCCAAATAAATCCTCTCAATAAAGAATGTCAGCTATACTGAACTGAATCAGAAATCTGCTTCATGTGGTCATTTGCAATTACAATACCACCACCACATTATATATCACATTATATATCATTATAAATATTCACAAAAAAAAAAAAAAAAAAAAAACCAAGCCCAAAGGTATCTCATTCAAGGACATAACAGGTAAGAAATATGCAAGTTTTGGTAAAGTGCTGCATTAAAGCCTGGTTTGGTTTTAAAGGAGATCTTACTACACAATCAATATGTAAAGAAGTTACATACTCTCTCTCTCTCCTGCAGCAGTAGATGCTTCTGAGCATCTAGTGCTTCCTCCTGGAACCTTGAACCAGACTGGAATATTGTCTATTTTACTGTAACAAGCAATTTGACGCTGTCCTAAGAGCAGCCAAAAAGCACCACAGATCACGGCAGAGAAATCAAGGAAGAGCAAAACAGAGATGAAGCACATTAGAAAAACAGAGGAGGACTGGATAAACAAGATGACAATATTAGCAAACACTATTTCAGTACCACTTGGCAATTCTGCTCAATGCACTAGAATAATCAGACCAGAACAAAGCAGTTGCCTTCAAAGAATCTTGAAAGAAACTCCAGCTAAAAGCCTCCCTTTGTCCTGATACTCTCATAACCAGAAGTACTATGACTTCCATTACTGAGTTGTCACATGAAACATGTTTAAGGATGCTAGTGGAAAAACAGCAAAGCTGAACAAAAACTAGCCCAGGAAAGTATACTTTATATTCTTCACTTTTTGGGTCTTGGAGCAGTGTTTTGGATAGAAAAGGCAATAACTTCTTCACTTTGTCCAGCTGATATAAATAGTCACAGTAAAAGAGCGAATAGCATAACCTTCAGTTTACATGAATGCCACAGACCTGTAAAAGTAACCCTCTCTCCTCAAACTGATGTTGTTTCTTGTTAAGAATTCACTAGAGCAATCAATATTGCACCTTTCGTGGTACAGTACTTGCAGAAAATTTAAAATAAAAAGCACAGTGATATAATTCTTTTTCCTTATGGAGTAAACTTTTTCTCCTTTTAAGTGCTTTGGAATGACTTGCATTTTCGTACTGGAGAAAACACCACACAAGTGCTTTTTGTTAAAAGAGTATAACACTGTAACCAATTTCACACTTGCTTAGAAGACAATTCTCCCTGTAAAGGGAAAATGTGAAAACAAGTTGCTGGCGAGACTGAATAAAAGAGGGTCAAACATGGTAATCTGAAATTCAGCATAGTTTACTGTTCATATTGATTCATAGATATGCTGGGAAAATTATTTGCATTAGTCTGGAATGCTACTTAGCTCAGACAATTAGCTTTGTAATTGGCGATAAAGAGTTAAAACTAACACTGTCACACAAAATTACTTCCCTTTCTGATTAATTTGAAAAAAACATACTTCTCTTTTTAGACAAAATATATATTTTAAAAACCCCAAACCAAACCACAACAATAACCAATCTCCCAAGGGGTAGCTAGCATATAAGACCAAGGCAGTAACAGCATAAACTACATTCAGTTTTACCCAGCTTTTATCCAGGTTGTCCAAACTTGCTACACCCTAGCCTATAAATAGCCAAATCTGGCCAAGTAACTGGTCAGTAAGGTAAGTTGATATTTAGGAAGTTATCTATGAAGTCATGAAGTCACTTTAATACTTGAAACACCATGTTATTAGTTGATGCAAATTTCATTTTGAATGTGGCCCACCTACTTTTACCCATCTCCTCTTAAAAAGACCACAGCAAACAACAAGATTAATGTAAGCTTTGGTAAATGAAGGACATTTCAAACTAGGTACCAAGCAAGGACAACATATCCTGGAAGTGCCTCAAAGTGTTGAGGAAGCAGAGGAAGAAAAAGGGGTGAGAAAAAAGGAGTAGGCAGGAAAATATAACTAAACATTTGGTCATCTAAGAAGTGTGACTAAAGAGTATCAAGAATATTTTCACCTGCCATTGCAAATACGAGAACATAAGGAAGAAACGGACAGGCTCAGTAGAGAGACACGGATTCATAACATGACAAGTGACCACTGAGACCTGTAACAACAAGATCAGGAGATCCCAAGTTTCATGGTAGGTGGTCAGCATGCTAAAGAACCACCAGCTAGGCAGTATCACCATCCAATCTGCACATGGGGGGATACCGAAGACTGCGGACCCATTATGAATGAACCAAGCAGGAATTCTCCCAGACAAACAGGAACTTTGCAGAAATACCATGTAGTCATTAATACCAGAAAATTGTATGAGAGAAGAACTATAAAAGCACTGGCAGAAACTATGACAGTCCAATGAAGACCACTACAATCCACATTCAGATTATTAAGAATAAATTGAAGCAAATAAAATCTCATTTTTAAGATATGAAGTTCACCAGCAGTTAGTCAAAATAGATGTAATCAACAGATTAGCAAATTCTGAGAATACACCATCTAACAAAAAGTATTCAGAGTGTTGGTGACCTGTTACTACCATCTTTTAAAAGCAGCAAACACACTGTAAAAACGAAGAAGAGAAGTTTGCACTATAACATAGTGGCACTAATTTCAGCATTAAATAGTGATATTTTTATCTCATATATATAGATCAGCCACTTCCAAGCCATTACATGAACTATATTAAGGACTTACACCCACCACACCCTTCAAAAACATTCGTTAGTATGACAGATTTCCTTGTCTGGATGTCTCTAGACTGTACAGCACTGCCATTATACAAAGAAAATCAAATTCATTCTGCTTTGCTTAATGAATCAGTGTTGTGCTCTGCTTACAACCATAAAAAGAAAGAATTTTACCCCCAGCCCTGGGCCTCATTAAGTTATTTATCTCCCTAGTTGGGACATGCTTGTTAATCAAGCCAAGTACTGTATTCCAAGCACAGCAGCAAAAGTTTTGTTCCTCTTTTGAGACTGAAGCAGGCATTTTATTTTAGCAGCAGCTTACACAGTCAAGAATCCTCCAAAAGTGGAATAATCTTGACTCTACAATAAAAAAATGCACTATATCTGTGATTTAAACTGTGGAAAATGTATAAACACACATAAGATTCGGACAATTTTCAATCTTTATCACACCCCTTACAAGACTGTTGCTGTAGCAACCCACCCACCAGAGGATGCTTTTACTGAACAATATTCTTTGCTAAAATTAGCCCTACCACACCAAAGCAGTGGTAAAATATGTTTCATATTTAAAAGCAGCATTATTTACTGTTACCAGGAGTTATACGTGTATGGTCCACACTTACACATTTCTTCAGCTCTGAAGAACAGATTCTTACCCTGAACATACCTGAATAAGGGTAAGCTTACTTAAATTTATGTAAGGACATGCCTGGGACTGTCGTTTTCATTCCCTGCTACACCCAAAGGACTAAGAGGCTGGGAAAGTGACAGACAGTGGTCACACAGGTAAGTTGCACCTCTCAAACAACTGCAGTAAGTAGCAAAACCTTTATTTCAGTGACTTTCTTCAAGCACATCCACACAGGAGAAAGTCCAAACAACAAGCTTGGCACAACTTGTATTTTGTGGAGATGAGTCTTAGGGAGCTGCACATAAAGAGTGGCTGAAGGAACTCCCTCCATGAAATAAACTCCACAGTGGCAGAGGTAGCAAAGCAATGACAAAGCTCCATGCACACAGGCAGGTGCAGGAGCTACAGCACTTCTCAGTGAGATCACTCTGCCACTTGCTGTTCCCATGGAGCATTCCCACAGAGGCAGGGCTCCCCTTGTACCTGCCAACAACCAACTGATACAAAAGAGCAGCTGCTTTCAGAGGAACTACCAATGGCCTGATTCAAGAAAACAGGTCAAGCTTTATTCAAAGCTGGTGAAAAATGGCTACAGTTCTGCTATCATGAACAGGAATTTCAAAGGAAGGTGAGGGCTCCAGTCAAGAAAGGGTAACTGAAGAAAACCAGTAAAGCAAGTCTCCCATATGAACCATGCACATGATTTAAGAATATTTTTTTTTACTTAAGATTCTCCCCTGTAAAGGTGACAGGTATGTTCTAATAACCAGTCGCAGCTTGTGCCACTAGATGATGGATCATGAGGAAATGAAAATGAATTGGAGATCCTGAGTTTGGTAACATCATACAGAGGAAGATGCAGAGAGATGCCGTACACTGTAATGAGCCTGATAACATAACCACTTGAATCAAATAGAGTTCCACTGACTGCTCTGGACTGGTTTAGAATTGGATGCTTAGGATTAAAGGTACCGAAAGGAAGAAGACATACAGTATATATTAAGTGTCCCTGAGGGCTTTATCTTGGGACCAGTGCTTTTCAGTATCTTCATCCATGACCCAGACACTGAGATCAACTGTACCCTTAGCAAGTTTGCAGACGATAAAAAGCTGAATGGTGTAGTTGACACAAGAGAAGAAAGGGATTCTATCCAGAGTGACTTGGACAAGCTTGAGAACTGTGCCTACAAGAACATCATGAAGTTCAACAAGTCCAAGTGCAAGGTGCTGCCCATGGGTCAGCGTAACCCCAGATGTGAGTATAAACTACAAGAACTCACTGAGACCAGCCCTGAGGAAAAGAACTTGCCTGTTCTCTTGGATAAAAAGCTGAACATAAGCCAACAAGGTGTGGTCACAGCCCAGAGAGCCAACTGCATCCTGGGTTGCACCATAAGAAGGGTGGCCAGCTGGTCAAGGGAGGGAATTCTCCCCCTCTACTCTGTCCTCATGAGACCCAACCTGGAGTGCTGCATCTGCAGTCCTCAGCACAAGACAGACATGGACCTGGCTGAGCAGCTCCAGAGGAGGCAACATAGATAATCAGAGGAATGGAGCAGCACTCCTATGAATAAAGGCTGAGAGCTGAGGTTGATCAGCATACAGAAGAAAAGACTTTGGAGAGACCTCACTGCAGCCTTCCAGTATCTTAAAAAGGAAGGGGCGAGAAATTTTGTATGGGCAGATAGCAACAGGACAAGGGGCAATGGTTTTAACTGAAAGCAGTTGAGTTTAGATTAGATGTTAGAAAGAAATTCTTTACTTAGAAGGTGGTAAAGCTAGATGCCTCATCCCAGGCACTGCTCAAGGCTGGGCTGGATGGGTCCTGTGCAACCTGATCTGCTGAATGGCATCCCTGTCCATGGCTTGGAACTAGATGATCTTTAAGGTCCCTTCCAACTCAAACCATGCTATGATGCGATGAATTTTGTACAATCAGGTTCCTCAGGTGGTCATGAACCTGACCTTCACTTAAGAGCAATTTTGACCTCCCAGTCCCTGACATATGGTCAGACAATACATGAAAATGATTTGTGGTATTTTCTTCCTCCTTACAAGATTATAACCTAGAGAAATTAAAAAGCAGGGGAAGAGATATGATTTCTTTCAGTATTTGAATATCTGAAGTTTGTTTAAGCCTGCAAGTTTACTAGACTAATAAGGAAAGATCTCACACAATTATTCTTGCCAAAGCTAGTTCAAAAACATCAATTGCCAAAATCTTTAGCTTTCCTTTTCCAAAAAGTGCATGAAAGTACACCTTTCTCATCAAAATCATATGTAATTTTTCAGATACTCTGAAAACCAGACAATTCTCTAAATTTAGTTTGTAACGACAGAATGAATTAAACCAATGGTCAGTTCATAACCTGAAAGATACGAACTTAGGTTTTTTTAAGGAATAAATCAGCTTACCATGGCAATAGTATTATCTGACAATAAGACTTGGGGAATGAGATATGATTTAAATGGATGTTATTTGTGAAAAGTTGTCTTCTACATTAGATCGTGTTAGAAAATCAGATCTAGTGCCAGACATTGTCTGTTAAATACATATAACAAAAGTGAAAGGAACTATTTTATAGTACCACATACTGTTTCTACCACATACGTACTGTTGAAGTACTACTCATCATCTAGAAGGTATTTTCTTTTTCCATGCAAACTGAGGAAAAACAAGGCTGTATGCATTTCCCTCATGTCATTAAATATAGTGCCTGTGGTCAGCTAAAGAACAGCACAAAAAGAGAATGGTAATTCTAATATTGACCTTTAAAAGCTCCACACTACTGTCTGTTTGCAATTATTTAAACACTTGCTTCCTCCAATTTCTTGTGTAATACTACACATGAGCAAGAACTACCTTTCAAATATAGACAGCTGTATTTTAAGAATGTAATGCACAGTAATAGTCTTACTCTTGCTTGTCAACGTGCAAGTTACTAAAACATGCAATGATGAGCCATGAGAAGCAGGCAAAGCATGACACTGGAGCAGTAACACTATGAAAATACTGATTGTGTCTATTGAAAGTCTTCCTATGCTATTTGACTGCTGCTGAATGTGAAGAACACCGACAAAGCAGCCATGCTGACCTGAAAACAGAACAGATGATGCCTCCTGGTTTCATATTACCAGCACAATCCTCTCTTTGTTTTACAAACTAAGTGTAGCCCTGAAGGTAAGCTGTAAGACTCTTACAATTTAAACCTAAACTGAAATTAAAATGGAAATGTATCCCAATATTCTGTACCCTATGCAGTTACTTGTTCCTGAACTGCCATCTTTCTGCTTTTGACACTTTAAAAGTAATTTTACTGAAGCTTAGACAAGTGATATTTACTAATCTCTACCAAAAAATGTTTTCCCCCTTCCATAATTCTGTACTTCATTTTTGTCATCTTTTGCAATGATCTCCCCACCTTGAAGATAATCACTAAATGAAGACTTGGATTTAAAAGTCTGACTAGTAGAGGCCCAGGAAATTTCTGGCTGCTGCATTTCTTCTCCAAAGGAGCTGTCTACCATTCAATTACCAAAATAACCCAATTAGTAAAATTAAATACACCTCCCCAAATCCTAACGCAAGCAGTCTATAGTCTTAGGTTGCAGTTTGGGAAGTGAAAACTGACTTACCTGCTTCTCTCTGAAAAAGTATTTCCCATGCATGCTCTTCACATTGTTGACCTTTCAGGTATGGTAGTAACAAGCAACAATTAACTGCTTACGTTTAACTATTACTCAAAAGAAAACAGAACCAGATTTGAAACTGCTGGTTGAACTTTCCTTTCCCAGTAGAGTTAAGAGCATCATGAAACATTCAATGAAGTTCTTGCAGTATCCATGGTTCCACAAGTACTGCTCAACAGTACTGGAATGTGCACACAGACAACTCTCTGCTCGACCTTGAGAATCTCCACCAGTCACATCTTGCCAGTAGATAAGCCCACTGACAACCCTTGTGTCCAGGACCAACACCTTAAAGAGGAAATCCTGAGGAACCTCAGAAGTGCAGCACTCCATTGCAGAGGCATGCAAGGCAACTGTGCACAAGCACAGTTCCCAGATGGTGTCACATTAAGGGTGCGCACAGATCCTTATACTAGGGTAACCAAGTATTTTGAGGTCTCACTACAATTTGATGTTTCAGATAGACCACCAGATACAGAAACTTCCAAAAACACTTCATATATATAAAGGTTTATGCAGTTGCTTTGAGATATCCAAGATGAACACATTTCTTTTAAAAAGAAATGAATATGCTGGTGCTTTTTAATACCAATAAATTCACTGCTGAAATACCTACATGAAATATAGATGAACAAAAATTTTTTTGAAAAATATCTGTGAATTATATTGTTTAACTGCAATGTAAAAATAAAGCTATTATAAATAAATTTATTGTACATGCATAAATTTCTCAGACCAAGAACAGAACAATATAGTGAGAAATAAAACACCTCTATAAAAGCAGTAAAAAAATGCTGAATGGCCACTAAAACACTGCTCTCAAAGAATAAAGACAACAGAATGAAATGCTCTCTAGTCTTTTTAGGATAGCCAGGAAAAGAATTCTCAAATTGCATGCAGAGGTGACAAGCCCTTGAATGGCAACAAATCACGGGTACTGGAGAAAGTGCTAGAAACTGCAAGACAGCTTAGTCCCTGACAAAGGCCCTGAATCCTAAGAGATGAAACACAAGAAACATGCGGACTTGACGTGGATTCTTGATCAAGCAGCTAGGTATAATCATGGCATTGATGCTATCTTCTGACCCTTACAATAGCAGAATAAAAAGTTTTTGTTTGTTTGGGTTGTTTTGTAGGAAACAAACCTATTACACTGAGTCTTGGGCTGAGACTAAACATTCATCTCATTCAAGATAAGTTAATTTTTGAAAGCTGTATTTTTTAGAGTAAAACTGTGAGCCTGAAGCATAATCTCACTGACTACTACAACTACTAAAGAACTGAGCATAAGATGAAGACAGTATTGTTCAAATTCCTGGAAAGCTGGTAATAGTCTACTTTTAAGGTCAATTTATGATAGTTTACAAACTATGCCAGGCTGCTGGCCTTGAGTCTTTTGTGTAATTCCAGCCCTGTGCTAATGTCATTACCAAATCACATGAAAAGTCAAAGAACTGAACTGGTAAACTATGAATGAACCTGTAAATAAGTGAACGGATCTCTCCCTTCCATGTGGAGCATCAGTCCTGGTTTGCAATAGTAAAATCATCCCCACCCCAAGAAATCAATATAAAAGAACTCAAGTAAAAGATGACTAGGATGACAGCAGGTGTGACCAGTGAGCACAAGACCATGCACTGGGCAATCGTCCTCACAGCTTCTAAAAAAGGAATTGCTTCAAGAAGCATTTCCAGACCATCAGAATTTAAGTGAACACAGCAACATTGCCTGTGATGCATCTCTCCTGTAAGGAAAATAAACAGACTGATTCAGAATAGCTTTATAACATCTGCTCTTTTTAACTAAGTATTTGAGACACTAAAAATAAATTAGAAATCCAAATTTAGACATATCTGGAGTCAAGATTTCCTACCAATACATTAGTACGAGATGATGTCTTTGTGAAGTCCCACAGCAAAGTTACATCCTAAAGGGACACCAAAAAATGATCTTTACAGTGTTACACTACAACTATTCTCAGCTTTGATGATCTGAAGCTTCTAGAGATGAAAACTATCTTTTACTTTTGTGATTTCTCTCCTCCTTGCTGTTCAGTGTTTTACCAGAAGATGGAGAACAAGCCCTTCACCACATAAAATGCCAACTGCTGCAACTCCTTTTTTTTTAAACTGCGAGGTTAAGGTTCCTATGAAAGGTTCCCACCTTATCTGAGAAACGTGGAGGCAGCTAAGGAATCACTGGGATGCAATCAGCATTTATATTCACTTTGTACAAGGACAAACTACCCAGCTAAGATGTCAAATGAATAAAGTATTCAAGCAAAAAGTTGAACATCTCTTGAATTAGTTCTGCATTTCAAAAAACCCTTACTTCTATGTCTAATTTAAACCAAGTCTACCTCCGATTGCCCGTGAGGCTTTACCATTAGTCATTAGAAACAAATACTACAACAGATGATTTTTAAAGCATTTAAGAGTAAACTAAATGGTTCCATAGTATAAACCCCATCCCTTGCCTAAATAAAAATGCACAGGGGAAAATGAGGGAAGAAAAAAATATGAGTATCTATTGCTTTTGCTGTGGTATGACAACCTTCTGATCAAGACATTCTCCACATCACCATGATCATAATCAATCTTTATTTTCCTTTCATTTCACCTTTGTGTCCAACAGAAAAGCTCAAACATAAATTACTTGTTTCCATTTTGTTTTTCAGTTGGGATACCCTACAGGCTATTTTACAGATTTTTAGGTTGGAACAAAACTTGCATAGAAAAACACAGATATTTTAAATCTGTCCACAAGCATCAGACAGAACAGGACTCATTTGAAATACTGCTATCACAGATTTGCCGTAATAAAATCAACAAAACCAATTTTTATTTATTTAGAACTGTACATGGAGAGGCCATTTTACATCAAAACAACAAGCACTGTACTTCTAAATAATTTCCAAAGCAGTTTAATGATGCAAATTAAAAGTGGCACTACTTAACTGATTCAGTATTTGTTTACCAAGGCTTATCACTGTTACCTTGATTCTGTAGCTACACGAGTGCTGCAAGAATATTAGCTCTTATGCGTTTGTTATTATAATACAAAACAATCCAGAATCAAACAGCAAAACTCCAGCAGGTACACTGCTTGTACAAAAATGTGGATTACATAATCTAATGCAACTGTATTTTCTACAGGACAAGTACTATTTAAATTATGGTTCTGATCAAAGAACATCAATCTCAAATTGTACTCAATTTTGATTTCTAAAACCTATCAAGATTTTAAGTTGTTGATATGCTATTTTTACTTGAATGTGTCTTCTGAATTATTTCACAATAAAGTTGTTAAGCAAAGTATAGATCTAGAAAGTCAACACTCCTTTGACTGAAGAATCAGATGATGATGTTTTAATTCTAATGGAGATATTGACTTGTGCCCAGAAGAGAGGACTGAAGCCAGACTCTTAATTCCATCACTTAACACAAGATTGTATTTAAGCAATTGTTTTCACTCTCAATTTCTGCAGGCATGGTGCAGAGCTATCCAATTTTTTCCCTATTACACTCCTCCACTGACAGGCTGCAGTTCCAGTCTTTGCTGTTTTATTCCTCTCCCTTCAAACAGAAAACTCCAGCTGCTTTCACACTTTGCAAAGCCATCTAACATTACTGGCTTCTGTACCCTCCAGCTGAAAGCAAGGGAAAGTCATGTCAAGATTAGCAAGTACTGAATCAGCGAGTAAAGACAGACTCATTCAGAGATGAAGTTCAAAACCGGAATCTGAGTTTGCCAGTTAGGTTCTGGTCCACAAAAAGCTCACAATGACTACACCATTCCATTGCAATGCACAAGGAGTGGATAATACAGCAGAAAAGAGGGTTCTGAGAACCCAAGTCTCCAATGAACCCATCACAAGTGGTCGTATTTCAGACTGGCATTCAGCTGGTTCCACTAACTGGATACCCATTAGCAGCTGAAGTAGACTGCCTGCAACTGCTTCTGGAGCACTGCTTCTGGCTTAGTTTCATCCAAAAGACATTACAATTTCCACACAACAAAGCTGTTCCACAATGTAGAAAGAAGTGTGCTAACAGGGATGATCAGATCACTTTCAAAGCAAACCCTGTGTCTGATCCAGAGTATTAACATATAGGAACTCACTCTTTTGGTTCACACATATCTTCTAAAACTGTTCTTTCAACCACTATCTCATTCATCTACTGAAGAGAGAATTTCAGAACACTAAAAGCAAGTTTTATTAGACTGTATGAGCAACTATATTTTCATACTCTTGTCTGTATAACAGTGCTTCTCCTTCCACAGGCAAAAAAAAAGTCCACCCAATGAAGGAAAATATAAAAAGATTCCTACCTGACTCACCCCTGTATTTGAAGTACCACCCACAAGGTAGCACTGGTTTTTATTACTGGTACCTTCAGAACTCAGATACACAGGTATGCACTCTGATGTACATACCCATCACTTAGTAAGCACTGATTTTTTTTGTGTTATTTAAAAAAAGAAAACAAACTCAAATACCTTCAAGTACTAGTTTCCTGAACAGTTCTAAAGGTAATCTGTAAAAATGTTACAAAACTCTATCCATCTACAAGCCTGTTTTTAATAAACATTCTCCCCCCACTATCCTCTTAATTTTTTTTTATTATCAGACTAATCAAGTAAATCTAAACTCTTATCTATCAAACCAGAAAACAATAACTGATCTATAACTGAACTTTTTTTTTTTGGTGGCAAAACTGGAAAAATTAACTGGAAAAAATAATACACATCTAGGTTTTACGCTCAGCTCCACCAGAAAAGGAGCTTCACAGAAACAGCAAAAAAGTCAAAACACGCAGTAACTTATTCTTGTATTCATACTTAAGGAAAGCTATCCTCCCTGGAGACTTTTTAGAGACAACAGTTAAGTTCAGAACACAAAGAGAGAACAGGTAATTGGTAAAGAACTGATTCTACTTGCTGACTAATTTTGATTTGTTAGAAAGAATTAGAATACTTTTGAAATCCAGTAAACGTAACCAACTACCCTGCAATGAATGATTCATTTTCTCGGTTTGTTCAACCACTACACATTCATACATATATCCAGTAGCTTTTAACATAACTACATATTATGTGCTTTATCGTTCCACAAAAATTAGAAAATATGAAAGCTGAACAAAGATAAAAAGTTAGTAAGAATTACCATTAGCTGCTTTATAACGCTTGCCTAAAGAGATCCTCCTCAAATAATCACTTAGGTCACTTCTGTGGATTTTTTTAAAATAAAAATCATTGCAGCTCTAGTTACCATTAATATGCAATTACTAAACAGATTTCAACAATTCTGAAAATGCAAGAGTGCACCGAGTAGTTGAACTCCCCTCTCCCTACATATATTTCACCCCCTGAGGTGTTAATGACCTTGATGATTTCTTACAGCTCCTTGCAGTAACTCTCAGGGTTTGTATGTCTCTACCCGAGTTAAGATGAATTGTGCCAAGAATCCATGTTATGATCTTAAGGGTAAGTTTCTTTATCGACTTCTTGAGGATTTAACTATTGTTGTAATTCAATTTTTAGGAACATTAGCACCCCAACTCTTTGGCACACAAACACAAAAAGTTAACCATGCCTCTAATCCAACTATTTATACATCACTAAGCAGATAACAACAACAACAACAAAAAAATCTCAGGTTTGTTCTCTAATGCATATAACAGAGTAGAGGGGAAGTACCCACTACCCTCATTTTACAGATACAAAACTAAGAGACGTAACTATGCTGTTGGAAAATGTATTTATATTTTTAAGGCAAAGTCTATGTTGGAGGAAGGTTTGAAAAAAAGTAACTCAGCAACTATAGAAGCAGAAATAGAAGAACAGCTTGAGGGGCTCGACTACAAATCTCGTAGTAATTATGTCATACACCATCACCCAGAAAGTTTAAAAAAAAAAAAAACCCCACAGGAAAGGGAGACAACTGAAAGTTAATTACTAAACACAGAACCTTCTCTTAATTGACAGAGAGATGTTTCTCTCCCCAAATATAAGTTAAAAGGCACAAGCAATTTGCATGTTTTTCATCTGGGCTTGCTGAACACATACTGAAGGAGTTCAGCTTGCTAATTATTAAACCGGAAGAGGCAAACCAAAAGCGAAATTACCTTGGTGCTGTTTGTCCCATTATTTTTTAGGCACTATTTTGCTTAGAATTCAAATCCCAGCTAGTTTTAGAAAAAGACCTAGAAAAACCTAGAAAATTAATGGAGAGCCTCTAGTTACATCAATAAACTATTTTAGAACAAATAACTTATTTAATACACCGGTAAATAATATCATTAAGCCTCATGCTTTGTCACATACAGTACCAGAAATTACCATTCTTTAGGCTTGCCTTTAATCTTTCAACATTTTGCATTTAACAGGCTCTTTCTGATCTGGTCATTGGTATCTAATTTCTCTCTTGCATCTTAACATAAGTGAACTTGCTATAGTTCTAGACTACATTTCTCTCTATTCAGATATTCAATCATGTCTCAATTCAATGTTGTCATCCCAACATTCATATTTTAGTCTGTTTACTTAAAAAGAGCATTCAGCAGTTGGCTATTAAACAAGCATTTCATGAATGTGGCAGGATGTTCATTACAGTAAACTTTCATCCACTGCCAGGAAATCTAATTTACCTATTCTTTTAATTATCAGACTGGCATATGGGCAGATTAAAAATAGGAAGACAGCCAGAAATAACTGTGTCTAATCTGGAAATATGTACATTTCCTGCAGCATAGGTGACTTACACTTGCTCTCTCATCAAGTGATGAGACATTACAATATCTCTATAGTTCAACTACATTACATTTTTGTAATAACCTTCTATATCAGATGAATGCAACTTCTCCCACTGCTACTTCTGATGATAATGTAATTGATAATCTTCATCCTCACTAGAAAGGTTACTCAATTGCCATTTTAAACTTGTCTACTCAGCACAGTCAAATTGGCATTCGAAAGGATGCCTTCCATCTGATTAATATTTCTGGTGAAAGAACAAGACAACACCTACCATGTGTTTAATAACCACCAGTGTCCTTTTACCAGTGTCAAAGCACTGTCACTGTGTCCACATGTGGGAAGGGAGAGGAGCCAAGGCCATACCCTCTCCTGAATATATTGATAGACCTGAGCAGAACTCTTGAGTTCCTGCTGTCACACTGACATGATGACCAACTCTGGCTGGGTATCCAAAAGCAGGGCTCAGTCACTGCACAAGTTTCAACGACAACATTATGCAAGTTCCCAATCTGTAGAATGGGGATTATGAAGTTTTATCATCTTAACTATTACAGAGTCATCAACAAAAGTTGCTTTTTATCCCTGCAATTCTCTTCATAAGACCAACCCTCCAATGATTAAAAAAAAAATTAGTTCAGATTGTGTCTTTTGTGATTCTGAACATCTAATCTCTTCTTGTACCCATCCTTGTGATCCCTTTGTTATAAACCAGTATATTTTAAGAGGCTCCTGAAACACATACTCTGTTACAGGACCAGCATTGGTGGGACAGGGCCAAAGCAACCTCGAATAAGTAGTGTTTGATGCTCTGCTGCACTGACACGCTTGTCTCCAAATTGGAGAGGCATGATGGACCACACTGTGGATAAAGAACTGGCTGGATGGCTGTCGGAACCCAGAATGTCCCTTGGACTCTCTTGGATGTTCCAGGCCCAGGTCAAAAGCATTTGAGACCCTGGAATGCAGCCACAGACCCCTGTGGCTTTGAACTTGATCCATGGAACAATTTACCAACTTTGCTGGAAGAACAAGAAATCACAAAAGTTTAGATATTATAGTAGAAGTAGTCACAAAGTGAAAGGAAGAATTTTTGAGTGCTGTACAGGGGGGTTTTAGGCCTTGTACAGAGGGGTCTGAGTTTTGTACATGGGGGTCAGAAGTTCTAAGATGGAGGGATTTGGGTGTGCCCTGTCCTCTTTCTTTCTTCTTCCTAACCTCCACGTTCTTGGTGATGTTGGCATTCACAGATTGGTTTAGAGTAGAAAGTCACTATTCAGTATAGGTGATAGGCATTGGGGAAAAACGGTAAACATCTAATACGTAATATATGATATAAAAGCGGGCACCAGCCCCCTGGTGTTGGAGTGTGCCTTTGCCTGACTGCTGGATGGACCGCAGCAGCTCAGGGAGAAATCTTTTAGATAACACACAATAAACTACCTTGAGACCGGACGACTGAAGACTACTGAGTCTTTCTTTGGAAGCTCAGGTTGGGGTGACCTTTCCGGGCCACCCCAACCAGGGGGTGAGGCCTGACAACAACAGACCCCGCAGATGGCCACATGCAAAGAGTTGTGGTTAACAGCTCATTGTCCACACACAGACTAGTGGTGCCCCTCAGGGGTCAGTACTGGGGCTGATTCAACATCTTTGCTGGTGACACGATAGTGGGACCAAGAGCATCCTCAGCAAATTTGCTGCCGACACCAAGCTGTGTGGTGCAGTCATCGTGCTGGAGGGAAGGGATGCCACCCAGAAGGACCCTGACAGGATGGAGATGAGGGCTGTGCAAACCTCATGGAGTTCAGCAAAGAGGTGCTATTGGTGCAAGGTTCTACCTGGGTCGGGGCAATCCCAGACACACTGGCAGGCTGGGCAGAGAAGTGATTGGGAGCAGCCCTGCAGAGAAAGACTTGGGTGAGATGGTTGAAGAAAGACAACATGAGCCAGCAGTGTGAGTTCACAGCCCAGAAAGCCAGAGGGAATCCTGAGCTGCATCAAAAGGAGCATGGCCAGCAGGTCAAAGGAGGTGATTCTTCCCCTTTATTCTGCTCTTGTGGGACCCCATCCACAGTACTGCATCCAATTCTGGGTCCCCAACATAAGAAGGACATGGAATTGTTAGAGCAAGTGCAGAGCAGGGCCATGAAGTTGACAAGAGGACTGGAGCACCTTCCCTATGAACACAGGCTGAGAAAGTTGGGGCTACTCAGCCTGGAGAAGGGAAGGTTGTGTGGAAACCTCATAGCAACCTTCCAGTATCTGAAGGGGCCTACAGGGAATCCAGAGGGACTCATCATCAGGAACTGTAGTGACAGCACAAGGAGTAACGGGTACAAATTGAAATCAGGGAAGGTTAGGTTAAATATTAGGGAGAAATTCTTTTCTGTGAGGGTAATCAGACACTGGAACAGGCTGCCCAGGAAGGCTGTGGATGCCACAAACCTGGCACTGTTCAAAGCCAGGCTGAATAAGGCCTTGAGCAATCTGTTCTAGTAGGAGATGTCCCTGTCCATGGCAAGGGGGAGTTAGGACTAGATGATCTTTAAGTTTCATTCCAACCCCTTAATATTCTATGATTCTATGAATCACAAGACTGAGGAACTCCTTATGCATGATTTAATGCCCGATCACTGAATGCACTTTACCAATTCACAAAACAATATTTGGTCTGTTAGATATACAAATACCAAACAGGATTTTTCTACTCTACAGAACCCATTCTCTCCATCATTCTGAAAAACAGAAGAGGAATCCTTCCAAATTCTGTTTTTTTTTTGGTTTTTTTTTTTTGTTTTTTTTTTTTTTTTTTTTTTTGTTTTTTTTTTTGGTTTGGTTTTTTTTGGTTTTTTTTTTCCCTTTGTTTTTTTTTTTAATATACAGAGCACTGAGTATGCTACACCAGCTCAAATGAAAACTGCTCTATTTATCCAAAAGACAACAGAGAGTTACAAATAAAGACTAGTTTCTATCCTAAACAATTTTACTTCAAGGAGTTAAGGTTCTCAAAGCAACAAATGCACCTGTCCAGCAGTTAGGAGAACATGAAAGCCAGGAGGCAGTGCTTGAAAATGGATGGAGCTTTGGTAGCTGTCCATATAACATGAGTTCCTATAAGAACAAAGAACTGTATGCTAGCTCAGAATGACTAACAATCAAGTGAGAGCTACATCAGTTAGCACAGGATTTACCTATTTCTCTGATGAATGTTTAATTTACTTTACCTACATACAGGAAATCATAAAGCTAGAAATATTGTATACCAGAAGACTGTACAACAGTTACAGAAGAGGAGATGGAAAAGACATTTGATCAAACTATTTTTACCAAGAACAAGCACACGTTTTTGCAAGTTTGGTCCAATTACCTACTGGACCAGGTCTACTTTCAGAGAATAATTTTATAACGCTCCACTGCCTTTTTGACATTCCATATATCTGCTTTTTGAAAGTCTTTGTTCTGCCAAATACTAGGTGTTATTAGATTAACTCTTCACAAATTAAAGCAGTGTACTTCATCCATAGAGATGAAAGACCTGAGAAATAATACCATGGAGTTGTCTTTAACCCATATTTAGAAAGATAAACAGAAGAAAATATTTCATACCTCTAAAAAAAGAAAGACTTTCATACTTCCTAAAACATGACACATTAAGTTGCAAACCAATGCAAAAGCACAGACCTAATGAAACTATCTCAAAAGACAGTTTCAAGCCATACTGTTTACCTGTTATTTAAACTAAAATTGTTGTACATCACTGTAAAGAAGCAGGTGGCCTAAGAACCTCATGCTAATTTCCCTCATGAAAACTACAGAAATAAACACACTGTATTATAATTGCAGAAGGATATGCATGGAGGCCTTTTAAAAACACCTATTAAAAAGTTTTGACCTGTGAGTATTAACTTTTCACTAGAAGTGTTTCCTAGAGAAATGGTTGTTTGCTGATAGAAGAGGTTTTCTCTGTAACCTCAGTAAAAGCATCAAGTAACTTAACTCTGCAAAATACATGTATCAGGGTAACTATGAAACCAAGTATCTATTTGCTGAACTTACATGGAAAGAAATTACTTACAAAACTTATGTTTTGTCATCTTCTTAACTGCCTTAATTTGTTAGCTTCAGAGAACTACCGCTTTTCTCTTGCATATTTGCACTCAGAAGGAAAAAACGTTTCAAGTTAAATCCTAAGTCTTACATAGACTGTCACCTTCTTACCAAATTCTTATTAGATTGCTACCTTCCCTGCAATTAAGAACTCCAAAAATCCCATACATTCGAAGGATATAGCAACAAAGTAAAAAGGAAGGGGGGAAATAGGAAAAATTTAACATCAAGAACTGCAAAAACTGTTCTCAAAAGTAAAAAGTAGAAAAGAACTGAAAATAGCATTGAAAATATAAGAGGTGATTCCAACAGAAAGAGAATATGCTACTTTTCATTATCTACATGGGATAAATAAATCACAATAGTCTTAACCTGCAACAAGGTATTAAGTTGTTCTGCAAGGGCAGGCAGAAGAAATTACTGAAGGCAAAGAAAACTGAACTGAGATGTATTACGCAGAGAGATTTTTTTTAATCTTTTTCAATGGATAGTTTTGAGAAGAAATTAAACAAGCATTCATAGCTATGGCCTACCAATAATCAATGCTGCTTTGGAATCATGGTCTACCTGGGTTACTTCAATACAGGAAAATTTAGTAATAAAACCTTATAGTACACATCTCAAAAGTTCTAACAAAGACATGCTCCAATCTAGTATGATTCCGGGGCTTGATGCCATTATTGAGGACAAGGCTTAGAACATTTATGCTCACTCATTAGATTTACCCTAAACAGCGAGAGTGCTTTCTTCTAATTATTTTTGATGCACATTTTAACTGGATAGGTACACATACTGTTTTATTTGACAGCAAGACCATTTCCCCAACTCCATGTAGTTTAGTAAAAAAAAAAAATAAAAAAATCAGAGGGTTTTGCTTCTATCCACCTCCCCAAAGAGATAATGTGACTGTTTGACATGGAAGGTCTCACAGTGATGCAGTAGCACAAAAATGCCTGAGGCAGCTGAAAGTCTGCATGACATCACAGTGGTGGCAGGTGTTTCTCTCGATGCACTTGGGAATCTGTGTGGTGTACTATATTTTATCAGATTCCTTGCAATTTCTGGCAGCTGTACATCTCTCCCTGAATAGCAGAACATCTGGAGGTCACAAGTATGAAAGTAAAATTAAGTATTATAAGTTATGATGAATCCTGCACTCATGGTAATGTATTTATAAAAAAATAGGAACTGTGACACCAGAAGCAACACGGAATGGTAGAGCCAAATGTGTAAAGACAGAAATATAGTAACAGAAACTTTTAAGTGTTACCTCAGTGTAAAAATCATTCACTGGACTCAACAGAAAACACTTTTTACTCAAAGAAGTAGAAGCTATGGAATCCATGCATTACCAAAAGAAGAGAGACAGACTTGATTAGACAGGACATAATTGAACTGAAAGCTCAAAAAATATCAACTTACCAACAATTACATTCCACCAGTTTGTGCCTGTATTATGTAAACATCACTACTAGCTGTTGAGCTAAAGAAAAATCTAAGATGAACACCTACCTATTCACTCAGTGAAGAGTTTGATAAAAGTTGTCTGGAGTAAGAAATCAGGTATGATATTAAGAAAACAGGAAATGTCTTCTTACTTATATTAAAAAGGCACCTGACATTTTGCTGGTGGTGTTTCTCACCATCAGTGAACGCTAATCTTATGGTCACATCACAACTGCAGGTGTTCAATGAAATAGCAAAAAAACATCCTTCACAGGCTGTTGAGGTCTTTAGACACAGAATTACTCCTGGCAAGGGATCACACTCTAATTCCTGCAGGAAAAAATAAAGCAGCCTACTGAAACACTTCCTTGTCATTAGATTAATACAGACTCTGGGTTTGGATAAATCCAGAACATATAAGTAAAAAGTTTAAGAAATGCTTTATTTCAAATTGTATGGACAGAACTGAAGATTATTTCTGTCATCTTGGGTCTGAAGAGGAAGTTGAGAATACAGAGATTAAAAGTGAGGAAGGTAATGATAACTGAAGAAGGTGACAGCACCAGAAAGCTGTCAAGTCTGTGAGGTATAAAAACTGAATGCCAATTAAAGTAAGACTAATAGGAGAATCTGTAAGAGAAAACACAAGACTAACCTCCAACAGAAACAAATAATTAGCAAAAACTTGTACTGTACAGTGATTCCAAATACGTAATAATAATAATAAATATATTTTTATGTAGAGACATGCAGGTCTGCTTTTAGGAGGGATATCTTAGATTACATATCCCTGAATATTACCAAGATGTACTCTAGCATGACAGCACAACCCAAAAAAAATAGGATAAGACCACAAGGTCCTAATACTTCACTAGAACCTCAACACATGGTAAAAACCAGTTTAAAACAGTAGGAACAAACTGTACAGCCAGCTCAGTTAAAACAGATTTTTCTTTATAAGAAGTTTTGGGGCGTCTTTTGAAATGCCCAAAAATTTTCATTCCCTTCCGTTTTTCTATCATTATTTCACCTTTTCTGCTACGAGTATTAAGAAGATTCTGGGTTACTACTGGGTAAACTGCCAACACTAGAAGGATATTAATGTGTCTACTAACAGCTAAGCACAGTTTTAATACATGATCTTTCTCATAACAGACAGACATGACAAGACAACCAAGAAATGAACCAGAAGTGCAGACAAAGTCATTGAGGAAAGGCCACACAACCATCCAAATAGTATCTTACGCTTATAATACAGGCCACTTTTTGCTCACAACTTGCACATTAGTAGAACAAATCTAACTGCTTTACACTTTTGGAGAATTTGTACCACAAAGTGCAGCAGGAGAGGAAAAAAACCAACCCTTAGAGGCAGATTTGGGAAAGAGATGACGTGTCAAAATAACGAAGGAGGGAAGACTCAAAACATGTCAACTACAGAAAAACAGTCAGAAGAGGTAGAAGCACCACAAAGATTTCACAACCACCTAGTGACAACAGAAAATCTGTTACCAGTCTGCAATCTGTTTTTATTTATACAAAACAAATTTTTTAAAATGGGGTACACTGCGTAATGACAACTAGAAAGGAACACAGCCCCTAGTGAGGAGCTCTGATATACCCAACAGCAGCACATTCACCTAGCTCCCAAGCACAAAAAACCCGAACATACATTTTGGTCTTCTCCAACTGAATACAAACAACTGGTCACCTTTAAGAGCCAAGTCTGAAAATAATCTAATCAGCCACCACATGGTGACAAGAACAGCAATCTTCAGATCATTCTGAATTCTTACAAAATTTACACTTGCAATTTTTAGTCACTACAGTTGAAGATACTTGTTTTGTCTGCCACAGTCTGCACTCTTATAGTTTTTGAAAACATAACCGTTTGTCAAGGATTTGCTCATTACTGAATTCCAACAGAAGAGCACAACTCACAATTAAAAAACCATTTTACATATACCGATATGGATGTGAATTCCACTTGATAACAATAAAAATAATGCTCTCTACTGCAGGCTGACAATGGAGAACAGAACTACAATCACACAGATCTGGTACAGGATTAAGGTCCAGTCTATAATCCCCTCAAAATTTAAGAATAATTGCACTGTTTCACAGAGCAATCAGCAGCAACACACAAACATATTTATAGCTAATGAAATGCTGCGTATAAAATACATCAAAGTAAACTTCATTCTTACAAGAGAAGAAAACAGGTCTACAACATTTTCCATCAAGGTACAAGGGTCTTGTTTTTCTGTGTTTTTAAGAGTTGCTGTACACTGTTGGGTTATAAACAATAAAATATTTCAAACTGAGGTATTTCAAAACCAGACAAAGGACTTGGCTGTACAGCTCCCACTTCATTTAATAAGAACAGAATACTTAAATCCTTTATTTGCCTTTGAACCTAAGGATCTTTCCATGCTTTACTCCACATTCTTTAGTTTCCATCAATTTGAAAATAAGATTATTTCTTGAATACTGTTACCCACTTCATTAAAAAAAAAGTTAATTTATGGCAGCAAGTTAGGTGGTTGCTGCGCTCCAGAGTAACTACCTGGCAAAACAAAACAAGGACACCAGACCTTCCAAGATCTGTGCAATTATTACATGAATAGAACCTAAGCATGAAGGAAAAAAAAAATCAAGTGAAATCATACTGAGAGAAATACTAAGATATTACTTCATTACTGAGCTTCTAGACCCAAGATATAAATAAGTGATATATATTCAATTTATATATATAATAAATAACAACTCTCAGTTTCATATATTTGCCCAAAGCCTTCTTTCATGCATGTATTTTCAAAGACTTCATTCTAGAAAGCATGTCAGATACCTTTAAACTGTTATTTGAAAGAGACTTCTGAGATGGTTTTTATATTACATGGTTTTTCTACAACCTGTGTCATGCAGTGCAAACTAAGCAGCTAAGCCTACTCTCTGAATCATGAATACTATTTAGTGTTAGCCCAAATAAAGGATAAAAACCTGGAGAAGAGGCTGGATAAGTATTCTGGCACCACAAGCACAGGTGAACAGATCTTAAAAAAACGCCTGCTGAACCAGTACAAAAATACTTGCCTACCAACACTTTTTAATATCTTAAGCATCAGTTTAGATGTCTGTTCAAAATTCAAAAAAGCAGAATCTTTCAGCACCGAATGGCATGTCTCAACCCTCAGTGTTACACATCAGCCTGCAAAAACCGATAGGGCCATGCTATAAGTCTTGGTAGGGAAGGAACAGTAACTCATTTCAAAACAGCATGATTTCTAAGTCAGTTTCTATACAACTGATTTGCTCAGTGAAACTTGTTTTGAAAAAGGGCATGGTTAAAAAACCTAGTAAACTTGGGCCTTACAACAGACGTTTGTAACAGACATTAAAGTAATAAGAATATTCCTATTTGTTAAACTTTAAATCAATCAATCAACTCATGAAGCCACTCGCTAAGAACATGTAACCACGATTTCAGTGATAAATCTGCTTTAGACCTCAGTAATCTACTCTGTACACGTCAAGGATGGAGTCTTCATTCCCACCTACCCAACACTACTTCAGTTCAATGAACAGCTCATTCACAAGTCGAGCCGGAGCCAGGAAAGGCAGATTTCCACCTCTCAGTGCAAGAAGTTAAGAAAGTAGGCACAAAGATAAAATAGACTAAGAACACACTGATCTGAACCAACACAAACCAATCTCTCTGTGCTTAAACCAACGTTTCTGTGCATCGACATGGACATTCTAACCAGGCACAATATGATACATTTTGACCAGAGAAAAAGGAACCTGACATATGAATTCTGTATATACAAAATAAAACTATGCTTAAAAGATTTAATAGCAAATCTTCCTGGTTAGTAAGAAGTAGAGCCCAATTTAATCCAGAAGCGACAGATGTGAAATTAGCATGCTACAACGGCCACCAAGAATCAACTCCTTAAGAAACCAGATACAAAATCATAAATAAAACACATTTCAAACTAACCATGTGAATTCCCTCTTATCCATTCCACCTCTTAACAATTTGCCTGATTGTCCATGAATGGGTGACAGTAATGTGTAAACAGACACTATCACTTGTATCACTCAGACTATTAAACAAAGTAAAGCTACAGAAGTAGTGGTTTAGGACATGTGGGCTAGAATTTGAGAACTTGTTTTATACATTGGGCTGCACCTAATGCTGTCCAAGAAAGGATATCCAAGAGAAATCAAGGCCATGTATAGACATAGATATGACTAAAATGGTCTGTTTTTTCAGCAGTCTGTGGAGCTAGTACCACAAAGTTTGTTTAGGAACGAATACTCAGCAGGTTCACCAGCTCAGAAGAAACACCTGCAAACAAACCCTGCCTTAGGACCAGCCCAAGCTCCGGGAAGCGGGCCTTTTCCCGACGGCTGAATAATTACACACAATGGTGCTTCAAACAGTGCCGGCTCGGAAGCCCTCTCCCGAGGTGGGATTGCGCTCCCTTGATAGGGCAAGAAAACGGGGAGCAACATCACAGACCTGCCACCCACCACCACCGGCGACTCCGTATAGTCCACCATCTCCACCTTCCCAGCATGGCAGAAACTCCACTATCCCTCCAGTGTACGAGATAGGGAAGGGAGCAGTGGGGACGAAGAGGGCATGGAGCAGAAGCCCCGCGCCGAGGGATCCGGGACGGACTTCCAGCTCCTGCCCGGCCCCTCGGAGGAGCGGCGGAGCCCCCACATCCCGGACCGCCGCCTCCCTCCCTTCGCCCCCAGGGGAGGAGGGGTGTCGGAGCGACGGGGACGGGGGGGCCCCCGGTCCGCCACCGCCAGGAACAAAGGGCCCTTCGATAAGCCGAGCCGCAGAGCACAACAAAGGGGCCTGGAGACCGCGAGAACCGGGGCGGGGGGAGGCGAAGCGGGGGATGGGGATTACGGGTCGGGCCGGAGCGGCAGCGGGCGCGGGCGCCGCTCCGCCTCAGCCCACAACGAGCGGCGGCGTCGGTCGCCCGGCCGGGTCCCGAGCAACGAGTCCCCGCTCCCCCCCTCCCGCGCCGACCGCGGCACCGGGCCGCCGGCTACGGGTTCCCCACGGCGGGGGCGGCGCTGGTCCCGCCCGGCGCCCGCGCTCCGGCCTGGCCAAGCTCTCACACACACACACACACACACACACCCTGCCGGGGAGGGGAGGGAGCGGGCGGGGGCAGGGCACGGAGGAAGGGAAGGGAAAAGGGAAGAGGCGGCCTGACCTGGCAGAGCTGCTTGCAGTACTCGGTGGCCGCCTGCACGGCCGGCTCGCGGCTCTCCCGCAGCCCCGTCTCCAGCTCCAGCAGCCGCTCCCGCAGGCGCCGCAGCTCCAGGAGGTCGCCGCCCGGGCCGCCGCTCTCCCGCTCGGCCTCCTCGTCCGCCATCTTCGCACCCCGCTCCGTCGCGTACGCAGCCCCCCCGCCCCCCTTTCCTCCCTGCCTGCCTCCCCCGGCTCCCCCCGCTCCGCTCCCGGGTCACGTGATTACACAATGCCACGTTCCAGGGACGGGGGGTCACGTGCGGAGGAGATGGAGACGCGCGGGAGCGCGCGGCGCGCGCGCGCGCGCACCGCCCGCCGTCCCCCCGCGGCGCAAAGGACTGGGGCCGGGGAGGGGGCGGGGCCTCCCCGCCTCACGTGACGCGACGCCACGCGCGCCGGGGCGCGCCCCCGCGCGGCCACGTGACGGGGCCCTCCCCCGCCCGCGCGGCGACGCGTTTTGGCGGCAAAGCGGCAGCAAATGGCGGCGGCCTCGCCGACGGTGGGGGCGGGTTGGATCGGTCGGGTTTTGCCGCTGTCCCAAGAGTTCAGAATCGTGGAATCAGTTAGGCCGGAAAAGACCTCTCAGATCATTGGATCCAACCTACGATTGAGCACCATGACGTCAACTAGACCATGGCACTAAGGGTCACGTCCAGTCCTTCCTCCACCTGAGAGCACCATGTGGCACGAACCGCTGCTGGACGGGCCATGGCCGACACCACTGACGTTTTGTGGCTTGTTGATTACCTCACCTTTCTTCCTCTGCCAGAAGTGTGTTAGCCTCAAGGGTGCCACTGAGTTCTCTTCACACCTAGATCATCCTGCTTTCATAATTGGAAGTGGGAAGTGCAGCTTGGCTGTTCAAATGAAACAGATCTAGAGGTTCTGGAGGGCTTCGTTGCCCTTGCATGCTGAGCCAAACACCCTCTCACACACTGGTGATGTGCTCACAATAGTGCAAAGCTCCAATGATGGACATTGTACTTCCCTGTGAAGCGATACACGGAATAAATAAATAGACTCCGCAACTCGATATAGTTATGAAGTGGGTATGTATGTCAGCGCCCGGCACAAGTGAGATAGTTCTCCAAAAACTTGTGCCCTGAGCCTCAGTCTGACCCACACCTTTATTCCCAAAGGTGTTCCATATGCAATACATTACACAACTTTGCCATGCATATTCAACTCCTGGCCCCGCCTGTCTTCGCTTCTCATGCTAAATAGGTCCACGCCCTTCTGGGCATGCGTGGTTTGCTGTGGTGGTCGCACGGTGGTCTCTGGTGGTCTCTTGAGGCTGAAGATTGTGGTCTTCCTCAGGATCGAACTTTTGAACTTTCCTCCTCTGCGCATGCGTTTTTGGTCCTTGGGTGCTTATCTGAGTGCGTCTGTCGGTCTTGATAAGCTTGGAGACAGAGGAGCCCTTTTATCTGGGTTCTTTGCATCTCCTGGTCTTCTCTGCCATTGTCCTTTATGTAAGAAGCTTCAGAGATTTGCATTTTCTTATGCTCTTTGTACCATGGCAGAGGTTTCTCAAGTAAAAGGTTAAAATTAATTAATTTTGTTAATTCAAGTGAACTCCAAAAATCTCTATTTCACCTGCATCTACTAAATTAGCTGAGGAGACTCCTTCATCTGTCAAAGGTGTTGGAAGTACTGGAGATGGGCCTGAGGCATTGATTCTGGTGAGACAGAAAACATGGATCTGATGGACGCTGAATTGGCATGGATACATGTTTTGCAGTCTTCTAGGTTGCACAGGTTGACGTGTGTTGATGGCTTCACATTCTTCATGTTGCCATTGAGGAAGAGTCCTCCTCATTGAGGAATTGAGGAGGAAATGTATTACAGCAGCGAGAGCCCTGCCTGAACTGAACTGAATAATTTCTCATAGCCAGCCAGCACTGTCTTAAGCTGGGCATTTCACATCATCTGAAAAATGAGGAACACTAATACTTTACACAAACTTGAATTGGGTGTAACAGTCTTTTGACTAGAAGAGACTACCAGCAGACCCCTAAATATGCCTTTCAGTCTTGCACTGACCCAGGTGCAACTCAATATCCCATACTCACTACCTTATCTCGTATGACCATGGGATTGAGTTGATGTTCTCTTATTTTTTGTCACAGAAGACAAATGCCACTACCTACTTTTTGCATGCAGTTGAAAGCTGAGGTGTATGGTGAAACGAACACTTAATCGGAGCTGGGAAGAAAAGAGGTTCTTCCAGAACTGCAGCAATATTAGTCTGCAAGTGTAGACATTAACAGTGATATCCCTGAATATGCAACATTTTGGAGACAGATCTGGGAATCTGGTCCAAAAATTACCACATTTTGGGTCATAGCAGTGAACCCAAAGTGATATGTTTCTTGTTTCCATACAAGGATCCAAGTAGATATCTTATTTGCAACTTATAAGCCTGGAACATTTTAAGTTTCTTGACTTTTATTGCACAGGAAATCCATTCTGTTACAAACAGAAGAAGAGAAGACTATCAGCTTTTCCATTTAAGATTAATGCAGTACCGGCTAAATCTGGTTTGTATACGTCCCTCACTAACAAACCACCTGTAACACCAGTACTAGTCAGTGATGCAAATGCTAGAAACAATGGCATGAAGACCTATTTATTCTTTCTCAATCACTTAATGTATTTGCAGGATCTAAAATATCTTCTTCTCTGGATAACCCTGTCCTATACTGTGCCGTTTGCAATTATTTTCACTTAAGGGTGAACCACAATACCCCAACTGATACTCTGTCCTTGCTTTAGCTTGCTGTATTGTTTCTGCCTTGACCAGGGGGTGTTCTGAATTGAGCCCAGGCCAGGAAGGAAGGAAGGAGAAAGGAAGTATGGGTTTCTCGATCATGCCAAAGGTTAGCACTTGGAGAGGGTAGAGTAAGTGTTGTTTGTTTTGTTCTCCTCAGGGTCAAGCGGAAAGTAGCCTGTCCTTCAGTTGTGCTGCCCTGACGAGGACTTGCACTTAAGCCTCCAGGGGCCTTGTGCAAGGGAGAACTCCTGCCTTTAATCGTGACTCACAGGCAAATTGCAAATGCAAATCATATATCTAAGAGACCCAGAAAATAATTATTAAGTGGAAGGAATGACCACAAACAGTGGTGAATAACAAAGGAGGTTTTTTTTTCCCTTGACAACAGTGAGAATGTGATGACAGCAACTGATTCAAGTGTGGCAACAGCCTGAGAAAGAGGAAAAGAATAAAGAGCAACTATGAGGCCTTGTTGTTCATCCTGTATTTGACTCCTAACAGAAGCTACACTGTGGTGGGTAGAGCTCATGGAAGAGAAGAGCTGTTGCTTAATGTTGGCAGGAGAAAGAGATTGTGCAGAGAAGAGGTTCTTTTCAGATACCTGTTTTCTTCATGGACATGTGGGGCAGGCTGTGTGACAGTGGAAGAACGTGAATATAAGAGAGAGGAGGCTTATACTGCAGAAGTAGACTCATTGACTATAATTGTAAATATAGTCAAGTAATCCACTTGCTGTTAAAATGGAAAATACAGAGAAGAGAGAAGCAGATGAAGGACAATTAAAAGGAGGGATGACAAAAACTAACTCAACCAAAACAGTCCAAGAACAAAGACTGTGAAGATGGTGAGAAAGAGCAAAAAAAGGATGGAAGACTGGAAGGGAAAGGGACTTTTACACCAGTTCAAAGACAGAATTTTTTGTCAAGAGGACCTGAAAGTCCTTGACTTGAGTGTGCTAGAAATAAAGATTTAAGATAAGGGCTTATAGCAGTAAGTATTCCTCACCATCAGAAATTTATTTTCAATTACACTCTTCTCTGTTCTCTTATTCTTCAATTACACTCTTCCCTGTTCTCTTATTCTTGCCGCTTCCTTGACTGATTCATTATTTCTACACTGTGGTGTTTTCCTAGCTCCATACTTCGATTCTCATGTCTCAAAGCTGTCATTTAGAGGAGGCACATCACATACTCTTTATGTTTTGGGATGCAGGGCCTGGTTCGAAAGGCGTTAAGAGATAAAGGAGTCTTCATGACCTAAACTCCCCTGTATGTGGGTTATTTACCTATCAGTTGTTTGAAATAGCTTTAAATATAAAATAAAATTAGTCTCCCACCATTTGATTTTAGGTAGTGGAAGAGGGAAATCGAGCAAGTAGCACAGGAAGTATCAGAGGTTAGAATGGTGACAGCAAAGAGAAAGGGTTGGAATAGTGATGACAGTGTAGCTTAGACTGTATGTAGCCAGGAGTTGGGAGGAGGACTAACTCTTCCAGGGAGAATGTCATGTTAGCAAGGAACAGCTGTGATATTTGTATATCACTGGAGCCCTGGCAACAAAACTAGATCTTTTAGGGATAACAGAAGATATGACAGAATAAAGATTAGGATGGGATCACACAAATATTAAAACACTCATGGTGTTTGGGAAGTTAAGGGGATTAATGGAGGATTAGAATTTGCAGTGTGATAGATGTTTAAGAAACAAACAGCAGCAGGACAAATAACGAAGAACTTGTTTGAGTTAGTATTGGGAAAATATGTCAAAGAACTTCTGTTAGAGAGCATGAAGGTGTGCTGGAGATGTTTGGCTTCAAGTCTGGAGAGAAATAGTTTTTGGAAGAATAATTAGGAAAAATACTACTTGGAACAAAAGTAGGTTGATAACTAAGGTTCCTAATTTCAAAGGTCAAACTTCAAGAAACTAAGGGAATGAGCTGGTGATGATGAAGTGGCTGAGGGCCTGCTTGTGGAAAAAGTTTGGCAGCTGCCAAATCTCTCTGAAAAAACATATCTGTAATTCAAATCTCAAACAAGAGTGACAGTCAGTCCCAGCTTGATAAATAGCCACTTCAAAAGGGTTATTGGGAACAATCAGAAGCTTGAAAGGAATGGAACAATATGATTACTTGAAAAATATTAAGAAGGGTAAGAATAAAGTGAGAATTTTGAGAAGCTCAGCTTCCTTTACAAAGGAAATTAAAGCAGGGGTTAATGAGAAAGAAGATATGAAAATGAATGTTTCCACATTCGAGATGAAAGAAAAAAAAACCTATCACATACCCATCTGAAACATCAGAAGATCTTTATTCATGCAGAAATCTCCATTAATGGTGTAGGGGGAAAAATGAACTATAACAAAGAAATGTGCTGATGATACAAAATAGTGAGACAATTTCAATATGAGAAGGATCAAGACTAGATGGCCTTCAGATCCTTAATAACAGAACGGATTAATTTTAATAACACAACATGCAAGGAGACTGGTAGCAATACTTTCTGCTGGGGAAGAACCTCATTAGCTGGAAGTAACAGTGGGTAGGAAGTGCTCATTGCGTTACTTGAGGATGACCAACTCATAAATATAATCCAGCTGCAAAAAAAGTTACTAAAATCACATGACATGCCAGGTCAGCTATTTCCATTAGATACTGCAGATAAAAACATTGGTCTCATCTCATCTGAAATGATTTATGCAATTCTGGTCACTATCATTCAGAAAAGATGAGATTGCACCGCAGGCAGTACAGAGAAGGACTCAAAGAAAGATCAGTAAAATGGAGAATCTGATTCATGAGAGGAGAGAAAAATGGTTTATTTAGCCTAGAGAAACAAAAGGTGAAAAGAAGTGTAATTTCAGTCTGGAAACAGTAAAAGTAAGCATCAGTTAGGACAAAAGCTTTTCAAGCTGAAGTATGGTAGTGTGTGAAGGAAAATGGGTTAACTGATTATTGAATATGTTGAAACAGACATAGCTATCATGTTAGACAATAAATAGTGCTATTTCTGAGGCATGTAAGTATTTCTTCACAAGGTTACAAAAGAAACTTCATGAAAATGGTAGAATGGTAGATTAGTGCAAAGGGATCTGATCATGAAAATTAATTGCAAATAAAACATAAACTCCAAAGGAGGCAAGAAAATTCATCTTGTGTAGTCACATCTTCCTTAATGAGGCTGCTGCCTTCTTTCAAGGCTGGGCCCACATTCACCTATATTCAAAATCACTGATATAGGTCTATATATTACTCAGTAATCAACATAACCTATATGTCTAACAGCAAGAATAAAACCAACTGAGCAGAGCCTGGTCTTAGGTTGTCTTTGCATAAGCTGGGGGAAGAAATGGAAAAAGTTTTGCCATATCCATTTTCAGGTTGCAGAAAGGAGCAAATTAATGATGAAGGAGAACAGCACATTTGAAAATACAGCCTGGGTTATGACTTGAGCTTTTTTTTTTCAGAAGGAAATGTTACAAAATATTTTCAGAGCTATCTTAAAAGCAAGGGAGTGGATATGTTCTCATTTACATAGTTTAACACAAACCACAGTGCTAATACCTGTAATTAATGGTGCCTTTCTACCTTTCTAATTGTGTTTTCTGTTTATCATTTTCCTTTGTTTGTTTTCCAGTGCATACTGCCTAAATCCTCAATAGTTTAGTTCTCATTAAGAGAATCTAGCAGAGTTCTAGCTATACCTTAAAAAATTATTAAGAGAAAGAAAGTGTGTCCTGGAGATGGATGTGTTTTCCCATCATTGCATTATTTTCTTCATTTTCCTCCCCATTTGGCAAGATTTGGCTTTTCAGTTAGGAGGATTCCACAGAAACACTAGAAACACTTTCCTTTTTTTTTTCCTTTTTTTTTTGGTGGTTACTTTAATTTAGTGTCTAAGAACTGAATCTTTTTCATGGGTATGGAAGAAAAGGATTGAGCACTAGGATAGGGCAATTCTTGTAAAACAAGTTGGGGAGGAAGAGGAGAGAGTATATTTAAAAAACTGATTATTTTGCTAATAGGCAAAGGAAGAATTTACTTGTAGGTGTAACATCAGTTAAAAGAACATTTTGTTTTTCCTGTTGATCTGCATTGTGCATGATTCCTGATTCTTCATTATTTAGCTGTTTTATAGCCAGTTAATTACTTAGTGTAGTAACCACTTAATTACTAGTGACACCCAGCTCTTTGCTATGATAAAACATAAAACTGCTTCTCAAGAACATGTTTTACAGCAACACATTTTTTTAAATATTTCATTGCATTTTCCAGCAAATTAATATTGAAAACCTTTGATAAAATATAGATCCCTGTGTCAATAGAAGGAAAAAATGGTACAACCTGCAAATGGCAGGAGGATGAGGTACAGGGATGGACTTTAAGAAGAGGTAGTATAAATGTCCTGTAATCTCTTATAATTCTCTGACTGGTGATGAACTACATATACTGCCTGTTATGGCAATATTGATTGCAATCAGATGATAAAATCATTGCACAGAAAAAGAAACCACTGCAGTGAAAATGAAAAGATGGAAATTTAATGAATTCTTGATTAAAAAATTTATTTATTGGAATTAAATTAAACCTCAATCTTATAGCTGAGAGTTAGTCATGGGAATAAGAAAATGCTGAAAAATGTAACCAGTTAAGAATTTGTTTCAAATTATGTATTTATTTTCAACAGCCATCCCACACTTTTCATCTACGTTCCTTATGCTACAAATTTTCCTCACTCAGAGCCTTAGATTTACTTACAATTGGATGGAGTGATGGAGATATAGTGGTGGAGATTCTTGCTGGAATGCATTAACTTCCTCTGTTAAATCCTGCCTCAGGCAAACCTCTTCAAAAATATTTCCTTTGTCTAGTACACACAGTTTAGTAACTCCTGTCTTATAGTGAGATAGCAATTCTTTTGCAGTGATTTATGCATACCATTCAAATACAAAACCTGCATTAAATTATGTTACATTAAAAGATCTGAGACGTGCATGCCATTACTTAGGGACCATTGTGCAAGGAAAAATGTGGGTCTGATCCTGTTGCCGCTCAAGCCCATGCTTGCAGAAACAGCAAATCAGTGTGAGGTGGACTTGCAATGATGTAGCAATACTCAGTTACTTTTGGCTTACAGACACCAAACAGCCTTTCAAACTCACTGATGACCTTGTACACCTTTAGTATTTTTATTAATCATACAAACAAAGTTGTGTGGCATTTCAAAAGAAACAGGCTCAGGACTTCTGGAGGGAAGATTTCACAGCCTCTAACATAGCTTGTTTAAATGCTTCGCAATCTGAACTGTTTGATTGGATTCATAGTATTCTATTTAAATCCCTGCTGGAAATTCATCTGATCTTTGTTCTTTCTCTAGTTGTCACAGTGGAACAATAGCCACCAAATCTTTTATAGTAGCTTACTACATTTTTGAGTGCCACTATAATACCTCTCCCTGAGCTCTTTATTTCACAACTTACTGCCATATTTCTAAGCCACATAAACCTCATTCCTTGAGCTTTCCTCACAGCTGGTATTTCCTACTTTCCTTGCTGTCATATGTGTCCCTCACCCTCAGTGATGGAGTGCAGTTTTTATTTCTTGGGGCACAGTGTCCAGTGCCCAACTCAGTTCTCATTTGCTGGGACTTTGCCAGAGCTAAGTGGAATGATTACTCTTTGTGTCATCTATTACATTGTTGGCTCTAGTTTGTGATCTCCCAGATTGTTTTCTGCCTACACAGTCGTTTCCTATTCTATATTTAAATTTCTGCCCTCATTAGATTTCTCTTTCCAAAGTGTTGTCTGGTTTGTATTTTGTCTGATTGATTTTAGGCTGATTCTTCAAGACCCATTTCAGTGCTATTTCCATCCTTCACAGCACTTTGCCACTTTACCCAAGCTGATATCACTGCCAAACTGTGTGAGTGCGCTCACATGCCATCAGCCAGGCTGTTAAATGAATGTGGGGTATAAAAAAATACTGTTCCCAGGATGACGTACTGTGGGACTCCTCCTGAGAAAGCTTCCCAGAATGACAACAAGCCATCAATTACTGCACTTTGAGAATAATTTTACAAATGTTGTGCACCTACAGGGTTGCTACTTATCTCTGGAATGCACTGACGTGGCTTACTTAGTAAAATGCTATGTGGAACAATGTCAAAACTTGTCATTGTCATGATGCATCATATCTGCTATTTGCACTTATTTGTTAAAGCAATTATCCTGTCAGAGAATGAGATTAGCATCAATTGATACAATTTTTCTCATGACTAACCCATTTCAACTGTTTTTAATAATTATCATAATCTTCCAGGTATTTACGATTTTTTATTTAATATTTTTTTCCATTTCAGGGGATAAAAGGCTGACAATATAAAATGCTCTATGTTCTCTATTCTCTCTTCCAAAAATAAATATTGCATTTATACTTTTCTACAGTTTGAACCTTCCTTGCTTGCTGTTATTTCTTGAAAATCGTCATTAATGATTCAAACACTACTTCACTTAGCTCTCTGAACATTCATGGTTGATTTCTTCACAGCCCACTAACTTAGCCACCTCTAACTTCCCCACCGCCCCCTCCCCGCCCCGCTGAGGATCGTGGCATCAAGGGCTTGGACTCTCTAAGCTTGTACTTGACAATCCCAATACCATTCTGCCACGTGTGTGCTTAGTGTCAAAAAATTGTTGTAATCAGCAAAGCGTGTGTGCTTGTTTACACCCCGCTCGGCCAGCGTGTAAGTACATGATTAAATGCCTCTGAAATCGCTGGCACTTGCGACATTACCGAACTTAATGAGACTTCACACCGGCGCCTGCTCTGCAAACAGTGCAGGCTGCTCGCTTGGGGACCTGGTGTGATCCCCTGCCCTGAGCTGTGTTTCAATGTCCGCTTGCTGTTGGATATTATCTCTGCGCACACCGGGATGCCTGGGAAGGGCGTGTTGGTCGGGCGGCAGCGCAGAGGTAAGCGGAGCCGCCGCTGGCTGTTGCGAGGCGTTGAGCCCGGCCGTGTGCCAGCCTCGCCTCAAGCACCGAGTCTCGGCTGTGGCCGCGGGCAGATCGATCTGTCAGCTCCACCCCGAGCAGGGAAACCTGTGCAGAGGCGCCTGGAACGCGCTGATCCTGCGTACAGCAGCAATCCAGCGGCGCCGGGTGCTGCTGTGGCTCCCACGGTTCTCAGCTGAACACAGCAATTCAGACGTGGCAGCAGCACGCTGCCGTGTCTCTGCTGCTTTGTGACTGAGCCGGGGTGTTGGTACGGGGCCGGGTGACAGCCTGGATATCCTGGGGCCGTTTGGTGCCTGCAGAATGCCTCTGGATCTTCTGTTGATACCTGCCTTGGCGTTTTTAAACCTGTTTTCAGAACCTCGGTATCTGTAGTGATGCTCTGACAAAAACTCTAGTGAATGAAATAGGGAGTAGATGGAGTAAATTTAGGTGGGGTGTTAAAAGGTGAGGTTTTGGGTTTTGGGGGCTTGTTTTGAGCCTTCTCTGGTCAAATGTAAGAATCCCAAGTGCAGCTGTACATATTTACATCTGAGATAGATGTCTAGCTACCCCTTATAACCAAGGAGAATGGTCAATTTGTCTTGGCCTGAGATAGTTGTCAAAAATAGGTCTAAAAGTACCTTTTCCCCTGCTTTTGATTCTGAGGGAATCTAGAAACTCAGTTCAGCTGTCTGTCTGGAATTGCAGTTGCCTCTGTCTGATGAGGCAAATCTCAGGCTCATTCAAGTAAACTTTGTAGATTATATGTAGCCATGCCTTCAAAGATCCATTCCAAATATGGTAAATAATTAAAGTATCAGTTCATATCCATGCATGCTTCCCCCCTCCCCACCCAAATTTCCTTCCCCACTTTTTCCTCTGCATTAAATTTTATTTTGTTAGACTTTAATTTGCTAGACTGGTGAATTACTTACTCCGTGGTTAGCGCTTGCTCATTCCTCATTTGTAACTGGCACTGATCACAACTTTGTATGTAGGATTTGGTTGAGTGGGAGGGAAAGCATGTGCATAGAGTTCATATTTCTTCTTGGAAACATTTGCTAGACCACCATCCAGAAACTTGTGACCCAGTACTGGTTTACAGGCAGCAAGATGAGTAATTCCAACATAAACTGATGGCAATCACAGAGGACTCTTTTGTACACCCCAGGAAACTAAACCCATCACTCACTACATCCCCTGTCTTCCCTGTTTGCACTGAGCAATTCTGCAAGGTGTGTTCTGAGAATACTAATCGTATGTTTGTGAGTACTAATTCATTATTTGCTTAATATAAGTTTTTAAAGCATAGTGCTATGGATGTTAGTCTGAAAAAGTTCCCAAGAATGTTTCTTCCTCTGTTTTCACTGCACATTAAAGCAGCATTGGTGGAAGACTTAAAGCAAACAGCCAGGAAACTGTTAAAACACAGAGATATTGGCACCGAGCTTTATTTTTCCCTGTCAGAGTGAGCTGATTTCACACACACAACCCTTTAAACCAATAAATCAATGGTAAACTTGTGACCTTATTTGCTGTAATGAATCACTTGTATTGCCATGTTCTGCAGCATATCAAACAGCAGCAAATCTGGTTTCACTGGTCAGTGCACTCTGCCTGGTTCAGTGCTGCAGTGAAGCTCTGTTTAAATTAAAAATGCATGTTTCAGCTTGACAAGACATATCAAATGTTAACATTTGTTCCCTAGTCATACTTCTCTTGGTAGTATTTGGTTCTAGCCAGTAGAAGTAGCAAAGCTGTACTACCTCTGAATTTCCTACCTAATATCTAGATATGGCTTTTTAAATGTTTTTTATAAACTACCAAAAAAAAAAAAACTGTAAAGGATATTAGCAGGAAAAAAATACAGTCAATTAACAAGTGGTGACACTGAAATGTTTTTATTAGCTTGCCAGCCAAAAGGTCTGACTGCCTTCTTAAAGTAGCATGTAGAGCACTCTCAGATATCAACATTGTGAAGCTGGAGCTGAAGGTTTATTTTAAAGATTGTGCATGGCACTTGCCAGCATGACTTTTTGCCAGTCTGTAAGTACCTGCCTCCACCAAGGACTCTACAAGCTCACAATCCTCAATGCATATTTCTATGATTTCAAACCTGAAATTGTTAAATGCATTTGTGTTAGTCTGTGGACTTCTCTACACCTATCAGACTCTAGGTCCTGGTGAAGTTACTCCTACCTGTGTATAGCTCTGGGAAGGTGATTATGTTCCTGAAAGTCTGTTGCTCTTGCAGCATCATCCTTTCAAAGGATACAGAGCATTCCCTTCTCAGTATCAAGCAAACAGAGTGTTGGTCTGTAGTTGTTATACTGTTTAGGACCATACATCATGGATAAAAGTAATTTGGATAGAAGGATAGTCTTTACTTCAGAGAATTTTCAAGCTCAATACCCACTAAAACAAGAGGTTACAAAGAACAGAGACAAAGAAAAAGAATCTGGGAGGCAATTAGCAGATAAGATCTATCCTCACTTTCCTCCCCTTTTTAACATCGTGGATATGTTGTGGGAGGTTACAGAGAACTTCTACTTACAGCATGTCTCTTAGGTTATCTAACTGCAAAAGAAAAAAAACATTATTATATTCATTCCAGCGTATTAGACAAGACATTAATGATGCTTTGCACTGGATTCATCTAGTTCATTGTGAATATCTTAAAAAATGGATATGACTATCTAAGCCAGCTTTCTTGACCTGTCTGTAAGCAGTGGAGAGAAGCAAGCAATTGTAGGGCATCACTCATTTTATTCTAAGGCGAGAGCTAAGACAGACCATGCCTGTGTCTTTCAAGTGACTGCCAGAGCAACCAGCAGGGACACTGGCCATCTGTACTGCACGTGTCTAAAGCTGAGGGGATTTGAATCCCACTGTGGTAGCTTTTTTCCTTCTGTGCACTTGTGCACGGGTAAAATACCAATAATCTATACTTCTTGACAGCTTACTACTGAAGTGCACACAGAATGTTGCTCAAACAAATTCCTGAGTATTGAGGCAAGGAGTGGTCCTCTGAAGCATTTCCTACTGTATTTTTCATGTCAGAAAAGAGGAAACACACACCATCTAGACCATCTGAACAGGAGACTATTCAGTCATTTCTCAGATCTTTCATTTTGTGTTCTAAACTTACCTTAACAAATAGTGTGAATCACAAAATAATATAAAATAGCAATGTTAATTTTTTTTTCTGGTTTTCAGACTGCCTTCCCTAGCCTTCTCCCTCCTCCAAAACTTACAGCTTAGACCTTTATAGTCTAGTTAGATAGACATTTAGCCTAAAATTGAGATATAAATTTAATGGATTGCTGGCCCCTGAAGACAGCCATGTAATATTGTTGGCAGCAAATGGTTACTGTTCTGCTGTGTGAGAGTGGCTACATTTCAACAATGTGGGAAATAAACTCTAAATATCCAGTATTCAAAGTACTGTAAGTTCTATTTTGAAGTGTTATTATGTAAATGTAAGCCCTTTTTATTTCTGATAGACAACAGTACAGAGGTGGGCAACACTGGCTCACTTTGCTTTCCAACATGGCATTAATTATAACACTCTAGCCCATTTTCCATGTGCTGACTCACGCCAATAGCCAAATACCATGTCTAATTTCCTTTATTAGTTGCTCTGATAGTCTCTGGCAAATGTGAAAAAAACGCTGTGCACAGTTCCTCCAAAGGGCAGGTGGCTGTGTGAAGGGATGGCTTAGACATGATTAGAATAGACCACTGGGAGTGAGGGAAATGACCTGCTGCACTATGTAGACATAAAAATTTTGGTGAAGCTCAGAACATTAGTTTGACATCTGATGGCTTAAGAAAAATGCCCAAATGGGTTGAAGAGAAGGAGTTTAGGGGAACGACTTGAGTCCCCCAAAGCCAGTATGAGATGGTGAGCTCTCCAGGGCAAGGGACCATTATCTGCTTGTTCTCTGTGTGGGTTTCTTAGGTGCTGCTGCAATATGGAACTTAAGTATGGTGAATTTTTTATTCAGCCAGATTACCTGGCAGCCAGTTTTCTTTGTGCAGTGACAGTAAGAGAGGGTAACAGCAACCTGGTAATGATCCTCTTGGTGATGTGATAGAAGTAACCTGTTTTCTTCAGAAAACTTTTCCCAGCTAAGTTTCTATGTCAGTGCATTTTTTAAATTATCAGCAATGTAGGCTACTTCTGCTTCATGCAATTTGATTGGGATTTGAGGAACTTGAGCATTTTTTCTGCTTTCGTTTGTAAATCAAGGAATACAGTTCTATGAAATGTAAAAGCAATTAATAATATAAACCTTTACTAATATAAGAGATAATACAGTGAGCATATGAAAGCATTCAGATTTGGGGCTAGAAAAGGATAATAGCTAATTGACTGAGCAATTATTACTGTATAAGATAATGAGGGTTGCTGAAGTAGCTAGTTGTATAAATGAGACATCCTGCATTATTGATCAGACTTCTTTGTTTTAGCTGCACAAGAGATATACATTTCACTTTTACATGGCTATTTATCAAGTCTAAACCTCACATGCAATGATGCATTCATATGGTTTGAGGGCTGTGTGTGTGTTTTGTGGGTTTTTTTCAAGAAAAGGGATAAAAGTTGAGATATGTTTAAGGCAGCATTATCCATCTCTCATAGGCTACCCTTATGGGGCTACCCTTGTGTTGCAGGAACATATTCATTGACCTAATTGATTTGATCAGTAGTCTATGCAGTCCAGTGGTTTACCTCTGTCTGATAATAAATGAATAATATTTACTGTTTCAAGAGTCTAACAACTCAAATTCAACTCAGCAGCATTATACATCACAGGAATGGACCTTCCTGACCTTGTAATCTTGTTTAGTCATCTTATGAGGTGTAGTTACTTTTATTAATTAAAAGTAGAGAATAAGAATATTGAAATGCAATCTCTAAAGCCCTTGAAGTTAAACCTACATGTTAATGACATTTTGTTTGTGTCCTACAATGCTGTGAGAATTGTAATATTATCTATTCTAAATTTGCTCAAAGGAATTGGATTTCAAATAAACCTATTAATAAAAGAAGCATGAAAACAGAGCTAAACAGGAGTCATCATCCTATTAGTACTGTAAGTTGCCTAATAACAAGCAGTGATTAAACATTTTGACCTTGAAAATCACAGTAAGGAAGGGGAAGAAATATATCTATTCCTTATAATCTTTCTGATTTTCTTCAGTGGCACAGTTTTTACTTATCTTGCATGAAGTAATGTTTATTGCACATATTTCTGAAGTGCCATAGTCCATAATATTAATTCCATTAAAAACAAACAAAAAAATTATGTATTAGTGAGCCCGCTTTACATTATGGTTTTAGAATAGGAGAGGCTTTTCAGTCAATTATTTATGTGCAGTAAGTACTGAAAGACTTATTATCTCAGAATAATCAATGTTTGGCTGAAGTTTGAGAACACTAATAGCTAATCTTAAAAGTCTTGATCCAGTGTCATTTGAAATAATGGCAGAACTTCTGTCAATTTTAAACAAAGGATGCTGAGGCTAAGAAGTATTGCTTTGAGAGATAATTTTAGATAATCAGTTGAAAGCATCTGTAAAAGAATAGGAAATCTGATTTTCACTCTTTGCATAACACTGTATGAAGTATTTCAGCAGAAGGGAGCTCCTAATGGTGTGTATTTTCTGGGGGGGGGGGGGCTTTTTTCAGATATAAATGTGTGTGTATATATATATATATATATATATGTACACACACATGTATATGTAACACATGCACTGAGCTGGTGTTACTGTCTCTGTGAATAAACTGATGGCAGCTAAAAAAATTAGGATCAAACTGAGAAGGAGTAGGGAGACTCTATGGAATACTGAAATACCTGCATATCACTTTATTTAATACTCAAGTTACTTCTTTTGTTCCATTGAATCCCCAGCAAGTTTTCTCTCTTCAGGACATGGTCTTATTCATTCTGGTTGTTCTCTCTCTTCAGCCATCCTGATAATTTGCTTAAGTCAGTGTGGAGCAACTTGGGATATGTGGGATCCTCTCTCCTCCTAGGAACATCTGGAAGATAGCATAAGAAATTAAGGAAGTGACACCCAAAATGCAAAAGATTGTACCACTGCTACAGGATGCCTTCTGGTGCAGGGTCTGGTGCAGGCTCTCACTTGTGGGTGCTGTGTCAGCCTGTAGGGCAGTGCTGGACAAAGATATCAAGGAGGCATTTGAAGATTGCAAGGGAGAAGGAAAGAGGAGTTTCTGGCATTTGGTGAGCAATCCATTCTCTCAGATGGAGGACTGCTCTTTTCTGATTTTGCACAAATGATGAAGAGTGGATTTTGGCTGCATTTGGAGGAAGTTCTGAAATGTAAATTAATTATTATTGAAAAAAAAATCCTTCAAAGCTCAACCTGCTCATCCATCCAAGCCAAAAATGCTATCAAAACTTCATTTTAAAGGTTTTTCTTTCTCATTTACTTGTCAGCAGGGATTAGGAAGACCAATAAAGAAGGCAGGGATGAACATAGCAGTAATTAAAAAACAAAAGTTAGGTGTGCTCTCTACAGTCTTTTCTGCTGGAGTATGGTATAGTAAACCTTGTTTTACCCTTATTAAAACAGGCAGATTCTGTTTAACAGTGCTAATATGTAAACACACTTGGAAGGTATGTTTCTGTTTATGGATAGAGTGGACTTATTTTTGAGCAGAAGCGTTTGTTTTCTGAAGCAAGAGAGCCCTTCCGCAGTCTTTTACAGACAGTGCTGGCTGTCAGTGCTGAGTGGCAAAGTAGAAAAGCTTTCCTCTAGCAAGGAAGAGGCAGCATCAGGAAGCAGCCTGCAGATAAGCAGATATCGCTAAGTAGGGAAGTAGGACAGATACCCTGAGACAGCATCTGGCAGAGCTACGGAGGAGACGTGAGCTCTCCTTTCCAGAGACAGCCAGAGAAGGAGCTGTAGGGAGCCAGCTCCTAGAAAATAGCCAAAAGTTCTGCAACTTCATAATATTTAGGTTCTGAGTTCACACTGATTTCAGCCTTAACAAGTGCTATATTTAGTGTCACATATGTTCCTTAATAGAGTCCCAGTCCAATTTAGGAACATACTGCCTCGAAGAAACTTGGAAATTTTAGCAATTAGTTGCATTTTTCTAACGCAGAATGGCAAAATACTGATCCTGGCAAAGCATATTGGATGGTCCAGTTTGGGGTACATATTTACCTATATTTTTATCCATATGCTTGTACAGACCATAAAATTGTGATATCAATGTGGCAAAAATACTTGTGAGAGTATCGCTAAGTGATTTAATAAACTACAGGGTGCCCTCTCCCCCTCCAAAACAATGAGCCACGTTCTGTTCTCTCATTTTTCATTCAGTCACACATTAAGACAGATTTGACCAAGTATTTTTAGTTGGAGATTTGGAGCGGCTAAAGTAAGAAATCCTCTTAATAAATATAGGAGCTTTTTTTAAACTATCTTTTATACCAGTGTAATTCCATTGACTTCACAAGATTTTTTCCTAATACATTCTGATAGGGAAAGAGTAGTAGGTTGTGGACTTTTTTTTTTCCCGCTATGGGGATAACATTGTCACTGTGCTTAAATCCTTCTGATGAAATAAACGTTTTGCATAGCTTTTGCTTTTTACTAGTAGATGATTTGCCACAATACATGGGAAAGTATCAAATGTACAATACACAGTTTACTTATTTTCATTGCTATGAAAACAATTTTCTAGCTTTTGTGAAGTATTACAAACCCTCCTGGCTTTCCCAAATGACTGCAAGCTGAGATGAGTATAAAATGGGCAGGACAGAGGCACTTTATAAAAAATTTATAAATTTTATATAAATTTATAAATTTTCATCAATTTGCTTTGAATTACAGGAAATATTAAGCTTCTGTCTTCCAGGGAAGCACTTCTCAAGAAACTATGTTTACCAATAGCTCCAAAATTTCAACTGTATGCTTTTGTTATTCAATGAAGCAAAAATTGTGGGGAGAGAGACTTTTTAAAAATTTAATTATCTTTTATTAGACCAGCACACATTTTTGAAAAAAAAACCAGACAAACTTACACGTGCAGAAATCCGTCTTCAGTTGTGAAACAGGAGCCAATTTCAAGCCAAGCGTAGGCTGGGGACAATTGTTTTGAGTTTAACTTTGTTACAGTGATGAGTTGAACAAATGGAAGAGAAAAAGGTGTCTGACACCTTGAAGCAGATGAGGTTGTTAGTGAAGACAGAGGTGATAAAGGTTGCGATAAATGTGTCTGAAATAGCAAATGGAGTCTGGGGGTGTTGCTGTTATTAAGAAGAGAGTCAGGGCAAGGGAGAAGAAAACTGAAGAGCAGAAATCTACAGAGGTGCAATTCACCAAATCCAACTATACAATAAACTTTTGGTAAGAGACTGATTGGTGAATAAAAGCCTCATTTTCATAGGAACACGAGAAGCTGCAGGGGCTCTCTTTCAATATCCCATCTCCATCAGTGTGTGACACAAAGCAGGTCCTTAAAAGGTAATTTTAAGCCTTTGGGTGTTTAAGAATTTTTTTAAGCTATAAAACATTTGTAAATCTCTCTGGGTAGAACAGTAAGCAGTCCAAGGTAGCTACCCTGGGCTCTCAATGATGAAAAATAGGCACATGGTAAAAGTGGCTTAATCTTGTACTGAAATAGATGTTTAGGGCTGTTTCTCTCCATTGTCTCTAAGGCAATCCAGAGCGAGTAACTAGGCTTTAGGCACTTAACTTCTGCAGTGAGCTTTTACATCTGAAGCGAACCTCCCTCAACTCTCCAGGACTTGGAAACACAGCAGGGTCTTGAGCTCCGACCCAAGGCTGTCTGCACTGCCAGGGGCTGTTCCCAAAAGGTGTTTGAATGTTGGCCTCCCCTTTGAGAAGAGGAAGGGAAACCTCCAATGGATGTGAGCTGGGCTGTACCGCTAGGACCCGTCCTATTTAGCCAGCATCTACACAGACTCTGTCACTTGAAATTGAGGATTTACAAGTGTCTAAGCTGCACTCTAATGCAGTTTTCAGAAGTGCCTCCATTGCATTAGCTTTATTCTAAAAACAAGATAAGATCCTGCCAAAAATCTTACCTTTATAAAGGTATTCCTTCTGTTTATCCATGCATTCATTTTCTGGACATTAAATTCAAATGGAGAATTTACAAACTAACATTTCTTCTAAATGTTCGTGTCAATCACTGTTGCTCTGTTTTTTATTCTCTGCTAAAACAATGCCATTTCTATAGTAATGTTTTATAATATATTTTTAATAATATTCCCCAGTTTAAAAAGAAGTGTTAGAAAACATTAATTTTTTCTTTTTTAAAAATGTGCTTCTGTTCACTGAAAACTGTAGCAAAAAAAATGGATGTTCAGTGTTTGAGTTCCCCAGGAAACTCATACAGCACTGACTTTGTGCTCTCAATCTGACCTTTTTTTCATTATATAAGGAAAAAAATAATCCCTATGAAAGGTTGAAGATAAGATCAGCATGGTGGGCTGGTAATTACATAAAGTGATGTTCAGTCATTAGAGAAAATGTACAGTTGATCCAATGGCTTAGATGTGGGCGAGGAATATGATCTAGCTGTTACTGGTATAAAAGAAAGATGCAACTTTTTCATACATCAGTTTTGGGAACTTACCACCAAGCGTTGAGGACAGCTCATCTTCAAACACCGTCCTGCATTTTCTCTGATTTATTCTTGTTGAACAAGGGAGGTAATATATTTTTATTTTATTATTATTGTTACAGAGGAATAATTGCATATGTTTTGACATTCTCTTTCTCTCCTTTTCCAAAAGTTTCCTCCTCCTTCCATTCTGTCAAAGTTTTTGCTCTGAACGTTAACTTAAAAGTTACTTTGGGACTAAAACATCAGTGCTTAGAGTTAAGCTTACTTTGTAAGTAAGAGAAAATGAGGCTCTAGAATTAGATTGCAGCTAAACATTGATAATTTTTGATTTTGGATTGTGTCCCAAACTTCTTCGTTAGTAACTTTGTGTTTTTCTCCTGCTCAATGGTGGTAATTGCTGTCAAATATCAAACATTACACAACCTGTGGTATTAGCGTATCTTTTAGAGTCTTTAACAGAAAAAGACAAGATATTGTAAATAATGAGGGGAGAATTAATCTGCTGGGAAAGATTTAAAATTACCATCTTTCTAATGAGTTCCTGAAATTCAGGCATTATATATTGATCCAGTAGCTTAAGAAAGATAATATTTAATAGAACAAAGTAGAAGCTTCCTTGGATTTGACGGTGAGATGAAATGAGTGGTGAGAACATTAGCTGGGTTAACAGCATGGGGCCAGTCAGAAAATTAAAGCAAGACCATCAGACTAAACAGCTGTTTCTCTGGAAAAGTAGAGAAGATCACATCTGCGGTTTATTGACAGGTCTCTGGTGGTTTTGGTATGAGCCTGACAATCTGACTCAATAGAGGAAGTGCAAAACTGCAATTTCAATTCCCCTTTTGGTTAATATAATATAAAAAACCTTCCCTCTGGGATTCCCTCAAGCCTTGACAATGTACCAAATTATAGCATAATATCTTTTTGGAAAAATTAGGGTGAAGGATGCCACAGTGCCTTCAGCAAAAACATGAAAAACAGGATAATCTGTCTAGGGTCGTGGTGTTATTCCTGTGGCTGGCTTCGTTTATTGGAGCCATTGAAGCATTTAGGCTATCAAAAAGCTCAGGATGATGGAGCAAAAGATAATTTGGAAAAGTCTGTCTGTCTTCTGTTGGGGCATGAGACCCTCCAGCTGACTTCTTGCACTCTAGGGAAAGTTTCCTTGGATGGAGCATGGCTTAACATTAAACTGTGGAATTGTGTTCCAGTGCAGGCAAGTCTGCCAGCAGTCACACCCCCTCTAAGGGACTGGAAAGAGGATATACAGAAAACAACCTTAAAAAAAGTGCTTTACTTTCTGGAGGGAGGGATCCAGCCAATCCACTCTCTGTGGCTCCGTAGATGCTGTTGAGCACAATTCAGTTCCCAAAATGTTTGGCAGGACCATAAGCGGTTGTGGATCTAAACAGTGTGAAGGACCACCTTTCTCCTGCAGACACAGCTTACTCTTGTTGAAGGAGCAGGTCACAGCGGGCTGGCAGCTGCTTCCCAGGAGCCTAACAGCCATGTTCAATGTTTCCAAAGCTTTCAGGAAAAGTCCAAGCAGAGAAGGAAAACCACAGATTGCATAGAGCCTGTATGCATACCTACACGCATACACTGAACTGGCTTTTGGATACCTCTTCTAAATGCTTCTTTCTAATGCTTCCAAAATTGTTGCCAATGTTTTTTCTTCCTGCTGCTTTTAATTCCTTTATCCTCTGTTTTCTGCCAGTATGAACTGACTCACTGGGAACGTGGGAGGGAGGAGGTAAAGTTACTTGTACCCAGCACCCAGCCTTGCCACCAGGTGACTACCACGTCATCAGCCTCTTAGCCATTCTGCTTAGCTGGGCTTCAGATCATTCTCTTTCCTCTATTTTTTTTTCTGTCTCTATTAGGAAGATGCTTGTTTCCACTGTCCTCATTCATTGCACTGGAAAGCACTACATATCAGTATTGCTCATAAACTTTGTTTCTTTCCACTTTAGTAACCCCCGTCAGGCAGGGGCCATGTTCTTTTCTTGCTGCCTTTGGTCTCAGCCTTCAAAAACGTGTGTATTTGTATTTCTAGACAGATCATGGATTGCTATGGGAAGTATGCAGCTGTCACATTGACCATTTTGTCTGTATTTCTACATCTTCTTCATACTTTCCCAGATGGAGAGTTTCTCATGCAGGGTAAGCTGCTTTCAGCATTCAGAAATAGAACAATTATAAAGAATATTAATTAAATTTTCACATTTTATAAATATCATAATTTTATCATTTAGTTGCATTTATTGACAATGAGAGTATAATAAATCAAGATAACTTCACTATGAGCATGCTTCCTATTTCTTCCCTAAATTTAATTTCTCCAGGTCAGCGATGTCCCGGATGCCCATGTCCTCAAGTTGATGTGGGTAACCTTAATCCTTGAAACACTATTGAATAGAAATGTTTGGTTTCTTGTACTCCTGTGAACTAAATTGCAATGTAACATTAGGAACAGCAGAACCACAGCTTTTCCTCATAGTATACAGAATATTTTTCCTATGTAGATCCTATAATATGGGATACTGGTGGTGTAGCATTCTGTGAAAGACACAGATTTTAAGGGTACTTTGGAGGTTGCAGGGTTTTTTATTTAGCCTTAAATAAAATATAAGAAAATGTGATGTACAAAAATCTTGGTACCACTGAACATTTAATAAGTGCTCTATAACAAAATCTTACCTAAAAATAGGCAATGTTTAAGAAGCACTACAAATCCTACTGGTGCCTTTAACTATCTACAGCTGGTAGGAAGTTTTCTAGGGATAGCTAGTGCTGTAGACAAAAACAAACCTTCACAAGTATCTACAAAATTGAAAAGAAAACCAGAAAAGATCCAGTAGTGCTTGTGGTTTGCCTAGAAAGCCACAGCCTAGTTTTACAGCTGCTGCATGTTGCAGAGTTGAAAAAACCTAAAGAGGAGAGCTTTGGTGGCTGTGCTTTTCTATTCTGCAGACATCAAGCAACAGAATGTGGCTTGTGCTTCCTCTTATGTCCTGCACTTTCCCTTTCTTTTTGAAAATGAAAATACAGCTGGAAACAAAGTAAAATTATCTTCCTTTTATTTTTATGGCAGGTTGTCCAGAGTGCAAGCTAGGGGAGAACAGATTCTTTTCCAAGCCAGGAGCACCCATTTACCAGTGCACTGGGTGCTGTTTCTCCCGTGCCTATCCCACTCCAATGAGGTCCAAGAAGACCATGCTTGTTCCAAAGAATATTACATCAGAAGCAACATGCTGCGTAGCAAAGGCTTTTACCAAGGTGAGGGTGAGAATGAGGTCTGCTTTAGCTTCTTTTAGAATGCAATATTAAGCTGAAGCAGTGAATAGTAAAGAATATGGTTTTGCTGGAGGACACTGGAGAACAGTTTGAGGGAAGAATCATTGGCATTTATGTCCTTTATGCCTTGGTTCTTTCTTTTTTCTAAAGAAGAAATTATCAACCAGTAGCAAGTCTGATATTCAGCTGGGATGAGGAAATTGGTACAGTGCCACTGGATTCTATGAAACTGCTTTGTCTCATGACACCTGCAGCTCTGGTGATGGACTTGTCCCGCTATTTTCAACTCTCCTGGATGTGTACACTTCCCTTAAATGTTATGCAGTGTGTATTTGATTTTAATAAGTAAATTGCCTCATGTCTTTCCTGCATAGACAGGTGTTGTCTGGGAAGGTGTCTGGTCAATACTATAAATTACATATATGGGAATGAGGGACCAAAACCATCTCTGCTCATTACATTAATTGAGATGGTGTTTTACTTTTTCATAGTATAGCCAAGAGGGAACTGTAAATGTGTGCAAGTACTGTGAGCATTTAATATTCATCTGGAAGATTCTTCTAAATCCAGTTATTTTGGGAGTGATTCTGCTCCAAGTGAAGAAACCTTACATTTTATGTAATAAATGGTGAGCTAATTGAAACAAGCTAAGGTGTCTATCCTGTGGTGACCTGAATCAGGCTCATTAAATGTGTCAGCTAGAGGTTCAGCTGAGTTACCCACTCACAGATTTGGTGCATTTGAAATACCTTATGGTACTGAAATCATATGGGTATGGTTGGCAGACACAGAACCCCATGAAAGTGTTTCTAGAGTGACAGCTGGAGGCTTGGTGAGATCCCCTCTGACCCCTCAAATGGCAATTGACACCTCAGTGGGTGCAGCCGAGGAGAGCACTGGTTCCCCACTGGATGTGAGAGCCAGATACCTGACTTTAAACTATGCTGTACAAATCCTGGCTCTTCTCCTGAGGAGAACATAGATCTTATTCTACACTGACAATGCTATACTTGCCCTGAGGCAGCAGCTAGAATTTGGTTGAGATTAAAGGTGACTCTTGTGTTTGTTGCCTTTGTTGTTGTAATTCCCATGTGATGTATTTTAAGGACACTTTGTGGTTTTCCATACATTGGTTACTTGACAATTTTGGAAAATTAGACACTTTAAGGAATGTCCAAGTTAAAGTGCAGCATATTATGTCACTATGCATGTCACTACTGAAAACCTTCACATTACAGCTTCAAAAACAGTGATGATGCAGCTTCATAAGTTGGTATTGAGGTCATTCTAGTACATGTACCCCAAAGGGCCTGTGTACTTTGTAGTTAAGAAAAAGTTTTCAGACATATGTTACTTGAGAGTGCTGTTTTTACTGCGCAGCTAATCCTAATTATTTGTTATATGTGTGTGTTTTCTTTTTTTAAGATTACCCTTAAGGACAATGTGAAGATAGAGAACCATACAGATTGTCACTGCAGTACCTGCTACTATCATAAATCCTAAAGCCTGTCCCTTTGTTAATGGTCAAGGACAACGGTGAACGAACATTTGTTTTTCAGCTTTTATAGCACCACAGTGTAAAACCTTATGTTTTCTGGTAAAGACTCTGGGTAGACCTCTGGATAAGATAGATGGCTATTTTATCTCCTCCTTGCTTCTTCATGCATTTAAGTAAGTGTAATTATTTCCATTAGGGATAAAATACAGCACTTGCATGACCAAATGCTTGATCCATTTTTAAAATAAACTGTCAGTTAAATCATCAATGTTTATTGAGGAAAATGGTGATTTATTATCTTAGACAAAAATAGATTCTGATGCAATTTAAATTTCTAGATTTTTTTAATGGGAGATAGAGAGAAAAAGGAAGAGAGGGATGGGAAACTGAACAGAAGAAGACTTATTTCCCCTTATTCACTTAATGATTAAATTTTTTGAAGTTGCAATGTATCATTCTTCCTGCTTTTCTTCCATTTTTATTTTACCTAATGGGCAGAAAGTATAATAATATATCATCTATGCATAGTACTCTGTCTTTCTGTGCCATTTTTTCTATTTCTCTGAATTTATTCTCCTCCCATATAGATAGGCAAATGATTCAAAATCAAACGGTATAAAGAATTTTTGTACATTTTCATGTAGCAATGGTGGAATAGAGTAGTCATACAAGAGTATTAGCTGCTTAAGCTGCTTACCTTTTGCTTGTCTTCGTCAAGGCATAGGGCTTTAGTAATTCCCAAATGCCCTGTGCTAGACCCAGGTATACAAATGGAAAAGGTAGGGAATGTGTTAGGTGAGAAGAGGAGCACAGAATATGTACTCTTAACACCTGACATTAGTATCAAAAACTTGTTTAGTTGTAGTGGGTTGCATCGGGGGCTCTGGAGGAACTGCTCACAGGTCTGAAGCCTGCCCATGGGAACTGAAGTGAATTCATTTCTTTGCCCTTCATCCTAATTTCTGGGGTGAGAACATCATCCTTGCTTCGGTCACTGGCTGCAAGGGTTTAAATGCGCTAACTCAAAAAGCCTCGGATATACTTGTGGGGATTTCCCTGCAGTTGAAACTGTGAGGATAGCAGAGATTCCAATGGGGATAGGGAAGATTTCCTGGAGTGAGGCTGCGACGGTGGCTGCTCTGTCCCGGGCCACGGCCGTGGCTGTTACCTGTGCCGGTGCCAAATGACTGAAGTGGTTTAGACGAGCCCTCAGGGCTAAGCTGTGATGGGGAACTTGAGGAGCCGAAGAGCGGCTTGTAATGATCGTACAAATCCACCAGTCACCCCCCCTCTGTCTATTGGAGTGCAAATTCAGTGCTGTTTGCTAAGAATACAATCATGGGGCTTTGTGGAGAAGAAAAGGCTTTTCGTATGTAGAGGAGATGAGGTTCTTAGATAAGCATTTTTCAGTGTATGTTCAATAAACCTTACTAACCTGATCTCCACACCTTAACCCCTCAACCCCCTCATATGTGCTAACTTCACCGTGCCATTCCTGGGAGATATTTTGCCTGACTTGCTCTTGAAAAAACCCGATTTTGTGAAGGAGACTGATCTCGTTGCTTCACTGTTTTTACTTTTCTGGAAAATGTCAATATTCTGGAAAGCTTTTCCCTTAGTGTTTTATCTAAGTCACAGTTGCTTCCACGTTACTTTTGGTCAGAGGAGAGAAAGTTCAGTAGGATGGTCTTTAGGATTTAGCTTAGTAATACCAGCAGCACAGGTTTTCAGGATGAGGAGTCTAACTTCTCATTCCGGATCATCACTCAAACATTGTGGGAATACATGTCAAGCAGCTGCTGTAGCTGACTCACGATTCCAAGCCGCTGTACAGTTTTAGTAAACGTGATTGATGTGGCTACTTTTGCAGGAAAGCCAGGTCCTACCTGGGATTCCTGGGCAACGAGAGAGGAGTGATTTGGGCTGCAGCATGATTACCTTCGGGAACGGTATGGCATTTTCTCATAACTTTGACAGGACTGAAAAGGAGAGCAGGGAAACAAGTTCCCTGAAATTTGCTTGCAGGAACGATGTGTCTTTTTGTGTTGCCAACCTTCTTGGACGACGTCTTACTCAAATCATCTCCTCCGGCAGAATCGAGCACTTGCTTGTCTACCTATGCTTGTGCTGCCCACAGCAGCCGCACAATAAACTTTTGTTTGCAACTTCTGAACCAACTTCCATATTTCGGGTTGTAAAACCGTAGAAATAGCAACTAGCATGAAACCCATGCTTTATTAAAAAAAGAAAAAAGAAAAAAAGAAAAAAGAAAAAGAAAAAGAAAAAGAAAAAGAAAAAGAAAAAGAAAAAGAAAAAGAAAAAGAAAAAGAAAAAGAAAAAGAAAAAGAAAAAGAAAAAGAAAAAGAAAAAAGGTGCTCTAGCCCTGGGTCCTGCTAGGATGCCTGGCGTTTTTACAGAGGCTTTTTCCCTTTTGCTTGTACCAAGCTTTTTAGTCGTGACCTCCTCAACTCACGGATCCCTCTCCCCCTCGGGCGACCTCAGGCACCAAGAACTTGCAGAGTGTGTATTGTGAGGCTGTGTGGAATGGGGGAGCACCGGCCTCTTTAAGTTCTTTGGCTCTAACTTTTCAATTCAGAAGTAGTAAACACATAACAAGGAAAGGGGTGGAATAAGCACGCAGATACACAGACTGATCAGCAGGTGGTAAGGGACACAAGAAGACAGACCAGACCCCTTCAGCCCCTGGCTGATGGGCCATTAGGGATGGCACTCGGGCACGGCAGTGAGGGGCATCCTGGGCTTCCTAAGCAGTGGGAAGGGGGAATGAGCCTCCTGTCATGAGGCGCCGTGGGTGCTTGGGGAGTGGGCAAGACTTTGAATCCCGTGTGTGCGCTGCAAGGCCCAAGTGAAGTGGAGAAAGAACCCATAGATCTTGGTGACAGCAACTAGCGAGACCAATATGCCAGCACGATAAGGTCAGGGCAGACCTTACCAACATCTACAAATCCCTAAACAGATGGTGTAGCCAGGTGAGGCGCTGTCTCTTTCCCCAAGCAACAGGTGATAGGACGTGAGGTAGTGGCCTCAAGTTGCAGCAGGGGAGGTTTAGACTGAATACTAGGAAACATTTCTGCACAGAGAAGCTTGTTAAGCGCTGAAACAGGCTGCCCAGGGAGTGGTGGAATCACCAAACATGGAGGTATTTAAAAGAGGTGTAAATGTGGCACTTAGGGACATGATTAAATAGGGGACTTGGCAGGGCTGGGTTAATGGTTAGACTAGATGATCTTAAAGGTCTATTCCATCTGAAATGATTCTATCACTCTAAGAGAGAGCACTCCTCATCTGGGATGAAATTATTTTCTTCTAGACACCAGGGTTGTCCCAGTTGGAGGGACACTGTGTAGATCAAGTTGTCAGCAACTGAAGGGACCAGGGTGTATATTTATGTGGGAGAGGTTTAAATATTAGCACATGTAAATAACAAAATATGCTTCTTTTTCCCCTAGTTAATTTAATCCTGTACGTGTGTGTGTAATTGTATGACAAATTTTAAGCTGGTCTAATTGATGAGCAGGAGGAAGCCTGAACCTGGAAGGACTCAAGGTCTGAAGTCATGCTGAATAAGGGGACACAGGGTCAGGGCATGGGTGGACAGAGAAGCTGTGCTAAATTCAAGGAATCTATGACTGTGGAGAGGCTTGTGAGATGAATGTGTGGTCCATACATTTTCTTGCTAGCAAACTTCAAACTGGACTGTCTGGAGAGTAGGAGGAGACCCACTTGGTCTAGGTAAGGGAGACCAGGCATGGGTTTTAGAGGGCTTTACAAGCTAAGCTGATATTCAAGGATCTGTGAATGTAACTGTGCTCATGGATCTCAAAAGTGAGGACACGTATGTTTTCATACAGGATTTCAATCCTTATCAGCTGGAGAGGAGGAGGGTGAGGGTTGTTTGTGTTTATGTGAGTGTGGCTGAAGGCAGTGGTCTGCTGGGTAATCTCTGCAGTTTCCTTGGTGCCTCTCTGGGACAAATGCTCATCTTTTCTGCTGGACAAACCTGCACAAAAGGACAGGAGCTGTGCCCAACAGACTGGGATGTAGAGTCCCTATGTGCCCACAGTTGGGCTGCACCAGTCAGCCCGGAGAGATCCCTGAGTCTTGAAGTCCACAGGATTCAGCAGCCAGCCTTTACATCTTTAACATATGTTATTTGAATACATTTTCTTTGTCCATTTTAGCTGTCAGAATGTGTTTCTTTACATTTGAAAGTAAGAGTGAAAATCCAGGCCATGGTTGGAAGAGTGGCAATGGTAGATCAGTGGGCCCACTTACAGTCAGGACTAGGAAAAACAATGCTACGTGTTATCAGGAAGCTAATACAGTGGACCATAATAGAGAATAAATGGGATATGAGTAGGAGTACCCTGGAAGACTATCTAGATTTATATATGTAGGGATTAAATATCATATTTGCAGTAAAAAAAAACAGAAATAAAGCACAATACAATTTCATAGCATTATAAAATGGCTGAAATAGAGGCTCAGTTGGTCATATATATTCAAGAGGGCATGGACAGACAATGTCATAAAATCAGAAGGAAAAACTAATCCCTTGTTTATGTAGATAGCCAATGTACATCTTCTGTATTTTAGGAACAGGGTATTTGTGCATGTAGATAAAATGAAGTCTTTCTCAGTGGGGTTTACAAGTAACAATGAATTAGTCAGACTGATACTGTGGATTAAAAATGCTGAAGATCAAGGAGACTGAAGATAAAAATGACATATTTTTGCTGTCACAGTGACCTATATAAACTTACATCACCACAGTCCTAATAACAAATTCATTCTGTGGGCAGAGGGGCTAGTGAAGCTTGATTTCCTGAGTATGTGTGCCATGTCTCATTGAAAATCCATGTTGCCATGTCCTCAGCAAACCCTCTTCCTCCTGCGTGGTGGTCCCGTCAGATGCTCTTCCGAGCTGCTGCAGAGCCATTAGCCAAAGCCAGGGCTGCTGTTTGTCCATCCAGCACGTCTTCTTAGGGGTGCTACCAACTTCTTTTCAGTCAGATCCCAATTTTTATATTTTGCCATTAGTAGGTGTTTATTTTCACAGAGCTGCTAAGACCTTCTGAGGGCTGAGGTCAATACCCTTTATCCAAAAATATTCAAAACTGACCAGAGACTTAAACATTTGCTGAGGACCAGCTGTTGGACACCTGTGTGGACAGACAGACAGTGTGAGGGCCTCACTGCTTCCAGGTGCCAGGCTGAAAAACCTTTCAATTTCCAGTCCATAGTTGGTGAGAACAGGAAGGGCATCTTCTTGGCAGAAAGATAAAGCTCTCAAGCTGTACGGATTTTAATGAATTTATGTTTCAGACCAGACCTCTTACTCCTAGCAAGACTGAGAATCTCCAAGTGAGCAGTCCTTTTCCCTCCCTTTAACACTGCCTAAAGAGTATTTTTTAATAGTGATGAGGGGGAAAGAGGTTATCCCAGGGCTTGTTCTGGAAAAGCATAGGCTGTTTCACTTTTACAGCTGGGAAAAAGCTCCGTACTAAATTGGAATTCCCTTAAATATATGCACACATAGCAGGAGTCTCTTGCAGTGGAGGGAAGGGCATCAATGAAGATTGCCATGAAAAAAGATTGATTTGAAGATGGTGCCAGGAAACTTGTGAACTCACTTGGTGATGAAATAAAACTAACGGTTAATCAGGTGTCTGTTACAACAGGTGTCTGGAGGATTTCACCATTTAAGGGGTTTCCCTGTTGCTCTGCAGTTTCCCATGTCTCTGACATATGTTAACCCAGCACTTGTCCTGCTGTCAGGTTGGAGCAAGATGCCATCTCATTATCTGCACACATTTGTAAGCAACAAATCTAACAGTTAGTGCTCTGCCAAACTGTTCTGGGTCTGGGGGTATGAGTGAAACATATTCTTTTGGTTGAGGGAAACAAAAGGCCAGGAAATTTGCTTTGGGAGAAGACTTCAGCTCACTGTTAAATTCTTGAGAATTTGGGGTTTATTGATTTTATAATTTGTTTTAAAAATAATCTTTCTTCATAATTTTGATGGTCTAAAAGCATAAGAAACATCTTTCAGGCCATATCAGTCATCCTTCTAGCCCAAGCACTCGGTTTCTGACTCTGGCAGTATCGGATACTCTTTATGGGATTACAAGACTCTGGCCATTTCTTGCAGTTGGTTTCCCTTGTGCCACTCCCACAGTATCACAGAATCACTCCTTCATGTGCCAGTATCCACACTGGTTTACTGGGGGCTGCTAGGGATTACATCTCTGCCTTGTTCTTTTTCTATCTACCCATGCGCTTCTTTTGTATTAATTTATCCACTCCACTTTGAACCTGCCAGTATTACATGCTTTCATAACTTCCTGTCACAATAACTTACAGAAATATAAAAATTACTTAATCTATTTTAAACTAATTTCCTAGATACTCCCTTAATTATGTTGTAATACTCAGCTGTTCCTGTTCTTAGCATTGTCCTCTCTATTACAAAGACCCCAGCATTTTTAGGGTTTTTCTTGTAAGGCATTTGCTTGATAATTTTGGTTGTTTTTCCCCATACCTGCTTTAACTCTCTCTACTTCACCCTTCCTGAGATGCAGAGAGCAGATCTGTACTCCAATGTGGTAATACCAAAGTTACATGTAGCAGCAAAATGAAGCCCTCTGTCTTGTCCTGGTACCCTTTTTTATTATACTGTTTTATCTTATATTGCTGCCCAGACACTTGGACATAATGACTCTTTTCTGACGTACCGCTTCCAGTTCTGCATTTGGCATCACCTGTAGTTTGGACTATTTTCCCCTAAATGCATTAGCTTATATTTATATGCTCTGAAGTTTATCTGATATCTGTTTGACCATTTTGGTTTGTCTGGTCTTTCTGGGGTTCTTCACCCTCAGCATAAGTGTTGGCTGCCTGAGCAAAGGTTTAGTATAGTTTATGAATCTGGAAATGTCACAGAGGATTTCCTTCTCTAGTTTTCTGATTAATATGTTGAGTAAAACTGATTCTTGAAAGTAAAAGGTCCAAGTTAGCCTTACCTTTAGTTTCCTATCCTTTAGCTAGCTTTTACTTTGTAAAAGAAACTTTTTCTCCAACCTTGTAGCAACTTAAGCTTCTCTAAAACACTGTTTAGGCATTATTTTGGCATGTCTCCATTTTCTGCAGTATTATAATAGTAAAGCACCCCAAGTCTTAGTATCCAGTTCAAGCTGTCTCAAGCTGCTTCTTGATAGAGATTGAACAATCCCCTGGTGATTGCTAAGACTGCCTTTACCCTGCTGCAGGGTTGGGATTTGGGCTTCCTTACAGCAGAGTCAGTTTTCATTTCTTGAAAATTTTGTTAGGATATTTTCTTTTGGAGCAAGACTAGCCATACTTTGGCTCAGTGACAACAAGGTTTGAACTTCTTACACCTCTGCATGGAGACAGCCTAGAGAAGGGTCAGTCCAGAAACAAAACCACCACTCCAAACACAGCTCCTATGCCTGTTTCTCCTACTTCCAGGAATAACTACAGTAAGTCACTGCTACCCTGTATGAACACAGTAACTTCTACCATGCAGTCACAGCTAAGGGAATCAGTGTTCAAAGAGGAAAAGCCATCATGCTCTATTTCTCTATTTGCTTTTTGTTTTATTTTAAATCTCCGTTTTATTCCCCATCATTATTTTCTGCCCATCTTCTTCATAGTGATACTCTAGTGAGTGCCAAGTGACACCCATCAGGTGTCATCCTCAGCAGACAGGGATAGAGAATGTTATTCCTTGCTCTCACACCTTAACACAAGTACACACTTAATAATTTAAGTAAGATGAGGCAGATGAAGGCATGAAGGGAGAATGATTTTTCTTTCCCCTGCAGGTTTTTGAGTTAGCTTGATTTGGAATAACTATGTTTGTACATGTGTTTGTCATTTCACTTCTTTTAAGTCTTTATACTAAGTGGTTCGTAATGTTCCTTTCATGTAAATATATTCCCAGAGGAGGATACAACAGCAAAGCAATTCTGAAAAGTCACAAAATAAATAAAAGGGCAAAACACTGAGCCATGTATTACTGGAAGACATAAGGGTGCACAGTTGCCTGAGAGCCCGGGGGAAATATCTCCAGCTGATGGGGCCTCCAAACACAGAGCTGGAGGTAGAAGTCTGAAAGAGCTCTAAGTTAATGCTTAAAAGAGATGGGTAATTGCATAGCCATTAGTAACATTTACAACCATAAATGCAAAGATAATGGGAAGCATAAACAAATCCATTGCTCAAGATCTTGGTCCTGTAGGCATTAGAAGGAATGGGGTATTTTTATTGCTTTTTGGTCAGATGAAATACTTGTTTCTGATAGGTTTTATTAATTTTTTTCCTTTTCTTGGGCATGAAGCATTAACCATTGCTGGGGCAACATTACAAGGTTTGCAACAGTATTCCTAATAAGGATCTCTTCTAGTTTCCTAGCATTACTGAATAATTTCTGTCCCAAGCAGAAGAGAAAACATAATTTTGCTCTAGACGTGTGGTCTAGTAGTGGGGAGACTGAAAACCAGCAGAGTGTTCAGAATAATAAACATGGAGACAGCATGATGCTATTTACTGTAACAACTTGCCTTTCTGTACTCTTCATTTTCTCCATCCTTGGGCAGCATCAGCCCAGGGGCTTTTTCTGGTGCCATGGATGCAGTAGATTTCTGTGAAGTGCTTGGGAAGAGAAAGCTGGTGACAATACAAATGAGTCCGGTGGTTGTGCTCTGGATCCATCCAGCAGTTGTGCCGCAGATCACCTCAAGGATGAATGGAGTTCCAGGCTGTTGGTCTGGGTCCAAGGACTCTACAGGCGTAAGGTGATGAGCAACTGATCTCAGTGGCTGATGTGATTCTGGATGTCCATATGGCTGTGAGTGTCGGTAATGAGGAAGATTTGTTCCTTTTTAGCTGCTTGATTAGAGAATGGCCATGAGGCAAAGATAATGCTGGAATTCTTACATGAGGAATGTGTCAGATAGAACACAATGCCTTTGTTGTATGCATAATCTCTGTTGAGAAATTATTATGTATTTGAACTGTGCTTTGTAGTTTCTAAAACCCAATTCGGAGTCAGTGTTTTGATAAGTAGAGTTAAAACTCTGCCCTTGATGTTTCCTATTTTTTCTGTTTTACCTAACAATGTGCTACTAAGTGTCAAAAACATTGTTACTGTTTTCTTCCACAGGAAGGAACAAAAGTTGTTCTGCTTCTGTTATTGTAAAACCTCGTTTCAATGGGCTGGGTAGAAAATCTTGTGCGTGGTCGATAGTAGTTTAAGACTGATAACCACTTCACCCGCTTCCACCTCTTCAGGTAAGATAAAATAGGCCTGACAGGAAGAGGGTTTGGACAAGATCTGTATCTGATAAGAGTCTCCTGAGCAGACTGCTATGAAAGAAGACCAGAAGATTGCTCCCTGGGAGCAGCTCCCTGCCCTCAAGCCATGGTTTGAACAACAGTGCCCAGGCTGGGAGAACAAGGTTATACTGGTAGGACTGTTGTAACTCCTCTCTTTTCTTTTTAGGCCTCATAAGCTACATTAGAGAGATAATGACACGTTATCATATCAGATGCAGGGACCCACGTGAGCCTCTCCAGACAACCAGCAACCAAGCACCCCTAAAAGCTGTCTGTAGCTTGGTGCTAAGATTCCACCAGGCTGTTGTGAGGACTTTACCCCACATGCCGCTGGGGATCTTCTCTGAACAAAGGACACATCTCTAGGGACATGAATATTGAAATATACAACATAGAATATACAAATAGATAACATCATATACATGTATATATTTATTGAACACTATATAATGTATTTATTATAGAATATATATATTTATGAGATACTTGAATGCTACAGTCACATTCACTGCAATAGGAAGATTAAGTCACATCAACTTCTTTTTGCTGTGAAGCGTCCTGTATAACAGCTAGAGAAGATCACAATTTAACTTAGGGATCCTTAGACCTGTTATAAACGCCAATCACTTGGTTTTTAAAATTTTTAAAAGTTTAATAACAATAAAATAGTTATAAAAATAGTAATACAATTAGAGTAATGAAAATTTAGAGTTAGGACAATTACAAGACAATAAAAAGCAAAGACTTACGGACGTCCGGATGCTCTCGGGCACTTAAGCCTGAAAAGCATGCCTTGTGAACAAAGGAATAACCTTTAAAAGCAATAGCCTGTTGCATATTCATACATCTCATACATGATGCATAAATTCCTTGCAAATTAAGAACTTTTCTGGTTTTTGTCAACTTCTTCCCCTTAATCCTGGTGGTTCCATAAAGACGGAGAGAAGGTGGAAGAATGTTTGTCTTTTCCGATAAGGAGGCAGTAAATCTTTATGGGCCCCCATCATTGTCATCTCTGTATGAAGAGTTTCTTCATTATCTCATCTCTTGCTTGAGCTAGTAAAAAAAAAACCCCACATACATAGGCTCTATTTTAACTCCAAAACTACATTTACCATACTATTAAAATGTTAATACAGCACTTCTAATCAATATAACATAATACATATAGTATTCAATTTAATATTTGCAAAAAGCCAATCATAAAACATGCATTTTCACAGACCTCCTCCCTTTTTACCTGCAGGCACCTGTCCCCGAGTCAAATCCTCACTAGAAGGAAACATATCCTGTTGCCATCATACCACAAATGGAACTAAACTGCAGCTAGGAGTCCTGAGCACATCACCACAAACACCGTGACCAGCACTCCAGGCAGCACAGCCTGAGAAACACCAACACCTCTAGGCAAGGGAGGCCAGAACGCCACCACCAAGCACACTCTCAGCAACGCTCGTTTCCCAAGGCAGACTTAAAAAAATTAAAGAGGGAACAAAAATTCATAGCTAGACTTCACAGCAAAACCTACAGACTTGGCAGCCCAGAATATCACAGCTTTTCTGATGAGTGTTTTGTTGCTCGCACTCCGCCTTTACACAGCAGAGGCCGTGGCTCTGTCGTCTCTCCTCTTGCGAACTTTCCTTGGTACCGCAGAGGTGCGAGCTGTTTATTCCTTTAAGGCTGTTAAAGGGTCAAACGCAGCCATCGCTGCCTGCCCGGAGCGCGCTGCAGGCGCCTGCCGCAGCGCTCAGCCCGCTGTCCCGGGCGCAGCCGCTGCTGAGGAACGGCGGCTGTCTCCCTGCGAACCCGACCCTACTCGCTCTCCCACACCCTTACGGCTACACCCCAACAAACACTGCTACCGCTCTGGGGGGCTCTTCTAATCTATGAGAGATGTCAATCTGTCTTTATTCCTAATGAGGGGCTGGAAGTGCAGGGCGGCTCAGGTGGGAAGGGGCCCCAGGGGGTCTCCAGCCCAGCCTCCTCTCAGCCGCTCAGCTGTGAGATGGGGTGCATTTAATGATGCTGCCTGGCGGTAGGACGGGGCTGAGCTTCAATAATATAAAAAAGCAGGAATACAAAAGCAGAAATGCTTTAAAGATCCTTTTGTGTGTGCAGGTGTTGCAGGACGACCGGGGCATTGTGTCTGTGTAGACTCAAGGTCAAAGGAATACTTTTCACTTTTTCTCTCCCGTTGGGTCCATATTGGGTAGGAAAAACACAAGACACATCGAATTGTTTCCTGCCAACCTGTATTAATGTTGATGTAGACTGAGATGCCGAGATATGACTGTTGGATTCTCCTAATTGGAATGCTGCTTTCAGATCTCCTGTTCCACATCCTACATGCATATTCAATTTTGTCTCAGAGGAAAGCTCCTTTCTCCTCTGAAACAGTTTTTTTATCTTTCCAGATTTATTTCCTAGGAACCTTGAAAGCATGAATATATTACAGAAGCATTACCAAGAATCCAAAGGCTTGGACTCTTTGTGTTTTAATTTTCTTTTGCTGCAGTTCCCAGTGTGAGTATTTATGGCCCTTGAATGCCATCCAGTGGTGGAAAAGCAGGGCATCTCCCAGCCTGCTGAGAAACTGCCTCCAGACACGGCAAGTTCACACGGAAAATTATTTTTACATTAACAGCTTATCATTCTCATGCCCTATTTGTAGTGAGATCAGAAACCATAAAAATATATTTTATATGGCAGGGCACAGCGACAGAAAAGCCATCTGGCGTTTCACAGTTCTTTAAAATGTGAGGCAGAAATAGACTGTATTTATAATTTGAATTATAATTGGCTTTAAAGCTCAGGCTTCAAAAAACTGGAAGGGCTGACTTTTTCGTCTTCATCATGATTTTTTTAAGGCAGAATTTTCTCTTGGGATTTGCTTGGTCCAGAGAGCTAAAATGTGAGCTGCCATGGAGGGAGACAGCTTTGTTAACTATTTCCATGCAGGACCTTGGAATAGCTGGCTGTTTTGGAAACTTAACACGCAGAGATTGCAAGATATGCCTTGTTGAGAGTATGTTGTTGTTTAAGTGATAGCACTTTCTGCCTTTCCTGTTGTGTGGATTCATTAAGTATTCGATTCTGTGCAATTACAAAAACACAGACTGCAGATAACAACAAAGGCGGTTTAGCCTATCAAATAAACACCAAGTTTGTTTGGAAGTGAGAAATATATTTTGAAGGTTATTTTTTTTTTTAATTAAAAAGCCCGAAACAACAAACATATAGAATAAGTACAGTTCTTCAAATAGTTATCATGGCTCAGTTCTTACACCACAATTTAAAATCACATTTTCATTGTTTTCTCTCCTCATAGTTTCTGCTTTGTTTCCTCACTGCCATTTAATGATGGCAATATAGAATGAACAAAGTGGAAATGGCTGGAAAAACAGAAAAAAAATTTTCAAAAAGCTACTCTAAAACAGCAAGAAAGCCCCATCAAATCCTCATTTTCTTGTTTCTTCTAACATGGCATCTTCTTTTTCCTATCTCCACAAAACTGAATTTTCATTCCTTTAAAATTCATTACATTTGGGGATTTTTTTATTTAAAACACTCTCTGCCCAGTCACTTCTGATTTTCAGTGAGATTACTGCCCTGATTTCTTGCCCTCCAGTGGGATTTCTCACTTACACCCTGAGCTGTGACCAGTGATGGTGCCTGGTGTTAAACCACCAATTCAGCAATGAGGGTCAGCCCTTGTTCTGAAGCCTCAGGCTTGTGTACCTTCCTCATGGATTGCCTTGCAAGGATTTAGGGTGCAGAGATGAATGGATATTCATAGTCTTCCACCTAACAATTCCCTTCTCCCTGGCTACTATCAGACACTACCAGGGCAGATTCCATCTACTTGGACATTCATACTGGTGGCCTGTTGGCACACCCAGGACGCTGTGTCAGTTTGTGCCATATAGCACAAATACCTGATCTGGTTCAACAGAGAACACCTGGGACTGTTCCAGTATGGTTTCTGTTTTGGAGGGAAAGTTTAGAGAGGGACAGAGAACTCCTGAGCTCATCTTAGGAGTTGGAAGCAAGGACCAATGGTGTTAGATGGCTGAGTGTCTGTACTTTTTGTGTACAGGTCCTGAGCTTCTAGAATATAGTACTCAAATATCTCTTGACTCCCAGACACTGTTTATAGTTATGTTTGGCATTGGCCTTAATGGCTACTCAGTCCTTGTGCTTTGTAGTGAGGCACAAAATAAATTTTCATTTCATCCTGAGTGTTTAAAACAATTTGCATGTTTGTGAGGATTGCTAAGTTTTGGGGACTATGAGATCAGAAGTGCCACTGAACTCTCTAAGTAAAAATTTCAGGGAAATTATTGCAGCAACAGTGGCATACATTTTGGGATTCACACTCCAAGTATGCCTGTCACTGAACACTGACCCCAGGAAAGAGGTATCACTCAGCTCTGTTGGTGTTACTTTTCTTTACTTTTTGCTCTAACAGACATATTCCCTACGCCTTTTCCATTACGATGTTGCATACCCTTCTCTTGATGAGGCAAATTGCATCTCTCTTTCATCTGCCACATCTCTCAAGGAACAAAGTGTTCCTAGAAACCAGGATTCATAGCCATTCTTCAAGTGCTGAAAAATAAGCACAGATCAAGCCTCAAAATTTAAGAACATAGTGTAAAAAAATCCAGTTCTTGAGAGCAATAGTTTGTAAGTTTATTTGCTTGCTAGTTTTACAGCCCTTAGTGGTACCATGCTTTGAAGCTTCCCTGCCTTCCTTGTATCCTTGCACCCAAGTGGAGAGAGACAAACAGAGACTGGCAGGGCTGTGGTCCTTCCACCATCTCCCTTGGCTCCTCACTTCAGGTTGTCCAGGGGGTTTAGTATCTCACTCCAGTTTCAGGGTTAGCCACGAATTCCAAGCAGAAAGGTAAAGGAAAGTGATTCAGTAAGCAGGGAAGGAATGTGACTGCTACACTGAGTTAATCCTGACACAGGTACCATGTGTGTGGTGTTTGTGCCTGCCTGCACAATCCTGCTGATGCTCAGGATGGTGTCAATACCAGCAGGCAGCAGAGATCTCTGGTCCTAGCAGTTGGTGCCAAACAAGGGTTTTTCTGTCAGTCCTACACAATCAGAGGCCGTGATTCTCATGTCTGAAGAAGCTGACAGATACATTGTGCAGCCGTATCGAGACCCACGCTATTCTACTGCCACACAGGTGTGGTTTTTGCCTTTCAGCTGGGCTTCAGCCCGGAGCCTTTCCTCAGATTTCTGACTCTGGGTAGTGTTGTGCTGCTGCAAGTGTTCCTCTTTGCATGTTAAATTCTTGTTTCCAGCAACACAGAAACAACTTTGGGTGCTGGGTGGAGATAATTTCCTCACAAGACATCATGATTTTCACCAGAACCTATCCTTTCAGTTGTGTCTTTGATTTCTGTCAGGCATTCCTGTTGACACTGTCTGCTGGCTGCTCTCTGCTTTGCAGTGGCATATCCAGTGTCTGCCAGCAGGTGCCATCAAAACGAATCAAACATCAGAAGCTACATAGAATCATAGAATATCCTGATTTGGAAGTGACCCACAAGAATCATCAAAGGCTGACTCCTGTCCCAGCACAGGACCACCCCAAAGAGTCACACCATGTACCTGAGAACATTCTCCAAATGTTTCCTGAACTCTGTCAGGCTTGGTGTTGTAACCACTTCCCTGAGGAGCTTGTTCTAGGCCCAACCAGGTTCTGGGTGACGAACCTTTTCCTAATACCTAGCCTAAACCTCCCCTGACACAGCTTCAGGCCTTTCCCTCATGTCCTTGTCACTGGTCACCAGAGAGAGATCAGTGCCTGCCCCTCCTCTTCCCCTCATGAAGAAGTACATATTTGTGGGGGGAGGACAGTCATGATACTTTTGCACTTTCTCTGCTTTTCTCCACATCAAGGTAAGAAAGGGGAAGAAGTGATCAAGGAGAGACTAAAAATAATGGAGAGAATGGGTAAAGAACATGTAAGTTTGATGTCAGGCTGAACATGTCTGAACAAGTAAGGAAAGAACTAGTCAAAGCCACCTCTGTGTAATTAATAACCATCTCAAATGAGAAGGAAGAGCTGTCACTATTGTACCAGTCAGTCCTAGAATTGCTGGACACCTGGACTGCCACCCATCTGCTAGCTGAACAGGGAGTTACTGGTGCTCTCCTTTCCTAATCAGTGCCTGCCTGGGATAGTTGAGGATGCCACCTGAGGATAAATGGTTATTTTATGTGCGGAGCTTAAGTACTTCACCAAAAAGCAGCATTTGCCTGCATATATGTGAGGCATATGAAAAACAATTGGCTGTAAAGCCTGGAGCTCAGATGTATGCATCAGAGACTTCCCTTGCTGGTAAAGGTGTTTTTTTGTTGGTTTTTTTTTTTTTTTTTTTTTTTTTTTTTCTGGTAAACACATCCTTTCTTAAGTAGTGTGCTTCCCATAATACTTATCTCCAGGAATAAGAGTTGTTGAAGAGTGCTCTGATAGTTAAGTGTAGGCTGTATGGGGCATTTCAAACTTGTAAGTACTTCTTGTAATAGGCACCCAGCTGCAGAGGAATAATAAGAAAGCACGTAATTCTGAACTGTTTACTGAATGTAGGCTTGTTTCTTGTCTTCTATTCCCATTGACCTGAGGTGAAGTTGATGATCTTTTTCACTTGCAATTCATGGGCCTCAGGCTCCCTGTGCACTGAGATCCACAGAAAAGCAGGCATCTGAAGAAAAAGTAATTGTCTATGCAGTGAAACTTTGTTGCTGACCTTGACCCTTCCATTGTTAGGTGTGAGGTAGTAGTATTTTCTTCAAACACTGCTTCTTGGTTGAATTTTTCTAGAAACTGTGTGAAGTTCAATGGCTTTGGCACTGATGAAGGAAACTATTTCTCTTCAGTAGGAATGGAATTTTTTTAATCGCCTCTGTAACAAGTACAGAGAGACATGTCCCTGTACAGGGAATCATTTGTGCCCTTGTGTTGTGAACAAGATTACATGAGTAGCTCAGGTGCCTCTTTTCTGGGTGGCCAAAACTAGGTGAAATAAATCCCACCTGAGTGTTGGCTAACTGGTGAGATGAGCCTGGAAGCGCTGCTGCCATTACATATCATGTAGATGGTAGAGCAGCATTTGCCCTGCTAAGCAGTGCTGAACTTGCCTAGTTTGGCCTGTGCAGAGGCACTGCCTGGGCCTAAGGCAGACAGAAGGACACTGAAGAAGATGAGGTGGTTGATGGTGCCTCAAGGAGAAGGCTGATAGGTCAGGAGATGGAGATTACTGAGAATCTCAGGAGGCAGACCTTGGATGAGGGTGTCGGTAGGAAGTGACGGTGAAGACTGCTATTAAATACCATCTTTTGCACTGCATGGTTTCCTCCAGTGAACAGCAAGTGTTTGTCTACAGCCATCTCTTCTGGCTTGCTTTCCATATATTTTTGTGCAGCCAAAGTTTACTCAGCAATTATTAATATTAAGCAAATTTGAAGTTTGCTATCAGCAAACACTCTCAGCAGAGACTGGAGTATTAGTGCCTCCTTCTGTGGCTGAGCTGAAAAGAAGGTGTGTGAAGCAAATGCAGCATAGCAGCAGTTTGCATAGTGGAAGTTTTAAAAATGTATGACATTTTGAGGGAAATTTTTCAGATTGTAATGTCCAAATAGCTGCAATCTGCTTATAAGCAAGACATAACCAGAATATGAAGTAAAATTTGTCAGATGGTGAGGGTTCAGAGGCTGTTGCAAAGAATAGGGAATTTTTTTTTCTCTTTGTTGGTGGTAGATGGGATGAAAAGAAACGTGACCCAATTGTGGCAAATGAGGAGATTCAGGTTAGATAGTGAATAAAGCTTTCTGTTGCTGAAGGAAATGAAGCAGGGAAATTGGCTGTCTGAGGAAGATGAGGTATCTCCATCACTGGAGAACTCTGAGAACAGATTGAACAAATATTTGTCAGAAGTGACATAGCTGTAGGTGACCCTGCCTTGAGGCTAGGGAATGGATGAGGCCCTTCCAGCCTTATGATCTTCTCCTTCGGAGATGGATTATCTAATTCAGACAAGTCTGTTGGAATAAACACCACAACCTTATGTTTGTCAGACTATTGGACCGCTGTGACTACAAATAGTCAGCCTAACAGATATGAGTTTAATGCTTCACATTTAATTGAAGTTTATTTCCTAAAATGAAGTAAAGGATGGAGGGATCTATGTAGGAAGCCTATTCTAAAAATCTGAGTGTAACACTTGCTGCTTCTAATATTGCAGACTGGCTCATACAGCACTACAGTCTTTAAAGAACTGAGCAGGAGAGAGGAGGGTTGGTTATTTTTCGTGCATGGGTTACTCTTGATTCAGGACTGAATGGTGTACAACAGATCTGTGTGAATTACAGCATTTTCCTGATACTGCTGGTGCATGATGCCTTGTCCCTGCATGCTCCCTGTGCTTCCCTTGCTGTCTCTCCTTCTCTCACTAGATTTTTGAACAGAGCCTCAGGTGACATGACGTATGTCTTTTACAGAAGCCACCTGGACCAAAGCTGTGTCCAGGGCGGTCAGCTGGCTGGGGAAGTACCATTTCCAGAATCCAGTCATCTTCCACCCACTCAGCATCTGCTCCCCACAGTTTCCCATGGTGTGTGTACTGCAGCTTGGTCACAGTGATCTAGGCAGCCTTCTCAGTTCTCTGTGGTTTTGTAGTTAGTGCCAGATGGCCTTTGGCCACCAAAATCTGTGCTTGACAGCATCAGCTGGGAGATGACAACAAGGCTGGTCTCCCAGGGAACATGATGATTGCTGGGATGACAGAAGTGGTGGTGAAATCGGCAAGTGTCATCATCACTACACCCTAGGTGTCACTATAGGTACATGTGTCGGAGAAAGAATGGGGTTCCAGAGTATGCCAGCACTGTATCTGTGAAAGGTTTTGTGAGTGAATTTGGCAGCGACTGCTGAGGCCTCAGTCTAAGAAGAAATTGTGGCTGTGATAACCACTGCTTCACTTGGAGGGATGACCAGTCCCAACAGCTCCAAACCAGTCAGACATACTGCTTACGTGGGACGGGGAGGTGAGGTCTAGGCTGGGACAGGGGGAGCAAGCTGCTGAGGCAGCAGATGACAGCATGACTTGTGGGCTTCTGTGGTAAGGATGGTTAGCACCTACATGGGGCAGTGGGGATGGGTTACTGATGTGAGCTTTCAGAAGAAAGCAGTTACTTCTATCTGTATGGGGATTGAGGCTGGCCATTGGTGAACTGACACTACGAAGCTGCTGGCTGCTCTGCTCTGAGCCCAGGACCATGAAGATCCACATCCTCAGGTGAGCAGCCTGGCACTCTTCTGAATCAGGAGTACAGGGTGTTCCCAACAGGATGCTTGTGCTGTCCGTAGTGGTGAAGGCATAGTAGAATTACAATTGATGGCAATAGCTCTACCAATGGGCCATACTTCTGGTGTGTGAAAGACTGGCTGTTGCTGGGGTTCCAGCTCCTAGAATAGCCCAGGAATATCTGCAGTGCAGATGACAGAGAATTTTGGCATGCCCCCTGTGCCTGGGGTATGCAAGGAGCACCTGCTGCTTTTCTCTCCCTTTTTGAGCAGGTGGGGAGGCCAACACAGTAAGATCAGGAGTCTGTGGGTAGGCACAAGCCTCTGAATGGAGATGAGACAAAGATGGGAACTAACTGGAATGTCAAAAACATCTGTGGGGATGTTCCTCTGACTGATATTACCCTGTCTGTGGTAGTGCATGATCACAGCATGCATTCATGACCACATCAGTGTTGATGCAGTCCTGAAGACCTGACAGAGCCAGGTGAAGCCTGGAGACAAATCCCCAAACCATGCTGCTCCCCAAAGCACTGGTGCTTCTCTCTTGTGCTGCTGAGGAAACTGGGCTGCCCTGGAGGGCAGCAGGCTGGAGCTCACACATGGATTCATGGCTATGGTCAAGACAAGGAGCTTCTACCATGTTTGCATTTCCTGCCTCTGCTTATAGACCAAAAGATCATTAACAAATATTTCAACAACACTGATACACTATCAGATAAAAAAAATACCCTTAATAAAATATCATATGAGCTTGTGAGCAGAGAAGCTGTACTGTCTTCCCTTTCAGCAGTTATTTTTAAGCCTCTCTTTTTGTGTGAGTGCAGAAACTTATTCTTATGCCCAGGTTTTGGAATTAGGTGACCTGAAAGACTGGCCTTGTTTGCATCCCTTTTCTCCAGCATGTTCATGTATTCATTACAAAAAGGTGGCTACTTCCTTCAACTGAACATATTTTTTCACCTTTATTTACTTGGATAGTCTTGCTGTTCCCAGCACCCTGTTGATCTACGCATGACAAGCTTGAAAATGTGCATTAGAAAATTCATTTATGTGATTCAAAGATAGACCAAAGCAAGTGCTTAGTTGGAAAGAGAACTATCTTTCCCTAAGAAATGGGCTTTTCACAGAGAGTGTGGGGTATTTTTAAAAGACTTTGTTTTTAAAAAGTCAAAGGAGAAAACTTATTCTTGCATGACTGTGTCTCAGTGTTCAAGTGTAGTTGATGTGCAGTTGCCTGCAGGAGTCCAAGCTCCCTTTGGAGACATTGAAAATCTAGGGCTTAACTCCACTGCCCCAGGTAGGCGTCTACTGAAGTGCCCTAAAGTATCCTGCTACTGCTTTGCAGGTCTGTGAGGCCTGTGTCATGCCTGGATGCAGGTGTATCTTCTAGGATGAAGTGAATCACAGTCCTTGATTCCAAAGGCTGTGTTGGAGAAATCCCTCTTGGATGTAAAGGGAGCAGACAAACCCGGAACACATATAGGTGTTTCTGTGCATCTAAATTTTGTGTTTTCATAAGCAGCCATATCCTGTCCCATCTGCCTCCATTCCAGACAGTCTCTGATATCCCTCTTGTGCTCCCAATATCAGCCTCATTAAGCTGGGGGTATGATGCAGCCTTGACAAATTGGTATTTCAATACATTTTGTATCACTGGCAAAGAGCAACTGAGCTTTCTTCTTTTTAGGCAGAAGGGTAAATGAAATTATCATAACTTTCCTTTTTTTGCCTTTAGGAAACAAAGCATTCATAAATTGGACACCAAAAAGCTTTGAATCCCAAGAAAGCCAAGTACTACATTTCCTGTGCTACCAAGAAAATAAGCTTCTTGTAAGGCAAAATGTAGCAATTACGTTGGCAGGAATTTGAAAGATAAGTGGCAAAGCTACTTTAGAGCCAAAGAGAGGTCTTACATCTATGGAAGGATTTGATTTTTGCTTTTAATTTATGTAGCTTCTGAAGATGCTTACTTGTCAATCACCTTGGATATAATGGTAGATAGGTTAAAAGGATCATGAAATGGTGGGTTTCCAGGGAAAACGGAAAGACTTATGTGAAGAGTTGTGTGACTAGCAGACCTGATGAGCTGTGGAAACGGCTTGTGTTTTAAGTTGGTTAAAAGCCAGAAAACTACCATTGGAAAGTACTCAGTGTAAAGTAACAGGGAACAATAGAGCATGGAGGCAGTTCATCAGCCTAAGTGAAAGCCTGTAGGAAAGATTCATCTCCGGAGCACCCTTGGCTGTTTCCTTCTACTTAGCTCAAAATTCCCTTTAATAATAATGATTTTCAGGATCTGTTTGATTATTAGGCTTGTGCATGTTCATTTTTGATAACATTTTAGCAAGTTACATATCTAACAAATGATGTTTGAAGTCTGTTTGTGAAATACACCCTCCTAATAAACAGAACTTACTAGTTAACTTAATAAACTGTAGCTTTCCTTTTTCAGACACAGCTCCCCTCAGGGTACTGGAGCTCTGACACAGACACTTGTCCATACTACAAAGCAGACTGGGTGTTTAGGAGTGTTTCTGGAGATGGCTTATGGCCATCCTGAGAAATAGAACTTCAGGTGCAAGTGCTGGCCATGAAGCTGCTGCCTTCCCACAGCTTGCCCCAGCTCAGAGAGGTGACATCCATGACACCAATGTGCACTGGGGGCTGGCAGCTGTGCTTTTTATACCCAGGGATTGTGCCTGGTGGGGTTGGTTGCTGGCTGCCTCTTCAAATCAAACTCTTCAAGTGATGCTGTTAAAAATAGGTGATGTCAGTTGAAATGGGGAAAACAAAGTCAAACTCCATATAGGTAAAAGTGCTTTTTCTCTAGCTTATAGCCCATGAGACACCTGGATGCATTGACTCTATCCAACTTCATTGGAATCCACAGCCCCATGGCAAAGTCTATCACAGCTGGATGAATGTGGAACAGTCTTTGGCAGGAGGTTCACTTCCATACCTTTGTTTTCCCTGCCACGTGTTATCTCCACCCTGCAATCACGCTCCTGTGCAGAGGAAGACAATACTCAGCAACTGTGAATTAAATCCAGACTTGAGCTGTGTCACTGTTCAATCAGAGCATCCCTGGTGAGAGCCGTGGGGGTGGCAGTGCAGTGCAAGTCTGTTCCCTGACAGCTGAACACCAGGGCTGGGGCCAGGGCTGGGCACTGCCTCCTGAACTGAGGGTCTGTGTGGGGGCGTGACATTCCCTCTGCCTCCAGCTGCTGGCCTGCCAAGGAGGCAAGGCTTCTTTTTGGGAAAGCACTCCTTTCCGCTCGGGTGACAGCAGCCTGTGGCTTTCATGCTGGTGATGGCAGTTCTGTCCCTCATGGTGCACATACATATGTGAAAGAATAATACATTTCACTTGTCACTTCAGTTTGCTTGGCGTTTTCCCCTGAAATTATGATGACAGAAGGGTTGATCTCAGAGTGCCACCAAGTGCAGAATGCCTTGCAGAGATACAAAATTGTTGAGAAATTCAGTGTGGACATGTAAGGAGTATGTTAGAAGGCACATCAGCCCTCATCCAAGGTATGCCCTACCTCTGCTGCTGTTTAATATCCTGCTTCTCATGTTTGTTGTGGCTTTTGGTGAAAATTTGAGGAATGCGCATTCCAATCTCTGTGCTGCTGCCAAAGTCAAACTGACTGGAATGAAGATAATGATTCACAGTAAAATATTAATCCAACAGTATAATGGGGGAATGTGTGGAAGAGGGAGAAAATAGAGAGGATAAAGAAAAAGCCACTCATCTAAGGTAATCAGCATCCAGACATTACTGGTTATTGTAACTCCAAAATGCAGATTATAAGGCAAGTTTTCAAACAGCCTTCAAAAACAGCTCCCAGTTTTGCATACCAAGAGACTCATTCAAAGGTAGTTGAGGACAGTACTAGGTCTAACACTGACTTTTTTGACTTTGGATCCAGTTTCCAATATTTTATGGGTGCACAATATATGAAACATAAACATGATTAACAGATCACCACACTCCAGAACTTCTTAGTACTTTGTCCTCTCAAAAGCATTCTCCTTTAGGAGACACTTTACAAGCTGTTTCTTTAGTATGGAAATAACTAATCTCCAAAGAGAGTGCAGCTGGCCCAGAGGACCTCCACACTTTGTGTGCTGTTAGTCATTGCCATTGACTTGGGGTGTCAGTGTCAGACTGTTGTCCCAAATGTAGGCTTCTTACCTGATGCATGGCACCAATTCATACACCAAGGTGAGGTATTTCCATTTTTCATTCTAATTTGTGCAAAGTAGGGAGCTAGGTGAGCAAAAGGCTGGCTTACTGGGCATCAAAACTTTACACTATTATGTTTTCATAGCATAGGCATCAGCATTCATTGGTTAGAGATTACATAATTTTTTTAAAAAAATTAGTTTTCAAAACCCTATTTGCTAGTTAAATATCTTGTTTCTCATGCTAATTAGCCTGCCTGTGCAGTTTTCCCCTCCATTTGAGTCTGGGGTCTGTTTTGAGTAGATGGTCAATGAGTCAGTGATTGCAATCTCCCACTGCCAGAATTACCTTTCCCTGAGTTAATGCTTCGTTCTGCTGACTTCACTCCTGGTGGCTCCCAGACAGACAGTCCATTCATCTTGGAATAGTCTTCCCTCTTCCTTAAAACAAAAGATTAGCCGAGCATACAATGTTCACAATGCAGTTGCTTAATCATAACTGTCCTGCTATAGCTACTTTAAAAATATTGCAAAGTTTGATTCAAACCTTGAGGGGTTTTATATTAAGACTTATGTGTCTATGTCAGACTGTGCTGACTCTAGCAGGATCCATCAATAATGACGGCTTTTCAAAAGAGGGAGAGGAAAAGGAACAAACTTAGAGGTAGAAGGAGGTAGGAGGATGTCAATTAGAGAGTCAGTGGGAGCTGCTCAGTCAGTGCTCTTTGTGCCCCATGAGCTTTTACATGCCTGACTGTTGCTGAGTGCCAAGGCTGCCCTTGGTGATTGCCACATGGCACATTTAAGGGCAAACTAAGTATGAGTTTTGGGGACCAAAACTGCCTTATTTCATACTTGTGCCCATCCTGAGGGTAGAGAGCAGCAAAGCAAGTTTGTGGTTGCTCTGGGGCTGCAGTGGCAGCAGCTTGTTTCTCCTCAGCGTGGGGCAAAAAAAAAAAAAAAAAAGGCATTTGGTGTCTTCTGTTGCATTTCCTCAGCTGTTCAAGCTTGGCAGTGAACGGAGAGGTTGCTGTCACCTCAACAGGCTCTTAAACACCAGTAAGGCCTTGGCAGTGGTTGGTTTTGGGAACATTGGTGGCTGCTGTGCAAGGTGTCAGGAATCCCAGCCGTGGAGCTTGTGGGTTAATGCTGTCACTGGATGGTGGGTTTTATCAGCCCTTCCCTTGGTTTTTCCCACACAACCTTTCAGTTGTCTCGGTGTCTTTGTGTGCCTTGGCTGTCTTTGTGTGGGAGCTAGGTTTGGTTCCAGTAACACTGTCAGCACTGTCAGCCAGAGCAGTCACTGTAGTGTCTGTAGGAGAGACATGACTCATTTCCAGCTGGGACCTCTGGATGTGGAGGACAGCAATGCTTTCTTTTATAGGAGGGTTGAATCTCCTGCTTGGGACTGTTTTGATCTGTAGACTGTCAGAACTTGTAAGTCTGCTTTAGGGAATGGAGAAGTTTAGAAACTGTGCCTTGTGTGGTTGTTTTACTGTGCGAGTTGTTCTGCTGTTGCCCTAGGGGTGTGTGCCTGCCTGCCATACAAAGAAGGGTTTGGCAGTGGAAAGCAGCCCAGCTGAGCAAGGTGAAGGCATCCCCGTAACGTGTGAGGTGTCCTTTCTGCATTAACCAGGGTACTGCTGGTCAGGATGCTGCAGCCCAAGCTTTTGCAAGGCTGACACACAAGCACAACCCCACTGAGGGACGATGCTGAGCCCTGGCTGCTCAGTGCCTTGCTGTAATGTGCTAGAAGGGCTTGAGGAACGTGGCAGCATGTGCTTGCTCCAGGCAGGTCTGCTCTTCTGGGAGTCCCTGCTGCAGGTCTGAACGGAGCTGCTGGTGTTGAGCACATTTGGTGTGCTGGACTATGTTGCAGGGAGAGGGACAGTGACTGCTTTGGGGCAGTGCCTTGCTGAGAGGTGCCCAGGGTGTGGTGATTGTGCAGGTGGCTTATTTGCAGTCTGTCACTGTGCAGATGCCTGTCCTGCTCTGTCACACGCCTGCTGGTTTGATGGTATTGGGGAATCCAATTCCAGCCAAATGTTTAGTGCACAGCCCAGGAGGAAGTGTGGGTCAGTCCTTACACTTCTCACTTTTATTTGGTCAGAGGTGCCCTGAGTCCTCTGGGTGAAGGTGGAAGCCATGGTTTGTGTGGGGGAGGACTGGACTCTGAGGACAGCAGGGAGCAGTGCTGATACCAGTGCACAGTCTAGGCCAGCCATAAAACCCCAGGTCTCAGTCCCATTCCTGCCTGTGGGATCTGCATGCATGGTAGGAAAGGGTACAGCCTCCTACTGATCCTAATTAAAACCACAGATAACCTGCTCTTCAGCAAGTAGAGAAACTGCTGTACTGAAAAATTAAAAGATTTTGATCTGTGACTTGCGTGTATATGCAAGCAGCAGACCAAGACAACCACACTTAATTTTGCAATCCTAGATTAACTTCTATGACTCTAATTGGATTAATTTTTTCTTTCTGCCAGCTTCAACATGACTGTCCAGTCATAATACAGAAATGTTTTGAAAATCAGAAAAATATGAGAGTATGTTCTTGTTACTCTGAATTTAAAAAGTTATTATTTTAATTTCTCATATGCAGGCTTACCAATAAACAAATGAGGAATTGCACTGAAATATGTATGAACAAAAGGAAAACTCTAGCTGATAGACTTTATTTTAGTGGCCAATTCAATTTAAAACTCTCAAGCTGGAGGTGTTAGCCTCATTTTCTATTTATTGAAGAAATAAGCTTGTTGAGGCTTAACCCAGCAGTCTAGCAGCTTGGAGGGCTGCTCCTCCTATAAAGGACTGAGGTAATATTTCTTGTGGCATTACAAAGGTCAAAGTCATTTGTGTGGAACTTTCTATTCCCTTGGAAAGGCTGTTGTAGAAAGCTTTGGAGAGAAACATTTTTTTATTGTAAAATCCACTGGAGGGTCACTCTGCATATTGCAAGTTGTTCAGGCATGCACGTGTGATTTTATGTTTTGTTTCTTGGTGCTCTTTTTTAAAACTAATATCCAGAAGTTATTTCAAATTGTACGCAAAACAATTTACAAATGAACAGAGCTCTGTCCCCCCTTTTCCCACAAGTTATGTTTTATTTCTTAATTGACAAAACATGCATCTTTTATAGAGCGTAGTTGCAAGGAGACAGTGCTTTATGCCTCACCTCACAGAAGTGTGTGCCATTTGCAGTCATGCGATGTACAAAATGAATATGGGAGATGCAGTACATTAGAAGATTTGAGTACCCCAGTGACAAAGGATCTTGCACCAGATAGAAACGAGGCTCAGAACTTGTCATGCAGGAAATTAACTCACAAAAACTTCAGAAAGCTGCTCTATATGCTAATGTGTTTTTTAAGTATGCAGTGGAAGCAACTGGAAGACTGTGAAATATGAGGGGCAGTAGGAAGAGTGGAGTGGGCATTTCCAGGACCGCTTATTGCATCTGGAAACCATGCTAGCTGTGGCTTTAGTTTTTATTGATAGAAGCCCCATGGGTGAGGAGAAGAGAGGGGGAATTATTAAAAAGATGTCTTCAAAAACTGTGACACATGGGAAGAAACCATGGTTTGATACAAGCATCTTTCACTTGGAAGAATCTCGATGCACATTAGAAATATAATGTAGTAAAACTGCAGTAAAGCTGAAGTAGAGGCTGTGCAGAACAATGCCATAGAACAGAGCCTGCGACCTGATTTCCTAAAACCAGGAGCAGATGCTTAAGTGATGTGTATCAACATAGCACAATGTGGCCTTGCTTCTTGCTACAGGTTACTAGATGCCTCTGTGGTGCTGAGGAATGCTGCCAAGGAAAAGAAGGAGAGAAAGATAAACATGGGGAAAAATTATTGAACAGGATTCACAGACCAGGAAATAGTGAAATGAGGAGGAAAGAAAAGTGATTAAGAAGGTAAAAAGTTGAAATGAGTCTCTCTCCCTTAGGTCTTTGAGAAGATGTTCATATAATTTTCTAATTGTGATTTTTTTCCCACAGCTCATTCATAGTTACATCTTCTACTCACAGCAGAAACATCAAAAATTTATATTTAAGCACTGATTCATAGAAGCATAGAAATTAGCCGAGTAGGAAGGAGTAATTTAATCATATATCATCATCTATAGGTGATCACCTGCATGGGAGTAATGAAGAAGTACAGATCCCCTGGCAGTGTAAGAGAGGAAGGGAGCAATGTTTGCAAATGTACATAGAGCAAAATAGAGAATGCTGAAGAATAATTTTACAACTGATGAACCTGGAATTTATCCAAAGTCAGATAATTAAAAACAAAAAAAAAAATTTGGCCCCCAGTGAAAAACAGATAGTAATTAAAAAGGGTGACTGTATATTGCATAGTACTCTTATGAAATCCTATTTGAACAATAAAAGATATCACAAGATTGACTGTGTCTACTTAAACAATAAAACAATTTGAGATAATTCTTCATAGAAATCATTTGGGTGTGTAAAGGATGAACATAAACCAGCTTGTCTCTTATTGATATTTGCAATGGTTAAGCAATACCCAGGCACAAGGACTATCTCTGCACTTAAGCTGGAAGTTTATATTTCCCCTCAACACTCTAATGCTCTTTACTTTTTGATAATTGGAATTCAAAACAGAGGAGTAGAAATAGAGTCCTTAGAAAAGATTCCTTTATTCTTTTAATATCTTGTCTTGCATAAACCCATTTTTTAAGTCGGTTTTTTGTTTGTTTGGGGATTTTTTGGTTTTGTTTTTGTGTGGGTTTTTTTTTTCTTTTTTTTTTTTTTTTTGTTCCTTCCTCGCACATGCAAAGGACAAAGAAATAAGAAGTAATAACTATGGAAAACTGGACAGCTCAGGTGGAATGAAGTCTGAATAGTGACAGCCTTTTACATAAAGTTGGTGAGGTGGGGGCTTTGTTTTAAACCTATTGGGAAGTTCAATCCCATCATCTTTCTCCATACAGAAAGATCAACAAAATTAATCCAGTGTTGTGAACAACTTGGTACATCATTGTGGTGAGGAGCCCACAACTTTAAAGTACTGTGCATGAGCCAAATCCAAGTGGCCTAGGGCATATGCAGCTCTTAATGTGTTTTTGCTGTGTCTGTGTATGCTGTGCACTAGAGAGAGACAGCTCTCCTCAGAGGAGGATGTGATCTCTATGGGAAAGGTGGAGAAAAAAGACAGGCAATACACACACACACACCCACATACACTCACAAATTCCTCCACGGTGACTGCTTTTCTTTCTGGAGTTTTACCATATCAGAAGTGGTTTTGAGAAGGAAAAAAACCCATCAGCTGCAAGGAACAGGAGAGATGTGGAAACATCATGGAGGTGGTGAGGACAAAGCTTGCAGAGAAGAGAGTTGTGGTTGGCACAGGCAGAAGAGCAGGAGCTGAGTGAAACCTGAATAACTTGTGCAGGGACAGGTCCCTAAAAGCAAAGATACAGGTCCATAAAAGACTAATACGAGGGTCAATTTTATTGTGAAATAAAGGGAACAAAAGGATAGGGTACAGAAGAAAGGCAACAAGATTAAAAAAATAGGTAAAATAACATTTGAAGAGTCTGTCTTTTGCAGGGGACAACTTGTTGATTGGTGCAATCTTCAGGGTTGTATGAACTCACTCCAAAGCACTGACTGTTTACAGAGAGTAAAAACCTTCTGGATACGGCCTGGATACATGTAAGACAGTAAAATCTTGCAGACTTGAGCAGCCACAATCATGGGAATTCTGATAACTGCAGAGAGAGGGGGAGAGAACAGGGGCTTGCTCCAGTAGGACAATAAATTTAGGGATTAGAGAGAGTCAGAAACCCAAAGGCAGGACAGGCAGGAAGTGAGGGTTGTAAAGCAAGACACCTTTGCAAGGGCACCATTAGAAAAAATAAGGCTTTGAGGTTGCAGGATGGTTTAGAGAGGTTGAGGAAGATGGAGGTAGTCTGTAGGTCTTGAATACATCACTAAGAGTTGGACCCGTTGTAAAAGCAGCAAAAACTCATCAGGAAAAAAAAATGTTGTCAATCAGTGGTGTCAGACTAGCAATAGTTTTCATGAGAAGACTGGTAATTTCTGATCAAGTTGAGTTGTTTTAAGTAGCCAATCCTTTATATTGTTCCTGACTTTGATTCTGATCATGGGGAAAACATGCATCTTCGTCAATCTAGTGGCATTTGTTGGAAAACATTCTCTGTGTTTAGCTAATGACTTAATTAGAAAATCAGTAGTCAGCTGGCAGTGAATGGTGAGTCTTTATTTAACAGGAAAGCACGGAAATTAGCCATCCATCTGTTTTTTCCTGTTAATTACCTCTAAATATTAAAATTGAATACAGCCTTCAACCTGATTGGTAGTTTGAGTGGTAATAGCTGTGTTCACATACTAAAAGGAAGCCTTTAGTAGAAATAAAGATGATGCAGCTCCTGTATTTTACAGCTTTCATCCATGTTTCTGAAGCGCTGCTACCTGCGACAGCTGCTGTGGAGGTCACACTCAGCATTTCCAGCCCTTCAGCCACGCTTATGGCTTTAAAGGAGCATCAGTCTTAGCAACAGAGTTGACTGAGGTGTTGTTTTCCATAAGAAACATGACTGCACACAGCATGTCAGAGCCATGTTGAGCTGTGAGGCTGGTCCCACTTTGAGGTTTGTTGCTTGTAGGGAGCTTGGACTAGCTGGCCTCCAGAGAACCTGTCCGACCTAAATCACTCTGTGTGCCGTGTGCCCTTAGGAGCAGCAGTCAGAGCTGGAAGCATCTCTCATTTTGTTGGTTTTCCCCTCTGAAACACCTTCCCTACTCCTAGCAAAGACCCCTGTGCAGCCCACCCCACAGCTGAGCCAGAGCCCCAGAGACAGCCCCAAAGAACCTGGCTGGGCTGCAGCTTCTGCCTCAGCTGAGTTCCTTGGGGTGGCTCAGACAGTCTGCTGGAGCAGTCTTGCACTTTTACCCTTCCCTTTCTGGTCATCACAACAGCTGGCCACCCTTGTACACCCAAGGGACACCAAAATCTACTCTCTTCTAGCCATAACTGCTTGTGTGTTCTGTTTTCTCTGCCATAGTCAACTTGTTTCACAAATTGTGCTGAGTCCTTGTTCTTTAATAATAAATTCTGTTGCACTTTCTGAAAGAAAAAAAATATTCTGTAGCACTTCTTACAAATACCACATTTTTATTTTAATTTCCAGTTCATTTTTGTGTGGGTTTTTTTTTTTTTTTCCCTCTTAATAGCATATCAACTCTGGGGAGCTGCTTTGGAAGCTTTGTTGATAGGCAGAGTCAGGACACACTTCCCTGCTTTCAATCAACAATTTCCATCTCCAACAAGCTGCAAAAAGGAAAAACCATAATGGATGTCTGTGCTTCCTCACTAAAAGAAATTTTCAGTGGCTGAGATAATTTTCCACTCTTTTTAGATATTAATGTTTGTTAGTAGGGAATCCAAAGGTATCTGGTGGAGGCAACTGCAACAGTAGATTCAGAAGGACAGCTGGAGATGAACCTCCCAGACTCAGGCAGGGAGTCCTGAAAGAAGAATCCCACTGCATGCGGGTAAGCAGCAGGTCATGCTTTTGTCCCCTTCAGACTTGGTTTACGCTCAGCTTGTGGCACTGCATCTTTCCAGCCAAATGCTTTCTCTCACCAATAAGCATGTCATTTCTCAGTTCCATTTGCAGTTTATTACTCACATATTACTTACACTTCCTTGACTCTTGATAAGAAAAATGATTGTCATCTTGTAAATTTTCAAAACATTTTTAAGAGATGGCTTCCAGTGCTATTACAACACTTTTGCTACCTTTAGTATTTGCTTTGATGGATTTGGAGCCACCATACTATAGTTCTCACAGTTATTGGATGTCAGGTTGACATATGTGGTGTTACCTTTGTTGTGTATTGTTGTAATTCAAAAAGAATTTGTTCAGAAAAATGGACAGGGAAGAAAATTATTGTGCAAGGCAGTAATAAATATTTAAATGGTGCTTAGGAGTTTCTAATGGACAATACCAAATTCTCAGCTTTGATTTTGCCCCTTCCCAGACAGATTTCCACAATATTTGAATTAGAAAATTTTAACTTCTCCATAAGCACAAAAGGTAGGATACAAAGGACTTTTTGTCACTCAGGGCAGGGGAAGTAGGTCTGTGAAGGACTCCCAGAGCAAGAAATCCTACCAGAGCACCTGACCGTATGTTAAGTGAACAAGATTGCCATTGCAAATTGTGAGATGACAACAAGGCATATGAGCAGACTACTATTTGAAATAAATTATTTTACTGAAATTTTTTCCTGATATTCAGAAATAATTAGGTTTAACTGATGTTTTTGAATTTCTATATATAGCTGGCCTGCTGAGAAGATATCCAGTTGTCTGAGTTGGTGGGGGTAAGATCCATATATCCTTGGGGTTGTGCACCACAACATTCAGGTGAAGTGTGGCATAAGTGAAAAATACCACCCCAGAACTGACTAAGGCACAAGGCCTGAAGAAACAGGGTTAGTGGTATCGAAAGTGTAACCACTCAGATGTGCAGTTAGTTTTACAAGTGTGATACCTGCCAGCTGCATCCTCTCAATTGCCAAACGATCTGCACAGGTGTTTGCCCAACACCTTGAATGTAAATCTGGAATATCACACAAAGAGAGCCACTTAAGTCCTTTGGGTTATGACATGGGATCATTTCTAGATGCAATGAACTGAACTTTGCTTTCTGTTTTGGGAGTGTATTCCTGAAGAAAGGAATAGTTTATTCTGCCTCAACCCAAGGTGGAAGTGATGGTAATTTTCTTCCTAAATGGCTGTTACAGCTTTTTCACAATGCCATAGTAAAGAGGTGCTGTTTAGCTGTTATGACCATGAAGTGTTTATTAATTTTTGAATATGTATTTATGAGGTTTAGTTTATACAGTACATAATTTAGATGTTTGATTCTTAAATGGAAAAAGTATAAAAGTGAATATTGTTGCTTCTTGAATCATTGATTACACAAAATGTCTTAGACATGAGTACCTAATACTAGTTTTTTTTGTTTCATTTCTAAAAAATCTTTTCCTTTGTCAAATAAATTTATTTCAAACCCTTTACTATGAATAACACTAGAGATTAAAAAATGGCATAATGAATTACAGGCTGAAGAACAGTCAAGCAAATAGGCAAACACAAAAATCCCCTTTATCAAGGGAAACAATGGCAGAGTCAAAAAATTTTGCTCATTTTTAAGGCCAGGAGTCATGCCAGCATCATCTTCTCTCAGTACTTTTAAGTATGTTCTCGACACCTGATGAGCTTTCTAAAGGCCAGCTTGAAATCCTCGTTAAAGCTCGTGTACAGCAAAGGGTTGATGAGCGAGTTGACATACCCAAGCCAGGTCAAGAAGTCTGCTACTTCTGGAGAAACAGTGCAAATGTGGAGGCCCACAAGCAGTTCCTTGATGAAAAAGGGCAACCAGGACAAAATGAAAGCACCTAAAATCAGCCCCAAAATGCGAGCAGCCTTTCGTTCTCGTGTCGTGGAGATTTGCTGCCGGTCGCCAGCCGGGTCCAAGTCATTCTCGAAAGGAGGGATCCTCACGGATGCATTGATTTTATCAAACTCTGTGGTTGGGTCAGACGTGGAGAAGTCCGAGACGCAGAACGTCTGTGTGAGCTTGCAGCTGGCAAAAGAGTTCTGGCTGTCGGTGCTCCTGTTGCTGAGGTGGCGGCTTGAACCCCGCTTTTGGTAAAGGCTCTTTGCAGCGTGGTAAATTCTGTAGTACAGGATCAGGATCAAAGTCAAGGGGATGTAAAATGCCCCAAATGTGGAATAAATAGTGTAGATGACATGGTCATGCTGAATGCGACACTCACTGGGAATACTGATGCTGTGATGGTTTCTCCAAAACAAGGGGGGCATTGATATGAAAACAGAGATAGTCCACACGGTGACTATCATCAGCCCAGCCCTTTTTGCCGTTCTTTTCCTGGCGTATTCGATGGCGTCTGTGATGGCCCAGTACCTGTCCAGTGCAATGACGCACAGATGAAGGATTGAACATGTGCAACAGGTCATGTCGACGCTGAGCCAGATCTCACAGATGAAGTACCCCAAAGTCCACTTATCTATCATTATGTAAGTGATGCTCAAGGGCATGACGAGAACAGCAACGAGGAGATCTGTCACGGCCAGTGAACATATGAGATAATTTGCCGGCTGGTGGAGCTTCTTGGTTGTGGAGATTGCTGCAATTACAGCAGAATTCAACAGCATAGTCAAGGTTGTGATTGTGGCCAAGGTCAGGGTAACGAGCATCTTTTCAGTTACTGTCTTTGGCTTTGCAGCCTCACTGGCTTCAGTGGTGCAATTTGTGAAATTCATTTTCCCCTCCAGGATGCAAGAAGTTGGTAATGAAGAGTTCCAGGTTCAGAAGTTATCCATTTGAAAGAGATGCTCTATATGCAATTAAAAAAAAATTATAATCCCATATTCAACAGAGCAGCAAAAAAACTTCCAGGTTTCTTCCTGGAAAGAAGAAATTAATTGTTCATTGTTTTCCTAGAAGATAAAAACACATCTGTTAGTCAATCTAGGAAAATCCCACATTTTGGTAAAAAAGTTTTGCACTTCTAATATTATCATCTCAAATAAAATTTTGGTCAGTTTTCCCTTCTTTTCTCTTGCCTTTTCTCTCCCCTTTTCTCTGCATTCATCATTCATTTTTTTCTTTTCTAAAGGGCAATTTGGGCCAGATTTCCTGCTGATGTGAAATGGTTATTCCTTCTTAATTTTGGAGATTTTACTTAAAGTAGGAGGCTGGACTAAGGGACCTCCACAGGTCCCTATTCACAAATATGTCTATGATGTTTGTGATACTGATACCAGGAGCTAGCCCTTTTCCTGCTTGTTAAAATACTCTCCAGCCGATGAAGAGCTGAGGGAATTTGCCTCTTCATTTTAATGTCTATATGAGAGGCATCAATTACTTTTATATATCACCTTTGGAAAAAAAGCAGCAGAGCAGCCTACCTGAGCAAAGGCATGCCAGCATTTCATACCTTTCTATTCTACTTTTTCATATCCATGTCTGTATTAATATATTAGAAACGGTACTTAAAAATTACTCAGGTTACTTTTATCATGCAGATTTTAAACAATGTTTAAAGCTTTATGGCAAATGCTTGGTTTTACACAGCATATCAGTGTTGCTAGGAGCTCATATAGTTTTGTCTAATTATTCACGACATTTCACATATCCCACTGTGAGTGTCTTTAGAGGAGATAGACAAAAAGCTTCTGCCATTGCTTTGAGATTTTCATGTAATTATGCTCCCTGTCAGGGAGTCCAGTGTGATGCAAGGAACAATAATTTTAAAAAAGTTTAATTTTATTTCAGAAGTTCACATGTCTTTTCAATACATCCCAAATGCTAACAGAAGCCAGAGTTAACAGTCCATGAGAAGCAGCTTGGGATGACCTCTGGGACTTTGCTTACTCATTTGTAATTAATCTTGGCATAAAGGATGTGGAAAACTGAAACTCAGGATCCTTATCCACTGAAATAAACAAAGATTCTTTCCTCTGGCTTCATTTATCAGAGTAAGGAGGCTTCTAGGTTAGTTGTACAGGCTCCTTTTACAAGCAGGGGAAAAAGATAGCGGCTGCTGGAAATACACTTGTCCCCTCTCAAGACAAGCCCTTCAGGAAGATGCTATGAATCATATCCTGGAAAGGCTGATCTTTCTCTATTTTCACTACAAGTGGTTCTTCCACAGTTGCATTTAGAATACATATGCCTGATTTTTAGATGGCTAAATCTGAGAGGTGAAACCCATTCTCACTGACACCAGTGGGACTTGGATTAGGCTCTGGGTTTGCACATGCAAGCTAATGAGGAATTAAGAAATTGAATAAGGAATTATGCATTTAAAGCTAGTTGGCTGCTTAGCTCTGTGTACATATGCTCTTCTTCAGAAATTGGAGTGCCATTTCAGAATGAGCTGAATGAGGAAAAATTAAAAATAGAAACTTTAGATAAAAACTTCTATTTGTGGATAGGCTCTAGGAAAGCAGATCCGGACTGCTGTAGTCTCTGGGTTAGCAAAATGTGAGTTTTAATTCTGCTCAAGGAATAGCAGAACTGCCTTTCTCCCAAAGCATACTCTACTCTTAAGAAACTACTTTAAACAGCTTTAAACTACAAAGAGCCTTGGAGGAAATATTAGGCCTGCTTATTAAAAATTGACTAGAGAAGTCAGATGGAAATCCATCCATCAGTCTTCACGTGGTTACCACACATGGAAATGTCAATTTGATTGTTTAGGCCTAAAGCCAACATATCAGCTCAAACCTTCTTCATAAATTGTTCATGGGAGTTCTTTCTGTCAAGCCAGATTCTGATTTCCTTAGTTTGCACCCTTATTATGTCTGATGCTTTGATCAGAGGATAAAACAAAGAGGCTTCTCTCCCTCTCTGCACTCCTGGAGCACAGAACAAAACCAATTGTAATACATATCCTTTCTTCAGCACTATTATTTAGTGAGTGTATCCCAGTCCACAAGCATACTCAAGAAGAGTGGAAGACACCGTGGAATTCACATCTCCTCCACAACCACTTGTTGATCTGTTGCCCACAAAGGAAGTCTTGTGATGCCTCTTGGTGTAAGCAGCACTCCTTCTTGCTCGTCCTTCCCTCCTCTGGGGCCCTGAAGTTTCATTATCCCCACCCTGTGTGGTCCCCATCATTTTCTCTGCTCAGCACTGCCTATATACATGTTTAATGCAGTAAGACCTGAATTGCTGTGGTTCTCCCCGCAGATGGCCTACACTGATGTATCCCAAGGAAAATCCTTTCTGAGCTCTACCTGTACCCTGTACCTCAAGGATACTCTGAAAAATAAATTCTTGCTTTCCTTAATTAACTTGTATTTAAACAAACTTAATCAGATCTAAACATCAGGTTTCCTTTAGGACAAAGGGTACTACTTATAACACTGGGGAGTTTGGCTTTACGAGTCTGCTACTGCTCAGAAGGGCCAACATTTTTTTTTTTTTTTGCCTGGAAAGCAGTGCAATAATTGAAGACAGGAAAAAATACAAACAGAGCATCATCCCTGCCTGCAGGTACCTCAGACCCCGCAAGCCCATCGCAATCCAAACCCATCACTTGAGAATTAATTCAATTTTAATTCCCGTGTTCCTTATAGGAAGTGAGCCCTTAGCACTTCAGACAATATAAATACCACATAAGAGCACTAAACCAGTATTATTAAGGAAGTATATTTAAATGCTGAAAAGTAATTTCAGCTTTTGAGAGCTGAAGGTTTCTTCTACAGTTTAAGTTGTGCCTCTCGTCCTCCCTTACCCACATGTTGAGGATACTGGCATTAGAACTAGTTAGTTATAATTGGTTGACTGTAGCCCTGGCTGTTCACCTCTCAGCTCACCTCCTGTGCCAGAGCAGCCTGAGACTCTCCTGAGCTGCTGGTGCCATCTCAGCACTGCCTCCAGGGCTCATGTCCACTCTCCCACAGTGCCTCCTCCCCAGCCACTCTCCCATTGTCCCTGCTTGTCCAACTGTCTTCTCTCTACTTTTGAATTAGAAGACACAGACAGAGAGTACTTTGGCCCAGGAAAGAAATTATGTTTTAAACTGGGAAGTGATTTACAAAGAGATGCCAGTGATTGACCTAGCTTATTAATAGAGGGCAGAATTTAAATGCTACTTATCATCAATCTTTTAAAAATGCAGGTGTGTTTGTGGTCATAACATGAGTGTTAACAAGGAGAATTTTACTATATTGAAGAAATAATAGCTGGTTTCCAGTGTCTCCATCACTTGCATACAATTGCTATATATGCTATTGCTATCACTATAGTAATTGATTGTGGTTTTCTAAGTGACATCTTGGAAGGGACATTAATCCCTTATTTAAAGTGCTCTCACTAAAAGCACTACTGTGTTTATGTTTTGCAGCTATATCGCTTCAGGCTGTCAGTCATTTCCTACAGAGAGGATTTTACACACACTGACTAATTTCCCACATTAGGTGCAAGAAGCTCATCTGGCTTCCTCCAAATGGGAATCAATCATGCTTCATATTAGCTGATTATTGGTAATGGCTTTGAGTGCTGTTTAGGAGGAAGAAAGGGGAAAGAGTTTGATTAATTGTTCCTTAAAAGGAACTGGACAACTTGAGGCTATGAGATGGCAATGTCCATGTCTTCTCAGCAGAGGACCACATGTAGCAGAGTACTCTGAATTTCTGTTGGACAGATTGACTCCCACTCCTTGGCTATTGAACCATTTCATAACAAATGGAATAATATCACTTGGAGCAAAGAAGTGGAACTGGCATTGCAAATATGTATGTACAGGGCAGGTTAGTTCCTTTACATCCACGGTTTTACATTTCCTCTAAGCAATTATGGCACTGTATGACTGCTACATCTTTGTGCCCGTGATAGCAATAAATCAGTTTGATTCTGTTAAACTCTGAATTGGTCTGAGGACTTTTCAATTTCAATATTTCCATGACTGGAGCTCTGAAGGGCAAGAATCTGTACCATGATGTGTGAGACAGTTTATGGAAAATATGACTTAGCACATTTATGATAATGCTAATATTTCAAGCTATGAAAAAATGCTAAACTTTCAGTGCTCTTCCTCTTCCTTCAAAGAGGTTTTCTCTTCCAACTTTATGTACAAAGCTCTGAAATTCAGGCCTTTCACTTGTAACTTTCTAGTGTTGCTTTTGTAAAGTTAACAAATCTTGGACTTCATGGCTCCTTGGTAATCAAATGATACAGCTGAGTTTAACTGAAGACTATAGGTTTCCAAATACTAAGTCTTGTACTCTAGTATTGCTTTGGGTTTTTAAGGATGTCAGTCTGCAGAGGTCACATTATGGATTTATATAGGCATGGATGTTTGTAACATGCCATATTTGGAAAAGCAGCATGCAAAAGCTGAGAAAGTGGAGATGGTCAGAATCACACCAACCTGTGGCAAAATTGTCAGCAAAACAAAATCTTGTTGTCACCAGGCAGCTCATATTCACATCCACAGCATGAGATTTTGATGCCAGTTGTAGGCAAAATGAAAACAAACTATTAGACAGTGCATTGGGATTGCCTGACAGAAGTGTAAACTGGGGTAGCACAATAAAATAAATCACTATTTTTGTGTGAAACCCAAAATTTTACAAGAACATGTCTGAGGAATTCGTAGCTGCATTGTGGGACCATAGATTTAGGGATGCAACCTTTTCCTACACAGACTGAATGAGGTCAAGAATGAAATTACTTTGAAATTTGTACGAGTTGACCTGTAAAATGGACCTCCAAGTTAAGATTCACCCTGTGCACACCACTGAAACTAGCAGCATGATGGAAAGACAGGTTAGAACGACTCGGTAGTAAGCAAAATGTGTGGAGGCATAGCTGTGTGTTTGCACCTGTGGGCATCCTACTAAAGCTCATACATGTAGTGACCCTGTCATAAATAGCCAAAGCACACTATGTTGTAATCAAGGATATAGTGGCCGGCAGCATGTCTTTGTGTAATGTAGATTTCTAGGGATTCAGGGATATCTGTGCTTCAGCTCAGTCCTGGCCAGAGAGGATGGGCTGAGTGGACAGCACTGGGGACACTGCTGGGCACAACAGAGAACCTGCTGGATGTGACAGGTACCAGAACAGGCACCTGACACTAGTCACAGATGAAGCCCCGAGGGATGGCTGGGTTTTGCAGGTGGAGTTACATAAGAAGTCGTTGAAATTCACAGAAAAGTGGAGGGAAGCACTGGGGGCTTTTTGGGAGCAAAGGCTTGCAAACCCCACAGAACCCCAGTCGCTCCAACAGTAATCACATATGAAGCTGAGTGTGCCTATATCAAACCCATCAGAAACCAGATTTCAATGGCTGCTGCAAAACTGGGACTGATGGGGAGGAGGTGATTTGCCCAGAGTTGCTCTCTTGGGAGGAGGCTGAGATGGAGAAAGGGAGTGTCAAGTCTGGTGAAAAGGACAAGTGGAACAAGAGATAACAAAGGAAAAAGTGAGTATGCCTTGCTTATCCACAGCCAGAATCAGGGCAATAACCCAACTTGTTGCTCAGACCAGAGCACGTGAGTCAAACCTGACACCATCGTTGGGAAGCTGGGAGGTCTGGGTTATTCCCAGCCAGCATAGAACCCAGGGGACAGAGGGACACAGCACTCTGGTGCTGCTGTGTCAGTGCCTGCACCAGCCCTGATGGCTGTGGAAGCTACCCATCACCTCCTCAGGGCAAAGAGGTGAGTCTGTGTCCTCTTGTCCTCTTGCAAGAGCAAAGCCAAGTGTTCGTGCAGGCCAGCTGTGTGTGTGTGCAGGAACCCTCATGGCTCTGCTTATTTTCCATTGAAAACTAAATTATGTCTAGGAGGTTGCTAAAATGTCATGCTGCAAAGCAGTGCTTAGACACTGTTATTTGTGTCTTGTCTTGTATATTGTGATGTTGCTCTCTGACTCTTTTGCTGAAGAGCCCAGGATAAATGCCAGGCTGACCACGATGTTTCAACTCCCTCAGGATCAGAAAGGGGATCTCCGCTTGCATATCAGGAAGATTTTACCTTCCTTCCCAGTGAACCTTGCCAGCCTGGAGGATTTTCTTCCCAAGTTAGAAGCCTGGGGGAAAACTGATGGGAGAGGGAAGGTGCTGCCTTCAAAAACCGTTGGAGCAGTTTTGTAGGTTTTATAAAAAATAATTCCACCAGCATTACACTATAGAGGTAAACTTTTGTGGTGCAGATCTTGGCACATGCAAATGAGAAACAATAATTAGTGATGATCTTCAAACCATGCTCCCTCCCACAAGCAGTGGTATAAATATCATTCACAGATGATTACTCATTTTTATCTACTTTCAAGATGAAAGCTAGTAAATCTTAAGCTGTGAAAGCTCACAAGATGCTGTTGAACTGCAACCTGATACAAACTAGGACTCAATACAGATTGAATCCTGGTTTTCATCAGACAAAATAAAATTCTCTGAGGTAATGAAACACACAGATTGCTCATTTGAAAAAACTAGAGTAGCACCCTACTCGAGTTGCAATATTTTGTAATAAATAACACTCTAAATTTATAATAATTTGCTTTCAAGAGACGATCAAATGAAAAAATAACTTCAAAACTCATCATCACATCTCTTTAGACCTTTAGCACCATACTTGTAAAAAGTTTCTTTTGTTTTATGCTACACAAAACACCCACGTAAACTTCAGCTCATTCCTGGTAGTTCATTTCACTATACCCTTTTCATGCCCTACCTTATATCCTGAGATGTTTAACTTATGGACACCAGAGGCTCTAATTTCCCATGCCTTAGAGCCAAGAGACATGGGAAGCTGGATCTTGCAAAATCTTTTGGGGTAGAATTTATAGTAATCAGTTGTACAACCCTACACTGTCAAAACATGTAAGTGCTGCCTTTTCCACCACGTTGTGACAGAAGGAACTTCTCCCTGTACCTATTCTTCCTCCAGAGATTATTTATGGAGATAGAAACCTTCTTTCACTATAAATCTGTACCTGAAAGAACAGAAAATGAAAAGATGTTTCGATTTGCCTCCATTTGCTTTGCAGATGGCATTTGTAGAAGTGCTGAAATGAGCTAGCTTGTGTACAGAAACATCATGTTACATTAGCATGGCATACTGAATGGGTTAATTCACCCAGCCAAGAAACTGTAAATTCTCAGTCATGGAGTTCCTGATTCCCACAGCTAGACAGCCTTGTTGCCTGAGTTAACCTGATTAAAGTTAGCTGACATGCTCTCCCCTGGTTATGTGCATGACATCTATATTAACAGAGGCAGCAAGCTTGTTTGATAGCCCCAGAGCAGCATTTAACTATTCCAGAGCTGTGCTTCTCACTTGATCTTTTCTCAGTGCAAAGATGCTCTTGATCCCTGGTGATACCCTAGTTTAGTAAATAGCCAGGGCTGGAGGACACATAACCTACACACTTAACCTCTTATCTGGAAAGAAAAATACAATCTGTACCTGTTACTGACCTTTGCAACCTTCATGCTTAGCAGTCATTCTCACAGACACATCATTCTCTGATAAATTTTTTGTTTTAGAAAACTTGTGGTTAAGATTGTGTTTCTTCCTATTTTTAAATGTTTTTCACTTCTAAAGACTTTTCCTCTGTATTTTAGGTCCTACCTCACTTTGTACATGCATCATTACAACATGCTGTGTCACCAAAATTTCCTCTCCTCAGCAAATTTTTAAAGCATAAAATGTTTTTTTTAGCCTATGTTGATTTAAGAAGTTGACCATGTCACTGATCCCCTGCTATGGATGTTTTCATGTGTCAGGAAAACATGAAAACTTCAAAGAGCTGGTGACAGTCCCAAATCACTGGCTAAGGAACAGCTGGTTATGGCAAGGGAAGACATTTGTCTGGGGTTTTGCGCTGCTGCCAGTACCCACTGCTGCTTTTGGCCTGGCTGTTTTGCTCTGCTCTTCCCTTTTGTTCCACTGAATGGCTCAGCAAGGTGCACACAAGCACAAAAGAAAAGAGCTTCGACGCTGGGTATTGGCGGGTCCTGCGGCCCTTCAAAATCCTTCCTCCTACTGCTCAACCTTCCATTCAGACTATTTATTCATTGACTGTATGACTAAAACCTGCAATCAGATAAAATACAGGTGGGAGGACAGCTTAGATAATGAGATATGCTATCAGACATTGGCAGCTAAGCTGTGTGAGATCGCTCCCTGTAATTTGTAAGGGGAGAGGGCAGAGAAGTGTGCCATCACCAGCACTTACAGCCCTCCTTAGAAAAGCAGCACTTGGGATGGTGCTTCTCTGATGAGTGGCCCAGGGACAGATATTCATGAAGCTGGTTAGTATGGCTTAATGGTAAAGTGAAGGCACACAACATCTGAAAGGTCCTGAGCAGGCGAGTCCATCCCCCAAACCTGCAATTCTTCCTGCAGCCACGACTCAGTTTGCCAGACAGCAGCTAAGATGAAGATCCATCCATAACAGCTCCCAGAAACATTGTGCCAAAGCAAAATAAACGGCAGTCATGTTCACCTTAAAAAAACCCCAAACGACAGTAATTCCAACTGTAGAAACCATGCTGTCATGGCACTGCAAGACTGGTGCTGAAGTGATCCCCTGTTTCTTAGCTAGGAAGAAGAGAGACAGCATCTTGGTGTTTGAAGGAAATACAGAATCACAGAAAAGGTGCTGGAGGACTCAGAAAGAGAGGGATTCACTCTATTTCTTCTGAAAAAAGTCTTACTTTAAAAACTGGAACCAGGGACAAAATGTTTCAGTGTCCCCTTGGTCACTAACAGTGTAATCTCTCTAAGTAAAAAATCTTTGTTTCTCCTTTTGAATAGACTTATGAAAAGAAAGCCCACTATTGAAACTCATTTTGAATAATGTTTACTCTTAAAAAAATTTCTTGACTTCCTCTGGTTGCATTTATGTGGAGAATGGAAGAACTGTCCACAGACTTCCAGAGCTCCAGGCAACTCCAGGTCCATAGACCTCCATGTAGCTTTAAAAATAATATGAATTATTTTGAAGCTTAGTATCCTTTGAACTAATGATGTTCTGTTTGTTTTGTAATTAGAAACAAAACTGTCTTGTAGTGACTCTCCTCCCCTGGTCTTTTGGAACAGAAATCATGCAGAGCTTGTGAAATAGTTGTAAACCATGACTATTTTGCTGGAGCTAAATCCCATGTGGGAAAACTATTTTTTAAAAATAATCCTTTATTAGAAAGAAGTCTGCTTCATTTGCAAACCATTAAAGCACCTCACTGGAACATCTTAAAAATTGAAGAGGAGAAGAATAAGAGGACAATGTCCAATATAACATGATTGAGTTACTGTAGGAACAGTTGGGTTTTCTCACATGCTGATAATCCTTATTTTTAGTTCATTGAGTTGAAGATCCCAACAGTTTGCAAGTCTAATACTTCACATACTGTACACAGGCCTGGCAGGAGCACAGTCCACTGTCTCATTTGCTAGCACCTCCAGGGAGGAAAATGCAGTTTGTGACGGGAGACCATGTAATGATAATGGGATTGACTTTTTTTGCAGCTCCTGCTGCCTGAATGCTGAGTTCATTCCAGAAATTCAGCAGCATTGTAAGGTGCCCATGAAGTGGGTTTATCATCTCTAGGCACATGCCTGAAATCCTATTTAATCTTCATTGTTTTATGGTTTGAAGCAAACCTAAATATGATTCTAAGAGTGCAACTTTGTAGGGCAGACTGGCTCCCTATGGTGAAGAACTACTACCTAGCCACCTTTCCTGTGTCACCTGTGGCTTTAAAGACCTCTATTGTAATGATTTGGGCTCCCAGTCTTCTCTTTCCTAATGGAAGAGCCTGGGCACTTATTCCTCATATTGATGAGCTGTGCTGTTGTTCCTCATATAGAGGAAAAAGCCTCTGCACATACTTTATACAGGTGCTACATTATTAAAATGCTTAGGTCACTGAAACCCTGGTCCATAAAATTTCCACTCTCATATAAAGATAGTTAAACAATAGCTTCCTGGTGCATAAATCCCTTCTGAGTATTGGTATGAGACTCCTAAATTAATTAGCTGCTTTAGGGTTTCTTTCTGAGAAGTATTCTCAGGCTTGGACCACTGCCATGTAGCACAGCATGAGTGGCAGGGTCAGGAAACTACTGACAGGAGCTGAGTGTGCTATGGTCTGTTGTAGTTCTGATGCTTTGCGTTTAAGTGACTAACTAGAAAGGGAAGCATCTGCTTTTCAAGGTCTCCCAAATGCATTGAGAGAAAAACTTCAAGAAAAATCTGCACTGAATTCTCACCTGTGAGTGTATTTTCCATCTCAATTTCTCATCTTGCTGCTTAGAGACATGTCAAAGATACACAAATATTTACCGATGAATATAGTTTATTCAGCTCTGGGGAAATGGTGCTATTTGCATTTATGTGGAGACTATGACTTTATACAAGCTAAATGTCACTGTACATGCGTTGTTTTTCTAGTCAATATTTGTTTCTTGCTGTTATTCTCTGTCAGGAGACTGATGTCAATGGAGTTTGTTTAATCTCCACATGACTTGGTTCTGTACACAACTGCTCTGCAATTCATAAAGGCCTGAAATGAACAAATCTGATAGACTAAAATGTAGTCATTCTTGAAGCTTGATCTGAGATCCTTTGAAATCAATGGAAATGTTACCACTGTGAGCAAAAAGATTTCAGATTAAGCCTTAGTGAATATACACCCTATTTCGCACTGATAAAATAAAGGAGATGACTCACACAATGGCTCTAGACTTGCTTTGAAAGGAAAATTCTGTGTGACTGAACAAATAGTTTTATTGTAGCAGAAGGTGCTATGGGTCCTTAATCATGTAGAAAAATGTCTCATGTTGGTGAGAAACACTGGGCTGATGGCATGAGCCTGCTGCCTGGGACTGTGAGCGTGGGATTTCCATCTGGGCAGTGTGCTTGCTGCAAGCACAGGAGAAATTAATTACTGACATGTGATGTAGAGCAACATAAAGGTCAAGGACAGTCTCCTGTTTAGTATGAGAAAACACTTCCTGAACGAGCCCTAGGTGCAAATCCTGCTGAGGCAGAGGCATTCAGATATTAGACTGGCTGAGCTCTGACTTCCATAGTGGCCTAATGCACTCTCAGTTTTCCAGTTGAAGAGGGTCCAAAGTTGCTGCCATACATTTATGGCAGTATAAGTTTATATTTGAACAGAATTCATGCTACCATTACATTCTTAGGGCAAATGTTCCAGGGGTTGGGTCCTGAGCCATGATTTGAACAAAAATCTCCAGCTAAATGTGGTCAATAGATCCTGAAAAATCCCATGAAAAAGAGTTCCTGCTTTTATTTACAGAACTTTGCTGTTGGTAGTGGAAGCCATGAGCTGAGCTGACAGCACTTACAAACAATTTTTTGGTTTCCCAAATAAAATAGCCACTGCAGTTACATTATTCAGGGCCTTAGCAATAGCTATGTCTAGCTGTAGTTTTCATATGAAGACATACTTTTTAACTGAAACCCTTACAATACACACAACCAAGCTAGAGTGTTTACTTTTGTGCATTATTTGGAATAACTAAACTATGTGTCTGCTTTTGGAGACTTTTAGTTGCAAATAAGCTCACATGACTGGCACTTTAATTACTTATCTGGAGCATCATGTAAATACAGAATAAGCAAAAAAAAAAAAAAAGAAAACTATTTAATATCAACTGTTTCAGACATGTCATTATATGAATTAGTGATAATTTGCTGTCAAAACCATAGGCACACTAAACTTAACCCACAGATACAACACACATATGGAGTAATTACAAAATTTCACTCACTACAAAGACTGAGTTATCCTTTAGCAGGTGCAATAAAATATGATGAATCAAAGTCTGTTGAAAGTAGTATACATTAAAATAGCAGGAGTTGGTGTGTGTGATGCTGAAAGAAAAAGGGCAATGTCCCTGTTTTTCAGCTACAAACTGCATATACCAAATTTATACTTTCTCCTTCTGTAGTAAATTGATTATACTGAATACAGAAGACTGTGGTTCATGCTAATAACGTTCTATGATGACTAGCACATCATAGCCTTTTTAACCCAAAAAATGCTTATGTAACTATTTGTCCTGCCCTGGGTTGGATTTTGCTGCAGCAGTTCATATGTAAAACAATTAAGAGATATTAATATTGTGCTAACAAGGACAGGGTCATGGGAAAAAAGAATTAACCAGAATTTTCCCTTAATGCTCCCTCAGGTGCTTCTTTCATTGGTAGAAGACTGATTTTAAGGGCATAATATATTTCACACCTACTGTGTGCATTTCAAATATAATTTTTCTCACTAAGAACAATATTAATTTCTGGAATAAATCAGATTACTTTAATCAGCAGCACAAGCAAAGCCTTGATTTATTCTGCCTCAGAAATGAAGGGGAAGATGAGGGGATAGAAGATGTTTGTCTCTTTTGCTTTACCAGATATCTGCTTCAGGAAGCTTGGGTAGATACAGGCTTGGATAGAACTTACTGTGGGATCAAAGGTAAATATAGCAAAGTGTTTTAAAATTCATCAGTTCTATAAAATTAAAGCAGCATACATTTTCTAACTCATAGAGGCCCTAAAAATGTGTGCATTGTGTATGCTTTGTACATACACTACTACTGTGAGATTGTACAACCAGTATGTTATTCCTTAAATACTTAATGAAAGTCCATGAACATGAAGATCCTCATCAGTTTGAGAATTTGAATTCTAATAATGAATGCCACAGCTGTCCTGACTCATCTGCCCCCCAGTTAACAAAAGGAAAGGAGCTGACGTTGCATGGTCTCTCTTCACCCCAGAAAGGCTGGAACAACACTTACACAACATTTGAGGTTTCCTCATCCCACAGAGGAAGAGTCGCTGTCTCACTTCCTAGATTCTGTCCGCTTTGCAGCTGATACCCAGCCCAGCATTACTTGCAGTGAGAGATGCTGGGCAGCATCCACACAGACAACAGCTCTAATCCTTTTTGAACAGGCTGCCAGGCCCGTCACCCCTCCTGCTTTGTTAAATGTGCACATTGCTCACTAGGCAACACTTTTTCTCTGTCTCTAAAGCAAACATATACCAATCTGGGTGACATTAACTGGACAGAGTTAGATTCTGAACAGGATGGTCCTGAAGACACTACCAGACAGAAAAAAATCTCCTTTGTCAAAACTTGCGCAAGGTAAGTACTCTTCCTTTACATAACAGTCTGTAGGGCATTGTACCAATGAAAAAGAGCAGACTTTGGGTTAAGAAAAGGAGCTGCTGTGATTCTGTGTCACTGCTTTATTTCTGGGCTTATGTGGTACCACTTATGATACAGAATTTAGAATTCAGAAGTCACCAAAACAGAACATATACAAAGGAATGTGGAACTCTGACTGGCCTTTGCAGGAGTGCTCTACCCCTGCTGGAACATCTCGTCAGCACACCTGCCCCAGAGCTCAGGGCATTCTGTTTGTCCCGTCCTGCTGAGGACTTCATCAGTGAGTCCAAGGCACTTTCTGCTGGGAGGTGGTTCTGGCCCTGCACCACCTTCACACACTGAGGAAGAAGATGCGAGGTTCAGAGGCAGACTCTGACTTGTAGTGGCTGTCCCCTGTTATCCTTTGTCTCCAGCTGCAGCATCCTTGGTGGCATTGAATCACAAAATAATTAGGTTAGAAAAGACTTTTGAGATCAAGTCCAACTTTTGACTGGACACCACCATGTAAACTAGACCATGGAACTAAGTGCCACATCCAGTCTTTCCTTAAGCAGTTCCAGAGACAATGATTCCACCACTTTCCTAGGAAGCCTGTTCCAAAGTTGACAACCCTTTCTGTGAAGAAATTCCTTCTAATGACCAGTCTGAACCACTCCTAGAAGAGCTTGAGATTATATCCTCTTGTCCTGTTGCGAGTTCCCTAGGAAAAGAAGCCAAGACTCACCTGGCTACAACTGCCTGAAAGGAGGTTGTAGAGAGTGATAAGGTCGTCCCTGAACCTCCTTTTCTCCAAGCTGAATAACTCTACTCCCTCAGCTGCTCCTCATAGGACTCAACCCTTCACCAGCTTGCTCCAGTATCAAGATGTCCTTTTTAAGGTGAGGGGCCCAGAACTGGACACAGCAGTCGAGGTGCAGCCTCACCAGTACTGAGTGTGGGGAATGGGGGATGGCCGCTCTCCTGGTCCTGCTGGCCACACTTTTGCTGATCCAGGCCAGGTGCCATTGGTTTTCTTGATCACCTGGGCACAACTGGTTCATGTTCAGCTGCTATGGACCAGCACCCCAAGGTCCTTTTTCATTGGGCAGCTTTCCAGCCACTCTTCCCCCAGCCTGTAGCACTGTGTGGGGTTGTTGTGTCTGAATGGCAGGACCTGGCACTTGGCCTTGCTGAATGTCATATAACTGGATGTGGCCTATTGATCCAGCTTCTCCAGATCCTGCTGCAGAGCCTTCCTACCCTACAGCAAATCAACACTCCCACCCAATGAGGAGATGGATAATGTCTCAGCTGCCCCTTCCCAAGAGATCTTTAATCTCCTAAAAGATCATTTCATGTGATCCTTCACATGGCACAACATACTTGCAGGTGTCAAACCTGTCTTTTACATTTGGAGAAGGAGGATGGACTGCACGACCTCTGGAGGTCCAACCTACATGACTTTTATGATTACAGCCACTGCCACACTTATCACAAGAAAATACAAGAGGGAACCAGCCATCTAATCTTATTCTAGTTTAAATAAAAATGCATATCTACCTAGGAAAGTTTTTTTAGATAAGAATGAATAATGTTATATTAATGACAGCTCATCAGTACCACGCCTCATCTGGACAGCATCTAAAGTAACTGGCTTTTCTTATGTAAGCTTCAGCTACATATGTCTGTTCCCTACATCCCAACATGCCTGTTTTGCCACAGCCACCTGCTACTTGCTGTGGCACATAAGCCCACCTGACCAAAGGCTGAGAGACACAGACTGCATCCTGTGATGCTCTAGCTCCTGTGAGAAGCTAGGTCCCACCATCCTGTGGGCTGGGGGACACCAGTGAGTCACTGTTCTCTGGCTAAGCACTACTACAGGGCACAGGCAGCAGAACTGGGGTAGTGCATCATATTCCTCACAAATTACAAAACACAACAGGGAGATAACCCTGGCTAAATTCCTGGCGAGATGCACCAAACTTCTGTGCAGCCTAAGCAACCCCAAAGCTCATGTCCTAGAAGAGGTTGTATCTGTGGGTGGCCGAAGGCTGGGTCTTCCCTCTTGCACACCCACTCTTTGTGGGGATGACCAGGCCATGGGTTCCTTGTGGCTCTCCCCATAGTGGTGAGGGCACCGCTTCACTTGGGGCCATAATGGAAGATGAGAAGCAGCCAAATGCTCTGGAAGCATTGCATTGCCTATTGATACAGAGGTGCTGGTGACACAGAGACTCCTCAGCTGGCACAGCATTTCTCAGAGCACCCAATGGTTGCAAAGAAGAGGCTGAAACCTGAACATCTCCAGGTTATTGCAGCAAATTAAATATGATGAAACATAGTAGACAGTTTTATATGCTCTATTAACTGTTAGACCTTTTTATTGGAATAATTTATTGCTGGATTCTACACAGCACAGACAAAGTTCCAAACATCCTCTGATTTTGTTACTTTGCAGAGGCCTTGGCATCAAAGATACATCGAGTAAGAGCCAGTAGGAGCTGAAAGTTTATTCTGGAGGCTGTCCCAAGCATGTCAAAGGAGCAGCTGTAGCCCTTACGACTAGTTGTCTTTTGACACGCTGACATGGTTGGCACACTTGGTAAGAAACTCCATTCCAAAACAGCGTTGAAGTTCTGTGGAGACTGTCCAACAAGTTGTACTCTACTGAATGACCATGTGTGAAGTACTCCATGTTTCAAATCAGTTTGATTTGCTTCTCACCCTGCAATCTGCTGGAGCAGCACTGGTTGTAGAGAAGATGACTTCCTGCATACTCATGCTGGTGGAGTCACTGCTTCATCTGTTGCTGAAGGTGACAAACACACCTGAGGGCTGAGTGCCTGCAGGAGGAAAGTGAGGCAGTTCAGAAGTTATTTGTAGGTGTCTCTCTGCAGTGGTCACAAACAGGAATGCTTGTGCTGCTCCTCACGCTCCTCTGCACTGAGATGGTGCAGGCACTCGCCTCTAATGGATGATTCCTCTTGGATGAGTTTGCTAATGGCTCCAGTTGTGTCACTCATGAAACTCATCTTCATGATTTCTGAAAGACCCCATTAACACTGCATTAGAATCCTGATGGCTTTCATTCACTGAATTATTTAATTACTTAAATTTTTTAAGCATATCAGAATACCTTTTAAGTCAAGTGTGACCTTCTGGTCTTCTTTGAGAGGGGCTGACCTTGAGCATGCTTCAGGGGGCTGTTGCAGCCTTGCTTCTGTCTTCACACGTGCTCTCACTGTAGCACTCAGCCTTGCACCTTCACTAAGAGGTGTTGTTGAGGGAAGCAGCATGCTAAGTGGTTTTCTTTTTTGTGATTTATCCAAGTGCCTGTTTGCTCCCACATGCTGTGAGTGGATAATAGCAGCTCTCAATCAAAGTTAAAATTACTAACGCTCTTGTCTGTGGAAAATTTAGTGTGGGAAAGAAAAAAAGGTTAACGATGCTGCTATATTACCGATCTTACTATGGTTTGTCTTATCTTCATCCCTGCATCTTTGTGAGCATTATTGTACTGACAGGTTATTCCAGTTGATCTCTCTACTAAAACCAATGTAAGGCAACCATATCAGATATTTTGTTAAGTTGGTGAAACTAGTATAAAAAAAAGCCATGTAAACAAAAAAGAAGGCTTTTTTTCCTAACACTATGTTCATCATCCAGTAAACACTCACAACTCAGCAGTGTGCTGACAGCATAGTGATTAGCACAGAGAATTACTCCCTCCTCCTCTTGAATATATGCTTACAGCAATAAATTTTGCCTATGTATTTCCTCATAGCTAGAAGCTGTTGAAATTATTTGGCACAGGATGTTGGAGTAGCTTGAAGAAAAAAAATAGCAACAACAGCAGCCACTCTCATTTCAAGTTATTGACACTTCACTGTCCATCTGCAGTTCCATCATATGGAGGCAACATACCATCATTTCTCTTTTTCTAATTGTGTTCACCCGAGGTTCTTTTGTGGTACAAGTTATGACTACTTTTTAATTGTAGTCTGCTACAACCTTTTGCCAGTGTAAAAGGGCAGACAGCTGATCCTTTCACTTATATATTCTCAGTCTTCTACTGAACACATTTAATTTATGGGAAATGGAAAATGGGACAGCATTAGGGTTTCATATATTCATGTACAAAAGTCATTTTAGTTGAGATAGATGAACTCTGATGGATTACACAGTGTCAAATTATATGTTTCAAATTATATGGTGTAGTGATGGAGTGGTTTGACCAAGTCACGCTAGGCTCCTTATCTAAAAAGGTCTTATATCAGGCATCTGAAACTACTCTTGAGTACTTAATCAAAACCAGTCTGAATTTTAGGGGTCATCAGCATGCACAAACCAGTGCCTAAATGACTCTGTCTGTATGGTGAGAGCACCTCAAATGACTGCTTGCTTGGTAGTCTGGGCTCAAGCCACCCTTTTGCGTGCCTGGTCTCTAACACGCTGAAGCCTCCAGCAGATGCATGAAGTTACCTTTTGGATGCCTCATGCCCAGCCAGAATCCCACTGAATATTGCAAATTCCCTGTGGTGCTTTAGAGAATAATGAGCAAATTTCAAAGTTTACCCTTATGATATAGTCGTGTTCAAAGATTGTCCTCCTCTGCATCTTGGATGTCTTCAGTGTGCTCTTGCATACTGGTACTTGTACTACATGGAAGCTTTGCTGTTGTGTTGGCTCATGTTCTCCCGATATGCAGACACGTGCCTTTGATATCACTCCATACATTTCTTTCATGAGACTAACGCAAAGTTCTTGGCAGATAGTGGAAAAATCTAAATTTTCACACAAATTTTGGAATGCTCACTCCCAGATATTCCAATCCCAGCTTTCCCAAGACTCCATGGTTGCTGGAGTCTTGCTGCAACACAAACCTTCAGCACAAGCCTAACATGAAACGTGACAGTACCTCCAAAGGCAGTTTCTGGATCTGTTGCCATGCTGAAGATGAGACACATATTTAGTTCCCAGTTTATCACCCTTCAAGATTTCCTGCATAGAACCAGATATAGGCTCAGGGGCTAGCAGGTAATGTACTGCCCTAAGCCGTGGGTCTTTCCAAGAGATGTTGCAGCTCTGCATGTGTTTGCCTTAAGAGCCAAAAAGGAAGCTAACTTAATGCATGTGATCAGGCACCCCTCAGACACTTCTTGCCTTAATTGTATTTACATAGGAGTTACAACAAATAGAAGGAAAACTGTTCTTATTAGCACAGCTTGACATTCCCAGTGCATTAGCACATGAAATGATCTGGTGACAGAGTAAATAAGACACAAATTACTTTTAAAATGCTTTTGCAACAAATTCTAAGACATTTCCATCTCAAATGTGACCTGAAGTGGTTAACAATTTGCAAAAACAACCCCATCAACTAATATGAGGGTTTCAATAGAATCATATAAATGTTTCAAATTATCAAGTTAAAGTATTCAGCACAACTGGATTCAAATATGCCTTTTCATTATCATCTAAAGCCCTATGACAACTGGACTGCCTCCACACTATAGCAGCCAGAAGCAAACATCTCTGCAGGAGCCTTCTGCTTTTCCAGAGGGAGAACAGCTTCCCCAATGAACCCAAAGCTTTTTGAGAGACCCAAAGCTTTTTGAGAGCCCTTAAAGAACACCCAACTTTGTAACCCTTCTGGAAGCCCCAGGGACTGAAGCTGAATATTGTCCAATTGTGGCAGTCACAGAATGGTTTAGCCCTCGGAAAAAAGACAAGCCCTTTAAGGTCATCCATCTCAACCATTAACCCACCACTGCAAAGTCCAACACTCAACCATGTCCCTAAGTGCCACATCTACATGTCTTTTAAGCACTTCAAGGGACAGCAATTCCCCAACTTTCCTCGGCAGCCCATTCCAATACTTGACAACCCTTTCAGTCAAGAAATTGTTCCCAGCATCCAATCTAAACCTCTCCTGATGAAATGTGAGGCATTTTCCTCTTGTTCTCTAGCTTATTACTTGGGAGAAGGGACCAACATTCCCTTCCTTTCAGGTAGTTGTACAGAGTGAAAAGGTCTCCCTGGAGTCTCCCTTTTTTCCAGGCTAAACAACCCCAGCTCCCTCAACTGCTCCACATAAGAGCTTTAATGTGACTCTTTTGCTTCAGACCTTTCACTGGTTTCATCATGCCCTCACTGCTCTTGATTTAATGATTTAATGATTTAATGATTTTACACAACAATGATTTAATTTTTTCCCACTGCCTCCCAAGGTGTCATTTGGGCCAGGAGCTGGCAATCTGCCCTGGACATCTGAACAGCGAATTCAGGTAGGCAGAAATGGGCCACATCAGGGTACAGCACTCTGTGAGACAGCTACTGTGGCCAGGTGTGTTGGCAGCAGTGCACACCACTCCCACTGTGTTCTGGATTAAGACTTCAACATCTTGATGGGATATTATGTACTTTTTATTGCCAGCTTCATCTTATATACCACCAAAGCCAGTATTTAATTTAGAACAGCTTTATTCAGAGATATTTAACCAGAGAGTATCTCAATCTGGAGGTGTGGGAAAAGAGATCATTTAAAATTTCTTTAATTTTTTTCTGGTTATTTTCAGCAGTCCTCTATTCAAAATAACTTGGAGCTATGCATAAAGGCTCATTATAAAACATATCTAGGGGATTGAGTCACACAGCTGTGCATTTAAATCTCCTTAAGCATGTTTCAACAGTCTCAAATACATGATGCTAAATTGGAGATGGGATTTTTGGATTAGAGATGGTGAAATGGGAAAGGGAGCACCAAGGATAGAAACTAAGTTAAAGTGTGACTTCTGCATAGGGCTGCGAGGTTTCATCAGGAATGCTGGCTTGGAGGAAGGATCTCCTTGGCCTGAGAAAACCAAACAGCACAAACCGCATCAGGCTCTGTGACACTCCCCAAGATGTGTGCACTAGGACAGCAGTGCCACTCTTAAAAAAGTGTATTTTGCATCTGAGGAGCTCAGAGTTTGATAATTTAATACCTTTGGAAGAAGCTGCAGATGGCATGCTCTGCTTGAAAGAACTGCTGTCACCTGCAGGAACAGAGTTGAGACCCAGAGCTTCATGATTAAGCTGAAACCAATACAGTAGAGCTACCTTTTCTCCCTGAGACCAGGGCTCATAGCTTTGCCAGATTATTTTGACATATTTTCTCCACCCTGAGGATTTAAACTTACTTTCGACAATACCTTTTAGCTTGGAAACACTGTTGATTTTCTCTGCAGACTCTTGCCAGAAAAAAAAGAGGGAGGAAGAAAAGAGTTCATTTCCAGACACTTGAGAATATTAGAATTGTTCAGGTGCTGAAGTCAATGCAAGGCATCAGCTGATAAGTGGGAGGCTTAGATGTTAAAAATCTCAAGGTAACAAGACAATGATTTGAAAAGGCCTTCTTTCTTCCGATTACTACTGAGAAAGGATGATATTACAGTGAACCTTGTTAAAATGGAATATTCCCAACAGAGAATAATTGATGTTAGTGTTACTGTCAAACTGAACATCTGAAAGGGACTAATTACATTTTCTACTAGGAATAACTTTCTATTTTGTCACAGCTTCGACTGAGGAATCCCATTAATCTCAAACATCTGAATCCCAGATCCTCTGCCTAATTTCTGCTGGGAAATAGCACAACCAGCATTACCTAAGCAACAGTGGCTGAATTCAATGCCCTTAAATCAGAAGATTATGTAAAAACATTCTACACAGTCTTTAATAGCTCATTCTAAGGAACATGCAGGTTGAAGAAAGCAAGCATCCATGAAGCTGGTGTCTAATGGTGGTGGCCAGTTTGGCTATTCATTGCTGGGACAGGGAGCAAGGGATCCTATTCCCACACTCCTGTGTGGGCTTTGGGGAAATGCACTGGGCTAAAAATGGGAGCCCAGAGACTCTGCTTGCTAGTGGAAAATTTCCCTCCCCTCCTGTCTCACTCTCTCTACAGTGTGCCCACATTGCTCACAGGGGCAATGTGCTCTCCCTCCAGCTTCGTATGGCTTCTATCCATGTTTCTGTTTGGTCCTGGCTCCGAGACTAAAGGAAAGCTGTTGACTGCCTCCCTTGAGTGTCTCAGCCTGTTAAGTCAAAGAGAGGTGCATATGCTCTGCCTTGGAGAAAGCACATCAAGAGAAACATCACCTGGTGTTTCAAGAGAAATGAAGAAAGCTAGAAATGAAGGGCATTAGCAAATCATCTACACAACTACAGCAGCTCTGAAGTGTGCCAGCAATATTCCCTCTCTGAATTTTTAGCCTATTCCTGAGTGTTTCTTTGTGGTAGTGTGCATATTCCCTGACTACGTTGCAAAGAACGAGAGAGAAACTGAATGAGCAGTTTTCAGACAGAATGCTAGTTGTGCCTCCTCTCACCATGGCTGGGCTGTCAGGACCAGTTCCCTCCCCCTGGGGGATGAGTGGTGCTGCTGCTTGTCTGCAAACAGTGACCAGGCATCACAGGATTAGGGGAAATTGAAAAAAAAAAAAAACCAAAACAATCCAAAACAACATTTAAGGAATACTGGGGTGGTTGAAAGTCTCACAAAAGTCAGAATTCTGGAAAGGTTGAAGAAAATGAGAGCTGAGCTCCCTGCCATCTATCTGAGCCTCCTGGAAAGATGATGCATTGAGAAACCTCAAGAACAGTAGAACCAGAGGGTTGGTCCAACTGAAGTACACCAGCAGGATTTCTCCTTCAACCAAACCCAGGTCCTTTTCTTTTTGTAGTCCCAGAAGCAGTATAAACAACAGCAATACTTTCTAGTAATTGAAGCAACAGCCATTAAAAATATTAGCTGATGTTAAATGATGTTGATGTCCTCTCTTCTGAGGACATCAACAGAGTTTTCAGGGGCCATTAAAAGAACAGAGATTTTTCATCCCCCATGAAACCATAAGTCATGGGTTTTTTCTTAGCTAGGTTATGTTTGGAACACAAAATGTCAGAAAAATGTAAAGTTTTTTTGAGTCATAGGAAGTAGTTTTCTTTGCCTGGATGACATTGATTTAAAAAAAGAGTCTACAGGTGAAGGTGTAGAGATCTCTACATAATCAGAGGCATTCTGGCTCTTTCCAAAGATGCTGGCTACATCCACATCCACTTGTGAATTCATTGCAAAGGATAGTGCAACTACGGATAAACGCTGGCACAAAAAGGGTAACTGGAAGTAGGTGATGCATCAACACATCTGTCGAAATTGAATATGAAGGATAGAAATTGTGCTGGAAATGGCTTCAAGGGAAATTTATGCCTAAATAAGCTGACAAAATCAGCAATTTAGGGCACTATTTTTTAGCACATCTGACAGGCTTGTAAGGGAAATTGAATATAATTTTTGAGGGAATTATGGTATTAGGTAAAGAGGCATCATTTTTGAGACCTATTAATAGTCAGTTGTCCAGGGACATTTCTGAAGGCAGTGTTGATTCCACAAGAAGCACTGACCATCTAGATCTTTCCAATGACTACCTAGATCTCTGTGCATTGACACTTCAGTGCAGGAATGCAAGGAAACACCAAGGAATTTGTGGTCGTTTAACTCCATCATTTTAGGCATGGCTAGATGGCCAGGATGTGGCAATTAACAGCGGACATAATTTGCTGATGGTTTTCTTACCATCATCTAGCTGGTAATCGCTGCCCAAGGTCTACTTTTAAATGCATTGTGTACTTCAAGCTCCTTTATACCCTGTAACATCCCCCTGCCCTTTATCTGCCAGAAACCATTCTAGCATAAGTGAAAATTCAGACTGGTTGATTTTCAGAATGATTTTCATGATCACGCAGAATCGCTCAGCCTTGTACTACACACAGTTTGAACCACATATGCAGGATTTCATGCCTCATGGAACAGCTAAAAAGTACACTATCTAAAATGGCCCAAAATTAGATCAGTGTTGCTACTGCTGTACTGGATAGTGAAATCATTTAAAGTTGTTACATTAAAAGTTCCATTAAGCTGCTTGTTGTTGAATCAAATATTTTTTATGCCTAAAATACTAAAAATGAAATTGCCATGCTTTTCTGCTGAAGACAATATTTAAAAACCATTATTTTATAATCTAGTTTCAGAGAAAAAACATTTTTCTGAAAATAAACCATGATCTCATCAGTATCATGAATTAAACACACAGAAAAGAGAGATTTTACATGCATCCAAACCATAGTTTCTGAGAGAAAAATATTCCCACCCCTTCCCCCCTTGAATAATGCCCATTATGTGCCTGGTTAGAAAGCAATAGATTGGTTATGGAATAATAGAAATTTTATCCATGAAAATGCTGCCTGCACATTAAAATCATTCCATAGCTGACAGAGTTCTGTCTACAAGCTTCTGGGCTATAACTCTATCAGTAAATAGGACTATATTACTGTGGCTCTTAATGTTAGGTAAATTTCTTATTAAATGGCTGACTAGAATGTGCTATACATGAAAAAGAGAATATCAAATTAAGCTGTGCTATAAAAATTAAAGTACAAGATGAGACAAATGCTAGCCTCTGCATTTTTAACCTACTTTTACATTTTCCATTCTAAGTTCAAGCTCCAAAGCTGTTGCTGCAGGCCCCCAGCCGGGTAATAATTAACATTGACTCCATGATTGCAGAAGGCTGATCAATTGCTTTATTATATCATTCTATACTATATTATCCTATACTTATTAAAAAAGTCAGTAACCCTTACAGCCAGTCCAATACAGCTTTGACCTAATTGGTCAATCCATCCAAACACCATCCAGTGTCCAATTAAGAAATCAGCCTTTGGTAAACAAATCTCCATGACACATTCCACATGTGCACAACAGCAGGTGCAACAAGTGGAGATAAGAATTGTTTCTCATTCTTTTCTCTGATCTTCTTACAGCCTTCCCCAAGAAAATGCCTAGGAAAATCTGTGCCTGCTCTCTGTGGCCAGAGAGCTGCTGCCACACAAAGCCTGTGTGGTAACAGCTCTACTGCTTGCTTCTGGCAGTGGTGCACCCAGAGGTCCCAGGGCACAGCTGCACAGCAGGGAGAGCCAGGAGCATTTTAAGGGACGTGCCTGTATGTGTTTAAAGGACCGTTCCTGTATGGGCTGATCAGTGACACAGGCGCTGGTCACACCTGGAGCACTCGTAAAGCATGGGAGATAGATGCAACTCAATGTCATTCACTTGTCAGAAACTGCTTTAGTTAAGGTGGCAAACTCAGTGTTCACTCCACCTTTTGATTCTGGCTTCTCTAGAACCACCCTTTCAATCTGTATTTTTTTCCCAATCCTCCTCTAATGCCCAAGCAGAATCACTTGCAAGGGCTGGCCAGGGTCAATACAGACAGGTATCAACGAGACACTTGTCATCTGGTCACAAGCCTTACTGAATGGTGTGGAGTGTGGCCAGCAGATGGTGATGATTGTCAGCTCACTCTGTCCATGAGGAAAAGCTATAGGATCATTTTAATTGTGACAGCCTGGGTCTCATATACAGGGTATGCAAAAGCTCCTTCACATATGAATATCTTGGGGAAGATCCTGCACTTGAATCTAGTCACACCTTCTGAATTCCCCAAACTATAAAGGAGCCAGGGCAATAGAATTTTACCTTAGAAAACTTCCAAAAAAATAAAGTAAATGAGCTTAAGAAAAGTTAAATGTTTTAACAGGCTGTGGAAGACATTTAAGTAACGTTTTCTTCACTATCTGATTATATACTAGAAATTCATTTACATGCTCAGCAGTTCCCAGACCTCTATTGGCTCCAGTGGAATGGACAAAACCCCAAAACATGTGCAGTGAGTTTGCAGAGATAGCAGGGACTCAAGAAAATTGGCAGGATTTTTTTCTTCCAATATACTGCTGTGACTGGGCCAAGTCCTTACTCTTCCCCTGGCCTTGGTGTCTGGACCTGCCCATGCTCTAGATTTAAGCTTTCCTGGTAATGCAAAGTGGTACCTTAGCATGAGCCTCAAGGTCATCTCCCTCCCTCAGCTTGGATGTCCCTAAGGCTCGTCCAGGATGCTCTCACTTGTTCTTCTGGCTGCTCTTCATCAGCACTGGGCAGAGTTCTCTGCTAGCACTTATTAACAGGAACAGTTTGCAGAAACTGCAGGATTGTAAGCTTCCAAACATCCATGCTGTGCTTTTTAACAGCAAGTGAAAACAGTTACAAATACCTCCACCAGTAAATCCCAGTATATTTATCACCCACCCACATATCAAACTTGTCTCAAAGCAAGCTGTGCTTAAGTCTCTAGTGTATCTAGTTTTCTTAATATGTTTTTCCTCCTCTATGAAATATGACAAGTATTCTCTTTTTTTCCTTTTTGTTTGTGTGGGTTTTTTTCTTTAGTGAAGTGTCTGCAAACACTTCTTCTATTATCAAACACTTGGGAAATAAGCAAGCTTTACTTTTGTATGATATGTGTTTACTCTTAGCAGCTTAGTATGTATGTTTAATCAGAAGTCAGAGCCTAAAATGAACAGTGACTGAAAACTGACATTTTGATGCTAAATACTGTAGCCTTTTCTAAGAGACAACTGGACTACATTAAGTCATTAAGAAGCACCAATTTCCATTTAATATGAGAAGGTTCCAGAGCATATTTGACACAATTGCTGTTCATGGAAGATTTCCCCATTTCGTGTGTTTTTCACAGACACTTCTGCAGCTACTAAGGAGAAGAGGAAGTCTGTGTTTGCTTCAAACTCCTTGGGACAGAGTCAACATAACTAAAAGGTTAAATTCAGGGCTGGCTTAACTTCTTTAACAATAATAATAATAATAATAATAATAATAATAATAATAATAATTCTGTGTAGAAATTTCCCTGCATTCTTGTTCCAAACTTCTCCACAAGTAGGAGCAGCTAGGATTGTAGTCCTTATGCCCAAACAGCATTTTGGACCCCTCAGATCTCACAGAGGCACAGCCAGGCAGCACAGTCCCATCACAGAAAATCTTCTTCAAGCACAAATTTTAAGGATTTTAGATAACTAAGAAGCACTCTGAAAACTCTTAAGGCTCAGCAAACAGCTGCTGTGTGAGATGCAGCCCAGAGAAAGGCTCAGATACACATACAGCAGGGAAGTCCAATTGTAATTCAGGTGAGTGTTCCTATTTATACCAGTCCAAATGTATAATTTGTCCAATTATTCTGGAATTTCAGACCTTTGTTTCAGTCCAGTGAACAAAACCAGTGACACTCTGGGCTCTTAATTCAATAAGATTATGCACAGAACAATTTGATTTTCAGCTGTCTCCACACTGTGAAGTTCACACACACACTGCAAAGCAGTTTTATCAAATATTTACTGCTCTGCCAGACCACTTGCCTGCTTTATGCTGGCCTATGAGATACAACAGCTAGAAGGACATTAGTTTCACCGGGAAGAGAAAAGTGGATACTTAACTGTCACAACTCAGGGAAACATGAATTGTATGGAAAGCCACCGGAGCAGTGACAGCTAACACAGCAAGCTGTGTCAAACAGAGCTGGGTGCAGCGTGTACCCAGGCGGGCCACTTCACTCTGGTCAGACTCTTCTGATCCTAACAAGTTTAGCATAATCGGTTGGAAAATACCTAATAAACAAAACATATGTGTGCCTGCTTGTAACCCATTTCAGACCTCACTTTCCAAACTGGATGCTAACTACTAACCTATTTCAGCAATTTAAAAAGCACTTTGTTTTAATGTCCTTTAATGAAATGTCATCATAAATAGGTCAAAATTAAGTTATTTGCTGTATAAACATGCGAATCGTGCCTGTGTATTATGATCACCCACGCTCGTGACAGGGTCTTGCTTGGCAGCCAAACTTAGGTTTTGCACCTTTGGATATTTTGGGATATGAAGCTAAGACACAACATGGACACAGCTTTGCTAAGTTCCAAGTATTTCCCCTCATGCAGAACTTCACACATCTGAGAAATGCTACTACTCAAAAGCATTACTGCAAGAACAGAGTGGTGTTGATAGGAAGCTGTCCAGTTTAAAATTAAGATACTAATTTGACTGGCAGTCATTGTGTGTTTGTGAGTCAGGACAACATACTTACAGCTCAATGGTCTACAAAACTCTAAGAGAAAATGGAAAGATTTTCATCAACAAAACACTTGAAGCAAGGCATGGAACATTCAATTTTGTGAAACACGGAATAGTGGAATTATCCTGGCAATTTACATGTGAGCTCTGAGTCAGTGCTTTCAGGCAGGGGATAATTCCACATATGCATCCCTAATGAAACAGGATCATAAATCTTTCTGAATGGTGCTTTTCAGTTTTTATGCTTGGCTTCAAATTTGTCTCCTACAGGAAAGACACTGGAAGAAAGAAGAAGCACAGGGTCCAGCCCATGGGACACAGTTCATGAGAGCATTTTGCTATGTGAGACCTCATTTGTACGGTCTTATCCTAGTTTGAAATGGGTATTTATATGAGTATTTGTAATGGGTATTAAAAAAAAGAAAAAAAAAAGACAAAAGAGCAGAACAGCAGGGCAGGTAACAATCACTGTCTGGGGTAGCAGATAGCCTGGCCTGCTTGATTATAAAAAAAAGAAACAAACAAAGTAAACCAGAACCACTAAAACCCTAATAGGAATATCTGTCTAATTTATCTTGTGGGGAACAATACGTTAAAGTAAATAAATGTGTCGGTCTATAACTATCTTGCCTTTTTCTGCTGCTTATAGCATAAGTATAAACCAAAATCTTTTCAAGCAGATTAAAAAAGAGGTGGATCTGGAACTAGTCAGTGTATTTGGGCCCTGTCACAAATTGTGAGATACTGCCACAGCAGAGACAGCTGCAAAACCACCCAGAGGCAAAAAGAGGGTGTCTGGAGGGACAGGAAACAGCCAAGGGCTCATGTAGCCCATGCTGGGACTGGGGACTGTCCATCCTGGAGAACTGGATGTGTGTTACTCCCCTCCTCTGAAAGGCTCTGCCAGAGAGATGCCACTTTATCTGAGATGTGGGCTCAGGGAAGGGATCATTCCTGGCCTTCCTTGACTTCTAGCTCTTAAAAGAGCATAAATTGTTAAATCAACCAGTAGCATAATTAGAAGCTGTCAGCATGATATTCCTCCAGGATATCTGAACTTGAAAAGTCTTGCAGGGAAAAAAAGGGATAATTCTGCAAGTGCAGTGCTAAAGGTCTCAGTGCATCCTGTTCCCTGCCAGACTGAAGCCATGGCATTTGGTCAGAAGTGTAAAGGAACAGGGTTTCCAGTGGTAGTAACCAACTGATAATGCTGGGGACTTGCAATACACTGCTCCCCAAACATTTTAAATTGTATTTGATGAACTGCTGATACACTGCATGTATTTTGATAGTATCGGAGAGCCTGAATAACGGTGTGGGTGCTACCAAAAACTCCATTTCTAGGATCCCAAACAGACCCCTGGGAGAGCATGGGTGACCCTGAAAGGCAATTTTGTTATGAGCTTCTGCAACAGACAAATACTTGATTTGCCTGCTCCCAAAAGAGAGGTCACTTTGTGTCTTTCTGCAGGAATGGGGCTGGGCAGAAGGAGCTGTACCCCATGTCCTACAGGCCCTTTGGGAAGGGAAGTGCCCAGGAATGGGTGCTTATAGTTTATGGAGAAGAAAACTCTGGCAACGTGGATGGTGTCCAGAGCAGAGGCAGGAGTGGACGTGTCCCCTGCCCCCAGCAGCCACGTGGTGAGCTGTTTCCCTGCTGTTCCAGGTAGAACAGGCAGACTATGTATTGCCAAGAGGCTGCCAGCTGGGCAAAAGGATCTAGCCACCAAAGACAACAGAGGGAAAACTGGCATTTAGAAAGGCCTGTGCAGCAACCACAGCTTTGGCAACAGCCATTTGTAAGATTAAGCCTTGTCTTCCATAGGGTGGCCTTACTTTCAGCATTTTGGCTCCTTGTTCCCATTCTGGATTTGAGGAAACAATATGGAAAAGGGTAGTTCCACATGAGCAGAGGAGTTAGATGTTGGGATCTCCTGATGAGTTTGCTTATTCTGTTTCTAAATAATGTAGAGGCCCAAACTTTGTTTTGCCCAAGGTGACTTTGCTGTCCGTGGGACTAAAGAAAAATATCCCTTTGTAGGAGTAGCTCCCTGTTACAAAAGCACCCTTGCCAAGTGCTATCCAAGCCCAGCATATCTAAGGATATACCCTGTCACTCTTCCAGGGTGTTTCCTATCCTGGAGAGGCGTACAGCTGCTGCTTCCCTAAGGGAAGTTTCTCAGCAGGTCCAGCACCATGGTTACAGAGGGGCTTGAGTCCATGCTGGCTGCACAGGAGCAGGTAGCTCCCTTCCTTTTGGAGCAGACTTATAAATCTGGAAGCTACAAGCACATCCTGCTTCAGTTCACTCTTGAGGTTAAAGAGCCTGACTGATCTCCCTCAGACCATGTTTTTAAGTCCTTCCCTGCACCCTCGCCAGGTAATTGACAGCTGTGTCCCAAGTGGTGGAATCCTTCAGCCAAGACCCCATCAACATCAAGCTGAGGGACCAAATCCCACCACATATTTTGTAGGGGACAATCCTCCTTGTGCAGCACTGTGAAAGGTCTGGCTTTCTCTCAGCACTGCTTTTTTTACTGGTAGAAATGCTACCAGGCAAGCTGCTTCCCATATTACATTTGTGCAGCAGATTATTCCCAGCTCAGCATGATGCTCCCTACCTGGCCTTCCTGAACTCACTTCTGCAGATCACATCTCTACTTCACCTCAGCTACATTCAAATTCTGACCTCATCTGTACCTGCTGAACTTCCCACCACAGTGACCTCCACAGACCCCACATTTGTTACTGCCAGGACTGTCAAGAGCACAAAATCATCTATGTAAAAAGGTTTAGAAGGGCTAATCCACTAGCTGTTTGCAGAAGTAAAATCCTGGGCAGGTGTTTCATTTTAAACAGGCCAAATGCTGTTGAGAGGGCTGTTCATAGACAGACATATTTACATGAGCACGTGGAGAATTAGGTGCTTGCCTTTTTAATACACTAGTCACTTTACAAAGGAGACACAGAGAAATATTTTCAGTCAAGTTGTGCCAGGGATTAGTTTGACAGACGTAATGTAATTAGATGGAGTTGAGTTTGGCTTGGTAACCTTTTTCTTTCTCCTGGTGTACTCCATGTGTTTTACCAATGACTCTCCAAACACCTTTCAACAGATTTAAGGCTTTTCTTGCTGTTTGTGTTGGGATTTTTTTCCTCCCTTTTTAATATATGAGACTGCTTCCTTTGTGTCCTGGAAGAGACCCTTATGTCTTTAACATATAATTCTTACAGGAAGGTCATGCTAAATCCAAACCCCTCAGTAAGAAGGGGGCTGCTGCTAGTTTCCTCTTTACTTACTAATGCAATTGCCAGCAAGGGGCACCAGGATTTCAGCAGAAATACCAGGATCAGGGAAACACAAATTTTAAAGCTGACATCCACTGTCTTTAGGTGGCCACTTGGTGAAGCTGGTGGGTTTTACAGAGAAAAGAAAAAGTAAAAGGAAACCCCAAAACTGCCCCCAACATCAATAAATGCACATTATCAACAGCAACAGGATGAAGCTCAGAACAGCAAAATCAACAGTGCCTCTGTCTGTACACTCCTGAAGTTGTTAAATTACAATACAAGCAAACATACATCTTAAATTTATTAAAGTTCTTAAGACAGACATGTTTATCTTCATCCTGAAAAGAATGGGAAGATATCCAAGGATACAGATTATTTCAGCATGCACAGGACTTTGACAATAGTGGAAAAACAGGGAACAGTTAAGTACAGTTTTCTCTAATTTCATAGGAATCCAAGAGTATCTCGCAGAAGAATGAAGATATTTAGAAATAAATGCTACTCTTTGGACATCTTAATTATATAATGTTGTCCTTTTTTCATGCTGGCAAGTGCTCTGGTTCCTGAAAATTATCTATGTATCTGGTGCTTGACAATTTATGCTTTTGGTGCTTATAAATGAATTTGAGATCATGGTTTTAAGAATAAAGAGATTTTCTGTGTGCTTGTATTTTTTAAATTGGGTAGATGCCATAAAAGGTGCACTCCCAAGTCCCAAAGTTTGAGACATGACTGAAATGCAAAGGTAGGCTGAAGCCAATCCATGATTATGGAGGGCTACTGGCTCCTAGGAGATTGTAATCTGCATTTCAAGACAGTCAAGAGCCACTCACTCTATGCTTAGAGACCTCCTAAAAAACCCCGGGAAAAATCCCCATGGCTGGTGATTACGTGGTTCTTGTGTAGAGAGGCTGACAATGCTGTTCAGTCCATGTTTTCCCTGATTTGGTCTGCCTTGAACTTTTGAAAGACTGTGATTCATGCAACTGAATACTTCAATGAACAGTACTTAAGCCCTGGTTTGGGAAATCACAGAAGCACATTTGCCTTCAGCCTTGCCTTTAGCTTCTGAGTAATTCCACTGAAGCTCATCGTATGTAAGCCCTCACTTGAATTTAACAAGTACTTTGCTGAGTTGATGCTATTTTTACATTTCTCTCTATGGAAAATTAGTGTATCATTAGAGGTGCAGATCTGGTGGGTTTTTCCTTTTTTTTTTTTTAAACTTAGAGCCTCAGTTTTTTGAATGTATGATCTCATGGCAATTCCAATCCTTTGAAATGGAACATTTCGGAATTTTTCTGTAAGATTCCCAGCCACCAGGAAATAACTAAACACAGATTAAATGCCTTATGCTGTTAATAGCATGCAATTTAGTCGCCGTGGACTCAAACTTGAATTGTAAGGTTGGTTACAAGCAATAAAATCAACGAGCCCTCTTCTCTCCTCGCCACCTGTCTAGGTACTGAAGGACCATACAGCCAAATGAAGGTCTCGAATCCACCTGCTGCTCGTTTTGAGTCACAAGGACTATCAGGTCCTTGATGAGCAGTTCAACACCTGCATTTCATGCCCCTGGATGTCCATTCCTGAAGCAAGGAATACAATCTACCTCCTACAGTACTCAGAATAACTATTTTTACGTCCTGTGCATCATTTCACCATTCAGTCCCCACTCTGGTGTGAGAAAGCAAGGGCAGAGCACTGACCTTTTTACCTATTGAGGGGTACTCTAAAGTGGACCTCACAGCACCACGAGTAGAGAGACTGGGGATGCCCGGACAACCCCGGAGAGCACGCTGCTCACCGGGACCGCGGGAGCACCGGGCGCGGCGGGGAAACCGCGCAGGGTGGGGTACGCCAGCCGCTCACCCGCTCTCCGAGCTTCCCGCGGTACCACAGCCCTCGGCAGAGCTCCGCAGCCCTCAAGGAGCCCTCCGGGACCCCGCCTCAAAGCTCACGAAGGAAAACTTCACGGTTCACAGGGCAGCATCCTGCTGCCCACCCGCCGCTGTGCTAGCGGGGTTCCCCCTCGCAGCCGGTCCCCTCGAGGCAGCAGCGGGGAATGTCAGACGAAGCGCCCCGCACACTCCCGCAGCTCCCTACGACCCCCGCACGGTCCCGTTCCTCCTCCCGCCGCCCCCAGCCCCGGGCGCTCACCTGAGCTCCGGCGGCTGCGGCTCCCGTTGCCCCTGTTGGGGGTGTCCGCCGCGGGGAGGGGGCCGAGCTCCGCCGCCTCCCCGCAGCGCGGCAGCCGCCAAGTGCCGCGCTGCCCCCCGGCACTGGGATTTATCGGCGGCAGCGGGCGGGGTGGGGGGAAACGCCGTGCGGAGCCACTTCGGGGCGCGCCGCGACCGCGGGCAGCGCCCGCTGCCTTCCCGCCCCGCTGGGCGGGGGGAGCCGGCGGGGTCGCGCCGAGGGAGGGGAGGATGAGGATGAGGATGAGGATGAGGATGCAGCGGCTCCGTTCCGTGGCGGCGGCAACACGGCACCGCCCCCTCCCCTCCCCGCCGCGCCCGCCGAGGAGCACCTCCGCCCGCCCGTCGCCGGGCACCGCCGGGCACGGCGGCTCCGGGCACCGAGGCGTGCGGAGGGGGCGGACCCGGCCTCGGCCCGGCTGCCGCCGCCCTGGCCAAGCCGCCGGCACTGCTCCTGCCCGGAGCGGCTGCTGCCGCTGCTCAGGCACGGCCGTGGCCGCTGCCTGGGCCCGTGCCGGGGGCGCTGTCGCTGCCCTGTCGGGGCGTGGGGCGGCTGCAGCTGCCGCCCTGGCGGGAGCCCGGCTGCGGCGCTGGGTCAGCCCGCTCCCGGCCGGAGCTCAGCCCGCCCTGGTGCGGGCAGCCGCACGGAGAGAGGTGTGTCGGCAGCAGCGCGATTCCGAGGGCTGGTACCTGATGCGGGGACTGTCTTGGCACCGGGAGAGCCTGCTTGGTGCTTGCCCGCTCTTCACAGTCCGTCCCTGATCACCCGGTGCTGACCAATGCCGGAGATGGCTCCTGGAGCAGGCGGAGCTGGAGTGAGGACCATGTGGGCTTGCGAGCGTGTTTTGGGATTGTAGCGTTGCGTCCGCGCTGTCTGAACACACGGGAGTGGAGTCGCTCAGTTTTGCAGTGATACACCGTACAGAACGAAGGATACCCTATCTATGGAAATACCACAGAGAGAGTTTAGAGGCCATCAATGACTAAAAATCAAGTAGTTGTTCCCTCTGAGAACGACATAATGTCTACTGGTAATGTTAACTTTGTCAAATGCAACTTCGACGCTATATTTTCCACCAAAATAGGTAGGATGGAAGCTTTCCCACATACCAAATGATTTGTATAAAAATCCCACAGGAAAATCTTAAAAGGATTCTGATTTTCTAAGGAAGGAAGGATGCATGGGATGCTAGGAAAACCAGAAGTGAAGAAAGGAAGTAAAAGAACCTCTGCTTTGTTCTAATGAGATTGTCCCTAATCAGAAATGGTATTATTATGCACAGCTTTAGAAACTTGTGTTTTAATGTGGAGTGTTGGTTTAAAAATCTAACTCTCTTTTTCTGTCTCTCCCACTTTACCTACCAATGGGACAGAAAAATTAAAGAGATCTGTCCTGGTGCTTTCTGATGAAGTGCATTCAAGATTGCTGGAGGGCTCCATGATCTAAAATGAGAGTGGAAGATGACATAGATAAAGAGCAATCTTTGGATCTCATTAATGATGTGCTAATATGCTTCTCAAGTTTTGAACAACAAAGGAATGAGATTCCCAAGCATTTTTTATGGTCATCAGTGCTGAATAAAGTTTCTGTCTCAGACTTTCCATAGAGTTTCTGACATCTCTTTGGGCATTAGAGGAGGATGATAAGGCTGATATGTGTTCATACATCAGCCACAGCAGGGCCATCATCATGATTAGTACGTATTTAGATGTGTGCATGGTTCCATAAAACAACTTGCTCTTTGACTTCATTCTGACATGTGTCACAGGCAGCAACTCTACATCTCACCCACCTTCCCCCAGAATACTGCAGCTACAGGTAAAACAAACTTCCAGGAGTAGGAGCTGGCTGTATCAATCCCACATGGAGAGCCCTTCATCCAGGGTACCAGACAATGAAAACACAGACTGAAAAATAAAAGCAATATTATGCAAAAAATAAGTATGGAAGGAAGGATTTTAACTGAAACAAAGTGTTCTCAATGAAAAGCACAAACATCACTCACTCACAGCTGAATGATTTCAAGTTGATCGGAAGCTGGGTGGAGTGACAGCCCAGAAAGTTTCACATTAAGTCAATTAAATCCCATTATTCCTTAGATTTTAAAAACTAATTAAATTAATTTCATGTCACTGTGAAAGGAGCTGAAATGACTGCCAAAAACCGTTCTTGTGACAGGCTACAGAGGCAGCATTAGTCAGTAATTATGGCACCAGGCTGGTACTCAAGAGAGTTTTGTGTCTTATCTGCCCAGCTCTGAGCAGTGATAAGAGGACTCTTTAATTTCTTCTAAGTGGTACTGGGGACAAGTACTCAGCTTGCCTGGTGGGGGAAATCACCATAACTGGATCATCTCTTACTGCATCCCAGCAATACTCCTCCAACCTGAGGAGTGATTTCCTAGGTGTATTTGCAGGTAGATGATGCAGAGCCTGCTGAGTTGCTTCCTTTCAGATATCACAAATGTCTTGCCATGGAAAGGAATGCGCCTTTCAGACAAGACTTCACATGCATTCAGGTATGTGTGCATGCATCTGTTCAGTCTACCAAATTTCCTTCATGGCAGAGCTGTGGATGTGCAGGGAAAAGTAGTGTGGACCATCTTGTGGGCTAACCACAAGATGGTCTTACTTCAGTTCTGGATCATTCAGATATAACTGGTCATGCTGAGCCATGATGTTTTGGGCAGGAGACACCCAGCAGGGAATTATGGGCTGGTTGCTATCTGCACATGTTTATTTTTTGTCTTTGTTTAATGTATTGCCCTTCTCCTTTCCTGATCCATTGTTTGCATTTAGGTTGCTATTTCCTTCCGAGGTGGTCATTGGACATGTCACCAGGTATGTCTCTGCAGTGCTAGAAGGAGCCACCAGAGTGGCTATCAACAGTGTACTCTGTAGCCCCATTCTTTCTGTCTGCAGGGCTGGCTGCTCAAATGCTGATGCACTGCACGTGGGATTCATCTGCCTTTAGCTTCTGACATTGTGAGTTAATCATCAGAGTGCAAGCACACCACCTCAGGCTTTCTGTATAGCTAATGGAGAGAAATAGACACCTCCAGAAGGCAACTCATCTCATCCATCTTAGGCATCCTCTACGGGAAGATGAAATGAGCTGCCTTTTGGAGGGGCCCATTTCTCTCCACCGAGTCAGAAGGGAGCCCAGGGTGACTTGCTTAGATAAAGATGATTAACGTTTAGATATGTACAGTGAAGTGAAATGAATCTCACTTCTTTTGAGTAATTCTGGTAGCCATGACCTACTGTAGATTGAGAACCTCTTGAGACTTTCCTGCATAACTTATAAAATCCTAGCTGTGTTAGCATCAGGATCCACACACAATCAGAATTGATTGTATATGAAGGTGTTTTATTGAAGCGCGCGGAAGCCCGGGGGTGAGACACCAGATCTGGGCTTCAACGATACACCCGTATCGGTAGCTTATAACCCCTTCTACTCTTCCCCACCCCACATTAATTATTAAACTTATATTGCTCTATTCTAGTTCCCATTCCCACACAGGTGCAGTTTCGCTTGATCTACTAAAGACTATGCTTGATTTGCTGAAGACCATGATTGATTTGGTTAGGACAATCACTGTTACAGGGCTATCATTCACTCCCAAGGCCTGGCTGTCCTGCAGGTCCAGGCCTGTTCCTTCTACCTGCCTGCTCTGGCCACCACCAACCCCCGATACAGTTTAGAAATCATTCCTATGATTTCAATTCTAAGCTACTAAATTTAACCCTTACTCTATCTGCTGGGGGCAAATCTGAGCTGTTTTGCAGTTTTCTAGCAAACAAAAGCAGTGCTTAATCCCAGGGCAGCAGAATGATGCTAATCTAGGAGGGAATAGAGAAATGCTGTTCAAGCAGGCTCCAGAGGTGCTGTTCTGTATTGGCAGGTGGCTGTTCCCACCCACTTGTCCATCTTTACGTGGTGGCTGGCTGCTCAGAAACAGGTGTCTACAGAACCACTCTAAAACAGGTTCTTGTTCAGCACTAGAGTGATTCAAAACCCAATTTAAGGGCTCTTGCAGCTCTCTCTGAAGCACCTTGTGCTGGCTATGATGAGATGCTGTAAGAGAGATTCACCAGATTCACCATAGTCTTTTTTAGTCCTTTTCTCAAAACTGCCTCTTTCTGAGCCCTGCATGACACCCTGTTGCCTTCCTAAAGAGATAATTCCCTCTGAAAAGATGATCTGTTGTGCTGTCAGTAACCAGTAATCCACTGCACTGCAATTACTTCTCATAAGCAAATTAACAAAACAGCATCCTCATTTATTTGGATTAACTTCTGCAGTTAACAGTTGACAGATGATACCAAAAATACTAGTGTAAATAATGTGTAATTTTATGTTTGAGCTTCTCAGAAATATTCTCAGGCTTATGTTATTCATGGGTGGTCCCTGGCCATTAATAGGACTCTGAGGTATAAACAAATACTATTTCTGCAGGGAAAAGCAGAACTGCCCTTTTAAAAATGCTGTCCTAATAAATCTACTGAAATTCAGAACTTGGCAGAGTCATACTCCTCAGCAAGAAGGAGTCAATTGGTCGTTAGTTTGCTGTTGTTCTCTGGTCCTTTCTCGTCTACCTGTCAGTACTGCAGCCTCAGACACCCTGGAGCTGTGATGTGCTGCTTGGTGCTGTCAGTGATGTCTTCTTGCTCCAAGCAGAGCAACTGCAGTGCCGGCTCAGTGGCAAGGGCCAGTCTGGGAGCACAGCCCAGAGGACAGAGCACCAACCCACTCACATCCAGCAGGCAAAGTGTTAATATCTGTGGCATGCTACGGGCACAGCATGTTCTGGCTCTGCTGTGCTGGAGCAAACTCTGTTTGTGACTTGTTTATTTGTACAGTGCTCAAAATCATAATGTATTATCTTATGCGTGTGCCTTACTCAGGGTGTGTTCTTGCCATCTCTCTCAGTGGCACTGGTAAGTGTTCAGCAAATGTTCCCCTTACTCCATCACTCTCCCTTGGTTATTTTGCAGGCATATTTAGCAGGATGCTGTCTTGTAGCACCTCCCCAGCCTCGGTAGCTCGTTCTTGCACAGGCAGTTCTCTTACTGCTCAAGTGAGAATCTACTTTGGTTAATGCTTTAGCGATGTTTTAGTATGATATATCCCAACCAATGCTCCACCAAGGGTGATGTTTGTCACAGGCTTTTGACTTGATTAGAACCTGTCTGGTTGGCATTGTGCTCTACAGCATGCAAGCTTCAACTCCCCTGAATCTCACCTTCTGAGATGTGGTTTCTGCAAGGTGTCTGTCACACCCTGCCTCAGCTCAGCTTCCATGGGGCAATGGTGCTGCAGTGACTTTTCACCAGGCACTGTGCACTGCCTGAGGACCCGTCTTCTTTCACAGGGCAGAGGGCTCAGGTTACCCGAAGATGCTGTGTGAAGATGCTGCCTGTTGACTGAAGAAGATATGTTCACTTCTGCTGCCTGATTTAGAGGGTTTCCTAGAAGAGATGGGAAATTGGTGAACCATTATATGTTTTCCTGGCATATATATTTGGAAGAAGATGTAAAAAAAAAATGTAAATATGGTTAAGGGGCTTCAAAATTCCATAAAATGTACCTCTAGTTTCGATTTTTCAATGGTATACTCACTACTGGCACAGGAGTTGTTGTGGGCTCCTGTCTGGACTGGATAAAAGACCCCAGTGTTGATTAAACTGTGATCAAACACAAAACACAGACTATTCTTGACAGGGAGCTAAGTACTTCTTATTTAGATGCCACCCAAAATTAATTATGTGGTCTTTTTTTTTACTCACAATAAAGTGGGCAGAACAGGATGTCTCCTACAAACCCTTTGCTTATGACTATCCAGTCAATATTTAAACTGCAAGTTTGTTAAGAATTCATTCAAATTTATCAGTTATTTAGTGATTTTGTATGTATGTGGAGAGTCCAGTACAGCAGTCAGTTTATCTGAACACACTCAGAATTTCTCTGCTAAAACAGGAGTGCACTGAAATATGCAATTTAGTCCCTTATTGTACAGTGACTGGATGATCTCCCCTGCTTTTGTTTTTCTGTAATTTAGGGTTATTCTGACAAACCACAAAGAAATGCACATAAATAATTTTCATAATTCTAGATAAGAAATAACTGAAACAGTATCTCAAAACCTGGAAGTCTGTATCTTCTCAGCTTAATAAAAAATATTTGTGGAGACATCAAGCAAATAATAGTGTTCTTTATGATTTGAAATATGAACACATAGAAATTACACAGAAAAGAAAAAATGTGTCTGATGTGGTGAAAAGTAAAATCAGTTTCACACTCAGTACTCAAAGCAGCTCATGTTTGAAGTTGTCTGTAGCCAATAGCTATTGTTGATAGAATCCTTATGAGTAAAGTTATTGTGTTACTCTTTCCCCAAAGAACTTCCCCAAACTTTGACTTATTTTTGCTATCATATCCCATAGCAGTTCTTTAATTATATCTGTCCTGCTTCCTGGGGGTGTGCCTGTGATCACTGTAAATTTTATGACAGTGTGTTTTTGTGTTGGTGCTGTAACTTTAGCTTAGGTTGCTGTTAGCTGGGGATGTTGTGTGGTTCTTAGGCTGACTGTAATGGGGATTTGGGATGCTGCTTGAAAACTGCCAATATCAAAGGATTAACTGGTGATGTTGAGGGGTGATACATAGAGGAAGGGATAATATGATCCTCCAATAGGGATGTATCTCACTCTGTGTTTAAAAGATGAAATGAAGGTGATGTTCAATGGCTATAATTCTGTTTCAGTCTGACATTTGATATAGTTGCCTGTGTTGAATTAATTTAAAGTAGTTTCAGGTGCTTTCATGGCAAGAGTTTTACTTGCACCCAAAGCCTGCTGAAATTTTTAAGAAAACTTGCTTAGTTTGAGGGGTTGAGGATCACATGCTTGGAACAAGTTGTGCAAAGACCATTTCCATTCAGACATCACATGTTCTATACCTGCCTTTTCTGTAATAAATGTTTATGTAATGTTTCACATTACCTAAAACACAACAAAGGTGGCAATGCCCAGTTAGAGGGTCACTAAATTTCAGGGTTTTGTCACCAAAAATTGAAGATATATTAGGATCTGACAGTGCAGAAAAAATTATGGGTCAAGGAGGTATACAGAGTTTTTGAGAACATGTATGTTCTAATGTTTTTTTAGAACAGCAGCTGCAAGTAATCAAGCAATTAAATCCTTCCCATGCTTCCAGCTGGGTTTGGTCAAATAAGTATTCCCACCACCATGAGATAATGCAAGAAGTTACTTACCTGCAGCAATTCTGCTGTTCTTTATGACAGCACTGCCCCTCTTAGCTGAGCTGACTCTTCTCTATAAACTTTCTGACATGACAGAGCCCAGCTTAGCTACGTCACTGTTAGGAATGGGGCTTTTTATGGATCATGTGCTTCTCAAGCACACAGGGAACGTTTGCTTTGTGCTGTGTTTGTTCCTGGTGGTTGCCTGATTATCTGCATGGGCTACCAGGTGCATCCCAGCTGCTGAGGGTCGTTGCTCAGTCAAAATCCCTGACAAGTTGACAGCTTTGCTTCCTTCTCATGGCTCTCGTGTGATCAGTCTGTTTTACCCATGGCTATGGCTGGGGAATACAGAGAGTGTGTATGCAGGGCAATGCAGCTCTGATGTTTTGCTTCTACACACACAGAAGTAGAGAATGGGCAATGAGTCAGCCCTATTCAGTAAGGGGGTTGTAGTCCTGGAGCTACAAAAGCATCTGAACATGCTTCTCTTTAGAATCCCAGATTGCTCAGAAATAACTTTATGTGCCACTGTTTATGCCATTTATATCTTTTATATGCCATTGCTAGGTCCTATTGTCCACCTGTGTGTGTGCGCGTGCACTTGTGAGTATTTGACACAACACACAGGTAAGTGACACAGCCCAGGCATCCTTGTCACAAGAGATGCTGTGGGATCACAGAGGGAGAGCCAGGTTTGTTTTCCATGTAACACCAGCACTGACTCAAATCAAATGGGGTGGGTAGAACACTTCTGCATGTAATTCTGAAGATATTTCACACCCTGTCACTACGAAGCAGTGTTTCCTTTGCCTAGTCTGCATTCCTTTAGGCTCATCTCATTTAGCTTGTGATTATTAGAGGAAGCAGGTGGAGAATTCCCAGTGAGAGGATTAATATAGATGGAAGTGAACTTGTCTGTCCAATCAGGCTAGCCTGTTTTAAGAGAATTCAAGCATATATGTTGCATGGAAATTCCAGTTACCTGACTCTTCATGCTCCTTGCATCTTCTACATAATTTAGTTGCTCCTTCCCCAACACTCCATCTGCAGTGGAAATCAGTAATGACAGAATATTATTGATCTGTCTGGCAGTATAGTGAACAGTAGTTAAAACTGACTGTACAGTGTCAATTACATTTTAATTTCCTACATTATTAGTTCTGTTTATCCCAATATCCTGAAATCTTATGCCAGTCAGCTCCTTCTAGAGCCTACAACCTCTCATTTCATTTTAATTGACACACTTCTGGTGGATAAAAATATCAGGGGTTCTGTCTACCAACAGAACAATGGAAGGACTGTAAGAAAAGCGAGATTTGTTTGGCACCTCTTTCACTAAAATGTTGCCCTGTACATCTTTTGGGAGAAGCACTGCTCAGGCAAAGGTGAGCCGTAGACAGGAACCCAGGTGCTGTTTAAAACCATAGATGTCTTTCTCTGAATCTTCCCCTCTGAAAGCCGAATGGAAGACTCAGGCTGCTATTGTCCTGCAGCACATTTCCATAATGGATCTAGATGCACAGTAGCACAACCTGACATTTCATTATTTTTAATGGTGCTATTGCTGGAAGGAGCTGCCCATGTGAGTGCACATTCCAGCAGCAGGCGGAGGTATTAATGTGGAATCACAGCAGCAAGTGCTGAAAGATGTGTGGCTGGGAGAAAAGGCCACTGACAGCATACAGTACACAGAGTAAGATTCAATTACACAATATTTATAAACCCATACTTTCTGTTTCAGTGGTGTGTAGCTGCAAAGAGGGGAGAACAAGCCTCCTGTATGAAGAGTAGCATGTACTTGATCAAGAAGAGAAACGACTGGCCCTGTGTTTGGTCGTGTGCTGCAGCCTGGAGTTGCTCCTGCTGTGGAAACTGCTGCTGTCAGCAGTGGAGCTAGTGAAGGAATGTGTCATTCATTTTATGGATTAACAGTGTTTTTCTGGATTTATATGATCTCTTTTTTCCTTCCCACCCTAAGCTTTGCTGCCCTGCCCCAGCTGGGAGAAGGAATAGCTCTGCCCCTCTCCCTGCAGTGCTGCAGGGAGCCATGGGGTTCCAGCTCAGTCCTGGCTGAATGAACAGCTCTGGGAACATTGCTGTGAGCAGCAGAGAACATGCTGGACATGGCAGGTACCAGCACAGGCACCTGACACAAGTGACAGATGATGCCCCAAGGGATGGCTGGGTTTTGCAGGTGGTTGAGATGAGAATTACCTCGGAAGTGGTTGAAATTCTCAGGTAAGTGAAAGGGGAATTCTGGGGACTTTTTGGGAGCACAGCCTTGTAAGCCCTACAGCACCTCAGTCACACCATCAGTAAGTGTATATAAAGCTGAGCTTGCCTACATCAACTGTATCAGAAATACTAGATTTGGGCATAGATGTTGCAGTGTGGGGACTGATGGGGAGGAGGAAATTCAGGCAGGGTTGTCCATCTGGGAGGAGATGGAAGCTTCCCCAGTCCTGCAAAACAGAACTCATGCAGACATCCCCCAAAGAGGGAGAGATGTACCTGTCAGAGAGCCAGGAAGCCCCTAGCAATAGGAGCTTGCGATGACCTTATGATCAGCATATCTGTGTCCCAGTGTCAGACATCACCAGTCAGGGAGGAAATACTGAGACTTAGGAAGGATTTTATTCTATCCAAACACAAAGGAGGGAATTTGCAGATCCCAGGAGCAGCACTGTAGAGCTACCCCTCACTGCAAAACCTCCGTCACTTATTTTCTCTGGGGGCCCAAAGACGCATTCCCCAGCTGTACATGGTTTAGCCACGCTGGTGAGAAGGAAAGGCATCCAATGACCACCAGCATGGCTCACCTGAGTTCTCTGGGACACACAGGCAGTGGGGTGCACCAGAAACCATGGAAGATAGAATATGTCCTCTCCCAAAAAACATATATTCCTACCTTAAAGCTTCATCATTTTTTGGTGAACAACAAAAATTTAGTTACCAGCAAAGTGGCTTAAGCAGATCAAATTTTGCTATAAGTGCATTTTCAGTGGTGACTGACTGTAACAGGGAAAAATCCTGGCACCTCATCTCTGAAATATATTTTAAATACTTTCAATATGTTTTCAATACTTTTACATGTTTTGCATTTTCCTTTACTGTGCTCTTTGGATGCAGTCAGGTAATCCCTCAGCAAACTCATAACTTGACCTTCTGCTAATACCACATACTGATTCCAATATTGAGTTTTTATAGAAACATGAAAAGCAATTGATTAAATTTGGATAAATATTTAGGAGGACGTTTTAAAACTCAACTCTTCCTAGTGCCTTTCTCATATTTAGGTGCCACCTGAGATAGACAAGTAGAAATGTCAAAACCTCTGGAATGGATTACATTCCAGAAAGTTCACTGCACTGCAAGGGAATTAGGAATATTTAATGACAATAAATTCCTCTGAGAAAGGACAAGATGGGTTGTATGAACAACCCAATCTATTTGTCACAGGTAAGCAAGCCATGAATAACAAATGGACTCTAATTTAGGAATGTAAATAGGGAGATGCCTGATTTGAGGCACCCAGGTCTAAATATTTTAGACATCATTATATGAAAAAAGCAGGCAATTTTGTACAGTTGTCTGGGCTCATAATGGGCCCTGGCTAAATCTAGTTTCTAATAGCAAGGCTTCAGGGGAGGTTTAATGATGCTGCAAATAGTGGTGCACAAAGCACTGTAACCATTTACTTTCTTTTAAGTTGCAGCAGTATTTTAACAACTGCCCCCCCCCCCCTCGCCCCTGCACACACTTCTGCTCTTTGTTCAGATTTTTGTTATAGAAACACCAATTTAAGTCATCTGACTGCTCAGCTCAGACTTCCCATGTCCTGGGTGTTTGTGTGGAGCCAAATGACCCTCACCATGTCCTCTGGATGCCATCTCCTGCATGGAGAGCAACAAGACTGCCGTGCTGGGGTGCTGCCTCGTGGTGCCAAAGCCCAGGGGGAATGGGTGGCAGCATCTGGGGTACAAACCCACAAACTATTTCTAAAATAAAATATGTCTCTCCTCATCTTCTCTGTTGATGACAAAGATATTGTAAACCTAAGTTTATCTTCTCTCCCTGCTCAACCAGACAGGAACAATAGGGAGTCCAGCTTTAGCCTTCTTTCTAGAAAGATGGTGAACAAATTACTCCTTATGTCATGAGCAAAGCTGTTTGCCACTGTGGTGTGGTGCATCTTAAAGGCTTAGTTTGAAATGGAGTAAGTCCTTGAGTGGGAGCAAAGCAGAACATTTCAGGGACTGCAGCACAAAAGAGGCAGAAGTGAATGTGACTCTGCTGTGGTCTTTGGCCACTCTGACACTAATGCAGATGTGCTCAATCTTCAGATCCACCCACAGATATTTCACATTGCTTGTCTAAAAAGCAGCTGTCAGAGTAAAGCAACTCTCAAGAACAAATAACAGAGGGAGAACAGTGCTCTTAGATGATATTTTCTAAAGGAAATATCTAAAGGAGGTCTGTACATACACACCTATCACAGTCATCAAAAAAGTAAAAATAATCCCCTCACACAATGACTTCTTCTTAGATACTTGGAGTTCAGGCTTCATTTTCTTACCTGAATGTATTTTTTATTATTCTCAGAATTTGTTCCTTCCATACATTGTGTAAACAAGCACAGCTGATGAATAAATAAGTTGGAGAGTTAACATGGATAATTTTCTCCAGCATTGCTGATGAAGTTCTGAATCTCTTTCACTTGCATTTGGGAACATGGTTGTAAACTATTTTCACCACGTACATTTCAATTCTGTTGTTGTGGTCCAAAACTTCTCTCAAGGAAACAGGAAACAAGTGAAAAACCCACTCAGCCAAATCAGCTTTTCCTTCTCCTTGCTTTTAACGTGATGATTTTGTTGGGAAGACTGGCAGAAGGTGAATCAGAAGTAACTAAATTGCAGAACAGTTTGGTGATCACAAGATACATGCAGAATAGTAATTAATTAAAAAAATTATTTAGTATGGATCAAAATATAAGGATTATAGTAGAGATCTTATATTAAAAGGGAAAAAAAGTTTACAAAGAGATCATCATATCCATGGCAACATGGGAGGGAACTTTTCAACAGAGAGAAGCTGTTTGTCTAGCTCTTAATGCCTCATGAACAACAGGTACAGCACTTCTGGGGGTCTGCTGAGCAGTGGGTGAAGATGTTATTTTGGGAGGACCTTGGTCCTCCTGAGATGTTGAGTCAGTCCTCAGGAAGCAGAAAGGAAGGGGAACAATACAAATTGTGAGCAGCACCCAAGCCTGCCTTGCCCGGCTTCCCCCTGCACGTCGGGTGACATTCTCAGCAAATGGCAGGCCCCCAAAATTCAGCTGCTACCACAAGAACACACTGATGTCCAGGGCTGACAAGTCTGGCAGCGTGGTCAGGCAAAAATATCTTAAGTACCTGAAGTTGGTGGTAGAAGGGCAGTTGTCCCACAATAATCTATTGGGCACTTTCTAGGATTACTTATACAGTACTGCTTAGGAAATCAAAAATATATCACAATAACCTCCCAGCACCTAGTGCTGGAATATGCACCCATAGTGTGGATGTGGATAATAAGTGAGGCTTGTCTCTATGACAGTATGGATTAGAGAAAGCTGCTTTGCATTGCCAGTGTCACAGCTGTATCTCTGGAGTGAGATAAATAACTCAGAGTTCAGCAGTACAGAATCAGCCTGCAACTCTATTCCTTCTGCCTGAAAGGGATGCACACAGCTAAGTAGTCAAAGTTTGCTTGCCTTTGGGGTTCTGTGCACACAGAACCTGTACTTAATCACCTTTTGTCTCATCTACAAGAAAAGGGGGAGGACCTGGATAAAATCTAAGTGGAATCTACGGACTTCAGCTGAGCATAGGCATCCCTTTTGAGTCTGTGGGAGTTATTCACTGCTACCTGCAAAGAAAAGAAACTGGGAGAGCTGAGCAAAATATTTTCATATATAGAAAAATCTCAAACAAGGTGTTCTTTAAATGCACATTCAGAAGAAACTGGTTGCCAAGATGTGTGAAAGGAAGAAGAGATATTTTTTTCTGGCCAGCCTGCCCTTCCTCAATCTTTCTCTGCTGCTTCTCCTTGAATGTCACCTTCCTCACCTCAGAAATGTTTCTACACTGGGACAGTTGCTCTGCAAGCTCTCTTCCTATCCTTCTGCACGAAACTCAGTGAAGGTATGGCACATGTAGTTTTACTCCATGGAGACCAGTTTCTACTCTCCACCTGCAGCTGACAAAACCTGTGCAGCCACTACCTTTGTGCAGCAGAAATGGGGTTGCCCATCACCATGCTTACACAAAATATTTGGTCTTTAGTTCATAGGTGAACCTGCACAGCCTCTGCTCACAAGCACACTGAAGACACTACCAAAGGATCTGGCATAACAGTGCTCAGAAATAGTTACTACCTCTTGTTAGTGCTTGTAAAAAGTACGAGTTGCCTAGACAGCATGTGTGAGTGGACAAAAAGGAGCAGAATGACAGTGCCATGGGAATTTTTTTATCCCTTTGGAAGGTCACTAGGAGAGAGGTGTTTCCCCAAAAAGTGTATGTCAGCACCTCCAGGAGTGTGCAGAGGACTATGATGAGGAAGAGAGCTCCCTGGTGAAGAGGCTGGACTACAGCTGCTGTAGCTGGACTATAGCTGGTGGCAAATGCCCATGGGCCAGGAAAAGGTCTCAGTTCACAGGCAAAATCTGTGTGCAGATCTGGAGAAGAGACCCTGGGAGGATTGGTATGGAAGTGATCAAGGGCAAGAAGTTCTGAGGATTGAGCCCCAAATACTGTAGTGAGCCATGGACTATGGATGCAGAGGATCAGAGATAAGTTTTTTGCCACCATCAAAAGAGAGAATCAGATGCTGGCATTTACAGCTTGTTTAAGGCAATGCTAATTTTTCTGCTGATATTTGCTTTTGTCAATAAGTTTGGCACAATCTTGACCTCATCGTAATATAGAAAGTAGGGAAAACCCTAAAAACTCAGAAAATATTTTTCAAGGCAGGAAACTCCTTTGGTTAATGCTAAAAAGATTCTCCAATACAGCACAGCTCTAGAGGAGAGACATTTAATTCCTCACAAAGCTGGGTTTAAATTTCTACTTACACTGAATATGTATTAAATTAGCATTAAAAAACATTTTAAAACCAAGCTAATGCACCCTGTCAAGTTTTATCTCACCACTGCAAATGTCTATTGAGATTTTATGATAAATGGAAGTCTACTTATACCAGAAATACCAGTAAAGCTTTAACTAGAGCAATGCAAATGATGCCACTCTAATTAAAATTAGTACATAGTTATATTCAGTTTTAATGAAAATATTCTTCCATGCATTTTCAATCTTTAGCACCATTTCATTTTGTCTATGCTGGTCAAAGAAATAATTACTTCAACTGGAGTCTAAATCTCCATGACTGTACTGGTAATCAAAGACAGCTTCTATTAGCACTTAGATGAGCTGTTCTGCTAGAAATTAACTGGTAGTGATCTGCACTAACTGCAAAGTTGCTTTCACTTTGGGAATTAGATGGGATAAATATTAGGTAGTTATGAACATTGGCCAGCTGGCCAGATCTGTTTGTGCTGTGCAGGGAATTAGCTACAATGGAGAGACAGGGAATTAGCTACAATGGAGAGACATCTTCAGTGCATGCAATTCAGCAAAGTGACAAGGTCCATTTAGAAGTGTGATTAAGCAATGTACATTTTCTTGTCTTTGCAGCCTGGAAATGACAGGTCACTTCAGGTCCAACTGAGGAGAAAATCAAAGGCCAGATGAAGGAAAATGGGGGGGAATATCAAATAAAAGACCTACAGTCAACCTGTAGGTGAAGTCTCTCTTATCGCTTCCCTGTCTGCTGCCAGTGCTGGGTTTGTGCTAGCCACCCTGATGCCTTTTCCTGTCAGCAGTGGGACGATATGGACTTGCCATGGGATACAAGTTACCATTGTCACTTGGTGGTTTCTGTGATATTTCTGGATAAGCCCAACAGAATAGAAAAAAAGATGTCAGTCTTTATAGTCCTTTCTCTTCCTATGTTTAATATACTGGTGATTTTTTTAGAATTCCCATTCCAGCAAAGTGCCATCCTTTCTCCACTGCTAATAGTGATAGAGTGCAAAGGTGGAGCATCCCTTGCCACCTGAGACATACAGCAGCTGGTGCTTCTAGGCACTCCAAGAGAAAACCAATCACTCTGCATTACTGTTTATTAAAGAGGGTGAAAGATTTCAGCATTTTAAGTTAATCAGCAAATAGGTCCTTAAGTTCTTAACAGAGGATTACAGAAGATGGCATGTGCTTCTTGCACAAGCACATCACAGCAGTACCTTGATGCCAGCTGCTGAGAGCCTTTGGTGCAGCTGTGCTGTCTGCCTAATGTGGATCAAAGTGATGACTCTTTTCCAGACTCACAGACATTGCAATCCTCCATCATCCCAATCCTGCATACTGCCAGCGTGGCACCTGCTGTCATCTGTGCGGAGATCACCCTTAGTGGTGCTGGGTGGCTGAACAACAGCAAGGCTCAGGCAGCCCCAGCTCCTGCAGATCACTCCTGGACATCCTTCTCCAATGGCACATGGACCAGTGGGCCCCCTGAAGCCCCATTTTCGGTAATCATCCCCTTGAATCTTCCTGGAGCCATGACCAATGGGAGACAAAATGTTCTGGGTTGTGCTCCAGCCTGTCCTGCAGAAGCTGCAGTAGCTCCAGGGTAAAAGCCCATTCAGGAAAAGCAAATTCAGACTTTCAAAGGCTTAATAAAAAGTGGACAAGGTTTGGCATCCCCTGTGGCCAAGAAGTTCTTAATCTCTGCAACAAAATGTTTTGCTTGCCTGCCTTGAAAAATCTTGAGGAAAGATGTTTTGTCATTCCTTCTATCAAACAAGACCTCCCAGCAAATCAGCACCCAGAAAACTGGAGGTTTTCCCTTCACAGCCTCATAAGAAAATCTCCAAATTCCAGACTTGGGCTCAGGTTTCACTGTACTTTCCACTGCTCCCTTTTTGACAGAACTCAGGAATCCTAATGGTATCCATGGACCAGGCATCTGTGTTCTTCATGGTCTTGCTCAAAGAGTTTCCCCTGATCTCTGTATTTTTCTCCACAAATGGTGCTTGCACAGGATCCAACCTTGCTGCATCAAGTCCCTTTCTCATAACACTCAGGACAACAGAAAATCAGAGTAAAATTAACTGACAGTCAAAGAACCATAAGTAATCAAGTTCTTTTTTTCTTTCTCATAATATAATTTATCCCCCAAGAATCATTTTCCACTTGTTCTACCCCTGCATTTAGTAAAGTAAAGACAAAGCTACACATTTTGGTCACACTCTGCTGAGTTCCTGCGCACACTTTGTTGACATAGGAAAACTGGTGCTCTCTGAATATTTTCCTGAGTCTAAGGTGTTTTTTTTTTTCCTGTGACTTATTGTCTATTCTTTTAAACAGTATATTAAACAACTTTATTTAAGCCACAGCAATATCCTTCTTCTTTCTGGAAGTAAACGTATTGTTGCAAGTACTACTGATTTCAAAGTCTTAAAATATTAGTGATATTTCATCCAGTTTTTCCTCTGACTTCCAGAAAGTTTGTTGTCATGAGGTTTTCAAAGTTTCTGTCTGTTTACAACTACAACTTTAGCTGAAAAGTTTTAACAAGTAACACGGCTAGAAGAGATATGTTATTTTTCCCTGACATGGTGTTTTTGGACTAGAGTTCTGGTTTTGTTTGAAAGAACAGGGATAAATACCACCTCCTGCTTTCAACCTTAATAGGCACATGCTGATGTATTTTCACAACATGCCCATTGCAGTTAGCAGTAGATGAGGGCTCAGAGTCACTCACAGGTACACAGAAATACAAGAGCTGCAGAAAAAAGAAGTGTTTGGTACAAAGTTAGAAAAAATAAGATTTGTGTTCATTACAGGATCTTCGTAATATGTATATGTTGTAACAGACCAGAGAAAGATGTCAGGGTTATAACAAACTCCTCTCATGGCAAGAAGGAGCTTCTTGCAAAATAATTACCTTAGGAGGTTTTATTAATGCCTTTTATGGACTAACACATCAACAATATCAATTGTTGATTCAATTCAGTAGAAATTCAGTAATTCAGAAATTCAATTCAGTAAAAATATGAGGGTGAAAAAAAGCCTGGTTACCTGCTGAGAAATGCAATATCCTGAAATCCAGCAACTTCATTGAAAATAAATTGTCTGAGCCATGATCCAGGAACAAACATGATACAGCCTGAAGCTGAAGTACTTGCTTGAAGGAAATCTTCTGAAGAAATTAGTCAGAATTAATTTATATAAAGAGGCTCATTCAGAGGCAGCACTGAGCGTTTACAGAAAAATGTTGACTGACTAAAGTCTAGAATCTATTGGAAATCAGGCTGTGGAGGGCCATGTCTTCAATATGCAGAAATGCCCCCTGAGTAGGATGAAAGGATGCAGAATGACTGGAGAGGAAAAGGACCAGAGTGGGATTTACTGCTGCAGCCATCAGAACCAGGCTAAAGAAAGGCAAGGGAGAAGAAAGTAGGCGACCCTATGTGAGGAAAGAAATGTTCTAGGAACAAGTGAAGGTGAAAAAAAAAAGATTGCCAGCTTGAGAAAATGTAAAATTGGGCAGGTTGGACATTTTAGGAGAGTAATAGAAGGGGCAAGGGAAAACCAAGAAGCATAGAGATCTGAGTAGAGAGAGGACACCCTGGAACAAGGATAGAAGGGGCAATGGGATTTGGGGTTGAGATCTGTGCATCAGAAAATGAAAAAATCCATGGAGGGCAGGAGGAGGACAGCTCTAGCTGCAGCACTATGGGCAGGACATGGCAGGCAGAGGGAACAGTAGGTGCAAGAGCCTGGGTTAGAGGGACTTGCAGAAACTGCAGTAGGATTTGCCATTGCCAGGCAGATCCCTGCAGCTGAAAGTCACCAATATATTTTTTATGAGGATGGCGTGGTATCTGCTTGAAACAACCCAGCCAGAGTGCAGGAAGAAACATCAGCTTGTGAAGTTTTACGGATATGCAAGAATTGTCTGTCCAAGGAGGGTATAAAACAAAAGGCAAATCTCAATATGTCACAGTGACCTTCCTACCTGCAAAAGGGAATGTCTCCACTTTCTCTTTCCTTCCATGTTGTTCAATTCCCATTCCCTTTCTGGAAGAAAGAGAGAAGAAAGGGATTCCCTTCAGGGCCAACTGTTAAACATTCATTCAAGGGAGAATCGAGTAAGGGTAAATAAGAAAATAATGCAATGGAATTTGCTGGATGACTGCAAATGTGGAAGAAGAGTTAAAGTTGAATAGTGCCCGAGAGAAAAAGCCAATAATTCATCTGTGAAAATAAATAAAAGCAAGCATGCAAAGTGTGTTCTGTTGCAGATGTAACAAAGATGCCATTTCAGTTTTCACTGATGGAGCAATTGAATGTATACTAAAACACTGCAGGCTTGTAGAGCAAAAAAATCTAAAACCTGTGTTTGAGAAACTCCCAAAAGATCAGAGATGCATAAGTTTATTGTTAACCTGACTGTTTCAGGGTTGCCATGTGAAAATTGTCCTGTGCACACTGAGAGGCACTCTGCTTTTTGGCATAAGGGGGTTGACACAGATCAGCTTTTCCTGCCAGTGGAGCCCTCTCTGTGTGAGCATGGGGACAGCTTTATTGGGTCTGGACCCCAGCAGGATGCTAATAAATCCTCCAACACACTGAAATTGATGTCTGTGCATAATCCATTCTCTCAGACATGCCCACAGGGCTGGGTATTGCTGGTTCTGTGAGACATTGCACAGTGCATTAGGTGACTCACTGGAGTTGTTACAGACCTTGACACCTACTGAAAGTTGCCAGAGGTGCCATGCTTCAGGAATGGGATCACTGCTTGTGGTGCAGGGGTCTCCTGGCACAGCCCTGTTGTCCATTGTCTTCTGGTGAAAGCCACAATATTTGTCAAAATTAAGTTAAAGGAAGCCCAGGTGTGTACTTAGCTATAGGGCAAAATCTCTCAGATCTTCCTCAGCAAAGCTGCAGCCTGATGCTGCATTTTTGGAAGCATGAAGGTGGCTGGATACAGCATGACTGACTGCTATCATGGGCAAAGTAAACAGAGCTGCCTGAAGGTGGAGGGTGGATGGTTGCACGGAGGGAATGACAACCAGGAGTGTTTCATGTGGTGTGTGTGTATCTATGATTACATGTCGAGTTATTTGTAGGTGACAAAGTAACAGAATTTTTCATAACATTCCAATTCTGTGCATCTCTCCAACCAAAGGAAAACACTCAATGTATATGTCTCAGGATATGATGGAAGATTAATGCAAGATGTAAAGGAAGTGTAAATGCCTTCTTAGTTCCATGAAGTTTGCAGCCTGCATATTTCTATATATTTTTCCACCAACATTCCTTCAGGTTACTGGTTATGACAAAAATTAATTTAGCAAAGAGGGTACTTGACCTATTGAACAGTGTTCAACAGTTATAATCATATATAGAGCAATAAAACCATAAATCAATAACATTGGGTATTTAGTGCTCATTGCAAGATTTGCTTAGGATCAGCTGAATAGTTTCAAGTGCATCTGAGTGATAGGAGTAGGTCAAATACATTATGCAGCATAAAATTAGCCTACCCTGACATTTTCACAATGGGTGAACTTGCAAGAGTGGAGTGGATGATGACAATTGCTTGTGTTCCTCGTGACTAATATATTTTCTATGAAGATAGACCAGAGCACCTCTGGTTCCTAATATTCCTGTTTAACATACAGTATGAAATACTTAACAAGTCAGGGGAAACACAGCAAAGAGTGAATGCTCTGATAAACAATAAAACCTGACTTCTCTCTCAGCCTAATTGCTTTTTGCCATCCATTAATCAGGTTGCTCACATGATGCTTGTGCAAAGCAGTGACAGTGAATTGCAGTAAGGCTTCAGCCTGCTAGGATCCCAAATGCCAGTCTGGCTTCAGTGGTGCCTCAGAGCAGCTCTCACTGCTCCATTGGAGGAAGCATTTGAGCAGCAAGTTTCAGTCCATGGCTCTTGGGCCTTTTCCCCTGTTTTACATGTTAATGCCTGTGGGGGCTTTCAGACTGTTCCTCAGCCCCAGGAATTCCAAGGCAGATTGTTACTGATTCAGATCCCACCCACTGAAAAGCAGAGACATCTTGCACACCGTGTGAAGACACATCCACCATGTGCAACCCCGTGCCAGGCAGCCTGAGAATATAATTTTCTTAAGCACATGTGGTCAGGTATAAACCTAAAAGGATTGCAGTGATCACCTACCTCTCCTATGGTGCTGTTCTGCACAGGCTGGAGAGCAATCCTAGATGAATCACGGATTGAAACATTCAGCAGTACCTGGAAAGGCATTAATTTCTTAAAAAATACTGGTCCTGGAGCGGCTACCATTAACTCTAGGAAAATGTTATAGTGCTTAGCTTCTTTTTACAGTAAACTTGTAAATATTTATTTTCTATTTGACTGTAATTAGGCTAAAAATAGCTGCTTATTTTGAGTGTCTCTTCACTGTGTAGGTAAGATTAGTTTGTGACATAGTGCTTAACCTCTGTTTAATAACCTGGGAACTCCCAGAGTACCTCAATGTCTTCCAAACTGCTCATAATTCATTGTGGGCCTGGTCTGATTTTTCATCCTTCTCTTTCATCTGTAGATCCAAGGGTTGCATATTTGGTTTTGCCTAGTCCTGAGACTTCACACGCAGGTGATGACACCACCATCCACACATCTTTGTCAAAGTCATGCCCATAGGAAATTTTCTGTGTGTGTACAGCTTCCCCCATGCACACCATAACTGCCCTGGGGGCTACAGGTTTGGTGGGAGAATGAGTTGAAATCCAAAAAGAAGCCAGTGGACCCACCAGTGCATGCCATTTTTCACTGAAAGATTGAAAGACCTTACCGAAGCAGACTGATTTCTGCCCTCACTCATGTGGGAAGGTGACTTTGAGAATGCTTCTTGTCCTAGCCTGTGAAGAATGAAGTCTTTGGGGGATACGTGGGGTGACTGCACCACCTGGCTTCTGTCCAGCACAACTTTCATCTAAAATAGACCTGCAATGAAAGAGCTTCCCCACTTTTTTTCCTGGTGGAAATGCCAGAATATCAGCTGTTCACATTCTATCCTCAATTATGTTTCAAAGGAACATCCTGTTCCTACAATATTTTATATAATGGCCAGCCACCAGGATAAATTTATGCAGGAACAGACAGGACACAAAGCTGGGCCAAAAAAGGAGAAGAACTGGTGAAACAAAGAAAATCTATGCTGCGTACAACAGAAAAAAAGACAAATGAGAAAGGTGCCAGAAAACAGTGAGTAGAAATACTTCAAAGCACTGCTAGGAACAGAATGATGTAGTGGACAGGAAGGATTCCAGCACGTGGAGATGGAAAACAAAGGGAAGCACCCAGCTTTCCCCATCATCACATCTATTCCTGTATCCTCTCCCTACAGGGGTCAGTTCCTGGTCTTCCTGAGAGCTGCTCTTTGTCTTTTTGTTTATGTCCTGGTGCACCCAGTGGTTCCACCATCTTTCACCTTCCACTTTCTCAGCTGGCTATCCAGCCCATAGCCATATCCCATATGCCTGAATCTCAGGTGTAAGAGTCTTTAAGTGCTGAGATTATAAAAATAAAGGCATTGAAGTTTTTCTGAAGCCCTTGCAATACATGGAGAAGCTGTACTCGGACATGTGCTCACTAGTGCTTCAGATTTTCTGTTTTATCCTTCAGGTGATGACTTCCAAACTCTGATTCATGTTGCACTGGTGAGGACAGGTAATAATCCTCTGGATCATTTTGACTGTTTTTTTCTCTCACAAATTAAATAGTATAAGTGAAGAGAGCTCTGTGGGAAACTCTCCAGCTTGACATCTGTGCGTGGGCCGCAGTGTCTGGAAACTGCTGTCATTGACTCCTCTGGCTCTCTAGTCAGAGGGTCCCCATCCCATAGGGAGCATGTGGAATCTGTATGTTTGCTTTTCTCTCCTCTGGGAAGCAAGGCAGCAGAAAGGGCAGAAAAAAGACCCAACTCCTTTAGCAATGAAACGAAGTTGAGAAAATCACAAGAGTGCTTCTGCATTCTCATTAACAGGCGCTCTATCTAAAAGCATGGAAACAGAGATATTGGTTTATTTGCCTCTGCCAAGCGGAACATTTGACGCTGAAGCTTCTTAACTTTTGATGAATACAGCTCTCAGAGTAAAATAACAATTGTGATTGCTGCAGTGAGTGCAGCATGGTATCCGTTTCAGGGCGATGACAGAAGAGATGTGACAGCAGAAACAATGGGATGCAGGAAGAATGGAAATGCTCTTGGATCTGTACTCTTCAGACCAAAGAAAGGAGTACGTACAAATCATTCCCCCACAAAGGAGATTAGGGGCAGGGGTAGGGCTGTGTGTTTTGGATGCACATGGCAGGCTTTCACTGCCTCCACTGCAGTATGCTATTTCTCCCCTTAGTTTAGATTATGAGATTTTTTTTTCCTACTGTCTCTGGACCATATTTAAATGCACCTTCACAGGTTTCTGAAGCAAATGAGCTTCCAGCCACCACTGCTTCCAGCATCACTGTAGTGCCTCCTTATTTAGAGAATCCTTTGCTTATTGTAAAACACCTGATGTCTCACACGGCTCCACAGAGGAAAGGAGCTGAGAGCAGATCTGCAGGGCAAAGAGCCCCACGGGGTGCAGGGGAGACAGTGAGCAGCAGTGACCAAAACAGAGGCATGCAATTGTTTTGCCAGTTTGTGTTGAATGGATCTCTTGGATATGGGCTGATTATTTGGCTGGGCTACTTCAGGCACTGTGCTGTGCTGTGCACGGAAACCTGGGAGGGATTTTGTATTGTCAGGATCAAGTTCTTTCCAGCAATGACTGTGAGTTTGGATTGAGATTAGATAAAACCTAATCATTACATTTACTGGATCTGACTAATTATTGTTAAAAGCATGTCCCAGGCTCACTGGGGCAGAAATTGAGGGATGAGTTTTGAATGCTTTTTTTTTTTTTTTTAATGAAAAAAAAAACCTCTTTTGAAGCTAAATCTTGCAAATGTTTTCTTATCCTCTTTGCGTTCATCACCTTCTTGTCTTGGGGGAAGAAAATGGCCAGCCAACATAGCAGGTGTTAACCTTGAGCAAATTTCAGATACTCTTTTCTTAAACGTGCTGTTTCCTCCACAGACCATTTAATTTACATCTTTACTTACATATATTTCCCAGTGCATTGAATTGTTCTATTGGCTTCTTCTCCTATTTCATTGACCAATTTCTGTTTTAGTAACAATGTCCAGATCAGAGAGTAACTGAAGGAAAATAGTTGCCCTGATCCTGTCTCTAACAAGCAATGTTCGGTCCTGATGGGATTAATACCAGGATGTATGACACACTTGTTTTAACACCAGATTTTCTGTTCTGTGTATCTATTCATCCCTGAGAGAACAGAGATGACAGAAGAAAGAGCTAAGCAGCAGCACAAGGCTGAGCAAATGGGAGCAGCCATTCTGTGTCCTTCTAAATATGTGCCTCTGTCTTGAAGGCAGAGGTTGAACGTTCTGCTTGCTTGTACCATCTGGCTTGTTGCTGCTTGGAGCTGCTGGTTTCCAAAACCTTTTGAGTCCTGATGTCAAATGCAATTTTCAGAATTAGGCAAAAATTTTGATGACTATATTGAAGTTAACAAGTTATTAAAAATGAGACCTAATTACTTAAGGCTTATAAAGCTGGTTTCTTCTCAGAGCAAACTTGGCAAAATACAGATTTTTATTATTATTATTATTCTATTGTGTTTTACACCGATATAAAGGCATTTCAGAAAAAGCTGAAAAATGTGGAAACATTTGAATACCTAGTTAGTTTTCTAAGTACTCTGTCATGTTAATAAAATTGAATGATGCAATTAAACTCACAAATGACAATATTCCTTTCCAGAGCTTTTTGCACTCAGAAACGAGAAAAGTGTTAATTAATTTATTCTTTATCCACCGTTAAAGTATTAATTAAATTTATCCCACTTCCACTGTTGCATATCAATATTATTGTAGTACGCACATAGCAAAACTGGGTGACAGAAATTAAAGGATCCAGTTTAGAGCTCTCAGTAGTTTTTGTATTTCCAATTGCCAAGATTTATGCTTGTTCTTTACATCAGAATAAAGAGCAGGAAAAAAGAGTTAACTGCCTGAAGAAAAGCCAAGAGCTGGAACCTCAGTGTCATGTGATACTCTGAATCACACAGATCATTGCTAGTAAAAGATGAATATGAAAGAATTCTTACAATGTATTTATATGACTTCTCACTCCTGGTTAGAACAAAAAACAGGTAAGGACCTTAGGTTAAAAAAAAAAAATAAAAGCAGCAGTGCACCGCTGCACTTTGTCTGATCCTGAATAAAAATATTTAACCCACGGTCCTGACATCCCCTTGTTTCTAACCCATATCACTGCCCAGGGAAAGCTGCAAAGGAAATTGTCACCATGATCCATGCAAATGAAGTCTGCCTATTTTGAGTGAGTACTCTTTGTCCAGTAGCAGTGTCTTGGAAGTTGCGATGAGCCATACAGCACAATCACTCTGTCTAAAAGGCTTCATGTTGTTGTCAAGGAGACCAGCTTTTTTGTCAGACACAGCTCTGAAAGTGAAGCAGTCATATGAAGGAAAGCTGTGTGTATTTGTGATATTTAAAAAGACTCAGGTCTCAGATTCTAAGTTGAATTCTTTTCCTTGCTTACACCAAAAGAGCAGTAATGGGTTTTAGTAATTTCTTAGTGCCTTTGTATTGTGCTCTTAATTTCAATAAGATCAAGTGGCAAATCCAGAGTACCAGCCCCCAGGTGGATGGCACTGACTTTTCTGCACTGAGACCATGGATGGTATGGTTCTGCTTTGATCTTTGGAAAGCACCACTGTCTCATGCCCTTGTCCCTCTCATCAGGGACAACCTGCTCACAGGTCTGGACAAGGGTTGGTCTGGCCTTTTGGCCAACAGCTTTGTGAGCAAGCAGATGTTCTGCCCTTTGTGGTGCTCCACTTCTGTGGTACCTTAGATTTGGGGGATCATCAGGGCTTCTTGATCCTTAGTCTTCCCTCCACCCTGGTTCACCTGCATACATGCTAATCCCTGGCAATGCTTGTCTACCCTCCTCTTGGGCTCTTATTGGTATCTGAACTATGTTTGGTACCTCAATTCACATCTTTCTTCAAGTCCTTGTTCTAAATATTTACAAACAGGGTTTCTGGACCTCCTGCCATACTCACTGGTATTTTCTTGGCTTTTTTAAAGTCACCCAAGCCTTTGCTGGGCACAGGGTCCCATACCAGGTCTGATATAACAAATAGGACCGTACCAGTGCCAAGCAGAGCTTAAGACTGTCTCATGTGCTGAACTTGGGTCTGTGCATTCAGTGATGTTACTGCCTTTTAGGGTAGCAAGAAGTGACAGAGGGTTTGTGATAGATTGTCTGCTGTTCCTTGTGTCCTGCCTGCCTCCCACCAGCTCAGTAAATTCAGCAGTGGTAGAGGCAGAACAGTAAATTCCCAACCCTTCATTTTGATGGTAAATTTTGGATTGAATGCCCCCTGGATCAGGGTCTGCACCTAGTCCCTTAACAGTCTTAAACGTATTTCCCTTGGATTCTGTATGAGAAAGCAATTGAATCAACACAAGAAACTTTAATAAAATCAAGCCATGATACCTTCTCCTTCACCCCTATTCACAAGGACTGCTACTGAGATGTAGGATGTTTTTTAGTTAATTTAAGGATCAACAAAACAGCTTGTTTTAACATATAAAGCTTGGCCATGTGTCTGAGTCAGAGGAAGTTGGTTGATGCTCTTCTGAGGACTTAATTACTCTAATATCCTATGTTACAAAGAAAAATTCTAAAAAAAACACCAAATCTTCAAAAATTCAAGTTTTTGAAGTACATTTTCCTTTATAACACTTTACATTCTGACTTTGTTTAGTACTTGTTTTATTTAATGTTTTATTAGAGTACTGAATATGTCTTTATACTGCATGAATTTACAGTCTGAACTGTCACTGATGAACATTCTGGGATTTCAGAAAGTGTTTCCCTGCTGTGCTGAGCATTAGCAATTTTCCCACAATAGATTTTCTCTATTGACACTCTTCAGTCATTTCAAGCTCATTAGGCTATTGCAGCTATGACATCTCCTATTGAGGCTGCAACTGCACTTTACTGTATCATTATTTCATTTTATGAGGCATGGGAAGGACAGAAACCGGCATGGCAACTCACCCAGCTCTGCCCTCCTTTGACCTTTCCCCCATGGCTCTTTTACAACTGACTACAAAGTCACAAGCTGATCTAAAGAAAAACATCATCAATTTTTATAAGTGCATCTCTCCTTTATCTGTCCCATGTTTTCAGCTTTGCCACAGAAATGATAACCTGTGGGCATCGAGTGCAAGCATTTTTTGGTGTTATTCAGAGGTGACAGTTACGATGTGTGTTATTTACCTCCCACATTGTGAGTTCACGGGCCTGGGTTGCGGAGGCTGTGATCCTCCTCCAGCCACAGGGCAGGAATGGTCCCTATCCACAGGATCTCTGGGGCAAGGCAAGCAGCTGGCAGAGCAAGCAGGAAGAGCGTAGGAGGGAAAAGAACGTCAACAGCAATGGAAAACTGTGCCTATGGGGTGCAGAGAATAGGCAGAGCTCAGATCTTCCTGTTGAGGCTGCAAGCCAGCGAGTGCTGGTTAATGATGCTGCTATTCCCGGTGGTCCCGCTGTCTGCCCATTAGCAATTGACAATTTTCCTGGCAGCTCCTAAGGAGTGATGAGCTCTGGGAGAACTGCTGGGCTATGGACCATTCTGAGGCATCAGTCCCAGCCCTGAAAAAGCACAGGAAAGGGAGCTTTACAGCTCCTTACACTGGCAGCTAGACATTCAGCCTTGGCAGCCTTCACAGAGGGTGAAGGCTGGTGGTGATGCTGAACAGGGGGGGCAGGCCAGGAGGACACAGGAGGAGATCAGAAGTGAGGTTACATGACCCAGTCAGTGAATTGAACTTCAGACAGCTCACTGGGAGTTTGCTTTCCTCTGACTTCCATGGTGTATTTTAGCATCTGCCCACACTGGGATAAGCAAAAAGTATATAACTCTTCCAGCTGTGATATGGCCCTGATGCTTCAAGCTATCTAAAATGCCTCCATCTTCTCTGATTTCTCTCATTTTTGCTGCAGGGCTTTCCATTCCTCAGCAGAGGGAACTTCCTGGAGGGTAAATGGAAGATCCTTGTGACAAGGGGGACAGGAATTACAGCTTATTCAGGTGAGATAACATTTGGAAACTGCAAAGAAAATGCCTCACAGAAAAAGTAGCTTCACATTGGTTATTCATGGAAGGAAAAAAATCCCCACAGAAAGTGAACATGATTTGGGTTTTACAAAACTTATAGGGGTACAAATTATTACTTTCCATAATAGAAGGGGAAAAATGCCCTATGATTGGAAGCGAAAATTGCCTCAGGAACAAAAACACCTTAAATGTCACTGTTGCTGGAAGGAAGATCCTGGTGCAGCTCTTACAGGTATTTCTGCTGCCAGGTTCCAAAATGGAGCTGCCTGTCAGATGCACTCCTTGGAAATACCTGTTTCCCAGAGGGCAAATGTTTGACAAGATTAGAGAGCTCTGATTACGTGCAGAGCATTACTAAAACTCTGAATTTATGTAAAGTTCTCTTTGAGGCAGTAGAAATGTTTATTGTTTTCAAGACATCAGATTTACTTTTTGCACCAGGATGCACTGAATCAGCTCTCTCCTTCTGTTGTGATAAGCAGCCCAAACTAGGTCTCTTTCTGAGTGCTATATGTGTGCTTCATGAAAAAAAAAAGAAGTGTGATATTGGTCTTCTATTTTCTCTCTCTCTCTCCTCCCATCCCTTAATCTTTCCAAAGATTAGTCACTCTTTCCTCCAGGAAGTTTACTTGAGGTGGAGAATATCTCTAACATTAAATTTTACAAGTAGCTAATTTCAGGTAAATGCTCCTCACCCACAAAAAAAGCACAATCAGCCTCATCAGTCAGAGGATTAAATGCCATGAATAAACCATGCTCTCAAGGAAGGATCATATTTTCCTGGAATGAAGCAAAAATGAGTAAAGAAAAAAAATGAATTAGTGTAGAGAACTCTACTAAAAATACGCAGCTTTACATATCATTTTAGTTAAAATAAAGGCAATACATATTCCACAGAGAAATGTATAATGCTCAGAGTACTCTAGAGGAATGAGTTGTAACTCAGGGTAGCATTCAGAGGACTTTGGCAGAAGCAGAGGCATTATTAATGCTCTTTTAAAATCTCTTCCCTTTTATAAATGACTCTACAATTTTTTAATAGAGCATAATTTTTAGAACCTGGAGTTGCCTTTCTACAAATGACATTATGAAGTGCCAGCTTATCCTGGAGGGACCCAGGAAGTAGAGAGTATAGTTTCTTCATCACTATTGAATCTGAGTAGCTTCTCCTTTCTATATCACTGAATGTATCTCCACCACAAGATAGTGCCTAGACATCTAGTGATCATGGCAGTCCCATCATTGATTGTCTCCTTCATCTCCTGGTATAAAACCCAATCCTGCATCAAAGGTGAGGAAGGCTGAAGATATCATGTGGAAATAGCAAAGGATTGTAGTGGTGGGGAGTTGTGTAGGTCTTGTTTCTTCTTTCTCAGCTGCTATGTTGTTGTCATAGGTGAAATTTTATTTTTTGCGTGTTTGTCTCTTCTCATTTCCAGTAATAATACCAAGAAATAACAAGTCAGGATGGGTTTTGATTCCTCTTACCTACTTTCAATGGTACCAACATCTCTATTTGAGCAGAGATCAATCCCTGGTTTTTGGCTATCTTGGGGTGCATTAAGCTCTGCAGAGCCAACTGGGTAAAGAAGTGGTTGTCCTACTATTCTCAGTGTTGGTGCAGCCTTACCTCAAGTACTGTGCACAGTTTGGGGCTCCACAGTGTAAGAAGGATGTTTTAACATTAGGCCCTGTCCAAAGGAGGGAGAAGAATATGGTGGAAGGATTAGAGGGCATGACTTATGATGGATGGCTGAGTATATTTGGTTTGTTTAACTTAGAGAGGAGTAAATAGAGGGATGACTTCAGGGCTGCCTACAACTTCCTCTAAAGGGGAGTGTAGAGGTGTGTGCTGATCTCTTCTTTCTGGTGTCTGATAGGATGTGAGGGCATGGCTTACAGCTGCACCAGAGGAAGTTCGGATTGGACATTAGGAGAAAGGTCTTAACAGAGGGGGTGGTCAGGCACTAGAACAAGATCCCCAGGGAAAAGGTCAACCTTATTGGTGTTCATCAGGTGTTTGCCCAATGCTCTTAGATACATGGTTTAACTTTTATGTTGCCTTGTGTGGGGTCAGGAGTTGGAGTCAATGATCCTCCTGGGTCGGGTCCAGGATATTCTGTGATTCTAGATCATCATGTTAGGGGCACTGCATGTCTGTGAGATGGTTAGAAGTTAATGGCACAGCTGTTGTCCGGAATGAGCTATAGAAATCTGACAATAAGTGTATTTTCTTACTTCAGTGAGGGTAGTGCTCAGTTCTGCAAGATTCAGTGGAGGAAAGAAACAGCAATGGAGGTCCTCCAAACCTTACTTGCTGCTTCCCTGCCTCACAGGGAACCACAGCACTTTGTCTGTGGTTTAAAGAAGTTTCACCCCTGCAAAAGCTGTGTTTGAAGAAACTCATGGCATAAACAAACCTCTACTACACATTGATTCAACTAGTTTGCAGAGGTAACAGTGCTAATGGTTATTTTTAACTGGCTCAGAATAACATGGGACATGCAGATAAAGAGCTTTTGGGATCTGCCATTGCTGTTACTGTACCTGCAGAGAATGTTGGAGCCCTAGTGGTGCAGAGCAGAAACTGCAGGGACCTGTATCTGTTCTGCCAGTCAAGGAAGCAGCAGGGTCATCTGAAGGATCCTCAGTTAGGAAGAGAAAATTATTCCCTCTAAAGGCTTAAAACCTCATTTTACAAAATTAGCTAAAATCTATTGCATTTAAAGTCACATCCTGAGAAGAAGGCTCAAGGCTGTTTGGTCTGCCACACTGACAAAGCTCCAGACTAATATTTGCATACAATGGCATCTTCATAAGGGAATCTAGGTATCATCTAATGCTTGTTACTGAAAAAAAGAATAGTGACTTGCTTGTCTCCCTTGGTCACTGCCAGCCTACATTGATTGTTAGTCCTGGGCTTATGTCAATATCCCCACATATTCCTCTCAAAAAGACAGCAATCTGAACTGGAATACATTTGAGGAGAATTATGATCAATCATTAAAACCTTGCACAGTCAGAAATGTTAACTCATTACATAGAATTCCTGAGCCCTTGCTCATTTTTTATTTAGTTTTGAGCAAGTGCTCAGTCATGCAAGCTACCTTTAATGAAGCTCCTTGTATCCTTGTGCTGCAGCAGTGGGCACCTACGCCCCAGAATGGTGGTTCAATAGAACAGTGTTTGACAGAGTCAAACTGACTTTTGCACTAGGTCGATTTCTTGAAAACTCAGTTTACGAGCCTGTATGCATTCAATTAGTTCTGTTTGTCTTTGCACACTGCCAGCACTCTGTGAATCTGCTTTGATAACAGATGTGAGATAGATAGGGCTGTAAAATTTAAACCAATTATGGGTAATGCGCTATTCAAAAAATGATAATGGAACTATATAATAGCAGTTATATAAGCACTGATTTTTAAATGCTTTAATGATAACAGAAGTCTTATTCTTTCCCTACATGTATTTCTGTTTAAAGAAGAAAAAAAACCACTTAAGGCATTCAACTTTCAATCTAAGGAACACATATATCAGATATACGTGTTGAAGGCAAGATCTACAGTTCCTTTTGAGACAATTATGTAAATGTTCACAACATGCTGAAAACTCCAGTGAAACACAGTAATTGCCCAAGAATACAGTAATTCCCAAGAGTAAAGAAGTTATTGTAGCCTAATATTTATTATTTGTATATATATTACTTTGCAGTGTGCACATGACTTTCTAGGCATGGCCCAGACTGTTATAAAGGGTTTTTCAAGCTCCAAGATAGACTATAATTGAAAGACAGGGATTATGTTTTCTCTGCACCATAATTTACAGCCTTCAGTGAAAAACTTACTAAGATACATGACAATATCATCTAAAATAAATGTTCTGAGTAACAGTTTAAGGCAATTTCTTATTTCTGCTTCTCTATAAAACACCAGTGACAAGTGCTGTCTCTGCAGATGAAGGGACTCTTATTATGGGAGCATACATGAAGGAAAATACACAGAGTTCAGAAGAGCATTTCAGCAATTCTTCATTAAAGCCCCAAATAAGGGTCATTCAGGGGGATTCAGGCAATTACAACAAATCTAACTACTTGGAAAACAAATCAATGCAATGTATTAAACCTAGTTGTTTTGCAATGGGAAAGAACTGGCACATCCTTGGCAAAATGCAACTATAAGGAAAACAGTTACCATTCAGCTTAAGTAAGCTCTGGAAGGTGAATCCACAATTGGACAGGTAGGATGAAAATAAAGAATCCGGATGCCATAGGAGGAAAGAAAGGAGGAGTGTAGTGAAGTGTGTTGATTCCTATGCAGTATCTCCAGGATGCAAACCAGCAGGTAAGACCCAAAAGGGAGCCAGCAGAAAGGGCTTTGTGCCATTCTCCATGGCAATGCCTGAAAGTCAGGGATTCAGCTGTGTGAGCAACATGCATCCATCCACTCAGGACAAGAGTGCTGACAGTATGTTAAACTGAGCCAACCTGCCAGGCCCCAGGGAGAAGTTCATGGTATGAGTATGGGATGACAGGTTCCCAGGGAGGAGCAATGAGCAACACTGTGCTGGTAATTCTTCTCTCGTTAATGCCCATGCAGTGACTTGAGTTGAGGATAGGGGTGCATACAACCCAATGAAAAGCCCTATCTGAAATGAAAAGCTAGATACCCAGGTCAGCAAGATCACTGAGAGAAGAGTGTGTTGGTAAAAGGAGTCACCAGTTCTAGGAAAGTGTCAGTTGCTAAAGGAAATCTGGCACTTGGAGGGCCAGCATCTAAAATGTGGAAGCTCCAACCCTTGATGGAGAGGCTATAACCTCCTTCTGCAAGCAGGTGGCTCAGCCTTGGTGGAGGCACTGCAGCCACTGGGTCACTGTGCTTGGCTGGGCCAGGGAAAATGTCCACAGGCACTTCTGACTCACAGCAAATGAGAAGTGTTCCATTCACCATGGGAAAGGAGCACAGGCACAGGCTGTGACCGTGACTTGGGTGACATCCAGTAACTCGTTATGCCTTGGTAATTTGGTTACATGTCTCGCCTGAAGATGCATCTGTTACCACTCAATGCCTTGCATTTAGGATGAGCTGATTGACATGTCCCCTCAGGCAGATCATTGCCTGAAAGAGTAATGGATAATCATCTGGAACACAGTTTTGTCCCTCTGGTGGTGTAAGGGGTCCCATGGGTGGGTTTGATGCAGGGAACAAACACTCGGCATCAACTCGGATATCAGATCAGCTCGTATGAGCACTAGCTCTCATCCAAGTGCATCTCGGATGAGAATTTCCTGATTCTTCCTTGCTTGAATGCTGAAACTTTCCAATGAGCTGGAGGTTTCTACATAATTTGTTTTTATTATTCAAGTGACAAAAATGCAGAGTAACCTCCAACCTTTTCAGAGCCTGATGTCACGCCATGAGGACACTGGGACCAACATTCAGAGCATGGTTTCTGCCTGCCTCAGAGGACTAAATCATACTTGCTCTGGAGAGCAGGGCAAGTGAGCTGGAGGCTTGAGAAAACCTCACCTTCAGACTCTGCCATGCAGATTGCTGTCTTAAATATTAGCTTTATTTGGACTTGCTGATTTAGTATATGCCAATACATACAAGGGTGCAAACACAGGCACTAACACCCTCCCCACAGCAGGCAAGAGGAATGAGAAGGCTGGCAGATTGTAAACTAGCACTGATATCTTAATAATCTCACTCAAGGGTACTGAAACAGATATTCAAGAGAATTGAAGGGAAAGACTCAGTAAATGGAAACATGAAAGGATCCCAGAGGAGCTGGGAGGACAGGATCTGGAGTGACAGTGGTGGCAGAGCACTGAGGCTCAGGCTGGAGCAAATCTCGCATCAATACTCATGGCACAAAGCAATGGGACCGGGCCCAAAGCATTCTCGCCCCAAGCTGACCCCAGCAGGAATTTTGGGGGGGCATGCAGGCTGGGCACACCCTGTCAAGTCAGTGCATTCCTGTGCTGGTACCACACATGGTGGAAAAGCACCATGGCAAGGCAAGATGCTGACATGCCTCTTCAGCTGGGAAGCAGCAGTGCAAGCAAGGTACTACCAGTGGGACCAAATGTCCTCTCTATAATAAAAACAGTCTCCTTGTTTCTTTCACTTAATGTAGCAGAATTGTTCAGATCAGAACGGTTTCTTTGGAAATGCAGGAGGACTTATTGGCTCAGCAAACGAAACACCAATAAAACTGGGATAATGAGCCATTATTTATGCAGTGGAGCCATTACGCTTTTATTTATTGCACTCACTGTAATTACAGTTTCACCAGACCTGACAGCAACACATCCTTTAATGATATACCCAAAGAAAGGATTTATTTGAAAAAGAAAAATCCCACAAGTGTTAGTCATAAATTAACTTTCTACTGGAAAGTTTTTGGAAGGGAGACAGAAAATATAAATAATGGATTTAGTAAGAAAATATGTTTGTTTGTTTTTTTAATCTTTGCCATGTTTCTAACCTCCACATCACTCTGAAAGGTCACACAGTGAAAGCTGCTGTGGTACTGCTCAGCCCTGACAGTGGTAGTTCTTGTTTTATAGCATGGGATTAAATAAACTAGCACATGCAGAGATTCTTGTGGAAAAGTAATTGATAGTAAGCAGAGAAGCCCCATCAGACAACAAAACTTGCTTTGTAGCAGCTTCACTAAGTCTCACATGTTCAGCATCACCAGATCTCTCACATATCTCAGGTTTCCAGATGACTTGTTTTTCCTGAGTTCTGCTCTGTCATCAAAGTGTCAATCTCCTATTCAGTTGTTGTCTAATCCACTCTGCCTTCAAAAAAAAAATAGTGAGACATCACTTTTTAATTTGCTGTAACCTGTTATTTGTTTGGCATGTTTCACCTATCAGGTACCTCTGTGTTGACTAGCCCCTTCATAAATATTAAAATAAAGGCAATACCTTACCTGGCAGAAGAATGCATAAATAGCTGATGATGTGCTCTGCTCCAGCTAACTTCCAGGCATCCTCCCTGAATCAACACCTATCCTCAGCCTGAATAATTTTGTTGCTCACAGCAAGAACAGCATTCTGTACTACTAACTGCAAACAAACACAGAACCCTCAGCCCCTCTCTGCTAAGACCTACAACTTTGAAATATTACTATCTGACTTTCTCTCTCTTTTAAGGTGATGTTCAGAGGCCCCAGCCAAAACCAAGACCCTGCTGTGTCAGCCCCACTGATTTATTAAAGAAATATGGATATTGATCTAGTACCGATATCCAATTGTGACGGACAAAAACTCTCTAACAGTTTAAAGATAGAAAGTGTATGTTTATTGCAACGCCGGGCAGCATGTGGGATAGGTCCCAAATACACACCGCACCTTTCAAATGATTACAGAGTCCTTTTATCCATACAAGCATTGAATACCCAAAATACAAATACATACTCATAATTTTGGTACATCCCATTCCTCGCTTCATATGCTAATAATTTCAAAAGCTATTAAGCATGCATAGTTTGTTCCTTGAAATGGGTCGGTGGTCCCTTTCATGGGGAGGGGTCCCAAAATGAGGAAGTAAATGAAGTCTTCCTCATTCTGACCTTTTTACCTTTTCAATGCAAATATGACAAATGAACCTTGGTAGAACTCCCATTCCCTGTCTTCAATTGGTTTCAGAACAGAGGAGGCCCACAACTGTCTTATGTTCCTTAAAGCTATTTGTCAGTTTCTATATTCCTCATTATAAACCCAGCTAACTAAACATTGTGTTGACAAGCAATCAATTATTAGTTAACTACTAACTCTTAACTTCATCAAGGCCTACTCATTTATTTTATTAACTCTAGTAAGGCTTATCTCTAACTGAAATCTTAGCTCCTCTAAAATCTCTAAATCCCTTAAAGTTTATGTTTCACCACAGCAACGACTTAGAAAATCCAGTCACCTAAGAGATCTGTTACAGCCATTATTGACTTCAGCTCCATTTTTTTCAAGAGTATAGATTCAAATGATGACCCATGGACTAGATAAATCATGCAGCTCAGTCCTGCCCATAGATTTGTGCTGATTGACAGCAGAGCTCATCATCCCAGGTAGGGGCATGTCTCAGGAGTGCCACTCTCAGATCTGACTGCATTTGAACTGAAGTGACGTATTAATCCTGATTGTGGGGGGAATTCAAGTGCCATAATTCTGGATGGCTTGAACTTTCCTCCAGCACCGTTTCCCAGGCAGATCTGTTATTTTGTGAATTGCTATTTGGGTTGGGTGCTGGGGGCACCCATAGTGGTGCATATGCTGAGTGTTCTCAGCCTCTGAGACTGTGACTGGCACAGAGCTTGAGGGGAGCTGTCAGCTCCTGACAGCCACTAAAACAATAGCACCATCACAAATGATGGAGGGAAAAGGCATAACTTCTGTGTGGTGAAGAATGAAAGCCCTACTAAGAATTAAGGAAATTCTGCTAAGTTTCTAATTCTTAATTATTTTGTGTGTTTAAAATTTTGCTGTCTTTTGTGCTACTCCTGTCCCACATGGGGCTGTGTGCAAATAACATATTTGCTGTTCCTTCTGCCATCAGAGCAACAATTTCTTTGCTCCTGTTTCTGCTTTCTTCAAATGAAAGTCTGTCCCTATGTTAAGCTCTGAAGTCACCCCTTGTTTCTTCATGACTGTCTTTGAGATCCATGTTGACTGTGTTAGTGAGGAAAAGTTCAAGTTGCTCATAGCCAGGGGAACATGCCTGCATTTATTTACATCTGAAAACAAGCAAACAAAAATTTGAATGACTTGTGGCTTTACAAACTTTTCTGAAACTATTTATCACAGCCAGCCCTGGCATCCTTACTCCCATGTGCTTTGCTGCTGTGACTTGTCAAGTCTTTACCTTGGTTGTTAACTCTTCAGGACTAAGATGCTAACCTCTGTGGTTCAACCTCATTTGCTGGGTCACATACATCAGAACTATTTACAAAAAGCTCCGCAAGTCCCCTTTCTTGTGATTAAAGCAATTAGGGATTCAGAATTTGCTTTCTGCTTCTGTTCAGCCAGAATTTCCAGCTGTGCTGAACATTCGTGCCAGAAGGCATTAAATACATTAGTTTACTTGCAGAAAAGGGTGGGAACAACAATAAAGCAGGGGAAACCAAACAAGCAACCATGGAAAAGCTGCTTATAAAATTCAATCAGCACTATGAAAACTTTATTAAATGATTCCTTGGGCAGTAAAAAAAGGGCAAAAGGAATATTTGGGCCTATAGTTGTTCCAGCTTCAAAGGCAATAAGCAGCAGATTGATCTAAAATCCCAGTGTGGTAGAGTTTCTCCAGGAAGAGTAAGTTAGGGTTTCAGAGTTAAGTCCTCAATGATGTCACTAAATCTTTTGGAGTCTGTAGTCTTCACCAGGTTTGCAGGATGGATTTTGTGGCTATCTGGAAAGACATCAAAGCCAAAGTTACTGTCATGGTGTGACCAAATTCAGGTGGCTGACAGAGAAGACCTTAGCACCATTGAAACAAAAATCAATTCTCAGCACAAGAATGAGGATGCATTGAATGAAAGAGGTGGGTGCCAGCTCCCACAGCAGCAAAGCAGTAACTGACTATTTCCCTCAAATGTAGGTTGGCTCCAGAACACCTCTGCACAAGATACCATAGATGCTGAAAATTCTAGGGATGAAGAGAGCTCAGTGAAAGAGTCTGAGGTCAAAAATATCATCGGGTCCAATCAGGACTGGAAAAATGTTTGGCTCAGGAAATCCCTGAAGGTTAAGAAGTAGGAAACAAGGAGAGTATGTCAGGGAAATGTCATACACATTTGTTCTGGTCTTATTTATTTCCCTAGGCATTCATTTAGGACACATTAAGAGACCTGATGTCAGGCCACACAGAGCTTTTGTTTGATGCAGTAGTCTTATGCTTTAAGACATACTTGCACATGTACGTGTATAGAAAAGTTAGCAGAAATATTAGTTTGTTTTTTTTTTTTTTCTGTATATAGCATCTCTCTGCCTGCACTGCTAAATGACTTATACTCCAGGTATATTGTCCCCACATTTCAGCTGATATATTAAAAGTCTGAGTTTTAGAAGGAGGGAGCAAATCCATCCATTGAGGACTTCAAATCTTGATGCTCCAGTGCCCCACAGCCCCAGGGTGTGCTTTAACCAAGTATAATATAAAGACACCAGACTGAAATATTAGGGCCTAGGATTTTCAGGTGTGGATAATCCAACAGATCCTTCCAGCCTCACCTCACCTAGAGCGTCTACAAGGCACAAACCTCTTCATGTGAACTAGACATTTGAGACTCCTTCCATAGTCTCTTGAGAGGAATTGGTTTGCTCAGGATATAATTCACGTGACCTGTTCCAGGTACTTGCTTTATGATAGGTGAATCCTACTCTAGAGGTATCTATTCTTTTCAGTGACTACACAGGGAACCTTAGGAAAGCAGGCCAGACATGCATTTACAGGAGTTGGATCAGCTTCCTCCTCCTTTTATGGGTCTAAAAGCACCTGGAGATGCACAGCTCTACCAATACCTTCTGCTTTCAAATTATAACTTCCACAGGTGCTCTATTATTATTGAAGAAAAATAATGTGCCAAAATCAGTCATGCAATCAAAACTCTGTGAATTCAATGCAATTTCACAATGGATTAATTTAGTAACCTGGACAGATGTTTTGATGAGATTAACTTATTGTAAATCTATATGTAAATATATTTCCTATCTTGGTAAGCATACTGGCTTATACTGGCTATAAATTCATTATAAAGTAAAACAGGATCACAGAATTCTTCAAAGATGCTCTGAGTGTTAATCTTGTCTGCCTGTTCAGTAGAACCCCATGGAAATTCATAAGAATTACAGAATTATTTTCAGATCAGTCACGAGATATACACTGTGTATTTCTGTTTGTTTCTTATGCTTGTATTGAGTTCAAGACCAGGAAAAAAAAAATCAAGAACAGATTTCTCTCTCAAAGATGTGTGGGTTTTGTAGAGTGGGACAAAAAAAAAGTCACTCTCCTTCTCTCCTCAAGTATGACCCCTCAAGGAGCAAAATCAGACAGACCTAATAATACAAATATACTCCTATTACCTTTTATTTTTCTTCCCAGAGGTCAATGTGATTTGTTTGGCTTCCCACATGGCATTTTGAACTATTTCCAAAGGGTCTCAAAGAATACAAATAAATCCTTACCCTGTGGGTCACTCTATCTTGAACCAATGCAAATTTAATGCAGTGTCATGCTTGTGAACCAAAGTTCAAGTCAGACTGTTTTACTCGATCTTTTTTCAATGCTGAAGACTCTCTAGCACAAGTGCAATGAAGGCAAAACAATTTGCTGTGCCAGAGAGTTGTTTATCCATCAAGATGTTCTCACCAATATTTTCTGCTTTCACATTTAAGCCATTTAGACCAGTTTGATTTTACAGGTAGATCTCTCGGGACCTTCTGCAGCTCATTTTGGGGTTACAGTCTGCCTAACTATCCTGTCTGGATCCTGTATCCAGCATGCCATGTCAGCGGACTGAGGTGTTGAAGGGGCATATGTTTGGAACAGGGAAGAGGGAAGGTCAGTACTGCTGTATATTTAAGACCCACCTACACAAGCACACTCGATCTGTATGGCAGACCAGGGGTTAAAAAGGTCTCTGAGCCCCTGGTTGAAGATCTCCATGACAGGCTGCTGGAGGTCTCACTGCTGAGTTTATCTCAGCCCCATGGCAACAGCAGTAACAGCAGCCCACCAATGCAGAGAAGCTGTGGTTTAACCTGAACTTTCTAAATCCTGGTGTCAAGAACAGAGATAAATCTGAGAATTTTTAATAGAGCAGTCTCTTGTTCAATCACAGACTCGACTAGGTAATGTTAGAAATTTGATAACTGCTTCTTGGGGTATTTTGTTTGGATTTTTTCTTTCCCCAAAATAAAACTCAGTTCCACACGTTCAACTTCAGTGTTCATGAGTGAATAGGAGCAAACGGAAGCACTGAATTTCTCAAGAGGAAGACAGAAAGATGTGATGATTTCCTCTATTGGACAAAGATGCCAGCATAAATTTGGCTTTTTTTTTTTTTTTTTTTTTGAGCTGAATGGAAGACTGAAAGATGATTTTCTCACTGTAAATAACAGTGCTTAAGGCACAGACTTTTTAGTATCCAAAAGCATTAAAATAGAGATGTAAATAGGAACGAAGGAATATATCTAAAAACTTCTTTGATACAAAATTGTTGATAAACCATCCTATAATTCACTCCATTGCATGGTGTGTGTGCTTCCTATAATGAAGGCATCTATTGTTCATGTGGAACCTCTGCCTGCCCCAAGAAAGAGGAAAAAATAAAAATTGCATTTACATAAGAATAAAAGTATTTTTAAAAATTAATTTTATCAAAGTCAGCTCTGGAGGAAACTGCCTTTGCCATCAGTGGATTGTTTTGGTCAGAAACATCTAAATCTCCGAAGCTGCTAAAGTAAAGATGATTATCTTGGCTGTCTTCCCACAGATTAAGAAGCTGGTTGCAGAGCCTGTGTTAACATTATCAGACATTTGGCTCTCACTTGTGAATATCCCTTAATCACTTTCCCCAAAATGTGATTTTATGAAAATGTGAATTGATGAAGTTTTGTGCTGAGTATTTTCTTCTTGTGAGATTATTCAGGGATTTCTCAGGAGATGTGTTTGGGAAGCTCTGTTCTTGTAAATAGAATGAAAGTAATTTCATGAGAGAAAGCAGCAAGATACTTTCTTAGTAGAAGAATGTATGAAGATTGCTCTACTTCTTTTGCTGCCTTTCCTTGCTATTGTTGAAACACTGAAATAAATACCTCCGAAATTAGTTGTGTACCTAAAAGGAGCCTCACACATAAATATGAGGTCCTGTACATAGGCTGTATTCTTTTTGAATAACTCTTCCAAAAAAAAAAGGCTCTCAGAACACTTGACACTGTGTTTGATCAGGCTGTGGTAATGTTCCTGACTTAAAAGACACAGCTTCACTTCTATTTGAGATGTCTCAATCAGGACCTGGTAAGGCCATAACTCTCTTACTGTTGCCTGCCATTCTCTGAAGCATGCATGGCTTTGAGCACATGTGCATACCATCTACAGTTAGTGTGTATTTTGTGATGTTTATTTTCTTTACCTTCTACTCCTCCGAAAGAAAGAAAAGTGAGGGAAAGGAGTTATGGTTTTTGGGTGTGCTCCATGTTTTTCCACATGTGTAGGCTGGAACTCTGCATCAGGAAGACCCAGAGAGAAAAACAGATCTCAGGCTGTTTGCTTATACTGTCTTTTTTTACTGTCTTAATATGTCAGTTTAGTCAACAGGACAAAAATTATTCCTAAAGTGAAAGCAAGGAAATACTGTCATTCTTTGGCCTCAAGTCAAAAGTCTTGAGGTGGCAGAAGAGGTTCAACAAGAACACACCCTGTGTAATGGCTTCCAGGAAACTGAGCTTCACTCCATCCATCAGGATTAAACCAGATTTATGATAAAACCAGCCTGCAGAATACATCATGTCTCTAGAAAAGAAACCCTGTTTACATGCAGATTAACAGCAGCCAGCACTGGGAGCTGAGTAACAAAAAGTCACTCTTCCTCTCTGTTTGGAAGGGATTTAGCTATCAGAGATTATCCTACTCCCATGGAATTCTCCTGGAAGAGGAGCAGGAGAGGATGCCTTGGGCATCCATGGAATGAGACATATGAGAAAGAGGAGCAGTATTGGGAGGTTCTGGCTGCACGGTAGCCAAGGAGCATTGCATATACACAAAAACGCCCAATGCTGTGTAATACTCCTTTGACAGTTGCAACCAGGTAGCACCTGTTTGCTTTCCCTTTTAGATATGCACATTTCTCCAAGTTTCTTAAGATCCACCACCTGCAGAGCAAGTAAATGTATTGCTCTAAAGGGCTGATTAAATAATGGAAATCATTGTCTAAGGGCAACTTTTACTAATGATTTCATAAAGCAGTTTGAATTTTAGTTCACAAAATTTGACTAAATTATTAATATTTTCAGGTTATGTTTTGGAGTAAAGCTATCATTCAGGGATATTTTCACTAAGCTGATTGCTCTCTTTTTAGAGGAATCCTGTGCAAGAGTCTGAGGCACCAATTTAGCTGTAGATATGATAATTATCCATTTAATGTCCAATGGCATTTTCTGGTGGCTATTAACTAGTGTCTACAAATCAAATCTGTCACTTCTTCACTGTCCTTCCCCTCTTTAAAATAACAAACCATTTTATCACCTCATTATACAAATTTTATGCTAGCATATTTTGTCTCAGTTCTCTGGAATTGCAGAATGAAGGCAAAGACTTGCAATAGCATATAAACAGCTCAAAGTTTTTGGAACTCACAGTTTTCCTAGCCACTCTCATTACTGAAAGTGCTATTAATTCTAGGTGAATAGTATTTTCTACTTTGACCTTGATTTCCCTTTACTCATTAGTTCTTAAAATAGACAAAAATCAGACTGTCCTCCTAGATCAGCCCAGAAATCTTCAGGCATTTTGCTTTCTTGACCTCACTGCTGCTACATATTTTCCAAATACTTTTCTATAGTGGTTAGAAAATACCTTCTCACCCCATTTTCTCCTGTTAGAATGTCTCACAAGGAGCTTCTTTTTGCCTTTCTTCCCTCACTTTTATTCCTCCTTCTAAGCTTACATTTCTGTAAGTCTTGAAGAGATTTCTGAGTAGCAACTAAAACTTTGCTATTTTTACTTTCCCCATACAGAATTCACCTAGGTTTGATTAACTTTTAACTTGGCTTTTTAGTCTTATACCTCACATCTTGCCAGAATCTTTTACCTTGCGCCTGCCCCAGGTGAGATGAGAGAGGAAGAGAGAGAGAGATAAAGCACTTATGACAAGTCTGACATAACTCCACTTAACTTCTTGTACTAACAAGATAATAAATCTCTTTAAAACCAATACTATTCATGTGAGTCTACTTCCAAAGAACATTTTCTTCGTCTCTTCTTATGGACAGTATTCTCAACCTGGATTTTGTTCCAAAGCCACGGACAATATTTTTTCTTCATATATTACAAATTTATGAGAGTTTCACCTTCAGAAAAGTTTGTTAGGGGACTGAAAAAAACCCCAAACTTCTATAAGAAATATGCAATCAGATATAGAGCTCTATATGTATAAGGAAAATGAGAAAATGTCTGTTTTTTGGTATCTCCCATTTCTGCCTTTCAGAATTTGTTGTGAAGGGTTTCGAGCAAAAGAAGCCTTAGTTTCAATATCATGCATTGCAAAGTATTAGACCCAAGCTTCATCTGAGTTGCTTAAATGCAAAATTATTTTAGAAGATATAGGGCTTTTTTCAATTTCCAGCAGGGAATCTGTGACAGTTATGATGGCATAAAGAAAAAGAACACCAGCAGCATCAACTGCCTAAGGTTATTTGAGAAACACATTATTCCATGAGGAGTTAGCACATGCAGCATGTGTGGCTGCCACACATCCCTAAATCTGATTTATGAATCTGTAAGAAGACACCACTTTCACTTCAATTAGTTCACCACAGATCAAATCCAACAACAGATCACCACATGCTCCCGTGGGCTACAAGAAAATAATCTTAAAATATACTTCACAGCTGTACAAGGTAAACCATTCTACTCTGGCAACAATACTCATGGCAAAATATGAGTCAAAACAGGTCTGGGAAGTCACTGTGCCATGTAAATCCATCACAATAACAAGACATATGTTAAGACTTGCAGATGAGTCAGATCACTGAGACAATTGAAATAATTTTTCCACATCTTTGATAAATTCATTTTCATATCTGATGCATGGACCATATATTGGGTGCACCTTTAGGCACCAAAGTAACTCTCCTATTTTCTCACCTCTTCATGAGCAATGTGGAGGATGCTAAGTGGATTAGAGCCTACTTTTGCTACACAGATGGATTGAAAACATGAACTTACACAAAAAGAAGTTTGCAGAACACAAGTTTGCTGAATAGTTGGCTGCTATAAGTGTAAGCAAGACATGAAAAGGCAGATCAGCTCAGATCAGGCAGATTGCAATACTTGAGCCAGGTTCTGTTCCTCACCCAAGGTCTCGTTGCATTGGAGCACCATGGAAAGACAACCAACTGTGAGTACATCTTGACCTGATAGTTTGGGGGCCAGAAGAAACTTTATCCAGCTTCACCCTTATGAAGAGGTAAAAGTGACAGATCCACAGTTTATTCTGTGTTCACAGGCAGATAAAAATAAGGCTTCACCCTAAATTTTATGTGATTTTCCTCATTACTTCTTGTCAAGGCAGCTTTCCTAGTTTATCTCTGTTGTACAAGCATAATAATTAGTAAATTAAATATTTTATCATTTAGGAACTGAACAATTTGCAGCATATTTACTTTCAAGTAACAAAATCACAATGTAATAAAATCACAATGTAATATATTTATATCTCAAATCAAAAAAGATGAGGAAAACATGGAAGCCTTGCTTTTGTCTGTCAGTTTAAATATGAAAAACAAAACCCAAACAAAACAACAAAAGCTGACTTCTAGCTTGTTTTTGCTTATGGGACTGGCATAAGGCTAACAATTTTTCATTTTTTCTCAATCGATTAGTCCAAAAGCTAAACTTTTATTTGATAGTAATGAAGATGATGGAGATGAATATAGCTATATATCCCCATTGATACAGGTATATTGTTACAGATATAGATGATGATAGATAGAGACAGAGATGAGAGAGATAAATTGTCCTTGCTTAAACTTCCGAATCTGAGGAAAAGATGATGCAGTAATACCTGCTTTAGGCTTGCAGACACCCTGATATCCTGTCAGTTTTGAAGTTTAATGAGAGTGGAGGTGCAAACTTCTTTCATGATTTTCCTGAGGGCAAGAACTGCCACCAGGAGACTGGGAAGTTGGGCTGCAACTTGCACCAATGCCCTTGATGCTCGGGTAGCACTCAATGTTTGACAACACATCAGTCCCCTCTTTCTTTCTATTTGATTTCTGATTTCACTCTCTTTTTCACTCAGCAGATGAAGGAAGGTGGTTTCTCAAAATGTGTCAGTGAGCCTTAACAGATAGATATGTCAGTCCTGGTTTGTAATTCATACTTGCTTAACTTATAAAACTAACTTAATTTACAAAGCAGTTCTGATATTTGCATAAACTTTACATTTTTCATGTTGTCTTTTTTCTCATTTCCCTGACCCTAAAAAGGAAAATGCCTAAAAAGAAGAAATGTCTTCAGACTTACAGTGATAAAAGACAGCCTTGCATTGTGAGGGGTTTTCTTCTTCTCTTTTCTGTGACTTGTTGACTGAATGCTTCAGCTGAAAGATATTTCTCTTTCACTCTGTTCTTCATCCTGCTTCACAGCTAACAAGAACTGCCAGCACTAATTCAAAAATTGGAGGGGAGTTGGAATGTTTCCTTCCTGAGGAGTTCACAGATTTAGGGAAAATTATCCTGAACAATATAAGATGGAAAGATATTCTAAATGTCTTATGACATAAAATTATCATAATAATTATCAAAATATGTAAACTATTCAATGGTTGTTTAAATTTTAAAACTTTTCAACTAAGATCTTATAACCAAGTAATGGTTTTGAAATGAAACACAGAATGTTCATACAATGCAAAATCAACAGACAAGTCATTACTAAGAGCTTTGTATTTCATGTGTTTTCTGATGTATAATAAAATGCATAATAAAATTAGCTTGCTGTCATAGGCTTTGTCACAGAAAAAGTGTCAAATAGTATAAACTGTTTTCCACAGAGGGAATCCTTAATTACTGTTAATGATGCTGAGTAACTTTTGATATCTTATGAAGCAAAGAAGGTCACCAAAGGCTGGGCATCTCCTTGGTGAAAATCTGGCTTGTTGCCTTTTTTTCCTAACAACTGGAGTCCACCAAACACTACAAGTATGCAAGGCTATTGGAAACCCAATGCATGACAACCACAGCTGGACAGTCATAGCAAGAAAAATGGCTCTTCTCTCTTCATTGCTCATCCCACTGTTTTGAAGATTTAATCTTTAAATATAGCATACCCTTATTAACTTTCAGTTGCATTCACATAATTCATGGGATTGAATTATTTAAATGCAGAGTGTGGTTTAACAAATACAGGAAGAATAGAAATGATCAAAGTGATGGAACCCAATGAGACGCACAGCCTAAACCTTCTCTTCTTGCACACTGAACATGCCGGATAAAGCTACACACTCTTTTTATTGCACCTTCCTAAGATCATAAACAGCAAAAGTGATTAGGCAATACAAGTGGCATTAAAACCAATGATGAGCATCTGTAATGACTTAGCTACCCTGGGGATCCTGGGGGAGGTTCTGCAGCACTGAAAAAAGCAGAGGAACAGCCTCACAGGCAGCGGCAGCAGTCCCAGTATTAAATTGCAATCTTGATCGATCCTGCAGGGCCTTGTGAGGGTGTCACAAGCAGTTATGGGCCGAGCTGCTGCAACCCTTCTGGAAAAAGAGAGTTGCTAATTGCTCTGTGTACACTGTCAGAAGGCGCTTCCAGAAAATTTACAGTCGTTTGCCAAATGGACTGTGGGTTTCTTTTACCTCAAGAACATTAGGCATTGGACGGGCTGAAGTACAATTGGAGTGCAGGGTTTAGAATGCACACAGAGGGGTTTTATTTTTGTTTGAAAAATAAAAGAAATTTTTCTCACAGCAGGGACAGCTAATGAACTCTGTAACCTTTAACCTCAACGTCACAAATGGGCAGTACAGCCTGCTGCTCCTCCCACATGTGGTATATCCCATATGCAATAGCAGATAGGATTCTTTAGGACCACGATATCTAGGAGAAGATTTGGACAGTCACTTTGCTGCTGTGTTCCCAAGGAATTGTTTGTGTGTCTGCAGGGAGCGCAGGCAGATCTGCAGAGGAGAAAACATGGGCTAGAGTAGAAATGTCTCTCACTGCCCACTCCCTCCCTTGGCACTTGCACACCAGCTGATTTAGAGCTGCTGTTTGTTTGACTGCGTGAAGTTCCTCTGTGGGAAAATCTGAGCCTCGGAGGTTGGAGTTGTAATGTGAAAAATTTTGAAATGTTTTAAAACATTTTAAATACCCAATATTTCACACATGAAAGCCCTGCCTCCTGATCTGGATAATTTATTCAGTACAAAGGAAAACAAAAAAGGATTGATAACTGAAAATACTTATCTTTTTAACATGGTTAAGAGATGAAAGATAATGATCTTCAGAGTGAGATGTTACATTTCAACCAAAGAAAAGGAAGGAAAAAGGGAAGAAAAGTATTAGAATTTGAATGCAGAATAGTATCCTAAAACATAGTATGTTTCAATAACAAAAATGTTTTCTTTTTTCCATCACATGAAGCTGAATTAAAGTGAGTTCTTACAGTACAGAGGAGAAGAATTGAGAGTTTGAATCCAGCTCAAAAACATTTTGATTGCCTGAATCAGAAGTTTAAGAGGAAATCTCTCAGGATCAGTCTCCATGTTTGGGTAATGCTGCTACTTGTCCCAGGTTTAAATACAAGAAGAGAAAGATGACGACCATGCACTCTGCAATGTTTTCTGAGGAGGGAGCATTGAGAAACAGCGGTCAGTACTTCCAAGGCAGGGAACTCTTTTGGATAACTGACCACACAGCTTTAGCAATTCAGGCCATTCCTAACGCATCCACAGACCCCACTTGCCCAGTTTGCTGAGAAGAGACAGCCTGAAATGGGTCAAGACACAGTTTTTGAACACAGCGGTGGAAGGATAATGTGGGATAAGTATTGTTAAGAAAATACTATTATCACACTGTACACCTCCCACAAAACCTTCCCAGCAGCAGCCTGAGGACTGTAAAATCTGGTTTGAAGCACAAACACACAGTTCAATAGTGAGCACAGAGATGAGAGGGATGGAGGAAGGCTGAGTACAGCTCAAAGCCAGAAACAGATGAGATGGGACAGATGCAGCCAGGGTTGTGGTAGGTATGTGGGGTACGGTAGCTAAAGGTCAGGACAAGGGCACTAAAGCATTTCCATATTCATTCCTATATTCAGAATGTACTTTGGGGACTGTCCAGCTACTCTTGGATCTGTGTATTGCAGGGCTTAATAAGGGCCTCTAAGGAACACTCAAATTGCTCTGCCCTCTTTCTGGGAGGCTGAAGGGTTTGATGGTCTAATACTGCACAGAACTTCACTTTCAAGCACTTGTTTTGTATGTTTAGGCTGCAGCAAACTGTGTAAGAGCCTTGCTACCATACTAGGAGATAGCGAAGGAATTGGTTGAATAAACAGATAGAACATAAGTGTTTTATGAGAACATTAAATTCAATTTCATAAAATGATACATCAGTGTATCAGTACCACACGATGCCTTCTTTTGTGGTAGAAAACCCAAGCAACATGAGCATTTGCCACAGTATTAGCTGAAGTCACTTTGTTTTGGCAGGTAGGTGCAAATAACACTTTGAAATCTTTTATGCATTGACCCAACATGCATGTAAAAGGAAGAATGCCTTGAACTGAAAATAGCAGAATATCTTCTCCCACTGTAACTAATGCAGTGAAATAATAGTGGGGAAAAAAATAGTAGTAGTGAGAAAGATAAAAAATTGAGGCTGATGGACAGCCTCATTGCTTTCTATACCTTCCTGAGGCTGGGAATTGGAGAGGGAGGTGCTAATCTCTTCTCCCTGGTGTCCAGGGGTTCGACACATGGGACTGGTTCAAAGCTGTTCCAGGAGAGGTTCTTTACAAAGAAGTTGTCAAACACTGGAATAGGCTTCCTACAGTGGTGGTCAATATCCCAAGCCTGTCAGTGTTTAGGAAGCGTTTAGACAATGCCCTGAAAAACAAATTTTTAGTCTGCCCATAAGTGCTCAGAGAATTGGAGTAAATGATTGATGTGGGTCCCTTTCAATTGAAAATACTCCATTCTATTCTATTCTATTCTATTCTATTCTATTCTATTCTATTCTATTCTATTCTATTAACCCCTCTATACTTCAGACTGACTAAGCTGTCAGAGCACTGCTTCTCGTTTAAAAATAATTCAGTGTGCTTACTCACTTGATTCCACCTCTGATTTCAGCTGGCACACAGCTGTGGCCCATTGTGTTCTGGGATCCTTGTCATAATGTCAAAGCAAGAGCAACACATGGGACACGATGGACAGGAAAAGATAAAGGTCATGCAGCTCTTGTCACCTGCAGCCATCATCCTTGCTGCTGCTGTCCGTTCCTTCAGAATCCACTAACTTGGAGAAATGGTACAGACCAAATGTGTAAGGTGAAAGGGACATGTCAGCTCACTCAAGAATCTTCTGAAGCAGATCCAAGAGCAGCCAGAATGCTGAGGCTTTAAAGGCTTCCAGCTGTGATAGAGGCGACACCCACAACTTGATGGAGGAGGAAGTATAAGCACCTTCACCATCAGCCAGGTAACCATTCTGCACGTAGGTGCAGGGTTTATGAATTACAAATTATGAAACATTCTGAATTAAGAAACCAATAATGAACTTACATGTTTAGTAAGTGTTTGTTTTGATGTGTTTGTTTTCTTTCCTAACAAACTCATACAAGTTTAATTAAGGGAGTATATTGTCCTATAAAATTTAGAAATCTAAATGGACTATGACAATAGGCCATGCTAAGCCAAAGATGCAATGTGAAGTGCAACTTTTTCTATTAAGGCTGATTAATATCATTAAGTTCTGTGGAAGTATTACAGGGAGAACACAGTGTTAGTGTAACAGCTTCATATCATGCCTGAAATTGAATGCCTCTGCTTGAATCATATGCCACTAATGTTTTAAAGTTTACCTCCACAGAATTCACCATGACAAATGGGGAAGGTATTGTTAGAGACAAGAGAAAGACAAATGGGCTGAATACCTAAGCTCCAAGAAAATATTTTGCCAACAGCAAAACCTCTTACTAGATAGAGCAGCCTTTGGAAAATTGTGCTCCTTTAATGCTCCTGTAATGTTTGTCTGGAGCTTCCAATGAAGCTATATCTATCAATATCTATCTTTTGAAATATCAATATCTATCTTTTGAAAGCAAATTTTCATGTCATGCTTCTTTTTTTGGTGCTGTTATAGGCAACTGCTTCAATTCCTTCATCTTCAGTTTTGGAAGAAAGCAAAGCAAAGTTGAACAGAAAGGAGCACAGAGAAACAAGGTTAGAGTAGAAAAACAGGAAATAAGAGGGACCAGAACTTAAAATGAATAGAGAGAATATAATGGTAGGGAAAATAACAGATGAATGTTAAGATATACAGACTAGTTGGATAAACAACTTGGATAAAATGTCAATTTAAAAGTGCATTGAACTTGGAAGATTTGCCTCAAACTGTCCCAATAACAGCTGTTTTTTTGCTTCTTCAGAAATTCCTGTTCCATGAGAGAGCAAAGGTATCCTTTCTCCTGTATGTTAGATTGGATTTTGGGGCTTCCTTTCCTACACTTGCATAGGGGAAGACACTGCCCAGGCTTGCGGTAGCCATGGTTGGAAAAGCGGCATACTTTGGATATGTGCAGAAGTTGCATGTTGATTTTTGTCTTAATATTCTTAACTGAATGGAAAGCTATTAAAACCTAGAAGATGAGTTTTTAACTGAAATTGTACGACTACATTGAAACACAGCTTGCTACTCATAGCATCCTTGCTGAACTCAAAAGTCTGTTCACGTTTAATAAAGAAAGGCAATCTTGATGAAAAATCAGTGAATGCCATAATCACATTTTTGGATGTATGCAGCATTAAAGTAAAAATACCTGAATCCTGCACATAATGAACATGTAATCCCCCAGTACATCCTGCTGGGAAAGCTAAGTCTTGAAAACTAAAAGGATAACTCCATAGGAAGATCCATCTGGAGGAAGAACGTTGTGGCTAGCAGAAATGCGATTCATCCGAGAGACGTAATAACACTCTCCCAGAAGGGATTCTTGCAACTTGAAACAGTTGATGATTCAGGCAAACTTCCCTCATCAGGAGTGGGAAAATTCTCCCAGCACCTGGAGAGCCTCCTCTGCTCACTCAGGCTGCCTGGCCATTCAGCTCTAACTTGCTGTGTCACCTCTCCCCAGTGGAAGCAGAGCCAATGGCTCATCCATGCTCCCCTCTCAACAAGGTATTTGTTTCAAGTATGCAAATCTCTTCAATACCACTGACACAAACTCCCAGAACCAAAGCAATGTTTGCAGAAATATCTCTCTAAGCTGGAGTGCCACATTCCTCTGAATAGATCAGGAACAAACAGTAAAATCCCTCTTCAGTTTTACTCATGTACTGCTGTTTTCTCTCTTGGGAAAAAAGTGTATCCATGGTCCTACCAAAAATATTTGCATGCTACCTACTTTTTACCCTCATGGCAACTTTAAACGTGTGTGACATTCTAGATTGAAGAAATTTTGACTACAAACAAAGCAAAACAAAATCTCAGTCAGTTTGCATCTATTGCAGCATTTATATCTTTCCTCAGTCTTAGCATTATAAAATCATGCTAGTTTATCTCCTGTATCCAACTGTCTCCAAAATGGATGTAATTGGAAGAGAACTGTTCTGATAGGCAACCTTTTTTGTATGTTCATGCTTGAACTGGGGCAGGTGGAGTCAAGGGGCAGTGGAGCCAGGGGACCTTCTCACAAGAAAGCCCAGATGAGGGCTAGAGCAGAACTGCTGGAGCTGCTGGAGCAGCTGGAACACTCTGCAGCAGCTCTGTTCAGGTGAAGCCCCAAGTAATGAGCTTCAATACCTGGAATGAGAGCACAGACCATGCCTGACCACAGCCCTCATTATTAGCATCAATTGCAGCTCTAAAGAGGAAGAGTCATCAGTCATTTTAGTTTGGGGAATCACTTCAAATATTTATTTTCAGTTGAAAATTGTTTTTGTTTAATTCTTTAGTGCAGAACTGCACCTGAAAATCAGAACTTCTAAAGAGAAGGAAGACTAATTACCCGTGGCACACTGTAATGTGTTGTAAAAATATAATATCCATGGAGAAATCAAATTAATGAAAGATTAATGTTGTTACAGGCAGCTCAATTATATATCTACTTGCTTTTATTGAAGGTCTACAAATATCTGAAATAAAAGTCTGATGAATTATGAAGCATTAATTCTTTTAAAGAGATGAGACTATAACCTGTTTGGGGAGTCTATGTTCTTATTTTCAGATATTTCCTCTTTACAAATTTTAATGGTCAGGGTGACTGTGAAGGACAGTTTCCCCCCCTTATTTTTACCAGTGAGATATAGGCAGTTTAATAAGATGAAAACCAGGTGGGGAAAATAATAAAAATTGTGATAAAAGAATACAAAAAGCAGATAATGGACAATGCAATTGCTCCCCACCTGCTGACTTATGCCCAGTCAGTCCCCAGGCAGTGGACTAGTACTCCTCAGCCAGCTCCCACTAATTTTATGGATCATCATGGTATTATATGGCATGGAATAGCCCTTTGGCCAGTTTGGGTCAGCTGTCCTGGCTGTGTCCCTTCTCAGCTTTTTGATTCCACTTCCTCAGCCTCATCTCTAGGATTATGAGAAGCTGAAAATATCCTTGATTTAGAGTCAGCACTGCTCAGCAACAACTAAAACAGTGTGATATCAGCTTTATTCTCATCCACTACACCAGATACAAGCAAAATATTTAATTTGATTCCAACCAAAACAAGAACACTGAGGTTTGCAGGTTTTAACATTCTTAGACTACTTGATGTGCTACTGAAGGAGATAGAACTGAAAGAGCTACACCTTGCATCCAAAGGGATCTTGTAGGAACAGGATGTGAAAGTAGAGGAGAGAGGATGGACAAGGAGAAAATTTAGGGTAATCAAAGTACATGAGTAAGAGTCATGTGTAGAGTGTATTTCAGCATGAAAAACATCCATAAGTACCTGTTGCCCACATTCCAGCTACCTGTTTCTCACTTCATTTGCACAACAGGAAGTAAAAAAGCACATTTTCTAATTGCCTGGAATGTGCTCACAAATTATTTGTAGACAAAACAAGGCATGGTGTTTATATTCAGGTCCAGATTTCCTTTAGAGGCTTACAGTGCCAGCTCCTGATGTATTTTCATGTCCACACCGGGCCATAAGCAGAGATCATTATCAACATGCAGCAAGCCCCAAGATATAAGGAATGGGATTCATAAAATTTTTATACAATACATTTTTTTAAACCTCTGGGCAAAATTCTGTGTATTGTAAACAGACAAAGCTAGTGAAGTGCACCTCCTCCTGTGGCAGGGACCCTCAGTCAGCTTGCAGAGGCATGGCACAGCAGCAGGGGATGATGTTTTGCTGCTTAGCCAAGGACACAGAAATAACCTTTGCTGCATTAGAAATCTCACTCCATTTTAAACATCTTTGTGGGCGGGATTAAAGGATTCAGCTGAGAAGCTCACAATGCAGTAAACAGCATGAAAATCCTTTGAATTCAGAGAAGGAATTCCTGAGTCAATGTGCCGTGAATTGAACTGGGTGCTACCAGGAGGGCAGGTTTTCAAGGAAAGAAGGGACTGCAGAACCTGTTATCCTCATTTGTTCTAGTCTTGCTGTCTTGCTTGTTGAAATTGAGGCAGGTTTAGATGTTATTTTAGTAGCTATCATCAGTGTCTTTTGAACCACTTGTAAGGTTTGGAATCAGGTGGGTTTTTTTGTTTGTGGGGTTTGTGTCCTTTTTTTCCTCCTGTTGTTTATTTGTTTGTTTGGGGTTTGCTTTTGTTTTTTAAAATTCTTGTTTTCTCTCATAACAGAGTTTTGGAAAAATACTGTGTTTAAGAAAGATAAAATTTGCCATGAAATCCCAGGACTTGGGCCCTATTACACTGGGGAAGCCAGCAAAACAGCAGCTGGATTTTATTCCTCTCCAAGAGCAGTTGTTGTCCAGCATGATTGATACAAACATATCGGGGACCCGTATTGCTTTATCCAAGCACCAGACAGAAAGGGTGCAAGAGGGAAGAAAATCAAACCCACAGAAGCTCTGGAGGCCCATGCTCACTACCCCAAAACAGGTCTAATTTGTATCAAATGCAGCCAGCTCTTAGCCTTGGGTTTTCTTTAGTGTCATAAGTACTGGGGCTTTTTGTTTGTATTGTGCCACCCAGTAAGCTCCTCTATTTGCCCTTTTGGGGCAAATAAGCAGGAAGGCAATCTGGAGCTATTACACTCCTTTTGCAAATATATGAATGAAATTTCAGCTGAATTACCTTCTCACGACCCAGTAGCAAGTGTGTTCAGAACCAGGTGGGGCATATCCCATCACAAAATGTTGCAGGGAGGTCACGGAGGATGGATGAAGGGTCAGGCCCAAGCCTGATCATTCTGCTATATTCTCCAAGATGTCATATGAATTAATCAGTCCTTTTCTTGCAAGTCACTAATGCAATCACAGAAAATGATGAACTGCATTTATTTAGAACATTTTCAGAATAGATAGTGATGCTTATCACCTGCACTATTGACTTGTTGATGTTTATTGAAATATATTTGAATTCAGATCAATCATCTGAGTGAAACTTTACTTTTCAAAAAACCAATTTTTTTTCCCTATAAACTTATAAATTCAATTGTTTGGTGTAAAATTTGTCTTCCCTGAATACATAATGAAAATACATGGTCTCTCCTTCTATTTCTGTGGAAATGAAGGCATTAGTAAATTTGTTACTCGCTGGAAATTGACTGGAAAAATTTGATGGCATGTTCTAAAAGAGATTAGATAACAGATTAGTTAATGAATGCCTTGCAATTTTATATGCAGAGTGAAATATAAACTTGGTGCTCTTTAGTCAGGAAAGAACATGAGTTTATCAGAAGTAATGGCTGTTAAACATTCCTTATACATTATATAATCTGGGACTGAATGTATCTATTTGTCTGTCTGTCAAGTTATCTTCAGAGGACAAAATGAATGTAGCAGAGGACGCCCACACTTACACTGCACACAAATGTCTGGGATCCCACTCAAATAGGGAAGGAATTCCACTGTATGGGATAGCTCCTGCCAGCTAATCCATACAGTTACAAACAGATAAGGAACTGATGCAGCCTCACACCTTTCAGGGCGCAGGCAGCACATCCAGTTGCAGCTCCTCACAGTTTTTGGTACCTGTTTGACTTCCAGCAAAAGAGGCTGAAGAGGACTTCAGCATGGACTTTTTTGACTCTGGCTTAAGCAGGTCCTCCCAGGGGATTTCTAAAGCTTCAGATCTTCCTCAAGGAGCAGAGGTGCTGAAGCTCAGCTGCTGGGTAGTTTCTCCAGCCTCATAAAACTGAGGACCCTTAGGGATTCCTCAGGTGACCAGAAACGACTTTGTCACTTTTGGGGAGCTCCAGAAGCTGCTGAGCATGGACCCATGCCCTGTATTTTCCTCTGCCATCAGGGATACCAAGCTTTGAGTGCTGGCAGAGAACCCATGGAAAGGAAAACCTGTTAAGCTTTCAGGAGTGACACCTGTGTGGTAAGGAGCAACCAAGTAGCAGGCTCTGGACACCAGGCCTCTTATTTCTCTTGAGACAAAACCACAAGCTACTAAGGGGACGTGCAGAAACTTTCTTTTACTTTGGCTGCAGTGGAATAAACCTGGCTTTGCTATGTACTGCAGAGAACATGTTAGAGAGGAAGCTGGCTTTAGAGGAGTTGATCAAAATTATGAGGTAGAAAATTGGCATGCTTATTAATCATTTAAAATTGTAAACATTTGCTTCCCTTGATGCAGCATTTCCCTGCTGCCTATAAAATCCCTCTCTGAGTAATTGTTATTCTGGATATATCTCTCCCCTACTGTGAACTGTCCTGAGTACTTTATTTGATATGTCTTTTATGCTCCTTTCTACCAGATAGCTTTCCTTCTGGTTTCTCAGGGGACCATGGCATGTGTTTAACTTTGTGAAGTGGATGGAAATGGCAGGCACCAAAGAGGAAATACCCCATGAGCTGACCCAAGCAAGAGGAAGGGTGTATCTGTTCCAAATAGCCATTGCAGGAATCAAACATGATTTGCTTTTGTTTGAAGGAAGCAAATCAAGCTAGATATGAGTATCTGTTCCCAAAAAGGTGGCGGCTCTGACATCCTCTGTGGTTTCAGAGACAATGGAATGACCAGCCCTTGCCCACCCAATAGAAGCTGCTGGACGTCCTGTCAGTTTGCATTTGTCCTTGATTTAGCTGTTAGTGACCATGCACATTCTTTAGTAACTTTATCATTTCCTTCCTGGAAGCAATGAAACAGCAGGAAGAGCAGCCCCAGGGCCATCCAAGTGCTTCTCCTGGCTCTGGTGGGAAGAACAGCTCATGCCAGTGTGGTAAGCCATGTGTTACAAACATATCACTATGATCTCTTGCAACTAGAAGAGCTCTGTGACCTGATATTAGTGCTCCCAAAAGAGACAAACCCCTAGCTCTATAAAATAAAATTTGTATCCCCTTGGTTTACCCAAAGCCAGAAGATTTGAGCATTTCTGCTGTTCAAAATTTGTAAAACTTTCTCTTGGTGTTATTTTCTGCTAAGACAGAAAATATTACTGCAGTGCAAGGTATTATTTTTCTCTCCATGGTTCTTGCCAGAAAGCATAAAACTGTCAATAAAGAGCCCACACAGATTCATTAGCTTGTTCTTTTCATTTTAATACCATTTTTGGCCTCCCTCTAACAAATCTGTCTTAACTTTACAATTTGAAATAATTGCTGTGTACACAAATTCAGGTAAATGTTCTTGCAGACTTTAACTCCTGTAGGAATGACAGCATATGAAAGGACAAATCTGTTAGCATATTGTTAAGAAATGTGTTTGGGAAAGTAAATAGAAAACCTGACTAAAGCAATATTCTCAAGTTTATTTATTACTATTCTCTAAAAAGAGAAAAAAAAACAAAAACAAGGTCTCCCTGGAAATTCAACTGACACCATTTCACCAAGAGGTGTTAAAGAGTGGGTCTGCCTTCAACTGAAGAACTGGAAGCTGAGGAAAAATTGGCAACTGTTTTTTTACAGGTTTTTCACATGAAACCATTATTTATTTTGTTCTCTGTCCAAAATACTAATGAGCTCCACACCTTTGCTATTACCCAGGGAAAGGAAAGTGAAGACACTTTACAGAGTCTAGAGGCTAAAATCCACAATTTCTTGTGCAGAAAAATTTGGAACATAATCTGATATCCATCAGCAACAGAGTTGGTGTTGCCTGACAAACAGTAATGGAAATGTCGAGAAGAAAACCTCTTTAGCTGAGATTTTCTTGAAGTACCAACAGAAAGGTAAAATTACATGTGAAGAGCCTAAAGTTTTTTCTTAATCAAAAAAAAAAAAAACCCAAAAAAACAAAAAAAGACCCCATGTTTTGTATTTGGGAATAAGGGACAAAATATGTCCTGACAGTAGAACTATTTTTGCCAGTGAGCTTCTATTTAGTGCATGTACTAGCCCTATGTGCTGTTCAGCTTGCACATAGACAAGTCCTAGGAAGAATTATTCAAGAAAGTTCTGCTGTTTAAAACTTAGAAGAACAAGGAATATCAAAAGATGTGGTATAGAATTGTGAGTAAAATTCACTTACCACAGTTACAGCTTTGCTATCCCATTCATTTAGAAAACAACTCATCTGTGGCTATTTCAAAAGAAATGTCTGATAACTGAATTCCACTTTTTGTACTTCCAAAATATTAGGACTCCATCTTTATTTAATAAAAAATTAGTATCTTTGTATATATTTTCCTGTTTTCTTCTCAGAGGAGAACTGCATTACCATTCCTATATCTAAGAGATGCAGAGACATGAAGACAGAAGTAATAACCTGGTAATAACTTACACAACTCTTAGATTCATACACATCTAAATATTGGAACAAAAAGTGCTACTTCTACAGGTGGTGGTTTATGTGGGAATTATGTAAAAGTCAGTATTTAGCAGATAATTAGTCAGAGTTACGCTGTTTTTTGTATAACTAGCATGTTTTGTTCAGTTTTTTTTCTCTGTGTCTGTAAAATAATGCAGTGCCAGAAGTCATAGGTCTTTACTTTCTGTTAAAGTCAGAGGGTCTGAATAGACAAAGTGCTCTCACCATCACTCAAAGCAACCTTTGTGTCTGATTAAATGTATGATTCTAGTTACTAACTGTTCAGATCCTAGGTTTCCCATCTAACCAGTAGAGAAAGGTAAATGCTTCCAAGGAACTAATTAGAGCAAGTAGGTAAACAGTGTGGTGGTTACTCAATGTCAACAGCTCAGTTAATGAAGAAAAATTGCTTTTGTAGAAATAAGTTTCTGGACTGATTTATAAACTCGACATTAAGTGCTGCCACTTGGTAGTTGCTTGTGATGTTAAGTATTTGTACCTTGGCATATGCTGGAGGTAAGGTAAGAGAGTCAAAGCAAGTTGATAAATAGAAAAGCACTCAAGGGGAGGAAACCTTGCCTGAAACTATTTAAAAGCACAGTATTACAACTGTGACCTTATTCTGTTCATGATGAATCCAAGATTGATTTATACCCACAAATCAGTAGCTGTGGGTATTTCAGAGAGGAAAAATTTGCAGTACTGCTTTAAACTGAAGCTACTGAATAACTTAATTCGGGAGTGTTTGGTAGCTTTCTCCTGGTTCATTAATTAAGGGAAAGAACTTCTGTCAAATGGGTCTAGGTAAAATCAGAAATGTAATCCCCTATGAGATGCACTGGGATGTGTAGGGGTAAAAGCTCAACAAAACAGAGGCAGCGCATCTGATGGAGCACAGCCTGGTTAAAAACATTTGGGGAGAATGTAACCTTTTGGATAATAGAGCAGTTAAATTTCTGGGTTACAGGTAAAGTTTGACATCAGTCGAGAATGGGAGCTTATAAAGACAACCAAAGATAACAGAGGAAGAGCAAAGGAAATAACAATACTGGGGGACATTGCTGATACACCAGAGGGCTGTGTTGCCATCCAGAGGGACCTCAGTAGGCTGGAGAAATGGACTGACAGGAGCCTCATGAAACTCAGCAAAGGGAAATGCAAAGTCCTGTACCTTGTGGAGGATAATCCCATGAAGCAGTACAGTCAGAGGGCTGTCTGACCAGAAATCAGCTCTGCAGAAAAGAACCTGGGGGTTCTAGGGTTCACCAAGCTGACTATGAGCCAGAAATGTCCCTCACACTGCAAATGACCATCAGTATCCTGGGCTGCAGCAGGTAGAACATTACCAGCAGGTTGAAGGCGGTGATCCTTTCCTCTCAGCCCTGCTGAGGCACATCTGAAATACTGGGTGCAGGTCAGGGCTCCCCAGCACCTGGGACACAGGACATACCAGACTGAACATACCAGACTGAATCCAGGAAAAAGCAAAAACACTGCTGAGGGGACTGGAGGACCTTTCATGACTGTGGAGCTGGAATTGTTCAGCCTGAGAAGAGAAGGAATGAAGAGAGGTTTCTTGGTCGTGTTCACTCGCAGGACCAGAGATAGCAGAAGAAAATTTAAATCCACTAAATTTCATTTTAACATAAGGAAAAAAAATATTATCTGTTACCAAACACTGACACAGGTTGCACAGAGAGGTTTTGGAGTGTCCATCCCTGGAGTTATTGAGACCCTGACAGGACACAGTCCTCTAGCTGACCCTGTATTAGCATTGATGTTGGACTCTACAGTATTCAGAGACATCCCTCACAACCTCAACTATTCTGTGCTGCCTTTGTCCTCCTATGTGATGAGGAGAATTTAGGAAAATGACAGGCTGTCTTTTGAATGCAGAGCATTTTGTCTCGTTTAAAGTGACAGATGTGCTGGACACTATGTGCCAGTCTGTGTGAGATACCAACTTCCATGAACCAGGTTTAAAAACAATATTGCAGATTACGAATGTACTAGATGATCTAATAGAAGAAATTACTGCTACCCACAAATGTGGTCTAGCTCAGCTCTGCGCAGTCACTATTCGAAATTAATTGACAGCTCTGCAGCAGGAGTTTTTTATTTGGGGATAAAGCTTTCTAATTGTTCCCTACCTATTATTGTTTTTGTATGGCAGCTAATGTCTTTATAAAATGGCAAGTAGATGAGAGATGTTGTTCTTTATTAGTAACAAAATGTATTACAAGAGATGTACATCTGCAAAGAGCTGTGCTGGGAACCGGGTGTTCCTCAGCTGTAAAGTAAGAATTCCTCAAACTACTTTGGGGCATTGCAGAAATTACAACCGTTCTCCTGGGTATAATTTACATAAATTATAAAATCAAAATGGGAGGCTGAAATAAAAAGGGTAACTCGTATGAGGAAGAGAGATAGACAGTACTCTTTTGGTTATGAGAGTAACTTTATTTCTCAAACCAACGTGTGACTTGGTATTTCCTGAAATTGTTTGCAAACCATCAGCAAGATAGGTAGCTAAGGGAGCAAACCATTGCATTCAGGATCGTAAGATAACCAGCACTATTACAGCAGAAGTATTTTTTTCTTTTTGCACCTCCAACCCTTTGCACTACTTCCAGGAATTGCAGGCACTGGAAAATAATTTCAGCATCGGGGGAAGCTATGTGTGTTTAACCTTGAAAAGAGAAAGCTTAGTTGCTGTCATCAACTACCATCACTGAGGTTTTGAAGAAAACAGAAGCAGGTTTTTCTCAGAATGGACAACAGGAAGGCAGGAGGCAATGGTCTCACGTTGAAGTAAAGGAAGTTGCAAACAAATGTAAGAAAAATATGTCCCCTGTGAAGGCAGTGAAACGCAAGTTTGGGCTGCCCAGAAAGCTGTGGGATCTCCATCCTCAGAAATTCAAAACTCAGGCAAAGGTTCCAAACAGTCTGATGAAACTTTAAAATGAGCTCTGCTTCGAGTAGACAGTTGGCCTAAATGATCCCCAAATGTCCCTTCCAACCTGAACTGTAGGTTCTGCTATGTGATTTCAACTCAAATATTTATTAGAGACCCCAATCCAATATATTTCTTAAAATAAATCTACTAGAGACATTAGAGGAATATCATTTATTTCCTTGCTCAATCTAGTCATGGAAGAGATAAATAAGAATTATTGACTTGAGAAAAAAAGAAGAGAATAGCTGTAGTTGGAGCTCTGTTCTCTGGGATATATATTTCAATGTTCTTTCTTTGCCCTTTTTCAAATCCAAGCTCCTGGTATTTAGACACTGTTATTTAAAACAAAAATTTAGTGGGTTTTTTATTCAGTTGCCTTATATCAAGACAAGACTATCAAGCCAAGAAATATTATTTACACAAAATACATGTCAAGAGAAAATGGTGTACTCTAAGTTCCTCACTTAGGTATTTTTATCCCTTTCTGAAAAATGCTATTGAAACTATAAGATAAACATGTCAGATAATGATAAAATATATAAATGGAAACAAGGCAGTGGATCTGAAATTTTAATGGGGAAAGAATCCTTTATAATCCAGAGGCTCCTGGATAGATCAAGGCTGGAGAAATCACCTGGGAAACAGTGTTTCAAAAAACACATCCCAGGTGAGGAGGTAGTAACTTGCTCACTTGAAATCAGAGAGAAAAAATGGCTTTTACAGACAAAACAGTCCTTTTTCTGAGAAGATGGACGATTGAAAGTACCTCTGCTGTGGCTTAGGAAAAAAAATGAATGCAAAAAATTACAGAACATATTAGAAGATGACATCAATATTATTAACTGTAGTCCAGAGTCAGTCTGGTAAATGAGAGAAATACACTGAGAGGAAAAACACAATAAGCTCCCAAAAGTCATGAACTTCACTTGACTCTGGTGAATATTTCTGTCAGCCTCTTAAGGCCTGTGGTAACTCTTGTGGAACCAAATGGAAAATTAAGCAGCGAGTATTTGTTCCTTGCATTATTCAAAAACTAATAGTAATCTCCTCTGGTGTTTTATTATTGCCATAGATTAGGTTGCCTGTAGTACTAATTGAGCAGAGTCCTGCTGACTACGGAGAAAATCAAAACAGCATAACTGAATATCTGATTAATAAAAAATAATAAATCTCCTTTAATGTGAAAGCTTTGCCTAACTTTTAAAATTGAAACTAAAAACTTGAGTTTCATGGCTTGGAGTCGTTCATATCAAGAGTTGTTACTGCTTACAGATCCACCATGGGCAAACTGGAACAACATGAGGGAGGACTCATCTGGGGCAATTATTTTTTCTGTCAGTGATTTAAGCCCTGTGTGCAGAAGGAGACATTCTTTCCAGTCCTTCTCCAAAGTATCCCAGTTTTCAAGGGAGTATGTGTCAATCATATTCCTTAAAAAATGGGTGAAATTCTCAACCCCAGACCTGTGGTCCCTCCAGCACCCAGCCACAGACCTGTCCTATTCATTGGCTTGTCTGGCTCGAAGCTTGCTGACAGATTGCACACAGGGAAGAGGCACACTCATAGCAGATAGCTGTGGACAAAGTTTGATAAGGAAATGGGAGAGACTACAGTGCTCAAGCACAAAGCCTGTCCAGGTGAGCATACCAACCAGCACCTAATAGCACATAGTTTTCCTTTGGTTATTCCCATAACCCTATTCTCACACTCGTCCCTTCCATGTTCACCTTGATGCATCCTTTTGGTTCTTCCCCATAATCTTATGTAGTAAGTTTAAAACAGTCACACATCTCCCCTCAACTCATAATAAGATCACTCCCACAAGACACTTTATAATCTTGTTTGCTTTCTTCTTACCTTTACAAAGTTAAGTCTAAACATCTGACTCTTCAAGGTTGTACTTGAGTGGTTCATTAAGTGGCCCATCAATCAGCCTTTTCAGGTTTCTGTATATTTGTGTGTTTGGTTTATTTATTTTCCATTTTCCATTTATTTTCCATTATTGTCCATGTCTTTCATGCTGAATAGCCATTAACCAGTTATCCTTACAAGTAAACACTAACACAACAGAGTTTTTATGAAAAAAACGAGCTACAGACTGCCTAGTAGCTAGTAGACTGCCAGTTTTCTCTCCACTAACCCAGAAGTGTGGTTTGGGAGATGATATTTTTGAAGAAGCTCACCTCCGGCATCTCCTTCTGGCTCAAACCCCAGATAAGGGTGCTGAACACAGAAGGAGTCAGGATCTTTGTGTTCAAATATGGCTGCATACCAAATTTTCTGGATTTTCTGAATACAGTTGTTGCAGGCCCCAGCTCCTCCAGTATCAACCTGGCTTGCCACAGGTACTCTGAGTGTGACTAGTCTCATGCAATTCATGAGGTTGGACCTCGTGATAACTCATCACTAAGCTTCCTCCATAGTGAATAAAGACAGAGGTGCAAACCCAGAAGATGAGTCATTCCTCCTTTCCTATCCACCCACCTCAGGATGAAACAAAGCCCATTCTGGAGATATTTTCCTCTCTATTGACTACAGAGGAGTCAAGGCAATCAACCTTGTCTAATCAGCTCACTTGCCAATAGCATGGTTGGGTGTGGTAACTTTCACCTCTCTGTGGGGAGGTGGCACTTATCTCCATGATCCAGTACTTCTTTTGTGACTGTAATCAAACCTTCCACCCATCTCTGCCTAATGGCCTCTCTGCAGCCCCTTTTTTCTCAAAGGACTGCCACACTCACTGTACTAGGCACAGTGAGGGACACCAGCAAGAAAACCTACACACTTTCTCCTCCTTTCAAGATGTCACACAGCTGGTCAGCAACAGGTAAGGCAATCAACTATTCAATGTGCTCAAAGCTACAGGAAAATTTCTGATTTCTACACAAATACTGCTGTTATCGCTGGTATTATTATGCAAATAGTTGGTCTATTAGCAATATATTTTCATCCTGGAAAATGCACACATTCAAATGTCTTTAAAAGCACCAAGTGAAAGAGCAAGACTAACGAAATGGAGAAAACAATATTCTGTAACATGTGGTGCACTTGCATCCCAGCAAATGGCACGTTACTCCTGGGAACCTCCCACGCTCTGGTGTGTCAGTACTTCAAGCTCCCTCTCCAGTGGGTGGAATTCCACCAAGCTCTTCCATGAGGGGTGAGCACAAGCCAAAATATCCTGAAAGGAGCTATGATTGGGAAGTTGCTCCCACTAGCCATGAAGTTGAATATTGTTGGACATTCAGGGAGAAAGCTCTGCTTAAATTGTTTGTTCTCTTCTCACAGAAAATGAAAAAAAAACCCGATTCATTTTGTTGTTTCCCTCACAAAATTTTGTGCACTTGACTATTGCTTAAAGCATTGAAGAACATTGCTACACTAAATACTGTATTTAGTTATGAGTTGAGACATCACAAGCACACACTTGTAAGAAAATGGAAATAAGTGCAAAAGGTCAGCATTAAACCCTGTCATGGATGGAAGGGCAGAGATCACCTGTACTGGAGAAGCTGATAGAAAATATCTATAAGGGAGATTTGGGGAGGATGTAGAAATGGAGGTGGAGGAAATAGTGGGAACTCCCTTTGTTAAGGAAATGCTGAAACGGGATGAAGATTTATTGGGTTGAAAAAGACAGGAATCAGCTGGGTAAGAAAAGCAGTACCAAAAGGAGAGCGGGGCAAGAAGGAAAGGGGTGGGACTACAGCACAGAAGACAAGTGTATCTCTTCAAATAGATAAAGTCTGGGAGGAGTGATAAATGTGGAGACCGAAAGCCTGAACCACATTAAGGAGGCACAGAGGGAGAAAGGGCATGAGGAGCTGGAAAGCCAGAGCGTCCACTGGCAATTCAGAGATGGTTGGAGTGGACAGGACTGCAACAGTTATGTGTTTACACAGAGCAAGTGCTGCCACATTATGAAAGCCCAGTGGTTAATCATCATTGATTCTTATTTTTGCTTTCTTTTCCAATGCTAGAATAAAAAAAAAAACTTTTATCACCTCTCCCAAAAAAAGACAAAAATATAGAGCCTTCTGAACAGGTTCCATGAAGTTGACATAAATTTGTTGTTGCTGAGATAAGAACATTTTCTTTTTCTTCCAAGATTTAATTGTTCATTTTAAAAATCTGTTTTATTTGTTTTCTTTTGTTCATGTGTTTTAGGCTTCAAGCATTCTCTGCTTGCAATTCACAAGATCAATTTTGTTGTAGTTTCCTCCTGCTAGACTGAGTAAAGCCTAACTTCAGTAGAAGGCAGGGTTTGAGAAAACCCTGTAGTTTTGTAACTCTCAAGTAAAGCTTGAGAGCTTTGATGTTTTCTATACCACTTAAACTTTTGTGGATACTATTTCTAAATGCTTATGCTTTTTCCCCCAGTATTGTTAAAAGGGAAAGAATCTTCCATTTATAGAAGTGGAAGCAAATGAGATTTTGGAGATCACTGTAACATCATTTTTTGCATGAGCCCTCCTCATGGCTAAAGCTGGGACTCTGAGAGATCTCTTAGTACCAGCTTTTGAAAAAGATGTTAAAGCTGTTCACCGTGCTGAGCATTGTTTTATATTGTACAAAATCCACTGGAAAACTGGATATTCAGCTCCAATTTTTGTCAGAGCCGCAGACACTAACACAAACCAATCATGCTTGCACCCTCCTTCCAAAAGGTGCACATGCCTTATCATGCTAAAGGAGCCTTGGTTGAGGATTTTGGGAATTCAGCCCATCTGCTGTCAAACGCTACCCCATCTTACATCAAGTGCACCACTTCTGGCAGGGCAGCTTATGTGCCTGAGCTTAAAACTAGCTCTACAAATGTTTCAGTGAGTTAAATTTGACAGCACAAATGTCCATACACAATGAGCACTCTAGAAACAGAGGTTCAGATAATGGGAATTCAATTCATCCAGATCTCTCTCTTTGGAGAAAACACCTGTGCTCCTTAAGACTTCTGCCAAAATGTAGGGTAAGAATACCAAATTTCATGGGTGCTACAGTTGCTTGGCTAACATTCCTCTGAACTCCAGGGTAAAGGGACTTTATTTTAAGTCATCAACAGAACAGGTATTTTCTGAGATCTGCTTCCCATATGAACTTCTCCTTCATAGGGGAGGGCCTCCATCCCGCTGATCAACTTGGTAGCCTCCTCTGGACTCGGTCCAACAGGCGTATGTCCTGGTGCTGGGTACCCCAGGGCTGGATGCACTACTTTAGGTGAGGTTTCGTGAGGGCAGAGTAGAGAGGCAGAATCCTTTCCCTTGCCCAGCCAGCCCCATTGCTTTGGATGCAGCTCAGGACACATTTGACTTTCCAGGCTGTGAGTGCCCATGGCTGGGTCGTGCCCAGCCTCTCATCCTCCAGCACCCTCAAGTCCTTCTTGTCAGGGCTGCTCTCACTCTGCTCACCCCCCAGCCTGTGTTGATACTGGGGATCCCCTGGCCCAGGTGCAGAGTATGTTTCACATGCTCTTACTAAACCTCAGGAGATTCACACGGACCTATTTCTCCAGCTTGTCCAGATCCCTCTGGATGGTGTCCGATCCTTCAGGCGTGTCAACTGTGCCACTCAGCTTCGTGTCATCAACTAATCTGACATCAGCATATCTGTCTGCAGGTAAAACCTATAATGCAAAGCCAATTGCAGATGAGCCCCACACGTTACTGAGAAATAAAGCAAAATGGCTTAGCCATGCCACCAAAGTGCTGCAGTGCATCACAGAGTGTGCAGACCCTGCAAGCATTCATTCTCGGTCTACACTACTTCATTTCCACCATTTCAGAGGCAATTTTTTTTTTTCATAAATCCTTTCTGAGTTAGTCAGTGAGATAAGTCTTGTCCTTCCAGAATACTGAGCTCAGCAACACTCAGAATATTGGAAAACCAAGAAATATAGCACTGCAGTGCACAGCCACACTGCCTTTACTCTGCTTCCTTCCTGTCCCATTAAGGCTAACTATATCCAGTGACAACGTTTTGAAATCACTTTATGGGTTTGCAGATGGGAAATGGAGTTATGATGTAATACACAGAAGATGGTTTAGCATGTGGTTTAGCACAGACTTTTTTGAAAGAATAAATGATTGAACATAAGGCAAACAGAGGTAGATCCTGCTCAGCACTGTGCAAGGGAAAGAATAAATATGCCTTCTGTGGATATACTGAGTACAGTGGCTGAGTTAGGCTTATAGCAATGGTTAAGGCCATGATTTTATTTCTGGGACAATAGTTGTTTGAATTGTTCTTTAAAAAACCACCACAAAAGGACACACACAATCACAGCACAACCATATCACTGCATTAAAACATTTTCTTGTGGAATTTTTTAGAACTATTCTTTTCAACACAATAGAAATATTTTCCTGAAGGGATGGATGTGCACATGCACAGATATTGTAGTGCAAAGATCTGAGATACTACACCAACAGGGTAATTGTAAAAAATACTTATGGGCTGTCTTCCCCTAAATTTTGTTACTGTGAGATAAATAGCAGAAAGAAATAAAGTAATGATATTAAAAAGCACATTAAACTGTGTTGTCAGCTAGTCCTTAGAGCATCCAAGGATATATGTTTTTGCAGCTATTTATTTAATTTGAGAAAAAGCCCAACTCACTGACTGCAGAAAAAGTTGCTTCAAGTTACCTGGCACTTGAAACCTTTGTACTTGGGCCATAATTTCAGCACAAGTTTCAGGCTTCTCCACTCTTTCTAGCTCCACTGCCTTTTGTTCTGTCAGAGCATCCTGCCTGCAGGTGCAGGAGGCTCTGAGCTTGTGCAGCCTCAGGGATGGTGAATGGCAAAGGTACCCCTTCTTCCCATTGACACCTGTTGTTTATAGTTCCCCTGCCACCTGCATCATTAATGTACCTTCCAGTATCTTTGAAGAAAAAAGATGAGCTGAGGTATTGAATGGACATAAATATTCATGTATTTGTATCAATTCAACTGTTACATGGAGGGATCCTGCACCCTTTGGAGGCCTGGGCATGGTGGGGATGACTGCATACATCTAAACATGTCCAAAACCTGGGGCGCCAGTGTGCACCTCCTCCTTTTTCTGATTGACAGGCACCAATTTCCTTCTTGGTTTCCTGGAGCATTGGGAGGCAGTGAAATGGGAAGTCTGGAGAATAGAGTAGGGATAGAGACACATTGCAGATAGTTTGTTTGGAGGGGGAACCTGATGGAAGCACCAGAAAGGAGGGCAGCTGTAAAAAAGTCAGTCAGCAGAAGACTCTTGGGTTCACTGCAGTCTGCTTTGAGGCTGGATTGAATTTACATTTGCCAAGCCTGAGCACATATTTTAACCAAAACATTCTTTAAAAAAACATAGACCAGGAACTTTCTATAACTTTTCTAGTTAGCTTGTGCCCAATTTCTCACCATCCTGCTTGAAGGTTTTTCACAATATTTATCCTAAATTGTCCTTCTGAACAGTGAACAGATTTCTGCTGTGCTGGAAAGAACACTGAGCATAGCTTTACCTTTTCAGCAGCTTATAAATCATTGTATCCTGTTTTCTCAATTATCAGTCTGCTCATATTCCCATTTTCCAAAAAAAAAAAAAATTACTTTTTCCTGCATAAATTACTTGTGTAAACCACTTCACATTTTTGGAGCTCACTTCTGGACTCCCTCATTTCCCTATCATTCTACTAAATAAAGCCCTTCAGGTGTCATGTACTATTTATGACTCCAAGAAGTCAGTGACCTCCACTCTAGAATTCTACAGTTATAAATGTGATCCCACCTTACTAATTTTTAAAAATATATTCCTGAACAAAAATTCTTTTTTTTTTTAATCATTTGATCCCATAACTCCTTGTGGGTCCTTCCTGCAGTGCTGACACTCAGCCGGATACATCCCATTATACATGGGAGTCTTCTGCCTAAGTTTAGCATTTTGTACTTGACTTTATTGAGTTTCATCTCACTGGAAACCACTTTACATTCCTGTTCTTGCATGCAATTTCTCTTAACTCATGTTGGTGTCATTCTCAAATCTGATATTCACGTGGTCTGTTCCATCATCTCAGCTATTAAAGACAATTTTGAAACTGCTAACGACTCTGACCCCTGTACAACTACACTTCAGTGCCCTTGAAGAGTGACAGAGAATCTTTGATTAACTCTTGTGAAGAGGACTTCATCACATTGCCATACACCCACTTTTAATGATTGCATCTGCAGGGTATTTGTCTACTGCAGTTATAAGAACCTCACTAAAACCAGAATGAATCATAACAACCCTCTAAAGTCACAAGGCTGGCTACTCTGCCAAAGAAAAGAAGTAGGCTGGTTCAGTGGGATGCATTATTTACAGGTCTGTGCTGGCTGTTTTTATTCCATCTTATCCTCTAGATCCATGCTTTCTGTGGATCCAAGTTGAACTGATGGGTATGTGATATCGTGGGTTCAATTTTTTCTGCTTTTTAAAGGTAAGTCTGTTGCTTTCCCTCTTGCAGTCCTCTTCATCAGATGGCTCGCATATATCTCTTGTAGGAACTCTTTCTCTTTCTTTTCTTTCCTATTCCTCTATCACCACCATAGACGAAAGTAATTCAATGATTGCAGTTAACTCTTTTTATGCCAAGAAGGCACACCATACCTCTGCATTTTTGCATAAATTAATTTACTTTTTCTCTCTTGAAGTGATAGATCTAGACTTACTCTTAATATAGTTATCACATCTCTCTCTTGGTTCCCCTAATTTCACTGTAGTCTTCACCTCACTTTTAACATTATGCTCTGATTTAAAGACTGCTCTTTCCCCCCACATTTTTTCAGAGTATCTGTTTGATTTTCTACTCCCAAAACAACTCCTGGGATAATTCTATTGGTCCAATTATCTTATATTTTTTCCTTTGCAGTGGTCCAGCTTGCCTCTTTTCTTTTCACATAATCTCCTTTAATAGTTGTCAGTTTTTGGCATATCTTTGTATTTAAATCAGTTGACTTTGTCTAGAAATTCTTCCCACCAATTTACTTTCTTAGTTTGCTTTTTTCACTCCATAACTAATTCTGCTGCTTTTTCTCTGCCAATTCCTTAGACTAATGAATTTTAAAAGTTACTTTAGTGGAAATCATCTTCCACTTGTAAGAAATTCTCATCTATTCTCAATTCCTCCCACTCAAACCTAAACTGAACCAACTAAAAACCTGAGATCCTCCCCTGGCAGTAGACCCTGCCTTACAGCATGTTTTAGTTAAGTATCTGCTCCTGACAGGGGAGGCTGGACAAGGTGGCCTTTGAAGGTCCCTTTCAGCCCAATTAGTCTAGGACAAGCAGTGGACCCTGTTTCTGAAAAAAGGTGTCCATCAGCCTTGTTCCTTCTCTTGTAAAAAAAAAAAAAATTACATCTAACATACACAGAGATCAGATATAGTGTTAAACACAAATCTACATGATTACAAATACAAAAACAAACTATTTTTTCGTGTCTCTTTCGAAGGTGAATACCCAGAAAACATTAATTAGGACTGGAAAGAACATTCTGGGATAGTAACATGGAAATCAGTTGTTTAGTACTGTACATAAACCAAATGGTCTCCACCTCAAAAAAATTTAATTAATAAATTGCTCCAAAACATAATTTTTCATTTCCACATTACACTAAACTGATACAGTTTTAAAATACTTTATTTTTTTTTTGCCTTTCAGAAGAAAGTCTTCTAGGTAGGATAAAGATACAAATTGACTGACTTTTACAATCACATGTTCATTATTTCAGCTCATTGCACAGGATTTAAAAATACTGTTATGATCTGATTGCAATGTATTTCCTTTCAAAAATAGTGAGATTGTGCTTTTCTTAAAAATGTACACACAGAGATAGAAATTGTGCTCACACCTGCAACCTCAATTTTGAAAAATTATTAAGCCTTTAAGTTTTTCTTGTTTAAAAAGAAAATAGCGCAATGATTTATAAAAAACCCAGCACACATATTTTAGTAACTGCTTCTACAGGTAAGTACAACATTTTATCCTTTCACCATTTATTTCTGCTGTGATACCAACTTCTTTTGCTTTCAGCTTTTACTAAGACACAATGGTCTCTACTAAGCCTTTGTGATGGCTGTGATTGAGCTGCTGCTTATGCACTGCTTTCAGCTCTCAGATATCTCACACATCTGCCAGCTGCAGGAATTGATACCAGAATCTCTGGAAATGCAATGGAAAGCAGTTATGCAGCTTTGCAAGGAGCACAAGTCTTCAGCGTTCCCTCACCCAGTCCCCAGTTTCTCAGTGTTCTCAAAGGTTCAGAAGCATGTGGTCTGAAGTCCAATATGTTTTATCCACTAGCAACTTTAAATGCCCACTGCCTGTAAAATGGCCTTTGTTAGAAAACTTATTTCTATAGGAATGTCATTTGTGAATGTCATTTCAGTTGATCTTAACAGCATGACATTTATTCTTCTAAGAGTACAATATTTTCCAAATTACTACAGATTTTGAAAATTACTCTGCAGAAGCATTCTGGCTTTTCCACTTAGGTGTAGACTGTTGTATAAATCAGACCCTGGGCTATGCAGAAATAGAGGTCACTTTTTGTTCCTGTCCATCCCTGCACCCTCACCTGCCTTCAGGGAGAGATCACATTTTCCCTTGAACCTCCCAAGTGACCTGCTCCCTTTCTGGGATCTTCTAGATGCTTTTGTGTTCTTGTTCCCTTTGTTCCTTTCTATTTTGTTTTACACTTTTCCATATTATTGCTTTTGATGTTTCATATGCAAAAAAAATAGAATATTGTTTCATTTCTAAGAATGACACATCCTCTGGGGGCTAGAAGTCAGGGTTCTGCACTGTTGTTAATAACAAGCCTTTTTTGGCTGTTATCTTATTCTCTCTTGCATTAAAAGTTACTAGAAGAAAAAGCATATAAAGGAAGGAGAGTGTTACACGTCTAATTCTGCCAGAAGGCTGACAGTGTCAAATGACCATTGTCCTATGGAGAAGCGTCCATGTCAATACCAGCCCACAGAAAGCTGCTTGCCTTTGCTCAGCTCATCTCACATGCCTCCCTGTGTCACCTGCCCATGTCCCTGCCAGCTTCCCATTGTTACCCACCTTGAGGCATCCTCTCGCACATCTTCTGACCCAAACTGCCTGTCCACCAGTTCTCTCCTGGTCAGCCTTAGTCTCCATTGCTCCCCACTCCTTCCTTGAGAAGCCAGTCCTTTGCTGATACACACATTATTTATGCATCCCCACCCAACTCCACAGATCTCTTCCCCCTCTATGGTTCTCATTCCCTGCTGCCAATACTAGTGCTGCTGCTTCTACAGAATCTGTTTTACAGATCTATCACTTAGACTTCTATAGCTGTATTTCATTTAATATGTTGTCTTTTTCACTGTAAAGTGTTTCCTCTGGGAGAAAAGACAGAATATAAGTTCTTGGTTAGTCTATACAGAGGATTAGTCCATTAGTGATGTAACATTAATACTGTTGGAAGTTGACGCAACCTCATTTTACAGGCTGAGTCTCAGCTGCCCCCTTGAGCTCTTCCTTACTTCATTTGGAGTCTTCAGGGAAACTGGAGCTGTATACAGCTTTTGAAGTTTTGCATTTTAACAGTTTCTCATCTTAATTCCAATGTTCTTGGAGACACCTAAGAAGAGAAAGAAACACACAACAGCCAAGAACACATTAATCACATTCACCTCTCTATGTCCAGTGAAGGAGCCAAGGCTTTAAATATGCTAATAAAAATACCAGTGGGTGATTACCTTTTTCCAAAAGAAACTGGCAAATAGTACATTATTTCAAGACTCATGATTATGGCACTAAGGGGTAATAATCCCCCATTTCCTAGGCTTTCTTTTTTGCCAAGGCACTCACCCCAGCAAGTGGGTCTGATGGAGGATGCCTTCTCTATGAGCAATGAAGACCCGTCTGCAGCTCCCTCTGGCTGCAGAAGGGTCATTTTGAAGTGGCTGGGGAATAGGCTGAAAGAAATGGGGAATCTCCTGTGGTAAGCTTTTACTTTGAAAGAAAGCTGAGCTGTTTTTCTGGTTACAGATAACTGTGAGGGTTGCTCCATGTGTCTGAGGGATATGAAATTTATTATCAGGAGATCACAAGTAACTCATTAATTCTTGTAAAGGGTTGCCAGTGCTCAGGCATAGTTGAAAAGGCAGCCTGATGTTAGGGGACCATTTCTCTCAGGAGAAGGAGCATCAGCCTCAGAGCATTTATTGCAATCACTTGCAATGTCCCCTCAGTGGCACAGGCATGACTAAAATCTTCAGTGCAACAGATAGCAGAAGCATTTGAAGCCCAGCACAATGCTTTTCTGAGGCTATGGGAAGAGACCCTGCTCCAGCCATCACATGCAGAGTAGGAAATTCATTGCCATCATGGAGAAGGAGTGGAGGACATCTGCAGGAATGCTGGCAGCTGGGGCAAGGTGGCCTGAGGTGTCCTTTGAAACATGAGTGTGAAGAGAGCAACAAATGGGGAAGTCAAACAGCATCACAAAAGCTGGGGCTGTAATTTCTTTGCAAGAAACTCACATTGACTGTCCAAATTGTGAAATGTATGAAAAATGGGCAGAAAAAAGAAAGACAGTATAAGATCACTGCCCAGTGTTATCTAGTAGTTTTAATTCTATTTTTAGATTAATCTCCTATTATTTTGATTTCTGACCTACAGTTTTTGAAGTTGTGAGAGCTGATGTTCTGAGGCTGTTGTTAGGTTTGCACAAAGGTCCCAGCAAACACAGCTGCACATGCACTGGAGATGGAAAGCAGGGGTTCAATATCCAGTGGTCTGAGTTGAGAGGTACAATTGCTGTATGAATGACAGAAGAACACCATTGGCTTCCACAGTTTTTTCTTTTTGCATGCATCTACGGAAATGTAGTACTAATCAGTCTTCATAGATTGAGAATATTTAGGTCATTAAGCAGAGTTGCAAGAAAGCTTGAGTTATCTGAGAAGCTTAAGTGTGTTTGATCAGCAGATCCAAATAAATGCGTACAGAAATTTTATCTTCTTCATCACCTTTGAAAATCTCAGCCAATAGGAAAATGCTGAAGATAGCCCAGCATCATGCCATTAGAAACAGATGGTTAGAAGAACCTGTACCCTGCTAACAATGTCATCATCTTCTGTGTAAGACAGCCAGTCCAGCTGGAACAGTTGCCTCCAATTAAAGTGGGGTAGAAGAGAAGCATCTCACGATTGGCAAATGCCTCATTTAACCAGGCTCAGACAGGAGGTTGTTAATGTGATGAAAATATACATGTTTATTTTTAACCAATTGAAAATTACCTACACCTTCTCAATCTACAATAAGGAAATCAGTGCAAAAATCTCTGGGATTTACAAGAAGAAAAAAACAAACAAACAATTGGCTTTACTGTGTATAACACAAAATAACAACTACCTAAGCATTGATTTTGTTTAATTGCATACAGCCTGATTTGAAATAGTAAATCCTCATGGGCTTGATTTGAAAATGCAATAGATACACGTGATAACACGTCAAAAATGGACCATAGTTACCTTAGCAAATAATTAACTGTAGATTCTGTTATGAACAAATTTACAAGGATAACTGGATTAGAAAACTTCTGCAGTAAAAGTTAAAGCACATATGCTGGAGTATAATTGAGACACCTGCATGTTGCACTAATGTAGTTTTTCTGCTTTCAGATAAGTAATTTGCACTAAGTGTTGTACTATAATATTGCTAGGTCGCAAAGTCGAGTTCTAAGCTTAAATGGACCTTGGGCAGAATGTCAGCAGAAATGACATCCAGGGAGCTTGATTGCTGTCCTTAAAATGCAGTATTTCACAGCTCTGACAAATGAACTGCCACAGTACACAAAATGAAGTATAACACTGACGTAGTGTGATAGATTTTATTCTGTGGGGGAAAATAATTGGATTTCCATAAACCTTAAAGACAGAAGAGATGCTGGATTTATATAAATCTCCTGACATTGTTAAAGACAAACAGAGTTTCTGCCCATGAAATGCACATTAAGAAATTGTCAAGGAGAAAAGGAGGAAGAGCTGTTTCATGGATTGTTCTAGGAAGGAGTTGTGCCAAAACTCTCCTGCAAAAGCCTTGAATTTCCTTTCAATGAACAATATTTTGCGGTGCTATATGTAATGTTCCTAAATTTTAGCTGGTTTACATGAACCTTGGATCCTAATGACTATGCACAAATCTTCTTAAAAATTGTCTTCTCCCTCCTTCTCCCTCAAGGTGAACATATTGGTGAGGAAATGAGTAGGTTAGAAGGTGAGGAAAGTTGAGAAGAAAATATGTTCTGAAATTAATTTTAATATCTGTTACACACTGAGTAGGAGACAGTGGGTTGCTCAGAGAAGCTGTGGATGCCCCACCCCTGGGAGCTTTCAATGCACGGTTGGATAGGGCTCTGAGCATCCTGGTCTAGTGAAAAGTGTCCCTGCCCATGGCCAGGACTTTGGAACTAGATGACCTTTAAGATCCTTTCCAACCCAAGCCTTTCTATGATTCTATCAATATATTAGTCACATCACACCCAAAATAAGAACAGTATGCAGTGTTTCTAGTCAGTTATTTTAGCTTTTGTCTCTAGCAATATCCTTGGTTTTTATTTTTGTTTTTAGTTCAAAAAACTTGAAACCATTGTTTTAGAACAATTGAAAATAGAATGTATCTAATAAGACAGCAAAAGGAATATCAGGTTTTACATGTAAATCCTTCTTTTCCTAATCACGTATAAGACCCTGCTAAGTGTGATGAAGAAGGGTTGCCTTAGAGCATTATAGTAAGAGAAGGGTGACTAAAAATCCCCACTGATCTTTCATCCAGGTCATGAATATGACCTCAGGAGATGCTTTGTACAAGATAAAGTAATTATACATGGAGTAGGTGTCATTCTTTGGTAACTGCCCAAAGTCCAGCAGCAGCACTCATCTCTTGGAGGATTTGGCAGAGGGCAAAGCATCAAAAAAGGTTGATCAGAGCCTGTATAGGATGGGCTTGACTCAGGGGGATCTTTCCAACGTGTATAAGCACCTGATGGGAAAGTGAGAAGAGTAAGCCGGGGTCTTTTCAGTGGTACAAAATTACGTGACTGGGGGCAATGTGTACAAAACTGAAACAAAATTAAAAAGTAGTGCTGTTCCTGTGAAGTTGACCAGCACAGGTTGTCTGGAGAAGTTGTGCAGTCTCTGTCCTCGGACATACTCAAAATCCACCTGGATATAGTCCTGGGCAACCAGGTCTAGCAGACCCTGCTGGAGATAGGGATGGACCAGAGGTGCCTGTCAGCTCCAGCCACTCTGTGGTGCAGTGTCTGTCACCCACAGTCAGGGAGACAGAGACAGGGATGCACCCATATCCCCAGCATTTGCCTGTGGCTCCTCTGTGCAGCATGTTCTGCTCCCAAGTGCCCAGGTTACAATTATTGGTTTTCATGTGGGAGGGGGGAGAGATTTATATGAAAGAGTACACAATATTATGAGGGCTGCTTGTTACTGGATTAAAGTCTGATCAGACAAGCTGTGAAGTGCTGTCTTTTGGGTTAGAGCTCCCTACACAGAAAGACTTTGTCACTGTCAACCCTGCAGCAAGTGCTGGGCAAATACCTAAGGAAGAGGTGGTGACATTTTCTGTGCTTTCAAGGGAAAAGGGATCCCAGGTGTGCTGACAGGGCTGGTCAAAGGGGAAGGCTGAGCTTGTCACCAAGCACAGTCCTACAGAGGATTTATGGGAAATTGTCCCAGGGAACAGCACCAAGGCAGAGACCATATTACCTCAGAAAGTGCAAATTTGCTGAGCCGAAATTGCTCAGGTAGCTGCATTATAGCATTGCTGTAAAAAGGGATTATATGAGTATCTAAAATCAGTTATAGATCAGTACATTCAAAGAGTCTAAGTTTTTATTCCTACCTTTGATCATCTTCATCTCTGCTTAGCATGGACTACCTGTGCTTTGAAAGCCGTTTTGGACTAGAAGGAAAATTAGAAATGATTAAAGCAAAACATCCTGAAACTTCTTTTCCTAAATGTTCGGAAATTGCTTTATTTATCAAAGGAAGAACCTCTCCTGTTCACACTTTCCCACTCAATAACCTGGCATTTTCAGCAGAGAGCATTTAATCACAGAACTCATGACAGAGAAAGAGCCTTTTCAAATGGAGCAAACTCCTGGCAGTGACAGGAGCTGTTGAGTTAACAGGAGACCATATGGGGGTCAGCATTGCAATTTTACAATTGATGTGTGTTTGATTCTTTTAGGCTGGAAAAATTGAGCAGATGCTAAGATGCTTTTGCACATTTTTTTTGCCATCCTTCTTGGGGAAAAAACAATGAGAGCCTTATGGATTCCTGGCAGGGCAATGATAGTGTTGCAGAAAATACAAATATAAGGGCAGATCTAAAGGCAGAAATCCTTCCCTTTAACATCCTCACAGTGTCCTTTCAAGGCTAGTGGTGGAGGGTGCACATCTTTTGACAAGTTTAACTGCCAGTAAACAGATTTGGTTACCATTTAGCAGGTTTAGAATTTGAATGTGCTGGGTGCTTCCCAGAAGTGACCCTGCAGACCCTTAGAATGTTATTGCAGCTGCAGATATGTTTGTGTCCAGTAGAAAATGGCATACGATCACAAATTTAAGTACTGCTGTATAGTGCATATCACTGAACAGATGTCAGAAGATAATTATCCACCTGATCCAGATGGCCAGCTAAAAGATAGACTCCTGTTTATTAGATTCTTAATTTTTTTTTCCTTAATGTTTAATGAGCATAATAGGGGAAGAAGTGGTAAAATGAAAAGGTCTGAGAGAATCAAGGCTTTCTGGTTATGGGAAGTTTTCTGGCTTGATTTTGTAATGAGTCTGTTCTTTCCCAGAGGTATCCATTAGGATCACTTCTGTTAGACTAGGCTGATGAATAAAAATATGTTTTTATTTTGCACTTGGCTTTGCATTAATCTCCTGTACCATGCAGAGAGCTGTCAGAGTTTCCACAGTTAAGAGCTACTTCCAGCATGGCAGAAGCAAAGGCAATCTCAGGTTGCTAGAGGAAAACTGTGACTCTGCAATGCTTGTCTCACCTTGTGATGTCAGTGCCCACTTTCTTCCTGTTCACTGCTCAAAACAAACATAACATCTGCTGAAAGTTTTCCTGCTTTTGGAGTGATCCACTTCTGGTGTGGAGAGCCCAAATTTCTTTTCAAGCAAGAGCATATTATTCACTATGTACACCCAGGAAACACAATGGTTTTTATCTGAAGGAAAGACAAGAGATTTAACTATGAGTAAAGCTTCAATGCAATAGTTGTGAATATAAGAATAGAGGGGAAAATACAGCTTTTTCATTGTACTAATCTTGTTTGTTCAAAAATATGAAGCAGTATATCTGGACTTACGCATTAAGAACAGTAAATTAAAATTTTATAGTGAAAATGCAGACAATATTCAATAAATGCCAGTCCAAGTGACACGTAAGCCCCAAATCTAATAATAATGAATATTTTATAGACACTGGTCAGTAAAACCATCAGGTGTTTGCATATCTCAAATGCCAGAAAGGACAGAGCATCTGATGTTACTGAGCAGGGCTGCAGAAGCTAATCCTGTTCACACTGTGAGGAGCTGTTAAGGAATGATTGCAAGGGTATCTAAAAGCATATCAAATAATGCTAAGGCATCTCAGTTAGGCATCTCTGCTTCCTTATAACATTAAGCAGAGACAGCTCTGTCCTCATTAGTGAAGGAGATACCATGTCTGAACATGCTGCTGGAAACCTGAGATTCTCACAATTTTGGAAAGCCTATTTGCAAGGGTTGTAATCATGTAATATGAATACAATTGTCAGTCACTCACATCATTCATCTACTCACAGCTTTCTTTATGATCATTTTTGATGATTTTTTACACCTACTGTAGAAAATTCTCATTTTTCTAGCCCAGAAGGCTATTCAGAAGTCACAAATTAAGCATCACCTCAAAAAAACAGGGAAAAGAAATGAGACCACTACTAAATGCTTAGGTTTAACATGATGAGATTTTCCTTTTCTTTCATTCATTTAAACAGTGAAGAGAGCTTTTATAATGGAAAAGTGTCATTTTATCCCAGCATCACATGTGCAAACTCTGACACATTTGTGTTTGGTCCAAGAACATGAGTTTTTAGAAGCTGGTCCAGAGGTGACAGGTACCTTTTAAGGAGTTCTCCAGTTTTCTGACAGGATCAGATGTATGTTCCCCTGAAAAAAGGAACTTAAAATCAAGGTGTGCTTCAGCTGCTTCCTGACACTTGCAGTGCTGCCCCATGGTGGGAGTTTCCTCTGGTGGAAGAAGAGGGTGATCAGAAAAGTAAAGAAGTGCTGACAGTCAAAGTACCTCATTGTTTACCTTTCCCTACATATTACCTTTCCCTAAAAAGCCTGCATGGGCACCTGTGCTGAATTGTTATACTCCTAATGGATCCTGGATGTTTATAAAAGCAAAACCCTTTCCCTGAATACTGTCATATATAACAAGCACCAGTCCAGAACCACCTTCTCAGCATCTGCAGCTCCCTCTGATGATAGAAAGAGGAATGCTGGAATAAAATTCTGGTGAGCCTCTCAAACCACAGCACAGTTTTATAGAATCATGGAATGTTTTGTGTTGGAAGGGACCATAATGGTCATTTAGTTCCCACTCCTCCACCGTGGGCAGGGATTCCTTCCACTAGATCAGGCTGGACAAAGCACCATCCAGGCTGGCCTTGAACGCTTCTAAAGATGGGGCATGCACAGCTTCTCTGGACAATCTGTTACAGTGCCTCACCAATATTATAGTAAGGAATTCCTTCCTAATAGCTAATATAAATCTGCCCACTTTCGGTTTAAAGCCATTACCTGTTGTCCTATCACTGCATGCCCTTGTAAAAAGTCCCTCTCCAGCTGTCTTTCAGGACACCCTGGGGCACTGAAAGGTGTTACAAGGTGTGTCCAGAGCCTTCTCTTTTCCAGGCTGAACAACCCCAGCTCTCTCAGCCTGTCCCTATAAGAGAGATGCTCTTTGTGGAGACCATCTTCATGGCCGTCCTCTGGATCTGCTCCAGGATGATGAAGTCCTTCTTATGTTGCCATGACCCAAGAGCTGGACTCAGTGCTGTCACAAGAGTGAAATAAAGGTGGAGAATCCCATCCCTGACCTGCTGGTCACAGTTCTTTTGATGCAGCCCAGAATATGGTTGCCTTTCTGGGCTGCAAGAGCACATTGCAGGCTTATGTTCAGCTTCTCATCAACCAACAACCCTGAGTCTTTCTCCTCAGGTGTGCTCTCAACATATTGTCTGCCCAGCCTGTGTCTGTGCTTGTGGTTCAGCAAGAGCTACCATTCCAGGAGAGATTAATGGTCTCATGTGATGAAAAGACAAGTGTATACTTTCCTCAGTTGGAATTAAATCTGGAGGAAATAAGGTTCTACAAAGAGCAGAGAAATCACAGGTGGCAGAGATAATAGGAACAAAAGAAGAAGAAAACGTAATAAAATCTGAGGCCATTTATCAGTTGGTAGTGAAGGGATTGCAGCTTGCAGCAAAGATAGAAAAATTCTTTTTTTCTCGATGCAGAAAGAAACAATAGAAAAATCCTCCAGTGAGGGATTCTTTGGAGGCTGTCAGACCAGGCTGAAAAATACATTTCTGAAGTGCTCAATTCCCACCTGTTATGATGCCTAATGATATGGACATTTGACAACACAATCTTTTCTTATCCCAAAACTGTGTGTGTGAGATGGAAAAAAAAAAAACAAAACCCAGTCCTCTTTCTTGACTGCTGGATTTTATGTCAGAACACAATGTAGTAAGTTGTTCCTGAATACTTTTTGCTTCACATTTTATTCCCCATATAATAATAAGAAATAATCTTTATTTATTATTATTATATGGGGAATTTTATTGCTCAGCATCATTATGTGTAGAAAAAGAATAAACTTTTTATGATCAAGTCACTGAGCAGGAAAACAGTGAGAAGTGCCTAGTTGCTCTCCCAGTGCATACCTGGATATGGTGTGGATACTGGTATTTAAATTAATTAACTTGTCAGCCTGGCCTCCTCCTCTGTGGCATCCCATGTGGATATCCTCAGTCATACCTGCATCAACTGGAAAGTGTCTGTCCCTCACACTCTGTTTACTTCATTCAACTCATATTATCTATCTGAAGAAAGTGGCTTGATGTAGCTACAAACCCAACAGCCTTACACCTATTGTCAATGGATGGAAGGACAGGACTTCTCAACATCTTGCAAACTTCTAGCTAAGTGAAATTCACCCAGTTTTTGTGGACTTAATCTTGGTCTCACCATCAAAGACAAGAAAAAACCTTATTGGCTTGTGTGGGAGTGCAAAGAGATACAAAACTGAGCTGGGAGCAGGGTTTGCCTTTGGAGGGAGAGGAGAGCTGCACAGTGGCAGAAGCCTTCCCCCAAAATCGCCAGGAGTGCTCCAGAGAGACAGCAGGAGCAGAACTTCCTTGTGCGTGTCTGTTCTCTCACGCGATGTGTCAGGAAGAGTTATCCGCCCGCAGCTCCGCTGACTCCTGACAATGACATGATTGAATTCACGAGGCATTCGTACAGGCCTGCAACAGCAAGAAAATGGCATGCATTCAGATATGTAAATTGAATTACTCCATTTTGCACACCGAATTTCAGTCATTAGAGGGAGAGATAATGACTTGCAATATGTTTTTGAGGAGAAACACACAATGTTAATCTTATTTACTTTACACTTTAATTTCCTAATGTGCACATGTGCATGTAGGTCTTGTTTGTGCAAATGTCAGTTATCAAAGAAATTTCAGACTATGATTAATTTAATATTACTGCCCCTTAGGCTTGAGCAGATGGGCAAAGTTCAGGAACTAGCAGGGTTGCCTGCATTAAAAAGAGAAATCCATGATGTGCACAAGGTAGATTCTTGCTGCAAAGTTGCTTACATACATACAGACATGCAGACACACACAAACAATTCTGTGGAAAGGAGAGAGAATAAGAAAACACTTTAAAAAAAAAAAATTATTCAAATTATTCTTTTCTTTCTAGAATAAAAATATTTTATTTGCAATCACTTATAGATTATTTGCACTGTCTGACTGATCTGAAACATATCAAGTCGTGATTCTACAATTCAATGTAACACTATATAATGAATTTCTGTTTTGATGCAGTCTCACATGAGTTGCACTTTCAGAGCTCTTTTTCTTAAAAGAGCTGTAAGTCCCCTGACATACAGCCATTCTCTGATGGAGCAGTGTGGTAAATCCTAGGAGATATATATTGGAGCTGCTAATGGGTTATCCCACCTCAGGCACTCCAGCAGCCCGTAGAGGACCAGTTTCAACATCCCAGGATATACCACCCTCGACAGGGAAACACCACCTCTTGCAGGATGACCTGTGTTTCCAGCCAGGTCAGTATCAGACACTTCTGTGTGGCAATGTTGTGTCTTAATCATAAAGTCCAAAATTAAAGGGTTTTATGGTGGCTCCTTAAAATATCTTTCAGGTAAGTGTCCCTCCTGAAATACATCATTGTGTGGTACTTTTGTCCCAGTGGGACATAATGGGATTAAAGTAAAAGCATCAATAAAAGAATTCCTCGGGAAACAAAGTATCTTATTTTTCTCTCCTAAAAGGAATTAAATTTTTGTTCTCCCTGCCCCCAAAGCAGAAAGTATTTCTTTCATTTTGAAATGTGCCACTCTGGGGAATGCTGTACCCAGAAGGGACTGCAGAAAGTGATGTGACTGCTCTCTTGCTTGAGCCTGAGGCCAAGTCTTTGAGAGTGAGCTGCCACTGTCAAAGGCTGTAGCTGCCACTTCCTTCTAATCCATGACTGGTAGGAGCCCTATTCCCTGCTTCAGCTGCCACACAGGGATTAGAGCCATCGCTCAGCAAGCTCAAGGTCAGCTTTTCTCTCTCTTCTGGGGTGCTGCAAAAAGATTGGCTGCTCCTATTTCAAAGCCAGGTGACATTTTGAAGCTTGGTGGCATTTGGGCCCTTTTGTAGGTCTAACATTAGAGTTTCCTCACATGTACAGAAGCTGCAAATCATCTTGCCCTCCCTGGGATTTGTTCTCACACTGGCTGCGGTTATTTAGGATGAAGAAAGAACTTTCCAGTTTTTCCATCTCAGGAAGGCCAGTCACAATGTTGTGCTGAGAGCAGCAGAAAATGCCCTTCAGAATAACAACATAAAGTCTTATTAATGGCTTCTAAAATGTTCTTTTGCAGCCTGCCCTTGTTTCCTTTTTTGTGACTACTACAAACATCTGCACAGCTCTGCAGCAGAGCAATGACAGAAGCTGAACCACTGCTTCAAAAAGTTCTAAAATATCATTTTTGCTTGGATTCACAATCAGGCTTTAAAATTACTTTTAGTGATACAATTTGTGGCTTTTCTTTATTGGTCATGACATTATTGGTCATGTAGGAAAGCATCCTCTGTACCCAGTGTCCACAATTACAGACAGAATGGAGATGCAGAGCATAAACTGACACATAAGAAACTTACCCCAGCCAGATGTCCTGACCCACTTCCAGCTGACCTCCTAAAATGGATGGGGTTTTCCTTGCAATGAATCCTGAGGAAAAAAATACAACCTTTAGAGCACACAGCTTTGACAGCAGCTTCCATCAAGGGCTATAGTTAGACAATGTCCTTGGCAAAAATGTGTCCTTGACACAGTGTATGCCAAATATACACAAGATTGGGTCATTTCTTTCATTGCACGGGACAGACGTAACACTAATGACTTTGCTGGCACATCTCCAGAAGTACCCCACCAACAGGGATGCTGGTCCGTGGCTCCCTGTTTGTGTATCTTCCCTGCTGTGGGGTGGTCCCAGCAGTGTTCTGGTGCCCTATAGCTGATCAGACTGACAGGCCAAGACCGGACTAAATCTGTAGGATTCGAAACCCATGTCTTCCCAGGAACACATGAGAAGAACAGACTGTTTGTTCACTTCAGTCTCTTCCTTAGAGCTGTGCTCCAGAATGTGGAGGCTGGAAAATTGCCTACGGTAAAAGAAATCTGCGTCAGCTGTCAGCTGATGAACTTCTTGTTCAGAGACACAGGGCCAAAAGCTGCAGGGACTTTTATGCTGCAGAACAAGCCATACAGAGAGAAAGCCACTGACAGCAGAGTGGGGCTGGGTGTCTGGGCAGAGATCATCTAGAGAAAGGGTAGTGTAGGCTGTTTTGCTTTACTTTTGTTTTTAAGTGCCATGATGTGGAACAGAGGATTAGCAAGCAGCCCCATAAGTTTCCTCCAGGCCTCCCAGGACTGCAGTCCTCTGTGGCGTACCAGCAAGTGAGCGTGCTGGTTCGTGGTACAACTCCCTCTGCCCAGCCTTCGGGAGCAGGTACGCCAGGAGAGCCCTGCAGCCCTGCTCCGCTGTCGTTTAGGGCCAGTTTGGGTGCGACAGACTGTTCAAAGGTGGCTGGGGTCTGCCCAGTCTTCCTGCTGCTCCTTCAAATGTTGCTGCTGTGGGCACTGATGTGGGAGAGTGTCCTTGGCCCCTGGTTACAGAGAAAGGGCCACAGTCTCAGGTGGCAGCTACTGCCAAGCGTCGAAGGGCCCAACACTGCCTGCCACCCAGACTTCATGGAGCCAGGTGCGCCTCGCCTTAGGTCTGCTGCTTTGGCAGCTGCTTCATCAGCCCATCATGTCACCTGCACTGACAAATTTGGTCTCTTCATTGCACGTGTTCCTTCCTCATTCCAGTTTCTCATCTTGCCATTCAAGTACAATTTTAAAGAAATAATATTTAGGCATAAACGTTGTCTCCTTCTCAACTGTACAAGACAGTAAGGCTGGTCCTAGTCTTGCTGCCCAGGCTTGCATCCTTTGGGGTCTTTTTCTCAAATCTTAACAAATCTTTGGATTAGAACTCTAAAAGTAAAGTTCAAATCAAATAAAGGGTGTACTGAATCTTCATTTGGTCTTTAATCTCGTTGTGTATAACATTTTGCTAAACAATTATACAGGCACAGATCATACAGCATGAAGTCAGTGAAACATGAATTTAACAAACCTCTGAAATGGAATTATTCCTGTATGCTAATTAGTAGGGAAGATTAGTGCAAGTACCACAGCATAACCCAAAAGTTTATAGGAACTTGACTTTGTTCCCATTTTTCTGTAATGCAGGCACTTCTTTACATTTCTGCAAAAATAATCCTGTGTTATTTGATGAAACTGTCCTTGGGCTTTGGATTAAATACATTTAAAACTAGAAACTGAATCTCTGGCATCAAAAATAGCCACAATAACAATTTATACCACTCTATCAATGAAGACAGGCTTGATTTGAAGCTTTTTTGTATGTTTGTTTTAATTTGTTTGTTTTGTCTGACCTTAAGGGAAAATTATTCACAATTCTTCTGGAATAAATAAAAAGTCATCAGCAATTCAACATATTTGGCACTCTATCAGATTGGAGAATCTGTAGGAGGAAAAAACACATGCTCCAGCCCACATTTTTCACACAGTTAATGACTTAGACTTTCTGCATGGGCAAAAAGATCTTAAGTCAATGGAAAAATAATGTTCTGTGGTTAACATAACTAATGAAGGAGAGACCTGCCTCCTCCAGGGGCTCCAAAACAGCAGGAAATGATGGCTCCTCATGGCAGGTCACCACTGAGCCCTCTGGCAGGAGAAGGAGGCATGAAGGAATTCCTCATTTTCCTCCAGACAAGACTACTACTGGACTGTTGGTGTCTGTCTGCCCTGCATAAAGAGGGGTCTTCTAACTCCCCTTCTGTAGCTGGAGACAAGAGCCTAATGTAATTTATAACCTTTCCTCTAAGTGGATTTAAATTCACTGCCTTTTTAAAGGACTCAAAATTTTCAGTTCCCAGATTTAAATCTTTTGGGCAGGACTGGAAAGAAAATAGTTCTTCAGTGCCTTGGGCAGGACATCAGAGAAAGCAGAGAAGAGTTATTTTTCTTTTAAAATTAATTTTCTGTTCATTTTTCAAGAGAAAATAATTGACTTTAGATAAAGACTTTTTTCCCCTCAACACTTAATAAAATACCCAAGAAGAGAGTATTTGCAATAAATAACTGTTGAAAAAATAAATCACTTAATGAAATTATCTGTATGCTTCCATTTTGTGAGATTCCAAAGTGAAACATTTATTTTTATATCTTCTAAGATTTTATTAAAATTCATAATGGTTTCTAGCTTGTTGCAGACACCTTTAAAAATCTTGTGTGCATTGCAAGACTATTTAGCTGGGAAATGAAGGTCAATAGCAGGATTTTTAAAAAATGTTTTTGTTAAAATATTCTAAAGGAAAAAGGGAAAAGTAAACTTGAAAAATGGTCACTAGGTAATCATTTTTGTAAATAAAATGTAGTTCAAAGTTACTTCTTTTAACAGTAGCAATATCAGCAAACTTTTGACCTTGTTCATTCCCAATCAAATTTAAAATGCATTTGAAAGAGAATTTGCCAAATTACATTAAGTTGAAAACCAGCAATTAGAAAGCTATGCCAAATTAACTAAAACTGATTGTGATTATAAAACTCAGTTGAAGTAATTGCATTATTTAGTGTTTAAATACTCCAAGAAGTCAGGGAAGATTTTCACTAGAATTGTACTATTTTCTCAATTTTTTCCCTTTTGCACAGAGAAAACCAACAGGCTTTTAAAGCAGTGCCAGCAACAAATAGCAGGACTGTCATCAAATGAGTCAAAATAGGAAGGGATCATGTTCTGTTTTGCAAATGCAATGTTATCTTTTTTTAAATGCCCCCTGTGCAGATCTGGTGTGGAGGCTGGGTCAAGGACATTTGAGCAGAAGTGTCATTATGCTATGCATGCAACCTCACCACAAAACTGAACTGCAGCTATTTTGGAGAGAAACAGCAGTGCCTGGATGTAATCTTGGCTGGTGGTCCCCATGATGATATTTCTGCAGTGATAAATGGTTGCCTGCCTGACCATATGAGTCATTTAGTAGGAGACCCCAGAGACCTCTATCAGCTGCGAGTTTTTTCAATTTCTATATTAAAATGAATAAAATCCAACTCAGCCACAGCAGCTTTCCTCTGGGGCTTTGGCATGCTAAGAGTGGGCAGGGATGCTGCTGGCTCCATGAAGGATCAGGTCACACAGGATAAGGGGTTGTATTCCTGCTGCTACCCAGCAGAGGGACAGGTGCTCTCACAGCCTCCTGCAGCCATACTACCTGCCTGAAATTTGCTGCTTGGATTGATCCCGCAAGCAAAACAGAGCCATTACCTGGGAAAGCAGGGCTTGCAGACTAAGGGTGGAAAGAATTTATCTGTGTGTATTTTCATGGGAGGACAGACCTGCCCCAGCCACCTCCCGCATTTACTTTGGTGTCAGGTTGGGACAGCTGCCAGCCTGCATGCCTGGAGTGGCAGGGACGATGTGCCACACAACACTGTCCAACTTGTGTCTGCTTTACCTCAGAGTCTCTTCTGCTTCATCTTAATGGCAGTCAAGTCTCCTCGTTTTCCTTTAAAAGCAGTTATTTCTCTCAGCGCTTGCATTTAAAGACAGAGAACTGAGATTCTTTTAAGAATATATTTGCTTATTTGAAATACTGATTATAAAATTGCAGAGACTTTTCCACTAACAGAAGATGAGTTGTTTAGTCAGTGGGAGCAGATTCTTGTAATTCAGGCAGAACATAAATGGAGAAATGTTCGTGAATATGATCCTTAGATAACATTGTTTGGCATATCTGTGTTTCAGTTTCTTTTTCCCCTCTGAGTAACATGGCTAATGTCCTGATTTTGCTCCAGTAAGGGGTTTATTGAGGATTTTACTCGGCACATTCACTGAATGGTAGGTCAAAGTCCTTTAAGTTTGGGTTTGCTTTTTCAAGGTCAAAAAAATTGCTGCTCAAAGAACTTCTTATAGCCTTGAGGACATCTGTGTTAAAGCTTGTGACAGGTGACTAAGTAGCCACAGAGACATTAAGGCACTGAGTAAGACTTTGAAAACCAATCTTATGAAAAAAAAACATTTCAGCATATGAATATACTTGTTGCAGTCTTTCAGAAGCTGATTAGGAAATTGCAAACCACAGCGTTTGTTTTGACTTAAAACAGTGGCTGACTTAAAAAGCAATGGATTTGACATTATGCGGTGAAGGGTCTTATATCCCAAATGGTACCTTCCACCCCCACTGTCCCATACAAATGTCCAAAGAAGGAGTAATGGGAATATCAGTCCATAGCACCTCCAGCCAGCATGTTGATGCCAGCAGTGTTGAGGCAGCAGAGCACACAGCGTGGGAAGTTGGAACTGCATAGGATCATTCAAATCCTGCTCCCCTTTGTTGTTAATGGGAGGTGCTGGACGGAGGCATCCATTTGTCATGCTGGCTCTGTTAATTTGAAGGTGGCAGTAGGATTCCCTATTTGACCCCCCATGGGGCTGTGTTCCCAGCTGTACTCATCCCTGCTGCTCCTACTGCTGCTTTCAGCTGCAAGACAACATGGGAAACTGAAACCTGACCCTGAGGTGAAACAAATGGAGCCTTTCAGCAAAAGATTTGGTATGATAGTCACAAAAAAATGCCTGGGGTCTCTTGCTAAAAGGTTGACCATTTTAAAGAATAGTTACATTTACTCCCTAAGGCTTTCTGTGTTTCACTCCCTTAGAGAGTGAGAGTCTTGAGGTTATATTTAATTTGAGAGATTTGTCTCATGATTAAATGAATCTCATCTGCTGTCACTCCTAATGCAAACAGCTTTTTTATTTTTCTTGCTACAGGGAAATTGTAAGTCAGGCAGAATATCCTCTTCTTTCACCTTACAGCCTATGTTAGTGAATGATTACTTTATGGAAGCTCTTTTTAATTGAAAAGGAGAAGAACAAATTAAACCCCACATAATGCTGTGACTCATGGAAAACAAATAAAGGTGTCTCGTTATGGACTGTCATTTCAGGCCTCAGGTTACAAAAATTATTGCTAATTTTTATTAAACATGTATACATGACCACAGTCATTGTTTGGTTATAATAATAAAAATGTAAACACAAAATTTATATATTATATTATATTAATTATATTATATTATATTATATTATATTATATTATATTATATTATATTATATTATATTAATTATGTTATATTGCAAATACTCTAGCATAGGGCTCATGGCCCAACTATGCCTTCCTGCTAAGACACAGTTTCATGTCTTTGCTAATAAAAGTACTCATGTCCCATGAAGAAAGCTTTCTTCTGTGTAATTAGCAACAAAATTTAATGTATTATAGATATCTATTTGTCTTAATTGTCATAGGAAAAGAGAAATCACAGGCACTGAATAAGTGCAGTTAAAATAGAATGATTCAGAAATTGTTTCCTTTTCCTGCTGATTTTTCTGCTTTTCACACTTTATGTTGTTTCTTTTGTAGCACCATAGAATCACAGATCACCCATCCACCTACCACCAAGATGTATAAAATCTAAAATAAAGAGCCTTTTATCTAATTCTCTCTGCCAAATAATTTCAGATGATGCGCAGGCTGCTTTCTTTAACTGCAAATTAATTGGGAAGAAATACTGAAAATAATGGTATAAATATAGAAAAAAAAAAGTCACAGGCTCCAAAAACTCTGCCTATAAATGTTTATTTTTGGAAGTATATGTGGCAGTCTTTCAATCCCATTCATTTACGAGATCCCAGCTGAGCTGCTGACTGCAGCATGAGCTTAGCTGCAAGCAAGCCTCTGGACACCTGTGTGGGGAGACTTAAATCCAGTGTCTGCACCCTGAACCATATTCAACCCCAAAGACAGATGAGATTAATCCAGAACCACAAATCAGGGTGTTTTTTTTTCCTTTTGTGACCTCATTAGGTAATAAAGTTGAAGAGTGTTTCTTCCACCTTTTCCTCAGCTTATGGCACATTTTCTATCTTAAAACTCACAGAATGGGTTTGTTCATGTTTCTCTGTATCTGGAGCAATATGGAAAATGCATTTATACCTTAAAACTTAGAAGAATGTAAGTCTTCCTCACATGCTTAAAACAAGTAGATTGTATTTATTCCAAGCCCATGTTCTCAGTCTTTCAGGTAAAGAAGGGCAGGAGTCAGCACTACAGACTCCAACAGATACATGATGGACACGATGTCAGTGTTGTCTGCAGTAGTGGTTTTATTAAAAACCATTGCAGAGTTGTGTCTTCTCACTTCTGCCCCTGAGAGTCAGGTACATTGCTTCCACCAGTTCTCACTTCCAACCTGGAACTTATCCTCACTGAAAACTGGTGTCTAAGACAAAGGACAGATCCTTGCCTGTGGGAATCATCTCTTTCCCTCACCTTTGACCACAGTGGGGGTCTAGATAGTAGACTGAGCTAGGTATCTCAGTTCTAGGTAGGTGAGCTGGGCCCCACAGGAGGTATCTCCAGTTGTGAGCACGGAGAAGAGTCAGCCCAGCTGTGCTGCTGCTGCAAATGACTGCCCCTAGAAATGTGTTTGAATTGAGAGGTTCAGTGATTTCTTATATCATTAAGATCAAATCCTGCCCAGTTGTGCTGTCAATAGCACACAGTGAAGCAAAGCATAAACAACCCTTCAGATGGATGTGAATGCCTTACACAAATTCCTTACACTCAATAGAATGTCAGGAAGAATTTGTCCATTAGTGCATGCTGAGACAATTGTTTATATTTATAGAATTGCAGGACAGCTGAAGCTGCCTGGTTGGATTGTATTGTAAATATGTAAGTCAAAGTCTTCTAAAGAAATCCCAAACTTTACACTTGAGAATAACTGTTTTGAGTATTGAAGTTCTACTTTTGATGTAGCCTGCAAAACAAATTTGCACTTCTAATTAAGGCTGCCTAAAGACTGAGTAATACAAAATAATACTATTAACACAAAGAAAATTTACTTTAAAAGAAGTTGGCAAATCAGTAGAGAAGGCAAAGATCAATCCTGATGCAAAGAAACCAAATATGCAGTAACTTTAAAGTAGCAGAAAACAAAAGAAGGGAAGACAGATCAAAAGATAAAAGTAATTACTTGAGAAAAGCAAGATTCACTACTGTACCAAAGCCTACTCACTGTCTGATATTCTTATTAAAAAGCATTTCTTAACTTGCACACTTTTTTACATTGACAAGTGTAGGAATTTTTTTCAGCTATGAAAAGGGGATAAAAATTTTTGAATCAATAATGCAGCAATAATTGCCCTTAACAATTTGTCCCTAACCCTAGATGTAAATACAAATTGTATTGTCTCTCCAGTCATGTTTTGTTTCACAATACCACAAATACTGCATCACTGTGTGATGAAGAATAACATTAAAATATGAAAAAAGCTGTGAAACTTTTAATCAAATGAAGTGAAAAGATAGTAAAAAATTGCACAGAAGGTCAAATTGAAAATTGCTATATATAAGAATGAAAATATAATTTGCAAACTTCAGGTTTTCTTGGAAAAAAGAACTGTTTTGACCAACTGGAGATGAGTAATTACCATTTGGAAATTTCTTTTTTTAATTTGCTACTGTGGTTTCTAATTATTCAGATACATTACAGAAACAAATTTAGAGCAACAGTAAAATATTTTATTCTTTTGACATTTTAGACTTGGCAAGAGTAAAGATATCTTAAACTGCCTAGACCTGTTTTTCCTCTATGGCTGGGCAGTGGCAGTCATGCTTGGTGGAGGAGGACTCTCTTTTGGCAGAGAGAGGGATTATGGGAGGAAAGAGAGACAAATACAACCCTCCAGAGCTCTTTGCTCACATATTTTCCTTTTTTCCTTCTTATGGCCATTGTGACTCAAACTCAGAAGTTTCCCAGCCTTAGGCTGACTGGGAATTCAAAATTTAGACAAATCAACAATAGCATATTGCTAATTGAGCTCAACAGATTTTAACAAAAGGAGTATTTCTCTCACCTGGTATGTAATATATAATTGTCATAGCTGAAAAGGTAATAAATATAAACAAGTTAATAAAAAAAAAAGTGACACCATCTATACACTATTAAGTTTTGAGATCCCTAAGATTCATATACCTATAAGAAAATCGTAGAGGTAGTTGCCAGTACCCCCAGCTTGCTCTGTTATCTTTCCCAAGGAGTCCCTGTTTTCTGCTGCTGGAGATGTGGTCCTGGGCAAAAAGACCCAGTAGAGCACTACTTATGTCCTTGAGTTGGTAGACTGGTCATCAGGATAGAGAATGAGAAGTTTTCTCATAATTATGAATGGAAATAAGGAGGTTTTTTTTTCCTGCTATGCAGTCCCTTCTCCCAGGACTATGCAACTCCAGTGCTGGAGCCTGCATGATCCCAGTGCCTCTACTGGCTCTGGCAAAGTGCTGTGAAGAAAGCAGCCAGAAAACGTAGGAGACTGATGGAGTGAGGGGAATCATCAAGTCCTGGTGATTTTCTGAAGAGATTAGGAGATCCAGAAGCAATGTGGATGGATAAAGCAGGTACAGCTGGGACTGAAATGTGAGGGGAGAAAGAGGCAAACGTTGAGAACCTTGTTTGCTTACATGGGGGGCTTGTAGCTGGTCACTGTGGAATAAGTACATCAATTTATAAGTGAAAGGCAGCCTACCTAAATTTTTCCACTACCCACAACAGTGGGAACTGGATGGTACTTGATGTAGAAGCACTGTGACCTTTCTTACCACTTTTTGCACCACAAGGCACCTCTGAACCTGTGTGAATTCCATCACACAGCAAACCTCCTGTCACACAGTGAGGACCAGAAAGCCTCAAATTTAGACTATTTTAGATCCAAAAGAGGGACCTACATCCTCTCTCATTTAGCTTTTTAAAAACAACTACTATGTAAAAGTACATATTCTTATTTGGAGTTCCATTTATTTCAAGTGTCAGGAATGGTATGAGATAGCTTAGGCTGAAATTGCAGGACACAATTTTCACTTACAGATTAATGAATTATTACTGGGATTTTGTTCATTTTTAAAGGAATGACTCTTTAATTCATCTATAAGTATAGTTTTATTTTCAGCTGCACTCACCCCTGTCAGTAGGAAAACCAGAGGGTAGGGTCAGTGTTGAGATATCAAAAGGTTAGCATCCCATGTTGGAAGCAAGTGTCAGCATTAAGGATCAGTCATTCTTTTTCTCGCTTCCTCTTTTATTCTTTTTAATGATGAGTTCTCCTGTATTTCCTCTTCAACAGTTTTACATCCTGAGTTGGGCTGAAGAAATTTGCACTCATTTCAGTGTGACAGCGTGAGTAGTAAACTTCATTGATGTCTATTTGGTTTACATCAGCCTAAATGATAGCTCGTAGAAATGCTTTAGCTCAGCTAGGAAATATCCACAAAAATTAGGCTAGATTGAGTTAAATCAATAGAAATAGCTGCATTCAATCTAGTTTATATTGCTGAGTCAGAATTTGTGGCACTAGGGGAAAGGAACTTGCCTTTTTTATTCCAAATAAAGATTCTCAGTTACTGATTCTATGAGGACATAAAATGAAATTTGTACAAGTAGTTGTTTTTGGTAGACAGCAAAATATGCAATCCATATCTTCAATATAAAAAATGAGTTTTTTTCCTGGTAATACTTCTAGCTGAATTTTGCCTCTTAGTCTAAAAACCTTGTGAGGGCCGAATACAAGTAATTTTTGCTTTCATATAATTTGACAAATAGGCCATATGATGTTATTTAATTACACAAGGTCATAAAAATGTTAAAAATAAACCTGTTTGCTACTGGAAAGTAATACAAAAAGATAGATTAGTTCTTTGATACAAGGTTTTGTTCTCCAGTTAGCCAGAACATCTTAAGGTCATACCAGTAAATATATGTCTAGATGACATCATAAATGCTTTCAAGTTCATCTTTATCTGTCTTTTGTTGCACTACGACATGAAATAATTCACACATGCACGTTAGATGCAGAAAAGGGAAAAGGAGTAAAAAGAGTACGTTTATTTTCTGACTGCAATATATAGAATTCTAAAAGTGACAGTGGATTGGAGGGTGAAATTGTCACCTCTCCAACCACACTGGTTAAACTAACAGTCTATCAATTCTCTCTTCTGACAAAGAAGAATGTAAAACAATCATTATTTACATGAACACTGTGAGAAAACTGTAGTAGAAATATGCAAACATTAGAAGGTACAGAAAACTTTTAAAGAACTTTAAAACTTTCAAAAGAACAGGGTGACAATCTTTGTCTTGAGGCCTTTGCTTTTGTGACGGGGTTACTCCAGCTTCCTGCACACTGGTGCAATTTTGGTGTGATCATAGCAGATTTCCAGGCATCAGCCTGGAAGCTCAGTTTAGAGGTTGCCAGTGGCACTTTCAGCCACAGGGGGACTCCAGGGCCCAGAGCCGTCAGTGATCAGCACCATGGACAGCTTCAAACCACACGCAAGAGGCAAATTTTCCTCCAAGGGGCTGGAAAATCTAATCCCAAGCGAAGAGCTGGATCTACCAGCAGTGCACACGTGCAGAGCCATTGCCAGCTGCTTCATTCCCTTGATTCAATCCTGCTGTGTGGAATCATTTGTATGAAGGCACAGTCCCCGAAGGTTTCTCAGTAAATAGGACTCACAATCCAGGCGCCCTTGGTTCTGTGAACAGCACATTTTTTTGCTAGCAAACACATGGCCATCGGCTTTCTGAGGTCTGGCAGGCAGGTGGCAGGGCTGCCTCTGGAGAGTTTGAGGAGGATTGTCAGGATCAGGCTATGTGTGTATCCCTGGGGGAATGTGGCATCACTTCAATATCATCAGCCCATTCATGTTCCTGCCTGGCACAGCACTCAGTGATCTTGCATACAGATTGAACTAGACATCAGATGGTGTTTGTGTTTTTTCCTATTTCGTCATTTATTTTAAAGATGTACTATTTCAATGAGGTCCTGAGGAGCAGCAAGACTAAGGAGATGAATGCTGTCTTTAGTGGGCTGTAAACAAGAAATCATCCTGATTTCTCAGAGAGGTCAGGGACATGGATCTGTCACCTAATGCAAACAAAACTCCTATTCTTGTGCCTCATCAAAGGACCTTAGTGGAGAGGTAAGAAGCAGTGCATGGCTTATCTAGAAAAAAATGTTGCTCACTGTGAATTCACACAATATTTTTCATTTTGTCTAAAAAGTCTCTAAGTTTTTTTGATGTACCTAATAGTTGGCAGACTTTCAGTTTAGATGCAGCATTGTTATGCTCGAATGCAGCAAATTTCAGTCTTTTGTTCTTGAGCATAGGGGAGGCCTTGAAAATAGGGAGGAGAAGGTTCCAAACACAACAGTAATTTTTAGTGATTCAGCTTTCAAAATTGTAATATTTTTCGGTATAGTTTCATATTTCTCAACAAATTATTACAGGTTAGAACTATTTTTCAGTAGGCTGTATTAACATTTTAATGTTAACGGCTGGTAAATACAGATGAAAAATTCACCTTTTATTTGCCTTGAGTACAAAGTCTAGTTTTAAATTAAGGCATTTAGTGGAAAGTGTTCAAATAGTTTATTTTCATGAAATTTTCATGGCAAAACACAATATGATGATAAGGCTTTCAGAGATTTAATAAACACCTTATATTGCAAACTAATCTGTAATGCTCTGATCACTGCGTCTTTTTATTTCTCTAGCAAAAAAGTTAACTGGAATCTTTAAATAAAAAGTAGTTTATTTTAAGAAACTAAACTTGCCAAGGAGACAGTGTTATCGCTGTATCTTGCCAAGGATCACCTTGCCAAGGATACAATGTTATTTGTTGGGGGTTTTTAGGGTTTTTTAGAAGTCTTGATGTCTACAGCATCCATTTCTTTTTTAGGTGACTGCTGACAAGCTAGGGGTCTGCAAAATAGCCCTCCTGAGATCTATTTGATCTCAGCAAATAGGAGATCGCTATTTTCATTCACAAATAGCAATATAATTGCATTATCATAAAAGTCACATTGCTGTTGGCTGTACTGCAAGTGCCCATGAAAGTCCACTTGACCCCAAAGGTGGCATCTAATGTAAAAGATTTTTGTATAACTGAAATAACTCCCTCTGCTCATGTCTGCAGGAAGCAGCAAAAATCAAACCATTACTACACTTTAACATCAGTAAAACCACCATTCAAAGCATCTTAAAATGTTTATTTTGTTTTAAGGTCACAGTAACATAGAGAAAATAGTTACCGGTAAATAGAAAGGAAAAGTTTATGATCTCAGCTTTTGGCGTGAAAATTCAGACTCACACCAATAAAACAAGAGGAAGTGTTCCACTGTCCAGTGTTGCAGCTGGAATCAGAATTGGGATCAAAGATTGAAACTGCATCTTTTAAACATCAGGAGCAACAGCAAAACCAGAAATTACAATTTTTAGCCTGCTTTCTTGAGGAGAGAAGGCTCACAGAAGATCTGTTGTATCTTCTGTCCCATCCTCAATAACCTGGAGGCCACCATTTTAAGGAGATTTAACAAAATAGTATGAATTTCAAAGATGTTGTGTCTCTGTTGTGTTTTCCTGAAATTAGACGAATCAGATTTTTAACCCCAGCCAGCAACTAAGTACCATACAGCCACTCACTCAGTCACCATCCCCAGTGAGGAGAATCAGAAAGTAAAACTCATGGGTAGAAATAAGAACAATTTAATAATTGAAACAAAATAAAATATTATAATGGCAAGATAATAATGATCATAATTATAAGGATAATAATAATCATAGTAATGACAAGAAGAGAGGGAGACGAGTAAAACTCAAGAAAACAAGTGATGCACAATAATTTCTCACCACACTCTGACTGATGCCCAGCTCCTTCCTGAGCAGCAATCAGCCTTTCCCAGCCAGTTCCCCCTGGTTTATATACTGAATGTGACATTCTATGGTACAGAAAACCCTTTGGCCAGTTCAAGACACCCATCCTGGCCATGTTTCCTCATGGCTTCTTGGACACGTGCTCAATGGCAGAGCATGGGAAACCAAAAAGGCCCTGACATGATAAGCACTACTGAGCAAAACCTGAAACACCAGTGTGTTATCAGCATGATTCTCCTAGTGAATCCAAAACACAGCACTGTACCAACTAAGAAGAAAATTGACTCTATCCAAGCCAAAACCAGAGCAGTGTGTTACATAGGACCTAATAAAGGCACAGTCAGCAGCCGAGTTGGGACACAAATGTAGAACCTCGAATCACGGCCTGCAGCTACAGGCAAACTATTTCATTAATTCCTCATGAGCTGCTGTGGGAGAGAAAGTAGATTTGTGAGAAAAAATGGAAAAGTGCACAGAAATTTTCAGCAAGACTGATATATGGCAGTCAATAAAAATCCTATAAAAGCAGCACTCATGATGTATTTCTGGCAGCACTTGGTGGCCCTTCTTAGCTAGAGTTCAACTACACACAGCCCAGGTCTTTCTTTCACCAGGGAGTTTGGGATTTACAGGAGCAGCACCGATAGGACTCCCTGCACAGCTGCAATGCACTTCATGCCTCAGCAATAAGCAAAAAAAGACCTGTTAATCTCCAGGGTGTTGTGCTGGTTTCTAACCCTTTTCAATTCTCCTCCTGGTTTTGCCACAGGCAGGGGTGCTGCAGGGATCTGTAAACCCCTGTCCTCAGACAGGGAGTTCTCAGTTTTGCATTGCCTTCCAGGATTTGGTTCAGCTCCCCTAGGGAAAAGCTCTGCACCTGTCCTAAAGCACAACTTGGTTCCCAGCGTGAGGGAAAGAGCAGCACTGCAGCTCCTTGTGTGCCACCACAGGCAGCTCTCGTGGACTCGTTCCCTGCAGTGGAGGTGCAGAAATCATTCCCAGACATCTTAGTGCTGCTGTTTGGCGATGTAAATCAGGACTGGAGATGTAAGTCAGAGCTGTTGCTCTGCCACGGCGGCAGGGCTGCACTCGCAGCTGGAGCTGTGCCCGCCGCACCGAGCGAGTCCCGTCCTTGCTGCTCCGCCCGGGTGGCCAGCAGCACTCCTGGGAACCTGCCAGCAGTTCTGCTAATAGTGTACAGCTTCTTCTGTGCCTGCTGGTAGATAATTTCTGCTGTACATACACCTTTCTCTGACTCCTGCAAGAATGGAAATTAGTTTATTTCCCAGAACAGATGGCAGAGAATTATAATCAGCAAGTGACTACGTGGTCACTTGCTCCATATGACTTAAATTAGTCAATTATTGTCTACACTGTATCCAAGAATTGCTTAATAAAAATACTCTATTTATTGAAAAGGCTTTGTTCTGTGATTTTTTTTTCCAGTCCTAAGATCTGATGCCCTTCCTCAGTTTGGGTTCAGTGGCTGCCCTCATGGTAGTGATCACCATGTCCTGACTAGCCTCTTCCCTTGCTGCCTGTTGAGGGACAAAGTATCCCGCTCTTCTTCTTGCTTTTCCTCCTGCAGATTGTTGCCCTGGACAGCTGGAAGAGATGGACAGGAGCAGCCTGAGGTGGGACAAGGCTGCTTGAGGAACCAGCTCCTCAACCCAGGTGAGGGAGTGGAGCTAAAACCAGGAGCCTTGCAGCTGGGGACCAGTAACAGTGCAGTAGGCTCATGCAAGAAGTGCTGCCTCCAGTTTCAAACAAGTAGGGCTAATTTGAGTAGGATTATATATATTCATATGCTTAATTTTTTTTTCTTCAAAGTGTCTGTGAGACCTAGCTTTATGTTGTTGTGTGCTAAAGGGTAGCTCTGTCATCTTGTGGAGGGTCAAATGTCCCTGTGTGCCTCACTGACCTGTCTGGTTAGCACAGGTGACACAATCCACAGCCAGCATGACACAAAGAAATAAAATTGCTCACAGCCTGTCCTAGTTTCCGTACCCACATTCCACAAGGTCCTCCCAAAGACTGTGACATTCTCAGTAGTCTCCAGTGGTTCTGCTCCTGCCAGAAATGACCCCCACTACCACTTGAAAGGCTGAAACTTTATCACAACCAAAATTTCCCAGAGCTTGGCAGGTGCCATAAATCCCTGCCTATTTTAGTCAGGCAGGTGGTAATACTGCTTTTAACACTTTTAGTACTATAAGGAATGCAAGCAAGGGGTTCTGAGCAACTCATTCCAGTTCAAGATGTCAAATTGAAGGGGGGTTGGGACTAGGTGACCTTTAAATGTCCTTTCCAAACCAAACTATTTTATAATTTCATTATTCAATTTCATATAAGCAAAAAATATGAGCTATTCCAAAACCTACTCTTCTTATTTCTGGTCTTCAGATTAGATAGAAATTTGTGCCCTATATTTAAGATACAGTGTTGAATTCCTGCCTCTACTATAAGAATATTCCTGTCAGCTAAAGCATCTCTTGGCGTACTACGGCAATTATACATTTATCAGCCAAATCTGATATTTTCCAGTTGAGAGAAAAAATAGATTTTGCTTGGGAGCTTCAGAGTATTTTAAATAGTCGGGCAATTCCCTAGAATATACAGATGAGCAATTACCACCTTTAAATCATGCACTGTATGTTACTGCTCCCATGAATAATGTATGTGCCAGCCAGCCAGCATTATAAAATAAAATGGTGCTACATCATAATCTGCTCCAGGTGACCTAAAGATACTGGGATCCTTGACAGAAGGGGGAAAACATAGCACCGTCCTCACTCTGTCCATCACCAGGAAGTGTTCATAGCAAGGGGAGAGCTCTGCCATGTAACGTGAGATTCTGCAGTGAAGAGGTCTGAGCTGGTGCTAGTAGTTGGACACTGCCTTTTATAATCACTGAAAAGAAATAGGCAATTTCAGGGTGCAGTTTCTATGGTCAGTTTAATGCTTTCTTTATGATGACATGGTGCAATGAATCCTATCTACTCACTTTGAAAACGTGTTTTGAGAGAAGGCTCTGAGGAAAGGGCTTACTCTTCTTTTCCAGACCATTTTCCCCAATAAATTGCTTGCTTTCCTTTCTTTCCTCACTGACTTCAGGGAAATATCTCTGAACCAGTCGGCTAGGATTTGATTCTTTTCAACAAGTGAGTTCTGCCCTGTAGGGACCATACAGACAAAACTGTCAGCCACACAGGCTGTTTATCAACCCTTTGTCCTATACTTCACACCTTTACTATTCCCCTTCGATTGTTTTAAGCAAACAAAAAAATGTAATTTCCTGAGGAATTAAATGGCTTTCCAGTCAGTAAACATACAGCTCACAGAACCCAGGTCTTTTGTTGACCTGCCACACCCAACACACATGGGTGTGGGTCAGATCCTCAGCTGGTGTAAAAGGACTTAGCGACACAGATCTCCCCACTTTGTGATCTGCACCGGCATCCCCATGGCACAGATGTCCCCATTCTGTGATCTGCATGGATATGCCATAGTCTGCATGGGTATCCCCATGTCTTGACCTGCATGGATGTCCCCATATCATGATCTGACAGCATTTCAGTCCTTCAGCAACAGCAGATTAGCGAGTCCTGCACATCAGGGTGATTTGGCACTGAGAGCTCTTGCTGATGTGAAATTCAAATCCCCTCAAGCAAACAACTAACTTTTGATTGTGGATGGAAAAAGGACAAATGGATTTCTAGAGAAAAATATTCACTGACATTTGTATCATTCAGCGAGCTATCATTTCCTGATGTAATTGCAGTAAGGAGGAAAGGAAAAACGTCTTTTTCTTGGGTGAGGATCAGAGGATCCTATCAAGGAAAATGCTGTCATAAAGGAAGTATTTTTCAATCAAGTAGCCAATTATGCCAAAATGGAAATAAAAGTGTTTAAATGAAAGAATAATTAGAGCTGTAGTAATTATAGGCTTTAGTAGAAATTCTGAAATGTGAAAACATGTGAAAAACTCAATTTGTAACAGATTAACATAGTGCTGCAGATCAGGTTAGACTAAAAAATAACCTTTCCTGTTCAAACAATGGGTTGTTTTTGAACAGAAGGGAAAGTGTAGGTAACATGAAAAGTCAGAGGTTTGGTACAGTCTGAAAGAAGTATTGCTAAAAAATCTTAGGTGCAAATACTGTCCTTTTGAAAACAGTGCCAAAGGGATACCAAAGAGGAGAAAAAGGGTCTGGAAACTCAAATCCTACAGAAATTCCATTATCTCTGATGCCAGAAACCAGATTTACAAGGATAACTTTGCACTTATCAAACTTCCTTGCTGACTCCCTCTGGAAACTCCAAGCTACTAATTTTCTAATAAAACTTACAAGTGAGTTTGCACAATCCTTCTGCAAGTTGATGACTCTCTCACAACTTTCATGTTCTTCAGTCTTCCTACTGCTCCTTCTTTGTCTCATTAACTTGTATTTTCCCATTAACACATTAACTTGTATTAACAAGTTAATACATTAACTTGTATTGCTCTTCTCCAGACAGCCTCTCCAAGGACCACAGACTGGGTAGAAGCTGGGGTAGAATGTGAAGCACATTCAGTAAATTCAGTCTGTAGAAACCAGCCATGGCACACAGCCTCAGGTGCTCCACAAACCTGATGTAAGCACAAAGGTGAGTGCACACCATCAGAGACCCCTTCTGAAAAAAAAAAAAACAAGACACAATCACCACCCCCCACCACACCCCCCCCCACCCTCCCTCCTGGTCATATTTTAAATTATTGACACAACTGATCAGGAAAAAAGTCAAAATCAATCTCAGACAAACACAGTAAAAAGTTAATCTCATGCAAAAGTCAAGATTTTCAATTGATGTGTGTGTTTGTTTGTTTGTTTAGGCTAAGTTTTCTACTTTTGTATCATTTACCCAGTTAAAACAGTGCCATTTCCTGCATCTTCCATTTCTGAACATAATCCACACATTCCACCATGGAAGCGTAACTGTTCAAGGCTTGACCAGTTGGTACTATTGACATAAAACCAGACTGCTGCCCTTAGCAGGGCTGTCCCGCACTGCTCATTCAGCCCATTTGCCACAGAATGATGCCATTTTGTGAGTGGAGGTGCTGCCACAGGATACCTCAGCATGGCTCTGTCTGTGTTTGTCTTCTCAAACAGCTCCTGAAGAGTCTAAATTTAGAGCACTGCCAGCCTGCCTTATCAGCTAGACACATAAAAGCTGGGATCAGTTTAATTAACATTCACACAACCGTGCTGCAGAGTCCCCTGAATGTGGCAGTGACGGGAATCACGTGCAGACAGCAAGCACACAGATGTAAGAGGGAGTTCACTCCTCCTTTTTCTCAGTGTTGGCAGGGTGGTACTTGCAGCCCCTGTGCCTCATGCACCCCTGATCCCACTCTGGGTGCTGCCCTTGGGGCTGGCAGCATTGTGGTGCAAGTGACAGCTTCTCCAGCCTCCCTCCCACTGGCTGCAGGCAGGGACAGGGTCCAGCCCTGGAGGGCCTCTGTGGACACCGTGGTATGGGACCAGTCGCAGCAGTGATAGTGACACTGCAATCTCTGTGAGACAAGAGAGCCAAGCAGGAGATGAAGGATGAAGTATCAGCACTGAGGAAGACCCCAGATTTGAAGGAAATGATGTATGTCTCCTCGAGGGCAAGTTTGGGATGCAGATACAGCATGTTGTCCGTGGGAAGGCTCATCCTCCTGCCTCAGCAGCTGCTGACATTGGCCAGCCTGCCCTTTTCCTTGGGGCTGCAGCATCCTACCAGGGTTAACAGCCAGGCTGATGGATGCATACAGGCAGAGACAGGGCTTTGGTAGGGCCATGCAGTTTGCTTCACTTCAGCTCAGGTAGCCCACAGCTCATCCCAAGGCATGATGTGGGTTTGGAGCGGTGCTATTTGGTGAAAGCAAAAGTGTCAGGCTGGCTGGGCAGAAGGAGAAGAGAGGGAAGGGTCACCCTACTGCTGTTACTCCCTGCACATGACGTCTCCTGCAATAGGGACTGTATCTACAAGTTTGCTGTTGGGATTTGTGACAGCTGAAGTAATCTGGTAATTCTGAATTGCCAAAGATAAAGTGTTCAGCTATTTCTGTGTAGTAAGGATTTTACACGAATAGCATGGCATTAGGCAATATGACACATGGGTAAAATTATTTTCCCTGTTTCGTGTGCTCAGCCCAATTTTAAAACCATAATCAACCAAACAGAAAGCCACGGAGGGGAAAAATGAATTAAAAAATTAATTCAGAGGGATCACTTACACCAGGATTAGTGGTTTAATTCAATGCAAGAATTACTGTAGGCGTGCCTAATTCAGAGTCAACTGTGTACTTCACCAACTCAGAAAGGAAAAAAAGAAATTCTGATGCTTGTAGACTGACAAACTGCAGTGGGATGTTCTTAACTTTTGCACTCAAAGTATCTGTACTACTTGGATTTCTTATGAGACTGGGAGCCAAATGAAGGGCAAGATCTGTGATTTTTAAGATTTCAGAACAGCTCAGTGGCCACCAGAGTTATGGACCTGGTTTTCACCAGTGACTTCCATAGATGCAGTGAGTACCTCACAGAGAGAGCTGGGAATAACATCAGTGGTGCTTTCAATGTGGGCAGTGAGGATTTTGTGTGGTCATCTGGGAGAGACATTATGGGCTGGCAGCAGTCCACAGAATCAACTACTTTAGAAACCACTGATGTAATTTGTAGCATAAATAGGTTTTTTCTGCAGCCTCGAAACCTTTCAGAAAATAAATAACACTTCATTTTATGGATACACCTTACAAATCTTTCCATCAGGCACATGTATTTGGGTTATACAAGATAGGCAGTAATATCCCTTAAGGGAGCCATCACAACATTAAGTGACTTTTGACACCAAGAGAAGTCTTTATGCCAAAAATAGGAAGCTAAAGTAAGTAAATATTCATCATATCAGATATAAATTGATCTTCAACCTATGATATTTACTAGTAGCTGCTAAGAGAGTACCAGCTCAGCTATTAGACACAGTAGAGTAAGGGCATGTCAGGAAGGGATGGAAATTTTTCCTCCAATTTTAGTAATCCCTTTCCCCTTGAACTCAAAGATTCAGTCTTTGGAGAGTTGTGGTATTGAAGTTACCACCAGTTCCAAATGTGACACTGCTATGTCAGCACTAGGGTTTTAATCTATACTGCCGGGCTCCCTGTAATTTTGGATCTAGAAATTCTCTTTCTGTCTGCTCTTTTCTGATACACAAACAGAGGCAGAGAACTTTTTAATACCAATTACAAAGGAAAATATCATTGTTTAACAGCTTGCCTTAAAGTTCTTTGCAAATGCCAAAAGATCTCTCAAGATCAGGGGAATTTTTATGTTGGCTCTGAAGGGAAATGCTGCTAATCTACTTAAAACTGCACAGTTTTACTAAATGCGGGACCTTTAGTATTTTCTTCCTCTCTTTCTGTTTAGTTATTGACTTAATTTTAAAAAACTGTGAAAGCAGAGGCTGTAGGAAATTTGAAAACATTTTCCTTCTGAAATAAAAGAAATTAGTTGTTAATATCTACCTCTAGACAGCAGTGGTTCAAATACCCATTTACACCTACCAAGAAAATGCCTTCAGCACAAGAGGCTGGGTGAACACAGAATCTCCTGGACAAGGGCTGTGGGAGTCATGAGCATGTGAGCAAGGACACACAGTGGGGAACCCAGAGCTTTTCATCAAATTCACTTTATGCTACCCTTGAATATAAAAGTAGAAGTATTTCAGGATATGAGACGCCACACTTTGGTGCTCCCAAAACTAAACACAACTTGTTGGTAATTTGGTTTTGATCAGTCTTTCTCCTATTTGGTGAATTACATTTCTCTTACACCCAGTGTCACACTTTGAAGTAGAGCAGTGTTTTTATATCTAAAGAAATAGTTATGGTCATGAACTTTCTATCGTTTCTTCAGCTGGCCTGCAGTGGCACACATGATACAGCCAGGCCAGCTCCATTAACAGCCCCAGCAGCAGCACCTTGATGAGACGTGCTTCATTCCTTCTAGCCCAAAATGCTCCTTAGAGTCTATGGAGCAAGGAGCATGCATGAAGTCCAAGGTGCTCTCCTCAACCCTCATCCAACCTCAGGTCTGATGGGGAGCTCAATTTCAAGAGGAACCTTTGCATGGCAGAAAAATGTCTCTGGAGTAAAAATAGCAGTTACTTCCACAAATATAAATCCATCAAAACTTAGACTGCAAGCTGTTGCTCTAAAATGCAGATACATTTTCCAGGACTTGAAAGTACAAATTCACCTGCTCTTCTTCTCTGTACTAAATTCTTTGTGGGAAATCTGAGTTCTTGGGTTCTCTCCACATGACACCACACTGGGTGTGGGAACACACCAGGCAAGCACAAGCCCCAAGGCTTTAGATAACATGCAGGTGCAGTTGACATTGTTTACATGCTTTTGTGAATCAGATTTCACAGGTGATTTTTTTGGACAATTTTTGGGAAAAAAATGCCCCGATAACATTTTGACTCACTGTAATCACAATAGGTTTTTCTGGTGACCAAAATCTCTGGTCTGGCTGGTGCAGGTGCTGTTTCGGTCCCCTGTAACAAAATTCAAAAGGAAGTCCTTGAGACTTATTTTCTTGTCACTTAAAGAAATATCACCCTCTAATTGTCCTTTTGGCCTTTTGCCTGGAAAATGGGATTTCTCCTGTTTCTCTTCTGCAAGTCCTTGCTTCAAAGGTTTGCCAGTTCCTATGTTTGTAGGAAGGAAAGCTGCTGAAGTGGTCAGGCTGAAGATGAGGTTTCATGCAGAAAAGGAACCCCCATACTCCACCCCTGCAGTAAGTTTTGTGGCCCAGTGAGGGGTATATCCCCTCCTTTTAATTTTATCTCGTCAAATGACTTCTCACAAGTAGAACAGCTATAAGTGGCTATTCTGGTATTTTTCAAAAAGGAATTAATAAAAAGGAATATGCAAACCCCGGCCTTTTTTGATGCCTTCTTTAATAAGTACTGAATGTTCTCAGCTCTCCAGGAGAAGCAAAAGGAATGCAGTCTATTTTTAGACTCTCAAATGTTATTTCCAGTGCATCCACTAAGGTATTACCGATTTCTGAATGGTAGAACAGCTATTGAACTCATTTGATTTCTCAAAGCCTATCTAAAATTCAGTAATTGTCTTCAGCCATTTGAATTTTCACCACTCATAATTAGTCTGGCTGAACCTTCCTATCATTTGGCCAACCTGCCAGTGCCACACAGTGCCACACAGTGCAAAGGCCTTGCAACCCACAACAGAGAAGGCTCTGACATGGTGGCAGCTGCATAAATTGCCCTCAATTCCCAGCCCATCCTTGAGAGGGTAACTGCTCCTCTCACATTCAACCTTTCTGTTTCATAGGAGGAGATTACAAGATTACAGGCAATATTTTCAAAACCCACATTTCAAGTACTGGCAGGCACACATTGTGAAACGTGGTCCAGTTTATATTCAGAACAAAATTTCCTACCATCAGTTCTAAAAGAAATTGGTCTGCCATAAGTAGAAGGGAAGTTCTTTGTCAGGTTAATACATGATTAATTGCAAGAAGCCAGAGATTAACTACTAAAAAAACAGGTTTCTGGCAGGGTGCATGGGACCATTCAATGCATGCTGTACATACCTGCACCAGCCATTTTTGTATGGGTGTAACAGAGTTCAAAGTGCTGATGGAAAAGGAGTAGCAATATGTGCTACACAGCCTGAAGATAATACAAAATAAATCAAGATAGTCTAATCTAAAACTGTCTGCAAGAATTGTCACCAGAACACTAAATAAGCGGGCAATGAGCTTGCAGGTGAAATTGAGTGCAAATAAAAGCATAGTCAAACTCAAGGAGAAAATTATCTTTACTGCACCATCCCCATCCACAGCCTCTGCATTACCCCTTATGAGCCAGAGAAGAGCTCTTGATATCAGTGTGACTAGTTGTCTGGAAATGTCACTCAGTGCTCGGAGAAAGACAAGTAAACTGTGAGATGTGGTCAGCAGGATGACTGCTGCAGTAGAGTGCAACATGTTGGCATATTTGGATTTAATATATTTTATTAGTCTAGGTAGTGTAGGTAGAAGCAGTAGATGAGTGTTCAGGATGCAGTGTTCAGCCTTTTCTGCATCTCAGGGAGAGAGAAGGAAATGGGAAACATGATTATACTACCTTATAAAAGCATATAAAAGCATCTCCAATATTGCTTGCAGTGTCAGTCATCCCAGCTTAAAAATATGATAAATTTGAAAACGACAGAGATAAGGTATATGGAAAACCTTCTTTTGAGAGCAGAAAAATATAGTTTTAGATTCTTCGGCATGCAGGGAAGAGATCAGACATGGGACTCTGCACAGACAAGAACTTGTGTAACAGTGATAGGGAAAAGTAATAGGGAAAACCAATAGATTTTCCTCACAATACAAGGACTGTGAACACCTAAGATGATTACTGGGCAGTAGGTTTGAAACATACAAATGGAAGTGCCTGTTAATGCAATATTTAACTGAATTGTGGAATTCTTTGGAACAATTTAGCACTATTATGTGGGAGAGGGAATCCAGAGCACATAAAATTGTAGGCATATGGGAAGATCAGAAGTGTAGGTATCACATTTAAAAGTCAGCGGCTAGAAGAGGGAACAAACACCAAAATGCCCTTGTGTGCACAGGATATTTAGCAAATTGATGAAAAAATTTATCCTGTGAAAGCCCTTGGTGAAGACAAAGAAAGGATGTTCTTTCAATTAGCTCTATGGCTGCAAAGAGTTAAAACTTGCTCTGATACATATAAAGCTTAGCAGATCTTCCAACTAAGTTATGCCCTGTTTTAAAATCTCGAATTTGCTACATTTTTAAGCTCTTTGCTCTGTGGTGAGCCAGTCAGTAATTGCTAGTTTTAGACACAAAACTCCATAATCCATGGACTAATCATAAACAAGCACACATCCCCACACCTTTGCCTTGTTCCTCTCACTGCTGCAGTTATAGTTCTGCCTCCTCTGATCCATATATCTTAGCAGCCTCTGATTTAGTCACAGAATAACTTACTTGTGATCCTGGTTCTTTGTCGGCTCCAGCTCAGGCTTCATTTGCAAAGTTATGTCCTGCACAAGTCTGTTTTTTCCAACTCTTTTTGCCATGAGTAGCAGATAAGTTTGTGACAGGCAGACCCAGCACGGTGGCTCAAGGACACCTCAAATACACATTTAAGGAGTTTTGCTCTCAGAATTATGTCAGCCTTAGGATTAAAGAAATTACACGTTCAGCTGACAGAGCCATGCCAGGAGATGGCCTTGGAGAGACACAGAAATCTTCTTCATGGCAGTTTGCCAGGAGAGCTTTTGTCATTCCTCTAAACACTATAAAATCCACTGGGAAAACAACTCGTTCACCAGCACGAAATGTGCAAAAGGGTATTTGCCACTCAAATTTAGTCATTGGACTGAGGTTTCCTCTGGCTACAGCTCAAAGCAAAGGGTATATGTGGCAGAGAGGAGAGGTCTCAGGAGCCAAATAGAGCTCAGCAAGGGCAGAGATCAAAGAGTAGGAGTTACCCAAGCTGATCACCGAGCTGGTACAGAGTGAATGGGTCCTTGGCAGCTCCTCTCCTCTCCAGCAACTTTGGAGCAGCTTTTAATTAAACACAACACTGGGTAGAGCAGAGCCTGTGCATGGGACCTCAGCTTGATGCAGTGTTGAAAGGATATATTGCACTTCTTCCACTCCTTTATCCTAGCTGCTCTTGCACTTGATACAGACAGGCTATTAGTCCAGGCTGCAGAGATGATGTTTCATGCAGCACTTGCCAAATTCATCATTATGACATGCCAGAGAAATTTCCTTTTTCCACATAATTCAAATCACAGCAGTCCTGGGAGCATCTTTTTACTCAGATCAAAGCACCAGAGTTCTACAAAAATGACCCTACAGAGCTGTGCCCGCACCAGGTGCTGGTTGCTCACCCAGGAGGGGCATAAGCTCTTGCAGCAACCATGTCCCTGGCAGCTGTGTGTCCCCATGTCCCCTGTGCTCCTTAGCAGCCTAATCAGGGGTGGCTGGGTATTTTGAAATCTCTCAGGAGTTGGGCCATGGAGGGGAAAGGGTCTGTGTTATACCTTGTTTTAGTAAAAGCTGCCTTTGGCCTTAGCTTGCCATCTCCCTTCCCTTCCCAGAGCAGCAGCGTGAGTGTCCTCTCCCGCGGGAGCTGTGAGCCGTGAGGCACTGGGTGTTTGGGCTGCTCCTAACACGGGGGGCCCAGCTGGGGCAGTAGGTAGTTGGTGGCCATAGTTACACAGCCCTCCAATAGCACCAGAGAGGGGTGAGCTTGAAAGCTTCTTCCCCATGCAGCTGTTTGTGCCCCCAGGTCCGCAGACTGAAATCCCCTACAGTTCACATTGCAGCTCTTGAAAGTGTAGGTCAGAGAAGCATCAGTTCAAATATCTGCCTTTAACTCCTCTAAACAGGGGGTCCTAAATTTTTCACTACAAAGCAACACCTTCATACTACAGTTTTTCTGTGGCTTTTTTTAACTGCCCACAGGAGAGGAGTGTGAAACACATTCCTGGAACAGGTTGTCTGTAAAAATTACTTTTTGTAATGACTTTTCCCTCCCATGAAATCTAGATAGAATTTTGAGAATGATGCACTCAATTTACAAGTCTAAGGTGAAAGACTAGAAGAAAACCAAAAGAATATGTTGCTTGCTAGGACATAGATTCAAATGGTTCAAAAAAATTTATCAAAGAACATGCATTCATAACATTTACCTTTTCCCAGTTATAACAGATATACATGACAGCAAACACCAAGGAGTCCCACAGGGTTTTTCCTGATTTAAACAGTTTGTGAAGAGAAAATGTGTAAAGGTGAGAGAAGTTTTTCCAACTTGTAAGTTAGGAAGAGAAATATTAAGAGACAAGGTGTCAAAATAAAGTCTGAAAAATAAAGAAGAGGAAAGGAAGAGGGTGTGCTGCATCTCTTAGAAACATCAAATCAATGCTAGCCCGGAAAAAAGAGAGGACAGGAGAAACACAAATTATGCTAAGAAATAAGAAAGGCAGCCTCAAATGCAGACAGTATGTCTACACTGAGTCAGTAATGAGATCCTCAGTGCAGTCTACATTTATGAAAGAAAAGTTATCCATCCACTGGAAAAAGTTTGAGGAGGGCATAGCTACAAAATTAAATTCCTTCAGCTGCACCCTATTTGGTTTACTCTTTCACTGATGAAAATTGTTTCCCATTAAGCCTAGTGCAGCAAACTCCTTTTCTAGCAGGTTAGCTTGAACTCTTCTCGACCTGGGGACCACAGATTAAAGAAATCCTTCTGAAAATGAGTTTAATTTGCCTCTACTGTTTTGGACAGACCAGTAATATTTTGAAGGAATTTTATGCTCTTATTCACATCATAATGTCTTCCCTATAGCAATTAATTAAAGGTGGACAGAACTGGCAGAGCTGCATCCTCAGGAAACTGGTGGGTCTGGATATAAATGTGCTGGCATGTGTGTGCATGTCAGAGGGTGAGGAGCTGGAAACAGTGCAAAGAAGTTAATGGTCCATAAGACTTCAGACCTCACCTTGGATCCATTAGATACATTAGTTATAGAAAAGGGGATGGTGTGAGCTGTTTCCCACACCCCAGGATATCCTCTAGTGTTGCAGGAGTGGCTGCCAGGGCAGCATGCAACCAGGCTGCTCTTCAAACCCTCTACAAGAAAATCACTCATCACTGCAAGTGGTGGTGGGCTTGATGGCATTTCACTTGGCTTGTATTGAAAGCTCAATTTTGAGAGCAGAGGATCACATCAGTGATTTTTAAAAATAATATCTCAGCAATACAAATCTAAAGGGAGAAATAAAGACATCAGAGCAGTCGCCCAGCAGATATCCCTGCAGAGGAAGCATAGTTACTTTCTCCACCAAGCTTCACACCTCAGCAGACAGTGGGGAGGTAGCTGCAAGACAAAATGCTCTGTTCATAAAATCTTTGCTGTTTGGAAGAGCAGGTAAATAAAACAAAGTGTAGTCATGCCGCAGGTCAAATTTATGTGTGTTTGTTGTCAAGATCATGCTCTGTAGGGCAGAGGTTTTCCAACCCCTCCAAAACTGGAATAGAATAGAATAGAATAGAATAGATCAGTAAAAGGAATCGGCAACAATCCATTCTCTATTCCAACTGCCCAGCCACTTCACAGCTGACCAAAAGTTAAAGCATGTTATTAACGGCATTATCCAAAAGCATCTTAAACACTGACAGGCTTGGGGCATCAACCACCACAATAAGATACCTGTTCCAGTGTTTGATCACACTCTTGGTAAAGAAATGCTTCCTAATAGCAAGTTTGAGCATCCCTGATGAAGGTTTGAGGGACCCTATCTCTTGCCCCTCAAGAGAGTAAATAATACCTCCCAGTTTGGTATCATCAACAAAATTGCCAATGGAGCATTCAACTCCTGCATCCAGCTCATCGATAAACACATTGAATAGGACTAGTCCTGGAGCTGAACCCTGAGGAACAGCACTGGTGAGTGTCACCAGTCAAATGAAGCCCCATTCACTACAACTGTTTGAGCCCTAGAATCCACCCAGCACACTGTGAATCCACTCATCCCACAGCTGGAAAACTTGTCCAAAAGGATGCTGTGAGGGACGCTAGCAGAAACCTTACTAAAAATCTAGAAAAACTGCAACCACTGCCTTCCCTTCATCTGCTAGGTGGGTTTCCTTATTGCAGTTGTCGAATCAGTAGAACAGCTTTCCCTTTGTGAAACTGTATTGACTGCACCGGATCATTGCATTGTTCTTTCAATGTCTTTCAGTAGCACCAGTATGATCTTCTCCATATTTTTTCCTGGAACTGAGGTTAGACTCATAGGTCTGTAGTTGCCTAAACTCGTAGGTCTTTTCTTGTAAATTGGAATAACACTGGCCAACTTCGAGTTGGCAGGGACCTTCCCAAACTTCCAAGACCTTTGGTAGATGGTTGAGAGCAGTACTGACATAATATTCCTTAAGTCTTTCAGTATCTGGGATGAATCCCATCAAGCTGACTGGACTTGTGAATATTTAGCTGAATCTTATATTTATATATGCATACTGAAATTTTAATATATATGTGTATAGCTAGTGTATGTAGGTATATATATTAAAAAATAGCACTTATCTATTGAAATATATATACAAGAAATTATGGAAGTGAGGATCCAAGACTAATCCTTGTGTCTCCATTACTTAAGAAAAGAATAGTTGAAGCCATTAAAAATTTAATACCAGAGGTACACAGGTAGGCAGAATGAGTTTCCACCAAGGAGAACTGTTTCATGAAAGAAAGAATTTGGGATAACCTCTAGCTAGATGCCATCCTAATGATGCTGAGGTTGTATATGTGTTATTAATGAGAAGTACCTGCTGCAAAAACTCTGGAGTGAGAATTTGAGTGTTAAATTATGCAAGTGGAAAAGACTTGGTTAACAATTTTTTGGGCTGAAGAACAGATCCTGATAGCGAGGAGAATTTCAGGTAGAAAACTATAGAATTTACCTTGTGACTTACCTTCTCATCTTCTCCTACTGTGTAAATGAACATGGAAACAGCCTGAGGCTGCAGACAGGTTAAACACAGCCTTAGAAATGAGACCTGAGCAGGTCCAAAGGTGGAGTCTGCTGACAGAGCGTGCATGCCTGCAACTGAAATTCTTGCATCTGCTGACTCAAGGGCCAGCAGTGAGAAGTGGAAATTGGTTTGTCCCAGGTCAATGTGCTCCATAGAGCAGGGAGTCATCCATCTATGCTCCAGTTTCCCCCCATCAGCTACAAAGGAGGGGGAAAACCAGAGCAGGAATACTAGCTCAGACTTGTGTGTCTAGAGGGGAGAGCTTCCAGAAAAATATCTGTTAAGAATGCTTGAGTGTTAACAGAATCAGTGATTTCCAGTGAAACACCTTCCACTAATTTGCTGCAAGTATGGAGCTCACTGAGATGTAAGATAAGACACAAAGTCTCAGAGGCACAATTTCTACAGGGAAAATGCCTACCTGGAGTGAGGTGGTCCATACCAGTCACATGCTGTCTTCATATTTGTGTTCACCTAAAGGTGCAGAGGTCAAAGCTGAAGAAAGAGGTTATAGGCAGCTGCAGACAGAAAATTAGGCATATTCATGCATCCCACTGGCTTGTAGGATCCCACCACTTGATCTCTGCCCTATTTCAGGATTATTTTCAAGCTCCGTTCCCTTTGAATCCCTTCCAGGTTAATTCTCATGGCTAAGTAGGGCTAGTTATTTATCCCTAAAAGTACACAAAGACCTCACTGCAGCACCCACCAGCACAAACCCATGGGGTGAGCATGCCATACCTCCCACTTCACACACAACTCACAGCAGCCTGCTGCAAATCTGTGCTTCCCTGTTGCTCAGCAGGTGAATTTTTAGATGCTGCAAAATTCTCCTGTTTAGTTTTTAGCTGCTGTGATCACACTCGACAGCTTAGGATCTCTCTGAGCTTTTGTTCTCAGCTAATGACAGCAGTACAAAAGAGATTACATTAGTGAGGCTGATTTCTGTACTTTTACCCCACTGATGTCAGTGGGGCTCTGTGGATATAGCACATGTTCAGAGCTTCCACTGAATGTGAAACAACTCAGGAATACAAAAGTAAATATACTCCCCAACAATCTCCCCAGCTCAGACCTCTGAGCAAGGAGGCCCAGCAACAGCAAGTGATGAAAGACTCCCTCGTGCTGTTCTCCTCAGCCTCTCCATTTTGCTCTGCAGTGCTGCAGCAGGTGTTAAGCTCACAAGCCATATATTTTTCCTTGCCCATATAGACTGGAAAATAATGAGCATGAAATATATATATGTATTCAAGAGGAGTTTCTTCCTTCTAAGGTCTCTCTCTGGATCAGGTTAGTGGAGTTTTTAGCATTACAGTGACTTTAATTTCTTTTGCTGAAAATTCCCTGAGGTGGGATTTGCAGATTTTAGACCTGGCTTGGGTGCACACTTCAACTGATGCAGACAGCTGTTAAAAATCAGCATATATAAGCATACCCTAAGCATGCAAATGAGAAAAGAAAACTTTGATTTTCCCACTCTTTCTTCCCTGATTACAGCTAAATGTTCATCAGTCTCCATAGTTACCTATTTACTATGGATAGAGCAGCCTCATGGAAATATTGCATTGCTGTGGGAAACGATCTGAGATTTAGTACTGTGAATTTCATACTTCAGGTAAGAGGTGTTCATAGGGTGTTTGTTCACCTGCAATGGATAGTAAAATAAGTTCATTTTAGATCTGCTGAAACATTTCAAATTCCCATTTCTAGAAGTGTTTTTTTTCAGCTTCACCAGTTTCAGCTTTTCAGTTTATAAATGGATGATGAAAAGCACAGCCAAAGCATTTGTTTCACGGGGATAGATAGGATTATCTTTCCTAACTTATTTGAGTCATGGACATTGTTGTAGACTCTTTAAAGCCACTGTGCTAGAGTCATAATATCATTAATTATTCTGCAAATACCAGATCGTGTTTCAAATAAGTAACTGAAATTATTTACTCTGAAACTTATCATGTCTAATTCACCTCTTTAAAAGCCACCTGTAGGAGTCTCAAATATCAAACATCTGGTAAATGTAAAGTCTCCATAGACAGAGGTAATTTTCCCACTAACCTGTTAGAGAAGCCAGCAGCACAACCTTTTCTTTTCAAATACACCTTGACTCCTGTTCTTGTATTTCTTACCATAATTCTCTTGATAAATTGTCAAATAATTGCTACTAATTATGTCCATAACTAAGAAACTACCAAATAGTGGCCAAATACTGCTTATGCAACTCCAATGCTGTTGCTGAGGCCACATAAGTGTGAGAGGGGGTGTAAATCAGCTTTTCTCATCTACAGGGGTTGATGGTGTTGCTTTTTCAAGTATAACTGTGCCTTTTCTCATGGCTGTGTGAGAAAAGTCATGAATTTGATTTAGCACTTGCTTCACTTGCAGCTTTGCCATGCTGTGAATGTGCAGGAGAACTTTCAAAGTAATGTTTGTGTTGGGAACAATAAAACTAATCCATTTTTTCTGCGCATGTTGCAAAGATCCCAGTACCTCCCTGCTGAAGGGAGATGATTCCTTACTTGTCCATGCCAGAAAGGTGGTTCAAGGGCAGTATTCCTTTCCCCATCAGCTTCAAGGTGCCCTGGTCAGGGTATCCCACACTGTCCCAAGTCCCATCAGAGACAAGACAGTTTGAATTTATTCATACTGTTGTATCCATGGCAAGTGTTCATCTGCAGTCCAGCCATTCATAACATCCTGTGTTCAGTGCAGAAGGACCTTCTTCCCCCAAGGGTGAAGACCTGCATATTCCTGCAGCCCTGTGGCACCTCAGCACACCTTTGCTCAGGCACAGGCAGATGCCTGCATACCTTCTTCCATGCCTTGTGAGTGCCTCCCACCTGACTGGCTTCTGAAACTGCTTGGTTTTAGCTGAGCCTGTCTTTCAGGACTGAGTAGCCACCATTTTTCCTCTCCTCACCACCTCCGCATCACAGCACAACTGAATGAGAGCTACTCCAAGTGGCTGATGCACCGACTGCAAATGGCTGGGATGCACTGAAAGGCAGCCACATTCCTCTCTCCTGAACATGTGAGCTGCCAGGATGCTGGAAACACTTCATCTTGTTAATGCTCTTCCTCTGTGCACCCCACTTGCCAAGAGAGGTAGAAGTGACTGGCCAAATAGGCAGCTACTCTAAAGCAGCAGTAGCAGGCAGAGAGGATGTTGTGGGATTTCATCCCAGGATGCTACATCAGACAAGTTCACACAAAAAAAGGCTTTACACAACACTCACTGCTGTCAGTGGGAACTCCTCCATGTTCTGCATAGGGCCAGAAGTGCTGGCAGCAATGATGCTGACCAGAGGGGTCTGCACCCTATGTCATTTCAACGGGGGCTGCCAAAGCGTAGCTTAGGGAGGCTGCAGGTATCTTTAATTTCCATTTGGTGCTCCACTGCTGTCACACCTCCAGAATGGTCACTGCAAATCTGTATGATCTAAGGAATCTCAGCCTGCAGTAAATTAAGATTTGAAAGAAAAAGATGAAACTGATTAGGGAAATGCCTACATACCGATGTATAAGAAAAACAAATTTTCTGGGAACAAACAGTATATTTACTAAACAAGCTGTGAAAATAGGGAAAAGAATAGGCAAGGTTTCTGAAGTTTTACAGCCTGGATGGGCATGAATTCAGGCCAGATCAGAGGGGCCTGAAATAATGCACAATTTATGAATAAAGCAAGGAAGTAAACTCTGAGCAAGACCAGGCACAGAGGAAGCTGCCCACAGCATGGAAATATGTCTGTGTTTCCCCCTATAGGGTGTGAGATATTCCTACCTTGAACTGCCACTGTAACCTGGCTCCCTGTCATTTACAGCAGAAAGAGATTTGTGTCTGAGGAATTTGAATTTCACAGAACCAGGGGGACAAATGACCCTGCACTTGGATGAGAGCTGTTTTCCTCAGCTGCCTGTCTGTCAAGTGCAGAAGACAGCAAACAGAAGAGGAGACGTGCTGGTTGCTGCAAGGCACAGCCCAGCCTCTTTAAGAGCAGTTACAGTAAGTTCATCTCTCTGGAACTGCTCCTATTGAGTTTCATGTTTTGCAGACATTTTCTTTATGAAAGTTCCCTTATTACCATCCCATCTTCATTCCAGTTTGATTGGACTCATCCACCTTGCTTCACTGAGGGCCATAGAAAACTGTATTTGCTATTAACTTCCTATAAAAACAGACACTTGACCCAATCTCCCTTGGGGAAATGGGTGTAGGCCACACAGCATCCAAAGCCACAGAGGGGTTCAAGTGCCAAACACTCCGTATCTACCTGGATCAGTGGCACCCTCTATATATTACTACAGTCTTTAATTTCCCTTCTAATTTTGTATGCTCAAAGCACTTATTACTGGACAAAACTCACAGACTTATAGGATATTCAAACATTCACAGAGATCTGCACTCTCTGGAGTTAAGTCTTTCTTCCATTTCCACCCAGCAAAGCTGCTGCGAGCACAGCAAAGCGTGAATGCAAATGAAGACATCATTCGACTCACAACGATTTGTGTCTTGACAGGCAAGGACCAAACACAGCACAGACACTGCCCCAGATAGTTCCTAGTCTACAAAGGCAAATAAACAAAACCAGCCAGAAACAGCTGGTGGGAGGGAAATAAAAGTTTTGCCTTGCATTTTAGAAAAGGTCAAGGCCAGTGGAATTGCCTGCATATCAGCTTAAGCCAACTTTTTCAGTAATGGATCATTCCTGCTCTTATCTGGGGTTATGTTCCCAAATGTGGCAGTTAAGAATTGTGAAATCCCAAATGGAAATACAATACTGCTCTATCTGAAAATCACTCATTGTGAGCCCAAAATGTGCGGTCTATGGGTCTAGTGGCTCTGGATTCCACCTGCCATGTGGATCCAGCTCCTCCTGCATCTGTTCACAGGCAGCAGTAATTTGGCCCAAGATCACAAGGTTTCAGTCATGCCAACACAACAGTTAGAAAGAAAATGGGTCAGACAATTTGTTTGATCCTCCTTTCATACAGACAAAATTTTCACATGGAAATATTTCTGAAAAGTCAACTGTGACACAAACAGCAACTGCAGATACTAGAGATACTGAAAACTAATGGCCAGAAAAGGTTTCCCATATAAGATCAGGCTCTGTATTCAGGCTGTTGAATTCAGGCTTTGTATATAAATGAAACATATCTGTTGGCTATGTATATTATGAAAATTGTCACTCTAGATTGAAATTCTCTGAAGAATGTTACTGAACTAATCACACTGACATTTTTCATAGACATTTTAAAAGGGACTGCAAGGCCAGACTAAGCAGAGAAAAACAAATAGAAACACACAAGACAGAGGCAGATCTGTGTGTACATATGAAATAAAGAAAGATATCACCCTTATAATCAACTTTTGTAGCCAGATGATGCCCAAGGTCAGTCTGAGCAGTCAGTCAGCATTTTGGACTTAGAGGGTCTCCTTTGCAAGGAGGCCCTGGGGAGGCATTTATTTGCTACAATACTGTTGAATTATAAAGAACAGATATAGAGGCCCCCTATTCCTGCATACCTGGCAGCTCCCATTACCTGTGCTTTTTATTAGACGTACCAAGAGAATTGCTGTGTTGTAGGGGGTGGTTTGCTGCAGCAGGAGGAGAAGGCAAAGGCAGCACTGATCCTTCCCAGGGCAGTCCAGGGCTGTCTAGGTGCATGACAGGGCCTGTGCATCCCCCCTTCACATTGTTGCAGCCACATCTAGTCCTGAAACAGATCCTCACACCCTCTTCTGTCTTTCCAAATGATCCATGTTTGGGCAGAGGGTCCCATCACTTCAGCTGTCTTTGACTTCCTGCATTTCTGACTGGTGAGGGGCAGCTGATGTGCAAGGCGGCAGAAGAATGATGGTCAGGCAAAACAATCAAGGCAATAGGAACACTGCAAAAATAGGACAATAGCAAGAAATCTAGGGATTATATCATCAATAAAAATGTCCAGAATAGAAAATTTGGCAATCAAGATGGCAGAACACCCAGCTGAGTCCATGGGCATCATTGCCAGAAAGCACCATACCAGAAGCCTGGAGGCTCCAAGGCTCTCAGTGGATGGGAGCTGCCACAGCTCTGCTCAGGCCAAACTAGAGGCTTGCCCACTTGCTTGTTAAATCCTGCACACTTCACACTGATATTCATCAGATGCCATTTTTAAAGGTGAAATCCCAATTTTCTGTGTCTTTCGGAGAGAAAGTGTCAGGCTTCATACCAGTTTGTTAAAAAAGACCGAGCAGAGCTTAAAAACTTACACTTTCAGCTTTAACTCAGTCTGTAGAGTAGGTTTAGATTGGATATTGGGAAAATTTTCTTCACAGAAAGGATTGTCAAGCACTGGAACAGGCTGCCCAGAGAGCTGGTTGAGTCCCCTCTCCTGAAGGTATTTAAAGAAATGTAGATGTGGCACTTAGGGACATAGCTTAGTGGTGGAATTGCCAGGGCTGGATTCATGGTTGGACTTGATGATCTTAAAGGTCTTTCCTAACCAAAATAAATCTATAAGTATTTATACAGAAAGGAAATATGACTTGCTCAAAGGACACTTGTCTGTATGTAGATTAAGTGAATATTTCCATGGCCTTGATCCATCATTTTGAACTGTGTTGCTTTTACCCCTTGTAATTTTCTTGAAAGGGAGATAAGAGATTTTAGTTATTGTCTGCAGTTCTCCTTTTCATGAAAATGCTTTCAGTGTTTATTTTCTATTTACTGAAGCAAGATATAATTGCAGTTAGTATTTGTTTAAACAAGATAAATGTATACTGTGTACAATTATATATTTATGTATATATATTACATATTATTATAATGAATACTATAAATGCTATAATATAAATAACACATTTTTTATTTCCCTAGAGCACACAGGCTTTGTACCTTAATTTCTAGTGCCAAGGACTAGTTTCTAGCAGCTTTCTATAATTGTGTAGAGTGAATGTTCAGCAGAGGGAAGGACCCTGCAAAGGTGGGATAATCCCACTTGTAATCATGGCTCTTACAAGCTGATAGAAGTTTGACTCATTGAGATAACTCTGAGGAACTTTAGTCATTGTGGGACCACTGAAAAAGCAGCACCTTTTCTCAAAGATCTTAGTATATATTTGTATTTATAATGCATTTTGTATCACCAAGAGTGACAACAAACCTGTAATTCTCACTTCTTCATGCATTTCATAAAGGAGATAACCTGCACCTTACTCCTTGAGTCCCAGTGTTGTTTGGGAAGGAGCCATATAATTTAGGAAGGAGCCATAAAAAATGCAGCAAAGCAACACTCACAGCAGCTCTGTATGCTGATTCCTTTGTGGTCATGCAGGTCTAACTATCATTTGTCTTTTAACAGGCCAAATCCTCTTAGAAAAAGTGAATCCTATGCACAAAGAAATACTGTTTTTTCTAATTATATTGTTATACATGTCAAGAGATAGAGCACATTATTGTTTAGGCTTATACATTACTTACTCCATTTCATGAATAGCTATGACGGTGTGCTCAGGAACAAAAATAAATCCTAATGAACATTTTAATGGCAGAAAGAAGTTGTACTACACTGTGGGACATGGCCCAAGCAATGAAGAATGACAGAGGGAGCCCAGGCAAAACTGGCAAATGCTTACTAACTATCCTAGAAATGCTCTGTGAGGGTGTGGGAAAACCCACCACCACTAGAAATGCACAAAAGGAAGGAATTTTCAGGGCTCTTTCATGCTCCAGAAGAGCCAGGTGGGCACTTTGGACTTCAGCTGGGACAAACTTAACAGTGGAATTTTCAGGGAAGGAATTTTCAGGGCTCCTTCATGCTCCAGAAGAGCCAGGTGGGCACTCTGGACTTCAACTGGGACAAACTTACAGTGATTTGTAAGGTCTTGCACTGAGTCAGAGGTTGTCCACTAATAAGCAGGAAACAAAACAGGGTGCAATTCCCTGCACCTGAAACACCCAGCATTTCACCATGGGCTCCCCAGAGACAGAATATGGCTTTACAGTTAAGAATCCAGTTCAGTAAAGTACTTATGTAGATACTCAATAGTAGACAGAAAAATCAAGCACACCTGGCTCTATAGGAGGGCTAAATCTGCTCCAGACCATGCCACAGGACATTCTCTTCTCAGCACCACAAATGCAACTGTTGAGACTCTGGCTGTGAGTTCTTTTCCCCAATCCCCAGGTTTCACAAGGTTTAATGTGAAGTCCAATTCTAAAGCATGAGCATGAAAGAAATCCCTTTGCAGATGATTCAACCCCCATTCTGGCTTGACTTGCTTCACTGCATGCTGTCATTCCAGTGATCACTCCTTCTGGTGTAACTCCACTGTCTTAAAATAGACCATCTCTGAAAGGACAGTCATTAAGATCAGCAGTTTATTTTGAACAGAGAGGAGTACCAGGCATTTCAGGAGCCCGACAGCTTCTTCTTTTCAACCCCACGATCAAGACAAATTTCCTGAGCAGGTTTCCTGAACATCTTTCTGCCTGAAGTTATGTTCCCATAATTTTCCTTTCATGTTTTCAATTAGATGAAAGAATTTTGCATGGGGTTTCCTGTGATGGCATTTATTGTCATATCTTTTCTACATGGGCGCATACCTATAAGCTGTGTGTCAGTGACATGAAAGTAAAATTGAGCCTCAACATTACAGGCTCAGATAATTGATGTAATATGACAGGCTTTCTTCAGTTTCTTCTTTCTTCAGAAGTCTTTCCATCTCCTATACTCTGGACCAGGGAGTTTTGTCCACTCTGTCATAATCTTACTTGTCATGGTACTTCCCACAGTAGGAAATAATTGTTCTAAGAATTAATAGGAGTCTTAAGGAGATGAAGTCATTAATGCCTTTGTTAAGGGAACACAGCACTATTCACACACATAGAGTTCAGCACGTGCTTGAATGCTTTTAACAGGTGCAGCTGAAGGAAGGAGACATCTCAGTCAAAAACATGCTGCATAATTAGAGGTGAAATGCCTGCATGCCCCTTCCAGGGCACTGAAATGAAAATGACCTGCTGGCTCTTGCCAGTTTTATATACATGTATATGATTTCAGTTCCTGACTTCCATATGTCCTTTTGCAATGTTTGCATTCATTCCTCAGATTCTTTTGCAATCACTGCTGATGTATTTTGAGAAAAAACAAAGTAAGGCACATTTGCTGAAGCAAAGCATCTTCCCATCCCCAAGATGATTTTCTTTTTTTTCTGTCTACAATTCATACCACTGTACCTCATTTCAAACCAAAATTTTGAAAGAAACTCTTCTTGAAAAGCTAACTTTTAAATGCTTTTCCTTTTTAAAGCTGTTGCTTCTCAGGTAATTTTCCTTAATGCTATAGTGTTGACTCAGAGCAGTAAAGGACAGAAAAAGGGAGGGAAGCAAGGACAACAGGTCAGTACCAGGACTTCTCTGTTGTCCAAGGACAAACCACTTATATCTTCAAAAAAATTGTATCTTCTCTGGGCAAAAGTCAGCAAAAGATATAATAGTGAAGTGTTTCCTTTCAGTTGTGAATATAAAATATCTTTAGCAAAGTGGAACGTTTTTAAGCATCTGTGCTATAGCAGAGCTGTAAATACAAGCAGAAATGCTTCCACACCTCCAGATTACTTTGCCCACAGTTCAGCTCCTCTGAGTAGCACAGGAACATAGATGAGTGATGGTCTCTTTGCTGCCACTCTTTCTGCAAGGCATCGTATGAAGATACATTGGATCTTTAAAAAGGTGCAAAAGGTGGAATCACCTGAAATTTAGAAACTACTTAGAAAGGAAACTTCTTGGGAAAGGTTTGCAGATTTGCTATATGTTTCCATTACAATGACTTCTGATTCTGAGCATTTGCTTATGATTTTTCTAGTCTACTAACTCCCCAGTTTCCCGTCAGCTACTGTCAGAAGTTTGTGCCAGTGTCACTTGGCAGGCCTGGCCCTTGGAGGGAGCTGTTCCTTCTCCTGATGACAGCTGCCGTGGCCTCTTCTGCTGCCAAGGCTTTTCAAGATGTCAAGACAAGGAGACTGGCAGCAGTGTTGTACAAGATTTATTCAGCAGTTCCTTGTCAAAGATCCACAGAGGCTCAAAGAGGCCTCCAGAGGACAGCTGCTGTGACTCCTATGTAAAGATGGAATAGTGAGAGCAGGTTGCTCAGCGGAGCTTCAAAAATTCTGAATATGAAGATTCAACGTCTCTCAGCTATTGCAGTCTACTTCTCTGTTGTTACCGTCTTACAATGAATGATTTTCCCCCTGAATCTAATGATAATTTCTCCAGTTCCAGCTTGTGTCTATTGTGTCGCATTGCAGCCCTGTCCACTGCACTGCTAAGAGTTTGGCACCATGTTCTCTATACCGTCTCCTCTGATGGTTGGTTGGTTGGTTCAGCCCTGCATTTCCATGTCTTTCCTGCACTGGGAAGGCTGAAATGGAATCCAGTACTCTGGATGTGTCTCCCCAGTGCTGAGCAGAGGGGAAGACACACTTCCCTTGACCTACTGACAATGCTTGCCCAGCCCAGCACACTGCTGGTTCATGTCCACCAGGACCCCCAGATCCCTTTTTGCAGAGCTTCTGCCCAGCCAGTCAGCCCCCAGTCTACACTGGCGGATGGGGTTGTAGGTGCAGGTGCAGGATTTATTTCCCAGTGTTGAATGCCATGGGATTCACTGATAGCCTCTTCCACTGAAACTTCCAACAATGAGATGTCAACCAGCATTGCCAGAGCACTCCTACCTGCATCCACCTCTGCTCCACACTGGTCTGTAACGCCTGACAGAGAGGTCTTGGTCAGAGCAAGAGCACCAGGTAGTCAGTGATTAATAAAAACTCATCTAATTTTAGTGCTCAAGTGTTAATTTGCAGATCTAAATGGCAGAGGATCTAGGGTGAAAGGTACAGTATTCAGGGTGAGTGGTGAATTGTTCGATGTCCTTCAGATTCTAGGAAGTTGTTCATCTGTTTAGAGTGTTTCCTTGTGAGGGTAGTCTACTGAATTTTTTTTCTTTCACAATCTGTTCCTGCTTATTGTGCTTATGGTGACCAAAAAAAATGCACCAAAAATACCATTCATCTGTGCATAAAGACTACTAATGGTATTGCACCACCTCTAGTATTTTATCAGAAGGAAATTTAAGTGGATCAAGAAACTCATACAAATAAACATACTCTGAAAGTTTGTTCTCTTTTGGAACAAATACTTTCAGCCAAGAGTTATCTGCTTTCTGGATCTCAGCTTATGACACCACACATAGCAGCAAGGGATCAGGCAGGAAACAGTTCAGTACAGGCAGTGAGGAGTAAAACAGCACCCTGTGGAGCTTGGCAGAGACTGGCATTTTGATTACCAATGCTAGAAACAAAGTCCTACTTCCCTTCATATCTGATATACTGCTGCTTTACGAATTAATGTTATCAAATCTCCTGGATTAAAGAAGATTTTTTAAAAAATGCATGTGTGAGAACAGATTCAATAGGTGGCATTTTCATCATGACTTGATATTAGGGGCAGATCATGTCAGGACAGTTTTCTTAGGTTTCACAAGGAACATGTCCATGTGTATAGTTTTGGTCTATGCCTCTCCAGCCCAGGTCTTCCTTCTAGCAACCCTGAGTGGAAAAGTGTCATACATTACAGTTTAAAACAGTTGCAGAAGTTTTTAGGAGTAACAGAGCACATCAAAATAGCACGTGACAATCCGTCCCACTGATACTCATTTTCAATGGGTCTTTTTCATGAATGAACAGAAAGTGATTCATAAAGCCTGGTCCAAAGCTCACTGAAATCAAGGGGAACTTCTTTTTTTGTTTCACTGGACTTGGATTAGCTGCATGACAGGCTAAAGGGGTTTGCTCACATCCAGCAAAATTGTGGAGATAATTGAAAGCTTATCTGCAAAAACGTAGTCTACAAGATCCTGTTCTATGGGACTGCTGCTTGCCCTCCTGAAATAGTCTGCTGCCTGCATTCCTGCCTGAGCAATGAAATTAACCTGATGGATTAGCTATTATAAAAACATAAAGTCTCCGCATGAAAAAATAAAGCCTGCCATTCCCTGATGCTTTCTGTTGCTGAATTCTCTAATAATTGAGACTGGTCCACCAAGAAAAACTTGCAGGATCCTTGGAAATTTATTGCAGTGTCTCAAAGGCTACACATTACCCGCTATTGACCTTTAACACCAACTCGTGGTGATCTCAAAAATTACACAGGGAACAAGCAGGATTTGTGTGTGTTCATCCTATTGAAATTATTGCTGCAATAGAAGAATCATCTGTTTGTTTAATGGGAGAATCTGCTGTTAAATTACCTACCTCTCTTTGCAGACAAGTATGTGTATAATTTGTTCTTTTTTAAATAAACAAAGAGAAGGAGTTGGGTTCCCTCACACACACACAGACTAAGGAGAGCATTTCCAACATTGTTTTGTCCTGTTTCCCTATGGTTTAGCACTGTTAACATCAGGACTTTGCTAGTTCCAGAGACCAGACCTGCTGAGGGCTGAGTCTGAAGTGCATTTAATCATGTCTGCATTGAATCATCCTGGTCATCCCCTAAGAGTATCCCAGACTTACCCACAAGTGCTTACAAGCCCAACTATAGGAATGTTAACATTGTTCAAGCTAGTGGAAGAAAAGCTGCAACCATGAGCCCATGCTCCCCTCAGAAGATGCAGTTTTGAACTTTTCAGTCAGGGGACATTTGGGAAGGATTTTCTGGTGCAGATCTCCTGGATTTAAGAGCAGTAAGACTACATCTTTATTTAAAACCACTCTGGGTCAGGATCAAACACCCAAATGCCAAGTGGCACTTCAAAGTATACATCAAAGCAGAGTCTCTTCTCTGCTTCGCTGAATCAAGGTGTCCTCATCCAGGGTGCTGGTGGGGAACCAGTGCTGCTTCACACCCTCGCCAGGGCATGTACCAAACCCCTTCGGGATGTGCATGAGTCTCCAGAAGGCAGCCTTCACTACCGAAAATCTTCTGCTACCAAAAGTGTTCTGCAGAAATCACATAAATACTGGCTATTGTTATGTGAATGGCTAGTCAGAGCAAGTCTTTAGGAATGAAAGTTGCTCTGAAATATATGAAGGGACGTGCAAGATGTTTTCTGCTTCTGTTTATCTTCATTTTGTGCAGAGGTGCTTATTAACATATGCATATAACTTTAGTTTGCCAAACTGTAATTTGTCTGCTTCCCAAATTAAAATGGACAATGAGAATATGGCCATTTTCCCAGCTCACAGTGCAATGCAGGCCATGTGTTAGAGTATTGAATATCTAGTCACGTAATAATGCAAATGACTTGGAAGGAAAAAAATAATTAGCTCATTAAGAAAACAGAAATCCCTCCTGTCAGGCCAGAACTGATTTAGCAGTTTCATCATTCATGTCCAGCCAGGCAACACAAAGTACAGACTTCTTTTTCATTTGGTTGTAGCCTACCTAAGGCGTACAAAAAAAACTCAGATGTAAAATTAAACAGTATGTACTAGGCTACTACGTCAGGAAGGCTTGGTTCCAGTTATTATGAAACTCTTTCCTTCAGGCTTATGTCTCTGATCCCAACCTCAAAGATGTATCTGGGTTGATGCAAAAACTTCCTTCTGTCAGGTTGTCCTTGTGGCTGCAGCACCCACTCCATACATCACTGCTCCTTGTCCTCCCCATTCCTGCCTGCAGCACTGGCAGTTCAAAGAGTTACTCCACACTCCCAGGTGGAGTAAAGGAAACATAGGAAAAGTTTACAGTAACCCCTCCATGCATAGCCTGGGGAGATGACAGAATAGACATTATTGAGAAATACATATTTCTGTGAAATCTGAAAAGTTAGGGTTGAGGACCCTCTTTTTGTAACAGAAAAAGGTGAAACGAGTGGAAAACCCACATTTCAGCTGAGAGACGCAATTACTTTTCTACAAAACATAAAGTTTTGATTCTTTTCTCTGATCAAAGTTCAAAATCTTCAGAGGGAGAAATTCTAAACTTTTCTGTGCTGTCCAGCTGTGCAGGAAAAATAACACTGCCAGATGTAGCTCAGGGTTCCTCTCATTAGTATTTGGCTGTTTAAGGATTAGCTGTGCTTGGTCAAAAGTAAATCATCCAGTCTTAGTGAAGCAGCAGCATCTGACAAACCAGGATTCAAATGAATGCTGGATGGAAATAGGGCTGTTGTAAAACTGTCAAAAAAAAACCCTTCTGCTAATATCAGATGGAAAACTCTGAACATCAGGAGGTCATGGTAGAAGACAAGAGAACTGTTTCCTACCATTCAGGGGTAGTAGATGAGTCAGCAGATACCAGAGTAACCACTGTGGAAGAGCAATACCCAAGGGCACACCCCGGTGGGAAGAAAAAAGAGTGAGTGAACCTCCTGTCAGAAGGTTCAGCGAGGTCTGCAGACCTTGGTTTTTGATGCTAAGGCATCTTTCCCTGTGTGAACCTCCAGCTTTGAAACCTTGCCTTCACATCTTGTTCATATAGTTGAATCAAATTTCTAGAAGCACTATGAGAAAATCAGGATATGAAGGACAAATATGGCAGTATCCTTGGGAAAAAAAAAAGTGGCCCAAAGAATTCCTTTTGGACTGTGCAGCTCATCTGCATCCCTGTACACTCCAGGCAGATTATTTCATGAACCAAGAATGAGAGCTAACAGTGCTCATTCATAGAAAAAAACAGCAAGACTTCCAGAGAAGATTTCCAGTTCCAAGACAAGATCCAAACCCCTCAAAAGTAGAGGCAATCCTTAAAAAAATTTCAAAGTAAATAATGTTTGAGTATTTTTCTCTCTCTTTGCCTTCACAGCACATGTCAGTAAGAGGTTCTCTGCAATTCATTGCATGTCACAGAACTCCTCTCAGTCACACCTTGAAGGTGGAAAAGTTGATTGTGTGACCACAATTTGACCCCGTAATCATAAGATTGGGTGAACTGAGACCTTGGGAGAAATGCTGCATGCTGTTCAAGCTTCATGACCACATCAGGAGAGCTGGGAACACTGTTGTGGTATCTCTGGGCAGCAGAGCATTTGGGCAGGAATAACTCTGCAGGTGATGGTGTCAGCAGTTTGTTTAAGAAGTAAGATCAATTTTTGTATTAAAAAGGACCATGTCTGGCAACTTTCTGAACCATCCTTAAACATTGGCTCTTATTTTATCTTAAGTTGAGTGCCGAGATCCTAAGATCCATGCTGATCTCTGAGCCCTGTCCCATGGACATACACAGAGCAGAGCCACTTCTGAGGATATCTTTTCTAGTCCTCACACAGGAGCTACCCTCCCAGGCCATGCCAGGATCTTCTGCTTCTGCTGAGAGCATCTCTCTGAAAATCTACTCTGCTCATCAGTTAATCTTCTGTTGTATTGTGTGTTTATATCTTTGTATCAGCTCTGTAATGGTTTGCCCCTTCACCCCCCATTTTCTCCCAATGGTTTCACCCTGAGCTCTCCTGCCCCTCCTCCAATGCCACCCCTCCCTGGTGCCTTGTCCATCACGCAGCTCCTAATCCCACGCTCCCAAATTTTTCCACCTTGGGCATTGAGTGATTGGACAAAGGCCACGTGTCCCTCCCTTAACCTTTCCCCATTGGTTTGTGTTTCTGTCTGTCCTTCTGCCTTCCACTCCCCCGAACTCCCCCATTGGGCGGTGGGTGTCCTTCCCCCTTGTCTCCGCCCCGGTACTTAAGGGGATTACGAAAGCCATGGGACTCACTTTCGGCTGCAGGAACATGGAACTCTGAGCTCCCTGGAGCTTACAATAAACCTGAGACTTTGCTCCAGTTGTGAGTCGACTCCCTCATTACCTCCTCGGATGCCGCCTCTCCCCCATACAAGGCAGACAGCAAAGCACTCTGTCTTAGCCGCTCCCCAAATCTGCCACGAGACACAGGGGAGTGTCCCCCGCTGATGACCATGCCTCTGCCGGGCAGGAGAAGCCAGGCAATCTTCCTTCTGTCCCTGCTTACTGAGGAATTTTTATGGTACCTTTTGAGACAGCTCCAGGAGAGGTAATTCCAGCAGCAGGCAAACGCATCCTTCTCAGGCTATTTTCAGGGAGCACCTATCCTACCTTTAATCAGCATCAGTACATAGAAATGCTGAAATGTCATGGTCTCTTGTGAAGAACAAGGTCACCTCCTGGTAATTCCTCTTTGTTGACAGCAGTACAAGTAAGTACAGAGCAATGTTTCACACCTGACTGCTGCCCATACAGGTATGAAAGGCTAAAGTTCAGAGGGGCTTTTCTAAAAGCATCCACCCAATTGAGGAGCAGATAATCTCTGTGGCCCACAATGTTTTGAAATAATAGCATACAAGCCCATAAAAGCAACAGAATTACATTTGCTGTCAGATCACAGCTAAGCAGAAAACACAGTAGGGAAAGAACTCCTTGCTGAGCCCTAAAGCCACACATCTTGTGTTTGCAGTGAGTTTACCAAATCACATCACAGGGTAATTTAGTGGAACTGAAAACTATGTAAAGTCTCACAGGCAGTACCTGCTTTCAGATGTAGTGGAGCATCTCATGTTCAGCTGCAAGTGAGGAAGGGCTGCATATGTATATGATGGCACTGCAGGCAAGGCTCCAAAGAGCAGTGCAAAGCAGGAAATAAAAGTGCACCAAAGCACCAGAGAAGACCCGAGTTGATAAATAGAGCCCATTTACAAGATACAGACAAGTCTGTTAACGCAATTGCAGGTAAAATAGTCAAATAAAGTAACAAATAGGCTCGTGCTTGAGAGATTTGCAAATCACATACTCCATCTGCAGCACACCCAGCAAGCTAAATTGGATTCAGACTTACTGAGAAATCTTTAGAGAAATTCTGCTTTCTTTTATTTCCCTGTGGATATATATTTTCACTGCTCTACCTCCCACCATGCAGCAATAGGACAGGTAAGAATGATTGTCAATGAGTGTAATGTTGTGAGCAACACAGGGAAAGGGAGCTGCTGCTGCTACAACAGTTAGGCTGCTCTCTGCCTGTGAATTCCCATCACAGAATTAAGGAATTTCACATAATATTCCAAATTGGAAGGGATCCACAAGAATAATCGACTTCAGCTCTTAAGTGAATGGCCCTTAGTGGGATGGAATCTGTGACCTTGGTGTTATTAGCACCATGCTCTAACCAACTCCTGGATGATACATTTTTGCATCCAAATTGATTGTGTACAAAGACTTACAACAGAAATGTTCAAATTTGACTTGATATGAGGCAAGTTCCGTTTCTCACTTTCAATAAGGATTGTTACATCTCACGGATGCTATATCTTCCTAAGTAAAGGACTGGTTTGTTTGTCGATGAAAGGGTCTGGACAGTAAAAGGCCTAATTCAGGTTGCATTTTGATCACCTTATGCACATGCCAAAAATCAGAAGCACCCAAATGGGAAAAGATTAGGGAACATTTGTTAAGATACTTTGATTTCCAGCCACTGACTCTGAAACAAAAATAGCAAGACAAACTACATGGAAATGTTTCTTGGCAAGTGATGCTATTACCAGCAAGAAGGAGATATTATTCATTGACAGCAGCCCAGATGAATAAAGCTGCTTCTAAGTGTCGCTGCTCTTTTCTTGCTGATACAAACGTAATACTCACAACTGTAGATGGCTGCTGAAACCTTCCTAAGGTTGCCAGGAATAAAGACTATGTTGTGTCACCTTTTTGTGCAAGACCACATAGGGAAATGACAAGGAGATCTGCAACGTGGTGTTACTGGAGGTCAGGGACTTTGTTTCAAGTTGAATTGTCCTTGATGTACTCACTACAGTTAGCCAGAATTAAAATGGTTTTGAAGGAGAAGTTGGACTGCTGAAATGCAAGAGTGGCAGATACCTCTGCTCTTTAATATTATCACTCACTCCAGGGAAAGGCCTGCAGCTTGGATTTTTGAAAAGGTTTGTTTAAGCTCCATTAAAATCCACACCAATTTATATTGTTCATCTGAAGTTGCAGACCCCTTCGGAAGTTGTACCTTAGCATTAACTTTCACCAAGTACTTACTAGCTTTTTCTGCAACTAAATGTGCACTCATTTAGAGACAAATTTGTCTGTGTTTGCTTATAATTATTTTGCATTCTTATAGCTAATTTATCCAGAAGCTTTCTGCAAATGCACATTAAACCAAGATAGATTATTCTTATAAATGGAAACTTCATTGTCCGGTTACTGTGACACAAAACTGAAGGCAGAAGAACTTCCTACCTAGATCAAATGTCTTATTGCTGAGTAAAATGAAACATTGCATGGTGCTGAACATGCAAAGAGAGGTTTTTATTGAACTACCAGTCTCCCATTGCTTGTGGTGTTCCTAACTCACAAGGCTGCATTTTACCCTGTGATGCCAAGAAGGCTGTAGGAAGAGTCCAGGGACAGTCTTTGCTCAGCAGGACAAAATAACTCTTCCTCCTTGCCTCTCACTGCCAGGACTCAGAGACATCCCCTGCACTGCTCGATGGCAGGAGCAGCTCCTCCTTGGATGCTCTGGTGGCTGTGAAATCCCTGCAGGCAACATGGGAATAATTTGGTGTGAAGTCATGCCTGAGATGGAACCCCTTAGGTATCTTCTTGCTCCTCTTCATTTCTATACTCTATTTCTGTCTGGTTCTTTTCCCTTTCAGCTTTTACTGCTTTTCCCTCTGTTTTTTTATCTCATGGGTCTTTTAAACTTTACTTAATAATTTTCCTGGAAATATCATGACAGCTTTGGCATTTTAGTCAGCAGAAATCTGTGAAGCAATAACCTTGTCTACTATAAACAAGAAAGCATGAAGGAGCCAGATAATTTTATTTGCACATTTCTCCATTTTGCTCAATACTGTAATAACAGGGTCCAATTGAAAGTAAATATTTTGTGCTTTCCAAACTACTGATGCATGGCAAAAAATTTATTGAGTTACACTGCATCAATTTTTTGCAGAGAGAGTGTAAAAATAGTATTTGTCTCATTCCCAAATAATTTCAGACAAAAAAGTATTGTGATGGACTAACAGTGTTATGACTCATGACATCTACTCATTTAATGTCTTTTGCTCCACAAAGGTACACTGTGTAGTCACAGATAGGCAAATTTAAAAACGTGTTAAAAGACATTTTCCTTCAAATATACACAATGTGAGAAGAGATAATAGCTCATTGCAGTTAGAGATACCAGCTGTAAAAAGAAATTATGAAGGCAAAGTCTGTATCCAATATTAACAAGGAATCTGAAGGTCTGCCAGGTCCAGGCAGCCTGAGGACACTTGAAATTTAATATCGCTCCCCTGAGAAATGATCCACCTGTCTTCAGGAAATTTCAAAAGTGGGATGTCACCCACTACGGGACTGCCTCTCACCTGCCATGGGCACTGCCTGGCAGTCTGTGCACATCTGCAGGGGAAAGCCTTCAGAAATACACAGCACAACTCTGGGACAATCAACAGGTTTGGGAGAGAGACATCCCACAAGCATAGATAATTGCCTTCCAAGCTTACCTTGCAGGGGTAGTGATGAAAGGTCCATCCACAAAGAAATTCTGGGAGTAGTTTTTATCAGACAATCCCAGTTCCATTGGGTGCCAGATCACCAGAACTTTAAAAATGTGGTCAAACTTTCAATGTATACCAGTTCAAGGCTGAGATGGTGTTTTTGTGTTAGGTGATGCAAAATCCTTAACAACCCATGCCATGGAAGAAACTAACATGCATCATAAGCAATAGGATTTATAGATGAAATTCAAAGCTCTGGATCTCCCTCCTTGATTCAAAAGCAGTGTTTGGTGTCAGGAGCAGTTTTCCATCTGAATGAAACACCATTTTCCTTACAAAAGATAAAGCAAGATTGACCAGCCGGAACAAGACAGGTGGGTAGTATTTCCACAATGGACTAGGAGGTTTTTTGATAATAATTTCACACTGGCACCCTAAAAACTTTGCTTTCTCTCCATTGAAGTGAAATCCCTATTTGTTAATAGGAAGGATTTAGGGAAGTTTCTTTCAAGAAATTATTCTTCAAGGCTCAAATCACTGTAATTAATGATTTTGGAGGCATTTAAAATGCTACTGGAAAAAAAAGTACATGAGCTCTAGGATATGCTAAGAACTGATAAGGAATAAAAAAGTGAGATATTCTGTGAAAAGATGGAAGTAGAGAGAGAAAACCTTAGTGTTTTTAACTATGGGAGTAAACTAAGATTTCTTTATTTGTTTGATGGTGAATTCCAAAACAGCAGCATACTGTCAGCTCTCATTGTCAGATTTGAAAGCCCAAAGATAGCAAAGCATTAGACGCAAATCACATGGCATACACTCAGTCCCACCAAAATTTCTCTGTCTTTATGGGACTCTATAGATCTAAAGGGAAATAATCTGCTTTCATTGTGCATATGGAGGAATCACTGCCTAAAGATACCTTTGAGAGTGTTGGCAAACAGCTGAAGGCCACTTACTGAAGGAGCTCAAAGCACAGAGTGAACAAACCAACCTTTACCTCCTTCAGGTGTTCACAGCCGAAAACTGGGTGAGGCTTTTAGCCTGGTTTTGGAGTATGTAGGACCCACTAAAAGAGGGTAACAAACTAATCGTATGAAAATAGAGATGAATCGCACATTTCCCAGGCATGTTACTTAATACAATACCACTGCAATACTCCAAAAGCCTTCTTGTCCTTTTTACAGGAACTATTTGTCCTTACTCGATCCATTGAACAACTTTAATGGGAGGGATTATTCTAGATATTTCTTCCACTCTTCCTTCACTCTTCATGTGCTTCAAATTGATTCATGCTCCATGGCAGTTCCTGCAAATGAAAAAATGGAGGAGAAAAATAGGTGTCATACTAAAAATAACAGCTTATTAAATGCAGTTTAATATCCATACATTAATATCCCAGTTGCTGTAGCCAAAACTGTGAGTCCCCATGGATCAGTGTGCATTTTTCGTATGTTCCAAGGACAGGGTTCAGTCCACATAACTCCAGCTATCTCAGGTCACTCAGTGAGTGCAATGGCTATTTTGATATCTAATGGGGATAAATAGATCCCAGGAAACATGAATGCGACCCACCTGAAAAGTCTGAGTCAAGGGAGACTATGTGAATTGCCCTCTGAAAGTGCTCCCTTATCCACTGAGTGCAGAATGAGGCTTAGGGGCAAGCTTAGCCCTGATACTTGGATTTAAGTAAAGTATTAGACAAGAAGAGCCACAACTCTCAAGAGTGACATGTTTGTGGCTACCGTGACAGAGGTGCTAAACAGCTGTATTAGTACCTTGGGCACCATAACTCTCTTTCAGCCCATTACATACACCCCTGCCAAAACCACCATCCATGTATGTTTGTGTCATTTGGGAACCTCTTCACTTCTCTCCCACAGCTCTGTGCCATTTTTATCCTCTGCTTTAAGACATGCTGCTGCTGCCTGTTCCTTACTTGCAAGCAATCCTGTCAGTCCCCTCTGCTACCCAACGGAGGATGATACAAGGCTGATGGTTTGTCTTTTCCACTGCCTCCAGAAACATTTTAAGCTTTGCAAAAAGAGCTGAATATGAATGTCCCTTCAGCTTTCATTCCTGAGATCTCTTGGTTCCAGCTGCAAACAAACAAGCAGAGAGTGACTTCAGAGCATTGTCTGTGATTGCATGTGTGTTTTATCTGTTGTATATATCTGACTATGGACAGATATACACAGAGATATACTTTAATATGAGCACTAAAATAAAAACAAATTTATTATAAAGATCCTGCGGTTGTAGGCATCCCCATATGAGATGATCTGTGACTGTGTCAGTCCAGGTGCAAAAGTCTGTGCAGCTGTGATCCCTGTGACATCTCACTGAATCTCCTTTCTTCACATGCAGCAATGTCTGAAGCTTTCAAGCAGTCTGACTTTCTATGTACACCCCACCCAAGAGGAGTGAGGTGACCATTTCAACCTAGGAGCCATGGCAAGTATGCTAATTTAACATTGAAATTCAGAAAATGGCCACTGTTCATGAGGCTTAAAAATCCCAACAAGCAGACATGACTGTGTTGAGATCTTGAAGTTGAATGACATGCACACTCTGTATTAAACTCAAAACTTGCTTTCAGGCTCTTGACCTTGAGAAGGAGGCTACAGAATATGTGAGAAAGTAGAGTGCTTCTTTGGTTCTTTTGCTATCAGTGGTAGAAACCAATGCATTTGAGAAGCAGCAGATGAGTTTTTGATGCTCTTGAAATTTCCAGTACTTCAGCATCTGATTTTTCTGAAGAGATCTGACCATGAAGTGCTAGCAGGAATCATTGCAAATATATCAGGCAAGCAGACAGTTAGTCCTTTACAAAATCTTAAAGAATGAAATACCACAAATATAATGTGATTTTGGAGAACTGGAAAACTGTACCAAGCAAGTGTTATATGCACCACTGCATCTTTGAAAAGCACAGCAGGCAGTTCTTCCTGTGGCAAATGGGTTTAATGTAGTGTTACTAAAATGCTGCAGATAGAGTAAATGCAAATGTATTAAAAAACTGGAGCATATATAAATAAGAGAAGAAATAACAAAATCTGTGCCCCAAAGTTAACCAAAAGATTGTCTTTTACCAAAAAGATGGAAATAAATGTTTGAAAAAGCACTGAGCTCCCTGTGAACAACGTTCAGAAAGAGAACAGGAGCAAGCTTTAAGGACAGGAGTGTTTTGTGAACTGGTAAGAAGGTATTGGCATTTAATCCTTTACTGTTTTAAGAGTAGAAGCATTCATAACTGATTCCTTTTTAACTTCCAGCATTTAGAATTTCAAGCTGGTCATAGTCCAGCTCCATTACTCAAAATGGGCATGAGTAAATTTGCTCTCTGAGTAAAGAGACCAGTGCCAACTAGAGAGCAAGGAGGTAAAATTCATTCAGCAGTGATCAATGCAAAACAGTGCCACAAGTCACACTGGAAAGGAAAGAATAAACTGGTCAATGCTCTTTCACAGTTTCCACAGCATTTAGAGTTCTTTTTATACGTTAATATAGTCAGCTTCGAGGACAAAGAAACAAACAAACAAACAAAAAAGGAAACAATCCAGGACAGAATATTTTGATCAAAATTCTCAGAATTCCTACTCTTAAAATAAATTGTTGACAACAGTCCTTGAATACCAAGGCATGCCTCACCACCTGTACTGAAAACACCTACAAATAAAAAGATTGTGCTATCCAGTATTAAGACTTTATATGTATTGATACCACAACAAAGTAAACTTTCCACAGTGTAAATTAAAGCCTTGCAAAACCAATATGCAAGGTACAAGTAATGACATAGAAAGATGCTGGCCTATAATGAAATGCCAAGTGCAAGCTTCTAAAGACACTTCCATGTAACATTTTTAGAAATGTTTCCTTGTATGCATATAACCTGATTCAAGGAGAGTCATATAAGACTCCCACATGTTATTGCATCCTGATGAGATGTCATTGTTGTACCTTTTGTTGCTGCTATTATTTTTAAAACCATGTGTGGCCTGTGGCTGTAATGTAGAAAAGCATTGAAATCTGTGCTGAGATTCACCACCCACAAAAATCAATGTTGAAAGCAGTTTGAGTCTAAAGGAGTCAATATTTGGCAAAGAAGCAGGATTGAAAGAAATTTTGGAAGTGCCAGCCCCTAAAAGTGAGATTTGAATGAATAGCAAATGGAGAATAAGTGGCAAATACTGTTAATGACAACAGATGGCAATTCACAAGTTGCGTTTATTTAACTGAAATATAAATTATTTTAAAAAGTTGCCTCTTTCCAGAAGACAACTTTACCTAACATCTTTTTTTCCAATTAGATATTAAACCTGTATTAATAATGAAGGGTTATTTTCTGGTGCAATTTTGGTATTTACTGAATTTGGCATTGAATAAAATTCTACAAACTATGTGTAAGGCAATTTTTCTTTCTACCAAATGAGAGTCTCCCAAATGAGATACATAAACAAAACCATCCAGTTATCCAAGAGTCACTCTTTTTGTTCTTAACTTTGATCTCAATCCCTTTGTTTCCCTGTCTCCACCTGCTCACTTTGGGAGTTTGTACCCTTGAGGTCTTTCACTCTGACTCATTGGACTTTGAAAGCTTAGCCCTTTTAGCAAGACCAAGCACAGCCTCGAATAGAAAGTGCTTTACGCTAATGCTCCATCTGTGAATTGGCTTGGCTTTTCAGAAAATCTATGTCCGATATCCACAGGCCATCTTCAGCAGGCTCCCATTTAAGAAAGAGGCGACTCTGTTAATCCACGAATTATTCTCCAGGATCATTTAAAGCCATGGTAGGAATCAGTCCTCAGAGCATCTTTTGGACAATGTTTCTACCTGATTATCTGTAACTCGCTCTCCTCCCTAATTCTTTTGCTGTAACACCAGGGAGCTCCCTGGTAATAGAGAGCTCACAGTGAGACATCAGATGCATCTTTCCACTCACTGCCACTGTGCTCACACTGTTAATATTGTAATAGCGAGTACACAGCATGCCAACATCAGACAACAAGGAGAATTAATTATCACAGGCTTTGGGGCTTTGAATCACATACTATCTACTAACGTTTTGTCCGGAGCAATTCCAAATGCTTGATAGAAGTCTCAAGCATATCATTAAATGCCAAGGAGACATTTTGAGGGCAATGTTTCAGTAGCAAGTAGAAATGTAGCTTCTTTGATAAGCCAGTTAAAAGAGAAAGAAAGGAAGATCCAGGAATATTCCCTATTCAGCAAACACCCCTGGAGCGCACAGCAAAACAACCTCTCGTACAGACCGAAAATGAAGTGATTCCACAGCCATGGTGTGACACTTTTGCAGCCGATAGCCTAGTGACACCTGCTGATGAGCACACTCATTGCAAACACTTGAGAGGTGAAGGGCTGGCTCACATCTGCATTGAGCCTATTTTTTCTCCTGTGTCTGATCCCACACGCTGCTTACAGCACTACAGTTCTACCGAAAGCACATTGCCAAGAGCACTGCAGAGCCCCAGCATTCCCCTCAGCCCCCTGGCTACACCACTGGCTGGCCATGATAAGCTCACTTGTTCTCTAAATTTAATACCAGTCCCTTTTTTTATGGGACTACAGGCTGGATCATGACTGTGTGAGGGAGGACATTATATTCTTTTGGACATAACATTCAGTGATAAAGGCACCTGCTCTTTGCAGTGAGCAAAGGGCTTTTCTCACTGCAGTAAGTCTTTGGCTTGGTCCCCAGTTAATTTATTCTAGTTGTTTGGAAATGACACCTGGGAAATTAAAGCGGCCTGGGGTCCCAGGGTTCCGTCCGGCCCCCCAGGCAGCCGCTGCCGTGGGTGTCCCGGATAGCGCTGTGTTGATTTGTCCCAGCCTGTCTAGGTCCCTCAAGCTAGCTCCCAGCCTCAGGCAACTTAGCGAGCAACTCTTGAGTGATTTGAGCTCTGTGAGTTCAGCTCTTAGTGATTTCGCTCTGTGCTCGCAAGAGATAACGAGAGAGAAGCCTGTGTGGAGTTCTGCAGCGGTGTCGTTATTGGCAGCTCCTGCGAAGGTTTCCAGTGACAGCTCTTCTGCCGAACTGGGCAGAGATGGGGGTTGATATAGGGTACCAGGGTGGTGGAAATTGTCCAATGGCCAGGATTGAAGAGAAGACGACCTATAGCCTTACACAGAGATAACAAGGGTCCAAGGGCGGAAGAGGGGCTGCTTTGGTCCACTCATCATGACTCTGCATGTCTTATCTTAGGCGAGTGACCGCCAGGGAGGCCTTGCAGGGCCTCTGACTGCTACAGGGAATATATCTAAAAAAGGAGCAGAATTCAGAAACCAGGTTGGAGGGTTCTAACTACTAATTCAAACCTGAAAGCAGAGATTCATTCAGCCCCACTCTTTCACATACCCTCATGAATTTCCACAAACTGGATAGCTATGTCCTTAATCATTTTTCAGAGTGCATTTCTACATTTCCCTTCATTGGTGCAATGGTGGAGGAAAGGCAGATAGTCACTTCAGTTGCTACTAGGCAAGGTTAATTTATATGCAGCTTTAATCATCTCCAGGCGCTGAAATTTGGGATCTGTTTTCTGGCTCTACCAGTGATTCTTGCAATGACCTTTTTCAAGTCACTCCTGTGTTGGATCTAGAGTGCTGTAGTCTCATTCAGTCATGTCTGTTACCTTCTCAGTGATAAGCTCTCTTTGGGTCTATGCTATAAGCCCTCAAGGTTTTTCCAAATTCTACCCACCACAATGAACAGCCCCAGAAACACTGAAAAAACATGACTTTTTAACAAGCAAGGAATCAGTTTAATATTGACAGAATAATGAGGTAATGCCCAATTTTGTAACAGGACATTTTCTACACATTTGTTAATGGGCATATATATATATAAACAGGATGAATGAGCAGGATGTTAAGTCTCCTTGTGCCTCAAAATCTGATCAACAAAGCCTTCCCTTCCTGGCTATTCTATCTACTCTTCAAGGAGCTTCCTTCATCATAGCAAAGCTCAGCAAGTAACAGGTACCAATTCTGCTGTGGCCACCTTCTGTAAGTTAGTATTTATCAAAGTTCGTTCAACTAATATAAACAACATGATGGTCTATAAGAGACTTGGACTGAATTTCTTGCCAAAGGAGGTGTTATCTGAACAGCTGTACCTTCCCTACCAGCTGATTCCCCAAAGTGTCTCCAGTGATGTTTAAACCATCTTAATTAATGTCTTCAGCAATTGTGCAAGGAAAACAATTATTACAGTATTTATCTTTATTGCTTAAATGCTGATAGGGGGAGGCAAGATGCCTTTTCTTAATTCTTTGACAATAATTAAAATTAATGCACAGTTTTCTGTTGATTTAGATTTTTGTGCTTTTAGAGGCCTCATCTTTTCTGCCTCATATGGCAGCTGGAAGGGAATGCACAGCAATAAAAATATGAGGAATTACCTTTTTTCTGATTCAAATTAGAGTCAGAAAAGAAAAATATCACATCCAGTATTCATTAGAAACCATTTTACCAGTTCAGCTGTTATTATCAGAATCAAGCTGTCAGCAGCAGCAGATAACTCTGTGCATTCAGCTCTGCCCACAACCTTTGAGGTGGGACTGGGGGATCTGGACAGGACAGATGGAACCAGGAGTGCAGACATCTAGGAGAGCTGCCCACTCACCTGACTACCTGCCCATTCCCAGAGCACTTTTAATGTTGTCAGACTAACATTTTCCACTGGAAGACACTTCCCACCCAATATTTCTGCCCAGCATGAGGGCTGGGTGTTACATGAGCTTTAGTCCTTGCAGTCTTCACTCACTGTCTAGCTCCCCTTGCCTCCCTCTGTAAGTGAACAGGCAAGTCCGACCTCCTGCTGCTGAGGGGGTTCTGTGGGGGCATTAGGGAGTGATGCTCTCTGCAGAGATAATTATGGTGTGTGGTAGTGCAGAGCTGTGAAAGCAATAGCAACATCACATCTCCAGCAGCAGACTTCTCCAGAGAGTTGTATGCAAATGTAATTTTCATAGCTAATATGAAATCTTGTATTTGTTGCCTCCCTGAGGGCATCAGGGAACCACTCGCTTAGGGTTTCTTACAATCATTTCTAAATATGTATATTTGATTGCAGAAGGTCTCATGTTTTATTGAGACCACAGGAAAAGTCCCACTAGAACCAAAAGGACTAGGCTCAAGCTTGGCACTAGCTCCGAGCAGACAACTTTGCAGGCCCTGTTGAGCAGGGCAGGCAGCAAACCCTGGCCATCTCTCTGCTTGCAGAGAAGGGCAACATGCTGCAGCTCAGAATGTTTGTGTTCTCCTAACTTTTAGAGGCACTACCTTCCAAGCTGTTGGGCAGTAGTGACTTTTCATGTACATTATGCCCCTTCCTTTGAGACACTTGTAGAAGCTGTTGCATTGTTGCAGTGCTGAGATATTTGACACCTATTCAGGCATGTCAGTGTAGTTTGGGGCAGTTTTTCATGTGCCTTATGATGCCATTTGTGTCATGCTGAGAAAAGGCAAAGGCACTGCCTAACCTGTCAGGTTACAAAGTCACACTGAGTCCAGAGTCAGCATTGGAGTTCAAGCCCTGCCCAGGCCCATGGACACCGGGCACTCTGCCATACCTCTGGCCCCTGCTTCTCAGTCCATCATTACCATCAGAACCAGGACAAGAAGACAACTCCAGGCAGAAGCAGGGAAAACTCACCTTGTCCAAGGTGTCCTGCTGGTACTTTCCCTGACTGGAAAGACTGGGTAGACTGGGGTTTGAAAGGATTTTTTCCCTCTTACACAAAACTTCATCACAAAATGCTGCACTTTCTGTTCCTGCTTTTTGCTCTTTTGTCTTTGGGAGATTACTTTAGAGGGAAGTGGCAAATTTGATAGCTGCTCTTTATCCAGTATTGGTGGATGAAGCAATTCTGCTCTCTTCCTGAGAAAGGGAGCTGCTGTGGAAAGAGCCCCTGGGACCAGGCAGGAGCTGCCCCTAGAGCACGTTACTGAACATTTTGTTGAGCACTCGGTGCACCTGCAAAAGGACCTGTGCTATTTGAAGGGCTTTGAGCATGTGTGTGCATGTGTGTGAGCTATTGCAGCTAGACAGGGTTTAGAAGTAGGCATTAAAGGCAGAAAAAAAGGAAAGGTCGGCTTGAAAAAAGTGAACTGTCAGAGAAGGCTGAAGGGAAGTGCAGTGGGGCCACACTATTGACTGGAAACAGATCTTTGAAAAAGTGGAGGAAGGAGATGAACAGCCTCCAGGCATTCATAGTGACTGTATTCAGCAAGGCACACATTTACACACCTCACAAACTAAAGGGCAGCACCAAGGACCAAGGACCAAGCACTGGTCCGTCACCAAGATCTTTCCCCTGCGGCAGGAGGTGACTCCTTCTCCTAAAGGGTGTCCTCAACCTCAGGCCTCACCCCAGGGCCACCCTACTTCCCTCTGGGGCTACAAGGGCAGGGGAGTGCCCACCTTCAGCAGCTGGTAGCCCAACACTGGGAGCAGCCTGGGACAAGAAATGACTACCCAGCAATGAGACTGCCTTGCCCTGCTTCTCACCCACCTCCTCTTCTCCTTCTTCTCCATTAGCAGGACTGTGATTTTAGCCACTAATAAATGTCAAGACAGCTCTGGCCTGTGGGTGCCTTTAAAAATGTTTTATCCTGGTTTATATATGCGTAATTTGCAGGAGAAGCTGCAAATCAGACCAGTTTAATTCTAATGAAGTAAATTTGTCCTATTTTTATCCAGCTTAGACTGTTTTAAATGGTATGACTTAAATAAGTGTACTACCTGTGAGCAGACTACCCCATCAAATCAAGGAATCCGGAGTCACTGGTAGTGCAGGGTACCAGATTTCTCTGGCACAGAATACAAATAATATATCCACAGAGTTATTTTTCACACTAAATATAGTCCTCATTGGTTGCCATAATTGTTTTTGTTTGTTTTTAATTTACCACTTCTATATCTGTATTAAAGCCCACATTGAAAGGAAAAAATAGGAAAAAAGCTTGTACACAATGTCAGTTGGAAAACACTGCTGTTAACTTAAAATCCTATTTGCACATTATCTGTTATGAGCAAATTCTCATCGTTTAGGGTCCTCCTTATCCTGAATGGAAATCTCTTGTTATGAGTCTATGATTACATTGTTCTTCCTGATACCAGGGCACATCCTACCACTAAGATGCCATCCCATCTATTCCTTACAAAACCATAATTAGATTGTGCAGTGCTTCCTCCTATTGAATGAGATTGCTTTTATCAGAATATAACTGACAGCCATAACAAATCCTCCCACCACTTGATTAGTATCATCAAAGAGTGAACTGTGATGGGCAGAAGATGAACTGATTAGCTTCAGACAGATGCTGGTAAAAAAAAAAAAAATGTGGGGAAGGATCCTGGGGGAGTATGGCACCCTTCAGTACCTGTGCCAGCAGGGAGAGCAGGGAAAGATTGGGAAGCCCAGTCAGGGGCCAAGGACTGGGGAGTGGTCAAGTGCCCCGTGGTCAGCCCAGCACTGACACCACATCAGGGCATGGGCAGCTCTTCGGGGCACTAAGGGAATGGTATCCCATCCCACCACCCCATTTCCACTCCATTTTCCAGTCACAGGGCCATGCTCCCCTCTGACTAGCAGAGCAATCTAAGCCAGAGGAAAAAGCAGACATTCCCAGGTGGATGATAACTGTCTTCTTAGAGATTGCTGGCACACCTGTCTTTTCTCCCTGGGAAGTTTGTTGTGCTGTGTTTTGGTTTTTCCTTGGACTGTGTCTTGTGCTCATAAAAGTCAGTAAGAGAACACATTTTGACATGAATTTACAGCATTTGGAGCCTATTTTGCCAGAAACTGAAATGTGTCAAGAGTGACCACACCCTTTTTCGCTCTAATTTTTTAGCAGAAAATTCCATTAAGGAAGTTGAGGACTTCCACTTCACTAGAACACCTGCCAGGGACAGATTTAAGTCCCCTCAATCCATCAGAGCACACGCCTTGACCACCTGCAGAGCATGTTGGAAGGCAGAGGCAGAGAAGTTGTCTGACAGCACAGCCACTGCTCACTTCCACACCCAGCTGCCATGCACCTCCTCCGTGCTGGAGGCATTCAAAGATCCAAGCTCAAAGAACAGAGTGACTGATGTTAAAAAATACCTGTCGCAGATGAGGGACCAAACCTGATAGGGACACAAGGGGGTGGGAGGCTGGCCACCACATTTCCAGTTGCACAGTGAATTTAGGGAAGAACCAACAGAGAAGCAACAGGTTCTGTGCATGCCAGGGGCTGAAAGTATTAGAGGCAGGAGGTGAAAAGAGGGTAAAAAAGACTTAGTGGGTGCTTTTTTCCATTAAAGACTATGGTGTAAAGAAATACATGAAATGCAGGATCAACAGCCCAGCATGGCCACTGCTACCAGCCAACTGCATGACATTTCAAGGCCACTCGCAGCAAGACCTGGAAATCATGGATATAAAACAAAAACTGTGCCAGTGGATTTCAGCACTAAGATTTTTTCCAATGTTTGAACATTAATGCTTCTTTAAAGGAATGTGATGAAATTTCAAGAGAGGCTGAGAGAATGTGGTATTTGCAAGGTCTGTGCCTAAGAGCTTGCACATAATGGGAAGCACATCACAAAACAAATGTGATGCAGACACTTATATCCCAAGTGATTTGAAAAGTGTTTGTGCCAAGTCACTTGGAAAATCTTATGAAATTAAATAATTCAATGTAGGAAAATGTTCTTTACAAAGCAAAGAGGTGTGGCGAGGGATTAAGATGGAAATGTGGATTTAGTACCAAAAGAGATTGAAATAAGTGAACAACCACTGTCAGATCATACTGCATTTTGTACGTTTATCTGACAAATATATCTATAAAACACAGCACACCCCAGTGAAGGGAGAGAAGGAAAAACCTGTCTCACAGACAGAGAGGTTTGTTTTGCAGTGCCTGAGGCACAGGCTGACCATAACCAGTGGAAACTTGTCCCCTGGTTTAGGTGCCTTTTCTGCCACATTGCAGATCCTTGCAGGGGAAACCTTCAGAACTAAGCTTCTGAAAGTGGATCAAAAATACCAAATGCAATATAACTGCAATAACTGCAGAATAACTGCAAACTGATGTGGGGAATTGTGATCACTCAGGAATTTTTGGGATGAACCCAAACTTCCACATAACCAGCAGGAAAACTGCTGCTGCCTTTGGTAGGATCAATCCTGACTTTTGAACAGGGTAGTACAAGGATATTTGCTGAAAAGGACAGAGCAATTACATAAGGAAGGGGTTGTATGGACCAGCAGTGGGTGAGTATAGCTGGAAAAGAAGTACAAGACACAAAGGAAGATGTTAACTGGTGGGACTTGTGAAAAAGTCTCCCAAGGTCACACAGCTTCCTTATCTGAGTCCATGTAACTTATGTACAGGTGTCACAAATTTTAATTTAGGATCCTGATGACTACACCAAATTGTCAGAAATGAGTGGCTTAGGTTGCTTAAAGATTCACCATTAAAGGTATTATCAAAAGCAGATTTTAATATAAATTTGTGGAAAATGCAACAAAGTTTTGTGGCAAGATTTCACTCTATTACTTAGTATACAGACTAATCATACAAAGGAAAATAGGCTTGGAACCACTTTAGAATGAGCTGCACAGAGACTGGGGATGCAAAGGGTAAGAGTGTGTAGGGTAAGGGAGACCCTCCTGCTGAGACATGAGGTTCATGACAGGACCCCTTGCTTTCTAAACCTTTGGAATGGTCTGGGTTTGGCTGAGTCCAATCTTAACCAGTCCAGACCTGGTCAGCATTTTATGTCTGCAGGGTTTAGTAGCACTTAATCATTAGCTAATTTAACATTTATAAAGTGATTCTGTAGAACTTACTACACTTACAACAGTGACTTTGTTACACTCCCATCCTTCACCTCAGCCAGGCACCAGGAGTTCCTGGTATGGTCAGTGCTGCTTTCACTTTAGACATGCAAGAGCTTCCACTGTGGTCAAGGGATGCTTCACTGCCCAACTCATGACACAAATGCCAAATTCCTGACAGGAATTCCAGCAATCAAAAAGCAGTCCCAAGGGCAGGGGCAGATGCACCACCACAACTAGAAAGCTCAAAAGTAGGAACTGTTCTCCAAGTCTAGCCTCACCCACGCTGAGCAGAGAGTCAAGAAAGCTCCCACAGTGTTCTGGCAGTGTTCTGTATGAGAACACTCTGAGGAGAACTCATCATCGTCACAGAGGAGCTCCACACTGTCTTCCCTCGTACTCCTTCTGGAGAATGTGGCATTTCCTCTATCAGTGTGTCAGAGGCTTGATCATAAACAGAACTGAAAGAGCTGTGAAAGCCAGCTTGGTCATAAAAATTTTGAATACCCTAGGCTTCATGGGCAGAAAATCAGACAAGGCAAGCTTTGTGATCCTATTTCCTTGAATCTGTTCCATATTTCACTTTTATTTCCTGGGAAGGAGAGATACAGACAGAACACATTCATCTCTGTCAGGACCAAGTCCAGCCCTCACTAACATAACAGGAGAGGGCCAAGCCAGAACAAGCACTTTTCAGTGTAATTGCTTTGCCTCAGCGATTTCGTTTTATCACAGCTGATGTAAGTGAAGGCGAGTGAAAGGGACCTGAGAGCACAGCTAAAAAACGACATAGCACACAAAAGGCTTCAGCTTTCTCAAAGACAGATCGAGTCTGTCATCTTTATCTGACACTAATTGGGAGCTTTTTCATTATCACTGCCAAATTCTGCCCTTGGCTATTTGCCCATAAATCTTCCTGACATTTTCCAGTGGGAGTTGGAGGCAGATAATCTGAGGGCAGAATCTGATAGGAACTGGTAGAAGGACATGGGGGAGCCCAAAGACTTCCCTTTGGAATTCTTCCCTTGTCCTCACTGAGGCACATCTGATAGTGGCAATGGCACCAGTACAGGCTTTTCCCCAAATCAGGGGTAAAAGGGAGTGCATGAGGTTTCCTAGTTTTGAGAGAGATGGGATTCATCTTTAATTTAATTTTATTTGCTTGACAACTTTTGGAGGTGGGCTGGAGAGAGGTTGCTCACAGTAACACCATTGTTTGCATTGGGATTGCAGTGGAGTTTGAAACCGCTTATACTTTTGGAGAGCTTTACAACTACTTTCAAATGCCTCATTTGAATCATACTTGGGAAGGGACAGAGTGATTCTGATCAAGAGGCCACTCTACATCAAGCAGCAGGTAACCCAGATGGGTGCCTATACAAGCTGAAACCAAAACTCTCTTTAAAAAGCAAACATATCTGAAACAAACAGAATCATACAATGGAAAAGGCTCATCAACTCAGGCAAAAAAAAAAAAAAAAAGTGGATGCATAGACCAGAAAGGGAATTTTAAAGTTATTTTGAGCACAGGATGAGGTTTATCCTTATTTTAGCGCTTCTTTCTCTTGTAAAGATGCAAATCAATTCACAACCCTTATTTTCCACAGCACAGCTAAAATGCTGCAACAAGCAGAGAGGCATTTTTAATGTACCAGAAACCCAATAGGGAAATGGTATTATAATTAAATAAGAGCACTCCACTGTGCAAATGGGCTGGCCATATGTCCATCTTGTTTGGTTTCTGAGTGTCCACACAGTTATTCACAGGTTTGCTTTAAAAATTGTGTCTAAATTGAAGGTTGCTAAATGGAGGAATAAACAGCAGTTTGGAGAAGAAGGAGGCTCCTCTGTCTACCCACCTTTACCTTTTGCCTCATGGCTTAATTTACTTACATACAAGTGTGAGTACTGACAATGGAAGGATAAGTGTCACACTGGAAAGACAGGTAGCATTGGACAACACGCCATGGCTATTGTTTGTTCTACTTTAGTCATTCTTCTAATTTCAGTTTTGTGTAAAATGCCTGACTTCACACATTGGCTTATATATTACAACAAGAACTGGAGAACAAATGATTACATTGCTTGCATTATTTTGCTGTAATGCAACGTTATGTTACTTTGTACAGAACTGGCTGGAGGGCAGAACCAGGTAAGGATATTATTATGTCTATGTGACTGTACTTCACAGGAAGCCCAAAGATGAATCAGTGCCCTCTGGCAGGTTTTGTGTGAACACAGACTGAAAAGACAATCCCTGCCTCCAAGTGCAATTTAGCTTCAAGAGTATTTTACCTGAGCTCAGACTGGAGCAGCAGTGATAGAAGGTTCTTGCCAGGTGATGGAATTGGAGAGGTCTCAGTTAACATCCTGGCTCATCAGTAAATAAATTATCATGATACATTTTCTGGTTTCCACAGTGGGTTTTTCATCCTATGTGAGACACTCAGAGGCCTGGAAAGATGTCCTCTGTTAAGGACATGACAGATTCTGTAAAGCCAGCATCACTAATCCCTTGAAAAGATAACTCACATGCTATACAGCCACCAGGGACATCTAATAATCTTTGTGACTGTATCAGTGTGAGGGGTAAAGGGGAAAAAGTGGAAACACTTCACAAGAAGGTGAGGTTCTTGCTGCTATCCAGGCTATCATCCCTGCCAGTGCTCTTTAGCAGTTTTTTCAATCCTTGGTCCATCCCATTACAGATCTCGAAGGAATTGCTGTAAGCTTTGTATCAGCTCCTCCACAGAGACAGGGTGGTGACTTCAGCCATTGCATCTTCTGCCTGTCAGTAGCAGAATTGTAGGTCAGGAAATCACCATCCACATCAGCTTATGTCATTTACAGTCTGTGCTGCCAGCTCCTTGATTTTCAGGTCAAAAGATGAGTAAAAAGCAGGGAGTGAGGAAAAACAGTGTATTGCAGGGAAAGTAGAAGCTGGGAAGAGGCTTCTTCCCAGATGTATGAAAAAAGGGAAGAACTGCAGAGGTGCTGTGGAACTGGGGGAGGCTTGTCCAGGGGTAGGGGTCCAGGATGCTACAGTGTGGATAACATTGTAGAAGGAGGAAACAAAAACAGCAACAGGGTCCTGACATGATTATGGTGGAAGTACTGGAAAAACCTGGTCTCATATGAGTATATTTTTTTAATTAGTTCAAAGCCATTTTCTGTTGTACTAAATACAGAATATTTATGGAGTAATACCTGCTACCATTCACCCAGGCTCATTATGCACAGCTTCGTTTTAAGGGTAATTTTTATCATCTAATAATTTGTGTCCCATCATTAGATTGGAGCTTATGAGATAAAAGATGACCTTTTCCTTCTGCACTCTAGGCCCTGTATTACAGTTTAGAATTGGGAAAAATTGAAGATGCACTTGGTAAAGAAAAGAGTCCAGACTGGACTCTTTTTTCCTTCAGTTCTTCTAATCTTCTAATTGTCAAATCTTCTAATTGTCAAATCTTTCAGAGCTAATTACATACTAATGCTACCAGCTTTAAGTCACAAATCTAAATCACTAGCACTTCAAGGATGACTGACAAATGTGTTCTGGAATAAGTTTCATGCTTTCCCTTCCTCAAATTCATACACATTTGTCAGTGGGAGACAGAAGGGGAAAAAAGCAAGCCAAAGTACATTGTGTCACTGAGGATTATCTTTCATGAAGATAAGAGCTACTCATATGCAGAGTAAGCTTTAGTGATACATATATATTTATATAGAACTAGCTAATAATAGCTGTTGATTTTGGCTTTAATGAAAGGCATTAATTTTAAACTTTCCTTACTAGCATTGATAAAAATCAGCCCCAGTGAAGTGTTGCTGCTGCTCTGGAAACCAGTTTCAAAATCTCATCCTCTTCCACTTCAGGCTCACGCCCATTGTACATCAGTGTGTAACAGCTCACTGGAAAGTTATGTACAAAGGTGTGGATGGCACATGAAGTACTGCAGGTCGGTACATTTCTCCTAACCTCTATTATATGCTATGAAAGTGGTGTCCATTTTTACTGGTGTAAATTTCCAGTATCGATTTCAAAATTAATTAAGGATGTGACCATCATCTGGTTTAAGTGGCTCAGATGCCTTTCTGTATTCCCTAAAACCAGACTAATTTCTCATCCCTACAGAGTTCTGTCAGGGAGGACTGTCAGTTTCTAGTTTCAGGGGTCCTTAATTCATTCCTCAGTGCTAGCCAAGTCCAGCTTTTCCCTTCTTGTCTTTCCTCTCTTCACAATTCATTTTAATACATACTTTTGAAATACAATCATCTTATTTTGGATTTTGAGCACAGTGAGATTTGACTCTTTTGTTTTCAGGTACTTTTGTATTGTTCACTTTAGCATTGAGTAGTGAGAATTAGACTGGCTGAGTTGTAATTTTATGTCATCTTGCCAGAAATTACATGTTCATGAACAACAGCTCTGCAATCTGAAAACAGCAGTACACAGCATGCCATGCAGTGGCTGCTTAAAACACTTACCAGGTGCTCAGTCCAAGCCACGTTTAAACCAAACAAATCTGTGCCAAAATTTAGAATATGGGAGATTAAGAGTTTTACTTTATTTTGACAAATCTTTGGCATTCTATTTTTTATGCTGACTGCAGTTTATACAGAGATGTTCTGGGAGGAAGAAAACACAGAGAAAAGGTACACAGGCAGTGACAGTTCACTGTCTCTTCTGATACAAGAGTCAGGTGGCAGCAGATGAAAATAGCAGGTGGTAAATAGCAGATCCAGAATGAATAGAAGCCCTCTTTAAATTTGGCTGAAGCTGTCTGACATAATCACAAGTTTGGAGGGAAGACTGACAGACAGACTGCATAAAAATAAATATGAAAACAAAGACACAGTTCTCCCTTGAGAAACAAAGCATGCATTTAAAAGAAAAAAACAGTTTCCTTAGCCGAGGAAGGACATGCCTGTCTGGCAGGGAGAATTTATGCTCAGCCATTGCCCCCTGAGGATGCCAAGGATGCTTAGACCAGTGAGGAAGATGAGTCCTATCCCAAACCTTTACTGCCTCTGCCTGTGGACTCTCTGGGGGCAGAGACCTAGCCAGGGTGATGTCCCTGAGCCAGTTTATTATTTGCAGAGGGTGTGCTTGGAGCTGGGCTGAAGCAAAGAGCAGTGTGAGAGCACCCAGGTGCAGCTGGAAAATCAGATGCTGTGGTTTTTTCTGCAGGGAGTGACAGATGTGCTGATACCAACATGTTTTCTGTGACAGAAGGATGTGAAGAGGCTCACGCTTGGTTAAAGAAAAATAGGGGATGTCTGTGCATTTTTTGTGATGTCAAAGTTGCTAATAAGCAGGCAAGCACTTATTGTGCCTCAGCATAGCTTAGCAGGGTGCACTCCTCAAGAAAATTAGAGGCCTTGACATTACCCTTCCCAGGTCTACACACCCACGGGCTGCTTATTACTGACAGGCTGCAAAAGGGTTGGCATAGAGAACACCTCCAAATTGCAGACAGTCACTTCCCACTACTGCCAGCGTAGAAATCATCAAGACTCAGGCTGCCCTGTGCTGTAAAGCTTTCCTGAAAACTTATGCTGAATTTGTTCAACTTTTCCTGGATTTACACACTAACTCTTAGATGGTTTAAGACAATTTGTTACACATGGCTCAGTTGCTCAGTTACTCTGTGGACAATTATTGAAAGATGCTGGAAACCTTTTCCTGCTTGTCAGAAATGACACTGATGGGGAACTTCACTGTTTCAACAGAAAGCTTTGCAAAACCCACTTCTACCACAGTTTGTTGTGATACAATAAATAGTAAAGAATCTGAAAATATCAAAAGGGAAATAAAAATACCAGCAGCCAGCAGCTCAAGTGTTGCTATGCTAATACTTGTAAATTCTAAATAAATAAAACGGTGGTTCTCATTTTAGCTAATCACTGTGCTAGTGATGCCCAATTAGTCTAATAAATTGCCAGCAAAACAACTGAAAGCACCCATGCAATGATGCCTTTGTCTCTCCCTCCCAGGCTTTTCACTTGCACAAATTTATTAAATCAAGACATAAAGCATGCATAATAATTCTTGGAAGTCAACTGCTAATTTGCACAGAAAAATCAAACAAATAAATATATTTTGTATGTGATGCAGGGTTAAGAAGGGGCTGCAGTGTGATATTGGATTGGATAGGTTGTATAAAGTAAAATTTAAAGACAGAATGGATTGAACGAACTGCATGGACAATTGAGTCTATGAGTTAGGCCCAAGATGGGCTCAATGAGGCTGTAAGGCCAGCTGAAGTATCAGGACTATGCCACAGGACTGATTTCTTTGAATACATATGGGGGTTTATGAGCCAAAAAAACCCAAGGTAACAGAAGTAAGTTAAAGAGCACTGTTAAGGTTGGAAAGCCAAGCAAAGAGAATTTAGGATCTGCCAAGACTAAGGTCACTGGTATACAATACATCCCATGGCAATCCCTCAGGATGTGCTCATACACCAGTTTCCCATAGGACCCTTATCAGACAAACCCTTTTAGTCCTGAACAGGAGCCACAGACACAGGCAGAGTAACTCTTCAGCCCTTGCTCTGCTGCAGGAGGAGGATGAAGGACACCACTGTGGCCACACCATGCTGGATGCTCACCAGTGCCCTTATCCCAACCTTCCTGCTGTTGCTCAGAAGTGCCAAGCGAGTCATACAACCTCACTTCTCAGTGGCTATCAGCAGCTGAGTGCTCCTCAGCTCATGGTGCCTGGGATCTGATTTACAGAAGTATCAAGCATTTTGGAAGACAAGATAATCAGCAGAGCTGCACCAGGGGAACCAAGGGCAATTCTGCCGCTGATTTCAGCAGAGTCAAACTCAGATCAACTCCTCTATTTCCTTCCAAACCTGCATTTCAGCAGGAACCACAGAGGAATAAGGGAAGAATGAAAAGATGGGCACTGAAAAATACAGCATGTGCAATCCTCTCTCTTCATCCAAAGTCATCCTACCTAGCTGGGAGATGGAACCATCTGAGAACGTCTCAGTAGAGAGCCATGAGTAAAAAAATCAAGGTGATGGGATTCGTCTGCCTTAATGTAGGTGTTTAAAAGACTGATGTCCGAGCCACTGTATAATCCATTAATAATGGAAAGAAGTATCTCTGATACTCTAAGCCAAATGGTGTCTAAGATAGACCTGTTGCCTGACCTGTTCCTCTCTGCTGACTACAGCGGGACACTAAGGCCATTTCTAGTTTAGCATCTGCTTTGACATAGCAGAAGAGCAAAGCAGATGGTGCTGAAGTCCCCAGTGTCTGTGGATATTCTCAGTTCATTTAGAGAGGAAAGAGAGAATTCTTCCAGGTCTAGCCTGGAAAAGTTGGGAGAAGGAATGAAAACAATTATTATCGCTCTTCCTGTTCATATTGTTTATAGATATGTTCTACCACAGTGTGCTATTCATAGTGCACCAATGGTGTGAAAGGTTTTCACTTTGAAACCAATCATATTTCACCTTAACAATCCTGGCTATAAAGAAGGAACACTACTTGTTAATAAAAATCATTCTTTGCCTTCTGAAGATAAAGTCTCTTCATTCCTGTCCCTGTGTCACCAGCGACAAGTGTCCACTCCATATCCATATGGGGTTTGGTTTGGACTTGATTTAGCCTGGCTCCCCTAGACCAGTTATCCTTGTGGTGGAATAGGACAGCTATTCCACCACAAGAACATTTCAAAATTGCCTGAAGGATTAATTTAGATCACTGTGTCTTTCTAGAGATAGAAGGACATTTGATGCACCCCTGAAACAGAGGTTTTGGTTCAATTTCCTCTAAAAGGAATTCAGCTAAGCAGAACAACTTCTCCAAGAACTGAGCTGACAACAGACACAAGGATGAGATTTGCTTTAGAACTGCATCATTGCACAGATCCTAAATACTGCTGTACATGCATCATATCAACTAAGACTCAGATATTTAATTTTCAGATAAGTGAATGCCAGGATTAGTGATACAGATAATAAAACCCAATCATCTTATTTTAACAAAATCAATCAAAACTATTTACATGACTTCAATTATCACAGATCCTTTTGAAATGCTGTTTGTTCAACAGATTATAAATTTGCAGAGAGCAAAATGGAAACACAGAAATGGTATTTTTCATTAGGAATTAATCAACTACAGGGGATTACTAGTCAAACCATATCTGTGGTTATGATTATAGAATAACTTTTCCTACAAACACAAAAAGCAAACTCCAAAATCAGAGAGTTATAAATAACAGCATCTTAAGCATGATTGGAAGGAAAGGCTCTTGACTGAATGCAGAGAACATTCAAATACAGATTCAGTGCAATTTTTCTCGCTGTTTTCTGAGATGTAGTGAGAATATGCAAAAATTAGTGTGACAGTGAAGTCTTTTTCTTTATATTCACTGAAAATTCCCTGGGGAAATTCTGGCTCTGATCACAAAAGACCCATTCATCATACTTATCAGGGCCTAGATTTGTTCCTAAGCTTCCCTTTCTAAGAATTAATGTCTTTCGAACAGATTCCTTAAAACATTGCAGGACCAGCATCCTTTGAGCAGAAATAACTAAAAATTCCCTGCTTAAGCTTTTCAAAATGTTCGTTAGTACAGAATATTTAACATCTTACATGGTTGCTCTTACTCACTTGCATGAGTGAGGACATGCAGAGCTTTTCCATTCTCATCAGAGATATCAAAAACACACGAGTTCTCAGATGCTTGGTCTGGTCATTTGGGTTATGCATTCCTGTGTTAAATCTTGTAGGGAAGGTGAATAGTGTATTGTAAAGCCAGAGGAAGGGAAAAATTCATTTATGAGTGAAATTTATACCCAAGAAAATACAAATATTTTCCTGAAAATTTTGTTTTCTCATTATTTACAGTTACTCTAAGTGATAATAAATAATGAATAAAATGATAGACCGCTGCATGGAGACAAACATTACTTTTTCCTCCAACCACCAAATCATTAATGTAAGCAAAAATTAAAATATTTTTAAATTGCCCACTGTAATGTCAAACAATAATTCCAGATAATACAGACTTCTCAGATGTTTGGCCCAGTCACTTCAGTTAATGTGTTCCTGGGCTAAAGCATGAAGGGAAGATGACTGTAAAGCCAGAGTAGGTGAAAAAGACATTTATTTATGAGTGAGAAGAAAGGAAACCCAAGTAGTGGACTACACAGAGGGCTCTAAGTGGCACTGTAGGAGGCAGCTAAGCCTCCAGTGGAAGCAGGAGAGCTCTGGCCAAGCTGGGAAAGGCAGTGGTTGGGGTTCAGTGACTTACAACAATTTGGTTTACTTTGAACATGGCCTTTTGGTCAGATGTGTCTCATGACCATCACTGCCATTGCATCTGAGTAGATTACTGGCCAGTAGTAGCTGGCCATGGCCACTGTTGCCTACTTGGCCTCAGAGGTTACCCTTGTTCTGCCTGTGGAAGAGGTCTCTGTCCTAGAAATCTGCTTCCCAACAAAGCAGTGCTTAGCTGTCTTATCCAGGCAGGCAATCAAAGGTGACTTGGAAGAACCAAGGTGAGTAATATTATTCTAAGGATTCTGATTAATTGTATAGCCCTGACAGAAGTTCATGCATCAAACAAGCCCCAGCTGTCAAATTTCATCACCTATTTCTGCTCTCAAACAACGGTATTATTCCAACTTAGTTGCAGAGTGTGACTGTAAAGCCTGAAGTGCTGAATTCATCTTTGAGCCTTTAATGAGACTATCCAGTGTTTTCCTATTGCAATTTATTTTTCTGTTTTTCTTTAATTCTTTTGTCCTTGGAACTTCCAGATATCTGTGAGCATTCTCCTAAAAACAATCTCTTAGCAAACCCTGAGGATTTTTTCTATCTGTTTTCCCAGCTATGCAGGCAGTAGACATCTTCACTCTAAAACCCTGAGCACTTGGAAGATTCCCCAGTGCTTCTACTGGGGTGTACAACACGGCACACTGGTATTGTCCACTTACTGTGGTTAGCACAGGCTCAGGTTCCTGGAGTATTTTGACATTTCATTTTTTGCATACAGCATTTTACATGAGCTGATGCTTTGGAGTGGCGACCTAGAACAGAGGCTAGACAAGGTTAAGAGAATAAAGTGGGTACTTATTAAAGGCCTTCAATAGATACACCTTGGACAGCCAAAACTTCCAAGTGGCTACACCCAAGATGGATGATGGTCACGAGTTTTTCAGACAATTTTAAGTTTGGTTCATTTACATATCTGGGGTTAATCCTCCAATTACAGCTTCAGGTAATTAAGTCATATACCCCCAGTTTGGTCCCCCTCAACTCCCTTTTGTTTATACTTTTCAGGGCCTGGGGCAGTAGGGTGTCCTTGAGTTACAGGCCTAGAGGGATTGTTTTGTCTGAATAAAATGGGAGAACAAGCTATGAAGTTTTAGAGCTATACCCTAAAGTAGTACAGGATTTGAAAAATATAAAAGCTAAAATCCTAAGGCATCAGAGCCATCCAATGGTATAAAGCTTCTTGGAATGAGAAACTGAAGGAAAATTTTGCAAATCCTGATGAATTCAATGTTTTGGTTTAGAGTGTGATTCAATAAACAGCTCCAAACAGGAGTGGAGAAGTGAAATATAGCACAGAGGGAAGAAGTCAGGTTGTAGTATGAAGAAGACCAGGAAAACCTCAAGATGCCACTGGCCAACAAGCCAGTGAAGCTAGAGACCCTAGCATTATTACGGCCTGGGGTTCCCGGAGTCTACCCAACCCCAGCTGCCGTAGGTGTCCTGGATAGTGATGTCCAGCTAAGTACAACCTGTCCAGGTCCCTCTGGCAAGCTCCCAGCCACAGGCAATCCTAGCAAGCAGCTCAGCTCTTAAGTGAGATCAGCTTTTTGGTGAATTTAGCTCTTCAGGGATTTCTGCTCTTTGCTTGCTAAGGTGCCTCAGCAGACACGGGGAGAGAGAGGAGAAGAGCTGTGTGAGGTTCCACAGATGTGTCTTTATTGGCAGCCTCTGTGAAGGGTGACAGTGACAGCTCTTCTGCCAAAATGGGCAGAGGCAGGGGTTTATATAGGGTGTAGGGAGCTTGGGAAGCAGTCCAATAGTAAGGGTCGAGGCGAACATGACCTCTGGTCTTACAGAGAGATAACAAGGGTCCGAAGGTGGAAGAGGGGCTTCTTTGGTCCAGTCATCATGACTAGGTGTTTCTTATCTTAGGCAAGGGAGGCCTTGCAGGGCCTGTGGCTGCTACCTAGCACCACTTCCTAAAATTTCCAGCTAGATCAGCTGGTCGAAGTAAAGGTGATTACCTTTCCCTCCAAATATTTCTGTGGTTATTTGGAAAATAATAGTTCTACTCCTTATTAAAATATCTCTTAAAGTCTTTAAAAATTATGTTAAAACAAGAATCCTGATCTCTTCTGTGACATAAAAAATCTTTCAGAGTTATTTTATTTTAAAATAATATGGATGTTTTCTGCCATGTCCAAAGCTTTTCACAAGTCTTTTTTTTTTTCAGAGCATAAAATAATTCAGACCCATGTTGCTGCTTTTAACTGTGAGCAGTTAAATCTGACCCTTTTCCCTCATACTCCCCCAGTGGTGACTGCTTCTCTCCACCACACCAACACAAGGACACTGCTGACCCCAGAACAACTGTGCAAAGAAGCAGGACTGCACAGTTTATTGAGGTGGTCCCTTAGGATGTGGCTTGCTTTTAAAGGCAGGAGCTGAGTTATCCATACCACCACTTTCCTAGCCTGCATAATGCGAAATTAGCCAGAAGACTTAAGCTGCTGGCTGAGAAATCAACATCCATTTAAGTATTTATTGCCACTCTTTGCTTAAGGCATCTCAAACACTCAAGATACTTCATACCTTATCCAAACCACAAAGGTTTAGCTCACTGACTCCTAATACACATTTGAAGTACATCTTATATTTGAGGAATAATATATGCTTCTGAAAATTAGACCAGACTTTAGTCCAGCTACCATTTCCAGACAAGATAATGAGTATTGGAAGGTGCAGCAGTGGGCCAGGACAGAGGGAGGACAGCTTGAAGCAGACTGGGATGTGTACCTGAAGTCACGAGAGTCAAAAGTGAAACAGGGAAACCTTGAAATGCAAGTGCTCATTTACAGCAATGAACAGGGGTTGGTATGGGCCAAGTTCTTAATTGCACTTGCACCATCTGCCATGGTTCAACCCCAGCGAGCAGCCATTCAGTCACCCCACTCAGCCATTCAGTCACCCCCCTGCCTGCAGGATCAGGGAGAGAGCCAGAAGGGTAAAAGCTAGAAAACTCACAAGTTGAGACAGTTTAGTAGGGAAAGCAAAAGGCACTGACTCAAGTAAAGTAAAACAAGGAATGGATTCCCTTCTTCCCATAGGCAGGCAGGTGTTCAGCCATTCCCAGGAGAGCAGGGCTCCATCACACCTGACAGTGGCTTGGGAAGACAAAAGGCATCACTCCAAATGTTCACTTACTCCTTCTTCCTCCCGCTTTATGCCCTGAGCATGATGTTCCATGGTCTGGAATGTCTCTTTGGCCAGTTTGGGTCACCTGTCCTGGCTGTATCTCCTCCCAGCCTCCCAAGCACCCCAGCCCCCTCACCAGCCTGGCAGCATGAAAAGCAGAAAAGGCCTTGGCTCTGTGTAAGCCCTGCTCAGCAATAAGAGAAACATCTCTCAATTATCAACCCTGTGTTCAGCACAAATTCAAAACACAGCCCCACACCAGCCACTGTGAAGAAAATTAACTCCACTCCAACAAAAACCAGCACATCATGCAGCTGAGGTCTCTGCACTCTTGACAAAATAACCCTCGCTAAATGTGGCCCAGCATCTCATGGCTGTGAGGACCAGAGTCTATCTTTTGAGAATTTTTTTATTTTCCATAAATCACCACACTTACTGATGCAAAGGTTCAGGAGCCAAGTCAAACAAAGCACAGAAGCATGTTAAATGTTATTTAAGCATCGGGATTTAGTTTAAGCAGCAGCCTTATATTTATGCATTATTACCAGCCGATTTCTTTGTCACCTTGGAGAGGCGAGGTTTGTCCTTTATCTTTGTGCTTCAGCTCTCTGCACATTATTCTTCAGCAAACATTAAATTCACCATAAATCTACAAGAAATCTTTCTTTTTTTTTTCCCTCTCTCTTTCCTTAGTTGCTGCTCCCTTCATGCAATCATTTACTCAGGTTCCAAATTCCTTTCCAGTGCTCCCAGACTCAATTTGAAACTATTGCAGGAGACAGCAAAAATTAGTTTAGAGAAATTATTTTTTCTGCCAGCTGTCATTCCGGCATTTCCTCCCATCAATTCTCCAGCCTACCTTATACCTTTTCTTCCTAATAAAATTTTCTGCATTATGATCCTTAAATTGCTCATATTCCTGTTTAGGCTTTAGTGTTCCACTTGCAAGCAACAACAGTTTATGTTTTCTGCTTCTGACATTTCTTAGAGATTAATCACTGTGCAAATGCACTGCTAGAGCAACTCCATGTAAGTCAGTGAGAATCTACCAATTCTTGGTAGCAGCCCCTTTGACCTGATATTTCTAATGCTTCATTGACACGAAATCTATTTTTATATAATTCACATTTTAAATTATATATAACTTTCTTATTTATTAAAACTATTTAAAACCCTGGGTTCTTCTATTTGAACAGCAACAATAAGCAATTTTACAGCCCAGAGAAATTAATAACACTAGCCACTGAGCTCTGTTGTCAGGCCAGAGACCTCCTGATCTCAATGGATTGCTTGGCACAGTCTTCATATCCATTTTTTAACTGGAAATAATATTTTTTTTGCTCAGTATGATGGAGTTCTCTGAAATAATTCAACTGGAAGGAAAGCTACCTTGTCAGAAAGCCATAATCTTAACAGTTTTAAAGCAAATTTGTGAGATAAGAAGTATTGGCTAGGAAGAAAGAGTGTTTGAAGGAGTAATATTTCTTTGGAATAAGTCTGAGACTTAGACTCTGATACAAAGTGGAAGATTATCAGCTGTGCCCCTATCCCAGGACAGACTGGTAGGTAAATTGCACTAACTTTCATTGGGGTTAAACATGATCATATATCTGTTTCAAAAACAATGAGAAAAGTTTGACTTAATCGACTCTGTTTCCAAGGAGTGTTTAATTTTTTGTTTAGCCATTTCTATACAAATAAGTGTTTTAATAAACATCAGGAGACACACATGATTTATTACTGATTGCATTACATGTATATTACCACTATAAAACTTAGTGTACATGTTGTAGATGTCGGCGAACCCAATGGGAAGAATGATGATGTCTGACTTAGTTCAGAAGGCTGAATGATTTCTTTATTATAATTATGCTATAATACATTAATATACTATATAATAGAGGGTACTAAAAACTACATGCTACTTTCTCTAACTATCATATCTAACTACTCACAACTTGTGACCCTGTTCGCGAGAGTCCAGACACGGGTGGATCCGATTGGCCATCAGGCCCAAACAATCCACCATGATCCAGCCAAGCAATCACCCCAGGTAAACAATTCTCCAAACACATTCCACAAGAGAAAAACAAGGAGCAGAAATAGAAATTGTTTTCTCTTTCATTTCTCTCTGTGTACCTTTATGAAAAATCCTGAGAGAGAGAGAAATGTGCTTGCCACATGTACACACCAATAATCTTTCAATTTTGTCTTCCTGTCCTAAGCAAATGCCTGCTTTGTGGCAAAATAAAATTAGTGACTCAAATGGAGCATAAATTACCTTTATCTCAGTGATAATGGGTATTATTTAGCAGGAGATTCTCTCAAGTATTCACTAATGTCATTCTATAGTATAGTCCTTCACATAACTTACAAGATTAGCAAAACAGTTCTACAGTCACTAGTTAAGAGATAAAAATTTACTATAAGGCTGATACTCACTGAAATCTGTCAGCTCAACCAATCCTTCAGAAAAAAGTGAGCCACTAACAACCCATGGCACTTCATCACATAACACTGGCACTGACATTGCAGTAATATCTGCTCGAGAATGGATGGTTGCTCTAATATTTGCACCCAGAAACTACTACAGTATCTATAGAAATGTGGTATTACTTTTTTAAAAGCCAAGCACTGACTTTTTAATAGAGTTCATTTATTATAAGAGAGACTGAATACATAAGCTCAGAAGCTAAGAAGCTCAGCATATCTTGCTTTACATGCCCAGCTCCAAGTATGGACATTTGCCTGGCACAGGAGAGGACTTTCCACCTGGATGGATGGCGGTACTTGTGCTGCAGAGCAGGCACGCACAATCCACTCAGCTTCCCTTTCTCTGGTGAGAACCACCTGCAGACCATGCATACTGAGATCGATGTAAAATTTAAGATAGTCTTGCTAAGATGAGCTTCAGCCTTTTCTTGGGAATTGTTTTGGATTTATTAGTCTTTTCAATAATCTGGAGGATATGACCACATCTGGAATAGAAAGACTTTCAAATGCTATTCCTGACTTACCATTGGCTCATGAGTCAGTCTTGATAAATTCTATAAATTATCTAATACACAGATTATTCTTTTGAGAAGCAGCCCTTTCCTTTTTTATAGTGTCTCAGGGTTTGATACCCACTGATGTCTTGTACTAAATGCCTCTGTTTGTCAGCATGGTGGTCCACTGTTTTGCTGGTGGAAACCAGACAGCAGTTTCCCGACTGGTCTTCACAAATTACAAGAAAGCAGGAGTGGCAGCTCATAAAGTCAGTCACAGAGGACACTGATGTCTTACCTCCAGCCTGTCTCCTCCCTCCCTCTTGAAGATGGTACCAGCTCCTCAAAGGCAAAGTTTTCAGGCCAGACACAACCCCAGAACAGCTGGATCCCCCAGGCCCACAGCACACACAGCTCCTACAAGGAAGGTGTGACATGGTGTTGCAATGAAACTTGCAGCTTGTTGGGTGCTGAAGAACAATCCTAATTACTGCCAAGGACATAATGCCTGAGTACAAGAGGAGGGAGGAAGGGCAGGAGAAGCAAATGCTTTTCATCTTTCATAGCCAAAGACAGAAAAATAGAATTCTAATTATTACGTTCTAACAGATGCTCATTTGCAAGAGTGAAATTACTTTGGGAGGCCATTCCTATTTCCAAGACACTCATTCCTCCAGAAAAATACCTGATGATTTGGAGTAGTTTAACATCTACAAAAACAACTGCTTGTGCAATATAAACAGTTTGCAAGTACTTATTACTTTTTTTAAATATTACTTATCTTGCCCAACACAATGACTGATTTCACATTTGACTTCTTCTACATAAAATTCACTCTGTTATGGAGAAAGATAACAAAAAAATATAAAAACACTTGGGGCCAGTTTCTGCTCTGAGTCCACATTGCTACCTCACTGGCAAGAGACAGCATTGATCTGGACTGAGCCCAGCTCTTGTAGGAAAAAATAGAATTCAAATAAAATGTGTTCCCACCTTTAACAAATATGTATCTACAGCTATGCTGAACTTTGCCAAGAGCTTCCCTTGGTGAAATACAGATTTTTCTTTCTATCTTCCAGTAGCAGCAGGGATCTCTAAACCCCACTGTGCTCTGAGAACAAGACTTCTGGAGTTAGGGCCACAATATCACCTCTTTGCAATATGGCAATTACTTTGGGGAAAGAGCTTTCTTCTTTCCTTTCTTGATGCTTTCCAATCTGTTTTTCCTACTTTGCTGAAATCAACAGTTTTTAATCACTCATGCAGAGCTTAGAACAACATTATTATTTATATATATTGAAAATAATATTATCTATACTTACACTCTGGGGAGCCCTTCACTTAAAAATATCTCAAAAGGATGCCACTCTTCATAAACCTGTGGAAAATTTATTATTTAGGCCAATGTGTCAAAACACAACTTAATGCTGGGTTTTTTCTGCATAGTAGTATGCAAGGCCAGTTCTGTTTAGCAGAAATCTTTGTCCTTCTGCCGTTCTTTCAGCAGGTACTTTTATTTCTTTATTCCAAAACCAAGTAAAATGTGACAAGACTGCTCAGCAGCAAGCTGAGAGCCCATGAAAGATAATGCTGCTTCGTGTAGGTGAATATCCCATCCATGCAAGACAACACTGGAGTGAAAACTGAACCCACTCTTCTGGGCCACTTTTTGGACTTCCTAAGTCCTCAGTTACATTCCTGGGATTAACAGGTTTCTGTCAGAGGACAGCTCCAGTCCTGAACAGCAATCCTGCCACAGGGATCCAACAAAAAGAGAGAAATATGAATTGCTGGAGAGAAAACCAACAGTGGCAGTGGGAGAAGACACAGGAGGGATAGAAGGACAAGGGGGAGAACGGAGGTGGGGGCGCATTGCAAAAGTGCCAAAAACAGGCAGAAAGGAGAGAGTTAATTCCAAGAAAAGTCAGCAAGCACCAAAAAAAACCCCCCAAAAAAACCAAACCACAAAAACCAACAAACCAAAACCCATAAAAAAACAACCCCCCAAAAAAACCCTGAAGAACAAAGGGAGAACACAGAGGGCAGGTGAAAGCAAAACTACAGTGTAAGAGCTTTTGAAATAAAAGGCTTAAAAGGCAGGAGGAAACCTTGGGACAGAGGGAATACACTTCAAGGCAAACTTCTCTCACTCCTGGGTCAGCATAATCTGCAAATGTTAAAGTTATTTTCTTAATTACCAATACTTTTTGCCTTGGAGGCTTTATTTTTTCCTAGAATTAAAAGATTACTAGCATGGCAATTTTATTTCAGTATGGATTCTACTTAATTAGATACACACATGTAAAACCATGGATCAGCAAGAGGAAGAAATAACAATCTAATTTATTCACTTACCCATGGAGGGAAAAAACCAACATTTTTAATCCTCTTTCTTCGAGGCAGTGAGAAAAATCCTGATTCCCATGCCTTCCTCTTTGGGGATGTCTTGTTGGTTGTCAAGATTTCCTGGAGTCAGAAGGAGTTGGTGTAGCAGACTGAACTGCATGGCATGGTGTTTGTGGATTACTGCACACAGCAAGCAAGTCTGGCCTCTGAAATCTACTGGGAATTTGCAGCTTGGTTATCTGCGCATGTGCAGATAAACCAGGAAATTAAGAATCAGGCAGGGATTGTTAATAGGGAGTATACTTTCACAGAAAGCGCAAAGCCATTTAATGCAATTTATTTTAAGAATACCCCCAGAGATATAGTTCAACATAAAACACGTAGCATCTTTTTGAAGCCAAATTAATGAACACACTTCCTTGCCTAGAAGAATTTACAGACTGAAACAACCACATGTAGTGTAAATGAAGAATTAGATACAATATGACACAACTTAATGACAGCTGAACTTCGTTCCAGATTTTCTCCCATATCCGAGGGTCTTGGAATGTCTGAAGGTCAGACTTATCAGTAAAGATTTAGGTGAAGAAGGCACTTGGTACTTTGGCCTTTTCCATGTTCTTTGTCACCAGATTCCTCAGACTATTAAGCAGCTGTCCCACATTTTCCCTAGTCTATCTTTTGCTGCCTAAGTACCTGTAGACACCTTTCTTGGTGCCCTTTACATACCTCAGTGGATTCAACTCCAGGTGGACTTTGGTTTTTCTAAGCCCAACCCTTCATGATGCATTCCTCCTGGCTCCCCTAAGCCTGGTTCCACCTCTTGTATGCTTCCTTTTTATGTCTGAATTTTGTCTGAATCAGGAGCTGCTTGTTCATCTGTGCAGATCATCTGTCTTCAGCTAAAGAAGGGGATCCTTGAAAAGCAACCAGCTTTCCTGAACCTCTCTTCTCTCTGGAGCTGTATCCCATTGGATTTCTCCAAGCAGATCTGTGAATAAGCCACAGCCTGCTCTTCTGATATCCAGGGCTGTTATCTTACTGGCTGCTTTACTTTGTCCTCTCAGGAACCTGAACTGTACCATCTCATGAGCACTGTGGTCAAGACCATCCCCAGAATTCACATGGTCATGATTATCATGGAAAGGAATTAATTTTGCATTCTTCAGACTGCCAACCCAAACTAGCTTTAGGGACGTTCTTTAACCATATTGCATGAAATCCTGGTGCTTCAATTAGAAGTTTGGACATAGGAATACTTTAGAATTGCAGGTATCTGTTGTCATTTCCACCCAAGCAACACTCCTTTTCAGTGCTGTTGGATTTGCTGTTGAGGTCTGTAGGCACTACAAGCATGTACAGACTCGCATTTGTGATTGACCTGTATCTCCTGGGGGAAACAAAAAGAGTTGTCACCTCCCTAAGAATTTTAAAGAGCTTCTATAAACATACAACATTTTCTTCAAGAGTTAAAGAAATATCCTGTGCTTCTAAAGAAAGAAATGTTCACATCCAAAATCCAGAATCATGTTTACACCTGAGAAAAACACGAGGTGTGCATTTTCAAAGCACTGATTTCTAAAGATCTAATTTTTACATCTCTGTACTCTCAAGTATGCATTATAGTGAAATGTTTTATGGGTTACTACTGTGTCTTCTGTCAGAGCACACTCAGAAGGTCCATCATAGGTACACTCCTTTCTAAATTTAGTCACGGTAATAAACTTCAGCAAGTAAAATGGTCTCAAAACGACTCCAAATTTGACTCCACTGCCCTAGACCCTGTCAGACCTTTCCAGCAAATAAAGCTAAAGGAAGAATTATACAGGGAGATAAAATCTCAAGGTGTGTAAAGGATGGAGGAAAACAAAGTGATAAAGTGATGCCCTTTCTCAACCACCATTATGGCAATGTTTCTGTATATTCCTCATTGCTCTGGAAAGTAACTGCCTTGCTATATATGGTAATATATTTCATAAAGAGCAAAGTTTGTGCTATACACTTTGTGGTCCTCTGACAAATCCACCTACAAAAATACTGGTAAATGATACCTTGCACTTGGCAGTATGATCACCTTTCCATAATCTGTACATACAAAATGTACATTCCCAGTCACTGCTAATTAATGGCAAAGTGCAGGCATATACCTCAAAAAACATGGATCACACAGAACTATCTGAAATCATGAGCAAAGCACACTCTCTTCCTTTGTTACTCTTACTTTGAAGTAAAATTCTACACCAAAAACTGTGTCAAACAACCTACAATAGATTTTAATTTGCGTGTGTTTGCAGATATGCAGGGGAATAATTGTCAGTATGTCAAACCTATTTTCCCAAATTCTTTTATCGACTTTTCCTAATACGAAATACCTGCTTCAACAAAAGTTTTTATTTGCTTACAAAAAGAACAGCTAGTACTTTGAGAATGGTATTTTAAACAAGCCTTTCTTAAGCTGAGTGGAAGAAGTGTTTGCCTTGCACAGGAGCTTATAGTGTGGAAGGAAAGTTTAGCAGACCAACTGTAGCACAGGTAGCGAAGGAGTCCAGTGAGGAGCTCAGTTAGATCCATGTGATCTCAGTGAATGCTGCAGAGCAAATACTGAGATAGCATCATAGCAATTCAGTGCACAGCACTATTTAGAGGCTTATGACCCCCAACCAGAAACCCCTTCCTCATCAGCTAATGTTAAGTATTTGGAAAAGATTTATAATGTCTGAGCAGATCAAAGTGAGCAGAAAGGAGTCCTGGGTCTCCCACTGAATTAATTTCCTTGGCTGTTCCATGGTAGCATGATGCTACAAAAGTTTATTGCTGAGTTTTATAACACAAACTCTTGGATATATAAAAAGTTTTGGGGGGAGTTTCCAGCAATTTTAGTCATTCCACTGACTACAGGAAGCACTGAAAATATGTAGAAAATAAAGTAAGGAGCAAATAGATGATCTGTATTCTGCTCACATAAAAAGACTGCTTTCCAAGCAGGGCAAAACTGCCCTCGCTGGAACCCATGCCAATAAATTACAGGGAAGAACTACTATATCTGCTGTATAAGGTGACAAATTTTGGCCTGCATCATTTTCAGTTGCAAAATGTTGCTCTCCTTGAAACAAATTTCTTTTGATATGTCAGTTATACTTGTCATTATGGGGAAATATATCCATGACAACACAAAAACTTAAAACATAAAGGGCCAGGTCTATTCCAGATGTAATTTTAATAACAATGTGAGATCAGGATGTTTAGCATTAGCAGGTTCCTGCCCTTTATGAGGCACGAGCATAGGATAGAAGCAATTGTGAGTGGCATATCTGTTCAAAGCAGCATGTAATAAATGGCATCCTGCAAAGCAGCTGTTTCAGTAATTCACTATCAGATGACAAAAAGCCCATTGAAAGAATTTTCTGTTCCTCCTGATTGATGTGATTTCTTTAAATTAAAAAAAAAAAGAGAGAGAGCGAGAGAGACAGAGAGATAGAGTGAGAGAGAGGGGATGTTTTCTAATCAAAGAATTTCTTTATGTTCCAACTGCAGCTTCACATCAGCAATTTGAAACTCTTGACATGTTATTTCATTTCACTTTGGGGCACAACAAGGTTCAGATAATTTTGACTATGAACAAACTGGTAAAGTTCTCTGGCCATTAAGGCAGAAGAAAGAAAATTTCCATGCAGGCACTATCTAGTTGTTGGCAAGGGATAAATAAAATGAACTGATTTTGCACTCCTTACTAATTATTAGCCTTACTAATTATTTTAGACTGGAACAAGTAGATCTTTGCATGAGCTTTTTGTATATTACTCCAAAGTACTATTGTAGACTTCCATGAATTTTGAAAAATTAAGGCAGATAATTGATTAACTGAAAAAAAACCCAAAGTTCATGTGTTTTAACAGCTTTCAGGACATTAAAAAACTCAAGTGATATTTGTCAGAAGCCTGATCTAAAGCCCACTGAAGTCAGTATGAGCCTTTCCATAAATATAGGGGGTTCGATCAGCTCCTTGGTTTAAAAACATAGATTCCAGAAGGAAGATGATGAAATTATATACTAGCCTGATCTAGAAAAAATTATCTATTATTTCCAATATTATTTATTGATACTGAGAGGTCATTTAAGATTCACCTCTCTGCTACACCAGTTAATTATGTGTGTTGTAAATCCTTGAGCTTATATCTGAATACATCACATAGACACAAATTCTTCCATGCATTCAAGCAAATTAATTCCTTGCCTGGTCATTTTATACTTGAGTTGTTTTGCTGCTTTTTGATGGATTGGAACAGATTAACTTTCCTGAAGGCAATGCCTCAGTTACTCACTGAACCCTTCAGTCTTTTCTGCACACCAATTAGCCACAACCTATTTCCTCGCCACTGGTTACAAATCAGGGTATGTTGCACAACCCCCTGTCTGTGATCTCCCCTGTCTGTGATCTCCTACACACTGCTTAGGACCCTGAGATGGCCAAATTACCAGGAACAGGTGAAAGCTGTAGAGAAAGTGTCATGACTTCTGGTATAGTTGGCATTTCTAACATAAATTTCTTAGGGTTTGGGGGATTTTTTGTATTGCTTATACATCAGGTTCATGAGTGTTGAATACAACATGCATATGAAATATCACTACCGGATGATGTCTCATCCATTTACCTATGTTATTTAGAGCTAGATAATGATTTTTCTGGAACTGTAGGCATGGCACTCCATCCTTCCACAATTCCTTTCTTCAAAGACAGTGGAGTGGAGAGGGACTAGGCACTTAAAGATAAAAACTAATTTACAAAGGACTTTAATCTGTATGGACCCTACAGAGGCTCAGTGTACACATTCAAGGTGCTCTGTGGCTAGAACACCTCCTCACAACAGTCTTCTTCACTGTGAAGAATCCCTCTGAGGAACTGCTGAGGTTCCTAATACTGCAGTCTTCACAGCTTATGGCGCTTCCCAGCTTATGATGCTTCCCAGTTAGATGGTACAGGCCTAAACTGTGCTCTGTGTTTGGGATATGCTGACAAAAATTCAAGCAAAAATTGTTTGTGTGCATAATGCATGTGTACCCTTCCAAATTTCCAAGGTCCCTGATGCAGCCTCCAGCCTGTGAGGGTGATTTGATTTGTGCTTTGAATATCAAAAGACCCTTCTGCCCCTTCTTGCATAGTTCCCTGTGGATATTCTCAGTTCAGTCAGATAGAAAAGAGAGAGAATTCTCCCAGACCTAGACTGGGAAAGTTAGGAGAAAGAATGAAAATAATTATTATCTCTCTTTCTGTTCATGTTGTTTATAGATATGTTCTACCACAGTGTGCTATTCATAGTGCACCAATGGTGTGAAAGGTTTTCACTTTGAGACCAATCATACTTCCCCTTAGCAATCCTGGCTATAAAAAGGAACGCTGCTTTCTGCAATAAAGATTCTTCTTTGCCTTCTGAACACCCTGGAGTCTTTTCATTCCTGTCCCTGCCACAGTTCCCTAGAAATGAACACTCAAGTTGCAATTGTAAGACATCCATGTACCACATATAAATGTTATTCCCTCTGGTGAGAGCACGTTTAGCTGATCTTCAGGCAGCTTGTCCTTTTTGCCTGGTGCAGGCTCCCACAATACACAACAAAGTGTAGTGGAGGAAGCTGGAGCCACATAAGGGAGCAGCAAGAGCAGACCGTGTGACAGGAACGCAGCTTTCTTCTAACTTTGACCTGGGTAATGTGACTCAGTTCAGCACCTTTACATTGTCTGTTGCAATATAAACACAATATTAGAGAAGTTGCCCATGTGAATTGCACAATGGAGTGTCCCAAGCCTTTACATGCCCTCTCCTAACATGTTCCTTCTTGTTGTCCTGACTAATCCACTCTGAACACTAGAACTTTCACCTCAGATATTTGCCTTAAGCTGAAAACACCAATGATTTACTGTTGCTGACTCCAGAGTTAAATTGCTGTTTCCTTTTGTGTGTCTGGTTGAGTTAATGTTACAGCAATATATTAAGTATTGGCTTTTCCCTATGGAACAACATACTGTTAGAATAGTTTCATTGGTTTCCAATTTTAATTGTTTAATTTGCTTGAAACTTCTGCGTATTTTACTTTAATTATGAGCTAAATGCAAGCATCCTGCTCTCAGAAGAGCTGCTTGTTAGCAATCATAGACTCATAGAATGGTTTGGGTTGGAAGGAACCTTAAAGGCCTGAAGCTGTGTCAGGGGTGGTTTAGGTTGGATATCAGGAGAAAGTTCTCCATCCAGAGGATGGGTGGGCACTGGAATAGGCTCCTCAAGGAAGTAGTCACAGCACCAAGCCTGACAGAGTTCCAGAAGCATTTGGAAAATGCTCTCAGGCACAGGGTGTGACCCTCCACGTGTCCTGGGCAGGGCCAGGAGTTGGAGTCCCTTCCAACTCAGCATATTGTCTGATTCTACAAGTCTATGATTACTCTAGGGAACAACTTCTCTAGAAACGTGGCCTTGTCCCTCTGAGACATCCAGTATCTCAAAGCAACAACAGCAGATCCCATTTTTATTGGAAGCATCTGGGAAGTAACAGGGTAAAAGACCATTAAATTTGGAAGATGTCAAGGCAAATGTTTTCTTTGCCTGGCCATTTAGCCACCATATCTTCAAAATATATTATTTTTTTCTACTTCTCCTGGGTTTTTTGATTTTTCATGAATTCTGCTTCAATTTGACCTTTTTTCTTTTTTTGTTATTTACCAAGTGACCCATATTTCCTTGTTTTTCTAAAGCGGTCTTCCAGATTTTTAGGTGGTATCATTGCCGGCAAAAATCTTGGCTGCATTTATTACATGCTTTACTGGTACAAGTTATAAACATACACTGTTTTCCCGGAGACAGAGCACCAAACTCCCTCCATGTGCAGCTGCTGGTACAGATGTGGTTAAATTGGAACAGTACTGCCCTCTTTGGAAAAAGCAGTGGCTGGAATAAACTAAACCACACTGGACTATCCTTGAACAACAGTCCTTGCAAGTGCTTTCCTTCCCACATTTCACCAGCAAGCCTCCAATGACAGTGGACTTTTTCAGCAGGCTTGGCCTGTGCAGGATGAGATTCATTGACTTTTCCAGCAACACTAGGCTCTGAGCACTGCAACTTTTCTCTGATATCAGTTCAGAATTGGCAGGAAGAGCTGCAGGTATAACTACACGTGCAACACTATTAATGAATCTCATCAAGAGGAGATCACAAAATCCTTGAAGTACATCAGTCTCTAGAGGCTATCTACAGCTAATTTTTTCAGCCATGTTGTTTCTCCAAGCTCCCTGTAATAATGAAACAGCACTTAGACCTTTTAAGCACCATATTGTATAAATTATAGGTGACACAGAACCCTCACAGCAAACCAAGGAAAATGACAGCATTAAATTCCCAACAGGTATCAGGGTACATTAACAATTTTAGAAGAAAATGACTTTTAAGAAGACAAATTTTAAATGAATAAAATGAATCTACAAGGTTTCAGCAGAGCATGGAATTTCATCCACAAAATTTTGCTTCAGGGTCACATAATTCCATCCAAAGAGAAGCAAAAGCACCACAACACATACACATGGTCACAGCAGGCTAATCTCAGCTCTGATTACAAATTTGTCAAAACTCAGCTCAGCTCAGAAGGGATTTATGTTGGACGGACACTGAAGAGTTCATCAGCTGCTATCATAGAAAGCAGCCCCTGCAAACCACAGTAGATATGAAATAGATGGGGCTGCAGCTTCATCCTATTTGGCTATAGTATCCCTTCAGCTGCACCGCCCTTCTGTGCACTGCACTTGTCCATGTCCTGACAAAGCCTTTCAAGTGACCAGCTTTGCTGCAGTAGTATGCAATAGGTCATAAGCATCCGTCTGCTTGGGACTTGAGCATGCCAAAGGAACAGCAGTAAACAACCTGGCACCTATGAGACAGTGGCACGGCTGGCCAGGAGGCTGCGAGCCAGCAGAGTGGACATGCTCAGATCCAGCTGGGATACTATGGACTGCTCCTCTGTTTCCCCCCATAGCTGCCTTTGTGCCTTGTTTTGTAGCTCATATTGGTGGTTTGGGGAGTTCCACCACGTTTTTGAGGTAAGGTGGTTGGGAGTTGCTGTCTCCCTCCATCAGTACCGCACAGCGTGAGGTGCCAAGGCCCAGTTTGGCCTCCCAGAAGAACACTCAGCACCCCCAAGGATTGTCCTAAACACACATCCGATGTGTGGTATCAGCACTCACTGGGGCAGCTCCAAGGGTAACTTTGGAAAGGTTGTCATTCTCCTTTGGTGTCACCTTTGGGCTGGAAGAGCAGTTGAATTTCAGGGGGGCACAGGTGACACCTACAGCCAGTCTAGATCCTTTAGCTCTCTACTTTCAGTCTCATTCCATGTCTCTAAATCACACACCTCCAAACTAGTCCCTGCAACAACTGAAATCTGCTGAATCAGCAGCTCTGGGAGAGGGGAATTATGAAAAAATGTATTTCAGAGCTGCCAAATTTTCAAGCAATAGCATGGCACAGAAAGCAGAAGACATGCAGATAACATATAAGGAGCAAGCTGGAAGACACTGGAGGTCACTGTACAACCTATGAGGAGAGCAAAGGGCGTGTAACCAGCAGAGAAAGGCGAAAAGTATCATGACTATTGCAATCAATGCAAATGGGTCGCCAGGGAAAGCATATTTTTGTACAAAGAGCCAGATAAGAAGTGATGTGATTTGCTATTTATGCAGAGGACAAAACACAGGCTCAGCAGTCAGCACAGACTAAGCAGAACCCAAGGTCAATTGCTGTGTAATTCATATTCATATAAAAAAAATTATGGTGCAGAGCAGTGCATATCTGCATAAGCAGTGAAAAACTGCATATCCTATATTGGTGTAAAAATACTCAGAGCTCAATTAATTAAAATCTAGACTAAGACAATGAGAGCTTGAAATGCTGTCATTGAAAAAGAAGCTGCAAATAGAGACCAAGTTGGTTATGCAGAAAGCAATGCTGTAGAGAGAGAAACTCAGACGTTTAAATGGATGCATAGTTTCTTACATTAGGGTAGCAAGCTAGACAAAGCTTTGAAGCATATATTTCCAAAATAAACTCTCCAAATGGGAGTATAAAGGTTTTAAACTTGGGAAAATCAGGTTTCATTGGAGTATAAATGCATATTCTCAACTTCTTCTGCAGAGAAAACCCATAGCCCTAAATCTGACTGAATAGAAGTAAAAAAAAGGTTATAAAACACTGTTTCCCCCATCCACTATGTGTTTGCAGGGCAAGCCTCTGTTTCCAGGGTTTTTTTAAAGTAAATTCAGGGATTTTCTGAATTGCAGAAACTGCCCAAATTGAGGCATTTTCTCATTCTGTCACCACTGAGACAGGCAACACCTGGATTATTAAATAGGGCAGGCAGGGACCTCTTTCTGCTCTCGAAGAAAATTGGTAGCGTATAGATCCCATTCACAAGGCAAAGTGCTCTTCCACTTCCTGGAAGGAGGGTATCTGCATCCAAACTGCCTAACCAGTTTGGAATGGCCCTTTGGTTCTTTAGTTCCAGGTATCCTTGCATCTGACACAGCCTCAGCCTCTGCACTTCCTTCTTTCCCATTTCTTGAAAGAATTCTTGTCTTGATTTGTTCCCTCCATAAGCATGTCCCACTGCTCTCCAGGGAAGCAGTAACCTCCTCCTCACCCCTCTCATCCCCGATAAAGCTGCTCTGTCTTAGAGATATTTGAAATCCATATTAAACCAGTTAGGGTTAACTATACATCTGAGTTTTTAAAAAGAGGATATTAAAATAGCATGTATGTGTGGAATCTAACCTTAGTTAAATTAAATCAGAGACATCCACTTAAAATCCCTTACTTCTGGATGAGGTTATAGGAAATGGGTCAGTCTCAGTGGCAACATCACTGGATATTAATCTCTGGAATATGGCAAATGGAATATGTGATGCAATCTGCATCAAATACTGTAAGAGAGGTAGCAAATTTGGAACTGAGAAACCAACAGCAGTTCTGAGACTTCAGTGAAAGTAAATCCAATTTTATGTTTCTATACTGATGGAAAGACCAAAGGATTCTAGCAGTTAATAGGCATAAATATCTGCAAGATGGACAGTGTATGTCTTCCACTGCTATTAATAGCTTGATGAAAAGAGAATTCTGTCTGGCTCCCAACAACTCCAAAGATTTATGAGGATCATTCCAAGGCCTATGAATATAAGGCATCTGAAAGTGAGAACTGAAAAAGCACTAACGAAGCAATGAGAGACAGATGAATGCTTCTGAAAATGAAAAATGTTGGCAACATCCAGAGACAGAAATGAATGTAAAATGATTTAATAATTAGCTAATGCATTTCTCCCTAATAACTGTTTGTTGACTCATGTAAACAAAATTGCTATTGGATAAGAAGAAACACCATCACATAAATGAAGAACTGATTAAAGAGAGGGAATGTGGTTGAAATGAGCAATTTTCATAGTGAAAGGGATTCTAAATGAAGCACCACAGGGATCTCTGCTCTGGCTTGTGCTGTTCAATATCTCCTTAAATGATCTTGAGAAGAAGATGAAAAGGAAAATTAAAGTATTTGCTGGTGGTAAACTTTCAGGATTGTTAAAACAACTGTAGAGGGACCTTGTAGAATGATAAAAATGGGCAGGTAAAATTCAGTAAATGTATTTAGAGTATTTTAAACAAACCCAGCGTTACAATCAAAGGGATAGGCTCTTACTTGACTGCAATCTCTTATAAAGAAAATCTCACAGTTAGAGTGGATATTATTAAAACATCATTTCCACAAACACTTTTGGTATAAGTTAGGTGTCAATGACTGTTAGAAAAGGAACAAAGAACAAAGCAAAGCCATTATGTAAGTCTTTCTGCATGCATGTCTTCTATATTGTAATTTGTGTTGCTCTACTCAACTGAAAACATGAACAGGGAATGATCAAGAGATGATTGTCCTTCTGTATAAGAAAACTGAACAAATGCAGATCCTTCTGCTTGGAGAAGAGATGACTGAAGAAGGTTTGATGGGCACCTTTATCATCTCAAGCAGCAAAGAGGATGTGGCTGCAGAGCAGCTGTATTTCTAACTGAAGAGCTGAAAACTTGGGATGATTTCAGCAAGGGGAGATTTGATCTAAGAATGAGCTGTGGAACTTCTCTGGTAGCTCCTGGCTTATTGCCTGGCTTATTCCACATAAGAATGATTTTCTTCATTTTCTTCTAATTGTCACCTCAATGCCTTGTCCAAAGATCCTCTATTTGTGTCCTGGGGACTCCAGTTGACATATCCAGCATAGGGCAGGACAGAAATAGTCTAATACATACCCATGACAAGACCAGCCTCCTTGTACAGATGGTATCCTCTCCTTTCATTGCACTAAGCATTTCTTGAGATTTGGACTTGAAAGCATTTCTAGGTTGCCTGAGTAGAAATGAATGATCAAGAAAAGGTCCCAAAAGGATCAAGAAAAACTTGTATGTCAAAGTAGCTATCAAAGTATTTGCCTATTCAATACCCTCCAGTCATTCCTTCTGTCATGACAAGCACAGGTAGTATATGAACACTGACATGTAAAAAAAGTCATTTAACATTTTCCCCCAGAAAACTGTCAGAGAACATTTTCCTAGAACTCTCCAAGTGCTGTTGAAGGGTTCAATCTGAAACACAGCCTGGGTAATGAAATCATGCATTGTTTCTGTAGCAAAAGTAAGCATTAGAAAACTCAGGGAATTCAGATAATGATGCCTTCTCAGAGCCTGGCACTTAAATTAAGAGTGAGTATCTCAAATAAATTCCATGTTTCAGAAAGATCTCAAATTTAGAATTACCTCTTGAAGCAGCAAACAGCCAGATACCCAGCTGTCTGGCTCCAAATTATGTTGGTAAATTAGGTAAAGATTTGATAGCCTTTAAACTACAATCTATATGGATACCCACAGTAGATTAGTATCTGCTTTTTTCTTATTAAAAAAAGCTACAAAAAAACCCTGTGATAAAGTAGTGAAGAAAATTTAAATTCAGTTTAGATATAAGTTAGTATCCAAAAACAACAATAGTTGTATCACACTTGATTTCACTGATAGCCAGGGGTTTGTATATGCTAATCTAGAGGAGTCATTAAGAAAATTAGATCTTCTTTTAAATGTCTGTAGAATATATGTTCTTATATAAACACAGTACATGCTACAACCTAAATTGCTAGTTGTTGTTATTAAGTACTTAGTTTTGTGTGGGACATAAATTTTCACTGACTATCTACACAACAGGAATCTGTAAAAGTTAATTCTTTTCTCCTTGCCCTTTTGCCATTATGACACACCACAAACACCTATCCCATTTTTATGACATACCATAAGGCTGTATTGAACTGCTATGAGTCAGATGTAAAGACAAACATACAAGACAGAGGGCAAATTTATTTCCTATGAGCAACTGTATAAAGGTAATGAGTTATTCACAACTAAAGATATTATTTAATACTTTGGGTCAAGAATTCAGGTGTGTTGGACTAGAAAGGACACCCAGGGTCAGTTTGTGCAGTTAGAAGCAGCTACATCATGTAGTTCTTTAGAGGAATTTAACAAGCTGACACAAGACTGTCCCAAGCAGGGGTAAATTCAGCTGTCCCTCTCAGAGGCACTGAAAGCTGTGTGCGTGCCTGGTGTGTGGTCCCAGCTGCTGTGACAGAAGGGCGATCTGCAAGGTTGACTATAATGAGAGCTTAAAAATCTGTTACCTGTATAAAGTTCTACATGTAGATAGCTAAGTTAGGCATCATTACTTGCCACCGAATCGTGCCCCAGGTTTCAATACCCTCAGAGAGTGCTGTTCCCTTCCAGCATTAAGTTCTGCTCTCCACACAGTAGTTCCTCTTAAGATCCATTTATTTTTCCTCCCCACTCACTGTTTTTCATTACTGGTCCCTGGTTCCTCTCTCTACTCTCTTCTTCAAATCCCAATCATAGATTTTCTGCCTCTGAAATAATTCCTGATAACTACATTTTCTCCCCTTTCCCAATAACCAAGTGAGTTTCTTGACTCTGGATTCAAATAAGGTAGCTTCTCTATGCACATTGCAGGACAAAAACACCTGGGGATCTGTAAGGATGCAGGAAAGGCAGCCCTCCTCCCATTTTCCATCATTCTCTGGGGGTCTAGGAGGGGAAAGAGGCAAGGCAGCTGCACTGCTCAGTGTACATGGAAACTGCAGGTATTTGTGGAAGTCTAAGCTGTGATTAACATTTAATAAGAAGAAGCAAATGGTGAAAACTTAATCAAAGTTGAACACATATTAACAGGAAAATGCAAAGTTCACACCTGGCATAAAGGGTGCTCTTTAGCAGATGTGATGCTTTAACCTCAAATTATAAAGGCATCAGAGCTTTTCAAAGAAAAGTAATCATCTGCTGTTTGCAGAATTATTTTTTCCCCCCACATGTCAAAGACATGTTTACTTAAACTGTCCAAAAGCACTAAACACAAGCTGGTGCTGAACAGTGATGAAAGCCAAGGTCTGGGCAGCTTGGCTAACTGGTGGTGCTTCCAGACACTTTATCTAACAGTGCAACCTCTTAGCTATGTATATACACACACATATTTGTATATATATATATATATATATATTTATTTATTTATTTATTTATTTATTTATATATACACACCCATGTATTCAGGACCTTACATTCCTGCCCTGACTAAAGTTGCTTTGATCCCTGTTGATGCATCACCACATTGCTCCTCCCAATATTTCAATATTTCATGCTATTCAGGCGGCAGCACTGCTTCCAACTGAGCCACACACCCTTGGCCCACTCCCTTCAAGACGCTCCTGGCAATGTGGGAAGAGATTGTTCTGCATGGTGGCATTTTCCTGCTGGGACAAAACACCATCAGCATCAGTGAGGATCAGAAGGTTTAAACGAGCTGTTTACTTGGAGAACCCAGAAAATGAAAGGCACATCCACATCCTTTCAGGTGCTAGGCATTTAGTTCAAAGAAGATGAAACTCTACATAATCCACCAAGTACTGCTTTGAGGATATTTGTTCTTGCATTCCCATGCACTTTTAACATGTCAGCTCTTCACAAAGTCAGGCTATTTCATCAATTTGCAGGTTCTGTATTCACACTTACTTCAGAGGTACCAAACTGTAGGTGCTATTTTTATCAGGCAATGACAGAGTATTTGAAAACGACAGCACATATGACAGGATATTCAAAACTGGCATCTTTCCCCTCTACATCCAAGAAAGACCCAAAGCAGCCCACATAGTTTGGCTCATCTGACCAGTAAAATGCCCCACTGAGGTCAATGATGTTATGTTAGCAGTGGCTGTGCCTTTTAGGCACTAATGCAGCAGAGCACTTTAAATATTTTATCCATCTCATTTCTTGATCTGAAGCCAAAGGTAATTTTGTACAGAAAAGTATACTAGAATATGAATGTAGAAAATTGCAGCTAACATCGTTGCTCATTTTAAAGGGGGAATCAGCTTCAGGTAATTCTACCTCCAAAATTAGTCCTGCTTTAAGCAAAACACAGACCAGAGTGCTTCAGTAAATAGCAATAAATTCTTGAATTGACACTTTCAGATTTGATTTCTGGCTTTGCAGCAGAAAAATCAAGGGATTTTCAGTTATGATAAATAGATATGTTGTCTCAAAAGTCACACTGGACCGAGAAAGGTTCTATTTTTAAATATGCAAATAGTGCTGGACACAGACATTAGAAAGGGTACTCCAGAAAGGATGTATCAATTAATTTAAAGAACTGGGGAAAACTGCCATTATTTAATTAAGGGAAAAGACAATTATAGGCCATGCATGCATGCAAATATTATCTTGGGTAAATAATGGATATCTTATATACAATAGGGCATATACACACTGAGCTGACAATTTTTAACTCCATGTGCTGGAATTCTGGTATTTTACAAGTTATAAAGTAATGAAATATAAAATAAAGCATTTATGGCACATAACCCTGTTAAAATGCTACAAGCATTTATGGAATATATCACTGTTGAACTGCTCCCCATTAAATTGCTAACTATTAAACTCAATTTAGTAGAATTGTGTTGCTTCACACAAGTGCCATAGTGACTCACATAAAAATATGTCAGTAGTTCCTCTTCACAGACATCAATGCAATGGTGGTTTTTCCCCAACTCATTTAAAAAAAATGCAAAGTATCTGTGACCCAGGCACCCATAGCAATGTCCCCTAGAAGAGTCGCAGGGTACACACTGGCAGGAGGTATTATGTTTCCCCATCTGAGGAGCAATAGACTGTTGTATTGAAGCCAGGCACTGCCACAGTAGCTAATTTGAGGGAAAGGTGTCTCATAAAACCTAGTAAGAATCTGCTGAAGACCGCAAACAGCAAAATTTTTAAAAGTTCACAGTGATGTTGCAGAGATTGTCTGCTGTGTAGAAGTTTGGACACTTTGACTGAGTCAGACTTAAAATTAACCCAGTTTTATTTCTAAGAATACAAGTCTATTGTTAGATAAAATTAGCTCTGCAACTCTGAATTCTTGCTATGTTCTACCAATAAAAAAAATGCTCAGATTCATTTAGCATAACAACATTTGCAAACTGACACATTGTGAAACCCACAGTGCTTTCCACTGATATTCAAGCGGAAATTCACACTATTAACCTCATGCAACCTTCGCATTCAGACAAGAAAGGCTGTGCCTAACTATGTATTTTGTTACATGTTTGACATTGAACTCAAGTCTATGGTGCAGCTTTAGAGCAATTTGAGAGAAGAGAAAGCTTAATACTACATGGCAAATTGATGTGGAAAACTCAAAACATTATATTTAAAATAAACCAACCATGAGTTTTGGCAAAATCAATATGCCAAGCAACTCCCATCAATTTCCACATGAGTGCAATGGAGAATTTTCAGGACCAGAGTATCTGCCAGGTTTTTTGGTAGAGGAATTCAAACAAAAGGAGAATATTCAGCTTCCTCTTTCAAGGGTGTAAGTCCTATGTGAAGACCAGGGCAAAATCATAATTTCCAAAATAAAGAACTGCATTCAATCAGCTTTATTAAAGACCTCTCTCCTACTGCAGCATCAAGTATTCAGCAGTGCCAAAGCTAGATCAGACATCCAATCCAATATAGCAAATTACACAGATTGGTAGTTTGATTTTAATACAACAGCTCCTGTAAACTGGTTATTCCTGGTATGAGGTATTTAATTAAAAGCCAAAGATCTCAAAGTCAAAAAACATCTTCATAATTCATGTTGCTGTGCCCAGGTTTTGGAAGCTGGCATTGTTTCAAACTGCCAGTTTCCCGGTCAGTTTGATCAATTCCTATTTCAGTGATGAAAAACTTTCCTATACCTCTGACAATTACTGATTGCATGAGAAGTGGGGGCTTTTAAAGATCCCCCTTGTATTATTACAAGATATTCTAAAAGTAGAGTTTCAAAAACATTTTGAGAAAGCCACAGTAACATTATCTGTTACTGTGTCATAGAAGTCCCTCAAATTATTGAAATCTTGACTTGATCCCTCATATAGCAGCTAGAAGAACCAGAGTAACCAAAAGGGACAGCCCTGAAGAGGACAGATTTATGCAGATTAAGGTAGCTGTTATAAATTAAACAATTCCCAGTTTATCTTAATTGCACCGGAGACCTCAAACACAGCTCAAAAACTTAAAGATTAGCTCAAGACATTGCATTTTTACTTCACCTCCACCATATGCTCTGCCTGATGAGCTCCAGTCTACTGTTCTGGGAGCCACCTCACAGAAAGCTATTTTAAGAGGCCTCTGTTACAGACAGATTTAGGTCCCAGCACTCCCGAGTTTGAAGTTCCTCTATGACCTGCACTAATAATTCAGTAAACCTCTGAAAGGCATCACTCTCCAATACATACCAACATAGAAGGAACTCCTTAGACTTTACATTTCTCTGTTTTAAGCAATGCACTTTGCATTTCTTCTCATTTTTCCCAGCTGCATTTTACAACTGTTAGCAATAGGGCTCTTCATCAATTACTTATTAGCATTGTTATTGCTGAGATTTATTCTAAGCACAAGCAAAATAGGTAGACTGTCACACTGCGACACGAAATAACTCACAGAAGCAGGCTAGATTTAAAAGGAAAGAAAAAGAACCCAAAAAGGCAAACTTTATTTTCTGACTCCTCTATATATACAATAGCAAAAATGACAGTGGATTGGAGGGTGAAACTGCCACCTCTCCAACCACACTGGTCAAACCAACAGTTCATCAATTCTCTCCACCCACAACGAAGAACATAAAACAATTATTATTTACAAGAACATGCGCGAGAAAACTCAGTTGAAATATGTAAATATCAGAAGGCATAGAAACTTCTAGAACTTTAAAACTGTTAAAAGAACAGGGCGACAGTAGAAGTCTATGGAAGTTATGCTCAGACAATGAATGAAGCAGGCCCTCATCCCCTATTTTTATTTTTACATATTTTATCTGATAAAAAAGTATATACCCCTTCAAACATACAAGGCACTTTAGGTTAAAGAATATGGAAATAAGAATCACTTATGGTTAAAAAGATAAGAAAAACAGGGCTGAACCCAGTTTAATGTAGTGTCTCTACAAGGCTATTAATACTTTTTCTGCTAATTGTTTCAGAGAGCAGGATCATCAACTTGTTTGATATTTGTGGATTTTCTTCCATTTAAGAGGATTGGCATCTTCTGCTCTTGTAGGGCACATGACAATGGTCTCTACAGAACTTCTCTTTCAAGAAACCTGGTGAGCCCTATGAAATACCATTTTTATCAGATGCAGCTGTTTGTTGTCCTCTTTTAGCTCATGGAAACTGAGGCAGAGAGAGGACACAGCTTCCCAAGGGCAGGCAGGTGGCAACCTCGACAAGGAGAAATGACTCCCTGAGCATCTGGAGCACAGTGGCCCAGCCATGAGCTGAGGATGCCCTTAAGACCCTCATGCAGGTAGCTGAGCAGCAGCAGCATGAATATCAATTACTTGTTCATGCTTGGCAATGCATTTATTTTATTTTTCAAGTTTCAAGGAAACAGGGGGAAGCAATACAGAAAAAAGGCAGATGATGTCCCCAAGCCTGTGTTGAAGGGACTCTCTTCCAGAAAATAAGGACAGTCAGAAACCTGTGTTTGACCTTCTACGAGACTGGAAAAGGCCAATGTGACCCTGGGAGCACAGACACCTTTGTGAACTCTTAATAGTCTAAGCAGCCCACTGCAAATCTTTTATGGACAGGCAGCCACACAAACCAGTTTTAGCTTGTTCAGGCCTTTTAAATGGAAATAAATTCTTCAACTTCTCTTATCACTGACAGAGCACTTACCAGCCTAAAAGTCCCATAAATGTAAAGCTTGTGTTAAATTGCCCTCTAGAGGAGACAACACAGAGGCAAGAGAATGAAGAGCTGGAAACCAATTATAACCATTTTTTTAAAGCAGCAAAACTACCACAGTAATGCCACGCTGTTCTTTCAATATATCAGGAGAGAAATCTGATTGTACAATTGCCCTTTGTTCCATATTGCTTCAAGGTCATAAAATCTTGTACTACAAAACAAAACTGTGTTGTAGTTTCAAGATGAGGAGGTAGATCTTCACAGATCAAAGGTGGAGTTCTGTTTTTGAGACAGGGAGCTGCACTCTTTATTTGTAATTTACTTTAGGAGAGCAGGATGAGTTTTTTGATTAGAAAGGGATTTCTGCTGATCACAGTTGACTCTGTTGCTTCACACCCATTCAGTGCTGAGCTTTTCAAAACTATTACTCACCATGCTCAATTGATAGGGTTTTGCAAAATGAATCCCTAGGGGGAAAAAATCACTAACTGTTGCAGCCCTTTGTTCTTACAATAGGAATTTCATAGATTCCTTTAATTTTTCCATTTTATAGGAAATTGTCTTTAAATTTGAAAGAATGGCTATATCCCTTGCCTGGACCTTTTCACTCTTACTAAGCTTGCCTATCCATGTCAAAAGGAAACAAATAGTTTTATATATCTTAGAGATAAAATGTGTGATAAGAATAATCTGGTTTAATTAAAAATAGCAAATCAAAGCATTTTAGCCTTCTGTAACACTAATGGAGTAGGAATACAACACATAGGAACAAGTACTGGGGTGAATGGAGGTAGAAAACACCAAGAAACTAAGAGAATTCAAAAGGCTGGGCATCTGGGGGAAAATTCATACCTATTGAAAGTTTACTTGTATGAATTTATATCAGAGATGTAACATTTCCTTTTTCTGGGAAACCACAAAGAGGTATATTGTCACATAAGTTAAACATTGCATTAGTCATAAATTATTATATGCAGTTAGGAAACTTGTTAATCCTTTAATGCAGGATTGTGTTAAAAAAAGAATTAGAAAACAAGCAGTTCTGGTAGCTATACCTGCAAAGATGTATGAACCATGGCTGCTTTACCAAAATAGTAGTGGCAGCTTTACTGTAGATTGCAAATGAGGAGACTGAAAAATGAGAGGAAGCTGTAGAACCCAAGGTCTCTGATAGGATACAGCAACATGAGAAATTATGTGGCTCACACTGATACCTTTCCCAGGCACCTGCCCTACCCCTCTGATGGCTATTGCTGGCCCCAAGGCAGGGTAATCTGATGCACTATTAATTAATTTCCAAATTGCTGTAAATTTCCATATTCAAGTAAGGTGGTTCCTCTTTCAATGTACCTTACACATAACGAGCTGAAAGCCTGGTGTTCCAGGAAAAGCATAATGAATGGATTGGATGTGCCTTGTACAGGCAAGGGAAATGAACTGGAATTACACTGATCTAAATTTTATGAGTATCATCTGTGTTGACCATTAAAATGGAAGTTACAAAGTTAATTACAGTCATTATTTCTCTGTGTACATAGCAGTCAGCTCCCTCAGTATTCATGGGTGCATCCCCTTAGGGCCCTATGTACAGTCCGGTTTGCTTAAGTGTTTGCCAGCCTGGTCATTGTTCACAAACGATAAGACATCCTTTTTCCAGACTTTTCCCTTGATCTCTGCAGACTGCTATTAGTTGCAGCTATTTATGTTGTCCTTCTATTTGGGAACAATGACCTGTACTAATTTTCCCCCCTCTCATATCTATGCAAGAAGATAAATGTATCATCTTGAAACAAGAATTCCAAGTATAACTTTAGAGCCCATGTTGCATTCTGAAATAAACTTCTTTTTTCTAATTACTTCAGTCTTGAGACCATGGTAACAAAGGGCAGTTGACATCATGGTATAACTTATACCTAAGTATTTACAAATGGTTGAGAGAATACAAACAATACAGAAAGAGAAATGTAACAAGAATGCAAATGCATAAATCTGGTGTGGAAGACACATTATTCACACCATGTCATATTCTTATGATGCACAAGAACTGCATTATAATTTAATGAGTGCATTTCTAGAATTGTATATAATATGTCTCAGCTGCCTCTACAGATTACAGATAGGGAAATTGTATTAGTGTGGGATGAGAAAAATGAGTTAAGGCATTCATTTTGCAAAGCACTAAAATAGAACTGTAATATCAAATCAATGTCAGCTACTGTAAAACATGTATAGTAAAAATGTGATCAATTTAGGCTTACTCATGACTTTGCTGGAAAGCTTTCAAGCTGATTTGTGTAAGAGCATCATATTACAAAAATGGGGCTGAGCTTTTTTTGAGACATTTCATCCAACCTTCTCCTTTTAAGAAGATATTTGTTGGTGCCTACCATTCTGCAATATGACCACCCTTCAAAATCTTTCTGTGAGAAAGATTTCAAAATACTGTGTAAGAAGCTGCAGGTTCTTTCAGTGGAACAGAGTGGAATAAGTTCTAGCACAGCAATTCTTTGCCATCTTCCATGCTTTCGCCAGGTTCTCAGAGATCATTTAATGTATTAATATTTAGCATTCTATAAATTCTCTCAACTAAGTAACCAAAAGAGTGCTATTACATTCACAAAGTGTTAAAAAGTGAAATTTTGGGAGCCAACATGGGGTATCTTGAATAATTGTAAAGAGAGAGAACAGGCTTTGTGAGGTAGAAATTTTCAGAAAACAAGGCTTCAATCATTCTACTGGCTGTGATGAAGAATCTCATCCTTTGAGTCTAGCCCCTATAATTTTCTGTCAGCCTTGAAAATACAGATGTAAGAGACACATCTTCCTGTTGATGTAGCACCATGACCACAACAAGGTGATCAAAAAGTACAGCACCACTGAATGGGTGCCCTTGTGTCACCCATGCACCTCTGCCACATCAGGTTCAGCCTTCACCACCTGGGGCTGAGCTTGGTTTGCTTGCTGATCTGACTGGGAAGTAATCTTACTGAAGTCTTAGTTGAGGAATGAACACCTGAAGCACAGCTTGAGCCAATACAAGAGCAGTGATGGGAACATGCACTGATAGCCAGGATGATAATATTCTGCAATTAGACTGCCTTTAGTCCACCATGAAACCACAGGACTAATGTACACCAAAAAACCCAAATAGTTCTAAGTACTAAAGAGCTGCATTGCTCTCATTTAGGGACTATGGGTATAGAGTTTGATTCCTGTTATAAATGAAGGCTCCAATTTATTAATTAAAGAAAATGTATTAATTGGTCTGATTCAAAATTTAGAGAATGACAATGAAAAAGCCACTATGAAAAGGCAGTGCCGAGCCCGGGTATCGGTGCTGGGTGAGACACAGGTTTGACCGCTACAGCAGAGGGTCTCCTATGCTTCACACCATCCATCCTGCACGAGCGGTTTTTCGACAGTTTATTTTGCTCTAGGCCGGGATTTCAGTGATCAGCCTTTTCTTTCCATTCAAAGTCCCACATAAAGTCTCTTTTCTCTGAGCGGAGTTGAACAATTTGAGGTCCAGGAAGTGATGTACATCAGTGATTGAGTTATGGGAACCCGGAATTGAGATGTATCTTTAGCTGGTTCCAGTGATCCCAATCTCGGGTAGTTGTTGGGAGGATCATCGCCTGGGAGTTCCTAGATCATCTCGAAACGACCCATCTCTGGGTGAGCTACATGCATTAATTTGTTAATGAAGCCTTATCGGCAAGGGTTTCAACATACGTGAGGCAACCCCCTGGCTCTGGCTCACCTGCTTTATACCTATATTTTAATCATATAAAACTTTACCCATGTGTCACCCTGTAAGCGCCAATTATCCATATTACATATAACAATGCCTGAGCCATGGAGTTTTCCATCAACAGCTATTTCTCATCCTCTGGAAGAAGTCTCTGAATTACCATACCACAGGTCCTGCCTTGCACTGAGTCAAGCACGAGAGTAAGTCTGTCTGTCTGAAACAAATACAAATTGCTGCAGCACTGGGCATGACAATAATATATCTGTGAAAAGAAAACCACCTACACAAATTAACTACATGCCAGCCTTTTCCTGACATCCATTTAAGGATAATACTACAGCAAGAGGACACTCTAAGAGCAACATGAAATGCAATTACATGAGAAATCAACATCTGAGGTTTGTTGTATGTATCATTCCTTTTTCTTGGATGATGTCCAGTCCAGGGAGATTGTTTATCATCAGCATGAGAGAACATGTCTTGAAAGGGACAACGCCCATTTGTTACTGTGGTACAGTGGGTCTGCTGTAAATCACATAGACTAACAAACTAGCCAGCAGCAGTAGCTCATGGGTACTGGGCATTTTTAGATGGGCAGAGTAAATCTATTGTCAGGGATAAACCACACTTCATCATCTTTCCCCTTCACCAAGGGAAATCAAGAAGAGTAATAACAGAATATTCATTTACAGAAACACCTTTGAAACAGATGTTGAAAGACTGTTAAGAGATGTTTGCAGAGTATTTTGTAGACAATCTATAGAATCATATAAGAAACTTAATAAATTATAGATAGAAAATCTATGCATACACTTAGCCTACACAGATTAAGTGTGAATTATTAAGTAAATTGTTCTCAACTTTGATGCTTCTCAGCTGTGTTCTCCAGGTGACAGAAGCACAAATAACTATGCTACATCCTACAGTGTTATGCCAGTGCTACTGGTAGTGTGTCCTTATTTTTGCGTATCTTTTCAGTAAAGTTTGATGTGACCTGGAGACATTGAGATTTTTCCTCTAAGTCTGTACCTCCTGTCAGTCCCAAGAAAACTAGGACTCCACTTGTCTGACTGAAGGTCCATGGCGGTGGGCTGTGTAGCTGTCCTATCATTTCTAGGGTAGCTCTGCACTGATGATGTCCAGAGCACTGTGAGAGACTCCCTGCACCTCAGACATATATTTCACAGCAAAAAAATTCTACTTATTTATGTTCTTTGTTACCCCTGCAACCAGTTTTGTCCAAATCTGCACTTCCTTATCTGACAGCTGTAGAACTGTTCGTAGCCATGGGGTCTCCAGTGCCAGGACAGGGCTGTATCTCTTATCTTCCCTTGCCTGCATTCCTCTGCGCTGTGTCTCATTTTTCCATTTCTCAAGGCTGATGCTATCACTCCAGGGTTGACTACATCACTGTGTTAGAGCTATAAATATCTCATTCAGCATACAGAATAACTGTCTGCTAAAATATCTATACAGAACCACGGTTGTACAGCACAGAGACACACAAAAGTGAAAGAAATTAACCACAGACACCTGGTCAATTAGAGAAACTGCTGTCACAGCTAGACGAAGTGAAACCAAGCTACAAACATGTCAAGGAAAGCTCAGACAAAGCAAGCCTAGTAAACCACAGTTGCTCTGCCTTGCAGATTCAATACAAAGATCGCAGTCTGCTATCTGAGTACAGCAACCCTGTGCTGCAAGGACAAGGCTCTCATTCCTAGATCTGTACATTCTGAATCCTGTTTTTATCCCCCTTCCTCTGGGGGGAAAAAAAATCTTCCTTCTCTAGTGAACAGATAAATCACCACATTTAACTTCTCTGTAAGTAACTCACTTGCTCCATGCCTGCTGGTATTTTACCCAGCAACTCCCACCATTTAGAGGACAATTGCAACGGGATCACCACTTGTCTGCTGCCACACAGAGGCTTCTAGGGCAAGCCAGTGTGTCTCCAGAGGGAATCCCTTCCTGAGGGGCAGAATGAAAGAGGAGAATCAGATTTGCATTCAGTGTTAATCAGCACAGATTCACTGAGATTAATGGCAATGAACTTATGAGAGATGTGAGAACTATTACAAATCCTTTTGTTCATGTACAGCAGGAATTTTTACTTGCAATTCTACCTTCTAAAAATTCACTATTTGAGTTCTTTGAAACATGTTTCAATTTACAGCCAGACACAAAGGGCAGATTTCTTGTCCCCTAGTCAGTGCTCAGGAAGCAAATAAGCTCTTGCAGGACCACAGAGGGAGTTCATCCTCATTGCCTTCACATCCAATGAGCACAAACACAGCACCTCTGAACACTGGAATTCCTTATGGGAATCCTCAGTGCCTTGCACAGATCTAAGGAAGTAAAGAGGAGTTGGAGGGGGCGTTTTTAATAACACTACATAACTAAGTTCTTTGACATTAGGGATTGGAAACTACAGGTTTTCTGTTTTGATTCAGGCATTTGAAAAGTCATTGAAAATGTTCAGTAAAAATGGCAAAATGTATGCAAACTTGTGACTGTTTCTGCCCTCAGATGACTCAACCCTTTCCCTCTCATAGTGCCCTGGTTACCACTGTTTTGCCAAAACAGAAATTATCCACTCAGAATAATAACTGTGTAATGTCTAGGCATGTTAATTAATAATTCTGAGCTGCTATTACCTGCTCACTAGCCATCATAGCCCAAACTGCGGTGTTGGGTGTCTTGGTTTGCTTATCTCTGGAGCACTGCATGAGGCTGCTGGATGCACCATAGATCATGCCCATGAACTCAAAGTTTAAATATCCCACTAAATAACTTGATCTCTCATTAGAATAATGGTATAGAGACCTCAAAATTGTACATCCTTGATGTTGAGACCAGATTATTTTAAGCTGTAGTCTCACTCTTAAACTGCAGCTTCACAAAGAGACTGTGAGACAAGGCACAGCTTTGTAGTCATTGCAGCAATATACAACTTAGCAACTCAAGCACTTTCATATTTTTGTTTCTGAATGCTGCTTTGGCACCCATGACATTGCATAGTCCTACTTTTCAACAGATATTTCGGCTCAGCAGAATTTTGGCGATGCTTTGTTTGGAATTTCAGGAGCTTTTCAGAGACTTTCCTTTGCTGGTGATCACTGGCAGCAGATGGCTAGAGCATTGTGTCTTATTTTTAAGATGCTCACCCAAATTATACTGCTGTCTCCATTCTGGTATGTCTCAGTGATGTAAGTTTTGACTAAAGGTCGAGTAAAGTCAGTTGAAGGACTTCTGATGTCAGTAGATGCTGAGTTATTATAATTGTAAACTGGAATACTTCTGGGTCTTATCTTTCTGTCCCATTCTCATACCACACAAATAACATGAAGCAAGTTTTTATTTCATTAACAAGAACTATTGTGGAAGATTCTGTCTACAGCCATTGCTTTATGATCTCCCACATAATTCTCACTGATTTTCCTCCTTGCATCACTCCTTGAATTTCTGTACAGCCAGTCAAGTACACTAATTTGTGTACTGTTTCAAAACAATCCATCTCAGTCTTCTTTTTCCTGCTGGATGGTTTCCATGAGGGCAGTTGCTCCATCATTAACTGTGGTAGGTTTCTCCAACCAGGCAGTCACCCAAGAGTCTGTAATTAAATTTGACTCATGTTTTCAAGCATGGATAAGATTCAGGACATATTGACTTACCCCTCTCAGGATCTACCTTCAGGATGTTTTTTAAATTCCCATCCGCCAATGCTATAAGCAAACCATTTTTCTCATTTTTCTCGTGAATGGGATTTAAACAAACATTTTTGGTGTAAGAACTTTCACAAGTTCTCTCCTTGTCAATTGTTTCCTGCACTGTTTAAACACGTGCAAACCTGAAATCTAACTGCACAGAGAAGTTTAACTCTTTATTGCTAAAGCGTAGTTGACAAATGGAGGTTACTGAGCCTACATTGCCAAGACTGGCTGTCCCGAGACAGCACTGGCCTCAGCACAACCTCACACTGCCTCCAGTGCCACAGGATTCTCCCGTGCACTGCAGCATGCCCTGTGCACCAGGAGCTGCCTGCACAAAATGCCAAGTTTTCCACATACAGCTCAAAGACAGGGTAGAAAAGCTTCTACACAGCATTTGTGGTTGTAAAGCCATCAGTCAACCACTGCACCAACGCATCTCTGGCCAGAGCACCTCACGTCGCTCTCAGACAGGAGAAAAGACAGGGAAATTGGTTTGTCTGAAATGGAGGATGGAATGCACTGGCCTCATAATTCAATCAAAAATAAATGGGAATGGAAAATGAATAATTGTCAATAATAAATTGCATCATTAATTACAATAATGTCTCATAGCCAAATTCATAGTCACAATATATTTTTTAATTATACTACTTTTGACAAGTCCCTCCTCCTGTCCCAACTTTGCCATGCATATGAATAGGACCGTTTATAGGAAAAGGAAAAAACCTGTAAGAGAGTCACTAACATTTCAAATTGATTTCTTCTGTTTTAATAATCACTATCAACCCTCCTTGGGAGAGTAATTTCCTGGTGCTGGCAGAGGAGGCCTTCTGTAGAGCAGCCAGCCTCTTCAAAGAGGTTTATTAACATAGTTAAAAGTCAACTTTTACAACCAGAATTTCAGAAACATCCATACTTACAAATAATTCACTATTTCTGAGGAGAAGATCATGCTTGAAAATGAAATGAGCACATTAACCCAAAAGGATCTGTCACTGCTTCATTTGTTTCAGGCAAAATGCACATTTTTTAAACCAGATTTCTTTGAAGAAGCAACTGGTAACTGACAATTCATTTAGACGCAATATTTTTCTATGAAGTTACTTTACAAACACTTTATCTGGTTTTAATCTTTTCAAACCGTACTTAACAGTCTACTTTATGAAGCAGTCAGGCATGAGCTTATGGGTCTGCTGGGCCATAAAATAAAAAAGTACTGTCATGAAGATAAAATGCAATGCAAATCTCCACAGCCCATACTCACATGCCTTTAATGCCACCACTCTACATAATTCTTATTCTAGTACTTTACACTTCTAGTCCCTCAAATTTTCCCCCAGAGTGCCGTACTGGATAGTGCTTATCCTTCTTCTGTTTCTTGCTTTCAGTATCTCAAATCAAAAATGTTCTGAATGAGAGACATCAGACCTGCTGGCCGAAGTGCTGTTTTAGAAACTGGTGGTGAAGCTCATAACAACCAAAAGAAGCAGGAGGGTGAGAAGAAGGGGTAAGAAGTGCAGGGGAAGATCACCAAGCTGGTATCTGGACAAGACTCATGTCCACAAACCTGCCATCTCCCCCATGGCACTGCCAGGCCTCTCCCCTCCCTCCCCACTCCTTATTCCACTGCCTGACATTTTATGTCTTATATGGGAAACAGAGGCTAAAACAGACTTCACAGGGAGGAGACCATCAAGGGACAATGAAAAGTGCATCCCATTTACACAAAATAGCATGGAAATACACCTTGCAGAAAGAATTTGAAGAGGCTAAATGTGCAGTTAAAATTTGTTTCCCCATGGAAAAGCTTTAGGCAATACCAAATAACTCTCTCCAAATGAAGGAAACATAAGCATTTATACTGAGATAATTAGCACAGTGGACTTCAGGGTTTGTAAATATATATATTTACATTTAAAGAGTAATTATTTGTGGATTTCATTTGTATTTCAAAATGGACAGAAAGTTCTCCTTTACGAGCCTAGCTTTTCTTTTACTGTGCTGAACAATATTAAAAGGTGTTAAAATCTTCCTGAGTGATCAAGTGAGACTCTGACCCCTACAGCTGAGAGGCCCTTGAGTAAGCTTAAAATCCTTTTTTTCTTGTGTAAGTGACTGGAGTATGCAAAGCATTGATAGCATAGCACATCAGGCAGACAAAAATGAGTGGACAAGAAAAGCTTATACAAATGGATCACTGGGATTCTACTTCAAGACACGAGTGTTGGCAAGTGCAACAACTTTAAATCTCATTACCCCTCTCTATAGCTGCTGTTGGAGATTTTTTTACTGTAGACAAAAAAAGTAAACTCTGTTTCCATGAGATAATGTACCTTAAATCCCAACAAATAGTCTATAGTCCCCTAGTTTCAGTGTGACTCCGTTAATAGGACACATGAGTTTTGTTTCTACTGCATTGAGATCGGAATTAAATTCAATCTTTTCTCCATACATACTAATTTAGAGAAAGCATCAAACCAAGATCACATTTCTTAAATATGGCCTGTAAGTGCACACGAAACTATAAATGCTTATAAATGCATAGTGTTGTGTTATCAAAGCATGTACAACGGACTCGCTGCAAATGTGTTGTTACATTAAAAAGTTCCATGCGCTGCAAACATTGAGGAGTGAGGCCGGAGTGCCCTCTTGTGTTTACAGTGGAACGATCTTAATGGTCATCCCATTCAAAATCACTGAGCGGGGAAAATTCAGCCACTCCTGTATCAAGCATCTCCAGACTGGCTGCAGGTCAGGTGTACATTTCTGATCAGCATTGCAAAACCGATTGCTTACTAGTTCAAACAAGGTTTCATCCTCTTGTTTCGCCATGCACTGTTGTGCGGCACATTTCTCCCCCACCAGCTCTTCTGCTGCAACCTTCAGCAATCCCTGGCTTAGCACAGGCCCACGGCCCCGTCCCATGCAGGGTGTGGAGAAACACAGGCAAGAGCCACTGCCTCGCTCTCTAGCCCATGTTCCCGCCCAGTGCCTGCAAGGCAAGTCCTGCCTTTCTTGCAGAAATGTAGGTACAAAGTAAGATCAAGTCACTGCAGATCCTAGCGAGCTCTGTGGTAACTCAAAGTAGGGTGACAGCTGGAGAGGGACACTTGGAACTGGACCCACGTGCTTCCCAAAAGGAGAGGACATGGATAACCTTTTAGTCTGCTTCTGCCTACAGCCAGTCTGGTAGGCTGGGTAAGGTTTTCAAATGCTATGACACTCCTTGTATAATATGTATTAATTATGCTAAACCTATGTTAGTTTATCCCTTACTTGAGTGTAATAGACAAACCTACAACCAAGCTATGTCACAAACTCTCACTGCAGTCCATAGAAACTGCTTAAACATGCCAATAAACTGCAGAATCTTCAAGAGAAATGAAAAATATCAATTAACAGGGCAACTGGCACCAGTCAGGGTCACATGGTAATTCTGGCAACTGTGACAGCTCCTGTGGGAATAGTCAGCTGCATTACAGCAAATATTAATGGTTTTCACTGTGCATGTAGCTACCAGAGCCACTCAGCAGCTTCTTCAGCCCCATCTGGAATCCTAAGTTCCCCTACATAACACCAGGCTGCCTGTGGGCAGTGGGCTGCTTGCCTCATCCAAGAACAGGCAGTGGCCAGACGTTCTTGTATCTTGCACCACACCACCACAGGCTTCCACCTAGGAGTTCCTCAGAAGGAGTCTGAGTCAACTGCTATTCCCTGGAGGGATGCACTCAGATCTGATCACTGCTGCCTCTGAAAATTCCCCCAGCACTGCTTTTCTGCGAAGGAATTGAGAACCTCCATTCCTGGCTCCCAAGAGGGCCTAGCTTAGGGATCGCAAAGGATGCTGATGGGAGTACACCCTGAGAGTCTGGCAGCAATTGGAGTTTAAAGAGCACCAGAGGATTCATGTCAACTCAAGCTTCAGACCACAATTTCTCTGATCTGCAAAGGCCCTGTGTTTATAAACAGTGAGCGCTCATTACCTCTGGCAGAGCAATCACTTCATGTCACATGAAGTGCATGAAGAAATCTTCTCTGCCTATTAGCTGCATGTTCCCAGTGCTGACAAGGAGTGGCAGCCTTGTCCCATCCTTTCCCTACACAGCATATGTAAAACTGAGGACCAAAAAACAGGATGGCCTTGTCTTACCCTCTCTCTGCTGTTGAACACACAGAGGCAGCCTGCAAGTTCTGAAATGCTCAGGTCTTTCCCTCTGTTGCCCTGAGAGCCTGGGTGAGCTCCTTTGGGTTTTGGAATATACAAAAGAGCACAACCATTGCAGAGCAGGTTAGATCATAGGAGGGCCTTCAGCAGAAGACACCTGGTATGAACACTTCCATGACAGAAGGATGCAGTCTCTCTGGTATCAGGAGGTCTGTTACCGGCTCCAGTCAAGAATATCAGGACAAGTCAAGAATATTAGTCAAGAGTATCAGGACAAGGAATGTGTGCTTGTGTACCTGGTAAAAATTTGCAATGCTATGAGTTCTCTCCTAAGAAGTCATCAATATTAGTTTACTTTCTCTTAAAGTTAACAAATTACTTATACAGTTGAAATGGCTTATTTGGTTTTTAATGAATGTTATCATGGTTATAGGATTAACTGTACTGCCTGCCTCTTTCTGTTCTTTACAAATACAGATTTCCATCTTCAAACATTGAACATATTAGTCTTATCACAATTAGCATCACAATTGTGTTGCTCATTAGTAGGACCAGTCAGAAATTTTACTGCTCTGAATATAAATTCCTTCTTTAATTTAATTGTATTTAGACAGAAATAATTTCTTCTTCACAGTATGAGAGTAAATATCAGTGAACAGTAGAACAACAGACTTCTTAAACATCAAATATTGTTTATTTTAATGGTTGAATCCTTGCATTTAGGCATAATTAAATAGGGGGAACAGCGCATTTTGGAGGGATCAAACATGAGGTTTCACATCATATTTATAGATGCCTGAGTATTAGCTGTCAGGGGACATCACCCTGCTCAACAATTCGCCAGCCCAGAGTTTTTGCTCCCACCACTTCCTTTCTGTTAAATCTAGTGGTTAGATGGTCACAGTCTATGGCTCAGGTGGCTGATCTGCTAGAAAATTAAAGTGAAAGAAAAATGTATAAATGTTTTCTATTGCACCAGGTAGTTGCTTGTAGCATCCTGCAGTAGTGACAGAGGAGGAGGGAAGAACGAGGTGATCTCTTTCAACAGGAGCTGCTAAGTTCTACTTAACTGTAAAGTTAAAACTCTATAGAAAATCCTGTTTGATCTCCCCCTATATGAGAAAAACTGAGTTGCTGAGAGCAAGACACACTAATAAAACCTGCTAACTTTTAAGAACAAGACAACATGGAAACAAAATTCTACAATAAAAGATTTAATGAAGTATTTCATAGATGAAATACCTGCATCTATGCAAATTTCATAGAAGGAAAGACTTATGCACCATCTTAAGTAAAGACCTGATGCATAATTACATCTACTAAAATTAATATATTGGCACTGTAGCTAAGGTAGTTACATTTTCCTACATTTTAAATTGTTTTAAAATTTGTATCTGTTTTAATAGGAATACAATTAGTAAAATAATATGTATGCCTATTTGATGTCTTACTTTATCAAATGAAACATTCCAAGCAGTTGAAGAAGTGTCTGAGAAATACCCACCTCAAATAGAGTGCCTCCTTCGTACCCAGAGTTCTGTACTTCTCATATCGAGATTCAATTCCAGATACTGGAATGTAGTTTTACAACTTCTATTTTGTTATAATAGTTCACATGGTAGTTAATTTTTTAAATAACAAGGTAAATATGTGTTGTTTTTCCTGATTCTGTAGAGTGTGATTTTAGGATATTGCAAGAAATAAGATACAGTTGTAAGAAAGGCTCTGAAAGATGGCAATATTAAGAATAGTTACTAGTTAAAAATAGATCAGCAGCCTTGTATTCTCTAAGAGCCAGAAGCAGCCTCTTGTTAAGGAACATGAAGAAATATTTCCTATTTAAAAATGGATTTGACACTTAATTTGCCAAGGCTGTATAAATATGACAGAAAAGCCTTATTTTCCCTGTGCCTCGTTAGTTAATGAAGTGATTGCAAGTGATAGCAATAAATGGCTGGGTCATACAGCTATGAGAAGAACATTAAATAGCAGTTTTCTCGTCTCCCATCTGGTCACTTCAATGCTTTCATCTCACCTGAATCTGTTAATCTTATCACTAAAGGATGAGAAAAGCCAGGAAAATAAGTAGCAATTATATAGCAATTAAATAAAACATATTATCTTCCAGTAATATGCTGTTTATGTGGAAAAACATAGAATAGATTTAAACACTAAGAGAAAATGCTGTTCCCAACCACTAACAAAGACTCAGACTGAAATTTCCCTTAAGTATTTTTGGGCATGCTGCTGCAGTAGTTCAAGATAATGAACGCTTCTCTTACACAATAAAATTGTTACAATGATGTACTCCTGGAGACAAGAACAGAGAATTACCTTTGTAAACAGAGGGAAAACTAGCTGATATAATGTAAAATTATTAATATTAACTAGTTTGCCTGCCTTAATACACCAACTTTGTCACTTCATTTAGGTAACCAAGTGAAGAGGGTATGAGGGATTTCTTGCATAAAGCTTAGTTATGCTTTACTCGTAATTTTAGCCATATAAACTGATTAGATTATGGCACTAAACCAAGTATGTCAGTATAAGCAACCATTGTACTTTTAGATTAACTTTGCAGCAGAAACCCCAAATATCTGCCACAGCTGTGCTCGACTTCAGAAAGGGGAGATACCTAAAAATGAAGATGTTCTTAAAAATGAAAGTAACAGAACCCTCAATACGTATTAGATCCTCGCAAGTGGTATGAAGTGTCTTGAAGGCACAAAATCACCATCCATTTGCCTTGTAAAAGGGCAAAAGGAACCTTACTGTCAGAGTAACACTGTTTAATCATCAAAACTAATAATCTATACCTTTTCAAATTCATTAATCTGACCCCCATGAGGAAGTCTGTTCAGAGAAAACTAGGCCATGTAATGGCATTCATTTTTTGCTCCTGTGTTCAGTGTGAAAAATCTGGGGAAATTCCCTTCACCACACCACTTTTGAGGCTTTCATGAGGGAAGTTGCTTCCAACTTCTTGAAGATGCTGTAGTTTCAACACGACCAAATGATGCTTTAGAGGAAGCTAGTGAAACACAAACTTCTAATTGTGGTGTGTGAGCTCCTCCTTGAAATTGCTCTGGTGCTAAAGAAGGGCAAGTAGCAAACAGAATTATATTGATTTGAACAGGTTCTACAGAAATCCAGAAAACTAAACTCTACTAAGCCTCACATCTATTCCAGGGAAATAAGCAAAAAAAGTTTACTGTAAAAAGTAGAATTAGTGTGTATCTAGCTAATTATGATCTGTAGGGCAATGGTCAGAACACTTGGTAAACTCACAACACATCATCAAGCATGTGATAAATTGATCTAGTGTATGGGTTCCCTAAAGCCTCCTAGCAAATGGTTTTTAGCAAACTAAACAGATGTGTGATAAAAGGCAAAAGACGGGAATCAGGAGGTAGAAGCAAATGGTCAATTTTCATGGTGGAAGAAAACCTCCACAGGAATCTGCATGACCTGCACTGGTGAGCTTACTGAATTGATCTGAAATAGGTGGTATGCAGAGGGGTAAAAAAAACTAGTAATCATTTATTTATTGCTGATGCAAAAGTAGCTGCAAGAGCTTAAAAAGGCTGAGTGAGTACAACAGCAGGACATGAAATTTGACATAGATCAATATAAAGCATTGCTTACCACTGAAAGCAAACACAACAGCAGACACAAAACGATGGGCTCCGATGTGAGATCCCACAGTTATGACAGACAGCTCTGTGGAAATGCCAGCTCCATGCACAGAGCCAGCCAAAAAAGGACACCAGAGTTTAGGAAGTGCAAAGGAACAAAAAAAGAACGCACAGAACATCGTGGCACCTCTGCATAAGCCCATGTCATACCTGCTTCCTGAACAGACTGTATACTCTGGGAGTCCCATCTCAAAAAGAAAGCAAAATAAGTTGAAAGAAGATCAACAAGAGTACGGTCAAAGGTAGGAACTGATTCCCCTATGAGGAATGATTAAATAAAGGAGGTTTCCTCAGCCTGAAGAAGAGATTGGGTGGTGGGTGCTCAGCGAGGGGGTGACTGTGGAGAGAAGGATTACCCACTGCTTCTTCTAAAACTGTGCAAAGAGCTAACAGAAAGCAGATACAAAGCAAATTATAGGAGACACATTTTCCTGTAACACTAATTAAGCTCTGGTATTCCTTGCCATTGTTATTGGGGATCCTAAAACTTTATAAAGGCTCTGGGGAAGACTGGACAAATTGATGGGTAGGAAATTAATGGAGGATTGCTACATTCTCATGCACAGAAGAAAAATAACCCTCTAGGAGGTTTCCAAGCTTTATATATCCAGAGGCTGGGCAAATGCCTGGGGAAGGACGTGCTTGTTCTATCCCTACTCCCCTTCCTAGGCATTTACTTTGGGCTACATTTGGGAGCAAGATACTAGTGGGTGGTGGGGGGTTGGTAGACCTTTGATCTGATCCTGTACAGCTGTTCTAATGTTTTTATGATCTCATTTATTATTAAAAATAAAAAAAAGCGCTTGTCTATCTGTGACACTGAAGTGATTAAAAAAATCAAAGAGACCTGAGAAGTTTAAATAAAAAATTCTGGTATCTGCAAAGCACTAAAAACAGGGTCACATTCATAAGTTAAATTGTTTCCCAACTCAAATATTTTATGATGCATAATGTGAAATATGGCAAAGTCAGCTCAGGAGTTTGCAATGAGTACTATCTGTTCTGAAAAGGAAGAAATTAAAGCTACATACAATAGACTTCCTGCTGGGAAGGTGAGAGGGAAAGGGAACTCACCATCCCAAAGGATGTACTGGTATAAACCCCAAACCAAACCAAGAGACATGAGTCATCAACGCTACAACATTATTGGAGAAAATCCAGGAAGCCAGACCTAAAAGTGGAACAGAAAGGAAGTGGGGGGAGATAGAAATAAAGAGAAAGAATAAGAAAGAAATAATTTAAGACAAGAAAAGAGAACTTTGAGACAGTTGCCTAGACCTGAAAACCAATGGAGGTAGTCACATCACCAGACTTCCAGACTGACATACATTTGTGTGGGCCAACACGAGAGTCAATTCAGTACATCCCCACTATCCCATAACCAGCACTTCCTTCTGCCAGTGCTGACACTGTGCATGAATGTGAAGCCTTCTGGTGAGCTAAATTCAGAAGCAACTCATCTATAAACTAACACTTTATGGCAAGCAGGCTTATGGTTCAGACCAGCCTTAGGATCTCTCTGGAGAGTGGCAATAGAGGATCAGTTCTTGCTCTACATCTTGCACCCTCATCCAGACAGCTGGGATATAGGTTAAAGATATGGAAGCCTGAAGGAGGGGGAAGAAATGCAAAAGAAGGAACCTTACTTTTAAAAATAATCTATGTTTGTGGCGTACATTTTTACTTTGGTTTGGTTAACTTTTTTCAGACTTGTAATTGTTGCCTACCTATATTAAAGCCATGCTTCACTTGACCCACAAGCTTGTCCAGTGCTAGCAGCCTTGGGTGATGCTGAGAAATATGAGACACACTTCTTTGGGGATAAAAGGTTTGCAAAGCAGTGCATTCAGGCTCTACTAGTAAATCTGTACCCTCCAATCTAACAGAGAGATGAGGAGTTTCCTCTGCCAAGTTCCAAAGCCAGGGTGCAGCAGCACTGCACAGTGTGAGGCTCCCCATACTGGATGCTCACCCGTGTTTCACCTGCAAAGCTTACACTACAGAGCAGCACCCCACAGCCCTTGCTCACTTCAGTATTTAGAGGCTTCTCCTTATCAAATGCAAACTAAAATTGTACTAATTTATACTTAATATAATGTAGTTTGGGCTTAATTGGGTGGTTTTTTTTCCCGAAAAAGAAATTCCAGTCTTTGAGACTAACATGCAGTAAAAGCCCTCCACAGGCACTGGTAGAAATATGGAATTATTTAGCATTTAGTAAAGGAATGGTAAGGAGTTGCCTTCTTTCTTTAGGGCTAATTGAGTAGTGATTAATGGCTGTGATTACCTCGCTTATCTTTAACTCTGATGTCACTAAGGAAGGGTGGCTCAACATTTTCTGTGCCATGTGGCAAACATCAGTTTTGAGGCCTTTTGAATAGGTCAGATGGAAAGACAACAACAGCATAAATTTCTTGCTTATCTGTGCCCAAGTTGGGCTGCTGAGCACTCCCTGAAGCACTAGCATGCTTCCCCGATGCTTACAGCCTCTCACTCTCACTCCTGCAGAAACAGCAGCTGGAACAGCTGCGGTGGGAGGCACTCAGAGAAAAAGGCAGCATTTCAGACCTCTCTCGTCATGCCTGTACAGCAGAAAAGGGGCCAACTGCAGCTCACGGACAAGATTTCAGACATGCAAAATGGGATGTATAAGAAGAAAAGCAGAGAGAAGAGTGTCATCCGCTGCCATGGACTGCAGAAGAAAACTTGTTTAAAATTTGTCAGCTGTTTAGTTTTCCTGGTAGTATTAATCTCAATAATTTTAGGAATAAAATTGGCAAATATTTTAGCACCTTACAACTCACTATTCTAGATTTCCCTTATCTGTTCCCAAAAGGTAAACCATCCAAAAAAGGGTCCATACGTGGAACATTGTTTTTTGTCATATTGTTAATAACTTGCCAAAACACCAAACATTTTTTTTCAGCTTTTCCTCATCCTTCCTTGTTTTTCCCTTATTTCCTCAATTAATTTGATTGATATACTAAACCTTTCAATAAACAGGCAGAAAAAAAAAAAAACCCACTATTTATAAACATGCTAGTGAGAAGCTCCATAAATGAGAATTTAGGATACGGTTTCCCATCAGTTTAAACATCATCTAGGCTGTAGTGCTCCTACACTACTAACGCCACTGTAGCCCAGGCACCTTTCACTAAGACTTTTTTTCACTAACTCTTCCACAGCAGTACAGGAGGCAGACTCAGATGGCGACTAAGTCACTTTACGAGGTGCAGCTGTACAACTTCCAGTGGCTAAACTGTGGTGAAATAGGGTGAATCATAAAATGGTTTGGGCTGGAAGGAACATTAAAAATAATCCAGAAATAATAAAGAAGCACCCCCTGACAAGCCTTCCATTCCACTAGACCAGCTTGCTTGCAGCCCCATGCAACCTGGCCTTGAACACTTCCAGGAATGGGGCATCCACAGCTTCTCTGGGCAATCTCTTCCAGTGTCCCACCACCTTCACAGTACAGAAGTTCTTCCTAAAGTCCACTATTAGGTTCACTGTGGAACAATATCCTTAGACTATATGTATAGAGTGAAAAACTGCAGAAAGCTCAATTTTTTGCCAGTTGTGGGTAAGAGGAGATTTTTCAGCTCTTACAACTTGTAATGTTATACAGGGATATAGCATAACATGCTACTTCCAAAAAGCAGAAGGGGGTGTGCCTGTGGTTAATGTTTCAGAAATATTTAATTACAGTCAGAGGAAAGTTGAGGCATCAAGGCATAGCTTCACAAGGTTAACCAGTTGGGTGCCCTAGGGAACAGGAAAATAAGATAGATATAAGAAACAAATATTCACTCTTGGGGCAGCTGGGAAGCTGCCTGGTGGAAAAGGACATGGGGGTGTTGGTGGCTGAACATGAGCCAGCTGTGCCCAGGTGGCCAAGAAGGCCAATAGCATTTGGCCTGTATCAACAATGGTGTGGCCAGCAGGGCCAGGCAGCGATTGTCCCCTTGTACTCTGAATGGTGAGGCCACACATCAGGTGCTGTGACCAGCTCTGGGCTCCTCACTAGAAGAAGGACAAGAGTCCAGAGAAGGGCAACAAAGCTGGTGAAGGCTCTGGAGCACAAGTCCCGTGGGGAGTGATTGAGAGAGTTGGGGGAGAGAAGGAGAAAAGGAGACTCAGAGGTGAGTGACCTCCTCACTCTCTACAACTCCCCTAAAGAGGAATGGAGCCAGGTGGGGGGCTGGCCTCTTCTCCCAGGGAATCAGCAGCAGGATAAGAGGACACAGTCAGTCATAAGCTGTGCCAGGGGAGGTTTAAGATGGACATTAGGAGGAATTTCTTCACAGAAAGAGTGATTAGGCATTGGAATGGGCTGCCCAGGGAGGTGGTGGGGTCACTATCCCTGGAGGTGCTTAAGGAGAGACGGGATGTGGCACTCAGTGCCATGGTCTGGTTGACGTGGCGGTGTCCGGACACAGGCTGGATTCGACGATCTCAGGTCTTTTTCAACCTTACAGGCGCTACGATTCTTCGGGAAACACGTTCTTTAAGTTTGGGAGGTGGAGCTGCACCCGGTGGGCTCCTGCCCTCCCTTTAGAAACCCGCAGAGCACCGCTGTGCGTTTTACACATGAGGCCAGTAACGCGGGCGGGCGGGCAGCAGGGCCCGCTCCTCCCCTCCCGTGGCCGCCACGCGGGGCACGGCAGCGCGCGCCCCTCCGAGCGCGCTCCCGCGCCAGCTCCGCGCGGCGTCTCCGCCCCTCGGCCCGCGCGGCAGGGGGCGTGGCCAGCCTCGTTCCCACCCCGCAGCGTACATATAAAGCTGGCGAGAGCGACCGCCCCTCCTCTTTCCCCACGGAGCGCCTGGTGTGGAGGTGTACGGTAAGGCGGCGCGGGATGCGGTGTCTGCCGCGGAGGGGGGGGGGGGGGGAATGGCTTCTTCGTTTTGCTTGGACGTTCGAGAGGATCGCCTGAAGTGCTGGTCCCGTAGTGCTTAAGGCTGGAGCCGGCAGGTGAAGCTCTCACCCTTGGAGGCGTGAATAGATCCAGGCGAAAGGCAACTGTAACCCAGCTGTGGGGCCGCAGCCGCCCGTGCAGAGTGCCCTGCTGAGAGCCGCGGAGGTGCGAGGGGACTTCCAGAGGACTACATATCTCAGCATGCCCCGCGGGAGGCTCCCTGCCGGAAGCCGCATCCCGAGGCGCGGGGCAGGCTGGGAGCGGTAGGCGGCGGTGACCCGCGTGGCGCTGCCGGGCCCGCGCCATTTTGATCCTCACCCGTCGCGGCCGGGGCTGGTGCGGGGGTGCTGCCCTTGCTGCGCCCTCAGCCGCGGCTGGAGCAGCCCCTGGCACCGTGCGACAGCCTTCAGACGTCTGGGTTCGTGCATAAAATGCTGGATAAGGCGGAACCACCTTGTTCATGTGGCAGAGGGTTGGTGCACATGCTTGTGTTACCTCTACATCTTTTTGGAGGGCGCAGCGACCGGCATCATGGCATTACTCCACAGCAGAAGACTTATAAAAGCACTGTGAAATTCACATAGTATCTCAAGGAAAAAGACCCGCATCATTTATGTGATACCTGGTGTAAATAATAAGATTGTATTCTAAGTGATTGTTTTCTGTTTTTAAGACAATGACATAGCATAATAAAGAGAGGTTTGTTATAAAAGTAAACCACCACCACCACCCCTAAGTACTGACAGAAGCCTATTGTGTGCTTAAGGTGCCTTTTTGTCCCTTCTATGAAATGCTGAGGTCACTGAACCCATAGTACTTGAAAAAGAACGGGAAATACCATTAACTGTATCACAATTCCAGGCTCTTACCTGCAAGCAAAGATAAGGATGTGGGTGGATTTACATAGGAAGTTGTCAGGTGCATTCATTGTGTGCTTAATTAGCTTGTCTAACAGTCTGAGTCACACATTAGATTGCCGAACAGTAAATTTTTGGAACTTAAACCATTGGTAACCCTTGATGATTGAGTTTATTGCACTCAGTAAGTGTAAATTTTATTGCACGCAAGAAGTAGAAGCTTAACTAAGGCTTTCTGTAGCCTTAATTGTTTTTGTGATAGGAAACAAAAACGTATGATAGGTTATCTTTAATGGTTCAGTGCATTTATTAGGTCTGTGTAGAAGGGAGTGAGATATTTTAAATAAGCACATTCAAGTGAAAATATATTGTCAGGCATTTCTTAAGCTGCTTGAGTTGGTGCATTTTGATAATTGCTGCATGGTTAAAACAATTCTCTAAACCAACTTCAGTCAGTTCTTAAATGTGAATAAAAACGTGAGATGATGATTTTTCCTTAAAAGGTCTTTGGACTGAGGTTTAACAGTGGGAATGAGCAGTTATTTCTACAATGCTTTTCATATGAGATTTCAAGTAGGAGTAACTTGCAACTCCTTTGTTGCTTAAAACTGCATTTCTTGCTGCTTCTGCGAGCTTGTGATTTAGTACTTAACATGTTGCTTCTAGAGATTGTGGTGATGATTATTGCCTCATAATACATGTGACTTAGTGGCCTGCTAATATAAATCTGCTGTTTTCAAGTTGTAAGGCTGTCCATATTTGTTTTTAGGTATGATGGAGAGGAGGTTTCCAGTGGTGTCAAGTACATTGTATATTAAGGTAACAGCTCTAGAATTTTTAATGTTGCTCTAGAAGTAACACTGCATTTCTGTTTTAGACCAAGTCAATAAATACATGTGTTTCTTAACTTGGTTTTGGTATTTTTGTCTATCAAAGTATGGGGGGTGCCAGAGAGTAGTTGGTTTTTGTATGGTTACCGAGTAGGACAGAAAGGAAAAACTACATCGCATTTTCATAACTGCTATCAAAGTTATAAGTAATTTCATAATTTTTGAGTATGGTGCTCTTTAAGTTGAAGTCTGTCTGTAGGTTAGTTCTTAGTTAGACTTCTTTTGCTTAAAAAATTTCACCTTGTCGGGTATTTCACCTGTTCCAGAAGAGTATTAAATTTGGTGAAAATGTCAGTTTTTTAGTGCTTGGTGATTGTTTCTGACATAGTAACATGAGAGGTGATGCTAGACCACAGCAAGAGATGTTTTCTAGTTTAAAAGATAATTTTGCTTATCTTTAATTTTAGCATTTCATGGAAGGACCATCACAAGTAGAAAAATACTTGGTACACGGAAGTGGATTTTCCTAAAAGCTGAGTATGTTCTGAATGATCAGTGGGGATAAATTAACAATAAATGGATTAGAAAAAGATGCATAGGATTAAATTAGTAGTTATGTTGTTAGCTTTAAAATTGAGGTATCAGTAATTTTGGGCATGTTTAACATGGTCTAGAACTGTGTGGGCTGGGGCGTTTGGGAATAGATACTCGTGTTGGAGGAACTGGTAAAATGCCTATCTTGAAGTGTTCATACGAAATTTAAAGTTAATTTCAGTATAGCTTTTAATTGTGAATTTGCACTTTATTGGGAAATAAGTATGAAACAGTGTTTAGTCAAAGAAAACAGGATATCTGGATGATTATTTATATAAATAAGCAAATGTTACTTTATTTTAATAAAAATGTGTATTCACTTTTTTAATGTATAGTTATCCTCACTTAAAAAGAAAAAACTTCAGGATCTGTATTAACTTAAATTTTACTCAAATGCTTATAACCACTTGTTACAAAAGTAGAAATTGGTTGTTTCTACTGGCTTATATTATACATGAACTTGTTGTAATTTGGGATTTTACTCAAATTTCTAGAGTGGCATGAACAGTTTCTAGCAATGGGAATGTGAAGAAAGATGTAATGTAATGTCCTGAAGAAAGATTTCCTCGAGACGGGAAATAAAACAAGAGGTAATATTTATTGATTAAACGGCACACATTTTTTGTTAATTGTAATTTATTCCCTTTTTAGTACATTGCTAGTGAAAGAGGTGAAGGTTGTCTTGGTGGAATATGTGAATGTATGAGTGGTGTTACAGTTCCTGTCACTTACATGTGGATAATGGTGAATCATGCTAAAACTGCTGAACCTGATATATTGATGAGCAACTTCACAAGGCTTTGGCTACTGAGATCAAACCACTTACAATTTTTCAATCATAAATCATCTGAGTTGGTGTTGGTTTAATGCTGTTGCTGTGTTCAAGTGAGGTGCCAGCATATACCAGGCTGTGAATAAGAATGTTGGTGCATTATTTAAACACCCCTCAGCTCTGTGTTGACACAAATAAGTCCTGTTGCAGAAGCTTGCATCTTTAAAGAGCAGAGAGGACAAAGTGTTAGACTTAAAGTATTCTGCCTTACAGTGGGAAATAACAAGCATTAGTCAGGTACAGTCAGGAAGTGTTGCTGGTGTTTGAAAGCTAGTGTTGATATTTACACTTTGATCCTCTTAGGACCATTAATTTGGGGCTCACTCAGATGGTGAGCATTTAGGAAAAGTCATGTTAATGACAAAGGTGGAATTTGATGGTAAATTGTAGTGAATTCTAAATTAAGCTGTTTCAACTCCAGAGATAAATTACTTCACAAGGGCCGGTATAATGTACTTGAAGCAGGCAAAAAGAATGCTCACAAATGCTTACTGTGCTTGAAGAATAATAGCAGTGGTTTCTCCAAGAACTTCATTCCCACCTAAGTATCTGAACTTAAAATTTTTCAGTGAAATTCACTTTACTGCACTGGTGTTTGGGTCCACAGGATGCTTTTAGTTAAAAGTTAAAACATAGAGAATCAGAACTTCTCATTTTCCTGTGTTGCTACACATCTATAACTTTATTCTACTCCTTCTTCAAGAAAGGTACATTTAAATACTTTGTTAATTAACAGTACTTTTCTTTTGAAAATGGGTTTTGTTCTAGTATGTGAAGTTCAAATGTATGAGTGAATCTTCTTGTGCAGCAGTGCTGCCTATAAGACGCTGTATTGTTTAGACGGGCACTATTACAAGTAGAAAGGGGTGTGACTTCCATTGCTGACCTAGAGAAAAGTTAGTAGCAAACCTTGTTAGTGTTAACTAACCAGTGTGTTTTATGTCTTTGCAGAGATGCTTGAAGGCTGCATCTGAATAGAAGGTATGAATTCCAGTAAATATTATTTTTTATCCTGATAGGGAAATCGCCAGTATCAGATATCCTGATAACCATTTGTAATTCCCCCCTCCTATCATAGTTCATACCCAGGCTGAGCAATAGCTGGGCAAGAGAAGCAAAACAAATCGTACTGTGACATGACTACACTTCTGATTGAAGCTTCACAGAACTTGCAGTTGCTGATACTAATGCAGCACATGTTGAGTAATGCAGTTTGTTAGATCACAGAATCACAAGGTTGGAAGAGACCTTAAAGATCATCAATTCCAACCCATGTCTTAACACCTCAACTAAACCATGGCATCGAATGCCACATCCAGTCTTTTTTTAAACACATCCAGGGATGGTGACTCCACTGCCTCACCGGGCAGACCATTCCAGTACTTTATCACTCTTCCTGTAAAAAACTTCTTCCTAATATCCGACCTATATTTGATGGCAAGCAGTATTTTGAGCGATGAAATAAAACTTCTCTGAATTAATAAATGTCTTTTTTACAGGAAAATGTGTTTTAAAGAAAACAAGCAGGAACAAGTGCTTTTGGCTTATTCAGGTATGTAACTGAAAAGCTTCTAAGCCTTTTCTGGTTCTAAGTCTAAAGTAACTGTGTTTACAGTTCAGGTTTTTTTGCAGTATGATAGTTACGAACATAATTGATCAATTGATATGGTAAGTCATAGTTGGCATTTTAAAAATACTTGTTCCCCAAGGCACGGTGTGAGCTGATAGCTGTGCCTGACCTTGCTTAGCTTTCAAACCCACGAGAAGTTTTAAATAACTGTACACTATTACTGAAATGTAACAAAATGTTAGATGCTGTAATACAAAAAAGCAATCAAAAACCTTATAGGCTATTTCCTACTAAATTTATTGTTCATGTACTGCTTTTGTCTCATCTGTGATGATCCTATCCCGAACCTGAATTTCTTGTTGAAAAACTTTATACGGATCCGGAATCTGAGACGAGACCAAAATACTTTATTTACACTTTCTGAAAAGTATTCGTCTGTGTGTTTAGGTTTTTTGTTTGTTTGTTTCTGTTTTTTAGACTTAGCAACATGTTAATACAAACTGTTGTGTGCTTACTTGCAAATTGAAATTTCTACCTTGAATGAGCTGTTTTACTAAGATCTTGTTCTCCTTTTTCAGTGATGAATTGGTGTCAGAGCTGCCTGACAAATGTGGATGATGTAACCAGAAGGAGGTGTAACACCTGAAGAGATACTGTGGCTTGGAGTTCATGCTTTTAAAAAGCCTCCTAAAATAGCTGCAATTTTGTTCAGTAGATACTGTCTCTGCATATTTAAAACACCGTCTTTCCAAAATACTGAACTGTCTTCTGCTGGAAGTGTAGCAGTAATATTGGGGAAAGGAGTACATGAAAAACCCCTTGATTATTTACCCTTTTAAAATACCATATGGGTACACAGTCTTGCAGATACTAGAGATCTGTGATAACTCAGGATGTCTACAGCTTGCATCACTGTATCTAGCAAGGGAGTGAGGAGTTGGGGTTTTATGAACTGCTGCTTCAGCAGAAGAGTAGTACCACAACAGTGGAACTGCCCTTTGAGGAATACACTGGCAACAGTACTTGCTTGCTCTTTGTGGGAAAGAGGTTGGTAGTGGGGAAAAATGAGTTACATACATTGGAACTTGGGCTTTTGTCTTGGTTTGAAAAGACAGGTGTCTGCTAAGGAAGGCAGGAACCTTTCTTGACATGGAAAATGTCAACCCCCCCTCCCTCCGAATTATTATAATTTTGAAATTAAGGAGTTCTCAGGCAAAAATAAGGGAGTAGGAAGAACAGTTCTTTATTAGGAAAAATAAAAAAGCAGTAATACAAAACAACACTGACAGAGTCAGAATACAACTTGACACCCTGTGGGTCAGGGTGTTGGTAGCAGTCCAGTTGGATAGTGGCTGCATTCCTCCTGGAGTGACAGGTGTGGTTCTGTTGAAGCAGTGGTCCTGTAGCAGAGTGTTTTCATCTGGAGGTCCAGTGGTGGTGTAGATGGCCCTGGTCTTCCTCTGGGAATCCAGTGGGAAAAGGCTGCCTTGTAGTATTCCAAATCTCAGATTATATCCAGGTAGGAATGCTTGGCTCCTCCCCCTGGGCAGAGCATCTCCCAATGAGATGGTGTAATTTTATTGGTCATGGAGTGACACTCAATGGCCCATTAACAGAAGATATCTCCTCCAGAGGAAGGGTTGTATGTGGAAGAGAGAAAGAAAATCTGCCCAATTAACAAGATTAACTGCCACACCTCTAACAGATGACAATAGAATACACACTCCCAGCTACATCTTGCAACCTAAGACAGCTTTGAACAGTCATTGCAAAAATACTGGTGCTGTAATCACAGTAGCAGCATATTTGCTGTATTCAGCAAACTCCCTTCCACTTGAATGAAGGATTGTAAATTAGTTGCCAAGTAAATTTAAAGACAACTCATGGTGTACATAAGAAAATTTGCCTTGAAGCATGACTTTCAGGCCTTATTGTCAGGAAGTTTTATGAAGGCAGAAACATGACAAAAGCATAATTCCTACTATAACTGAATAATTTTGAAATCATCCAAAATATAAAACAGCCCTATAGCTCATGGGGTGTACCTGTTCATCAATGACAAAGTCCATGTTAAGTCAAATTTTCCATCAAAGTAGTATGAAGTATGTTCTACCAGGAACAGCACATAAAGCATTGGAAATGTCAAAAATAGGTATCCATCATGCTACTGAAGTGGATGCTAAGGAACTGACTGAACTCCAGGAGTGCAGTGGCCAGCTACTTTGGCTAAAGGCTGCTCCTATTGAGCAAGGAATGATAAATCAGTCTATTGAATAGCAAGATCTGCAGAAATAATCTCTAAAATAGCTTTCTCTTCATTGCTTTCAATAATCATTTGTTTCTGTTAACAAATGTTGCTAGGAATGGTGCGTATTTTTATGTGCCATGTTTTGTACATGCTTTTGAATAAAGGATGTTAAAGTCATGGGTGTTGCACGTCAGCTGCGGATCACACTATGGTGTTCATTGACTGCTTGTACTTTTCAAGAGCTGTGGAGGCAATGTGGCCTTGTTCTGACTGGTGCCGCATGTACTGGGCACACAAAGCTTCATATTGTGCTTGAGTGACTCCAGGACAAAAACTACTGACTGCATACTCAAAAAGTGGGAAGGTAAGATTAGTCTCAATCTTCTGCCTACTGCAGATCTGCAAAAAGTGGGTACTGTTAACAGCATCTGGTAGAGCTGCTTGCCTGGTAAGACCAGAAGTTGTCAGTCTTAGCTAGGTCGGTCCTCTTCTGGATATTAAGATATCAAAGAGCAGAGAGATGGTTAATAAAGCAGCAATATTTGGTAAGTACTTTTTAGATTTTCAAAGGGATCTATGGCTTCATTACAGGGTCAGAAGAGTGGCATGTGTTTTTGAGAATAAAGGTACCATCTTTATGCTTTAGGCTGATGTTAAAACCAAATGTTAAATGTTTTTTTAACATTTGTTTTTAACATTAAACCAAATATTAATTACCAGTGTTAATACCGAATGTTCAAACCTTTAAAGACAATGCCATGTGTATGTGCAGTAAACGGTGAAAGTGAGTTTATCTAGTGATGTTGGGGATGAAATGATGCGACCCCAGGGTTGTGGCTGGTACTTCAGGTACCCAAAGTACTTCATGACAGTCATGCTCTGTATGTTCTAAAACATTTGTTGGGAATGGTCTGGAGGTAGGATTGGCAGCAATAGAAAAAGGGTGCCAGGAAATAAAAGTTACTGCATATCAGTGTGGTGGAGGTGTGTCTCAGAATGCTGAATCATGAAAAAGATTGGCCTCTCAGCATATAAACAAAGGTAGATGTGGCTAATGGTAAGGCATGCTGAATACTGAGCTATAGAACTTTCTCAAGGAATTATCCTGTACTTCCGAGCTACTGAAAACTGGTAGCCAGTAAAAAAAATGTGTATTAGTATATGTAGTCAAGTGCTTACAAAAGTGAATTGCTGTTTTAACCATGACATGTTCCAGAGGATTTGGTTTATAAGACCAGTGAAAATTATGTAGGAAGGTCATTTTTATAACCAGTTTAAGAATGGAAACTGGCTTTTTTGCCTTCGGAGGGGATTAATAAGTTTTCAAACCAGTTGTGGATTTAGTTCTGGTACAGTTTCTGGAGTGATGTTTAATACAAGTGAGATGTAGTTACGGGGAGTTACTGTGGAAGATGTGGCATGGGATTTCTCTGCAAAAGCACTTAATGAAACTTTAGGTTTACAAAACAGATTGTTAGATTCAAAGTTCTAAGATTGTGCAGTAAACAGCATGAAAGCACCTTTCTGCTTTTGTGCTTTGGTCCAGTGAAGTCTTGCACTAACCATCATTAGTGGGGAGCTAGAAGTGTCACGTGGCTGTTGGGCTGCGGTCCAAGAAATCGGTGGTTTAAACAACCTGTTCTAGAATGTTGCCATTTATCAGTCTTAGTAACTCGGCAAAACCAGCAGAGACTTAGTAATTAAATGAATGTTGAGCTTATAAGCAAGAGAAGTACCTTGCAACCACATGTAAGATTCGAGAGTAGCTCTGCATAAATGCTTTGCTACTATTGAAGTAACAAGGTTCTTATTAAGGTGGGAGGTTTTGTCTTGCTGAAGAACTTGTCTTACTGGTGAAGGCTGTGATCTATAATCAAGAGTTGCAAGTGAGTGAAACTAAGCTAGCAGTGGTTATCTTGCCACAGCACCCACACTGCTATGTGACTGCCAGTGCTGGTGTGACACCTGCTTAAAGTATCAAATCCCAATGAGCAGGAATTTCAGAATAAGCTGTGCTGTCTGGCTGCCATCCTGCAGAGGAGTGTGTGACTGTGGCTGCAGCTATATTGTGTGCTGGTGTTGGGGTTCCTACCATCTTTCCTGCAGGAAGGCTCTTAACTGTGTAAGTTTGCCATACAAAGTTTGGGGAATGTGTTCTGTCAATTAAAAACCAGCATGGAAATGAAATGAGTTGGTAAAGAAAAGCATATTCCATAGGACATTCAAACATGGACACAGCAGAATCAGCAAGTTTTGACTTTGCCTAAGGAAAGGTGTTCTTTATACTGAAGAGTGTTCAGCCCTAAGTTTGGTAGCTTTTCTTCACACTCCCTTCCTTTGTCCCAGAGGACAATCTTAGAGCTATCATCTGGAGTATGGATGAATTTAAAAGAAAAATAGTAATTTCAGATGAGTGGAGTACACATGGAGGCTTTATATGCTATGTAAATGTATGTCTGATGATTTGCATTCTCTATTTTTTGGTGTTACAACCAGTTTTACTAGCAATTTTGCTTGTCTACCCTTGTATTTCCCTCAGAGGATATAAACTGGAAAAGTAGAATTAGAATGATGAATTCTACTTCCTCTCAAACATCATGTGGCTTTTTAGTTGATAGTCCAGTTGAGCTATCAGGGCTATGAAGACAGTACTTCTCTGCCATTGTCTCAAACTTCCTGCAGGCTCCGGAGGACAAAGTGGTGTTTGATGCCTAGAAGAATGGCTGTATTGAGTGGGACAAAGTCTGCCTCGTTCAGTATTCTGTCTGAGGATGACCAGTATAAGGAACAGGAGAAGTATGCAGAGCCTTTCCAGCAGTTTTCTTGGGAATTTTCTGAGATTTTAATTTGTGTTTGAATACTACTTTGCAATTATGACCTATCTCCCTTTAAAAATATTTGAAACATGAATGATAGGTGGGCCGTAAAACAGATGAAGTAGTGGGTATGTTAATAAGTGTATGGAGGGTAGGATTGGGAGGGGGCTGAAGTAAAAGCTTTTTTTTTCCCCCCCCTTTCTGAAGCTAATGTCACTTTCGATTCTCATGTTACTGAAAACAGTGGCAAGTGAGGTTCAGTGAGGGCCCCTGTGCTAGGACAGTCTTGCTGTTTAACTGAGCTGTGTTGGGTGGGAAAATTTGAAGTACTCCTGTGTGCTCTTACCCCTGAGCTATACTTAAGGCTTCTCACCAGACCAATAAACACTGCCTTTTTCCTTGAAACTGGAATTCTCCCTAACTGAAGGAGTACTCTCCCAGCAACAATGGTACTAGTTTTATAGTGGCAGGTGAGAAATGATTAATATCTGTCCCAAAATGAAGTTCAGTCTTTTTTTGTAGAAAGAAAGAGATGAATGAACTGTAATAAAACAAATGCTTAGACCTTACTTTGAAATTGGTAAATTCATTGGAAAGTAAAGGTATTTTTAAATAGTCTTAAGGTCATTGAAGAAGAATATACAGCTATTGCTATATCTGTGTTCCATCTTACCTTGACAAAATAGAAAATAATTAGCCCTCGGCTTACCTTGGTTTCTTTCAGAGTGAGGAGTATTGCAGATACTAGAGTCCTGCGAGAAACATTTGAGACTTAAACTCTTGTGTGTCTCGATGTTTAAGCCCAGCCAGTAACTAAGTACCTCATCCTACTTGCCCTCGTAGGATGGAGAGGAGAATACGAGGAAAAGGAAAAGCAATGGGTTGAAATGAGAACAGAACTGAATTTAAACATAATAATTGTACCATAAAGGAAGACAACGAAAAGAAACCCCAAGATAAGCAAGTGATTATACATAATACAATTGATGATCACCTGCTAGCATACCCAGCCTGAGAGATGATCCATGCCTCCTGGCCAGCTTGCCCCAGTTTATGTACTGGACATGACATGCTAGTATAGAATATGCTCTTGGCCAGTTTGCATCAGCTGTCCTGGCCTTGCTTCCTCACAGCTTCTTGAGCCCCTCCTCACTTGCAGAGGTTGTTGCTAAACATCAAACAGTTATCAACTGTATTCTCATACTGAATCCAAACCACAGCACTAAGAGGTACCAGCTATTAAGAAGAAAACTAACTAACCCAGCTGAAACCATGATGATGTGTTAGCTCTGTCTAGTAGTTAGGTCGTTTTCTGCAGCAAAATATACAAGCATAATTGCTGTCTTTTGTTTCATGCACTCCACCAGAAAAGTACAATGTTGAAACATGTTGAGGGGCAGCTCTTAATGTCATTTTGACTTCATAACTAAAACAGTTCAGGATATGATTATTCATTCCCCAGAGTATATTAGAGTAAGCATTTTCTGAAAGTAGTTGGATCATGTAGTTTCTGATTCTGAAAATTTTATTAGATTGCCTATTTGCTACTGCAAGCAGAAGTTTGGTTTGTGGGAATTAGCGCTCCTTTCCCTCTTCCTGTTTCACAGATTATAAACCACACAATATAAAAAGTTTAACAGCAGGAACAGGAGTTATCCCTAAAACATATTGAAATAGTAATTTATAATAGATAATATTTCAATGCTGAGTGTTTTCTCAAAAAATCTGCATGGCAGGGAAGAGTGTCTAGGCTTTTGAAAATAGTTCTAAAGTAGTACTCTGACACTTGCCTGAACTGGCTGGTCTTCATTTACATGTACTTCAACTTAATTTCTGTTGCTGGTGAAAAGTTGTTCAGTACAGTTTCTGCTAATTTGACATACAGGATGTAAGGCTGCTGGAAACCTTTTTTCCATGTAAAGAGATCTTAATATGGTGATCCTCTGGCAGGGGTTGGTTGCAATGTGTTTTGCCATGGTTTTGCTGTGTTTTTAAATGCTGTGAGAAGAAGACTGGAAATTGTATGAGTGCTTTCTCCTGAGAGTATTATGTAGTTTCTATTTTTATAATTGAAAAAGTTACACTGAACAATTGTAGCAACTGTTTGATATATTTGCTATAGAAGTGGAGTCCCTTTATGAGCCACGGTGGATATGGGAAAATCCAAAGCTTTTACCTTACAAATATGATTTGCTAGGAGCTACAGATGTGAAGAGACCTGTGATGTAAGGACCATTGACTTCCTGATGGCTATTGTCTGACAGCACTTTTAAGGGAAAATAGCCACTTAGCTTTGGTTTTTGGTTGAAGAAACTTGACAGTGACCAGGATGGTTCACTATAATGAAACTCTCTCACCTACCTATAAGAGAAGAAGAGGAATTCTGTTATTCTGAGGTAGTGCTCCTGGAATGCTCTGTCTCTTGGTTTTATCTGCTGTTTTTTTCCAAAGGGCTACTTGGAGTTCTCTAGTTATGATTTTTTCACTGAGGTGAGGCCAGGGAATCCTGAAGTATTGTTGACTATCAAGTAGTAAAATTCATTTAAAATGACAAAAGAAGTATGCATATTTGGTCTTTCCTGGTTACATCTTTTTTAGAAAGCTCAAACTTCTACAGATAATCTGTTCTATCTCCCACCATAAAATTTCTTACTCTGGGCCAAGGTTGGGACCTTGGTGTCCAAAACGTTTATATTGCACTCAGTTTTTTCTCAGTTTCTTAAAGATACTATTCCTCTTCTTCTATACAATTCCTGTATTGCTTTCCTTTTAACAGTTATGTATTAAACATAAAACCACAAAATTCAGTAAGACTGCTGCATAAGCATTCAGTATTAATCCCAGACTGGTTGTAAGAAAATACCAAACTTCTGTGCAGGGAAATAAAGAAAGATCTCTGGGACTCAAGGATATTGTAATGACATTGAAATATGTGATAAGTTTTAAAAACAAGACCAAGTCCTGTAATTGATGTGATTTGACAGCTCTGATTTGCTCTTCAGAAATCAGAGACAGAACCTGCAAATAAGTCAGTTAGGAGCTAAATTGTAGATCTATCAGCAAGGACAACTAGCAGGGCTTCAGGTTTTAGATATGGAAGGGAAATAATTCTTTCTCTACTTCTGTGTTCATACTGAGCTGCCTGCTGGAAAGTTTCAGGCTATCAAGTAGATGTTAGAAAAAAAAAGTGTAAGGTGAGTATTATTTTAAATAAAAACATTTCCTACTCACAATTAATGTAATAGGGCTAAAACTCAACTGTACTTTGTACCGTATTCTCCAAAAAGCCATAACCATTTTTCAGAAATATCTCAATTCTGCAGAAATAGGCTCAGTTGATTTTGCTCTTCTCTCCTTGACTATTTTGAAGTTTGGTTGGGAAACAGGCACCTTAAATTCATTAAAAAGGCAGAAATTAATGTCTGTGAAGATGACAGCCTTTTCTGTAGAACAGCAAAAAGGACTATCAGCAGAATTGGCATCTGGCCCTGGAAGCAAAACATTCTGAGCCTCTGCTAAAGCTTCCAAAAGAAGCATGATAATGAGGTTTTAGAAAATTCCTGAGTTGTCTTGATTTCATATACAGTCTAATCCTACTGCTCAACTTTGGTGATTAAGAGAAATAATACAGTAAATACTGTCTTGGGAAAAGGAACAGTAAGTTACGAAGTATTTGTTTTCTGTGTAGTGTCCCCTTTTGCTGGGATTTAACCCTAATATGAGCTTAGTCATTGTTGGGGTGCATAGGCTCACTGCTTGCTACACCTCTGACTAGCAGTTGGGATGTCAGAGGCTCAGAGGGAAAGCTGAAGTGTTACCAGCACTACTATCAGCCTAAGGGTGGAAGAAACCATTTATGTCACCTTGGCTCAGCTATAGAGAGCAAGTGAACTTCTAAGCTGGGAATGTCTCATGTTTGGGGTTCTTTGTGTTGCTTTTTGTTTTGGTGTAGGTTGGGGGGTTTTGTGCGTAGCTTACAAAAGTTTCTACTTTAATAGCCCTCCCTTCTTAATTCTGGTTCTATTTTTTTTCCATTGTGTGCAGAGACTGGAGGAGTTTGAAATATTTTCAGACTAGAAAAAAATTCTTCTGCACTTTCCTCACTGCCTCTTTTGGCTGCAGCAGGTCTGTATCAATACTGCTGATCTGAAATTTGTTAACTGTTTTCATGCATCAAATTTACTAGCCAGGACTATTTTAATAGATGCTTAAAGGGATAAAAAAAAATTTGGCACTAAATTACAAACTTTTGCCTTTTAGTGTACATAAGATCATCTCTTGGGTAAAAATTATTTTATAATTTTTCTTGTGAGACACATAAGATGTGGCAGAAAAATCTGAGAATGCCTGACCTGGAAGGGTATGAAAGAATTTAGAAACTTCTGCAGCTAACTGTCATCAGTGATTTTAACTGGTTTTTTATGGACATGCTCACTCAGCTATCTTTATTGATTATGCTATAACTGAGACTTGATGTATTGGCAGTAAAAATGCATATTCTCACACAGTTGCATTGTCTCCTCTTGCTGCTCAGTATGTGCCTCCAAACACTGCTCTCCATTAGTACGTAACTCCAGTTGAAAACACAAGAGCTCTTAGAAGTGTTTTGGTTAATTTAAATGTGGTATCAATAAACAAGTCCACAGTTTTATCAGCCAGGTATTTACCCAGTCATAAACTATTTTTTTTAATTGACCCTAATACATTTAAGTTTTCAAAATGAAACTTCCCTGTAAATGTTCTTACTTACTGCTATTTTAAGATCTAAACCTTAAAAAAGATAAAACAACCTTTTATGCTTTTACAGAATCAAAACTAACTGAAAATAAATAATTTTAAAAAGCAAATTAAAAGCATAATATTCTTTATCTGTCCCCTGCAGATCACAGAATAGCAATTTATTTTTTCTAGTTACCAGTTGCTGTGAAAAATTAAAACTTTGCTTCTCTAAAGATCTAAACCTGTGCTTCTAGCAGCACAATACAGCTGCATTAGTTGTACCATATTCAATTACAAATTTGTTCAGGTTTGAGCCTAGGTTATGTTGCTTGCACTGCCCTGTGCAAAACTATGAGGAGATTCCTGGTTAATGCTGCACAAGCTGCAAAGGGGAAAGTTATACCCATGTGCTGAAGCTCTATTTTAGGTTAAGATCTAATCCTAGTATCACTGAAGGCCCATGTAGAAGTGGAGAGTAGATCTTCCAAAAGAAGACTATTGAAAAGCAGCAAGCACAGCCTGAGGCACTGATAGAGTTCTTCATACCTGTGCTCTGCTGTTTGTGCTGTAAATGAGAATTCCCATAGGGCAGCATTGTCCAGGTAGCTTTAAAAAATAAAATAAAAAATAATTTGCATACAGAGGGTTGTATTGTCTGCTCTTGGGATCTGCAGAAAAGCTGCATTTTGGTAGTCACTTCTGCCTTGCACCTGGCAAGGGTCATAAATGTGTGTGTGTATGAGATTATTCTATTCTTACAAGGACCTTGAAGACACAAGGTTATTTGGGCTCACCCATCCTTGAAAGGATTTTTAGTTTCTTTGGTTATATGTTAAGTAGCCTGGAACACTTGACCGGAAAGCTGTGTATTGCAACTGCTGCATCAGACACTTTCCTGAGTTATCAGCCATGTAATTACAAGCCAACTAAAAAGACCTGGGACATAAACCCAATTTCTGGCAACTGATCATCCATGCCATAAAGGGTTAATGCAGTCTGACAGCTAAAGCCTGGGCATGGTTTAAAATTTAAGGTGGGTGAGAGCTGAGCTGTGGGAATGCAAGCTGTGCTCTCCATATTTGCCTTACAGCTGGAGAACAGCCTATGACCTGTCCCATCTCCTGTATGGCTGTGGCCATTGTGTCTGTGGTGTGCTGTGCTGTGCTGTGCTCTCCTCTCCTGGGAACGATGCCCAGAGCTGGAGAAGAACATTCTGTGACCCAGTGACATGCTGTCTGCCTCTGGAGATGGGCTTAGTGCAGTAAGTAACTTACATGGGGTTAAGTGGATCCCAAAGGTCTCTTTCCTTCAGCTGGCTTTTACAAGGGTGCCAAGTACTGGAATCCTTACGGCTGCTAGGCACTGCAGGGGATGTAAAGGCCAGGCTGGATGGGTGTCTGGGGTGAAGGAAGGGCTAAATACAGCAGTAAGTTCTCTATTGACACTTTCATTTGTGGCTGTATTCAGTGAGTTGCAGCTTCAGCACTTGGCTACCTCACACTGCGCAAGTGGACAGGACAGCAGTACTGTCCTGAGATGACTCGGAGGTGTTTAGAAGATGGATGCTGATAAGGAATGCTCTGTGCAGTTCTCTTGCATGAGTCCTTCTCATATGGCAGAATGCACTAGGACATAAAGGAAATTTCTTTCTCCAATCTTTCCATGCTAATTTGAGGAAAATAGGGCAGTATATGTGGTAACTCTGCTGTCACTTCTTTGCTGAATATCTTGTCTCCTTTTTCCATGGAGCTTTGCCAGGCACTGACCTAATGGTAGCATTCCACTAAGAGCTTTAAAGCATCAGATGCTTAGGATAACAGGAATAGAAAAGGCAGTAGTGTCCTAACTCTCGCCCTTGTACCCACAGCAATAATAAAGCAATATTTTTTGGTCAGATTGGGAAGCCTTTTTCCATAGTTTCCTCACCCTTGATAAACCTGTGGGCTATTTGTATAAGAAGCTTGTGATTCATAGGTCTGTAGTAGAAAAAGGAGTATGTGATAGAGGAACAATGTGATCTGGAGGAACATTTGCATGTATAATTTTCCAGGAAGTGGAAAGGATTTGGGAAGAAAGGAACAGATTAGTGAATGCATGTTCTGCTTGCTGCAATGACAAGGTATTTCAATTGTTAGACTGAAGAGCAGAGACCAACATTCAGTTTCCAGTAATGGATATTGGCTAATAGAAAAATACAAAGATAGGGCAAGCATAGATACAATGTTCTGGTACGCTTCCCCAGTTTATGCAATTCCTTCACTAATTTCTGTTGCAAAATTTAAATTGGGGTGATAGCTCTATCTCTGCATTTAGCAGTTTTAGATGGGTGTTTCTTGCACTAATTAGTTATTTTGGGGGTTTATGAAAATACCTACATTTCATGTGCCAATGCATTCCCCCAGCTTTAGCTGCATATGTGTAAAAGTAGGGTTTTTTTCTTGGCTATCTGCCTGTTTGATTTAATGTTTCCTAGTTCTTCTGCTGGAAGAACAACTGAGCAGTTATCCTCTAGTTTTCCCCATGCCACTTCTGACTTGTAGGCCTGCATTAGGTCTCCTCCTCTGTCTCATCTGTACTGAAGGTTTAGGTTCTGAATATCTTAGCACTGCTTTTTTGCTGGTAAGCATGTGGCATTTGTAGTTCTTTGTTTCAAGGCTGGGCCTATTTTCTGAGTGACAATAGTCACTTTGGGATGGCTTTCAGTTGTCATTTCCACAATACATGTGGAAGCAACTTCACTGTTTTCTGAGCATGCAAAAATAGAGTGCTCTCCTCCTCCAGTCCTCTTTCAATACTTGCCTACAACATACTGCAAATATATTGAATTCTACAGTGATTGCTCTGAACCCTCAGCTGGTAAACAACTGTTAAAATCTTCTAATCTAAGTTAGAAAAAAACTAAAGGTATTAACAGAATGTGAACTAAACTACCTTCTGCTGCTTCTCTTGTGGCTCTTTCTTACAAAGTCAGCTCTGGAGTGTTTTGTTTGGGGGTAGATGTACCTGTGTGTTTGGGGATGACGTTGACTGATAAGAGGCAAAACCAGTGACTGATGTTGGAAAAAAATACTTATAACATAGATACTTTACAGAAATGAGCAGTTTGATACCCTTTCTTTCACTGACAGTGTTGCTATAGCACAGACATAAAACAAAAGTGAGATAATTTAACACCTTCAGTCTATACATAAAATTCAACAGCAGAAGAATTCCTGGGAGAGCCTCATTCTTCCTCATTGCCAGGCTTGTTCTCTGCCTGCAATTATCTGGGTAAATATTTAGCAGAATGCAGGTGATTTCAACCTCAAGAGCCTTGAAATGCATTGTGTCAAGTCTGTAGTATCAGACCCTTCTTCCATCTTGCAGAACTAGAAGACTTAAAAATTAGTTAAAATTTAGTTACTCTGGGTTTTTGATTGGAACAGGGTGGGGTGGAGGGGGAAAGAAGCATCAATTCATGGATAGAACTGGATCCAGGGTAAAGAACTGTATCACAGAATCTGTCTGCTCCAGCACGCCCACCACATGCTCAGGTCCACATCCAGACAGGTTTTGAATGTCTTGGAGGATGGAGACTCTACAACCTCCCTGGGCAACTGATGCCAGTGCCTGGTTACTCTCACAGCGAAAAAGTGTTTCCTGATGTTCGGAATATTTCAGTTTGTGCCCATTGCCTCTGGTGCTGTGGATCATACTGGATTTGCAAATGCTTTGTTTGCTCCTTTTGTTTTCCTGACTTAGAAGAAGTGGAGTGTTTGAAGAATCAGCAGGATCAAAGTTAGAACTTTAGAAATAGTTTAAATATAAGGGGGATTAACTTTGATTTTAAGAAGTGCTACCCTGCCTAGATTTGAAAAAGTTTGAATATGCACAAAGGATATAACTGAAAAGAATGTTAAAAAGAAAATATTACCATTAGTTATGTTAGTAGAGTTTCCTTGCTGAAATCATATGACAATTTTAGATGGTAAGCTACTTTTTATAGCATGGAAGGACTCTCAAATCTGCATATTAAAGACTGAGACAGTAATATATGAAAAGTGTTTTTTCTGAAGGAAGTTTCATATATGTGATTCATCTCCTTTTCATTAATTTCTGACTTGCATTTTTCTCCCAAGAGACTCAGGCTTTGCATTTTATAATGCAACTTATCTTTTAAGACAGAGAATTTGACTGATAAAAGGAAGAAATAGCACAAACTTTAATTAAAACAGGTATTTCCCCAAATAGCTTTATTTTACCAAGGATCTTGCACAGCAAATAGACCACTAGCCAGCTGTGCACTACATTGGATAAAATACAGACAGCCATCCTTTCCTGAAGTTAAGTATCTTTATAATATATAGATATATTAACAACTTGGCAGCCTTACCAACCAGGCTAAGGACAGGGAATGGCTTGAAAAACACACTGCTGAGAAACCCCAAGAGTGGCTCATTAATTTCAGAATTCTGCTGTGGCAGACACAGCACAAGGGGCTTGTTTTGTTATTACAAGTGATGACATTTGCTGCATGACCAGAGTGATCCACCCCTCTAGGGCTGTAGCTGGAGCATTTCAGAGCTCAAGTACAGTGAATTCTACAGACAAGCCTAAATTTCTAATAAGTACACACTATGGAAAGGTGAGGCATCATAGAAACTGAAGGTAAGATTTCCTGTTGAGTTTCCTGGATTTTTTTGTTCTTTGTTTAGGATATGATTGTTTAACTGTATATAAGTAGCTCCAAAGCAAAAAATAGTCTCTTAGTCTATTTGTCAAATTAAATTTATTTTTTGCTGCTTTATGTGTGCTACTCTGTAGTTGGTCTTGTTGTAATCACTGGTTCTACATGGATGTGCTGGGAGGAACAGAAGTCCAGCTGTGGCTGCAGTGTGGTTCTGCAATGGCTATAACTGGAACAGAAGCAGATGGGGTTTTCATATAGCAGGAAAATTTAGGAATCAACACAACTTTAATTATAGTGAGAAGATGTCAAACTTCCAGGCATGTGCAGAGAAGCTCCTCATGAAGTCACCAGGTAAGTACCTGCAAATGTTCTTGGCAAGTGTATTTTTTAGTCAATGTTTTACATGATTAAAAAGAAAAACCCCCACTGGTTTCATGGTTCTTTTCACAGAATTACAGAATATTTTGAGTTGGAAGGGACCCATAAGGATCATTGAGTCCAACTCCTAAGTGAATAGCCCAAGTAGGGATTAAGCCTGTGACTTGGTGTCATTAGCACGATGCTCTACCCAATTGAGCTAATCTCAGGGTTTTCCTGGGCATCCCACTTTTGGGTTTGATATTAGGGCTAATAATGGAGCTACATTTGGAGGAATTGTGTGTCAGCCCTTGGCCAACTCTGTGCTTCCTGCTTTCTATGTAAAATTTCAAAGGAACTGCAACTCTGGGTCAGCTGTGATTTTAAGTAAGGGTACAAATCTGTTCACTGCATTGGGTTTGCTTCCATTTTATGGAGGAAAAAGTTAAATGCATAAAAAAGTTTTCCTCTAAAAATGGGCCTGAAAGCAGGAGTTACTTTCTCAAGAGTTTGCCACCTACAGTTAGCCAGATTGACTGGCTGAGAATTATAAAGAAACACAAGAAGTTCCACCTCAACGTGAAGAGTAATTTCTTTACATTGAGGGTGGTGGAGCACTGGAACAGGCTGCCCAGGGAGGTTGTGGCTCTCCCTCTCTGGAAAATTCCAAACACACCTGGACATGTACCTCTATCTCTAGGTGACCCAACTCGCAGCAGGAGAGTTGGACTGGATAATTTCTAGAGGTCCCTTCCAACCCTAATGGTTCTGTGATTTTTCACTATTTTCATTAGTTCTAGAGAACAAATGCATTTATGAAATTTAGGTAATATTCTGGACCACATCTGTACTATAAACCTAACACTGAAACACCTTCTGTAAACATCTAAAAACATGTTTCGGTGCAAATCCCCCGAAACCGGAAAAATTGGAAATGTGGAAAAACGCTCCCCAGGGTTGTTTTTTATTAATATTTCACTCTGCAGCTGACAGCTATGTTCTTAGAAAAAGTTATTAATTTTTGAATGGAAAAAAGAATACATATTTTTATAAAGGATATGTTTAAAAATACCACTCAGATTTTGACTAGAAAAGTTAGCTTTTGTTTTTCTAATATTTTTTCAGAAAGTTTCATTTTTGTAAAGGTGGGGCAAAGTCAGAGTAAAAATTACCTTTTATCAAAAATTTGAATTAAAAATTAACTGGACTATTTGATAGTGTACATCTTTTCTTGTATTTGTTCCTATTTCAGACAAATTTGAGTGGTCTAGGTTTTAATGAAGTCTTATATTGCATGAATACTTGAAGAGATCTTTTTTTTCCCTGTATCACCGAATACCAGTTGTATGTTTCACATACTTATGTGCCAGCACGTGAGCATTTGTTGACACTGAACTAACCCTGTAATTGTCTGTGCTTGCTCCACTGCACAGGTTCAAGTGTTTTTAAAGTACTGGAGATATGCTGGAAGTATTCGGCCGGGTTCACGGGCAGCAGGCACTGCTCAACTTGCGGCTGAGATGCCTCTGGGGAAGTGAGTAATACTGTATGTGCCTTCCTGCCTCCGTTTTGCTGTCTTTATCTGGACACACGACTCTGGCAGAGAGCAGTAAGTTGGTTTCCAAGCTTCTCGTGCGGGGTGTGCAAGCGCGACGTGCTCAGAACTGGGATTCTCAAGTGTACGCTCTAGCAAGGAACCCGCCTCTGACAGCGCTGCGCAGGCAGACCCGCATTCCACTGGGGCCATCGGGAGAAAGTTAAATCGCCACCGAGGGCGCGCTCCAAGCGCGGCTGCGGGGCAAAGGCCCCGTTCCTGGGCCCGTTCTGCGGAATTCCGGCGCTGGAGCTGCGCGCTGCCCCAGCCCGTGCTGCTTTCAGCGCCTTCCCTCCGCCGAGCCCGGGGCCCCGGTCGACGCCGCCACGCCGCGCAGTGCCTGAAGGAAACCCCCGTTCCCCTTGGCCAAGCTCTGCCTCCGCCCGGCGGTTCTGCCGGGGCGGGCGGTGCGAGGGGCCGGTGCCGAGCACGGGGCGCCCCTCTGGGCAGGGGTGAGGCGCCTCCCGTCTCCAGTGCGAGAACGCCGAGCGCCGCCGGGCTCGCCTGGCCGGCAGCCACACAAAGCGTGGCTCTCCCCTCCCTTTGTCTGCGTGGCTTTGTCTCCTCCGTCCCCTCCCCGCCGCGGGCCGGGACTTTCTCCCAAGCCCCCCCTCCTCCTGCGAGCGCCGCCGTTCTCCCCTCTTTTGTGCCACCTGCGCGCCGTGGGAACGGCCGCTCGCCCAATCCCGGTCCGGCCACGGCCGCTCCGCCGGCGCCGAGCCCGCACAGGTGCAGGCGGGCGGCGCCGGGGAGCGCGCGGTCCGCGCGCGGGGCTCGTCCCGCCGCCGCCTCCCCTCGGCGGCGCTTCACGCGGGAAGGAGGGAGGGACACAGGGAGGCGGCGGCGCGCGCCGCTCCGCTCCGCATGGAAGGCGGAGGGCGCGCGCGTGGGGCGAACAGAGGGGAGGGCGGGCGCGCGCGCGCGGGCGGGGCTCGGCGATATAACCCTTGCGGAGCTGCCTGGGAGACCCCGGGTTTTGGGGCTGCGCCAGCGCGCGCGGCGGCGCCTCCTCCTCCTCCTCCTCTCTTCCCTCTCCCCCCGCTCCGCTCCCGCCCGCCCTCCGCCCGCCCCCCCCGCGCGGAGTGGAAGGGGCCGGGGCTGGTGCCAGCAGCAGCAGCAGCAGCGGCGTGAGCGCTCGAGCGGCCGCCATTTTACGCCAGCTCCAGCAGCAGCACTGCCCGGACACACCGCCGCGGGAGCGCGGAACGGGGGCAGCGCCTCAGCACGCCGAGCCGCGACCCGCGCCCCGAGAGACCCTTCGCACACGGCGGTTCTCCCCCCGCAGACACACACAGGTCAGGGCGGCCGGGCGCTGCCGGGGTGGAAGCGGGCCGGGTGGCAGAGCGGGCTGAGGCGGCGGAGGGCGGGAGGCGCACGCCGGGGCCCTGCAGCGCCGTGGGGCCGGGGCGCTGCGCGATGGGTGGAGGAGCTGCTGGCGCTGCCTTCGTGGCCGCCACTGTCGGGCGGGCGGGGGGCGGCCGGGCCGGTGCGCGGCCCCGGCGTGGCGGCCGCGGCCGGGGCACCACCCGAGCCGGGCCGGCGCGGGGCGCGTGGCTCCCGCCTTATTGTCCCGCCGGCCGCGCCGCTCCATTCATTGCCCGTGAGGGGCAGGGGGCGAACCGCGGCCTCGGTGTCCAGCGTTTGCGCGGGGAGCGGGGCCGCCCGCGTTTGGCGTGGCCCCGGTCACGTCGGGAGGCGGTGGGCGACGGGCAGCGGTGTTTCCTGGCTGGGAAGCGGGGCCTTGCATTGTTCCGGACAGGAGTGCGGCTGGGAGGCGGCGGCGGGGCCGGGAGGCTCCGCGAGCTCCCGGCCGGGTGGTGAAATCGGGCCCGGGGTGTTGCAACCCGCTCTCCGGGGGGAATAGGGTGAGAGGTGGGGAATGGCCGGGGCTCCGGGCGGGGGGGAGCCGCTCCTCCCGCGGGAGTGTTGCGGGGAGGGGGGGAAGTCGGTCACTGGAGGAAGTTGTAGGACATCTGAACGCGCGGAGCACGTGTTTCCATCGGGCTCATGGCCGCCGCCGCCGTGGGTGGGTGCGGGCTGGGAAGAGCGCTTTGTTCCTCTCGCTTGCCCGGCCGGCACCGAAGTGGAGGCGGGAAGGGATCCCGGCCGCGCCCGGGGCCTGGAGAGGCGGCGTGCGCCGAGGGACAGCGAGTTTACAGCGGACAGTGGAGGCGGCCGCGAGTGTCAGTGACGGTATCGCGGTGCATGTGGCAGGTTTGCTTGTCCTGCCACCCCCGCTCTTGCCTTTTTGCTCCATTTCTAACTTGTTCAGAGTGTCTTAGGGAACGTGTTAGAGAGAGGGGAGGTGAGTCAGTGTCTGTCTGGGTTGTGTAAAACCTGCAGTGAAAGCTACCCCACCCCCCCTAGGCAGCGGTGTTAGGGCTTTCCTTTGTGTTAGTGCTTCTTGTGAGGAATTTCCTGCGCCTTGCAAAGCTAAAAAAAAAGTGTCAGGGCGGTGATCTGCTATTTTTTATATTTTTTTTCCCGTGACTTTCAAAGAATAGGGTAGTCTGTTGCGTGTGTTGTCACTTGAATTGTTCTACCTGAAGATCTACTTAGCTTAATTTTGATGCTTATTGCATTTGAACAGATATCTGGAAACATGGCTACTGAACATGTTAATGGGAATGGTACTGAAGAGCCCATGGATACTTCTGCTGCAGTTACCCATTCTGAGCATTTCCAGACATTGCTTGATGCTGGTTTACCACAGAAAGTTGCTGAAAAACTAGATGAAATTTACGTTGCAGGTAAGATCTAAGACTTGCAAAACTACACATACAACATTTCATTGGATTCTGCTGTCTTTGGGCTAAAATAGCAACTTTTTGTGGTTTCCAAAAGTATGGGAACTGCAGTCTTAAAAAAATCTGGATGTTTTAGTCTCAGTACTTCAATTCATTGTAGTATCTTTCAGAGGAAAGTCCCAGGCTACTTGGGCTGAGGGGTGGGAAGAAGTATGCAGAGGACCAGAGCAACAGCTGGAATAGGCAACAGATGATTTTTAGGAGGAGCAGATGATGTGGTCTTTGTGCATTTTTTGCGGTAATTGTAGGTAACTGTAAGAAACTAAGGCCTTGGTATGCATATTCTTGTGTAAGTGATACTTCCTGACATGGTGTTTGGGCTCATGGATGCAGAAGTTATGGTGGTGTTTTTTTTCAGATGTGGTAATAGCCAGCATTTTTTAAGCTTGATTTTTGGACTGTGATGGCCATTTTTAGTGCTGCAGTTTATTTGTATTTATAGTCTTCTAAAAATGTACCAAAGTACCATTGCTAGGCAAGCTAAGTCAGGCTTTGGTAGGTTTTGATAGACTCCTGAATTCGGCTTCAGGATATTGAAATTAAACTTGGCCCATGTAACATCTGGGTTTCACAGAAGTCAAATGAACACATAATTGCAGTAACTTTTACTCTGAGTCTTACCTCTTTTTGGTTTTAATTAAAGGATTATATATCCTTAAATATTTAACTTCAAAGGAAGTAAATGTTTTTTTATGCATAGTAACTTACTTTAATCAGTAATTGATTTAGAGGTCACTGAAATGTGTTAAGGATGCTACATTAGGTTTTACAAAGATTACTGACCAAATATAATTAGTAATTTTTTCTTTTCTTTAGGGCTAGTTGCACATAGTGATCTAGATGAAAGAGCTATTGAAGCTTTAAAGGAATTCAATGAAGAAGGTGCACTGGCAGTGCTTCAGCAGTTTAAAGACAGTGATCTCTCACATGTTCAGGTAACGTTTAGCAATTTACAGTATAATTGTTGAGGGATAAACTGTTGTCTGGGAAGAGGTCTGAGTCTCTTCAGTGATCCATGTGTGATACGTGAAGTGAACACTGTATTAGTTCAAGGTAAAATGAGATTCCTGCTTTGTCATGTTTTCAGAACTGAAGATTGTATCTTTTGCAGAACAAAAGTGCCTTTTTATGTGGAGTCATGAAGACATACAGGCAGAGGGAAAAACAGGGGACCAAGGTGGCAGATTCTAGCAAAGGACCAGATGAGGCAAAAATTAAGGTATGTCAGTAAAAATTAAAGTTATGAGGTCTACCTGTTGTTTGTTTTTCCGAGTTGTTGTGATAGTTACGTTGGTTGTTTTGGAACTGTGCTTTTCTTAAAAAGATTATTACAGATTATTTGTCATATTTGTCATTGTTGAAAGCTGTCACTTGAAATTTTGTTTTGCCCTTTTTCCATTTGAAGTAGAAAGTTAATATGTGCTGGAACCAAACATATAAAAGTGAAGGATTTAGCCCACTTCTTATGACATAATCACTCTCCTCATAAACTGTACCCCAAACTGTCTTAATGGGTAAATTATTTTTTTGACCATGTCTACTGCTAGCCAAAGACTCCTTTCTCAGAGAGTTAGGCATATGATGATTTGTTTTAAAATGCTGTGATTAGCAGCTTTACCAAAGCTTAAGGAAAGGAAAACCATCTAAGCATGTTTAGGTGATGTGGTAAAAAACCCCCAGAGAATTTTTCTTGATTGATGCTTCATGTATATAGTATAAAATGATCATTACAAATAACTTATGTGCCATGTAAAATTAGAAAATATTTTTTCTCTTTATTTTGAGGCTGAGATGCCATTAATTTTAAATTTAAAAAAACTGGTACAGTTTTTGTCACTGCCACATAAAACGACAGTGTTATGAGGACTTGGTCAATAACTTCAAGTAGCATGGCTTTTACTGCTGATGGCTCTAGCATTTAAAATAACTGCAATTTTGTAGTTGTAAAATTGCTAACTCTTGACTGTAATTTGGCTTGTTTAATATGCAGTTTCTTTGTGCGTAGAGTTGATTTGTCTTTGTACAGAATTATTATGAAAGACTTAATTTCAGAGGAGTTTCTCATGTGTTTGCATACTGAATGTCAGCTAACATTTTAAGCTGGTATTATGCCTGTAACTATATCTGTAACTACATGCAGTGGTTCTAGTGAGGGTTAGTTGTCCTGGGATCCTGTATTAAGACTACAAGGAGTTTGAAGGGGGGATGATAAGAGAAAGGAAGTAGTAGTGCCGCTTTGGTAGCTGGGTACCTGAAGCAGTCTGTACAGTGTTCCAGGGGTGTAAGCACTTAAACATGTGTTCTTTAACTTCACACTTATGAGTAATCTCATTAAGTGCAGGGAACTCTTCTGCATAAACGTCTGCAGGATTGGACATGCCAAAACAAGAAGTGGCTCAGACTAAGGTCTTCCTAATTAAAGGGAAGCTCTGTTACTATGATATTACTTGACTTTTTTTTTTTAATGAAAATGAAGGAATTGGGAAAACTGGATGTGAATCTCTAATTTTCTAGCAGTTATAGTTCTTTTACTTCTGTTAATTGTTTTGCAAGTTTCTTGTTGAAGTACTAGCAGTAGATTTGTTTATGGAAGCTTCAAAGCAGTACAGTTTAAAAGGATTTAGAAGTATGTCTGTCTGTGAATTAAGTGCAACTAAACTTGCTCAGTTTGTATGTGATTTTAAAATTTTAATTTTCTTCCTTGAAGGCACTGTTGGAGAGAACTGGCTACACTCTTGATGTGACTACTGGACAGAGGAAATATGGTGGACCCCCTCCAGAGTCTGTATATTCAGGACAGCAACCTTCTGTTGGTACAGAGGTAAGAAGGAGAAGATGTTTATGTAGATGTAGACTTACTAATTGGAAATACTTCTTCTAAACAGTGCTTTGTATGTCTGTTGTAGATATTTGTGGGCAAGATTCCGAGAGACTTGTTTGAAGATGAACTTGTTCCATTATTTGAGAAAGCCGGACCTATATGGGATCTCCGCTTAATGATGGATCCACTAACTGGTCTAAACAGAGGATATGCTTTTGTCACTTTTTGTACTAAAGAAGCAGCTCAGGAAGCTGTTAAACTGGTAAGCTTGGATTTTTTTTTTTTTTTATTAAGTGCACTCTGGCTCAGAAGCAGTTGTCCTCCTGGTCCTAGTGCTTAAATGCTTAAGGTGAAACCGTTATTGTTAGATTACTTCATAAATTTCCACTGGGTGTTAAATTTATTTCCTCATTGCATATGAAGAGTTTCTGACTGCATTAGCAACAGGGAGAAAAAAGCTGATGGACTGCTGTTTGGTCCGGTTAGATGAGCCTTTATTATTAACCAAAGTTGTATTAGCAGTAGTGACTTCTGAGGTGTCTGCATCTGTAGGAGTTCTGGAGAGCAGTGGTGGTGGAGTTGCTGTGGTACAAGGCCAGTGCTGGTCACTATGTCTCTGACTCCTGATGTGTTTCTGCACCAGCAGGGGGCCCAGGTTGGCAGAGTGCTTCAAAGTCACAGAATTTTATAAGATACTTCACATGGGGAAAAATGTCTCTTGAGCCTTGAAGGTCTGTTCTGTTTGTTGCAGCTGACAGGAAAACATCATAAATCCTGCCAGTCTAAGGAGCATTCCCTCTGTTTTACACAGAGGTATGAAATAGTTTGGTGTGGTATACTCCTATAAGCTTCTCAGGTTTTATGCATGAGCTACCCATCACTGAAGAAGAGGGTGGGGAGAAACACTACCCTGATTCTTGCACAGGGCCTTTATTTTCCTGGCTAAGTTAAATTTGAATTTTTTTAGCTGGTTACAGCTACACTGATATGGCCAATATCAATTTGTGGTATGACTTGCGAGAGCTAACCATACACGCTCTGAAGTGTACCGGTACATAAGTATTGCTGCAGTAGAGTTAACTAAAAACCTTGGTTTGTAATGAGGTATAGCTTAAACTAAGGTACCCTATTGACAAGTCAATTGGTGGAGACAAATCAAGCTGAAAATGGGAATTTGTTTTGAGAAAGCACGCAAATATCTGCAAAAGTGGAAGTACAAAACCAATGTGGTGTGTGCGGATTAGCTTTTTAAATAAGAACAGTTGGTTGTTCCAGTGTGCAGTTAGATATACTGGGGATAACCGTGTGTTCTCTTGGTACTTTCATTGTCAACCTAGCTGTACAGAGTGTGTGTTAACTCTTAAAACTTAGCAGAACAGTGAATCAAATCACATAAGTTCTCAGAGGCACCTAGTAAATGAAAAAAAAAAATTTCTTCATTTAGCTGGATTTTGCTTAAAGGCAACATGCTCTGGAAAGTCATTCAAGTCATGTTTCCAGAGAAGTAAAATCAGATCCTAGCCTCAGTCTTCCACTGAATGACACAAGGAAAGGAGCTACTTGATGTCCCTTTGTGTCTGATCTTTGATATGCAGGAAAAAAGCACACTGTGTTCTGCTTGTGTGTCAAATAGCCGCTGAGGGTAATAGCTGAGAAGTCTTGCAGTTGATGGAGTGGACTTTCAACTTTCATGCTAAACTCTTAGAAAGTAGTGTTTGTCTTAAATTGGATTCTGTGATCTGTGTCAGGATTTTTGGAGTGATTTCAACCATATTTGACTGAGTAGTTTGCTATATAAGTTTTTCACGTTATCTAGAAGTTATTCCCAAGTTATCTATCTGGTTTGCAGGAGTATTAGCAAATTGTGGCTGTTGAGTTCAGTTGAAAATTGTAGGTTTATAACTTGTATTAGTTACGCATGCATGGGAGATACTGCTGAAAGACCTCTTCAAAACACTGAACACTTGGTCCTAGGCATTTTCATAACATTTTAACAGGTGGTGTTCTTTTTGATACTGCCTGTAATCTTCTCAGGTATATACAACTTCCCAGCTTTCTGGACTCCTTGGGATAATGGTTCTCTGTTATTTCCCATCTTTTTCCAAAAGGCTTTTTTTTTTTTCTCTAGGACAATATAGAAAAAAAATGAGATTAAAAGTATCTGCATTGCCTATAGGCTTTTGAGTAATAAGAGACAGCTATGTTTTTGTCAATACCAAACTACAGTAGAGAATTAACTCACTGTCTTCAGGCTCCTGGAATTGGTGTAATGTATTTTGCATGCAATTCACGTTTGTGTGGCTGCTCTATGTATCTTCCCCAGTCTGTAGGTCAACTTAATGTAAAGCTGAATTAAAATTTCTGGATACACTTAATGTTGACTTACTTTATTCATTAGCAAGAAGTCTTGAGTTTAAAAGGTCGAAGTCTTGATTTTGTTTATGAATATGCATTTTTAATCCACTTATAATTAATTACTCTTCATATTTTTAATTCTTCTCAGTATCAGGCCATAGTATCACTCCATTTTTGTCTTAAGCACAGCCAGAACTATTTTAAACACAATTTAGGGAATTCTCCTATTTTTGTTACTAGTATTAATTTAGTGTGGTTAACCCTTTGCTAGTTAACTAGAAATGGCACCTCAGATGTTCACACAAGCATTCACTGTCAAAGTATGATTTTTTTAATCTCAGTCACTTTTTCCTCTGTTAAAATGTTTACTTTATACTCTTCAAGAATTACAACTCCAGTTGTGTACTTTTGCACTCATGTTCAGTTCTCCTTCCTATTTCATAGGAAGTTGCTAGAGTTAAGTTTTTGAAAAAATTTCTGTGTGAATAAGGTCACTGTAAATATGTACAGAATAAAAACTTTTGAGGTGAAGCTTGTAGGAAAACATACTGAAAACTATTGAATCATTTAGTATATTTTTACTAGAACAGGTGTAAGCTTGATCAGAATGGAAGTACAGGTGAGTTAAGCAGTTTGTCAACTGTGCATGGAGGTACAGCTTGCCATTTGCTCATAGTGAACTAAAATTAGTAGTGAAAATTTACGTTAGTAAAGTGACAGGACAGACCTCCATATTTTGACTTGTTAGTGAGTAAGTTCTTACATAAGTCAGTGAGAAAAAACCAAAACTGTTGTCTAGAGGGTGGCAATCTCTGCTACTGACTTCAGACACAGATTCCATGGTGACAGGAGGGGGAAACAGTATGCTGACATAGCTACTTTGGTAGCCTGACTGTTTTGGCACTTTACCCAGATCATGATCTGAGCCTTTTTATGGCTATTCTGAGTTTGCAGATGGTATGCATAGTATTTACCTAAAATTGACTACTTTGATGGTCAAGAACACCTAACTGAAGACTGTTTTCTCTGTGTAGAGAGAAACATGCAGTGAAAAATAGTGGTTAATACATTGGAGGATGAAAAATCTACTAGAAACTATCAGTGGAACTGCAAAATGGTAGAAAATATTAATTTTACTTTGTTAATTTTACTCTCATACAGCATACTGAGTTGTATGAGAGACTCTTACATTAGATTATATTTATAGTCAAACTTTGGTGTTAGACTTTAGCAGGAATAGTTGGATAATACTTTCTATTATCCATATAGAATAGAGTATTTAATTTGAAAGGGACCTGCACCGATGATCTTGTCCATCTGCCTGATCATTTCATGGCTGACCAAAATTATTGCTGTCATCTTGATCATCAAGGGCATTGGCCAAATGCTTCTCTTAGACTGGGACAGCTTTGGGGCATTGACCAACTCTCTAGGAAGTTCCAGTGTTTGAGCACCCCCTCAGTAAAAAAAGTTTCCTAATGCAAGGAAATGTTTCCTAGTGTACAGTTCAGTTAGTGAAGAATCACTTCCATAGACCAATAAACAGTCAGCTTCTTTAAAGATGTTTCTTTAGAAAACTCCTTTTTTAGCTACTATAATCTCTCTTCATTAATGTGTGTGTTTATTAGTGATGATAATATATATGCAGTCTTCCTATGCAGCTAGCACCACTCCTACTTCAGTTTCCTACTTAAAAATCAACTATTCCTCTGCCACATGGGCAACAGATAGGGAGATAGAAGTACTTTGTTGTCTCCTGCTAAGTTTTGAGACATAATTCATTGTGAAGATGTCACTCCACGTCCTTTTGACATGTACAGTTCTCCTTTTTGCTTACTTTTAGTGCAGTTACCTAGCTTAGAAAATTTTCAGTAGTGGAGTTTTTGTTTGTCCAAGATAAATATAAATAAACATCTCCCACCAGATTTTATTGCATAAAAACATGATGGGGTGGAGGATAACTAGCTTATTTAGTAAGATTTACCATCAAGCACAAAATAAATCATAGAATAAATAGCTAGATGAAATATTAAAAATCTGTCCTGCTACTTGGCAATAAGATGTTGACCACAAAATTCATTTTCTTAGCTAAAGAGCTGTCTGTTGCAGGGCTTCCAGTTAGAAGTGGGTTGATGTACCAGCAGTTATCCTCCCTGCTGCTTATTTGGATGATGATGCATGTCTGTGTCTGCATCTCAATGAAAGGCATTTTTTGATATTTTCTTAACAGATGTCTACAGTAGTATTTTTTTTTCCCCCTTAAACTGCTGATTTGTTCAGGGTATCTTCCAGATGTTATGGGAGAACCATTTTAACAGAAGTCTTAGGATTTCAAGATTAGAAAGTTATTCTTGCTGTTGACTATCTTTACATGTGTAATGTTAATGCTTTGGAAGCTATTTGCCAATTGCTCTTGAACATTTTGTGGAGAAGACCTGATTATGACTCTCTTTTGTTAACTGTGGAACATCAGAATTAGGGAAGGGAATTTGACTTTAATTGCAACTCATGTCTTGTTTTACACAAAAATAAAGAATTTATAGCTACCACCTATAGAGCAACTTGTATTTTTTTATGCATGGTTGTGAAGGGAGAAGCCTTGACCTTGATGACTTGCATGGTTCTGTATGAAAAAGTTTCTAAAGAAAAAAGTGTTGAGAGACTTGAACAAACAAGGAAGGAAGAATAATTGTTGGCTGAAATTGTGGAGATACTTTAGAAAACATGGGTATACTTCTGAGTAGTTGAATATGCATTGTAAAATGTGTTAAGCTGCAAAAATTTAATGTATTGCTCAATTCTGGGTTTTCCAAAGTAAAATATTTGGTGTGCTGCTGTTGCAGGAGCATGAAAATTATTTGTAACTGATGATTGTCCTTTTTTTTTTTTTTTTTTTTTTTTTGTTGCAGTACAACAACCATGAAATTCGGTCTGGAAAACACATTGGTGTATGCATCTCTGTTGCCAATAATAGGCTTTTTGTTGGCTCTATTCCTAAGAGTAAAACCAAGGAGCAAATTGTTGAAGAATTCAGTAAAGTAACAGGTGAGTCAGTGACTGGATTTTATAGAGCTGGAAAGTGTCAAATATGATCAGTGATGAGCTGTCTTTTAGCTTATAGTTGATGATGAATACAAACTGAGACCACTCAGCATTTATCTCATCCTTATGTGTTGGAGTTTGTTTGGGTTTTTTTAAAACTGTTGTTTTGCTGAGGGCTGAGATATTTGTAATTAGACTAGATAGGTTAGACTGGACTAAGTTTTTCCTGTAAAGTGTGTAATGTTTAAAAATCTGTTCAAAAAATTTTGAATTAAAAGTTTAATAATTTCAATACTAATGGATGTTTTAAAACTTCTCAAGGCAAAACTGAAGCAAGAAGAAGAACGTAACTGGTTCTGTGCTTTATAATTCTTAAATTTTAAGAATCTCTTTTTGATAACATTTGAACTTGCAAAGGTACTGTTTCTCTGTTACTGAATGATAGACTTCAGGTTCTTTAGAGCAATGAACTTTTTAGGTATTGAAGTCTTGCAACTTTTATCTCTTGTTGTTTAGACATTATAGAAAAAACACGCACTGATAAGTGTTGTGACTTAGAGATTTAAGAGAAGAATTGACAAAGCAAAACTTTTGGCTGCCCCTAACTCTCCTCCATTCAGTTAGAGAAAGAATATTCTTCCATAGCTACAAAGACAACCTGCACTTTATAACGCAAAACAATTAATTGAAAGCATAACAAATACTTCATTTCATTTCAGAGGGTCTCACAGATGTCATATTGTATCATCAGCCTGATGACAAGAAAAAGAACCGGGGTTTCTGCTTCCTTGAATATGAAGATCACAAAACTGCTGCTCAGGCCAGACGTAGGCTAATGAGTGGCAAAGTGAAAGTCTGGGGAAATGTTGTTACAGTGGAATGGGCTGACCCTATAGAAGACCCAGATCCTGAAGTCATGGCAAAGGTAATAAAGCTGTAAGGGGACCACAGTGCATTTAAAGTGCTCTGTTCCAAATTAGGTATTTCCTGGCATTAGCCTAAAATTAAATAACATCTTTTCAGCCTTCTTGACAGAGATGTTCTAGCTGTGATGATAAGAAATGAATATACCTTACAAATTATGTGGATTTAAAAACTCTTATGTGGCCTTATATTATTTTGTGTTCCCAAGGCTGAATAGTGAATGTAATTCTTGCCATATGACACATAGGATGATGTAGTTAATTTTTTACCTGGAAGTGATGGTGTGACTCCTAGAGTTAAAATGATTTTGTACCCTAGTATTTGGAAGAACAGAAATAAATATATCCTCACAGAACAGCCTTAATTCTTTTTAAACCTGTAACTGTATCATTTCAGCATTAGAAAGAAAATGTCAGTGTTCAAATGTACACAAATGTATTTTCAAAGTTGCCATTAGCAGTTACTTCTGAGAAGTTCGGCAATTAGCTTGTATTTCGAACTAGGTGGTTGTTTTTAATTTGGGAGAGTTAATTCCTTTTTATACCTAGACTGGCGCTATTTTGGATTTTGAATATTGAGGTGAAGCTGAAGTCTGGACTGTTAACATTTTGAAGTACGTTGTAGCTGTTGTTTTATATATGTGCCTGGTATCTTGCCAGAAACAAACTACCTGATTTTTTTTTTCCCCATCAGAAATTGCCCGACCCTGTCTTTTTCAGTTGTGTTGTGTAGCTGAGTTATTTAATGGAAACTCTTAGCTAGCCCAAATCCTTATCTCTTTCTCTTTGCTTGCTTTTCGTCTGTGCTTTTACTCTCATCTGAGACACGTCACTTGCTGGAGTCCTACTTTGATGGACCTAGTAAGATAGCTTGGCTGGGATCTCCTCTTTGGTGAGCCATAAGGGAAAAGGGTTGGGGTGGGGGCTCATTTTAGGGAAAAAGCTGCTTTTGTAATACAGGTATTACAGAAGCTTTTGGACTATCTTGTCTGCAGACTTTATTTTTCTTGCCCAGCATGATAGACTGTCAGCAGCAGGGAAAGAGTCTTGCAGGTCAAATTTGTGGAAGGTGGCACTTCCTAAATATGGCAGTCTGTATCTTTAGTTTCTTGGCTCAAAAGAGAAGAGACCTAATCCATGAAACAGTTAAAATAAATAACCAGCAATTTCTGCTGATGTAACAAAATAGATGGAAAGGAAATTATAGGGGACATAATCAAGCATCTCTCCTAAGTAAATTTGCAGATGTGCAGATTGAAAGGCTAAAGAAATTAAAGCTTGATTGTGGTTTGCCCCATTTACTGTACAGTTTTTTTGAATGTGTTAATACCTTCTATTATTTTGTATTTGAAATGGGACATGGAAAGAGAAGAAACATGGAAATGAAGGAAAGAAATGTAGGAAACATGGAGAAAAATCAACTTGAATACATTGGTGCCACATGCCAAAGATAGGACACGGAGCTTAGGTTGAAGATGTCTGGAAAAGTGAGGCTCTATGAATAATACTGAAAAAATAGAGAACATCTGGGTTGTGTCTGAAGACAGAAACTAAGATGATAATTGGTGTCTGACCTTCCTCACTGGCTGTGAACTTTAGTTTATTCTTGCAACAAGGAAAGTCTCTACACCAGTCTTTCTTGGCCACCTTCTGTACCTGTGCATAGGCTGACTGCATCGGGCCCTTCTCTAAGTATGAGGTTTATTTTCTGTTCTTGGTATCTTTCTTCTAAGAGAAAGAGCAGCAGAGCTTCTGCTGCAGTCAGTAATCTCCTGGATGTGAGCTGCAGGTTGGCTGTCAATGCTTCTGACTACTGTCAGGCCAGAGCTAAGGGAAAGCCATTGACCCATGTCATCTTGCACATTGCTATGGTAGGAGACTCTGGAGGAAACTGTGACTAGGAGAAGTAGGTTGTTTTTATCAGAATAATCATGTGGTCATCAGTTTTCTTGTCAAGACTGCTAGAAGAGCAAGTCCATAAGAGCAAGCTATAAGGAAGACAAATTGATATATGTAGCCAGAAGGTGAACAGTGTTGTAAATCTTTCGGAAGTGGCATGTCATTTCATCAGTATATGGACACTTACTTATATAAATTTCTGAAATGTCTCCTCAAGTCTTTTTTCCTTTGTCCTTCTGATAAAATGTTGTGGAGAGTACTGTATGGGTAAATACCATATAAATGGACTGTTATCTTAAATACAAAGTAGCTTGAGCATGATGAGGGATGAAGCTAGATTCTCAAGCTAGATGGATGTGCTACAGGAGATAAGTGCTTGTACTTACAGATCAGAGTATACTTGGTTAAAGTATTGACTTCTGGTCTAAAGTGAACTTTTTTCCTACTTCACAAGCAGCTGTGTTGATAGTTTAATTTCTCATAAGTGTCATTTTGTTGCCTCTTAAACCTGTAGTCTAGCTAAATTTATTAATGTTTTACTTGATTTCTGTAGGATGGCTGAGGCTGCAGAGGACGTTCTGGAGTGGCAGGTTAAGCAGCTAAATAAAGTCTTATGCTTGTGGCTGTCTGACAGATTACAGGACAAGAGACAGGGCTAGTAACCCTTGGAGAAATGTGGCCTGAAGTGTTTGTGCTGTAGGTAAGAGGAGGAAAAGGAACAGATACCAGAAGTTTTGGGATAGTCTAATCTTAAGCAGTTTTTTAAATGTGAGTTCTGCCTTTAAAACAAAATGCTGGTTCTGGGTGTATTGCTTGTTAGGAGTATCTATGGATTATTGGTGTAATAATGTGTGAGCTTTAATGAAGAGGACTTCCTTTTTTTCCTGTTCCCTCCCTTTTTAGCTGGCGTAAGTGAAGTAAAAATGGGTTCATCTTCTCTCAACCTATGCTTTAACCTGCCTGATAGCTTTTACATCATCTTTGACTCATTCAGTTACACTTCTAATCAGTACCATGAGCAAAGGTGTTAAAAATTCAGCTGTTTGAGATTAATGGATTTGTCTACACTGGGAAAATTTAAATTTTTTTAAAAATTTAAGTTTTTTTATTTCTTTAGGAAACACTATATTAGTGCGTCTTTTAAAAAAAACAGTGATTATTCTATCTAGTTGTTAATCATGTCAGTCATCACGGATTTATTAGGCTACTTAGGGTTCCTTCTGAGGTTCTAGTTTTCATCCTTTTCTAAAGAACAAGAATATGGAACATTTGCTTAAAAGTTAGCAGTTTTCAAACCCATTGATTAGATTACAGAACTTCTGTAATTCATTTCCATGGAATAAGGTTAAGGTAGCGGTTAGGATATTTTACTAAAAATGGTTATTGTGTATGTGTTACAATAAATAAAGGTTGCTTTTGCCATCAAGACATGTAGGAGAAGCTTAATGCATAATAGGAAACAGCTTTCCTTGTGGAGTTGGCTATGACTTTTATGATCTCCTGAGAATCAGCAGGAGTAACTATTGCCAAAGTCTATGGTTGATACACTGGGTTAGATTTATGGTCTGTAGTATCCCTTCTTCCAAATTCTGCATCATATCCTAGCTCAGCTAGTGAGTGAGACAGATTTATGGAAGCCTGTCCTGGTGTTTTTTGTAACTTAATTACATAGCAGTTCTTCCAAAAAGGGTGTCTGGGTTTATTGAATTCCTGTATGTGGTGGGAGTAGAGTACAGCTCTGTTTCAGAAATCAAGGCATGCTTTCCTTGGTCCTTTCACACTTTGTGTTACTTGTGTTGACCTTCAGGGTCAGGAGTCAGTGCTGCCATGTGCAGTGTTCATTTGATGTCATCAGCTAATTTGAAACCAGTAGGAGCAGAGAGGATGTAACCAGAAGTTGCAGTCTTGCAGCTGATTGGCAGCTCCATTGTAGGCAGGTAAGACTGAGCATTCCTTGGCAGTAGGAGGTGATTAAATTGTCAGAGCATGGTGCCAGCATGTGGAAGGAACTCTTCTCAACAAGTTAAAAGAGTCTTTTAAATTGTGAGAACACATGGATGGCATCATGTAAACATGCTGATGTCCAGTCATTAAGTGCAGCCTCGGCATGGACACAAGGATGAATCTTTCAATACTGTTGGGTCACTAACAGGTGATTCCTGCTTTCCAGTATATGTTGTCTGCTACGTTAAGTATGGGTTTATTTGAAGTTTTTGTCAGACTGCTCTAGATTTTCCTTTATCCTATGCAGTTGATGATTAATGAAATTTATATTGGTGATTTAATCCATGTCAGGCAGTCAAGAGTTGGATGATTACCTGCCTTTCTGATTTTAGAAGCTGCGGAGCAATCTTTGTGTAGCTTAAGAGTCATATTGCATGCTTTAGTGAGCTGGGGGAGGGAATAAACTTCCACAGTTATTTGGGGAAGACTCTTCCTCAAGGGAACAGCAGAGTTTGACTTCAGAAAGTTGAAAGATGACTGGCCAGTGTCAGCCTTAGTATCCTCCCCTGTCTGCAGTTCTGTCTTTTAGCAGTGGTTTCAGGTCACTGAGAGCCCCCCAGGCAAGCACATTCCTGACATTAGGTGTTTGGTGTAGCTATAGCATGGGAACCACAAGTTAAGCAGCTTGGAAGCTGCAGGCCTGTCACCTCTGACCTAGATATTACAGTGATGACTGTTCTGCAAATAACTGAGCTAAAGCCTGTCTAAACAATTAAATGTTTTGATAAGCTAATTGTTTTGTGTGTAACCAATTCTGGTTACCTTCTCTCAAGTTTAATAGTGTTCTGGGTCGAAGATAACTGCTGGTAGGATCCTTTTAAACACTAACACAAATTGGATTTACTTTCAGGATACTAATACTTACGTAATCATGTTTGATAACAGATTAAATTTTCTGTCAGGGAATTTTGGAGCTAGCTCATGCTGTGTGACTATTTTTGTGTATATATTCATATATATGTATATAAAATGCTGTACAGAAAATGTAATGATGTTTTTTCAGTACTGCCAATAGCAGTAACTTGCAAAGCTTCATTTTGTGTTTGAAATTAGATCATAGTCCTAAGTACTTTTTTTTTTTTTTAATCCCCCTTAGGTAAAAGTTTTGTTTGTGCGCAATCTTGCCAATACTGTAACAGAGGAGATTCTAGAAAAGGCCTTCAGTCAATTTGGAAAGCTAGAACGAGTGAAGAAGCTAAAAGACTATGCTTTCATTCATTTTGATGAACGGGATGGTGCTGTGAAGGTAAGTGAAGAGGAGTGTAACTGTGTTGTAAGTAGTGTTAGAAGCTGTATGCTTCTTCTAATTTGAGAAAAAGCTTTGTCTGGAGAAATGGTAATACACAGTCACTGATAACTTTGTCCTCTCTGGGTGTCTCCTAGGATGATGCAATTCTAGCTTGAAAAGTGGATCTTAAATGCACCTGCACTAAGTAATTCTGCAGATGAGTTTTTAAGATAATAATGTTGTTACCATTTGAGACTCCAGTGCCAGAAGTTGAGTGACTCTTCTCACCAAATTATTGATAGGAATGTAAAGCATTTTCTCTAGGGCAGGTGGTAAAAACTTAGGTAATGTTTTTTATTCATTTTTCCAGGAATAAACACTTTTTTTTTTTTTTTTTTTAAAGAGGGGTGCTGGACAATTTAGTAATTGTCATTCCTGGATTTTGCTAGCCCAGTCTTGATGTCTTGTGTTGTTGAGGAAGGGAAAGTGTAATTCCCCTCCTGCCTGTAGTGTATCCATTTTTTTTATGTTCTGTGGATGAATGCAGGATACAGGGGAATTCAGTTTTTCTTACATATCCATATGTCTTAAAGCAGATGATGATGGGGAAGAGTCGTAGTAAGTTATATATCCTGTCAGAGCTTAGCTATGTAGAGTCCCTAAAAGTAGTAGGAACTTTAGGATTCCTCCTCTCAAAATTAACTTGCAGTAATAACTCTGGCCCGTGGGAATTGTACATGGCAGGGAGGGTAGGGGAGGAGACAATAGTTTGCTGTTTGTTTTGTGTTTTTTTTGAGGAGAGGGTTGTGGGGAGGTGGTGGTGTGGATTGGGGGAGGAGTTGGGGTTTTTTGGGGGTGGTTTGTTTGTTTTTTCCTTGTAATCACAATGACTTTAATTTTCGGCTTCTGGTTGAAAAAGAAAGTGATATGTATTGTAAGTAAAATAAAGGCGTAGCAGAATATACTGAGCTCTGCTGTTTGCATGTGTGCTGACATTAGGAATTTATTCATGGATTACAAAATGCGCACTTTCAGAGGACAGTTCTGTCACTTCATTAATTGTAACAGCTTGCAAAGATTGAAGCCTGTTTTCAGTTTTGAGGGGAAGATTTCTAAACTGATACATGAAGTCCTATGTTTGAGAGCCAAGTTCAGAGGAAATGCATAACTGGAAACCATAATACTATGCTGTCTGATGGTCTAATTTTTTTTTAGCTTTATATTGTTATTTTAGCTCTGGATAACAAATTTTAAAATGCATACTCTAAAAGATAGAACAAAATTAATTACTTCAGTTATGCTTGGAAGTATATTTAAAGTCTGGTTAATTCCTTCAGGCAATGGAAGAAATGAATGGCAAAGATTTAGAGGGAGAAAACATTGAAATTGTTTTTGCTAAGCCACCAGATCAAAAAAGGAAAGAACGGAAAGCTCAGAGACAAGCGGCTAAAAATCAGATGTAAGTGTAAATGCATGTAGTTATGTTGTATTACTTCTGAAAGACATGTACAATCCTGTCGGATTAGAACATCTGGGTATTCTGTTAGATATGCTGTAGTTTATACAGATTCTCTGGCTTCTCTGAAAAAAGTTGAATTCATTTTTGTTTGTACAAAAAATCTAACAGTGGTGTTTAGTGATAATTTAGGTACTGTCTTGCTCTGCTTATTAGTGTGAGAGCACTCGAGGAACTGTCTGAAGGTCATGAAACATACATACTTATCACTTTTTATTCTGAATTTCCCTGTACTTCTGCAGTGATGTCACGTGGATGAACTTAGCATTTTGTGTTCCTCTCAGCAGGCTTAGTAATATTGATACAGCACCTCCTCTTTAGTAAAGTACCCACTGAAATGAGGGTCCTGATATTCTTTCTTGCCACTTCCAGAAGATACATCTGCCCAGGAAGCTTATGAACTCATACTGATAGGGATCTTCCACTAGTAAATGCTAAGCATGGTTAAAAACAACAACAACAACAACAAAGAGGCAATTTCTTGCTGGTGTGTTCTGCTTAATGTTCTCATGTGTTTTTCTTCCTGGATATCTTCCTGCTTTCTTAACCACATTCCCTCCCCCACCTTACTTCCAAAAATAACTTTGAAGTGCTGTTGTGCAGCATCCAAGAAGATGGAATAGTGAGGTTGCGAGATTAATAGAGATTTCCACATGGTGACCTACTGTACACATGGAATTGGTTAAGTTTGCCCTGCTTATAGTTCTCTTACCTTTATTAGCCCTTTTGTTCTTCCTTGGGCATCTGGTGTTATTGTAAGAAGTGAATTTCTTCTTTTTTAGCTTTTCTTCTGTGCCAGGCAGGCCTTTTCTGTTTTGCTTAAATCTTTTGCTGATATAGCTGTACTTCTTGCTGTGTATTCTGCATCTTGGCAATACCACCATAAATACCTGTTTATTTAATTAAAAGATA